>NC_092321.1:33315000-35815000 GCF_036785885.1 Coffea arabica
AGGGAAATCATAGCACTTGAACACCCAACGCTCAAATAGATCATTTAACATTAACATTAACATTAAGAGGGAGCCCCTTCTTGAGCTCTAGATAAACATGAACATGAACCATAAACAGAGTGGAGACGTTGGTGTCTAGCACAAGACTTTCCCAGAACTCATTGAAGCCAAATCATGTCATGAATCCACATGGAAGCACGCATGATATGCAATCGAATAAATAATGCAAGAAACATTTCACAAGTACTTTGGAAATAGTTTAGGGTCACTCACCTCCATGGCTCAGAAACCATCCAGCATATAACATTGCCTTGCTCAAATCCAAGTCTTAGATCACAAACTCAATGCAAACAAATCCCTTCAAAGTTCGGACAGCACTTCCCCTGAATTTGCTAACTTTTCCAGCCATCATGGCTTCATTATTTCCTCATTCCAACCCAAAGGTACACACACAACAACAAGTTCATCCAATAGCCATTCAGCAAGCTCCAAGTAGCTAGTACAAGTCAAGCTAGGGAAAAGTCCGGAAATGAAAGTTAAGCTCAAAACCAGAAAAACAGGTTTTGACGTCATTTTGCGGTAATGGCACCAAAGGCACTACGATTATCGGATGAAGGTCCAAGACCCACCGTTTCGAAGATAAGAGATAGGGATACAATATTTCAGAAGGTTACTCAGCCCAGTTTCGAGTGTAACCAGGTCAAAAATGCAAGATACCATACCAGAATCACAAAAACAGATTCACAGAACGCATTCTAGCGGAAACATCATAAAACAGGCTATCCAAGTCCAAATCCAGAAATTCCAGAACCAGCTGAAAGCTAAGAAACAGGGATAAATTTCATCAGAAGGCCTCAACAACCAATTCGGAAGCAATTCCAGCCAAAACAACCAATTACAGTCGCAAATCCCAATTTCGGGTAAAACCAGAACAGCAATAGTAATTTCGACTTTTCTCACTCTACGCTACTACGATTGACCTGAAATTTTGTAGGCACCTCTAAAATGTCATTCCCTACAACTTTCATGTTTTAAGCCAAGGCCAATTCGGCCTCTATCTAGGACCAAAAATTTCGGACAGAATGAAGAACCAAGAACCCTAATTTTCCAGAATTTCTTCCAAAACAGAAATTGATTGCAATTGTCCACTTTTTCCACCTTCTAGATGCCTTATATACCATTTCCAATCATCATATATAGCCACACAATCATGTTCATATTAAAACAGAAAAATCCCCAAAAATAATAAAAGTTCATCAATTCAACCACAACTCAAGATATAACCCATAAATTTGCATCTTATACAACCACTAAGCATGATTTAAGCATCAAATAAGGGAGGAGGGTGGTTCTTCATGACTTACCTTTAAAACAAGAGAGAGAGAGCTAGTGGTCACCCTAACTTTCCAAATAACTTCACCAATCACCTCAAAATCACTAAGTGGAGGGGTTTTATGGAGTAATTGCAAGATCAAATGGTTGGATGGTTCAACTTGAGCAAGATTGGAGCCTAAAACTTGAAGAGTTTGCTTTTTTTCTTGAGAGAGAGGGTCGGCCAAGCTTGCAGAAATTTGGGTGCTTTTTGGGTCAAAATTGAGTATTAGTAAAGGTAAGAAATAATGGTCAAAGTCAAGGTTGAATAGGAAGGTGACACTTGTCACCCTTAGGTTCAGAACTTATCTTTTTGTCTCTCCAATACAAATATCTTAACACATTGTAAAATAATATCACTTAATACAAAATTCCAACAAGTTGTCAAAAATATAATGCATTTACCGCACTTGCGGGTCCCACGTTCAAAATACGCTCTTAATTTCTCAAAAACTACCCGATACTAGAAAAATCATTTTAAAACTATTTTTGCTCATAAACTTTATCTGGGGAATTTTTCTAATAAAGAAAATGTAGAAAAGGCGGGCGATTAAATAAAATAAACCCTAGAAAATTAGAAAATTTTCGGGTTCTCACACTCATACTTTTCGGGGCGTCACAATCTCCCCTCCTTAAAAGAATGTCGTCCTCGACATTCCAACTTGTACCAATCAAGTCGAGACATCCCGCAAAAATCTCTCAAGAGTCAAATCAGACCCACAGTCCGGCATCCTAAACTTCAAGCCTAGGATACACTACAGAGATCTGAAGCCTAAGCTCTGATACCAACTGTGACAGCCCCACCTCCCCCTAGGGCGTACCCCAGGGTTCGGCGAGCCGCCTGCCCGGCTCTCGCCGGGACTCAGTCGTTCACTACAATCCTCAAATATATTACAATATAAATCTCAAATATTACATCAAATTCCCCAAGAATTACATATCAAAAGCGAAGCGGAAACAATTCCCAACTATACATAAAATGATTCCAAATCCAAATTGTACAAAATATATGCCATCCAGTCACGTGAATAAGCACAACAAGTCCTTCCTTCGCTTTGAGCCCTGTGGAGGGGAATAAAATATTTTTGGGGTGAGCTAGAAGCTCAGCGAGTAACCAGTAAAATCATTAAACAAATATATTTCACAATGTAGCATTTCGATCATTTCGATGATGTCATGATTCAGAGATCAAATGTTCGTTTAGTGCTCTCGTGAGCCAGGGAAATCATAGCACTTGAACACCCAACGCTCAAATAGATCATTTAACATTAACATTAACATTAAGAGGGAGCCCCTTCTTGAGCTCTAGATAAACATGAACATGAACCATAAACAGAGTGGAGACGTTGGTGTCTAGCACAAGACTTTCCCAGAACTCATTGAAGCCAAATCATGTCATGAATCCACATGCAAGCACGCATGATATGCAATCGAATAAATAATGCAAGAAACATTTCACAAGTACTTTGGAAATAGTTTAGGGTCACTCACCTCCATGGCTCAGAAACCATCCAGCATATAACATTGCCTTGCTCAAATCCAAGTCTTAGATCACAAACTCAATGCAAACAAATCCCTTCAAAGTTCGGACAGCACTTCCCCTGAATTTGCTAACTTTTCCAGCCATCATGGCTTCATTATTTCCTCATTCCAACCCAAAGGTACACACACAACAACAAGTTCATCCAATAGCCATTCAGCAAGCTCCAAGTAGCTAGTACAAGTCAAGCTAGGGAAAAGTCCGGAAATGAAAGTTAAGCTCAAAACCAGAAAAATAGGTTTTGACGTCATTTTGCGGTAATGGCACCAAAGGCACTACGATTATCGGATGAAGGTCCAAGACCCACCGTTTCGAAGATAAGAGATAGGGATACAATATTGCAGAAGGTTACTCAGCCCAGTTTCGAGTGTAACCAGGTCAAAAATGCAAGATACCATACCAGAATCACAAAAACAGATTCACAGAACGCATTCTAGCGGAAACATCATAAAACAGGCTATCCAAGTCCAAATCCAGAAATTCCAAAACCAGCTGAAAGCTAAGAAACAGGGATAAATTTCATCAGAAGGCCTCAACAACCAATTCGGAAGCAATTCCAGCCAAAACAACCAATTACAGTCGCAAATCCCAATTTCGGGTAAAACCAGAACAGCAATAGTAATTTCGATTTTTCTCACTCTACGCTACTACGATTGACCTGAAATTTTGTAGGCACCTCTAAAATGTCATTCCCTACAACTTTCATGTTTTAAGCCAAGGCCAATTCGGCCTCTATCTAGGACCAAAAATTTCGGACAGAATGAAGAACCAAGAACCCTAATTTTCCAGAATTTCTTCCAAAACAGAAATTGATTGCAATTGTCCACTTTTTCCACCTTCTAGATGCCTTATATACCATTTCCAATCATCATATATAGCCACACAATCATGTTCATATTAAAACAGAAAAATCCCCAAAAATAATAAAAGTTCATCAATTCAACCACAACTCAAGATATAACCCATAAATTTGCATCTTATACAACCACTAAGCATGATTTAAGCATCAAATAAGGGAGGAGGGTGGTTCTTCATGACTTACCTTTAAAACAAGAGAGAGAGAGCTAGTGGTCACCCTAACTTTCCAAATAACTTCACCAATCACCTCAAAATCACTAAGTGGAGGGGTTTTATGGAGTAATTGCAAGATCAAATGGTTGGATGGTTCAACTTGAGCAAGATTGGAGCCTAAAACTTGAAGAGTTTGCTTTTTTTCTTGAGAGAGAGGGTCGGCCAAGCTTGCAGAAATTTGGGTGCTTTTTGGGTCAAAATTGAGTATTAGTAAAGGTAAGAAATAATGGTCAAAGTCAAGGTTGAATAGGAAGGTGACACTTGTCACCCTTAGGTTCAGAACTTATCTTTTTGTCTCTCCAATACAAATATCTTAACACATTGTAAAATAATATCACTTAATACAAAATTCCAACAAGTTGTCAAAAATATAATGCATTTACCGCACTTGCGGGTCCCACGTTCAAAATACGCTCTTAATTTCTCAAAAACTACCCGATACTAGAAAAATCATTTTAAAACTATTTTTGCTCATAAACTTTATCTGGGGAATTTTTCTAATAAAGAAAATGTAGAAAAGGCGGGCGATTAAATAAAATAAACCCTAGAAAATTAGAAAATTTTCGGGTTCTCACACTCATACTTTTCGGGGCGTCACAATCTCCCCTCCTTAAAAGAATGTCGTCCTCGACATTCCAACTTGTACCAATCAAGTCGAGACATCCCGCAAAAATCTCTCAAGAGTCAAATCAGACCCACAGTCCGGCATCCTAAACTTCAAGCCTAGGATACACTACAGAGATCTGAAGCCTAAGCTCTGATACCAACTGTGACAGCCCCACCTCCCCCTAGGGCGTACCCCAGGGTTCGGCGAGCCGCCTGCCCGGCTCTCGCCGGGACTCAGTCGTTCACTACAATCCTCAAATATATTACAATATAAATCTCAAATATTACATCAAATTCCCCAAGAATTACATATCAAAAGCGAAGCGGAAACAATTCCCAACTATACATAAAATGATTCCAAATCCAAATTGTACAAAATATATGCCATCCAGTCACGTGAATAAGCACAACAAGTCCTTCCTTCGCTTTGAGCCCTGTGGAGGGGAATAAAATATTTTTGGGGTGAGCTAGAAGCTCAGCGAGTAACCAGTAAAATCATTAAACAAATATATTTCACAATGTAGCATTTCGATCATTTCGATGATGTCATGATTCAGAGATCAAATGTTCGTTTAGTGCTCTCGTGAGCCAGGGAAATCATAGCACTTGAACACCCAACGCTCAAATAGATCATTTAACATTAACATTAACATTAAGAGGGAGCCCCTTCTTGAGCTCTAGATAAACATGAACATGAACCATAAACAGAGTGGAGACGTTGGTGTCTAGCACAAGACTTTCCCAGAACTCATTGAAGCCAAATCATGTCATGAATCCACATGCAAGCACG
The DNA here is from genome assembly GCF_036785885.1 of Coffea arabica. Classification (NCBI taxonomy): domain Eukaryota; kingdom Viridiplantae; phylum Streptophyta; class Magnoliopsida; order Gentianales; family Rubiaceae; genus Coffea; species Coffea arabica. Next base: position 33,320,379 of record NC_092321.1, read on the forward strand.
CATGATATGCAATCGAATAAATAATGCAAGAAACATTTCACAAGTACTTTGGAAATAGTTTAGGGTCACTCACCTCCATGGCTCAGAAACCATCCAGCATATAACATTGCCTTGCTCAAATCCAAGTCTTAGATCACAAACTCAATGCAAACAAATCCCTTCAAAGTTCGGACAGCACTTCCCCTGAATTTGCTAACTTTTCCAGCCATCATGGCTTCATTATTTCCTCATTCCAACCCAAAGGTACACACACAACAACAAGTTCATCCAATAGCCATTCAGCAAGCTCCAAGTAGCTAGTACAAGTCAAGCTAGGGAAAAGTCCGGAAATGAAAGTTAAGCTCAAAACCAGAAAAATAGGTTTTGACGTCATTTTGCGGTAATGGCACCAAAGGCACTACGATTATCGGATGAAGGTCCAAGACCCACCGTTTCGAAGATAAGAGATAGGGATACAATATTGCAGAAGGTTACTCAGCCCAGTTTCGAGTGTAACCAGGTCAAAAATGCAAGATACCATACCAGAATCACAAAAACAGATTCACAGAACGCATTCTAGCGGAAACATCATAAAACAGGCTATCCAAGTCCAAATCCAGAAATTCCAAAACCAGCTGAAAGCTAAGAAACAGGGATAAATTTCATCAGAAGGCCTCAACAACCAATTCGGAAGCAATTCCAGCCAAAACAACCAATTACAGTCGCAAATCCCAATTTCGGGTAAAACCAGAACAGCAATAGTAATTTCGATTTTTCTCACTCTACGCTACTACGATTGACCTGAAATTTTGTAGGCACCTCTAAAATGTCATTCCCTACAACTTTCATGTTTTAAGCCAAGGCCAATTCGGCCTCTATCTAGGACCAAAAATTTCGGACAGAATGAAGAACCAAGAACCCTAATTTTCCAGAATTTCTTCCAAAACAGAAATTGATTGCAATTGTCCACTTTTTCCACCTTCTAGATGCCTTATATACCATTTCCAATCATCATATATAGCCACACAATCATGTTCATATTAAAACAGAAAAATCCCCAAAAATAATAAAAGTTCATCAATTCAACCACAACTCAAGATATAACCCATAAATTTGCATCTTATACAACCACTAAGCATGATTTAAGCATCAAATAAGGGAGGAGGGTGGTTCTTCATGACTTACCTTTAAAACAAGAGAGAGAGAGCTAGTGGTCACCCTAACTTTCCAAATAACTTCACCAATCACCTCAAAATCACTAAGTGGAGGGGTTTTATGGAGTAATTGCAAGATCAAATGGTTGGATGGTTCAACTTGAGCAAGATTGGAGCCTAAAACTTGAAGAGTTTGCTTTCTTTCTTGAGAGAGAGGGTCGGCCAAGCTTGCAGAAATTTGGGTGCTTTTTGGGTCAAAATTGAGTATTAGTAAAGGTAAGAAATAATGGTCAAAGTCAAGGTTGAATAGGAAGGTGACACTTGTCACCCTTAGGTTCAGAACTTATCTTTTTGTCTCTCCAATACAAATATCTTAACACATTGTAAAATAATATCACTTAATACAAAATTCCAAGAAGTTGTCAAAAATATAATGCATTTACCGCACTTGCGGGTCCCACGTTCAAAATACGCTCTTAATTTCTCAAAAACTACCCGATACTAGAAAAATCATTTTAAAACTATTTTTGCTCATAAACTTTATCTGGGGAATTTTTCTAATAAAGAAAATGTAGAAAAGGCGGGCGATTAAATAAAATAAACCCTAGAAAATTAGAAAATTTCCGGGTTCTCACACTCATACTTTTCGGGGCGTCACAATCTCCCCTCCTTAAAAGAATGTCGTCCTCGACATTCCATCTTGTACCAATCAAGTCGAGACATCCCGCAAAAATCTCTCAAGAGTCAAATCAGACCCACAGTCCGGCATCCTAAACTTCAAGCCTAGGATACACTACAGAGATCTGAAGCCTAAGCTCTGATACCAACTGTGACAGCCCCACCTCCCCCTAGGGCGTACCCCAGGGTTCGGCGAGCCGCCTGCCCGGCTCTCGCCGGGACTCAGTCGTTCACTACAATCCTCAAATATATTACAATATAAATCTCAAATATTACATCAAATTCCCCAAGAATTACATATCAAAAGCGAAGCGGAAACAATTCCCAACTATACATAAAATGATTCCAAATCCAAATTGTACAAAATATATGCCATCCAGTCACGTGAATAAGCACAACAAGTCCTTCCTTCGCTTTGAGCCCTGTGGAGGGGAATAAAATATTTTTGGGGTGAGCTAGAAGCTCAGCGAGTAACCAGTAAAATCATTAAACAAATATATTTCACAATGTAGCATTTCGATCATTTCGATGATGTCATGATTCAGAGATCAAATGTTCGTTTAGTGCTCTCGTGAGCCAGGGAAATCATAGCACTTGAACACCCAACGCTCAAATAGATCATTTAACATTAACATTAACATTAAGAGGGAGCCCCTTCTTGAGCTCTAGATAAACATGAACATGAACCATAAACAGAGTGGAGACGTTGGTGTCTAGCACAAGACTTTCCCAGAACTCATTGAAGCCAAATCATGTCATGAATCCACATGCAAGCACGCATGATATGCAATCGAATAAATAATGCAAGAAACATTTCACAAGTACTTTGGAAATAGTTTAGGGTCACTCACCTCCATGGCTCAGAAACCATCCAGCATATAACATTGCCTTGCTCAAATCCAAGTCTTAGATCACAAACTCAATGCAAACAAATCCCTTCAAAGTTCGGACAGCACTTCCCCTGAATTTGCTAACTTTTCCAGCCATCATGGCTTCATTATTTCCTCATTCCAACCCAAAGGTACACACACAACAACAAGTTCATCCAATAGCCATTCAGCAAGCTCCAAGTAGCTAGTACAAGTCAAGCTAGGGAAAAGTCCGGAAATGAAAGTTAAGCTCAAAACCAGAAAAATAGGTTTTGACGTCATTTTGCGGTAATGGCACCAAAGGCACTACGATTATCGGATGAAGGTCCAAGACCCACCGTTTCGAAGATAAGAGATAGGGATACAATATTGCAGAAGGTTACTCAGCCCAGTTTCGAGTGTAACCAGGTCAAAAATGCAAGATACCATACCAGAATCACAAAAACAGATTCACAGAACGCATTCTAGCGGAAACATCATAAAACAGGCTATCCAAGTCCAAATCCAGAAATTCCAAAACCAGCTGAAAGCTAAGAAACAGGGATAAATTTCATCAGAAGGCCTCAACAACCAATTCGGAAGCAATTCCAGCCAAAACAACCAATTACAGTCGCAAATCCCAATTTCGGGTAAAACCAGAACAGCAATAGTAATTTCGATTTTTCTCACTCTACGCTACTACGATTGACCTGAAATTTTGTAGGCACCTCTAAAATGTCATTCCCTACAACTTTCATGTTTTAAGCCAAGGCCAATTCGGCCTCTATCTAGGACCAAAAATTTCGGACAGAATGAAGAACCAAGAACCCTAATTTTCCAGAATTTCTTCCAAAACAGAAATTGATTGCAATTGTCCACTTTTTCCACCTTCTAGATGCCTTATATACCATTTCCAATCATCATATATAGCCACACAATCATGTTCATATTAAAACAGAAAAATCCCCAAAAATAATAAAAGTTCATCAATTCAACCACAACTCAAGATATAACCCATAAATTTGCATCTTATACAACCACTAAGCATGATTTAAGCATCAAATAAGGGAGGAGGGTGGTTCTTCATGACTTACCTTTAAAACAAGAGAGAGAGAGCTAGTGGTCACCTTAACTTTCCAAATAACTTCACCAATCACCTCAAAATCACTAAGTGGAGGGGTTTTATGGAGTAATTGCAAGATCAAATGGTTGGATGGTTCAACTTGAGCAAGATTGGAGCCTAAAACTTGAAGAGTTTGCTTTCTTTCTTGAGAGAGAGGGTCGGCCAAGCTTGCAGAAATTTGGGTGCTTTTTGGGTCAAAATTGAGTATTAGTAAAGGTAAGAAATAATGGTCAAAGTCAAGGTTGAATAGGAAGGTGACACTTGTCACCCTTAGGTTCAGAACTTATCTTTTTGTCTCTCCAATACAAATATCTTAACACATTGTAAAATAATATCACTTAATACAAAATTCCAAGAAGTTGTCAAAAATATAATGCATTTACCGCACTTGCGGGTCCCACGTTCAAAATACGCTCTTAATTTCTCAAAAACTACCCGATACTAGAAAAATCATTTTAAAACTATTTTTGCTCATAAACTTTATCTGGGGAATTTTTCTAATAAAGAAAATGTAGAAAAGGCGGGCGATTAAATAAAATAAACCCTAGAAAATTAGAAAATTTCCGGGTTCTCACACTCATACTTTTCGGGGCGTCACAATCTCCCCTCCTTAAAAGAATGTCGTCCTCGACATTCCATCTTGTACCAATCAAGTCGAGACATCCCGCAAAAATCTCTCAAGAGTCAAATCAGACCCACAGTCCGGCATCCTAAACTTCAAGCCTAGGATACACTACAGAGATCTGAAGCCTAAGCTCTGATACCAACTGTGACAGCCCCACCTCCCCCTAGGGCGTACCCCAGGGTTCGGCGAGCCGCCTGCCCGGCTCTCGCCGGGACTCAGTCGTTCACTACAATCCTCAAATATATTACAATATAAATCTCAAATATTACATCAAATTCCCCAAGAATTACATATCAAAAGCGAAGCGGAAACAATTCCCAACTATACATAAAATGATTCCAAATCCAAATTGTACAAAATATATGCCATCCAGTCACGTGAATAAGCACAACAAGTCCTTCCTTCGCTTTGAGCCCTGTGGAGGGGAATAAAATATTTTTGGGGTGAGCTAGAAGCTCAGCGAGTAACCAGTAAAATCATTAAACAAATATATTTCACAATGTTGCATTTCGATCATTTCGATGATGTCATGATTCAGAGATCAAATGTTCGTTTAGTGCTCTCGTGAGCCTGGGAAATCATAGCACTTGAACACCCAACGCTCAAATAGATCATTTAACATTAACATTAACATTAAGAGGGAGCCCCTTCTTGAGCTCTAGATAAACATGAACATGAACCATAAACAGAGTGGAGACGTTGGTGTCTAGCACAAGACTTTCCCAGAACTCATTGAAGCCAAATCATGTCATGAATCCACATGCAAGCACGCATGATATGCAATCGAATAAATAATGCAAGAAACATTTCACAAGTACTTTGGAAATAGTTTAGGGTCACTCACCTCCATGGCTCAGAAACCATCCAGCATATAACATTGCCTTGCTCAAATCCAAGTCTTAGATCACAAACTCAATGCAAACAAATCCCTTCAAAGTTCGGACAGCACTTCCCCTGAATTTGCTAACTTTTCCAGCCATCATGGCTTCATTATTTCCTCATTCCAACCCAAAGGTACACACACAACAACAAGTTCTTCCAATAGCCATTCAGCAAGCTCCAAGTAGCTAGTACAAGTCAAGCTAGGGAAAAATCCGGAAATGAAAGTTAAGCTCAAAACCAGAAAAACAGGTTTTGACGTCATTTTGCGGTAATGGCACCAAAGGCACTACGATTATCGGATGAAGGTCCAAGACCCACCGTTTCGAAGATAAGAGATAGGGATACAATATTTCAGAAGGTTACTCAGCCCAGTTTCGAGTGTAACCAGGTCAAAAATGCACGATACCATACCAGAATCACAAAAACAGATTCACAGAACGCATTCTAGCGGAAACATCATAAAACAGGCTATCCAAGTCCAAATCCAGAAATTCCAGAACCAGATGAAAGCTAAGAAACAGGGATAAATTTCATCAGAAGGCCTGAACAACCAATTCGGAAGCAATTCCAGCCAAAACAACCAATTACAGTCGCAAATCCCAATTTCGGGTAAAACCAGAACAGCAATAGTAATTTCGACTTTTCTCACTCTACGCTACTCCGATTGACCTGAAATTTTGTAGGCACCTCTAAAATGTCATTCCCTACAACTTTAATGTTTTAAGCCAAGGCCAATTCGGCATCTATCTAGGACCAAAAATTTCGGACAGAATGAAGAACCAAGAACCCTAATTTTCCAGAATTTCTTCCAAAACAGAAATTGATTGCAATTGTCCACTTTTTCCACCTTCTAGATGCCTTATATACCATTTCCAATCATCATATATAGCCACACAATCATGTTCATATTAAAACAGAAAAATCCCCAAAAATAATAAAAGTTCATCAATTCAACCACAACTCAAGATATAACCCATAAATTTGCATCTTATACAACCACTAAGCATGATTTAAGCATCAAATAAGGGAGGAGGGTGGTTCTTCATGACTTACCTTTAAAACAAGAGAGAGAGAGCTAGTGGTCACCTTAACTTTCCAAATAACTTCACCAATCACCTCAAAATCACTAAGTGGAGGGGTTTTATGAAGTAATTGCAAGATCAAATGGTTGGATGGTTCAACTTGAGCAAGATTGGAGCCTAAAACTTGAAGAGTTTGCTTTCTTTCTTGAGAGAGAGGGTCGGCCAAGCTTGCAGAAATTTGGGTGCTTTTTGGGTCAAAATTGAGTATTAGTAAAGGTAAGAAATAATGGTCAAAGTCAAGGTTAAATAGGAAGGTGACACTTGTCACCCTTAGGTTCAGAACTTATCTTTTTGTCTCTCCAATACAAATATATTAACACATTGTAAAATAATATCACTTAATACAAAATTCCAACAAGTTGTCAAAAATATAATGCATTTACCGCACTTGCGGGTCCCACGTTCAAAATACGCTCTTAATTTCTCAAAAAATACCCGATACTAGAAAAATCATTTTAAAACTATTTTTGCTCATAAACTTTATCTGGAGAATTTTTCTAATAAAGAAAATGTAGAAAAGGCGGGCGATTAAATAAAATAAACCCTAGAAAATTAGAAAATTTCCGGGTTCTCACACTCATACTTTTCGGGGTGTCACATGATCAAAGGAAATAAGATTCCCATGGCATTTAATGATATAACAACTCAGGTTTTAGGATTTGGAAATAGGTGTGATGCTATTTGAGGTATTATTGATTTTTTTTTTTGGAATTTGAAATGAGATAGATATGAGATTTTAGGGAAATAAGAGATTTCCATTATCAATTACAAACACAGTGGGCAGGAACCCATATATGGAGATAATGATTACTTTGTGTGATAGTGGATAAGTAAATTGTGATAGAATGTATGACAAAAGAAGAAATGGTAATGTTAGTATTTATGGCATCCTTTCTATAGGTTGATCTCTATGGAGCATTCTAAGCCAATATTTAAAATGCCAAATTTGTGAGAGATATTATGTTCATCTAAGCTATATAAATATAAATATGGAAGCTATTGAAAAAAATAAGAGTGCGCAGCAAAAACTTGATGGAATTAAATAAGGAAATCCAATTTAGACATTGTAGAAATAATTTCCAAGATGTATTGTGAGAGCATTGGAAATTTTATTAACTTATTTTGATGTTTATGTCTTTTAGGTTTCAAGGACGAAACCTTTAAAAGGGGAGAGAATGTGATATCTAGTCTAAAAAAAATGAATTGTGAAAGTAGTGTCGAAATATGATCCTAAATTCACGTCTAGATTTTGGTTGACCTATCAAGAGATTATGAGGACTGATCTGAGACTAAATACTATTTCCCACCCCCATAGACAGTCGGAAAGGACCCTACAGACACTGGATGACATGCTAAGAGCTTGTGCTCTAAACTTCTCGAATAGTTGGGATAGGTTGGTGAAACTAATGTAATTCTCATGTAATAATAGTTATCATAGCGGGATAGGTATAGCATTGTTTGAGGCATTGTATGGGCGAAAGTGTAGATCCCCCTTATATTGGGATGAAATATGTGAAAAACTGATCACTGGCCCCGATTTGGTGGAGAAAACCTTGGAGAAGACTAAGGTTATTCGAGAATGACTAAAGGTAGCTCAGGATCGAAACAAGAGTTGGGCGGATTGAAAGAGACGACCTTTAAAATTTCAACCAAGAGAAAAGGTATATTTGAAAGTATCCCCCACCAAGGGAATGATAAGGTTTGGAAGAAGTGGTAAGTTAAGTCCAAGGTATGTAGGACCTTATGAAATACTGGAGAGAGAGTTGGACCTTTAGCGTATCGACTGGCCCTTCCACCTGCTCTGTCGAGGATACATAACGTTTTTCATGTCTCCCAACTGAGAAAGTATGTATCTAACCCGTGCCATATTTTGGAGGATCAATCCATCGAGGTGAGGGAGAACTTGTCAGTGGAGAAAGTTCCTTTGAGAATTGTGGATCGGAAGGATCAATTTCTAAGGAGAAGGACCATACCCTACGTGAAGGTGCAATGGACAAAGCATACACCGTGAGAGGCAACGTGGGAGTTAGAAGAAGACATGCGGAATAGATATCCCTATCTTTTTTATCAAGGTACGTAAGTTTCGAGGACGAAACTTTTTTGCAAGGGAGGTAGAATGTAAAACCCACGATTTTGGGCTCAATTTTTATTCTTGTCCAATGAACTAAATGGCAATTTACCATGAGTAAAAGTAAAAATAATTGTAAGATGTGTTAAAGGGTTAATTGGGGGATAGGAATGAGATAACATAGGGTAAAAGTTCATAACAGTTAAAACTCTTATCTAAACCACCTACTAGTGGGTGGTTATTAGGGTTTAGCACACTTATCAAAACAACAAAATAATAATAACATCATTTCTCCCTTTCATTGTTTGCCTCCCCTTAGAGCAAGAGCCGTCAGAGAGTAGAGAAAGAGAAAAAGGCGTCGCTATCAATCAATCAGGCAACTAAGCACCTAGACCTGTAAGTCCCAAATTCACGTGAAAACTCCTCTTTTAAATTCTATTAGTCGCATTAATTATTCTAAAGATTTTACAGATATGTATTATGTTATATGTATATATATAGATATATATGCTTATATGAGAAATTTAGGAAGATTTGTATTTGGATTGATAGGAATAGGGTGTTAAATCTTAGTTATGGGGTAGAATAAAGTTTAAATCATCTTGCTGTTGAAAAAAAAAAAGAGAGGAAGCTTTGACTTCAGCAACACAACAACAAAAGAGAGAGAGAGAGAGAGAGGCAAAGGTCGCCAACTGGCGACCTTGGACAAGAAGGAAGGGTGGCCAAAAGGCCAGCCAAATAAAACATGGAGTCGCCAGCAACTTTCTGGCGACATGGTCCAAGTAGAATGGTTGGCTGAAAGGCCAACCGAAGGAAAAAATTTTTTGCATCAAACCCTCATCTTTCACTAGCCAAAAAGGTTGGCCCTTTGGCCGACCAAAAGAAGGAAAAAAAAAAGAGAAAAGATGAGGAATAATTAAATAAAATTTGTAATTCAAATAATAAAAAAAAGATGGCAAGTATTCTTGGGCCGAAACATAGCATAGGTGTAGCGGATGTTCAAAAGATAAATGTTAAATATAACTAGCCCATCTTTATAGCTTATCATGGGTATTAAATTACAAAACCCAACCTAGACATAATTTTTGGAGTTTAGTCATCTAAGCTTATACCTAATTAATTAAGTCTAAATAATTAAATAGAAATCTAGAACATTTTAATCTAGCCTTATTAGATTAATTTATATAATGTAAGATAAGTCCTAAATTGTTAACGGAACGCGTAAAATCGTAATAATAATAATACTACTACTAACGATAACACTAATGGTAATAATAATAATAATAACAATAATAGTAATAATAATAACAATATAGATATAGATGAAGTAAATTAAAGATATAAACGAAATTAAATTAAAAGATAAATACAAGTGGAATAAACTAAGACAATAATTATAATAATAATAAATCAATATATATATATATATACATATGGATATAAATAATAATAACACCTACACATACACAAAAAAAATGGAAGTAAAGCAAAAGATAATAGTAACTAATTAACAAGTATATATAAATGATAATAAAATAAAATAGTGATGACAAGGATAATAACAATAACAATGGATAATAATAAAATAATATATATATATATATATATATATATATATGCATAGATAATACGTACAATGGTCAAGATATTAAGTTTTATTACGAATAATTATTTCTAAATTAGGAAACTTTACAAAAGGGGAACTTTCAAAAAATGGAAACTTTCCAAAAATAGAAATTTCTAATTTAGGAAAAACTCGGCTAGGGTTTTTTTTTAAGGCAACTGAGAGTTTTATTAACTCAAGAAGAAATCAAACGGTTAGAAAATTTTCCAACACTCCCGACTCGACCGACCCGCAAGGTTATCCTATTTTCCTCCTCCTAATCGAAGGCATGCATAATCTATCTATACGAATTTCCCCGCGAGCCAACCTTGGAATTGCACTGAAATGGTCATAGATGCTGATATTATGGTTATGGTCAGAAACTCGGCTAGGGTTCATATAATGGTGTAGACATGAATCTTAAACTTACTCAGAGTTGGTATATTTATGCATCTATAAGAAATATCAACTAATTAGGAAACCTATACATTTGATAGGTACGACACAAGTTTAAAAGATCTAAGGTAGTTTCACTCGAGCAGCCAGCCAAAGGTAGGTGGTACTTACCCTTCTGAGATTTCAAAAGTTCAAGTAAAATTTTTATTGTCAATCATATTTTTATGTGTTAACCTGAAATGTATTTGATTAAATGATTTACTTGAATATTTATGCAAGTTCTATTTTTACTATATAAAAATGGATCATGTGACTTATTTGAAATATTTTGATGCATTATATATATACCAAATGAGTTGTATCTTTTATGAAATCAAAGGACCATGTATGTGACGTGTGAAACGAATTTATGTCAAGTAAAGCTCAAAACAGTCATGGAATAGACAGTAGGGGCTATAGTCTTGTCTAATGATCATGGTAGCCTGGTATAGAGTCCGGCCGATTGACCCATGTATGTAATGAGACCAATCAGTAGTCATGAAACCTATTGGTCGCCCATCTAGAAGGGGTTTAATCTCTAGGCTGAGTACTCAGTAGCCGGTCATTACATGTACTTCTTATGAGCTGATCTGAAGAGACTTATAAATTGATATGAAATGATCTATGACTTTATGATTTTCATGTACGGTTACCAATAAGATGCTTTAAAATTGCTTTGTCACTCGTTACTACTAATTGTTTTAACCATAACATTATTTTCATGATTATGGATGTGAATGATGTGCAAATAATTTGATTTGTATATATATGTATATGTAAAGTTATGAGTGCATGGTCCAACAGAGGGGTAGATATTACCTAATGAGCGGCTTGTCGCTCAACCCACTTTTTACCATCTTTGCAGATTCTGAAGAGTATGAGTTGATTTATATAGAAGACCCTGCGGACGACTTTTATTAGTTTTTAAGTGAACACAAGTTAGCAAGCTAGCTACTTCTAGTTGTTAGTTTTATTTACTTTTGTTTCCGCTGTTTCAACCAGAGAATAAATGTACGAACATATTGGATATTCTTAGACTATCCTTCATATGAGATTTGTACCGCACTTTATCTAGTTATATTATTTAGTACTTTTAAAGTTTAGTCTAGTTTAATGTTGCCTTGTATTCTTGAGCGGGACTTGATAATACGGCGGATGTCACGTGACGGGCGTGTGCGGGCTCGAGGCGTGACACTTGCTCCAATGGATTCAGGCATAACCTCTCGAACATGAGCCTCAGGAACAGTCCGGGGAATCTATTCAAGAGAACTCATGCCTTGAATAGGAGAATGAGTTGGAGTAGAGATGTACTCAGAATCAGAAGAACTAGAGGAAGAAGAATTGGAAGGTGAGGTAGATGAGGAAAGGACTTCCACGGGTATGGGCTGTTGAACTCCCCTGCATCTAGGAGTTGAAGTGGTAATATCATATCGCTCAAAAGAAGACATAAAAGGAAAAGAAGAGAACTTACTAGTGGTGGTGAGGAAAATTACTGGCACAAGGGAGCTTTTCTAAGATAGCCGAACTGCTAGTGGGAAAAAGAGAGTGAACAGACTAAGAGGGGGAGATCTGATGAAAAAGAAGAGGGAGAGGGAGAGAGAAAATGACAAGCAGTGGACCCTATTTATAGGGACCACTAGAGCGGGAAGATGAAAAGATTTTGAATTTAAACCGAATGGTAGTTATTAATGATGGACGTGAGGGTTGAGCTAATAGGGGTCTGATATCAGGTGTAATGATGGCTAAAACATACACCTTGGCCAAACTGACACATCCCCGGGATTAGGGCCAGATTCATCCAATCGTCCGATGAACCTGGCCTCAGGGGGCTAGTGTAGAGGAAGGAATCCTCTATGAACACGTGTCAGGGCCAAGGAGTCCTGTTCGAGGTCCACCTATGAACCGAACTAGCTATCTCAGTTCAACAGAGCTAAACTTTCAAGATAAAACCAGAGCCTGAATCCAAGGGGGGCTTTACCTCTAGTAACCTAGCAACGCTAGTACTCTTAAATGGGATAACTACTAGAAGTAGGAGGATAACTTTAGACACCTTCATCACTATCAGAATAAGCCTTATAAATACTAACATGTACAACCAAAAAGGTACGATATACAACACACCTATTCTACCCTATATTTTTCTTTGATTGATTTGATCGTTGGAGTCACAACGGGGAGATATTCCCACTGTTCGGCTCTTTGCAGGTCAACTCGGTTACAACTGTTTGGCATTTTGCTCGGGTCGTGTCCCTTGGCGACTCTTCAATATGCAAAAGGGAATTGAACTTGAAAAAAAAATTGAAGCTTCTGGGCTTCATTTTTTTTTTTTAATCTTTTTCTTAGTAAGAGTACACAAAAATTGTTAAAAGTTATTAGTTTTAGAATATACTAACAATGGGGACATGAAATATAAAGCCTAGTGGCCGAATTTGCAATTATTTGCTAGAAATCATCATGTATTGATTTCAAGCAGCAAGTTTTTAAATCCCCAATTGGATCAAGTATGAGATTTTTTGGAAACGAAAGATATGAATAGATAATCTCACTTATAGCCCCACAAAAAATTTTAAAAGAAATTAAAAAAAGTAGATAATCATCAGCAAACACATTGCAAGATTTGCAAAGAATGTACTATCTGAAAGGGGAATGAACTAATATAATATATAAGCAATTGAAGCTTTTTTGTGTTGTGTTATGAACAGACCAACAAAAGTAAGGTATCAATAGACAATATAATATAGTTAGTGATTACATTTTCATGATCCTTTTAGATTGAAAGGGAGAGTGGAATTATTACGAATGGCCATTCCCCACAACACTTACTTTGCAGTTGTCTTTAAATCTTAAGGATCCCTACATCCATGTGGCTTCTCTATCGCCTGCTAACTTCTTTATGCATATACTAGTGGTCGTGGAAGCAGATCTACTTTTCCAATTGACTTTTAGCTAAACTAAGAACGTGAATGTGATCCTGAACTTGCTGGGGTCCACGAAGTCTGACATTTAGGATCTTGGTGTGCATTTGAACTCATTATTGATTCCATTTCCTCTACTCCTTCGACGTCCATCAGCTGAACTAGGTAAAAATTTCAAGGTTTGTAGTACGAGGGAAATAGCAATATCATAAGTATGTTTTTTAATCAATTTTTTATTTCACAAACAGCTTTATAAACAAAAGCGATACGATACAGTAAAATATTTTTTTCTCAAAACACCCAAAAAATAGTCATCAAATGGATTTAAATCCTGTCATGCAAATTTATGGTACGTATATGTAGCTAATAACAGAAGATATTGACAGAAAGATACTGTTTATGAAGTTGTATGAAGTTTTTTTTTTTAAATGCAAGTTAATTTAGCAACAGAATGCAGGTATGGATTTCACACTCATCCTGATTATGGATTTTCTTGGGGCAATGACCATTTTAAACCAGTCATTGGAAGGAATATATCTTGAGCCACTTAAATGGATCATAGAGAACCAAAAAAAAAAAAGAGGATCGTAGAGGGACACTGCCTTGTTCACAAGCTTTGTGAAGACAGGGATACTATAGACCTAACCTAACCTTATGCCTGATTCAAAATGCCATTTTTTTTTGTTTCTCATCTTTCAACAAAATGATCTCCAATTATTACTTTTTTTTATTTACGCAATTATTTTTGTAGCATGAAAAACATAAAACCTGTAGAATAAGGGCAAATTTCTGAAAACTGGATACCTATGTTAAAAAAAAAAACTGCTTTTAAAGTCTCTACCTAAAGTAGTACATGCTATGTTAATAATTTTGAGGTTGGCACAGCTACGATTTGAAAGTCACTTCAGCGTCACAAATCTTTTTGTTTTTATTTTGGACAACTCTTAACAATATTTACGTTATGTAAAGAGTGTGAAAAAAGATTTTTCCTCATTTGATTGGATCAAAAAGAAAGTTTGGGATGGCTGAATCACAAACAAAAAAAAAATTTAATACTTGGAATAACGTGACGTGATGTCTTATTATATTATTACGTCCAAATATAAGCAAAATATTTTAGTCATGTACGTTAATTTTTTCACTGATACAATAATATTGTGTTTTTGTACGATAAACAATCTAAGAAGTACAATGACTGCACATAACCGCAGCCTTGCCCAAGCCCCATATTTTATGGTCCCTAATAGCTGCTATTTATGAATCCAACTAGCAACTACCAGAAAGATCTACGAGATATAAAATATGGAAATCAAAACTCCTTTTCTATCATCTTGTAGAGTAGCCATCAACTATGTGAAACATTAAAAGTAAAAGCCTAAAGCCTATTTGAAGAAGCGCTGAGCTTCCCCTGACCGAACTGACCTGATGAGCTCGGGGTACTGATGAGAAGAGCGTGTCCCAAGCCTGCAAAGTGAACAGGAGAGTGATCTAACAGGGGAGCCCCGAGGTCGTCCCCGAGGGCACTCCGACGATCAAGTTAGTTTTTCAGTGAGTGAGAGTCACGGGAAGTAAATCAGTCGGGAGTAATTGGCAAATAGTGAGCGTACCTCCTGCAGTTGGTGTGTGTGTTACCATTTATACCTGCTTGGGAGTCCGACCTCCGTAAATTTTGGGACCTGCCTAGAATAGTCACGATCCCGCACTGAGGGGGATTCTCCCTGCCCTCTACGGGATCGTTCCCTGGAGCTCCTCGGAGCCCTAACAGCGGAGGACCGCGGGACGGTTCCCATGGGCCCGGGGTCTCAGCCCAACTCAGGCCTCCCTGGGCTGCCACGTGTATAGGACCAGGACGGGGCCTCTGCACTAGCCCCCTAGATTAGGTAGGGCTTCCAGGCGGACCTAATCTATACCCTTGCCACGTGGGAGCCCAGCGTCGCACTGTTCTGCCGCGGTCACCTCCGGTACAATGCTGTCATTGGAAAGCTGCGCCCACGTCCCTTCAATTGTCGCGTCTTTTCGGTCTCCGTACCGCTCTTAAATGCGTTCACATGGGGCGGTTCAAATTCAAGCAGCCGTTTCCCCCTATTTTGCTCCCTATAAATAGGGGTTCTCAGATTTTCTCAAACTCTATTTGCCATTTTCCTTTCTTCACGTATTTTTTCTACTCCTAAAAGTTCTCGCGGCAAGACTTCCGGCCATCAGTACCCAGATTCCGGCGGTTCCTCCATCCCTTTCCACTCCGATCATCAGTAAGTTCTTTTTCTCCCTCCTTCTTCGCACTTTCTTTTCCTCCTTTGCCACTTCTGCATTTTATGTCGGATCATTCCGGCGTTACCTCCACCGCATCCCAAATTCCGGCCTATCGTAGAGTCCCAAGAATCCTCATTTCCTCCTCGTCTTCGTCCTCATCTTCGTCTTCATCTTCTCCTCCTCCTCTCTCTTCTTCCTCTGCTTCTAATCCCAACTTCCTCATTCCTGACCTGTTCGAGCCCATTGACATCATGAGCTCTCTATTTGCCCATTCTCCTTCCGCCCGCATCTTGGAGGAGGCGGCCGAACTTAATGCTTTCATCGATCAGCAGGCCACCTCCATTCCTTCCCCCAAGTCCCCACATGACTCCCCTGGCGGAGCCCAGGGTGGGGTAGGTGAGGATAGGGATTCCTCAGAGGGGACCCCTGCTTCTAAGCAGGGGGATGATCCCAAAATCAACTACGGTCAACCTGACCAGCAAGAGGTCATCCTCTCACCCGGGGTAGTGGCCGAGTTGGTTGGGTCCTTTTCCATTCCTCCGGCCTTCGAACCGAGGGCTGCCGGGTCCGACGACCGAGCTAGCCGACCTCCCCCTGACTTCGTAGCCATCTATAGGGAGCAGCTGGTCGCGGGGCTCCGACTCCCCATCCCTTCGGCCCTATCTGAGATTCTGAGCTACTGGGGGCTCAGAATCACCCAAGTCCACCCCAACTCGATCAGGATCATCACTGCGTTCCTGATCTATTGCCAAATCTGCTCCATTCCCTATTCTCTCTCTCTTTTCCGAGCCTCTTACACCCTCAAGCTCTCCCTTCCTGGGTGGTACTACTTCTCCCGCCGAACTGTTGGTAAAGTTTGGGGTGGGAAGGGTACCCAGGACCTGTTCAACGGGATTCCCTCTTCCGTGAAGAACTGGAAGGGGGACTTCTTCTTTGTTAAGTCCACACATTTTCCTCCTGATGTATGGAAGGTCGGGGAGGTCGAATCCTACCCCTACCCGAAGGACCTGGACCCCGAAGCCCTCAGCTAGCTGGTGAGCTCCAAAGTGAAGCTCTACGCGGGCAAGTTCTCCACCGAGCAGATATCAGTGGCCGGGCTGATGGGGACTTTGTCCGGGTCCCCCGAAGGAGTGGAGTCCTCCCCCACCGACTACGATACCTGTAATGCCACCTCTATCCTCCAATAACCCGTTGCTTTCTTCCTTCTTTCACTGACCCTGCTTTTACTAACCTGATGGTGTTTTGCTGCAGTGAGGAAGCTCTCCAGGCTACTGGGCGCGCCACCCGAGCAGGTCGCTCCCGCCACACAGCCAGAGGCGGCGAAGAAGGCCTCCGAGGCCTCTCCGACTCCTGGGGGCAGCTCAGCCCCCCAGAAGGAGGCCTCCCAATCTCAGTCCCCCTCCAAGTAGGTCGCTAGCAAAAAGAAGGCGACAGAGCAGAAGAGGGGCCGAGAGGACGAGCCTTCCCAACCCGGGAAGAAGCTTACGCCAGCTCCAGCACAGCGCCCTCTCCTGTTGACGTCGGGGGGCCTGTCCACCTGGGGGTTGGCTCCGCGGAGGAGCACGCCCGGGAGAGCGCTCTCCCGAGCTTGTGGCACTTCCGCCACGTGGCCCCCGTGAAGCCGGGACAGGCCCCCATCATGCACGACCCTCGTCACTTCTGCCCGCCTTGGGAGCTCTCCATCAATGACCGAGCCCAGTTCCCTGAAGTGGCTCACGAGTTGGTTACGGGCTCAGTCCTTCCACACGACAGAAGGTGGATGGAGCTGGCCAGCCCGTCCGAGCTCCAGGACATGTACTACACCGCCCAGGCCCAAGTAAGCCCTCCTCCACTTAGGCCCCTCGGGTCCCTGTTTTTTCCCTTGATGGAATGCTAATTTTTACTTTTCTTTTCTCAGGCCAATGCCGCCGGTGCTGCCCTGGTGACCCGCTTCTCCGAGCTGTCTCCCGATCTGGAGAAGTTGCAGAAGAAGAATCGGGAGACCGAGCAGAAGCTTGCCCAGGCCCTTAAGGGGGCGGACTCCCTTAAGGCCAAGCTGGGCAAAGCCGAGAAGGAGCTAGAGAGGGCCCAAGTCCAGCTCGCCGCCACCCTGTCCGAGCTGGACCAGGAGAAGAAGGGCGTGGCGAAGCTGAGAGAGGACCACTCCATTGAGCTCTCCGGCACCGTCAGCCGGGAGCGTAAGAAGGCTGTTCGGGAGTTCATCTCCTCCGAACAGTTTGCCGAGGACGTGGCCCTCCTCAACCAGCCCATCCTCCAGGTCGGCTTCACGCGGGCCCTGGACCAGGTGAAGGGCCTCAAACTGCCTGGCTTCGACTTGGCCGCGTTCAAGGATTACAACCCTGGCACCGAGGAGAAGCTAGACTGGCTCTTCGATGGGTACTGCAAGGGGCATGCCCTGAAGGACCTGGTGGGCAGGAGTGATGTGGGGGCCGAGCTGGCGAAGGTCCCCCTGGGGGAGGACGAGACTCCTGACAGGGCTTCCGGGAAGGAGCCGGTGGCTTAGGATAGCGGTCACTCCAGAAACTCTTTCCATCTTCTTATAAGGATGTGACCGCGCTCCAGTAATGAATGGGTTTCAATGCCCCGCAGTTCATGATCTCCCTAGATATCTTTTTGAATAGCCTTCACCATACACCTCTCAACATGCTTAAGGTGTACCCCAAACTCCCACCTCAAGCAGGTCGCCAGCAAGAAGAAGGCATAGCTAGGTTTTCCTTTCCTTGTATAGCTCGGTAGGCTTTGTAATAGATAGGGTCTGAATGCATATGTGAAATGAAGTTTGAATGAAACTATCTGATTTTGACCTTCAATCCTTGCTAGCGCCGCACTCTCGTAACCTAGAAGGCATACCGACCTCCCGGGTCGAGCACCAAATAGATCCACCAAGGCAGCGTGCCGGCCTCTTGGGTCGAGCATCTATCACACTTTAAGCTAACAACCAAATTGTCAAAGGACGATAAACTGGGGTCCCATCAAATGATCAAACTAAATTAACAACCAAATTCCAACAACCTGGGCGGCGTGCCGACCTCCTGGGTCGAGCATCGGACCCTAAGGTTTTCTTAGGCTGCGCCGACCTCGTGGGTCGACCGGCAAAATTTTAAAGACAGTCCTGCCGACCTCCTGGGCCGAGCATCGAACTCTCAGACTTCTAAAGCTTTAAACCCCGCCGACCTCCCGGGTCGAGCATCAATTCTCAAACTTCAAAGGCATTCCATTGATTCATTATCTTAATTCGTCCCTTAGCCGCCGACCTCCTGGGTCGATCATCAAAATTTTAAAGATAATCGTGCCGACCTCCTGGGTCGAGCGCCGATTTCTCAGATTTGAAGGGAATTCCCTCCGTTATCATTCATGCCGACCTCCTGGGTCGAGTGTCAAAATTTTAAAGATAATCATGCCGACCTCCGGGGTCGAGCGTCGATCTCTCAGACTTGAAAAACATTCCACCATTACCATTCATCACCTCTCAGGGCCTCCCACTAGGACACTTAGCATTATCTGAGTGTGCTAATGTAGAAGTGAAAAGTTAAACGGTATTGATAATGAGAATGGATTTAAAACTTAAAAATCGAACATTTGTTTAATGATGAACTGGTTTGAAGATTCCAAAGAATACAGTAAGATACCGTGGACCAACCTATCCTACGAACAACGGCAAATCCGAGAAGTGCCAAATGTGGGGTACCTCTACTCCGTCTAATTTCGCAAGCTTGCAGTACCCAGCCCGGCTTGTCTCTAGGACCTTGTACGGCCCCTCCCAGTTCGGATCAAGTTTGTTGGAGCTATGAGCTCAGCTGACTGAGTTCTTTTTTAGGACGAGGTCTCCTGGCTGGTACTGCGTATTCCTCACCTTCGCGTTATGATAGCGGGCGAGTTGACTTTTATACTTAGCCATCCGTATCGCCGCTTCCTCACGCTTGGCCTCTAGCATGTCCAAGTTACACCTCAGTTCTTCTTCGTTGGCTGACGCAACGAAGTTTTGTGTCCGAGGCGAGGGGTGGTCGACCTCCGCGGGCACCACCGCCTCCGCCCCGTAAGTCAGGGAGAACGAGGTCTCATGAGTAGCTGTCCTCGGCGTAGTGCGGTAAGCCCAGAGGACGCTAGGGAGTTCATCTAGCCAGTTAGACTGGGCCAGTTCCAGCCTAGTCTTCAGCCCTTGTAGAATGGTTCGATTAGCATTCTCGACTTGGCCGTTGGCCTGGGGATGACCGACCGAGGTGAATTGTTGGCTGATCCCGAGCTCCGCGCACCAACTCCTGAAGGGGTTCCCAGCGAACTGCCACCGGTTGTCAGATATCAAGACGTGCGGGATCCCGAAGCGGCAGACTATGTTCTTCCAGAGGAACTTCTGGATTGCCCTTCCAGAGATAGTGGCCAGGGGCTCGGCCTCCATCCACTTTGTGAAATAGTCGACGGCCACCACGAGGTGTTCGTATCTTCCGGGAGCTAGGGGAAAGGGACCCAGGAGGTCTATTCCCCACTGGGCAAAGGGCCAAGGACTGTGGATGGGGACCATCTCCCGAGTGGGCTGGTGACGCAGCGGGGCGTGCACCTGGCAGGCTCGGCATTTTCGAACAAGAGCCGCGGCATCCCGAAATACCGAGAGCCAGTAGTAGCCTAGGAACAGGCATTTTTTAGCCAACACTCGGGATCCCACATGTGCTGCGCACAGGCCTTCGTGGACTTGTCGGAGGACATAGTTGCCCTCCTCAGGAGTTATGTATTTTCGCCAGGGAGACAGGTACGACCTCCTGTATAGGTTCCCCCAGCGTAGGCGTACTTAGCAGCCCTGAGCTGGAGTCGGCGGGCCTCGGTTTTGTTCACTGGGAGGGCACCCGAGCTGAGGAAGTCCATGAGAGGGGTCATCCACGAGGCCGGGCTGTCTATAGCCAAGACCTGGACCTGGCCAATGCTTTTTTGCTTAACTACCTCCACCAAGACTTCCTTGCTCAGGTGGGCAAACGAGGAGGACGCCAGTTTCGACAGGGCGTCCGCCCGCTTGTTCTGTGACCTCGGCACCCGCTCAATCTCAAAAATATCGAACAGTTTTATCGCCTCCCGCACCTTAGCCAAATATTCTTTCATAACATCCTCCTTGGCCTCGTACTCCCCGCGGACCTGGTAGACTACGAGCTGAGAATCACTCCGGACCCTGATCGCGGTTATACCCATCTGGTAGGCTATCCGCAATCCTGTCAACAGGGCCTTGTACTCAGCCTCATTATTGGATGCCGGAAAATCAAATCTGAGTACGTAGGTCAGCTCCTCCTCGGTGGGCGAGGTGAGCAGCAGGCCGGCTCCGCTCCCTTCCTTACTCGAGGCTCCTTCCACAAATAGTACCCATGGCTCTTCCGGCCGTGCCTCCTCGGACAAAGAGCTCGGCTCAGTTACGGACAAACTGGCTCCTTCGGCGAGGAAGTCTGCCAGGGCCTGAGCTTTGATAGCGGTGCGAGATTGATAGCCGATGTCGTGCTCGGCCAATTCAACGGCCCACTTGATCATTCTGCCCGAGACCTCAGGTTTTGTGAGTATCTGGCGTAAGGGTTGATCTGTCATGACAACAACGCTGTGGGCCTGAAAGTAAGGTCGGAGCTTCCGGGCGGCGTGCATCAAGGCAAGGACCAATTTCTCCGCCGGCGTGTACCGCATTTCCGGCCCTTGTAAAGCACGACTGACGTAGTATATCGGCCTTTGATCCCTCCTGTCTTCCCGCACCAAAACCGCGCTAACGGCCTCGTTGCAAGCAGACAAGTATAGGAACAGGGTTTCTCCCTGTTCCGGGGCGGTCAGAGCGGGCAGCTCAGCCAGGTATACCTTCAGGTCGATGAAGGCCTTCTGGCATTCATCCGTCCATTGAAAGTCCTTAGGTGCTTTCAGAATTCGGAAGAAGGGTAGCCCCCTTACCGCGGAGCGCGAGAGGAATCTATTCAGGGCAGCCATCCTTCCCGTGAGCCATTGGACCTCCTTGATGTTCCTCGGTGGGGCCATGTCCATGATGGCCTGAAGCTTATCCGGGTTGGCCCGGATCCCCTCTCTGGAGACCAAGAAGCCCAGGAACTTTTCTGACCTGACCCCGAAGGTACATTGCTTTGGGTTCAGCCGCATCCGGCTCTCCCATAGGATGTTCAGGATTTCCCTCAGGTCGGGAACGAGCTGCCGGTCAGTTCGACTCTTGACGATCATATCGTCCACATAGACCTCCATACTCCTGCCGATCTGACTCTGGAATAGTTTGTTGACCAGGCGCTGGTAGGTAGCTCCAGCGTTTTTCAATCCAAATGGCATTGTCCGGTAGCAGTACGTCCCTTCCTCGGTGATGAAGGAAGTCTTTTCCCGATCTTTCTCGGCCATCTCTATCTGGTGGTATCCCTTGAAAGCATCCTGGAAACACAAAATGTCAAAACCCACAGTAGAGTCTACTAACCTGTCGATCCTTGGCAAGGGGAAGTAGTCTTTTGGGCAGGCCTTATTGAGGTCTGTAAAGTCCACGTGGTTAAAAGCCACGCACATCCTCCAGGACTGGTCCTCCTTCTTCACCAGGTCGGGTAGTATACCTCCAGGATGATTTTGGATTCCAGCAGCTTGCCGACCTCCTTCTTGATCACATCATTCCTTTCGGGGGAGATACTCCCCTTCTTCTGCTTTACCGGCTTGAAGCGGAGATCTACGTTGAGGTGGTGGACGGTCAGATCAGTCGGAATCCCGGGCATGTCCATCACCGTCCACGCGAAGACCGGGGCGTATTCCCTTAGTAGGGCCTTCAAACCCTCATTCTCTTCGGGGGGCAGCGACGCACCAACCCAGAGGACCCGGTCGGGCCGGTCCTCCCTCAAGGGGAACTCCTCGATCTCGTTCTGAGTGCCCAACTGTCGGGTCTCCTCCCCCAGGATTTAGGGCTCCAGGCTGGTCGTCTGGGCGACCACCTTCTCATGTCCCCGGAGCACGGCCAGGTAGCAAGCTCTGGCCACCTCTGGATCTCCATGCACCTCAACTATTCCTCCCGGGGTGGGGAATTTGACGCTGAGGTGGAGAGACGAGGGGATAGCTCGAAGCGCATTCAAAGCAGGCCGTCCCAAGAACACGTTATACGGGGATTGTTGTTTGACCACCACAAAATTGACGGGGATGGTCCGGCATTTGGGCGTCTGCCCTACCGTAACCATCAGAGTGATCATCCCCTCCGGATTGATGGGCGGTCCGGTGAAGCCCACTAGGGGTGTCCGAACCGGGGTTAGCTGTCCGTCCTCCAAGCCGAGCTCCTTGAACACCCGGTAAAACAGGATGTCCACTGCGCTCCCCTGGTCGACGTACACTTTCTTCACCCGATAGTTATTGATCACGACATCTATCACGATGGCCTCGTGGTTTCCAGACGCCAGGGGAACCGCATCCCTTGGTCCGAAGGTGATCTCCTCATCCATGCCCAAGTGTTTCAGGGAATCATCCCCCTCGGGGGGAGGCCGCCTGTTCTTCAGAGCTGTTTGGCTGTCCCCCCCATGGGGCCCCAAGCAATGGTGTTTATTACCCCTGCTAAGTTCTGAGTGTCCTGGTCGGGGGAGTTGCCCCGAGGAGCGTCTTGCCGCTCAAGGCGGTCGCGACGTTGGCCTTCGCCCCTGTCTCCTCGGTAGGTGCGTCCTGACTCCTGGCCTGGCCGACCTTGCCGCACGAAACGCCCCAGGAAGCCGCGCTGGATAAGATCTTCAATCTCCTTTCGCAGGGCCCAGCACCCCTCCGTATCATGCCCAACGTCACGGTGGAAGGCACAGTATCGGTCCTGGTTTTTCTTGTTCCGGGGTGTCCCCATCTTAGGTGGCCGTTCCCCTAGGCCCTCCGCCTCCATAACGGCCAGAATCTGAGCTCTGGGCCGAGTTAGGGGGGTGTAGCCTTTTTCCGGAGGCGGCGGTTGCGCGGGGGCTTTCTCTCTTGAGAGCCGATCGAAAACATTCTTCTTGGCCGGGCCGTCCTTGTTCTCGGGGGGGTTTCCCCGTTCTCTCCGATCTCCGATCTCCCGATCTGACTCTCTCTTCAGGCGAGCATCCTCCTCCGCAATTGCGGCGGCGTGCGTCCTGGTCAAGAACTCCTCTAGGCCTCCAGGAGGCTTCTCGACGAGCTTGCAGTAGAGCTCCTCCGCCCTGAGCCCGTTCATAAAGGCGGCCATGACCACCTTTTCGTCCTTGTCCCTGATCTGCAAGCTCTCCGTATTGAAGCGGGTCATGAAATTCCTCAGGGACTCGTCCGGCTTCTGCTTGATTGCCATCAGGTGAGCCGCGTTTTTCGAGTAAGTCTTCGAGGAGACGAACTGGGCGGCGAACTGTCTGGCCAGCTCGGGGAAACTCCGGATGGATCCCGGTGCCAGACCCTGGAACCAGAACCGGGCCTTCCCCTTTAGAAACATGGGGAAGGTTTTGCAGCGGATTTCATCCGCAGCGGTTTGCAGACGCATGTGCGTCAGGAAGACCGAGAGGTGGTCTTCCGGGTCAGTCGAGGCGTCATACAGCTCGATGTTCGGGATTTTGAACCTCCGGGGTAGTGGATAGTCCTTTATCTCCCGGGTAAAGGGCGAGGTGGTGTAGTTGTCCTCGTACAACTGCGGCCGCAGGATCTGCTCAAGCTCGTCCCGGACAGGCTTCCACTGGGTGGGGTCCCGCGGCCGGCTCTTGATAGATCGGGCGGGGGAGCGCTCAGACTCCTTCCGCGTAAGTTTCCACGAGGAGGGATTGCTTGGTCGGCCCCCAGCGGAACGGTCACGAGAGTACCTCTCGCTATCCCCGACCACCGAGGCCGTTTCCTCCTGGGAGGCTGGTCCCGTGACTCATCCTCCGAGGGAACGGGAGGTGATTCTCTCTCCTTCCCCTTCGCCTTGGAGGTTTGTGCGCCCCCGGCTTCACCCTTCTCCTTTGCTTGTCGAATTATGTCTTCTAGCATGGGAACGTTCTCCGTCACGAACTGAAAGATCTACTGTCTCCGTTCCCCTGAAAGGGCTGAGCCCCCGGCACCCCAGGCTGCCTCGGTCTCCATTCGCCGGGACCCCTCGCCGGCTCCAGGATCGGTGTTTTCTACGGTTCGCTTGGAACGCGTTCTCGCCATCAACACAACTACTCGTACGTTCCCACAGACGGCGCCAACTGAAGAAGCGCTGAGCTTCCCCTGACCGAGCTGACCTGATGAGCTCGGGGTGCTGATGAGAAGAGCGTGTCCCAAGCCTGCAAAGCGAACAGGAGAGTGATCTAACAGGGGAGCCCCGAGGTCGTCCCCGAGGGCACTCCGACGATCAAGTTAGTTTTCCGGTGAGTGAGAGTCACGGGAAGTAAATCAGTCGGGAGTAATTGGCAAATAGTGAGCGTACCTCCTGCAATTGGTGTGTGTGTGTTACCATTTATACCTGCTTGGGAGTCCGACCTCCGTAAATTTCGGGACCTGCCCAGAATAGTCACGATCCCGCACTGAGGGGGATTCTCCCCGCCCTCTACGGGATCGTTCCCTGGAGCTCCTCGGAGCCCTAGCAGCGGAGGACCGCGGGACGGTTCCCATGGGCCCGGGGTCTCAGCCCAGCTCAGGCCTCCCTGGGCTGCCACGTGTATAGGCCCCGGACGGGGCCTCTGCACTATTCAAACTAAATTTTTTCCTGCGGGGATGTTTAATGCTTCGTACGAAAGTTTTTACTCCGAAAAGGTAGCAGGCTGTTGGTAAAGCCGAGCAAGAACCTTCCATGGAGGTCTCATTTTTCTTTAATACACAGCCTATGGAACTTAGTTAGCATAAGCAGACAAAAAATTCTTCACACAATGAGATCTTTTACATCAATACAGCAGAAACAAACGGTACATTTGCATTAGACTTGCATGTTGTAAGGAATCATACGAGTATATGTAGCAGAAGATTTTAAATTTTGATTCCTTTAGCGGATTGTTCTTTAATTAAATCTACGTGACGAATAGTTAGTTTAAGAAAATTATCTCCACAATTTTAGTACATCTCCCTAAATGCTGAATATACATACTTTGAAATACACATCATTAAATCCCGGTGTGCAAAAAAAATTTTCAGTTTAGTCCGCTTTCTGGTTTGTTTTACTTCTTATTTTACTTATCCTTAAAAAAACAACTGACTGTTCACTATATTTGTTTTAGATATTTGAAAGTTATTTTTCCAGTGCAGGAGATATGGTATTCACCATGCTTCAGCTGCTAGCGCAAGGTATTCTAATCAAGGTCAGGTGCACTAGTTCCTTTTAAATTCTAAAGAAAGCCACAAGGATTTTAAATCTCGATAACGACTAAGCAACAAAACATTGTCAGTGTGATTAACTAAGAAAGCGATTTAAAGCAGCATGAATGCAGGGCCTGCAAGATACACATTCCTGGAAAAATGTTTTTCACAAAAGAGCAAAAGAAAAGAATTTCCCTTGACATAAGTTTATTTCATGAAGCCAAAACTGAATCTTAGCATATTAAATGAGCAAACGAAAAACCAAGAAAAGTGTAAAAGTTTTTTTTTTTTTTTTACATAGTCAAATCCAAACTTTAGATATTAAAGGAGTATAAGACGATTGTTTATGTAAGTTATAAAATTGTTCAAGTGATTAGTAAAACTATAAAATTCTAATCTTCAATATTATCTCGATCCGAGAGTCTAGATTAGAAGAAATAAGAAAATAAACTACAGAATAAGTCACTTGGTCCAATTATTTAGTTAAATTGTGAAATTATTCTTTTCAACTCTTACCTCTCCAAAATCTAGGTTGATATTCATCTTCAAATCTTACATCTTGGAATTCTAAACACTGAGGAAAGTACACTGAAACGGTGGATATTGATGAACTCTTAGGTTTCCACGTAGGGAACTAGACCTTTAACTTTTGGAATTCAATTATTAGTTATAAATGTTCAAACAATATTTCTGCCAATCAAACTAAGGTAGTTATCATTAATTACTCAAATCTTCGGTACAGAACCCATTGGCCGCTCATTAGGTGTTACAAGAATAAACTAGCACACCTAATTTAGGTTAGAAGCGAATGCATCTGCCAAAAAAGTTCCAAAATGCTTCAACTATGTGCAAAAGAAACAGATCCTAATGAATGGCAAGCTCCATATACGAGAAGGGATTTATTGAAAAAAGCAGTGTTGTTAGTTCCGGACCAAATTGGCCGATTCGATCGGTCCGATGGTGAATCGGGTTTCTTTTTGAATTGATTTGTAGTATAAAATTGCTTTAATCAAAAACCAATCAAAACCATCAAAAACCGGCTAAACCAGTGACCCGATTCGAAATTTTTTTTTTCTTTTTTTCCCCAAACATAATTTGAGTTATTTAAATTGTAACACTTTCATTTATTAACAAAAATAAAAAAAAGGTCACCTATTTAGTATAAATATCAAAATCATTCGCTTTCCTAAATGATCTTTAAATTAAGATGTTTATATCCCTATGATCTCATTAATTTAGCATTAGTGATTCCAACTTCCATTAATTTAGTTTTTCAAGTAGTTTTGGAAAATAGACATATTTTAACCATGAATTTACATTTTTATATATAATTATTAGGTGTATATTTGATTGCAAATCTAATATTTTTGGAACATTTTTCATGATTGACCAAATATAACCAATAACTTAATTTCAATATTTCTGAAACTTATAAAAATATAAAATAAGTATAACATCATGCTGACGTCAGCAGAATTTTGAGAACAGTCCAACTGATCTGATCAATTGACCCTTGATCTAGTAGTTTAGCCGAGTCACTATCCGGTCGGAGTTTAACAACATTGGAAAAAAGACAAGACATAAACCTCATCTCCAAATTACAAACAAAAAGAAAAAAAAGGATTAAGTTACATTGGATTTTAGAATTATCACGAAGATAAGATACGTGCATCTGACTTTAGTGTAACGAAACTCTTGATATGCAAAGGTCAATTTAGGAAGAGTGTCGCTACTGAGTCCACTTCAAACGCATATTTTACTGCTCAACACTCGCGTATGTATTTGTGTGTGCAACCTCTATACCATGTCATTTGTGATTTTGTGATTAATATACAGTACATGGATGATGTTTTTTTGGTGGTACATGAAATTTATTTTTTATCTCCAAAACTAAGGTAATTGAGTTTCAAATTCATGAAACTTTGTATGGTAAGTAAAATTAGAAATGGCTGATAATTTTGTCTCAATATCAACTCAAAAAAAATACTGAATAGATACTTGGAATCACTGGTTACATACGTGGAGATAATACAGATCAATTTTTTTTAAGATTAACAATTTTTTTGAAAATTAATCTTAAAAAAAATTAAGCAGATACATTCTCTTTACCATTATGCCATCCAAAAACTAATGCTCGAATATTTTTATTAATGCAATGAATATAATATTATTTATGGACAATTAGTTTATGAATTAAAACCTTAATCAAGTAACCCACATCTTAGGTTTGGAGAAAAAAATACGGCGTTAGTTGGTAATGATCCGGCTCTGCTTGCACCAAGATCAAATGTCATTATTTTTAGCAAAACCACAAGTTGTGATACATTGCAATCGCTTCATGATAAGATCAAAAAATTCCTTAACTTTTGAACATTGATATAATGTAAACAGTACAATTCTTCTTTTTCATCAAATTCACAGAACACAACGTAGCATAGATAAAAATTTTCAAAACCCAAAATAGGAAGATTACATTTATAATCCAATAGCGTAAGACAAATTTGAATAGCTTTCAAATTATTAACATTCTCCTTCATTACTTGGAAATTTTTGCATTTAGGAGATGATTAGATAATGGGATAATTTCAGAAACCTCCGTTGAGGTTTCTGACAATTTCACTCGGCTCCTTCCAATTTTAGAAAATTACGCTGATCTCCCTTGGTTCAATAAAATGATTACAATACCCTATATTTAATAGATAATTTACCATATTTGTGGGACACAAAAATCAAACCAAAAGTGAAAGAAAAAAATAAAAACCTGCAACAACTTGTCATCATCCCCAATCATACTTAATTAACAGCAGTTTCTTTTTTCTTTCCCTCCCTTTTTTTCTACCTCTTATGATTCACTCCTTCCTACCTATAACCTCATAGTCTATTCCACCCATCAACTACACCACCATGCAAATCTACCTGAAGTGTTTATTTCTTGTCTATTTCTTTCTTTCTGTGGTACTTAACTATTAGCCCCTCTTATTTATTTCTTCTCGTATTATAATTTGCATACATTAAAGAATCAAAATTTCCAAAATTACAAATTGAGGGAGCCAATGAAAATTTCATGGCCAAATTAGATGGAGATGGTTGTGATAGAGGGGAAAAATGAAATTAACGGGCTATGGTTGGAAAAGGAAAATGTGAGAACCCGTAATTTTCTCATTTTCTAGGGTTTTTCTCGTTAATGGCATGTTTTCTACATTTTCTTTATAAGGAAACTTTTTCCGATAATTTTTATGAGTAAATATAGTTTTTAGATGATTTTTGTAGTATCGGTTAGGTTTTGAGAAATTAAGAGCGTATACCGGACGTGGGACCCGCTAGTGCGGAAAGTTCGAAAAAATTCGGCCAACTAGGTTAAGTTTTGGATACTGGGTGTTATGAGATAATTAGAGGTTGCTATTTGGATTGGTGTGAGAGGAAACAAAGAGATAGAGATGCATTAATTATAGTGACAAGTGTCACCATATGGTTAGTGGTTACTTTTGACTACTATTCATACTTTTACCCTTTTACTAAAATAACTCAAAAATTGACCAAAATTCACTCCAAATTTGCAAGCTCATAGCCGGCCCTCTCCAAGAAAGAAAGAAAGAGAACTCTTCAAGTTTTTGCTTCAATCTTGCTCAAATCTACCAAATCAACCACTTAATCTTGCTTTTGTTCCATAGAAAACCTTAAGTGAGTGATTGTGAGGTGTTTAGTGGAGTTGTTTGGAAGGCTAAGGTGATTAGTTGCTCCCTCTCTTGTGTTGCTAAGGTGAGTAGTAAAGGAACCCCTCTCCTCCATCTAATGATGTTTAATTCATGATTTGTAGTAGTTTAAGATGTAATTTTATGGATTATATCTTGATTTTGGTTGAATTGGTGAAGTTTTATAATTATTGGTGATTTTTCTGTTTTCATATGATTATGATTATGTGGTCATGTATGATGATTGGAAATGATATTTAAGGAAGTTAGAAGGTGGAAAAAGTGGTTAATTGCAGGAAATTTCTGTTTTGGAAGGAAATTTGGAAAGCTAGGGTTTCATTTCCTTCATTCTGCCCGGCACTGTTCATCATGGTTAGAGGCCGAATTAGCCTTGGGTTAAAACATAAAAGATGTAGGGAATGATATTTTAGAGATACCTGTAAAATTTCAGGCCAATCGGAGTAGCGTAACTTGTGAAAAGATCGAAATACCCCTGCTGCCCTGGTTTCACCCGAACTTGAGAATTGCTTCTGTAATTGGTTAATTTGGTTGGGAATGCTTCTGATTTGGTTGTTGATGTATTCTGATGAATTGTATCCTTGTATCTTAGCTTTCGGATGGCTTTGGAATCACTTGATTTGGACATAGGTAGCCTGACTTATGATGTTTGAACCAGAATGCGGTTTGTGAACCTATTTTTGCGGTTCTGGTGTAGTATATTGCATTTTGACCTGGTTACACTCGAAACTGGATAGAGTAGCCTTCTTCAACATTGTATCCCTATCTCTTAGCTTTGAAACGGTGTATCTTGCACCTCCATCCGATAATCGTAGTGCCAATGGTGCCAAAACCGCAAACGGATGTCAAAAACTATTTTTTTTTGGGTTAGAACTTAATGCCATTTCCGGATTTTCCTGGTTTACTCTAGTGCTTATACATTCTAGTGGAACCTTATTTTGGTGGTATTTGGCATTGGTTATGACTTGTAATTGAGTCTTATTATGCTTATTTGAATGTCTAGGCCGTGACGGTTGTGCAAGACGCTCTTAGGCGGAAGTGCATGAAATATCATTTGCTTGATTGGTGAGTGTACCACTCACTTGTTGTTTACAATGTGGCATTGGTATATGTGAACTTGATGCCTTGAAGGCTTATTTGCTCTGTTGAACTTAATTGAGTGAGGGTGTACTTGATCGCCCTCACCCATTTGGTATCTGATATGAGTGTCTACTGTTTTACTGTAATGATTGAATGATACATGAAATACTGAATTGGTTCATGAATTTGGTGTCGCTTGGACGAGTATCCAACGACCATTACTGATACGACTGAGCTCAACCCCATTGGTAGTCGATTGGAACGAGCTGGCGAGGGCTTGGTCGTGAAAATTGACGAGCCATGGGGACTGTTATATGGAATCTTGTAGTAGTGAGACTCTTGATTCCGGTATACTCGAGTATTACCAAATTTCTACTGTTTGGAGTTCGGGCCCGGTAGGGGTATGTTGGGTGGAAGGAATGGAAGTAAAGTGGAGGCTACTGTTGGTTACTCTTAAACATTGACGGAGGGTCAATGAGGTTCGATCAAGAATGCAAACGAGGAAAAGGGCTCTTGAGAGCCGCCCGTATCCTTTTATCACCACTATTGATGTGTGCCTTTGCTTACTTTTGATGAATTGGAATGAAAAGCTTTCTGCTTATGTGAACTTTGCTGCTTGAGTGGTATTATCTCACTGGGCGTAAGCTCACTCTATTCCCTTTTGTTTTCCTTACAGGAAAATAAATACTTTTGGACTGGATTTGATAGTTGGTTGCCGAATTGAGCTAGATGGACATATCTTTTGTATAGCTCCTTGATTGAAACCCTAAATGTACTTTTGGGTCCGTTTCTCTTTTGATTTGGCAAACCGTACATGTATCCAGTTTTGAATAACTTTTGTATGCCACTTTTGATGGTATATGCTTAATTTCAACATGTAAATATTTGCTTGATGTTTGGTTGGGAGTTGACGTGTCGGTTACTATTCATTACCGACTCCGGTTTCATTTTTTTTATTTTGACATTTTGACTTGTTTACGCGCATTTGTATGTTCCGGAACGTATTAGATCGCTCTAAACTGAACCGTTAGTCCTGGCGAGAGTTGGGCAGGCAGTCCGCTAACCCCTTTGGCTCGCCTTAGGGGAAGGTGGGGCTGTCACAGAAAAGGGACGAATCGAGGTTATGCTATTATGTCTGTTACGTACTAGAATATAATATCTTCATTTTGTTTCATTTTTGTTTGATTTACAAGCATTGGTAGTGGTTTGTCACAAAGATTAGCTTCTCTATTCCTAACACCATTGGAGTATGGGGTTACTCTTGGCATAGGTGTCAATAGTGGTTGGCTAGGTCCTTTTCTGTTCAAAAAAAGTGATGGGTGATAGGTGGTGGGTTCATAATTTGACATGTGAGATTAGTTAATAGACAAAATATAGGGCCCGTTTAGTAAATGAATTTTTTGGCTGTTTGTTTAAAATTTTATTATAACTTACTGTAGAAATTGTAGGAAAAATTTTTGAAGTGTGTAAATTTTTGGATATTTTGAAATGTATAGTTTAAAAATTTTGAGAAGTTTTTTCAGGTTACTGTAGCTAAAGTTGTTAAAAAACTTATAGCAGACAAACTTAGCCAAAAACTTGTTTACCAAAAAGGCCCATAGTGTTAATTTGGGGCTGAAAACTTTTTAAGGGTATTTTAGTTGGTGGTGATGGTTACGATCGATTTGTAGAGGAAGTGATTCGGGTAGAGTTTAGGATTTTGATGATGCCGAAATTGATAAAATTTGGGGATTAAGTTTGAGTGCAATTTTGGTAAAATTTGATATTTTAGTGATGCCAAAATTGATAGAATTTGGGGATTAAGTTGGAGTTTGCTTGAATAGGTTGATCAGGTTTTTGGTTTATAATTATTGTAGAAGCATAGCAAACTTGGATGAAAGTGTTTGTTACTCTCTTTTTTTTTTTGTTTAAATTGATCACTAAAACTTTTCTTGATTTTCTTTTGATGTATGATATTGCATAGGGGTATTTTAGGATATTTAAGTACAATTCTAGCATGATGGGTCTACAATATTACTTAAACAGTAAAAGCAAGGGAGGTTAGTGTACTTTTTAAAAATGGGGGAGCTGAGTGAAACTGTCAGAAATCTCAAGGGAGGTTTCTAAAATTATCCCTTAGATAATTGGTGATAAGGTTTTCTATTGTGAAATATGTGTAATTATAACTGTTTTCATGACGTACCTTTTCTTGATTTTTGAATTTTCTCCTTTTAATTATGCGTTCAGTGCTAGTTTAAAAGTTACATTACAACAAGTTAAAACAACAGCCTTACTCGAGACCATAAAAAAAAACATATAATGAAAGCAAAAGAAAAAAGCTTTGTAGACCACTTGCAGTTTTGTTCAGATTTGTTGTTACAAAAATTTCGAAGTAAAATTGCAGCTGTAGTTCAAATGTAAACAAAGCTACAAAATCCATTCCACCGCTGCGCCTGAATTATAAGAGAACTTTTTTTTTATATATATGTTTAAAGACGAAGGGTAGACGTGGTTTCTTGAAATCCACACAACGCATATGCCCCGACATATAGATAGAATAATGTAAAATATCCTGGGACAGGTTGATCGTGATCATTTTCGGGGATGTCCCTTTGCCACCTCATAGGACATGTTGATTCTCTTTATGCCCTTTTAAGCTTACAATTCTAGGTCCGCAACAAGTCAACATGTGCTATCCAAAGTTTTCTACCTTTGTTTTTTTTTTTTTTTTAATCGTCATCCCTACTCCTACTCTATCATAATCTAATTACGGAGATATCCATTTGGACCTATGGGGGATCGATGGGGATAGAACCACCACTGGATCAGACGGATGCACCACGCACCCGTCTGAATTTTTTTGAAGCACCACAAATGTGGCAAATTGGTGGGAGGCAAGGTTCGAACTCTTGCCTCCCACCCCACCAAAGCAAAATGTAGAAACATTCTTCACATTTTGTGTCTGTTCATTTTGTCCCTCACCTTTGACTTTTTGCGTTTTCATGACTCGTACAAGTAAAACATCCAATTATATATTAAACCACAATGCCAGTAGTTTTTTTCAGCTGAAATTAGGGTCACAAGGCTATATTTCTGGTTCCTCTTGGTTTTATGATTTTATTTGAATCATTTCATGTCCTTTTTTCATTTTTCGTGATTTGCTTCTTATTCTACAAATTCTACTAATTTCATTGTTTGTTCTATTTTTGTCTTTCATTTTGTTCCACTTCTATCTTTTAGAACTTAAAAAGCCATCTACAGATGCTTTATGCCCTAATCACAAATGCCAATTCTAGGTTAACCCCCTTCCCTACCCAGTCAAGCCTCCATAAATCTCTACCTGAGTTGTTCTGAGATAACTTCCAGCAACCGAAGATGCCGTCCCACAAGACCTTCATGATAAAGAAGAAGCTGGCGAAGAAGCAGAGGCAGAACAGGCCCATCCCTTATTGGATCCGAATGCGCACTGACAACACCATCCGCTACAATGCCAAGCGTCGCCATTGGCGCCGCACCAAGCTCGGCTTCTAAATTTTCTGCGTCCGCCGTCACCAGCATGTTACCTTTATTTGTCTCGAGCTTTTTACCCTCCCCCCTCAAAAAAAAAGAACTTTTGGTTTAATTAGTAGCTTAATTAAAGATGGTGGTGTTTTAATCAATTTTGGTATTGTTATTATCCTTATGACTGTTTCGTTGTAGGTCTCGAACGAATTTCATTTGATTCGAAGTCACAAAATTGAAACTTTAATTTGATTGAAGAACCCTTTTGGTAGAAAAAAAAAAAGAGTTGTTCTGAGTTCATCTTACTCGATCTAAATCAACGGTGTTACGACTTATTCAATGTAAGTTGAGTCGAATTTGTGTCAAAATATTTTGTCTGATTTGGAAGTGAGCTGAACTTGGATTTCACTGAAGATTCATCTTACAATTTGTTTGTACAGCATATCGTTAAAAGCCCCTGATAATTTAACTGAAGAAAATATGCTCCTTAAAGTTTCTAATTTTAGGCAAAGTAGGACAATTGATGGAAAATTTTTTAAAAAAAGACTGTAAATAACTAAATTGGTGTTAGTGAAATTTTTTCTGACTTTGTATTTTTTTATTTATAATGTTTAGAGTTTAGATGAACATGACTCCCTAGGTTTCAAATAGTTATAGTTAGCGGCCGTAATTACGATGAAATGACATTTGAATTGAATAATAACATTACAATTTTGATCCAAAATCCTTAACCAAAATGTAGAAAAGTTAAATAAAAAAGAATTGGATAAAACTAATTTGAATAACATTACATAGATAATGAATAAATAAAAACCAATGAAAGAGGAGAAGAATTCTAATTTTAATATAACTTTGTTCTAACAACTAGCGCACAAATTCTTGCATGATTTATTGATGTAGGTCATTTCAAAATGGTGGTAACTAAGAATTTTGGTTGCAATAATTAGTGACTCTAAGTGCCAATATGAAGTGCATTTACGGATTTTTGAAAATTTTTCCTTTTTTTTTCTTGCCCTTCTTTTCGATTGACATGTAGACATTCAAATAGTAAAGCTTTAAAGTAGTATTATTGTCCATGTAGGTTGGTAATTTTATTGAATTACTAAAATGATTTTATGAAAATTATATTTTATTTGAAAGCTATGAATTAATAAGCTATTGAAAAACAAAAAAAAAAGATTATTAGATTGTCAACTCATTTAACATGTAGCATATATTGCATTATATATATATATATATATATATATATATATATATATATATATCCAATCATATCTCCGATAACTTGCACCACAAAATCCTTAATTTTTCTCCATATCTTCTCAATTCAAACTTCCAACTTGTTTTCCTAAAAATCATAGAAAATGCATTCATTAATTGACAAATCCACAATAGAAGCTAAGAAGCTAAGAAAATAATAGATAAATATCTGAAAATAATAAATTTATAATATATATATATTAAAGTGAAACATAATAAGTGTTTAATTTTAGTACAAGTGACAAAAATTATAAAAATTATTATCAATTAATTCATCATAGTGCATTCTACAACGGATAAGTAGTTGCATCAGCAAATGAAATAAAAAGAGAAAAAAAGTAGAAAAAAAGAGTTTACTATTCCATGCTGTCATTTATGAAAATTTCTAGTACACACCTAATACATTAATTTGATTCAAATCTTATTTCATCCAAAAAACGTCATTGTCAGTATTTGAAAGTTACGGAACTATAATGATACAAAATCCAAAAATTAGAGACAAAAAATGTAAGGTCAAAACTGTCGGCTAATCACAATTTGATGTTGAGGGTAGGTATTCTTGGTTCTCGTCAATTATCATATTTTGTCTAAAATAAAAAACATTTCGAACAAGATTTGTCTTAATGAAAATATTGGATGCCAGTTGCGTGCATGATCTAGACATACTCAACAAAAATTGCAGTATTCTCTCCATGCGAAATTGGCTAAGCTCGGGCTAACATGAATTTTCAAATAAACTAGTTTTATTCATTTAAAGAAGTTTTTCAACTACTACTTATCCAAGTAAATTGATTATAGGGGGAGCAGTGGCAGAGTCAGCACTCTATATTGAGGGGGTCCAACAATCAACCTTAGTGTAGATTATGCTTTTAGATTTATATAAAAAAAAAATACTATGTATGTTGATTTAAAAAGCTTTATCCCTTTTAAAGTGACATATTGAGGGGGTCCAACAATCAACCTTAGTGTAGATTATGCTTTTAGATTTATATAAAAAAAAATACTATGTATGTTGATTTAAAAAGCTTTATCCCTTTTAAAGTGACATCAAAGTTTAATTTGGAATAGGTTGAAAATTTCTGTTAAAAGTAATCAATAAAAAATTTTATTTTTTAAGAGGTTAATGTAAAATGAGGAGGGAATATATAAAACTTTTAGAGAATAATCTATATAAAAAACTTTTCTTAAATCTAAGAGGAGCAATGCAACTAAAGGAGACCATATTTACAAATTTAGAGGATGCAAACATGGTGCAAACTTTAAAATGTTAAAAGAATTTTAAGACCATTATGTAATTTTATCAAATTTGGGAGGGGGAGAGGCAATTGCCCACCTTCATTCCAATGTGACTCCAACATTGAGGAGGGAAGAATGGGTTGAGTGGTACAGAGAGGAGGGAGTATAAATGAAAGTTCCTAAATTCGAGACCTTTCACTTACAAACTAAAAAAAAAATTTAAATAGATATAAAAAAAAGGCAATTTGATGTTCGAACACACAACCATAAATGAAGCTAACTCCATGTTTAACAAGTGGATTCACAGCCTTATGCATACTCTTTAAATTAAAGATTCAACATTTATATATCTTGTAAATAGAAAATGATGGTAATGTATTACTATACAACATAGTGACAAAAGTTTACATAATCAAATCAGCATGCACATCACCTTTATAAGGGAAAACCATATGTCAGGAATTTCAGAAGCAACTAGTCTCCACCAGCAGCTTAGATCATCAAATTATTTGCAGCATATACTACTGATCCTTTCTTTGTTTTTGTTAGGTAAGTTGGTGTTGTTGGTTCCCCTCTGAAAAGTAAACGAGGATTGTCCAATGGATTCATCACCGACCACAATATCCAACACCTTCAAGTACAATTCCCCACATCAACCAATTTTCAACATTGTAGAAGCCCCATTTCATCACAAATCCTTTGCGCAGAGCTATACAACAAGAGATGCATCTTTCTCCCCATATCTCAAACCCAAAGAACCCGATCGATTCCCTTCTCAAGTTGTGACTTCTGTCGCAGACGATACAGAACTAAACGTTTTTGATGCCCAAAAGTACTTCAGTGAAAGTACCAATGAACCTAAAGAATGCAAAGGAATATACTCTTCTCAATCAAGTCTCAATCATGCATCAGAGCCAAGTGATGCAGGCTGGCGATTTTCCTCAGCATCATCAACTGTCGATGGCTACAGCAGAAATTTCCAGGGACGATCTTTCCATGCTACTCCTACGGCTTCTTCTGAAGCTAGTTGGAATAGCCAGACTGGCCTGCTATCCAATCCACCTGGTCCAATTCCTGTATCTTTGATGAATACTCGTGCTGATCATGATGGAGGCCCGAATAGAGGTTCCTCTTCGGCTGCCAAGTGGATGTTTTGTCGAAAATGCCCGTGTGGTGGGATGAAATCCGTTCAAGTTGATGAAGGGAGCTCAGACCACAGATCCCAAGCTGTCAATGAGGACAACCACAAGAATACTAAACCTGATGTGTATCAGAAAAGGCAGGGCCATAGGTCCCATGACCATGAAAAAATGGTAGAAAAGATATCCAGCATGTCCCAGAAAAGTACGGTAAGTGATCTTGATCATTCAGTAAAAAGACATCAGACTGTCAGTTCAAATACTTCAAGGGTTTCACTTCCATCGGAGAATCATTTCATTCCAACATCTGTTTCCCAACAACGAATCCCTGCATCTGGAAAAGCGCCCTTTACGGATGGAGCCATGACATTTTCTTTCCCTGTCTTGAACCCTTCTTACCCTTTTAAGCCTGAGCAGAAGGGCTTCCTGACAACACCAAAACTCAATATCCCTTTAGATGAACCACAACGGATATCATTGGAAGTTTTTCGGCCCTCAGACCGTACAATCTCAAGGAAGTCGATCGATCAGCAGCGAGTTGCATTAGGGGCTAAAACCCACGGCAGTCACTTGGATCGTCGTGGTAATTTCGCGTTTCCCGGAAGTCCTATGACCGGCGAAGACGATGTTGCTAGTGATGCAAGTTCAGATTTGTTTGAGATCGAGAGCTTTTCCACTCAGACCACATCGTATCCAAATCCAATGTATCGCAGGCGGGATTCGCTGGACGAGGCCTCCACGTTCAATGCAAGGCGATTGGGAGGTTTCTATGGTACCGATGGTCGTGGGAGTCTTGACGAGCCAATGACACCAACAACCGAGAACTATGCACCAAGTGAAGCTAGCATTGATTGGAGTGTAACAACTGCAGAAGGGTTCGACCGAGCAAGCGTCTCTAACTTCTCCATAACTGCTTCTGAAATCGAAGATTTCTCGATCACGAGGCGGAGATCTCTGGAGAAAGGATCCACTCGTCAAGCTTGGAGCGGCGGTGGTGGTGGCAGCGGCGACAACAGTGCTGACGCTGGTAAGAAGAAAGGAACCGGGTTGTTGTTAAGCTGTCGGCATGAGAGGGCGGTGAGCGTGGGACCTCATCCGCTGAAATTTATGCCGGAGGGTGGTCCACCATTGCCATTGATTTCGACATCTGCACATGTGAATTCTGCGGCAAGTAGGCCACCAAAGCCAAATGCTCCACCACTTGCCAAGGGTCATTCTGCACACTTGTCTCTTGCTTTTGCTGCATAATGAGGAACGGTCCTATCTATATTTCCATGTCAGTTTGTAGATACTTCCTCGTCCTTTTAAAAAATATCATATTTTTTTATTTTAAAACGTTTCAAAATATTTATCATTATATTATATGATAGCCAAAATTATTTTTAATTTCTTTTCCAATATCATTATGACTAAGTAATAAACATTTTTCTACTGCCATGTCCACAAACGATTGAGAGTTGGAGACTTCTATTGTTGAGAATATGTCTCTTCATTTTTACCTCTTTTTGGCTGCTATTCACATAGATGCCTGGAGTTTGATTTGTTCGAAGTTTAAACACACGGTTTTATATAATGCAAACGCTTCAATTGTTGTTGGGTTGTTCCTAACACAATATACAAAAGCTTCAATAGTTCATTTCCCTTAAATCCATAGGCTATGGTCCTCTGCAAATCTTGCAATATGTTTGCTTATGGTTATCTATTGTTTGCTTACTTGTTTATTCTCCTTTGCTTAATTATACAAATTTAGTTTCTTAATTATGATTCATTATTATTTTTGATTTCACAAATTTATTTTCTTAATTTTGCTTAATTATAAGAGACCCCTAAAACGTTTTTCTTCTCTACCCGATTCAACCTTTCGTCCCTTTTTGGTGCACCTATTCCCTAATGTAATCCACCCTGTAGTGGGGAGTGGCAACCAATCCTTAGTTATTATTACAGGATAAAATTTCGTACCAAATAGTCAATTGAATCAACTTACAGGAAACCGAAACCACCAGCCCAAACCATCACCAATGCATTAAGGCTTGGTGGGAATGTGGGATGGGAGATAAGGTTTCCATCAATTTACCATAATTAAATGTGGCATTGCTTAAAAAATCCAGACAGGTGCACTGGGAGATAAGGTTTCCATCAATTTGCCAAAATTAAATGTGGCATTGCTTAAAAAATCCAGACAGGTGCATAGTGCACCTGTTGGGTCCGGTGGTGGTTCAATCCCCCCGAATTATCGTAAGACCTTTTTAGGTCCTCCCCCTTCCTATAATGTAGGAATCTATCGTATCGATAAAAAAAAAAACTTACAGGAAACTGAACCCAACTCCATCACTGACAAATTACAAAAGATGGCCATTGGGCTTCAGCAACCATTTTACTCATGCAAAATTTCATGATTAGATTTAAAGAAATCTAAATCTCAAGCCACCTACCGTCACTAAAGCAGAACAAATTTTCAAGGGAAAAGAATTCCAATGGCCCTCCAACTCTTTCCCAGGTAAAGTTTTAGCCCTCCAACAATTAACGGTAAAAGTTTAGCCCTCGATCTAATAAAATAGCATATTTGTGGTCCTTCTGTCAAATCCAGTAGTTAAAATTGACGGAAAGCATCATCTCGTGAGACGCGTGACCAAATATCAAGGGCATTATAGTCTCTTTCCTAGGACAGAGTAAAAGCATTTTCACCACTAATTTTCGCTCCGACAATTTCCACTCCTTTTCCCTCCAACATTTTCACCACTGGTGAGTTTGCACGACAGGCAGCGAAAGCAGAGACGCCTCTCGCCGATCCACCGAATCAAGAAGAGACGCACTTTTCTTGCTTCGGCAAGGTGTTCAAGCCACGGAAAGGGGAGAAGATCACACAATCCTGCAAGCAGTGTGCAGCATCGATATGCTAATTCTGTTCGCGGCTACAACATTTGGGGTGGGCGTCCCGTTAACGGCAATTGATAATTTGGGCCAAATTGGCAAATCCTTGGGCTATCCCAAGAAGAGCATTGCCACATTCGTGTCACTAGTAAGCATATGGTCCTATTTAGGACGCGTGGCCTCCGGCTTTGCTTCTGAAATCCTACTGGTCAAGTATAAGTTTCCACGTCCCTGATGCTAACGCTGGTACTTCTCGTCTCCTGCGCTGCCCATCTCCAAAGGGTCAAGAGAGTTCTCAAATCGACCACGGAGGCGGTGGGGGTAGACGCAGATGAGGAGGTGGAGGAGAGGAGGAGGAGGGATGGAGTGATTTTTCCTTGGATTGGATGATTGTCGAGGACAGATTGGGCAAGATATATGCCATCCCAGGAGTTCCCGAGTAAGTAGCAATTTGTGTTCTTCTTCTATTTGGCAGAATTTGTGTTTTTCTTTAGAGACTATAATACCCTTGATATTTGGTCGCGCGTCTCACGAGATGATGCTTCCTGTCAATTTTAACTGGTGGATTTGACAGAAGGGCAAAAAATATGCTATTTTATTAAATCGAGGGCCAAACTTTTACCGTTAATTGTTGGAGGGTTAAAACTTTATTTGGGAAAGAGTTGGAGGGCCATTGGGTCTCTTTTCCCAATTTTCTATTTAAACATTTATGAAGAAAGCAAAAAATTCAAAATGGGGAGAGGTACAAGTCAACCATTCAGGAGGGTAAAGTGTTTTGTAGCTTTCGGATATGAGTAATATAATCACCTAGAGAAGGTAATCAACTTGGGATTTAAGGACAAGCAGCCCATACATCCAAATTATAATGAGTGGCTAGAAATTGTCCAAAACTGAGGAAGAAGTTAGGGATTGTAATGCTCCCATTTTCCTCTATGAACATTAATTTAGTTGTCACGGATAAGCTCGCCATCAGTAGGGATTTAAAATCCCTTCTGGACTATATATCGAGGATGCGAATCTTGCATTTTTGAATCTCAAAAAAATCTAGAGGATGTGCTGATACGCCTGACACATTCTTTGGTTTAAAATGAGCTTTCTCTCTAATTTTTTATACAATCTAGTTGGCATCCCTTTAGTATATGATAGTATATATGTTTCAATTAATTTGAGGAAAAAAAATCATATTTTACATCCTTTAAGTTTTTATTCAAATAATGTCATAAAAAATCCCGATATTCCGGTGACAGATTTAATTCAGAACCTAGCTGAGGCTATTAACTTTAACCAAAATAACCAATCTACCCATATTGCATCATGCATACATGCATTCTTCACGTGCAAGAGACATAGAATAACTAAATTTATCATTTCAGTTCTCCTTTTGTTAATTCTTTAGCAATATAGAATATACACTGTTTATGTGTGAACGACGACTTTAACAATTGTGATAAGCACATTCATACTTTCACATCCTACTAGTTTTGTGAGATTACGTATGGTTGCCCAGATTTTGATCTAAAACTACTGCTATATAATGGGCAATGTGTTACTGCGGCAAG
The DNA here is from genome assembly GCF_036785885.1 of Coffea arabica. Classification (NCBI taxonomy): domain Eukaryota; kingdom Viridiplantae; phylum Streptophyta; class Magnoliopsida; order Gentianales; family Rubiaceae; genus Coffea; species Coffea arabica. The sequence goes on from NC_092321.1 coordinate 33,362,568, forward strand.
TAGGCCACCAAAGCCAAACGCTCCACCACCAGCCAAGGGTGATCCTGCACACTAGTCTGTTGCTTAAGCAGCTTAACGAGGAATGGCCCTGGCCCTATCTATCCTTGTCAACTTGTAGGTATTTGTAGACAATGGAATTTTAATTCATTTTTAAAAAATTACCATTGGTCTATAAATTATTTCAATGATTTATTTATATTCAATTGGATTTTCCACATGTCATGCACACTTGGAAGTTTTGCTATTCGACAGCCAATCATGTTTCTTCACATGTCAAATTGAGGTATCCCGATCAATTAAAATTGTTGAGATGTCTCTACCAATCAAATTACGCTATGTCACACGTCTCTATAACTTGGCAAAATTATGGATAAATATCTAAATAATTATTTTTTTATTAAAGAGATAATATTTAGACTTATTTAATCCATGTATATGTCTTATATACTGTAATGGTTCGTCCAATTAAATTATGCCACGTCATATGTCCCTACAAGGCTGGCCAATCAAAGAAATATTTATTAATATTATCTCATTATTAATAAATATAAAATGAAGAGATAATATTTAAAGTGGTACAGTTTTGACATGATTGCATGTCTTGCAAGAAAAGCAAAATGGCATACATGGTTTCAGATTTCACCCTATTCTACAACTATAAATAGGAGGTCTCCCCACCAAAGTTCACACATCACATATTTCATACTCTCATATTTTATTGAAATTCCAAGGCTGTGAAAGCTCTACATTTTCAAGTTCATCAAGTCTTCCTCATATCAAGACTTGAATCTTCAAGTGTTCAAATTCATCAAGTTCTTCAAGTCTTCTATATCAAGATTTGAAGGAATCGACGATCGATCCAAGAACAATTTACAAAGCCCTTGAATTAACATTTAAGGAGAAAATTTTGGAAATTATAACTCAAATATTTTCTTAAAATTCTTAAAATTCATATTTCTCGCATATTTTTTTTGTCTTGTAATTTTCTTGCAGAATTAATTTTATTGCATATAAATTTTTTGCTCCCCCAGTGAGACCATCTCTGCTTTCCATCTTTTCTCTTTGTATATTCAATCGTTCATATCAATCAATGGCTCTATAGAGCAACAAATTCATGACTACTCGTTCTAAGGTTGCTGTTACCAAATCTGCTAAGGAGCCTACATATGATGTTACAAATACTCGTATTGTTAGACCTGCAACAAGAAGCATGACAAAAGTTTCCACCCAAAATAGTATGGAGGTTCCATCTGTATCAACCCCCATCTTTGGATCAATATCACCAATGATCTCTTCTCCCACATTGGGACCCATGGATGTTCCTGTCTCAATCGAGAAGACCCTTGTTATGCTTGAATTTGGATTTGGATCCAAACTTTCTAAACATTAAGATGACCTATTGAGTACTAGATTGGCATCTTCTCATGAAATTGCTCAATCAAAATTCCTTGTTAAAGATTCTGCAACATCTTCTGCTTTCTCCACAACGCCTGCAATGATGACAAATACTACAAGTTTGGAAAAGCAAGTTATGATCATGTCGAAGATGATGGAAACGATGACGAAGCACATTGAAGACCAAGATGCACTTATCGCTCAACTTCTCAACCAAAAAGATTGCACTCCTAAAGGAAGTCACATGAATTCCAAGAAACAACAAGAATGTGAGACTTCCTCATCCAAAGACAAAGATAAAATGAAGGAAGTATACGTCACCACTGAAGGAACAATTCTAAAGGAGTTTGATGAAGATGTAATCAAAGTCAAAAAAGAGAATGGCTCGAGGTCAAGTTTCACTTACTCCAAACCTTATACTGTAAGGATTGACAACCTTGTGATGCCTACTGGATATCAACCTTTCACTTACTCCAAATTTTTTTTATTTTATTTTATTGAATATTAGTAGTTTGTTTAAATATTTATTTACTCATTTTTCTCCAAATTATTTATTTCGATCATTTAAAATCCATTTATATGGAACGACGCCTCTTTTATATTTTTAAAAGCGTTTTGTTGGAAAAATTCACTTTTCGAAAACTCGTTTAGTTCGGAACAACGAGTGCACGTTTTTCGAGACTATATTTGAATCGAGAGTGTATTAATATTGGAGAATTAAGAACGATCAATAATAGATTAAGAAAGGTTAATTGAGGAATTAATACTCAATTCACGTGAGGACTCGTAAAATGATTATTTTTAAACCCCGAATTTTGGCTCAATTAATTATCTATTTGGATTTTTGCCCCGAATATTATTTTCTATCCTTATTAGACCTAAATATATGGTTTTATAGCTTCGTTATATTTTTAAAGTGTCTCGTTTTAAAAATTATTTTCTTAGAAGCTTGTTTAGTGAAAAAGTGAAAACGTGTCTGAAAACTTTAGCCAATTAGGAGTACAATAAGCTCGGAAATTTGGAGACATGTACAATGGTTCTAAAATAGGTAAATTTAGATTTAAGTACTCAAGTGATAGTTGGTGGTACGATCGTTATAAGAATTTCTCGAAAGTTTCATTTTATTGCTCCTAAATTGGGAATACGTGTTTTCACGTTTGGACCATTATTTTGGGACAATTAAGAATGAATAATATTTATATGAATGTAAGTGCCCTAGAGGTTTAGTGCACTAGTGTAACAAACGTAAGAGAAATCGAACACAAAACGTGCGCGTAGGGCACTAGTTGTAATTGATTTGACGTATTTAAAATATTAGACGTCAAGCGTCTTTTGTACGCAAAGGAAACCAGAACCGCATCTCATTTCTTCTAGCTGCAATGGACGGATAGCTTCAGCCGTAACAGCTTCACCATTCCTTCTACAAATTCACCAAATCACTACCAAAGCCTCCATAGATTCAATCAAAACTTCACATACACTTAACTCTACACTTGGACAACACCTTAAGCTGAAAAAGGGAGGAGCTTCACGGTTTTCTTCAGGCTTCAAAGGGACCGAAATTTTCTGATTTGAACAACCATCAAAGTAGGTACTGATCAACTACCTTAAACTTGTCTTATGGAGGTTGATTTATGCATTTGAGCTGAAATCTTCACTTTAGTAGCTTGTATTGTCGGAAAAAAAGTGGGCTCTATGAATTCCCACTCTTGGGTTGTTGCTGATTCTGTGCTTGCTGAAGTTTATGATGTCGGATTAGTGTTTAAGTTAGTGATTTGCTGAAGAAAAACTGCTGGAAACTCACGTTGAGTGCAAAGGCCAAGTTGGACCATTTTACCCCTGCTCTGTTCGGTCACTTTAATGCAGAAATTTGAGGATTTAATGGCTTGATTATGTTGTTTACATGTTGTAGCAGTTGTGTACAAATTTTCGTTGAAAAATACTGAGTTTTGGTGGGTCAAACGAATTTATTTCCAAAGCTAGTAATCTGGGAAAACGGTTGCCGTCGTAACCAGACCAGTGTTCGTGTTTCGTCCATAACTCCGTACTCCGACGTCGAAATCAAGTGCCGTTAGCGGCATTTGAAACTAGACGTTCCCATGTTTCCAACGGTGTATAATGTACATTCTGGTTCCATGTGTGTGAACCGTACCATTCATCTGAATTCAGCTGTCCTGTTTCTCCGTTCTGCCGAAATGATTTGATGATGCTGCGACTTTAGGCTTAATTTCGAACCAGTTGCATGCTGAAACTTGGAACGATTTCTTCTGTGAAATTTTATCCCTGTGAATGTATTTTCTAACACTATCAACCATTCCCAATTCCGAGTTAAATTGAGGGAGTTATGATGAAAATACTGCGACTGCCTCGTTTTTGAAAATCTTAGATTTGGACAGATTGCCTTAAGGATTTTTCCAAACTTTGGTCGATTGATTAACCACCTTCGCGAAGGTTTTTTTCCACGAAATTTGATAGGGAGATACCCTTCATATAGGAGTATTATACTGAAAAATTTGGTATCAATCCAAGTCCGTTTCGACACTTAACTAAAGGTCCAAAGTCGGAACCAAATCTGGAAATTTGTTAACAGTCTTGAAATTTACCCAACTTTGAGCTACCATATCTTGGTGCTAGAAACTCCGATTCTCAATCCGCTTATTCTGTCGCAAACCTTACTTGCACCTCTAATTGAGCTACAAATTTCAAGGGCTGGTTTGCAACGAGTGAATTCTGCTGAATTTTCAAAGTTAGCAAAAAACCAACCCCGGCTCAATCCTGGGTGATTTGGAACAGCAACTTTAAGCTCATTTTTGAACACCTTCCACTTAGATTCATGGAAAAGTGTCTTCTAAGAACTTTTAGTACTTTGGAAGAGGTTTCCAACGGTACAAAGTTTTCCAATTTTCGACATGTGGAATCTGAGATACGATTTTTTCAAAATATCGTATCAAAACTGAAATTTTCTAAATTTCAAGGAAATGGAGTTTTTCAAGTATTCCTTATTCCTTCGATAATACTTGAACGTTTATGCTTGATTTCCAAGATAACAAAACTCGATTGCTCTTGTACATTAAGAAACTCCACTTGAACCTCGATTTACTAGTAATTGAGGTTCATTTTCATGAAATTTCCTCAGATTGTACTAGTGCACAATCTTCCTTGATAATTGGGATGTGTCAATGATAATTCACTATTAAATGCTCAGGCGCTCAAGAGGACCTTCCAGAGGATCTCACGGGAGACGCCTAAACCATCATTTGAACTCGCTACTTGAATCACTGTGAGTGTCAAGTGCATGAACTTGTTGTTAAGTGGTTATCTGTTTCTTATCCGTTATGCAAATTTGAAATTTTGAGACGAGGGTGTACTTTATCGCAATCGTTCTCTTTCAAATGAAATTATATTCGAATTTTGCTATGTGAATTCGTATCCGACTTGTACATGGTAATGTGGATGTGATTTGTACTTGTGATTCGTATATGTGATCCGTATTTGTGATTCCTATTTGGAATTGTCGATTTGAGCGTTGCTCATCGACTTATATTCGTATTCGTATTCATATTCGGGGGACGCCCAAAACTCGTTGGCTAACTTTGCGAATCGAGCCAGCATGGGCTTGGTCGATAAGCTTAGCAAACCATGAGATATTCGTAGAGCATGATCTATTGGAGAGATCTTGCTCGGCATTACTCGTGCAGTATTGCCATGATATACTCGAATATTATCAAAAACTTTGATGAGCGGGCCCGGTAAGGGGGTGTAACGGTGACGGGATTCGAAGAAAAGTGGTGTATCTACGGATTTGATACTTATGTGGTTGACGGAGTGTCAACGTGAGATGTGATCAAGACTTCGACTCGACTACGTGGAATTCAGCTCCTGAGAGCTACAGTATCCTTGAATTATTTCTGTTTATTTTTCCTATTCGAAATGTGAATTATTCGAATTTGATAGCCTTACCTACAATGTAATTGTTGTTGCTACTTGGATTATGTGTTTGCTTCTGTGTTTTCTTGGCCTCACTGAGTATTGGCTCATCCTATTAGTTTGTTTTCCTTAACAGGTTGGATTGGAAGATTTTGGTAAAGCCGACTAGATTATACTTTTGATTGGAATCGGGGCTGTAAATGTGTAGTCGACTTTTAATGGTTGCATTTTGGAACTTGATGTATCTTTTGTGGACATGATGTAAGATTTAAATATTTAGTTAAGGAAGCGACTTTTCTTTATTTTGACTCGTAGTATTTGGTATGTATCGTTAAGTTCGATTTGATTTGTCTTGAGTCCTGGCGAGCGCTGGGCAGGCGTCCCGCGGATACCCTTGGGTTCGCCCTTGGGAGAAGTGGGGGGCGTCACAGTTGGTATCAGAGCCATATACCGACAGTTGGGACCTTAAGTCCTTCGTCTGGAAAAGCCCCGAGCCTCTCGTTCGTGTAGAGTCACGAAGCGAAACTCTCCGTAGGGGATGCCCGCGTGCGGGTGGCAAGCTGATAGGTACCCCGTGATGTGACCCTGAGAACTGTCACAGTTGGTATCAGAGCTTAGGCTTCAGATCTTTGTAGTGTATTCTAAGTTTGAAGTTTAGGATGCCGGACTGTGGGACTGGTTTGAAATTTAAGTGACCATTTGTAGGAAAAAAAAAAAAAAAAAATCAGAGCCGCTTCGCGTGGTATTTGCGCGGGGTGAGATTGGGCCAAATGGTATTATGGTCCTTATCATATGAATGAGTAAAGGCTTAAGTACTCTTTTAGAGTGTAAGCTGTGAATCATGAATGTGATAGGTATAAATATTTTATCGTAATACTTGGGGAAAGACTAGATATGTATGTTGGGTAGGAATCTTAAATATGGTGATTTACTCTTGGGACTGGCCAGCTCGAGATGTGAATTATCTTATTTCGAATTCTTGTACCCGAGTAATTAAGAGTTGAGGGCAATGCTAAAAACTTAAGATCTCCATTTGCGAAGAACAAGAACGGACTAATGTTTTGTGAGAACAAGTACAGGAGGTCAACGGATGTCCAGTTCATATAGTAAGAGAAATGAGACATCTGGCGCAGAATATTTTAACTGAGTGTGGGACAATATTCACTAGAGAGAAGTAGAATGTAGTTGAGCCTAAGAGAGAGAGAGATAGAGAAAGATTGATGGATGGTCCTATGTAACTCAATAGGATCCAATTGTTTGATATGAGTTGGAAATGAACGAGAAAAAAAAAAATTAGCCCCTTTTGACTGATGTAGTTAGATTTAGCTGGGGTGATGCTAGTGTTGAGGCCATTGCATTTTTTTTGTATGACTGTGTGACCTACTTTTGAGGCACTTGACTTTACTTTAGTCGTACGTGATTAAAAGTACTCTTGTGGCATCTGTGTGCTATATTTTTGTGACTACCCCATGACTTGCTAATTGTATGAACTTGATATGTTAATAAATTTAAATTATTGTTATTTCCGATGTTTTCTTGATTGGTTCCTGCTTTCTACTTTGCATTGCATAATTTATTTATTTATTTCTTGCACTAGGCACGCCTAGGTTATGGAAGGGCTAAGAAGGGGTCGAGGCCGTGGGCGAGGGACTAGACCGGCCCAACCTCAGGGAAACGATCAGGGATCGGCAACTGGACCGACCCAAGGACAAGAGAATATAGAGGTTAACCAAATGGCTACTGCCATTAATAGGATGACTGATATCCTAGAGCGTTTGGCTGATAGACAGGACCCTGGACCGTTCAACCAACCTGGGGGTCAGGAAAGAGGTGAGGATAGAGCCTTAGAGAGGTTCTTAAAATTTAACCCGCCTAAGTTTCTTGGCGAACCTGATCCTGAGGTAGCGGAGAATTGGTTAGAAAGGATGACCAACATATTCGCTGCTTTAGACTGCACTGAAGATAGGCGAGTGAATTTCGCTGCTTTCCAATTTGAGGGAGTAGCCCGTGCTTGGTGGGATCTGATAAGAGGAAAATGGGAGAGAACTCAAACCCCTTGGACTTGGGAGAATTTCACAAGGGAATTTAATGAGAAATTTCTTCCGCCCTTAATCCAAGAGAAAAGGGAGGATGAATTCATCAAGTTGAAACAAGGAACCCTTAGTGTAGCGGAGTACGAGGGAAAGTTCACTAAGCTTTCTAAGTACGCTCCTGAATTGGTGATTAATGAACGGAGGAGGATTAGACGGTTCGTGCAGGGACTTAATGAAGAAATCCAGGAGGGTTTGGCTGCAGCCCAAATCTCTACGTTCACTGAAGTCTTAGAAAAAGCACAGAGAGTCGAGAGTGCAAGGCTGCAAGTTAGAGACTTTCATGCTAAGAAGAGGGGCACTTCTAGTAACCCTTCGGGACAGGCAGATAAGAGTGCCCCACCTTTTAAAAAGGGAAAAGGAACGGGTGGAGTGGAGATATCTAACATGCCAAAAGGGACTCAATCAAGAGGAGATCGCAATGGACGAGGTCAATCGAGAGGGACACCTCCAAGTGGTCAATCTGTGGCTCCCCAAGTCGTTTGTGGTTATTGTGGCAAGCTCAATCATACGGAGAATGATTGTTTTAGGAAACAAGAGAAGTGCTTGTATTGTGGTAGTACCGTGCACCAGATATCGAAATGCCCGACCGTACCAAAAGAAGGCGGTAGTACCCAAAGGCCTGAAAAGTCAGCCGCTAAGCAGCCTAGTGTTGGAGGAAGTCGATCTAATGCACCAGCTAGGGTTTATGCATTAGGCTATCAACATGTTTCCGATTCTACTAAAGTCATGGGAGGTATGATTCTTTCTTTTATTTGTCTACCTAAGGTTCTCAGTGACCTAGTACCGTACACACTTTTTGCAAAACCCTAGATTCATAAGATAGAATCAAAGTTTGACTACTAATTGGGTAAATAGAAATTGTGATATATGGATCGGAGGGTGTAAGTTAGTGATTAATTTGAAAGGCATGACTCTTAAGGGGTATGACTATTATCCGAAGTGTGAATTTCGAGGACGAAATTCTTTTAAGGAGGGGAGGATGTGAGGACCCGATATTTTTTTTATTTTATTTTATCCAATATTAGTAGTTTGTTTAAATATTTATTTACTCATTTTTCTCCAAATTATTTATTTCGATCATTTAAAATCCATTTATATGGAACGACGCCTCTTTTATATTTTTAAAAGCGTTTTGTTGGAAAAATTCACTTTTCGAAAACTCGTTTAGTTCGGAACAACGAGTGCACGTTTTTCGAGACTATATTTGAATCGAGAGTGTATTAATATTGGAGAATTAAGAACGATCAATAATAGATTAAGAAAGGTTAATTGAGGAATTAATACTCAATTCACGTGAGGACTCGTAAAATTATTATTTTTAAACCCCGAATTTTGGCTCAATTAATTATCTATTTGGATTTTTGCCCCGAATATTATTTTCTATCCTTATTAGACCTAAATATATGGTTTTATAGCTTCGTTATATTTTTAAAGTGTTTCGTTTCAAAAATTATTTTCTTAGAAGCTTGTTTAGTGAAAAAGTGAAAACGTGTCTGAAAACTTTAGCCAATTAGGAGTACAATAAGCTCGGAAATTTGGAGACATGTACAATGGTTCTAAAATAGGTAAATTTAGATTTAAGTACTCAAGTGATAGTTGGTGGTACGATCGTTATGAGAATTTCTCGAAAGTTTCATTTTATTGCGTCTAAATTGGGAATACGTGTTTTCACGTTTGGACCATTATTTTGGGACAATTAAGAATGAATAATATTTATATGAATGTAAGTGCCCTAGAGGTTTAGTGCACTAGTGTAACAAACGTAAGAGAAATCGAACACAAAACGTGCGCGTAGGGCACTAGTTGTAATTGATTTGACGTATTTAAAATATTAGACGTCAAGCGTCTTTTGTACGCAAAGGAAACCAGAACCGCATCTCATTTCTTCTAGCTGCAATGGACGGATAGCTTCAGCCGTAACAGCTTCACCATTCCTTCTACAAATTCACCAAATCACTACCAAAGCCTCCATAGATTCAATCAAAACTTCACATACACTTAACTCTACACTTGGACAACACCTTAAGCTGAAAAAGGGAGGAGCTTCACGGTTTTCTTCAGGCTTCAAAGGGACCGAAATTTTCTGATTTGAACAACCATCAAAGTAGGTAATGATCAACTACCTTAAACTTGTCTTATGGAGGTTGATTTATGCATTTGAGCTGAAATCTTCACTTTAGTAGCTTGTATTGTCGGAAAAAAAGTGGGCTCTATGAATTCCCACTCTTGGGTTGTTGCTGATTCTGTGCTTACTGAAGTTTATGATGTCGGATTAGTGTTTAAGTTAGTGATTTGCTGAAGAAAAACTGCTGGAAACTCACGTTGAGTGCAAAGGCCAAGTTGGACCATTTTACCCCTGCTCTGTTCGGTCACTTTAATGCAGAAATTTGAGGATTTAATGGCTTGATTATGTTGTTTACATGTTGTAGCAGTTGTGTACAAATTTTCGTTGAAAAATACTGAGTTTTGGTGGGTCAAACGAATTTATTTCCAAAGCTAGTAATCTGGGAAAACGGTTGCCGTCGTAACCAGACCAGTGTTCGTGTTTCGTCCATAACTCCGTACTCCGACGTCGAAATCAAGTGCCGTTAGCGGCATTTGAAACTAGACGTTCCCATGTTTCCAACGGTGTATAATGTACATTCTGGTTCCATGTGTGTGAACCGCACCATTCATCTGAATTCAGCTGTCCTGTTTCTCCGTTCTGCCGAAATGATTTGATGATGCTGCGACTTTAGGCTTAATTTCGAACCAGTTGCATGCTGAAACTTGGAACGATTTCTTCTGTGAAATTTTATCCCTGTGAATGTATTTTCTAACATTATCAACCATTCCCAATTCCGAGTTAAATTGAGGGAGTTATGATCAAAATACGGCGACTGCCTCGTTTTTGAAAATCTTAGATTTGGACAGATTGCCTTAAGGATTTTTCCAAATTTTGGTCGATTGATTAACCACCTTCCCGAAGGTATTTTTCCACGAAATTTGATAGGGAGATACCCTTCATATAGGAGTATTATACTGAAAAATTTGGTATCAATCCAAGTCCGTTTCGACACTTAACTAAAGGTCCAAAGTCGGAACCAAATCTGGAAATTTGTTAACAGTCTTGAAATTTACCCAACTTTGAGCTACCATATCTTGGTGCTAGAAACTCCGATTCTCAATCCGCTTGTTCTGCCCTAAACCTTACTTGCACCTCTAATTGAGCTACAAATTTCAAGGGTTGGTTTGCAACGAGTGAATTCTGCTGAATTTTCAAAATTAGCAAAAAACCAACCCCGGCTCAATCCTGGGTGATTTGGAACAGCAACTTTAAGCTCATTTTTGAACACCTTCCACTTAGATTCATGGAAAAGTGTCTTCTAAGAACTTTTAGTACTTTGGAAGAGGTTTCCAACGGTACAAAGTTTTCCAATTTTCGACATGTGGAATCTGAGATACGATTTTTTCAAAATATCGTATCAAAACTGAAATTTTCTAAATTTCAAGGAAATGGAGTTTTTCAAGTATTCCTTATTCCTTCGATAATACTTGAACGTTTATGCTTGATTTCCAAGATAACAAAACTCGATTGCTCTTGTACATTAAGAAACTCCACTTGAACCTCGATTTACTAGTAATTGAGGTTCATTTTCATGAAATTTCCCCAGATTGTACTAGTGCACAATCTTCCTTGATAATTGGGATGTGTGAATGATAATTCACTATTAAATGCTCAGGCGCTCAAGAGGACCTTCCAGAGGATCTCACGGGAGACGCCTAAACCATCATTTGAACTCGCTACTTGAATCACTGTGAGTGTCAAGTGCATGAACTTGTTGTTAAGTGGTTATCTGTTTCTTATCCGTTATGTAAATTTGAAATTTTGAGACGAGGGTGTACTTTATCGCACTCGTTCTCTTTCAAATGAAATTATATTCGAATTTTGCTATGTGAATTCGTATTCGACTTGTACATGGTAATGTGGATGTGATTTGTACTTGTGATTCGTATATGTGATCCGTATTTGTGATTCCTATTTGGAATTGTCGATTTGAGCGTTGCTCATCGACTTATATTCGTATTCGTATTCATATTCGGGGGACGCCCAAAACTCGTTGGCTAACTTTGCGAATCGAGCTAGCATGGGCTTGGTCGATAAGCTTAGCAAACCATGAGATATTCGTAGAGCATGATCTATTGGAGAGATCTTGCTCGGCATTACTCGTGCAGTATTGCCATGATATACTCGAATATTATCAAAAACTTTGATGAGCGGGCCCGGTAAGGGGGTGTAACGGTGACGGGATTCGAAGAAAAGTGGTGTATCTACGGATTTGATACTTATGTGGTTGACGGAGTGTCAACGTGAGATGTGATCAAGACTTCGACTCGACTACGTGGAATTCAGCTCCTGAGAGCTACAGTATCCTTGAATTATTTCTGTTTATTTTTCCTATTCGAAATGTGAATTATTCGAATTTGATAGCCTTACCTACAATGTAATTGTTGTTGCTACTTGGATTATGTGTTTGCTTCTGTGTTTTCTTGGCCTCACTGAGTATTGGCTCATCCTATTAGTTTGTTTTCCTTAACAGGTTGGATTGGAAGATTTTGGTAAAGCCGACTAGATTATACTTTTGATTGGAATCGGGGCTGTAAATGTGTAGTCGACTTTTAATGGTTGCATTTTGGAACTTGATGTATCTTTTGTGGACATGATGTAAGATTTAAATATTTAGTTAAGGAAGCGACTTTTCTTTATTTTGACTCGTAGTATTTGGTATGTATCGTTAAGTTCGATTTGATTTGTCTTGAGTCCTGGCGAGCGCTGGGCAGGCGTCCCGCGGATACCCTTGGGTTCGCCCTTGGGAGAAGTGGGGGGCGTCACAGTTGGTATCAGAGCCATATACCGACAGTTGGGACCTTAAGTCCTTCGTCTGGAAAAGCCCCGAGCCTCTCGTTCGTGTAGAGTCACGAAGCGAAACTCTCCGTAGGGGATGCCCGCGTGCGGGTGGCAAGCTGATAGGTACCCCGTGATGTGACCCTGAGAACTGTCACAGTTGGTATCAGAGCTTAGGATTCAGATCTTTGTAGTGTATTCTAAGTTTGAAGTTTAGGATGCCGGACTGTGGGACTGGTTTGAAATTTAAGTGACCATTTGTAGGAAAAAAAAAAAAAAAAAATCAGAGCCGCTTCGCGTGGTATTTGCGCGGGGTGAGATTGGGCCAAATGGTATTATGGTCCTTATCATATGAATGAGTAAAGGCTTAAGTACTCTTTTAGAGTGTAAGCTGTGAATCATGAATGTGATAGGTATAAATATTTTATCGTAATACTTGGGGAAAGACTAGATATGTATGTTGGGTAGGAATCTTAAATATGGTGATTTACTCTTGGGACTGGCCAGCTCGAGATGTGAATTATCTTATTTCGAATTCTTGTACCCGAGTAATTAAGAGTTGAGGGCAATGCTAAAAACTTAAGATCTCCATTTGCGAAGAACAAGAACGGACTAATGTTTTGTGAGAACAAGTACAGGAGGTCAACGGATGTCCAGTTCATATAGTAAGAGAAATGAGACATCTGGCGCAGAATATTTTAACTGAGTGTGGGACAATATTCACTAGAGAGAAGTAGAATGTAGTTGAGCCTAAGAGAGAGAGAGATAGAGAAAGATTGATGGATGGTCCTATGTAACTCAATAGGATCCAATTGTTTGATATGAGTTGGAAATGAACGAGAAAAAAAAAAATTAGCCCCTTTTGACTGATGTAGTTAGATTTAGCTGGGGTGATGCTAGTGTTGAGGCCATTGCATTTTTTTTGTATGACTGTGTGACCTACTTTTGAGGCACTTGACTTTACTTTAGTCGTACGTGATTAAAAGTACTCTTGTGGCATCTGTGTGCTATATTTTTGTGACTACCCCATGACTTGCTAATTGTATGAACTTGATATGTTAATAAATTTAAATTATTGTTATTTCCGATGTTTTCTTGATTGGTTCCTGCTTTCTACTTTGCATTGCATAATTTATTTATTTATTTCTTGCACTAGGCACGCCTAGGTTATGGAAGGGCTAAGAAGGGGTCGAGGCCGTGGGCGAGGGACTAGACCGGCCCAACCTCAGGGAAACGATCAGGGATCGGCAACTGGACCTACCCAAGGACAAGAGAATATAGAGGTTAACCAAATGGCTACTGCCATTAATAGGATGACTGATATCCTAGAGCGTTTGGCTGATAGACAGGACCCTGGACCGTTCAACCAACCTGGGGGTCAGGAAAGAGGTGAGGATAGAGCCTTAGAGAGGTTCTTAAAATTTAACCCGCCTAAGTTTCTTGGCGAACCTGATCCTGAGGTAGCGGAGAATTGGTTAGAAAGGATGACCAACATATTCGCTGCTTTAGACTGCACTGAAGATAGGCGAGTGAATTTCGCTGCTTTCCAATTTGAGGGAGTAGCCCGTGCTTGGTGGGATCTGATAAGAGGAAAATGGGAGAGAACTCAAACCCCTTGGACTTGGGAGAATTTCACAAGGGAATTTAATGAGAAATTTCTTCCGCCCTTAATCCAAGAGAAAAGGGAGGATGAATTCATCAAGTTGAAACAAGGAACCCTTAGTGTAGCGGAGTACGAGGGAAAGTTCACTAAGCTTTCTAAGTACGCTCCTGAATTGGTGATTAATGAACGGAGGAGGATTAGACGGTTCGTGCAGGGACTTAATGAAGAAATCCAGGAGGGTTTGGCTGCAGCCCAAATCTCTACGTTCACTGAAGTCTTAGAAAAAGCACAGAGAGTCGAGAGTGCAAGGCTGCAAGTTAGAGACTTTCATGCTAAGAAGAGGGGCACTTCTAGTAACCCTTCGGGACAGGCAGATAAGAGTGCCCCACCTTTTAAAAAGGGAAAAGGAACGGGTGGAGTGGAGATATCTAACATGCCAAAAGGGACTCAATCAAGAGGAGATCGCAATGGACGAGGTCAATCGAGAGGGACACCTCCAAGTGGTCAATCTGTGGCTCCCCAAGTCGTTTGTGGTTATTGTGGCAAGCTCAATCATACGGAGAATGATTGTTTTAGGAAACAAGAGAAGTGCTTGTATTGTGGTAGTACCGTGCACCAGATATCGAAATGCCCGACCGTACCAAAAGAAGGCGGTAGTACCCAAAGGCCTGAAAAGTCAGCCGCTAAGCAGCCTAGTGTTGGAGGAAGTCGATCTAATGCACCAGCTAGGGTTTATGCATTAGGCTATCAACATGTTTCCGATTCTACTAAAGTCATGGGAGGTATGATTCTTTCTTTTATTTGTCTACCTAAGGTTCTCAGTGACCTAGTACCGTACACACTTTTTGCAAAACCCTAGATTCATAAGATAGAATCAAAGTTTGACTACTAATTGGGTAAATAGAAATTGTGATATATGGATCGGAGGGTGTAAGTTAGTGATTAATTTGAAAGGCATGACTCTTAAGGGGTATGACTATTATCCGAAGTGTGAATTTCGAGGACGAAATTCTTTTAAGGAGGGGAGGATGTGAGGACCCGATATTTTTTTTATTTTATTTTATCCAATATTAGTAGTTTGTTTAAATATTTATTTACTCATTTTTCTCCAAATTATTTATTTCGATCATTTAAAATCCATTTATATGGAACGACGCCTCTTTTATATTTTTAAAAGCGTTTTGTTGGAAAAATTCACTTTTCGAAAACTCGTTTAGTTCGGAACAACGAGTGCACGTTTTTCGAGACTATATTTGAATCGAGAGTGTATTAATATTGGAGAATTAAGAACGATCAATAATAGATTAAGAAAGGTTAATTGAGGAATTAATACTCAATTCACGTGAGGACTCGTAAAATTATTATTTTTAAACCCCGAATTTTGGCTCAATTAATTATCTATTTGGATTTTTGCCCCGAATATTATTTTCTATCCTTATTAGACCTAAATATATGGTTTTATAGCTTCGTTATATTTTTAAAGTGTTTCGTTTCAAAAATTATTTTCTTAGAAGCTTGTTTAGTGAAAAAGTGAAAACGTGTCTGAAAACTTTAGCCAATTAGGAGTACAATAAGCTCGGAAATTTGGAGACATGTACAATGGTTCTAAAATAGGTAAATTTAGATTTAAGTACTCAAGTGATAGTTGGTGGTACGATCGTTATGAGAATTTCTCGAAAGTTTCATTTTATTGCGTCTAAATTGGGAATACGTGTTTTCACGTTTGGACCATTATTTTGGGACAATTAAGAATGAATAATATTTATATGAATGTAAGTGCCCTAGAGGTTTAGT
The DNA here is from genome assembly GCF_036785885.1 of Coffea arabica. Taxonomy (NCBI): domain Eukaryota; kingdom Viridiplantae; phylum Streptophyta; class Magnoliopsida; order Gentianales; family Rubiaceae; genus Coffea; species Coffea arabica. The sequence continues at coordinate 33,378,265 of NC_092321.1, forward strand.
GCACTAGTGTAACAAACGTAAGAGAAATCGAACACAAAACGTGCGCGTAGGGCACTAGTTGTAATTGATTTGACGTATTTAAAATATTAGACGTCAAGCGTCTTTTGTACGCAAAGGAAACCAGAACCGCATCTCATTTCTTCTAGCTGCAATGGACGGATAGCTTCAGCCGTAACAGCTTCACCATTCCTTCTACAAATTCACCAAATCACTACCAAAGCCTCCATAGATTCAATCAAAACTTCACATACACTTAACTCTACACTTGGACAACACCTTAAGCTGAAAAAGGGAGGAGCTTCACGGTTTTCTTCAGGCTTCAAAGGGACCGAAATTTTCTGATTTGAACAACCATCAAAGTAGGTAATGATCAACTACCTTAAACTTGTCTTATGGAGGTTGATTTATGCATTTGAGCTGAAATCTTCACTTTAGTAGCTTGTATTGTCGGAAAAAAAGTGGGCTCTATGAATTCCCACTCTTGGGTTGTTGCTGATTCTGTGCTTACTGAAGTTTATGATGTCGGATTAGTGTTTAAGTTAGTGATTTGCTGAAGAAAAACTGCTGGAAACTCACGTTGAGTGCAAAGGCCAAGTTGGACCATTTTACCCCTGCTCTGTTCGGTCACTTTAATGCAGAAATTTGAGGATTTAATGGCTTGATTATGTTGTTTACATGTTGTAGCAGTTGTGTACAAATTTTCGTTGAAAAATACTGAGTTTTGGTGGGTCAAACGAATTTATTTCCAAAGCTAGTAATCTGGGAAAACGGTTGCCGTCGTAACCAGACCAGTGTTCGTGTTTCGTCCATAACTCCGTACTCCGACGTCGAAATCAAGTGCCGTTAGCGGCATTTGAAACTAGACGTTCCCATGTTTCCAACGGTGTATAATGTACATTCTGGTTCCATGTGTGTGAACCGCACCATTCATCTGAATTCAGCTGTCCTGTTTCTCCGTTCTGCCGAAATGATTTGATGATGCTGCGACTTTAGGCTTAATTTCGAACCAGTTGCATGCTGAAACTTGGAACGATTTCTTCTGTGAAATTTTATCCCTGTGAATGTATTTTCTAACATTATCAACCATTCCCAATTCCGAGTTAAATTGAGGGAGTTATGATCAAAATACGGCGACTGCCTCGTTTTTGAAAATCTTAGATTTGGACAGATTGCCTTAAGGATTTTTCCAAATTTTGGTCGATTGATTAACCACCTTCCCGAAGGTATTTTTCCACGAAATTTGATAGGGAGATACCCTTCATATAGGAGTATTATACTGAAAAATTTGGTATCAATCCAAGTCCGTTTCGACACTTAACTAAAGGTCCAAAGTCGGAACCAAATCTGGAAATTTGTTAACAGTCTTGAAATTTACCCAACTTTGAGCTACCATATCTTGGTGCTAGAAACTCCGATTCTCAATCCGCTTGTTCTGCCCTAAACCTTACTTGCACCTCTAATTGAGCTACAAATTTCAAGGGTTGGTTTGCAACGAGTGAATTCTGCTGAATTTTCAAAATTAGCAAAAAACCAACCCCGGCTCAATCCTGGGTGATTTGGAACAGCAACTTTAAGCTCATTTTTGAACACCTTCCACTTAGATTCATGGAAAAGTGTCTTCTAAGAACTTTTAGTACTTTGGAAGAGGTTTCCAACGGTACAAAGTTTTCCAATTTTCGACATGTGGAATCTGAGATACGATTTTTTCAAAATATCGTATCAAAACTGAAATTTTCTAAATTTCAAGGAAATGGAGTTTTTCAAGTATTCCTTATTCCTTCGATAATACTTGAACGTTTATGCTTGATTTCCAAGATAACAAAACTCGATTGCTCTTGTACATTAAGAAACTCCACTTGAACCTCGATTTACTAGTAATTGAGGTTCATTTTCATGAAATTTCCCCAGATTGTACTAGTGCACAATCTTCCTTGATAATTGGGATGTGTGAATGATAATTCACTATTAAATGCTCAGGCGCTCAAGAGGACCTTCCAGAGGATCTCACGGGAGACGCCTAAACCATCATTTGAACTCGCTACTTGAATCACTGTGAGTGTCAAGTGCATGAACTTGTTGTTAAGTGGTTATCTGTTTCTTATCCGTTATGTAAATTTGAAATTTTGAGACGAGGGTGTACTTTATCGCACTCGTTCTCTTTCAAATGAAATTATATTCGAATTTTGCTATGTGAATTCGTATTCGACTTGTACATGGTAATGTGGATGTGATTTGTACTTGTGATTCGTATATGTGATCCGTATTTGTGATTCCTATTTGGAATTGTCGATTTGAGCGTTGCTCATCGACTTATATTCGTATTCGTATTCATATTCGGGGGACGCCCAAAACTCGTTGGCTAACTTTGCGAATCGAGCTAGCATGGGCTTGGTCGATAAGCTTAGCAAACCATGAGATATTCGTAGAGCATGATCTATTGGAGAGATCTTGCTCGGCATTACTCGTGCAGTATTGCCATGATATACTCGAATATTATCAAAAACTTTGATGAGCGGGCCCGGTAAGGGGGTGTAACGGTGACGGGATTCGAAGAAAAGTGGTGTATCTACGGATTTGATACTTATGTGGTTGACGGAGTGTCAACGTGAGATGTGATCAAGACTTCGACTCGACTACGTGGAATTCAGCTCCTGAGAGCTACAGTATCCTTGAATTATTTCTGTTTATTTTTCCTATTCGAAATGTGAATTATTCGAATTTGATAGCCTTACCTACAATGTAATTGTTGTTGCTACTTGGATTATGTGTTTGCTTCTGTGTTTTCTTGGCCTCACTGAGTATTGGCTCATCCTATTAGTTTGTTTTCCTTAACAGGTTGGATTGGAAGATTTTGGTAAAGCCGACTAGATTATACTTTTGATTGGAATCGGGGCTGTAAATGTGTAGTCGACTTTTAATGGTTGCATTTTGGAACTTGATGTATCTTTTGTGGACATGATGTAAGATTTAAATATTTAGTTAAGGAAGCGACTTTTCTTTATTTTGACTCGTAGTATTTGGTATGTATCGTTAAGTTCGATTTGATTTGTCTTGAGTCCTGGCGAGCGCTGGGCAGGCGTCCCGCGGATACCCTTGGGTTCGCCCTTGGGAGAAGTGGGGGGCGTCACAGTTGGTATCAGAGCCATATACCGACAGTTGGGACCTTAAGTCCTTCGTCTGGAAAAGCCCCGAGCCTCTCGTTCGTGTAGAGTCACGAAGCGAAACTCTCCGTAGGGGATGCCCGCGTGCGGGTGGCAAGCTGATAGGTACCCCGTGATGTGACCCTGAGAACTGTCACAGTTGGTATCAGAGCTTAGGATTCAGATCTTTGTAGTGTATTCTAAGTTTGAAGTTTAGGATGCCGGACTGTGGGACTGGTTTGAAATTTAAGTGACCATTTGTAGGAAAAAAAAAAAAAAAAAATCAGAGCCGCTTCGCGTGGTATTTGCGCGGGGTGAGATTGGGCCAAATGGTATTATGGTCCTTATCATATGAATGAGTAAAGGCTTAAGTACTCTTTTAGAGTGTAAGCTGTGAATCATGAATGTGATAGGTATAAATATTTTATCGTAATACTTGGGGAAAGACTAGATATGTATGTTGGGTAGGAATCTTAAATATGGTGATTTACTCTTGGGACTGGCCAGCTCGAGATGTGAATTATCTTATTTCGAATTCTTGTACCCGAGTAATTAAGAGTTGAGGGCAATGCTAAAAACTTAAGATCTCCATTTGCGAAGAACAAGAACGGACTAATGTTTTGTGAGAACAAGTACAGGAGGTCAACGGATGTCCAGTTCATATAGTAAGAGAAATGAGACATCTGGCGCAGAATATTTTAACTGAGTGTGGGACAATATTCACTAGAGAGAAGTAGAATGTAGTTGAGCCTAAGAGAGAGAGAGATAGAGAAAGATTGATGGATGGTCCTATGTAACTCAATAGGATCCAATTGTTTGATATGAGTTGGAAATGAACGAGAAAAAAAAAAATTAGCCCCTTTTGACTGATGTAGTTAGATTTAGCTGGGGTGATGCTAGTGTTGAGGCCATTGCATTTTTTTTGTATGACTGTGTGACCTACTTTTGAGGCACTTGACTTTACTTTAGTCGTACGTGATTAAAAGTACTCTTGTGGCATCTGTGTGCTATATTTTTGTGACTACCCCATGACTTGCTAATTGTATGAACTTGATATGTTAATAAATTTAAATTATTGTTATTTCCGATGTTTTCTTGATTGGTTCCTGCTTTCTACTTTGCATTGCATAATTTATTTATTTATTTCTTGCACTAGGCACGCCTAGGTTATGGAAGGGCTAAGAAGGGGTCGAGGCCGTGGGCGAGGGACTAGACCGGCCCAACCTCAGGGAAACGATCAGGGATCGGCAACTGGACCTACCCAAGGACAAGAGAATATAGAGGTTAACCAAATGGCTACTGCCATTAATAGGATGACTGATATCCTAGAGCGTTTGGCTGATAGACAGGACCCTGGACCGTTCAACCAACCTGGGGGTCAGGAAAGAGGTGAGGATAGAGCCTTAGAGAGGTTCTTAAAATTTAACCCGCCTAAGTTTCTTGGCGAACCTGATCCTGAGGTAGCGGAGAATTGGTTAGAAAGGATGACCAACATATTCGCTGCTTTAGACTGCACTGAAGATAGGCGAGTGAATTTCGCTGCTTTCCAATTTGAGGGAGTAGCCCGTGCTTGGTGGGATCTGATAAGAGGAAAATGGGAGAGAACTCAAACCCCTTGGACTTGGGAGAATTTCACAAGGGAATTTAATGAGAAATTTCTTCCGCCCTTAATCCAAGAGAAAAGGGAGGATGAATTCATCAAGTTGAAACAAGGAACCCTTAGTGTAGCGGAGTACGAGGGAAAGTTCACTAAGCTTTCTAAGTACGCTCCTGAATTGGTGATTAATGAACGGAGGAGGATTAGACGGTTCGTGCAGGGACTTAATGAAGAAATCCAGGAGGGTTTGGCTGCAGCCCAAATCTCTACGTTCACTGAAGTCTTAGAAAAAGCACAGAGAGTCGAGAGTGCAAGGCTGCAAGTTAGAGACTTTCATGCTAAGAAGAGGGGCACTTCTAGTAACCCTTCGGGACAGGCAGATAAGAGTGCCCCACCTTTTAAAAAGGGAAAAGGAACGGGTGGAGTGGAGATATCTAACATGCCAAAAGGGACTCAATCAAGAGGAGATCGCAATGGACGAGGTCAATCGAGAGGGACACCTCCAAGTGGTCAATCTGTGGCTCCCCAAGTCGTTTGTGGTTATTGTGGCAAGCTCAATCATACGGAGAATGATTGTTTTAGGAAACAAGAGAAGTGCTTGTATTGTGGTAGTACCGTGCACCAGATATCGAAATGCCCGACCGTACCAAAAGAAGGCGGTAGTACCCAAAGGCCTGAAAAGTCAGCCGCTAAGCAGCCTAGTGTTGGAGGAAGTCGATCTAATGCACCAGCTAGGGTTTATGCATTAGGCTATCAACATGTTTCCGATTCTACTAAAGTCATGGGAGGTATGATTCTTTCTTTTATTTGTCTACCTAAGGTTCTCAGTGACCTAGTACCGTACACACTTTTTGCAAAACCCTAGATTCATAAGATAGAATCAAAGTTTGACTACTAATTGGGTAAATAGAAATTGTGATATATGGATCGGAGGGTGTAAGTTAGTGATTAATTTGAAAGGCATGACTCTTAAGGGGTATGACTATTATCCGAAGTGTGAATTTCGAGGACGAAATTCTTTTAAGGAGGGGAGGATGTGAGGACCCGATATTTTTTTTATTTTATTTTATCCAATATTAGTAGTTTGTTTAAATATTTATTTACTCATTTTTCTCCAAATTATTTATTTCGATCATTTAAAATCCATTTATATGGAACGACGCCTCTTTTATATTTTTAAAAGCGTTTTGTTGGAAAAATTCACTTTTCGAAAACTCGTTTAGTTCGGAACAACGAGTGCACGTTTTTCGAGACTATATTTGAATCGAGAGTGTATTAATATTGGAGAATTAAGAACGATCAATAATAGATTAAGAAAGGTTAATTGAGGAATTAATACTCAATTCACGTGAGGACTCGTAAAATTATTATTTTTAAACCCCGAATTTTGGCTCAATTAATTATCTATTTGGATTTTTGCCCCGAATATTATTTTCTATCCTTATTAGACCTAAATATATGGTTTTATAGCTTCGTTATATTTTTAAAGTGTTTCGTTTCAAAAATTATTTTCTTAGAAGCTTGTTTAGTGAAAAAGTGAAAACGTGTCTGAAAACTTTAGCCAATTAGGAGTACAATAAGCTCGGAAATTTGGAGACATGTACAATGGTTCTAAAATAGGTAAATTTAGATTTAAGTACTCAAGTGATAGTTGGTGGTACGATCGTTATGAGAATTTCTCGAAAGTTTCATTTTATTGCGTCTAAATTGGGAATACGTGTTTTCACGTTTGGACCATTATTTTGGGACAATTAAGAATGAATAATATTTATATGAATGTAAGTGCCCTAGAGGTTTAGTGCACTAGTGTAACAAACGTAAGAGAAATCGAACACAAAACGTGCGCGTAGGGCACTAGTTGTAATTGATTTGACGTATTTAAAATATTAGACGTCAAGCGTCTTTTGTACGCAAAGGAAACCAGAACCGCATCTCATTTCTTCTAGCTGCAATGGACGGATAGCTTCAGCCGTAACAGCTTCACCATTCCTTCTACAAATTCACCAAATCACTACCAAAGCCTCCATAGATTCAATCAAAACTTCACATACACTTAACTCTACACTTGGACAACACCTTAAGCTGAAAAAGGGAGGAGCTTCACGGTTTTCTTCAGGCTTCAAAGGGACCGAAATTTTCTGATTTGAACAACCATCAAAGTAGGTAATGATCAACTACCTTAAACTTGTCTTATGGAGGTTGATTTATGCATTTGAGCTGAAATCTTCACTTTAGTAGCTTGTATTGTCGGAAAAAAAGTGGGCTCTATGAATTCCCACTCTTGGGTTGTTGCTGATTCTGTGCTTACTGAAGTTTATGATGTCGGATTAGTGTTTAAGTTAGTGATTTGCTGAAGAAAAACTGCTGGAAACTCACGTTGAGTGCAAAGGCCAAGTTGGACCATTTTACCCCTGCTCTGTTCGGTCACTTTAATGCAGAAATTTGAGGATTTAATGGCTTGATTATGTTGTTTACATGTTGTAGCAGTTGTGTACAAATTTTCGTTGAAAAATACTGAGTTTTGGTGGGTCAAACGAATTTATTTCCAAAGCTAGTAATCTGGGAAAACGGTTGCCGTCGTAACCAGACCAGTGTTCGTGTTTCGTCCATAACTCCGTACTCCGACGTCGAAATCAAGTGCCGTTAGCGGCATTTGAAACTAGACGTTCCCATGTTTCCAACGGTGTATAATGTACATTCTGGTTCCATGTGTGTGAACCGCACCATTCATCTGAATTCAGCTGTCCTGTTTCTCCGTTCTGCCGAAATGATTTGATGATGCTGCGACTTTAGGCTTAATTTCGAACCAGTTGCATGCTGAAACTTGGAACGATTTCTTCTGTGAAATTTTATCCCTGTGAATGTATTTTCTAACATTATCAACCATTCCCAATTCCGAGTTAAATTGAGGGAGTTATGATCAAAATACGGCGACTGCCTCGTTTTTGAAAATCTTAGATTTGGACAGATTGCCTTAAGGATTTTTCCAAATTTTGGTCGATTGATTAACCACCTTCCCGAAGGTATTTTTCCACGAAATTTGATAGGGAGATACCCTTCATATAGGAGTATTATACTGAAAAATTTGGTATCAATCCAAGTCCGTTTCGACACTTAACTAAAGGTCCAAAGTCGGAACCAAATCTGGAAATTTGTTAACAGTCTTGAAATTTACCCAACTTTGAGCTACCATATCTTGGTGCTAGAAACTCCGATTCTCAATCCGCTTGTTCTGCCCTAAACCTTACTTGCACCTCTAATTGAGCTACAAATTTCAAGGGTTGGTTTGCAACGAGTGAATTCTGCTGAATTTTCAAAATTAGCAAAAAACCAACCCCGGCTCAATCCTGGGTGATTTGGAACAGCAACTTTAAGCTCATTTTTGAACACCTTCCACTTAGATTCATGGAAAAGTGTCTTCTAAGAACTTTTAGTACTTTGGAAGAGGTTTCCAACGGTACAAAGTTTTCCAATTTTCGACATGTGGAATCTGAGATACGATTTTTTCAAAATATCGTATCAAAACTGAAATTTTCTAAATTTCAAGGAAATGGAGTTTTTCAAGTATTCCTTATTCCTTCGATAATACTTGAACGTTTATGCTTGATTTCCAAGATAACAAAACTCGATTGCTCTTGTACATTAAGAAACTCCACTTGAACCTCGATTTACTAGTAATTGAGGTTCATTTTCATGAAATTTCCCCAGATTGTACTAGTGCACAATCTTCCTTGATAATTGGGATGTGTGAATGATAATTCACTATTAAATGCTCAGGCGCTCAAGAGGACCTTCCAGAGGATCTCACGGGAGACGCCTAAACCATCATTTGAACTCGCTACTTGAATCACTGTGAGTGTCAAGTGCATGAACTTGTTGTTAAGTGGTTATCTGTTTCTTATCCGTTATGTAAATTTGAAATTTTGAGACGAGGGTGTACTTTATCGCACTCGTTCTCTTTCAAATGAAATTATATTCGAATTTTGCTATGTGAATTCGTATTCGACTTGTACATGGTAATGTGGATGTGATTTGTACTTGTGATTCGTATATGTGATCCGTATTTGTGATTCCTATTTGGAATTGTCGATTTGAGCGTTGCTCATCGACTTATATTCGTATTCGTATTCATATTCGGGGGACGCCCAAAACTCGTTGGCTAACTTTGCGAATCGAGCTAGCATGGGCTTGGTCGATAAGCTTAGCAAACCATGAGATATTCGTAGAGCATGATCTATTGGAGAGATCTTGCTCGGCATTACTCGTGCAGTATTGCCATGATATACTCGAATATTATCAAAAACTTTGATGAGCGGGCCCGGTAAGGGGGTGTAACGGTGACGGGATTCGAAGAAAAGTGGTGTATCTACGGATTTGATACTTATGTGGTTGACGGAGTGTCAACGTGAGATGTGATCAAGACTTCGACTCGACTACGTGGAATTCAGCTCCTGAGAGCTACAGTATCCTTGAATTATTTCTGTTTATTTTTCCTATTCGAAATGTGAATTATTCGAATTTGATAGCCTTACCTACAATGTAATTGTTGTTGCTACTTGGATTATGTGTTTGCTTCTGTGTTTTCTTGGCCTCACTGAGTATTGGCTCATCCTATTAGTTTGTTTTCCTTAACAGGTTGGATTGGAAGATTTTGGTAAAGCCGACTAGATTATACTTTTGATTGGAATCGGGGCTGTAAATGTGTAGTCGACTTTTAATGGTTGCATTTTGGAACTTGATGTATCTTTTGTGGACATGATGTAAGATTTAAATATTTAGTTAAGGAAGCGACTTTTCTTTATTTTGACTCGTAGTATTTGGTATGTATCGTTAAGTTCGATTTGATTTGTCTTGAGTCCTGGCGAGCGCTGGGCAGGCGTCCCGCGGATACCCTTGGGTTCGCCCTTGGGAGAAGTGGGGGGCGTCACAGTTGGTATCAGAGCCATATACCGACAGTTGGGACCTTAAGTCCTTCGTCTGGAAAAGCCCCGAGCCTCTCGTTCGTGTAGAGTCACGAAGCGAAACTCTCCGTAGGGGATGCCCGCGTGCGGGTGGCAAGCTGATAGGTACCCCGTGATGTGACCCTGAGAACTGTCACAGTTGGTATCAGAGCTTAGGATTCAGATCTTTGTAGTGTATTCTAAGTTTGAAGTTTAGGATGCCGGACTGTGGGACTGGTTTGAAATTTAAGTGACCATTTGTAGGAAAAAAAAAAAAAAAAAATCAGAGCCGCTTCGCGTGGTATTTGCGCGGGGTGAGATTGGGCCAAATGGTATTATGGTCCTTATCATATGAATGAGTAAAGGCTTAAGTACTCTTTTAGAGTGTAAGCTGTGAATCATGAATGTGATAGGTATAAATATTTTATCGTAATACTTGGGGAAAGACTAGATATGTATGTTGGGTAGGAATCTTAAATATGGTGATTTACTCTTGGGACTGGCCAGCTCGAGATGTGAATTATCTTATTTCGAATTCTTGTACCCGAGTAATTAAGAGTTGAGGGCAATGCTAAAAACTTAAGATCTCCATTTGCGAAGAACAAGAACGGACTAATGTTTTGTGAGAACAAGTACAGGAGGTCAACGGATGTCCAGTTCATATAGTAAGAGAAATGAGACATCTGGCGCAGAATATTTTAACTGAGTGTGGGACAATATTCACTAGAGAGAAGTAGAATGTAGTTGAGCCTAAGAGAGAGAGAGATAGAGAAAGATTGATGGATGGTCCTATGTAACTCAATAGGATCCAATTGTTTGATATGAGTTGGAAATGAACGAGAAAAAAAAAAATTAGCCCCTTTTGACTGATGTAGTTAGATTTAGCTGGGGTGATGCTAGTGTTGAGGCCATTGCATTTTTTTTGTATGACTGTGTGACCTACTTTTGAGGCACTTGACTTTACTTTAGTCGTACGTGATTAAAAGTACTCTTGTGGCATCTGTGTGCTATATTTTTGTGACTACCCCATGACTTGCTAATTGTATGAACTTGATATGTTAATAAATTTAAATTATTGTTATTTCCGATGTTTTCTTGATTGGTTCCTGCTTTCTACTTTGCATTGCATAATTTATTTATTTATTTCTTGCACTAGGCACGCCTAGGTTATGGAAGGGCTAAGAAGGGGTCGAGGCCGTGGGCGAGGGACTAGACCGGCCCAACCTCAGGGAAACGATCAGGGATCGGCAACTGGACCTACCCAAGGACAAGAGAATATAGAGGTTAACCAAATGGCTACTGCCATTAATAGGATGACTGATATCCTAGAGCGTTTGGCTGATAGACAGGACCCTGGACCGTTCAACCAACCTGGGGGTCAGGAAAGAGGTGAGGATAGAGCCTTAGAGAGGTTCTTAAAATTTAACCCGCCTAAGTTTCTTGGCGAACCTGATCCTGAGGTAGCGGAGAATTGGTTAGAAAGGATGACCAACATATTCGCTGCTTTAGACTGCACTGAAGATAGGCGAGTGAATTTCGCTGCTTTCCAATTTGAGGGAGTAGCCCGTGCTTGGTGGGATCTGATAAGAGGAAAATGGGAGAGAACTCAAACCCCTTGGACTTGGGAGAATTTCACAAGGGAATTTAATGAGAAATTTCTTCCGCCCTTAATCCAAGAGAAAAGGGAGGATGAATTCATCAAGTTGAAACAAGGAACCCTTAGTGTAGCGGAGTACGAGGGAAAGTTCACTAAGCTTTCTAAGTACGCTCCTGAATTGGTGATTAATGAACGGAGGAGGATTAGACGGTTCGTGCAGGGACTTAATGAAGAAATCCAGGAGGGTTTGGCTGCAGCCCAAATCTCTACGTTCACTGAAGTCTTAGAAAAAGCACAGAGAGTCGAGAGTGCAAGGCTGCAAGTTAGAGACTTTCATGCTAAGAAGAGGGGCACTTCTAGTAACCCTTCGGGACAGGCAGATAAGAGTGCCCCACCTTTTAAAAAGGGAAAAGGAACGGGTGGAGTGGAGATATCTAACATGCCAAAAGGGACTCAATCAAGAGGAGATCGCAATGGACGAGGTCAATCGAGAGGGACACCTCCAAGTGGTCAATCTGTGGCTCCCCAAGTCGTTTGTGGTTATTGTGGCAAGCTCAATCATACGGAGAATGATTGTTTTAGGAAACAAGAGAAGTGCTTGTATTGTGGTAGTACCGTGCACCAGATATCGAAATGCCCGACCGTACCAAAAGAAGGCGGTAGTACCCAAAGGCCTGAAAAGTCAGCCGCTAAGCAGCCTAGTGTTGGAGGAAGTCGATCTAATGCACCAGCTAGGGTTTATGCATTAGGCTATCAACATGTTTCCGATTCTACTAAAGTCATGGGAGGTATGATTCTTTCTTTTATTTGTCTACCTAAGGTTCTCAGTGACCTAGTACCGTACACACTTTTTGCAAAACCCTAGATTCATAAGATAGAATCAAAGTTTGACTACTAATTGGGTAAATAGAAATTGTGATATATGGATCGGAGGGTGTAAGTTAGTGATTAATTTGAAAGGCATGACTCTTAAGGGGTATGACTATTATCCGAAGTGTGAATTTCGAGGACGAAATTCTTTTAAGGAGGGGAGGATGTGAGGACCCGATATTTTTTTTATTTTATTTTATCCAATATTAGTAGTTTGTTTAAATATTTATTTACTCATTTTTCTCCAAATTATTTATTTCGATCATTTAAAATCCATTTATATGGAACGACGCCTCTTTTATATTTTTAAAAGCGTTTTGTTGGAAAAATTCACTTTTCGAAAACTCGTTTAGTTCGGAACAACGAGTGCACGTTTTTCGAGACTATATTTGAATCGAGAGTGTATTAATATTGGAGAATTAAGAACGATCAATAATAGATTAAGAAAGGTTAATTGAGGAATTAATACTCAATTCACGTGAGGACTCGTAAAATTATTATTTTTAAACCCCGAATTTTGGCTCAATTAATTATCTATTTGGATTTTTGCCCCGAATATTATTTTCTATCCTTATTAGACCTAAATATATGGTTTTATAGCTTCGTTATATTTTTAAAGTGTTTCGTTTCAAAAATTATTTTCTTAGAAGCTTGTTTAGTGAAAAAGTGAAAACGTGTCTGAAAACTTTAGCCAATTAGGAGTACAATAAGCTCGGAAATTTGGAGACATGTACAATGGTTCTAAAATAGGTAAATTTAGATTTAAGTACTCAAGTGATAGTTGGTGGTACGATCGTTATGAGAATTTCTCGAAAGTTTCATTTTATTGCGTCTAAATTGGGAATACGTGTTTTCACGTTTGGACCATTATTTTGGGACAATTAAGAATGAATAATATTTATATGAATGTAAGTGCCCTAGAGGTTTAGTGCACTAGTGTAACAAACGTAAGAGAAATCGAACACAAAACGTGCGCGTAGGGCACTAGTTGTAATTGATTTGACGTATTTAAAATATTAGACGTCAAGCGTCTTTTGTACGCAAAGGAAACCAGAACCGCATCTCATTTCTTCTAGCTGCAATGGACGGATAGCTTCAGCCGTAACAGCTTCACCATTCCTTCTACAAATTCACCAAATCACTACCAAAGCCTCCATAGATTCAATCAAAACTTCACATACACTTAACTCTACACTTGGACAACACCTTAAGCTGAAAAAGGGAGGAGCTTCACGGTTTTCTTCAGGCTTCAAAGGGACCGAAATTTTCTGATTTGAACAACCATCAAAGTAGGTAATGATCAACTACCTTAAACTTGTCTTATGGAGGTTGATTTATGCATTTGAGCTGAAATCTTCACTTTAGTAGCTTGTATTGTCGGAAAAAAAGTGGGCTCTATGAATTCCCACTCTTGGGTTGTTGCTGATTCTGTGCTTACTGAAGTTTATGATGTCGGATTAGTGTTTAAGTTAGTGATTTGCTGAAGAAAAACTGCTGGAAACTCACGTTGAGTGCAAAGGCCAAGTTGGACCATTTTACCCCTGCTCTGTTCGGTCACTTTAATGCAGAAATTTGAGGATTTAATGGCTTGATTATGTTGTTTACATGTTGTAGCAGTTGTGTACAAATTTTCGTTGAAAAATACTGAGTTTTGGTGGGTCAAACGAATTTATTTCCAAAGCTAGTAATCTGGGAAAACGGTTGCCGTCGTAACCAGACCAGTGTTCGTGTTTCGTCCATAACTCCGTACTCCGACGTCGAAATCAAGTGCCGTTAGCGGCATTTGAAACTAGACGTTCCCATGTTTCCAACGGTGTATAATGTACATTCTGGTTCCATGTGTGTGAACCGCACCATTCATCTGAATTCAGCTGTCCTGTTTCTCCGTTCTGCCGAAATGATTTGATGATGCTGCGACTTTAGGCTTAATTTCGAACCAGTTGCATGCTGAAACTTGGAACGATTTCTTCTGTGAAATTTTATCCCTGTGAATGTATTTTCTAACATTATCAACCATTCCCAATTCCGAGTTAAATTGAGGGAGTTATGATCAAAATACGGCGACTGCCTCGTTTTTGAAAATCTTAGATTTGGACAGATTGCCTTAAGGATTTTTCCAAATTTTGGTCGATTGATTAACCACCTTCCCGAAGGTATTTTTCCACGAAATTTGATAGGGAGATACCCTTCATATAGGAGTATTATACTGAAAAATTTGGTATCAATCCAAGTCCGTTTCGACACTTAACTAAAGGTCCAAAGTCGGAACCAAATCTGGAAATTTGTTAACAGTCTTGAAATTTACCCAACTTTGAGCTACCATATCTTGGTGCTAGAAACTCCGATTCTCAATCCGCTTGTTCTGCCCTAAACCTTACTTGCACCTCTAATTGAGCTACAAATTTCAAGGGTTGGTTTGCAACGAGTGAATTCTGCTGAATTTTCAAAAGTTAGCAAAAAACCAACCCCGGCTCAATCCTGGGTGATTTGGAACAGCAACTTTAAGCTCATTTTTGAACACCTTCCACTTAGATTCATGGAAAAGTGTCTTCTAAGAACTTTTAGTACTTTGGAAGAGGTTTCCAACGGTACAAAGTTTTCCAATTTTCGACATGTGGAATCTGAGATACGATTTTTTCAAAATATCGTATCAAAACTGAAATTTTCTGAATTTCAAGGAAATGGAGTTTTTCAAGTATTCCTTATTCTTTCGATAATACTTGAACGTTTATGCTTGATTTCCAAGATAACAAAACTCGATTGCTCTTGTACATTAAGAAACTCCACTTGAACCTCGATTTACTAGTAATTGAGGTTCATTTTCATGAAATTTCCCCAGATTGTACTAGTGCACAATCTTCCTTGATAATTGGGATGTGTGAATGATAATTCACTATTAAATGCTCAGGCGCTCAAGAGGACCTTCCAGAGGATCTCACGGGAGACGCCTAAACCATCATTTGAACTCGCTACTTGAATCACTGTGAGTGTCAAGTGCAAGAACTTGTTGTTAAGTGGTTATCTATTTCTTATCCGTTATGTAAATTTGAAATTTTGAGACGAGGGTGTACTTTATCGCACTCGTTCTCTTTCAAATGAAATTATATTCGAATTTTGCTATGTGAATTCGTATCCGACTTGTACATGGTAATGTGGATGTGATTTGTACTTGTGATTCGTATATGTGATCCGTATTTGTGATTCCTATTTGGAATTGTCGATTTGAGCGTTGCTCATCGACTTATATTCGTATTCGTATTCATATTCGGGGGACGCCCAAAACTCGTTGGCTAACTTTGCGAATCGAGCCAGCATGGGCTTGGTCGATAAGCTTAGCAAACCATGAGATATTCGTAGAGCATGATCTATTGGAGAGATCTTGCTCGGCATTACTCGTGCAGTATTGCCATGATATACTCGAGTATTATCAAAAACTTTGATGAGCGGGCCCGGTAAGGGGGTGTAACGGTGACGGGATTCGAAGAAAAGTGGTGTATCTACGGATTTGATACTTATGTGGTTGACGGAGTGTCAACGTGAGATGTGATCAAGACTTCGACTCGACTACGTGGAATTTAGCTCCTGAGAGCTACAGTATCCTTGAATTATTTCTGTTTATTTTTCCTATTCGAAATGTGAATTATTCGAATTTGATAGCCTTACCTACAATGTAATTGTTGTTGCTACTTGGATTATGTGTTTGCATGTGTGTTTTCTTGGCCTCACTGAGTATTGGCTCATCCTATTAGTTTGTTTTCCTTAACAGGTTGGATTGGAAGATTTTGGTAAAGCCGACTAGATTATACTTTTGATTGGAATCGGGGCTGTAAATGTGTAGTCGACTTTTAATGGTTGCATTTTGGAACTTGATGTATCTTTTGTGGACATGATGTAAGATTTAAATATTTAGTTAAGGAAGCGACTTTTCTTTATTTTGACTCGTAGTATTTGGTATGTATCGTTAAGTTCGATTTGATTTGTCTTGAGTCCTGGCGAGAGCTGGGCAGGCGTCCCGCGGATACCCTTGGGTTCGCCCTTGGGAGAAGTGGGGGGCGTCACAGCTGGTATCAGAGCCATATACCGACAGTTGGGACCTTAAGTCCTTCGTCTGGAAAAGCCCCGAGCCTCTCGTTCGTGTAGAGTCACGAAGCGAAACTCTCCGTAGGGGATGCCCGCGTGCGGGTGGCAAGCTGATAGGTACCCCGTGATGTGACCCTGAGAACTGTCACAGTTGGTATCAGAGCTTAGGCTTAGACACCTCTAAAATGTCATTCCCTACAACTTTCATGTTTTAATCCAAGGCCAATCCGGCCTCTAACTAGGAGCTAAAAATTCGGGCAGAATGTTCCTTCACAAAACCTAATTTTCTGTAATTTCTTCCAAAACAGAAATTGATTGCAATTGTCCACTTTTTCCACCTTCTAGAATCATTATATACCGTTTCCAATCATCATAGATAGCCACACAACCATGCTTATATTAAAACAGAAAAATCCCCAAAAATAATAAAACTTCATCACTTCAACCACAAATCAAGAAATAATCCATAATATTGCATCTCATACTACCACTAATCATGATTTAAGCATCAATTAAAGGAGGAGGGTGGTTCTTCACAACTCACCTTAGAAACAAGAGAGAGAGAGAGCAATAGGTCCTCTTAGCTTTCCAAATAACTTCACAAATCAACTCACTAACACTAATTGAAGAGGTTTTATGGAAGGAATTCAAGATGAAACGGTTAGTTTGTGAGATTGGGCAAGATTGGAGCAAGAAACTTGGAAGCTTTTCTTTCTTTTCTTGTAGGAAGAGGTTCGGCCAAGAGGAAGACAAAAATGAGGAATTTTTGGTGAATTTTTGATTTATTTGGTCAATGGTAAGAAAATGAATAGTGGTCTTACAAGTTCCTTCAATCAAATGGTGACACTTGTCACTTATTTAATGCAAGTCTATCACTTTGTTCCCTCTCACATCAATCCAAATAGCTTCCTCTAATTATCTCTTAACACCCGGTAAATTAAACCCAGTATCCGAAACTTAACCTAGTTGGCCGAATTTTTCTGAACTTTTCGCACTAGTGGGTCCCACGTCTGGTATACGCTCTTAATTTCTCAAAAACTATTCGATACTAGAAAAATCATCTAAAAACTATATTTACTCATAAAAATTATCTAGAAAAATTTCCGGATACAGAAAGTGCAGAAAACAAGCCATTGAAGATAAGAAAACCTAGAAAGATAATAAAACCTAGAAAATGGAAAAGTTACGGGTTCTCACACTCTCTCCCCCTTAAAGAAATTTCGCCCTCGAAATTTTCTTATCAACAGAATCTATCAAAATCTATGGTACCCAACGGACCATACCTTCTACGTCCTCGGACGAGTCAGGATCCTGATGGTGTTCTAAAGAATACACCTGAGCCGATGCCTTGGATCCAGTCCCTTCCTTTTCCGACTGTCCAGGGTTAGTCTTAGTTGGTTGCGGGGTCCCTTTTCCTTTTCGCAATCGAATTGGGCAGTCAGCAATCCGATGATCGGCACTTCCGCAGCGCAGACATGTTCCCTCTTTCTTCCAACAATTTGCCTCCGTATGATTTGGCCCTCCGCAATATCCACAGGGACCACGAGTAACAGAGACCGGTCCTCCCTGAGGGACATCACGCGACACCCCTAGTTGTCGTACTCCTCCGTTTCCCTTTCCCATCTTAGGGGGCGTACTTGTACCTTCTTGCTCAGAGCTACTCCCAGGAAAGCCCCTTTTCTTGGCTTTAAAGTTTTTCCCCTGTAGCCTAGCATTTTCTACTCGTTGTGCCTTCTCTACGGCCTCGCTAAAAGCATTAATCTGGGCCTCCGCGAGGTCCTTCTGAATTTCTACGTTCAAACCCTGGATAAAACGCGTTATTCGCCGCTGGTCGGTCATGATTAGTTCAGGGGCAAATTTGGATAGGCGGGTGAACTGGCTCTCGTATTCCGTGACAGACTGGGCCCCTTGGCGAAGTCGGATAAACTCATCTTCCTTCCGCTCCTGGACTAGAGGAGGGAAGAATTTCGCGTTGAACTCCCGCATAAAATTCACCCAAGTCCTGGGCGTCTGTTCCCGTTCCCATTTTTGCCGTATGACATTCCACCAGGAACGGGCCGCCCCTTCCAACTGGAAAACGGCGAAAGTCACTTGCCGTTCTTCAGTGTAGTGCAGGGCAGCGAAAATGTCTACCATTTTCTCGAGCCACCTTTCGGCGACATCCGGATCGGGTTCCCCAATAAATTTCGGTGGTGCGAACTTCTGGAACCTCTCAAGCGCCCTATCGTCGCTTTCGACATGATTGCCCGGGTTTCCAGGATTAGGGTTTGGGGTTTGGCCTTGTTGCTGCACCACTTGTGCCAGCAGGTTGGTCATTTGCTGCATAGCGGCAGCTATCTGCACGTTGGGGTCAACTCTCGGTTCAGGGTTAGGTCCAGATGATGTTTCCCCAGCACCCCGGTCCGGCGTGGGTTGCCTACGCCCGCGCCCACGTCCTCGGCCACTACGTGTGCCCTCCATTAATCTAAGTCAATCTAGGGTCGGGTGCAAAGATAATTATAAGCATAAGCAAATAACAAGAGGTACACACAGAGCAAAAGCATATATACACACAACTGGACCAAACCAGTCACACAGTAGCAGTCAATTAAAGACAAATGTGAGAGATCCATGAAAGTAGCGGGATCATCCGAAAGTACTATAGACAGACTAGGTCACGAGTACAAAAATAACTCATGAAGAGCTTTTCCCCCTCTAGGGCACCGTCCATAATCTACGACAACAACACCATCTATATCTTAATCAAAGTTGATCACGCTTAACCACACCCAAACAGACCATACGAAGTTCCATAGAATTGCCTTTCGAGTTCGCCTAAGTCCTTTCTAACCTAGGCTCTCATTGATTTGGTAGCCGGGCACGAGAATCCCAAATAAGATAATTCACAACTCGAGCCGGCCGGTCCCAAGAGTAAATCATCCATATTGAAGATTCCTACCCGACATACATACCTAGCTTCCTCAAGTCCCATGATAATGATCCTTACTCTTATAACATGCACAGTTCATAGCTTATGCTCAAAAGAGCACTTATACCTTTCACGAAAGCAGGACCATAACACCACTTGGCCCCAAGCTCACTCCGCGCAGAGACCACGCGAAGTGGCTCTGATACCACCTGTGACAGCCCCACCTTCCCCTAAGGCGAACCAAAGGGGTTAGCGAACTGTCTGACCAGCTCTCGCCAGGACTAACGGTTCGGTATAGAACGAGCTAATACATTCCGGAGCTTACCAAAGCGGGTAAACAAATCAAAATGTTAAAATAAAAAAAAAAACGAAACCGAAATCGGCTATAAATAGTAACCGACCCGTCAGAACCCAACCAAATATCAAGCAAACATTCACATCTTGAAACTTAGCATTTACAAGCCAAAGTGGCATACAAAAGTATTCAAAAGTGGATACATGTCTGGTTTGCCAAATCAAAAGGAAAACGGTCCCAAAAGTACATTTAGGGTTTCAATACATGAGCTATACAAAAGATATGTTCAACTAGCTCAATTTGGCAGCCAATTGTCAAATCCAGTCCAAAAGTATTTATTTTTCTGTAAGGAAAACAAAAAGGAACAGAAAGGGGTGAGCTTGCGCTCAGTGAGGTACCAGACATATAGCAGTAAAATCATGGCATTTCACATTTAACAAATCAGGTACACATGCCAGATGTAAAGTAAATGAACCAATGATTCAAATCAGAAGGATACAGGTGGCTCTCAGGAGCCAAATTCCCATTAGCATCATCGAAGCTTGATCGAAATAATAGTTGACACTCCGTCAACGCTAAAGGAGTAACCAATACCGTAGACTCCACTTTCTTCGATTCCTTCCACCTCACATACCCCACCGGGCCCGAAATCCAATCAGATCAGAAATGGTAATACTCGAGTATACCCGGAATCAAGGGTCTCAATACCCAAAGATCCCAAAACAGACTACCGTGGTTCGTTATCCAATCGACCAGGCCCTTGCCGGCCCGACTCGAGTAACTGGCCACAGGTGTTGAGCTCAGAGGTCACAGAAAGGTCGTTGGACACAAGCTTCCAAACGACGTCAGAACAGATACAGATCCAGATACAGATAACAGATACAGATACAGATACAGATAACAGATTCAGATACGCGTTCAAAATTGGCATATGAACAGACCAGAGAACGAGTGTGATAAAGTACACCCTCGCCTCCCTTTTATCAAATCGGTTTAACCATAGTTCATTTCAATGATGTTCAATTCAAATCAAATGATAAGTCCAGAAACAATTTCAACATTTACAAAACATTAAATATGGAGTATCAATAATTCAAGAAACATGTACAATGGAAAGCGGTAGTAACATTCATGAAAAGGATACATTCGTTCTCCTGTCATTTCATTTCATTTGGTTTCATTCGTGCATTCATTCACCCCGTCCCTGGCTTTTGGCCAGGCTCTACCAACCTACAAGGTAATACTCGAGTATACCGAAACGTTCACCCAAGTTCCTAGTCGCCCGACCGAGTCCGCTTCTGGCTCGAGACGACCGGTAACAAGGGGCAATGGCTAGTTCAGCCCAAAAGGCTTACATTCATGCACAATTAACATTTCAATCGCTCAATCATTAAAATTTCACAATCACTTAGGCTAAGTGCGATAAAGTACACACTCGCCTCGAAAACTCGTTTAGCAATCATTGAAAGCAAAAGCAATAACAACAAGATACTGATATGCAAGCACGCATGATATGTAAGAAAACAGTTCCAAAATTAACTTTGAAAACAGCTCCAAAGTAAATAATGCGGGAAAGCGGTTCATAAATAATTTTAGAAAGAGTTTGAGGTCACTCACCTCCACGGCTCACAATTCTCGTCCAATATAGCCAATTTCATCATTCAAGTCCAAGCCTTTCACTTGAAACTTAAGGTAACCAACGCTATTAAAAATCGGACAGCATTTCCCCTTAATTCCTTTATTTTCCAACCTACAATCAAACCCAATCACACAGCAATTAACCACAATTGCTCAAAACCAGAAAACAGTTTTTGACGTCCTTTTGCGGTAATGGCACCAAAGGTACTACGAGTATCGGATGGAGGTCCAAGACCCACCGTTTCGAAGCTAAGAACCAGGGATACAACAATGTAGAAGGTCACTCAGTCCAAATCCCAGCACAACTAGGTCAAATATGCAAAATACCAATCCAGAACCGTAATTGCAGGTTTACAAATCACACTATGCTGTAATTAGTCCAACTCAGTCTATACAGGTCCAAATGCATTGATTCCAAAGGCATACGGTAGCTAAGGTATCAAGCTACATTTCATCAGAAGACTTCAACACCCAAATCCAAAGCAATTCCAGTCAAAACAACCCATTACAGGCGCAGTTCTTACATCCTGATGAACCCAGAATAGCAACAGTAAATTCGGCTTATCTCATTCTACAATACTCCAATTGCCCTGAAATTTTAGAGGAACCCTTAAAACATCAATACCTACAACTTTCATGTTTTGAGCCAAGGCCAATTCGGCCTCTATCTAGGACCAAAAATTTCGGACAGAATGAAGAACCAAGAACCCTAATTTTCTAGATTTCTTCCAAAACAGAATTTACTTGCAATCTTCCACTTTTTCCACCTTCTAGAATCATCAACTATCATTTCCAATCATCACACAAAGCCACAACATATGAATCATATTAAATCAGAAAATTCATGATTAAATAGAAAATGTCATCAATCTTCACCATAAGTCATGAAATCATCAAAAAAATCACTTGTTCAACTACCACACCTACTAATTTCATCTCATAACCAACAAGGAAACAATTTCTTAACCACTTACCTTACAAACACTAGATACAAGGTAGATGAGAGTCTCTCCCTCCAAACAAAAACCACCAAGCACTTCAATCACTCCTAGCAAGTAAGTTTTATGAAGGAATTTGAGAAATAAATGGTTGGATTACAAGATTTGGGCAAGAAAAGGGAGCAAAAATTGAAGAGCTCTCTTTCTTTTCTCTCTAGAGTTGGCCGACCAAGAAGGTGAAAATGAAAGACAAATTTTGGTCAAAATTGGTTTAGTAAAGGTAAAGAAAGACTAGTCAAATGCCAAGCTCCAATCACAAGGCAACATGTGTCCATTCCAAACTTATCTCATTTCTTTTGTCTTGCAAGAATTAATGAACTAACCAAACCCCTAATTATCTCATAACACCATGTAATATAAACCATATATACAAAGCTACTCCAAATGAACCACATTTACCACACTAGTGGGTCCCACGTCCGGTATACGCTCTTAAATTCTCAAAAACTACCCGATACTAGAAAAATCATTTTAAAACTATATTTACCCAATAAAATTATCTGGGAAATTTTTTTTTAATAAAGAAAATGTCGAAAAATGCGGGCGATTAAATAAAATAAACCCTAGAAAATTAGAAAATTTCCGGGTTCTCAAACTCATTTTTTTTTTCGGGGCGTCACAATCTCCCCTCCTTAAAAGAATGTTGTCCTCGACATTCCCTCTTGTACCAATCAAGTCAAGACATCCCGCAAAAATCTCTCAAGAGTCAAATCAAACCCACAGTCCGGCATCCTAAACTTCAAGCCTAGGATACACTACAGAGATCTGAAGCCTAAGCTCTGATACCACTTGTCACGGCCCCACCTCCCCCTAAGGCGAACCAGAGGGTTCGGCGGGCCGCCTGTGTAACGACCCCACCTCCCCCTAAGACGTACCAGAGGGTTCGGCGGGCCGCCTGCCCAGCTCTCGCCGGGACTCAGTCGTTCGCTACAGTCCTCAATTAAAATTGAAATAAATCACAAGAATAAATAGAGCATTGATCCAAACTTAAAGCGGAACTTATATACATTGCCAACCCAAAAGAGAATATGAACATCAAATATACAAGGGTTCTCAATCCTTCATACGTCCAGCCCGTGCCAAGCACTAGGCGAGAACCACTACAAAAGAAACAAAAGAAACAAAACTAGATTGGCTAGTCTATCTCAAGCTCACGTCCTCGCTCGCCTTCCCCTGTAAGGAAAACAAAACTAAAGGGATGAGCTAAAAGCCCAGTGAGGTTCCGAACACATAATCAGATAATCAATCCAATACATTAAACATGGAGTATCAATAAGTCAAGAAACATTTACAATGGAAAGTGATAGTAACACAATCATTAAAAGGATACGGCTCACAAGGAGCAATTCGTTATTTCGTTCATTCGTTCTCCTGACATTTCCCCTTATTCCTCCAATCATTTGAAACTGCATTTTTCGTTTATCAATAACCCTCGTTCGATCGTTCGTTCATTCATTCATTCATTCATCCCCGTCCTGGCCGTTGGCCAGTCTCCACCAACCTACAGGGTAATACTCGAGTATACCGAACGTTCATCCAAGTCCCTAATCGCCCGACCGAGTCCGCTTTTGGCTCGAGACGACCGGTAACAAGGGGCAATGGCCAGTTCAGCCCAAAAGGCTTACATTCATGCGCAAGTAACATTTCAATCATTAAATCCTTGAAAATTGCACAGTTATTTAGGTCGAGTGCGATAAAGTACACACTCGCCTAGGAAGCTCGTTTTGGAAATCATTAAAAGCACTTAACACATTAGCAAATGATAACAACAAGCCATAGAATCAAATAAGGAACACTCACCTAGAAATGCAAAATATCATGCAAAATATCCTTCCGGATATTACCCTTAATCACCAATGAAACCTAAGGTTGAACAAGAGAACATATTACAGTTAATCGAGCAAAACATTTAAGGAAAACAAAGAAACCCGACTAATTAGGAGTAAAACGTGTAAAGATGACTTTCAAGTAAGAAGAGGGTTGTTTGAACCCAAGGATGAAAAATCATGTTTTAAAATGGAAAACCGGTCATGGTATTGGCCAAACAAAAGTATACAAGTTCAAATAGAAACCTAGCCATCGGGCGAAAATTTGGGCAGCACGCCCTTTGTGTTTACCTAATTTTCCAGCCATTTTGGCTTCATTATTTTTCCTCAACCACAACCCAACATCACACATAAGCAATTCAAGTCAAGAGCAGTTCCATAGGCTCACAATATCATAAGAATAAGAAATACAGTAATAACAAGTGCAGAAATTCAATTTAGCAAAAGACAGATTTGACGTGCGAATGCGGAAATAACATATCCGAGGCTACGCTTATCGGATTGAGGCGAAACCTATTCCGTTTCGAAGCTAAGACACAGGGATATAACGTTCATGAAGGTCACTTAGTCCAGTTTCTAATGTAACTTGGTCAAATTCTCAAATTACTAAACCAGAAACCAATTCGTCGGCTGCTTAAATGCAGAACACTGTAATGGTCATAACTCAGTGTACAAAACTCCAATTCAGGTTTTCTTAGATGCATTTTAAAGCTACTTCAGAACACTACAACTTTCATGTTTTGACCCAGAGCTAAATCAGAATGGATCCTGGTCAAAAAACGTGATAAGCTGGACTTAACTGATGAAACGGACTGCTGGGAAATACTTAGAACAGTAAGGGTATTTTGGACTTTTCACGTCCTACGTTGCTCCGATTGAGTTGAAATTTTGTAGGAACCTATAAAATGCCATTCTCTACAACTTTTATTCTTTGACCTAAGGCCAAATCGACCTCTAACATACAGTTACAAATTCGGACAGAATGTTGGGGAAAATTTCCAGATTCTGGAATTTTGAGTTTCTAGTGCAACTTTCCTTAATTTCTTGGTCTAATCCCTACCACAACACCTTATAACACCTCAATTGCAACATATAAGCATCATACAACAAATTGGGCAGAATTTCCCCAAACCCTAGTTCATGAAATAAAAAGGGGAAAACTACTAAAACATGATAATCATCCATGATTCCACCACAAAATCAAGTTGCTAAGCTTAATTTCACAAGATTGAAAGTAAAACTTGGAGAGATAAGCTCTCTTACCTTGACTAGAGGTCACTAAGAATAGCCCAAGCTTTCTCCTTCAAAAACTCACCACAACTCACTAACTAGTCACTCAAGAACAAGTTTAATCGGTTTATTTTGTTTGATTTCTTCCTAAGTTGTTGGATTGAAGATGAAATGAAATGTTTTCCTTTGGTGTTTTCCCTCTTCTCTCTCTCGGCCAGCAGCAGCAGAAATAAGGGGTAAAATGCTGAATTTTGGTGCTCAAATGGATGATAATTGTCTTGGGTTAAGAAGCCATGAGGTGGTGACAAGTGTCGCCACCACCACCTTTCTTTTTTTCTCTTTCTCTCTTGTTATTTTGTAGCCTCACATTCGGTCAAGCTTGTTGCCAAGAGAGAAGATATTTTGCTCAAGTTCAATAAATTTGTCTGGTAAGAAAATGGTGGTCAAACGGTACGTTCAATCGGTAGTGCGCGGAACCCGCCGGATCGCGCCGTTTTTCTTAAAAACTCACGTACTAGGGTTTTTACTTCCCATTCACTAACCTTATATCATTGCCACTAGTCACATATTATTTATCACTTAAAAGTCACTTTTAATCCCCAAATTAATTCTTACTCTGTACCGAAAATTCATCCGGCGAAAAATCGCGAAAACCCTAATTTCGCTCCAAACTTGAAACCGAAGCGTAAAACCCTATTTTCTAGGTTTATCTACACGTAATGTGAAATATTTGGGTAGTGGCCTTTGATAAATACTAATTTTCAAATAAAAGGGTATTTTTGAGAAAAATACAAGGAATTTGCGAGTCCTCACATTCTCTCCCCCTTAAAAGAATTTCGTCCTCGAAATTTTACCTTCAGTTGCCTCAGACGAGTCCGGAACTTGTCGGTTGTCTAAAGCATAAACCTTTGCCGGTCCGCTAGTTCGTTTCCCTCCTTCATTCACTTGTGATTTAGCTCCATCCAGTTGCAGAGTATTGCTTTCACGTGACTGTCTCCTCGGACAGTTGCTAACTTGATGATCGCCACTTCCGCAGATTAAACATTTCCGCCCCTTTCTCCAACAATCGCTTTCGACATGATTTGCCTTTCCACAGTACCCACAGACCAGGTGAGAAGCCATCTTTTGGCTTTCTTGAAAACTTTTCCCAAATCTGATTTGGCTTTCTTTTGTAGATCCTTCACCTATCGCCCCTAATGTCCATGGTGGGTGGGACAAAAAGTTCACTTTTTGCACTTTGGAAGGGACTCTCGCTTCACTTAATTCCTCCACTACACTACTCGATGCACTCCTTTTCTGGGTCTGGGAAGCTTTTATCTGTGCCTTTGCAGTCTCGATTCTTTGAGCTTTCTCAAGGGCCTCCGTAAACGTATTCACTTGTACTGCCGCTAATGCTTCTTGGAGTTCCAAATTTAATCCTTGTATAAACCGTCTTACTCTTCGCCGTTCTGTGGCCACCAATTCAGAAGCAAACTTGGATAGTTTCGTAAATTTCGTTTCATATTCGGCCACACTTAACGTTCCCTGGCGTAGTCCAATAAACTCTTCCTCTCTCCTCTCTTGAACTAAAGAAGGGAGGTATTTCTCGTTAAATTCCCTTATGAAATTCGTCCATGTCCATACGGTCTGTTCTCTTTCCCATTTTGCTTTAATAACGTTCCACCACGCTCGGGCCGATCCTTCAAATTGGAACACCGCAAAGTTTACTTGTCTTTGCTCGGTGTAGTTCAAGACGGTGAAAATATTAATCATGGCCTCTAACCATTGTTTTGCTATATCCGGATCAGATCCTCCAAGGAATTTCGGAGGAGTAAATTTCTGGAACCTCTCAAGAGCCTTATCTTCTCCGATTTCAGGGTTCCGGGGTTGATTCACGGCCATTTGGCCTTGTTGATCCACCAGTCTTGCCAAGATATCTGTCATTTGTTGCATTACCGTTGCCATTTGGTCTTCGGCTTCAACCCTCGTTCCTTGCTCTTGTGCAGCTGTTGTTTCTCTTTCCTCTCTTGGCTCTTGAGCTCGTTCATTCCCACGGCCACGTCCACGTCCACGACTACGTCTCCCGTCCATATATATGTTTTCCCTCTCTTTTCTTTTTCCCCAAAAAGGTAATTCAGTAAATAAACACGATAAGGTTACTAAAGTAACTATTGAGGGCACCAAATATTCAAATAAACATATACCCACATAACACGCCATACCAAGAAGATGGATAAGCAAATACACAAATACATATCAAGTTGGACAGATAACCATGTACATACAGGTATACGAACGTCATGTAGTAACAATATACAGGTAAATCAAAAGGAAAAGGTGAAGTCGCCCCAGTATCAGCCCGTCTGATCTCTCACGTCACTTACTATCCAAACTAGATGTCCCTGACCTCTTGTGCTCATTCTAGTCAGACAAAGCCTGTTCATGTTCCCAAAATACAAGTCTCAAGTATTTAGCAGCACCTCAACTATAGAGTACTCAGGCACGAGAATCCGAAATAAGATAATTCACATCTCGAGCTGCAGTCTCAAGAGTAAACTATCTACAATCGGAATTCCTACCTGACATACCTATCTATGGTCTTCAGATACCATGAGAAAGATTTAAGGCCTATAACATACGCAATTCATAGCTTCACTTAGTCCCTCATACTTTTTCACCACTTAGTCCAGGGTCACTCCACGTAGAAACCACGCGAAGCAGCTATAAGTTTTATCCCTCAATCGCTTAACTTTCAAGTCCAATCAAATCCCACAGTCCGGTATCCTAATCTTTAATCTAGGATACACTACAGAGATCTGAAGCCTAAGCTCTGATACCACTTGTAACGACCCCACCTCCCCCTAAGGCGTACCAGAGGGTTCGGCGGGCCGCCTGCCCAGCTCTCGCCGGGACTCAGTCGTTCGCTACAGTCCCCAATTAAAATTGAAATAAATCACAAGAATAAATAAAGCATTGATCCAAACTTAAAGCGGAACTTATTTACATTGCCAACCCAAAAGAGAATATGAACATCAAATATACAAGGGTTCTCAATCCTTCATACGTCCAGCCCGTGCCAAGCACTAGGCGAGAACCACTACAAAAGAAACAAAAGAAACAAAACTAGATTGGCTAGTCTATCTCAAGCTCACGTCCTCGCTCGCCTTCCCCTGTAAGGAAAACAAAACTAAAAGGATGAGCTAAAAGCCCAGTGAGGTTCCGAACACATAATCAGATAATCAATCCAATACATTAAACATGGAGTATCAATAAGTCAAGAAACATTTACAATGGAAAGCGATAGTAACACATTCATTAAAAGGATACGGCTCACAAGGAGCAATTCGTTATTTCGTTCATTCGTTCTCCTGACATTTCCCCTTATTCCTCCAATCATTTGAAACTGCATTTTTCGTTTATCAATAACCCTCGTTCGATCGTTCGTTCATTCATTCATTCATTCATCCCCGTCCTGGCCGTTGGCTAGTCTCCACCAACCTACAGGGTAATACTCGAGTATACCGAACGTTCACCCAAGTCCCCAATCGCCCGATCGAGTCCGCTTCTGGCTCGAGACGACCGGTAACAAGGGGCAATGGCCAGTTCAGCCCAAAAGGCTTACATTCATGCGCAAGTAACATTTCAATCATTAAATCCTTGAAAATTGCACAGTTATTTAGGTCGAGTGCGATAAAGTACACACTCGCCTAGGAAGCTCGTTTTGGAAATCATTAAAAGCACTTAACACATTAGCAAATGATAACAACAAGCCATAGAATCAAATAAGGAACACTCACCTAGAAATGCAAAATATCGTGCAAAATATCCTTCCGGATATTACCCTTAATCACCAATGAAACCTAAGGTTGAACAAGAGAACATATTACAGTTAATCGAGCAAAACATTTAAGGAAAACAAAGAAACCCGACTAATTAGGAGTAAAACGTGTAAAGATGACTTTCAAGTAAGAAGAGGGTTGTTTGAACCCAAGGATGAAAAATCATGTTTTAAAATGGAAAACCGGTCATGGTATTGGCCAAACAAAAGTATACAAGTTCAAATAGAAACCTAGCCATCGGGCGAAAATTTGGGCAGCACGCCCTTTGTGTTTACCTAATTTTCCAGCCATTTTGGCTTCATTATTTTTCCTCAACCACAACCCAACATCACACATAAGCAATTCAAGTCAAGAGCCGTTCCATAGGCTCACAATATCATAAGAATAAGAAATACAGTAATAACAAGTGCAGAAATTCAATTTAGCAAAAGACAGATTTGACGTGCGAATGCGGAAATAACATATCCGAGGCTACGCTTATCGGATTGAGGCGAAACCAATGCCGTTTCGAAGCTAAGACACAGGGATATAATGTTCATGAAGGTCACTTAGTCCAGTTTCTAATGTAACTTGGTCAAATTCTCAAATTACTAAACCAGAAACCAATTCGTCGGCTGCTTAAACGCAGAACACTGTAATGGTCATAACTCAGTGTACAAAACTCCAATTCAGGTTTTCTTAGAGGCATTTTAAAGCTACTTCAGAACACTACAACTTTCATGTTTTGACCCAGAGCTAAATCAGAATGGATCCTGGTCAAAAAACGTGATAAGCTGGACTTAACTGATGAAACGGACTGCTGGGAAATACTTAGAACAGTAAGGGTATTTTGGACTTTTCACGTCCTACGTTGCTCCGATTGAGCTG
The DNA here is from genome assembly GCF_036785885.1 of Coffea arabica. Taxonomy (NCBI): domain Eukaryota; kingdom Viridiplantae; phylum Streptophyta; class Magnoliopsida; order Gentianales; family Rubiaceae; genus Coffea; species Coffea arabica. The sequence goes on from NC_092321.1 coordinate 33,408,069, forward strand.
CAATTTTGTAGGAACCTATAAAATGCCATTCTCTACAACTTTTATTCTTTGACCTAAGGCCAAATCGACCTCTAACATACAGTTACAAATTCGGACAGAATGTTGGGGAAAATTTCCAGATTCTGGAATTTTGAGTTTCTAGTGCAACTTTCCTTAATTTCTTGGTCTAATCCCTACCACAACACCTTATAACACCTCAATTGCAACATATAAGCATCATACAACAAATTGGGCAGAATTTTCCCAAACCCTAGTTCATGAAATAAAAAGGGAAAAACTACTAAAACATGATAATCATCCATGATTCCACCACAAAATCAAGTTGCTAAGCTTAATTTCACAAGATTGAAAGTAAAACTTGGAGAGATAAGCTCTCTTACCTTGACTAGAGGTCACTAAGAATAGCCCAAGCTTTCTCCTTCAAAAACTCACCACAACTCACTAACTAGTCACTCAAGAACAAGTTTAATCGGTTTATTTTGTTTGATTTCTTCCTAAGTTGTTGGATTGAAGATGAAATGAAATGTTTTCCTTTGGTGTTTTCCCTCTTCTCTCTCTCGGCCAGCAGCAGCAGAAATAAGGGGTAAAATGCTGAATTTTGGTGCTTAAATGGATGATAATTGTCTTGGGTTAAGAAGCCATGAGGTGGTGACAAGTGTCGCCACCACCACCTTTCTTTTTTTCTCTTTCTCTCTTGTTATTTTGTAGCCTCACATTCGGTCAAGCTTGCTGCCAAGAGAGAAGATATTTTGCTCAAGTTCAATAAATTTGTCTGGTAAGAAAATGGTGGTCAAACGGTACGTTCAATCGGTAGTGCGCGGAACCCGCCGGATCGCGCCGTTTTTCTTAAAAACTCACGTACTAGGGTTTTTACTTCCCATTCACTAACCTTATATCATTGCCACTAGTCACATATTATTTCTCACTTAAAAGTCACTTTTAATCCCCAAATTAATTCTTACTCTGTACCGAAAATTCATCCGGCGAAAAATCGTGAAAACCCTAATTTCGCTCCAAACTTGAAACCGAAGCGTAAAACCCTATTTTCTAAGTTTATCTACACGTAATGTGAAATATTTGGGTAGTGGCCTTTGATAAATACTAATTTTCAAATAAAAGGGTATTTTTGAGAAAAATACAAGGAATTTGCGAGTCCTCACAGCCTGCCCGGCTCTCGCCGGGACTCAGTCGTTCACTACAGTCCTCAATTAAAAACAAGATACAATCTCAAATATAAATCAAAGGTCCCCAAACTTTACATATCAAAAGCGAAGCGTCCACGCTTCCGCAGCGCCACTCTGATCCTTGATCACAATTAGTATACAGGAGGAAGTCCAAAACTAGAATATTACACATCCAATCAATTCTAAACGTTAAATACAATCCCGATATGAATGATTACACAAAAGGAATCCAAATTCAATCCATACAAGAGAGATAATCCATGAATAAACACTACAAGCCACTCCTTCGCCTTGAACCCTGTGGAGGGGAATAAAACATTTTTGGGGTGAGCTAGAAGCTCAGCGAGTAACCAGTAAAATCAGTTATCAAATCGGTTTAACCATAGTTCATTTCAATGATGTTCAATTCAAATCAAATGATAAGTCCAGAAACAATTTCAACATTTACAAAACATTAAATATGGAGTATCAATAATTCAAGAAACATGTACAATGGAAAGCGATAGTAACATTCATGAAAAGGATACATTCGTTCTCCTGTCATTTCATTTCATTTGGTTTCATTCGCGCATTCATTCACCCCGTCCCTGGCTTTTGGCCAGGCTCCACCAACCTACAAGGTAATACTCGAGTATACCGAAACGTTCACCCAAGTTCCTAGTCGCCCGACCGAGTCCGCTTCTGGCTCGAGACGACCGGTAACAAGGGGCAATGGCCAGTTCAGCCCAAAAGGCTTACATTCATGCACAATTAACATTTCAATCGCTCAATCATTAAAATTTCACAATCACTTAGGCTAAGTGCGATAAAGTACACACTCGCCTCGAAAACTCGTTTAGCAATCATTGAAAGCAAAAGCAATAACAACAAGACACTGATATGCAAGCACGCATGATATGTAAGAAAACAGTTCCAAAATTAACTTTGAAAACAGCTCCAAAGTAAATAATGCGGGAAAGCGGTTCATAAATAATTTTAGAAAGAGTTTGAGGTCACTCACCTCCACGGCTCACAATCCTCGTCCAATATAGCCAATTTCATCATTCAAGTCCAAGCCTTTCACTTGAAACTTAAGGTAACCAACGCTATTAAAAATCGGACAGCATTTCCCCTTAATTCCTTTATTTTCCAACCTACAATCAAACCCAATCACACAGCAATTAACCACAATTGCTCAAAACCAGAAAACAGTTTTTGACGTCCTTTTGCGGTAATGGCACCAAAGGTACTACGAGTATCGGATGGAGGTCCAAGACCCACCGTTTCGAAGCTAAGAACCAGGGATACAACAATGTAGAAGGTCACTCAGTCCAAATCCCAGCACAACTAGGTCAAATATGCAAAATACCAATCCAGAACCGTAATTGCAGGTTTACAAATCACACTATGCTGTAATTAGTCCAACTCAGTCTATACAGGTCCAAATGCATTGATTCCAAAGGCATACGGTAGCTAAGGCATCAAGCTACATTTCATCAGAAGACTTCAACACCCAAATCCAAAGCAATTCCAGTCAAAACAACCCATTACAGGCGCAGTTCTTACATCCTGATGAACCCAGAACAGCAACAGTAAATTCGGTTTATCTCATTCTACACTACTCCAATTGCCATGAAATTTTACAGACACCCTTAAAACATCAATACCTACAACTTTCATGTTTTGAGCCAAGGCCAATTCGGCCTCTATCTAGGACCAAAAATTTCGGACAGAATGAAGAACCAAGAACCCTAATTTTCTAGATTTCTTCCAAAACAGAATTTACTTGCAATCTTCCACTTTTTCCACCTTCTAGAATCATCAACTATCATTTCAAATCATCACACAAAGCCACAACATATGAATCATATTAAATCAGAAAATTCATGATTAAATAGAAAATGTCATCAATCTTCACCATAAGTCATGAAATCATCAAAAAAATCACTTGTTCAACTACCACACCTACTAATTTCATCTCATAACCAACAAGGAAACAATTTCTTAACCACTTACCTTACAAACACTAGATACAAGGTAGATGAGAGTCTCTCCCTCCAAACAAAAACCACCAAGCACTTCAATCACTCCTAGCAAGTAAGTTTTATGAAGGAATTTGAGAAATAAATGGTTGGATTACAAGATTTGGGCAAGAAAAGGGAGCAAAAATTGAAGAGCTCTCTTTCTTTTCTCTCTAGAGTTGGCCGACCAAGAAGGTGAAAATGAAAGACAAATTTTGGTCAAAATTGGTTTAGTAAAGGTAAAGAAAGACTAGTCAAATGCCAAGCTCCAATCACAAGGCAACATGTGTCCATTCCAAGCTTATCTCATTTCTTTCGTCTTGCAAGAATTAATGAACTAACCAAACCCCTAATTATCTCATAACACCATGTAATATAAACCATATATACAAAGCTACTCCAAATGAACCATATTTACCACACTAGTGGGTCCCACATCCGGTATACGCTCTTAAATTCTCAAAAATTACCCGATACTAGAAAAATCATTTTAAAACTATATTTACCCAATAAAATTATCTGGGGAATTTTTTTTTTAATAAAGAAAATGTCGAAAAATGCGGGCGATTAAATAAAATAAACCCTAAAAAATTAGAAAATTTCCGGGTTCTCAAACTCATTTTTTTTTTCGGGGCGTCACAATAAGACTCGATTACAAGTCATAAACCAATTCTACATACTACCAAAACAGGGTTCCCTAAGCATACACAAACAATAGAGGAAACCAGAAAAATCCGAAAATGATTTAGCTTTAGCCTTGAAAAAAACAGTTTTTGTCCTCATTTTGCGGTAATGGTGCCAAAGGCACTACGATTATCGGATGAAGGTGCAAGACCCACCGTTTCGAAGCTAAGAGATAGGGCTACAACATTACAGAAGGTCACTCAACCCATTTTCGAGTGTAACCAGGTAAAAAATGCAAGATACTATACCAGAATCACAAAAACAGATTCACAGAACGCATTCTAGCGGAAACATCATAACTCAGGCTCTCCAAGTCCAAATCCAGAAATTCCAAAACCAGCTGAAAGCTAAGATACAGGGATAAATTTCATCAGAAGTCCTCAACAACCAATTCGGAATAAATTCCAGCCAAAACAACCAATTACAGGCGCAATTCTTACATTCGGGTAAAACCAGAACAGCAATAGTAATTTCAACTTTTCTCACTCTACGCTACTCCGATTGATCTGAAATTTTGTAGACACCTCTAAAATGTCATTACCTACAACTTTCATGTTTTAAGCCAAGGCTAATTCGGCCTCTGACTAGGAGCTAAAAATTCGGGCAGAATGTTCCTTCACAAAACCTAATTTTCTGAAATTTCTTCCAAAACAGAAATTGATTGCAATTGTCCACTTTTTCCACCTTCTAGAATCATTATATACCGTTTCCAATCATCATAGATAGCCACACAACCATGCTTATATTAAAACAGAAAAATCCCCAAAAATAATAAAACTTCATCACTTCAACCACAAATCAAGAAATAATCCATAATACTGCATCTCATACTACCACTAATCATGATTTAAGCATCAATTAAGGGAGGAGGGTGGTTCTTCACAACTCACCTTAGAAACAAGAGAGAGAGAGCAATAGGTCCTCTTAGCTTTCCAAATAACTCCACAAATCAACTCACTAACACTAATTGAAGAGGTTTTATGGAAGGAATTCAAGATGAAACGGTTAGTTTGTGAGATTGGGCAAGATTGGAGCAAGAAACTTGGAAGCTTTTCTTTCTTTTCTTGTAGGAAGAGGTTCGGCCAAGAGGAAGACAAAAATGAGGAATTTTTGGTGAATTTTTGATTTATTTGGTCAATGGTAAGAAAATGAATAGTGGTCTTACAAGTTCCTCCAATCAAATGGTGACACTTGTCACTTATTTAATGCAAGTCTATCACTTTGTTCCCTCTCACATCAATCCAAATAGCTTCCTCTAATTATCTCTTAACACCCGGTAAATTAAACCCAGTATCCGAAACTTAACCTAGTTGGCCGAATTTTTCCGAACTTTTCGCACTAGTGGGTCCCACGTCCGGTATACGCTCTTAATTTCTCAAAAACTATTCGATACTAGAAAAATCATCTAAAAACTATATTTACTCATAAAAATTATCTAGAAAAATTTCCGGATACAGAAATTGCAGAAAACAAGCCATTGAAGATAAGAAAACCTAGAAAGATAATAAAACCTAAAAAATGGAAAAGTTACGGGTTCTCACAAATTTTCTATTGATGTCTTCATGAGACTTGTAGTTCTCTATCTTAGCTTTGAAACGGTATAAGTTGTACCCCTATCCGATAAGCGTAGCTTCGCATGTGACCGATACGCTAAGAGACATGAAATCTGTCATTTGGCTATTCGTCTTTAAACTTGATTTTTGGTTGCCGTGTTAAGACCTGTGTTGTAATTGGATTATTTTGAGCCTAGTTGAAGGGCTATTGTGTTACCATTACAGATGTGTGACTTTGGGACTGATTTGAGGAAAATATTGAAGCCATAAATGGTTGAAAAATAGGTAAACACAAGGGGCATGCCGCCCAAATTTTCACTAGAGGAATAAACTAGCCTTTGGAGTTCTCATTCTGTATTTTGCAAATTTGACCCAGATCCACTGAAAACTGAGTCGAGTTGTCTTCATAAAAATTGTAATCTTTTGTCTTAGCTTCGAGACGCTACCTAGTACACCTTGATCCGATAACCACAGCTCTAGTTATGATCAAAATCGTGTAACCCATTTTCATACCATTGTCATTTCCGCGCACGCGGGCATGCATTTCCTTGTCCTTTTTGCCGCTTTAATCGTTTTAGTTCTTATTTCCATTTGTAATGGTCGATTCACTGATAGTTGAGTATAATCTTCTGTCACAGGCAGTGACGAACCGGACGGAGTCGATTGACCCGTATAAAGTGCCTTGATTTGCGTGCTCACTATTTTGAGTAAGTAATTGGGTTGTTTACTGATGCGAAATTGTCAAAGTGCTTTGTATATGTTAAATGGGTACTTAGGCGAGGGTGTACTTTATCTCACTCGACCTAAGCCCATCCTTTATTTTGATTTCATATGCGAGAATACATGTCTTATGTTGAGTATCACCCTTTTGCTGTGTGCTAATGGGGATGATTACATGACTTGAGTTGAACCCCTTTTTGCTGTATGTTGTTGGGGTAAGTACTTTGTTGTGTGCTTTGTTGAGATATAGTATCTATTGAGAGACTGGATATCTCAGGGCTTGGTTCCAACCCGGTTCCAAGGGTAGACGAACTATTCGAGCCAGCCGGAACTTGGTCGAAGTTAGTTCCATGCTAATCTTGGGATTTCGTTCTTTGTTAAAACTTTGATTAAAACTAAGTGATTTTGTTTCGCTCAAGCTGTTGTGTGCTGTTGACTGGCCAGCGGGGGTTGGTAAGGTGAACGGAAAAAATAAGTGGAGTCTACGGACCATGAGTAATTTGGTTGACGGAGTGTCAACAGGCGATCAAGCTCGGGGAATTGAACTGGTTTTGGAGCCACCCGTATCCTACCTTTGTGATGTTACCCTTCTGTTATTGATGTGAAATATCCTGATTTACTTGTTTATTTGGATGTGAGTTTACATTTTTGCCCCTGATTATTCACTAAGCATATAGCTTACCCCGTTCCATTTGTTTTCCTTAGCAGGAGCCGATGCGGGGAAAGCTCGGGAAGGTGTATAGACTTTGGTTATAGAATAGTTGAATTTGTACTTGTTATAAGTTGACTAGTGAAATGTATATATTTGTCGTGGTGGTTATGGTTAGTAACTTCTCTAGGGTTTACTTCTTGGTACTAGTGGTATGTATGATTTAATGTAATAGTCTATACAACTTTTGAAGATGTAATAGTTTAAATAGAACTTTCTTTTGGCGTGAACTCTATTTTATCATTTTTGGAATCGAGTCCTGGCACGAGTTAGGCAGGCGATCCGCTAAACCCTTTGGTACGCCTCTGGGTACGGTGGGGTCGTCACACCTGAGGTGCAAGTAGACCTTGTTTCTAACATTCTGGGATTTCAACGGCAGCTCTTTCCGCTAGTCTATCTTGGGGTTCGCATTTCTCGGGGTAGGTGTTCTTCAATTGCCTTCGACGGGATTATTACAAATGTGAGGGTACGTGTCTGCCACTGGAGCATGAGGCTGCTGTCCACTGGGGAAAAATTAATTCTACTAAAGCACGTCTTGAATTCAATGCCGTTGTATCTGCTGCAGGTACTTAAACCCCCTAAGGCTGTCTTCGTTGCGTTGGGGAGAATATTTAACTCCTTCTTATAGGACAAAGCACAGGACTCTAAACGAATATACTGGGCGTCTTGGGAGAAGTTGTGCTTCCCCACGGAGGAGGGCGGATTGGGGGTATGGTCGTTGGACGACATGGTCAAAGCCTTCTATTATAAGTTATGGTAGAGGTTACATCAGAGAGGATCTATCTGGTCAGATTTTATGTTCTCTAAATATATCGGAGACCAGCACCCGCGTCAGGCAGCGGTAGCCAGACCAAAGGGTACATGGAAGTGGCTAATTGGTATACGGGAGATGGCTGAGGCTCACATCTCGTGGAGTCTGGGACCGGGTATGGTGGACTTCTGGCTTGACACTTGGTGTGAGTTTGGACCTCTCCGTACATTGGTGCCGGCAGATAGGGACAGCCGTCCTTTTTTGGTGGCAGAGTTCTTGGGACGGGAATGGTGGAACAGGGACCGTCTCCTGTAATGGCTTCCGGATCACCTTGTTGATTCGATTATGGATATCCCTTTCGACCTGGAGGGGCAGGATCAGATCATGTGGGCACGGTTAGTGAAGGGGTGCTTTCGCTAAGCTCGGTTTGGGAGATGTGTCGGCAACGTAGAGGCGGCTTCTCGATGCATGGTATGGTTTGGAATAGGGGTGTCTCGCTGAAGATGTCTATTTTTACTTGGAGACTATTAAGGAACTATGTCCCCTTGGATTCGGTGCTCTGTCGGAGAGGGCTGCCCTTGGTGTCCAGATGCTCCTGCTGTCTCGAGGACGAGGAATCGGTGCTCCACCTGTTTGTCAATGGCTTGGTGGCACGAGAGGTTTGGGGGCATTTTGGTAATAGGTTTGGCATACTTCGCTTGCCGCTTGAGGATCTTCAGCTACTGTGGATGAAATGGGCCACGTCGCTGCTTCGCCTCCCCGCCCTTCATATCCGACATATCCTTCCGATATTGGTATCTTGGTTTATCTGGCAGGGGCAAAATAAGTTGAGGTTCGAAGGGCAAGCCTTTTTAGCTCGGAGGGTGATCCGGGAAGTGGTTAACTTCGTACATGACTTGGGAAGAGCAAGGAAACTTGAGAAGGCACAGTTCTATGGAGACCTGGATAGTGAATGGGCAAGCTCGGCTCGTTCGGTAGCCTGTAAACGGTAGGCAGTGGTAGTTACTTGGTGTAAACCTCCACCCCAGCGATACAAATTAAACACAGATACTAGCGTGGTCAACGGAAGGGCTAGTGGCGGAGGGGTATTGCGTGACTTCAATGGTAGACTTATATTTGCATTTTATAAGGAGTTTGGGGAGAAGGGTGTCCTGCAGGTTGAGGCACTAGCAGTACTGGAAGGGTTGCGAGTGTGCGCGGCAAAGGGGGTACGGGAGGTATTGGTAGAGGTTGACTCTACAGTTCTTGTGTCACTAGTCAAATCATCGGCTCTAGGAGGTTGGTCGCATTACAATTTGCTGAGACAGATTCGTCGACTTCGGGATCAGGTGTCGGTTTCATTTATCGACACCTTCCGTGAGGCAAATATGGTTGCCGACAGGTTAGCGGCTCTGCAAGGGTATCCTAGCATGGTGTTTGACTCTGTTCAGCAGCTACCGAGGGAGATTCGCGGTTGTCTGGCTATGGATGGTAGGGAATTCCCGTCCCTTAGACTAGTGACTTGTTAGGGGGTAGGGCCCTGTCAGTTTATTCTCTATATCTTTTATATCTGTCTCTCGTTGCCTTGGAATAAATAAAAGGGTCTACATTTCTTTAAAAAAAAATTAAATATTTGGGTAATATTCTTGTTTTGGGGTTTGATGAGAGGATTTTGATTTATTTTGTGAATTTACCATTTAGTTTTGGTAGGCTTCATCTTAAATCCTTAGCTTTATTTTATTTTAATTTCGCCTCTTAATATTTGTAATAATAATAAATTGACCCGTCAAGCTTCTTTAATTCTTTCAATTGGGTCCTACTTGTTTTAAATTTCTTGAATATAGGTTGTTTACTTTCATTTAAATGCTTTGATGATTCAATGTCATGTGTATTTCCATTTCTTGTGATTATTTGTTAATTAAAGTGATGCCTTGACCATTTTCTTTGTTTTGGAGGGTAAATCAGTAACTTCATTTCCTTAGGTCACCAATTCAAGGGAGGTATACTCTACTCTTTATTTTGATTTTACTTGATCCTATGTGCTCATTGCTCCTATGTGATTTTATGTGTGTAATTGCATGCTTTTTTGAATGTTTTCTTTATTTTATTTTATTTCATTCATTTATTCATTTTTTTTAAATGGCTACTCGTTTTATTGATAAGAATAATGAGAAAACTACAGAGGGGGTAAGAAAAAGTCCCGAGCGGTTATGTTTGCATTTAGTACGTAAGACGAAAATATGGATACTGATTTGCATCCAAAGCTATGATTCCCTTCACTCGCTGGGGGAGGCTGGCAGCTGCATATCTTTCCGACTGTCGTGTAGTTGCCGCCTGCTTTGCTAGGACATCTGCAGCCGAATTTGTCTCCCTGTAGCTATGCTCCAGTATAACTTCTGCCTGGGCTAACAGATATCGTATTCGACAGATGTGGGCGTGAAGTTTCCAAGGTGTGGAGGCTGTTTGCTGCACCGCTTTGAGTAACTGTGCTTAGTCCATATGGACGACCACCTTTACCAGGCCGTGGGAGAGACAAAACTGAAGGCCCTCAAGGAGAGCTCTGGCTTCTGCATCCATGTTCGTTCAATAGCCATAGTAGGTGGAGAAAGCACCTGTAATCTGGCCATGGTGATCCCTTACAATGCCCCCTTCTCCCGAGTGCCCAGGATTCCCCAGGGATGATCTATCAACATTCAGTTTGCTATAGGGATATGGTGGTGGAGACCAAACTAGAGTGATAACCTTCCGTGGTTTTGGCTTTTTACAGTGAGTGAGTAATCCCAACTGCAGCCAAATTCCTTCATCTGACACTGGTAGGGCAGTGGGCTATGTTGCCCCAATCACATTGAAGAGCCAAATGACCTGTCGGCATACGTGGCTCGGTTGCTCCAAGACATGTTCATAGACCGGCCGATTTCGAGCTTTCCATAGTTCCCAGCATATCAGGATTGGTAGGAGATGGATCAAGACCGCCCCTGGCGAGCTTCCGGATGCATGGGTCCACCAATCTTGCAGCTTTTCGGTGAGCGTGTCTGTCGCACTGCTAAGCCCTAGTATATGTTCAAAATAGCCCCAAACCTGGTGTGCCATGCTGCATTGGACAAAAGAATGTTGTAACGTCTCTGTATTCAGGCAAAAGGAGCACTTGGAAGGCAAGTGAAAGCCAAAATGCTGTAGCTTATCCGGAAAAGGAAGCCATTCGTTTAAGAGCCTCTACATGAAGATCGATATCTTTAGGGGAATGCCCCGATCCCAGATTAGGTTGCGCGAGATCAAATTGTGGCCTGGCTTCCGAATCTGCATCAGTGCCGATTGTACCTTGAAACGGCCGTCCGTAGAAGGCGTCCAGACAAGAACGTCCCGTCCCTCTGAGAGATGAACCCGAGAGCTTAGGATTTGCAAAAGCTCCTCGTGTGTTAAAGCATGTTGAACCTGGCCAAGCTGCCACCCCGTTCCATCAACAAGCTCCCGGATTTTAACCTCTGGCAATGGCAATTCCTCCTTCCCCTCGGCTAAAGGGCCTATCCCTAGCCAATTCTCAAACCAAAAGGACGCGTTGCCCTCGCGAATGAGCAGCAGCATATTCTCCTCCATAGATTCCTGGCAGCCAACCAGTCGTCTCCATACTCGCGAGCTTGCGGGTCTCAGCGGAGATCTCGTGACGTGCTGGCCATTTCTCGCATATTTGGTTTTAATTTTGTATATTCATTTTTATTTAATTTTTGGTTATACGAGAGGCATTAAATGCCAAATTGCAATAGTTAGGTTACTATTTTATTTTATTGCATTCTTTCCCCTTTTAGATTGTAGTTAGGGCCCCCCAAGTGTAATAGTTAGGTCTTTATTCATTTTTATTTGCTTTGTGTGTTTTGCATGCTTGTGTGTTACGTGTTACTCGCTTTCTTAGGGTCTTGCATCTAAATATCATGCTTATGTGCTATGTGCTTTATGTGCTTTATGTGTTTATTTGCTTTATATGATTTATTTGATTATAATAAATGAATGACGTTACCACACTAGTCCAACGTTAGTTGTGACCCTTTTTTCGATTTCTCGCTAGTCCAATGCTAGTGGAAACTTATAGACATGGGTTAGTCCAACGCTAGACCCTTAGGGACCATCCACGCGCTAGATCATGTTTGTGTGATAATCACTACATTTTCATGCATACTTTCTACTTTTTAGGGTTTTTATCATTTTACATGACGTTTCCCCTATATGTATATCCCTTATCCCTATGTGTGAAACATGACATGTAGACTTGCATTCCATTTAATAAAATTAAAACTAGATTAGATCATTTGCTTGATTAGATAGGGAAACATCCCTTGAATATGGGATATGGACGAGTATGGCTCTCTAACCTTAGCACGCTCGTATTCCCTTTATTAAAGGGAAAATTAAAGTCACGAATTTTAGCCCCCCGCACCCGTTATGATGCATTCCTTTAGGTCATGTGTATTTGTATAATTATTATTTTCTTTTCTTTTCTTCAAATCTCATATTTTTGCATATTCATGACCTCTTCAAAGAGTCACTCTTAGGCATCACAATTAATGTGATTTGCACCAATTAAGTTTTGAAGAGATATTCCGACCCCCCGATATCTTTCTAGGGTTAGGTTTTGCATCCATATAGTGACATCCAAATGTGATAAATTTTTAGATTAAAATAAGACAATTTTTGACTAAATCACGTAACTAGCTTTAGCCAGGTTAAAAGGGTGCTTTGGATTTTATCCTTGCCTTCCCTTCCTTCAAATGTGACTTCCGATCCCTTTTCTCTTGATTTTCGCAGACTTGGAGTCGTTTAAAAAGGGTTTTCTCTACTTTTTCTTTAAAAATTCATTTTAGGTGACTTGGTACACCTTAATTCTATATCAAGTGGCGAATCCTATTTTTTTTTATTAAAAACCCTTTTTAAACTTTTATTTTTGGGTCAAAATCGTCGCACTTTTTAAGTCCCATTTAGGCCCATTTTCTTTATTTTCTAAAAATCAGAAAACTCATTTTTTACTCAAAATATATCAAAAATCCATTTTTATAAAATACTTTAAATTTTATTTTAAAAAAGGGTGCGACAGCTTGGCGACTCCACTGGGGACTTAAAGAGTCCGGGCATTTGATTTAGTCAAACATTTTCTTCTTTTAACCTTCTTATATATCACATTTGGAGGTTTAGGTTGCATTTTTTTCCTTTTAGGGTTTCTTGCATCTAACATGCACGATTGTCTCAATATCCGTTTACGTGAATAATTTATGTGATTTTCTTTCATTTACTTATGTTTAATCTCGCTTGCATCTTAGGGAGGGAGATAGCCACCCTAGAATCTTCACCCACATATGATGGTATTTAATTCTTTTCTTCAAAATGGGCACTTCATACGTGCATACGTTTTACTTTATAACCCCTTATTTCTTTTTTACTTTTTGTGGCTGTCACACCATTCCACCCGATTAGGATTAGGATCGATCCACTTGGACATGTGGCCATGGCACGTCGTGCGCGTAGCAATGTCCGAGAGATCACTCGAACCATCAATTCCTAGGCATTGGGATTGATGACCCCTCGCTTTTGGTCTGAAGGTTTGGGAACCTGAAACTTTATCGAGTCTAGATGTATTAGTGAGCCCAACCTCATGCATCCATATTAGAAATTACCTAAGATAGAGGTAACCTTACCCGAATAGGAACACTAGGCACAAGGGGAGGGATTACACCCTTCTTTCTTTAATTGCCTTCTATTTTTTCATATTATTCCAATGTGTTATGTGTCATATATCAATTGAACTATTTTTTCTTTGTTCTATTGCATTTACAAATGCTAGAAATAAGAGTTCTGGCATGATACTCTTCTAGAACCTACCCTCTTAGATAAGCTATTGCACGTTTAAATTCTGATATATTGCATTCGTAGGTTAATAATTGCACATCATTTTAGACCCACCCTGGCATACAAAGGGTCTCTTTAGGTCATGTTTTCATTTCAAAGTTGCATATTTAATTGCTTTGATAAATTGGTATCATGCATAAACCTTAGGAGGGAATGCCGCATAGGGGATCCCACGATAGGAATAAACCACCTTATATGTAAGGACCTGAATTTTCTCACTTTTATTTTATTTTACTGGCTTATTTATTATTTATTTACCTGTTTTCTCCAAATAATTTATTTCAACCATTTTCATGGAACAATGTCTCACTTATATTTTTAAAACGTCCCATTAGCAAAATTAATTTTCTACGACTCATTTAGTAAGGAATAGTGAATACACATTTTTTTCGGGGCAATGTTCGATCCGAGAGCGCAATAATCTTGGAGAATTAAGAATGATCAATAGTAGACTAAGAAAAGTTAATTGAGGGATTAGATATGAGTGAGTTAAAATTTAAGCTTTTACCATGTGCGTGTCGATAGTTTCCCGAAAGTTGCGCCAGTACGACTAATTGGAGATTCGAGAATTTAATACTAGACTCGTAAGTATGAGTAATTGTAGTGTTGGAGGGAGTATCATGGAGGATTAGTACATAAGTGTACCAAACAAGAGACAAAGTGGTAGTACGAAACCCTATTTGAGGCATTATTGAGAGTTGACTTTGGCACCAAAATTAAGGGCTACTTTTCTTCAATCTTTCTAAACAAGATTCATCACTCAAACTCCCTCTCTCTCTCTCTCTCTCTCCATTTTCAGCTGAACCTCAAGGAAGAACAAGGGGAAGAGAACTCCATTCTTTAGCTCCAAGTTTGCTTGCAAATCAACATCCAACCATCAAACCTCTTGGAAATTCACTCTAGCTAGGAGAAAGAAGCAATCTTGTGGGGTTTCTTGGAGAAATTATGGTGGAAAAATTTGGCCTTCATCTAGGTTTAAAGGGTAATCATTTCATCTCTTTAATCTTTCCATTTATATAAAGATTGATGGTTAGATTTCATGGGTTTGCAACCCTAATCGTGTTTACAGGCTAATGGACTTGAGGAAACATTTATCTTGCTTTAAATCCTAAGTTAGATGTCTTGAGAAGACCTTTAGGTAGCTCACTTGAGGCTATATTGCTTGATTGTGGTTGTTTATGTGATTTATAGCTTGATTATGGTTTGAAAGGGGAGAGGAAGTGGAAGAAATCGTGAGGAAGAGAGCTAGCCAAAATTCTGTTTTGATATCCTGCTTTAAATTCAAAATTTTGATGATTCTATAGCTGCTAAATTGATTGATATATGTTGTATTATATGTGTAGAATGTGCCTTTCGAAAATCATTTCAAATGGTTACCTAAAACTTGAGTTTTGGAAAAGTTCGAAATTTGGAAATTCGCTAGCAAGGTAGCCAACCAGTGCTTCTTTGTCTGAACATAACTCTTTGTACAAAAGTCAAAATTGAGTTTCGTTTATGGTATTCGAAACTAGACATTCAGATCTTTCAAACGGTATAAGAATCCCTTGCTAGTTCATTTTGAGTAAACCGTAGCGAATCGGCAAAGTAGACTGTCCTGTTATGCCTGTCTGTCCGAGAGAAACTGGGAAGCTGCATCTTGTGGCTCGATTTTGTCCCACTTGTGAAAAGATTTTGAAAACGATGCCTTCTAATGAAATGTAGCATTCTGAACCTAGTCTCTAACGCCATAAACTATTCTCAATTTGGACTTGTGTAGAGTTAGAAATAGTCTAATTTCGAAACTATGTTTAAGCTAGAAACTGGAAAAACTTCTGAACAAGTTGCTAAAACCAGTCAAATTTCAACTGTTATATCTTGTTGCTCAAAAGTCCAAATTTAGTTTCGCTTGTTGTGTTTGAAACTTGGTTTGGAACACTTATTGTGTTATAAATTTCAGAGGCTGATTCACTTTCTGTGAATTTTACCGGATTTCCAAACAGTGATGAAAAACCAAGACTGGTTCTGTCCTGTCTTCTTGAAAATGCAACTTTGAACTGAAATTTGAATACTTTCTAGTTAGAATATGGGAAAAATGTCTTCTGTAAAGTTTTAGTACTTTTAATCTAGTTTCCAACGGTATAAAGTTTTTCATTTTTTGACCTACCAAACTCAAGATCTAATTTTCCAAATTTTGTCGTGTAAAGTTGAAAATTTCTGGTTTTGTAGGAAATGAACTTTTAAGAACATTCAACTTCCTTTTGAGATTGATGGTTCATTTTAAACTCGATTTCATAGAGGATACAAGTTTCCCTTGTACTTGATGTTTCCTTGAATTTAAATGAGAAACCTTAATGTTCTTTATTATGCTTAATTCTTCACTTAGAACTTGATTTCTCATGGTTCCATTCTTACTTTTGAACTTTGAATTTGAAAAGACTTGATTCAAGGCTATAACAACTCACTTTATTCTATAGTATACATTTGAGAATTATATACCAACCTCTTGTTTCTACACTTCTTAAGTGCGAAAACCCTAAGGTTTTGTTTTTAACTTTCATATAAACTTGTTGGTTCTTACCTCAGGACTCGAGGGTAATCACGGGTGTTATCCAGGAACCGAGACATATTGCACGTAACAGTGAGCGTTCCTTACATGTGTGTGTGACTTGAATAGTTTTGCTACATGTTTACTTCATATTTATTATGTGTTTAAGTGTTAAGTGTTCTCTATAATTGTTTCTATGTAATTTTCCACCGTTTTAAGGCGAGTGTGTACTTTATCACACTTGACCTACTAAAATAACAAATTTCTACCGTTTAACCGTGAATTTCTACCGTTTACCGGTTTATTTGATTATTTGCGCATGTTGTAAGCTCTTAGCTGAATTGGGCCCTGCCCTTAGTTGCTAACCTGCTCGAGCTAGGACTGGGCTCGGTCGGGTAGGTTAGAACCCTGAGCCACCATTTCGGTATACTCGAGTATTACCACTGGAGGAATAAGGCGATGGCCAAACAAACCAGGGGAATTATTGGAGTTATAAGGTGAAGCTGACCGAGGTAGTTTCACGTGAACACCGTATCCTTTTAATATATGTTTATTTCTATAAAATGATAAATGTCTCATTTTAATGTGCCAATGTGAAACCTTGAACCATATGTACGTTGTGAGGACTCGCTAAAATTTACTTATTTTAAACTCTTGTTACTAGCTTATTTAAATATTTAATTGCCCGTTTGCTCTGAATATTTTATTTCAATCTTTTTAGACCCAATTACATGGAACTATGACTTTCTTATATTTTTAAAATGACTCGTTTCAAAATTTAATTTTTGAAAGCTTGGTAAGTGAGAATAGTGAATAAGCGTTTGGAGACTATAGCCGATTTGAGAGTACAATGAGCCTGAGAAATTGGAGACTTGTACATTAGTCTTAAAATAGGTATTTTTATACTTAAGTATTCAAGTATTAGTTAGTAAAGCTATCGTTATAAGAATTTCTTGGAAATTTCACTTTATCACGTACAATTCGGAAATACGCGTTTTTGTGTGCGTGATTAATTGAGGGACTTAAGACTATTATTTTTAGACCATTGAGAGTGAATAATAATAGTATGAAAATAAGTACATTAGAGGTATAGTGCAATTTTAGATGACAAACTTAATTCCCTCGAGACATAGTTTTTACTCTCGGCTTGCTATTTTTAGTAAGTTAGGGTTTGCGTTTTTGGTTTGGGCCACCATGGCTGCTGGTCCCTCCTCTTCGGGGGAGGGAGCACCGCCTCCGGTTCCTGGTGAACGTCGGACTTTTGCTGATGTTGTTTTGTCTAAGTCTGTGATGGGCTTCCATTCCAAATCATTTGCTTCTATAGCATCCATGGGCTCACGAGTGCAGGCTGCGGTTTCGACTCAAAGGGGGGAGCCGGCCGTGACCTTCGCTATGGAGGATATTGTGCGCATGGAATCACCTTTCCAATATGCATTAGTGGGGAAGTTTTCTCGCGGTCGTCCGTTGATGGAGGAGATTAGGAAATTTTTCCAGACCTTGGACTTAAAGGATGATTTTTTGCTGGGGTTGTTGGATCGCCGGCACATCTTGATTCGGTTGACCAGCGAAGCGGACTATAATCGGGTATGGGCTATGAGTATTTGGTACATACATGAGGTTTCGATGAGGGTGTTTAAATGGTCAATAGATTTCCATGTTGATAGAGAGACTTCGGTTGTTCCGATTTGGTTTGCGCTTCCGAAGTTACCAGTGCACCTGTTTCGCAAAGAGTGTTTATTCCCTATAGTCTCTTGCTTGGGTAGACCTTTGTACGTGGATGCTGCGACGGCGAAGAGGACACGACCGAATATAGCTTGGGCATGTATAGAGGTGGATTTGATGAAAGATCTTTCGAACAGGGTCTGGATTGCATTTGGTGATAGGATGGGTTTCTGGCAGGAGTTGATTCCAGAAAATCTGTCTAGGTACTGTGGCCATTGTCTGCATCAGGGTCACTCCGTGGATGAGTGTAGGGTAAAGAATCCAGAGTTGAAGGTGGTGCGGCCACGGCGGCACTGAAGCGAAGTGGAGCAGACGGCACAGTTGAAGGTGGGTGTTGCGGCGACAAGGTCAGGAGGGAAGGTAAATGAGCCAAGCTATGGCAAAGAGGGGGATACTAATGGGCCAGCAGATGGGGACAGATGTGGGTTACAAAGGGACGAGAGGAGACGAGTTCAGCAGGTGGTTAGGCCGAAAGAGGGTCTGGCGGTGGAGAGGGCAGGAGGGAAGTGTGCTGCGGAGCGTCCGCAGGCATCCCTTGCTCTTGATGAGGAAAGGCATGGGGTGGCGGTAGGTTCAGGTGTGGCTATGGGGATATCTGGGGTGCGATCGAACGCAGTACAGCAGAGGAAAGGTGGTGCGGAGGAGTCCAACGCATCTGGTGGGGTACCGCTGTGTCTTCCGCGACTTCTGGTGGCTAAGGATGACGAGCAGGACGCGCTCTGCGCTCGCGAGGTCGGGTAGGATGTGGAAGAAGGTGAGATGGCAGTCGGTTGTCTTGTGGTTGAGGAGGTTATCCAGAATGTTGCCGAACAGGAGATCGAGCGGATTGCTGATTTGGTATGTGACGAAATGGTGGAGGCGCGGTTGGATGAGGCTTTGGAGGAAGAGGAGGAGGGAATGGAGGATCAAGCACAGCAGCGGATGCGCGGGGGCCAAGGAAACTTGTCCTCCTCAGGGGAGTATGTACTAACAGCGGGTAATTTATCTCCACGGGATACGGCGCTGGCGGAGGAAATTGGTGCGGTTGAGGTGGGAAGGCCTTTGGAGCAGCCCCGGCAGGTTCATGATGATTCATTTCGGGTGGTCACGGGCAAGTCAAAAGGCGTGCGCGCGAGGTTCCCCTCTGATAGGGCCTTGCGATCTACGGTAAGGGCTTCTCAAAATTCTTTCCAACCTTTACCTGATGATTAATGCATTGTTATGAAATATAAGGGGTATGGTTAAAGCATCCCATTTTCATAGGCTCAGAAAATTAGTTGTATCTCACAACATTCAACTGCTAGTTGTATGTGAAATGCATGTCCGGATGTCGTTAGCAGAGGATTTTCGGGTTAGACTGAAGTTTGATTATGTGATTTCCCACTCTGCGGGCCTGTTGTGGGTGTTTTATAAGTCTCCTTTTTGTTGTTCTATCATGGGTGAGGGTGCTCAATTTTTAAATTTATCTGTACAACATCCCGGGTTGGTGAGTTCGGTGTTCTTGTCAGCGGTACATGCGGCCACCACTGGGGAGGAACGGCAGGCTCTTTGGCGGGGTTGCTCCAATGCAAACCCTCACACGGCCCCTGGCTGGTGTGTGGCGATTTTAATGTTGTTATTGGGGAGGAGGAAAAGAAGGGGGGTCGTCCGTTTACAGTAGCTGAGGCCACTGATTTTGTGACTTTCATGAGTTCTGCTAGATTGGTGGATGGCGATTTTTCAGGTTCGCGTTTTACCTGGTGCAATAATCGCCATGGTCGAGCTAGGATCTGGAAATGTTTGGACCACTTATTGATGAATGTGAAGTGTTTTGATGCTAGTCTGTCAATTGGTGTTACTCATTTGGAACGTCATCCCTCCGATCATGCACCATTGTTACTGTCCGCTGGTACAAGGTTGGATGGCAAACCCCGTCCATTTCGATTCATCAATGCTTGGGCGGATCGTGAGGATTTTTTGGAGGCGGTGAGAGAGTCATGGCAACAAGAGTGTGGTGGGCCCCCTATGCATGTGCTCTGCTCTAAGTTACAGAGACTCAGGCGACATCTTCAATTGTGGAACAAGGACCGCGTGGGGAATTTTTCAGACAATGTAGCAAAGGCAGAAAAGGAGGTTGGAAGGTTAGAGAGAAGATTAGAGGATGGGGGATCAAAGGAGGTGCATGTGGAGCTCCAGCAGGCTCAGGCTTCGTTGAGATGTGCGTTAGCCATAGAGGAGTCACTGTGAAAGCAGGGAGCTTGGGTTAAATGGCTGGCCTTAGGTGATCGTAATACTAAGTTCTTTCATTCGGTGGTAAAGCAACGGCGTATGTCCTCCATTTTTCATCGGATTCAGAAGTCTGATGGGGGATGGGTTAATGAGGATGCGCTTATTGGCGAGGAGGCGGTGCGGTATTTCTCATCCTTATTCTCATTGGATGATGCTCCTAGGATGCGGGATGTGCCTGATGTTATTCCCCGTCTGGTATCTATGGAGGACAATGAGCGGTTGGAGGAGGTTCCGACCTTGGAGGAAGTCCGGCAAATAGTTTGTGAAATGGATGGAGATAGTGCTGCAGGTCCTGACAGGTTCTCTGACCGGTTTTTCTCTGCTGCTTGGGAGATAGTTGGGGGTGATGTGTATAACGCTGTCCAGAGTTTCTTTTACGGCGCGGAGCTTCCCAGGCGGATCACTGCTACTTCCATAGTGTTACTGCCGAAGGTACAACAACCGAAGGATTTCTCATAGTTTCGCCTAATTAGTTTATGCAACTTTGTGAACACAATTTTTTCTAAAATTCTAGCCCGCCGGCTGGCTCCGATATTATCTAAGATTATCTCCCCGAACCAAAGCGGGTTTATACGGGGTCGATGCATATCTGACAATTACCTTCTAGCACAGGAGGTCATTGCGGGCATTCAGCGGAAGGCGCGTGGGGGTAATGTCGTTTTTAAGCTTGACATGATGAAAGCTTACGATAGGATGATGTGGCCTTTCTTGATAAAGGTCCTACGCTCCTTTGGCTTTGGAGAACGCTGGATTGATATGGTCTGTCGGATTATCTCCAATGTTTGGTTTTTCGTCATTGTAAATGGTTCACTCTGCGGTTTCTTTAAGTCAGCTCGGGGGCTTCGCTAGGGGGATCCTTTGTCGCCGGCTTTGTTCATCATCGGGGCAGAGGTGCTTTCTCGGTCTTTAAATCAGCTGGTGCACCAACGGGGGTTCCAAGGCTTCAGTTTCCCACGAGGTTGTCTGACTATCACCCATTTGGGGTATGCTGATAATGTGCTAATTTTCTCAAGTGCGACCGCCACTTCTCTCCGGCTGGTAATGAGGGTCTTAGACGGGTATGAGGTATCCTCTGGCCAGCGGGTGAATAAATCGAAGAGTTGCTTCTTAGTTCATGCTAACTTGGGTAGACACAGGAGAATGCTAAGTCTAATTAATTTTCCGGTATGGAATATACAGGGTGCGTGAAAAATGGACTCGCTTCGATACGTAAAAAAGATGAAATACGACTTTAACGCGAGAATTCTGGTCTTGTTGGAACTTATGTCGGAGGATGGGCGGTTGGACTTTGTGAAAAGGTTTTTAGGTTGCAATTCAGCAGCCTTCTTTGCGGAGGGTAAGATATGGGTTTTATGGGACCTTCCTCTCACTATAACATTTAACACATTCGCGGATCAGTTAGTTGATATGAGCTCAGTTCTCCAACTGGTACACTCTTTCTCTCAGCAATCTATGCTCGATGCACGGGGGTAGCTCGACGGCCTCTTTGGAGTGCCATGGAGAGGTTGGCGTGCTCACGCCAAGGACCCTGGATGTTGGCTGGGGATTTTAGCAACATCTCGGAGGCCTCGGAGCGTCTAGGGGAGGCGCCACCAAATGTTCGAAACATGGAGGAGTTCAATCAAATGATTTTTAATTGTGGCCTTGCTTCGGTAGACTTTGAGGGGGAGCAATTCACTTGGACGAATGGGACTATGTGGCAGTGATTGGATCAGGTGTTGGTTAATCGCGAATGGGCCGAACAGTATGCTATTTCGTGAGTGCTGCACCTTGCAAGCGGACGGTCTGATCATGCGCCCCTCTTGATAAAGTGTGGCTCGGGAAGACACGGTGCCTCCGCCTTCAGGTACCTCAACGTCTGGCAACGTCATGGCTCTTTCCTTGGAGTCGTTCAGGAGGTTTGGGGTGTGGATAGCCCAGCACGTATAATGTCGGAGTTCTACCGTAAACTGGCAGGCGTGAGAGGCAAGGTGAGGGTATGGAACAGGGAGGTGTTTGGACATATTGGCACCAGGGTGATGGAACTTGAAAAAGTTATGCGTACAAAGGAGGTGGAGTATGACATGGAGAGGACTGTGACATCCAAGATTGCGTACCATAAGGCCAGGGCGACATACATGCAACATTTGACAATTGAGTGTGACTTTCGGGGCCAAAGATCGAGAGTAAAATGGATCCAGGCAGGGGATGCGAATACTGCTTTCTTCCATGCTGCGGTTCAACAACGGTGGGCCTCAAATTATATTGCCAGGATACGTAGCCCGACGGGGCAATGGCTAACAACGATTGAGGACATCAAGGGCTCAGCCGCTTCGTTCTTTGAGACGCTGTTCAGCTCGGATAGAGATACCGACCGTCACCCAGTATTGCCTTTCACTCTCCCAAGTGTGGCTCGGGGGGATAACGAGAGCTTGCTGGCACTGTCGTCAATGGATGAGGTTCGGGAGGTAGTGTTCTCGATCAGTTCAGATAGTGTCCCTGGTCCAGATGGATTTGGGTCTGGTTTCTACCAGGTGTGTTGGGGAATAATTAAGGAGGAGTTTGTGGTGGCGGTCCAGGATTTTTTTAAGGGCGGATGGTTGCCAAAAAGGGTTACCAGCACATTGATTGTGTTGATACTGAAAACACAAGGGGCATCTCGCCGGCAGGATTTTCGGCCAATCAGTCTATGCAACGTCAGCTCCAAGATTATTTCTAAGCTTGTATCCAATAGGTTGAATAAGCTCCTACCCCAGTTGATTTCTCCTTGGCAGACCGGATTTGTCCTGGGGCGGCAAATAATTGATAACATTCTGTTCGCACAAGAGCATGCACAGGAACTCGATCGTCGATTGAAAATTCCGAACCTCATGTTGAAACTGGATATGGAAAAGGCGTATGATAGAGTAGAGTGGCTGTTTCTCCTCTTCATGCTCAGGGCATTTGGTTTTCAAGAAAATGCGGTAGATCTGATCTTTCGCTTGGTTACAAATAACTGGTTTTCAGTGCTTGTCAATGGGGAACCGGCGGGATTTTTTAGGTCGACACGAGGGATCAGATAGGGGGATCCGATCTCTCCAGCCCTATTCGTACTAGTTGCTGAGTTCTTTGGGAAGGGGTTGAATGCCTTGTTCCAGCAGGGTCATCATAAATTTTTTCAGGCTGGAGGCCTTAAAGTTCCATACCTGGCCTTTGCGGACGATGTCATTGTTTTCACGAGGCTGTCGAGAGAGATCTTAGAGGTAATTGGCGATTTATTCAAGCAATACCAGCAGTACTCCGGTCAAAATATTAATGCAGCCAAAAGTTACTTTGTGTGTCCGCGTGGGGCACCTGAGGTGCAAGTAGACCTTGTTCTAACATTCTAGGGTTTCAACAGCAGCTCTTTCTGCTAGTCTATCTTGGGGTTCCCATTTCTCAGGGTAGGTGTTCTTCAATTACCTTCGACGGGATTATTACAAAGGTAAAGGCGCATGTCTGCCATTGGAGCACAAGGGTGCTGTCCACCGGGGGGAAATTAATTCTACTAAAGCACGTCTTGAATTCGATGCCGTTGTATCTACTGCAGGTACTTAAACTGTCACGGCCCCACCTCCCCCTAAGGCGAACCAGAGGGTTCGGCGGGCCGCCTGCCCAGCTCTCGCCGGGACTCAGTCGTTCACTACAAACCTCAAACGAATTGCAATGTAAAACTCAGATATACATCAAATTAACCAATAATTACATATCAAAAGCGAAGCGTCCACGCTTCCACTGCCACCCTGATCCTTGATCACAATTATTATACAGGAGGAAGTCCAAATCTTGACTATTACACATCCAATCAATTCTAAACGTTCAATACAATCCCGATATGATTGATTACACAAAAGGCAATCCAAATTCAATCCATACATGAGATTATCCATGAATAAACACTACAAGCCACTCCTTCGCCTTGAGCCCTGTGGAGGGGAATAAAACATTTTTGGGGTGAGCTAGAAGCTCAGCGAGTAACCAGTAAAATCAGTAATCAAATCTGTTTAACAATAGTTCATTTCAATGATGTCATTTCAATATGGAGTATCAATAATTCAAGAAACATTTACAATGGAAAGCGATAGTAACATTCATGAAAAGGATACGTTCGTTCTCCTGTCATTTCATTGCATTTGGTTTCATTCATGCATTCATTCACCCCGTCCCTGGCTTTTGGCCAGGCTCCACCAACCTACAAGGTAATACTCGAGTATACCGAAACGTTCACCCAAGTTCCTAGTCGCCCGACCGAGTCCGCTTCTGGCTCGAGACGACCGGTAACAAGGGGCAATGGCCAGTTCAGCCCAAAAGGCTTACATTCATGCACAATTAACATTTCAATCGCTCAATCATTAAAATTTCACAATCACTTATGTGAGAACCTTGAATTTTATAGAAATACCAATGCATATTTCAATTTCACTTTTATTTAGCATTCGTATTCTTTAAATCTTTTCTAGCATTACTTTCACTCGCTTTTATATACTAGTGCATATTTCATTCGAAGTTCTTATTCCAATCTACCACACTATTTCATTTGTTTTAAACAAGTAAATAAAAATAATTTTCGTGTGCAAAATAATACAACGGTGCTAACTATTAAAGCACTTAGCGTTACTACACTAAGTTAATAATTCTTGAGTTATATTAAGTTTACTCCTTGAAAATAATTCCTTAAATTTTGTTATATAGCTAACTCTAATTTCGAATAAGGTTAAGTGTAGCTAGATATCTCAATACTTTTTTTTTTATGCAACCGATAAATTCTAGATAAAAACAATACAAGTACTCTAACCATATTTAGGACATAAAATTTCGTTAACCAAAGCCTTGCAAGATTAGCGAATCATTAGGCGTTGAAATCACATTTGGGGACAATTTTTGGAGCTAAGTTAGAACCAAGGACTTAAGTGGATAATAGGAGGAGAAGTGAAAGGACTAAACTACCCTCACAATGTCACACAATTACCCCACGGCCACAACCATTCCAGGCAGCCAAACAACTCCTCGGACAGCATGATCAGCCACCACCCCAGCCGGCCAACCGCATCCTTCACCACTTCAACACACCACCACCCTAGCTGACCAACCGGCATCTTCACCACTGCAGTACACCATCTCTGCTAACACTCAACCTCTTCTCCTAAACCGGCACCATACACTTTTCTCACCCTTTCATATCTCAAGCCACAATCTCATTCCCTCTCCACAAACACATTCCCTCTCCGCCTTGCTATCATCATCAAAGAAGAACGCGAGCTGCAATTCCCTTTCTGTCTTGTTCTGGCCGTAAGCTGGAGTGAAGGCAGAGAGAAACTGTGAGCAAGCTCCACACATTCTGCACCTCCATTTCACCCAACTTCACGACTGTGTCACCACCAGCTCCACCGACAACCACAACCTCAATCACTGCCGCGTGCGTGAGAGCTGAGAGGAAGAAAAATTTTCCAGATTTTCGTGTGAAAGATTAGCTTGCTGTGAGATAAAATTTCTGGATCATTTTAGGACTAATCAGAGGTAGTTTGAGCTATCTTGAAGCATGCATGTACTGTGGTACCATCGGATGATGAATTTAAGCTATTAGAAAAATTTCTGTTTCGGTTAAATATCCCTGCCGAGTAGCTGAGATGGAAATGCAACTCTAATGTGTTTTCCGGAAGTGATTTGAGCATGCAATGGTGATTAACTAACTGAATCTTGGATGATTATTATGATTAAGACCATGTGTGACAGCCCCACCTTCCCCTAAGGCGAACCGAAGGGGTTAGCGGACTGCCTGCCCAGCTCTCGCCAGGACTACGGGCAGTTACACGCGATCTAGAACGTTTCGGGAAAGTAAAAGCGCGCTCGGACAAGCCACAAGTATCAAAATAACAAAATAAAAAAAAATGAAAATAGTGAATAGTAGCCTGGACAGCAGAATCCGGCCGGATTAGCGGCCGGATTCTTGGCCGGATACTGTCCAGTGAGCAAGGCCGGATTTTCAAAAAAAATCCCAAGGCAATCCGGCCGACAATCCGGCCAGTTTCTGGCCGGATTCCTGGCCGGATTCAGTCCAGTGCCTTTCCGTCAAAAATTTTTCTTTTGCCGTTTGCAAGCCGATTCGCTCCGAATTTCAACCAAACATCCATACACTAAAATTCAACATTTACAACCACATTAGCATGTCAAAAGCTATACATAAGGGATACACATATTCGGTTTGCCATTCAAAAGATGAACCCAATACACATTAGGGTTTCATGCAAAGAGCTATTCAAAATCAACATATACATGGCTCAATTTGGCAACCAACAAGTATGAGCTTCCAATAGTGATCATTTTCCTGTAAGGAAAACAAATGGAACGGAGTGAACTAAAGCTCAATGAGCAACTATCACACAATCCACCAAGATCACTTAAGCATAACCGTTCATGTCAAGTATTCAAATAAGAAGCAAAACAAATCGGTAAAAGGATACGGACGGCTCTCAAGAGCCCCTTTCCACGTTTACATTCTTGATCCAACCTCATTGACCCTCCGTCAATGTTAAAAGTACCAAACTGTAGACTTCACTTCACTTCCATTCCTTCCACCCATCATACCCCAACCGGGCCCGCACTCCAAGCAGTAGCTTTAGGTGATACTCGAGTACACCAGAACCAAGGGTCTCATTACCACAAGATTCCCATTTCAGTCCCCGTGGCTAGTCAATTTTCACGACCAATCCCTCGCTGGCTCGATTCAATTGACTCCCAACGGAGTCGAGCTCAGTAGTACAGTAGGGCCGTTGGATACTCGTCCAACCGACACCCAAACAATATCAGTACAGTAATTCATATAGCAGTACAGTAAGACAGTGAAACGGTAAACAGTCAATCACAAGAATAAAAGGAATAAGGGCGGTCAAGTACACCCTCACCCTAATCATTTCCAATAGCCAAACAAGCCTTCAAGGCATCACATTAGCATATAGCAAAGCCACATTATAAACATCCAAGTGAGTAGTATACTCACCAATTAAGCAAGTGAGGTTTCATGCACCGTCGTCCCTAGTACGTCGTGCACTAACGTCACGCCCTAGAACATGTAAACAAATACCATAAGACTCGATAACGAGTCATAAAGCCAAGCCAATTATAACCCAATAGGGTTTCATATGCATAAACAAGCATAATAGCAAACCAGAAATTTCAGCAAAAGGGAACTCATTTGATCCAACAACAAAAACAGTTTTCGCCTCCTAATGCGGTAATGGCACAAAATGCGCTACACTTATCGGATGAGGGCGTAAGACCCACCATCTCGAAGCGAAAATACAGGGCTACAATAATGTAGAAGGCCACTCAGTCCAAATCCTAGCACAACTAGGTCAAAAATGCAGAAAACCAAGCCAGAACCGTAATTGCAGGTTCCCAAATCACACAAAACTGTAATCAGTCCAAGTCAGTCTATACAGGTCCAAATGCATTGTTTCCAAAGGCATATGATAGCTAAGACATCAAGCTACATTTCATCAGAAGACACTATCATCAAAATCCAAAGAAATTCCAGTCAAAACAGACGATTACAATCACAGTTCGCACATTCTGATCACCCAGAACAGAAACAGTAAAAACAACATATCTCACTCTACACTAATCCAAATGATCTGAAATTTTGTAGGCACTTCAAACTCATCAATACCTACAACTTTCATGTTTTGAGCAAAGTCCAATTCGTCCTCTAACCCTATGATCCAAAACCGGACAAAATTAGGGGTTATCAAACCCTAACTTTTCATAATTCAATCCAAACCCACAATTGGTTGCATTTATCACTAATTCACACCTACTAGAGTCTTTATAAGCCATTTCCAATCATCAAAAATAGCCACAACATCCCATTCATATTAAACCAGAAAATTCCTCAAACATATAAAAACTTCACCAAATCACTTCAAATCAAGAAATAAATCACACATTCCATCACTCAAGCCACCATTAGGCACAAAATAAGCATCATTAGATATAAGAGGATGTTCAATCATCACTTACCAAGTAAACAAGAGAGAGGAAGTTGTAGACCACCTTAGCTTCTCAAAGAAACTTCACCAAAACACTCACTAGCACCTAATGGAAGAAGTTTATGGAGTAGAAACTAATTTATGCAAGTGGTTTGGAAGATTGAGCTAGTTGGGAGCTTGAAATTTGGAGAAATCTTCTTCCTTCTTGAGCTCTCAAGAGTCGGCCAACATGGAGTGAAAAATGGTGATTTTTAGTCAATTTTTTGAGATATTTAACCAATGGTAAAACATAGAATAGTAAGTCAAAGTTACATCCACTCACAAGGCGACACGTGGCACTTCATTAATGCCTTCCTATCCTTTCTTTTCTCTCTCACATCAATCATTTCACACACTCTACTTATCTCTTAACACCCGATAAATTTTACACAGTATCCGAAACTTAACCGTATTGGCCGAATTTTTTCGAACTTTTCGCACTAGTGGGGCCCACGTCCATAATCTATCCGTAATTTTTCAAAAACTATCCAATGCGAGAAAACTCATCTAAAAACTATATTTATCCATAAAATCCACCAAGAAAATATTCCTAAGCCAGAAAATGCAGAAAACATGAAATTAAAGGGGAAAAAACCCTAGGAATATTATTAGGGCAATACGGGTTCTCACACTCTCTCCCCCTTAAAAGAATTTCGTCCTCGAAATTTCTCACCTTAACTTCCAAAAAGGTTTGGATACTTCTTCTGCATCTCTTCCTCCACTTCCCAAGTAGCTTCCTCTATCCCATGGTTTCTCCATAGCACTTTTACTAACGGAATCCGCTTGGTTCTGAGTTCTTTGACTTTCCGGTCAAGCACTTGAACAGGTTTCTCTTCGTAAGCAAGCGATTCGTCCACTTCAATCTCCTCCGGTTGTAAGACATGGGATGGGTCGGGATGATACTTCTTTAGCATGGAAACGTGGAACACATCGTGGATTCGAGAGAGACTGGATGGCAGTTCCAATCGATACGCGACCGCTCCTACTCTCTACAGGATC
The DNA here is from genome assembly GCF_036785885.1 of Coffea arabica. Classification (NCBI taxonomy): domain Eukaryota; kingdom Viridiplantae; phylum Streptophyta; class Magnoliopsida; order Gentianales; family Rubiaceae; genus Coffea; species Coffea arabica. Next base: position 33,437,054 of record NC_092321.1, read on the forward strand.
TTGTAGGGTCCGACGTACCGCGGTTGGAGCTTCTTTCCTTTGCCCGCTGTAAGACTTCGTAAGGGTGTGATCTTGAGAAACACGTGGTCTCCAACTTCAAACTCCAAGTCCTTTCTTCGATTATCCGCGTAGCTCTTTTGTCGACTTTGAGCTGTTTGAAGTCGTTGCCGTATCAACTTGACCTTCTCGTGAGCCTCTTCCATCCATGAAATAGTTGCCGGGTCTAGTGCTTTCTTTTCGCCAATTTCGTCCCAGTAAATCGGCGAGCGGCATTTGCGTCCGTGGAGAGCTTCATACGGAGCCATTTGGATCGACGAATGGAAGCTATTGTTGTATGCAAACTCTACCAAGGTCATGTGTTGACCCCAGTTACCACCAAAATCCAGAATGCAAGTTCGTAGCATGTCCTCAAGAGTTTGAATTGTCCGCTCTGACTGTCCATCCGTCTGAGGGTGATAGGTCGTGCTCAAATTGAGTTTAGTCCCCAGGGTTTCTTGAAACTTCTGCCAAAACCGAGATACGAATCGTGGATCCCGGTCGGAGACGATGCTTACAGGCACCGCATGTAGCCTTACTATCTCGTCCATGTACAGTCGGGCCAACTTGTCCATGGAATACTTCATATTCATCGGCAAGAAATGGGCCGACTTGGTTAAGCGATCAACGATCACCCAAACGGCATCGTGTCCTCTTTGCGTCCTCGGTAAACCGGAAACGAAGTCCATTGTGATATTTTCCCACTTCCACTCGGGTATCTCCAAGGGTTGTAACAGACCCGATGGTTTTTGATGCTCTGCTTTCACCTGCTGGAAAATGAGACACTTTTGCACGTACTGGGCGATTTCCCTCTTCATATTGTCCCACCAATAGGTTCCTTTCAGGTCCTGATACATCTTGCTGCTGCCCGGATGGATTGTATACTTGGACCGATGAGCTTCTTCCAGAATTTCCGTTTTCAACGATTCTTCTTTCGGTACCACTATTCGGTTTCGATATTTCAAAATGCCCTCAGGACTCAAATTGAAGTCCGTTGTTTCACCCTTCTCCACTTTCTCTCTCCACTTCTTTACCATCAAATCTTCATTTTGCCCATCTTTAATGCGTTCCAGTAGAGTGGAGGTCACCCTAACATTGCTAAATAGCACCTTATGGCTCCCAAGACAGGGTCTCCACTCACATACGGATTCTAATAAATCCCACTCTTTAATCATCAGCCCTGCTACTTGCACCTTACGACTCAAAGCATCGGCTACTACATTTGCCTTTCCTGGATGGTAGTTGATTGTGCAGTCGTAATCTTCCAAAAATTCCATCCATCGTCGTTGCCTCATATTCAGTTCCTTCTGGGAGAAAAGGTACCTAAGACTCTTATGATCCGAGTACACTTCAAAAGTCACCCCATATAAGTAATGCCTCCACTTTTTCAGAGCAAACACAACTGCGGCTAGTTCCAGATCGTGGGTCGGGTAATTCTGCTCGTGAAGCTTCAACTTCCTAGAGGCAAAAGAAATTACATTCCGATTCTGCATCAAAACGCACCCAAGGCCTTCTCGCGACGCATCTGCATACACCGCGAACCCGTCCACTCCATTTGGCAAGACCAGTACTGGAGCCGTGGTCAATCTTCTCTTTAATTCCTGAAAACTTGTTTCGCATCGGGCATTCCAGATAAATCGACCATGCTTCTTCGTCAAGTCAGTTAAAGGTCCTGCCAGTTTGGAGAAATCTTTAATGAAACGTCGGTAGTACCCAGCTAGCCCTAGAAAGCTACGAATTTTCGTGGGAGTTTCTGGTCTCTTCCAATTTGTCACAGCCTCTACCTTTGCCGGGTCCACCGAGATACCTTCGTGGGAGATTACGTGCCCTAGAAATGCTACTTTCTCCAGCCAGAACTCGCATTTACTAAACTTGGCGTACAGCTGATGTTCCCTTAACGTCTGCAACACCACTCTCACATGCTCCTCATGCTCATCGCGTGTCTTAGAGTAGACCAAAATGTCATCAATGAACACAACGACAAATCGGTCTAGATAGGGTTTGAAAACCCTATGCATTAGGTCCATAAAGGCGGCAGGAGCATTGGTCAGTCCAAAGGGCATAACGGCAAACTCGAAATGCCCATATCTCGAGTTGAAAGTAGTTTTCGGTATATCCTCCTTCCTAATCAACAACTGATAATATCCTTGTCGGAGGTCCAACTTGGAGAAGACCACTGCTCCTTGCAGCTGGTCAAACAATTCGTCAATGTAAGGCAGTGGATATTTATTCTTGATCGTAACATTGTTCAAACCCCGGTAGTCAATACACATCCTCAAGGTTCCGTCCTTTTTCTTCACAAATAGGACAGGAGCTCCCCAAGGAGACCCACTCTCATGAATGAATCCCCGCTCCAAAAGATCTTGTAATTGCAATTTAAGCTCCTTAAGTTCCGCAGGCGCCATTCGGTAAGGAGTTTTCGAGATAGGTGAGGTTCCAGGCAACAGATCTATTTGGAATTCTATCTCCCGTTCCGGAGGTAAAGCTACTAGCTCATCAGGGAATACATCTGGAAATTCCCTCACTACGGCCACGTCTTCCACTTTTAACTTATCCGTAGGGGTATTAATCAAAAAGTCCAAAAATCCTTGCGCCCCTCTACTTATCAGTTTCCTAGCTCGAATGCCCGAAATTAAAGCAGATGAGGCTAACCTACCCCTTATATCCAACCTTAAGGTTGCCTCGCCAGGAATGTGAAATTCTACCACCTTCGTTTTACAATCCAATTGAGCGTTATATTTGGCTAGCCAGTCCATACCCAAAATCACGTCATACCCCTTAATGGACAAGCTTATCAGGTCTCCTAAAAATCTCTTTTCACCTACCCATACCTCACAATCCCTATAAACCATACTAGTCACCAAACGTTGATTTCCCGTAGGTGTACTAACTTCTAGGTCATATGGTAAACTAGCAGGTTTTATATCGATGCCACACATGAAATCGGGGTTAACAAACGAATGAGTGGCACCAGGATCAATTAAAACTTTGGCAAAGCGGTGGAAAATAGGGATCGTACCTTCTACGACCTCCGAAGACTCTGGGACCTGATGGGGCTCTAAGGAATACACCCTAGCTGGCACTTTCGGTTTGGACCCATCTCCCTTCGCTGGTCCAGTATTGGTCCTTGGCGGGGGTTGGCTTCCCTTTCCATCTTGTTTCAGGACCGGGCAAGTAGCCAATTGGTGGTCCGCGCTTCCACATCGCAGACATTTACCCTGTTTCCTCCAGCAGTTATCTTCGGTGTGGTTTGGCTTCCCGCAATGCCCGCAGGGACCGCGAGGTGCGGAAGCCGATCCACTCTGAGTGTTTCCCCTTGGTCCACGCCCAGCTTGGCCACCCCTGAATGGAGTACCTCTACCTGAACCAGGTTGTCGACCACCTCCCGTTCCTCATCCAAATTTAGCAGGAGTGCTCTTCTCACCCTGTCCAGAACTACTCCCAGGAAAGCCACGCTTCTTCGCCTGGAAGTTCCGGACTTGCACCCGTGCACTTTCAACCCGTTGGGCCTTTTCTACAACCTCGCTAAACGCAGTGATTTGAGCCACCGCGAGGTCTTTCTGAATCTCAACATTCAAACCCTGAATAAAGCGCTGAATCCGTCGTTGTTAAGTCATGATTAACTCAGGCGCAAACTTGGACAAGCGGGTGAACTGACTCTCATATTCCGCCACCGATTGAGTCCCTTGGCGAAGCCTTATAAACTCGTCCTCCTTCCTCTCCTGGACTAGAGGAGGGAAGAACTTTGAATTGAACTCTCGAATAAAGTTCACCCAAGTCCTGGGCGTCTGCTCCCGCTCCCATTTCTGGCGAATCACGTTCCACCAGGAACGGGCCGCCCCCTCAAGTTGGAACACGGCAAACGTCACCTGCCGTTCATCAGGGTAGTGTAGGGCTGCAAATATATCAACCATCTTTTCCAGCCACCTCTCAGCCACGTCCGGGTCGGGTCCTCCAACAAACTTTGGCGGAGCGAACTTTTGGAAACGTTCGAGAGCTCTATCCTCGCTCTCGACATGGTGGCCAGGGTTTCCGGAGTTTCCAGGGTTAGGGTTTGGGTTCTGGGCTTGTTGCTGCACTACTTGTGCAAGCTAGTTGGTCATTTACTGCATAGCAGCAGCTATCTGAACATTAGGGTCGGCTTGGGGTTCAGGATCAGGTCCAGTCAAGGTTTCCCCCGTACCCCTAACCGGTGTGGGTTGTCTAGTACCGCGCCCACGTCCCCGACCACTCCGAGTACCTTCCATAAGTGTTACTTGGTCTAGGCAAGAGTACTAAACCAAAGTCATAACAAGGCATGTAAGTAATACGCAAAACTTTCACACAAACACATATTGATACATTGCAAACATGATCACTAACATATCCACAGGCCAAGCATGATCAAGCCACACACATATATACAATCAGTCAAGTCATGTACAGGCAAGTCAGAAAAACACAGACGATTCCCCGAGGAATGGCCTTATCAAAAGAAATTTACACGTAGCTAATCCAAACAACCAAAACGATTAGCTAAGGCTCTATTCCTATCCCTATGTACAAACCAAAAACCACCAACTATCCCAAAAGAAGCCTAGAAGTCAAGGCCTAGTCAGTTGCCGGGGTCTGGGACCCAGGCGACGGGGTAGACTCCTCCCCAGGCTCGGCCTCCGCACACGAAGCCTCATCGCTACACTCCTCAAGGCCATCGTCACAAAGATTAAGGATGGCCTCAGCGCGACCCCTGACCTTACGGGCTCGCTTAAGCTCGCGCTCTTGTGCCTCCCTCAGTTGAGCGCAAAGGTCGTCAACTCTATCCTCGGCCTCAAGTACATCGTACTCTAGCTCTTTAATCCGCGCAGCTTGCTTATCGTTGGTCGCTCTATCCTGGATCGCATCGACCTCAAGTCGAGCATTCTCTCTAGCCAACACCTTACGCTCCTTATCCAGAGCAAACACGAGGGCGTTCGGGTAGGCATACTTCTCCTTACACGCGCACCGTCGGACACGGTTAGACGGGCTCCACCGAATAACGGCCCCTCCCGGCCGTAACTGATAGGGAATCACAGGGAGTGCTCTGCGAGGTCTCACTCCCGAAGGACTAGCGCTAGAGTCACCCTGTCCGGCCATCCTACACCACAACAACAAGTAACCATAAATAAAAGCTTAAAAGCCAGAAACAACAACCACTCTAATCAAGCAGTCCTATAATGTGACGCCCCGAAAAAAAAAATGAGTTTGAGAACCCGGAAATTTTCTAATTTTCTAGGGTTTATTTTTTTTAACGCCCGCCTTTTCTACATTTTCTTGATTAGAAAAAATTCCCCAAATAAAGTTTATGAGCAAAAATAGTTTTAAAATGATTTTTCTAGTATCGATTAGTTTTTGAGAAATTAAAAGCGTATTTTGGACGTGGGACCCGCAAGTGCGGTAAAAGCATTATATTTTTGACAACTTGTTGGAATTTTGTATTAAGTGATATTATTTTACAATGTGTTAAGATATTTGTATTGGAGAGACAAAAAGATAAGATTAAAACCCTAAAGGACCATTTGTCACAAAACCATTGGACCTTGACTTTGACTTGGACTTGTCTTAACCTTTACTAAACCAAATTTTGACCCAATTTCTTTCCATTTTATTGTCTTGGCCGACTCTCTCTCTCTCCAAGAAAAGAAAAGAAAGCTCTCAACTTGTTTCTTCAATTTCTTGCTCAAATCTAGCAAATCAACCGTTTAAACTTCCAATTTCTCCATAAAAACCCTTAGTTTAGTGGTTGTGAGGTTGGTTGTGAAGTGGTTTGGAAGAAAATGGTGCTAAGTTGCTTCCTTTCTTGAGGTTTCAAGGTGAGTGACTTATGAATTCCTTATTTGGTCTTGCTAATGTCAAATTAATGGTTTGTATTGGTTAAAGATGTGATTTTATGGAGGATTAGCACTTGAATGCATGAAATTCCAGATTAGGGTTTTGAATTTCCCCAATTCTGCCTGGCACTGTTCATCATAGTTAGAGGCCGAATTGGCCTTAGCACAAAACATGAAAGTTGTATAGAATGATGTTTTATAGTTGCCTGAAAAATTTCAACTCAATCTGAGTTCGGTAACCTGTGAAAGGACCAAAATACCCCTGCTGCCCTGTTTCTGTCCGAACCTGGAAATCAGCTTTGGTAATTGGTTAGTTTGACTGGGAATACTACTGATTTGGTTGTTGATGTCTTCTTACGAATTCTAGCCTTGTATCTTAGCTTTTAAATGGCTTTGGAATTACTTGATTTGGAGTTGTGTGTGCTGAGTTATGACTGAATGAATCAGAACTGCCACAGTGAGCTTCGAACTAGAAAATCTGGGGTTGTTTTGGTAAATATGACCTAGTTAGGGTGAGAACTGGACTGAGTGGTCTTCATGAAAGTTGTATGGAATGATAATTTAGAGATGCCTACAAAATTTCAGGTCATTTGGAGTGGTGTAGAGTGAGATATGTCGATTTTACTGTTGCTGTTCTTTATCGCACTCGACCTCGATAAATGTGAAATTTTTGATTGAAATGTTACTTGCGCATGAATGTAAGCCTTTTGGGCTGAACTGGCCATTGCCCCTTGTTACCGGTCGTCTTGAGCCAGAAGCGGACTCGGTCAGGCGATTAGGAACTTGGGTGAACGTTTGGTATACTCGAGTATTACCTATGTAGGTTGGTGGAGCCTGGCCAAAAGCCAGGGACGGGGTGAATGAAATGAAATGAATGACCAAATGAGCGAGGAAATGTCAGGAGAATGAATGTATCCTTTCATGAATGTTACTATCGCTTTCCATTGTAAATGTTTCTTGAATTATTGCTAATCCATATTTACTGTTTTGCAAATGTTGTAGTGGTTTCCGGATTTATCATTTGATTTACGACATCATTGCTATATGACATCATTGAAATGAACTATTGTGAAACCGATTTGATTAATGATTTTCTGGTTACTCGCTGAGCTTTTAGCTCACCCCAAAAACTATTTTATTCCCCTCCACAGGGTTCGTGGCGAAAGAAGGACTTGTTGTGCTTATACACGTGAATGGATGGCCTAAACTTTGTACAATTTTGGATTTGGAATTATTTTATGTATATTTGGGATTAGTTTCTGCTGCATTTGAGACATGTAATTATTGGAGACGGATGTGTATTTGTGGACCATTTGATGTATATTTGAGATTTGTATTGTAATATATTTGAGGATTGTAGTGAGCGACTGAGTCCCGGCGAGAGCTGGGCAGGCGGCCCGCCGAACCCTCTGGTTCGCCTTAGGGGGAGGTGGGGCCGTCACATATAACACCCAGGCTAATTCAAACCTAGGCTCTGATACCACCTGTGACAGCCCCACCTTCCCCTAAGGCGAACCAAAGGGGTTAGCGGACTGCCTGCCCAGCTCTCGCCAGGACTACGGGCAGTTACACGCGATCTAGAACGTTTCGGGAAAGTAAAAGCGCGCTCGGACAAGCCACAAATATCAAAATAACAAAATAAAAAAAACGAAAACAGTGAATAGTAGCCTGGACAGCAGAATCCGGCCGGAATCTGGCCGGATTAGCGGCCGGATTCTTGGCCGGATACTGTCCAGTGAGCAAGGCCGGATTTTCAAAAAAAATCCCAAGGCAATCCGGCCGACAATCCGGCCAGTTTCTGGCCGGATTCCTGGCCGGATTCAGTCCAGTGCCTTTCCGTCAAAAATTTTTCTTTTGCCATTTGCAAGCCGATTCGCTCCGAAGTTCAACCAAACATCAACCAAACATCCATACACTAAAATTCAACATTTACAACCACATTAGCATGTCAAAAGCTATACACAAGGGATACACATATTCGGTTTGCCATTCAAAAGATGAACCCAATACACATTAGGGTTTCATGCAAAGAGCTATTCAAAATCAACATATACATGGCTCAATTTGGCAACCAACAAGTATGAGCTTCCAAAAGTGATCGTTTTCCTGTAAGGAAAACAAATGGAACGGAGTGAGCTAAAGCTCAATGAGCAACTATCACACAATCCACCAAGATCACTTAAGCATAACCGTTCATGTCAAGTATTCAAATAAGAAGCAAAACAAATCGGTAAAAGGATACGGACGGCTCTCAAGAGCCCCTTTCCACGTTTACATTCTTGATCCAACCTCATTAACCCTCCGTCAATGTTAAAAGTACCAAACCGTAGACTTCACTTCACTTCCATTCCTTCCACCCATCATACCCCAACCGGGCCCGCACTCCAAGCAGTAGCTTTAGGTGATACTCGAGTACACCGGAACCAAGGGTCTCATTACCACAAGATTCCCATTTCAGTCCCCGTGGCTAGTCAATTTTCACGACCAAGCCCTCGCTGGCTTGATTCAATTGACTCCCAACGGAGTCGAGCTCAGTAGTACAGTAGGGCCGTTGGATACTCGTCCAACCGACACCCAAACAATATCAGTACAGTAATTCATATAGCAGTACAGTAAGACAGTGAAACGGTAAACAGTCAGTCACAAGAATAAAAGGAATGAGGGCGGTCAAGTACACCCTCACCCTAATCATTTCCAATAGCCAAACAAGCCTTCAAGGCATCACATTAGCATATAGCAAAGCCACATTATAAACATCCAAGTGAGTAGTATACTCACCAATTAAGCAAGTGAGGTTTCATGCACCGTCGTCCCTAGTACGTCGTGCACTAACGTCACGCCCTAGAACATGTAAACAAATACCATAAGACTCGATAACGAGTCATAAAGCCAAGCCAATTATAACCCAATAGGGTTTCATATGCATAAACAAGCATAATAGCAAACCAGAAATTTCAGCAAAAGGGAACTAATTTGATCCAACAACAAAAACAGTTTTCGCCTCCTAATGCGGTAATGGCACAAAATGCGCTACGCTTATCGGATGAGGGCGTAAGGCCCACCATCTCGAAGCGAAAAGACAGGGCTACAACAATGTAGAAGGCCACTCAGTCCAAATCCTAGCACAACTAGGTCAAAAATGCAGAAAACCAAGCCAGAACCGTAATTGCAGGTTCCCAAATCACACAAAACTGTAATCAGTCCAAGTCAGTCTATACAGGTCCAAATGCATTGCTTCCAAAGGCATATGATAGCTAAGACATCAAGCTACATTTCATCAGAAGACACTATCATCAAAATCCAAAGAAATTCCAGTCAAAACAGACGATTACAATCACAGTTCGCACATTCTGATCACCCAGAACAGCAACAGTAAAAACGATATATCTCACTCTACACTAATCTAAATGACCTGAAATTTTTTAGGCACTTCAAACTCATCAATACCTACAACTTTCATGTTTTGAGCAAAGTCCAATTCGTCCTCTAACCCTATGATCCAAAACCGGACAGAATTAGGGGTTATCAAACCCTAACTTTTCATAATTCAATCCAAACCCACAATTGGTTGCATTTATCACTAATTCACACCTACTAGAGTCTTTATAAGCCATTGCCAATCATCAAAAATAGCCACAACATCCCATTCATATTAAACCAGAAAATTCCTCAAACATATAAAAACTTCACCAAATCACTTCAAATCAAGAAATAAATCACACATTCCATCACTCAAGCCACCATTAGGCACAAAATAAGCATCATTAGATATAAGAGGATGTTCAATCATCACTTACAAAGTAAACAAGAGAGAGGAAGTTGTAGACCACCTTAGCTTCTCAAAGAAACTTCACCAAAACACTCACTAGCACCTAATGGAAGAAGTTTATGGAGTAGAAACTAATTTATGCAAGTGGTTTGGAAGATTGAGCTAGTTGGGAGCTTGAAATTTGGAGAAATCTTCTTCCTTCTTGAGCTCTCAAGAGTCGGCCAACATGGAGTGAAAAATAGTGATTTTTAGTCAATTTTTTGAGATATTTAACCAATGGTAAAACATAGAATAGTAAGTCAAAGTTACATCCACTCACAAGGCGACACGTGGCACTTCATTAATGCCTTCCTATCCTTTCTTTTCTCTCTCACATCAATCATTTCACACACTCTACTTATCTCTTAACACCCGATAAATTTTACACAGTATCCGAAACTTAACCGTATTGGCCGAATTTTTCCGAACTTTTCGCACTAGTGGGGCCCACGTCCATAATCTATCCGTAATTTTTCAAAAACTACCCAATGCGAGAAAACTCATCTAAAAACTATATTTATCCATAAAATCCACCAAGAAAATATTCCTAAGCCAGAAAATGCAGAAAACATGAAATTAAAGGGGAAAAACCCCTAGGAATATTATTAGGGCAATACGGGTTCTCACACCATGCATGTCAACCTATGTATCCGGATGATGAAGTTGAAGAATGAATGAGAAATCTGTTTTGATGTAAATGTTTCTGCCGAGGAAATGATTTGGAAAGGTAGCTGTAATTCTGTTTTCATGTGATAACCTGAGCACTCAAGTGTAATTAGCTGAGTGAAACTTAATGATTAAGATGCTTAGGACTCTGCATGTTAATTCTATGAAGATGATTGATGAATTAAGGAACTTAGGAAAATTCTGTTTTAAGGAAAATGATTCTGCCGAGAATAATTTAGAAATGATTTGCTTAATTTGCTTAATTTTGACAAGCTGTGGTTTTAATCCTAACTATCCCATTAATAACCTGAGCTTTCGGCTGTGTTACCTAACTCAAGACGAGAGGATTATGGCCTTGTACATAGAGTAATTCGATCAGATGTTGAAATCAGAGGTGTGAGAAAATCTGTTTGAGGAATTGGATTACCGTGAGCTGGAAATCTTGAAGTGCAGCCTAATGTAACTAAATGTGATAATTTGAGTGGATATCTATGTTTATATAGCAAGCAACATGATGTTTGAGGCTGGCATAAGGATGATTAACTCGGCTAATCAAGAAAATAAAATGAAAGCAGAAAATTGGTTCATGAATGATCATTCGAGACTAGCTGATATAATTTCTGGATTTGTGTTAGATGAGTATAATTGTAGCTTGAACCTGGATTTGATTTGGAAACCTTTACTAGCTAGCTACGTGTTTACATGTCCTAATAGAGTACCAAAAATTCTGTTTTAACCAAAGAAAATTCTGTTTTAGAACCATTGTTATTGCTGGAATTTCTTTGTGAAACGCTGTGAACTTGAACTTGGAATTTTTTAAGTGGTTCCTGGAATTTTTTCCTTGGGGTGTTAGGAACCCGAATTGCATGACAAAATGCACACGTAGTCGGTGAAAACTGTTTGGCAATGAATCATTTGATATCTTGAAAGATTTAACCAAAAACATGGATATACAACTGCTGGAAATTTTCCTTGTGATCGCCAAAGTTTGAGTTAAAAATTCCAGCTTGATTGTGAAACTTTCTTTGAATTTATAATGGTTGAAATTGTCTAGAAAATGTGGTGCTAAAATTCTACTAGAGTCATATGGATGGTTAGACTAAAAGCCTTGTGGTTTTAAAAAGAGAAAAAGGAGCTTTTCCACATGTGATCAAGAGCTTCCAGATTTTCGGAACTTCTGACCAGTCTAGGCAAAATGCATATATCTTGGTGTAGGAAAATCCGATTGAGGTGCCGTCAGTGGCATATGAAAATAGACTCATGGGCCTTTGTTCTGTAGAAATTTTATATTTTTCCGCCATGTATACTGCTATTCGTGACTCCTCAAAGTAGACTGCCTGGTATGAATGTCTGATTTCCTTGTGAAACTAAAGTTGGATTTGGACTGAGATTTTAGCTTACTTGTGGTTTAAATTCTTGACTAAATTGTGGTTGGGAGTGATTGATGTTGTCCAGGGCTAATGATTGATGAAGCCCTTGGCCATTGGAATGAATTTATAAAGTATTACTGAATGATGGAAGTTAATTGCTGGAATGTCTTGGGGCTTTACTTTCATTTTTACTTGCTTATGATGGGTTTGCTGAAACCAAGTGCTAATGATTGATGAAGCCTTGGTTGATCACTTTATTTTATTCAGAAATGCACTTGTTGAAATCTAGGGCTAATGATTGACGAAGCTCTAGTAATTTGCTATGTGAATATTTGTCATATTTTGATCCATAATATGATTTCAAAACGGAGTCGGAGCTGTGGAAGTCGTTTCGACCTTGCGAACTCGAGTAGCTGCGATCAAAATTTATCAAAAATATTTTCCAGCTAGTATTAAATTATAAAAACTTCATATCCAGGGTTTTGCCTAAAACTTTCCAACTCGATAAATTCCTTTAGCTCAAATTAGCCTTGATAGCTATAGTAAATAAGTTAAATAGTTTTTGGAAACTCTAAGTATTATTTTAATTCTTTTCTTTCCTTAAGCTTTGCACTTGGATAGTTAACTATAGGAAAAGTTCCAAAACACAAGCTTTACCAATTTTAGTGAAAAGCTTGGGAGACTTGCTCGGCAAGAAACCCTATTCTAGGAAAAATAGTTTTTAAGGATAATTTTTACAAAAGCCGTAACTTTAGGGAATGTTCAAAGTAACTTTCTAACATTATTGTTTAGAGGTTTGTCAACTTATTTTAAGAAAAGGATACTAGTTACCCTTCTCTAAGGATAAAAATAAGGAACATTTCTACTACTTTTGTCAAGCTTCAATCTAAATAGATTTTTGAAATCTCTTGAGAAAGTAAACTAGTATGATATTAAATAAATTCTTATACGAATAAGTTTAAAAACTGAATGGAAACTTATAGTTTCAAAATACGGTTTTTAGGATATCGCGAGGACGCGGAATTCGATTCCCAACCTGATATCTGAACTCCACTCTTGGTGAGTGTCCCTGCCTGTTCTTTTTCTACTTGGATTAAGTGCTTTCTTGACTCGATATGTGATAAATTGCAAAATGAGTTTTTGATCCATCGAAGTGAGCAGTGTGTACTTTATCGCACTAGCCGTTCGAGTGATGACTTGCGTGAATCATTTTTCTCGTGAATCCTTGAATCTAAAAGTAGTTACGTCGTTGGGTGAATCCATCGGCACTTGAATCGAACTACAAAAACGTCGTTGGGTGAATCCCTCGACAAATTATCTACGGGTATATCTCGAGTATACTGCGTCCTTAGTCGACGTTCGGGCCCGGGACAGGGGTATGAATGGTGACGGGTTAGGATTAAAATGAGTGGATCTACATGGATTATAGGTAGTGAGAGTTGACGGAGGGTCAACTACGATAAATGGTGATCAAGCGAGGAAAATGGCTCCTGAGAGCCCCTGTATCCTACCTTGTGCTGTTACACGCTTTCTTAATTGTTTAACTTGTTTAAATTATTACTCGCTGTTTGAATTACGTGACTGCATGTTTTGGGGCACCACTGAGCTTTAGCTCACCCCATGTTATTTGTTTTCCTTACAGGATGGGAAGTTTGAAAGTATTTGAGCAGCTTATATTTCCTATGGTTGTACTTGAACTATTTGAATGTAATTTTCGGTCTGTAATGAATTCTAAGCTAAGCATTGTACTTTTCATTTTGGATTGCCACTTGAAGCTGGAATAGTGTAATCTCTAATTCTAATACTCAATTTGTACGTTTGTATTAGTATAGTATATCCTTATCTACTGCGAGCGTCGCTGGAAGTGTTTAAGAACCGTCGATTGGCTAAGTTATATACTGTTATCTCTGAAGTTAATGTGGTGGTAGAAATTGTTTTGTTTCGGAAGAATCCTTTTTGTAATAGCTTAGGTTAACCGTCGGAGGAATTTGGTTTAGACTGCTTGCGTGAGTCCTGGCGAGAGTTGGGCAGACGGCCCGCCAACCCTTTGGTTCGCCTTAGGGGGAAGTGGGGTCGCCACAACTTAGGCTAAGTGCGATAAAGTACACACTCGCCTCGAAAACTCGTTTAGCAATCATTGAAAGCAAAATCAATAATAACAAGACACTGATATGCAAGCACACATGATATGTAAGAAAACAGTTCCACAATTAACTTTGAAAACAGCTCAAAAGTAAATAATGCGGGAAAGCGGTTCAAAAGTAAATTTGGAAACAGTTCAAAAGTCAATAATGCAAGAAACGGTTCATAAATAATTTTTAGAAAGAGTTTGAGGTCACTCACCTCCACGGCTCTGAAACCATCCATCAAGCTCCAAGTAGTACTAGTACAAGTCAAGCTAGGGAAAAATCCGGAAATGAAAGTTAAGCTCAAAACCAGAAAAACAGTTTTGATGTCCTTTTGCGGTAATGGCACCAAAGGCGCTACGATTGTCGGATGAAGGTGAAAAACCCACCGTTTCGAAGCTAAGAACCAGGGATACAACAATGTAGAAGGCCACTCACTCCAAATCCTAGCACAACTAGGTCAAATATGCAGAATACCAAACCAGAACCGTAATTGCAGGTTTACAAATCACACTATGCTGTAATCAGTACAACTCAGTCTATACAGGTCCAAATTCATTGATTCCAAAGGAATGCGGTAGCTAAGACATCAAGCTACATTTCATCAGAAGACACCAACATCCAAATCCAAAACAATTCCAGTCAAAACAGACGATTACAAGAGCAGTTCGCACATTCTGATCAACCCAGAACAGCAACAGTAAAATCGACATATCTCATTATACACTACTCCAATTGCCCTGAAATTTTACAGGCACCTCAAAAACATCAATACCTACAAATTTCATGTTTTAAGCAAAGGCCAATTCGGCCTCTAACCATATGATACAAAACCGGACAGAAAGGGGGTTATGAAACCCTAACTTTTCACATTTCCTTCCAAATCCAAAATTGGTTGGAATTTCCAATCATTTACACCTACTAGAGTCATTAACCATCAATTCCCATCATCAAAGATATCCACAACATCACATTCATATTAAACCAGAAAATTCCTCAATAAATTGAAAACTTCACCATCAATTCCTTCAACCCATGAAATACTCCACAAAATAACACACATGGCCACCACAAACCATTAATTAACCAATACTAGAACAAAAGGAACTTGTATATTCAACTCACCTCAAATTCAAGAGAGCTACCAACTTAGAGCTTCCCTTCAAAAACCAATCCATCCAAAGCTTTAAACCACTATAGTGCACCCTTGTGTGAAATATTTTCCAAAACCATCGGTGAAATCGCAAGATTTTGGGACAAAATTGAAGTTGGAAAATGAAGAGATTTCTTTCTCTCAAAGCTCACGGAAGAACCAGGGAAGAAATGAGATATTTTGGAGGCCAAAACAGTTTAAAAAGAAAGGAAACAATCGGTCAAAGCTGGTGACCGACTGTGACACGTCACAATCCGGCCGGATTCTTGGCCGGATTCAAGGCAGTAGCTGAACCAATTTTTTTTCAAAACCTTCAAGCAATCCGGCCAGTAATCCGGCCAAGAACAGGCCGGATTTGGCCCCTGCCAATTTTTCAAAATTTTTCTTTTCTTTTCCGAGTTTAAAAACTGTGCTACTCCGCTCGAATAACAACGATATATATAAAATGAAAACCCTTCATCATACGGGGCGTCACAATCTCCCCTCCTTAAACGAATGTCGTCCTCGACATTCCACTTGCACTAATCAAGTCAAGAATCCCTTAGACGGCACTCAAGCCTCCAAACAAGCACTAAGAATCAAACAACACTTACTTGTCTGAATTTCGGTCCTACAAGCAATCACTTATATGACAAATCATACCCACAGTCCGGCATCCTAAACTTTAAGCCTAGGACACACTACAGAGATCTGAAGCCTAAGCTCTGATACCACTTGTCACGGCCCCACCTCCCGCTAAGGCGAACCAGAGGGTTCGGCGGGCCGCCTGCCCAGCTCTCGCCGGGACTCAGTCGTTCACTACAAACCTCAAACGAATAGCAATGTAAAACTCAGATATACATCAAATTAACCAATAATTACATATCAAAAGCGAAGCGTCCACGCTTCCACTGCCACTCTGATCCTTGATCACAATTATTATACAGGAGGAAGTCCAAATCTTGACTATTACACATCCAATCAATTCTAAACGTTCAATACAATCCCGATATGATTGATTACACAAAAGGCAATCCAAATTCAATCCATACATGAGATTATCCATGAATAAACACTACAAGCCACTCCTTCGCCTTGAGCCCTGTGGAGGGGAATAAAACATTTTTGGGGTGAGCTAGAAGCTCAGCGAGTAACCAGTAAAATCAGTAATCAAATCTGTTTAACAATAGTTCATTTCAATGATGTCATTTCAATATGGAGTATCAATAATTCAAGAAACATTTACAATGGAAAGCGATAGTAACATTCATGAAAAGGATACGTTCGTTCTCCTGTCATTTCATTGCATTTGGTTTCATTCATGCATTCATTCACCCCGTCCCTGGCTTTTGGCCAGGCTCCACCAACCTACAAGGTAATACTCGAGTATACCGAAACGTTCACCCAAGTTCCTAGTCGCCCGACCGAGTCCGCTTCTGGCTCGAGACGACCGGTAACAAGGGGCAATGGCCAGTTCAGCCCAAAAGGCTTACATTCATGCACAATTAACATTTCAATCGCTCAATCATTAAAATTTCACAATCACTTAGGCTAAGTACGATAAAGTACACACTCGCCTCGAAAACTCGTTTAGCAATCATTGAAAGCAAAATCAATAATAACAAGACACTGATATGCAAGCACACATGATATGTAAGAAAACAGTTCCACAATTAACTTTGAAAACAGCTCAAAAGTAAATAAAGCGGGAAAGCGGTTCAAAAGTAAATTTGGAAACAGTTCAAAAGTCAATAATGCAAGAAACGGTTCATAAATAATTTTTAGAAAGAGTTTGAAGTCACTCACCTCCACGGCTCTGAAACCATCCATCAAGCTCCAAGTAGTACTAGTACAAGTCAAGCTAGGGAAAAATCCGAAAATGAAAGTTAAGCTCAAAACCAGAAAAATAGTTTTGATGTCCTTTTGCGGTAATGGCACCAAAGGCGCTACGATTGTCGGATGAAGGTGTAAAACCCACCGTTTCGAAGCTAAGAACCAGGGCTACAACAATGTAGAAGGCCACTCAGTCCAAATCCTAGCACAACTAGGTCAAATATGTAGAATACCAAACCAGAACCGTAATTGCAGGTTTACAAATCACACTATGCTGTAATCAGTACAACTCAGTCTATACAGGTCCAAATTCATTGATTCCAAAGGCATGCGGTAGCTAAGGCATCAAGCTACATTTCATCAGAAGACACCAACATCCAAATCCAAAACAATTCCAGTCAAAACAGACGATTACAAGCGCAGTTCGCACATTCTGATCAACCCAGAACAGCAACAGTAAAATCGACATATCTCATTCTACACTACTCCAATTGCCCTGAAATTTTACAGGCACCTCAAACACATCAATACCTACAGCTTTCATGTTTTAAGCAAAGGCCAATTCTGTGACGCCCCGTATGAAGGAGGGTTTTCATTTTATATTTATCGTTGTTGTTCGAGCGGAGTGGCACAGCTTTTCAACTTGGAAAAGAAAAGAAAAGTTTTGAAAAACGACAGGGGCCAAATCCGGCCTGAAATCCGGCCAGTTTCTGGCCGGATAGCTGGCCGGATTGCCTTGCAGTTTTGAAAAAAAATTGAATTGGCCACTGCCTTGAATCCGGCCAAGAATCCGGCCGAAAATCCGGCCAGATTCCGGCCGGATTCTGACGTGGCAGAGTCGGTCATGAGCTTTGACCGGCTGTTTCCTCCCTTTTTATTCCACTTTTGCACCCAAAATATCTCATTTCTTCCCTGGTTCTTCCGTGAGCTTTGAGAGAAAAGAAAAAACTCCATTTCTTCCCTTTGATTTCCTTCTTTGAATCTTGAGTTTTAATCGGGGGTTTTGGCAAATATTTCACACAAGGGTGCACTATGGTGGTTTAAAGCTTTGGATGGATTGGTTTTTGAAGGGAAGCTCTAAGTTGGTAGCTCTCTTGAATTTGAGGTGAGTTGAATATACAAGTTACTTTTGTTCTAGTATTGGTTAATTAATAGTTTGTGGTGGCCATGTGTGTTATTTTGTGGAGTATTTCATGGGTTGAAGGAATTGATGGTGAAGTTTTCAATTTATTGAGGAATTTTCTGGTTTAATATGAATGTGATGTTGTGGATATCTTTGATGATGGGAATTGATGGTTAATGACTCTAGTAGGTATAAATGATTGGTAATTGTAACCAATTTTGGATTTGGAAGGAAATGTGAAAAGTTAGGGTTTCATAACCCCCTTTCTGTCCGGTTTTGAATCATATGGTTAGAGGCCGAATTGGCCTTTGCTTAAAACATGAAAGTTGTAGGTATTTATGTGTTCGAGGTGTCTGTAAAATTTCAGGGCAATTGGAGTAGTGTAGAATGAGATATGTCGATTTTACTGTTGCTGTTCTGGGTTGATCAGAATGTGCGAACTGCGCTTGTAATCATCTGTTTTGGCTGGAATTGCTTTGGATTTGGATGTTGGTGTCTTCTGATGAAATGTAGCTTGATGTCTTAGCTACCGCATGCCTTTGGAATCAATGCATTTGGACCTGTATAGACTGAGTTGGACTAATTACAGCATAGTGTGATTTGTAAATCTGCAATTACGGTTCTGGTTTGTTATTTGGCATATTTGACCTAGTTGTGCTAGGATTTGGAGTGAGTGGCATTCTACATTGTTGTAGCCATGGTTCTTAGCTTCGAAACGGTGGGTCTTGCACCTCCATCCGATACTCGTAGTACCTTTGGTGCCATTACCGTAAAAGGACGTCAAAACTGTTTTTCTGGTTTTGAGCTTAACTTTCATTTCCGGACTTTTCCCTAGCTTGACTTGTACTAGTACTACTTGGAGCTTGATGGATGGTTTCAGAGCCGTGGAGGTGAGTGACCTCAAACTCTTTCTAAAATTATTTATGAACCGTTTCTTGCATTATTGACTTTTGAACTGTTTCCAAATTTACTCTTGAACCGCTTTCCCGCATTATTTACTTTTGAGCTGTTTTCAAAGTTAATTGTGGAACTGTTTTCTTACATATCATGCGTGCTTGCATATCAGTGTCTTGTTATTATTGATTTTGCTTTCAATGATTGCTAAACGAGTTTTCGAGGCGAGTGTGTACTTTATCGCACTTAGCCTAAGTGATTGTGAAATTTTAATGATTGAGCGATTGAAATGTTAATTGTGCATGAATGTAAGCCCTTTGGGCTGAACTGGCCATTGCCCCTTGTTACCGGTCGTCTCGAGCCAGAAGCGGACTCGGTCGGGCGACTAGGAACTTGGGTGAACGTTTCGGTATACTCGAGTATTACCTTGTAGGTTGGTGGAGCCTGGCCAAAAGCCAGGGACGGGGTGAATGAATGCACGAATGAAACCAAATGAAATGAAATGACAGGAGAACAAACGTACCCTTTTCATGAATGTTACTATCGCTTTCCATTGTAAATATTTCTTGAATTATTGATACTCCACATTGAAATGACATTATTGAAATGAACGATTGTGAAACTGATTTGATAACTGATTTTATTGGTTACTCGCTGAGTTTCTAGCTCACCCCAAAAATGTTTTATTCCCCTCCACAGGGCTCAAGGCGAAGGAGTGGCTTGTAGTGTTTATTCATGGATTATATCATGTATGGATTGAACTTGGATTTCCTTTTGTGTGATCAGTCATATTGGGATTGTATTGAACGTTTAGAATTGATTGGATGTGTAATAGTCAAGATTTGGACTTCCTCCTGTATAATAATTGTGATCAAGGATCAGAGTGGCGCAGTGGAAGCGTGGACGCTTCGCTTTTGATATGTAAATGTTGGAATATTTGATTTCTATGTAAAGTTTGGGAACCTTTGATGTATATTGGAGATTTATATTGTAATATTTGAGGTTTTTTCTTGTAATTCATTTGAGGATTGTAGTGAACGACTGAGTCCCGGCGAGAGCTGGGCAGGTGGCCCGCCGAACCCTCTGGTTCGCCTTAGGGGGAGGTGGGGCCGTGACAAATTCGGCCTCTAACCATATGATACAAAACCGGACAGAAAGGGGGTTATGAAACCCTAACTTTTCACATTTCCTTCCAAATCCAAAATTGGTTGGAATTTCCAATCATTTACACCTACTAGAGTCATTAACCATCAATTCCCATCATCAAAGATATCCACAACATCACATTCATATTAAACCAGAAAATTCCTCAATAAATTGAAAACTTCACCATCAATTCCTTCAACCCATGAAATACTCCACAAAATAACACACATGGCCACCACAAACCATTAATTAACCAATACTAGAACAAAAGGAACTTGTATATTCAACTCACCTCAAATTCAAGAGAGCTACCAACTTAGAGCTTCCCTTCAAAAACCAATCCATCCAAAGCTTTAAACCACTATAGTGCACCCTTGTGTGAAATATTTTCCAAAACCATCGGTGAAATCGCAAGATTTTGGGACAAAATTGAAGTTGGAAAATGAAGAGGTTTCTTTCTCTCAAAGCTCACGGAAGAACCAGGGAAGAAATGAGATATTTTGGAGGCCAAAACAGTTTAAAAAGAAAGGAAACAGTCGGTCAAAGCTGGTGACCGACTGTGACACGTCACAATCCGGCCGGAATCTGGCCGGATTTCCGGCCGGATTCTTGGCCGGATTCAAGGCAGTAGCTGAACCAATTTTTTTTCAAAACCTTCAAGCAATCCGGCCAAGAACAGGCCGGATTTGTGGCCGGATTTGGCCCCTGCCAATTTTTCAAAATTTTTCTTTTCTTTTCCGAGTTTAAAAACTGTGCTACTCCGCTCGAATAACAACGATATATATAAAATGAAAACCCTTCATCATACGGGGCGTCACATAAACCCTCTAAGGCAGTCTTAGTTGCGTTGGGGAGAATATTTAACTCCTTCTTCTGGGACAATGCACAGGACTCTAAACGAATACACTGGGCGTCTTGGGAGAAGTTGTACTTCCCCACGAAGGAGGGTGGATTGGGGGTGAGGTCGTTGGATGACATAGTCAAAGTCTTCTCTTATAAGTTATGGTGGAGGTTACGTTAGAGGGGATCCGTCTGGTCGGACTTTATGTTCTCTAAGTATATCGGAGACCAGCACCCACTTCAGGTAGCGGTAGCCAGATTGAAGGGTACATGGAAGCGGATAATTGGTATACAGGAGATGGCTGAGGCTCACATCTTGTGACGCCCCGAAAGGATGAGTGTGAGAACCCGAAAATTTTTATATATTTTTGAGACATTATTTTGTTTCCTTGTCTATAATTTTATGCCTTTCTTCAATATATTAATTTCCTATACATTTTTATAAAGTAATATAATTTTCAAATCATTTCCTTGATACAAATTAGTCCACGTTGAGTTTGAAGTGTATTATGGACGTGGGACCCACTAGTGCGGTACATGCAATATATTTTTGACAACTTGTTGGAGTTTTGTATTAAGTGATATTATTTTCCAAGGTGCTAAGAGATTTGTATTAGAGAGACAAAAAGATAAGTTTTAAGCTAAAAGGTGACAAGTGTCACCATTCAATTCATCCTTGGACTTTTGACCAAGATATTTTTACCTTCTTAAAGCTAATTTTGGCCAATTTATTTCTTCATTTTTAGCTCCTTTGGCCGGCCCTCTCAACAAGAGAAGAAAAGAAAGCTCTCAACTTGTTTCTTCCATTTCTTGCCTTGATCTCACAAACCAACCGTTAAAATTTTGATTTGCTCCATAAAAACCTTTCTCTTGGTAGGATTAAGGTGAGTGGTGAAGTGGTTTGAGAAGCAAAGGTGCAAAGTTGCTTGTTGTCTTGAGGTTACAAGGTGAGTTGTTAAGAATCTTTCCCTTTAGCTTTGATAATGTTCAATTGGTGGCTTTAGTGGTTTAATATGATGACATATGGTGTGATTATGGTTTATTTATGGTTGGAAGCGAAGGTTTGATGGATTTGGATTTATTATTGTTATTTTTCTGTTTTGTATGATGAGCATGGTTTAATCATGGTATGATGGCTGGTAATGGTGTAAAATGAAGCTTGTATATGTTAGTTGAAGTTGGTTGCGGAAAATTTCAGCTTTGTGCGGAAATTTCAGGTTTGGGTTTCAAATATGCCCTGTTCTGACCGGATTTATTTGAGCATGTTAGAGGCCTAATCAGGCTAAGGTTAAAACATAAAAGTTGTAGAAAATGGTGTTAACTAGCTGCCTGTAAACTTTTAGCTCGATCTGAGCACTGTAGCATGTGAAATGATCGAAATACCCTTGACTGTCCATGAACCCTGTTTCGCGCCCAGATTTCTGTTTTCGTGGGGTTTCCCATTTTTTACCATGAAATTGCATGATTTGGCTTTGGAGGTCTTCATAAGAAATGTAGGTTTATGTCTTGGCTTCGAAACTCCATAAGATTCGTTTCAATCCGATAAGTGTAGCTTCAGTTATGGATATTGTGCTGAAAGGTGTATTTGATAGTTTATGATGTGTATGTGGTTAATTCGAGATGAATTGGTGTTGCTTGTAGGTTGGAAATGAAGCATTTATCGGGAAATGCTGTCCAAACTTATAGAGTGTATGATTGCTTTGAGTTGTGATTTAGGGCTTGGATTCGGACAAAGTAAGGATATATGATGGATGGTTCCTGAGCCGTGGAGGTGAGTGACCCTAAACTGTTTCCAAAGTTATTTTTGAACCGTTTCTTGCATTATTTACTTGTTTGCATATCATGTGTGCCGGCATACGAGTTCATGACATGATTTGGCTTAACTGAGTTCTTGGGAAGTCTGTGCTGAACACCAACGTCTCCACCTCTGTTCATTTGGAGCAAATAGCTCCCTCTTACTGTTTCACTGCTACTGGATCTATTTGAGCGTTGGGTGTTTGAGTGCAATGATGTCACTGGCTCACGAGAGCAAAAATACGTACATTTGATCTTGGAATCATGACATCATCGAAATGCATTATTGTGAAATATATTTGATTACTGATTTTATTGGTTACTCACTGAGCTTTTAGCTCACCCCAAAACTATTTTATTCTCCTCCACAGGGCTCGTGGCGAAGGAAGGCTTGTAGTACTTATTCACGTGACTGGATGGCATTATCTTGTACCGTTTGGATTTGGAATCATTTTATGTATAGCTGGGAATTAGTTTCCGCTTCGCTTATGATATGTAATTATTGGAGAATTCGATGTAAATTTGAGATATATCTTGTAATTTAATTGAGCACTTTAGTGAACGACTGAGTCCCGGCGAGCGCTGGGCAGGCGGCCCGCCGAACTCTCTGGTTCGCCTTAGGGGGAGGTGGGGCTGTCACACATCTCGTGGAGTCTGGTACCGGGTATGGTGGACTTCTGGCTTGACACTTGGTGTGATATTGGACCCCTCCGTACATTGGTGCCAGCGGATAAGGATAGCCCTCATTTTTTGGTGGCAAAGTTCTTGGGACGGGAAGGGTGGAACAGGGACAGTCTCCTGCAATGGCTTCCGGATCATCTCATTGATTCGATTGTGGATATCCCTTTGGACCTGGAAGGGTAGGATCGGATCATGTGGGCACGGTCAGCGAAGGGGTGCTTTTCGCTAAGCTCGGCTTGGGAGCTGTGTCGGCAATGTAGAGGCGGCTTCTCGATGCATGGTATGGTTTGGAATAGGGGTGTCCCGCTGAAGATGTCTATTTTTTCTTGGAGACTGTTAAGGAACTATGTCCCTTTGGATTCGGTGCTCTGTCGGAGAGGGCTGCCCTTGGTGTCCAGATGCCCCTGCTGTCTGGAGGATGAGAAATCAGTGCTTCACCTGTTTGTCAATGGCCCGGTGGCATGGGAGGTTTGGGGGCATTTTGGTAATAGGTTTGGCATACTTCGCTTGCCGCTTGAGGATCTTTAGCTACTGTGGATAAAATGGGCCACGTCGCTGCCTCGCTTCCCCTCCCTTCATATCCGATGTATCCTTCCGATATTGGTATCTTGGTTTATCTGGCAGGGGTGAAATAAGGCGAGGTTCGAAGGGCAAGCCTTTTCAGCTCGGAGGGTGATCCGGGAAGTGGTTAACTTCATATATGACTTAGGAAGAGCCCGGAAACTTGAGAAGGCACAGTTCTATGGAGACCTGGATAGTGATTGGGCAAGCTTGGCTCATTCGGTGGCCCGTAAATGGCAGGCAGTAGTAGTTACATGGAGTAAACCTCCACCCCAGTGATACAAATTAAACACAGATGCTAGCGTGGTCAACGGAAGGGCTAGTGGCGGAGGGGTATTGCGCAACTCCGATGGTAGACTTATATTTGCATTTTATAAGGAGTTTGGGGAGAAGGGGGTCCTGCAGGCTGAGGCACTAGCAGTACTGGAAGGGTTGCGAGTGTATGCGGCAAAGGGGGTATGGGAGGTGTTGGTGGAGGTTGACTCTGCGGTTCTTGTGTCACTAGTAAAATCGTCGGCTCTAGAAGGTTGGTCGCATTGCAATTTGCTGAGACGGATTCGTCGACTTCGGGATCAGGTGTCGGTTTCGTTTATCCACATCTTCTGTGAGGCAAATATGGTTGCCGACAGGTTAGCGGCTTTGCAAGGGTATCCTAGTATGGTGTTTGACTCTGTTCAGCAGCTACCGAGGGAGATTTGCAGTTGTCTGGCTATGGATGCTAGGGAATTCCCATCCCTTAGACTAGTGACTTGTTAGGGGGTAGGGCCCTGTCAGTTTATTCTCTATATCTTTTGTATCTGTCTCTCGTTGCCTTGGAATAAATAAAAGGGTCTACATTTCTTTAAAAAGAAAAATTAAATATTTGGGTAATATTCTTGTTTTGGGGTTTGATGAGAGGATTTTCATTTATTTTGTGAATTTAGCATTTAGTTTTGATAAGCTTCATCTTAAATCCTTAGCTTTATTTTATTTTAATTTTGCCCCTTAAAAGCTTCTTTTATTCTTTCAATTGGGTCCCACTTGTTTTAAATTTCTTGAATATAGGTTGTTTACTTTCATTTAAATGCTTTCATGATTCAATGTCATATGTATTTCCATTTCTTGTGATTATTTATTAATTAAAATGATGCCTTGACCATTTTTTTTTAAACTCTTTTTTTTTTTATTAAATCAGGAACAAAGTTACAAGCGCAAACTCGGGAGTACTACTCCCTCACATCAGCCTAACTTGGCGGAGAGATGGAACTCCTACCCTATCTAGAAATAATGCTCCTCTTGCTAACTGGGGCAAATCTGAAGCTGCCAGATAAATGTGTTCCCGGGCATGCTGGCAACCAGCATTGGCCAAACTATCTGCTACCTGGTTAGCCTGACGATAACAGTGAAGAAGCCGTGGAAAGTGGGACGCCAACCCCGCCAACTGCTGCACCTCTGTGTAAATACCCCAAGGGCAAAGTACTGACCAAGTCAAGATGCGGACTAACACCAAGGAATCCAGTTCAACGTCAAAGGTACCGAACCCCCTTTGGAGACACAATCTGACCCCAAAAAGCAAAGCGCGGGCCTCAGCCTGCATACTCGAAGCCAAACCGAAACTGCATGAAAATGCCAGCACCAACCTACCACTCGAGTCCCGAAGCACGCCCCCTCCCCCACTCAAACTAGGGTTACCCTTAGAACAGCCGTCCGTGTTGAGTTTTAGGACTCCGTGGGAGGGCCGTACCCATTTAACCAACGTATATGAAACTGGCATGTGCCATGTCGAGATGGCCAAATAGAATTGAATCCAAGAAAGCGACGGAGCCCGCCCTTAGAATTGATGCCTTGACCATTTTCTTTGTTTTGGAGGGTAAATAAGTAACTTCATTTCCTTAGGTCACCAATTCAAGGGAGGTATACTCTACTCTTTCTTTTGATTTTACTTGATCCTATGTGCTCATTGCTCCTATGTGATTTTATGTGTGTAATTGCATGCTTTTTTGAATGTTTTCTTTATTTTCTTTTATTTCATTTATTTATTCACTTTATTGGTTTTAATTTTGTATATTCATTTTTATTTAATTTTTGGTTATATGGGAGGCATTAAATGCCAAATTGTAATAGTTAGATTATTATTTTATTTTATTTCATTCTTTCCTCTTTTAGATTGTAGTTAGGACCCCCCAAGTGTAATAGTTAGGTCTTTATTCGTTTTTATTTGCTTTGTGTGTTTTGCATGCTTGTGTGTTACGTGTTACTCGCTTTCTTAGGGTCTTGCATTTAGATATCATGCTTATGTGCTAGTGCTTTATGTGGTTTATGTGTTTATTTGCTTTATATGATTTATTTGATTATAATAAATGAATGACGTCACCACACTAGTCCAACGCTAGTTGTGCCCCTTTTTTCGATTTCTCGCTTGTCCAACGCTAGTGGGAACTTATAGACATGGGTTAGTCCAACGCTAGACCCTTAGGGACCATCCACGCACTATATCATATTTGTGTGATAATCACTACATTTTCATGCATACTTTCTACTTTTTAGGGTTTTTTATCATTTTGCATGACGTTTCCTCTATATGTATATCCCTTATCCCTATGTGTGAAGCATGACTTGTAGACTTGTATTCCATTTGAGAAAATTAAAACTAGATTAGATCATTTGCTTGATTAGATAGGGAAATACCCCTCGAATATGGGATATGGACGAGTATGACTCTCTAGCCTTAGCACGCTCATATTCCCTCTATTAAAGGGAAAATCAAAGTCACGAATTTTAGCCCCCCGCACACGTTATGATGCATTCCTTTAGGTCATGTATATTTATATAATTATTTTTTTTTCTTTTCTTCAAATCTCATATTTTTGCATATTCGTGACCTTTTCAAAGAGTCACTCTTGGGCATCACAATTAATGTGATTTACACCAATTAAGCTTTGAAGAGATATTCCGACCCCCGATATCCTCCTAGGGTTAGGTTTTGCATCCATATAGTGACATCCAAATGTGATAAATTCTTAGGTTAAAAGAAGACAATTTTTGACTAAATCACGCAACTAGCTTTAGTTAGGTTGAAAGGGTGCCTTGGATTTTATCCTTGCCTTCCCTCCCTTCAAATGTAACTCCCGACCCCTTTTCTCTTGATTTTCGCAGACTTGGAGTCGTTTAAAAAGGTTTTTTTCTACTTTTTCTTTAAAAATTCATTTTAGGTGACTTGGTACATCTTAACTATATACCAAGTGGCGACTTCTATTTTTTATTAAAAATCCTTTTTAAACTTTTATTTTTGGGTCAAAATCGTCGTACTTTTTAAGTCCCATTTAGGCCCATTTTCTTTATTTTCTAAAAATTACAAAACTCATTTTTTACTCAAAATAAATCAAAAATCCATTGTTATAAAAAACTTTAAATTTTTTTTTAAAAATGGGGCACGACAGGAAATTGGAAGGAAGTTAAACAGATCAATCCAAATCATGCATAAGCAACTTGATAGAATTGAGAATGAATCTCTCAAGAGGAGGGGTTCCACTCAATCTAGCCATGCTAATGTGTCAAACCATCAATTTTGTACCCTCAAGGAGTGCCCTACGAGCTTATGAGAGATACAAATGCACTTATGATGACTATATGGAGAACCAAAAGAGGACATGTCGAGCATTTAACAGGAGTTCATCCTCAACCAAATCAGCTTGTTCTTTTGAGAGGTCTCATGATCATAACCGAGCCATGGAGCTTAAGAATTCTCATAGTAGGTCGACATGTAGTGAGCTAAAGGAAGAAAGGTCGCTCAAAAGGGAAAAAGTGCAGATTACATCAATTTCTTCCAAGACTAAGCATGCAAGTATATCAACCATAGATGACAAATTTAGTCGAGTATGGGAAACATATCAGCACCTCTTACAACAAAAGCAAGAGAAAGAACGAGTTGTGCTTGCTAATGAAAAGTGTGAGGTAAAACTTGAGAGTGCACTTGAAGTAAAAATCGAGGAAAATGTAAAAGAGAAAGAGAGTGAACACTCAAAAGAATTGAGTGTGGGAAAATCCTTGGGTGCTTCGACCATAGTGGAAACAAAAGGAGAAGAGTTAAAGAATTAAGTTGTTCAATTCCTACATCTATTGGAGAGTTAAAGAGCTTTCATGGAGTTGGAGTCTCAAGTGTTAAGTCCTTTTGCTCTCAACAAATGATCAATTTCTCATCGAGAGTTGATGTGCTTGTTAATCGGCCTCTTGATGTTTCAAAGGGAGTAACTCTACTTGAGTCTTGTTCTATAGTTCGTTATCATTCATCTAATGATACTCCATTAATTCCTTTTCGATTTTATGAGATTTCTAAATCTGATTCTCTTGTTTCTTTTGAAGGAATTGTGGTTGATCAAGCGTTACCAACTTTCAAAAATTGTAAAGCTGGCTGATTATGTCCAATGTCTACTCAAGAAGTGCCATTGATACCAAGGCATACTTTGGAGCTTGCTACTATTGGCTTTGAGAGTTTGCTACCAGCTGAATGTTGCAATTTTGCAAGCATAATTCGGCCTCCTAAATCTGGAGTTGAAGTGTTCATTTTGTCAACTTTAACTTGTGCTAGTTCGTGTGCTCAATATGGAGTGAATTTCACTTCATTGTTGCCTCTTACATTGGACGATGTGAACATGTGTGTCAATCAAGATCCGAATGTTGTTCTTACGTTACTGATTCATGCTTCGATGGATGTTCAATAAGATTGGTTCATTGTTCCATCTCAAGATGTGCAAGTTGTGCCAAATAGACAATAACTAGTGATGAATAATACAACTTTGTAATCCGCAATTTTTCTAAGCTGATTAAGCATCATTATAAAGATCCTTACCTAGTGAATGCCAATGGCAAGTTTGTGAGTAGTTTTATATCTACAAATACTAATTGTGTGATTTATTGTGTAAGGCCAAATTTGACCAGCCATGACAAAAGGTGGAATCGAGAGTCTTTGAGTACTACACAGAATTTTCACAAGTTTTACACAAGCTGTTTCTTGTCGTGGCGAATGTCCTTGTTTAAAAACAACTGAGGCTGACCAAATGACATGTAGCTTGGCTCATGGTCCTTCATCTATTTCCAACATTGTTGTCCTTTAAGCGCACTGTCGATTTGTGGACAAATCGCTTCAAGAGGAAAGCAATGATACAAACATGAAAGAATTGGTTCCCTTCCAAATCCATAAAGATTTCGTTTACTTAATCTTCAAAGCTGGTCATGCTCAACAAGCTTTAAATCATGTCCAATCTGTCCAATTCACATTGGTGAAGATATGCGGACCATTGAAGGCTTTCAAGTTGAAGAGCTTCCATGGGTTACTTTGCTCCAGCTTGTTGTCTCAAACGAAGATTAGTTTCGTTAGTAATTTTCTAAGCTATTGAAATCATTTTTTTAGGGTTGTTAAGCAAGGGTTTATTTGTTATTTACCTTGCTATTTTAGTCATTAATTTTTAGCTTAATAATTCGGCTAGCATTGTCATTGTTTTACCTGAATTCTAGTCATTAGTTTTAGGTCAATAAGTGAGTCCAAATCACATTAGAGTTTTGAGTCATTGTAAGCTTATAAATAGCCTATCTTTCCAACGTTTTATGCTTAATCAGAAATTTTCCAGAAATTAACGTGAGTTTATCACTTTTCTCTTGTCCAAAAGAGTCTTTCTTGAATATTTGAGAGTTTCTTGAGAGTATTCAAATCGAACTTATCAATCAAGAAATCACCCTTGGTTGTGGTGTTCTTCTACAAATAACTTTGGTTTGCTAAGTTATTAAGTTTTGTGTTAAGAAATTTTCTTAGTTCATAGCTTCGTGGCTTAGAAGGGTCAAAAGTTTCTGCAATTTATGAAGAACTGGTTCCTTTCCAAAGCCATAAAGATTTCTTTTACTTAATCTTCAAAGTTGGTCATGCTCAACAAGCTTTAAATCGTGTCCAATTTGTCCAATTCACATTGGTGAAGATATGCGGACCATTGAAGGCTTTCAAGTTGAAGAGCTTCCATGGGTTACTTTGCTCCAGCTTGTTGTCTCAAATGAAGAGTAGTTTCGTTAGTAATTTTCTTAGCTATTGAAATCATTTGTTTAGGGCTGTTAAGCAAGGGTTTATTTGTTATTTACCTTGCTGTTTTAGTTGTTAATTTTTGGCTTAATAATTCGGCCATCATTGTCTTTGTTTTAGCCGAATTCTAGTCATTAGTTTTAGGTCAATAAATGAGTCCAAATCACATTAGGGTTTCGAGTCATTGTAAGCTTATAAATAGCCTATCTTTCCGACATTTTATGGTTAATAAAAAATTTTCTAGATATTTGTGACAGCCCCACCTTCCCCTAAGGCGAACCAAAGGGGTTAGCGGACTGCCTGCCCAGCTCTCGCCAGGACTAACGAGCAGTTACACGCAATCTAAAACGTTTCGGGAAAGTAAAAGCGCGCTCGGACAAGCCACAAGTATCAAAATAGCAAAATAAAAAAAAAAATGAAAACGATGAATAGTGCCTGGAACAGGGGAATCCGGCCGGAATCTGGCCGGATTAGCGGCCGGATTCTTGGCCGGATACTGTCCAGTGGCTAACTTCCGGATTCAAAATTTTCGCCAAGCAATCCGGCCGACAATCCGGCTAGTTTCTGGTCGGATTCCTGGCCGGATTCAGTCCAGTGCTCTTCGGTCAAAAATTTTTCTTTTGCCGTTTGAAAGCCGAATCGTTCCGAAGTCCAACCAAACATGAATACATTGAAATTCAACATTTACAACCACATTGGCATGTCAAAAGCTATTCATCATGAATACACATGTTCGGTTTGCCAATCAAAAGATGAACCCAATACACATTAGGGTTTCATGCAAAGAGCTATTCAAAATAGACATATACATGGCTCAATTTGGCAACCAACAAGTACGATCTTCCAAAAATGATCATTTTCCTATAAGGAAAACAAATGGAACGGAGTGAGCTAACGCCCAGTGAGTTACTACCACATAAGCATCCAAGATCACATAAGCATAACCGTTCATTTCAAGAATGCAAATAAGAAGCAAAACAAATCGGTAAAAGGATATGGACGGCTCTCAAGAGCCCATTTCCACGCTTACATTCTTGATCCAACTTCATTGACCCTCCGTCAATGTTAAAAGTACTAAACCGTAGACCTCACTTCACTTCCATTCCTTCCACCCAACATACCCCAACCGGGCCCGCACTCCAAGCAGTAGCTTTAGGTGATACTCGAGTACACCGGAACCAAGGGTCTCATTACCACAAGATTCCCTTTTCAGTCCCCGTGGCTAGTCAATTTTCACGACCAAGCCCTCGCTGGCTCGATTCAAATGACTACCAACGGGGTCGAGCTCAGTAGTACAGTAGGGCCGTTGGATACTCATCCAACCGACACCCAAACAATATCCCATGAATGGAATCCAATAACTCATATATCAGTACAGTAATACAGTGAAACGGTAAACAGTCATTCACAAGAATAAAAGGAATGAGGGCGGTCAAGTACACCCTCACCCTAATCATTTCCAATAGCCAAACAAGCCTTCAAGGCATCACAATCACATATAGCAAAGCCACATTATGAACATCCAAGTGAGTAGTATACTCACCACTCACGTAGGTGAGGTTTCATGCACCGTCGTCCAAAGTACGTCGTGCACTAACGTCACGCCCTAGAACACGTAAACAAATACCATAAGACTCGATAACGAGTCATAAATCCATGCCAATCGCAACCCCAATAGGGTTTCATATGCATATATAAGCATGATAGCAAACCAGAAAATCAGGAAATGCAACTATATTAGCCCTAACAACAAAAACAGTTTTGGCCTCCTAATGCGGTAATGGCACAACATGCGCTACGCTTATCGGATGAGGGTGTAAGACCCACCATCTCGAAGCTAAACGACAGAGATACAAAAATGTAGAAGGCCACTCAGTCCAAATCCTAGCACAACTAAGTCAAAAAATGCAGAATACCAAACCAGAACCGTAATTGCAGGTTTACAAATCACACTATGCTGTAATTAGTCCAACTCAGTCTATATAGGTCCAAATGCATTGATTCCAAAGGCATACGGTAGCTAAGACATCAAGCTACATTTCATCAGAAGACACCAACATCCAAATCCAAAGAAATTCAAGTCAAAACAGACGATTACAAGCGCAGTTCGCACATTCTGATCAACCCAGAACAGCAACAGTAAAATCGACATATCTCACTCTACACTACTCCAAATGACCTGAAAGTTTACAGGAACCTCAAAGACATCAATACCTACAACTTTCATGTTTTAAGAAAAGGCCAATTCGGCCTTTAACCATATGATACAAAACTGGACAGAAAAGGGGGTTATGAAACCCTAACTTCCTCAAATTCCTTCCAAACCCAAAATTGATTGCAATTACCAATCATTTACATCCACTAGAGTCATAACCCCTCATTACCAACCATCATAAATAACCACAACATCATGATCACATTAAAACAGAAAATTCCTCAATAAAATAAAAACTTCACCAATTCATCTCAAACCAAGATATAAATCACAAATTTCAGCACTTTAGCCACCACTAGGCACAAATTAAACATCATTAAGTGTAGGAGGAAGTGTAAGCACCACTTACCAAGTAAACAAGAGAGAGGGAGTTGTAGAACACCTTAGCTTCCTTAGAAACTTCACCAAACAACTTACTAGCACCTAATGGAAGGATTTTATGGAGTAGAAACTAGTTTATGTGATTGGTTTTGGAAGATTGAGCTAAGTGGAAGCTAAAATGGTGAAGAGTTTCTTCCTTCTTTGCTCAAGAGAGATCTGGCCACCAAGGAGTAAGAAATGGTGAATTTTGTGGTAATTTTAGGATATTTAACCAATTGGTCAAAAGGTCAAAAAAAAGAATAGTAAGTCATAAGTCACCACCAACCTCATAGTGACACATGTCACCACTTTAAATGCAAACCTATCCTTCTTTCCCCCTCTCAAATCAATCACTTCACATTCTCTACTTATCTCCTAACACCCGATAAATTTTACACAGTATCCAAAACTTAACCTTATTGGCCGAATTTTTCCGAACTTTTCGCACTAGTGGGGCCCACGTCCATAATATATCCGTAATTTTTCAAAAACTACCCAATGCTAGAAAAATCATCTAAAAATTATAAATACTCATAAAATCCACCAAGAAAATTTTCCTAAGCCAAAAAAATGCAGAAAACATGCAATTAAAGGGGAAAAACCCTAGGAAAATTATTAGGGAAAAAATACGGGTTCTCACACTCTCTACCCCTTAAAAGAATTTCGTCCTCGAAATTTCTCACCTTAACTCCCAAAAAGGTTTGGATACTTCTTTCACATCTCTTCTTCCACTTCCCAAGTAGCTTCCTCAATCCCGTGATTTCTCCATAGCACTTTTACTAACGGAATCTGCTTGGTTCTGATCTCTTTGACTTTCCGGTCAAGCACTTGGACAGGTTTCTCTTCATAAGCAAGTGATTCGTCTACTTCAATCTCCTCCGGTTGTAATACATGGGATGGGTCGGGATGATACTTCTTTAACACCGAGACGTGGAACACATCATGAACTCGAGAAAGACTGGATGGCAGTTCTAATCGATACGCGACCGCTCCTACCCTCTGGAGAATCTTGTAGGGTCCGACGTACCGCGGTTGAAGCTTCTTTCCTTTGCCCGCTGTAATACTTCGTAAGGGTGTGATCTTGAGAAATACGTGGTCTCCAACTTCAAACTCCAAGTCTTTTCTTCGATTATCCGCGTAGCTCTTTTGTCGACTTTGAGCTGTTTGGAGTCGTTGCCGTATCAACTTGACCTTCTCTTGGGCCTCTTCCATCCATGGAATAGTTGCCGGGTCTAGTGCTTTCTTTTCGCCAACTTCGTCCCAGTAAATCGGCGAGCGGCATTTGCGTCCGTAGAGAGCTTCGTATGGAGCCATCTGAATCGACGAATGAAAGTTATTGTTGTACGCAAACTCTACCAAGGTCATATGTTGAACCCAGTTGCCACTGAAATCCAAAATGCAAGTTCGTAGCATGTCCTCGAGAGTTTGAATCGTCCGCTCTGACTGTCCATCCGTCTGAGGGTGATAGGTCGTGCTCAAATTGAGTTTAGTCCCCAGGGTTTCTTGAAACTTCTGCCAAAACCGAGATACAAACCGTGGATCCCGATCAGAGACGATGCTCACAGGAACACCATGTAGCCTTACTATCTCGTCCATGTACAGTCGGGCCAACTTGTCCAGGGAATATTTCATGTTCACCGGAAAGAAATGGGCCGACTTGGTTAAGCGATCAACGATCACCCAAACGGCATCGTGTCCTCTTTGCGTCCTCGGTAAACCGGAAACGAAGTCCATTGTGATATTTTCCCACTTCCACTCGGGTATCTCCAAGGGTTGTAACAGACCCGATGGTTTTTGATGCTCTGCTTTCACCTGCTGGCAAATGAGACACTTTTGCACGTACTGAGCGATTTCCCTCTTCATATTGTCCCACCAATAGATTCCTTTCAGGCCCTGATACATCTTGCTGCTGCCCGGATGGATTGTATACTTGGACCGATGAGCTTCCTCCAGAATTTCCGTTTTCAACGATTCCTCCTTGGGTACCACTATTCGGTTTCGATATTTCAAAATGCCCTCAGGACTAAAATTGAAGTCCGTTGTTTCTCCCTTCTCCACTTTCTCTCTCCACTTCCGTACCATCAAATCTTCATTTTGCGCCTCTTTAATGCGTTCCAGTAGAGTGGAGGTCACCCTAACATTGCTAAATAGCACCTTATGGCTCCCAAGACAGGGTCTCCACTCACATACGGATTCTAGTAAATCCCACTCTTTAATCATCAACCCTGCTACTTGCACCTTACGACTCAAGGCATCGGCTACCACATTTGCCTTTCCCGGATGGTAGTTGATGGTGCAGTCGTAATCTTCCAAAAATTCCATCCACCGTCGTTGCCTCATGTTCAGTTCCTTCTGGGAGAAAAGGTACCTAAGACTCTTATGATCCGAGTACACTTCAAAGGTCACCCCATATAGGTAATGCCTCCACTTTTTCAGAGCAAACACAACCACGGCTAGTTCCAGATCGTGGGTCGGGTAATTCTGCTCGTAAAGCTTCAACTTCCTAGAGGCAAAAGAAATTACATTACGGTTCTGCATCAAAACACACCCTAGACCTTCTCGCGACGCATCTGCATACACCGAGAACCCGTCCACTCCATTTGGCAAGACCAGTATTGGAGCCGTGGTCAATCTTCTCTTTAATTCCTGAAAACTTGTTTCGCATCGGGCGTTCCAAATAAATCGACCATGCTTCTTTGTCAAGTCAGTTAAAGGTCCTGCTAATTTGGAGAAATCTTTAATGAAACGTCGGTAGTACCCAGCTAGCCCTAGAAAGCTACGAATTTTCGTGGGATTTTCTGGTCTCTTCCAATTTGTCACGGCCTCTACCTTTGCCGGGTCCACCGAAATACCTTCGTGGGAGATTACGTGCCCTAGGAATGCTACTTTCTCCAGCCAGAACTCGCATTTACTAAACTTGGCGTACAACTGATGTTCCCTTAATGTCTGCAACACCACTCTCAAATGCTCCTCATGCTCATCGCGTGTCTTAGAGTAGACCAAAATGTCATCAATGAACACAACGACAAATCGGTCTAGATTGGGTTTGAAAACCCTTTGCATTAGGTCCATAAAGGCGGCGGGAGCATTGGTCAGTCCAAAAGGCATAACGGCGAACTCGTAATGCCCATATCTCGAGTTGAAAGCAGTTTTCGGTATATCCTCCTTCCTAATTAACAACTGATAATATCCTTGTCGGAGGTCCAACTTTGAGAAGACCACTACTCCTTGCAGCTGGTCGAACAACTCGTCGATGTGAGGCAGTGGATATTTATTCTTGAAAGTAACATTGTTCAGGCCCCGGTAGTCAATACATATCCTCAAGGTTCCGTCCTTTTTCTTCACAAATAAGACAGGAGCTCCCCAAGGAGACCCACTCTCATGAATGAATCCCCGCTCCAAAAGGTCTTGTAATTGCAACTTAAGCTCCTTAAGTTCTGCAGGCGCCATTCGGTAAGGGGTTTTTGAGATAGGTGAGGTTCCAGGTAACAGATCTATTTGGAATTCTATCTCCCGTTCTGGAGGTAAAGCTACTAACTCATCAGGGAAAACATCTGGAAATTCCCTCACTACGGCCACGTCTTCCACTTTTAGCTTATCCGTAGGGGTATTAATCAAAAAGGCCAAAAATCCTTGCGCCCCTCTACTTATCAGTTTCCTAGCTCGAATGCCCGAAATCAAAGCAGATGAGGCTAACCTACCCCTTATATCCAACCTTAAGGTTGCCTCGCCAGGAATGTGAAATTCTACCACCTTCGTTTTACAATC
Organism: Coffea arabica; assembly: GCF_036785885.1. Taxonomy (NCBI): domain Eukaryota; kingdom Viridiplantae; phylum Streptophyta; class Magnoliopsida; order Gentianales; family Rubiaceae; genus Coffea; species Coffea arabica. The sequence continues at coordinate 33,473,299 of NC_092321.1, forward strand.
CAGTTGAGCGTTATATTTGGCTAGCCAATCCATACCCAGAATCACGTCATACCCTTTAATGGATAAGCTTATCAGGTCTCCTAAAAATCTCTTTTCACCTACCCATACATCACAATCCCTATAAACCATACTAGTCACCAAACGTTGATTTCCCGTGGGTGTACTAACTTCTAGGTCATATGGTAAACTAGCAGGTTTTATATCGATGCCACACATGAAATCAGGGTTAACAAATGAATGAGTGGCACCAGGATCAATTAAAACTTTGGCAAAGCGGTGGAAAATAGGGATCGTACCTTCTACGACCTCTGACGACTCTGGGACCTGATGGGGCTCTAAGGAGTACACCCTAGCTGGCACTTTAGGTTTGGACCCATCTCCCTTTGCTGGTCCAGCATTGGTCCTCGGCGGGGGTTGGCTTCCCTTTCAATCTTGTTTCAGGACCGGGCAAGTAGCCAATTGGTGGTCCGCGCTTCCACATCGCAGACATTTACCCTGTTTCCTCCAGCAGTTGTCTTCGGTGTGGTTTGGCTTCCCGCAATGCCCGCAGGGCCCGCGAGGTGCTGAAGCCGAGCCACTTTGAGCATTTCCCCTTGGTCCTCGCCCAGCTTGGCCACCCCTGAATGGAGTCCCTCTACCTGAACCAGATTGTCGACCACCTCCCGTTCCTCGTCCAAATTTAGCAGGAGTGCTTTTCTCACCCTGTCCAGAACTACTCCCAGGAAAGCCACGCTTCTTCGCCTGGAAGTTTCGGACTTGCAACCGTGCACTTTCAACCCGTTGGGCCTTTTCTACAACCTCGCTAAACGCAGTGATTTGAGCCACCGCGAGGTCTTTCTGAATCTCAACATTCAAACCCTGAATAAAGCGCCTAATCCGTCGTTGCTCAGTCATGATTAATTCAGGCGCAAACTTGGACAGACGGGTGAATTGACTCTCATATTCTGCCACAGTTTGAGTCCCTTGGCGGAGCCTAATAAACTCGTCCTCCTTCCTCTCTTGGACTAGAGGAGGGAAGAACTTCGCATTAAACTCTCGAATAAAATTCACCCATGTCCTGGGCGTCTGCTCCCGTTCCCATTTCTGTCGGATCACGTTCCACCAGGAACGGGCCGCCCCCTCAAGCTGGAACACGCCAAACGTCACCTGCCGTTCGTCAGGGTAGTGTAGGGCTGCAAATATATCAACCATCTTTTCAAGTCATCTCTCGGCAACGTCCGGGTCGGGTCCCCAAACAAACTTCGGCGGGGCAAACTTTTGAAAGCGTTCGAGAGCTCTATCTTCGCTCTCGACATGATGGCCAGGGTTTCCGGGGTTTCCAGGGTTAGGGTTTGGGTTCTGGGCTTGTTGTTGCACTACTTGTGCTAGCAGGTTTGTCATTTGCTGCATAGCAGCAGCTATCTGCACATTAGGGTCGGCTTGGGGTTCAGGATCGGGTCCAGTTGAGGTTTCCCCCGTACCCCTAACCGGTGTGGGTTGTCTAGTTCCGCGCCCATGTCCCCGACCACTCCGAGTACCTTCCATAAGGTTTACTTGGTCTAGGAAAGAGTACTAAACCAAAGTCGTAATAAGGCATGTAAGTAATATGCAAAACTTTCACATTAACACATATTAATACATTGCAAACATGATCACAAACATATATATACAGCCAAGCAAGATCAAGCCACACACATATATACAATCAGTCGAGTCAAGTACAGGCAAGTCAGAAACAAACATAGACGATCCCCCGAGGAATGGCCTTATCAAAAGAAATTTACACGTAGCTAATCCAACAACCAAAACGATTAGCTAAGGCTCTATCCCTATCCCTATGTACATACAAAAACCACCAAACTATCCCAAAAGAAGCCTAGAAGTCAAGGCCTACTCAGTTGCCGGGGTCTGGGACCCAGGCGATGGGGTAGACTCCTCTCCAGCCTCGGCCCCCGCACACGAGGCCTCATCGCTATACTCCTCAAGGCCGTCGTCACAAAGATTAAGGATCGACTCAGCGCGACCCCTGACCTTACGAGCTCGCTTAATCTCGCGCTCTCGTGCTTCCCTCAGTTGAGCGCAGAGGTCGTCAACCCTATCCTCGACCTCAAGCACGTCGTATTCTAACTCTTTAATACGTGCAGCTTGCTTCTCGTTGGTCGCCCTATCCTGGATCGCCTCAACCTCAAGTCGAGCATTCTCTCTAGCCAACACCTTACGCTCCTTGTCCAGAGCAAACACGAGAGCGTTTGGATAGGCATACTTCTCTTTACATGCGCACCGTCGAAGACGGTTAGACGGGCTCCAACGAATAACAGCCCCTCCCGGCCGTATCTGATATGGGATCACGGGGAGTGCTCTGCGAGGTCTCACTCCCGAAGGACTAGCACTAGAGTCACCCTGTCCGGCCATCCTACACCACAAGAACAATTAACCATAAATATAAGCTTACAGGCCATAAACAACAAATCCTCAAATCAAACAGTCCTATAACACCCAGGCTAATTCAAACCTAGGCCCTGATACCACCTGTGACAGCCCCACCTTCCCCTAAGGCGAACCAAAGGGGTTAGCGGACTGCCTGCCCAGCTCTCGCCAGGACTAACGAGCAGTTACACGCGATCTAAAACGTTTCGGGAAAGTAAAAGCGCGCTCGGACAAGCCACAAGTATCAAAATAGCAAAATAAAAAAAAATAAAAAAAAAATGAAAACGATGAATAGTGCCTGGAACAGGGGAATCCGGCCGGAATCTAGCCGAATTAGCGGCCGGATTCTTGGCCGGATACTGTCCAGTGGCTAACTTCCGGATTCAAAATTTTCCCCAAGCAATCCGGCCGACAATCCGGCCAGTTTCTGGCCAGATTCAGTCCAGTGCTCTTCGGTCAAAAATTTTTCTTTTGCCGTTTGAAAGCCGAATCGTTCCGAAGTCCAACCAAACATCAACCAAACATGAATACATTGAAATTCAACATTTACAACCACATTGGCATGTCAAAAGCTATTCATCATGAATACACATGTTCGGTTTGCCAATCAAAAGATGAACCCAATACACATTAGGGTTTCATGCAAAGAGCTATTCAAAATAGACATATACATGGCTCAATTTCGCAACCAACAAGTATGATCTTCCAAAAATGATCATTTTCCTGTAAGGAAAACAAATGGAACGGAGTGAGCTAACGCCCAGTGAGTTACTACCACATAAGCATCCAAGATCACATAAGCATAACCGTTCATTTCAAGAATGCAAATAAGAAGCAAAACAAATCGGTAAAAGGATACGGACGGCTCTCAAGAGCCCATTTCCACGCTTACATTCTTGATCCAACTTCATTGACCCTCCGTCAATGTTAAAAGTACTAAACCGTAGACCTCACTTCACTTCCATTCTTCCACCCAACATACCCCAACCGGGCACGCACTCCAAGCAGTAGCTTTAGGTGATACTCGAGTACACCGGAACCAAAGGTCTCATTACCACAAGATTCCCTTTTCAGTCCCCGTGGCTAGTCAATTTTCACGACCAAGCCCTCGCTGGCTCGATTCAAATGACTACTAACGGGGTCGAGCTCAGTAGTACAGTAGGGCCGTTGGATACTCATCCAACCGACACCCAAACAATATCCCATGAATGGTATCCAATAACTCATATATCAGTACAGTAATACAGTGAAACGGTAAACAGTCATTCACAAGAATAAAAGGAATGAGGGCGGTCAAGTACACCCTCACCCTAATCATTTCCAGTAGCCAAACAAGCCTTCAAGGCATCAGAATCACATATAGCAAAGCCACATTATAAACATCCAAGTGAGTAGTATACTCACCACTCACGTAGATGAGGTTTCATGCACCGTCGTCCAAAGTACGTCGTGCACTAACGTCACGCCCTAGAACACGTAAACAAATACCATAAGACTCGATAATGAGTCATAAAGCCATGCCAATCGTAACCCCAATAGGGTTTCATATGCATATATAAGCATGATAGCAAACCAGAAAATCAGGAAATGCAACTATATTAGCCCTAACAACAAAAACAGTTTTGGCCTCCTAATGCAGTAATGGCACAACATGCGCTACGCTTATCGGATGAGGGTGTAAGACCCACCATCTCGAAGCTAAAAGACAGGGCTACAACAATGTAGAAGGCCACTCAGTCCAAATCCTAGCACAACTAAGTCAAAAAATGCAGAATACCAAACCAGAACCGTAATTGCAGGTTTACAAATCACACTATGCTGTAATTAGTCCAACTCAGTCTATACAGGTCCAAATGCATTGATTCCAAAGGCATGCGGTAGATAAGACATCAAGCTACATTTCATCATAAGACACCAACATCCAAATCCAAAGAAATTCCAGTCAAAACAGACGATTACAAGCGCAGTTCGCACATTCTGATCAACCCAGAACAGCAACAGTAAAATCGACATATCTCACTCTACACTACTCTAAATGACCTGAAATGTTACAGGCACCTCAAAAACATCAATACCTACAACTTTTATGTTTTAAGAAAGGGCCAATTCGGCCTTTAACCATATGATACAAAACCGGACAGAAAAGGGGGTTATGAAACCCTAACTTCCTCAAATTCCTTTCAAACCCAAAATTGATTGCAATTACCAATCATTTACATCCACTAGAGTCATAACCCCTCATTACCAACCATCATAAATAACCACAACATCATGATCACATTAAACCAGAAAATTCCTCAATAAAATAAAAACTTCACCAATTCATCTCAAACTAAGATATAAATCACAAATTTCAGCACTTTAGCCACCACTAGGCACAAATTAAACATCATTAAGTGTAGGAGGAAGTGTAAGCACCACTTACCAAGTAAACAAGAGAGAGGGAGTTGTAGAACACCTTAGCTTCCTTAGAAACTTCACCAAACAACTTACTAGCACCTAATGGAAGGATTTTATGGAGTAGAAACTAGTTTATGTGATTGGTTTTGGAAGATTGAGCTAAATGGAAGCTAAAATGGTGAAGAGTTTCTTCCTTCTTTGCTCAAGAGAGATCCGGCCACCAAGGAGTAAGAAATGGTGAATTTTGTGGTAATTTTAGGATATTTAACCAATTGGTCAAAAGGTCAAAAAAAAGAATAGTAAGTCATAAGTCACCACCAACCTCATAGTGACACATGTCACCACTTTAAATGCAAACCTATCCTTCTTTCCCCCTCTCACATCAATCACTTCACATTCTCTACTTATCTCCTAACACCCGATAAATTTTACACAGTATCCAAAACTTAACCTTATTGAAATCATCTAAAAACTATAAATACTCATAAAATCCACCAAGAAAATTTTCCTAAGCCAAAAAAATGCAGAAAACATGCAATTAAAGGGGAAAAACCCTAGGAAAATTATTAGGGAAAAAATACGGGTTCTCACAATATTAACGTGATTTTATCACTTTTCTCTTGTCCAAGAGAGTTTAATGAGAATATTCAAATCGTACTTATCAATCAAGAAATCACCCTTGGTTGTGGTGTTCTTTTACAAACAACTTTGGTTTGCCAAGTTATTAAGTTTTGTGTTAAGAAATTTTCTTAGTTCATAGCTTTGTGACTTAGAAGGATCAAGAGTTTCTGCAATTCAACTTGATTCTTTGTCAAGATCTGAGGTTGTGTGGTATACGAGTTCAGGCCTTTTAGGTGGGTTTGTATCACAATGCATTTGATTGGTACACTAATCTTGAACCTGGATCCATCAATAGTTCGAAGCAACTTGAGCGGGAGTTTCTCAATGTGAGGACTTGCAAAATTCTTCATATTTTCTTTAAAATTCCCTTTTATTTTAAATAAGTTAATTTATAATTTCTTTACTACTAAATTACTCCCTCAATAGTTGTAATAAATGATAGAATCAAGAGTTTTACCTTTACTTTTATAGTTAGGGTAAACTAGGGTTTTTGCGTATTTTGGTAGTGTGATTGTGAGAACCCGAAAATTTCTTTATTTCCTGGTCATTATTTTATTTTCTTGTATACCCTTTCTATACCTTTCTTTGTTATATTAATTTTTGAAGATTTTTATAAGGGAATTAAGTTGTTAAGACATTTTTCTGGTACAAGTTAGTCTATGTGACGTTAGTAGTGTATATTGGACGTGGGACCCGCTAATGCGATAAAATTTTGACGACTAGGTGACGTTGTATTAGGGAATATTATTTTTACAAGGTGCTTGGGGATCATTAGAGGTTAGCTAGGTAAATTAACCATTGGTAGCCAAAAGGATGAGAATAAACCCTAGTGCGCCATTTGTCGCGAAACCAATGGATGGGGAATTTTGACCAAGACCTTCTTACTTCTACTAAATACAACAATTTGACTAAAATTCCCTTTTATTTTGACTCAATTACTTTATGATAGTTTTAATACTCATTTACTTCCTGAATAATTGCAATTAATCATAGAACCCAGGGTTTTCCCTTTACATTCATCGTTAGGGTAAATTAGGATTTTTGCGTCTTTTGGTAGTGCGATTAATCGGTACGAAGTGTGTACTAAATTTAGGGATTAAGAGTGAATTTTAGATGATATTAAATGTGTGATTAGAAGTAATAATAATAAGTTAGTGAATTGTAAGTGAAAACCTAGTACGTGCGAGTTAAGGAAAAACGGTTGGAACCGACGGGTACCGTTTGTTATCGAGTGAGTGCACCACTTGAACACTACTTTATTACCTTAATCTTACTTTTATTTCAGCAAAAATTGGCCCTAAATATCCCCTCCAAACAGCCGAAATTTCTGACTAAAAAAAGAAGAAAAGAAGAAAAATTGGAGATTTGATCCTAGAGTGACACTTGAAAGTCATCAACCAACTTTGACCCAAACTAATTCCTATCATCTTGACCTTCTTGAAGCTTCATTTCTTCCTCATTTCCACCATCTTGGCCGAGCTCTTGGGGAGAGAAAAGAGTGAAGAAAACACTTCATTTCCATCTTGAATTTTAGCTTAGTTTGAGAGAAAATCCAAAATCCAAACCGATTAAACTTTCATTTTAGTACTTAGGAAGCTTTGGGTGGTGAAAGTTGTGGAAGTGGTGTGGCTCTCAGCTACAAGCACTTTTTGGAAGGTACCATGGCTGTCTTTCTTATTTCTCTTTCTTAATCATGTTTAAGTTTGGATAGAAACTCCTATTCATGGCTAATGATGGTTATTTAAGTAGTTTTGATTGATATGGTGGATGTTTAGCTAGGGTTTACATTTTCAGCCTTGCTTATGGTTATCTACCTAGTAATGGATGTTCTAGATCTAGTCATTGCTGGTTTTGATGATAGAATGCTTATTAGATATGAAATTCTAGAGGAAAATTTCAAATTCCAGAAATTTGAAACCACTCTGTTCTGTTCTGACCTGTTTAATTTGTCCATGCTAGAGGCCGTATCAGGCTTAGGTCAAAACATGAAAGTTGTAGGAAATCATGTTAAATACCTGCCTGTAAAATTTCAGCTGAACCGGAGCACTGTAACATGTGAAATGACAAAAATACCCTTGACTGCTAAATGTACTGTTTTGTGGACAGTTTTCTATTTTCCTCTGAGATGTCACATTTTGATATTGAAGATGCACGAATTGGCTGTTGATGTCTTCATAATAAATGTAGGTCTCTGTTTTAGCTTCTAAACGGTATAAAGGGTATCCCAATCCGGTAAGCGTAGTTTCGATTGTGACCGAAACACCAAGAGACGTCAAACCTGTTACTTTGTTATTTGTCTTGAACATTAGTTCCGGTCACATCGATAGCATTGTTTTGTAAGTGAAGGCTATTGTGGTAAGATTATTTGTGTGTGATTTTGGGGTTGAATTGAGAAAATAAATGAAGCCATAAATGGCTGAAAAATAGGTAAAAACAAAGGGCGTGCTGCCCAAATTTTCACTCGAGAGCTAGTTGGATGTACTCGCGACTTGAGCGAAAGGTTTTAGGGTTGTTTATGTTTATAAGACCAACTACTACCTTTTTACTCCAATGCCACATTGTTATTTCTTTGCCCTAGTAGTTAACTTGACTAGGCACATGACTTGTAGTCGAGTCTCAATTGTGCATTCCATTTCCTGGGTTTGTGGATGGGGGAACCATAATTGTTTTACATTGGTTGTTGTTAGGACGTGACGGTGATCAAAGCCATCCTTTGGGAGAAAACTTTTGAAGTTATCTTTGCTTGAACTGGTGAGTGTACCACTCCCCTGATTTGTTGCTAACTGGTTGATTTGTACTTGAAATCTGTGACTTAAATGATCATGAACTCTGTTTATTCTGAATAAGACGAGGGTGTACTTTATCACACTCGTTCTCTTGCCTATGTGATCGTTTACTGTGTGAATTTGAATATGTTATCTGTGTCTGTTCTGGCGTCATTTGGAGGCTTGTATCCAACGACCCTTCTGCAACCTCTGAGCTCAAATCCTATGGCTAGTTACTCGAGTTGAGCCGGCAAGGGCCTGGTCGATTAGATAACGAGCTAGGGTAGTCTGTTTCTGGGAAATCTTTGGGTATTGAAGACTCTGGATCTCCGATATACTCGAGTATTACCACCTCTGTTCTGTGTGTGGTGTTCGAGCCCGGCAAGGGGTATGTTCGATGGACGGAATTTGATGTCAAGTGGGGTCTACGGTCATGATTGTTTCTTCGAACGTTGATAGAGTGCCAACGAGTTAGGATCAAGTACTGCAAATGGGAATTTTGGCTCCTGAGAGCCACCTGTATCCTTTCTATTTGAGGTGTTTGTTCATTTCCTTATATGTGCCTTAAAAGTGAAATGCCATGATTCTTGACTACTTGTACTTGTGGTACCTCATTGAGCATAAGCTCACCCCATTCCCGTTATCTTTGTTTTCCGTACAGGGTTCAATATTTTAAGAGCTATGATTTTTGAAGGAAGAGTCGAGCTAGTGTAGACATTCTTTTGATCATGCTCCTCTGTAACCGAAACCCTAATTGTATTTTGTATACGTATGGTTACTATGTCTTGTATTTCAAGTTAACTTGTTGAAGACTCCGATGTATATATGTATATAAGTGTTTAATCAAGTGTTTCAAGCGTATTCGCCTGAGATTGTACGTTGCTATAGTTATGTGAACTTGCTTGTATCCATTGGAGAAATCGAGCGAGTACGAAGCTTGAACGAGGAAGGAAAAAATTTGGTCGGATCTTGACGTGGCCGCGGTCCTTTGCACTTTCCGATGATTCGTTTTCCCGAAGTTCTTTGGACCATTTGGTAAGGTTTATGAATGATTTGATCCGTAGTCGTAGCGAGAGCTGGGCAGGCGGTCCGCCGACCCTTTGGTTCGCCTTAGGGGAAGGTGGGGCCGTCACAGTGATTAATTGGTGAGTTGTGTGTACTAAATTTGGTGGTTAAAAGTGAGTTTTAGATAAGAGGAAGTGTGTGATTAGAAGTGCTATTAATAAGTTAGTGAATCGTAAGTTCAAACACAAGTACGCGAGAGTTAAGGAAAATAGGCTTGAACCGACGTGCACCGTTTGCTACCGATCAAATACACCACTTGACTACTAGTTTCTTGCCCTAATCCTCTTGTTTTTACTTGATCTAATCAGCCCTAAAATATCCCTTAAAGCAGCCAAAATTTTTTACTAAAGAAAGGGGAGAAAAGAAAAAAAAAAAAAAAGAAACCATCTTGTGGTGCCAAGTGTTGGCAAACTAAAGATAGTTGACCAAGCCAATTCCTTTCCTTCGTATCTTCCATTTTGTCTCATCTTCCTCCTTATTTCTTCATGTTGGCCGAGAGCAAGGAGAGGGAAAAGAGAGAAGAAAGCTTGCAACTCCAACCTTGATTCTTCCTTGTTTTGAGTTAAAATGACACAAACCAAACCGATTAAACTTACATCTTGGTGCTTAGGAAGCTAGGAGTGGTAAAAATCTTGGGAGGAAGTGGTTGGTTCTTCACTTTCAAGGAGGCTTTTGGAAGGTATAAGTTCATCCACCTCTTGTCTTTACTTTAATCTTGCTACATATGCTATAGAAGCTTTGAATCTTGGCATATGATGGATGATTTTCTAGTTTTTGTGGTGTAGTGAAATTTTCAGCTAGGGTTTATATTTTTCAGCTTTGATTATTGATGTTTAACTAGCAAATGTTGTTATTGAGCTTGGAAATGGAAATTGTGAAGTGATTAGTGGCATGATTGTTACTTTTTAGAGCTGAAAGTTGAATTTCCAGCTTTGGCAAGTAAATTTCAGCATTGGTTGTGATTGAGCAGTTGCTAGAAATGAGTTATATTTGGATGTTATTTAGCCTAGTGGATGGGCTATCTTGATATACTTGCTTGTGTGTTTGAATTTGGCTGATTTGAGGAAAAGAAATAAAGCCATAAATGGTTGGAAAATGGATAAATACAAAGGGCATGCTGCCCAAATTTTCACTCGAAAGATAAGCGAGTGAACTTGAAACTTGAGCGACGATTTGAGGTTGAAGTGAACTTGGATTGTCTATGGTATTCAAATTTCCGTTAGTAGAGGTATAAGTTGAAATTTTGCCAAAACTCGTACCCTTATAACTATGATTTTCTCAATCTTTCATACCAAATGCGAATTCAAAAGTTTTAATCGCTTCTTTATCAAAACTAAAAGAGCAAGTATGAATTTTCTAGAGTTTGATAAGTAACATGAATACTATTTAAACGAGTTTCATTTATTTGATTTTCTTTAAGCGAAACTCCTAAGTTTCAACCCTAGTTGATTTCAAAATCTTAAATGATATTTTATCGCAGATTTGGACTCCAACTAAGGAGTTGCACCTAAGTGTGATCTTGAAAAACACTAAGTCTTTGGTGAGTGCTTCCAAATGCATGATTGAACTTGATACTTGATTTAAATGCTTTACCAACGTGGTCGGATAATATTTGATTGGTTTGGTCGGGCAAGGGTGTACTTTATCGCACTTGCCCTAATGTGATATATTGTTGTTCATTGATTGCAATTGACTTGATATACATGTATATGACTTGAATACTGTCTGGAATTCCAGAAACCCTGTGGCTAGTTAATCGAGTCGAGTTGGCAAGGGCCTGGTCGATTAAATAACGAACCCTGGGTCTCTAGTTTGTCGAGTGGAGTGTTATCTCCTCGACTAATTGGTATGCTCGAGTATTACCACCAGTGTTTATCTTGGAGTTCGAACCCGGTAAGAGGTTTGATTGGTGGACGGGGATTGGAGTTAAGTGGTGTACCACTGGACTGGTTACTTTATTTGAAAGTTGACGGAGTGTCATGTGAGGACTCGTGTTTTCATTTCTTAATTTAGCTATTTTTATAATTAATTGCCCTAGTTATATTTAATAACCCTAGTAGTGCATGAATTTTTCTTAAGTTTTGATTTTTCGCGCCCGTGTCGTAAGTTCGCGTGTTTCGCATCGGAATGGCTAAGTGCAGATTTAAAAAACTTATACTAGACTACTAAGAGTGAATAATTATAGTGTTAAAGGAAGTACACTGGAGGTTTAGTGCACAAGTATAACAAATAAGAGAGAAACCCGCGCACGAGAACTATTAAAAGTTGACTTTTTGCCAAGATTCAACACTTATGCCAAGATTTCACTACAAAAAACCCGCGCGCTAAGTTATGGCTACTATTCCATTCTTTCTCCCCAAGTTTTAGCACACAAACCTCTCTCATCTCTCTCCATTTTTTGGCCAGCAGCCCTAAGGAAGAAGAAGGAAAGAAACTCCATCCAATTTTGCACCATTTCACCTCTAAATCTTCACACAACTCACATACCACTTGGAGAGCAACTTTAGCTTGCAGAAGGGCTTCATCTTGGGGGTTTTCTTGGGAGTTTTTGGTGCAAAATTTCTGGTTTCTTCAAGACCTGTGAGGTAGCCTTCATCCACCTTGAATCTTTCCATTTTTCATCAAAGTTGGAGCTTTAATGGCAAGGGTTTGAAACCCAAGCATGAAACTAGGTAGAGGACTTGAGGAATCCATTTTTATTTGCTTTAATCTTAGGTAGAGGTCTTGAGATGGCCCCTAGGAAGCTGGCTTGAGATGTAAATGCTTGAATATGATTGTTATGTGTGTAGATGGGTTGATTATAGATAGAAAATGAAGAGAAAATCGAAGGAAAGTTGGTGCATGGACTTGGCCGAATCTGTCCTGTTATTGCCTTGCCTAAATTTTCAATTTTTTATGCTCAAATGACTGTGAAACTGATGTATATATGTTATATATGGTGTGTAGAAAGTTTCTACCAAAAATCATTAGAATTGGTTGAGCAAAACTTGAGATTTCGAAAATTGAAGAACCTGGAAAACGTGTTCAGGCAGTCTGAACAGTACCACTTTGATCGAACATAACTCTTTGTAAAAAAAGTCAAAATCAAGTGCCGCTTGCGGCATTTGAAACTAGACATTTGTAGTGTTCCAACGGTATAAAATTCACCTTCTAGTTCGAAATGAGTGAGCCGTAGTGATTCGGAAAAATTTGCTGTCTTGTTCTAATGGTCTATCCAAGAGAAATGTAGAAGCTGCATCTTGTGACTCTATTTTCTCTCACTTGTGAACGGATTTTGAAAACAACTTGTTCTGATGAAATGTAGAGTTTTGAACGTAGTTTCCAATGCCACCAACTATTCATAATTTGAACTTGTATTGAACGAGTTATGGCATGATTTTGTAAGTGTGATAAAGCTAGAAAACTGGAAAAAGCTTTTCCTTCTTGCTAGGCGAATGGTCAAACTTGTTTTGGAATGTTTTGTTTCGATAACTTTGATGTCATTTACCTCTAAATTGCTCATTAGATGTTTATGGAACCTTAGTTTCAACATTTGAGCTAATTGAGGTTGATTGTGTGGGACAAAACATTTGAAAAGGAAAGAGAACCACGGACGGCAGATTGCTTTGAAATTTTCCCAAATTTTGGCTATTTTGTTAACTGTCTTTCCAGATGAGTTTTTGTGTGAAATTTCGTAGAGATGTAGTCCACAAATGGAAGATTTAGTGTACCAAATTTGGTGTATTTTCAATGCCATTTCGATGGCTAAATGATATTTCAAAGATAGCTTTTCAAATCTGGAAAATGACTGAACAGTTTGCAAAACGTGACCAACTTTGAACTGATGTATCTCGATACTCGAAACTCCAAATTCAGTTTTGTTTGTTGTGTTTGAAACCTTGATTGAAATTCTTATTGTGTTACAAATTACAGAGTCTAGTTCACTTTCTGTGAATTTTGCCGAATTTTCAAAGTTTGCTGAAAAACATGACCAAAACTGCCTTGCTAGTTCAAATCAGCCACTTTGAGCTGAAATTTGAATGTCTTCCGTTTAGACTCTTGGAAAAGTGTCTTCTAAGAACTATTAGTACTCTGAACCAAGATTCTAACAGTATAAAGTTTTCCAATTTTGGACCTACTGAGTGAAAGATATGATTTTTCTAAGTTTGATGCGCAAAGCTGAAAATTTTCCGCTTTCCTGGGAAATGAGTTTTTTTGAGAACTCATTCTCTTATCTCGATATTGATAGATTATTTTAAACTTGATTTCACGAATGATACAAGTTCCCTTGTGACTTTGACACCTTCATTTATGAAACTCGATTCCCGATGGAATAAACCTCTTTTGGATGTGTTTTCTTCGTTGCTAACTTTCTTGGTTAATGACACCTTATTTTATACTTGAGAAATGAACTTCAAACCCTAGTTCTTTTTGCCTCGATTTTCGTGAGTTTAAGCTCAATTAACTTGATTCGAACTTGTGATCTTAAATCCCCATTTTTGAATCTCAATTTTCGTTGAGTAAAACTCTTATAAGACATTGTCTTAAATTTTATGTGCGTGTACTTTCTTCTTTGGATGTTACTTGGTCGTGAGTATGTGTGAGTGATAATTCATCACTATTTCTTTAGGTGCTGGAGAGGGTTTCCAAGGGGATCCCGGTGGGGACAACTAAAGAGTTTATTTGCTCACTTATTCACTTATTTTGAATTGATGAGTGGTCCTTATAGGTGTACGTGACTTGAATAGTTTTGCTATATGTTTACTTCATAGTTATTGTGTGCTTAAGTGTTAAGTGCACCCTATAATTATTCCTATGTATCTGTCCATCGTTTTAAGGCGAATGTATACTTTATCTCACTCGACCTACGAAAATGATAAATTTCTACGTTTAACCGTAAATTTCTACCGTTAACCGTGAACTACTACCGTTTATCGATTTACTTGATTACTTGCGCATGTTGTAAGCTCCAAACTGAATTGGATCCTGGCCTTTTGTTACAAACCTGCTCGAGCCAAGACTGGGCTCGATCGGGTAGATTGGAACCCTGGGCCACCGTTTCAGTATACTCGAGTATTACCACTGGAGGGATAAGGTGATGGCCAGACAAATCGAGGGGATCACTGGAGTTATAAGGTGAAGTGGACTGAAATCGTTCCACGTGAACACCGTATCCTTTTATGTGTGTTTATTTCTATACAATGATAAATGTCTCATTTTAATGTGCCAATGTGAAACCTTGAACCATACATGTGTTATGCTCAACTTACTTGATTTATTAGAACTGCTAGTGTAGTGTGGCACCTCACTGGGCTGTTTAACTCATTCCACGCTTTTGTTTTCCTTAATAGGGTTCAAGACCGAGAGCACTCACGAATAGAACTAAGTTGTTTTCTTTTGGAAACTTTAAGTTGTGTTATAGCAGACGACTGTAGTACATATTCTTTTGAGTTGTATTAAGCTTGAAGGTTAACTAATTGTGTTTTGGAGTTCTTTGAATGTATATTGAAAATATTTGAAGTATTTCTAGTTTTGAATTATGGATTGTAGTGAGTCCCGGCGAGAGCTGGACAGACGTTCCGCGAATACCCTAGGGTTCGCTCTAGGGAGAAGTGGGAGCGTCACATGTCAACTACTACTTGATCAAACTATGGCGGAGCTAGTTTGCAAAAGCGATTGTATCCTTTTACTTGACATGGTGAATACTTAATGATTGGCTATACTAAGTGTTATTGCTCATTTTCTTGACTTGTTATGCTCGCTACTTTGATACTTTCACTTTTATTTAATGGTCAACTTGCTATTTAGAACCTCACTGAACTTTAGCTCACACTTTGTTAGTTTTTGTTTTCCTTACAGGGGGTACGAGCGAGGGCGTGAGACTGGTACAGGCTAACATAGTCTAGTTTTTAATTTTTGTGATTGTACTCACGGTAGTGCTCGGTTAGGGTTGTATGTATCTCAAACTCAAATCTTTTGTTATATTTGGGATTGTATGAATTTTTGAGATAGAAATGAATGTAAATGTACGTTCCAAGTTTGGGAACTGTTGTTTCATTTACTCTTGAGGTTGTAACTTATTTTCATTGAGTTAAGTGAACGAGTCCCGGCAAGAGTTGGGCAGATGGTCCTCTAAACCCTGGGGTACGCCTTAGGGAGCGGTGCGGTCATCACAGGTGATATCAGAGTTTAGGTTTGAATTGGTCTGGGTAGATTGAGCGATGTACATATGATATAGCTTGTTTCTGATTGCCTAAGTGTGAAACTCTAGAGAATAAGTGTTTAGCCTAGCTTTATTTGTCTAAATTGCTTATTCTTGCGATGTTACTTGTAATGTAGGCTATGGAGGGTAATGGTGCGAGTGGGAGTGCCGAGCCCTCTCGGCCAGTACCTATCTACCAGGAGTATCTCGAAGGGCCTGTATGTCGAGTACTTACCTACCAGGAACATCCCGGAGGGCCCGTATATCGGTGGTCTCCAGCGCATAAGATTCAACATTGTGACTGCTGGAGGACCTACTCCTACCCCGATAGGGTAGTTCTCACTATTGTCGATGAGAGGAGACGATTTGGTAGTGCCAATCGTAGATGCCAGAAAGAGATAGAGCATCGGTAGGCGGTTCTATGGGTACAGGGGGCTAGGATTCGAGAGCTTGAGGCTTCGGTTCTTGAGGAGTAGGAGCGAACCACTGCCTTCTGAGAGCAGGCTCAGGAGGCTAATGATCGCCTTGTTCAGGTAGTCAGGGATGTGAGAGATCAGACCGACAATATTTTAACTGAGTGTAGGGCCTTGGTAAAGGAAGTAGTGCAGAACTTGGCCGACGACGCTCAAGGGAACGCAGTCCCTGGTGATCCTGAGGAAGACCCAGAGGAGGAGCCGACTGCATCGCGGGAGAGGTAAAGTCGGTCGAGTCGGTGACTAACTAGACTAGGGGTCTAGGGTTTTGAGGGATTGCGTGAGATAGTTAGGGACATAGTTGGGATAACACGTCATTTTTTGTTTTTGATATTGATGTGTTAAGGTTGATGTATACAGCGCTTGCTTTTTGTCTATGTCCCTTGGCTGTTATAAGATTTTGACTTTATTAGGTTGGCATTTACAGTACTTTCTAACTTGTTATGTGACTTATTTTGCTATGTATATAAAGGAAATGTTTATTTTAAATGTGTTGTAGTGCCTTTACTTTATGACTTGGAAATGCTTTTATTAAGCTTTATAGCGATTTTACTTTACTTATATCTGCATAGTTTATTGTTCAAAAGAAGCATGGAGGGTAGAAGAAGTCAGGACCCTGGAACTACCCGAGAACGCTGTTCTAGCCGTGGCCGTTGGGCTAGACAGGCACAAGAACTAGTACGGGAACCGAGAGAGGAGAGAGGTGAAACGATTGAACCACAACCTGGACCCCGAGCTGAAGGGGGGGATCAGGTGGCAATGGCAATTCAGCAAATAACCAATATTCTTGCTCGACTAGTAGAGCAGCAGGGTCAAGCCCCTGTAAATCAGCCTAAGGACCCTGAAACAGGGGAAGATAGGGCCCTAGAACGATTCCAAAAGTATTATCCTCCCAAATTTCTTGGAGGACCAGATCTCGAGGTAGCCGAGAGATGGCTGGAGACGCTGATTAATATTTTTGTTGCCTTAAAGTATACGAAGGAAATGCAGGTGTATTTTGCTATATTTCAATTTCACGGACCAGCCAGAGCCTGGTGGAATGTAATTCGGGCTAAGTGGGAGAGAGAGGGAACCGCATGGACCTGGCTGAAATTTTGTGCGAGAGTTTAACGAGAAATACCTCTCACCGATAGTCCAAGAGAAGAGGGAGGACGATTTTATTAAACTCCATCAAGGAACCCTAAATGTATCTAAGTATGAGACTCAGTCCACTAAATTATCCAAGTTTGCTCCTGAATTGATAGCTACGGAGCAAAGGAGGGTAAGAAGGTTTGTACAGGAACTAAATATGGAAATACAGGAGGCCTAGGCAGTGGCCCAAGTTAACACCTTCACAGAGGTTCTGGAGAAAGCCCAAAGGATAGAAATTGCAACCGCACAGGTGAAGGCCTTTCATGCAAAAAAAAGAGGTGCACCTAGTGGAAATCAGGGGCAGGTACCAGGTGATCGGGGTGTGCCACCTCCTAAAGTAGGTCGAGGAGCTGGCGGTGGAAGAATGTCGGGTACATCTAGGGGAGTTACTCCAAGAGGAGCCCCAGGTGGAAGGGGACAGGCAAGAGGTACCTTGCAGGGAGGCCGAACGTCTACCCCTCGAGTGTCTTGTAGGTACTGTGGGAAATCCAATCACACGGAGGATAATTGCTGGCGAAAGGTTCGAACGTGCTTACAGTGTGGAAGTACTAAGCACCAGATCACCAATTGCCCATTGATTAGTGATACCCAGTCAGCTGACAAATCAAACCCTAAACCGACCAATGTAGGAGGGACGAGGCCAAGGGTGCCAGCTAGAGTGTACGTCTTAGACCAACAATTGATACCTGAACCATCGGAGGTAATGGAAGGTACGATTCCTATTTTTCATCGTTTGGCCATGATTTTGATAGACGCTGGTGCAACCCATTATTTGGTTAGCCCTACTTTTATATGTGGAATTGATGTGAAGGCCAAGAGACTACCATATGACTTAGAAGTGAAAACACCTACGGGTAACCAATCCTTACTTGCTAATGAGGTGTATAGAAAGTGTGACATTTGGGTTGGTAAGCGAAAATTGGTAGTCGACCTTATAAGTCTAACCATTAAGGGGTATGACGTTATTATACGAATGGACAGGCTAGCTCATTATCATGCTCAGATATATTGTCGCACCAAGGTAGGTGAATTCTGCATACTCAGTGAGGCGACATTAAAACTAGATGTAAGGGGTATTCTAGCATCATCTGCCCTTATTTCGAGAATTAGGGCTAGAAAATTGCTAAGTAATTGGGCACGGGGGTATCTAACTTTCCTAGTTAACACCCCAGAAGAAAAGATGAAACTAGAAGATATGCCGGTGATAAGTGAATATTCAGATGTGTTCCCGGATGAATTGGTGTCATTGCCACCCGAGAGAGAAATCGAGTTTAAGATTGATCTAACACCTGGAACTACTCCCATCTCAAAAACACCTTATCGAATGGCGCCCGCGGAACTTAACGAGTTAAAATTACGATTACAAGACTTGCTAGAACGGAGATTTATACATGAGAGTGAGTGACCTTGAGGCGCTCCAGTGCTATTTGTCAAAAAGAAGGACGAGAGTTTGAGGTTATGCATTGATTATCGAGGGTTGAATGCAGTGACTATTAAGAATAAATATCCTTTGCCCCACATTGACGAGTTATTTGACCAACTACAAGGGCTTGTGGTATTTTCTAAGGTAGATCTCCGACAAGGATATTATCAATTGAGAATTAGGACGGAAGATGTACCAAAAACTGCCTTTAACACTCGATATGGGCATTTCGAGTTTGCAGTGATGCCTTTTAGCTTAACCAATGCCCCAACTGCATATATGGATTTAATGCATCGGGTGTTTAAACCTTATTTGGATAGGTCCGTGGTGGTATTTATTGATGATATCTTGGTGTAATCTAAGAGAAAGGAGGAGCATGAGCAATACTTGAGAATAGTATTACAAACCCTGAGAGAGCACCAGTTGTTTGCCAAGTTTAGTAAGTGCGAATTTTGGCTAGAGAAAGTGACGTTTCTAGCCAATATAATCTCAAAGGATGGACTCACTGTAGATTCGGCTAAAGTTGAAGCGGTTGCCAAATGGAAACGGCCGGAGAATCCTACTGAGGTTTGAAGCTTTTTCGATCTAGCGGGGTACTACCGCAGGTTTATAAAGAATTTATCAAAAATCGCGGGACCCCTAACGAATTTGACAAAGAAACAAGGAAAATATATTTGGGATGCTAAGTGTGAAAATAGTTTTCAAGAGCTTAAGAAGCAATTGACCATGGCTCCAGTGTTAGCTTTGCCAAATGGGAAAGATAGCTATACAGTTTATACCGATGCTTCGAGTGAAGGATTAGGGTGTGTTTTAATGCAAAATAAGAATGTAATTGCCTATGCTTCCCGGAAGTTAAAATCTCATGAGAAAAACTATCCAACCCATGATTTAGAACTTGCAGCCGTTGTGTTTTCTCTAAAGAAGTGGCGGTATTCATCTGTATGGGGTGACATTTGAGGTATACACAGACCATAAGAGTCTTAAATACTTATTTTCCTAGAAGGAGCTAAATTTGAGACAACGTCGGTAGGTGGAGTTCTTAGAAGATTACAATTGTACCATTAATTACCATCCAGGAAAGGCCAATGTTGTAGTAGATGCTTTAAGTCGGAAGGCTCAACTATTACAGCAGTTTCACCATTCCAAAATTCATTTGTTCTGGGCAGTTCCTCACTTGGTGTCCCAGTTGGCCGCATCTAAAGCATGCACCAATTTTCACATAACATATTCCCGTAGGAGTTTTGTTACATGTTTCACACTTAGCAGCCACACATTTTTTCTTGAAGTGTCCATTCTTTTCCTTTTTCCTCCCCTTATCCCTCATAGCAACTCCATTTCCATCCATCTCTTTACGTTTCCCTTTGTTGTCGCGAGCACTTCCTTCACCTCCTTTCATCTTTATTACTAGGAATGTCCTGAGAGGCCATTTGACTAGACGAAGGCACTAACTCAAACTTACTTCGTACCTCTTCCAGAATCCCTTCGTATTTCTTTTTCAGCATACAGGTATAGAGGCCAAATCCTTTCTCTCAAATTCCATACCTAATTCCAAACTCTTGATCTCGATACAATAATAATCAAGTCAGGTCCACACTTTGACAGCAAGAGGTAAATGTCAAGAAAGTATAGGCAAGGGTAGTTTATCGAGAGCCAAACTACGGTTATCGAATCTCACAAGAGGGGTAGAAAGTACCTCTATGGTTGTAGCTAGACTAACTCAAAGTCAAGTAAACACTTATTAAGTACTCACGGTCATAGCAAAAGGGAACATGTCTTAGGTGCGAATTCCCTTACAATCTAGCCACCCTCGAGAAAACCCGAGCTAGACTAGTACAAGAATAGTCCATGATAACACTTCCATATCAAACCCCCTCGATCAGTCTTATTACGAGGTCCAATGTAAAATCTTCCGTGCCTTGGCCTTTGCCATCCAGACTTACCTCAAGTTCAATCAAGATATAGATCCTTATTCTCGCGCTCTCCACCACTATTTGGTACTCAAGTCCAAGAATCCACAATAAGATAACTCACAGCTCGAGGCGGCCGGTCCCAAGAGTAAATCATCCGTATTATAGATTCCTACCTGACATACATATCTATCTTCCTCTGTGACAGCCCCACCTCTCCCTAGGGCGAACCCTAGGGTATCAGCGGACTGCCTGCCCAGCTCTCGCCAGGACTCAGTCGTTCAAAGAACTAATATCATCAATAAAACGGATAGAACATCTTCCAAAACAGGGAATTAAAACCCTAATTAAAACATAATCACTATTTCGACGTTCCAGCTTAGTATATGCATCATCACCTGTCAGCTTACTACTCCACGCTCAAAATTACATAACATAAGTCATACTTGAAAATCTAAGCTTACAAGTCTGCTTAAACAAAAGTTACAACCTTAAAATGCAAGTACGAGCAAAAGAAAGCTAGAAAGCTCTTGATCAAGTCTCTTCCTGATCTGCTAAGGAAAACAAAAGGAGTGGGGTGAGCTAACGCCCAGTGAGATTCCAAATAAACAAGTAAACACATAGCCATACAAGGAAACAAAATAACCAAATAAACACCTTACAGTAAAATAACAGTTTAATCACAGTTCGATTCAAGGATACAGATGGCTTCCAAAAGCCAAATCCACTTGAGCTTAATCATTACCGGTTCCGTTGACACTCCGTCAACGTTTGCATTCACAGGATATAAAGTCCGTAGAACACCGCTTTCACCAGTCTCCGTCCACCAGTCAACCCCCCACCGGGCCCGCACTCCATAAACAGTAGTTTGGTAATACTCGAGTATACCGATTTCCAGTGTACAGTAAACAGTCCTCAAGGTTTATCGGCCTTCTCGACCAAGCCCTTGCTGGCTCGATACGACCGACTCACCTATGAGGTTGGGTACCCAAACAGTAACAGTAGTTGATGGAATGTCATCCAAGCAACTTAAGCACAGTCATGTATAGCAATATCTCATTTCATGTTAACTTATTCAGTAAGTGGAGCCTCAGTGGAAAACAAGGAAGGTCGAGTGCGATAAAGTACACACTCGCCTCGATTTTAAATAAAACAGTGTTTGGCTCAAACAATAGCAAATCAACGATTCCAAGTATGTAAGTATTCCACATAACAAGTAGCAAGTAGTGGAACACTCACCTGTCAAGCAAAAGTTGCAATCGGCATCAAGCATCTCAGTTACGATCACCTTCGTTGCCCAAACATAGGTCAACGAGCGAAACCATTAACAATTGGATTCGTTCCTTACTAAAGTATAGGTTCATTAAGAGACCAAGTGAGTAGCCTAAGCTACTTAATCTATCATGCAAATGAGGTCCAAACCATGGAAAAGTTGATAAGAAAACAAGTTTGGTATGTACATGAAAGTTCGGCAAAAGAAGAGTTTCACCGAAGCTCAAAGGTTTCATTACGGTTAAACTGTTTCGCCCGACCAGCCTCGGGAAAACGGTAATTGCTCATTGGAGAAAAATCAGAATTAGGTTCTGTTGGTGGCGTTGGAAACTAGGTTCACAAGGCTATATTTGTTTAGAAGAAACCATTTCCAAAATTCCAACGTAAGTGGTTCAAAATTAAGAAACCAAATGAAATTTCTGGACTGTCTCGGGTGAACAGTACCACATGGACAGCCAACTTTCAAGACTCGCCACGAATCGTTCGGGTCAAACCAGAAAATGAGCTTGGTACCATTTTAAAGCTCTAAGAATCTATTTTCAAATGCTACAAATGGTACTCAAATCTGATCACCGAGTAAAACGTTATGACCTTCACAAGACTGCTGGTCAGCAACTTTCTGGACCTAGTCCAGTTTTGCTCCTTGGCTTATAACTCAAAACTTATGCAATCAAATTGGCTAATTTTTTGTAGACAACCTCCACACACATAACCCAACATATCTCAGTCACATTTGTAGCCAAAAGATGCATGAAAATATCAAGGAAAAACAGGGAAGTAGTTATGGGAAATTTCGGCCAGCCCTCTTCAAAAATTTCTAACTTTCATCCTTCTTGATATTTTCACTCCTTGCACATAACAAGTGTTAGATCTAACCAAATAGGGGTTTAGATCATATTAATACCTCATAAACACACATGAACAAGGGTTAGACATTTCACCAAACACTTGGTATGCACACTAATAAACTTATCCACTACTTGTCAAATTCAAGGGATTAACCCCCTAATCTCAACCAAACAACTTGTATTTCATCATTTAAGCTTAAAGTAGATGATATAACATCATAAACCTTAATTCTAAAGATTACATACCTTACTTACAAGTTGATTGGGTCACCAAACAAACCACCACAATGGAAGCTTTAAGCTTGAGATAACCTCAAAGATTGAAGGAAATTTCTCACAAACTCTAGCTCTTTCTCCTTTTGGATTTTTGTTCTTGGTTTGCTAGGGTTCAAAGCAAGTATAAGGAGCTTACTCTCTCTCCCTTTTCTATGCTAAGAAAGTCGGCCAAGCTTAGGAAATAAAAGAACCAAATTTGGTTTTGAAAATGTCTTCTAATCTTTAGTCAAACAAGCCCATGGCTAGGGTTTTGCCACATGGCTCTTTTCTTAACCAAACCTTGCTTAATCTTTGACTAATGGTCGTCTTACCTTTCCAAATGCACCAATAATTATCTAACATCTCTAATCACTCACATAAAGTCTCTACCACTAAAACAAGAACACTTGGACAATTACAAGTGGTGAATTATTTACAACCTAGCTCAAGGCAATATTCTACTTCAAGTTAAATGAATTGAAATGAAATGCATGGAAATTATTATAACAACTAGAAAATAATTTGTAAGGGCAGATATTAAATAGGCTAAATCTTATATTAAGGCATGTAAATAAGAAATTTGTGTTTTAAAGTAAGGGTCAATATAAGGGATTTGTTGTAACACATTGTAAAATATAATGCTAGGGCATATAAAAGGTGGTTTAAATCTTGGTGCAAGGCATGTAGTTTTGGGAAATTGTATTTAAAAAAAAAATGAGGGTTCTCACACTCTCTGCCCCTTAAAGAATTTCACCCTCGAAATTCTCAGCTTGATTACTGAGTAGTGCAAAATATTTTCGGTGAATATCCTTTTTAACTCTCTCGAGTCCTGTGAGCACATGCTTTAGTAAGACCAGCAATACAAAGCCATATTATGTAGGAATTGAAGCTCCAAATCTTTATTTAGAACATGTATCAATTTACAAGTTTCATAGTTGTATAACCTATCGAAATATAATACAAGCTTGTTCCCATCGAAGAATAATCCTTATGTCCTTACTAATCAATGTTGCAAAAGTCATTTAGAGCAGAAAAGTATCACTTATAGCCAAACGTTTAGAGAAAGTAGAAAAGACGTTCAAAATGCAAAGTTGTAAACTGTCCAACCTAAGGTGATTTGAAGAACTCATTTTCCTTTCATTTAAGTCTCGATTCCACTCATAAACCAACCTCAAAATAGTTTACCAACTCCAATCCTAAAGTTGGGAATGTAAGTAGGAATAATCCTAGGAAAAATAGAAATTTTCTAGTTTTGCGTGATCTCATTTGAAAATCTTATCTCAAGATTCTTATGTCCAAAACTTACTGTCCAAAACTTAAAAACTTTATACCGTCGGAATATGGATTCAAATTGTTACAACTTTCTAGAAGGTACCATTGTAAGATCCAATCCACGAGTCAGTCAAATTCCAACCTAAAGTTGCTGCTTCACCCAGTAACAGACAGAACAGGTATACAGTTTCAGTGAACTTTGAAAAATCGTAGATATTCATGGGAATTGAGAACAATACTGATACTCTGAACCTAGTTTCAAACATAATAAATGAAACTCAATTTTGACTTTTCTACATCAAGATATAACAAATTCCGTAAAACTTTCCAAGGTTCCCTGCGGAAAAATTTTCAGCGGCACATCCTTTGTGTTTACTAACTTTTCCTAGCCCATTCAAGGCTTCATTCTTCCCATGAAATAGCTTCAACGCAAGCATATAAATATCAAGCCCACAACTCACTACATCAAGCATATAACTATCACCTATTCAGGTTAGAAAAGAACCCTAAGCTGAAATTCCTAATCACAAGCTGGAAGTTTCTTTAGGCAAGTCAAACTAGCATATAAAAGCTAGATATTTCACATAGCAAGGCTACCAAACCATGGCCAACACTTAAGTGTCATGTGTGGATAGAAAAGTACCATAAAGCTGAAAATTTCACAACACAACTTCAACCATGATATTTTCTCATAAAACAACCAAAATGGACACCCTAACCCTCCAGTTTGCATATATTTTAAAGTAAAGGAAAGTTTGTTGCTAAAGTTACCCTGTAATCTTAAGAAAGATGAAAACTTAGAGCCTCTTCCTCCAAAATCACACCACCAACACCTAGAAATCCACCTTAGTTATCATTTCTATAGTGTAGTTTGCAAATTAGTTGGTTGAAACTCAAGATTCAAGTACAAATTTGAAAGAGAGTTTGTGAGGACTTGCAAATTCCTTATATTTTCTCAAATTCCCTTTTATTTGAAAATTATTTGGTAATTATTATTCATACAATCCTACGGCTAAATCTGTGAGGCCCCAGTTCGTTCTACATTGAGATATTCATTATTTGGGCGGTAACGTTTGGTTTGGGAGTATTTCGAAAACCCTAAGTAGGGATTATGATTTAAACCCTAAGTTCCGGTTAAGATTGAAAACCCATTTTTTCTACATTTTCTTTATTAGAAAATTCCCCAGATAATTTTTATTGAGTAAATAGAGTTTTTAGATGATTTTTCTAGTATTAGTTAGTTTTTGAGAAATTAAGAACGTATATCGGATATGGGACCCACTAGTGCGAAAAGTTCGGAAAAATTTGGCCAATAAGGTTAAGTTTTGGATACTGTGTAAAATTTATCGGGTGTTAAGAGATAAGTAGTGTGTGTGAAGTGATTGATGTGAGAGAGAAAAGAAAGATAAGAAGGCATTAATGGAGGTGACAAGTGTCACTTTCCTATTGGTTGGACTTTAAGACTTACTATTTACTTTCTTGACTTTTTTGACCAAAGGATTAAATATCAAAAAAATGCCCAAAATTCACCATTTTTCTCTTCCTTGTGGCCGGCTCTCTCCTTGCAAAGAAGAAGGAAATTCCACCAACTTTCAAGCTTCCATAAGCTTCAATCTTCTATAAACAAAAGCTTAGACTAGATTTCACTCCATAAAATCCTATCTTCTAGTGCTATTAAGAGTTGTAGTGAAGTTTGTTTGAAGAGCTAAGTGTCCAACACCTCTCTACATCTCTTGTTCTTAGGTAAGTGATTTTTTACTACTTCCTTATACTTAATGATGGTTATTTTGTGCTTAATGGTGGCATAAGTGTTAGAAGATATGATTTATTTCTTGATTTGAAGAGTTTTGGTGAAGTTTTCCATTTTATGATGAATTTTCTGGTTTCATATGATCTTGATGGTGTGGTTGTTTTTGATGGTTTGTAATAAGGGGCTTTGACTCTAGTGGGTGTGAATTGTTGTTAAATGCAACCAATTTTGGAATTTGAATGAAATGTGCAAAGTTAGGGTTCATGAACCCCTATTCTGTCCGAAATTTGAGGTCATAGATAGAGGCCGAATTGGACTTTACTCAAAACATGAAAGTTGTAGGTATTGATGAGTTTGAAGTGCCTGCAAAATTTCAGGGCATTTGGACTAGTATAGAGTGAGTTATGCCGTTTTTACTGTTTCTGTTTTTGGTGAACAGAATGTCCGAACTGCGATAGTAAATGTCTGTTTTGATTGGAATTGGTTTGGCTTTTGCAGTTGGTGTCTTCTGATGAAATGTAACTGGATGTCTTAGCTAACATATGCCTTTGGAATTTCGGCATTTGGACTTGTATGGACTGAGTTATATCGATTACAGTTTTCTGCGTTTTGGAAACCTGTTTTGGTGAATCTGGTTTAGTATTTGGCACATTTGACCTAGTTGTGCTAGGAACTGGATTGAGTGGCCTTCTCCAATATTGTAACCCTGTTTCTTAGCTTCGAAACGGTGGGTCTTACACCCCCATCCGATAACCGTAGTGAATTTGGTGCCATTACCGCATATTAAGGTCAAATACGGTTTGTGATCCTGTTTTGCAATTCTGGTATAGTGTCTTGCATTTTTGACCTTGTTACATTCAAAATTGGACAAAGTTTCCTTCTTCAACATTGTAGCCCCTTAAGTCCCGGATATCTCTGTAAATTTTCAGGTTAAACGGATTAGTATATCCTGAGCTATAAACGAAATACGCAGACCTGTTTTGACCGTCAAATTCTGTTACGTTTTTGGACAGTTTATGACTGGAACTTTGGCTTCACATTTGACTAGGTTACAAGCTGTTTGGGCTTGCGACCAAAACACCAAAATTATAGCCCTATATCAGAGCTTTCTAACGCCCTTGGAATTTCATGAATCGGATTTATAAAACCTGAGATATAGCCGAGCAAATAGGGCCTGCCCGTGAAAATGACCATTTTCTGGTCAGATCTGTTTTGGTCCTGATGACCAATTTCCGTTCCAAATTTGGATTTCCGACCTTCATGAAAGTTGTTCCATTTGGAATGAACTATCTAACTGCCAATTTTCAGCTCTTTTGACCATGTGTAGCATAGAAAACAGTTTGCACTCAAAACTGACCATTTGTGCATTGGCCAGATTTCGTAAGTGATTGTGTTTGGTCATTTGGGACTGAAGCCTCCAGTTTCAGTTCTGGATGTCTTCATAACAGTTGTTGTTCATCCTTTAAGCTTCGATTTGGCATCTCATACGCCTTAATCCGATATTCGTAGCTCAACTTATGGGTAAACTAGAAATGAGTATCAAATCTGCCGTTTCCGTTTCCGTCCGTCATATTTACGTGCGCGCGTGTCGTTTTGCCGTTTTGCTTGTTTTGGGCATGTTAGTGGCCGTTTGTGATAAAATCTTCTATTTCAGACAGCGGTGAGCTAGGCAGATCCGGTGGGGCCCACTACTAGCGAACGCGCGAAGCGATTTTGCTTTCGTACTACTTTTGGTATTTTGAGTAAGTATTCAGGCCAGTTTGGTGTGTTTTCTTTGCTATGTGTTTGAGATATGTGAAAAGGGTACTTAGGCGAGGGTGTACTTTATCGCACTCGACCTAAACCCTAATTTGAATGTGTAATTGTACTTGGCATATGTATATGAACCTTTTGGAACCAAAACCCTTGAGCTTGTGGCTCGGGGCGACTTTCGAGTAAAGTTTGTGAAGTTTGCAAAGTTTGTGAGTTCGTGGGCCCGATCTAAGACCTGTTTGGACTATTCGAGCCGGTTAGGGCTTGGTCGAAGTCAGTCCAACTTAGTCTGAGGTCACCAAGTTTGTAGGTTCATGTTATGAACCAATTTTGTGAATCCGGTTCACCGAGAAGGTGACCAAGTTTGTGACCCGAGCTTGTGACTCAAGCTCAAGTTTGTGATTTCGTTCGCCCGGGCAAGTTTGTGAGGTGACTGGCCAGTGAGGGTGATAAGGCGTCGGTGGGTGTACAAGTGAAGTTCTACGGACCATTGAGTGTGGTCGACGGAGTGTCGGCAGGAGATCACGCATGGCATATGAATTGGCTTTGGAGCCACCTGTATCCTTATTATGTGATGTTACTTTTCTGCTTTTGCTTTACTCTTACTGTGTAACTGTTGCTACGTGAATTTATGCTTTCGCCCCTGTTTACTTACTAAGCATATAGCTTACCCCTTTCCTTTTGTTTTCCTTAGCAGGGGCCGACGCGGGGACTTTTGGCTCGTATACTAGTATAGGTAGATTGGCTTGTAAGAGTTGAACAGTTAGGATGTTTGTTTTTGTTTTGGTGGTTTGTATAAGGACCCTTCTTAGGGTCTACCTTTTGCTGGTTATTGTTATAGTATATTAGAGCGGTTTGGCTTGATGCTTTTGAAGATGTAAATAGACTTTTGGTGGTTGTATATATTATGAATCGTGTTCTTGTGGCTTAGAAGAGTTTTATTAGCTTTAAGTTTTGAGTCCTGGCGCGAGCTAGGCAGGCGGCCCGCCGATACCCTTGGGTTCGCCCTTGGGAGAAGTGGGGTCGTCACAAAATCACCCTAGAAAAGTGCCAAAAGTCATAGGAAATTAGGGTTTTCCTATTCGTTTTCAATTCAAGGTGAAATAAGAATTTTCGTGTATCCGCAGTGTAATTATCCGGTACAGAGTACGGATCAAATTTGGTGCTTAAGAGTGACTTTTAAGTGAGAAATAATATGTGATTAGAAGCAATGATAAAAAGTTAGTGAAAAGAAAAAAAAAAACCCTAGTACGTGTGATTTAAGGAAAAACGGCTCGAACCGACGCGTACCGTGTACTACCAATTTAACCACCACTTGATCACCACTTTCTTTCCATACAAGCTTATCACTAATTGAGCAAAATATCTTCCCTCTCATGGTTATCTCTTGACCAAAATGCAAGGAGAAGAAAGAGAAATTTTTGTTGTTGTAATTAAGCCAAGTGTTGGCCAAACTTGTGGCTTAGATTAATCCTAATCTCTTGTCTTCTTAACTCCCTAAGAACAGCCTTTCTTCTTCATTTTTTCTGCTCCATAGCCGAGACAAGAGAGAGAGAGAAAGACAAAGAGAGTTCATCTTGTTCTTCTCCAAATTTTGAAAAGTTTCTTCTATTCGCGCAAATCTACTCCGATTAAGTTGTTATCTAGCACAAGGGCTACCTACTGGTGTAATTTTCTTGAGGAACAAAGGCCTTAAACACTTGTTTCTAGTCTCCTTGGAAAGGTATACATGCTAGAACCTTGACTCTCCAATTAAATTCGCGATTAGTTGCTAAATATGTCACATATGGTTGAATTATTGATGTATGTGGTGAAATAGAGGCTTGGATCATGATTTTCCATTTTTATTGGAATTTTTACAGCTTTCCGATAATTTTTCTAGTGCTTAAAAATTGGGGCTTTGATGTTTATAATCTGATATGGGAAGTTAAGGTAGTGAAGCAAGCCAAAAATAAGGAAATTAGCAATTGATTGCAAGAATCCCAGATTTCTGGAAAATTTCAGTTCAGTTCTGCCCGGTTTTAGTACTCATAGTTAGAGGCCAAATTAGGATTGGCCTAAAACATGAAAGTTGTATAGAATAGTACTTTATAGGTTCCTACAAAATTTTAGCCCAATCAGAGTAACGTAGACTGAGAAAAGGGCAAAATACTCTCGCTGCCCTAGGATGCATTCCAGTGACCCGTGTTCGACAGTTCATCCAATTAATTGTGTTTGTTCACTATGATCCGTACTTATTTAGCCAATGGTCAAAACATGAAAGTTTTTTTGTTCCTTCTTAGGTTTTAAATGCCACCAAGAAAACCTTAATCGGACCTTGGTAACCTGAGATATAGCCATTTAAAGGTAGTACGGTTAATTAGCCGACTAGTTGGATTTTGGTTCTGTAAATTGGGAATTTGACTAGGTTTCATTGGAAACTGGACTAAGTGATCTTCATGAAAATTTTATCCCTGTGTCTTAGCTTCGAAACAGCATAAGATTCATCCCAATCCGATAAGCGTAGCCTCGGATGTGTTCTTTCCGCAACCACACGTCAAATCTGTCTTTTGCTAGATTGCATTTCCACACTTGTTATTAGTTTAATTCTTGTTCTTATATTGTTTTGAGCCTATGTAATGGCTATTGACTTGAATCTATGATATGTATGACTTTGGGATTGGTTGAGGAAAAATAATGAAGCCATAAATGGCTGGAAAATAGGTAAACACAAAGGGCGTGCTGCCCAAATTTTCGCTTAAGAACTAAGTTTCTATTTGAACTTATATATTTTCAATTGGCAAATCCTATGACTGTTTTTCCATCTTAAAACATGATTCTTCTTCAATTGGAAACTCCAAATATTTACTTACTCTTACCCAAATAAAGAGGAGTGGATTAGGGTTTTTCTTGGGTATTTTGTCCTCCCTTTTACATGAATTTCATTAAGGCATTTAGTCTATAATATCTACTTGAATATGAGATGATTTTGAACCATATAAACGATTCCGAAAACAGTATTTCTTAGCCTATCTAGTTGGATTCCGACTTGTCGTTAGTTCAAGGATTTCCATTGGAAAATTTTATAACTCTTTTGAATTTGGTTTCTCGCTTGGATTACGAAACCCTAATTATTTCCGACCACAGATTCAAATACCCTCTTTTCACTTAAGAATCATCTTTATACGTCCTACTAGTAATTAGTCGGACTTCCTTTACTTTTACCTAGTTGATTTACTAGATAACTTGTAATATGTTCTCTTGCTTAATTTTAGGTTTCATTGGTGATTGAGTAATTGGACGTTATTTTGCTTGTATAGGTGAGTGTTCCTTGTTTGTTATGTTTCTTGATTATATGGCTTGTATATATGACTGATAACATGTTAAACGCTTTCAATGATTAGCCAAAACGAGTTTTCTAGGCGAGTGTGTACTTTATCGCACTCAGCCTAAATGATTGTGAAATTTTCAATGATTGAACGATTGAAATTTTACTTGTGAATGAATGTAAGCCTTTTGGCTGAACTGGCCACCGCCCCTTGTTACCGATCGACTCGAGCCAGAAGCAGACTCGGTCGGGCGATTTGGTGACCTGGGTGAACGTTTGGTATACTCGAGTATTACCTTGTAGGTTGGTGGAGGTTGGTGGAGCCTGGCCAATGTCCAGGAGAGGGTGAATGAAATGAACGAACGAACGAGGGTTTTATGTATAAACGAAAAATGCATTTTCAAATGAATGAAGGAAAGGGGAATGACAGGAGAACGAACGAACGAACGAATGAATGAACGTATCCTTTTTAATGAATGTGTTTATCGCTTTGTAGTGTAAATGTTTTCTTGAATTATGGGTTAATGTATTGGGTTTATTACTTGTATATGTGTTCGGAACCTCATTGAGCTTTCAAGCTCATCCCTTTAGTTTTGTTTTCCTTAACAGGGGACGGCGAGCAGGATGAGAGCATAGACTAGCCAGTTAGTTCTGTTGTAATGGTTCTCGCCCTAGTGCTTGGCACGGGCTGGACGTATGAAGGATTGAGAACCTTTGTATATTCGATGTTTATACTCTCTTTTGGGATGGCAATGTATATAAGTTCCGCTTTAAGTTTTGGATAGTTGACTATTTATTCTTGTGGTTTTATTCCGATTTTAATTGAGAACTGAAGTGATCGACTGAGTCCTGGCGAGAGCTGGGCAGGCGACCCGCCGAACCTTGGGGTACGCCCTAGGGGGAGGTGGGGCCGTCACAGGTGGTATCAGAGCTTAGGCTTCAGATCTCTGTAGTGTATCCTAGGCTAAAGTTTAGGATACCGGACTGTGCGATTTGATTTGATTTGAAAGTTAAGCAATTGAGGGATAAAACCTATAGCTGCTTCGTGGGGTCTCTACGCGGAGTGTGCTTGGGCTAAGTGGTGAATAAGTAAGAAGGACTAAGTGCTCGTTCGAGTATAAGCTATGAACCCTGAAGTGTTATAGGTCTTAAATCTTTCTCATGGTATCTAAGGATCATAGATAGGTATGTCGGGTAGGAATTTCGATTTGTATATGGTTTACTCTTGGGACTGGCCAGCTCGAGATGTGAATTGTCTTATTTCAGATTCTCGTGCCCGTGTACTCCAAAGTTGAGGTGATGGTAAGTGCTTAAGACTTGTATTTTGGGAACATGAACAGGTTTTGTCCGACTGTAATGAGTATAAGAAGTTAATGGACATCTCGTTTGTATCGTAAGTGACGTGAGAAACCGGACGGGGTTATTTAATTGAGACTTGGACGACTTCATCTTTTCTTTTTGATTTACCCGTATATTGTTACTACATGACGTTAGTATACGTGTGTGTACATGGTTATCTGTCCAATTTGATATGTATTTGTGTAATTGATTATCTGCCTCATTGATATGGCGTGTTATGTGCGTATATGTTTATTTGTGTATTTGGAATGCTAGAATTTGTTACTTTGGTCAATTTACTGTGTTTATTTACAAAATTACCTTTTTGGGGGAAAAGAAAAGAAAAGAGAGAGGGAAAAATATATATATAGACGGGAGACGTGGACGTGGCCGTGGAAATAAACGAGCTCAAGAGCCAAGAGAGGAAAGGGAAACTACAGCTGCACAAGAGCAAGGACCGAGGGTTGAAGCCGGGGACCAAATGGCGACGGCAATGCAACAAATGACAAACATCTTAGCAAGGTTGGTGGACCAACAAGGTCAAATACTTGTGAATCAACCTCCGGACCCTGAAATAGGAGAAGATCGGGCTCTTGAGAGGTTTCAGAAATTTGCTCCTCCGAAATTCCTTGGAGGGTCTGATCCGGATGTAGCCGAACAGTGGCTGGAGGCCATGATCAACATCTTTGCAGCTTTGAACTATACCGAACAAAGGCAAGTGAACTTTGCGGTATT
The DNA here is from genome assembly GCF_036785885.1 of Coffea arabica. Lineage (NCBI taxonomy): Eukaryota > Viridiplantae > Streptophyta > Magnoliopsida > Gentianales > Rubiaceae > Coffea > Coffea arabica. The sequence goes on from NC_092321.1 coordinate 33,506,200, forward strand.
TCAATTTGAAGGACCGGCCCGAGCATGGTGGAACGTGATTAAGGCAAAGTGGGAAAGGGAACAAACCGTATGGACATGGGTTAACTTCCTAAGGGAATTTAATGAAAAGTATCTCCCACCTTTAGTCCAAGAAAGGAGGGAGGATGAGTTTATTGGACTACGCCAGGGAACCTTAAGTGTGGCCGAATATGAAACGAAGTTCACCAAACTATCCAAGTTTGTGACAGCCCCACCTCCCCCTAAGGCGAACCAGAGGGTTCGGCGGGCCGCCTGCCCAACTCTCGCCGGGACTCAGTCATTCACCACAATCCTCAAATGAATTACAAGAATAAACCTCAAATATTACATCAAATTCTCCAATAATTACATGTCAAAAGCAAAGCGAAAATAATTCCCAACTATACATAAAATGATTTCCAAATCCAAACTGTACAAAACATAGGCCATCCAGTCACGTGCACAAGTACTACAAGTCCTTCCTTCGCCTTGAGCCCTGTGGAGGGGAATAAAATATTTTTGGGGTGAGCTAGAAGCTCAGCGAGTAACCAGTAAAATCATTAAACAAATATATTTCACAATGTTGCATTTCGATCATTTCGATGATGTCATGATTCAGAGATCAAATGTTCGTTTAGTGCTCTCGTGAGCCAGGGAAATCATAGCACTTGAACACCCAACGCTCAAATAGATCATTTAACATTAACATTAACATTCAGAGGGAGCCCCTTCTTGAGCTCCAGATAAACATGAACATGAACCATAAACAGAGTGGAGACGTTGGTGTCCAGCACAAGACTTTCCCAGAACTCATTGAAGCCAAATCATGTCATGAACTCACATGCAAGCACGCATGATATGCAATCGAGTACATAATGCAAGAAACATTTCACAAGTACTTTGGAAATAGTTTAGGGTCACTCACCTCCATGGCTCAGAAATCATCCATCAAATATCATTGCCTTGCTCAAATCCAAGTCTTAGATCACAAACTCAATGCAAACAAATCCCTTCAAAGTTCGGACAGCACTTCCCCTGAATTTGCTAACTTTTCCAGCCATCATGGCTTCATTATTTCCTCATTCCAACCCAAAGGTACACACACAACAACAATTTCATCCAATAGCCATTCAGCAAGCTCCAAGTAAAGCTAGGGAAAAGTCCGGAAATGAAAGTTAAGCTCAAAACCAGAAAAACAGGTTTTGACGTCATTTTACGGTAATGGTACCAAAGGCGCTACGATTGTCGGATGAAGGTGAAAGATACACCGTTTCGAAGCTAAGAGACAGGGCTACAATATTACAGAAGGTCACTCAACCCAGTTTCGAGTGTAACCAGGTCAAAAATGCAAGATACCATACCAGAATCACAAAAACAGATTCACAGAACGCATTCTAGCGGAAACACCATAAAACAGGCTATCCAAGTCCAAATCCAGAAATTCCAAAACCAGCTGAAAGATAAGAATCAAGGATAAATTTCATCAGAAGACCTCAACAACCAATTCGGAAGCAATTCCAGCCAAAACAACCAATTACAGGAGCAATTCTTACATTCGGGTAAAACCAGAACAGCAATAGTAATTTCGACTTTTCTCATTCCACACTACTCCAATTAACCTGAAATTTTGTAGGCACCTTTAAAATGTCATTCCCTAAAACTTTCATGTTTTGAGCTAAGGCCAATTCGGCCTCTATCTATGAGCTAAAAATTCGGGCAGAATGTTCCTTCACAAAACCTAATTTTCTGAAATTTCTTCCAAAACAGAAATTGATTGCAATTAATCACTTTTTCCACCTCCTAGAGTCATTATATACCATTTCCAATCATCATAGATAGCCACACAATCATGCTTATATTAAAACAGAAAATACCCAAAAATAATAAAACTTCATCACTTCAACCACAAATCAAGAAATAATCCATAAAAGTGCATCTTATACCACCTCCAATCATGAATTGAACATCAATTAAGGGAGGAGAGTGGTTCTTCACAACTCACCTTAGCCATACAAGAGATAGAGAAACAAAACACCTTAGCTTTCCAAACAACTCCACAAAACACCTCAAGACCACTTAGCAAAGAGATTTTATGGAATGATTTGGAGTTTTATTGGTTGGATTTGAAGATTGAGCAAGAAATAGAAGGAAGAAATTGAGAGCTTTTCTTTCTTTCTTGAGCAAGAACATTTGGCCAAGAAGCTTGCAAAATGAAGCTTATTTTGATCAATTTTTTTGTATTTATTTGGTAAAGGTAAAGGTAAAGTCAAATGGTCAAAGTCCAAGATTAAATTAGATGGTGACACTTGTCACCTTTAGGTTTAAAACTTATCTTTTTGTCTTTCCAATACAAATACCTTAACACTTTGTAAAATAATATCACTTAATACAAAATTTCAACAAGTTGTCAAAAATATAATGCATTTACCGCACTTGCGGGTCCCACATTCAAAATACGCTCTTAATTTCTCCAAAACTAACCGATACTAGAAAAATCATTTTCAAACTATCTTTGCTCATAAACTTTATCTGGGGAACATTTTCTAATAAAGAAAATGTAGAAAAGGCGGGCAATTAAATAAAATAAACCCTTGAAAATTAGAAAATTTTCGGGTTCTCACACTCATACTTTTCGGGGCGTCACAAAGTTTGCTTTCGAATTAGTGGTCACGGAACCGAGAAGGATAAGACGATTTATACAGGGATTGAATCTGGAAATTCAAGAAGCACTAGCAGCGGTTCAAGTGAATACATTTACGGAGGCCCTTGAGAAAGCCCAATGAATCGAGAATGCAAAAGCACAGATAAAAGCCTCCCAAAATCGAAAAAGAGGTACACCTGGTAGTGTGCCTGAGGAACCAAGTGAATCGATAGTCCCTTCCAAAGTGCAGAAAGTGAACTTTTTGTCCTATCCACCATGGACAATAGGGGCGTTAGATGAACGATCTACAAAGAGAAGTCAAGTAGGCCATGGGGAGATTTTTCAAAAAAGCCAACAAGTGGCTTCTTCCTTGACTTGTGACTACTGTGGAAAGGCCAATTACACTGAGAGTGATTGTTGGAGGAAAGGACGGAGGTGTTTGATTTGCGGAAGTGGTGACCACCAGTTTAGCAACTGTCCGAGGAAACAGTCACGTGAAAGTAGTACTCAGCAACTGGGGGGCACTAAATCTAAACAAGCGAATGAAAGAGGGAACCAAACAAAAGTACCGGCAAAGGTATATGCTGTAGACAGCCAACCAACTCCTGAGCCATCTGAAGGTAAAAATTTCGAGGACGAAATTTCTTAAGGGGGAGAATTGTGAGGACTTGCAAATTCCTTATATTTTCTCAAATTCCCTTTTATTTGAAAATTATTTGGTAATTATTATTCATACCATCCTACGGATAAATCACCCTAGAAAAGTGCCAAAAGTCATAGGAAATTAGGGTTTTCCTATTCGTTTTCAATTCAAGGTGAAATAAGAAATTTCGTGTATCCGCAGTGTAATTATCCGGTACAGAGTACGGATCAAATTTGGTGCTTAAGAGTGACTTTTAAGTGAGAAATAATATGTGATTAGAAGCAATGATAAAAAGTTAGTGAAAAGAAAAAAAAAAACCCTAGTACGTGTGATTTAAGGAAAAACGGCTCGAACCGACGCGTACCGTGTACTACCAATTTAACCACCACTTGATCACCACTTTCTTGCCATACAAGCTTATCACTAATTGAGCAAAATATCTTCCCTCTCATGGTTATCTCTTGACCAAAATGCAAGGAGAAGAAAGAGAAATTTTTGTGGTTGTAATTAAGCCAAGTGTTGGCCAAACTTGTGGCTTAGATTAATCCTAATCTCTTGTCTTCTTAACTCCCTAAGAACAGCCTTTCTTCTTCATTTTTTCTGCTCCATAGCCGAGACAAGAGAGAGAGAGAAAGACAAAGAGAGTTCATCTTGTTCTTCTCCAAATTTTGAAAAGTTTCTTCTATTCGCGCAAATCTAATGCAAAGTGAAAGAATTCAAGAAATAGATATTTAGTTGATGGCCGAATAGGAAAGGACCAACACTTTAAGGGAGTAGTTACAGGCAACTAACAATCGCTTTGCAGGGATGGTAAGATAGGTGAGGGACCAGATCGAGGGAATTTTGACTAAGTGTGACTTCTTGATAGAAGAGTTTGTGGGAGAGAATTTAAACGGGGAAGGCCAGGACATAGAAGTTCCTAGGGTTGAAGGTGAAGTCGAACCAGTAGAGAAAGATCCCGAGGAGAATTTAGAGAAGGTGTGACGGCCCCACCTCCCCCTAAGGCGAACCAGAGGGTTCGGCGGGCCGCCTGCCCAGCTCTCGCCGGGACTCAGTCGCTCACTACATTCCTCAAACAGATTACAAGATAAAACTCAAATATTATATCAAATTCTCCACTAATAATTACATATCAAAAGCGAAGCGTCCATGCTTCCACTGTGCCACTCTGATCCATGATCCAACTATTATACAAGAGGAAGTCCAAATTCAAAGTACACATGAGATAATTCATCCGGTCACAGGAATAAGTACTACAAGCCTTCCTTCGCCTTGAGCCCTGTGGAGGGGAATAAAATATTTTTGGGGTGAGCTAAAAGCTCAGCGAGTAACCAGTAAAATCCGAAATCAAAAATATTTCACAATGTTGCATTTCGATCATTTCGATGATGTCATGATTCAGAGATCAAATGTACGTTTATTGCTCTCGTGAGCTAGTGAAATCATTGCACTTGAACACCCAACGCTCAAATAGATCATTTAACATTAACATTGAGAGGGAGCCCCTTTTTGAGCTCCAGATAAACATGAACATGAACCATAAACAAGGTGGAGACGTTGGTGTTCAGCACAAGACTTTCCCAGAACTCATTGTGTGACGCCCCGAAAAGTATAAGTGTGAGAACCCGAAAATTTTCTAATTTTCTAGGGTTTATTTTATTTAATCGCCCGCCTTTTCTTCATTTTCTTTATTAGAAAAATTCCCCAGATAAAGTTTATGAGCAAAAATAGTTTTCAAATGATTTTTCTAGTATCGATTAGTTTTTGAGAAATTAAAAGCGTATTTTGAACGTGGGACCCGCAAGTGCGGTAAACGCAATATATTTTTGACAACTTCTTGGAATTTTGTATTTAGTGATATTATTTTACAAGGTGTTAAGATATTTGTATTGGAGAGACAAAAAGATAATTTTTAAACCAAAAAGGTGACAAGTGTCACCTTGTGATTTAATCTTGGACTTTGACAATTATTTCTTACCTTTACTAATACTCAATTTTGACCCAAAAATCATCCTATTTCTATGCTTATGGCTGGCTCTCTCTCAAAGGAAAAGAAAGAAAAGCTCTCAATTTCTTCCTTCTATTTCTTGCTCAATCTTCAAATCCAACCAATAAAACTCCAAATCATTCCATAAAATCTCTTTGCTAAGTGGTCTTGAGGTGTTTTTGTGGAGTTGTTTGGAAAGCTAAGGTGACTAGTTGCTCTATCTCTTGTATTGCTAAGGTGAGTTGTGAAGGACCCCTCTCCTTCCTCTAATGATGTTCAATTCATGATTGGTGGTGGTATAAGATGCACTTTTATGGATTAAATCGTGATTTTGGTTGAATTGGTGAAGTTTTATAATTATTGGGGATTTTTCTGTTTTCATATGAATATGATTATGGGGTCATGTATGATGATTGGAAATGATGTTTAATGACTCTAGGAGGTGGAAAAAGTGATTAATTGCAACCAATTTCTGTTTTGGACCAAAAATTGAAAAGTGAGGGTTTTGTGATGAACATTCTGTCCGAATTTTTAGGTCATAGATAGAGGCCGAATTGGCCTTGGCTCAAAACATGAAAGTTGTAGGTATTGATGTTTTAAGGTGCCTGTAAAATTTCAGGTCAATTGGAGTAGTGTAGAATGAGATAATCCGAAATTACTATTGCTGTTCTGGGTTCATCAGGATGTTAGAACTGTGTCTGAAATGGGTTGTTTTGACTGGAATTGTTTTGGATTTGGGTGTTGAGATCTTCTGATGAAATGTAGCTTGATGTCCTAGCTACCATATGCCTTTGGAATTTCTGCATTTGGACCTGTTTAGACTGAGTTGTACTGATTACAGAATAGTGTAATTTGTAAACCTGCAATTACGGTTCTGGTTTGTTATTTGGCATATTTGACTTAGTTGTGCTGGGATTTGGACTGAGTGACCTTCTACATTGTTGTAGCCCTGGTTCTTAGCTTCGAAACGGTGGGTCTTGGACCTCCATCCGATACTCGTAGTACCTTTGGTGCCATTACCGCAAAATGACGTCAAAACTGTTTTTTCTGGTTTTGAGCTTAACTTTCATTTCCGGACTTTTCCCTAGCTTGACTTGTACTAGTACTACTTGGAACTTGCTGAATGACTATTAGATGAACTTGTTGTTGTGTGTGTACCTTTGGGACTGGCTGAGGAAATAATGAAGCCTTGATGGCTGGAAAAGTAAAGAAATTTAGGGGAAGTGCTGTCCGAACTTTGAAGGGATTTGTTTGCATTGAGTTTGTGATCTAAGACTCGGATTTGAGCAAGGCAATGATATATGATGGATGGTTTCTGAGCCATGGAGGTGAGTGACCCTAAACTATTTTCAAAGTACTTGTGAAATGTTTCTTACATTATTTACTTTTGAACTGTTTCCAAAGCTACTTTTGAACTGTTTTCTTGCATATCATGCGTGCTTATATGAAAGTGTTCCTTGTTTGATATATTTCCTTGACTTCATGACTTGTATTATTGATTGATAACGTGTTACGTGCTTTGAATGATTTCCAAAACGAGCTTTCTAGGCGAGTGTGTATTTTATCGCACTCGACCTAAATCAATGTGAAATTTTCATGATAAATGATTAAATGCTACTTGCGCATGAATGTAAGCCTTTTGGGCTGAACTGGCCATTGCCCCTTGTTACCGGTCGTCTCGAGCCAGAAACGGACTCGGTCGGGCGATTAGGGACCTGGGTGAACGTTTGGTATACTCGAGTATTACCTTTGTAGGTTGGTGGAGGTTGGTGGAAAATGATGCAATTTCAAATGAAAAAAAAAAAGGAAATGACAGGAGAACGAACGTATCTTTTCATGAATGTTACTATCGCTTTCCATTGTACATGTTTCTTGAATTATTGATACTCCATATTTAATGTTTTGTAAATATTGTAATTGTTTCTGGACTTATCATTTGATTTATGATATCATTGAAAAGAAATATTGTTAAACCGATTTGATTACTGATTTTCTGGTTACTCGCTGAGCTTCTAGCTCACCCCAAAAATATTTTATTCCCCTCCACAGGGCTCAAAGCGAAGGAAGGCTTGCAGTACTTGTGCGCGTGATTGGATGGCCTTTATGTTGTACAGTTTGGATTTGGAATCATTTTATGTATAGTTGGGAATTGTTTCCGCTGCATTTGTGACATGTAATTATTGGAGACTTGGATGTATATTTGTGGATCATGTGATGTATATTTGAGGTTTATTCTTGTAATTCGTTTGAGGACTTTAGTGAACGACTGAGTCCCGGCGAGAGCCGGGCAGGCGGCCCGCCGAACCCTCTGGTTCGCCTTACGGGGAGGTGGGGCTGTCACACATTGAAGCCAAATCATGTCATGAATCCACATGCAAGCACGCATGATATGCAATCAAATAAATAATGCAAGAAACATTTCACAAGTACTTTGGAAATAGTTTAGGGTCACTCACCTCCACGGCTCAGAAATCATCCATCATATAACATTGCCTTGTTCAAATCCAAGTCTTAGATCACAAACTCAATGCAAACAAATCCCTTCAAAGTTCGGACAGCACTTCCCCTGAATTTGCTAACTTTTCCAGCCATCATGGCTTCATTATTTCCTCATTCCAACCCAAAGGTACACACACAACAACAAGTTCATCCAATAGCCATTCAGCAAGCTCCAAGTAGTACTAGTACAAGTCAAGCTAGGGAAAAGTCCGGAAATGAAAGTTAAGCTCAAAACCAGAAAAACAGTTTTGACGTCATTTTCCGGTAATGGTACCAAAGGCGCTACGATTGTCGGATGAAGGTAAAAGACCCACTGTTTCGAAGCTAAGAGATAGGGCTACAATATTACAGAAGATCACTCAACCCAGTTTCGAGTGTAACCAGGTCAAAAATGCAAGATACCATACCGGAATCACAAAAACAGATTCACAAAACGCATTCTAGCGGAAACATCATAAATCAGGCTATCCAAGTCCAAATCCAGAAATTCGAAAACCATCTGAAAGATAAGAAACAGGGATAAATTTCATCAGAAGACCTCAACAACCAATTCCGAAGCAATTCCAGCCACAACAACCAATTACAGGCGCAATTCTTACATTCGGGTAAAACCAGAATAGCAATAGTAATTTCGACTTTTCTCATTCTACACTACTCCGATTGACCTGAAATTTTGTAGGCACCTCTAAAATGTCATTCCCTAAAACTTTCATGTTTTAAGACAAGGCCAATTCGGCCTCTATCTATGAGCTATAAATTCGGGCAGAACGCACAATCACAAACCCTAACTTTCGAAAATTTCTTCCAAAACAGAAATTGTTTGCAATTAACCACTTTTTCCGCCTCATAGAGTCCTTAAACATCATTTCCAATCATCATATATAACCACACAATCATATCCATATGAAAACAGAAAAATCCCCAATAATTATAAAACTTCACCAATTCAACCAAAACCAAGATATAATCCATAAAAGTGCATCTTATACCACCACCAATCATGAATTGAACATCATTAGAGGAAGGAAAGTGGTTCTTCACAACTCACCTTAGCAATACAAGAGATAGAGCACTTCGTCACCTTAGCTTTCCAAACAACTTCACAACCAAGCTCAACTCCACCAAACTAAGAGGTTTTATGGAAGGAATTCAAGATTAAACGGTTAGTTTGTGAGATTGGGCAAGATTGGAGCAAGAAACTTGGAAGCTTTTCTTTCTTTTCTTGTAGGAAGAGGTTCGGCCAAGAAGCTTTGAAATTTGGAGAGGTTTTGGTCAATTTTACTTAAATGGTAAAGTTATGAATAGTAGTCAAACTCAAGACTAAATCTTATGGTGACACTTGTCACCTTTAGGTTTAAAACTTATCTTTTTGTCTTTCCAATACAAATATCTTAACACTTTGTAAAATAATATCACTTAATACAAATTTCCAACAAGTTGTCAAAAATATAATGCATTTACCGCACTTGCGGGTCCCACGTTCAAAATACGCTTTTAATTTCTCAAAAACTAACCGATACTAGAAAAATCATTTTAAAACTATCTTTGCTCATTAACTTTATCTGGGGAATTTTTCTAATAAAGAAAATGTAGAAAAGGCGGGCGATTAAATAAAATAAACCCTAGAAAATTAGAAAATTTCCGGGTTCTCACACTCATTCTTTCGGGGCGTCACAGAAGGAGGACATTATCTTGTGATCCTTAAATTGCATATCACTTCTACTTCTCTCAAGTGATATTGCTTCTTTATTGATTGATTCATTGTGTGATCACTTAGAAAGAGGGTAAATTTCGTATTGAACAAAAATGGCTCATAACCTGATTAGTTTTTTCTAATCAACCTAAATCACTCCCCTCTTAGATTGTCTTCAGGCCTAAGAATTGGTATCAGAGATTGGTCTCCTAGAGATTAAGCTCAAACGGCTTCGGAGCAAAGATGACAACCAACAATGACATGTTTTTTGAAGGACAATCTGTAACTAGACCTCTGATGTTTAATGGATCAAATTATGTGAGTTGGAAAGAGAGAATGATTATCTTCTTGCAATCGATTGACATTGAATTGTGATTTATTGTTAATGAAGGTTCATATGATGCCTCAATAGAAGATAAAAATACTTATAGATCTAGACCGAAAACAAGAAATGAATTGACTGCAAAGGATAGAGCTCATCTTACCTTAAATGCAAAAGCTATGAATGTGTTATATAGTGCTTTAGACTCAAATGAATCTATTAGGGTCAAAGGCTTTAAGTCGGCTAAAGAGATTTGGGACAAATTGAGAGAAATTCATGAAGGTAATGAGAATGTTAGAGAACAATTGAAGTCTATCTTGGTTACTAAATATGAGTCGTTTAAGATGGAACTTCATGAAGATATTGATATAATATATTGTAGATTTAATGATCTTATTAAGGATTTAGAGGTTCTGGAAAAAGAATACTCCTTAGGAGAAAAAAATAAAAAAATCTTGAATACTTTGTCTAAAAATTGGGAGAGTAAAGTGACTGCCATTGAAGAGGCGAAAGATTTGAATTCAATGCCTGTTGAATCTCTTATAAACTCTCTAACATCTTATGAGTTGAAACTTAAGACCAAGGTACAAGAAGAAGAAGATGCAAAAGTAAAAAGGAGCATTGCTCTAAAAGCATCTCAAGATAAAGATGACTCAGTTTCATTGGATAGTGAAGATATGGATGTTGATGACAATGACCTAAATCTCATCACAAAAAGTTTCAAGAGAATCCTTAACAAAAGGAGATTCAGAAAAGGAGAACCTAACAATTCGAATTCCAATCAATGCAACAATGCAAGAAACAAAGGAAAGAAGAGGCCAACAAAAAGTAGGTGACAAATGCTATGAATGCGGCCAACTTAGACACTACATGAGTGAGTATCCAATGAAGAAGAAGAAAGAAGGGAAAGCTGAAAAAAACCAAGATTCAACAACTTCCAAATCACATGGAATGAGTGCAACTCCAATGGTAAAATTGAAGAGGAAGAAGAATCTGCTCAAATGGCTTTTATGGCCATTGGAGATAATGAGGTAACAACTTGTAACCCTCAACTTGAAAGTGATGATGATCTTGAATCCTTCATTGAAAAATTGCATGATAGTTTGAAAGAATCTTATGCTAGAAATAAGGAATTAAAATATAAAATTAATTTTTTTCTTCAGGACAATGCACGTCTTCTTCAAGAAACCAAAGACCTGAAAACTGAAAATGATTACTTGAAAAATGATGAGATTGATCTATAAAATGAATTTGATAGAAAAACAAGGCCTTGTGAAATGCTCAAAGAGGAACAAGGTGATTTGAAAAAAAGAATGGACAATTTAAATGAATTTCTCCAACATAAAAAAAAAACTGTTTTCAAGGAAATGGATCAAAGGCTCATCTTGGCACTCATAAAAAGAAGTTAAATTCTAGTGCAAATGTATTTACTATTCATAAGAGAAGAGAAGTAAGATCTATTAAACCTTTTCATGTAAATAACTCTTTGATTATGTGTAATTTTTATTGTCAAAAAGGTCACATGAAAAGTGATTGCTATGTGAGGAAGAACATGAGAAGAGGCATAAAATGCATGTGAATAGTTAGACATGATGCTAACTCTCAAGGATTAAAATATTAAAGAGTACCAAATATTATTTCTTGAACTCTTGCGTAGGTGAATTTGGTGAACATCGTTAAGGAATCAAAATGATTCATAGATAGTGGATGTTCAAGACACATGACCGGTGATCCATCACAATTCATTAAGTTCAAGAAAAAATCAAGTCGCAAAATGACATTCGGAGATGATATGAAAGCTAAAACAATTGGAATAGGAGATGTTGGTAAGAATGGTGAGACTTTTGTTCATAATGTTCTTTTGGTTGATAATTTGAGTTATAATTTGCTAAGTGTTAGTCAATTATGTAATAGAAATTTGTCTGTTTTGTTCAAGAAGCATGAGTGTTTAGTTCTTGATTCAAAGTTTAACATCATTTTCAAAGGAAAAAGATTCAATGACATCTATGTTGTGATTCTTGAAAATATTAATTCCTTTAACTTTCAATGTCTTAAAGTCTCAAATGAAAATTCTTGGTTGTGGCATAGAAGCCTTTGTCATTTCAATATGAATTTGTTAAAAGAAATTTCCAAAAAGAATCTTGTTAGAGGTTTGCCAAAAATTAAGTTTGAAAAAGACAAAATTTGTGATGCTTGTCAATTTGGAAAACAAATCAAAGTCTCTTTTAAACTCAAAAATTGTGTTTCTACTTCAAGACCATTGGAGCTTTTACATCTTAATTTGTTTGGTCCAACACAAATTGCTAGATTGGGTGGTAAGAGATATTACCTAATAATTATTGATGATTACTCTAGATAAACTTGGATGGTTTTTCTTGCTCATAAAGATGATACTTTCAAAAATTTTGTTTTCCTATTTGCAAAAGTTTAAAATCTGCTTGGTTTGAATATTGTTAAAATTAGAAGTGACAATGGTTCGGAATTTAAATTTTGTAACTTTCCAGAATTTTGTGATCACAATGGAATTACACATGACTTTTCAATTGCAAGAACCCCTTAACAAAATGGTGTTGTTGAAAGAAAGAATAGAACTCTTCAAGAACCCGTAAGAACCATGTTAAGTTAATGCAACTTGCCAAAATATTTTTGGGTCGAGACTGTAAATACGGCATGCTATATAATGAATAGAGTTCTTTTGAGACCAATTTTGAACAAAACTTCTTATGAGGTAATTTTTCATAAAAAGTCAATTGTTGGATATTTCAAAATTTTTGGTTGCAAATGCTTTATTTTAAGTATCAAGGAGCATCTTGAAAAATTTGATAAGAAAATTGATGACGGTATTTTTTTGGGTTATTGTGAAAACAAAAGAGGATATAGGGTCTATAATAGAAGGACTCTTGTTATAGAAGAAGCCATACACGTCACATTTGATGAAACTAATGATGATATTTTCAAGAGTTATTGTGAAGATAATGATATAGGTGTTCAAGAAGGATTTAAGAAACTCACGATTCAAGATAAAGAAAATACTCCATTAGAAGGGAAATCAAAGAAAGATGATCTTCATGAAAATCAAGAGTTAGAAGAGAATGACAAGGGTGTTAGTATACCTAAAGATCTTCCAAAAGGTTGGAAGTTTACTCAAAATCATCCCAAAGAACTCATTATTGGTGATCCATCCGAAAATGTAAGAACTCGCTCCTCATCTAAACAATTAGTGAATAATTTTGCTTTAGTCTCTCATTTTCAGCTTAAGAATGTTAATGATACTTTGAAAGATGAAAATTGGATTTTGGCCATGCAAGAGGAACTAAATCAATTTGAAAGAAACAAAGTTTGGATACTAGTTAAAAGCTCTCAAAGTCATCCTATTATTGGTACAAAATGGATCTTTAGAAATAAATTGAATGAGAAAGGTGAAGTTGTGAGAAATAAGACTAGACTAGTGGTTAAGGAGTATGCTCAAGAAGAGGGAATAGATTTTGATGAAACATTTGCTTCTGTAGCTAGACTAGAATCAATTAGAATGTTTCTCGTTTTTGCATGTTTCAAGGACTTTAAATTATTCCAAATGGATGTTAAAAGTGCTTTCTTAAATGGATTTATTGATCAAGAGGTTTATGTTGACCAATCTTGTGACGCTCGAAAGAAGATAAAAAGGAAAAAAATTCTGGTGAACAGTGATTTTTGGTGAATCCGGCCTAAAATCCGGCCAGTTCTTGGCCGGATTGGCTTGGGGTTTTGAAAAAAATTGGAATTCGCCACTGCCTTGAATCCGGCCAGCAATCCAGCCGGAAATCCAGCCAGATCTTGGTCGGATTGTGACGTGGCACTTCGGCAGCCAACTTTGACTGGCTGTTTTCCTTCATTCTTATCTTGTTTCTTGACTGAAATATCTTTCATTCTTGCTCCTTCTTGGCCGAGCTTCATAGAGAGAGAAAAGAACAAGAGAGAAACATTCATTTTAACTTCCAAACTTGCTTGAATCATGAGATTTAACCAACCACTTTGCAAAATACTCCATAAAAGTGTTATCTAAGTAGGTTTGGAGGATTTGGTGGAGTGATTTTTGGAGAAGAAGCTCTAAGCTATTATCTTTCTTGAGTTTATAAGGTACCTTATGTGACGCCCCCACTTCTCCCTAAGGCGAACCAAAGGGTATCCGCGGGACGCCTGCCCAACTCTCGCCAAGACTCACTACAATCCACAATTCAAAAGTTCGGAATGCTTCAAATAACTTCAATACATAATTAAAGTACTCCAAAATATCTCACACTTACAATTAGTTAGCTTTCAAGCTTAAATACAATCCAATGGAATATGTACTATAGCCATCAGCTATAATACAACTTAAAGTCTTCAAAAGAAAACAATCTAGTACTATTCACGAGCACTCTTGGTCTCGAACCTTGTTAAGGAAAACAAAAACGTGGAATGAGCTACACAGCCCAGTGAGGTTTCAAGACACTCTAGCAGTTCTAATAAATCAAACAAGTTAGGCATGATACATATATAATTCACGATTGCACATTGGCACATTAACATGAGACAGTTATCATGTTACGAGTAATTTGAGCATATCACAGGTATGGCTCATGGGTTGCACGTTGGCACATTAGCATGAAACAGTTATCATTATGTAAAATAAACACACATTGAAGGATACGGTGTTCCAGTGGAACCATTTCGGTCAACTGCACCTTATAACTTCAGAACCCCTCGGTTTGTCAAGCCATCACCTTATCCCTCCAGTGGTAGTACTCGAGTATACTGAAACGGTGTCCCAAAATTCCAACCTACTCGAGCCAGGACCTACCCGACCGAGCCCAGTCCTGGCTCGAGTAGGTCAGTAACCAAGGGTAGGGCCCAGTTCAGCTTAGAGCTTGCAATATGCACAAGTAATCAAGTAAAACGGTAAACGGTAAACGGTAATAGTTCTCGGTTAACGGTAAAAATCTGTCATTTTAGTAGGTCGAGTGAGATAAAGTACACACTCGCCTTAAAATGGTGGACAATTCCATATGAGCAATTATCAGTAACATTTAATACGTAAACACGTAAGCAATATGCGGTAATTTTATATGGACATGTAATTTACGGTAATCAAGTAAACAGGTAATCAAGTAGTCAGGTAATCAACTAAGCAGGTAATCACGTAGGTTGGTAAACGGTAAGTAATTACGGTTAACGGTTAACGGTAAGTAATTACGGTTAATTGGCAGATATTTGCCATTTTCATAGGCCGCCATTGGCCATTTCCCACTTTTACCACTTAAGAGTCGAGGAGATTCACTCCAGCCGACTTATGCAGCCATAGCATAATTAATCATTTAAACACTTCATGTAAATATGCAATTCAAGTATTTCATGTCGAGTAATTCAAGTATACCTTACTTAAATATGCATGAGTATGGTAAATACTTAACATGTAGCACTTAACATTTAATGATCATGGAATAAGCATGTCATAGACTTATTCAAATTACGTACTCCTATATGGAACACTCACCTAGTCAAAACAAGTGAGTAAGTGCTCAAACAAGTGTTTAGGCATCCGCTCTGAGTTCCTCTTGAAGGTCCCCTTGAGCGCCTGAGCAAACAATAATCAACTTCACTCACAATCATGCATTTACCAAGAAGGGATGTACACTCATCTAGACTAAATCAAAGTCCTAAAAGAGAGCTTCAATTCCCTTAACTTGAGGTTCACGAGTGAAGTTTTAAAGTCCAAAGAGAGAGATTAGTATTTCCATGAAATCGAGTTCAAAACGTTTGGTCGATATCGAGAAAAGAAGTCAAGTTTCCAAAATTTCATTTTCTAAGAAATTGGCAAATTTCAGCTTTGTGTGTCAAACTTAGAAAAATCATATCTTGCACTCTGTAAGTCCAAAATTGGAAAACTTCATATCGTTGGAAACTACTTCCAAAGTACTAAAAGTTCCTAGAATACACTTTTCCATGATTCCAAATGGAAGACATTCAAAATTTGGCTCAAAGTTGCTGTTTTGAGTCATTAAGACAGTTTTGGGGTTGGTTTTTGGCCAACTTTGAAAATCCGGCAAAATTCACAGAATGTGAAATTGCCTATGAAATTTTGAACTCAGTTAGAGTTACAATCAAAGTTTAAAACATAAGAAACAGAACTAAAATTGGAGTTTTGAGCGTCAAGATATAGCAGCTCAAAGTTGGTTAAAAATGAAGACTGTTGGCCAATTTTCCAGATTTGAAGAGCAGATTTGGGGCATTATTTGGTCATTGATTTGGCATTGAAAATACACCAAATTTGGTACACTAAATCTTCCATAGGTGAAATATATCTCTACCAAATTTCATGAAAAAATTCACGTGGAAAGGCAGTTAACAAAACTACTGAAGTTTGTGAAATTTTCAAAGCAATTCTGCCAACTCAAGTTTCTCTTTCCTTTTAAAAGTTTTGTCTCACACAAATCAACCTTAATTAACTCAAATGTTGAAACCAATGTTCCATAAACATCCAATGAGCAATTTAGAGGCAATTGACATCAAAGTTTTTGAAACAAAACATTCCAAACAAGTTGGACCATTCGGCCGAGAGAAAGGAAGAGTTTTCCAGATTTGAATAGCAAACTTTGGCACATCATTTGTATATCGAAATGGTCTTTGATGGACACCAAAATTGGTACAATTCTACTTCCGTATGAGGACTGCTCCTCTATCAAATTTCACTTTAAAATTCACACGGGAAGGTAGTTTACTAAACTACCAAAGTTCAAGAAAATCTCAAAACCAATCTGTCTTTTGCTTTCTTCTTCTCTTTCAAACATTTTGCTCAATGAAAACGATTCAAATCTGGTTCACTTATAAACCAAAGATCTAGGAAACCTCCAAGATACATTTTGTAGGTGATGAACACTAAGAATTTCGAATAACAAGTCCCAAATCAAGATTAGCTATAAATTAGTCCAGAATGAGGGTTTTCTTTCACGAAGACAGCTCTGAAATCCGGCCACAACTTACTCAATTTAACTCAGAATTGAGTGTGGTTGGTGGCGTTGAAAAATAAATTTATAAGGCTACAATTTCTCAGAAGGAATCATTTCAAAATTCTGTCCACAACTAGCTCATATTTGAGCATCAAGTTGCAACTTAAAACAGGGCTTCCAGTACAAACGAGAAACAGAACAGTCAACTTTACAAGGTTGGTACGGCTCGCTCAGGTGGAATCAGGGCATGCATCTTGTACCGTTGGAAATGTCTAGTTTCTAATGCCGGAAATGGCACTTGATTTTGATGTCGAAGCAAAGAGTTATGGTCGAAACAAAATCACTTCTAGAGTAATACGGGACACAATTCCAGTTTTGGTAAAATTTTGAAATCTCAACATTTGCTCATCCAAATCACTTACTTTTTTGTGGAAACTTCCCTCACAACCTATATTACAGATATACATCAAAAAAAAGTCAATTGGACCACAAAAAGTGAACTAAATGGGCACGAACAAAACAGGGGCAGAACCGTCACTTTTTCTCAACTCACTTCCTTTGAGTTTTCTTTCACAACACAACTTATTTTCACTAGATTAAGCACTACTCCAACATAAATGACACCAAATATCATCAAATCAGTCCATCAAGCCATTGTGGGATTTCATAGAGCCCACTCACAAGATTTCCAACAATATAGAGCTACCTACATGCATATATAAGCTTCTAAGTGTAATTTAACTCTCTAGAACTAAGATTTAAAGGTTGGATGATTTACTACCTTCTTAAATGTTGAAGACCAGAATTTTGGCCACTTAAAAGCTCCAAGAAACCGTGAGATGAAGCCTCTTCTTCTAGCTTAAGTGGATCTCCAAGAAATTTTGAGGTTGGAGGCAAAATTTGAGATGATTTGGAGTAAGATTTGAGATAGAAATTTAAGAAGCTTTTCTTCTTCTTCCTCTTGATGTTCCAGCCGAAAATGAGGGAGTGAGGAGAGAGAGATGAGGGTTTGTTTGGGTGAGGAAGCTTGGAGAGAAAGAATGAAATAGTGGCATAGGTGTTGGGCCAAAAAGTCAACTCTTAAAGGTGTCGCGCGCGCGTGTTTCCTGTCCATTTCCTCTCGGGTTTGTTTCACTTGTACACTAAACCTCTAATGCACTTTCTTTATCACTATTATTATTCACTCTTAATAGTTTAAAAATAAAGGTCTAATATCCCTCAAATAATTGTGCGCGCGAAAACGCGAACTTCCAATTTGTGCGCGATAAAGTGAAATTTCTAAGAATGTCTTATAACGATAGTATAACTAACTAATACTTGAGTACTTAAACATAAAATACCTATTTTAAGACTAATGTATAAGTCTTCAATTTCCAAGCTCATTGCACCCTTGAATCGATTATTACCTCCAAACGCGCATTCACTATTCTCACTAAACGAGCTTTCAAAAATTAAATTTTGTAACAAGTTATTTTAAAAATACATATAAGCCAAAATTTAATGTATTTGGGTCTAGAAAGGTTGGAATAAAATATTTGGAGAAAACGGGTGAGTAAATAATTAATTAAGCCAGTAAACTAAAATAAAAATAAGAAAAATTCGGGTCCTCACACCTTACTTGGAAAATTCCCTTTTTGTTCTAATAATGGTAAATTAGTGACTTATAGTAGCTAAATAAGTGGTTTTGTGGATGATTTCATGATTTTAAGTAGAGATTGACAAATTTCTGATTTATTAGTGAATTTTCTGATTTTAGATGATAATTGTTGGTTGGTCATGGAATGATAGCTTGATATGGTGTCAAATGGAGCCTTTGTGTGTTAGTTGTGGTTGTTTGCTGAAAATTTCAGATTTGTGCGGCAAATTTCAGTTTTAGGGTTTCAAATTAGGGCTTAATTGTGATTGGTTTTGGAATTGTCTATTGGATCATATTGAAGGGGTATTGTGGTCTAATTAGATGTGTGGTATATCTTATGATTCGTATGTGTAATTGTGGTTCTACAAAGGTTAGTTTAGAAGGGTAATTTCAGTTTACCTTGTTTTTGGACTTAACTTGGACTGCAAATTTAGCCATGTTTTAGACCGAACCAGCTATTGGACAAAACATGAAAGTTGTAGATATATGCGTTAGCTATCTACCTGAAAATTTTCAGATCGTTTGGAATACTGTAGCTTTTGAAATGACCGAAATACCCTTGACTGCCCTTAAGCCCTGTTTCGCGGCCGGTTTCCATTTTTCTCTAAGATTTCGGTTTCTGACTGTGAAAATGCATGATTTGGCTTTGGAGGTCTTCATAAGAAATGTTGGTATATGTCTTAGATTTGTAACGTCATAAGATTCGTTTCAATCGGATAAGTATAGCTTCAATTGTGATTAAAATACCAAAAGGTTATAGGAACTTGCCGATTTTAGAATTCCCTTTGTTTGACATGATATTTGTAATCTAGGGCTTGGACTTGATCAAGGCAATGATCTATGATAGATGGATCATGAGCTTGGTTGGTGAGTGATCCCCAAACTATTTCCAAAGTTACTTATGAACTGTTTCTTGCACTGTTTACTCGATTGCATATCATGAGTGCTTGCATGTGTACCATGAAATGGTTTGGATCCAATGAGTTCTTGGGAAGTCTTGTGCTTAGAACCAACGTCTCCACCACTGTTTACCTGGAGCATTGATGGCTCCCTATTACTATTTGACTGGTCATTGATCTGTTTGAGCGTTGGAGTTCTAAGTACGAGGATTTCACTGGCACACAAGAGTACTAAACTTACATTTGATCACTGAGACACGCCATCATCTAAATGCATTATTGTGAAATGTACTCGATTATTGATTTTACTGGACACTCGCTGAGCTTCTAACTCACCCCAAAAATAATTTTCTCTCCACAGGGCTCGAGACAAAGGAAGCTTGTATTAAGTTCTTCGTCTGACTAGATGGATTATCTCCTATATAGTTTGAGTTTTAGATTCATCTTGTAATGAGTTATTAGTGTATCTGAAGAGATATCTCATGTATAGTTTGTTTTCGATTCATCTTGTGTAATAGTTAGGTTGGTATGAATGTTAGAAATTGAACGAATTTATGTGTTTGTTCCACGCTTGGGAACTAGTTTTTGCTTCGTTATGATATGTAAATTCATGGAGAATTTGATGTATTATTTGAACGGTACCTTGTGGTATGATTGTTCGTGGAGCGTTTGAAGATGCAATATTTGAGATGTATATTGTAATTTATTTGAGGACTGTAGTGAGTGAGTGAGTCCCGATGAGAGTTGGGCAGGCGGTCCGCCGAACCCTTTGGTTCGCCTTAGGGGGAGGTGGGGCTGTCACAGTTGCTATCAGAGCTAAGGAATCAGATCTCTGTAGTGTATCCGAGACTAACGTTTAGGATGCCGGACTGTGGGACTGGTTTGAAAGTGGTAAGTGTAAGATATGACTTGGTTGCTCTCAAGCGTACATCAACCGATTCTGGTACTAGCGTACGGCTTGAGTTGTACAATTGCTTAGTTTTGGATTCTTGTACTTGAGCACTCGATACTTTTCCTGAGGAAATGCTTGTGAATTTGGAAGGAACGTGGTCTAGTATATGATGATGTGAATAGGAATCATAAGTGAATTTGAGATAAGTTGTAATGGCACAGGTTGGAACACAGAGGATTTCGTATTGTACTCGAGACTTAACCAAATGAGGAGATTGAAATGATGAATGTTATCTAGAACTTGTCCAATAAGAATTTGGCTTGGGTTTTGATAGATTATGGTGGTGGCCGGAATTATTGAAAAAACTTCTGGTTTTTGCATCCTTCTTCTAGTCTTCTTGTTTGATTAAAGTTTGCACCACCCGATTTGTAAGTGTTGGAATTGGAAATATTTGAACTGTCTGAGACCGACTAGGCTGAGCTCATTTGAGACCTGAACTTGTTTAGGCGAGTGTGCTCTTTTGTATACTTAATGGACCTAATTGGACTGAATAGATTTCATTTATGCATGAGCAAGTAGTTTGATTCGTAAATGACCTGGGTGTGGACTTGAATTCTGTGACTGCTTGAGAATGTGGATTGCTGGGTATAGGCTAGGCGAGTGTGTTCTTATTCGTACTCGTGCTCCTTTAACTTGAAGTAATTGACCCTGCTTTTGAACTTGCATGCTTTTATGTGTGGTTGTAGACCGACTACTACTCCTCTGTAGCGGTTGAACTGAATCTCTCTGGCGAGGCATTGCCTGTTGTGTTATCAAGCACCGCCATTCTTCTGGCGAGGCATGCCTGTTGTGTTATCAAGCACCGCCAGGGATGAATTTCTTGAACTGAACCTCTCTGGTGGGGTATTGCCTGTTGTGTTATCAAGCACTGCCATTCTTCTGGCGAGGCATGCCTGTTGTGTTATCAAGCACCTTCAGGGATGAAATTCTTGAACTGAGGCTCTCTGGTGAAATATAGCCGTTGTGCTAGCTTGTTGTGTTGTCCAGCACCACCAGGGACAAATTTCTAAACTGAGACTCTTTGGTAAAGTATAGCCGTTGTTCTAGCTTGTTGTGTTGTCCAGCACCACCAGGGGTAAAACTTTCGACTTGAGACTAAGCCATGTCCTGAATTTTTCGAATATCTGGGACTTTATTTCCAACTCAGGGCTAGTTGGTTGAACCGAACCCTTTTGTATGTTCTTTTTGGTTACTTGTTTAGCTATCTACTGGCCTGTTACTAAGTGATGAATGGGGTTGGAGTGATTCTTAGTACTTGACTGACTTTCGAGAACTATTTTGATCTGATTAGTACAAGTTGGAATGTCAAGGATGACATTCTTTTAAGGGGGGGAGTTTGTGACGCTCGAAAGAAGAAGAAAAGGAAAAAAATTCTGGTGAACAGTTATTTTTGGTGAATCCGGCCAGAAATCAGGCCAGTTCTTGGCCAGATACCTGGCCGAATTGGCTTGGGGTTTTGAAAAAAATTGGAATTCGCCACTGCCTTGAATCCGGCCAGCAACCCGGCCAGATCTTGGCCGGATTGTGACGTGCCATTTCGGCAGCCAACTTTGACTGGCTGTTTTCCTTCATTCTTATCTTGTTTCTTGGCTGAAATGTCTTCTATTCTTGCTCCTTCTTGGCCGAGCTTCATAGAGAGAGAAAAGAACAGGAGAGAAACATTCATTTTAACTTTCACACTTGCTTGAATCTTGAGATTTAGCCAACCACTTTGCAAAATACTCCATAAAAGTGTTATCCAAGTAGGTTTGAAGGATTTGGTGGAGTGATTTTTGGAGAAGAAACTCTAAGCTATTATCTTTCTTGAGTTTATAAGGTACCTTACTTGGAAAATTCCCTTTTTGTTCTAATAATGGTAAATTAGTGACTTATAGTAACTAAATATGTGATTTTGTGGATGATTTCATGATTTTAAATAGAGTTTGACAAATTTCTGATTTATTAGTGAATTTTCTGATTTTAGATGATAATTGTTGGTTGGTCATGGAATGATAGCTTGATATGGTGTCAAATGGAGCCTTTTTGTGTTAGTTGTGGTTGTTTGCGAAAAATTTCAGATTTGTGGGGCAAATTTCAATTTTAGAGTTTCGAATTAGGGCATAATTGTGATTGGTTTTGGAATTGTCTAGTGGTTCGTATTGAAGGGGTATTGTGGCCTAATTAGATGTATGGTATATCTTATGATTCGTATGTGTAATTGTGGTTCTATATAAAGGTTAGTTTAGAAGGGTAATTTCAGTTTACCTTGTTTCTGGACTTAACTTGGACTGCAAATTTAGCCATGTTTAGGACCGAACCAACTGTTGGACAAAACATGAAAGTTGTAGATATATGAGTTAGCTAGCTACCTGAAACATTTCAGATTGTTTGGAGTACTGTAGTTTGTCAAATGACCAAAATACCTTTGACTGCCCTTAAGCCCTGTTTCGCGGCCGGTTTCCATTTTTCTCTAAGATTTCGGTTTCTGACTGTGAAAATGCATGATTTGGCTTTGGAGGTCTTCATAAGAAATGTTGGTATATGTCTTAGATTTGTAACGTCATAAGATTCATTTCAATCGGATAAGTTTAGCTTCAATTGTGATTAAAATACCAAAAGGTTATAGGAACTTGCCGATTTTAGAATTCCCTTTGTTTGACATGATATTTGTAATCTAGGGCTTGGACTTGATCAAGGCAATGATCTATGATAGATGGATCATGAGCTTGGTTGGTGATTGATCCCCAAACTATTTCCAAAGTTACTTATGAACTGTTTCTTGCACTGTTTACTCGATTTCATATCATGAGTGCTTGCATGTGTACCATGAAATGGTTTGGCTCCAATGAGTTCTTGGGAAGTCTTGTGCTTAGAACCAACGTCTCCACCACTGTTTACCTGGAGCATTGATGGCTCCCTATTACTATTTGACTGGTCATTGATCTGTTTGAGCGTTGGAGTTCTAAGTACGAGGATTTCACTGGCACACAAGAGTACTAAACTTACATTTGATCACTGAGACACGCCATCATCTAAATGCATTATTGTGAAATGTACTCGATTATTGATTTTACTGGACACTCGCTGAGCTTCTAACTCACCCCAAAAATAATTTTCTCTCCACAGGGCTCGAGACAAAGGAAGCTTGTATTAAGTTCTTCGTCTGACTAGATGGATTATCTCCTATATAGTTTGAGTTTTAGATTCATCTTGTAATGAGTTATTAGTGTATCTGAAGAGATATCTCATGTATAGTTTGTTTTCGATTCATCTTGTGTAATAGTTAGGTTGGTATGAATGTTAGAAATTGAACGAATTTATGTGTTTGTTCCACGCTTGGGAACTAGTTTTTGCTTCGTTATGATATGTAAATTCATGGAGAATTTGATGTATTATTTGAACGGTACCTTGTGGTATGATTGTTCGTGGAGCGTTTGAAGATGCAATATTTGAGATGTATATTGTAATTTATTTGAGGACTGTAGTGAGTGAGTGAGTCCCGATGAGAGTTGGGCAGGCGGTCCGCCGAACCCTTTGGTTCGCCTTAGGGGGAGGTGGGGCTGTCACAGTTGCTATCAGAGCTAAGGAATCAGATCTCTGTAGTGTATCCGAGGCTAACGTTTAGGATGCCGGACTGTGGGACTGGTTTGAAAGTGGTAAGTGTAAGATATGACTTGGTTGCTCTCAAGCGTACATCAACCGATTCTGGTACTAGCGTACGGCTTGAGTTGTACAATTGCTTAGTTTTGGATTCTTGTACTTGAGCACTCGATACTTTTCCTGAGGAAATGCTTGTAAATTTGGAAGGAACGTGGTCTAGTATATGATGATGTGAATAGGAATCATAAGTGAATTTGAGATAAGTTGTAATGGCACAGGTTGGAACACAGAGGATTTCGTATTGTACTCGAGACTTAACCAAATGAGGAGATTGAAATGATGAATGTTATCTAGAACTTGTCCAATAAGAATTTGGCTTGGGTTTTGATAGATTATGGTGGTGGCCGGAATTATTGAAAAAACTTCTGGTTTTTGCATCCTTCTTCTAGTCTTCTTGTTTGATTAAAGTTTGCACCACCCGATTTGTAAGTGTTGGAATTGGAAATATTTGAACTGTCTGAGACCGACTAGGCTGAGCTCATTTGAGACCTGAACTTGTTTAGGCGAGTGTGCTCTTTTGTATACTTAATGGACCTAATTGGACTGAATAGATTTCATTTATGCATGAGCAAGTAGTTTGATTCGTAAATAACCTGGGTGTGGACTTGAATTCTGTGACTGCTTGAGAATGTGGATTGCTGGGTATAGGCTAGGCGAGTGTGTTCTTATTCGTACTCGTGCTCCTTTAACTTGAAGTAATTGACCCTGCTTTTGAACTTGCATGCTTTTATGTGTGGTTGTAGACCGACTACTACTCCTCTGTAGCGGTTGAACTGAATCTCTCTGGCGAGGCATTGCCTGTTGTGTTATCAAGCACCGCCATTCTTCTGGCGAGGCATGCCTGTTGTGTTATCAAGCACCGCCAGGGATGAATTTCTTGAACTGAACCTCTCTGGTGGGGTATTGCCTGTTGTGTTATCAAGCACTGCCATTCTTCTGGTGAGGCATGCCTGTTGTGTTATCAAGCACCTTCAGGGATGAAATTCTTGAACTGAGGCTCTCTGGTGAAATATAGCCGTTGTGCTAGCTTGTTGTGTTGTCCAGCACCACCAGGGACAAATTTCTAAACTGAGACTCTTTGGTAAAGTATAGCCGTTGTTCTAGCTTGTTGTGTTGTCCAGCACCACCAGGGGTAAAACTTTCGACTTGAGACTAAGCCATGTCCTGAATTTTTCGAATATCTGGGACTTTATTTCCAACTCAGGGCTAGTTGGTTGAACCGAACCCTTTTGTATGTTCTTTTTGGTTACTTGTTTAGCTATCTACTGGCCTGTTACTAAGTGATGAATGGGGTTGGAGTGATTCTTAGTACTTGACTGACTTTCGAGAACTATTTTGATCTGATTAGTACAAGTTGGAATGTCAAGGATGACATTCTTTTAAGGGGGGGAGTTTGTGACGCTCGAAAGAAGAAGAAAAGGAAAAAAATTCTGGTGAACAGTTATTTTTGGTGAATCCGGCCAGAAATCAGGCCAGTTCTTGGCCAGATACCTGGCCGAATTGGCTTGGGGTTTTGAAAAAAATTGGAATTCGCCACTGCCTTGAATCCGGCCAGCAACCCGGCCAGATCTTGGCCGGATTGTGACGTGCCATTTCGGCAGCCAACTTTGACTGGCTGTTTTCCTTCATTCTTATCTTGTTTCTTGGCTGAAATGTCTTCTATTCTTGCTCCTTCTTGGCCGAGCTTCATAGAGAGAGAAAAGAACAGGAGAGAAACATTCATTTTAACTTTCACACTTGCTTGAATCTTGAGATTTAGCCAACCACTTTGCAAAATACTCCATAAAAGTGTTATCCAAGTAGGTTTGAAGGATTTGGTGGAGTGATTTTTGGAGAAGAAACTCTAAGCTATTATCTTTCTTGAGTTTATAAGGTACCTTACTTGGAAAATTCCCTTTTTGTTCTAATAATGGTAAATTAGTGACTTATAGTAACTAAATATGTGATTTTGTGGATGATTTCATGATTTTAAATAGAGTTTGACAAATTTCTGATTTATTAGTGAATTTTCTGATTTTAGATGATAATTGTTGGTTGGTCATGGAATGATAGCTTGATATGGTGTCAAATGGAGCCTTTTTGTGTTAGTTGTGGTTGTTTGCGAAAAATTTCAGATTTGTGGGGCAAATTTCAATTTTAGAGTTTCGAATTAGGGCATAATTGTGATTGGTTTTGGAATTGTCTAGTGGTTCGTATTGAAGGGGTATTGTGGCCTAATTAGATGTATGGTATATCTTATGATTCGTATGTGTAATTGTGGTTCTATATAAAGGTTAGTTTAGAAGGGTAATTTCAGTTTACCTTGTTTCTGGACTTAACTTGGACTGCAAATTTAGCCATGTTTAGGACCGAACCAACTGTTGGACAAAACATGAAAGTTTTAGATATATGAGTTAGCTAGCTACCTGAAACATTTCAGATTGTTTGGAGTACTGTAGCTTGTCAAATGACCAAAATACCTTTGACTGCCCTTAAGCCCTGTTTCGCGGCCGGTTTCCATTTCTCTCTAAGATTTCGGTTTCTGACTGTGAAAATGCATGATTTGGCTTTGGAGGTCTTCATAAGAAATGTTGGTATATGTCTTAGATTTGTAACGTCATAAGATTCATTTCAATCGGATAAGTTTAGCTTCAATTGTGATTAAAATACCAAAAGGTTATAGGAACTTGCCGATTTTAGAATTCCCTTTGTTTGACATGATATTTGTAATCTAGGGCTTGGACTTGATCAAGGCAATGATCTATGATAGATGGATCATGAGCTTGGTTGGTGAGTGATCCCCAAACTATTTCCAAAGTTACTTATGAACTGTTTCTTGCACTGTTTACTCGATTTCATATCATGAGTGCTTGCATGTGTACCATGAAATGGTTTGGCTCCAATGAGTTCTTGGGAAGTCTTGTGCTTAGAACCAACGTCTCCACCACTGTTTACCTGGAGCATTGATGGCTCCCTATTACTATTTGACTGGTCATTGATCTGTTTGAGCGTTGGAGTTCTAAGTACGAGGATTTCACTGGCACACAAGAGTACTAAACTTACATTTGATCACTGAGACACGCCATCATCTAAATGCATTATTGTGAAATGTACTCGATTATTGATTTTACTGGACACTCGCTGAGCTTCTAACTCACCCCAAAAATAATTTTCTCTCCACAGGGCTCGAGACAAAGGAAGCTTGTATTAAGTTCTTCGTCTGACTAGATGGATTATCTCCTATATAGTTTGAGTTTTAGATTCATCTTGTAATGAGTTATTAGTGTATCTGAAGAGATATCTCATGTATAGTTTGTTTTCGATTCATCTTGTGTAATAGTTAGGTTGGTATGAATGTTAGAAATTGAACGAATTTATGTGTTTGTTCCACGCTTGGGAACTAGTTTTTGCTTCGTTATGATATGTAAATTCATGGAGAATTTGATGTATTATTTGAACGGTACCTTGTGGTATGATTGTTCGTGGAGCGTTTGAAGATGCAATATTTGAGATGTATATTGTAATTTATTTGAGGACTGTAGTGAGTGAGTGAGTCCCGATGAGAGTTGGGCAGGCGGTCCGCCGAACCCTTTGGTTCGCCTTAGGGGGAGGTGGGGCTGTCACAGTTGCTATCAGAGCTAAGGAATCAGATCTCTGTAGTGTATCCGAGACTAACGTTTAGGATGCCGGACTGTGGGACTGGTTTGAAAGTGGTAAGTGTAAGATATGACTTGGTTGCTCTCAAGCGTACATCAACCGATTCTGGTACTAGCGTACGGCTTGAGTTGTACAATTGCTTAGTTTTGGATTCTTGTACTTGAGCACTCGATACTTTTCCTGAGGAAATGCTTGTGAATTTGGAAGGAACGTGGTCTAGTATATGATGATGTGAATAGGAATCATAAGTGAATTTGAGATAAGTTGTAATGGCACAGGTTGGAACACAGAGGATTTCGTATTGTACTCGAGACTTAACCAAATGAGGAGATTGAAATGATGAATGTTATCTAGAACTTGTCCAATAAGAATTTGGCTTGGGTTTTGATAGATTATGGTGGTGGCCGGAATTATTGAAAAAACTTCTGGTTTTTGCATCCTTCTTCTAGTCTTCTTGTTTGATTAAAGTTTGCACCACCCGATTTGTAAGTGTTGGAATTGGAAATATTTGAACTGTCTGAGACCGACTAGGCTGAGCTCATTTGAGACCTGAACTTGTTTAGGCGAGTGTGCTCTTTTGTATACTTAATGGACCTAATTGGACTGAATAGATTTCATTTATGCATGAGCAAGTAGTTTGATTCGTAAATGACCTGGGTGTGGACTTGAATTCTGTGACTGCTTGAGAATGTGGATTGCTGGGTATAGGCTAGGCGAGTGTGTTCTTATTCGTACTCGTGCTCCTTTAACTTGAAGTAATTGACCCTGCTTTTGAACTTGCATGCTTTTATGTGTGGTTGTAGACCGACTACTACTCCTCTGTAGCGGTTGAACTGAATCTCTCTGGCGAGGCATTGCCTGTTGTGTTATCAAGCACCGCCATTCTTCTGGCGAGGCATGCCTGTTGTGTTATCAAGCACCGCCAGGGATGAATTTCTTGAACTGAACCTCTCTGGTGGGGTATTGCCTGTTGTGTTATCAAGCACTGCCATTCTTCTGGCGAGGCATGCCTGTTGTGTTATCAAGCACCTTCAGGGATGAAATTCTTGAACTGAGGCTCTCTGGTGAAATATAGCCGTTGTGCTAGCTTGTTGTGTTGTCCAGCACCACCAGGGACAAATTTCTAAACTGAGACTCTTTGGTAAAGTATAGCCGTTGTTCTAGCTTGTTGTGTTGTCCAGCACCACCAGGGGTAAAACTTTCGACTTGAGACTAAGCCATGTCCTGAATTTTTCGAATATCTGGGACTTTATTTCCAACTCAGGGCTAGTTGGTTGAACCGAACCCTTTTGTATGTTCTTTTTGGTTACTTGTTTAGCTATCTACTGGCCTGTTACTAAGTGATGAATGGGGTTGGAGTGATTCTTAGTACTTGACTGACTTTCGAGAACTATTTTGATCTGATTAGTACAAGTTGGAATGTCAAGGATGACATTCTTTTAAGGGGGGGAGTTTGTGACGCTCGAAAGAAGAAGAAAAGGAAAAAAATTCTGGTGAACAGTTATTTTTGGTGAATCCGGCCAGAAATCAGGCCAGTTCTTGGCCAGATACCTGGCCGAATTGGCTTGGGGTTTTGAAAAAAATTGGAATTCGCCACTGCCTTGAATCCGGCCAGCAACCCGGCCAGATCTTGGCCGGATTGTGACGTGCCATTTCGGCAGCCAACTTTGACTGGCTGTTTTCCTTCATTCTTATCTTGTTTCTTGGCTGAAATGTCTTCTATTCTTGCCCCTTCTTGGCCGAGCTTCATAGAGAGAGAAAAGAACAGGAGAGAAACATTCATTTTAACTTTCACACTTGCTTGAATCTTGAGATTTAGCCAACCACTTTGCAAAATACTCCATAAAAGTGTTATCCAAGTAGGTTTGAAGGATTTGGTGGAGTGATTTTTGGAGAAGAAACTCTAAGCTATTATCTTTCTTGAGTTTATAAGGTACCTTACTTGGAAAATTCCCTTTTTGTTCTAATAATGGTAAATTAGTGACTTATAGTAACTAAATATGTGATTTTGTGGATGATTTCATGATTTTAAATAGAGTTTGACAAATTTCTGATTTATTAGTGAATTTTCTGATTTTAGATGATAATTGTTGGTTGGTCATGGAATGATAGCTTGATATGGTGTCAAATGGAGCCTTTTTGTGTTAGTTGTGGTTGTTTGCGAAAAATTTCAGATTTGTGGGGCAAATTTCAATTTTAGAGTTTCGAATTAGGGCATAATTGTGATTGGTTTTGGAATTGTCTAGTGGTTCGTATTGAAGGGGTATTGTGGCCTAATTAGATGTATGGTATATCTTATGATTCGTACGTGTAATTGTGGTTCTATATAAAGGTTAGTTTAGAAGGGTAATTTCAGTTTACCTTGTTTCTGGACTTAACTTGGACTGCAAATTTAACCATGTTTAGGACCGAACCAACTGTTGGACAAAACATGAAAGTTGTAGATATATGAGTTAGCTATCTGTAGACACCAAATTTTAAATAATTTGTATGTAGCATCTATTTCATGATTTTCATTTTAGATTGCTTGCATTTTAGTTCGTTATTGTGTGTTTGGCACTATTAGTTGTTATGATATTTTAGTTTTATTCATTTTCGCCCTTTTAGTTGACCTATTTCATTTGCTATTTATTCTTATTTACTTTTAGTTTTGGTTTTTAGTTTTAGCTTTAAAGTTTAAGATTAGCATAGAGTTTTAGAAAAAAAAGAAAAGGAAAACATCAAAAATATGTTTTAGTCATTTTTGTTTTTATTCAATGCTTTCTTGAAGGAAAAATGAAAATGAAAAATCATAAAAAGAGAAAAAGAGAAAATTAAAGAAAAATAGGGAAAAGAAGAAAAATTCAAAAAAAATATAGGCTTTAGTTGGCTTGGAAAAAAGGAAAAAAAAAAGGAAAATTTGTTCACAAAAATATGTTTATTTCTTTAAATTTAATCTTTGGGCACTTTAGTTACTTTTATTAAGTTATTTTGAGAAAAAGAAAATGATGAAAAATGAAAAATGAAAAATTAAAAATTAAAAATGGCCATTTTTGCTTAGTTTTTTGTTTAAAATTATTTTTGTTTTGTTATTATTATTATTACCTGGTTTGTGTAATTTTGTTATTATTATTATTTATATTTTATTTTATCATTTCTGTAATTATCAAGTTGTTTAAAAAAAAAAATAATAATAATAATACTCGCGGCATGCAAGCTGCATTTTGCCGCAGCTTGCAAAGGGATCATCGAGCGGCTCCTTAGCTGCAAATACAGGGAAAGTTGCTGGAGTTTTAGGGTTGGGGTTTGCTCATATAAAAGCGAAGAGAAAGGGGAGCCGCAGGAGAGTTTTCTTTTGGGTGGAGATAGAGAAAGGCTACGGAGAGTATCTGGGGAGAAAACCAGAGAAGAGAAAAGAGAGCAGGGGGAGAGTAGGGTTGGCTGCGGCGAAAAGGAAAAAACAGAACATAAAAAGGAAAGCAGCAAGACAGCCGCAAGAAGAGGAGACGGAGAGAGTTGGACGGCAAAAGGAAAACAAAACAGCTAGGGAGAAAACAAAAAGAGGGGGTGGCGACTAATATCTGGGGTGTAGGCTAGGTCTGGAGAGAAAAACTTGAAGAAAGCTTCGATCTTGGAGGGTGGAAGAGTTTTCTGGACGGCTAAAACGAGAGAGGGAGGCTGAGCGAAGGAAAACCACGAGAGGGAAGTTTACGGGCAGGAAACAAAGAGAGCAAGAGAAAGCTAAGGCTAAGTTGACGGAAAGAAACCAGAAAAAAAGGAGGCGGCCGTGAAGACTGGGGTTGAAAAGGAGAAAAAGGAAACAGCAAGAGGGATCGGCTGGGTAGAACTGAGAGCAAGAGTGGAAAAGGGGGCATCGAGTGACGGCTGCAAAAGCTGGAGGAAGGAAAGAAAAACAGAAAGGTTACGGCGGAGAGCTACATGGGGTTGCTCACGACTGAAAGGAAAGGGAGAGCTGGGTAGAGAGAGGAAGGTTTTGACATCGGATGAGAGCTAAGGTTGTCGGCTGGGCAAAGGAAGTGGCGGAGGAAAGGACCAGAAATTTCCAGATTTTCGCGTGGTCTTCATCAGAACCAGCAGCAAGTCCCTTTCGATTTCCGTGAAGGACGATCATCTTCAGTGCACAGGCTTTTCATATTCGGTGTTAAGGTCTTCAAGGTACCCTTTTTCTTCAAGGTACCCTTCAAGGTACCCCTTTTCCTTCATTTACGCATGCCATGATGTTGGGTTTCTGGTTCTTCTATATTCCATTCGTAAGAAGCTTCATGAACGAATGTGCTATTGCAAGTTTTTCCTTCAGTCCAGATTTGCTTTCTTTGTGAGTCTAGTATTGCATCCGTATGATGAGTTTAGGAGCTTTCGATAAATTTTCATTTGATTAATCAGTGGGGCGTTGATGCCCATGGTTGGCTTTCATGTGTTTTAACAAACATAACCCAGCAAAATAGCATGAAGTTTCGGCAAGTCTGTTCGATGTTACGTTGATTGCGGCTCCTCTGTTTTCTTGTTGGCTGTGTAAACTTTGATGTTGAGTTTCAAGTTAAGTGGAGTAATTGCCCAATTCTTGGTCTGTTTGTTCTTTTGGATCTGTTTGAATATTGGATGATGAGTCTTGACTGATAGAGTACCGGATTAAACCATTGACGTGAGTTTGGTCAGCAAATTGCAGCAAGAAAGTATGAATGCATTTCAACTGTTTTTTTTTTTAGTCTTCCTTGATTGCATTATCCATTGTGTGCTCATGAGAAATTTAATGAATGTTGGGCTGTAAATTTTCGGGTGGTTTCTGGGAATGAAAGCTCAAGTGGTCGAAAAGTTTCCAATTTGCCGCATGCTCTCTCTCTTTCAATTTTGTGCATAAAAATGAGACTTTGTGGGTGAAAGTAGAAAGATTATTGAATAATCTTGCAGTTTTGATCCAATTTTGTTGGTTTGGCCATTAGGCAAGTTTGTATGGCATCCAAAATTCACCAGAAATTTGAACCCAACATGCTAGAGTTTAGGTGGGGCGGCAAGAAATGTTTTTCTGGTTGTTGCGAATCTGTTGAGGGGAATGGATCTTGAATCCTTGATTTTGCATCATTGTATGGTTTGTGTTAAGTTGGGTCTTATGGGATTAATTGATAGGCTTGCACGTTTCCTTCCCTTTTATGTCCACGGCTGTTTTCTTGCATGAATGAAGGCCGAGAATTGCAGAAAGTTTCCATGTTTTTGCATCATTTCTTTTCTGTGTTTTTTTACTTGTTTGAATGCCAATTTGTGTGTTGTGTTGCTTAACTCAAAGTTTGGACATTGGTTTGAGAGGGTTTGATCAAGGTTTCAGTTAGTTTGTTCTGAAATCTGTGGTTAAAGATGAAAATTGCGGCAGACGTTCTTTTCTGTTATAGAAAGCTTCAGTTTTGCAGAAATTCTTCTTCCACGTAGCTTGCATGAACTTGCATGAAATAAATTCTGAAAATTTCACTTTGACCCCTTGTTTTCTAACTAATGCTACTTTGACCCAACTAATTGAATAATGTCTTCAATTGGGTCCTTGGCAGCTTCAATTTTTCAAATCAATTGCTTGTTTGCTTTCATTAATTGCCATGTTTTGTTTAGATTGTACTTAATGCATGAATTTGTGAATTTTGTGACCAATTGAGCTTGTTTTTGCCTATTTTCTTTGATTTTCCAAGTAAATTGGTACCTTGACCCTCTTATTATTTTGGAGGGTACATTAGTAACTCCACTACGTTAGAGCTCCAACTCAAGGGAGGTACCACTTCTTTTATCTTTTTTGTCTCTCCTATGTGAACCAACGTGCTACGTGAGAAATGCATGCCTACTCCGCTTTCCTTACCTCCTTGTATGCATTTACTTGCTTTTACTTTTATTTAAGTTTTATGGGGTATGTGTACACCTCTTGGCTTGTAATAGATAGGGCTTGGCGAGCAATTTGGTCCATTTACCCCTTCCCCTTTATGTTTTTATGGGGTATGTGTACACCTCTTGGCTTGTAATAGATAGGGCTCGGAGAGCATCTGGTCCATTTCCCCTTCCCCCTGGCTGCTTGCTTTTGTTGCTACATGTTTAATTGTTTTATTAGGGCCTTGCATCTAGTCGAGCATGCTAAATGCTATGTGCTATGTGTTTACGAGTGTTTGGCATGTCTACTCGCTTTCCATAACCATGAATGAATGTGATGGATGAATGTACGTTTCCGCTAGTCCAACGCTAGTCGGAATTCATAGATGGGCTAGTCCAACGCTAGACCCTTAGGATTTCCCTTTCGATAGTGCATATTTGCATGTTCACTACATGTCATGCATTTTTCTTAGTTTTATCATTTGGCATGCTCCTCGAACCCCTTTTCCCCTCATTTTAGGATTTTTGCATCTCATACTAGTTATAGGGTTCATTTGCTTGGAGAGTCCCCTTTCGATAAGGGAAACGAGCGAGTGTGGCTACTCGATAGCCTTAGCACGCTAGTTTTGCCTTCTAATCAAAGGGAAGATTAAGTCACAAAGTTAGGACTCCCCGTTCCCGTCTTGATGCATTCCTATAGGATTCATGCATTCTATTCATTCACTATCACATACACTTACTTTATATTCTAACCCTTTTTCCACATTCTCACTTCACACTACTTTTGGACGTTTTCACTTAACTACTCACACTTTACACTTTTATTTGCACACGTGCACCTTTATATCCCTTCACTTGCACACGAACACTTTCATCTTCATTTGCACACCGACACTTTCGCACTTTTCTTTAAATTGCATACATGCATTTTTGCCCACTTGCACTTGGAGTATATATTTGCATTCAAAGACATTTGCACACCTCCACTTATATCGTATTTTTATCATTTTTCTCACTTCACACAAACTCACACTTTCACATGGCATGCATTCCACTCATTTTTATGTCATTTAGGATTATGTGACCTCTCCAAAGGATCATTATTGGGCTTCACAATTAATGTGATTGGCACCACTCAATCTTTGAAGAGAAATTTCCCCCAATCCCCCTAGGTCTAGGCTTTTGCATTCATATAGACATATCCAACATGCGATACATACCTTGGGTAGAAAAAGTAGGAAAAATTGGTTTAAGTCACGCAACTAGCCTTGGCTAGGTCGAAGGGGTGCCTTGGATTTTTATCCTTGCCTTCCCCTTCGTCAAATGTGACCCCCGATCCCTCTTTTGGTTACGTAGACCCAAAAGTTCTCTAAAAGGGTTTATTTACTTTTTTCATTCAAAAACAAAAATCATTTTTGGGTGACTTGGTACACCCTAACTCTATACCAAGTGGCGACTCCATTTTTCAAAAAACCCTTTTTGAACTTTATATGGCCAAACCGTCGCTTTATCAAGTCCCATGGCCTTTATTTTCATTTTGCACACGTTCACACCACACTACACATTTTCACACAACATCCATCATCAAAAAGTGGGGCGCGACAGTTGGCGACTCCACTGGGGACTTCCTAAGTGGGTCCAAGCATTTGATTTGACCATTCTTTTCCCTTTTCTACCCTTTTTATGCATAGCATTTGGATATTAGGGTTTCATTTTTCTATTTTTAGGACTTTTGGCCTTGCACGCGTATCAAACTACTCCTTCACTCACGTATGTATGATTGGTTGTTTGGATGAATATTTTATTTGTTTTATTCCGCGCTCGAATTGCATTTGGGTGGGGCATGTACCCTAGAGCCTCGCGTTGGTTCTTGATCTCTCCCCTCCAAACGAGCACTAGCATACGCGCATACGCTTTAATTATTTTTACCCCTCATTTATTTTTCTTTTAGTGGCTTGTCACGCCACTCCACCCTATTAGGATTTTAGGCGACCCACTTGGACATGTGATCGTATCACGACGTGTGCGTAGCATGATCCGAGGGGTCACTCGATCTTCCGCTTTAAACTTTAGGTTGACGACCTATTAGTTTTTAGTCGAAGGTTGAGGATTCTTTTTAGATTCGCCCAGACGGGTAGCCGTAACACGACGTGTGCGTAGCAACGTCTGGGGAATCGCTCGAGCCACCGACAAGGAACCTTGGGAGTGATGACCCTTGGTTTCCAAGTCTGAAGGCTCGGGGACCTATGACTTATCGAGTCTAGGCATTAGTGAACCCCAACCTCATGCATCCATTATAGAATTTTCCTAGGTTAGAGTCGGCCTCACCCTTTTTTAAGCACATTAGGCACGAGGGAAGGGGTTCCACCCCTTTTACTTGCTTTATTGTATTTCTTTTTCTTAATTGCTCCCAATGTGTTATGTGTACTATCAATTGCACTAACCATTTCTTTGTTTTCTTGGCCTGCATTCATGTGCCATAGCAATAAGAGGCCTTTTTGGCACTCTTTTAGTGACTCACCCACTAGATAACTCACATGTTTAAATTTCAGTCATTATACTTAATAAATACATTTCATTTTAGACCTTTTCCCCCTCGATGCATTACTTATGTCCTTTAGGTCATATTTGTCACATATTTGCATAGCTTTAATAAACTGGCATCATGCATTAACCCTAGAAAGGGAATGCCATTTAGGGAATCCCGTGTTTAGGAATAAGCCACCTTGTGTCTCGGATACTTAATCCAGTGAGACTTGCACGTTTACATTTTTGTACCATCCAAAGGGGTAGTGCACAAGGTAAGGTAGGATCCGATCGTTTTCATAGAGTGATCTTTGGAATATGAGCATCTAATAATCACTTTTTGGCCATTTTATCAAAATTGGTAAAAATTCCTTGCGTGAAGGACATTAATTTGAAGAAATTCACAAATGATTCCTCCTATTGAGACGATAAATAAATTGAGGCCAAAATTTGATTTTTAGAAGGTCATAGACTAATGCACCTCAATAATTTTGAAATAACCAATGGCCGGACAATTCAACCAATCCATTTTTGCCAATTCATTCAATAAATCATCAATTCATTTGACCAATTTACCCTTTTTAGGGTCATCTGATCGATTTTGAATAAATCATCAATTCATTTGACCAATTTACCCTTTTTAGGGTCATCTGATCGATTTTGAATAAATCATCAATTCATTTGACCAATTTACCCTTTTTAGGGTCATCTGATCGATTTTGAATAAATCGTCAATTCATTTGACCAATTTACCCTTTTTAGGGTCATCCGATCGATTTTGAATAAATCGTCAATTCATTTGACCAATTTACCCTTTTTAGGGTCATCCGATCGATTTTGAATAAATCGTCAATTCATTTGACCAATTTACCCTTTTTAGGGTCATCCGATCGATTTTGAATAAATCGTCAATTCATTTGACCGATTTACCCTTTTTAGGGTCATTCGGCCGACTTTTGAATAAATCATTCATTTGGCCAATTTACCCGTTTTTAGGGCAATCGAGCCGATTTTAAATAAATCAAGTTTCGTTCAATCTATTTGATCAATTTACCCTTTTTAGGGTGATCTGATTAATTTTGGATAAATTAAATTCCATTCAATTCATTTGACTCGTTTCCCTTTTTGGGGTAATCCGGTCGATTTTTAATAAATTGTCAATTGCATTTGACCAATTAGGATTTCAATGTCGAATTTCAAAATGGAAAACCTGGTCGATTTTGAGAAAAGCATCCACTGCATCCAGCCATTTGATCAGTTGGAGTTTTGACCCGTGCTTTACTGAGAAAAGCTGTCAAAACGAATTCCAATCTCTTCGATAGGAAGTTCGTCAAGGTCAAACCCGTGCATTTTTGCAAGTTCTTGTATCGATCAAAAGTGATCAATCCCTTCGGACGAGGTCCTCATTTTGACAAACGTTTCTTCTCACTCCAAATTGGCCAAATTTTTCAAATCATTTTTCACTCAATCAATTGATCAGATCCATCAGGTATGGTATAGTGCCTACCTCAGAGGATTGCATCCTCATTCTAGGCCTACCCTTGGCACAAAAAGGGCTCCCCCATAGGACATGCATCCGAATTTTTTGGATATTTACTAACTCTTGTCTTTTTCTTTTCCGCTTCTTTATTTTTGGAATAACTAAGCGAGGGTTAAATCTAAAGGCAATTTTTCAAAAATTCTCAGGTAATTTTCAAACATAGCTTCTCGTCGAAGCCCCATCATAACGCGATCCCGTAGTAAAGCCCAAAAGAATCGTGTAGACATGAGTACTCGGCCAGGATCGTCTGATAAGACCGCTGTAACTACCCAGCCGGAAGCCACAAGTCCCGGGGTTCAGTTGACTGAATTACTCGCCAAATTTGGGGAAATGGCATCTGAGATGGCGGCCCAAAGGAAATTGATTGATGAGCTAATTAGCAGTGGGGTTCAACCTGAACCTATACCCGTCAAGCAGGCTGAGCTAGAATCGTTTGTCATCCCTTCAACTCAAGTCACTGTTACTCCATCATTCCCTATTCCACCCGAGGAAACTTTCGCCTATCCCACCGTAAATTTGCCATACGCTTACCCTCCTAATCCTTCATCTTTTCTTACTCGCAGGCAAGGCCCACAACCCCAAGCTACTTCAAATATACCACCTAAGCCGCATACCTTTTATCACAATACAGCTGAGCCTTTCTTACCAGACCATACCATTCAAACCAAGCCAGAAATGGGGGAATCTTCCGCTCCCATTGGTATGAAGCTGCTCAAGCGTCTTGACCGCTTTGATGAGTTTATGGGGAAAAGTCAAGGGTTGAACAAGCAAGGAGTTTTGGATTACGATGAGCTTTGCCTTTTTCCGAATGTGCGGTTGCCTGAGAGGTTCAAAACCCCTAAATGTAACAAGTATGACAGGACGGGTAATGTCCCTGCTCTCAAATCGCAGTTGGATGCTTTGCAAGGACAAGGGAGCAGTGGGAAAAAGCAACAATTCCAAAAGGAAAAGGGGGAAATCGTTTTTGTTTGTGATCGAAACCGTGTCCCAAGCTCCAGGCCTAGACAGCACCCTACCTACTCAAACTCCTACCCTTATTATTCAAACATTCATCCTGTTCATCACACTAATACCACTCAACCTCGACCTCGCCCTAAATACACCAACTCGTCTATAGCCCCTTTTCAAATATCTCAGCCTAACTTCCAACAAGTTCGACTCCGACCTCCCTACAATCAACGATTTTCTCCACCAAATAGACATACCTACAACTATCCCCAACACACTAAAACCTACAATCAAAGCCGTACCCGAACATTCACCAACCTAGGCAGGCCTCTGGACCAATTGTATGAACAATTAAAGGCTGCCCGTAGAATTGGCATAATTCCCCCTCCAACTTACTCTCATGGCGTCCCTGCCGGATACAATCCTCAGTACATTTGCGCCTATCATTCGGGAACACCCGGCCACCCAACCACTGATTGTAGAGCACTTAAGCATAAAGTGCAAGACATGATCGAGGCAGGGGAAATAGTGATTAGAGAAGGGCCAGAACAAGGACCAAATGTGGATAAGAACCCCCTGCCAGAATACGATAACACCATTGGGGTTATTATGGACCATACGGAATTTAAGGAGCCTGCTAAAAACTCATCAAGTGAGGCTGAAGTGTTTGGAAATGATGCAGAATTTCCCGATATCCCTGAGGGATCAATTTCCAATTGGACAGCCGAATTTCTACCCATTCAGAAGGAGTTTCGGTAAACCTAAAGGGGGTTTGTCATCCATGCGAATTCATGAGGAAAAAACTTTTGCATCTGTAATGAAAACATCTTTACTTTTGACTAAAATTTGCGCATGTAAATATTTTTTTAAGTTTTATTTCATTTGCTTTCAATCAAAGGTTTTATGAAAATGCACAAGTCATTCTTGTCAGGTTATTTTGTTTATTCGTTTGTTTATATTTCGGTCATATTGCTTGTTCATTTGTTTGTTGTATGTTTGTTTGCTTATTATTCCAAATTCGTTAATTCTTTCAAATGACCAAAGATAAAATTATTTGACCCTTTGGATATCACTTTTCTGGAATTCAATAATGGCAATCTCTATCTCACTCACGACTTGAGAATTTTGGAACCCAAATTTCAAAGCGAGAGTGATAATGAGAAAGTATTTGATTCTTTTTCAAAAAAAAAATCTTGAACAAAACGAGGAGAAATTCGAACCAAACCTAGAAGCCATAGCAATTGTTCACATTGGCACTGAGAATAAGGTCAAAAGGACATAAATCAGCATTCGTTTGGACAAAAGCAGAAAAGGAGATGATTAAGAGTTTGACCATGTGTCAAGGTGTACAG
This sequence comes from Coffea arabica, assembly GCF_036785885.1. Classification (NCBI taxonomy): domain Eukaryota; kingdom Viridiplantae; phylum Streptophyta; class Magnoliopsida; order Gentianales; family Rubiaceae; genus Coffea; species Coffea arabica. The sequence goes on from NC_092321.1 coordinate 33,545,916, forward strand.
ATGGTTGGAGGCAGTCTCGTTTGCAGTAGCAGAAATTCAATCGTTGCACACTCTAATGGGAGTTCAGCCAAGAATGCCGTTTGTCATGAAATGTTACAAACACGCCTGGCCTGAGCCTACGACAAGAAGTTTCATCAGCATACATTTTGAGGAAGGCGACAAAGCACTCAAGCGAACTTTGCCAATACAAGACGAAGGCAGAGACAAATTCGCCCAAAATCAAGAAAGGGCCGTTCGTTGTCCAAAAGGTATTACCTGGCGGAATACTCATTTTGGCGGAAATGGATGGTCAAACATTCCCTCAACCCATCAAATCAGATATGTGCAAGAAGATTTTCATTTGATCATGCAAATTTTCCTTAGAAATTCATGCAAATGGCGAAATGCAAGTCAGGCCCTTTTCTTTTACATTTAAAGCATTTTATCCCTACTTGTCCCCTTTGAGCCATCAGAATTGACAAATTTTCGTTTGGCAGCCCCTGAGAATTGCCAACCCCACACTGGGGCAAATTCATTTTGAAAAGAGATGATCGGAAAGAAAAGGAAAACCCCACACTGGGGCAAATTCATTTTGAAAAATGATCAAAAAGAAAAAGAGAACCCCACACTGGGGCAAATTTAGTTTTTGAAGAAAAATGCAAAAGTGAAAAAATGCAATGAAAAGCACAAAGAGAAGAATTCAAACAAACTGGGGCAAATTTCCTCAGTTTTGTTCAAAATTTGGAAATGATCTCAAAATGATGCAATCTCAGGTTATTTCACACCTCTCATCAAATTTGCTTTCAAGCCTCAACTTTTCTTGAAAACACCCCACCTGACCTCATTACAAAAGCCCAAAGTCCTGGCTTTCGTCACTTGTTGTATTTCTATTGGAAAGTTTGCTAATCAACTGGCAAGTGATGTCCATAATGCCTTCGCCTAATCTTACAAGGGAAGTGCATTTTGCCGATGCCAGCAATCTTCAACTTACATTTCTGAGTCGATTATGGACGAGCTCTTCCATTGCTTACTTAGGTGAAAGCTTGAAAGGGCACCTCAAAAAAAAAAACAAAAAAAAAACAAAAAAAAAACAAAAAAAAAACAAAAAACAAAAAACAAAAAAACAAACGAAACAAAAAAAAAAAAAACAGAAACAAAAAGGGTGGGGGCAACCTTGGTGAAAACCCGAAAGGGCGCCAAGGCAAGTTTTTTGCAACGAGCAAGCACGAGGAGGAACAGCTGGTGACTTGGTTCATTTGGATTTCTTCTCATTTTTGTCATACTTCTGCCAATATTAAATTCCAGAACAAAGATATCCAGAGATTTGAATATGACATCTGTTGGCCAAAACTGTGTCGCTTTGTAAAAATATTCTTTTCTAAATACATTCTTATGAAATTCATCTTTCCTCATTTGCTTGTATTCATGGCATTTTGTAGGATTAAGCACAGTTGGTGGTGTTTTACATTCTTTGGCATTCCTGCATAACATAGGAAATCATTTTGCATTGATTTTTTCTTTTACCATTGGATTCGGATGAATGATAAACCCTAAGGTTTGTGCAAGAATATGGGATTCAATCATCTTTTAAAGTGAGTAAAATGCAACCAAGCTGCTACATGGATTTGGTGACATGGTAAATGCGCACTTTATTGGTCTCCGGAATTGAAAGGTTTCAAAATTACAAGTTCAACCAAGGCAGATGCCGCAGCAAAAGTTGGCAAAGGCATCAAAAGACTCATGTTTACACGATTCTCAAGGCAAGCCGGATCGAATGATGGTGGCAAGTCCATTATTTCTTCTTTTCTTCCAGGAACGTTGCATTTACAAACACAAACAACCACACTTCTTTTCGCACCTGAATCGACGTCAGAAAAAGCTCTCCAGTAAGCAAAGACGAAATGATAATTTGGCAAAGGTTGGGTCATAAGGACCAACATCAGCTATCGTTCTAGCCATAAAGATCCAAATCTCCCTCTTGGTACAAAAGTTTGAACTACTCTCAGGTAAGAACTCAATTCATTGTTTAAAAATCCCGTGGGTCTATCCCAAATTTAAATTTCAGTCCGGGTAGACCCCAATTTTAAATTTCTGTCCGGGTCTATCCCGTGGGTCTATCCCAAATTTAAATTTCTGTCCGGGTCTATCCCGTGGGTCTATCCCATTTACATTTCTGTCTGGGTCTATCCCATTTAAATTTCTGTCCGGGTCTATCCCGTGGGTCTATCCCATTTACATTTCTGTCTGGGTCTATCCCATTTAAATTTCTGTCCGGGTCTATCCCGTGGGTCTATCCCATTTACATTACTGTCTGGGTCTATCCAATTTTAAATTTCTGTCCGGGTCTATCCCGTGGGTCTATCCCAAATTTAAATTTCTGTCCGGGTCTATCCCGTGGGTCTATCCCATTTACATTTCTGTCTGGGTCTATCCCATTTAAATTTCTGTTCGGGTCTATCCCGTGGGTCTATCCCATTTACATTTCTGTCTGGGTCTATCCCATTTAAATTTCTGTCCGGGTCTATCCCGTGGGTCTATCCCATTTTAATTTCTGTCCGGGTCTATCCCGTGGGTCTATCCCATTTACATTTCTGTCTGGGTCTATCCCATTTTAATTTCTGTCCGGGTCTATCCCGTGGGTCTATCCCATTTACATTTCTGTCTGGGTCTATCCCAAATTTAAATTCCTGTTCGGGTCTATCCCGTTTCCCGTTTTAAATTTCATGTTCGGGTCTATCCCGTTTTAAATTTCATGTTCGGGTCTATCCCGTTCTAAATTTCCAGTTTCGGGTCAGTTCCGATTTCAAAAGGGGTCAGTCCCCATTTCTAAAAGCGTCCATTGTTTGAGACGTTTTCACCGCCAAATAACACAGGTGAGTATTTGGTGTCTACTTCTTTGTCTCAAGTTTTTTCAAAACTCAGACAAAGAGGGGCAAACTATAGACACCAAATTTTAAATAATTTGTATGTAGCATCTATTTCATGATTTTCATTTTAGATTGCTTGCATTTTAGTTCGTTAATGTGTGTTTGGCACTATTAGTTGTTATGATATTTTAGTTTTATTCATTTTCGCCCTTTTAGTTGACCTATTTCATTTGCTATTTATTCTTATTTACTTTTAGTTTTGGTTTTTAGTTTTAGCTTTTAAGTTTAAGATTAGCATAGAGTTTTAGAAAAAAAAGAAAAGGAAAACATCAAAAATATGTTTTAGTCATTTTTGTTTTTATTCAATGCTTTCTTGAAGGAAAAATGAAAATGAAAAATCATAAAAAGAGAAAAAGAGAAAATTAAAGAAAAATAGGGAAAAGAAGAAAAATTCAAAAAAAATATAGGCTTTAGTTGGCTTGGAAAAATGTAAAAAAAAAAGGAAAAAAAAGGAAAATTTGTTCACAAAAATATGTTTATTTCTTTAAATTTAATCTTTGGGCACTTTAGTTACTTTTATTAAGTTATTTTGAGAAAAAGAAAATGATGAAAAATGAAAAATTAAAAATTAAAAATGGCCATTTTTGCTTAGTTTTTTGTTTAAAATTATTTTTGTTTTGTTATTATTATTATTACCTGGTTTGTGTAATTTTGTTATTATTATTATTTATATTTTATTTTATCATTTCTGTAATTATCAAGTTGTTTAAAAAAAAAAATAATAATAATAATACTCGCGGCATGCAAGCTGCATTTTGCCGCAGCTTGCAAAGGGATCATCGAGCGGCTCCTTAGCTGCAAATACAGGGAAAGTTGCTGGAGTTTTAGGGTTGGGGTTTGCTCATATAAAAGCGAAGAGAAAGGGGAGTCGCAGGAGAGTTTTCTTTTGGGTGGAGATAGAGAAAGGCTACGGAGAGTTTCTAGGGAGAAAACCAGAGAAGAGAAAAGAGAGCAGGGGGAGAGTAGGGTTGGCTGCGGCGAAAAGGAAAAAACAGAACATAAAAAGGAAAGCAGCAAGACAGCCGCAAGAAGAGGAGACGGAGAGAGTTGGACGGCAAAAGGAAAACAAAACAGCTAGGGAGAAAACAAAAAGAGGGGGGTGGCGACTAATATCTGGGGTGTAGGCTAGGTCTGGAGAGAAAAACTTGAAGAAAGCTTCGATCTTGGAGGGTGGAAGAGTTTTCTGGATGGCTAAAACGAGAGAGGGAGGCTGAGCGAAGGAAAACCACGAGAGGGAAGTTTACGGGCAGGAAACAAAGAGAGCAAGAGAAAGCTAAGGCTAAGTTGACGGAAAGAAACCAGAAAAAAAGGAGGCGGCCGTGAAGACTGGGGTTGAAAAGGAGAAAAAGGAAACAGCAAGAGGGATCGGCTGGGTAGAACTGAGAGCAAGAGAGGAAAAGGGGGCATCGAGTGACGGCTGCAAAAGCTGGAGGAAGGAAAGAAAAACAGAAAGGTTACGGCGGAGAGCTACATGGGGTTGCTCACGACTGAAAGGAAAGGGAGAGCTGGGTAGAGAGAGGAAGGTTTTGATATCGGATGAGAGCTAAGGTTGTCGGCTGGGCAAAGGAAGTGGCGGAGGAAAGGACCAGAAATTTCCAGATTTTCGCGTGGTCTTCATCAGAACCAGCAGCAAGTCCCTTTCGATTTCCGTGAAGGACGATCATCTTCAGTGCACAGGCTTTTCATATTCGGTGTTAAGGTCTTCAAGGTACCCTTTTTCTTCAAGGTACCCTTCAAGGTACCCCTTTTCCTTCATTTACGCATGCCATGATGTTGGGTTTCTGGTTCTTCTATATTCCATTCGTAAGAAGCTTCATGAACGAATGTGCTATTGCAAGTTTTTCCTTCAGTCCAGATTTGCTTTCTTTGTGAGTCTAGTATTGCATCCGTATGATGAGTTTAGGAGCTTTCGATAAATTTTCATTTGATTAATCAGTGGGGCGTTGATGCCCATGGTTGGCTTTCATGTGTTTTAACAAACATAACCCAGCAAAATAGCATGAAGTTTCGGCAAGTCTGTTCGATGTTACGTTGATTGCGGCTCCTCTGTTTTCTTGTTGGCTGTGTAAACTTTGATGTTGAGTTTCAAGTTAAGTGGAGTAATTGCCCAATTCTTGGTCTGTTTGTTCTTTTGGATCTGTTTGAATATTGGATGATGAGTCTTGACTGATAGAGTACCGGATTAAACCATTGACGTGAGTTTGGTCAGCAAATTGCAGCAAGAAAGTATGAATGCATTTCAACTGTTTTTTTTTTTAGTCTTCCTTGATTGCATTATCCATTGTGTGCTCATGAGAAATTTAATGAATGTTGGGCTGTAAATTTTCGGGTGGTTTCTGGGAATGAAAGCTCAAGTGGTCGAAAAGTTTCCAATTTGCCGCATGCTCTCTCTCTTTCAATTTTGTGCATAAAAATGAGACTTTGTGGGTGAAAGTAGAAAGATTATTGAATAATCTTGCAGTTTTGATCCAATTTTGTTGGTTTGGCCATTAGGCAAGTTTGTATGGCATCCAAAATTCACCAGAAATTTGAACCCAACATGCTAGAGTTTAGGTGGGGCGGCAAGAAATGTTTTTCTGGTTGTTGCGAATCTGTTGAGGGGAATGGATCTTGAATCCTTGATTTTGCATCATTGTATGGTTTGTGTTAAGTTGGGTCTTATGGGATTAATTGATAGGCTTGCACGTTTCCTTCCCTTTTATGTCCACGGCTGTTTTCTTGCATGAATGAAGGCCGAGAATTGCAGAAAGTTTCCATGTTTTTGCATCATTTCTTTTCTGTGTTTTTTTACTTGTTTGAATGCCAATTTGTGTGTTGTGTTGCTTAACTCAAAGTTTGGACATTGGTTTGAGAGGGTTTGATCAAGGTTTCAGTTAGTTTGTTCTGAAATCTGTGGTTAAAGATGAAAATTGCGGCAGACGTTCTTTTCTGTTATAGAAAGCTTCAGTTTTGCAGAAATTCTTCTTCCACGTAGCTTGCATGAACTTGCATGAAATAAATTCTGAAAATTTCACTTTGACCCCTTGTTTTCTAACTAATGCTACTTTGACCCAACTAATTGAATAATGTCTTCAATTGGGTCCTTGGCAGCTTCAATTTTTCAAATCAATTGCTTGTTTGCTTTCATTAATTGCCATGTTTTGTTTAGATTGTACTTAATGCATGAATTTGTGAATTTTGTGACCAATTGAGCTTGTTTTTGCCTATTTTCTTTGATTTTCCAAGTAAATTGGTACCTTGACCCTCTTATTATTTTGGAGGGTACATTAGTAACTCCACTACGTTAGAGCTCCAACTCAAGGGAGGTACCACTTCTTTTATCTTTTTTGTCTCTCCTATGTGAACCAACGTGCTACGTGAGAAATGCATGCCTACTCCGCTTTCCTTACCTCCTTGTATGCATTTACTTGCTTTTACTTTTATTTAAGTTTTATGGGGTATGTGTACACCTCTTGGCTTGTAATAGATAGGGCTTGGCGAGCAATTTGGTCCATTTACCCCTTCCCCTTTATGTTTTTATGGGGTATGTGTACACCTCTTGGCTTGTAATAGATAGGGCTCGGAGAGCATCTGGTCCATTTCCCCTTCCCCCTGGCTGCTTGCTTTTGTTGCTACATGTTTAATTGTTTTATTAGGGCCTTGCATCTAGTCGAGCATGCTAAATGCTATGTGCTATGTGTTTACGAGTGTTTGGCATGTCTACTCGCTTTCCATAACCATGAATGAATGTGATGGATGAATGTACGTTTCCGCTAGTCCAACGCTAGTCGGAATTCATAGATGGGCTAGTCCAACGCTAGACCCTTAGGATTTCCCTTTCGATAGTGCATATTTGCATGTTCACTACATGTCATGCATTTTTCTTAGTTTTATCATTTGGCATGCTCCTCGAACCCCTTTTCCCCTCATTTTAGGATTTTTGCATCTCATACTAGTTATAGGGTTCATTTGCTTGGAGAGTCCCCTTTCGATAAGGGAAACGAGCGAGTGTGGCTACTCGATAGCCTTAGCACGCTAGTTTTGCCTTCTAATCAAAGGGAAGATTAAGTCACAAAGTTAGGACTCCCCGTTCCCGTCTTGATGCATTCCTATAGGATTCATGCATTCTATTCATTCACTATCACATACACTTACTTTATATTCTAACCCTTTTTCCACATTCTCACTTCACACTACTTTTGGACGTTTTCACTTAACTACTCACACTTTACACTTTTATTTGCACACGTGCACCTTTATATCCCTTCACTTGCACACGAACACTTTCATCTTCATTTGCACACCGACACTTTCGCACTTTTCTTTAAATTGCATACATGCATTTTTGCCCACTTGCACTTGGAGTATATATTTGCATTCAAAGACATTTGCACACCTCCACTTATATCGTATTTTTATCATTTTTCTCACTTCACACAAACTCACACTTTCACATGGCATGCATTCCACTCATTTTTATGTCATTTAGGATTATGTGACCTCTCCAAAGGATCATTATTGGGCTTCACAATTAATGTGATTGGCACCACTCAACCTTTGAAGAGAAATTTCCCCCAATCCCCCTAGGTCTAGGCTTTTGCATTCATATAGACATATCCAACATGCGATACATACCTTGGGTAGAAAAAGTAGGAAAAATTGGTTTAAGTCACGCAACTAGCCTTGGCTAGGTCGAAGGGGTGCCTTGGATTTTTATCCTTGCCTTCCCCTTCGTCAAATGTGACCCCCGATCCCTCTTTTGGTTACGTAGACCCAAAAGTTCTCTAAAAGGGTTTATTTACTTTTTTCATTCAAAAACAAAAATCATTTTTGGGTGACTTGGTACACCCTAACTCTATACCAAGTGGCGACTCCATTTTTCAAAAAACCCTTTTTGAACTTTATATGGCCAAACCGTCGCTTTATCAAGTCCCATGGCCTTTATTTTCATTTTGCACACGTTCACACCACACTACACATTTTCACACAACATCCATCATCAAAAAGTGGGGCGCGACACTATCTACCTGAAACATTTCAGATTGTTTGGAGTACTGTAGCTTGTCAAATGACCAAAATACCCTTGACTGCCCTTAAGCCCTGTTTCGCGGCTAGTTTCCATTTTTCTCTAAGATTTCGGTTTTTGACTATGAAAATGCATGATTTGGCTTTAGTGGTCTTCATAAGAAATGTTGGTATATGTCTTAGCTTTGTAATGCCATAAGATTCGTTTCAATCAGATAAGTGTAGCTTCAATTGTGATTAAAATAACAAAAGGTGATAGGAACTTGCCGATTTTAGAATTCCCTTTGTTTGACATGATATTTGTAATCTAGGGCTTGGACTTGATCAAGGCAATGATCTATGATAGATGGATCATGAGCTTGGTTGATGAGTGATCCCCAAACTATTTCCAAAGTTACTTATGAACTGTTTCTTGCACTGTTTATTCGATTGCATATCATGAGTGCTTGCATGTGTACCATGAAATGGTTTGGCTCCAATGAGTTCTTGGGAAGTCTTGTGCTTAGAACCAACGTCTCCACCACTATTTACCTGGAGCATTGATGGGTCCCTATTACTATTTGACTGTTCATTGATCTGTTTGACCGTTGGAGTTCTAAGTACGAGGATTTCACTGGCTCACAAGAGCACTAAACTTACATTTGATCATTGAGTCATGCCATCATCTAAATGCATTATTGTGAAATGTACTTGATTATTGATTTTACTGGATACTCGCTGAGCTTCTAACTCACCCCAAAAATAATTTTCTCCCCACAGGGCTCGAGACAAAGGAAGCTTGTATTAAGTTCTTCGTGTGATTGGATGGATTATCTCCTGTATAGTTTGAGTTTTAGATTCATCTTGTAATGAGTTATTAGTGTATCTGAAGAGATATCTCATGTACAGTTTGTTTTCGATTCATCTTGTGTAATATGAATGTTAGAAATTGAACGAATGTATGTGTATGTTCCACGCTTGGGAACTAGTTTTTGCTTCATTATGATATGTAAATTCATGGAGAATTTGCTGTATTATTTGAACGGTACCTTGTGGTATGATTGTTCATGGAGCTTTTGAAGATGCAATATTTGAGATGTATATTGTAATTTATTTGAGGACTGTAGTGAATGAGTGAGTCCCTGCGAGAGCTGGGCAGGCGGTCTGCCGAACCCTTTGGTTCGTCTTAGGGAGAGGTGGGGCTGTCAGAAACCTCCTAGTTTTGAAAATGAGACATATCCAAATCATGTATTTAAACTTTTAAAAGGTTTGTATTGGTTAAAACAAGCTCCAAGTGTTTGGTATGAACGTTTAAGTGGTTTTTTGGTTCAGAATGGTTTTAAAAGGGGTATTGTGGATACCACTTTTTTGACTAAACAAAGATCCAATGATCTTCTAATTGTGCAAATATATGTGGATGATATTATTTTTGGAGCTACTAATAAGTGTTTATGCAAGGATTTTTTCACTATTATGCAAAATGAGTTTGAGATGAGTATGATGGGAGAGTTAAATTTCTTCCTTGGGCTCCGAATGTTTCAAACTCAAGAGGGTACATTCATTAATCAAGCAAAGTATACAAAGGAACTTCTCAAAAGATTCGAAATGGAAGAGTCGAAGCAAGTTAGAACGCCTATGCGTACATCCACCAAACTTGACAAAGATGAAGAAGGTACGAAAATTGATGAGAAGAAATATAGAGGTATGATTGGTAGTTTACTTTATTTAACCGCAAGTAGACCCGATATTATGTTTTCCTTTTCTTGTGTGCCCATTTCCAATCTTGCCCTAAAGAATCTCATTTAAATGCTGTTAAAAGAAATTTTAGATATTTAAAGGGAATCTTGAATTATGGTCTTTGGTATCTTAAATGTCATGAATTTGCCTTATGTGATTTTTCGGATGCTGATTTTGATGGGTGTAGGATAGATACAAAAAGTACTAGTGGTACATGTCATTTTTTTTGGTAATTGCTTGGTATCATGGTTTAGCAAGAAACAAAATGCTATCTCTTTATCTACGGAGGAAACGAAATATGTAGCCGCCGATGCATGTTGTGCTCAATTGTTATGGATAAAACATACCTTGAATGACTTTGGATTAGTGTATGACTGTGTGACTATGTATTGTGATAACACGAGTGCCATAAATTTGACAAAGAATCTCATTCAACACTTTAGAACAAAGCACATAGACATAAAACAACATTTCATTCGTGATCTTGTCCAAAAGGGCAAAATTTGTGTAAAATATGTTTGTTCGAAAGACCAAATTGCTGATATTCTTACAAAAGCTTTACCTTTGGATCAATTTGTGAGGACTTGCAAAATTCTCTATATTTTCTTAAAATTTTCTTTTATTTGAAATAAATTACTTTATAATATCTTTACTATTAAATTACACCCTCAATAGTTGTAATAAATGATAGAGTTGAGAGTTTTACCTTTAGTTTTAGAGTTAGGGTAAACTAGGGTTTTTGCATATTTTGGTAGTGTGATTAATTGGTGAGGTGTGTGTACTAAATTTGGTGGTTAAGAGTGAGTTTTAGATAAGAAGAAGTGTGTGATTAGAAGTGCTAATAATAAGTGAGTGAATCACAAGTTAAAACACAAGTACGAGAGTGTTAAGGAAAATAAGTTTGAACCGACGTGCACCGTTTGCTACCGATTGAGTACACCACTTGACCACTATTTTCTTGCCCTAGTCCTCTTGTTTTCATTTGCTCTAATCAGCCCCTAATTAACCCTTAAATTAGCTGAAATCCTTGACCAAAATAAAAGGGAGAAAAGAAAAAATAAGAAACCATCTTATTGCAACAAGTGGTGACCATCCAAGAGAGTTTGACTAAGCTATTTTCCTACCTTCTTATCTTTCATTTTGGCTCAATTTGCTTATTCTTTCTTCTTGGTGGCCAAGAACAAGAGAGGGAAAAAGAGAGAAGAAAACTTCACTTCCAACCTTGATTCTTCCTTGTTTGAATTGAAATCTCAAAAAACTAAACCGATTAAACCTTCACCTTGATGCTACGGAAGCTTGTTGTGGAGTTATTTGGAGAGGAAAGCTTTTGTCCTTCACTTTCTTCAAGTGTTTTGGAAGGTATAAGTCTAAAACTTCCTTTTTCTTTCTTAGTTTAGCAAAATATGGAGTAGAAGCTTTGAATCTTGGAATATATTGAATGATACTCTAGTTTTGGTGTTGATTATGAAATTTCAACTAGGATTTGGTAATTTTTTTTAGCCTTGATTATGTTGTTTAGCTATCCAATGTTGGTATTGAGCTTGGATATGGAATTTGTGAGATGATTAGTGGCTTGATTGTGATTTTTAGCCTTAAAAGATGAAATTTCAGCTTTGTCAAGCAATTTCCAGCTTTGATGTTGAATGGTTACTTGTTGGAAATGAGTTATCATTTGATGGTTTTAAGCATAGATGAAGAGCTATATTGATATGCTTGTTTGTGGTGTTTGAATTGGGTTGATTCGAGGAAAAAGTGAAGCCTTTCATGGCTGGAAAAATGAGTAAAAACAAGGGAAACACTGCCCAAATTTTCTTCCGTAGGATAAGCGAGCGAATTTGGGACTTGAGCGACGATTTAAGGTCAAAGTGAACTTGGATTGTCTAAGGTATTCATGTTTCCGTTAGTAGAGGTATATAAGTTGAAATTTTACTAAAACTCATACCCTTTAAAAGGTGAAAATAGCGACCCTTATAATTACGATTTTCTCAATTTTTCATACCAAGTACGAATTCAAAAGTTAATCGCTTCTTTATCAAAACTAAAAGAGCGAGCATGAATTTTCTAGAGTTTGATAAGTAACATGAATACTACTTGAATGAGTTTCATTTACTTGATTTTGTTTAAGTGAAACTCCTACGTTTCGAACCATAGTTGATTTCAAATTCTTAAATGATATTTTATCGTAGATTTGGACTCCAACCAAGGAGTTGCACCTGAGCGTGATCTTGAAAAGCACTAAATCTTTGGTGAGTGCTTCCAAGTGCATGATTGTACTTGATACTTGCTTTTAAATGTTTTACCAATGTGATTGGACAACTTTTGACTTATTACTGTACATTGATTGCAATTGACTTGATATACTTGTGTACGACGTGAGTACTGTCTAGAATTCCAAAAACCCAGTGGCTAGTTAATCAAGTCGAGCCGGCAAGGGCCTGGTTGATTAGATAACGAACCCTGGGTCTTTAGTTTTGTTGAGTGGAGTGTTATCTTCTTGACTAATCGGTATATTCGAGTATTACCACCAGTGTTTATCTTGGAGTTCGGGCCCGGTAAGGGGTTTGGTTGGTGGACGGAGATTGGAATTAAGTGGTGTACTACTGGTCTGGTTACTTTACTTGAAAGTTGATGGAGTGTCAACTACCACTTGATCAAGCTACGGCGGAGTTAGTTTGCAAAAGCGACTGTATCCTTTTACTTGACATGTGAATACTTAATGATTGGCTATACGAAGTGTTATTGCTCATTTTCTCGACTTGTTATGCTCACCACTTTGATACTTTCACTTTTAATTAATGGTCAACTTGCTATTTGGAACCTCACTGAGTTTGAGCTCACTTCATTAGTTTTGTTTTCCTTACAGGGAGTACGAACGAGAGCGTGAGACTGGTACAGGCTAGCATAGTCTAGTTTTTGAATTTTGGCAATTGTACTCGCGCTAGTGCTCGATTAGGGTTGAATGTATCTGGAACTCATATCTTTTGTTATATTTGGGGTTGTATGAATGTTTGAGATAGAAATGAATGTAAATGTACGTTCCAAGTTTGGGAACCGATATTTCATTGACTTTTGAGGTTGTGAACTATTTTACTTGAAATAAGTGAGCGAGTCCTGGCGAGAGTTGGGCAGGCGGTCCGCTAAACTCTGGGGTATGCCCTAGGGGGAGGTAGGGGCGTCACACAATTTATATTTTTAAGGACAAAATTGGGCGTTTTTTAAAAGACTATCTAAAAATTTTTCGATCAAACTTTATCAGACGTCCGATAGTTGATGAACGGGCTTCCGACAATGTTCTAAGCTATTTCCAGAAAATTTTGCATCGGATGGTAGTGTCGGACGAATATCTTCGTTCAGCCGTCCGACACTCAAAAAGAGCGTAAAGGGTTTTTCCCTTCATTTGGTTCAGATATACTTTCTCTCTCTCAGACGCACCCCTTCTTTTTCCTCAAAATTCAAAGTTCAAATTCGTTTCTTCTCAAGAAACATTTCTAAAAATTGATTCCACAAACAATCTCACAGCCTCTTTACAAACAGATTAGCATCTAAACTTTCTTCTAACTGTCAAACATTTATCAGATCCCAAATTTCATCAAAAAACCTAGTTTTAAAAAAACTCACCCACTTTGGCAAATTCCAAGCATTCATCTTCGTCTAGATAGCACAATTAGTCCATTTCATTCACATTCTCATCACATTCTGTAAGAAAATCACTCGACATTTCACTATGATGCGATTGATAGGCGGGTCTTCCAGTGCCGGACGCACAACCTCACTCAGAGATGAAGAATTTGAGGTGCCATCAACAAGAAAATCTGCTCGTCGGTCTGAAAAATGTATTTCTAGTGATAAAAAGAAACGGACTGATCAAACCGAGCCACAATCTACTACATTGCCCAGATTCATCGATGATGATGCCAGAGATAATTTGAGTGGATTTTACAAAAAGGTTTCATCACTCAAAGAACCATCATTCCCTCTGAATTCCGTAAGCTTGATTTAGACCCTGTTCTTAAGTTTTTTTATTTCCAAAAATGGTCTCATATTCTATCCCTACCAACACTTACTACCCTGAGATGTTACATCAATTTTTTGCCAATCTTAGGAAGGGTAGCTCTCATACTGAACTCATTTCTCGTGTTAATGGAGTAAACATTCTTCTTACTCCTGATATTGTCAATCTTGTTTTGAGAACAAAAATTGAAGAAGGCTGTCGTAGTAAAATTGTAAATTTTTTCTCATATGAAGAATTTTCAACTGCTTATCATCATTTTCATACTGAAAAACTGATGACTTACTTTCATACTCACTTTAACACACCTGCTGATGCCAAGTTGGAGGAACTTAGTCCTCAAAATCTGATCATTTTTACAATCATTTTCAATCTGTTGGTTCCTACTGATGGTCATAGGACTAATGCAAACAAAATGAAACTTTACTTGTTTTATTGCTTTGTTGATAAAATTCGAATTGACTTTGGTTTCGTCATGTGTAAATTTTTGCTCAAATTTAGTACTGACAGCCGTAGGAAACTTTCTTATGGGAAGTTTTTAACTCCAATTTTTGCTCATTTCAAAATTTCTTTCACTCAAGTATCTCCAAAAGAAACTTTCTCTTCTGTTTTTACCAAAGCATATTTTGAGAGAAAAAATATCAAATTTTTTTATGGCCACTGGTGTTATAAGGAAGCTATCTTGGAGTCTCGAATCAAAATTAGTCGTGAAACCTCTATTACTCCCAAACCTTCTAAACAGCCTCGTCTTACTTCTCCCTTTTCCATTCATCCTCGCAAATCCTCTTCTCAACCCACTTCATCCACTAACGAAGTCATTGGGTTACTTAAGGATATCAAGAATCATGTTCTTCTTCTTGAAGATGGTCTAATGATGACCATGACACCTGAGCAACAGGCTGCATTCTTGGATAAAAGAAATTTGCTCATGCCTCCTGTCCCACAAGAGGAAGAACCTACACATGAAAAAGAGCCACGAACTGAGTCCATTCCTCCCACTACTGAAGTAGATGCCTCGAACTCTTAGCCTACTCCTCATGTTCCCCCAACTTCGGAAAAAGACAAGGCTCCAACCACTGAAAGAAGTGAAGCAGATGATGAAGAGACCAAAAACGAATTGGATCCCTCTTCATTTTGTCTTGCAAGGAGAAGGTCCGGATCGTCTAAGATCACACTTTAGGTACTCTAGGGTCATTTGCACTTCATATTAGGATGCATTTTAAATTTTTCTTTTGTAATATTTTTTATGTTCCGTACTGTGTTTCCTTTGACGTTTTTGAATGTTACCATTAATGAATTTTGGTTGATATGAATGTTGGTATCATTTGTGACGCCCCCACTTCTCCCAAGGGTGAATCCAAGGGTATCTGTGGGATGCCTGCCCAACTCTCGCTAGGACTCGAGACAATTTCAATTCAAACTTAAAGTCTAATACTAATAATGAAAGTCGGAATAAAGGTACGAAATCATTTCCATACATAAATATTCAATCTTATATTACAAGATACCAAAAGTACATCTCATTCCCAAAATATACAACCTCCAAAAGTTGTCTAGACAAATACATTCAATATCCCAAATTCAACAGTGTATCAAGTTCCAAAATACAACCGTTATAAGTCGACCAAACAATTACAACCAAGGTACTAATCAAAAGAGTAATCTAGTCGGCTTTTCTCCAAAATCTTCCCATCCGGTCCTGCTAAGGAAAACAAATCTAACGGGGTGAGCGAATGCTCGTGAGGCCAAGAAAAAAAAAATATGCACATGCGAACACATAGTTCAAGTAACAGTAACATATGTATAGGAATTAAAGTCAAAAAGTTCAAGTAATTCACAATTGGTAATATAACACACTTGTTAAGGATACAGGAGCTCCCAGGAGCTAATTTCCACTTGCTTCGCCAAGGCTCGATTTGATACCCCCTCGTGATGACACTCCGTCATCCGGGTAGGTATTAAGTCCGTAGAAACTTCACTTAATATTTCCTCCATCCACCATTCCACCCTCTCGGATTCGTAACCAAACACGCACAAAAAGGGCGATACTACACGAGTATGCCGAACAAGATCTCAAGAGATCAAGTTTTGTTTTTAAGACCACGCACGAAAAGGGCGATACTCCACGAGTATGCCGAACAAGATCTCAAAAGATCAAGTTGTGTTTTGTAAAAATCCCATGGTTCATCAAGCTTCTCGACCAAGCCCATGCCGGCTCGAGTCGCAAGATTGACCAATAAGATTTGGGCGTCCCCCACGTAAACACGTATAATAGTAATCATGTATAATAGTCGACGAGATTCACTCCAATCAACATACAACTTCAAATAGGTTAAGTAATAAGTCAAATAAAGGAGAGTGAGTGCGATAAAGTACACACTCATCTCATCAAGTTATGTTCACGTATACAAGTAAAATTGATCAAGTAAACACGTAATTCATGCACTTGACACTCACCAATTCGAAAGTAATTGAGCGAGTAAAGTCTTTAGTTGTCCCCTCCGGGAATATCTTCAAGACTCGCTTGAGCACCTGAAGAAATAGTGACCATACATCACTCACGTAAACCCACTACCACGTAACACACAAGAAAGAATATCCACTTGTTTAGATTAAACCAAAGTCTCAAAAGAGAACCTATTTTTCTCGAAAATTGAAGTTCAAAAGTGACGGTTTAATAACACGAGAAAAATTGATTTCCTTCATGAAATCAAGTTTAAAGCGATCAATTAACATCAAGAAAGAATAACGAGTTCTCAAATTTCATTTTCTAAGAAATCCGCAAATTTCAGCTTTGCGCGTCAAACTTAGAAAAATCAGATCTTGTACTCAGTAGGTCCAAAATTAGAAAACTTGGCACCATTGGAAACTAGTTTCAAAGTACTAAAAGTTCCTAGAAGACACTTTTCCAAGATTCTAAATGGAAAACACTCAAATTTCAGCTTAAAGTGGCTGATTCGCACTACAAGACAGTTTAAATCTTGGTTTTCGGCAAACTTTGGAAATTCGGTAAAATTCACAGAAAGTGAACTAGCCTCTGAAATTTGTAAATCAATTAGAATTCTAACCAAAGTTTAAAATACATCAAATGGAACTGAAATCGGAGTTTTGAACATTGAGATATAGCAGCTCAAAGTTGGTCGCATTTTATAAACTGTTCAGTCATTTTCCAGATTTGAAAGGCTATTTTTGAAGTATTATTTGGCCATCGAATTGGCATTGAAAATACACCAAATTTGGTACACTAAATCTTCCATATATGAACTATCTCTACCAAATTTCATGCAAAAACTCACGTGGGAAGGCAGTTAACAAAACGACTGAAGTTTGTGAAATTTTCAAAATAAATCTGCCAACTCAAGCTTCTCTTTCCCTTTCAAACACTTTGTATCATGAAATCAACTCCAAGCTGACTCATTTGTGAAACCAAGGTCTAAGAACATATAATATACATTTGGTAGGTGATTCACATCAAAATTTCCAAAACAACATGTCCCAAGTCAAGTTAGGCCATTTGGTTAGCAAAATTAGGGTTTTCCAGCTTTGGTACAGTTCAGGAATTGGGCTATATCTCACTCAATAAAACTTAAAATTGAGCGTGGTTAGTGGCGTTGGAAGAAATTGTTTTGAAATTCAGTTCACAAATGAGAGAAATTCAAGTTGCAGCTTCTAACTTCCTCTCGGTTGGGCAAACAGAACATGGCAGCCGACTTTGATCAGCCACTACAGATGACTCACTTTGAATTAGAAGGTGCATATATACTGTTAAAAAACTACGGATGTCTAGTTTTGAATGCCGCTGACGGAACTCAATTCCGACGTCCGGACAGAGAGATATGTTCATTCAAAGAACACTGCCAGAGGACCACTGTTACACGTTTTCCAGATTTTGTTCTTGCCAAAATTCAATTTTTATCCAATCAATCCAAATGATTTTTGGTAAAAACTTTATACACACCACACACAACATATATAAATCAGTTTCAAGGTCAATTGAGCATCAAAAATTTGAAATCAAACCACTGCAAAAACATGACAGATTCGTTCATACCTAACATCAACTTCCATCGGTTTCCTTTTCACTTTCCTACCCAAATATCATCTTGTTTTACATATAATTACCTCAAACAACATTCATTATCACTATATCAGTCCAATATATCCATTGTGGGATTTCATAGAGCCCACTCCAACCATTTAAATTGAAATAACAACATCAATAATGAAGCTACAAGCTTCATAGCCACGATCGAACCCAATAGAGCCAAGATTAATTGGTTTGATGATTACCTTCTACTCCTTGAGTGAAAATCAGAAATTTTGCACCTCTAAAACCCCAAGAAAAATCGTGAGATGATGTTTCCTTCCTAGTCCAAGTGAATCTGTGAGGACCCGTGAAATTCTTTATACTTTTCTTAAAAATTCCCTTTTTATTTGGAAATTATTATTTTATAATAGCCCTACTACTCAATCACCCCACAATAAGTGCAAATGAACCTAGAAAGTAGGGTTTCTCTTTTCGTTTTCAAGTTGGAGCAAGTTAGGGTTTTCACGTGTATCCGTAGTGTAATTATCCGGTACGGAGCGAGGATCAAATTTGGTGCTTAAGAGTGACTTTTAGGTGAGAAATAATATGTGATTAGGAGCAATGATATAAATTTAGTAAATAGGAAGTAAAAACCCTAGTACGTGTGATTTAAGGAAAAACGGTGCGAACCAACGTGTACCGTGTACTACCAATTGAACCCACCACTTGACCACCACTTTCTTACCATACAAGATCATTATTATTTGAGCAAAATATCCCCTCAATTCCAGCTGGCTTTGACCGAAAATTTGGACCAAAATGGCAAGGAAAAGAAACAAAAAATGAGTGGAGGTTGGTGAGGACACTTGTCGGCCATCTACGGGCCTTGACCAAGACTAATTGTCTTGCCTTCTTATCACCATGGAGCAGCCTTTCTTCCACATTTTTCTGCTACCTTGGCCAAGAGAGAGAGAGAGAGAAAAACCCAAGGGAGAGCTGCCCAAATCCATCTTGAAATTGGATCATCCAAGTGAGGAAACAAAATTCTAAACCGATTAATTTGTGAGTTGTGACCTTAGGAAGCTAGGGGAAACAAAAATTTCAAAAGGAGGTGAAGTATTACTCTTGAAAGCTTCTTTTGTTGAGGTATAAGGTCTAACCATGGCTTTGGTCCTTTTATTTTTGCTTAAGTTGTTATATAACTCATATTTTGGTTAGATTAGTAGTTATCCAAGTTGTTGGGATGAATTTGAGGTGATGAATGTAAGTTAGGGTTTGATGATTTTCTGCCTATACTTGCTGTATGGTTAATATATGTTGTATCTAAGATTATATAAGTGATTGTGGTAGTGATTGAAGCAAGAAATGAAGAAAGTTTCCTTTGAAAATGAAAATTTTCAGATTTCTGGAAAATTTGACTTCAGTTATGTCTGGTTCCAGTTAGTGATGTTATAGGCCGATTTAGGCTTAGCATAAAACATGAAAGTTGTAGAGAATGATATTTTATATATGTATACGAAATTTCATCTCAATCGGAGCAACTTACCCTACGAAAATACCAAAATACCCTCACTGCCCTAGGATGTTTCCAGTGATCCGTTTTAGACAGTTCATCTAGTTGACCGTGTCTAATCACTATGATCCGTGCTGATTTAGCCATTGGTAAAAACCTGAAAGTTTTATTACTCTGTCTTAGATTTTCAACGCCTCCAAGAACGCCTTAAACGAACTTTGGTAGCCTGAGATATGGCCATTTAAATGTAGTACGGTTAACTAGCCGGTTAGTTGGAAGTTGGTTTTGTGAATTGGGAATTTGACTGGGTTACACTGGAAATTTGACGAAGTGATCTTCATGAAAGTTGTAGGCCTTCGTCTTAGCTTCGAAACTGTATAAGTTACAGCCCAATCTGAAAAGTGTAGCCTCAGATGTGTCCATTCCGTAAAAACCCGTCAAATCTGTCTTTTGTTAAATTTCATTTCCGCACTTGTTATTAGTTTGATTTTTGTCCTTGTATTGTCTTGAGCCTATGGAACGGCTATTGAAATGAATTTGTATTGTGTATAAACTTGGGTTTGTTTGAGGGAAATAATGAAGCCATAAATGGCTGGAAATAGGAAAATACAAAGGGCATGCTGCCCAAATTTACGCTCGAGGATTAGAGAAATATACTTGCGACTTGAGTAAGGGTTAAGAGTAACTACTACTTGAATCATCTAGGATATTTGCGGCTTCTTTTACCGAGCTATATAAGTAAGGATTTGGCCGAACTTGTACCCTTGAGAAATACAACTATGACTACTAGGAATACTTTTTCCTTGTACTTTCGACTCAAATGGCATTTCCAAGTATAAATGTTACAAAGTTATATAGTTTGAAAAGAGAGCGAGTGTTTCACGAATATTCTCCAAGTGAATTTCCATTTCTTGATTCTTATTGAACGAAACGTCTAAGTTCATGTTTCAAAGTTTTCAAATTGAGTTTTATCGCAGATTTGGACTCCGAACCCGGAGTATAACCCAGACGTGATTACTAGGGGCACTTCATTTTGGTGAGTGCTTCCAAATACCTGATTGAACTGGACACTTGTTTCCAATACTTGATCAATATGATTAAATGATATATGATTGGCTTGATCGGGCAAGAGTGTACTTTATCACACTTACCCTTATTTGATATATACTTGTTTATTGTTGAAATTGAATTGATATACTTGTTTATGTTGTGCGCACTTCCTGGAATTCCAAAAATCCTGCGGCAAGTTACTCGAGTCGAGCCGGCAAGGGCTTGGTCGATTGGGTAACGAACCCTGGGTCTCTTGATTGTCGAGTGGAGTGATATCTCCTCGACTAATCGGTATACTCGAGTATTATCACCCGTGTTTCTTGAGAATTTTGGGCCCAGTAGGGGGTTTGAATGGTGGACGGAGAGTAGTTAAGTGGTGCTCTACTGGATTGGTTCCTTTACTTGAAAGTTGACGGAGTGTCAACTACTACGTGATCAAGCTCCTGATGATGAATGGAAGTTGGCTCCTGAGAGCCATCCGTATCCTTATGCTTTGGAATGATTATTGCTTATTGGATTATTGTTTATTTTGAAAAACTTTTACACTCGCTCATTTTGAGATTGCTACTTGAAGTATTATTGCTCACTTTTATGAACTCTTCATGCTCGTTACTTGGCTATATCGAAAACTTGTACTTATAAATAATGGTCAATTTGCTATTTGGAACCTCACTGGGCTTTTAGCTCATACCACGCCATTTGTTTTCCTTACAGGGGTACGAGCGAGGCGTGAGACGTGTACAGACTAGCATAGCCTAGTTGTTTTGAATTTTGTAATTGTACTCGCACTAGTCACTCGATTAGGATTGAATGTACTGAGAACTTAACTCTTTTGATGTATTTGGGACTGTATGGATGATTGGGATAGAAATAAATGTATTCGTATGTTCCAAACTTGGGAACCGTTATTTCGTTTAGTATTGATATTGCACCTTATTTTAATTGATGCGAGTGAGTGAGTCCTGGCGAGAGCTGGGCAGGCGGTCCACCGAACCCTTTGGTTCGCCCTAGGGGGAGGTGGGGCCGTCACAGAATCTCCAAGTTGTTTTGAGGTTGGATGCAAAGGTTGAGGTGATTTGGAGTAGAATTTGGAGTGAAATGGTGAAGTCTTTTTCTTCCTCTTCCTTGAAGAGTTTCAGTCGGCACTTGAAGTGAAAAAGAGAAGGGTTGGCTGGTGAATGAAGCTTCCTTGAGAAGCTTGAGGTTTTGTGGTTAAGATTCCTTCAAAAGTCAACTCTTAATAATACGCGCACGCTCGCGTTTTGTGTCCGTTTTCTCTCGAATTTGTTTCATTTGTAAACTAAACCTCCAAATATAGTTCCTTTAACATTATAATTATTCACTCTTAGTAGTCTAGAATAAATTTATTAAATCTCCAATTAACCGCTCCGGCTCGATATACGCGAACTTCCAATTCGCACGCGATAAAGCGAAACCTAAAAGAAATTCTTGTAACGATAATATAAGTAACTGGTGCTTAACTAGTGCTAGGGTAATTAATTATAAAAATAACTATTTTAAGACTAACGCATGAGTTCTCAAATCTCCAAGGTCACTGTACTCTCAGGTCGAATATTGCCTCCAAACGCGTATTCGCTATTTCTTACTAAACGAGCTTCCGAAAATTAAATTACTAATGGGACATTTTAAAAATATATGCAAGTCATAGTTCCCTGTAAATGGTTCTAAAATGGTTGAAATAAATTATTTGGAGAAAACGGGTGAATAAATATTTAAATACGCCAGTAAATAAGGCAAAAATAAGAAAAATTTTTGGGTCCTCACATCATTGATGATATCCTTTGATATTATTTTTCTATTGATATTGGCGGGTGATTGTTGCCATTGTTTGATTTTGATGTTAGCTGATGATGTTACTTTTGATGGCAATTACTTTCTGATTTTATGATGACAAAAAGGAGGAGAAATTACTGAATGATTTTGAATTGGTTATGGATGCTATGTGGATGGGGGAGTTTTTGATGATATTATGTTGACTATGATAGAAATTAATTTGCTCATGGCTTTGCTCATGTTGGTACTGAATGATTTTGAATTGGTTATAGATGCTATGTGTAAGGGGGAGTTTTTGCTCAAATTTTTTCAAAATATCACCCATTGTTTTGTCATCATCAAAAAGAGGGAGAATGATGATCTTGATCCCGATTTTTTGTTGTTTACAAAATAAATAGATAATTCAAACTAATATTTTTTCAATGAGAAAGCTTTTCAGCTCTGAAAAATTTGATTCAAAAAGCAATTGAAAGAAGAAAAAGGAAGTCAAAAATTGTCGGACACTCACAATGACAATACCAAATGTCCAATAGACAGGGCAGCTACCGGACATCATATCGGACAAAGAACATCATCATCGGACGTCCAAAAGAATTGAAATGATTTTAAGAATTGAAATGATTTTTCAAACTCTCTGTCCGCTTTCGAACGCAAGTATCGGAAGTACGGCACATCCGATACTCCCAACGGTTAGTTGATTGTTCAACTACCTTCTATCCATTGGAACTCTTAATGAAGCACTTTCTTGGTCTCCCATGAATAGTGCATGGTTAGAAACTTAAAAAAAAACTTGCATATTAAGAATACAAAAGATCAAGAGTAGTTTTAGTGAGAAAATACTCTCCAAGGAACAATTTGTACACTTTGTGGTGTAAGATTCTTTGTAAGCTTTTCATTTGTACGAGAATACTTCAATAGTGTAACTTTGTGAGGGTTATCCTGAGGGATTGTACAACTTCCTAATTTGACCTAGTGAAGTTTGGAGCAAGGAGGAAGTGAGCCTTCCTTTGTACATAAGATTGGTTGTATTTCATCAATTTGAATAAGTTTGTTTTGTGAATTGATCTTTGAGCTTAAGAGGAGCTTGGTACTCAATTGGTTTGTAATTCTTCTCTTTTTATTTATTTATCATCTTGTGATCATTAAATTGCATACTCTTCTTCTTCTCTCAAATGATATTGCTCCTTTATTAATTGATTCATTGTGTTATCACTTAGAAAAGAGGGTAAATTTCGTATTGAGCAAAAAGTGCCCATAATTTGATTATTTTTTTTAATCAACCTAATTCACCCCCCTCTTAGGTTGTCTTCGGGCCTAACAGTCTAGATGGTAAATTATTTTTTTAAATGGAACATGTTCTTGGATGTCCTAATGAAAGAAAAATTATTTGCACAGCGGAATGAGCAAACAGTTTTGTTTTGTTCTTCTTGCTTGAAGTTGCAATTTGATTCAGGCCTTGATATTTCAAAACAAATAAGTACTTACTTGTTCAGATGAATATGCGATGCCTGATGTAGATGTTTGAATTCCAGCAATAAGCCTTCCACACGTCAGGCCTCTAGTTCGTCCACACAGACTCAAACTAATAGGTAACAGAATTTTGGAGTTTTGTTTCGGTAGTGAAGAAACAACGATATTGCTTTGTTCCTTTTCCAAAACAATCGTGATTGTTTTGCACCCCAGTAGACCCCTTAACAACTCTTTGTCAATAAGGCTTATTTATACAGTTGTTTTGATTAGATCAATATCTTATATCATCTTTATCAAATCATAACAACCGATTTATATTTTTATTCTTATCTTGATCAAATCAAAAATAGAATACAATTAATACAATTATTTAATTCATGTTTTAGTTTTGATCACATCAAAATATAAACACAATTAATATAATTATATTAACTATTATTTTCATCTTTATAATAATTGAGTCATACTCAAATACCAACTCCAAATTCCGTCTAGCTTGGGTTTCAAGATGTGCTAGCATCCTTATCAAAGTCTAAACCCATTCTAATCAACTTCCCTATCAGTTCAAATCCTTTTGTGTGTGACTATCTAGGTCCATTACCCAGTTGGCAATGTAATAAATGTTAGCCTATTAACGTTAGTTAGAACATTTCTAACACTTGAGAAGTTCTCCAAATATACCTCAAGTTAACATAGTTCATGAGTGATGCCTAGCAGCATATCATGACACCCAACCGGTGATGAAAGATTGGAATCCTTTTATGTGAACCATGACTGCAATTGTTTTGCATAAAAATCCTTCTATTACTATATCCCCATTGAGTTCAGTTTAGTAATAATGTCAAACTCTAAAACTCAATCGTATGACTTAATCTATCAAATTACTTGACTATAAAATTGATCATCTACATGAATCAATTTGTCTTGGCCAAGAACTCCTTTAGTCAAGATTGATAGATTTCATAAGATATCAAACCATTCATGATGGAATAATAGATCCCATTTTGCATAAACACTTGGCTCCATGCATAACTAATTAGAGGTACCACATGCCAATACTCATCCGTGATTAGAACAAGTATTTTCTGCATTGATAGACTTTAACCACCCATGAATGAGCCAACCGTGTCATCTCAGGTCTGAGGATCACATGCACCATTGCAATCAATAATGAATCATTGACATTAATAAGCTAACGATTCATTATTTAAATTAGTCAGTGTTCAAGCCAACTTGTCACACAAGTGCCTCTCATATTTGTTCTAGTATCACATACTTAATGGTTTGAGACTCGCCATTCTATTATCATTAATATCTCATATTAATCATAGAAAATAAATATGAGACTAATCTTCTGGATTAAACTTGCCCAATTAATAATCCTATGATTAGGAACAATTTAATATTATTTGTACCAAGTTTTTCCGTCACTCATATTCTCATCACATGAGAATGGAACCTTAACAAATAATAATGGACAACATTCAATCAAATCTAAACTAAGAATAATTGAATCAAGAAGTGCCATTTTATTTTAATCAAGACAATAATTATTAATGCTCTAGGGCATACTGCTAACACCTAAATGGTATCTTACCTAGCTTAATTTGTTGGCATATCTGGAAGGCCCAGAATTTTGCGCTTTTTGAAGGGGGTGTATTCGTAGACAGACTATTTGTGATTGAATTCTTTTGGATTTGGTAGGGATGTTTAATATTAAATTTTATAGGGCGGTTGTTGATTGTCCCTCCTGGCAAGCATTTTATTCCACTATTGATATATAGAAGGGTCGCTGTTCTTATGAGTTGGTTTCTTGGGAGAGACCTATGTAGGGTCATTGTAAATTG
Organism: Coffea arabica; assembly: GCF_036785885.1. Lineage (NCBI taxonomy): Eukaryota > Viridiplantae > Streptophyta > Magnoliopsida > Gentianales > Rubiaceae > Coffea > Coffea arabica. The sequence continues at coordinate 33,571,252 of NC_092321.1, forward strand.
AACACGGATGGCTGTTCTTTAGACAATCCAGGTTCTAGTGAAGGGGCTGGAGTGCTAAAGCATTCAAATGGAGAATTCTTATTTGATTTTTCCATTCTGTTGGGAATCCTCACTAGTGTTCAAGCAGAGGTTAAATCTCTTCTTTTTGGAGTTCAGCAATGTCTTTTATGGGGCTATTCAAGTAGACACCTGGAGGTGGACCGCTTGTTCTCGTAAACATTCTTCAAGGGAGATCTGTATGCCCATGGATAATTAGGATGGATATAGAGGATTTAATGGACATGTGTCATCTGTTTGTGATAGTTGCTCATTGCTATAGGGAAGCGAATCGGGTTGCAGACGACTTATCGAAAGTTGGGGTATGTTCTTCTTCTATCACTATTTATTGCTCACAGGCAAATCTTCCTGGGTCAGCTCGGGGTGTGTTAGCTCTAGACAAGTCAGGAAGTCCCTCTATTCGTAGGAAATTTATTAATTAATGTTCGATCATTTGTTAGGCGTTGGATATAGGCATGGTTTTCTGGAGGCTTGGGTTGGTGTCCCACTCCGTTTGCCATTTCAAATTGGTTTAATAAAATATCAGGGTGGCATCCCTTCTCGTGCACGAGATTAGCCTAAAAAAAAGGAAAGATCATTAATACAATCGAACAAGCGGGAAATGTTAAACTATATTGTTTGTGTAGTCATAGAAGACTATATTGATTACATTTGTTGTTTTACTTGAAATAAATTATGTAATTATTTTCTCTTAGGTGTAGTTGATATTGATAAGTGTTTATTATGTACGGTTTTACGTAGCATTATGTGTTTATTTTTGGTATAAATTAGGTTTTTTTTACGATGTAACTTAATCTCTAAATCTCTAAATTTTGCGAGTTTCATTTGAGTAGTTTAATGTGCAAATTTAGTTATATTTGTAGGATTTGAGAAGAGTTATAAATGTTGGATCGAGGAGGATTCATCTAGACTCCATTAGTGCATGATTCAACGATGATTTGGAAAGGAAATAGGGCATCCTCGCTTGCAGCAGTGGTGGCTCTACAAGTCTCCTAATACTGCGCGGGGAGAGTTGTGTAGGGTATTGCCGCCCCTCATATGTTGGGAGCTATGGAAGGCTAGAAACGTGGCAATGTACGAGGGCATCGTTGCAACGCCATCCCGAATCATTTGGAACATAAAGGCTTGGCTGCTCAGCATGTCCCAAGTCCGCCCCTTCGTCCAGGTGACACAGGACGACAGGGAATTGGTGTTCTCGGGTTTATCTATTCACATGATGTGGATGGAACGACCCCTCCCGCGCTGGGTCACATGGACACGGCCACCACTCGGGTATGGCAAATTAAATATTGATAGTTCATCCTTAGGGAACCCAGGACACTCAGAAGCTGGGGGGGTGCTCCGTGACCCCGATGGTCATGTCTTGAGTGCCTTCTCGTTGTTCTTAGGGTCCATGACAAATATGGAAGCAGAAGCCTAGGCGTTACTGGAAGGCATGCAAATCTCTGCGGATATCCACCTTTTGCACGTTGAAATGGACTCTCAGGTTTTGCTGAATATGGTGGTGGGCAACAGCAGAGTGCCTTGGAGACTATGGAAGACTATTTCACGCATCAAGGCTTTAGCGATGGATCGCCAGGTTACTTTTGCTCATACCTATAGGGAAGCGAATGCAGTTGCAGATGCCCTGGCACACCTAGCAAGCTCTACGCATGTCAGTCAATGATTTTCCCCTACCTCGCTTCCAGCGCATATAACGGGATTAGCCCGCTTAGATAGGATACAGACGCCCTATGTACGCTTGGCTAAGGGTGTGCAGCTGGCATCCCAACATCACCCGATGTACGCTAATGGTTTTGTTTGAATAAAATTGGAGTGGCGCCCACCCCCGTATACGGGGTTAGCCAAAAAAAAAGGGCATCCAATGAAAGTATTATTGGTGCAATGCATGAACAAAAACGTGGATACCTTGATTGTGATCTTAGTAGTGAATTGGAGCAGAAAAAAATTAAGAAATTTTATAGAACTGAATACGTTCATGTATTCTCCATTGTTTTCTGCAAGTTGTTCTACAACTTACCATGGTTTTACATAATTTTCCAACTCAATTCCAACAAAGAATTTTGGCTGTACATGCTCAAGAATCTTTAGGGAAGTGCATAGGAAGATTTATGTCATTTTCATTAACCACTTTTTGACTCTCTTAATAACTATATACGTAAGAATCATTAAAAGAGAAGAGAGAGAAGTCTAGAATAGTTTAGAAATAGCACTTAGTTATTTTTCTTTTCTTAGGAGAGAAAGTTGTAAGAAACACTTGGAGATTTCATTCTACAACTCATTTATTGAAGGAATAGAAGATCTTGGGAGCTTGTTCATCATCTTAGTTAAGTTTTCTTTATCTATCTCTTTACTTGTGATTCATTATGTATTTATGCAATGAAACTATGTTCTTTCTTATCTTATATCACATGAGTAGCTAAACTTTTAGATTTAGGGAGTAGATGAAACTTGTGGTTACTCGATGTGAGTTGAACATGATTTATACTTGTACCTCTTGTATTAACTTGTCCATTTATGCATGCTTATCACTTGTTGTTGCTTGATCACCAATAGTAACATCTTAGCTGTTGTTACACAAAGAAAATTGGTAATAATGATGGAACAATATAAATGGAGTTTCAGGGGTAGACTCATGAGAATAGAGGTGTACTTAAATGGATTATTTTTTCATTTCATGAAGAACGAAAGGGTAGATCTAATTATTCATTCTGAGAATAGGAAAACTAGTCTAGTCTAAGTCACTATATCATAAGGGTGAGTTTTGGTAAATATGGAAATGAATTTCTAATTAAATAAGAATAATAATAAGAGATAAATCTATTCATTTGTATCTTTTGTGCCATAAGTGGATTCTATACTCTAGACTTAAGTATTTAGTAAATTTTTTCTATTATTTTCTTGCAAGTTATCTAGTTGAGTAAGTTAGTTAGTTAGTAAGTAGTTGTGATTTCTTTTGCTTTCATTGATAATTAATCTAAATAATAAAGCAAATAAGGACCTAGACTTGTAATACTTGTGCCTCATGGGATCAATTCGATATATAACTTAAACTACTATTTTGACTTGTATACTTGCAGTCAAATCGGTATATTTTGGATTAAAATTTGTACTTATATAAAAAATTCGTTAAGTTTTTGGCGCCGTTGCTGGGAAGCGGCAATATTAGGACCTAATAAGTTTTATTAATTTAGATATTCTTATTAGTTTAGTTGAATTTTGTGTTATTAGTTAGGCTAAAATTTTATTTGTTTTTTAAATATAAATACTACCTTATTCTCCACATGGTACTGCTTTGGAGGATGGGGAAGGTAGTGCAGAGGTTGGACAGGCGTCGGAACACCCCTTCAAGTAGTAGATGATTCCTTCAAGATAGTTAGGGTTAAGTCCAAGGGGATGCGCGCGAAGTTTCCATCAGATAGGGAGCTGCGTTCCACAGTAAGGGCTTCATAAAATTCATTCTAGCCTTTATCTCATGATTAATACATTATTTTGGAACATTAGAGGTATGGCTAAGGCTTCTCATTTTTGGAGATTGCGAAAGTTAGTTGTGTATCTTAAAATCCAAATGCTGGTGGTGTTTGAAATGCATATTCACATGTCATTGGCTGAGGAGTTTCGGGTTAGATTAAATTTTGATTTTGTTATTTCTCACTCTAATGGTTTGTTGTGGGTATTCTATAATAATCCATTTGTGTGTTCAATTGTGGGAGAGGGTGCTCAGTTTTTATCTTTGTTTATTCACCATCCATATTTGGTAAGTCCGGTATCCTTTACGACGGTACATGCTGCTACCACTGTTGAGGAAAGAAAGGCTCTTTGGGCTGGTTTACTGCAATACAAACTGTCGCATGACCCTTGGCTGGTTTGTGGTGATTTTAATGTTGTCGTTGGGGAAGAGGAAAAGAAAGGGGGAAAACCATTTACAGTTGTTGAAGCAGCTGATTTTGTGGCTTTCATGGGTTCCGCTGGTTTGGTTGATGGAGGATTCTCAGGTTCTAGCTTTACCTGGTGCAACAATCACCAAGGAAGACCTAGAATTTGGAAATGCTTGGACCGTTTGTTGCTGAATGTGGAGTGTTTTGATGCTAGTTTGTCCTTCGGTGTTACTCATTTGGAGCGACATCCTTCCGATCATGCGCCATTGTTAATTTCTACTGCTACAAGGGTGGATGGTAAACCCCGACCATTTCACTTCATCAACGCTTGGACTGATCATGAGGACTTTTTGGGAGTGGTGAAAGAGTCGTGGCAGCAAGAGTGCGTTAGGTCCCCAATGCAGGTTCTTTGCTCTAAGTTACAGCGCCTGAAAAGACATCTTCAACTGTGGAACAAGGATCGCGTGGGAAAATTTTCTGACAATGTAAAAAAGGTGGAAGAAGAGCTTGGAAAGTTAGAAAGATGTTTAGAGGAAGGGGGTTTTGAGGATGCGCATTTGGAGTTGCAACAGGCCCAAGTAGCTTTGAGATGGGCATTAGCCATGGAGGAGTCATTGTGGAAGCAAAGATCTAGGATCAAATGGCTGGCTTTAGGAGATTGCAACACTAAGTTCTTTCACTCGGTGGTAAAGCAACGGCGTATGCAATCGGTAATTCACCGTATTAAGAATTGTAATGGTGAATGGGTAAATGAGGACGCGCTCATTGGTGCAGAGGCGGTACGGTATTTTTCTTCCTTATTCTCATTGGAGGATACTCCTGCTATGATGGATGTGCCTGATGTCATCCCTCGACTGGTATCATTAGAGGACGATGTGCAGTTGGAGGCGGTTCCTCCCTTGGAGGAGGTGCGGCAGACTGTTTTTGAAATGGATGTTAATAGTGCAGCAGGGCCTGACAGTTTCACTGGTAAACTTTTCTCCTTTGCCTGGGAGATAGTTGGTGGTGATGTATATAATGATGTACAAAGTTTCTTTTGTGGTGCTGAGCTTCCAAGGCGAATTATTGCTACCTCCATAGTTTTGTTGTCCAAAGTTCATCAGCAAAAGGATTGTGAGGACTCGCAAAAAAAAAAAAAAACTATTATTTTATGCCCAATTTATGGCTTAATAAATTATTTAATTGGATTTTATTTCCAAGGAATATTTTCTAGTCTTATTAGACCTAAATACATGGTAATGTAACTTCGTTATATTTTTAAAATGATTCGTTTCAAAAATTAATTTCCTAGAGCGCGTTTCGTAAAAATAGTGAATAGTGCTTGGAGATTTTATCCGCGTAGTAGCACAATAAGCTTGGAATATTGGAGACTTGTACTATGGTCCTAAAATAGGTAATTTTATGAATAAATATTCAAGTGATAGTTAGTAGTGCAATCGTTATAAGAATTTTCGAAAGTTTCGCGTTATAGCGGTAAAATTGACGGTACGCGTTTTCACACGCGCGACTTCATTTGAGGGACTTTAGACCCTTATTTCGGGACAATTAAGAGTGAATAATATTTACATGAATATATATGCATTGGAGGTTTAGTGCACTAGCGAACCAAACGCGCGAGAAAAATCGAGTCCAAACGCATCCTAATTGCACTATTTCAAGTTGACTTTGAGATGGGTTTTGCACCACACAATGAATCTTACTTAGGAAGCCACAATTGAACCAACACCTTCTCTCTCCTCACTTCATTTGGCCGTGCAACAAGAAAGGAGAAGAGCTCTCCATTGTTCTTCATTTTTCATCTTCAATCCATGCACCAAAATTCATCCAAATCACCCCAAACTTGGAGACCACTTAGCAAACCACTTGGAGACTATATCTAGCTAAGGAAGAGGGGAGCTTTCACGGTTTCTTGGAGCTTCAAGAGGGCCGAAAATTCTGACCTTGCAAACCAAAGGAGTAGGTAATGATCAACCCATGGATTCTTATCTTTTGGAGATTATATGGCAAGATTAAGCTCATGCATGCACTTAGTTACTTGATTATGGTGTAAAAATGTGATTGTGGGCTCTTGGAATTCCCACACTTGGGTTATTGTTGCTGATGTGATGATTGATGGTGATTATATTGTTGGTTTAGTGGTTAAAATGATGCATTAGTGGTGGGTAATTAGTAGAAACTTCATTGGGTGTAAGAAGCTAAAATTTCCTATTCTGCCCCTGCCATGTTCGGCCATTTCCAGGCCAATTTTTAATGGTCTAACGGCTTGAATTGGATGTTTATAGGATGTATTAGATGTGTGAAAAATTTCATTGGAAAATATTGAGGTTTGATTGATCAAATGAATTTTCTTGAGAAACTAGCAAATCTGGAAAACTGTTCGCGTATGATTCTGACCAGTGATAGTATTTTGGCTATAACTCTGTCCTCGGATGTCGGAATCATGTGCCGTTGGTGGCGTTGGAAACTAGACATTCCTGGATTTAATTTGGTATATAATGCACGTTCTGATTCTTTGTGAGCAAGCCGAACCAAATGTTTTAAGTTCGCTGTCCTGTTGCTCTGTTCATCTGGAATGAAGTGTTCAGGCAGCAACTTGATGCCCGATTTTGAACCAGATTGGTGCCGAATTTGGAAATGATTTCTTCTGTGATATTTTACCCCTATGAACGTATTTTCCAAAGGCGTAATCCATGCTCGATTTTGAGTTAAATTGACTGAGTTGTGACTGAAACAAGTGGACTGCTCTGTTTTGGAAAAACCCTAATGTTGGACTGGTTTGGAACAAGATATTGGAGTGAACTTGTTAATTGATGTTCTTGATACTAAACACTTACCAAAGGCATTATGGATGTTTCTTAGGCCTTTATCTCACAAATGAACCATGATTGTATAGTTTGCTTGATTAAACGTTTTGAAATGGGTAATGAAAGTCTCAAGGCAGATTGCCTTATAATTTTCCTGAACTTTGGTTGACTAATTAACTATCTTACCGAAAGTATTTTTCCCTGAAATTTGATAGAGTGGTACCTTTCATATGGCAGTAAAATACTGCCAATTTTGGTACCAATCCAAGTTCGTTTCGATACCCAATTAAATTCCTCATGTTGGAGGTTCAAATCTGGAAATTCTTCTCCAGTCTTGAATTTCCCAAACTTCGGGCTACCGCATCTCGGTGCTCGAAACTCCGATTCTTGATCCGCTTATTTTGTCATACACCTCACTTGCAACCCTAATTGAGCTACAAATTTCAGAGGCCGGTTTGCAACGTGTGAATCGTGTCGAATTTTCAAAGTTGGCCGAAATCCAACTTAATTCTGCCATGAAAACCGACCCTGCGTCTTCAAGCTCATTTTTGACCACTTTTCACTTCGATTCATGGAAAAGTGTCTTCTAGGAACTTATAGTACTCTCTAAGAGGTTTCCAACGGTATAAAGTTTTCCAATTCTCGACTTATACCGTGCGAGTTATGATTTTTCAAAGATTCATCATAAAACTGAAAAATTTTCCAATTCCAAAGAAATAGAGTTTTTCAAAAACTCTTTGTTCTTTTGATATTCTTAAACGTTTTGCTTACGATTTTCAAGATAAAAACTCAAATATTATTGTACATAATAAAAGGCAAGTTGAACCTCGATTTACGTGTAATTGAGGTTCCTTTTTTTTGTGAAATAATCCTTAGATTGTACTAATGTACAATCTTCTTGATAAGTGGGTTAATTGTATGATTATTCGCTATTAAATTGCCAGGCGCGCAAGGAGACCTTCAAGAGGATCTCACCGCGGACACTTGAACTCCCAGAAAATAATTCTTATTGAATTGCTCGGTGAGTGTCAAGTGTGTGAATTTTGATACTTGTTTAATTGTGGTATTTGTTGAAAGTTTTAAAGATAAGGACGGGTGCGTACTTTATCGCACTCGTTCTAATTTCAAATGAATGAATGGAATGTATTGAATGAATGAATGAAATGCAATGTTATGTCATGAATGCTTGTGTCGTTGGAGTGAACCTCCTCGACCTTCAAATGAATGGGGGACGCCCAAACTCATAGGCCAACCTTAGACTCGAGCCGATAATGGGCTTGGTCGGGGACTGGGGCGAGCCATGAGATACACATAAGCTCGACCTAATAAGAGATCTTGCTTGGCATACTCGAGGAAGTATCGCCCAATAATAGACTTGTGGGCCCTTGGGGTGTACGGTGGACGGAGGGAAGTAAGTGGTGATCTACGGAAATGGAAATACCGACCCGGTTGACAGGAGGGTCAATGCGGGAAGGTATACGAATGACAACGGCAGATCGAGTGGAACTTAGCTCCTGAGAGCTACTATATCCTTGAATTGTTTCTGATTACCTTTCATGTTTGATTGATTGAGTATTGAAAAGACATGGCTTTATTTATTAAATTTGGGATTGTTATTTGACTAAGTGATTGCATGTGTGTTCTTGGCCTCACGAGCGTTTAGCTCACCCTATAGTTTTGTTTTCCTTAACAGGACCGAATCTTGGAGAAATATGGAGAAACCATCCGTTGTACTTTTGTTAAGACTCCTGTGATATATTTTTACTAGGCCCTGGTTTGGGTTGTATGTTTGGAAATTGTAATCTTGAAAGTTTGGGCCCTGACGCGTATTTTGAATTTAAGTCGTTTTATGATTACCCGATGTACTGGTTACGCGTTAAGTGACTTGTTAAGCTTGAACGCTTCCGCATTATTGTATTTATGTTGCTCTCTTCGAAGTGTTTAGTTCGGTTTGAAATTGAATGGAATTGCTTGAGTCCTGGCGTGAGCTGAGCAGGCGTCCGCGGATACCCTTTGGTCCGCCTTAGGGAGATGTGGGGCGTCACAGTTGGTATCAGAGCACTAGGTTAGAGGTCTATATGGGAGACATATTAGATACTCTACCTTTAAGACTCGATTTGGGATGACTTAATCCTACCCTAAGTGATACTTGAGGCGAGCTAGCAACTAAGTTAGTCCTACCTCAGGTGACGAATGGGATGAACCAACGATTAAGATAGGCATGCATTGCAGGATATTGGAACTGAGTAGTGATTTAAGTTTCTAACCTGAAAAATATTATTATTATTGTTATTATTTTGCAGGGATGGCTGATGGAAACGGAGCCCCGGCAGCTAACGGGAATGGCCATGCGAATGGTCATTACGAGCCTCTTAGGACTATCTTCTACCGAGCTCTAGCGGGAGGAGATCGAGTTCGCTACTCACCTTACGATAGATACCCTCGATGTTCGTGTAGGTTGACTTTCGCCTACCCGAACCACTTAGTGCTTGCTTTGGACGACGAGCGTCGTCAGTTGGTGGATGCCAACCTTGATCTACAGGCTGAGGTAGATGAGCTTAGGCAGATGGTGGGCGCTCAGGGTGAGTGGATTGCCGAGCTCGAGGAGGTGCTGGAGGGTGAGGTAGCCACATCTGCAGTGGTTAACCAGGAGCTTCGGGATACTAGGGCTCGACTTACTAGGCTAGGACGGGATGTCCGTAACCGGGCTTTCGAGATCTTGGCTGATGCTACTAGATTGGTTGAGGACGCTACTGAGGTGATTCCTGATGAGTAGGAGGAGGATCCCGAGGAGGAGGTTCCTCCTGATAGCCCCGCTGAGGACTAGGATCTTAGTCGTTGACCCCTTTTGACTTTTGACCAGTACAGTTAGGACTAGTTAGGGTGACGCGAGTGCCGAGGCCATGGTATTTTGCATGCTTGTGTGGCCTACTCTTGGGCACTTGTTCTTACTTTAGTCTTCTGTGACTAAAAGTATACTTTTGAGCACCTGTGTGCTATATTTTGTGAATTGTCCCTAACTTGCTAATTGTACGAACTTGACATGCTTATGAATGTAAATTATTGTTAATTCCAATGCTTTCTTGGTTGGTTCTAATTTTGGTATAATTCTTCGTTCTTGCTTAAATTAATCTATTTCTTGCACTAGGCACATTTAGACTAATGGAAGAATTAAGGAGTGGTATAGACTTGAAACCAATTAAGTTACCATATGACTTGGAGGTTAAAACACCCACTGGGGACAAAAGTTTAATTGCTAATCTGGTGTATCAGAATAGTGAAATCTGCGTGAACGAAAGAAAATTGCTGGCCGATTTGATAGGCCTAGCGATTAAAGGATATGATGTGATCCTAGGAATGGACTGGTTAGCCCGTTATAATGCCCAACTGAATTGTAGGACGAAAATTGTAGAATTGTGTATTCCAGGGGAGGCAACCCTGAAATTGGATGTGAGGGGTAAGTTAGCCTCATCTGCACTTATTTCGGGAATTCGGGCTAGAAAATTGTTGCATAAGGGAGCTCAAGGATATTTGGCTTTTCTTATTAATACCCTTAGCGATAAGGTGAATCTGGAGGACACACCGGTAGTGAAAGAATTTTCCGATGTTTTTCCTGAAGAACTGGAGTCTTTACCCCCGGAACGGGAAATAGCTTTTAAAATTGATGTAACTCCGGGATCAGCACCTATCTCAAGGACACCATATAGGATGGCTCCAGCTGAGTTGAAAGAGTTGAAGTTACAATTACAGGATTTGTTGGAACGGGGTTTTATTCGAGAGAGTGATTCCCCGTGGGGAGCCCCAGTTTTGTTTGTAAAGAAGAAAGATGGGAGTTTGAGATTATGTATAGATTATCGAGGCTTAAATGATGTTACGATTAAGAATAAATACCCACTACCCCATATTGATGAACTGTTTGACCAACTGCAAGGGGCAGTAGTGTTTTCAAAGTTGGATCTAAGGCAAGGTTACTATCAATTGAGGATTTTGGAAAAGGACATACCTAAGACTGCTTTTAACTCGAGGTATGGGCACTTCGAGTTTGCAGTAATGCCTTTAGGGTTAACCAATGCACCTGCCGCTTTCATGGATTTAATGCATAGGGTTTTTAAGCCTTACTTGGATCAATTGTGGTGATCTTCATTGATGACATTTTGGTGTATTCTAAGAATGTGAAAGATCATGAGAAACATTTGAGAATTGTTTTACAAATCTTGAGGGAACATCAGTTATATGCTAAGTTTAGCAAGTGTGAATTCTGGCTAAAAGAAGTGACTTTCCTAGGGCATATAATTTCTAAGGATGGGATTAAAGTGGATCCAGCTAAAGTGGAAGCTGTTTCGAAATGGAAACGACCGGAAAACCCAACGGAAGTTCGGAGTTTTATAGGATTGGCAGGGTATTACCGGAGATTCATCCAAGATTTTTCTAAAATTGCTGGACCTATGACTGAGTTGACCAAGAAAAATGGAAAATTTATTTGGAGTCCTAAGTGTGAAGGAAGTTTTCAGGAGTTGAAAAGACGGTTGACTAGAGCGCCTGTTCTAGCTCTACCAAATGGAAAGGATAGTTTTGTGGTTTACACAGATGCTTCTAAGGAAGGTTTGGGATGTGTTTTGATGCAAAATGATAAAGTGATAGCTTATGCATCTAGGAAATTGAAACCGCATGAAGGAAATTATCCGATCCATGATTTGGAGTTAGCGGCTGTGGTCTTTGCTTTGAAGAAATGGAGACACTATTTGTACGGAGTAACATTTGAGGTTTTTACAGATCACAAAAGCCTTAAGTATTTATTTTCTCAAAAGGAACTGAACTTGAGGCAACGTAGATGGATGGAATTTCTGGAAGATTATGATTGTACGATTAAGTACCATCCTGGAAAGGCCAATGTAGTGGCCGATGCTTTGAGCCGTCAGGTACAAATGGCTGGATTGATGGTTAAGGAATTTCAGTTGTTGGAGGAAGTTAGCTATTGGAATCCTCGATTAGAACCAAGGAAAGTAATTTTGGGGAATATTGTGATAACCTCCACTTTAATGGAACGCATTAAGGAATCTTAGGAAAAGGATCCTGAAGTGAAAAAGTTGGTGGAGAAAGTTAAGATGGGAGACCAAACGGATTTCAATTTCGGATCAGATGGAATATTGAGATTTCGAAATCGGATGGTAGTACCAAAGAATGAAACACTTAAGGAGGAAATTTTAGAAGAGGCACACCGATCAAAATTTACAGTACATCCAGGAGGGAATAAAATGTACCAAGACTTGAAAAGTCTATATTGGTGGGAAAATATGAAGAAAGAAATTGCCCAATTTGTTCAGACATGCTTGGTTTGTCAACAGGTTAAAGCCGAGCATCAAAAACCCTCAGGACTTTTGCAACCTCTAGAAATACCTGAGTGGAAATGGGAAAATATTACCATGGATTTTGTATCAGGCTTACCAAGGACACAGAGAGACCATGGTGCCATTTGGGTGATAGTAGATAGATTGACTAAATCGGCTCATTTTCTGCCGATTAATATGAAATATCCATTGGAGAAGTTGGCCAGATTGTACTTGGATGAGATCATTAGACTACATGGTATACCAGTGAGTATTGTGTCGGATAGGGATCCAAGATTTGTTTCGAGGTTTTGGCAAAAGATGCAAGAAGTGTTGGGGACTAAGTTAAACTTTAGTACCACCTATCATCCTCAGACTGATGGACAATCTGAAAGAACAATTCAGACCCTTGAGGACATGTTAAGGACTTGTGTGCTAGATTTTGGAGAGAGTTGGAGTAAGTTTTTGACTTTAGTGGAATTTGCCTATAACAATAGTTTCCACTCTTCTATTCAAATGGCTCCATACGAAGCACTTTATGGTCGGAAGTGTAGATCCCCAATTTGTTGGGATGAAGTAGGTGAACGGAAAATCTTAGACACGACTACTGTATCATAGATTGAGGAGGCTAATGAAAAGGTGAAATTGGTACGGCAAAGAATTCAAACCGCTCAGAGTAGACAAAAGAGTTATGCCGACAATCGGAGGAAGGATTTGGAGTTCACTGTTGGAAATATGGTATTTCTCAAGATTACGCCTTTAAAAGCAAGTTTGATGTCCGGAAAAGGGAAGAAACTACAACCAAGGTTTGTAGGGCCTTATAAGATTATTCAGCGAGTTGGGAATGTAGCCTATAAGCTGGAATTACCACCGAGCTTATCTCGTATTCATAACGTGTTTCATGTGTCCATGCTTAAGAAATATCATCCAGACCCCTCTCATGTTTTACAACCGGAGAATATTGAGATCGATGAAACCCTGACCTATGAAGAGAGACCGGTAAAACTTCTGGATCGAAAAGTGAAGGAATTGAGGAACAAGCAGATACCACTAGTGAAAGTTCTATGGAAGAACCATGGAGTAGAGGAAGCAACATGGGAAGTTGAAGAGACAATCAGAGAGAAGTACCCAGACTTGTTCATCAACCAAGGTAAATTTCGAGGACGAAATTTTCTTAAGAGGGAGAGGATTTTTTTTTTTTTTTTTTTTTTTAAGGGACAAACGCCCCAAATTTTATTGAAAGCAAAAGGAAAGAAAAGGGGAGCCACCGCTCCCAAATACAACCTTTAAGGGGGAGAGGATGTGAGCACTCGCAAAAAAAAAAAAACTATTATTTTATGCCCAATTTATGGCTTAATAAATTATTTAATTGGATTTTATTTCCAAGGAATATTTTCTAGTCTTATTAGACCTAAATACATGGTAATGTAACTTCGTTATATTTTTAAAATGATTCGTTTCAAAAATTAATTTCCTAGAGCGCGTTTCGTAAAAATAGTGAATAGTGCTTGGAGATTTTATCCGCGTAGTAGCACAATAAGCTTGGAATATTGGAGACTTGTACTATGGTCCTAAAATAGGTAATTTTATGAATAAATATTCAAGTGATAGTTAGTAGTGCAATCGTTATAAGAATTTTCGAAAGTTTCGCGTTATAGCGGTAAAATTGACGGTACGCGTTTTCACACGCGCGACTTCATTTGAGGGACTTTAGACCCTTATTTCGGGACAATTAAGAGTGAATAATATTTACATGAATATATATGCATTGGAGGTTTAGTGCACTAGCGAACCAAACGCGCGAGAAAAATCGAGTCCAAACGCATCCTAATTGCACTATTTCAAGTTGACTTTGAGATGGGTTTTGCACCACACAATGAATCTTACTTAGGAAGCCACAATTGAACCAACACCTTCTCTCTCCTCACTTCATTTGGCCGTGCAACAAGAAAGGAGAAGAGCTCTCCATTGTTCTTCATTTTTCATCTTCAATCCATGCACCAAAATTCATCCAAATCACACCAAACTTGGAGACCACTTAGCAAACCACTTGGAGACTATATCTAGCTAAGGAAGAGGGGAGCTTTCACGGTTTCTTGGAGCTTCAAGAGGGCCGAAAATTCTGACCTTGCAAACCAAAGGAGTAGGTAATGATCAACCCATGGATTCTTATCTTTTGGAGATTATATGGCAACATTAAGCTCATGCATGCACTTAGTTACTTGATTATGGTGTAAAAATGTGATTGTGGGCTCTTGGAATTCCCACACTTGGGTTATTGTTACTGATGTGATGATTGATGGTGATTATATTGTTGGTTTAGTGGTTAAAATGATGCATTAGTGGTGGGTAATTAGTAGAAACTTCATTGGGTGTAAGAAGCTAAAATTTCCGATTCTGCCCCTGCCATGTTCGGCCATTTCCAGGCCAATTTTTAATGGTCTAACGGCTTGAATTGGATGTTTATAGGATGTATTAGATGTGTGAAAAATTTCATTGGAAAATATTGAGGTTTGATTGATCAAATGAATTTTCTTGAGAAACTAGCAAATCTGGAAAACTGTTCGCGTATGATTCTGACCAGTGATAGTATTTTGGCTATAACTCTGTCCTCGGATGTCGGAATCATGTGCCGTTGGTGGCGTTGGAAACTAGACATTCCTGGATTTAATTTGGTATATAATGCACGTTCTGATTCTTTGTGAGCAAGCCGAACCAAATGTTTTAAGTTCGCTGTCCTGTTGCTCTGTTCATCTGGAATGAAGTGTTCAGGCAGCAACTTGATGCCCGATTTTGAACCAGATTGGTGCCGAATTTGGAAATGATTTCTTCTGTGATATTTTACCCCTATGAACGTATTTTCCAAAGGCGTAATCCATGCTCGATTTCGAGTTAAATTGACTGAGTTGTGACTGAAACAAGTGGACTGCTCTGTTTTGGAAAAACCCTAATGTTGGACTGGTTTGGAACAAGATATTGGAGTGAACTTGTTAATTGATGTTCTTGATACTAAACACTTACCAAAGGCATTATGGATGTTTCTTAGGCCTTTATCTCACAAATGAACCATGATTGTATAGTTTGCTTGATTAAACGTTTTGAAATGGGTAATGAAAGTCTCAAGGCAGATTGCCTTATAATTTTCCTGAACTTTGGTTGACTAATTAACTATCTTACCGAAAGTATTTTTCCCTGAAATTTGATAGAGTGGTACCTTTCATATGGCAGTAAAATACTGCCAATTTTGGTACCAATCCAAGTTCGTTTCGATACCCAATTAAATTCCTCATGTTGGAGGTTCAAATCTGGAAATTCTTCTCCAGTCTTGAATTTCCCAAACTTCGGGCTACCGCATCTCGGTGCTCGAAACTCCGATTCTTGATCCGCTTATTTTGTCATACACCTCACTTGCAACCCTAATTGAGCTACAAATTTCAGAGGCCGGTTTGCAACGTGTGAATCGTGTCGAATTTTCAAAGTTGGCCGAAATCCAACTTAATTCTGCCATGAAAACCGACCCTGCGTCTTCAAGCTCATTTTTGACCACTTTTCACTTCGATTCATGGAAAAGTGTCTTCTAGGAACTTATAGTACTCTCTAAGAGGTTTCCAACGGTATAAAGTTTTCCAATTCTCGACTTATACCGTGCGAGTTATGATTTTTCAAAGATTCATCATAAAACTGAAAAATTTTCCAATTCCAAAGAAATAGAGTTTTTCAAAAACTCTTTGTTCTTTTGATATTCTTAAACGTTTTGCTTACGATTTTCAAGATAAAAACTCAAATATTATTGTACATAATAAAAGGCAAGTTGAACCTCGATTTACGTGTAATTGAGGTTCCTTTTTTTTGCGAAATAATCCTTAGATTGTACTAATGTACAATCTTCTTGATAAGTGGGTTAATTGTATGATTATTCGCTATTAAATTGCCAGGCGCGCAAGGAGACCTTCAAGAGGATCTCACCGCGGACACTTGAACTCCCAGAAAATAATTCTTATTGAATTGCTCGGTGAGTGTCAAGTGTGTGAATTTTGATACTTGTTTAATTGTGGTATTTGTTGAAAGTTTTAAAGATAAGGGCGGGTGCGTACTTTATCGCACTCGTTCTAATTTCAAATGAATGAATGGAATGTATTGAATGAATGAATAAAATGCAATGTTATGTCATGAATGCTTGTGTCGTTGGAGTGAACCTCCTCGACCTTCAAATGAATGGGGGACGCCCAAACTCATAGGCCAACCTTAGACTCGAGCCGGTAATGGGCTTGGTCGGGGACTGGGGCGAGCCATGAGATACACATAAGCTCGACCTAATAAGAGGTCTTGCTTGGCATACTCGAGGAAGTATCGCCCAATAATAGACTTGTGGGCCCTTGGGGTGTACGGTGGACGGAGGGAAGTAAGTGGTGATCTACGGAAATGGAAATACCGACCCGGTTGACAGGAGGGTCAATGCGGGAAGGTATACGAATGACAACGGCAGATCGAGTGGAACTTAGCTCCTGAGAGCTACTATATCCTTGAATTGTTTCTGATTACCTTTCATGTTTGATTGATTGAGTATTGAAAAGACATGGCTTTATTTATTAAATTTGGGATTGTTATTTGACTAAGTGATTGCATGTGTGTTCTTGGCCTCACGAGCGTTTAGCTCACCCTATAGTTTTGTTTTCCTTAACAGGACCGAATCTTGGAGAAATATGGAGAAACCATCCGTTGTACTTTTGTTAAGACTCCTGTGATATATTTTTACTAGGCCCTGGTTTGGGTTGTATGTTTGGAAATTGTAATCTTGAAAGTTTGGGCCCTGACGCGTATTTTGAATTTAAGTCGTTTTATGATTACCCGATGTACTGGTTACGCGTTAAGTGACTTGTTAAGCTTGAACGCTTCCGCATTATTGTATTTATGTTGCTCTCTTCGAAGTGTTTAGTTCGGTTTGAAATTGAATGGAATTGCTTGAGTCCTGGCGTGAGCTGGGCAGGCGTCCGCGGATACCCTTTGGTCCGCCTTAGGGAGATGTGGGGCGTCACAAGGATTTCTCTCAGTTTCGTGCTATCAGTTTATGCAACTTTGTGAACAAGATTTTTTCAAAGATTCTAGCACGACGTTTAGCCCCTATCTTACCTAAGATTATCTCGGTGAATCAAAGTGGCTTTGTTCAGGGTCGTTCGATTTCGAACAATTACCTACTAGCTTAAGAGATGATTTCGGACATCAAGAAGAAGGCGCGAGGGGAAAATGTAGTGCTAAAACTTGATATGATGAAAGCTTATGACAGGATGATGTGGCCTTTCTTGATAAAGGTGCTACGAGCATTTGGCTTCGGTGAATGTTGGATTGTTATGATCTAGCATATTATCTCAAATATATGGTTCTCCATAATTATAAATGGGTCGCTCTATGGCTTCTTTAAATCAGCTCGAGGGCTTCGTCAAGCAGATCCATTGTCTCCTACTTTATTTATCATTGAGGCGGAGGTATTGTCTCGTTCTCTAAATAATTTAGTGACTCAACGTGGGTTTCAAGGATTTAAGATCACAAGAGGTTGCCCGACCGTTACGCATTTGGGTTATGCTGATGATGTGCTGATTTTCTCTAGTGCAACTGTGGCTTCTCTGAGGCTGGTGATGAGGGCGCTAGCTGGTTATGAGGCGGCTTCTGGCCAGTTGGTCAATAAAAGGAAAAGTTGTTTTTTGGTACATTCTAAATTAGATAGGCCGAGGAGAATGAAGATCTAGCAGATAACAGGTTTCCCGTTCAGGCCGTTTCCCATCAAATATTTAGGGTATCCCCTGTATTACAGGAGGCGGAAAAGAGAATACTTTGTTGGATTATGCCAAGCAGTGGTGTGTAAAGTTAAGTCCTGAAAACACAGGTTATTGTCTTCTGGGGGTAGGATTGTGTTGCTGAAGCACGTCCTTTCAGCTTTGCCGATTTATCTGTTAATGGCTGTGTCACCTCCGAAAGCAGTCCTTAAAGAGATTGAAGGTAGATTCTCGAATTTTCTCTGGGGTGCTTCCGAGGGGGGTCATAAGTTGCATTGGATTAGGTGAAGGGACCTACGTGTGCCATGTGAAGAGGGAGGCATGGGATTCAAGCGTTTGGAGGATATTCATAATGCTTTTTCTATCAAGCTATGGTGGAACTTTCGATCCCTGTTATCTCTTTGAGCGAGCTTCATGAAGACTAAGTTTTGTGCGGAGGTGCATCCTAATCTGGTATATCGAGACAGGGGTTCGCAGGTGTGGAGAAGGATGATAGAGGTGCTTCATCTTGCAGAGCAGCACATTGGATGGATAGGGCGGTTTGGAAGTTCTAACTTCTAGTTTGATAATTGGCTAGGGAATGGAGTATTGGCTTCGAGACTGGATAGTGTGTCAGATCATCAGGTTGCTGATTTTGTTACGGATGGTTCTTGGAATTTACAGCTTATTCGGCAATAAATGCTGGCTCAGATTGTCAGCGAGGTTGCTCGGGTTGCTCTACCGATGGGCCAGCTTCCTGATTTGATGGTATGGAGACCATCACAATATGGGCGGTTCACTCTACAGTTTGCTTTTCAGCTAGTACGGCAACATACTAGTAGTTCCTTCATGTTTAGAAGAATATGGCATCCGATGTTACCCTTGAAAATCTCATTCTTCTTATTACGATTATTGCGAGGTCGGCTACCGGTGGACTGCTGTCTATGGAAATTTGGGGTTCAGGGGCCCTCTAGGTGTGGGTGTTGTTATTCCCCTGCTATCGAAATTGTAGAGCATGTGCTTGCTAGGGGAACATGGCTTCGCGAGTTTGGCATTTTTTGGGGATATAGTTGGTGTATTTTGGACTAGATCATCGTTTCGTGTGTGTATGGCGGCCTGGTGGTATGGTAAACGGAGTAATAGGTATCTGGAGTTTGTTCATCATATTCTTCCGCTACTAATTTGTTGGCACCTGTGGAAATTCAGGAATTCCAGGAAATATGAGGGGATCCAAATAGAGTTAGTCGTGATGTGCAACTCGGTCGTCGCCGATCTCTTGGAGTTGTTTGCATTATTCTTTCCGAGACGCAGGTTCTTCCCAGCATCTTGGGTGCACTTTTATACGGAGATATTTGGATGGTCTTCACTAGTAACCTATAAGTTTGTGAGGTGGTTTAGACCTTCTTGTGATGTTCTCAAACTCAATACAGATGGTTGCTCCAAGGGCAATCCTGGTATTAGTGGGGAAGGGGGGTCCTTCGAGACGAACGCGGTAAGTTGCACTTGGCTTTCTCTTGCCATTTTGGACTGGCTACTAGTTTACAGGCCAAAGCTTGAGCTCTTCTTTTTGGAGTAGAGTTGTGCTTATAGAGAAGGTTTGGCTGGTTTGAAGTTGAATTAGATTCGCTCTCATTAGTCCAGATTTTAAATGGAAAGTCTGGTTGCCCATGGAGTATTTACAAGGAGGTGCAGCAGCTTTTTGCCTTGAAGGATCATTTTGCTACAGGTTAGACACTGTCTTCGTCAAGCGAACCAAGTTGCCGATACTTTATCGAATGTAGGGTGCTCTCATGATAGAGAGGAGATTTACACCTCCATATCATCGTTACCTCCGCCTGCCAGAGGAGCCATGTGTCTAGATAGGTTAGGGATTGCGTCAATTAGGAAGATTCTGCACAAGCATGTAGGGGAGTAGATCTCGGTCCCTTTGTGACATCATCTTTTCCTTTCACCTAAGTTATATGATAAATGGGAGGTGGCGTCCCTCCCCGTGGCCGGGGTTAGCCAAAAAAAAAATACTACCTTATACCTGATAAGGTTATTTCTATTTTCTTTGCGCGATAAAGCCGAAATTTGGTTGCATTCTCATGGTCCAAATACTTTTACCACATGGGATGGTTTATCTAAAGCATTTTTAAATAAATATTTTTTATCAGATAAAACAACAAAGTTTAGAATGGACATTACTAGTTTTAACCAACAAAAGGATGAATTATTATATGAAAGTGAGAAAGGTTTAGGGTTTGCTATGGAAATGTCTACACCATAGACGTCCTAATTGGTTCATTATCTAAACATTTTATAATGGTTTATCTTTCTCAACTAATAGTACAATTGATACAGCCGCGGGTGGGATTTAATGGGTAAATCACCCCAAAAAACTCAAAACTTAATAAAGAAAATGATGGCAAATAACTACCAATGAACTAATGAGTGAGTAAACTCTAAAAAACAAGTAGGTATGATAGAAATGGACACTCTTAACATGTTGAGTGCCCAAATGAACAATATGGTGAAATTGTTAAGTAAACAAATCGAAGTTGGTTCTATTTCTACAACCAACATAGGTGTTGCTTGTTGTAATGTATGTGGAGGAGAACATGATACTAATAATTGTGTTGAAAGTGAGCAGGTACAATTTGTCAATAATTACAATCGGACGGCTCAAAACAACCCTTACTCCAACATATATAATTTAGGGTGGAGAAGTCATCTAAATTTTGAATGGAAGGACCAAGGAGATCAACAAAGGCCAAATAATTCACTAGAATTTCAACCAAAGCAACAAAATATGGAGAACAAACCAACTTGGGAGATCGCAATTGAAAGACTAGCCAATGTGTCAAATGACAAAATTGATAAGTTAGCTAGTGCTACCACCCAAAAATTCAAAAGAATTGAGGGAAGAATATACCAACTTACAATCATTTATAGAAATGTGAAAGTTCAAATAGGTCAAATTGCCAACTCTATTAATAATAGGAACCAAAAAGAGTTATCAAATCAAACGGAAGTGAATCCGAGGGAGCATGTTAAAATCATTATCCTTCATAATGGTAGACAATTAGAAAATTCTCCGGTGGTTGAAGATCAGAAGAAAAATAAGAGTGAAGAAAAGAAGACGAGAGAGAGGACCAAGAGGCAAGTGTAGGAGAAAATAGCAAGCAAAAGCAAGTTGTTGATCAACTTTCATCTTCGACTACCATTCCTATCCCTTCGGCGGTTCCATTCCCTCAAAAGCTTAAGTCTAATAAGTTTGACAAAGACTTTAAAAAGTTTATTGAAATTTTTAAGTAATTACATATTAATATTCCTTTTGTTGATGCTATTTTGTAGATTCCTTCGTATACAAAATTTCCCAAGAAGAGCATGACTCGTAAGAGAAATTTGAAAAATTGCGAGACAATAGCTCTGACGAAGGAGTGTAGTGCCATAATTCAAAATAACCTACCACCAAAGTTGAAGGATCCAGGGAGTTTCTCTACACCATGCACAATTGGTAACATTGAATTTTCTAAAATATTACGTGATCTTGGTGCTAGTGTATCATTAATTTCTTTGACGGTGGCTAGACAGTTAGGGTTACATGAGTTTAAACAAACTAATTTTACTTTACAATTAGCCAATAGGTCTATTAGGTATCCATTTAGAGTTTTAGAAAATGTGTTGATTAAAGTACAAAAGTTTATCATTCCCATGAACTTTTTGGTGCTAGATGTCTATGCCAATTATTGGCAACTGTAGGTACTATTATTGATGTTAAAAATGGCAAACTTAAATTTCAAGTAGGTGAAAAAGAGATAGAGTTCAATTTGAATGAGATGGAAAAATACTATTCTTTCATTGATCATGCTTGTTCTATTGGAACTATTGATAAACTAACACAAGAGACGAGTCAAGTCAATCTTGACTTCGATCCTCTTGAGCTTTGTTTGATACTTTTAGAATGGCAAGAGGGAGATAATGAGGAAGTTGAAGAATTGACCTAATACTTAGATGCTCAACCACCTTCAAAAAGAGGAAATGTGTATGAAAGTCTCGGGTAAGGAAAATGACTTCCGCCCCCTTTGGAGATTGAAGCTCCAAAGGTTGAGTTCAAGCCACTTCCTAGCCATTTGAGGTACAAGTTTCTTGGAGTTAATGAAACTTTATCTATGATTGTTAATGGTTATCTAGATAAGGAACAACGTAAAAAGTTACTAAGAGTTCTAAAGAAACATAAAAAGACCATTGGATAGTCCATCTCAGACATTTAAGGAATTGGCCCTTCCATTTGTATGCATCACATTTTCTTAGAGGATAATTGCAAACCGGTGGTAGAATTACAAAGAAGACTTAACTCAAATATGAAAGAGGTGATAAGATTAGAAATTATCAAGTGACTTGATGTAGGTATAATCTTTCCTATCTTCGATAGTGTATGAATTATTCCAATTCATATTATTCCAAAGAAAGGCAAAATTACCATAGTCAAGGGTAAAAATGATGAAATTATTCCTTCTAGACTTGTGGTAATATAGAGAGTATGTATCAATTACAGGAAACTTAATGTGGTTACTAGAAAAGATCACTTTCCTTTATCCTTTCTTGATCAATTATTAGTGTATAGTCGAATATGAATTTTATTATTTTCTTGATGAATTTTCAAGATACAATCAGATAACTTTACTCTTGAGGATCAAGAGAAAATAACATTTGTGAGGACTCGCAAAAATTTACTTATTTTAAATTCCTATTACTAGCTTATTTAAATATATAATTGCCCGTTTACTCCAAGTATTTAATTTCAACCTTTTTAGACCCAATTACTTGGAATTATGACTTGCATATATTTTTAAAATGATTTGGAGACAATAACCGATTTGAGAGTACTATGAGCTTGGAAAATTGGAGACTTGTACATTAGTCTTAAAATAGGTATTTTTATGTTTTAATGTTCAAGTGTTAGTTAGTTATATTATTGTTATAAGAAATTCTTGGAGATTCCACTTTATCGCACACAAATCGGTACTACGCGTTTTGCACGCGCGATTAATTGAGGGACTTTAGACCCTTATTTTTAGACCCTTAAGAGTGAATAATAATAGTATGAATGAAAGTGCATTAGAGGTTTAGTGCACTAGTGAAATAAACTAGAGAGGAATCGAGCACGAAAAACGCGCGTGCGCGAGTGAGGAGAGAATTGACTTTTGCACAATTTGGAGCCACACATTAAAGCTTCTCAAGGAAGCTTCATTGCAGCCCAAACACTCTCCTTTCTCTCTCTCATTCCAGCGGTCTAAGGAGGAAGAAAAACAGCCCACATTTCTTCTTCATTTCACCTTCAAATCTTCACCAAATCACCTCAAATTTTATGTACAACTTACTAAACACTTGGTGAAAAACCTCAGCTAGGAAAAGAGCTTGCTTTCCACGGTTTTCTTTAGCTATCAAGGGCCAAAAATTTCTGCTCGAGTCACCAACAAAGGTAATCAACGATCAACCTTTCAATTCTTGGTTTATAGAACATATCTTGCACGTATAAGTTCATATATTCATGTGGGTAGCTTTATTTATGTTGGAAATTTGGTGTGTGGGCTCTATGAACTCCCACTATGGATTGATGGAACGATTTGATGAGTTTTGATGTTATTAATGTTGGATTAGCTTAATTTAGTAGAAATAAGTGATATTGTGGATGGAAACTCAAAGGAAGTGAAGAGGGGAATTTTTTCGTTTCTGCCCCTGTCAATGCCGTGACCCTTAGAGCATTTTTTTGAGGTTCAATTGACTTGTTTATGATGTAAACATGTTGTGTGGGCTGTGTGGAAGGTTTCCACAAAAATTACGTGATTCGGTTGGCCAAATGTTGTGATTTCGAAAATTCATCAAAACTGGAAACGGGTGTCCAGTGTACTCTGGCAGTGTTTTTGTTTCGGACATAACTTTTTACTCCAATGTCAAAATCGAGTTTTCTTTGTGGCACTGGAAACTAGACATTCCCAGTTTTCCAACGGTATAAAATTCACATCTTGATTCCAATTGAGTGATCCGTACCAACCTTCTAAAGTTGCCTGTTCTGTTTCTCATTTTACTGGAAGCTCTGTTTTAAGCAGCGAGTTGATGCTCGAATATGAGCTATTTGTGGATAGATTATTAAAGTGATTTCTTCTAAGAAATTGTAGCTTTATGAATTTAGTTTTCAACGCCACCAATCACGCTCAATTCCAAGTTGAATTGAGTGAGTTGTGGCCGAAGTTTGAAACTGACTCAGGGATTGAAAACCCTCTTTTTTGCTAGTTGATGCCTTAACCTTGATTGGGAAATTTTGGTGTTAATCACCTACCAAACACATCTTGGATGTTTCTTAGATATTGTCTACATAAATGAACCATATTTGAGATGTTTTCATTAGTCGAACATTTAGAAAAGGAAAATTTACATACCAGGCAGATTTGCCTTGGAAACTTGTGGGACTTTAATGATTTTGTTAATTGACTTCCCGCACGTATTTTTCTATTAAATTTTACAGAGGAATAGCCCTTATATGGTAGTGTAATACGGCCAAGTTTGGTGTCATTCCGAGTCCATTTCGATGCTCAACCAAAGTCCCAAAGTTCGTGATTTAAACCTGGAAAATCTTCGTTCAAAGAGGAAATTCAGCAACTTTGAGCCACTATATCTTGGTGTTCAAAACTCCAATTCTTGTTCCGCTTGTTGTGTTGAAAACTTTGAGCCACAATAATTGAGCACAACAATCTCCAACGACAACATATTCAGCTTCAGTTGTAGATAATGAAATAGCATTTTGTTTATTGCTAAACCAGGATACTAAGCAATTTCCAAGAAAGTTACATATGCCTATTGTACTTTTTCTATCAACCCTACCATCGCCGAAATCAGCATCAGAGAATCCACACAAAGGAAGTTCATGACACTTAGGATACCATAGACCAAAATTCAAGGTTCATTTTAGATATCTAAGAATTCTTTTCACTGCATTTAAATGAGATTCCTTTGGACAAGACTGAAAACGAGCACATAAGCACACAGCAAACATGATATCTGGTCTACTAGCAGTTAAGTAAAATAAACTGCCAATCATACCTCTATACTTCTTTTCATCAATTTTTGTACCTTCTTCATCCTTGTCAAGCTTGGTAGATGTGCACATAGGTGTTCCGACCTGCTTTGAATCCTCCATTCCAAATCTTTTGAGCAGCTCCTTGGTGTATTTTGTTTGGTTGATGAACGTTTCCATCTTGAGTTTGAACCACTTGGAGTCCAAGGAAGAAACTCCCATCATGCTAATTTCAAACTCTTTTTGCATGATATTGAAAAAATCCTTGCACAAACTCTCATTAGTAGCACCAAATATAATATCATCCACATATATTTGCATAATTAAAAGATCACGTTAACTGTGTTTAGTGAAAAGAGTAGTATCCACAATATCTCTTTTAAAACCATTTTCAATCAAAAAATCACTCAAACGTTCATACCATGCTCTTGGACCTTGTTTTAGTCCATACAAAGCTTTTGAGAGTTTAAATACATGATTTGGATAAATTTCATTTTCAAAATCAGGAGGTTGATCAACATATACTTCTTGATCAATAAATATATTTAAGAAAGTACTTTTAATATCCATTTGAAATAATTTAAAGTTCTTGAAACATGCAAAGGCCAAAAACATTCTAATTGATTCCAGCCTAACTACGGGTGCAAATGATTCATCAAAATCAATTCCTTCTTCTTGAGTATATCCTTGATTACAAGTCTGGCCTTATTTCTTACTACCTCACCTTTGTCATTCATTTTGTTTCTAAAACCCACTTTATGCCAATGGTAGAATGATCTTTTGGTCTAGCAACTAATGTCCACACCTTGTTCCTTTCAAATTGATTTAACTCCTCTTCCATAGCTAAAATTCAGTTCTCATCTTTCAAAACATCAACAACATTTTTGGGTTCAAAGTGTGAAACTAATGCAAAATTATCCATTAGTTGTTTAGAGGAGGAACGAGTCCTGACCTTCTCGGATGGATCACCAATAATGAGCTCCTTATGGTGGTTTTGAGCAAATTTTCAAGCTCTTGGAAGATCGTTAGGTGTACTAGTGTCTCTGTCACTGTCTTCCCTTGCTGGACTGTCTTGAGTTTCATCTTCGTTTGAATCATTTTCTGGTGAAACAATGCCTTGGTCAGTGATTGTGAGTTTCTTTAGTTCTTCTTGAATACCTGCATCATCATCTTCACCACTACTTATGGAAATGTCACCATTAGATTCATCAAAAGTGATATGTATAGCTTCCTCTATAACCAAAGTCCTTCGATTGTAGACTCTAAAACCTCTCTTATTCTCACAATATTCCAAGAAAATTCTCTCGTCAGATTTTTTATCAAATTTTTCGAGATGTTCCTTGATGTTTAAAATAAAGCATTTGCAACCAGAGACTTTAAAGTATCCAACTACAAGCTTTTTATCAAACATCAGCTCATAGGAGGTTTTGTTCAAGATTAGTCTTAAAAGAACTCTATTCATGGTATAGCAAGCTGTATTTATAGTTTCAACCCAAAAGTATTTTGGTAAATTACACTCACTAAGCATGGTTCTAGCAGCCTCTTGAAGAGTTCTATTCTTTCTTTTAACAACCCCATTTTGTTGGGGAACTCTTGCAATTGAAAATTCATGTGTAATACCATTGCTGTTACAAAATTCTGGAAAGTCACAAAAATGAAATTCTGAGCCATTGTCACTTCTGAATTTGATGATTTTCAATCTGATTCTGAACTTTTGCAAATCGTGAAACAAAGTTTCTGAAAGCATCATCTTTGTGTGCAAGAAACATCACCCAAGTGTATCTAGAATAATCATCAATAACAACAAAGCAAAATGTTTTGCCACCTAAGCTGGTAGTTCGTGTAGGACCAAATAAATCAAGATGTAAAAGTTCTAGAGGCTTTGTAGTAGAAATACATTTCTTGGGTTTAAAAGACACTTTGACTTGTTTTCCAAATTGGCAAGCATCACAAATTCTGTCCTTTTCAAATTTGATCTTTGGCAGCCCTCTAACAAGATCCTTTTTGAAAATTTCTTTTAGCAAATCCATATTGAAATGACAGAGTCTTCTATGCCACAGCCAGGGGTCCTCATTTGCTACTTTGAGACAACTAAGGCTAGAGGAATCAACTTTTTCAAGGATAACTACATAAATGTCATTTACTCTTTTTTCCTTTGAAAGCAGTGTTAAATTTTGAGTCAAGAACAAGGCATTCATGCTTTTTAAAAACCACAAACAGATTCCTATCACATAATTGACTAACACTTAACAAGTTATAGCTCAAATTGTCAACTAAAAGAATATTGTGAACAAAGGTTTGACCATTCTTACCAACATCACCAATTCCAACAGTTTTGGCTTTGTTATCATCTCCAAATGTTACCTTTCCGCTTGTTTTTGGCTTGAACTTGATGAACTGTGATGGATCACCAGTCATATGTCTTGAGCATCTACTGTCTATGAACCACTTTGATTCCTTAACAATGTTCACCAGATTCACCTATACAAGGATCCACAAGATAATATTTGGTACCCTTTACTTTTTGGGTCCTTGAGAGTTAGCATTATGTCTAACCATCCACATGCATCTCATGCCATATCACATATTTTTCTTAACATAACAATTGCTTTTTATGTGGCCAAATTGACAACAGAAGCTACACATAGTCAATGAATTATTCAAATGAACAGGTTTAATAAATCTGATTTGCCTTTTTCTATGGATAGCAAACTCATTTGTACTATGATTCAACCTTTTCTGATGAGTACCAAAATGAGATTTTGCATCATTCCTTTGAAAACAGTTTTGTTTCTTATGTTGAAGTATCTGACTAAGATCATTCATTCTTCTTTTCAAGCTACTTTGTTCATTTTTGAGCATGTCATAGAAGTTTGTCTTTCTATCAAGTTCAGCATGCAAATCATTTTCAATCCTTTTCAGATTCTCATTTTCATCTCTCAGACATTTGTTTTGTCGAAAAAGGCTTGCATTGTTTTGAATCAGAAAGTTAATTTTCTGTTTTAATTCCTTATTTCCAACATAGGATTCTTTCAAATTGTTATGCATTCTTTCCATAAAAGAATTAACATCATCATCAGATTCGTTATCACTATCAGTTTGAGAGTTACAAGTAGTTACCTCTTCATCACCAATGGCCATGAAAGCCATTTGGGCAGACTCTTCTTCTTCTTCGACTTCACCTTCTGAATTGCAGTCATTCCAGGTGATCTGACAATTGTTAAATTTTGATTTTCGTTCAACCTTGCTTTCCTTCCTTTTCTTTATTGGACATTCATTTGTGTAGTGTCCAAATTGACCGCATTCAAAGCACTTATCAGTTTGCTTTTTGTTGGGCTCTAACTTCCTTTTGTTTCTCAAGTTGTTAAACTGATTTGGGAATAAATTGCTGGGTCCACCTTTTCTGAATTTCCTCTTGTTGAGTATTCTTTTGAAACTTTTCGTGATGAGTGCAATATCACTGTCATCACCTTCCATGTCATCTTCATCTAAGGAGGCTGAATCATCTTCAACTTGTGAGGCTTTTAGAGCAATACTCTTTCTCACCTTTGTATCTTCTTCCTCCTGCACCTTGGACTTGAGTTTCACCTCATAAGAGGTTAGAGATTCAATGGGCAAGGTATTTAGATATTTAGCTTTCTCAATGGCAGTCACTTTACTCTCTCAATCCTTAGATAAAGCATTCAGAATTTTTCTATTTTTCTCACTTAGAGAGTAATCCTTTTCAAGTGCTTCTAAGTCCTTAATAAGATCATTGAATCTGCAATACATCTTTTCAATATTTTCATAAGGTTCCATCTTAAAGGATTCATACTTAGTGACCAGAATGGACTTCTTTTGTTCTCTCACATTCTCACTTCCTTCATGAATTTTTCTGAATCTATCCCAAATCTCTTTTGCAGATCTACAGCTTTTGACTCTAATAGACTCATTTGAATCTAAAGCACTGTACAGTACATTCATAGCCTTGGCATTTAAGGTAAGATGAGTTCTATCATTACTAGTCAACTCACTCCTTGTTTTTTGTCTCGGCCTATGAGTAACTTCATCAATAATAGAGGCATCATATGGACCTTCATTAATAATAAATCACAACTCAATATCAATAGATTGTAAGAAAATAATCATCCTCTCCTTCCAACTCACATAATTTGATCCATTGAATATTGAGGGTCTAGTGATGGATTGTCCTTCAAAAAACATGGCATTGTTGGTTGTCATTTTTACTCCAAAGTCGATTGAGCTTAATCTCAAGGAGACCAAGCTCTGATACCAATTGTAAGGATCGAAAATAACCTAAGAGGGGGGGTGAATTAGGTGGTTTAAAAACTAGCGAAGATATGAGTCACTTTTTTCCAACTTGCCCTTTTTTTCTAAAGAACCACACAATGGAGCAATTGATGAATAAGCACAAGTGCTTGGGAGTAGAAGAGATAGACAATTTATATTGCAAGACAGTAAGTAAAATGATAGAATAGCAAACCAAGTTTCAAACTCCACTTGAGTTTGAATACCACTTTATACAGCAAGTTTCTTCAAGTTGATCAACTTACAACCAATCTCTTGTGTACAAAGGAAGGATCACTTCCGCCTCGCCCCAAGCCGCACTTGGTCAAGCAAGGAAGTTTTACTATCACTTGAATAACCCTCACAAAACTACACTATTGAAGAAATAGAAACACACTTGAAAACCTTATTGAAAAGTCCACAACTAAGAGTACAAATCTTTTTTAAAGAGTATTTTCACACTTGAATCACTCAAGATCTGATGTAGTCTCAATATGCGAAAGTTGCTTGAAGTGGTTGACTTTTTCCTTTTTATAAGAGACCAAAAAATTCTTCAATTAATGCTACCAACGGATAGAAGGCAGTTGAAGAGTCAACTAGCCGTTAGTGGTGTCGGACGTCCGGTGGGCTAGTTTTCTTCATCCGAACGCAGGCAGAGAGTTCAAGAAGTTTTCTTGAAATGTTTAGGATGTCTGGTACCTCCAGAATATGCGTCCGAGGGTATGACGTAAAATTAGAAATTCTCCTTCAGTTCGTTTGGACGTCCGGTGCCTCCGATGTTTTGCGTCCGAAGTGTCGCAACGTTTAACGGACGTCCGGTACTCAGATGTTGTACGTCCGATCGAGGTCAATCAGCTTAGAGGACTTGACTTATCATCTTCGGACGTCCGAGAGTGGGTTCTTCATGCGTCTGAAGTTACTCAATGGTTGTCGGACGGCCGATGCAGTCTTTATGTCCGTCCGACAGCTATTTCAGCATATGTTAGCCTTTGAACCTGTTCTGCTCCAATTCTGAAAAGATCTGATCAAAGAATATTAGTAACATCCATTTTTTGTAATCATCAAAAGTTACGGATTGAGATAAACATTATCTTTTACAGAATTTACACAGAAAAGGCAAGCTAAAAACGTGAGCTCTCACGTTTTGCTTTCTGCAAAATTTTACACAGAAAATGCGAGTTTAAAAACATGAGCTCAAGCTCACGTTTTGGCTCATGTATTTGGCCCCTTGTTTAAAGACACAAAATGCAGCCTTGTTTTTCTTCTTCTTTTTCTTCTCTTCACCATGTATTCACTTACACACATTTCACAAAATCTCACTTTTACTCCATTTCCTTACAAAAAAATCATCAACCCAACATCATTTAACTTTCATAGAACCTTTTTAACCAATTAAATCCAAGAAAAATACCTTAAAATTTGATTTTAAAGATATTGGAGGCTAAAGTTCATAGTTCCTAAATCCATCAATTAGAGGGTGTTTCATAGGATTTTTTGCATAATCTTCATCACTAACCATCCTTTTACATGATTGAGATAAGTTTTTTCATTAAATCTTTGTATTTTAGAAGTTGATATTTTTTAAATTCTTGAGTTTTCTGACATCTACTATTTCGAATTTTTTATGATTATTATTGATATTTATGACTTCCAATATGCTTATACAGGTTGTTTAAGTATATTTACATGTTCAAATGTAGCAATCTGATGCTCCTTTAGTTGTTAAAATTTTATAAGTTGCTATATTTGGATAAAGTTGGAAAATTAGTGTGGATTATTATTGAGCTTCTTTCATTGATGTTATTGGTTAAGAATTGGTTGGTTGATGATGGTCTAGCAGGTACATTACTTTTAGAGAGTAATTTTAATGAATTTTATGATTTTTGGGGATAATTTTGCTTAACCATATTTATGACTAAATGTAGATTATTGTTCTAATTTATACTTGGTATAAACATGGTTATTGCTAAAATCACTAAGTTGAACCTATTTGTTGTCCATTTTAATAAATTGGTGATTTTGACAAATTTTTTGGTATTTTTAATGTAATGTCTTTAATATCATAATTTTGGACATTCTTGAATAGTTGTTTTTTTTTTTTGCGTTGTCTAAGGTGGGGGCACATGGTTCGGGTAATGTTATTTATACCTCACAATCGGAGTTACCAAGACCCGCCAGAGGGGCCATGATTTTGGATAGAGTAGGAACTCCCGTCATACGCGTTAGGGCTGTTCGCAAATAAACTTCACTGTAATTGTGTTTTGTGGTTTTTAATAATACAAGGCGGTGGCGTCCCTCCCCGTGTCTGGGGTTAGCCAAAAAAATATTAATTCTTGATAACATGAGAGTGTGTACTTGTGGTTATTTGGGTCAATTTTAATCCCTATACATGAATGATGATTCTATAAAATGCCTAAGATAATATAAGTGAAAGAAATTTTCTTTTAGGTGTTTTATAAGAATTAATTATTGTATAAGGTGTGAAGTGTACAACTTTTAGCTTGGTATACGAAGATGCTTGTAATTTCTCCTTTTTTAGATACTATGGCAAAAGGAAGAAGGGCTATCACTCGTGAGTCTTCTTCTAGTAGTGAGGCGAGTGCAGAGTGAAGGGAGTGAGGAAATAGAAGTGAGTGAGGAACAATGGACTCCTTCCCTACAACCCGTTGTCGCGCCTCATTTTTTGAAAAAAACAAATTACTGGTTATAAAAATGAATTTTTTATGAATTTTCAATGAAAATGAGTTTTTGATTTTTAGAGAATAAATAAAGAAAAAGGGCCTAAAAATGGGACTTAAAAGGTGCGACGATTTTGGCCCAACATAATAGTTTAAAAAGGATTTTTAGAAAAAAAAGGAGTCGCCACTTGATATTGAGTTAAGGTGTACCAAATCACCAAAAAATATGTTTTTTAATAAAAAAAATAAACAAAAATCCTTTTTAAACGACTCCAGGTCTTTGAAAAGAAGAAAAAAGAGTTCGGGAGTCACAATTGAAGAAAAGGAAGGCAAAGATTTGATCTAAGGCACCCTTTCAAACTAGTCAAGGCTAGTTGCGTGATTTAGTTGAAAATTTTCTTAACCTAACCTATAAAACTTATCACATTTGGATGTTACTATATGGATGCAAACCTAGACCCAATGAGTATCGGGAGGGTCGAAATATCTTTTCAAAGTTTAATTGGTACGAACTACATTAATTATAATGCCCAAAATGATTCTTAAAAGAGGTCACGAATATGCAAAGAGTAAGACTCGAAGAAAAAATAATAATATATAAGTATATGTAACTTAAAAAGAGGAACGCAACATAACGGGTACAGGGGACTAAGATTCGTGACTCAATTTTCCTTTTTATAGAGGAGATACAAGCGTGCTAAGATTAAGAAACCATACTCATCCATTTTTCATATTCGAAGGATGACTCTCCTAACCTAGTCAAGCAAATGAACTAGCCTATTTCTAATTTTTTTCTTAAATGGCATGCAAGTCTAAATGTCATGTTTCACATATAAGGATAAGGGATATATATATAGAGGCAATATCATGCAAAATTGTAAAAATCCTAAAAAAATAAAAAAAATATGCATGAAATGTAGTGATTGTCATGCAAACATGATCTAGCACGTGGATGATGTGACGCCCCCACTTCTCCCAAGGGCGAACCTAAGGGTATCGCCGGGACGCCTGCCCACCTCTCGCCAGGACTCGGTACTAACTCAATTTACACTCAATAATAACCAATCGATACTAAAAATCGGAGAGATAAAGGAAGGTCAATTCCTCCATAAACGTTCAAGTCTTACATCATAATCTACCCAATTACTTTACATCCCCAAAATATACAGCTTCCAAAATCAAATTCTAAACAAATACATTCACAATTCTAATCAAGTGAAGCATCAAGTAAGGTTCTCCAGAATTCCTCCCAATTCAGCTCCTGTCAAGGGAAAACAAATCTAACGGGGTGAGCGGATGCTCGTGAGGCCAAGAAAACATGCAAGGCAAGTAATTCAATAGCAATAGCACTTACACAATAGTGACAACTATAACATTCAAGAAATTCACAATTTATAATAAACCCCCTTGAGTAGGATGTAGAAGCTCTCAGGAGCTAAATCTTTGTTTACTTTGGTCCAAGTGCAATTCAATACCTTCTCGTGACAACACCCCATCACCCGGGTAGATAATTAAATTCATTGCACTTTACATATTCCATTTATGTTTCTGAGACGACTCGAGAGGCACCTCCCACCCAAATCGGTGTGGTACTTACTATCGCTCAGTTTATAGGTCTGAAACGATTCGAGAGGTACCTCCCACCAAATTGGTGTGGTACTTGCTATCGTTTAGAGGTCGATGAGACACCGCTCCAATCGACTTAAAATACTTAATGGTTTTGAGATGACTCGAGAGGTACCTCCCACCCGAATCGGTGTGGTACTTACAATCGTTCAGTGGTCGATGAGACATCGCTCCAATTGACTTAGAATAGTTTATGGTTCTGAGACGACACGAGAGGTACCTCCCACCCGAATCGGTGTGGTACTTACTATCGCTCAGTGGTCGATGAGACATCGCTCCAATCGACTTATGCAGCCATAGCATAATTAATCACTGAAACACTTCACTTAATTCACTTAACAAGTCACTTCAAGCAATTCCCTTCAAGTAGTTCAAGTACACTTCACGTAAATATTCACTTCAAGTATTTCATGTCAAGTAATTCAAGTACCACTTCACTTAAATGAGAACGAGTGCGGTAAAGTTCACACTCGACTCAGCATTTTCAAAATATTCAATCACTAATAACGATTAAGCACGTAACACGTTTACATACACTTGACACTCACCAAGTAAACAAGGAAGAAATGTCACTTGAAGTTCAGACGTTCACCGTGGGATCCTCTTGAAGGTCCTTGTGCGAGTCTGAGCAATTAATAGTGAACTATCACGTATAAATCCCAATTATCACGAATGATTGTACACTTGTACAACCTAAGAAAATTTCACGAAAGCGAGCCTAAATTACTCGCGAATCAAGGCTCAAAAGTGGGGTTTTTAAAGTACAAGAGAAATCGAGTTTTCATCTTCGAAATCAAGTATAAAACGTTTAAGGGATATCGAGGGAAAAAGGAGAATTCGAAAAACTCCATTTCCTTAAGTTTCGAAAATTTCAGCTTTGATACAAGATCTTTGAAAAATCGTATCTCACTCATTACAAGTCCAAAATTGGAAAACTTGATACCATTGAAAACTTCTTCCAAAGTACTAAAAGTTCCTAGAAGACACTTTTCCATGATTCCAAATGGATGACATTCGAAATGTGGCTCAAAGTGGCTGTTTTGGACCATTAAGACAGTTTTGGGTTGATTTTCGACAAAGTTTGGAAATTCGGAAAAATTCACACAATGCGAACTAGCCTCTACAATTTGGAAATAAATTAGAGTTACAATCAAATTTTAAAACACAATAGGTGGAACAGGAATCGGAGTTTTGAGAATCGAGAGACATCAGTCCAAAGTTGGTCACATTTCGCAAACTGTTCAGTCATTTTCCAGATTTAAAGACTATCTTGGAAATATCATTTGGACATTGATTTGGCATTAGAAATACAACAAAATTGGTACACTAAATCCTCCATGTGTGAACAACATTTCTACCAAGTTTCATGCAAAAATTCCCACGGGAAGGCAGTCATTAAAACAACCAAAGTTCAAGAAATATTTCAAGGCTAATCTGCCTTCTCACTTTTCTTTTGCTTGCAAAAGTTTTGTGCAATGAAATCAGTTCTAAATCACTCCATTTTCGAAACCAAGAGTACATAAACATCCACTAAGCAATTTAAAGGTAATGAACATCACAATTTTCGAAATATAACTCCCCAAATCAGATTTGACCATTCGGCCAAGAGAAAAGGAAAAGTTTTCCAGATTTAAAAAGCAAACTTTGGGACATCTGTTGCCATCGAGAAGGACTTGGAATGACACCAAACTTGGCAGTATTATACTACCATATGAGGGCTATTCCACTATAAAATTTCATCAAAAAATACATACGGAAAGTCAGTTAACAAAATTGTTAAAGTTCCACAAGTTTCCAAAGCAAATCTGCCTTGTATGTAAATTTCTCTTTCTAAACGTTTGGCCAAAGGAAACATCTTAAATCTGGTTCATTTAGGTATGCAATGTCTAAGAAGCATCCAAGATGTGTTTGGTAGGTGATTGACACCAAGAATTTCGAAACAACAAGTCCCAATCAAGATTTAAACATTTACTAGCCCAAAAGAGGGTTTCAAATCATTGAGTCAGTTTCGGATTTCGGCCACAACTCACTCAATTCAACTTGAAATTGAGCGTGGTCAGTGGCGTTGAAAACTAGATTCATAAAGCTACAATTTCTTAGAAGAAATTGTTTCTAAAATCTGTCCACGGCTAGCTCATATTTGAGCACCAATTCGCTGCTCAAAACAGAGCTCCCAGTGTAGACGTGAAACAGGACAGTCATGTTCAAATGATTGGTATGGACTACTCAGATGGAACCAGGACTTGTATTTTATACCGTTGGAAAGCTGGGAATGTCTAGTTTCCAGTGCCATAAACGGCACTCAATTTTGATGTTGGAGCAAAACGTTATAGCCAAAACAAAAACACTGCCAGAGTAGTTACGGGAAAATTTCCAGTTTTTGATGACTTCCCAAAACACATCATTTGGCCAACCAAATCATGAAATTTTTTGATGAAACTTTCTACACAACCCACACAACATGTATACATCATAAACAAGTCATTAGAACTACAAAAAATTTGCTCTAAGGGCCACGGCATGTACAGGGGCAGAAATGGAAAAATTCCCTCATCACTTCCTTTGGGTTTTCCTTCAACAATACAACATATTTCCACTAGATTAAACACTAATCCAACATTAATAACATCAAAACACAACAAATCAGTCCATGAAGCCATAGTGGGTGTTCGCAGAGCCCACACACCAAATTTCTAACAATTTAAAGCTACCCATGAGAATCCAAGAGCTCATGAGTGTAATATAACTTGTATAAACTAAGATTTTTGAGGTTGATCGTTCATTACCTCTTTGGATGAGCAAGACAGAAATTTTTGGCCTCTTGAAGCTCAACAAAACCGTGGAAAGCAAGCTCTCTTCCTAGCTAATGTTGTTCACCAAGTGTTTAGCAAGTTGTACGTAAAATTTGAGGTGATTTGATGAAGGATTGAAGCAAGAAATGAAGAAGAATTTGGTCTTCTTCCTCCTTGAGGGTGCACGGCTGGAATAAGAGAGAAAGGAGAGTGTTTTGGCCTGCAATGAAGCTTCTAAGAGAAGCTGAAATGTGTGGCTCTAAATCGTTTCAAAAGTCAACTCTCTTTCCCGCACGTACGCGCGCGTTTCGTGCTCGATTCCTCTCAGGTTTGTTTCACTTGTGCACTAAACCTCTAATGTACTTCCAATCATATTATTATTATTCACTCTTAATGGTCTAAAAATAAAGGTCTAAAGTCCCTCAATTGATCGCGCGCGTAAAGACGCGTACTTCCGATTTGTGCGCGATAAAGTGGAATTTTCAAGAAATTCTTATAACGATAGTATAACTATCTAACACTTGAACACTTAAACATAAAAATAGCTATTTTAAAACTAATATACAAGTCTCCAATTTTTCAAGCTTATTGTATTCTCGAATCGATTATTGTCTCTAAACGCGTATTCACTATTCTCACTTAACGAGCTTTCAAAAATTAAATTTTGAAACGAGTCATTTTAAAAATATAAGCAAGTCATAGTTCCATGCAATTGGGTTTAAAATGGTTGAAATAAATTATTTGGAGAAAACGGGTGGATAAATAATTAATTAAGCCATTAAAGTAAGATTAAAATAAGTAAAAATTCGGGTCCTCACAGATGATCCCTAAGGGTCTAGCATTGGATTAGTCCATATCTATAAGTCTTCACTAGCGTTGGACTAGTGAGAAGTCGGGGAGAAAGGTCACAACTAGCGTTGAACTAGTGTGGTGGTGTCATGCATTTATTATAACTAAATAAATCATATAAAACATAATTAAAACAAGTAAACACATAATGCACATAGAATACATAACACATAGGCATAATTTCTAAATGCAAAACCCTAATGAAAGCAAGTAAACACATAAGCACACAAGCATGCAGGCACACAAGCAAATAAAATCAAATAACTACTTAACTATTACATTCGAGACCCTAACTACAATCTACGGGGGAAGAATGAAATAATAACCTAACTATTATATTTATCTAACTAATTACACTTTTGGTAAAAATTAAAATCTATCTATTACATAGTGTATCTAAATACATGTCTTGAACCCCTATCTATTACAATTTGGCATTTAAATGCCTCTCAAATAATCATCAAAATTAAATTAAATATATGAAACTTAAAACAAATAAAACGAATAATTAAAAGAAAAATCACTCACAAACATGCAATTACACACATAAAAACACATAAGAGCACAAGAGAATTTAAAATAACACAAGAAGATACCTCCCTTGAAGTAGTAGCTATTTGGAGTTGGATTTGCCCTATTTAACTCCAAAATTAACAAAAATGATCAAGACATCAATTTAATTAATAAATAAATCATAAAGAAATGGACATAAGCATGAAGTCTATCAATTGAAGCATTCAAATGAAATATAATTAATAATTAAAGAAGAAAAACAACTTCTATTTAAGAAATCAAATCCGCCAGGGACCTAATTGCAAACATTGAGAAAGTTTTTGAGGTTAAATCATAATTATCACAAATATTAGGGGTCGAAATCAAAGCAAAATAAAGCTCTAAAAATTAATTAAGCTCTAATTATCTCCTAAAATCAGAAAATAAACTTGTCTAAAACATGGTTAAAACATAAGAAAATGATTGAATTTCAAAATGGTAAAATTGATTGATTTTTCCATATTTTTTGGTCATAGTAGAATTAAGCAAAAATTCGATGGTCAAAATGCAATTTTTTGAAAACTACATGCATCTAGTCCGAAGAAGCCTTCTGCTACAACTTGCTGGGTTTCACTAGCTACTCTTATTCAAGCACAAGAAAATTAACCGCAAATTTAAACGAAGCCCATGGATTCATCAACTAACATAGGAACTTCAACCCAACAAGAAAAACAACGTAACAACATGAAATTAATGGCTCAAGACCCCCCTCTTCCTTTTCTTCTCAGGTTTGCAAGCAGAAAGAGAAACAGACAACTTTCATTTTTATATTCCAAACAAATCCCCAAAAACATGACTCAGATCATGAGCTACAAAACTTGCAGAGATAAATAAAAACTACATTGGTGGACTTTACATCAACTTTCCAGCTTTTTCATCTTTTAATAGATGCATCAGACCCAATAACACGCATAAGGCAAGTGCAAAACTCATGACGAAATCATCTAACAAGGTCCTTGTTTAATGAGTTTAACTCTTTTTGCATGTGGATTGCAGCAAGCAAGGGAAGGATTAAGAGTTACCTTTGATGTTTGGAGATGCAAAATAAACACAGGAAATCCGAGGAGAGTGAGATTCAAAACTAGAATCTGGAAGCCAAAACCTTTGTTGCAGAAATTTCAGAAGTGGCAAGGTCTAGACTTTAGGCTACAAGTCGAAAATGCTGGGGACATTTTTTCCTAATCTTTTCAGAACAAAGGTTGTTCTACTACATCTAGTGATAGTGCAGAAAAAAAAAAAAAGAAATCGCTCAAAAAACTAGAAATCAAGATAAAAAATTGATTGGGAAAGGGGCTAGGTCGACCAGCCTAATTGAAGATTTTTCCAGCAGAAAAATTTTTCCTTTCTTCCCTGATTTTCTCTCGTTTGTCTTTATTCTTTCTCCATTTCGTTTTCCTTTCTGTTTTTCCTCTCTGATCACCCCCATATTCTCCCCTCCTCCTCTCTTTTTCTTTTTTTCTCCCCCTTTTTTTCTCCTTTCTCCCTTTCTTTCTTTTTTTGCCCCGAAGCTCCTTTTTTCCCTGTCCGAAGCTTCCCCCTGGTTTTTCCTCTTCTTTCCAGATTTTTCTCCTCCAAAACTCCATAGCTATCCTTGCCACCTAATCTCTTACAAATGTTGTGGTGTACAAAAGAACAAAAACACATGGCTAATATTCCCTCCAACTACTTAGTTGTCTTGCATGCATTTCATCTATTTTCTTGTTTTTTATTTTACTTTTCATGGCAAAAATTTAGAGTAAACAAAAATGTTAAATTCCTTTTTGAGATTTGCCTTGCCAATTTTCATTTTATTTTGAAAAAATTGAATTTAAAAAGATTAAAAAAATAAATTTTCGTGAGAATTTTCTTTTTTCGGAAATTTAATGCAAAAAATGTTTTAAAAAACGATGAACCTAATTCAATAAAAATAGCTAACTATCATTTTACGAACTTTGGTTAAATAACAATAAAAATTAAATTAAAATTTTGGTATCTACAGCTTACTCCTCTTTATCTGAGTTTCAAAAAAACTCGAGACAAAGACGTAGACACCAAATACCTACCTATTATTCTGCTGCGAACTGAAATAAGCAAGCATATAAAGGTCAATGGGATAAACCCCAAGCCTGTCGTAAAAATTGATCAGTGGGATAAAACTCTAGCCTGCCATAAAATTAGTCATTGGGATAAAACCCGAGCCAACCATAAAATTAAAAAATTATTGTAGAATGCTTTTTGTAAAACTTCGAAGATTTTGATGGAGACAGATAACTAAAAAATTTGCTCCAGTGTGATGTTACTGGACATTTGGACCTGCAAAAGAGAAATAATCATAATGACAGATAATGCCACCACCATCCGATCAATCCCATTTTCACGAAATGTGTAAACATGAGTATTTTAACTCTCTTCTCCGATGTAGCGAAAACTCAATTTTGCTCTGCAAACTGTATCAAGTTTTCTTAACTTCTAATGCTAATCAAATATGACATTTGGTATCCAGGCACTTTCAATAAATCACAAGAATTGCCATTTGATAAACCCAACAAGATAAATGGGACCATGAAACACATAAAAAAATATTTTACTTACACAAAAATGATAAAAATCCCAGTAACATGAAAACAACCATTTACTTTTATTGAAAGAAAATTGATTTTAGAAAAATGAACCTGTAAACTCAACAATTTATGTTTGATGAATCAAAGCACTTTTGATTTCAAACAAAATGCCACGTTTGACCCCTTGGATATCGTCCCTCCAGAGTTCAATGTTGGCAACAAAATCATAATGTGAAGAGAAATTCAAATGAACTGAGTCACCAGCCATTCAATTCCAAGCTCATTTTTCCTCATAAAACCCTACCTTAGTACCTTTTCGGGTTTTCACTAAGGCTACACCCACTTTTTTATTTTCTTTTTCTTTTATTTTTTTGTTTTTCTTTCTTCCTCTTTTCTTCTTTTTCTTTTTTTCTTTCTCTCTTTTTTCTCTTTTTTTCACTTTTTTCTTTTTTTCCCTTTTTTATTATTTTTCTTGTTTTTGAAAAGGCGCCCTTTCGGATTTTCACCTAATGAACAAATCTCGCCGACAGCCTTTATCAACTCAGAAATGTGTTTTAAGAAATGATGACATCAGTGCAACAATCCTTCCCTTGCAAAATTGATAAAAGTGTATTGACATCATTTGCTATGTGATTAGAAAATTTTTTGAAAAATGTGATGTAAAGAACGGAAGTCAGGACTTTCAGTTTTTCGTAATGTGGTCAGATGAGGTGCTAAGAAAAGTTTAAAGCTTGAAAGCAGATTTTATAAGTGTTTAAATCACCTGAGGTCGCATTTTCATATTAACTCTACTTAGGATTAAACTAAAATTGCCCAGTTTATTCCCAACTGAGGTTCTTTTCTTTAATTTTCTTTTTCTTTTGTTCCTCTTGAGGTTTTTCTTCCCTTTTCTTTCAACTCAACCTTGCCCCAGTGTGAGATTTGCAATCCTCAGGGGTTGCCAAACGAAATAATTTATTCTGAAAGTTCAAAAGGAAAAACTAGGGATAGAATGTTTAATTGGAAAGGAAGAAGGCCTGACTTTCATTCCATTCTTCACATTAACCCTAAAAGGAAACTTTCATTTATCAAATGAAGAATTTCTTACACATATTTGAATTGATCGGTTGAGGAAAAACTTGTCCATCCATTTCTGCGAGAACAAGTGCTCCATCAGGCAATACCTTCTTGACGATAAAAGGGCCTTGCCAATTTGGTGCAAACTTGCTTTGGCCTCCTCTTGCACTAACAAAATTTGTTTCAACAATTTGTCTCCTTCTTCGAATAGTCGCGGTTTGACCTTTTTGTTGTAAGCACGGATCATTCTCTTTTGATAGTACTGACCATGATAAATGACATTTAATCTTTTCTCATCAATCAAAGACAACTGCTCATGACGTTGTTTAATCCAATCAGGTTCATCCAGTTTGGTCTCCATTAACATGCGCAATGAAGGAATTTCGACATCAACTGGCAAAACTACTTTCATTCCGTGCATAAGGTTGTAAGGCGTTGTCCCAGTAGAAGTTCGAATAGAAGTTTCATATGCCATTAATGCATAGTGGAGCTTTTCATGCCAATCACAATATTTTTCGTTCATTTTACGGATTATCTTTTTCAAATTTTATTCGCAGCCTCCACAGCTCCCTTCATTTGTGGTCTATAAATAGTAGAATTTCGATGCCTGATTTTGAACTGTTCATATAAATCATCCATCATGTCATTATTGTGATTCTTTGCATTGTTGGTGATTAATGTCTCTGACACGCCAAAACGACAAATGATGTGTTTTTTTAGAAAATCTGTCATCACCTTCTTAGTCACGTACTTGTAAAACTCAATTTTGACCCATTTGATAAAATATTCAATTGCCACCAAAATAAATCGATGCCTGTTTGAAGCAGGAGGATCAACGGTTCCAATTACATCCATACCTCACATTGAGTATGGTCAGGGAGCAGTCATACTATGTAATTTTGTGGAGGGAGCAGTCATACTCTTCTTTTGACTCTTCTAATTTTTGTTTTAGTATTCCCCCATATCCTAATTCTGATGCATCTGTTTCAACTATCATGAATGCTTTAGGATGTGGTAAACATAAACATGGCAAAGATTTTATTTTTTCTTTTAAATATTTTATTTTTTGAGTATGTTCTTCTGTCCATGGTTTTGGGTTTTTCTTTAGTCTATTAAATAATATAGAACATTCTTGTCTTAATTTGGGAAAGAAATCTGCTATATAATTTAAACATCCTAAAAATCTTTGTAATTGATTTTTATCTTTTATTTCATCTGGAAATTTAGTAGTAAATTCTAAAGCTCTATTGATTGGTTTTATTGTTCCTTGATATATGTCATGTCCTAAAAATCTTATTTTTGTTTGAAATAATTTCATTTTTGGTGCAGAAACTACTAATCCATTTTTCTTAACTATTTTTAAAAATATATTTAAATGTTTAAAATGCTGTTCTAATGATTCAGAAAATATTAACACATCATCAATATAAACTATACTAAATGAACTATAAGGATTGAAAATGTCATTCATTATATTTTGAAATTTTGATGGTGCATTTTTTAATCCAAATGGCATTACATTCCACTCATAATGTCCAAAGGGTGTTGTGAATGCTGTTTTGTATCTATCTTTTTTTAATTGTTCCTCAATTTTTAAATAAGATTTCTCTTCTTTAATATAATTTATTTGTTGTTGTACTTTAGTAATACTATTTATTGTTTTATAAATAGAAGAGGTTTGTAATATTTGTAATTCTCTTTGTTTTACTGGGGTTAGAAATTTAAATATAATCGTTTTTCCCATTATATTTATTGAAATTCCTTCATGACTTACAAAAAATGGATATATTTGAATTAAAAAGGGTGTTCCTAATATTATATCACAATTTATATTTTTTACAATTATAAAATTATGTCTAATGCAATATTCATTATTACATATTGATCCTTTTGTAAATTTATATGTTACTTCTAAATTTTCTCCATTGGCTGCCATTAATTTCTCTTTTGTTTTTTCACAATATTTAGTTGGAATAATTCCTTCTTTAATGCAACTTGTATCAGCTCCACTATCTATTAGAGGTACATATGTTTCTTTGAAATCTTCAACT
The DNA here is from genome assembly GCF_036785885.1 of Coffea arabica. NCBI lineage: Eukaryota > Viridiplantae > Streptophyta > Magnoliopsida > Gentianales > Rubiaceae > Coffea > Coffea arabica. The sequence goes on from NC_092321.1 coordinate 33,614,559, forward strand.
GTAATTGTTACTAAAGCAAACCATTTTTGAAATGTCATTCTTTCTATAATATTTATGTATTGAAGTTCATTTGTAGATTTTTCTGATATATCTGATATATTTATTTCTTCTGTTTTAGAATTAGAAGTTGAAGGCTGATTTTCTAATAATGTTAATTTTGCTTCTATTTCTAAATCTTTTGTTTTTAAATCTATAATTTCTTTCTGTAATTGTTTTACTTGTATTTTTAGATTGTTAATTTCTGATTGAAGATCTTTGGTAGTTTCTTTTTTCATTATATTTATATTTGGATACTTATCTATTAATTTCGAAATACTAAAAGGTTCTATTATTTTTGGCATTTTATCCTCTTGAATGATTAAACTTTTTAATCTTTCTAAATATTCCTTTTTAGCTATTGGATCTTCTATCTTTTCTATCATATCTAATAAAAATTCTTTATCTTCTTTTTTAGTTATAACATTTATATATTTTGGAGTGCAATTACAATTTTCTTCATTATCTGAACTAGATATATCATTATAATAATCATCTTCAGAACTTTGATCTTTTTCATTTATTAGTAAATTTATTAATTTATTTTTAATTTCTTCTTCATTTATACATATTTCTGTAATTTTTTCTTTCAATTTACATTTGTTTGCTTTATGACCTATTTTTCCACATTTATAACAAACAATTTTCTTCTTAATAAATTTTCTCTTTCTTTCTGGTCTTTCTAGTTTATTGTCTTTAGGTCTTTGGTATTTTAATTTTTTATTATATTTTTTAACTTTCTTTGTGTATGCTGATGGTGATTTAATTCTTTTAATTCCAAATGCATCACAAAATGATCCTACTTCCTTTGTTTTAGAACCATATTTTATTTGTAATCTTAATTCGGAACATAACATTAATCCTTCTTTTTTAACAAATGCAAATAATTGTCCAAAAGTAATATTCTCAAATGAAATTACATCTGTTCCCATTTCTTTTTGTAAACTATCCATTATTCTTTGTGAGAATAAACTTGGTAATCCTGTTATGAATCTTTCTTTCCAAAATGAAGCATTACAATCGGGTCTTCTTAATACATTTGTTAAGAACATATCTTTATACCATCTAAAATCTGATAATGTAGGACATCTTAAATTTGTTAAAAATGTTTTATTAGAATTTAATTCTTCTTTTGGATTTCCTATGAAATACATTACTATTGTTACTATTAAGAATTCTGTAGCATCTGATTGTATTTGAATATTCCCTTGATCATCTTCAATCTCTTGGGTATGTTCTAATATTGATAATTTATCTTGTAATGTTAAAGCATTATCCCACCAATTTTTTAATTGTCCAGTGAATCCTGAAACTAATAATGTTGCAATATTTCTTTCTTGAATATTTTTAATTTTATAAGCAAGTCTAGCCATTCCCATTTCTTGCAAATTATTTAATACTTCATATTCAGCTTTGCCATCTATATTCCATTCATAAATTGAATCTCCATCATATTTTGTGGTGCGAAATTTAGATCTTTCTTCATATTGAATATCTGGAGGACTTGGTCTTGGATAATAATTTTTTGTACTTATCATTTTCCAATTTTTATTGGTATTATTATTTATTCTTTGTCTCCTTATTCTATTTAATTGATTATCTCCTTCTTCTTCAAATTGAGTTTCTATGGGTAATATCTTTTCTTCTATATCTGAATTTATTAATTCTTCACTTGAACTTTCTAATTCCTCAGTTGAATTTTCTTCTATAATCTGGTCCATAGTATTAATTTCAAGTTTATATTGCCTGGGTAGAAGTGGTATCAGAGCCACATAAGACTGCATATTTAGACTTTGAATTTATTACTTTATTTGAATTACGTTTCTATTTCAATTTGGCTAATTCATGCATTTATGTTTATCTATTTTATTAAACTTTTACTGAAATCGTTGGTAAGACTTGATGCCTTATAAGACCGTTGGTAAGTCCAGGATAGGATGTTCCAGGCCTAGTGTTCGGTTGTTCCAGGTTAAGTAAAAATTTAATTAAATATACAACATGGCTGCATTTCTTAGACAATTTAAAATAGGATCTAATTCAAAGCAAGCTAATATAGTACAAAGTCATGAATATCATATGCCTATAAATAATTCAGATTGGACTATTCCAGAAGAAAAAATAGAACATATTTATAGAATAGGCCCTTTAGATTTCAAAACAGCTTTATCAGTTAAAACTCATGAAGAAACAATATCTATTCAAGAAGGAGATAATCAATTAAATAGAATAAGGAGACAAAGAATAAATAATAATACCAATAAAAATTGGAAAATGATAAGTACAAAAAATTATTATCCAAGACCAAGTCCTCCAGATATTCAATATGAAGAAAGATCTAAATTTCGCACCACAAAATATGATGGAGATTCAATTTATGAATGGAATATAGATGACAAAGCTGAATATGAAGTATTAAATAATTTGCAAGAAATGGGAATGGCTAGACTTGCTTATAAAATTAAAAATATTCAAGAAAGAAATATTGCAACATTATTAGTTTCAGGATTCACTGGACAATTAAAAAATTGGTGGGATAATGCTTTAACAATACAAGATAAATTATCAATATTAGAACATACCCAAGAGATTGAAGATGATCAAGGGAATATTCAAATACAATCAGATGCTGCAAAATTCTTAATAGTAACAATAGTAATGTATTTCATAGGAAATCCAAAAGAAGAATTAAATTCTAATAAAACATTTTTAACAAATTTAAGATGTCCTACATTATCAGATTTTAGATGGTATAAAGATATGTTCTTAACAAATGTATTAAGAAGACCCGATTGTAATGCTTCATTTTGGAAAGAAAGATTCATAACAGGATTACCAAGTTTATTCTCACAAAGAATAATGGATAGTTTACAAAAAGAAATGGGAACAGATGTAATTTCATTTGAGAATATTACTTTTGGACAATTATTTGCATTTGTTAAAAAAGAAGGATTAATGTTATGTTCCGAATTAAGATTACAAATAAAATATGGTTCTAAAACAAAGGAAGTAGGATCATTTTGTGATGCATTTGGAATTAAAAGAATTAAATCACCATCAGCATACACAAAGAAAGTTAAAAAATATAATAAAAAAATAAAATACCAAAGACCTAAAGACAATAAACTAGAAAGACCAGAAAGAAAGAGAAAATTTATTAAGAAGAAAATTGTTTGTTATAAATGTGGAAAAATAGGTCATAAAGCAAACAAATGTAAATTGAAAGAAAAAATTACAGAAATATGTATAAATGAAGAAGAAATTAAAAATAAATTAATAAATTTACTAATAAATGAAAAAGATCAAAGTTCTGAAGATGATTGTTATAATGATATATCTAGTTCAGATAATGAAGAAAATTGTAATTGCACTCCAAAATATATAAATGTTATAACTAAAAAAGAAGATAAAGAATTTTTATTAGATATGATAGAAAAGATAGAAGATCCAATAGCTAAAAAGGAATATTTAGAAAGATTAAAAAGTTTAATCATTCAAGAGGATAAAATGCCAAAAATAATAGAACCTTTTAGTATTTCGAAATTAATAGATAAGTATCCAAATATAAATATAATGAAAAAAGAAACTACCAAAGATCTTCAATCAGAAATTAATAATTTAAAAATACAAGTAAAACAATTACAAAAAGAAATTATAGATTTAAAAACAAAAGATTTAGAAATAGAAGCAAAATTAACATTATTAGAAAATCAGCCTTCAACTTCTAATTCTAAAACAGAAGAAATAAATATATCAGAAAAACTTACAAATGAACTTCAATATATAAATATTATAGAAAGAATGACATTCCAAAAATGGTTTGCTTTAGTAACTATCACAGTAGAAGAATTTAAAGAAACATATGTAGCTCTAATAGATAGTGGAGCTGATACAAGTTGCATTAAAGAAGGAATTATTCCAACTAAATATTGTGAAAAAACAAAAGAGAAATTAATGGCAGCCAATGGAGAAAATTTAGAAGTAACATATAAATTTACAAAAGGATCAATATGTAATAATGAATATTGCATTAGACATAATTTTATAATTGTAAAAAATATAAATTGTGATATAATATTAGGAACACCCTTTTTAATTCAAATATATCCATTTTTTGTAAGTCATGAAGGAATTTCAATAAATATAATGGGAAAAACGATTATATTTAAATTTCTAACCCCAGTAAAACAAAGAGAATTACAAATATTACAAACCTCTTCTATTTATAAACAATAAATAGTATTACTAAAGTACAACAACAAATAAATTATATTAAAGAAGAGAAATCTTATTTAAAAATTGAGGAACAATTAAAAGAAGAAAAGATACAAAAAAGAATTTTAGAACTAGAAAAATTATTACAACAAGAAGTATGTGCTGACATTCCTAATGCTTTTTGGGATAGAAAACAACATATGGTTGAATTACCCTATGAAACAGGATTCAATGAGAAAAATATTCCAACTAAGGCTAGACCTATACAAATGAATTTTGAACTATTAGAATTTTGTAAAAAAGAAATAAAAGCATTAATAGATAAAAAATTAATAACTCATTCTAAATCACCATGGAGTTGCGCTGCATTTTATGTCATGAATCAAGCAGAAAAAGAACGCGGAGTTCCAAGATTAGTAATAAATTACAAACCATTAAATAAAGTATTACAATGGATTAGATATCCAATTCCTAATAAAAAAGATTTGCTTAATAGATTATTTAAAGCAAAGATATTTTCAAAATTTGATTTAAAATCAGGATATTGGCAGATATTAATAAATGCCAAAGATAGATACAAAACAGCATTCACAACACCCTTTGGACATTATGAGTGGAATGTAATGCCATTTGGATTAAAAAATGCACCATCAGAATTTCAAAATATAATGAATGACATTTTCAATCCTTATAGTTCATTTAGTATAGTTTATATTGATGATGTGTTAATATTTTCTGAATCATTAGAACAACATTTTAAACATTTAAATATATTTTTAAAAATAGTTAAGAAAAATGGATTAGTAGTTTCTGCACCAAAAATGAAATTATTTCAAACAAAAATAAGATTTTTAGGACATGACATATATCAAGGAACAATAAAACCAATCAATAGAGCTTTAGAATTTACTACTAAATTTCCAGATGAAATAAAAGATAAAAATCAATTACAAAGATTTTTAGGATGTTTAAATTATATAGCAGATTTCTTTCCCAAATTAAGACAAGAATGTTCTATATTATTTAATAGACTAAAGAAAAACCCAAAACCATGGACAGAAGAACATACTCAAAAAATAAAATATTTAAAAGAAAAAATAAAATCTTTGCCATTTTTATGTTTACCACATCCTAAAGCATTCATGATAGTTGAAACAGATGCATCAGAATTAGGATATGGGGGAATACTAAAACAAAAATTAGAAGAGTCAAAAGAAGAGTTAGTAAGATTTCACTCAGGAACATGGTCAGATCCTCAAAAGAATTATTCAACAATTAAAAAAGAAATTTTATCAATAGTTTTATGTATATCAAAATTTCAAGATGATTTATACAATAAGAAATTTTTAATTAGAATAGATTGTAAATCTACAAAAGAGATTTTACAAAAAGATGTTCAGAATATAGTTTCAAAACAAATATTTGCTAGATGGCAAGCTATTTTATCTGTTTTTGATTTTGATATAGAATTCATCAAAGGAGAAAATAATTCTTTACCAGATTTTCTTACTAGAGAATTTCTACAAGGTCATGGATCATGAATTGATGGCTCAAAGAGAAGAACGAGAATATACCAATTATTTGAGAGCTCAAAGGGATTCTCCCAAACTCCAAAACAAAGAAAAAGATATCCAATCCAGAGGATATCAATATTTTACCTAAACCAGCTATGGTAGACAAAGTATTCCAGCCCATCAGATTCCTAAATATGACACCATATACATTCGAAAAAGCCCTTATGCTACTATCACTCCTCAAGAAAGAGCCTTTCTTATTCAAAGAGAAATTCAGAGAAATACCATTCGAATCAAAGTTATGAAAAGAATCCAGAGAAGTGAGGAATTTATTCAGTATCACAGACAGCAAAATAAACAATTATCTGACCAACTTAAAGATATTGTTTATTAATATTGCAGGATTATGGATTCAAAAGCAGGAAATTCCAGACCAAAGACTCCTCAAGATTATGAGATGAGTCTTACTCCTGTTACTCAAAACAGATTCCAACTCTTATCAGATTTTCCAGCATTGACTTACAGTCAAGCTGCTTGTACTCCAACTTCTTCTCAAATAAAACCTCTTCAACAGATTCCAAAGACCCCAGAAAAATCCAATGAAAATACTTATTTTACCAAGCCATTTACTCAACATATCACTTTAACCAAATTTCAAGAAGTACCTTTATATTCTACACTCAATCAAATTACCCAAAGGATCTTTCCTCCAAAGTGTTTTTGGCAACCAGATGATCCCTCAAAAAATTTGGATTATTATTAATTAATTCTTACAGATACTCAATCTGTAGAAATATTCCCAATTCCAGACAGAAAAAACCCAAATATAATTAGCCACTCAAAATGTATCATAAAGAAAGTTTGTTCTCCAAATGAATGGACTTCTCTTTATTCTAAAAAATCCTTTTCAGTAAGGTTCATTCCAGATGGATTCACATATCAAGATTACAAAATAGCATGGTATCGTGCTTTCCTTTTTAGACCATTCAATCATTCATGGTTCTTCACGTTCAAAGAAAATTGCAGCAGAGAATTTCCAATTTGGTTCAATCACTGGTGGAAATGGTTTGGACCACAACCAGAGATACTACCTCCAAACGTGCTTATGGGATTTCAAACGTATCTAAAAAGAGCAAAGGGGGAAGAATATACAAGACCAGTTTTATTCCATATGGAGTTCAAAGTCCCGTGGATATTTTGCTGGATTTTCAAAATTCATCAAGAGCTTGAAAAACCACTTCCAATGTCATTGGTTAGAGAATTCAAAATTAAATGGTGGACAGGATTCAACCAAGAATTCGGAGATCAAGTAAATGTTATTAGATTCCTAACTACCGGAGATAAACTCAAATAGACTAAACCAACATCTACTCCAACAACTTTTGTACCCACTATAACAAAGTCTTCACCAACTCCAACCACTACGGCACCAACTCCAACCACTACTCCAATAAAGAAAGAAAAAGACACCGAAATGGTATCCGAAGCAACTTCAAATGACTTTTTGATGAAAAAGATGATGCAAGATCCAAGGCTACTCAAAGAATATCTGGATTATTTACAAAAGACGGATAAGAAAGAAGAAACCGACAAAATTGACGAGTCAGCAGAATCATCCGAATCTACTTTTGATCCATTCGGAGGACCATGCGGACAAGATCCAAACGACTTTTGAAAAAGGAGTCGATCACTTTTGAAAAAGATGTCGGCCACAAATAAAAAGAATATGAAACTCAAATGGAGAAGAAATGAAATTCAAATGAGAAGGTCCCGAGCCTCTATAAATAGAAGGAAGATTGCAAAATGAAGGCATCGGCGAATAGATCAGAGAAAAATTTCAGTTTACATCTTTTAGTACAAACCTGTTACCTACTCTCACTTACTTCAAACCTACTCTTACCTACTTCAAACAACTCCTGTACTCTAGCTATTGTCAAGCTTATTCAATAAAAGAATCAAGGATTTATTTTGCTCAAAGCTTCCGTTGTCTACTCAATTTCATTGTAAGTTCAAATATTTATGCTTATTACAAGTTTATATTGCTGACGTCCTTTTTGTAAGGATCGAAGACAACCTAAGAGGGGGGTAAATTAGGTTGATTATAAAACTAATCAAGTTATGGGCACTTTTTGCTCAATATGAAATTTACCCTCTTTTCTTAAGTGATCACACAATGAATCAATCAATGAAAGAACAATATCACTTGAGAGAAGTAGAAGATATAAGCAATTTAAAAATCACACGATAACAATAACTAACTAAGAAGGGAAGAATTACAAACCAATTGACTACCAAGCTGCTCTTGAGCTTGTAGGTCAATTCAAACAAGTTTCTTCAAATTGATGAAATACAACCAATCTTGTGTATAAAGGAACGCTCACTTCCTCCTTGCCCCAAGTTTCACTCGATCAAGTTAGAAAGTTTTACTATCCCTCAGGACAACCCTCTCAGAGCTACACTATTGAAGTATTCACTCACAAATGAAAAGTTTACAATGAACTTCACACCACCAATACTACAAATCTTCTTTGGTGAGTGTTTTCTCACTAAAACTAGTCTAGATCTTTTGTATCGTCAGTGTGTACAATTTGTTTGAAAATTCTAACCATACTCTATTTATAGAAGATTAAGAAAGTGCTTCATTAATGCTTCCAACGGATAGAAAGTAGTTGAAGAGTCAACTAGTCGTTGGGAGTATCGGACGTCCGGTAGTCTGGTTTCTTGCGTCTGACAGCAGGTAGTGAGTTTAAGAGATTTTTTTCCATTCTATCGGATGTCCGGTGCTTGCATCCGAAAGCAGACAATGAGTAAGAAGAAATATCTCAATTCTATCGAACGTCCGGTATTGTCTTTGTGAGAGTCCGACAGCTTTCGTCGAGTTTGAAAGATCTTATCGGACGTCCGATGCTTGCGTCTGATCGAGGTCAGTGAGTTAAGGGGAATGTTTTATTTCCTTCAGACGTCCGATGATGGAGTTTTTCATGCGTCCGAAGTTGCGTAATGATTATCGGACGTCCGATCTTGTCTTCACAAGCGTCCGATAGCTTTCAGTAACCTTTGTTTCTTTCAATAGCACTTGATCTTAGAATCTGATTTGCTTCATAATTGAAAGTATATCTTGAAGAGATATTAGTATCATCCATTTATTTTGTAAACATCAAAAGTTAGGGACTAAGATCAACACTTTTGTATACCACCTCTCCACTTAAGAAAAATTTGGATGATAATTTGCACAAGAAGCTTTTAACAATCATAGGATAGGACCCGATTTTGAGAAATTCCTTAATATCGCTATACCAGGGACGACTATCAGAAGATTTTTCCATAACCAGATAATGCGCAGGCTTTTCTTGTAATTGAATCTGGATAAGTTCAATCGCCAAGTCATCTGGATGTTGAATCATTGAAGATAAAGTGGCCAAAGTATCAGCAAAAATATTTCGAGCACGTGGAATATGCGCGAACTCTAAACTTTTGAATTTGTTTGCCAAATCCAATAAATTGCAATGATATGGCAAAATCTTTGAATGTCGAGTTATCCATTCTTTGAGCGTTTGATGCACGTGTAGATCGAAATCACCAAACGATATTAAATTTTTAATCTCCATCTCCAACGCCATGTTTAGTCCAAAAATGCAAATTTTTTATTTAGCCATGTTGTTGGTGCCGAAAAATCACAGTTTAGCGGAACCGGGATAATATTTTCCTTTAGGCGATACTAGAATAGCTCCGATCCCAACTCCGAAAGAATTTGAAATACCATCAAAGAATAGTCTGCACTCAGAGCATTACTCATTCATATCTTCCGCTGTACCAACAAACAGGACCTCCTCATCCGAAAAATAAGTGTGAAGCGGTTGATAATTATCTTTCCTTGGATTTTCAGCCAAATGATCTGCTATAGCCTGCCCCTTGATTGCCTTTTGCGTGGTGAAGATGATATCGAATTCAGAAAGGATCATTTGCCATTTAGCCATGCGTCCGGTTGGCATTGATTTTTTCAATAGGTATTTCAAAGGATCTGAACGAGAGATAAGATAGGTGGTGTGACTAAGCAAATAATGCCTTAATTTCTGAGTTGCCCAAGCTAATGCACAGCAACTCCTTTCAAGAAATGAGTATTTTACCTCGTAAGGTGGGAACTTCTTATTAAGATAATAAATAACTTGCTCTCTTTTTCCAGAATTATCATGCTATCCCAAAACACATCCCACACCCTCGTCGAGTACAGACAGATATATAATCAAAAGTCAACCCAGTTTGGGTGGCACTAAGACCGAAGGGTGCAACAAGTAATCCTTGATCTTATCAAAAGCTTGTTGGCATTCTTCACTCCAATACAATGGTACATTCTTCTTCAATAATTTAAATAAAGGCTCACATGTAGAAGTCAATTGAATAATGAACCTGCCAATAAAATTAATCTTTCTCAAAAAACTCTTTACATCCTTTTGTGTTTTTGGCACTGGCATCTCACGAATTGGTTTAATCTTTGTCGGATCTATCTCTATGCCTTTTATACTGACAATGAACCCCAATAATTTGTCAGTAGGAGCTCCGAAAGCGCACTTCGCAGGATTTAATTTCAAATTATACTTCTCAATCTTTCAAATAACTTTTTCAAATCAACCAAATGATCCTCCACTTTCTTGGATTTGATTATGGTGTCATTCACATAAACTTCCATCTCCTTATGAATCATATCGTGGAACAAAGTGGTCATGGTCCTTTGATAAGTAGATCTAGCATTTTTCAATCCAAATGGCATTACTCAGTAGCAAAATGTTCCCCATAGAGTGATAAAAGCAGTTTTCTCTCTATTCTCTTCTGTCATTAGAATTTGATGGCATCCGACGAAACAATCGCCAAAAGACTAGATCTCATGCCCAGCGGTGTTGTCCAAAAGAATATGTATATTTGGCAAGGAAAAATCGTCTTTCGGACTAGCCTTATTCAAATCTCGATAGTCAACACATACCCTCACCACTCCATTTTTCTTCGGGACAGGGATTAGATTTGAAAGTCAAATCAAATAATGAGATACCATGATAATCCTAACATTGAGTTGCTTCTTAATTTGCTCATTGATTTTGAGACTTATGTCCGGTTTAAATTTGAGAGGTTTCTGTTCCACCGGTGAAAAATTTGGGTCCTTTGGCAATTTGTGAACCACTATATCTATTGAAATGCCCGTCATATCATCATAGGATCAAGCAAACACATCTTTAAACATGGTCAAGAATTCAATCATCTCTTTTTTCTGTTTCTTATTTGAATGAATGCTAATTTTTATCTTCTTGGCATCGATCTCAGTGCCAATATTAATGATTTCTATTTCTTCTAAGTTTGGTTTGGATTTCTCTTCATATTGTTCAAGATTCTTTAATAAAGACTCAGATTCTTCCTCATTATCGCTTTCATCTTGAATTTCTGATTTCATAATTTTGAATTCATGAGAGATATCGAGATTGCAGTCATCAAATTTCAGAATATTGATATCCAAATGGTCAATGTGTTTTATTTTTGGCCATCTGAAAAAAATGAGATAGCTATAATAATCGTAAGTAAAATAATTGAAAAATAAACAATGTGCATTTCATTGAATTTCAAATAAAGTACAAAACATCATAATATGCTACTTAACAAAAGATACGCTATTTAACATAAGACTTGTATTGAAAAGTCATTTGATTCAAAACTATTTACAAAACTGAAAGGTAAAAAATGATCAATGCGAATGATTTCTTTCATAGTTCTCAACCAAAGGCAATCCCCTAGATTTACTGAAATTCCCTTCGGGAGGGAAGAAAGTCAATGGTCCAATTCTTCATTACTTCCCTGGAGACCTCTGAAAATTCTGGATTCTCTGATAGCTCGCCCTCATAAGTAACCCCCACGAACAGTTTAGACAAACTGATATCCACCTCATCGATCGGGTCCAATTCGGATCTGATTACTTCCGATCGACGGAAAAAAGTATAGTGCAATGGTGGGATACTCCTGACAATTTGCTTTCATTCCTTTTTCGCTCTCTTGTGATCCAATATTTCTTTAATGTCCCTGGCAGTAGGTTGAAACCCTAGTCCAAAGGTGTCCTTCTTTCTTTGAGACTCTATTGGTTCTAGAATTCCTTGCAAGTTATGCCCGAGACTCTTGCATATCTCTTATCCTTCTCGAATCATTTCTTTAGCCATCATAATGCTGGCTTCTGGCAAATTCATTCCCACCACCGACTTGTCTTTGATACCCAACCTACTGAAACGATATCAGTCACATGGTAAGAAGAAACCAGAGCTTTTCTACCACCTTCCTCTTTTGGTCCGAAATTGACGATCATAGTACAATCATCCTCTGCAAACACTGTGACTAATTGATCATTCACTACAAATCTCAATATCTAATGGAGCGAAGATGGTATAGCACCCGAAGCGTGAATCTAAGGTCGTCCAAACAGAATATTATAAACACTTGAAAAATTCATGACTTGGCACATGACTTGGAATTGGGCAAGTCCTATTTTCAGTACTAAGTCCACTTCTCCCATTGATTCTCTTTTTACGCCATCAAATATCCTCACCACAGTTGCAGACGGCCGAAGTTTAGCTTCTTGAAATCCCAATTTAACCAAAGTATTCCATGGACAGATATTCAAAGTAGATCTGTTGTCTATCAAAACTCTCGGCAACAACTTCCCATTACAACGGACTGAGATATACAATGCCCTGTTATGTCCAATTCCCTGAGAAGTTAAATCCTCATCAGAAAAAAAAAATCTGATTTGAAACCAAAACACGTTCGACTACATGGGTGAATTTATCAACCGGAATATTCTTAGGCACTTGAATCTCAGTTAACACCTTAAGTAGAGCTTCTCTACGAAGTTCCGAAGTTAAGAACAGATTCAACATAGAAATTTGAGTTGGCATTTTATCCAATTACTCGATTACTTTATACTCGCTTTTCTTCAACATTTTAAGGAAATTGAATGCCTCTTCTTCAGTCACAGTTGGTCTTGTTGGTGTGGCATTTTCCTTTGCTTTTGATGGCTCATTAACTGCAGGTTCACTTATGATTCTTCCAGATCTAGTGACGGCAGTCACCTCTTTCTTTAGCATTTCTTCTCCTCCAATCAATAAAATAGGCTCACTATAATTCCATGAAACTTCTTGTAGGTTAAGAACAGGTGCTTGTTCAGGCAATTCGAGTGCCACAAACTCTGAAGGTTTACATTCAAAAGGTATTACATCGAAAATAAAAGGATCAGCATTTTTCTTGACCTCGGAGGTTTCTTGTTCCAGTATGAATGATTCTCTAATGACCTCTATTACCCCAGTTTTATCTACAATGTATTGGGTAGGTTCCTCGATCTCCTCATCAATAGTAATAACTCCAACAGTATCCTTATACGCAGCAGTATCCTTGTGCGCAGGAAGAGAATTCTTGCTAACAGTCGGTCCTTGTTCATCTTTCCTTCTTAAAATTATGTCTCCGGCTTCAATCATGTCTTGAATTTTATACTTAAGTACCCAACAATTGGCAGTAGAATATCCAAGAGCTCCAGAATGATAAGTACAAAAAGATTGAGAATCATAACCAAGGGGAAATCCTCTAGGATAGATTTTAGGAGGTATCATATCAATTTTTCCTGCGGCTTTGAGTTGTTCATATAACTGATCAATTGACCAACCTAAATTGGTGAAAGTTCTGTATGGGATTGAATTTTCGGTGTCATTGGTTTGATGATAGTTGTAGTTCTAGTTGGCTGGTAAAGCAGTTCTTGAATTATAAGGAGGACGAGGTCTAGTTTGAAAATTACGTGGAGAAATATGAAATGATGTTGTGGGTGTGTTTGGGTAATTTGGTCGGGGTCGAGGATGGTTAATGGTGGTATGATAAACAGGTCGAGGGTATGGATGGTATGGGTAATGGGATAAATAGGTGGGATATTGTTGGTATCTAGGTCAAGAAGAAAGGCCTTGGTCCCAAACAAATGCAGCGTCCCTCTCTTTCTTTTTGAACTGAGGTTTCTTGCTACTGTTGTTTTGATTTTGCAAAGATTCTAATTGTAATTTCAGAGTTGACACATTAACAATCTTTCCCGCTCTTACGAACTCATCATACTCCACCAATTTATTAACAATTTCTATAAATGAGCATCTAGTCATGCGAAAAATTTTCTCAAAATATGGTATGTCATGAGTTTTGATAAACATACGAACAATTTCTTCTTCATTCATAGGAGGTTTCACCTTGGCAGCCAATTTCCTTTATCGCTTTGCATATGTCTTGTGATCCTCAGATGGTTTCCTTTTAGTCCCCTCAAGTGTGGTTCTCATCGGAGCAAATTCGCAATTATACTCATATTGTCTTACAAATGCGGTTGACAAATCTAACCATGTTCTCATCTTATCAGGTTTCAAATTGGAGTACCAATCCAGTGCATCACCTTCTAAGCTTTCAGGAAACAATCGAACTGGCAAATTCTCGTCATCTACTGGCTTTCCTAATTTGTTTGCAAACATTCGGAGATATGTCTTGAGATTGCCCGTTCCGTCATACTTGCTAAATTTGGGTGTTTTAAAACTCACAGGTAGTTGCATATCTGGAAATAGGCACAATTCATCATAGTCCAAACCTCCTTGTTTACTCAAATCTTGGCTTTTCCTCATGAACTCATCAAACGATCCAACTTCTTTAACAAATTCTTATCAATTGGCGCAGAGAATTCCCCTATTTGAACTTTTCTTTGTGCAGCAGTATCTAGCGTGAATGGTTCCGCAGTAGAATAATAATATGGTCATTGAGATTCAAGTGGCATGTTCAGACTAACAGGTAGATAATTTTAGGAAACTTAAGTGTGAGGAGGATTGATTTGGATGTTGGATGCATAGGTATGTGGTAGGCCATGAGTAGGATAGGTGAAAACTTTCTCAAGTGAATTTACGAAATGTAGAGCAAAAGGGGTTTGAGTATGGGGTATGGGTAGTAGTTGCGGTTTAGGTTGACTAGCAGATAGGAGATCATGCTGGACGCCGCTGCTGCTACCAACAACCAACTGATCAATCACGCACCGTTGTGCTGTCATCTCTATGCTTAATTCACTGAATTTGTTTAACACATCACTCAATTGAGCTCCCAGATTTGCAAGGTCAGCTGATGATGTCGTTGTAGACCTATCGGATGATTCAGGATGTGTATTCATGTTTACACTATTTCTCAAAACTCGGCTACGTGATCGTGTAATGATGGGATTTCTTAGTGTAGTTATGTTTGCAATTACCTGAAAATTTAGAAAAAACCTTACTTACATTCCCTTCTCAATTAACTGCTGACAAAAGAAAGAAAAAGAAAAAGACGCGAGTTAGTAAAAATTAAAGTAATTCTGATGCATCTCCTATTGAGGAACCCTTTTTGTGCCAAGGGTATGCCTAATATGATGCAACACCATTCGAAGTGGGACTCGTTTATCAAACCTGCTTTTGACCACCATTTTGTACAAAAGAAAAGTCATTTCAAATTTTCAAATTTTCAATTTTATAAATATTATTTACATCATTCCTTAGAAACGGTCTCGTATAAAGTCATTAAACCTTTTCAACCTATCTATTACAGCATCTTTGAATTCTCTGGTATAGGGATTCCTCATGTGTTCCATTTGATCGTACAGTTCCCCACATTTTCTTTTCAATTCTTGGTGTTTTTCTCGCATCTTTTCACATGCCTCCTTATGTTTCTCTGCTATCTCTTTACTAGTTTTGACAGACTCTTTTAGTTGTAAATTTTCTGTCTTTGGTTTCAATAATGGCCATCAATCTCTTGACCTCCTCAGATAGTTCGTCTTGCGATTCTTGCGTACCAAAACCCTTAAACTAATCCTTATACTGCGGAGTTACTAAACCCTTTTGCTTGAGTTCCGTTCCGGAATGTACTTGACGTGCTCGTCGTCGGACAATGTTCCCAGGCCTCAATGATAGGAATCTACATCGAGATTTCATTTGGACACATCCCTTTGTAAAAAATAATGGTGAATTCGGTTAAATCAAGTATATACGGCAATTTTTGAATGCGACCCAACTGTCGGAGAAATCTCTTTGGAGTATAAGCCATGATACCCTGGGTGCCTAACAATGGAATGAACTCTGATGGTTTGGTGCGAAGTATGAGTTTAATACAATTAGTCCAATCTAAAACCCATCTAACATTCTGATCCGGCAAGTTTTTTAAGAAATTCACATACTCAGATGCATTACTAGGCAAATCATTCCATTAACCCTCTTGCGATGCGTGACTATCTAATTATACCCAGATATTGGTAGACTATCAGGAATAGATGATCGTCTCGTAAAGTGCTCCATAGCTCACATGTGTAGAACTAAATTTGATTCATGAAAGAATTTTTTACTCTTTTGGCAAGTATGCAAGCTACAAAGATATCGGCTAAGATAATCGGAACAATAGAGAATTGCCTATCTTTTATCCCTAGAAACAGATCAAACATGACTTTGGTGAGCTTAAAAGCTATCTTCTTATCTTTCCTCTGGAACAGGTAAGTTCCGGCCATAACTAATCCATATATCCACAATCTTTTACGCTCTCACATTGCTTTGGACGTAAATGAAAAATCTCTTAAATGTCTCTTGAACCCATCTCTCAATGCAAATCGATCGAATAGAAATTTCACATCTATGCCTTGATCAAAACCTTGTATTACGAATTCCTTTAACCCAGTGAAATGGCAGAACTTGGCTTTGTTAGATACAAACAAAAATATTACAGCAGTACCATGAATCGGTAAATTAAGAAGACCAGATACCTCCTCAATTGTCATGGTCATTTCCTTCTTGCCTAGTCTAAATATGGAGCAAATAGGGTCCCACAAATGTATCAAAGCCTCTACCAAATAGCCGTCTGATTTGATATCCTTAAAATTTTCAATTGGTCCTAAGTGAGAGGCTACTTGGTAAATTTCACTAGGTGAAAGCAATGCGGGCCACCTCTGTACCTCAATCGGTGCTACTAGCATTTGCTGGACTCGTCGAGAGCATTCCATCTAGAGACAAGAAATTGGTGTCAAGTACCTTACCTACAGGTCCCACTTTTCCGGTTAAACTGGAATTTAGACGTGAAAATCCCAAAACAGGATTAAATACCATTGGGAATATAGGGTTGGTTTATTCTTAACATGGGATTCCCTAAATGGTATTCCCTCTAAAGTTTATGCATGATGCCAATTTATCAAATTAATTGAATATGCAATTCGAAATAAAAACATGACCTAAAAGGACCCTTTGTATGTCAGGGTGGGCCTAAAATGATGTGAAATTATTAACTTACGAATGCAATACATCGAAATTTAAATGTGCAATGACCTATCTAAAAGAGTATCATGACAGAACTCTTATTTCTAAGACTTATGAATGCAATAGAATAAGAAACAAAGAAATATTAGTTCAATTGATATATAACACATTGGAGCAAACAAAAATAATGTAAAAAATAGAAGGCAATTAAAGAAAGAAGGGTGTAATCCCTCCCCTCGTGTCTAGTGTTCTTATTTGGGTGAGGTTGACTCTATTCAAGGTAATTTCTAATATGGATGTATGAGCTTGGGTTCACTAATGCATCTAGACTCGATTAAGGTTTCAGACTCCCAAACCTTCAGACCAGAAGGTGAAGGGTCATCAATTCCAAGACCTTTAGTCGGTGGTTCGAGTGATCCCTCAGACATTGCTACGCGCACATCGTGCCACGACCACATGTCCAAGTGGATCGATTCTAATCCTAATAGGGAGGAGTGGTGTGACAACTACTAAAAAGAAAATAAAATGAAGGATTATAAATAAATAGCATATGCACGTATGAAGTGCTCCTTTGAGGGGAGGGATTAATATCAAACACACGTGAAGGCTGTAGGGTGACATTCCCCCCACCCCGAAATGCAAGAGCATGATAACATAAATGTAAGTAAACAAATTTTTATTGTATACACGGAGAGTGAGAGGCGATGGTGCGTGTGAAATGCAATAATCCTAAAAAATGCAACCTAAAACATCCCAATGTGATATGTAAAAAAGGTTAGAAAAGGAAAAAAATAGACTAAATCAAATGCTCAGACTTTCTAAAAATCCCCAGTGGAGTCGCCAAGCTGTCGCGCCTCATTTTTTGAAAAAAAAAACAAATTACGAGTTATAAAAATGAATTTTTTATGAATTTTGAATGAAAAAGAGTTTTTTATTTTTAGCGAATAAATAAAGAAAAATGGCCTAAAAATGAGACTTAAAAAATGCGACGATTTTGGCCTAACATAATAGTTTAAAAGCGTTTTTAGGAAAAATAGGAGTCACTACTTGATATTGAGTTAAGGTGTACCAAGTTACCAAAAAATATGTTTTTTAATAAAAAATAAACAAAAATCCTTTTTAAACGATTCTAGATCTTTGAAAACAAGAAAAAAGAGTTCGGGAGTCACGGTTGAAAAAAGGGAAGGCAAAGATTTGATCTAAAGCACCCTTTCAACCTAACCAAGGCTAGTTGAGTGATTTAGTCGAAAATTTTCTTAATTTAACTTATAAAATTTATCACATTTGGATGTTACTATATAGATATAAACCTAGACCCAATGGGTATCGGAAGGGTCGAAATATCTCTTCAAATTTTAATTGGTGCGAATCATATTAATTGTGATATCCAAAATGATTCTTAGAAGAGGTCACGAATATGCAAAGAGTGAGACTCAAAGAAAAGAAAAAAATTATACTATATAAGTATACGTGACCTAAAAAGAGGAATGCAACAAAACGAGTACAGGGGACTAAGATTCATGACTCAATTTTCCTTTTTATAGAGGAGATACGAGTGTGCTAAGGCTAAGAAGCCATATTCGTCCATTTTTCATATTTGAAGGGTGACTCTCCTAACTTAGTCAAGCAAATGAACTAGCCTATTTCTAATATTTCTTAAATGGAATGCTAGTCTAAATGTCATATTTCGCATATAGGGATAAGAGATATACATATAGAGGAAATATCATGCAAAATGGTAAAAATCCTGAAAAAATGAAATGTAGTGATTGTCACGCAAACATAATCTAGCGCGTGGATGATCCCTAAGGATCTAGCATTGGACTACCCCATGTTTATAAGTTTTCACTAGCGCTGGACTAGTGAGAAGTAGGGGAGAAAGGCCACAACTAGCATTGAACTAGTATGGTGGCGTCATGCTGTTATTATAACTAAATAAATCATATAAAACATAATTAAAACAAGTAAACACATAATGCACATAGAACACATAACACATAGGCATAATTTCTAAATGCAAAACCCTAACGAAAGCAAATAAATACATAAGCACACAAGCATGCAGGCACACAAGCAAATAAAAGCAAATAGAGACGTAACTATTACATTCGGGGTCCTAACTACAATCTAGGGGGTAAGAATGAAATAATAACCTAATCATTACATTTATCTAACTAATTATACTTTTGGTAAAAATTAAAATCTATCTACTACATAGTCTATCTAAATACATGTTTTGAACCCCTATCTATTACAATTTGACATTTAAATGCCTCTCAAATAATCATCAAAATTAAATTAAATATATGAAATTTAAAACAAATAAAACGAATAACTAAAAGAAAAATCACTCACAAACATGCAATTACACACATAAAAACACATAAGAGCACAAGAGAACTTAAAATAACACAAAAAGATACCTCCCTTGAAGTAGTAGCTAATGGGGGTTGGATTTGCCCTATTTAACTCCAAAATTAACAAAAATGATCAAGACACCAATTTAATTAACAAATAAATCATAAAGAAAAGAAAATAAGCATGAAGTCTATCAATTGAAGCATTTAAATGAAATATAATTAATAATTAAAGAAGAAAAACAACTTCTATTTAAGAAATCAAATCTGTCAGGGACCTAATTACAAATATTGAGAAAGTTTTTGGGGTCAAATTATAATTATCGCAAATATTAGGTCGAAATCAAAGCAAAATAAAGTTCTAAAAATTAATTAAACTCTAATTATCTCCTAAAACAAGAAAATAAACTTGTCTAAAACATGGTTAAAACATAAGAAAATGATTGAATTTCCAAATGGTAAAATTGATTGATGTTTTCATATTTTTGGACCATAGTAGAATTAAGCAAAAATCAGGGGGTCAAAATGCAATTTTTTGAAAACTACATGCATCTGGTTCGAAGAAGCCTTCTGCTACAACTTCCGGGGTTTCACTAGCTACTCTTATTCAAGCACAAGAAAATCAACCGCAAATTTAAACGAAGCCCATGGATTCATCAACTAACATAGGAACTTCAACCCAACAAGAAAAACAACGTAACAACATGAAATTAATGGCTCAAGACCCCCCCTCTTCCTTTTCTTCTCGGGTTTGCAAGCAGAAAAAGAAACAGACAACTTTCATTTTTATATTCTAAACAAATCCCCGAAAACATGACTCAGATCATGAGCTACAAAACTTACAGAGATAAATAAAAAACAACATTGGTGGCCTTTACATCAACTTTCCAACTTTTGCATCTTTTAATAGATGCATCAGACCCAATAACACGCATAAGGCAAGTGCAAAACTCATGAAGAAATCATCTGACAAGGTCCTTGTTTAATGAGTTCAACTCTTTTTGCTTGTGGATTGCAGCAAGCAAGGGAAGGATTAAGAGTTACCTTTGATGTCTGGAGATGCAAAATAGACGCAGGAAATTCGAGGGGAGTGAGATTCAAAGCTAGAATCTGGAAGCCAAAACCTTTGTTGCAAAAATTTCAACAGTGTCAAGGTCCAGAACTTAGGCTACAATTCGAAAAGGCTGGGGACGTTTTTTCCTTATCTTTTCAGAACAAAGGTTGTTCTACTACATCTGATGATAGTGTAGAAAAAAAGAAATCACTCAAAAAACTAGAAATCAAGGTCGAAAATTGATCGGGAAAAGGGCTGGTCGACCAGCTTGATCGAAGATTTTTCCAGTAGAAAAATTTTTCCTTTCTTCCCTGATTTTCTCTTGTTTGTCTCTCATCTTTCTCTCTTTCGTTTTCCTTTCTGTTTTTCCTCTTTGATCACCCCCAGATTCTCCTCTCCTCATCTCTTTTTCTTGTTTTCTCCTTTTTTTCTCCCCCTTTTTTTCTCCTTTCTGTGACAGCCCCACCTTCCACTAAGGCGAATCAAAGGGTTCGACGGACCGCCTGCCCAACTCTCGCCAGGACTCGTTCACTCTCTTCAAACCAAAATAAGATATGACCTCGAGGAAAAGTGAAATATCAAATCCCAAACTTGAAACGCATACTTACATTCATTTCTATCTCAAAATAATATACAATCCCAAATAAAACGAAAGTTCTCAGTTCTTAATACATCCAACCCTATCCAAGCATTAGCGCGAGAAAATAAAAAAAAAAACAAATTCAAAAGAACTAGTCCAGGCTAGTCTGCACAGATCTCACGCTCGCTTGCATCCCCTGTAAGGAAAACAAAACTAACGGAATGAGCTAAAAATTCAGCGAGGTTCCGTACGCATAATCAAAGCAAGTAAACAAGGACATAAATCAGATAATAACAAGTCATCCAAAAAGCATTTACAATATAAAGCAATGATAACACATTCATTATAAGGATACATGCTCACGTGGAGCTATTCGTTCGTTCATTCATTCACCGACCATTTTCTTATTCCTCCAACATTAAAAATTTACATTTGTAAGTGAAAACCCCTCCATTGTTCTTGCCATTCATTCATTCATTTCATTTTCCCCCTACTAGACATTGGCCAGTCTCCACCAATCTTCGTGGTTATACTCGAGTATACCAAACATTAACCCAGGGTCACCAATCGCCCGACCGAGTCCGTTTCTGGCTCGAGTTGACCGGCAATGAAGGGCAAGGGACCAGTTCAGCCAAAAGGCTTACATTCATGTACAAGTAGTATTTAAATATTTAATCATTTAATCATTGTAAATTTCACATTCATTTACGTCAAGTGCGATAAAGTACACACTCGCCTAGCAAAATTCATTTTTAGAAATCATTGAAAACATTTAACATTTAATCCAACATTCACAAATAGTCACATAGTCACAACAATCCACATAGTCATTGGAAATATAACATACAAAGAACACTCACCTATTTAAGCAAAATAACGTCCAAAGTTTCCTTCCGGATAATACCCTCAATCACCAAAAAACCCTAATAATAACCAAGAGAAAATATTACAGTTAAACCATCCAAAGTTTAGGTGAACCAAAGAAAATCCGAATAACTACTAGTACAAAGTATAAGTATAGTTTTGGAAGTGAAGAGAGTACATTTAAACCAAAGGACATGAGTAAAATATTTGTAAAACTTATGCTCGCTCGTAAAACTTTGAAATCTCTATTTGAGTCGAAGAAACGAAGAAAATGTATTTCTATTAGTCGTAAATTTCATTTTTTCAAGGGTACAAGTTTCGGCCAGATTCTAACTTATATACCTCTAATAAAGTAGACTTGAATACCTTAGATGATTCAAGTTAGATTCATCCTCAACCCTTACTCAAGTCGCGAGTACATCTATCTAGCCCTCGAGTGCAAATTTGGGCAGCACGCCCTTGGTATTTACCTATTTTCTAGCCATTTATGGCTTCATTATTTTCCTGAATCAGCCCCCAAAATCACACACAAAAAAAATCTCATTACAATAGCCGTTCAATAGGCTAAAAGTCATTCCATTACAAAACCAAGTTAGAAAAGTGACCGGAAATAAAGTGTAAGGTAAAGAACAAAATGACAGGTTTGACGTCTCTTAGCGTATCGGTCAAAACTGAAGCTATGATTATAGGATTGGGGTAAAATTTATACCATTTCGAAGCTAAGACAAAGGGCTACAACTTTCATGAAGACAACTCAGTCCGGTTCACTGTTTATCTAGGTCGAATTTACAGATTACAGAACCAGAATTTCACCATTAGGCTGGTTAACAACACTGTGTTCAAATGACAATAACTCAGGCTACACAAGTCCGATTGAGGCGTTTTCGGATGCGTTGGAAAGCTAAAACATAAGAATACAACTTTTGTATTTTGGTCAACTGCTGATTTGATATGGATCAAGGTGAAAAATGAAGCCAGAATGAAATGTCAAAACTGTCCGCAAAACTCTACCTATGGTAGTCAGGGGTATTTTTGTCATTTCACATGCTACAGTGCTTGGATTGAGCTGAAATTTTATAGGCAGCTATAAAACATCATTTCCTACAAACTTTTATGTTTTAAGCTAAGCCCAATTCAGTCTCCATCATGGCCGAATGGAACTGATCAGCACAGGGCAGATTACTACCCAATGGAAACCCTAAGCTGGAATTTATGCACACCAACTAGATATTTCTTTAAGCAAAGTAAACTAGCACCTAAACACAAGATTTTTCATACATCAAAGCTAGTAAATCATGGCCAACCATTACACATCACATGAGGGCAGAAAATTCTCTAAGAAAACTGAAAATTCCTCAATCATTACTTCAAATCACAATAGTCCTCATAAAACTACATATTTCTCATTTCCAAACCACTAATATGCAATTACTAGAAGTAAAGAAGGATTTTCTTGACAATATACCTTATGACCATAAGGAAAAATGGTAGCTTAGACCTTCCTCCTCCAAAATAACTCCACCAAAGCCTTTAAGCTTCCTTAGTGATCACTTGTATGGAGTAGTTTGTGATTTGGTTGGTTAAAACTCAAGATTGAAGCTAGCAAGTGAAATAGAAAATGAAGTTTTTTCTCTCTTATTTTGCTCCTCAAACAGCCGGCCAAGACCAAGAAAAATGGGAGAAAAATTGGGTCAAAATTGGTTTTAGTAAAGGTGAGAAGGTCTTGGTCAAATCTAACCTCCAACCGGCTTGCGACACGTGGCACCTTAGATGTTTTAAACTTATCTTCTCACTCCCAATGGTTAATCTATCTAACTAACCTCTAATCATCTCCTAGCACCGTAAAAAATAATAACATTTAGCACAAAAATCACTTAGTCACCAAAAATTTATCGCGCTAACGGGTCCCACGTCTATAATGCACTTCAAATTTAACGTACACTAACTTATACTAGGAAAATGATTTAAAATTGTACTTACTTATCAAAATGCATAGAAAATTTAATATTTTAAAGGACAGTATAAAAATGTAAGCAAGGAAATAAAATAATACTTAGAAAATGTGAAAATTTTTGAGTTCTCACACTTTCTCCCTTTCTTTCTTTTTTTGCCCCGAAGCTCCTTTTTTCCTTGTCCGAAGCTTCCCCATGGTTTTTCCTCTTCTTTCCAGATTTTTCCCCTACAAAACTCCACAGCTGTCCTTACCACCTAATCTCTTACAAGTGTTGTGGTGTGCAAAAGGGCAAAAACACATGGCAAATATTCCCTCCAACCACTTAGCTATCTTGCATGCATTCCACTTATTTTCTTGTTTTTTCTTTTACTTTTCAAGGTAAAAATTTAGAGTAAACAAAAATGTTAAATTCTTTTTTGAGATTTGCCTTGCCAATTTTCATTTTATTTTGAAAAAATTGAACTTAAAAAGATTTAAAAAAATAAATTTTTGTGAGAATTTCTTTTTCCAAAAATTTAATGCAAAAAAATGTTTTAAAAAATGATGATCCTAATTCAATAAAAATAGCTAACTATCATTTTGCGAACTTTGGTTAAATAAAAATAAAAATTAAATTAAATTAAAATTTTGGTGTCTACACCCGTGGTGAGGCATCAAAGGGGGAGTACTTCCCAACGTTCTGAAGCTATTTTCTTTGACAACACTAAATTCACAACTCGAAAGAATCAGGAGTGGCATGAAGAACATGCGAATTTAGTGTTCATCTTTGAGAAGCATATCAACCCAGAGATCGAGACGGCTTATCGCATCACGAAGGTATTTAACTAATTCGAATAGGCACCCATTATTTCTCTGCCTCCTCATTACTATCTGAACTTGGTTTGAGAGTTTTATGCCAATATAGTCAACAAGGCAAGCCATAGTGGAGAGATGGTGGACTCTTGGGTTCAGAGTACTTGCATAGTTCTCACTCGTGATCTCCTATCTCGTATATTGGGATGCAATGATGATGGACCAGTTGTCGACTTGAAGAAAGGATTCACTACTCCAAATAACAGATGGGATCCTTCACACGCTATGTCTCGATTTGGTATCAAGTACCAACTTTTTCGTTCCTCAAGAAAAGTGACTACAGTTGCTAATGTTTTTGACACATGTCATCACCTCATTATTTATATGATAGCTCACAATGTGATTCCCAAAAAAAGTGGTCATACAGAGGTAAAAAAAAGTGACATTTACTTTTTAGACTACATGTTTCACAACTGAGAATCTCCTTTCACCCAAATCCTGCTCCCAAATATCATCATCAATTATATAAGGATGACGGCAAGGAGACATACGACCTCCTTCAACCTTGGATTTCGATGTCTTCTTTCTTTCATTTTCGAGTACATCGGTGTTAATTTGGCTAGAGTCACTTGAGTGCATGTTCGCTCTAGTGAAGAGCTAGCAATTTCTACACTCCATGGGGTAGGTATCGCCACGGATCACATTATTCTGCCTAGGAGAAAGAGACGATAGAGCATTGCACGTTCTCGTCAAGATGAAGTTGGACCTTCTACTTCTGCATCACCACCTCCTTCATCTTTTCAATCAAATTGGTAGAGGCATTTTAGTAGACTTGATGACATAGAGTCTCAGTTGGCCTCGATTGACGTTTGGACACATTGTATGGAGGATCGACAGTGATGTGATGAGCAAGGAGAAAACGAGTTGACCTCTTGATTCATTTCTCTTTTGTTTCTATGTTTCATTGTAGTTTTTTTTTTATCTATTTTCATTGTAGGAGTTTAACTTGAACTTATAATTTTGCATCTGGACTTGTGGCAATATTAGTAGATGTTGGTTGTTGATTCGTTGATGGCTTGTGAATCATGGTTGAACTAGATCTCAACCAATGAATTGAGGAGTGACTTGTTCTTATTTTTGTTATTTTCTTTCCCTACACATTGAGGGTAATGTTAAGTGTGGGGAGGAAATGGTGTTAAGTAGTGTTACTTTTGTGCTTATATGGTTTGAAATGTTTGGATTGGATGTTAGAAATCTGTCTTGTGCTTAGAATTGTTGATTCTTAGGTTTGCTGGTAGGAAGTTACGTCCAGTATTAAGGATAAACTCTGTCAAAATTTTTTCAAAATCTTATCCAAATTTCAAAATTTTTCCCAAATTTTTCATAATTTGTTCACTCGAGTCCACAATTGCATTAAGTTCATGTCCCTTTTGTTTTAAACTCCCTATGTAGGTGAGATGATTCAGGTAATTTGAAAATTCAATTCTCACTTGATTTGGAAACAATTATTATGTGATTAGGATTATTGTATGTGAGAAAGTATATCTTGTAAAATAGAAAAAATTATGCCTAAATTTTCGATTGTTAAATGAGATCTCTCATCTTACTTACTTTTACAAGTAATTGATTTGTGTAGTTACTAGAATTATTTTCTTCCTAATGTTTACCTTATTGAGGGAAGTATTGTTCATCATCAAAAAACAAGGAGAGAATTGCTCCAACAAATTCTTGTACTGAGTAACCGAGAGTTTTCATCTACAAATGTCGACTTTCCCGTAAAAATGTATTTGAATTAGGAGTACTAAGTGAATGTTGAGTAACCGGAGATTTTCATCTAAAAATGTTGATTTTCGCATCAAATACATCTTCACAATTTAGGAATAAATAAAATAAAA
The DNA here is from genome assembly GCF_036785885.1 of Coffea arabica. Lineage (NCBI taxonomy): Eukaryota > Viridiplantae > Streptophyta > Magnoliopsida > Gentianales > Rubiaceae > Coffea > Coffea arabica. The sequence continues at coordinate 33,641,117 of NC_092321.1, forward strand.
ATAAAGTGAATAACTCCCTTTTTAAGATTTGTGAAGCTAAATATCTTATTTTGAAGGAAGAAAATCTCCAAGGTGACTATATAATTTAGTTATTTGTGAAAGTAGGTCAGATAGAGAGATTAAATTTGTTTGGTTGAACTTTGGGTATAATTATCTCTCTTCTACATGATGTGATGAGTACTGTGGGTAATATGAAAGGATGTATAATGAAAGTTTGCCAAGTTGAGAGAGATTGAATTTCAAGTTCACTTGATTCAATTCACTCTTAAATCATTGTTGGATGATTTTTCCAATTTTTTGAGGACAAGCAATAATTTAAATGTGGGGGAATTTAATAAATGTTTATTATGTTTGGTTTTAAGTAGTATTATGTCTTTATTTTTGGTATAAATTATGTTTTTTTGAACGGTGTAACTTGCTTTCTAAGTCTCTAAATTTTGTGAGTTTCATTTGAACAGTTTAATGTGCAAATTTGGTTATATTTCTAGGATTTGAGAAGAGTTATAAACATTGGATCGAGTAGGATTCATCTAAACTCCATTAGTGCATGATTTAACGATGATTTGGAAAGGAAATAGGGCATCAAATGAAAGTATTATTAGTGCAATGCATGAACAAAAATGCGGATACCTTGCTTGTGATCTTACTAGTGAATTGGAGGAAAAAAAAAAAAAAATCCAGAAAACGTTACTAAACTGAATATGCGACCTCCAAATACGTGAGCTTGAGCTCATGTATTCCATAGGTCACGTATTCTCCCCTGTTTTTTGCAACTTGCTCTACTTTCACACAACTTTCCAACTCAATTTCAGCAAAGAATTTTCAACTGCACACGCTTAAGAATCTTTATGAAAGTGCATAGGAAGCTTTATGTCATTTTCATTAAGCACTTTTTAACTCTCTTAAAAACTATACACTTAAGAATCATTGAAAGAGAAGAGAGAGCAGTCTAGAATAGTTTAGAAATAGCACTTAGTTATTTTTCTTTTCTTAGGAGAAAAACTTGTAAGAAACACTTAGAGATTTCATTATACAACTCATTTGTTGAAGGAATAGAAGATCTTGGGAGCTTGTTCATCATCTTGGCTAAGCTTTCTTTATCTATCTCTTTACTTGTGATTCATTATGTGTTCATGCAATGAAGCTATGTTCTTTCTTGTCTTATATCACATGAGTTGCTAAACTTCTAGATCTAAGAAGTAGATGAAACTTGTGGTTAATTGATATGAGTTGAACATGATTTACACTTGTACCTCTTGTATTAACTTGTCCATTTATGCATGCTCATCACTTGTTGTTGCTTGATTACCAATAGTAAGTTCTTAGTTGTTGTTACACAATGAAAATTGGTAATAATGATGGAACAATAAAAATGGAGCTTATGGGGTAGACTCATTAGAATAGATGTGCACTTAAATGGATTGTTTTTGCATTTCATGAAGAACAAAGGGGTAGATCTAGTTATTCACCCGGAGAATAGGGAAAACTATTCTAGTTTAAACCACTACATCATCAAGGTGAGTTTTGGTAAATATGGAAATAAATCCCTAGTTAAACAAGAGTAATAACAAGAGGTAAATCTACTCACTTGTATCTTTTGTGCCATAAGTGGATTTTATACCCTAGACTTAAGTATTTGGTAAATTTTCTCCATTTTTCTTGCAAATTATCTAGTTGAATAAGGTAGTTAGTAAGTAGTTGTGATTTCTTGTGCTTTCATTGATAATTAGTCTAAAGGAAAAAATGCACTTTTCATCCTCAAAGGTTGGGTTGATGACCAATTTCGTCCTCAAAGTTTCACCAAGAATACATTTCATCCTCAGAGTTCCTAAATTTTGGCCAATTAAGGACAATTGATAGAATAATACTCAATTTGAACGGAAAGCTACACGTAAGAAGCATGCCCCATTAGAACCAACTTTGCATTCAACAAAAAATGGGTAAAACTTGTTCTTGCTTCATTTATGTCCTCTCCGCTCCTCTTCTTGTTGTAGTCCTAAAAAAGTTTCTAACCACCCTCACCATTCTAAATCCAATCATTTGCTGGCAAAAAGGTTGACATAAATGGTCGACATCCACTTATTCATGGGTTATAGATTACTTGGATTTGAGTATCTATACAAACGCATTAAATTAGCCCATCCCATTTTATTTTATTTTATTTTTAGTTTTTACCTATCAAAAAAATATATAATAGAGGAAACCTTATTTGCAAAAATAGAGGAAAGCCATAAAAATCTGGTAGGTTGTTGTTTTTTTTTTATCTTGTATAGAAACTACCAGCTGTTTATAACTTTAATTGTAGGGATAATTTCAGCAACTTCAAGGGAGGCTTTTGACTATTGCAGGTAAGTCCTCTCTAATTTAAAAGATTACACTTACCTTCTCTACTATTAGCATTTCAGTAACAATATAAATCCACTATGCTAAATTTGTCCTAAAAACCCTAAAATACCTCTTTGTTAGTTAGAAGGGGGGAAAACTCGCACATGAATTTATTCCACATTGCAACTATTGCAATCGGCACAACTACCACCCTAACGAAGTCAATAAGTCACTTTAACTTAATTCTCGTATTCTAATAATTTCGAAAGCCCAACTTTGCAACCCTAAAGCTTCCTGTGCAAATCAATTATGACAATTAACATTTTCATTCAACCTAATCTTTTTCCTCAATTTTTTTTGCCTAAATTTTGCATCTAAATTGACCAATGTCATTATTCAAATTCAATCAAAATAGATGCAACCTTTTTTATGCTAAAATAATCTAACCCACCAAAAATACCAATATGGAGCAACCAAAAGTAACATTAGAGACCACATTCTATGTTTTTAGGCAAATTTGATTATAGTTCTTATATCCCAAAATTCTTTTTTTTTTTCACAATGGTATAATAGTGTAATCTTCCTCAATCTATGTTTCTTTTTCAGCCATCATTTTTATTTTCTTGTTTATACTCTGTATTACCGCCATTCTTTTCATCTTTATTTAGTTTGACAATAAATATGCTTTGACAACCTGTCGTTTACCAATTTCAATTCAATAATACTTACAAAAAAGAAAAACAAAAACAAAAAAAAAGAGAGGATCTATTTCCATAATAATGAGAATTCGGGATGTATTAGATGGTTGTGTGGATGGTGACTGTGAAAAAAAAGTGGACTATAAAATACAGGAGAGAAAAGGTAAGAGAGAGGATCGAAGAGAGAGAATAAGAATTTGTTTTGTATGGTAGCAGTTGTTTAAAAATGAAAGCTTAGTTTTAGTTGTAGGTTTTTTTAGAAATTATCTATAAGTGAAGGATATTATAGTCATTTTACTGCATGAATGGAGATTAGTGTAATTATTCAAAACTAGGGGAGGTGAGTGAAATTGTCAGAAACCTCAGGGGAGGCTTCTGAAAGTATCCCTTTCTTTTATCTTGTCCAAAAATTATCACCTTTTTATAACTTCTTTTTTTTACCTTCTCTAGAAATGAAAAAAAAATACTAGCTATGCATGGGATTCTTTGTGGGTTTCTTTTATTTCCCATAAACTGTCAGCTATTTGTTGCTTTTGTCCATTATTTGAAAAAAACTACCAGTTATTTATGGGTATGATTTTCAGTTCCAACCTAAAATAGGCATTATATAAAAAGACCACCAATTGTTTTTATCTTCATGCTGATTTACATGTCAATAAGGTAAGAAGGAAAATTTTGGTACAGTTTTGCCTTAAATTTTAACAATACGAAGTAGTAACCAAATTGGATATTGTAACCAAATTAATATAACCAACTAAAACCATAAAAAAAGAAGAGGCATAGGCTTGTCGAAAATGCATTCCAAGTGGTCCTTGAAATGGCTGCTACTGAATATGGACCATAAACAAAATAAAGTAAAGGTATAGAATTTAGAATTCAAAAGTTATAACACTAGTGTCTGCACTTCCGAACGGGTTTTATCCCTTTTTTGTTGGTTCTAACAGAGCATACTTCTCACGTGCAGCTTTCCTTCCAAATTGAGTGTTATTTTGTCAATTGTCCCTAATTGGCCAAAATTCAGGAACTTTGAGAATGAATGTATTCTTGGTGAAACTTTGAGGACGAAATTGGTCATCAACCCAATTTTTGAGAACGAGAAGTGCATTTTTCCCTTAGTCTAAATAATAGAGTAAGGACCTAGTACTTGCAATATTTGCTTCTCGTGAGATTAACCCGATATATGTCCTAAATTACCATTTTAACCTATATACTTGCAGTCAAATAGGTATATTTTGGATTTAAACTTGCACTTATATCAAAAGTCCGTCAGATATCAGTCATTGTTATATTCAAATATATGTTGTAATTACTAATGCTTTCTAATGCTATTTCTTATGAATTCTCACCACAAAATTTGTAAAGCTGCAATCTTACTTGCGCTTCCTCTATCTATCAACAATTTCCCTCTTGTTAACTCTAATACTCAATCCTATAAATCCTTATACATCTTTTGAAATTATTTCTATATATCAATCCTATGTAGTAAGTAGTAGGGAGTTTTAAACACCCATTAATAGGATCTGTGGAGGATAGGACTACATTATAAATTGGAATTTGAAAATTGTAGAGAAGTTGTTTAATTCAATGTCAAAAAGGATCCCAAAAAGGGTTTGGAATAGTTTCTAAACGTCAATGGGATTATTTTTGAGTGAAAATCATACCTCATCCAAGTTTTGTCGCTAGTTGTTTTGTTTGTTCATTGTTGGTTTCAATTTCACTATCACTTTAATATAATTGATTTATGAACTACAATCTAAGAATCACAACTTTAACGCGCACACTTTGATCTCAAATTGGTATAAAATTGATATATATTTTTTAGATTAAATACATAAGAAAAAAACTTCAATAATAGCTTATGCCCGCCACAAGTACACGTTCTGGCGCATCATGCGTGTTTTAGCCTCTAGTACCATTTGTTAAGTCACTAAAAAACTCTCTAATTTACGAGACTTAACATACAAAACACATTATGAACAGACTTAAGTACACATAAAATCAAATGCAAATTGAACATTAATTAAAAACACAGAGTGTTAGAACTCATTGGTAATTACTTCTTTTCACATAATACAAAATGAAGAAGAAACAATAACTTAAAGTGGAGCAAAAAATTCATTTTTGTATCTTAGTACTTTTCACAAATAGTAGTAATTAAGGGCAAATATATGAAGCTAAAAGTGGATTGCATAAATCATTACCATATCTTAAATAAGGGTACAATAATCTATTGTCTATTTTTTTTTCGAAAATGACAGATGATTTTATAGATAAAATAGGCTTTACAGTATTTGAGCAATGGCTTAATTAGCTATACAAAGTGTACTACGACACTTAAGGAGTAACAAAAGTTCTTTCCTAGGGATGGCAATGGGGGCGGATGACCGCAGGCACCCGCCCCGCGGGGGGCTAATGGGGAGGGATTTGGGGCGGGGGCGGGGGGAATTTTTTCCCCCGCGCTTAGAAACGGGGCCGCCCCGCCACCCGCTTTTAAAAAATAAATATATAAAATATATATGTATATAATTATATATAAAATATATAATTTAATTAGTTACAAACTTATGATAATGATATTATTAGTTATATGTATTATATAATGTCTATTAGTATATATCATATAATTGATATTATTAATTATACTAATAATTATATATGTGTACTAATACAAATTATTAATTGGTTATACTAAATTTACTAATACATTTATACTAAATCCCTAATTACACTTAATACAATAACATTTTTTTCTTAAAAAAGCACAAGCACAATAATGAATTAGTGATTGTATATGTGCTAAAAGTGAAAACTTGACTACTTTAATTATATTTATTTCATCATGTTGGATTGTATTCAAATAATTTTTGTTTGATTATTTTTATAAGTTTCAATTGTAAAATTACAATGAATAATAATTTGATAATGTGTTGATATTTTAGTACTTGATTATTTGCTAAAATTTAACTATAATAAAATTATATAATAAATTTTTATTACCCCCACGGGGGCGCCCGCGGGGGAAGCGGGGCGGGGGGAGCGAGGGACGGGGGATGGGGGGAATTTGTAGGCAGTGGGGCGGGGGATTGGGGAGGGGTCCCCCGCCCCGTTGCCATCCCTATTCTTTCCTTATCTCTAAATATGCCAAATGCATATAGGCTAAGACTATTACATTGATCCCTACTATCGGAATTTCCTACATAAAAAGAGCACAATTGAAACAAGTTAGCTAGTGCAATGATGTCCTCCACCAATGTGAACGTATGAATATCTTCTCTTGTGCCCGACTTTATCAAAGCAATGAGGTGTTTGTTATCACATGAGATCTTAATCCGTTGCCATCGCATTTCTCTTGCTTTCATCAGGGCCAATCTTACAGCTTCAGCTTCATCTTGAATTTTCTAATATGAGCTTCTCTCCACCAAAGTCCATTTAGCTCTGGGTTGAGCTCCATTTAGCTTAGTTGCAATTCCAATTCCTAGATTGTGTTCCTCTTTAGAGCTTTTTGTAGCTATCTGGAGTTCAACATAGTCCTTTTCAGCAATTCCTTCCTCCCTCACCCTTGCTATTGCTTCACTTGTTTCTGGTGTGCTTCTAGTTACCTCTCCTTCTATTCAAGGGAGGCACAAATACTATTTTTTTTGTTTCATATTTTTGGGGAGTTCAAAGAACAAAAGAAAAAAGAGAGAGATTTGTTACACTTTGCACCTCAAATGTTGCCAAATCACACTTTGCAACTCGAGCTTTTAATTTTCACAATTTACTACCTTCAACTTCTAATATTTTTGCATAATCCACTGTATTTAAATAAGTTCCAATATATTAAGGTAAGTTTTATTTGGCTAATAATCGCTAAAAGTCTCTTTCAACTCTTGCCATTGCCTTTTTGTTATGAGGAAAGGTGTCAAAATGCACGTTCCTCTCACATCTAAAGCTAATAAAAATCTTTTGTTTTCCTACTATAAGAAAATATATCTCTCTTTTCCTATAATAAAATATAGGATTTTCATTAGCTTTGGACCGAAATAAAAGCATGAAACTTAGCGTCTTTCCTTATAAAAATAAAAAGCATTTAGGAACAAAATAAAAGTAGGATTTGAAGATTTTCCTTTTTTAATTAATCATTGGCTAAATAAGATCTACCTTAACTCATCAGAATTTAGTTAGTTTTAGCAATTGTAAAAAAATAAGATGTTTAAGGTGGATACTGAAAAGCTAGGATGGATAAGGGTGGGCAAAATTATCCGCTAATCCAAAAATCCACCATATCCGATTTGATCCGAAAATTAACTCGATTTGTATAATTTGATTATGTCAAAAGAGGGTTAGATACCCGCTAAGATGTGGGGCAGGTTAGCATCACATAATTAAAAACTTGCGGGTATCCTAAAAAATAATAATTTAGAGCTAAATAAGTAATTTCATTGAACAATTTGTATTACAAATATGAGAGACTATTTATTTACAAGATTCATTTGTAAAGATCATGATCTTATGTTTTATAGAAAAGATTTTAACTAATATGGAACGTATTTTTAAAAAAATGTGCTATTTATTTCAAATTTTTATTGATTTTAAATTCTTTTAATTTTTTCCTTTATCTTGTATTCTCTTTGCATGCTTGTTTCTTGGTGGGAAACTTTTTTGAGAAAAAATCTTTATTAAATCTTAGATGAATGTATAAAATATAAAATTCAATTAGTATAAATTATTTTTTTTAAAAATTAAATGATAAGTGGGGTGGAATAGGTACCCGTTGATCCAACCCTATTTCAGTGAGTACCCCCGCTGATATGTTGGGTGGATAATGGTTAGAAAATAACTGGCTCGCAAGGTATGGATCAGATTAGCTAAATGGTGAAAGAGACGAGCACCCGACTCACGATCACCTGGAAGAGGCTTGAAATTTGAGCATAGGGCCTAAACTGCAATTAGCCCAAACCAAAAAAGAACCTTAAAATAAAAAAGAAACTTTTCTTTTAAATGGTATAAGAGTATAAATTTAGGGGCAATGTTCCTTCGAGGCTGTACCAGCTCGGTTGCTTGCTTGTATCAATGAGACTGTTTCATTGTGAGGAAAGATTTATCGCCGACTCTCTCAAGGACAGAAAAAAAAAACGAAAGATAAATTGTTTTTGAGTCTGAAATAAATCTTCTAATTTTTTACAGTTCATAATACAGGAGGAGTTTTTTTTTTTTCTTTTCTTCCTTTGGGTTTTTTTTTTCTGCACTTAATTTTGATCAATGACGTCTCGGACTTTGAGGAGAAGGCTTCACCATGGAGATGTTGACGGGAAAAGGGACGAGCATTTGGATTGTTCGGGAGTAGATCCTTTGAATGAGCCGTTACTTGGGAATCAACAATACGACCATGATAAGGCTTCTGAGGTTTGTTGTTGATGTATTTTGATTCTATCGATTTATGGAAAGAAGAAGCAGTTCAGAATTTTTGTTAATTGGTATAATTAGGGTTAGGGTTTTATTGAATCATACTTTGTTTGTTGTGTATATGCAGCTCAGGTATGGGAGACATAATCCCATTCAGAAATTAGGGAAAAATTGTGAGAAGGGCATGTTCTGTTGCCTATTTGCCTAATTAACAGAGAGGGGAGGATAATTTTGGATGAGTGAGTTTTAAGGCCAAAGGGCATTGGTACTAATTTTTGTAGCAAATGAACAATTTTTTTTTTGTTTCTATTAAATTGGCAATGAAGTGCTACCCTTTGACTATTTTTTTTCCAGTTATGATGGACGTTTTGGCTTTTTGGTTTAGGATAAATGGAAGACTGGTATGGGCTAATTTCTTGTAGACTTAGTAGGAACTAAGTGAATCAAGACGGATTGGGGAGCCCTATGAGTTCACCTATTGTATGGAAGGAATTTAGATGCTTTTAGGAAAGTAGAAAAAGTAGGTAGTTGGGAGCTTTTGTTGGCTTATTTTGTTATGTCTTTTCTTTATAGGAATGTACACTTGCAGATCTTTTGGATGATGGACGGAGCAGAGAAAACTTGCACTGGGCAATGCTTTTTTCTCAATTAATTGCACAATGGGCTCAGTGGTTGGGTATGTGCTGTTTAATATCCCACCCCCTTCCTTCTTCATGGCACATTGTGTCTTAATTGTGGTCTTGCACCTGTAATGCTGCAGGAAACTTTGTTAAGATCCACCTATGTTAATTTTCCTGCCTCAATTTGTCAAAGTTTGTTATGCTTTTTTAAATGTAACTAAGGCTGTTGAAGAAGGATGTACATGTTATGCAATGACCAATTGGATAGGTTTAGCGATTTGTGTTGAGATTGTCTCAGAAGATATGTCACTTTCAAATGGGAAAACTAAGCAAAAATTTGTTATACAGAATAGCATGCTACGAGTTTTTCTGGTTGAGATGTGTCACTTGCAAATGGGAAAACTAAATAAAAATTTGTTATACAGAACAGCACACTGCGATTTTTTCTGGTTATTGTTATTTTCATGGGAAAACTTGCTAATCGACCATGTTATGGTTAAATTAAATCTGAAATTTCAGTTTTGCTTCATGGTTTTAGAGGTTTTGCTGCATGTCCGACATATGTAATAGGTGGGATTGAACAATCAGACCCATAGGCATTGATTGAGATCTGTGTCAACTCAGATTGTGGATTAACTGATTCCTCTTAACGCATTTACCTGTTTCATAGGAGAGTATTAGTAGTTAGTGAGGATTTTATCGTCATTGCTTTTCTTTCTCATTGTGCATGCAAAAGTAATTTGTTAGCTGAACAGTTATTGGCTTGTTAGAGTGATAGTGATCTAAATATCAATCATCAAGCATAAAAGGTCGTTTGTATGGTGGGGATTTCTGCCTTTTGAACAACAGAAATTTCTTATAATGTGAGGATTGCCATAACTTTTGGAAATTGTGGTCATCTATAATTACAATGCTTTTCCTTCAAATAAATGTATAATGTTTCTATCTTAGTTTAATTTTGTTTATTGTTCCAACTATTGTTAATTTTAGTTAGATGTATTAATTTGTTTGTTTCCCAACCATGGTCCTATGGGACTCATTTATCAAGTCAGTTTGTAGTTGAGCTTGAAGCACTTCTGGAAAAGTATGACAAATGTAATCACTTGGGAGCATGCCTTGAATTCTCAGAGTAATCATGTGGGAGCATGCCATGAACTCTTGAGTTCAAAAAGTTAAAAAAGATTATCCTGAATTTTGTGCTCACAGCACAAGTGCGACAATTTGCATATATGTTAAGCATCACAGAACACTGATTTAGGCTTGTTTGATGATGAAAGGACTTTTGGTTATGTCGGTTGAGGTGCATCTATACTTGGGCTGTTGATAGGGAAATGCTGACCTGTGAAGTTGTGTATTGGGTATCACCCATCCGATTTGACCTTCCTAACCAAGAATTGGTAGCATTGTGATGCACTGAGATGGTAACACATCCCATGAGTAACTAAATCAACTGCTTGAATTTGTTCCTATTAATCTGAAGGGAATTTTTTAAGTGGTTATTGGAAATGTATCTCAGCCCAGTATTAAGTATTACTTTGTCAAATGGTTTGATATGTATTAAAATCAGCAGCTTTATATAGAACTACTTTTAAGTATCATCTACTCCACTTGAAATTGTTTTGCTTTTGTGAGTGTTTCCTGAAGTATTGTCTACTTGCTTGCTTATCATGTGTCAACTAATATCTTCTCAACATTCAATTTATTCCTGTGGTGATTTACGTGTTTCTGTCTTCAAACCAGAAATACGTTTTGTGCCACATGAATCCACGACATTTTAATTGAAATGGAGAGATTACACATTCTACTTGTGCATGATATGCACATAAAATTGGTATAGGAAATAATATCTTACTCCTATCCTATGCTTATAGGTTACCAGTTTCTTTTTTTGGTTTCACATGTTTGCATTATTTTCTTGATTTTCTAGCATATGCAATTAGGAGAATTTACAGCTTAATTTTTTACTAACGTAGTTGTGATATCTGTTGTTATTAGAGCTTTGCTAGTTACAGCTTTTCAAGATTTTTTATTGCATTAGGCAAACATCTGTACTAATTTAAAGCTAAAGATACTATCTGTACTAATTTAAAGCCAGAAAAAGGGGTTTGGCATTAAACTTTCTTTATCGCTCTTTGGACTCAAATTGTAGACTCATAAGAAAGGGTAAAATTGCACCACCCAATCCAAAATGAAACCAAAACATAGCCTATGCTCCCAATTACCAATAACTGTCATGTTCTTAGATTTTTAAAGGCAGAACTACCAATCCTTCTCTCTCTCTCTCTCTTTTTTTTTAATAAATCTTTTGGCTTTCAGAAACATTGGGTGTGCCTTTCCCTTTAGTTTTTATAACTTTGAATAGGATTAATATTGATGCTTCATAGGATACAGATGATATGTTTTCAATTCAAGCATTTTAAGCTCATCTGAATATGCTCGCTGGGTTTATCAAAGCACTGCGAATTACCATGAACAGCCATCTTGTGCAGAATTTTTATTAGTTTAATGTTGCCTTATTGACAATTTCTTTTGCCGTTGGTAGCAAATATTGTTTTTGGATCTGGATCTTTTATCGGAAGGCTTCTGCCATTTGCTTCAGCTCCTCAAGATGGAGTGAAAAGGAAGATTTTACCACCTTTGCTGAGTCATTTACAGGTATCACTTGTTATTTCAGATCTCATTGGCAGTCTTCTTAAGAGAATATTATATCTGGAAATATCATAGGTACTCTACTGCTGGGAAAGTTTGTTCTTTCTGCTTTGTCTGGAATTATGACGAACTTAATATGGTTGTCAAATCTTTCTCGACACTTCTTTGGACAAGTGAATTGTATGGTAGCACTCAGAAATAGGTTGTCTTAGATCTTTATCACCACTGTGCAATTGGAGCTAGGAATTTTTGTGGAATATGCACTCATGATCCTTTGATAGCATAGCTTGGCTTAACATGCTCATATCTGGTTAGATTTATTCTCCCTGGATATATATCTGATACGAGAATATTTGCTTGTAAGCCTCTCCAATAGCTGCTCTGAGTAAGAATGTTTCTAGCAGCCCTTGTAACTTTTTTTAACTATCAGGATTTATCCTATATGCCACCTGATCAAGTCAAGAAAGAGATCTGAGAATCCAAACCTCAAAGATTTTCATGATTTTTCTCAAGCTTCAACTGACCTGAAGATTAACAGCTTAATTGGGAGCAAGAATTAGTTAATTTAGCTTTAGAAGTTACTATTATTTAGGTCTCAAAGGGTACTTTGGTCTTTTATTTGTCACGGGAAAATTTGAGAATCGCGTCTTTGAGTCTTTATTGGGTCGTTATTTTATTAGATAAGTAATTGGTGTCCTTGTTTGAGGGTAAGTTCCTAAAAGTTCTAGAGTTCTATAACTAGCTATTGTCCTATTCAGAATGGAAATTGGAGTGTTTTAGGGAGCTTTTGGTTTATAAATTCTTATTTCTTTATTCTTTACAGAGAATTTGATGAATAAAGATTGAATTTTGGTTCATTAATTGATTTATTCTTCTTCCCCTCTTCTGTTCCCACGGGTATTGTTCACAGCCCAGAAACAGAGCACAATCCTCTCATTCTTCCACTAGCATTAGTAGGCAATCTCTCTTATATCTTGTCCTACATCAGTTTGGTGTCAGAGCTCAAACTTTCTTTCACTTAGTCAGCCATATTTCTTTCTTCTCTACATCAGTTTGGTATTAGAGCCCAAACTTTCTTCCTGTTAATCAGCCATATTTCTTTCTTCTTCTCCATGATTGAGTGAACATACTGATTTTCTTCAAGGAAATCACAATGTTTGTTTCATCTTTTGATGGCATATTCTGTAGGTGTTTTACTTCTTTTGAATATTGCTTTGACTACCATAATCTTGTGCATTATAACAAAACCCTATTTGCCAAAGGCTAAACTTGTTGGATGGGCTAAGATGTGGTGGTTTAGAGTTGAAAGAGATGTGATGGCACACACAGGATATTTTTTATACTTGGAGGAGATGAGAACGCAACTCTTGGAAGAGTATTTTCCCTTCTAACGTCATCAAAAGCTGTTAGGACAGTTTTGTGGTCCATCAAAAGGGTATATGCCAAGGTTTACTCCACTACTATATGCAACCTAAATTGTTGAGGAGCCTCCTATACCAAGCTGGAAGTTTTGCAGTTTCCTTGAATTAAACCAGGTGGTGATGCCATTAGAACAGCACTAAGACCACCTGACGCAGCACGAACACTTGGTAGGCACAACAGCTTTGTAGAAAGGCTTAGATATTGAATTTCACTCAAATTTATAATAGCAACTTGGAATAGGATGAAAGAATATGCTTAAGAAGGTGAAAAACTGATTAGTAATTCTAGGAATCATTCCTAGGAATCTTTAGGCATCACACCTAAAGTTGGGATGTATCACACAACCCTAAGAAAGGCGTTGAGTCTGCAGGAAAATTTTATTAATGACAAAAATCTGCCTTCTCTTTGTGGAGAAGTGGTTATTTATAGACACTAGAACAAAGCCAACTCCAATCCTAATTAGGACTCCTAACTAGAATAGCTTTCTAGCTTTCTACTAGAAAGCTAAGCTTTCTTATTCCCCATAACGACTAAAAGACTAATTACCAAAATAATTACTAAACAGAAATTACCATAAACATGAAATTCCTGCAGCTAACCAAATTATTAAAATACCCCTGCTGATGGAAATCAGAAAACGAACTCAACTCCCAAGTTGGTTCCTTGTCATCAAAAGCATGCCAAATCAATGCTTGGGCATTCGACACATCCTTCCAATGCCTCCTATAAACCTTAGTGGATTTTTGCCACCTATCTCTATCACCACTCTATTCCAATTATTCGACAGGCGGAAAGGTTAGAAAATGAGAATCTGATTAATGCTTCTCTTCTCAAAGCTGAGAATTCTAAAGTTTTGGCTATTGATTCTGAATAACAATTGCTGAACTTTCAGAATTGCCTACTAACCTTGATGTGTTTGATGAGGGTAAAACAGCAGTAGATCGTCGAAATTGTGAAGATGAACCTAAAATGGACGTAGACAGGAATTTTCTAGTTAAGGAAATTCCAGAAACTAAGTCTGTGGATGGCTTTGTTTCAGCCAAAGAGGATGAGTTTGCTATAGCAGAACATATGGAAGAGTTCATGCTAACATCAGAGGTTCAGCAAGTTTGGGACCAATGCCTAGAAAAGTTAGAAAAGTTTTCTATCTATTAGCTCCAATAATTGACTTTGTCCTCAGAGAGTTTCCAGATACTCTACCAATGAGGCCCCAATGTTACGTGTTACTCCCCCAAGTAAATGGCAAGAGAAGCTTTCAGAATTGCAGTTGTCCTTTCAACTTGTTTCAGACCCTTGGGTCATTCATCTTATTATACTTCAAAACTTGAGATCTGAGTTTTTCAAACCTGGAGAAAATGATGCAATCAAGAAATAGCTCTAGGAAATCTAAGTTCAACGATTTTCATGATTTTCCTCGAGCTTCAACTGCCGTGGACATTAACACCCTAATTGGAAGCAAGAATTAGTTGTATCTTTAGTTTTAGTACTTATAGTGCTTAGGTCTCAAGCGGTCCTTTGGTCTTTCAGTTGTCACCAGAAATTTCCAGAATCATGTCTTGGAGTCTTTACTTTGTTAGATTAGTAATTGGAGTCCTTGTTATGGGTAAGTGCCTAAATTCAAGAGTTCTACAACTAGTAAGTTCCGTATTCAGAATGCAAATTGGAGTGTTTTAAGAAGCTTTTTGTTTATTAAGACTTAATTTTCTAAGTTATTCTTTACAAAGAGATGAATAAGGATTGAGTTTTGGTTTATTAGTTGTTTTGTTCTTCTTCCCCCAAAACAGGCTACCATTTTCTCATGCTTCTGCTATGTTAGTTGGCAAGATCCCATGTATGTTGTCCTACATAATCACCGTTATTGTCATTTGCTGTGAGTCATAGATTAGCTTTCAGGACGAGATAAGTTGTTTTATAGAGAACAGAAATCCCTTTTCAGCATCTAGCTGTTTGAAGACTTGCATAGTCTGTGAGAAACAATTAATGGAGCATTAGAAAAACAAAAAAGCAATGGAAGATTACAGAAAATGCCAAACTTGCGTGACACATCATAAGTAGTTTTATTTGAATAATCTATGCAGATGAGTTGCCTTTCTGGAAAAATGATGTTACTGGCACACAAAACTCATGATACTCTTCCTTGGGTATGGATATGGTTGTCTGCAAAATAATAGGACTAGAACCAGAATTTAGTGCCTTAAGAAGTGAATTAGCAGATCGTAGCAGCATAGCAACAGGGCAATAATCAGTGCATGACCAACCTTACAGTGACAATTACATGTTTATGGTCCTCTGCTGCTTTCACTACCTCTAGCATCTATATTGTGGTAGTTTTATGTAGGAATGTTTGATCCCAAGACTCCAGTCCTAGATTGGCAGCTTTAAGTGTAGTCAGGGAGCAACTGCACATGCTGTTTTCTTCTAATCCATTAAGCAATAGCTGTAGGAAAGGGTAGGCACATGTTTAATATAGATTGCCTCCTCTACCACCATCCACTATAATCATCCTTTTTCCTTTTGATAAAATTGCTATCTGGAGTCATAGATTAGCTATCTGGTATGAGATAGGTTCTAATTATCCTAAGAATTCTTAGTCCTGGTGTGTGATCATGTTGTTTTATAGAAAACAGAAATCTGTTTTCAGCCTCTAGCCGTTTGATGACTTGTATAGTTTCTGCGAAACAAGTAATGGAGCATTTGAAAAACTAAAAGGCAATGAAGGATTGAAGAAGATGCCAAACTTGTGTAACATATAATAAGTGGCTTAATTTGAATAAAAATATGCAGATGGGTTGCCTTTATGGAAGAATGATTTTACTGGCACACAAAATTCATGATACTCTTCCTTGGGTGTAGATATAGTTGTCCTGTAAAATGGTAGAACTAGAGAACCAGAATAAGTTGTGCCTTCAGAAGTCTCAGATACGACTGCATTAGCATATCTTAGCAGCCCAGCAACAGGGGCCAAACAATAATCGGTGGTATGACCAACCTTACAGCAACGGTTACATGCTTATGGTCCTCCACAGCTTTCACAGCCTCTACCATCTATATTGTGGTAGTTTTATGTAGGAATGCTTGATCCCAATACTCCAGTCCCAGATTGGCAGCTTGAAGCATAGTCAGGGAGCAACTTAAATGCTCTTTTCTTCTAATTTATTAAGCAAGCAATTGCTGTAGCAAAGGGTAGACACTCTTGTTTAATATGGATCGCCTCGTCTACTGTCATCCACCATCCACTAGAATCGTCCCTTTTCCTTTTGTTAAAGTTGCTAATCCAAGGCAAAGTTACCTCTTTCATGCAAGCTGAATACCTGAAATATCAGGTGAGGAAACACTTATAATGTGATAGATGTCTCTGCTAGGATAGGAAGGTTTGCTAATTTTTGAGCCATAACAGGGTCAAATTCAGATTTCAGCATAAAGAAAAGTATGTAATAAACATCAATTCCAGTTGCTTTTGCATCTTTTGCACATTAACAGAACTAGGCATTATAATTTCTCATGCACTTCTAGAAAAGCTCAAATGTCTTTTCACAGTGCTTTTGCTAGAAATGCTTAAATGTCTCACATTTCTTTTGCATCTCTTCCCCAATAAATTAACTTGCATTTTGTTATTCATTATTCATGTTTTGCTGTTGACAATATGATACTCTTTTCTTGTACAGTCTGTTTTCTTTCTGGGCGGATGCATACTGCATTATTTCTTTTTGATTTTTTAATTGGATTATCATAGGAAGCAAGACTCAAGCATCTAAAACAGAGGCTGGCAGTTTCTTTTGATGGCGATTATTTGCAGCATCAAGTATGAGTTTATGCAATTTCTGTGTAATATTAATTGCAACAGAATTTTGCTGTTTACTTTTCTATAGTTTTTGTTATGTTATTTGCTAAAGCAATTACACATGTTTAGTATTTTTCTTTGTTAATTTGTCTTTTTTTTATTCAGGGGAGGGTGGGAGGAAGGTGTTAAAAATTGCAGCAAGATAAAAGGGAAAGAAGTTACATTTGTTGAACAGCATGGTTTAAAATATTATGGAGGTCTTTATTGTATACTTGGATATTAACTGAAGAATGGTAGATCAATGAAGTAACTTGAGAGAATTTGAATCTGAATTGCAAGAAGTTGTTATCTACTGGACCAATACGTTGCCTACCAAATTCGTGGTCATGATTGATCTGTTAATTGTTAGTATGCTTGTTGGGTTAAATTTATGCTAGTGGCCATATGAATCTCCACCCCAGCATGAAATGTACCATTTTTGAGGCATGACTAGTTGTCTATGATGAAGTAGAAGGCTTTCCAGTTCAGAGTTATGTTTGCGTCTATCTCTATCTGATTTTCCTCATGTTATATGCTAGTTAAGATGCAATTACAAATTTCTTTGTATACCTTTTTCTTTCTGTTGGTAGGATGCACTTAGACATCTGTGGAGGTTAGCTTATCCTAATAAGGAGCTCCCATCCCTTAAATCAGAACAATGGAAAGAGATGGGTTGGCAAGGGTCTGATCCTTCAACAGACTTCAGGTTGTAGGGTTATCTGCCTAATGGAATGCATGTATGGCAAGTATTTGTACTCATATGGTGTTTATGTTGTGTGTCAGGGGCGGAGGATTTATATCATTGGAAAATCTTATCTTCTTTGCTAAGACGTACCCGGTATGAATTTTGTTTCATGTGCATGGTTTTTTGTTGTCATACTATCAGAACGGGTAGGCAAGGGGTACGAGGAGGGGTTACCCCTTTGACCTTCCTAGCTGGCATGAATGCATTTTCTGCATTGCTAAGCTATCATACAAAAGTTTCTCTTACATTTAAAATAAAAAGCGAAATTGTTGTAGAAGAATTGATGAATGTACTATAGTGCTAAACAGTAGATTACGTGGAGGAACAAGTGTACCCTATGCAAACCTTAGATGATAAGACCATTGAGTGTACACAATAGTCTTGCATGTTAGACCAGTTTTTTATGGGAGATCTATTCTCCCTTCCCATGAGAGCCTAGACAATGATACCGTTTACTGTAGACTCTTCCAATAGTGGGGGTGGGAATACAAATGAGGCGCTGGCGGAAAAGGCCATATTTCATATTCTTTTGATTGGTTGTTGTGTATGCTAATTTTTCTCAATTGCAATTGAAAATTTCTGCATCCAATCGCTGGTGGCTTCCTTTGTCCATCTTGTTTGATTCACTTTCTTCAACTTGCTCATTAGGATAAATGACTTAAATGTGGAAGGAAAATATATCCAGAAGGTGGCTTGGGTAACTTGACACTATTTCAGGCACATTAATGGTGCAGAAATCTTTTAATGTTATCCTATTGTTGATTTCATTGTTACCCAATGCAATTTTCAAAATCTTTGGTATTCATGTGTAGAAATATATGAAAAGGGCCCAAGAATTTTCCTCATGGAGCAGTTACGGGTTTAGGGTTATAGGCAACCGTTGATTAGTTTGGTCAGCTATGCAATGCTTATTATTTTACAGAGACATTTTTCTAGGTGGAATATGGGATTTTGTTTGAGTGCGAACAATAATTCTTCTAGAATTAAGAATGTATAATTGGATAGAATAATGCCTCAGCCCGCTGGAAATGCATGGTGCTGGAAGATATGGCGTTGGCCACTCAGATGTTTGTCAATGATGAGGTTCTCTGGACTATTTGGTACTGTGAAAACATGTAGTGTGGATCTACTTCCATTTCCATGAGAGTTTTTCTTTTCACATCATCTGGGACACCAACACTATCTTTTATATAGCATCGTTGATGTGTTGTCAGGCTGAAAAAGCTTTCAAGATTGTGCTTTCCATAAAAATTGGAACTGATAAAATATTAGAAAATAAAAACTAGAAGAAGTGACAGTAGATAGCATTGCAGCTCTGATATTCATTAGCTGTTTGGCAGTATCTTCACTATTGTGGGTTGCCAAATGTAATACTATTACTGTGCTTTCTAATGATTGGTATCCTGTAGTGTTTTGTTTAATCTTCGTATGAATTGTATACATCCATGATTTACAGAATAAGTAGTGTTACAGATTTGTTTATTGTAAGCTGAAAATGACTAGAGAACATAAGATTTAAGTTTACTGGATTTGATGTGGGACACAAGTTCTGGTTGGCAAGTTGACTTAAGATGTGTTAGATTTGTACAGTTAACATTCACATTTTTTTTTTGTGGATATGGAAAATTTTGGAGGCTTAGCTTTACCATTTATATTGATATCATGGTTCATCCTTTGCGTAACATAGTGATCGTAAGTGGGCTAATGAGTTTGGCTTGTTAACCTATTACGTCTTTGCCCTTTCTTCTATGTCACTGTAACAGGAAGCTTTCCAGAATTTGTTGCATAAAAGAGACGGAAACAGATCTGAATGGGAGTACCCTTTTGCTGTAGCTGGCATCAATGTTTCATTTATGTTGGTGCAGATGTTAGATCTTCAATCAGGTAAAAAATTTCACTGGTTGACCAGCTAATTGATTATATGTTTGGTTTAAGCATATGGTACAAAGGGACCGATTTTTGGCTCTGATATATGATAATTAACCATTCCAAATTCTGAATAAACGGGCTAATCCGATGTAAGGCCTTGTATGTGAACTGTGGGCAGGTCGGCCTCAGACCAAGTAAAGATTTTTTCATTGTGCTGGGCTTGGGCTTGTCGAAACCCAACTAACTAAGCTCAGATGACTGCCCTACGGGTGGGGTATGGCCCAGGGCAGACCAACCTAGATTGGGTGGCAACGGGTGGGGTGGGATGTCATGTGGTATGGTTGGATAAGGGACTATGATTGAGTGGAGATGAAAAATAAACAATGTTTTAAATTTAATCTCTTTATGTTTCTAGAATTTTAAATAGTTGAAGAACAGCACCTGGCATTCTAGAAAACAGGCCTCATTTCCATAAATGTTTTCCTTTTGTTTTACAAAACTAGGAATTTTAGCAAATAGGGTTTTGTGTTTTTGTTTGTTAAATTTTACAAATGAAAACAGAAAAACACGTAACCCATGCATCACCAAATGCGCCCAAACCCCCCCCCCCCCCCCACCAAAAAAAAAAGTGGTTGGTTTTTATGTTGCCTTGTGATAATAGGTGGAAACTGGTGTACATCTTCCTCTTTATCCTCAAATTGTAACCAGTTAGGATGTTTTCTGGTGCTTCTGACATGAAGGCAACTTTAAGACATCACAATAGTCTATCATATATAGTTACTGAAATCGGATTAAATGTACAAACAAGTAAAAAAAGGGACTCAAAACTGATTAGAGCGAATATTAGAGCCATTTTTTTTGCATGATTTTATATTTTGGGTTGTGCCTCTGTTGCATTGCACCTTTTTTGAATTGGATCTCGATCTTGCTTAACACCTTTTTGCATCATGTCCGCATCCTCACTGCTTTGGCCAAAGTAAACCTGATGACTGATGTCTTTATTGTCTGAGCTAAAACAGGATTCCACACCCTTACTGCTTTGTCCAAAGTAACCCTGAATACTGATGTCTTTTTTGTCTGAGCTACCAACATGATAACCAGCTTGGCTTGCAACACCAGTCTCATGCATGATGCATCTTGCTGAACATTTTCTAACTACAATCCACCCAAATACGATCAACATGCTATACTTGTTCCTACCCATTATAATGAATTCCCTGTATGACTACAAGTTGGTTTCTCTAACCATAATTTCTAGCCTTATGACCACACCAGTAAACCTTCATATGTAACTATTTTGAATCATGACTCACTTCCGACTGTCTGTTCACATGAATTTTGACCTCTTTAACAACATAAGCCAACTTATTTTGTCCTTATTGGATGAAAATATTGCCTTGTTGAAGAAGTATTTTTGTCATTGAGCAGAGGTGGTAATTGTTGATGATTAGCATTTTGTTGATCTATGACAGGTCATTGTAGTATTTAATCAGGATAAAATTTCCAATTTTTCATGGAGGACATCATGTGACTCATTCCCCAGTTTACTCTAGCTTTTTGGTTTGTGAATTTTAAATTGGTCCTGTGAACTTTCTATATCTCCTTATGAAGATTAATTGACATGCTTGAAATGCAAGACCATGTGTCCAATTAATGCCAGTTATAATAGTGGCTATTGTAAGACAAGATTCAATAATTAATGGAAAGTATATAACCAGTTTCAGTTTTGTGCATCCCTCTGAATCTTTCAATTTATTTGCTTCTGAACAGAATCTTTGAGGGGTGTGTCTACACGCACATATTGCAACTTCATTGTGTGTGTGTGAAAAATATGGCCTTCCTAAAACCGTACTAATTGTTCCTATGGTCTTCCTAACTGTACTTGGGCAAAAGGAATCGAGTTTCTTTTGTTTTGTAAGTTATTCTTTATTGAGGTTTAATTGCATTTCTTAGAAATCATTTTAAGGGGGAAGGGTGGGGTGAGATTATTAGTTTTGCTTGCTTATGATGGAGCATTTAGTTTGTAGTATTACTCTTTCAGGAAAACCAAGTACTTTGGCTGGAATTCACTTTCTAGACTTACTTGGTGAAGATGAAATGGCCTTTGACAACCTTTTCTGCGTTGCCTTTAAATTGTTGGATGCTCAGTGGCTCGCCAAACGTGCATCATATATGGAATTCAATGTGAGAAACTTCTACTTACCACTCTACATATTTGACTATGCAAGCCAAATTATTGGCATTGCATCTCTCGATATCTATTGATTTCAAATTCTTCGTTTTAGGATGTCCTCAAGTCAACAAGAACCCAACTGGAACGTGAACTTGCATTGGAAGACATCTCCTGTATACAAGATTTGCCAGCATATAACCTATTAAAAAGATAATGGGGCTATACAATGCAGTTCTAGAAATATGTTCATATGTGTCTTGATTCAATGTCTTGTAATCATCTTATACCAATTTATAATTTTTATTTCTTTTTCTTTAGGAATAAAGTCCAATTTGTTTATACCAAGGGAGTTATGCGGAATTGTGCATTTTGGCAACAGTACATCACATCTCAGAAGTAGCGATAAACTACTGGTGATCCGAGTCCCCCACAAAATTTCTCTAAGAATAGCTCTTCTTTGGCCAGTGGGGGGCTGGATACCTTTTCCTATAGCTTTGCCAATTAGGTTTGGTTCTCATTTTGTTATATAACTAACTTTTCTCTTGAAATTGGTTAATACAAATGCGACTGAATTTTATTCTTATTGTTAAGAAGATTAAAAAATGTCGTTAACCATAATGATGATTACCGGGTATTCTCATCCCTTAGAGGGAAACTTCCATTTTTATCCCTACTATAGGAGGGTATAGAGTAAGGGTTATATACATTAATAATTTTATCTGAAGTAACAAGCACCTTTCCAAAATATGGAGATTGATCTTACGAAATTGACTTGACAGTTGACTCTATAAAGGAGTGGGATTTGTGGCTTAGAAAAAAAAATTAGTAGGGTTTGATATTTTGAAAAAGGGAAATTGCCATTTTTGTCTCTAAACTTTTTCACTAAAATCAATTTTGTCCGGGATGATTTTTGGTGACCAATGTATTGCTTTAAGTTTTATTTGCTATCTAATCAAATTCTTCTGCGGTAGTGCCACCTATTTTTGTGACGACCCCACTTTTTCCTAGGGCGTATCCCAAAGGTTAGCAGATCGCCTGCCCAACTCTCGTCATGACTTACTCACTCACTCGAACTCAATCAAGATTTTCAAGATTAACGCTATATGCTGCCACTCAGCATTAGGGTCGATGAAATAACTCTGCAATCGACTTAATCAAGGTAAAAGTATTGAGACGGGATGAGAGGCACCTCCCACTCGGATTGAGTGCGGTACATGCTGCCGCTTAGCACTTACAAGTCAAGTACAAGCACAAATACAAGTACAGGTCAATCAAACTCAAACAAATAAAAGATTATTCAAGAAGGGGAGGACGAGTGTGATAAAGTACACTCTCGTCTCATTAAGTTCAGTATTCAACACATAACACGTGGTATCATTCACATCAAGATATCAAGAAACATGCATAGTTTAAACAAAATAACGTCAAAAGTTCACCCTTGGGTTATGTCCTTGATCATCAACAAACCCTAAAAACAACCAAAATAAAGTATTATGGCTCAACTATTCAAAACTTAGGTGAGCCAAAGAAAATCCAAGTAATTACTAGTGCAACGACGCAAATATGGTTTTGAAGTGAAAAGAGAATATTTAGACCCAAGGGACATGAGTAACTAAGATGTTCCTCATTCCAATAATAAAACCAAGTTCACAATGGTTTAACAACTCCAACTTAAAGTTGGAAATGGAAGCAAGAACAACTTTAGAAAACAGAATTTTCTCCAATTTTACGCGACACTGTTTGAAAAATCATATCACAAGCTTCTTAAGTCTAAAATTTATAAACTTTATACCGTTGGAAAATAGACTCAAAGGACTACAATTTTCAGAATACACATTTCTAAGATTCTGTCCATAAATCAGTCAAATTCCAGTCTCAAGTTGCTGCTTTATCAGGTAGATTCGTCAACTTTGGAAAATCATAGATATTCATAGGAATTGAGAAAACTTCTGAAATTTTCACGGTAGAGTGCACTCTGAATCTAGTTTCAAATGCAATAAGAAGAACTAAATTTGGATTTTTCTACGCCAAGATATAATAAATTTTCCAAGACTGCTCAGAGTCTCCTGCGGGAAAATTTGCAGCAACACTTCCCCTTATTTTCTTAACTTTTCCATCCAAATTCAACACCAACATTCGCAGCAATCCAACCTCAATCACAATCACAAGTTATAGGCTATAAAGTACACTTTTTTAAGGCCACAAAACCACCCAAAATAGCCAATTATCTAGCTCAAGAACTACTATAATAAAGCTAGAAAATGGAAACCCTAGGCTGAAATTTTCCCCTACAAGCTAAAATGTTCCATAAGCAAGCCAAAATAACTTGTAAAAGTTAGAAGATTCACATGGCAAAACTACTAGATCATGGCCAATCTCAAAGCATCATATCAAATCCGAAATTTCACCTTCAAAGCTGAAATTTTTCAATCACTACTTAAACCATGAAATTTCTCATGAAAACTACGAAAATCATACCTTAAATCCACTCATAAGTAAGTAAATAAAGAAAAGAGAGCTTCTTGATATAATTACCTTAATACCCTAAGAAGAAATGGAAACCAAGTGCTCCTTTCTCCCAAATCACTCCACCAAAGCCCTTAATCTTCCTTAAAAGTCAACTTTTAGGGAGTAGATTGCAAGATTAACGCTTAAAACTCAAGATTCAAGCAAGAAATGGTGATGGAAGATGAAGGTTTTCTCTCTCTTTTCCCTCTCCAATTTTCAGCCAAGAAGAAGAAGGTTATGGATTGTCTTGGTAAATTTTTGGTGTATTAAAGGATAAGAAAGGTTGAAGTCAAAGTCAAAGATCCAAAGCTTTGTTGACAAGTGTCCTCCAGTGGTTAATCCTCATCTAATGGTCTTTCAATCACTAAAATATTTAGTCAACCTCTAATTATCCCTTAACACCATATAAAATCATATCCCTTTGAGCAAAACTCCTCCTAATCGTCAAAAATTTATCGCACATACCACATTAGTGGGTCCCACTACCATAATGCACTACGAATTTAACATGCACTATCTTATACATGAAAAATGATTTAAAAACTTAACTCACTTATAAAAATATCTAGAAAATTAAGGCAATAAGATAAAGTAAAGAAAAATGTATTCGAAGAAATAAAATAAAATAAAATAAAGTAAGGAAATTCGGGTTCTCACAATTTTGACTTTTTCGACACAAAAATTGGGGGGCAATATTAGAACTACAAGTGAACTTATGAGGATTCAAAAATTATTTTATATTTTTCTTATAATTTTCCTTATGTTTGAATAAGCTAGTTTATATTTTCTTTTGGTTTAATTCAATTGCCTTAATTTCTTAGATACTTTAATGATTGAGTCAAAAGTTTTATCTTATTCTTCCATAATTTAGTGCATGTTAAATTTCATAGTGCATTTTACTAGTGTGACTGACAAGTGAGGTATGTACAATAAATTTGGAAGATTAGAAGGAGTTTTGTGCAAAAGAATTTTTGTGATAAGAGGTGTAGCTAATTGGAAGAAAGAGAGATATTTGGGTTAATTAGATGGACTTGAGTTGGATTCTCGACTTGAGTTGGATTCTTGCCACTTGTCAACCATCCAGTCAACGTTGACCAAGACTAAAACTCATTCTTATCTCACCAAGCATCCATTTGATCCAAAACTTCTTCTTTTCTTGCTATGGTCAACGAAATTTTGAGGAAAAAAAAAGGGAGAGAAAAGCCAAATTTCTAGTCCAAATTAGTGAGAAACCAAAGAAGGAAACCTACTTTACTCCATCAATCTTTGAAGCAAGTTGGAAGGAAGCTTGGAGGAGTTTTTGGAGAAAGGACTTCTTGTTTCATTTCCAACCTTAGTCTTGTGTGGAAGAAGGTAAAAATTGCTAGAAAACTTAGTTTTCTCTTCTTATACTTGAGTTTACTTGATGTATGGATGATAGGAGTTAAAAGGGAGGAATTTTATGGGGGATTTTAGTTGTTTGCAAGTTGTTTTCTTGATAGTTTGTTGCTGGAAAATTTTCAGCTTTACGTGTTTGGTTCGATCATTAGTTTACAAGCTTTATATGTGGATTTTGGTGGATTGCTTTGTTAAGAATCATACTATATGCCTCTTTATATGATAAAGAAGAAGAATTAGGTACGTTCCATGAAAACCTTAGTAGCTTTGATGGGGAAAATTATGGTGAGTTTGATATATGCTTCTATGTAGAAATATTAGTCATTTTTATGGTGATTTTGACAAGGTTTTTGCTTAAGATACTTTGTTAAACCTTAATCTTCAAATGTATGTTGACTTTGAGCCAAGGGAGTGATTTTGTTAAGAAAAGTTTCATTTTCTCAAGTTGTTAGCAATTTGGAAATTTTTGCAGGAAGCTCTACGCAGGTTTGGAAAATTGGCTATAACTTCATATAGAAAAGTCGGAATTGAGTTCAGTTTATTGCGTTTAAAACTAGACTCATAGAGCTTCCAACAGTATAAAATTTAGGGTTTGGTTCTGTGAGAACCCAAAAAATTTTCACATTTTCTCAGCATTATTTTATTTCTTTGCCTACATTTTATACTTTCCTTGGAAATATTAAAATTTCTATGCATTTTTACAAGCAAGTACAGTTTTAAATTCATTTTCCTAGTATGAGTTAGTGTACGTTAATTTGAAGTGCGTTATAGACGTGGGACCCGCTAGTGCGATATAAGTTTGGTGACTAAGTGATTTTTGTGCTAAGTGTTATTATTATACAAGGTGCTAGAGGATAATTAGAGGTTTGTTATATGATGTAACCATTGGAAGCCAAACGATTAGAGAAAACACTAGAAGGGCCAAGTGTTGCAAACCCATTGGAGGTTGGACTTTGACCTAATTTTCACCTTTACTAAAAACCAAAATTTGACCCAAAATATCTTCATTTTTCTTGCTTCTTGGCTGACTTTCTTGAGGGGAGAAACAAGAGAGAGCTCTTCAATTTCTTGCTTCCAAACTTGCTCAAATCTTGAGTTTTAGCCAACCAAATTGGAAACTACACCATACAAGTGCTCAACTAGGAAGCTTGATGGTTTTGGTGGAGTTGTTTTGGAGGAGGAAAGACTAAACCACTATCTTCTTGTGGTTTTAAGGTATCTTGCCAAGAAATCTCTCTTTACTTTTAATACTAGAGTCGTTGTTAGCTTATTTGTGGTTCAAGGGTGCAATATAAGTAGCTTGTATTTGTGGTTGTAATGCTTATATCAAGTGATTTTGGATGGTTGGGGTGATGAATTTGAGTTAGTGATGTGAAACCCCGATCTAGACAACAAAACACCATGGTTTAGGCAGCGGAAATTTGACCCAACTAATCCCTAGAAGTCACGAACAATTTTGATATTATCTCAACCCGTAACTACTCGAATTAACGAACCAAATTGGAGATAGTAGAACGCCACAATCAAGGAGATACTCGATTGATAAGTTCGGGTGAATAACTTGAGAAGATTCTCAAGTATTCAAAGGCAACTCTCTTGCCAAAGAGAAAGTGAAAACTCACTAATTGTATTTAATAGTCAAAAACTGATCTCAAAACAAAGAGGAAGTGGGGCTATTTATAGCCCTTACAAGCATTAACCCTAATCCAAAAGTTGACCAAACTACCCTACATACTTAAGAAAGATTTTGGGCCTTACTTACTAACAAATGGGCCGCAATTAAACTATCTTAATTACCTAGACTTTTTAAAATGAGAAATAA
Organism: Coffea arabica; assembly: GCF_036785885.1. Lineage (NCBI taxonomy): Eukaryota > Viridiplantae > Streptophyta > Magnoliopsida > Gentianales > Rubiaceae > Coffea > Coffea arabica. The sequence continues at coordinate 33,668,530 of NC_092321.1, forward strand.
CCAAAATCAACGAGGAAAATCAAATAATCCTACTAAACTCAAGCATTCGTGCAATCAACTAGTCTTCACTTGAATCTTCCAATTCCCCATGTGCTTGAATGGGCCTTGGTCTTTATATTCTCATCATTCCCCTCCTCTTAAAAGCAATTTGCCCACAAATTGAAGCACGAATGGTGACAAGACGAGTTACATGCCTTCGACTCAATCTTGTTATGATGGCTACAGATGACATCCAATGCAAAGCCCATGTGCTAAGTTGGAAAATAACCCTCGTCGAACCTTGAATCTCACAAACCATCTTCAATGTATGCTCAACTTTATTGTTTGTGGTCATGAGGTAAGGGTCCTCAAAGTGGTATGAAGTGTATCCCGTGAAATCGAACTCCGGCTCGAACACACTTGCAAGGCACCAAGGCGGATTTGGTGATGTTGGAGCTGCACGTGGACTAAGAGCAAGACGAAAATCATAATGGTCATTGAGGTACTTGTTCTTTAAACGAACCCTTGGTACACAACCATTTCTAAAATATGGAGTGTTCCCTTCAAGATGAGCTCGAATCAACTCCCCTTTGGTGTGGACTGATTTGAGTTGACATTGTTCCATGAATGGATACCAAGGGGGTTTAACTCTTGGAGTACCAACTCCATGGAGGCTTGCAACGTCTACAATTGATTTTGGAATGGAACACACCAAGATCAGCTGAACTTGCCTTTGCCCAACAACACATGTGTCACTTGAATTGGGACTACATCACACAACACCTCATCCACATATTTGCCGATTTGAATAGGTACAAGTGTGTGCTTAGTAACCCAAACATCCCCATGAGTGCTCGTCAACTTGTACGGTTGAAGATGATCAATGGTTGGAAGATTTAATTTCTCAACCATGATAGCACTTGCAAGATTGACTTCACAACTACCATCAATGGCCAAGCTACAAATTTTATCTTTGACACCGCAACGAGTATAAAACCAACCAAGCAACTGAGATTTGACGAGGTCCAATTGCTCATCTACACCACGTAATGCCACTTCTTTGACTCCCTTAGGATCAGGAAGACAATGTTGTGGGCTAGCTTTTATGCGTCTTATACTCGCCATGACGTATGAGGGAACCTGCAAAAAGTTAGCAACGAAACCGAAGATATTGCCTTTAACGCTCCCTTACGTGTATCCACTCGCACTCGTGTATATGGATGTCACTCTAATGGACTTACCAAATACCTTTACCTGTTGGGTTAGGTAGTTGAGAAATGCTGCTCAAGTCCAACAACCGTTACCAACCTTTCCACAAGTGTAACCACAAGAATGTAGGAGAAAATGTAGGAAAGTGTTCCTAGAATCTAGGAAGAGAATATAGGAGAGTTTCCTAAAGTGGATGAGAGAATATAGGAAAGGTCCTAAAAATGGATGAGAGAATTTTAGGAGAGTTTCCTAAAAAAATGGATGAGAGAATTTAGGAAAGGTCCTAAAAATGTATGAGAGAATTTAGGAATGTTTCCTAAAAATAGATGGGAGACTTTAGGAAAGTTTCCAAAAGAAATGGATGAGAGAGTTTAGGAAAGTTTCCTAAAAAATGGATGAGAGAATTTAGGAAAGTTTCCAAAAAAAAAATGGATGAGAGAGTTTAGGAAAGTTTCCTAAAAAGGTAGGAGAGAGAGTGTCGAAGTGAGTACAAAGAGTTATCCAAGTGCTTTACTTAGTTTCCTAATTGATTTTGGAAACAAGTTAGTTTTTGGAAACCTTTTGAAAATCCTCTTCCTCTTGAACAACTTTTGGTAACCTTCTTGAAACAACTTTTGGTAACCTTCTTGAAACAACTTTTGGAAACCTTCTTGAAACAACCTTTGGTAATCTTCTTGAAACAACTTTTGGTAACTTCCAAATTCTACTCCAAGAAAGATTGCACAAATCAGATTTGGTTCCCTATTCAAAACAATTCGGTTGCCCCTTTCTTTCCTTTCCTTTTGTTTTTTTTCTCTTGCCAACCAATTCCTCTTTTCTTTCTTCTTTTTTTTTTGTCTTTTTTTTTTTTACTACAACTATCAACCACGACACAAAACAAGGAAGTCCACAAATAATAACAACCAAGAACTCCAAGATCTTTCAAGAACGTTCAAGGAAGTTGTCAGGAACTTCAGAAATTTAAAGATTGTGGTCAAGAATTCAAGAAGCTCAAGATTATTGTAAGTTCTCTTCAAGATTCACAAAATTCCAACAAGTTTTGCCAAAATTCAGATTTGAAAACCAAGTAAACAAGTTGGATAACACAAACAACAAGGCTGGACAGATTTGTATTCGTATGAACAGTAACTATGAACAGTGTCGGTGAACAGTATGATGAACAATATCGGTGAACATTACGATGAACAGTGTCGGTGAACAGTACGATGAACAGTATAATTTTTTTTTTTGTTTTACCAACTGATATGAAACCCCGATCTAGACAACCAAAACACCATGGCTTAGGCAGCGAAAATTTGACCCAACTAATCCCTAGAAGTCACGAACAATTTTGATATTATCTCAACCCGTAACTACTCGAATTAACGAAAAACAAAAAAAAAAAGATATAACCTGGTGGTTGTCAACTAGCTCTGGTACCAACTGATGTGAAACCCCGATCTAGACAACCAAAACACCATGGCTTAGGTAGCGGAAATTTGACCCAACTAATCCCTAGAAGTCACGAACAATTTTGATATTATTTCAACCCGTAACTACTCGAATTAACGAACCAAATTGGAGATAGTAGAACGCCACAATCAAGGAGATACTCGATTGATAAGTTCGGGTGAATAACTTGAGAAGATTCTCAAGTATTCAAAGGCAACTCTCTTGCCAAAGAGAAAGTGAAAACTCACTAATTGTATTTAATAGTCAAAAACTGATCTCAAAACAAAGAGGAAGTGGGGCTATTTATAACCCTTACAAGCATTAACCCTAATCCAAAAGTTGACCAAACTACCCTACATACTTAAGAAAGATTTTGGGCCTTACTTACTAACAAATGGGCCGCAATTAAACTATCTTAATTACCTAGACTTTTTAAAATGAGAAATAACCAAAATCAACGAGGAAAATCAAATAATCCTACTAAACTCAAGCATTCGTGCAATCAACTAGTCTTCACTTGAATCTTCCAATTCCCCATGTGCTTGAATGGGCCTTAGTCTTTATATTCTCATCAGTTAGGGTTTGAATGATTCACTTATCATACTTGTTGTATGGGTGGTATATGATGTATATAAGTTGGTATAAGAGGTAGTAGTGATGGTTTCAAGCTAAAAATGAGATCTATACCTTGATTGTAGCAAATTTTCAGAATTGAAGTTAAGGTATACCCTGTTCTGACCGGTTCTAGTTCACCATGTTAGAGGCCGAATTAGGCTTAGCCTAAAACATTAAAGTTGTAGAGAATTATGTTTTATAATTTCCTGAAAAATTTCAGCTCAATCGGAGCAACGTAACCTGTGAAAAGACCGAAATACCCTGACTGCCCTAGGTGAATCCAGTGATCAGTTTTGAATATTTCTCCAATCTGGTCGTGTCTTTTCACCATGATATGTACTAAACTAGTATTTATCCAAAACATGAAAGTTGTAGTACTATGTCTTAGCTTTCTAACGCCCCTGAGAAAGCCTTAATCGAACTTTGGTAGCTTGAGTTATGGCCATTTGAATGTAGTGCAGTTAACTAGCCTGTTGGTAGGAATCCGGTTCTGTAAATTGGGAATATGACTTGGATACACTAGATACTGGACTAAGTGGTCTTCATAAAAATTGTAGCCCTCTATCTTAGCTTCGAAATGGTATAAATTTCACCTCAATCCGATAAGCATAGCCTCGGTTGTGTCCGTTACGCAAAACAACGTCAAATCTGTCTTTTGTTTCTTGACTCAACCTTCATTTCCGCACATGTTCCTAGCTTGATTTTGTACTTGTATGACTTGGAGTCTATGGAATGGCTATTGAAATGAGATGATTTTGTGTGTGACTTTGGAATTGATTGAGGAAAAGAATGAAGCCATAAATGGCTGGAAAATAGGTAAATACAAAGGGCGTGTTGCCTAAATTTACGCTCGAGAACTAGGTCGATATACTTGCGACTTGAGTAAGGCTTGAGAGCGAATACCACGTGAACCATCTAGGGTATTTACGTCTTCTTTTATTGAGGTATATTAGTTAGAATTCGGCCGAAACTTGTACCCTTGGAAAAATGAAATTTTCGACTAATAGAAATACATTTTCTTTGTCACTTCAACTCAAATGGAGATTTTAAAGTTTTACGAGTGAGCATAAGTTTTACAAATATTTTACTTATGTCCTTTGGTTTAAATGTACTCTTTTCACTACCAAAATCATATTTATACTTTGTACTAGTACGTATTCGAATTTTCTTTGAATCACTTAAATCTTTGATGGTTGAAGCATAATGTGTTCTTTTAATTATAATAGGGTTCCTTGGTGATTGAGAGTGTTATCTGAAAGGATACTTTGGACGTTATTTTACGTAAATAGGTGAGTGTTCTTTATTTGTTATGTTTTCATGAACTATATGATTTGTGGTGGATATTTGATTAAATGATAAATGTTTGTTACAAATGAATTTTGCTAGGCGAGTGTGTACTTTATCGCACTTGACCTAAATGAAATGTGAAATTTTCAATGTTTAAGCGATTAAATGTTAGTTGTGCATGAATGTTAGTTTGCACACTTTGTTTACAAGATCTCAAGAGATATTTTAGCTAGAAAATAGTCTCCAAAGCTAGATTTGTTCTCCAAGTGGTGTGAATTTCTTGTGAGCATTTCTTTTGTGGTTGAAAGTTTCATTAGTGTAGCTTTGTTGAGGGTTATCTGAGTGATTGTAAAACTTCTTAGCTTGACTAAGTGAGGTTTAGGGCAAGGAGGAAGTGCTCTCTCCATTGTACATCTAGTTGATCATCTTTCATCAAAGAGAAGTTGCTCAACCTAGTGATTGGTCTTCAAGTTTGAGGAAAGCTTGGTAGACAATCAGTTTGATATTCTTTCTTATTCTTTTTGTTTAATAAAATTTTCATTGCTTATCTATACTTGTTTTTCTAATCAACATTGCTCTCTTCTTCTAATCTACTTGGTTGATCATTACTAGAAAAGAAGGTAAATTTTTATTAAAGAAAAAGTGCATAAATTTGATTAAGATTTTAATCAACCTAATTCACCCCCCTCTTAGGTTGTCTTTGGACCTTACAATTGGTATCAGAGCCTGGTCTCCTAGAGATTAAGCTCAAACGGCTTGGAGTAAAGATGACAACCAGTCATGCTATGTTTGTTGAGGGGCAATCTGTTACTAGGCCTCCCATGTTCAGTGGCTCCAATTATGTTAGCTAGAAAGAAAGGATGATTATCTTTTTGCAATCTATTGATATTGAGCTATGGTTTATTGTGAGTGAAGGACTGCATGAAGCTAACTTTCTTGATGCAGATACAGGTTTGCTTCGGCCAAAAACGAGAGCTGAAATGAATGCTCAAGATAGGACTAACCTCACATTGAATGCCAAGGCCATGAATGTTCTTTATAGTGCCTTAGATTCAAATGAATCAATTAGAATAAAAGGCGGTAAATCGGCCAAAGAAATGTGGGACAAGCTAAGAGAAATCCATGAAGGTGGTGACAACGTGAGAGAACAGAAAAAGGCTATCTTGGTCACAAAGTATGAATCATTTAAAATTGAACCTCTTGAGGATATTGACAAAATGTATTGCAGGTTCAATGACTTGATCAAAGATCTCGAGGTGTTGGGCAAAGAGTACACCTTGGGAGAGAAGAACAGGAAAATTCTCAATGCATTGGGCAAAGAATGGGAAAATAAAGTGACTGCAATAGAGGAGGCTAAGGATTTAAATTCTGTGCCTATTGAATCTCTCATTAACTCACTAACCTCTTATGAGTTGAAACTGAAATCTAAAGTGCAGGAGGAAGAGGATGCTAGAGCAAAGAGAAATATTGCTCTAAAGACTACTCAAGGTGAAGATGATCCAGCTCACTTGGATGATGAAGACTCGGATGGTGATGATAATGATCTTGCTCTCATCACAAGAGGCTTCAAGAGAATCTTGAATAAAAGGAAGTTTAGAAAGGGAGGACCTAGCAATCAATTTCAAAATTATTCATCAAATGCAAGGAACAAAGGAAAACAAGAATTCAACAAGAAGCAAGTGGACAAATGCTATGAATGTGGACAGCTTGGACACTATGCAAACGAATGCCCCATGAAGAAAATGAAAGATGGGAAAGCTGATCGAAAGCCAAGATTCAACAACTTCCAGATTACTTGGAATGAATGCAACTCCGAAGGGGAAGTTGAAGAAGAGGAAGAATCAGCTCAAATGGCCTTCATGGCTATTGGAGATAATGAGGTAACTTCCATACACTCTCAATCTGAAAGTGATGATGATCTTGAATCATTTGTTGAAAAACTGCATAATGCCTTGAATGAATCTTATGATAAAAACAAGCAGCTAAAACAGAAAATTGCTTTTCTCATTCATGAAAATACAAGTCTTCTTCAACAAAATAAACAACTAAAGACTGACAATGATTGTCTTGTAAGAGCCGGATTTAATGTTCAAAATGAGCTTGATAGAAAGACAAATATTTGTAAAATGCTGAAGGAAAGACATGGTGATTTGAAGAAAAGAATGGACAACTTGGATGAGACTTTGAAAGCAAGAAAACAAGATTTTCTCAAAAAGAACATGTCATCTACCTTTCTTACTGCTCATCAAAGAACATTAGCACGCAACAAAAATGCACATGGTTTCACAACATATAGAAGAAGTGGATTGAGATATGTCAAACCAGTACATGTTAAGGACTCTTCCATTATGTGTGGTTGTTGTTGTCAAAAAGGGCATTTGAAAGGAGATTGCTATGTGAAAAGAAATCTGAACAAAGGGATGAAATGCATGTGGTTAGTTAGATACAATGCTAACTATTGTGGACCCAAAAATTAAAAAGGGTACCAAACATTTTCTCTTTTCAGGAAAAAGGCTCAAACAAGTCCAAATGGTTTATTGATAGCGCGGCTGCTCAAGGCATATGACCGGTGATCCCTCTTTGTTCATAAAGCTAAAATCAAAATCAAGTGGAAAGGTGACATTCGGTGATGATGTGAAAGCTAAGACAATTGGAATAGGTGATGTTGGTAAGGATGGTGAAACTTTTGTTCATAATGTGCTCTTAGTTGATAACTTAGGCTATAACTTGCTTAGTGTTAGTCAATTGTGTGATAAAGACTTGAATGTGTTGTTTAAAAAGCATGAATGTATTGTGCTTGATTCCAAATATAATGTTGTGTTCAAAGGAAAGAGGTTTAACGACATATATATTGTGGTTCTTGATAAAATTGATTCATCTAGCTTCAAATGTCTTAAAGCTTCAAATGATGATCCTTGGTTGTGGCATAGGAGACTTTGTCATTTTAACATGGATTTACTAAAGGAAATTTCGAAAAAGGAGCTGGTTAGAGGCTTGCCAAAAATTAGTTTTGAAAAGGATAAAATTTGTGATGCATGTCAATTTGGAAAGCAAACAAAAGTTTCTTTTAAACCAAAGAAGTGTGTATCAACTTCTAAACCTTTAGAACTCTTGCATCTTGACTTATTTGGTCCTACTCAAATCACTAGCTTGGGAGGTAAGAAATACTGCTTTGTGATTGTGGATGATTATTCTAGATATACTTGGGTGATATTTCTTGCTCATAAGGATGATGCCTTCAAGAATTTCACTTCATTGTTTGCTAAAGTGCAAAATCTGCTTGGCTTTAAAATTGTTAGGATTAGAAGTGATAATGGAACGGAATTCAAGTATTGTGGTTTTCCAGAATTTTGTGATCATAATGGCATAACCCATGAGTTTTCTATTGCAAGAACTCCACAACAAAATGGTGTTGTAGAAAGGAAAAATAGGACACTACAAGAGGCTGCTAGAACTATGTTAAGTGAATGTAGTTTGCCAAAATACCTTTGGGCTGAAACTGTAAACACTGCATGTTATGTGATGAATAGAATCCTTTTGAGACCCATTTTGAATAAAACATCTTATGAACTGATTTTTGATAAGAAACCTACGGTTGGATATTTCAAAGTCTTTGGTTGTAAATGTTTTATTTTAAATCTAAAGGAACATCTTGGTAAGTTTGAGAAAAAATCTGATGAAGGAATATTTTTGGGTTATTGTGAGAACAAAAGAGGATATAGAGTCTTTAATAGAAGGACTCTTGTGATAGAAGAAGCCATTCACATAACATTTGATGAAACTAATGATGATAATTCCAAAAGTCGTGTGAGGATGATGATGTAGGTGTTCGTGAAGGAATGGAAAAGCTGAAAATTGGTGATGAAGGAATTTCTAAACCAGCAGAAATGGAAATAATGGATGAAGCTCATAATGATCAAGAAAAGGGTGATGAAGATGAGAATGATGATTCAGTCAAAGACCTTCCCAATGCTTGGAAATTTAGCCAAAATCATCCAAGAGAGCTTATAATTGGTGATCCATCCGAAAAGGTAAAGACTCGTTCTTCATCTAGAAAATTGATAGACAATTTTGCTTTAGTTTCTCTTTTTGAACCCAAAAATATCAATGATGCTTTAAAGGATGAAAACTGGATTTTGGCTATGCAAGAGGAACTTAATCAATTTGAGAGAAATAAGGTTTGGACACTTGTTGATAGACCTCAAAATCAACTTATCATTGGCACAAAGTGGATATTTAGAAATAAATTGGATGATAAAGGTGTTGTTGTAAGAAATAAAGCCAGATTAGTTGCTAAAGGATATGCACAAGAAGAATGAATTGATTTTGATGAAACATTTGCTCCCGTAGCGAGATTAGAATCTATTAGAATGCTTCTTGCTTTTGCTTGTTTCAAAGGTTTCAAATTGTTTCAAATGGATGTTAAAAGTGCCTTTTTAAATGGTTTTATTGATCAAGAAGTATTTGTGGATCAACCCCCCGGTTTTGAAAATACAAAATTTCCAAGTCATGTGTTTAAACTATCTAAAGCATTATATGGTTTAAAACAGGCTCCAAGAGCTTGGTATGAAAGATTAAGTGGTTTCTTGATTGAAAATGATTTCAAAAGAGGTATTGTGGACACCACACTTTTTACTAAGCAAGTGTTAAATGACCTTCTTATTGTGCAAATATATGTTGATGATATTATTTTTGGTGCTACTAATGAGTATCTATGCAAGGATTTTTCCACCACTATGCAAAGTGAATTTGAAATGAGTATGATGGGAGAATTAAATTTCTTCCTTGGAATTCAAATACATCAACCCCTTGAGGGAATTTTTATAAATCAAGCAAAATATACCAAGGAATTGCTGAAAAAGTTTGGCATGGAGGACTCAAAGCAAGTTGGAACTCCAATGTGCACTTCTACAAAACTTGACAAAGATGAAGAAGGTAATCATGTGGATGAAAAGCACTATAGAGGTATGATCGGAATCTTACTCTATTTAACCGCAAGTAGACCTGATATTATGTTTGCTGTTTGCTTGTGTGCTAGATTTCAATCTTGTCCAAAAGAATCACATTTAAATGCTGTTAAAAGAATTTTTAGGTATTTGAAAGGTACATTAGACTATGGTCTTTGGTATGCTAGATCTTGTGAATTTGCTTTATATGGATATTCGGATGCGGATTTTGGTGGTTGTCGTGTGGACAGAAAAAGTACTAGTGGAACTTGTCACTTTCTTGGTAATTGCTTAGTTTCTTGGTTTAGCAAAAAGCAAAATGCAATATCTCTGTCTACAACCGAAGCGGAATATATTGCCGCTAGTGCATGTTGTGCTCAACTTTTATGGATGAAGCATACCTTGAATGATTTTGGATTGTTATATGACTGCATGCCTATATTCTGTGATAATACTAGTGCTATTAATTTGACCAAAAATCCAATTCAACATTCTAGGACAAAGCATATAGATATAAAGCACCACTTTATTCGTGATCTTGTTCAAAAAGGTGAAATTTGTGTAAATTATGTTTGTTCTAAAGATCAATTTGCTGATATTTTTACCAAAGCTTTGCCATTAGATCAATTTATTCATCTAAGATCAAAATTAGGGATAATCGAAAAATCATCTTAAATTTTTCATAGCCTTCGGACGTCCGAAAGAGGATGAACGGACGTCCGATGATGTTCTTCAGCTATTTTCCCAGAATGCACCTGTTCGGACGAAACTGTCGGACGCACGACTTCGTTCGGCCGTTCGACAGTACAACGGCTCATTTTTTTTAAAGTAACTTTCTTCGTCATTTGCTTCAAACTCTTCTTCTTCTATTTCCTCTCGGACGAAAACCCTCTCATCTCTCACCCTCAAATTCATACCATTCTGAAGCTCTCATTCCCAAATTGACTCAAACAAAACTTTTCCTGATTGATTGCGATTCATTTCTCCTGATCATTTCACCGAATCGCATAACATTTCGCAAATTCCCAAATTTCCCTCAAAACCCTACTTTCTCATAACCGCTCTGTCAAATCTTGTTCAAGGCCTTTTTGTCCCAAAAATTCTGTGTGATTCACTTCCATACTACTGTGTGCATCATTTGCATCCTTCATTCCACACATTTCGCACAATGGTGAATCTAAGAGGAGAGAAGGTCACTGCCGGACGCAAACACCCACTCAGGGATGAGGATGATGATCTTTCTACGGTCAAACGATCATCCAAACGCTTCAAGAGAGGAGCTGTAAAGGGTCGAATGTCACAGCCTACACCACAACCCTCCCCTCAGCCTGAATCTGGACAGGGAACCTCATCTCAACCGCCTCCAAAATCAACCACACTCCCTACATTCTTTGATGATGCTGCAAAAGACAAACACTCCTGGATATCCCAGAAAGGTGTCATTCCTCAACGCACTATAAATTCTTCTGAATTTCGCCAAATAGGTTTAGAATCCATTCTGAGTCTGTTTGTTTTCCAGAAATGGTCACATCTCATTTCTATGCCCAATGTTTATTACCCTGAAATGCTGTATCAATTCTTTGCTAATCTTAGGAAAGGCACTGACCAAACTGAGATTATGTCCAGGGTTAATGGGGTAGACTTAGTCTTTGATTCTGAAACTGTGAATGCCATCTTAAATACTACTATTGAATGTGGATGCAAGAGTAAAATTGCAAATTTCTTTTCCTATGAAGAGCACCCTACTGCTGATAATCATTTTGATGGGGCTAAGATGTTGACTTATTTCAAAAGAAGTTTTTCTTCCCCTGCTGATGCTAAACTGAATGATCTTGCCCCTGTGAATCTAATTGCCTTTTCAATCATTTCAAACCTGCTTGTGCCTACTGATGGCCATAGAACAGATGCAAACAAAATGGAGTTGTATCTCTTTTACTGTTTTCGAGAAAAGATTCGTATTGATTTTGGTTTTGTCATGTGCAAGTTTTTACTTCGCTATGCCATTGATTCTCGCAGAAAATTATCTTATGGAAAATTTCTTCAAAAGATTTTTGAGTTTTACAAAGTACCAATTCTTGGTGTTTGTCCTAAAGAAGCATCTTCTTATGCCTTTGCCAAAGGATATTTTGAAAGGAAAAATCTTGTCTTTAAGGATAATCTATGGGCTTATAAGGGGGCATCATCCAGTGAACCTAGGTCTAAGGCTGCACATGATCCACTACACAATCCTTCATCTATTGCACTCACTCCCATTCATCCCAGGAAGTCTGCCACTAAGGCATCTTCCTCCTCCAATGATGAAGTGATTGAGCTCCTTCGTGAACTCAAACAGCATGTTCTTCTTCTAGAACATGGTCTAATGCTCACCATGTCCTCTGCACACCAAACAGCCTACCTAGACAAAAAGAACCTTCTTTTTCCCCCACCTGTGGTTGAGGAGTTTCACATGGCAAAGAGCCACGCCCCACTGATCCAAGTTCATCAATTCCAGACCCGAACTCATCAACTCCTGTGACTCCTCATGGCCCTTCCACATCAGATAAAGGCAAGGCACCAATTGAAGAAGCTGCTGAAGATGATGCAGAAACTGAAGAGGAGGACCTCTCCCAATATCAGCTCTCTCGAAAAACACCTGGATCCACATAGTTCATCATTTAGGACATTTGCATTTTGTTTGTCTATTTCATGTTTTCTAGTGTTTGTGGTGTTCAACAATGGATATGAAGATGTTATGCTCATGTTTATGTAGTGTTTTCTTAGTATTTTTTTTTTTGGAAGATTATGGCTGTAATGGTTATGAATATGTGGATGGATGTTTAAGTATTTTGAATGATGAATGTGTGGATGTGATGAATATGTTTAAGTATTTTTTTTATGTTTTTGTGGATGTGATGGATGTGATTGATTACCCTTTTGTGATGACAAAAAGGGGGAGAGGACTGGATTGGATTGATTGATGATTTAATTGAAATTGGATTGGTTGATGGATTGAATTGGTAAAATGATGGATATTGGCTGCTTAATTGTTATGTGTTTGGATAATTGATTAATTTTGGTAACCTTCTTGAAACAACTTTTGGTAACCTTCTTGAAACAACCTTTGGTAATCTTCTTGAAACAACTTTTAGTAACTTCCAAATTCTACTCCAAGAAAGATTGCACAAATCAGATTTGGTTCACTATTCAAAACAATTCGGTTGCCCCTTTCTTTCCTTTCCTTTTTTTTTTCTCTTGCCAACCAATTCCTCTTTTCTTTCTTCTTTTTTTTGTCTTTTTTTTTGACTACAACTATCAACCACGACACAAAACAAGGAAGTCCACAAATAATAACAACCAAGAACTCCAAGATCTTTCAAGAACGTTCAAGGAAGTTATCAGGAACTTCAGAAATTTCAAGATTGTGGTCAAGAATTCAAGAAGCTCAAGATTATTGTAAGTTCTCTTCAAGATTCACAAAATTCCAACAAGTTTTGCCAAAATTCAGATTTGAAAACCAAGTAAACAAGTTGGATAACACAAACAACAAGGCTGGACAGATTTGTATTCGGATGAACAGTAACTATGAACAGTGTCGGTGAACAGTACGATGAACAGTATCGGTGAACATTGCGATGAACAGTGTCGGTGAACAGTACGATGAACAGTATAATAAATTTTTTTTTTGTTTTACCAACTGATATGAAACCTCGATCTAGACAACCAAAACACCATGGCTTAGGCAGCGGAAATTTGACCCAACTAATCCCTAGAAGTCACGAACAATTTTGATATTATCTCAACCCGTAACTACTCGAATTAACGAAAAACAAAAAAAAAAAAGATATAACCTGGTGGTTGTCAACTAGCTCTGGTACCAACTGATGTGAAACCCCGATCTAGACAACCAAAACACCATGGCTTAGGCAGCGGAAATTTGACCCAACTAATCCCTAGAAGTCACGAACAATTTTGATATTATCTCAACCCGTAACTACTCGAATTAACGAACCAAATTGGAGATAGTAGAACGCCACAATCAAGGAGATACTCGATTGATAAGTTCGGGTGAATAACTTGAGAAGATTCTCAAGTATTCAAAGGCAACTCTCTTGCCAAAGAGAAAGTGAAAACTCACTAATTGTATTTAATAGTCAAAAACTGATCTCAAAACAAAGAGGAAGTGGGGCTACTTATAGCCCTTACAAGCATTAACCCTAATCCAAAAGTTGACCAAACTACCCTACATACTTAAGAAAGATTTTGGGCCTTACTTACTAACAAATGGGCCGCAATTAAACTATCTTAATTACCTAGACTTTTTAAAACGAGAAATAACCAAAATCAATGAGGAAAATCAAATAATCCTACTAAACTCAAGCATTCGTGCAATCAACTAGTCTTCACTTGAATCTTCCAATTTCCCATGTGCTTGAATGGGCCTTGGTCTTTATATTCTTATCAGTTAGGGTTTGAATGATTCACTTATCATACTTGTTGTATGGGTGGTATATGATGTATATAAGTTGGTATAAGAGGTAGTAGTGATGGTTTCAAGCTAAAAATGAGATCTATACCTTGATTGTAGCAAATTTCCAGAATTGAAGTTAAGGTATACCCTGTTCTGACCGGTTCTAGTTCACCATGTTAGATGCCGAATTAGGCTTAGACTAAAACATGAAAGTTGTAGAGAATTATGTTTTATAGTTTCCTGAAAAATTTCACCTCAATCGGAGCAACGTAGCCTGTGAAAAGACTGAAATACCCTGACTGCCCTAGGTGAATCCAGTGATCAGTTTTGAATATTTCTCCAACCTGGTCGTGTCTTTTCACCATGATATGTACTGAACTAGTATTTATCCAAAACATGAAAGTTGTAGTACTATGTCTTTGCTTTCTAACGCCCCTGAGAAAGCCTTAATCGAACTTTGGTAGCTTGAGTTATGGCCATTTGAATGTAGTGCAGTTAACTAGCCTGTTGGTAGGAATCCGGTTCTGTAAATTGGGAATATGACTTGGATACACTAGATACTGGACTAAGTGGTCTTCATCAAAATTGTATCCCTCTATCTTAGCTTCGAAATGGTATAAATTTCACCTCAATCCGATAAGCATAGCCTCGGTTGTGTCCGTTACGCAAAACAACGTCAAATCTGTCTTTTGTTTCTTGACTCAACCTTCATTTCCGCACATGTTCCTAGCTTGATTTTGTACTTGTATGACTTGGAGCCTATGGAATGGCTATTGAAATGAGATGATTTTGTGTGTGACTTTGGAATTGATTGAGGAAAAGAATGAAGCCATAAATGGCTGGAAAATAGGTAAATACAAAGGGCGTGTTGCCCAAATTTACGCTCGAGAACTAGGTCGATATACTTGCGACTTGAGTAAGGCTTGAGAGCGAATACCACGTGAACCATCTAGGGTATTTACGTCTTCTTTTATTGAGGTATATTAGTTAGAATTCGGCCGAAACTTGTACCCTTGGAAAAATGAAATTTTCGACTAATAGAAATACATTTTCTTTGTCACTTCAACTCAAATGGAGATTTTAAAGTTTTACGAGTGAGCATAAGTTTTACAAATATTTTACTTATGTCCTTTGGTTTAAATGTACTCTTTTCACTACCAAAATCATATTGATACTTTGTATTAGTACGTATTCGAATTTTCTTTGAATCACTTAAATCTTTGATGGTTGAAGCATAATGTGTTCTTTTGATTATAATAGGGTTCCTTGGTGATTGAGAGTGTTATCTGAAAGGATACTTTGGACGTTATTTTGCGTAAATAGGTGAGTGTTCTTTATTTGCTATGTTTCCATGAACTATATGATTTGTGGTGGATATTTGATTAAATGATAAATGTTTGTTACAAATGAATTTTGCTAGGCGAGTGTGTACTTTATCGCACTTGACCTAAATGAAATGTGAAATTTTCAATGTTTAAGTGATTAAATGTTAGTTGTGCATGAATGTAAGCCTCTTGGCTGAACTGGGCCCTGCCCTTCGTTACTGTTATTCTTGGTTTTGATGATCACAAAGTACTTTGAAATGTTTATCTAACTTTCTTCAAATATAAGTGTTTTTGCCTATCAAAGAATCAGGTACGAATATGTCATGAAATGAAAATCAACCAAAAGAAGAAGCAAAAACAGGACACTCATGTCGGACGTCCAAAAGGAATCTGTCGGACGTCCGAAAGAATGAAGAACATCAAGAAGGAAACTTTGTCGGACGCTCGTAAGGAAGCATCGGACGTCCTGAAGGATCGGACGCATGCTTCGGACGCACATCAATCTCATCGGACGTCCTAAAAATTCCACGAAGCTTTGATAACTCTCTGGACGACGTTCGGACACAGAAGCTCGGACGATAAAATCCCATCGGACGTCCGAAAAACAACTTGACTGATTTTCGAACGATGGGATCGGACGATGAATAATCTGTCGGACGTCCGACAGCCCCAACGGCTAGCTGACTCTTCATCTGCCTTCTATCCGTTGGAAGTATTAATGAAGCCCATTTTTTGTTCCCTTGAAATACAAACGATTCTGAATAATCAAACGGCTTTTGCACACTTTGTTTACAAGATCTCAAGAGATATTTTAGCTAGAAAATAGTCTCCAAAGCTAGATTTGTTCTCCAAGTGGTGTGAATTTCTTGTGAGCATTTCTTTTGTGGTTGAAAGTTTCATTAGTGTAGCTTTGTTGAGGGTTATCTGAGTGATTGTAAAACTTCTTAGCTTGACTAAGTGAGGCTTAGGGCAAGGAGGAAGTGCTCCCTCCATTGTACATCTAGTTGATCATCTTTCATCAAAGAGAAGTTGCTCAACCTAGTGATTGGTCTTCAAGTTTGAGGAAAGCTTGGTAGACAATCGGTTTGATATTCTTTCTTATTCTTTTTGTTTAATAAAATTTTCATTGCTTATCTATACTTGTTTTTCTAATCAACATTGCTCTCTTCTTCTAATCTACTTGGTTGATCATTACTAGAAAAGAAGGTAAATTTTTATTAAAGAAAAAGTGCATAAATTTGATTAAGATTTTAATCAACCTAATTCACCCCCCTCTTAGGTTGTCTTTGGACCTTACAGTTACTGATCGACTCGAGCCAGAAGCGGACTCGATCGGGCGATTTAGTGACCTTGGGTGAACGTTTGGTATACTCGAGTATTACCTTGTAGTCTGGTGGAGCCTGGCCAACGTCCAGGAGGGGGTAAAATGAAATGAATGAACGAATGTCATTGTAAACGAAGGGTTTTACTTATCAAAATGCATTTTCAAAGGATTGGAGGAATAAGGAAATGAAAGGAGAATGAATGAATGAATGAATGGCTCCATGTGAGCACGTATCCTTTTAGTGAATCTTATTATTGCTTTATATTGTCATGTTTCTTAAATTACTTGCTGTCTATGGTTATGTATTGAACTTATTGTTTGTTTATGTGTTTGGAACCTCACTGAGCTTTTAGCTCATTCCGTTAGTTTTATTTTTCTTAACAGGGGACGCGAGCAAGGACGAGTGCTCTGTATAGACTAGCATAGTCTAGTTCTTTTGATTCTTTTGTAAGGGTCCTCGCTCTAGCACTTGGCAAGGGTTGGATGTATGAGGAATTGGGAACCTTTGTATATTTGAATTTTGTAATTCCTTTAGAGATAGGAATGTATATAAGTTTATGTTTTCAGTTTGGGATCGGTATTCGTTTGTTTTGTAAATGTTATCGTCAATTCCTTGAGGTGAATGACTGAGTTCCGGCGAGAGTTGGGCAGGTGGTCCGCCGAACCCTTTGGTTCGCCTTAGGGTAAGGTGGGGCCGTCACAGGTTCAATTTCTATAAAGACCAGCAAATCTGCAAGATGTCTTGAAAATCATGACTGTTCTGTTTCTGCACTTGTGATAGCAGTGATTTTAAATTGAAATTTGCTAATCTATGAGCTGAATTTCATGAAGATGTCTTCTAAAGACTGTTAGTGCTTCGAGTCTATTTTCTAAAGATGTAAATTTTGTGATTTTTTGACCTTTGGAACTTAAGTTATACCTTTTCAAAGAATAGCACCAAAATTGGGAATTTTATCAAATAGATTGAGCGGGACTTGAAAACTTTGGAAAAACTTTTCTGGGTTTTAAACCTAACTTTATTTGGTTAAATCCTGCATATTTTGATTTGAAATACTTAGTGGTGTGTTAAAGTTATCATGCATGAAATATTTCACTTGATTGGAGCAAACCGTGAGTATGAGCTGTGAAATTTCAGGTTTATTTGCACATTTTGGTTGAGAAATGATTGTTTCTACTTTGCATGATATACCATGTATGTTTACCTTGAAAACTAGTAGAAATTTGATAATTTGGCTAGAGAGCAACTTGAAGAAACGGCTGGAGAGCAACTTGAAGAAACTGCTGCAAAATTTTCAATGAAAACGGCTGAAGAAACTGCTGCAAAATGGCTGAAGAAACGGCTGCATATCCACTTGATTGGCCGAGTGAGGAAGAGAGGAAAATTTTCAGTTTTTACACGACTTTTGGGGATGCAAAATTTTAGATTGTTGTTCAATAAATCTCATAACATATTAATCTTCATATGCATGTTGAGTTTAAGTGATAACTAAAGAGTTTTGTTGAAGAAAAGCTCTCTTAGCAAACTGTTTTCTTGCTAGAAAATTTTCCAACTTTGAGCTGTAGAGAAAACTTGAACTTTCAGTTTTTAAATGCAAATTTTCGTGTTGAGTTTTACTGGAATCTATGATTAGTACCTCCTGTCTTGGTACAGGCTTATTTTTGTGTGATTTATGGTTGAATTAAGTATGAGAGGTGCTATTTTGGTGACAAAAATGAGGAAAGGCTTGCTGGAACTTTGCTTGCTTAAATCGTGGACTATATGCTAGGTTTTCCAGCTTATAACTTCCATTCTGGTGAAGTTTTTCAAAGAGATTCATGCTCTATAGTCACTCAATGATATCTTGCATGATTCATGTTTGAACCATGGCTGAACTTCATGCCCTTGATTCAAAATTTTGCTACAATTTTCATCATACATTCATGTGATATGCCTTGATAAAAGTTGATGTCAAATTTTTTTGGTGTGTTAAATCCAAAAGGGTATAAGGGAATGGAGGGGTAATGCTTGAATTTTTGGGGTGATTTTGGTCATACAATTTTATTGAGGAAGCGGAGAGTAAGGGTAATGTGACAGCCCCACTTCACCCTAAGGCGAACCAAAGGGTTCGGCGGGCCGCCTGCCCAGCTCTTGCTGGAACTCAGTTGTTCACTACAGTCCTCAAATAGATTACAATATAAATCTCAAAGTATACATCAAAGGGTCCACAAATTCAATTGCACTACAAACTAAAACCTCAAGAGATACAGGAAATACTAATTTCCCGAATAAAACAAAGGTCCTCATACAAACCACCAAAACAAAAACAAACATCTTAATTGTCCAACTATTACAAGCAAACCTAACTATACTAGTGAATGTGCCAAGGAGTTCCCCGCGTCGCCCCCTGCTAAGGAAAACAAAGGAAACGGGGTAAGCTATATGCTTAGTAAGTACACGGGGGTAAACACGTCAATTTCATATTAAAATAAACAACTATTTTACAAAATGCCAAGTCAAGTGCAAAAGTAACAATACAGAGGGAGGATACAGGTTGGCTTGAAAGCCAAGTCGTTTGCCATTCGTGACCTCCTGTCGACACTCCGTCGACCACGAATAAGGTCCGTAGAACTCTACTTGTACACCCACCTAACACCTTATCACCCTCACTGGCCAGTCACCTCACGAACTTGCTCGAGCGAACGAAATCACAAACTTGAGCTTGAATCACAAGCTCGGGTCACAAACTTGGTTCATAACTTGAACCTACGAACTTGGTGACCTCAGACTAGGTTGGACTGGCTTCGACCAAGCCCCGACAGGCTCGAATAGTCCATCTAGGTCTTGAGATCGGGCCCACAACTTCAACATATTTCACGAACTCACGAAAGTCACCCCGAGCTCCAAGCTCAAGGGGTTCAAACCCAAAACAATTCATGTATACACATCTCATAAGAAACATAGGTACAAACTAGGGTTTAGGTCGAGTGCGATGAAGTACACCCTCGCTTAGGTACCCTTTCATTCACCTTAAACACATAAGCAAGTTATATACCAAATGGCCTGAATACTTACCCAAAGAACCAAAATAGCAAAAGTACAAAAATCGCGTCGCGAAGGATAGCTAGTAGGCCCCACCGGCTCCGTCTAGCTCACCACTGTCTGAAATAGAAGATTGCATCACATAATATCACAAACGGCCACTAACATGCCTAAAACAAGTAAAACGGCAAAATTGGCACATGCAAGTGCGGAAACGGCATACGGAAACGGAAATGGCAGCATAACCGTTTTGATGTCAAAAACCGTTTCGAACACAATCAAAAGGGTCGGATCAAAGTACATGAGGTACTGTTGCGAAGCTAAGAGGAAGATATACAATTTTCATGAAGACACTTTAATCTCAATCTGAATGGAAGCAGGTCGAAATTATGGAAAACAGTACCAGAAATTTGCATTTTAGGGGTGACGGACAGGGTTTGTTTGCTGGACCATAACTCACAGCTCACAAATCCAAATCAATAAATTCCAAAGGCGTTAGAAAGCTAAGACATAAGGATATAACTTTTGTATTTTGACTCAAAACTGAATCAGTACGGAGCATAGGGAAAAAAGGGGTTCAAAGTTCCTGTCAGAACTGTCCAAATTCGAAGGCAGTTCTGACAACCGATCTTGTTTTGGTCATAACTGGAGCTACGGGACTCAGATTGGGATGAACTTTATACCGTTTCGAAGATAAGACCAAGATATATATTTCTTATGAAGGGATCAACACCCAGTTCACACGTTATCAAGACGGACAAAGCATGGTCAGAAGCAAAATTAAAAAACGTAACACAATCCAGTGTTTAGAACAGGTGCAAGTGTTTTGGCTATAACTCGTGCTACACTGATCCGTTGACCTGAAATTTTGCAGGCATATTCAGGACTTAAGAAGCTACAACTTTCATGTTTTACCCAAAGCCTGATTCGGCCTCTACCATGCTCGAATAAATTCGGACAGAACAGGCTTGTGTGAAACCCTAACCTGGAAATTTCGCCCCAAACCAGAATTTTTGCACAATCAATCACATCCAACATATATCAACTTCATTTTACACCATTACCAGCCATCATACCATGATTAAACCATGATCATCATATAAAATCAGAAAAATCTCCAATAAAATCAGAAATTGAGCTAACTTCACTTTAAGCCATAAAATCTTCCATAAAATCACATCTTTAACCAACACAAACCATTAATTTGACATTAGCAAGACCAAAGAAGGAATCCATTAGCTACTCACCTTGGAACCTCAAGAAAAGAGCCAACTAAGCACCTTTGTTTCTCAAACCATTTCACTAACTACCTCAAGACCACTTAACAAAGGGATTTTATGGAGTGATTTGAAGTTTTATCGGTTTGATTTGCGAGATCCAAGCAAGAAATTGAAGAAACAAGTTGAGAGCTTTCTTTTTTTTTCTTGTAGAGAGAGAGTCGGCCAAGAGGAGCTAAAATGAAGAGATATTTTGATCAAAATTAGCTTTAAGAAGGTATAAATATCTTGGTCAAAAGTCCAAGGGTGAATTGGATGGTGACACTTGTCACCTTTTGGTTTAAAACTTATCTTTTTGTCTCTTTAATACAAATCTCTTAGCACCTTGTAAATAATATCACTTAATACAAACCTTCAACAAGTTGTAAAAAATATATTGCATTTACCGCACTAGCGGGTCCCACGTCCATAATACTCTTCAAAATTAACGTGGACTAACTTGTATCAAGAAAATGATTTGAAAACTATATTCCTTTATAAAAATGTATAAAAAATTAATATATTGAAGAAAGGCATAAAATTATAGACAAGAAAACAAAATAATGTCTCGAAAATATATAAAAATTTTCGGGTTCTCACTCTCATTCTTTCGGGGCGTCACAGGTAAAGTTCCAACCTTATTTTCATGAATTTGGTTGCAAATTGATGTGTCTTTCAAGTGAAGTTTTGAAACACCAAGTTCTCATTTCTTTGGGCTAAGAGTGTAATAGACTCTTGATGTATTATCTGACCACAGGACTTGAGAGTGTTCAAGAGAATGAACCAGGGTTTGAAGTGGAAATATTATGATCAATTGATGAGTGGTCCAACTAGATATTCCATGTTACTTGATCAAATGTAACTTATTGCTAGAAATTGCTAGGGATTCCGAATTGTTATTTTATAAGTGAGTATGTACTTTATCGCACTCGAATTGTAAGGATCAAAGACAACCTAAGAGGGGGGGTGAATTAGGTGGTTTAAAAACTAGCCAAGATGTGGGTCACTTTTTCTAGAACTTGCCCTCTTTTTTCTAAAAGACCACACAATTGATGAATAGGCACAAGTGCTTGGGAGTAGAAGAGATAGATAGTTTATATTGCAAGACAGTAAGTAAAAAGATAGAATAGCAAACCAAGTTTCAAACTCCACTTGAGTTTGAATATCACTTTATATAGCAAACTTCTTCAAGTTGATCAACTTATAACCAATCTCTTGTGTACAAAGGAAGGATCACTTCCTCCTTGCCCCAAGCCTCGCTTGATCAAGCAAGGAAGTTTTACAATCTCTCGGATAACCCTCACAAAGCTACACTATTGAAGAAATTGAAACACACTTGAAAAGCTAATCGAAAATTACACAACTAAGAATACAAATCTTCTTTTGGAGTATTCTCACACTTGAATCACTCAAGATCTAATGTAGTCTCAATGTGCAAAAGTACTTCTGAATTGGTTGAATTTTTTTTATTTATAAGAGACCAAAAAGTACTCCAATTAATGCTGTCAACGGATAGAAGGCAGCTGAAGAGTCAACTAGCCGTTGGTGTTGTCGGATGTCCGATAGGCTGGTTTACCGCGTCCAATCGCAGGCAGCGAGTTCAAGAAATTTTCTTGAAATGTTTAGGACGTCCGGTGCTTCAATGCTTTGCGTCTGAAGTGTCGCACCGTTTGTCGGACGTCCGGTACTTAGGTGTTGTTCGTCCGAACGAAATCAGTGAGTTTAGAGAATCTTGGCTTATTATCTTCGGACGTCCGAGAGTGAGTTCCTTATGCGTCCGAAGTTACTCGAAGGTTGTCGGACGGCCGATGCAGACTTTTTGTACGTCCGACACATGCTTCAACATATGTTAGCTTGTTTTGCTCCAAATTTGAAAACATCTATTTAGGGAATATTAGTAACATCCATTTGTTTTGTAATCATCAAAAGATACGAACTGGGATGAGCAATCTCCCCCCTTTTGATGATGACAAAACAATGGATGGAGCAAAAAATTTTAAGTATTGCTCCCCCTTACTTAATGCATCTCCCCTCTTTGCTTAAGTACAAAATTTAAGTACAACTTCCCTTCAGAATAATGTTCACCCATGTTTACTCAGAAAAGGATGACTCCCCCTTACATAGAGAATTCATGTCCAATCCATTTCTCCCCCTTTTTGTCATCATTAAATCAACCATGGCCATATTACCAACAATATTGTCCAGCAACAAACAGTGTTCAGACATTCATCCAAAACCATAGGGATAACAAATCACGAGTTCAAAGCACACAAAATATCCAAATATTCTTACAGATTAGCAGTGATAGGGAAAGTAGAGGTCTTAATACAAAACACATAAAATTTGAAACGCAAGGGATGCCAAGAGCCTATTATGAACTACCATGAGGTGCATGTGCCTAGGGATGCCTAAAATGTGATCTTGGAGGATCCATGCCTTCTTATAGCCAGCCGAAACTGAGCAGGGTCTTCTTCTTCAGTGTCCTCATCCTCATCATCATCATCCTCCTCTTCAGTTTCTTCTTCAGTTGCCGGAGCTTTTCCCTTGTCCTGTGGTTGAGAACTGGAGGCACGGTACTCTGAGCTTTTCTAGGCTTCTTTCGGTGTGCATTTTCATTTTCTGGAGGAATGGGAGGTACGAGCAGATTCCTTGTGGCAACGAAGGTGGCTTGTTGATCAGAAGTCATGGTCATCATTGTCACGGCCCCACCTCCCCCTAAGGCGAAACAGAGGGTTCGGCGGGCCGCCTGCCCGGCTCTCGCCGGGACTCAGTCGTTCACTACAGTCCTCAATTAAAAACAAGATACAATCTCAAATATAAATCAAAGGTCCCCAAACTTTACATATCAAAAGCGAAGCGTCCACGCTTCCGCAGCGCCACTCTGATCCTTGATCACAATTAGTATACAGGAGGAAGTCCAAAACTAGAATATTACACATCCAATCAATTCTAAACGTTCAATACAATCCCGATATGAATGATTACACAAAAGGAATCCAAATTCAATCCATACATGAGATAATCCATGAATAAACACTACAAGCCACTCCTTCGCCTTGAGCCCTGTGGAGGGGAATAAAATATTTTTGGGGTGAGCTAGAAGCTCAGCGAGTAACCAGTAAAATCAGTTATCAAATCGGTTTAACCATAGTTCATTTCAATGATGTTCAATTCAAATCAAATGATAAGTCCAGAAACAATTTCAACATTTACAAAACATTAAATATGGAGTATCAATAATTCAAGAAACATGTACAATGGAAAGCGATAGTAACATTCATGAAAAGGATACATTCGTTCTCCTGTCATTTCATTTCATTTGGTTTCATTCGTGCATTCATTCACCCAGTCCTTGGCTTTTGGCCAGGCTCCACCAACCTACAAGGTAATACTCGAGTATACCGAAACGTTCACCCAAGTTCCTAGTCGCCCGACCGAGTCCGCTTCTGGCTCGAGACGACCGGTAACAAGGGGCAATGGCCAGTTCAGCCCAAAAGGCTTACATTCATGCACAATTAACATTTCAATCGCTCAATCATTAAAATTTCACAATCACTTAGGCTAAGTGCGATAAAGTACACACTCGCCTCGAAAACTCGTTTAGCAATCATTGAAAGCAAAAGCAATAACAACAAGACACTGATATGCAAGCACGCATGATATGTAAGAAAACAGTTCCAAAATTAACTTTGAAAACAGCTCCAAAGTAAATAATGCGGGAAAGCGGTTCATAAATAATTTTAGAAAGAGTTTGAGGTCACTCACCTCCACGGCTCATAATCCTCGTCCAATATAGCCAATTTCATCATTCAAGTCCAAGCCTTTCACTTGAAACTTAAGGTAACCAATGCTATTAAAAATCGGACAGCATTTCCCCTTAATTCCTTTATTTTCCAACCTACAATCAAATCCAATCACACAGCAATTAACCACAATTGCTGAAAACCAGAAAACAGTTTTTGACGTCCTTTTGCGGTAATGGCACCAAAGGTACTACGAGTATCGGATGGAGGTCCAAGACCCACCGTTTCGAAGCTAAGAACCAGGGCTACAACAATGTAGAAGGTCACTCAGTCCAAATCCCAGCACAACTAGGTCAAATATGCAAAATACCAATCCAGAACCGTAATTGCAGGTTTACAAATTACACTATACTGTAATCAGTACAACTCAGTCTAAACAGGTCCAAATGCAGAAATTCCAAAGGCATATGGTAGCTAGGACATCAAGCTATATTTCATCAGAAGACCTCAACACCCAAATCCAAAAAAATTCCAGTCAAAACAACCCATTTCAGACACAGTTCTAACATCCTGATGAACCCAGAACAGCAATAGTAATTTCGGCTTATCTCATTCTACACTACTCCAATTGACCTGAAATTTTACAGGCACCCTTAAAACATCAATACCTACAACTTTAATGTTTTGAGCCAAGGCCAATTCGGCCTCTATATAGGACCAAAAATTTCGGACAGAATGAAGAACCAAGAACCCTAATTTTCCAGATTTCTTCCAAAACAGAATTTACTTGCAATCTTCCACTTTTTCCACCTTCTAGAATCATCAACTATCATTTCCAATCATCACACAAAGCCACAACATATGAATCATATTAAATCAGAAAATTCATGATTAAATAGAAAATGTCATCAATCTTCACCATAAGTCATGAAATCATCAAAAAAATCACTTGTTCAACTACCACACCTACTAATTTCATCTCATAACCAACAAGGAAACAATTTCTTAACCACTTACCTTACAAACACTAGATACAAGGTAGATGAGAGTCTCTCCCTCCAAACAAAAACCACCAAGCACTTCAATCACTCCTAGCAAGTAAGTTTTATGAAGGAATTTGAGAAATAAATGGTTGGATTACAAGATTTGGGCAAGAAAAGGGAGCAAAAATTGAAGAGCTCTCTTTCTTTTCTCTCTAGAGTTGGCCGACCAAGAAGGTGAAAATGAAAGACAAATTTTGGTCAAAATTGGTTTAGTAAAGGTAAAGAAAGACTAGTCAAATGCCAAGCTCCAATCACAAGGCAACATGTGTCCATTCCAAGCTTATCTCATTTCTTTTGTCTTGCAAGAATTAATGAACTAACCAAACCCCTAATTATCTCATAACACCATGTAATATAAACCATATATACAAAGCTACTCCAAATGAACCACATTTACCACACTAGTGGGTCCCACGTCCAAAATACGCTTTTAATTTCTCAAAAACTAACCGATACTAGAAAAATCATTTTAAAACTATTTTTGCTCATAAACTTTATCTGGGGAATTTTTCTAATAAAGAAAATGAAGAAAAGGCGGGCGATTAAATAAAATAAACCCTAGAAAATTAGAAAATTTTCGGGTTCTCAAACTCATTTTTTTTCGGGGCGTCACAATCATCAAGCCATCTTCAAGAAGCATGATATGTTGTTTGAGGTCCTCAAGCAGAGTGATGACCTCAAAGTTGGATGAAGGAAATTTAGAGGCTGATTTTTTGGGATGAATGGTAAAGGGTGTCACATACATTGACTGGTCATGAGGAGTCCTAGGGGTGACAGGGGTTTCATGAAGATTTTTCCTCCTAGACTCTGAGACAGTTTCTTTGTAGCACCAGTGACCCTAAAAAAATTTCAGATTTTTCCTTTCAAAATAAGCCTTTGAAAACACAGTTGATGCACTCTCTTTTAGGGATTTGCCAGTAAAAGGAATTTCAAAATGATTGAAAATAGGAGTCAGAAATTTTTCATAGGACAGTTTCCTACGGCTGTCAGAACTTATCTTGAGCAGAAACTTACACATGACAAAACCAAAATCAATTCGGATTTTTTCCAGAAAACAGTAGAACAAGTAAAGTTCCATTTTATTTGCATCAGTTCGGTGGCCATCAGTGGGCACCAACAAGTTTGAAATTATGGTGAAAATAATCAAATTCTGAGGGCTAAGATCCTCCAATCTAGCCTCAGCAGGAGTATTAAAGTGAGATTGAAAGTAGATCATTAATTTTGCAACATGAAAGTGATGGTATGCAGAGGGAAATTCTTCGTATGAAAAGAAGTTTGCAATTTTGCCTTTAAAACCACTTTCAATTTTGGTTTCCAAAACAGAGTTAACAATGTCGGGATTCAGTTCAATGTTAACAGAGTTGACACGAGAAATGAGATCAGTATGTGATCTGCCTTTCCTAAGATTAGCAAAAAACTGATGGAGCATGTCAGGATAGTATGTGTTTGGAATGGTTAAAAGATGGGTCCATTTTTGGAATTCAAACAGGTTGAGAACAGGTTCAAGATCAAGCTTATGGAATTCGTAGGGGATAATGGTCCTCTGGGTGATGAAACCTTTCTGCGAGATCCATTCAAACCTTTCTCTGGCTTCATCGTCGATGAACTTGGGTAGAGAAGTGGGTTCAGTAGCAGTTTGGGTCTCAGGCTGCTCAGGACGCTTTCTTTTTCCACTGCGCTAAGCAGTTTGCGCAGCACTCTGGACACCAGACCTTGTCCTTGGTGATCTCCTGGTAGATGGCTCCTCAGCTTGCTGTTCCTCAGTAATTTTTTCTGTATTCTGCTAATCCCCAGAAGAATCAACAGTTTGTTTTTCCTTGGGTTGAGCAATGCTCTTCCTTTTGGCAGTCATTTTTCCTTTCCTTGGTGATTTGGTTACTGTTACATCTGTATTGGTGGGCTGCACTGGTTCCTCTTCATTGTCACTCACTGGATGCCCTTCAGATTACTGTTCCTCCATCTGCTCATCAGATGGTTCAGCAGATGGCTCTCTAGTCTGCACATTCTGCTTTTTTCTTGCAGATTGTTTTGTTTTTCCACCTTGGTTTCCAGTTTTCTTTTTGGGTGATTTGATGGAGGGTTCAATAACTTGAACATCTTCCTCCTCTTCGTCACGCAGTCTGAAAGTGCGTCTGGCACTCACGGATCCCCCTCTAATCCTCACCATGATTGAAGTGCAGTGGGGTTTGTGTTGTGTGATGTGATGCAAATGAGTAACAAACGGTGAAAAGTTCAGTATGAACTACAATGGATGCACAAATTGTCCACAGAGAGTGAGTTTTTGTGATTTAGGGTTTCAGCTAGTAATTGAGATTTATAGTGTAATTGGCGGTTGGGGGAAGTTACGAAGTGCAATAAACTCGCAATAGGTGTGAGAAGGTGTCGGTCAGAGTGATTTCTTGGTACTTGTTCCAGGGAGAGATGAATTTGAATTTTGAACTTTGAGAGAATGTGAAGAGTTGCGTTCGAGATAAATGGTAAGAATGAACTGAATGGCACAGAGAATTTCTTTATAAGATGCAATTTTTGAGTGTCGGACTGCCGAACGAAGTGAAGCATCTGACACAACCGTCCGGACCAAAATTTTTCTGGAACAGGAATGAAGAAACTGTCGGACGTCCGTTCTAACCTATTGGACGTCCGATAAAGAATGACCGAAAAAATCTTAGAATATTTTTTCTGAAACACCCAGTTTTGTTCTCAGATACACAAATTGATCCAGTGGGAGGGCTTTTGTGAGGATATCAGCAATTTGATCTTTAGAACAAACATATTGAACACAAATTGTACCCTTGTGGACAAGATCGCGGATGAAATGATGCTTTATGTCTATGTGCTTAGCCCTAGAATGTTGAATGGGATTTTTTGTCAAATTGATGGCACTAGTGTTATCACAATACATAGGCACACAATCATACACTAAACCAAAATCATTCAATGTGTTTTTCATCCACAACAATTGAGCACAACAAGCACCACCAGCAATATATTCAGCCTCAGTTGTAGACAATGAAATAGCATTTTATTTTTTGCTAAACCAAGACACTAAGCAATTTCCAAGAAAATTACATATACCTGTTGTACTTTTTCTATCTACCCTACAACTACCAAAGTCAGCATCAGAGAATCCACACAGAGGAAGTTCATGACACTTAGGATACCAAAGGCCAAAATTCAAGGTTCCTTTTAGATATCTAAGGGTTCTTTTTGCCGCATTCAAATGTGATTCCTTTGGACAAGACTGAAAACGAGCACATAGGCACATAACAAACATAATATCAGGTCTACTAGCAGTTAAGTAAAGCAAGCTACCAATCATACCTCTATACTTCTTTTCATCAACTTTTGTACCTTCTTCATCCTTGTCAAGCTTGGTAGATGTGCACATAGGTGTTCCAACTTGCTTTGAATCCTCCATTCCAAATCTTTTTAGCAACTCCTTGGTGTATTTGGTTTGATTGATGAATGTTCCATCTCGGGTTTGAACCACTTGGAGTCCAAGGAAGAAATTTAATTCTCCTATCATGCTCATTTCAAACTCTTTTTGCATGATATTGGAAAAATCCTTGCACAAGCTCTCATTAGTAGCACTGAATATGATATCATCCACATATATTTGCACAATTAAAAGATCACGTGAACTTTGTTTAATGAAAAGAGTAGTATCTACAATGCCTCTTTTAAAACCATTTTCAATCAAAAA
The DNA here is from genome assembly GCF_036785885.1 of Coffea arabica. Taxonomy (NCBI): domain Eukaryota; kingdom Viridiplantae; phylum Streptophyta; class Magnoliopsida; order Gentianales; family Rubiaceae; genus Coffea; species Coffea arabica. Next base: position 33,697,857 of record NC_092321.1, read on the forward strand.
ACCACTCAAACGTTCATACCATGCTCTTGGAGCTTGTTTTAATCCATACAAGGCTTTTGAGAGTTTAAAAACACGCACACACACACATTCATACATACACTAGTTATTCAACCATGCATTTGTACAAGCACTTTTTCATGCTCTAAAATTTTTATTTTTTAAACAAAAATTGTTATAAAAGAACTAAAAACAGCATTTTATAAAATTTAATATATTAATTGTAAGACAAACATTAAAATTAAATAGATTCATTATAGTTAATTTATAACAACTTAATAATTAGTTTTTTATTTCCTGCTATCAAGTTTAGGAATTGAATCCTGTGCCTGCCAATTGAGGGTGGAAAGGTTGTGGTGGGATGGTGTAAAAAAGAAAATTTTGATGATTAGTTTCAATTGAATCCTATCTTGTAATTCAATTTTGTTTATTCTAATGAATGGTGGCAAGTCAACATTTGAGTGAAGGAGATATATTAGAAAATAAGTACGATTAAATATTTGATTCTTTCATGTCTAAAAAGAATTTTAGAAAGCAAACTAATAGATGATGAACTTATTATGCTTTTCTAAAATTATTAAAAGCTAACAAAAGAAAAATAATTTGGGAGAACTTTTACAACCCTGTATTTATATGATACTACTTTGGCCTAAATCAAATTTGAATGGAGAGAGCATAAAAAATAATAGCAAATTTTAGGGAAGAAAAACTATTTATACAATGTAAATGGACTTGGTATATATGTATATAAATCTTTTGAAGGTAAAAGTATACAAATTTTAGTAATAACAATAAACGATCAAACCAATAATAGGAATAGAGAATGTGATTGAAGATGATTACAAAAGGAAATATCTAAGTTGATTGATAAAACAATAAAGAGAATACAATTAAACAAATTTATATAAGGTAGGCTATTTATAGATTTATTGAAATTGACTATAAATAAAAGGCCGTAAAAAGCACTGTAATAAATTGTTACAAAAAAAATGGAACAAAATACCAAAAAAAATAATAAACAAATACAAATTTTCTTACAATGTAATTTGCCACATGGCGAGAAGATAGATAGTCCACTTGATACAAGGTTAAAATAGCCCAGCTAGCAACTTTCCAAAATCAGAACTAGACCTTGAGTTTAGTTCTTAAAAGATAATTTTTTGTTATGAGCTTTTAACTACCTACCCATTTTTCTGAATTTTTTGTTGGTTAAGTTTAGTTCTTAAAAGATAATTTTCCAAATGTGGCATGTGTGGACTTGAAAATTCTTTCATATTTTCTTATAGTTTTCCTTATTTTTGATAGTTAATTTATAGTTTTCTTAATACTGATTTACTTGCCTTAATTTTTGTAACTATTTTTAACGATAGAGTCAAGAGTTTTAATCTTTACTTTTATAGTTGGTGCATGCTAGGGTTTATGGTGCATTGTGGTAGTGTGATCAATTGGTGAGATGTGTACATTAAGTTTGGTGGATAAGAGCGGGTATTAAGTAAAAGGAATTATGTGATTAAAAGTGCTAAAAGTGAATTAGTGAAACATAAGTTAAAAACACAAGAGAGACAAAGAAATAGGTTTGAACCAACTCGCACCACTTGTCATCGGTCCAAGACACCCCTTGACCAAGACTTTTCTTTTCTTAATATTCTTATTTTTATTTTATTTTCCCTTCCCTATTTTTCTTAGAGTGTTGGCCGAAATTTTGGAGGAAAAAAAGAGAGGAAAAGAAGAAAAAAAGAGGGAAAATGGTTGGGTGCCAAGTGTTGGCAATCAAGGTCATCTTTGACCAAGACCTCTCTTCCATCTTTATCTTTCATTTCATCAAAATTTCCTTCGCTTTCTTACCTTCTTGGCCGACCAAAAGAGAGAGAAAAAGAGAGGGAAAAATTTCAATTTTCACCGTACTTTTGGCTTGATTAAGTGAGAAAATCAACAAGAAACCTAAATCTAAACTGAAGGAAGTTGCAATAAGGGAACAAGAAGACTTGTAGTGGAGTGATTTGGAGAAGGAAGCTTTAGTTTGCATTTTCTCCTTGGGATTGAAGGTACTCTTGGCAAGGAACTACTCTTTCTCTTTAATCTTGTAATTGAATGAGATTATGGCTTGTTTGTAGTAGGTTTTATGGAAGATTTTGTAATTTTGTGTAGCAGTTTGTTATTTTCCAGCTTTGCTAGACAATTTGCAGCTTCGGGATGCTATCTTTAGCTTTGATATACCCTTTTTGATGTGAAGCCCCGATCTAGACAACCAAAACACCATGGTTTAGGCAGCGGAAATTTGACCCAACTAATCCCAAGAAGTCACGAACAATTTTGATATTATCTCAACCCGTAACTACTCGAATTAACGAACCAAATTGGAGGTAGTAGAACGCCACAATCAAGGAGATACTCGATTGATAAGTTCGGGTGAATAACTTGAGAAGATTCTCAAGTATTCAAAGGCAACTCTCTTGCCAAAGAGAAAGTGAAAACTCACTAATTGTATTTAATAGTCAAAAACTGATCCCAAACAAAGAGGAAGTGGGGCTATTTATAGCCCTTACAAGCATTAACCCTAATCCAAAAGTTGACCAAACTACCCTACATACTTAAGAAAGATTTTGGACCTTACTTACTAACAAATGGGCCGCAATTAAACTATCTTAATTACCTAGACTTTTTAAAACGAGAAATAACCAAAATCAACGAGGAAAGTCAAATAATCCTACTAAACTCAAGCATTCGTGCAATCAACTAGTCTTCACTTGAATCTTCCAATTCCCCATGTGCTTGAATGGGCCTTGGTCTTTATATTCTCATCACTTTTAGTTTTAACATGGGAATTTCTAGTTTTAGTATGAATTTTTAGCTTCAAAATAGGATTTTTCAGCTTAGTTTGTAAATTTTCAGCCTAGGGTTTAATTTTCGAGCTTGAGAATATGATAGATATATGCTATGTATGTGCCTAATTTAGTTAGTTTGGTGGTCTAATATAAGAACCCCTTTTACCTTATAACTTGTGGACTTGATTTGGGTTGTTTTGCCATGAATCTTGGCTTTGGAAATTGGAGCAAAATTGAAGAAAAAACAGGGGAGATGCTGCCCATTTCATTTCTTGTAGTATAAGCGAGTGAAAGTGAGAGTAGAAGAATGATTTTTGCTTGATTCGGACTTGGTTTGCTTAGGGTTGTTTGAGTTCCCCTTGGTAGTGATACATAAGTTGAAATTTGCCAAAAACTATAAATTTTGCAGGGAGAAAGTAATGGCCATTTTAAGCATGATTTCTAGTTGCATAAGTCAAGTTTTAAACTTAAAGGTTTTAATAGTTTTCTTTCTAAAAACAAAGAGGAGCGTGCTTGTATCTCACATATGGTTTGCTAAGCATTATAAGGTTCATTTACACGATCTTCCTTTGATATTAACAAGCGAGGGTGGTATATTTTGAAACCCTGTTTGATTGTAACTTGCTATATGATATTCACTCGCAAATTTTGAGAGTAACCAGGGTGTAGGGTCTGAGCTTGACGTTGATAATTAGTAACTCATTGGTGAGTGTTCAAATTGCATGATTTGGATTATGTGATGCTTCATGTAACTTCTTGTTGAGATTGACTTGATATTACAAAGGCGAGTGTGTACTTTATCGCACTCGACCTAACTTGCTTGAATTCTTGTCGACTTTTTTGCTTGTGAACCGATATATCTGTGCATGACTTGAAAGCCGGTTGGAGTTGTTATCTCGCAGGCTATACTTGTTTTGGGATCCCATCCCTATTGGCTAGTTGGTCAAATTAAGCCAGCAAGGGCTTGGTTGAGATGACCGATGAACCATGGGTCTTGTATCTTGTTATTGGCCTTGGTATACTCGAGTATTACTCCACTTGTACTTGATTGGCGTGCGGGCCCGGTAAGGGGAATGATCGATGGTCGGAGATGGTGTGAAGTGGTGATCTACTAGATTTGATAGTGTATTCCAAGGTTGACGGAATGTCAACGGTTATGAGTTAAGCTGCCAATGTGAGGAAAAAGTATCCTTCCACCTGAATGTGCTCCTTGTTCCTACTTAACTATTATTGATTTGTTTAGTTATCACTTTATTACTTGCTTTGGAATTGATACTTTGTTTGCATATTTTATTTTGAACCTCACTGAGCTATGGCTCATTCCATTACCCTTGTTTTCCTTACAGGGGGTGCGAGCATGGGCGAGTAATCGGGATCGAATGGATTTTGTCTAGATCTTTTGGTTTTGTAATTGTAATAGTACTAGTGCTCGTCTAGGGTTTGGATTTCAACTGGAGATTGAATCTTTTACTGTATTTTGAGTATGTATGGATATTTGGGATGACCAAGTGTGTATGTATATTTAAGTTTGGAAACTGATGCTCCTCTTTCTCTTGAAGTTATGATCCATGTTTTAAGTAAATATGCTTGAGTCCTGGCGAGAGTTAGGCAGGCGGTCCGCTAAACTCTTGGGCATGCCCTAGGGAGAGGTGGGGACGTCACATGGCATATCAACATTCGTCACAAAGTATTATTCTACAATCTAAATTTTGTATTTTATTAACTTTTACCTAAACTAAATATGACCATGTCTAAAATTAGTTACTTTTACCAAAATTATTGTTAACAATTTGATGTTATGAACCTCATATTAAGGAAACCTCCCCTGATTCCTTTATTCTTTTATTAACCTTAACGAAAACAAGTATGGCAATCTAATAATTAAAACACCAAATAAAGGAAACACCAAATAACTGTGACTAATTCAATGATGTCAATACCAAATCGAGGAAATGGTAATGAGTAAATAATTTGAAAACTAAATTAAGGAAACTTCCTTAATTATCATGATTTGAACATTACACATTATCTTAGGGAAACAAATACCATAACAAACCCTAAATTGTTCTATGCTTTTGCTTTTTCTAGCACCCAAAAAAAAAATTCCTTCGCTAATAGGCCAATGTTTTGGAATTTTATAATATAATAATTTCATAAAAATTAAGAGTAAATCTTATATACACTAAAATAGTAAGTAAATTATTACTGTTGGATTCATGACACATGTGCAAAAATTGAATTTCAAATTTAAATTTTATATAGTGGCTATTCATCCAAAACTAACAATGTATACACTGTTAGAGTAGGAAAAATTAATCCAAAAATTAATAGTTTCTTAAAGTGGACCATAACCAATTACAAGCATGTTCATATCTTTTAATTTTAATTTTTTGCTTTTTTTGTACTATAAAAAGACATGTACTTTTCATTTTTTTTGTTATAACATTTTAATCTTATTTTTTTGAATTTACATACGGAAGTGTGTTTTTTATTATATATTAAACTTTGAACTCAAATGGATTTGCTTTATGAAATCATGTGTTGACAGCCGTAAAGCAATGATATCACTTAGAAAATTCAATACGAACAAACTCAGATACAGTCTCAAGTTTTCCTTTTATCATGATTTTTTTATCGTGTAACATTTTCCTGCTATGTTGATCTCCTCTACATGAAGACCTTTCGCTGGGCTCTTGTGGGTAAGTTTTCACATGGAAGACCTTCGCTAGAGACGGTGAGGAAGTTCTTCTCAACGCTGAATCTGAAGGACACTATTTCGATAGGATTGCTGGATTACAGGCATATCTTGTTGAAGTGTTCGGCAGAAGCCAACTTCAACCGGATTTGGACGCGTAGTGTGTGGCATTTGGGGAAGTTTCCTAAGAGAGTGTTTCGCTGGACGAGAGACTTTCACGTCCATAGAGAATCTTCGATGGTGCCGATTTGGGTGTCGTTGCCGGCGTTACCCATCCACTACTTTGACAAGCACTCCCTTTTCTCTATTTTGTCGCCCGTAGGAGTTCCTTTGTTTTTAGATTCGGCCACTGCTTTAGGCACACGGCCTAGCGTGGCTAGAACTTGTGTGGAAGTGGACCTGCTAACTCCCTTCTGCCAGCAGGTGTGGGTGGCAGTGGAAGGGGAGGCTGGTTTCTGGCAAAACATCGTGGTGGAGAACCTGCCTTCATACAGCTCGTCATGTTGGAGGCTCGGCCACTCCAGTGCAGAGTGCAAAAAGGATAGCATGGTGGCCATGCATCAGCCGTAGCTTCTGTGACGACCCCACTTCTCCCAAGGGCGAACCCAAGGGTATCGGCGGGCCGCCTGCCTAGCTCGCGCCAGGACTCAAAACTTAAAGCAATAAAACTAGATAAATCGAAAGAGCACTATATACAATATATACAATCCCAAAAGTTATATTTACATCTTCAAAAGTCTCGAGTCCAACCACTCTAATACACTATAACCCCAACCAGCAGAAGATAGACCCTAAGAAGGGTCCTTATACAAACCACCAAAACAAAAACAAACATCCTAACTGTTCAACTATTACAAGCCAATCTAACTATACTAGTATACGAGCCAAAAGTCCCCGCGTCGGCCCCTGCTAAGGAAAACAAAAGAAAAGGGGTAAGCTATATGCTTAGTAAGTAAACAGGGGCGAAAGCATAAATTTCACGTAACAACAGTTACACAGTAAGAGTAAAGCAAAAGCAGAAAAGTAACATCATATAATAAGGATACAGGTGGCTTCAAAGCCAATTCATATGCCATGCGTGATCTCCTGCCGACACTCCGTCGACCACACTCAATGGTCCGTAGAACTTCACTTGTACACCCACCGACACCTTATCACCCTCACTGGCCAGTCACCTCACAAACTTGCCCGGGCGAACGAAATCACAAACTTGAGCTTGAGTCACAAGCTCGGGTCACAAACTTGGTCACCTTCTCGGTGAACCGGATTCACAAAATTGGTTCATAACATGAACCTACTAACTTGGTGACCTCAGACTAAGTTGGACTGACTTCGACCAAGCCCTAACCGGCTCGAATAGTCCAAATAGGTCTTAGATCGGGCCCACGAACTCACAAACTTTGCAAACTTCACAAACTTTACTCGAAAGTCGCCCCGAGCAACAAGCTCAAGGGTTTTGGTTCCAAAAGGTTCATAACATATGCCAAGTACAATTATACATTCAAATTAGGGTTTAGGTCGAGTGCGATAAAGTACACCCTCGCCTAAGTACCCTTTTCACACATCTCAAACACATAGCAAAGAAAAACACACCAAACTGGCCTGAATACTTACTCAAAAACTGAAATAGCAAAAGTACGAAGTCGGATCGAAATGAACAGCTAGTAGTGAGCCCCACCAGTTCCGCCCAGCTCACCACCGTCTGAAATAGAAGATTGTGTCACATAATATCGTAAACGGCTACTATCGTGCCTAAAACAAGCAAAACGGCAAACACGACACGCGCGCACGTAAATATGACGGACGGAAACGGAAACGGCCGTTAGCGGAAACGGCAGATTTGACACTCGTTTCTATTGTAATCATAAGTTGAGCTACGAATATCGGATTAAGGCGTATGAGACACCATATCGAAGGTTAAAGGATGAACAACAATTGTTAGGAAGACATCCAGAACTGAAACTGGAGGCTTCAGTCCCAAATGAACCAAACACAATCGCTTACGAAATCTGGCCAATGCACAAATGGCCAGTTTTGAGTGCAAACTGTTTTCTATGCTACACATGGTCAAAAGAGCTGAAAATTGGCAGTTAGATAGTTCATTCCAAATGGAAAAACTTTCATGAAGGTCGGCAATCCAAATTTGAAACGGAAATTGGTCAACAGGACCCAAACAGATCTGACCAGAAAATGGTCATTTTCACGGGCAGGCCTTATTTGCTCGGCTATATCTCAGGTTCTATAAATCCGATTCATGAAATTCCAATTGTGTTAGAAAGCTCTGACATAGAGCTATAAGTTTGGTGTTTTGGTCACAAGCCCAAACAGCTTGTAACCTAGTCAAACGTGAAGCCAAAGTTCCAGTCGTAAACTGTCCGGATATAAGAACAGAACAGAATTTGACGGTCAAAACAGGTCTGAGTATTTCGTTTATAACTCAGGTTATACCACTCCGTTAATCCTAAAATTTACAGGGATATCCAGGACTTAAGGGGCTACAACAATGTAGAAGGCCTCTCAGTCCAAATCCTAGCACAACTAAGACAAAAATGCAGAAAACCAACCCAGAACCGTAATTGCAGGTTCCCAAATCACACAAAACTGTAATCAGCCCAAGTCAGTCTATACAGGTCCAAAAGCATTGATTCCAAAGGCATGAAAGCTAAGACATCAAGCTACATTTCATCAGAAGACGCCAACAACAAAATCCAAACCAATTCCAGTCAAAACAGACAATTACTATCGCAGTTCGGACATTCTGTTCACCAAAAACAGCAACAGTAAAAACGGCATAACTCACTCTATACTACTCCAAATGCCATGAAATTTTGCAGGCACTTCAACCTCATCAATACCTACAACTTTCATGTTTTGAGTAAAGTCCAATTCGGCCTCTATCTATGACCTAAAATTTCGGACAGAATGTTCAACCAAGAACCCTAATTTTCTAGAAATTCTTCCAAATCCAAAATTGATTGCAATTATCAACTATTCACACCTACTAGTGTCATTATAGGCCATTACCAATCATCATAAACAACCACACCATCATAATCCAATTAAACCAGAAAAATCATCATAAAATGGAAAACTTCACCAAAACTCTTCAAATCAAGAAATAAATCACATATTCCATTACTCAAGCCACCATTAGGCACAAAATAACCATCATTAAGTATAGGAGGGAAGTTTAAGCATCACTTACCAAGAAAACAAGAGAGAGGAAGTTGTGGAACACCTTAGCTCTTCCAAAAACTTCACCAAACCAACCACTAACACCAACTAGAGAGATTTTATGGAGTAGAAATAGATGGAAGCAAGTATTTTTGGGTGATTTGAGCTAGTTGGGACTTGAAAATTGAAGAAGTTTTCTTCCTTTCTTAGCACAAGAGGGCCGGCCACCAAGGAGAAGAAATGGTGAATTTTTGAGCAATTTTTAAGATATTTACCTTTTGGTCAAAAAAAAAAAAAAAGTCAAAAATTGGAATAGTAAATCTTAACTTGGAACCACTAAGAAGGTGACACTTGTCACCTCTTAAATGCAATCTTATCTTTTCTTTTCTCTCTCACATCAATCAAATCACCTCCTCTACTTATCTCCTAACACCCGATAAATTTTTCACAGTATTCGAAATTTAATCTTATTGGCCGAATTTTTCCGAACTTTTCGCACTAGTGGGTCCCACGTCCGAAATCCGTTCTTATTTTCTCAAAATCTAACCGATACTAGAAAAATCATCTAAAAACTATATTTACTCATAAAAATTATCTGGGGAACTTTTCTAATAAGAAAATGTGGAAAAGCGGCGATAAATAATCTCCACTGAAACTTTCTAATATTGCAACACTAGAGGTTTGCTAATCATTCAAACTTACTAACCTATGTCAAGGCACACACTAGAATACCGAATATAAATTATAGCTTGAACCTTATAATCATAATACGTAAACTAGGATTTTGCAACTTAACCGAATTAGGGTTTCCTTCCTAGCCATAAAACCCTATTTTTCCAAACCAAATATCAAATAACCCTAATATCGACTTACGATCGGACTGGGGCCTCACAATCTCCCCTCCTTAAAAGAATTTCGTCCTCGAAATTCCAATCAACGAACTAAAGGGTTGGAATACTCAAAATAATCAAAAGATCAAAATGTATACATATATATACAAGTCACGCCAACATATACACAATATAATGCATCATATACACCAAGGGACATTTCAAGTTAGGCAAAGTCAAGAGCTGCAGGTACTATATATGTAGGTATTCACATACCACAAGTAAATGACATGTAGGGACAATATAAGGGCAAAATGAAAGAAACGCGACTTATCGTCCCACGCTCAGTGAAATGTCCACTTCCCACTTCCCAAGGTGCCCGTTGATATCTTGTACTCACTCTAGCCAGACAAAGCCTGTTCATGTTCCTAAAATACTAGTCTCAAGTACTTAGCAGCGCCTCAACTCTGGAGTACTCAGGCACAAGAATTCGAGATAAGATAATTCACATCTCGAGCTGCAGTCCCAAGAGTGAACAATCTACAATCGAAATTCCTACCTGACGTACCTATCTATGGTCCTCAGATACCATGAGAAAGATTTAAAACCTATAACATCTATGATCCATAACTTATGCTCGAACGAACACTTAGTCCTTCATACTTATTCGCCACTTCATCCAGACTCACTCTGCGCAGAGACCACGCGAAGCAGCTATAGGTTTTATCCCTCAATTGCTTAACTTTTAAATCAAATCAAATCCCACAGTCCGGCATCCTAAACTTTAGCCTAGGATACACTACAGAGATCTGAAGCCTAAGCTCTGATACCAACTGTGACGACCCCACTTCTCCCAAGGGCGAACCCAAGGGTATCGGCGGGCCGCCTGCCTAGCTCGCGCCAGGACTCAAAACTTAAAGCAATAAAACTAGATAAATCGAAAGAGCACTATATACAATATATACAATCCCAAAAGTTATATTTACATCTTCAAAAGTCTCGAGTCCAACCACTCTAATACACTATAACCCCAACCAGCAGAAGATAGACCCTAAGAAGGGTCCTTATACAAACCACCAAAACAAAAACAAACATCCTAACTGTTCAACTATTACAAGCCAATCTAACTATACTAGTATACGAGCCAAAAGTCCCCGCGTCGGCCCCTGCTAAGGAAAACAAAAGAAAAGGGGTAAGCTATATGCTTAGTAAGTAAACAGGGGCGAAAGCATAAATTTCACGTAACAACAGTTACACAGTAAGAGTAAAGCAAAAGCAGAAAAGTAACATCATATAATAAGGATACAGGTGGCTCCAAAACAAATTCATATGCCATGCGTGATCTCCTGCCGACACTCCGTCGACCACACTCAATGGTCCGTAGAACTTCACTTGTACACCCACCGACACCTTATCACCCTCACTGGCCAGTCACCTCACAAACTTGCCCGGGCGAACGAAATCACAAACTTGAGCTTGAGTCACAAGCTCGGGTCACAAACTTGGTCACCTTCTCGGTGAACCGGATTCACAAAATTGGTTCATAACATGAACCTACTAACTTGGTGACCTCAGACTAAGTTGGACTGACTTCGACCAAGCCCTAACCGGCTCGAATAGTCCAAATAGGTCTTAGATCGGGCCCACGAACTCACAAACTTTGCAAACTTCACAAACTTTACTCGAAAGTCGCCCCGAGCGACAAGCTCAAGGGTTTTGGTTCCAAAAGGTTCATATACATATGCCAAGTACAATTATACATTCAAATTAGGGTTTAGGTCGAGTGCGATAAAGTACACCCTCGCCTAAGTACCCTTTTCACACATCTCAAACACATAGCAAAGAAAAACACACCAAACTGGCCTGAATACTTACTCAGAAACTGAAATAGCAAAAGTACGAAGTCGGATCGAAATGAACAGCTAGTAGTGAGCCCCACCAGTTCCGCCCATCTCACCACCGTCTGAAATAGAAGATTGTGTCACATAATATCGTAAACGGCTACTATCGTGCCTAAAACAAGCAAAACGGCAAACACGACACGCGCGCACGTAAATATGACGGACGGAAACGGAAACGGCCGTTAGCGGAAACTGCAGATTTGACACTCGTTTCTATTGTAATCATAAGTTGAGCTACGAATATCGGATTAAGGCGTATGAGACACCATATCGAAGCTTAAAGGATGAACAACAATTGTTAGGAAGACATCCAGAACTGAAACTGGAGGCTTCAGTCCCAAATGAACCAAACACAATCGCTTACGAAATCTGGCCAATCCACAAATGGCCAGTTTTGAGTGCAAACTGTTTTCTATGATACACATGGTTAAAAGAGCTGAAAATTGGCAGTTAGATAGGTCATTCCAAATGGAACAACTTTCATGAAGGTCGGAAATCCAAATTTGGAACGGAAATTGGTCAACAGGACCAAAACAGATCTGACCAGAAAATGGTCATTTTCACGGGCAGGCCTTATTTGCTCGGCTATATCTCAGGTTCTATAAATCCGATTCATGAAATTCCAAGGGTGTTAGAAATCTCTGATATAGAGCTATAGGTTTGGTGTTTTGGTCGCAAGCCCAAACAGCTTGTAACCTAGTCAAACGTGAAGCCAAAGTTCCAGTCGTAAACTGTCCGGATATAAGAACAGAACAGAATTTGACGGTCAAAACAGGTCTGAGTATTTCGTTTATAACTCAGGTTATACCACTCCGTTAATCCTAAAAATTTACAGGGATATCCAGGACTTAAGGGGATACAACAATGTAGAAGGCCTCTCAGTCCAAATCCTAGCACAACTAAGACAAAAATGCAGAAAACCAACCCAGAACCGTAATTGCAGGTTCCCAAATCACACAAAACTGTAATCAGCCCAAGTCAGTCTATACAGGTCCAAAAGCATTGATTCCAAAGGCATGAAAGCTAAGACATCAAGCTACATTTCATCAGAAGACGCCAACAACAAAATCCAAACCAATTCCAGTCAAAACAGACAATTACTATCGCAGTTCGGACATTCTGTTCACCAAAAACAGCAACAGTAAAAACGGCATAACTCACTCTATACTACTCCAAATGCCCTGAAATTTTGAAGGAACTTCAACCTCATCAATACCTACAACTTTCATGTTTTGAGTAAAGTCCAATTCGGCCTCTATCTATGACCTAAAATTTCGGACAGAATGTTCAACCAAGAACCCTAATTTTCCAGAAATTCTTCCAAATCCAAAATTGATTGCAATTATCAACTATTCACACCTACTAGTGTCACTATAGGCCATTACCAATCATCATAAACAACCACACCATCATAATCCAATTAAACCAGAAAAATCATCATAAAATGGAAAACTTCACCAAAACTCTTCAAATCAAGAAATAAATCACATATTCCATTACTCAAGCCACCATTAGGCACAAAATAACCATCATTAAGTATAGGAGGGAAGTTTAAGCATCACTTACCAAGAAAACAAGAGAGAGGAAGTTGTGGAACACCTTAGCTCTTCCAAAAACTTCACCAAACCAACCACTAACACCAACTAGAGAGATTTTATGGAGTAGAAATAGATGGAAGCAAGTATTTTTGGGTGATTTGAGCTAGTTGGGACTTGAAAATTGAAGAAGTTTTCTTCCTTTCTTAGCACAAGAGGGCCGGCCACCAAGGAGAAGAAATGGTGAATTTTTGAGCAATTTTTAAGATATTTACCTTTTGGTCAAAAAAAAAAAAAAGTCAAAAATTGGAATAGTAAATCTTAACTTGGAACCACTAAGAAGGTGACACTTGTCACCTCTTAAATGCAATCTTATCTTTTCTTTTCTCTCTCACATCAATCAAATCACCTCCTCTACTTATCTCCTAACACCCGATAAATTTTTCACAGTATTCGAAATTTAATCTTATTGGCCGAATTTTTCCGAACTTTTCGCACTAGTGGGTCCCACGTCCGAAATCCGTTCTTATTTTCTCAAAATCTAACCGATACTAGAAAAATCATCTAAAAACTATATTTACTCATAAAAATTATCTGGGGAACTTTTCTAATAAGAAAATGTGGAAAAGCGGCGATAAATAATCTCCACTGAAACTTTCTAATATTGCAACACTAGAGGTTTGCTAATCATTCAAACTTACTAACCTATGTCAAGGCACACACTAGAATACCGAATATAAATTATAGCTTGAACCTTATAATCATAATACGTAAACTAGGATTTTCCAACTTAACCGAATTAGGGTTTCCTTCCTAGCCATAAAACCCTATTTTTCCAAACCAAATATCAAATAACCCTAATATCGACTTACGATCGGACTGGGGCCTCACAGCTTCCACCCAAGAAAGAGGCGATGTTCCACGGCCCTCTCACAAGCATGGTGTCGGGGTGGAGGCTCCTGTCAAGGTAGTCGCACAGGTTAGAGCTGAGGGTATTGAGCAGCAGGAGGTTTTGCCGCCTGTGGGTGATTCGGTATCAGAACTTAGGCAAGGTTTGGCGGATTTTGTGGTTGTGGAGGGTGATGGTTCTGTCGAGGAGTGTGACGACCCCACTTCTCCCAAGGGCGAACCCAAGGGTATCGGCGGGCCGCCTGCCTAGCTCGCGCCAGGACTCAAAACTTAAAGAAATAAAACTAGATAAATCGAAAGAGCACTATGTACAATATATACAATCCCAAAAGTTATATTTACATCTTCAAAAGTCTCGAGTCAAACCACTCTAATACACTATAACCACAACCAGCAGAAGATAGACCCTAAGAAGGGTCCTTATACAAACCACCAAAACTAAAACAAACATCCTAACTGTTTAACTAATACAAGCCAATCTAACTATACTAGTGTACGAGCCAAAAGTCCCCGCGTCGGCCCCTGCTAAGGAAAACAAAAGGAAAGGGGTAAGCTATATGCTTAGTAAGTAAACAGGGGCGAAAGCATAAATTTCACGTAACAACAGTTACACAGTAAGAGTAAAGCAAAAGCAGAAAAGTAACATCACATAATAAGGATACAAGTGGCTCCAAAGCCAATTCATATGCCATGCGTGATCTCCTGCCGACACTCCGTCGACCACACTCAATGGTCCGTAGAACTTGACTTGTACACCCACCGACACCTTATCACCCTCACTGGCCAGTCACCTCACAAACTTGCCCGGGCGAACGAAATCACAAACTTGAGCTTGAGTCACAAGCTCGGGTCACAAACTTGGTCACCTTCTCGGTGAACCGGATTCACAAAATTGGTTCATAACATGAACCTACAAACTTGGTGACCTCAGACTAAGTTGGACTGACTTCGACCAAGCCCTAACCGGCTCGAATAGTCCAAATAGGTCTTAGATCGGGCCCACGAACTCACAAACTTTGCAAACTTCACAAACTTTACTCGAAAGTCGCCCCGAGCCACAAGCTCAAGGGTTTTGGTTCCAAAAAGTTCATATACATATGCCAAGTACAATTATACATTCAAATTAGGGTTTAGGTCGAGTGCGATAAAGTACACCCTCGCCTAAGTACCCTTTTCACACATCTCAAACACATAGCAAAGAAAACACACCAAACTGGCCTGAATACTTACTCAAAACGGAAATAGCAAAAGTACGAAGTCGGATCGAAATGATCAGCTAGTAGTGGACCCCACCAGATCCGCCCAGCTCACCACCGTCTGAAATAGGAGATTGTGTCACATAATATCGTAAACGGCTACTATCGTGCCTCAAACAAACAAAACGGCTCAAACGGCACGCGCGCACGTACATATGACGGACGGAAACGGAAACGGCCGTTAGCGGAAACGGCAGATTTGACACTCGTTTCTATTTTAATCATAAGTTGAGCTACGAATATCGGATTAAGGCATATGGGATGCCATATCGAAGCTTACAGGATGAAAAACAACTGTTATGAAGACATCCAGAACTAAAACTGGAGGCTTCAGTCCCAAATGAACCAAACACAATCACTTACGAAATCTGGCCAATGCACAAATGGTCAGTTTTGAGTGCAAACTGTTTTCTATGCTACACATGGGCAAAAGAGCTGCAAATTGGCAGTTAGCTAGTTCATTCCAGATGGAACAACTTTCATGAAGGTCGGCAATCCAAATTCGGAACGGAAGTTGGTCATCAGGACCAAAACAGATCTGACCAGAAAATGGTCATTTTCACGGGCAGGCCTTATTTGGTCGGCTATATCTCAGGTTTTATAAATCCGATTCATGAAATTCCAAGGGCGTTAGAAAGCTCTGATATTGGGCTATAAGTTTGGTGTTTTGGTCGCAAGCCCAAACAGCTTGTAACCTAGTCAAACGTGAAGCCGAAGCTCCAGTCATAAACTGTCCGGATATAAAACAGTTCTGACATGCATTCTTATTTCGATCATAACTCGAGCTACGGGACTCGGATTTTGACGCACTTTATAGAGTTTCGAAGCTGTGACCAAGAACTACATTTCTTATGAAGGAATCAAAATCCAAATCGTACAGGATCAAAATGAAAACCCCCACGGTCAGAAGCTGAAATGCAAAACGTACCCAAACTAATGTCTAAAACAGGCCTGAGTGTTCTGTCTATCACTCATAATACCCTACTCCGTTTGACTTGAAACTTTACAGAAATATTCAGGACTTAAGGGGCTACAATGTTGAAGAAGGCAACTTTGTCCAGTTTTGAAGATAACAAGGTCAAAAATGCAAGACACTATACCAGAATCGCAAAACAGGTTCACAAACCGTATCCTAGTACAAACATCATAACTCAGCCTACACAAGTCCAAATCCAGAAATTCCAAAGCCATTCGAAAGCTTAGACATAGGGCTACATTTCATCAGAAGACCTCAACATCCAAATCGAAAGCAATGCCAGTCAAAACAGACGAGTTCAAACGCAGTTCACACATTCTGATCAACCCAGAACAGCAACAGTAAAATCGACATATCTCACTCTACACTACTCCAAATGACCTGAAATTTTACAGACACCACAAATACATCAATACCTACAACTTTCATGTTTTAAGAAAAGGCCAATTTGGCCTCTATATAGGACCAAAAACTTCGGACAGAATGAAGAACCAAGAACCCTAATTTTCCAGAATTTCTTCCAAAACAGAAATTGATTGCAATTATCAATCATTTACACCTACTAGAGTTATTAGCCATCAATTCCAACCATCATAGATAACCACAACATCATGATCACAATTAAACCAGAAAATTCATCAATAAATTGAAAACTTCATCAATTCATCCAAAAACAAGAAATAAACCACAAAAGTCATCACTTGAACTATCACTAGGCATCAATTAAGCTTCATTAGATAAAGGAGAAGGTTCATTCACTACTCACCTAGTAAAACAAGAGAGAGAGAGTTGCTTGACACCTTAGCTTCTCCAAACACTTCACCAAACTACTAACTATCACCAAACTACTAACTTCACCTAATGTGATTGTTTTGGAAGATTTGAGCTAGATGGAAGCTAGAAATGGGAAGAGTTTTCTTTCTTCTTTGCTCATGAGAGAGCCGGCCATGGAGGAGAAGAAAGGAGTGAATTTTTGTAATTTTTTTGTGAGATATTTAACTAAATGGTAAAAAAGTCAAAAAAGTCAATAATTGTCTAACAAGTCCAACCAATGAGATAGTGACACTTGTCACTCTATTTAAAGCATCTCTATCCTTTTATTCTCTCTCTCAACAATCACATCACAACCTCTACTTATCTCTTAACACCCGATAAATTTTACACAGTATCCGAAACTTAACCTTATTGGCCGAATTTTTCCGAACTTTTCGCACTAGTGGGTCCCACGTCCGATATACGTTCTTAATTTCTCAAAACCTAACCGATACTTGAAAACTCATCTAAAACCTATATTTACTCAGAAAAATTATCTGGGGAAATTTCCAATAAAGAAAAATGTAGAAAAGGCGGGCGATAAAAAACCCGAAACCACCCCACCGATTAACGAATAACCCTCATATCAGCTTACGAACGGACTGGGGCCTCACAAGGAGAGAGTAGGAGAAATGGGCGCTGTGGCTTCTCCTATGGCTGTTGCTGCTAACCCCGATGGAGGCTGTGTGATACACCGAATTTTAGGATAATGTTTTTTTTAGTCTCAAAGAGGATATTATGGTTTCTTTATTTTATTTTTGTTTTAAGACATTGTTTTGTTTTAAAGACAAGAAACCCTACTTGTACTCAAAACCCTAGTTTTACTTGTGACTAACAGGTTTTTCTTAAATCTCTCATATTTTAATCGAAACCCTAATTTTAATCTATGGAGTTGTAAAATCCCTCATATTTTTCTTAAAATTCCCTTTTGCTTGGAATCCATTACCTTATAATAGATATACTACTCATTTACATCCCCAATGGTTGGAATAAAGAATAGAATTACGAGTTTTCCTTTTTTCATTCATCGTTAGGGTAAACTAAGATTTTTACGTCTTTTCGTAGTGTGAGTAATCAGTACGGAGTGTGTACTAAATTTGGTGATTAAGAGTGAGTTTTAGATAAGAAAAAGTGTGTGATTAGACGTAATAATAATAAGTTAGTAAATGGTAAGTGAAAACCCTAGTACGTGCGACTTAAGGAAAAATGGTGTGTACCGTTCACTACCGACTGAACACACCACTTGACCACCACTGTATTAACTTAGTATATATCATTGTTATTAGTGCTAAAATATCAGCCTTTTATCAGCTTTAGTTGGCCGAAAATATTGACCAAAATAAAAGGGAAAAGAAGAAAAATTTGAGATGGAATCTCACGGCGACACTTGGCGAAGATCAACCCAACTTTGACCAAACTAAAATCCTACCTTCTTATCTCTATTTGAGCTTCATTTCTTCCTCCTTTTCTGTCATTGTGGCCGAGAGCAAGAGAGAAAAAAAAAGGCAAGAAACACTTTATTTCCATCTTGAGTTTTGGCTTGGTTTGAGTGAAATCTAAACTTCTAAATTGATTAAACTCTCCTTTTAGCACTTAGGCAGCTTTGTGTGGCAAAGTTTTGGAGGAAAGGTTGTGGTTCTCTCTTTCAAGCATCCTTGGTGAGGTATTATGGTTTCCTATCCTTTTCTTTCATTTAATCTTGTTAAAGTTTAGTTAGAAGCTCTTGATCTTGCCTTATGACGGTTAATTAGTTAGTTTTGATTGATACGGTGGATTGTTGAGCTAGGGTTTAAGTTGTCCAATTGTGTTTAGTGTTGTTTATATAGCATATGATGTTGATAAGCTTTGATAGGGACTTAGTGTGGTGATTTATGACAAAAATGTGAATTTCAAGCATTGAATCATCAATTCCAGAACTGTGAATCCAATCTGCCCTGCTTCTGACTAGCTTCATTCGTCCATGTTACAGGCCAAATCAGGCTTAGGTCAAAACATAAAAGTTGTAGGAAATGGTGTTATATAGTTGCCTACAAAATTTCAGCTCAATTGGAGCACTGTAGCATGTGAATGACCAAAATACCCTTGACTGCCAAAAGTACTGTTTTGTGGACAGTTTTCTGTTTTCCTCTGAAATGCCACATTTTGATATTGAAAATGCACGAATTGGTTGTTGATGTCTTCATGAGACTTGTAGTTCTCTGTCTTAGCTTCAAAAGGTATAAAGTTTACCTGAAACCGATAGGCGTAGCTTTAGTTGTGACCGAAACACCAAGAGACGTCAAATCTGCCATTTAGCTATTTGCCTTTAAACTTGATTTCCGGTTGCCTTGTTAAGACTTGTGTTGTAATTGGATTATTTTAAGCCTAGTTGAAGGGCTATTGTGGTAATATTGCCTATGTGTGACATTGGGGCTGATTTGAGAAAATAATGAAGTCATAAATGGTTGGAAAGTAGGTAAACACAAGGGGCATGCCGCCCAAATTTTCACTAGAGGTATAAACTAGCCTTTGGAGTTATGGTTCTGTAATATGCAAATTTGACCTGGATCCACTAAAAACTGGGTTGAATTGTCTGCATGAAAGTTGTAACGCTTTGTCTTAGCTTCGAGACGCTACCTAGTACACCTTGATCCGATAACCACAGCTCTGGTTATGGTCAAAATCGTGTAACCCATTTTTATGCCATTTTCATTTCCGTGCACGCGCACATGCATTTCTTTGCCATTTTTGCCGTTTTGGCCATTTTAGTTCTTATTTCCATTTGTGATGGTCGATTAACTGATAGTTGAGTATAATCTTCTGTCACAAGCAGTGACAAACCAGACGGAATCAGTGGACCCGTATAAAGTGCCTTGATTTACGTGCTAACTATTTTGAGTGAGTAATTTAGTTTGTTTATGTGAGAAATTGTCCAAGTGCTTTGTATATGTTAAACGGGTACTTAGGCGAGGGTGTACTTTATCTCACTCGTCCTAAGCCCATTCTTTGTTCCTGATTTAATATGTGAGAATATATGCCTTATGTTGAGTATCCCTTTTGTTGTGTGCTGTTGGGGTGATTCCATGAATTGAGTTGAACCCCTTGTGTTGTGTGCTGGTGGGGTGATTAAATGACATGAGTACTTTGTTGAGAGATATCCCCTATTGAGAGACTGTGTGACGCCCCGAAAAGTATGAGTGTGAGAACCCGAAAATTTTCTAATTTTCAAGGGTTTATTTTATTTAATCGCCCGCCTTTTCTACATTTTCTTTATTAGAAAATGTTTCCCAGATAAAGTTTATGAGCAAAGATAGTTTGAAAATGATTTTTCTAGTATCGGCTAGTTTTTGAGAAATTAAGAGCGTATTTTGAACGTGGGACCCGCAAGTGCGGTAAATGCATTATATTTTTGACAACTTGTTGGAATTTTGTATTAAGTGATATTATTTTACAAAGTGTTAAGATATTTGTATTGGAAGGACAAAAAGATAAGTTTTAAACCTAAAGGTGACAAGTGTCACCATCTAATTTAATCTTGGACTTTGACCATTTGACTTTACCTTTACCTTTACCAAATAAATACAAAAAAATTGATCAAAATAAGCTTCATTTTGCAAGCTTCTTGGCCGAATGTTCTTGCTCAAGAAAGAAAGAAAAGCTCTCAATTTCTTCCTTCTATTTCTTGCACAATCTTCAAATCCAACCAATAAAACTCCAAATCATTCCATAAAATCTCTTTGCTAAGTGGTCTTGAGGTGTTTTGTGGAGTTGTTTGGAAAGCTAAGGTGTTTTGTTGCTCTATCTCTTGTATGGCTAAGGTGAGTTGTGAAGAACCACTCTCCTCCCTTAATTGATGTTCAATTCATGATTGGAGGTGGTATAAGATGCACTTTTATGGATTATTCCTTGATTTGTGGTTGAAGTGATGAAGTTTTATTATTTTTGGGGATTTTCTGTTTTAATATAAGCATGATTGTGTGGCTATCTATGATGATTGGAAATGGTATATAATGACTCTAGGAGGTGGAAAAAGTGATTAATTGCAATCAATTTCTGTTTTGGAAGAAATTTCAGAAAATTAGGTTTTGTGAAGGAACATTCTGCCCGAATTTTTAGCTCATAGATAGAGGCCGAATTGGCCTTAGCTCAAAACATTAAAGTTGTAGGGAATGACATTTTAAAGGTGCCTACAAAATTTCAGGTCAATCGGAGTAGTGTGGAATGAGAAAAGTCGAAATTACTATTGCTGTTCTGGTTTTACCCGAATGTAAGAATTGCGCCTGTAATTGGTTGTTTTGGCTGGAATTGCTTCCGAATTGGTTGTTGAGGTCTTCTGATGAAATTTATCCCTGTTTCTTATCTTTCATCTGGTTTTGGAATTTCTGGATTTGGACTTGGATAGCCTGTTTTATGGTGTTTCCGCTAGAATGCGTTCTGTGAATCTGTTTTTGTGATTCTGGTATGGTATCTTGCATTTTTGACCTGGTTACACTCGAAACTGTGTTGAGTGACCTTCTGTAATATTGTAGCCCTGTCTCTTAGCTTCGAAACGGTGTATCTTGCACCTTCATCCGACAATCGTAGCGCCTTTGGTACCATTACCGCAAAATGACGTCAAAACCTGTTTTTCTGGTTTTGAGCTTAACTTTCATTTCCGGACTTTTCCCTAGCTTTACTTGGAGCTTGCTGAATGGTTATTGGATGAACTTGTTGTTGTGTGTGCACCTTTGGGTTGGAATGAGGAAATAATGAAGCCATGATGGCTGGAAAAGTCAGCAAATTCAGGGGAAGTGTTGTCCGAACTTTGAAGGGATTTGTTTGCATTGAGTTTGTGATCTAAGACTTGGATTTGAGCAAGGCAATGATATTTGATGGATGATTTCTGAGCCATGGAGGTGAGTGACCCCTTGGCCTATGTTTTGTACAGTTTGGATTTGGAAATCATTTTATGTATAGTTGGGAATCGTTTCCGCTTCGCTTATGACATGTAATTATGGGAGACTTGGATGTATATTGGTGGACCATGTGATGTATATTTGAGATTTATATTGTAATTCATTTGAGGATTGTAGTGAACGACTGAGTCCCGGCGAGAGCTGGACAGGTGGCCCGCCGAACCCTCTGGTTCGCCTTAGGGGGAGGTGGGGCCGTCACAGTTGGTATGAGAGCTTAGGCTTCAGATTTCTGTAGTGTATCCTAGGCTTGAAGTTTAGGATGCCAGACTGTGGGTTTGGTTTGCAATATTAGTGATTCATGCGGGATATCTCGACTTGATTGGTACAAGATGGAATGTCGAGGATGACATTCTTTTAAGGAGGGGAGTGTGTGACGCCCCGAAAAGTATGAGTGTGAGAACCCGAAAATTTTCTAATTTTCAAGGGTTTATTTTATTTAATCGCCCGCCTTTTCTACATTTTCTTTATTAGAAAATGTTCCCCAGATAAAGTTTATGAGCAAAGATAGTTTGAAAATGATTTTTCTAGTATCAGTTAGTTTTTGAGAAATTAAGAGCGTATTTTGAACGTGGGACCCGCAAGTGCGGTAAATGCATTATATTTTTGACAACTTGTTGGAATTTTGTATTAAGTGATATTATTTTACAAAGTGTTAAGATATTTGTATTGGAAGGACAAAAAGATAAGTTTTAAACCTAAAGGTGACAAGTGTCACCATCTAATTTAATCTTGGACTTTGACCATTTGACTTTACCTTTACCTTTACCAAATAAATACAAAAAAATTGATCAAAATAAGCTTCATTTTGCAAGCTTCTTGGCCGAATGTTCTTGCTCAAGAAAGAAAGAAAAGCTCTCAATTTCTTCCTTCTATTTCTTGCACAATCTTCAAATCCAACCAATAAAACTCCAAATCATTCCATAAAATCTCTTTGCTAAGTGGTCTTGAGGTGTTTTGTGGAGTTGTTTGGAAAGCTAAGGTGTTTTGTTGCTCTATCTCTTGTATGGCTAAGGTGAGTTGTGAAGAACCACTCTCCTCCCTTAATTGATGTTCAATTCATGATTGGAGGTGGTATAAGATGCACTTTTATGGATTATTCCTTGATTTGTGGTTGAAGTGATGAAGTTTTATTATTTTTGGGGATTTTCTGTTTTAATATAAGCATGATTGTGTGGCTATCTATGATGATTGGAAATGGTATATAATGACTCTAGGAGGTGGAAAAAGTGATTAATTGCAATCAATTTCTGTTTTGGAAGAAATTTCAGAAAATTAGGTTTTGTGAAGGAACATTCTGCCCGAATTTTTAGCTCATAGATAGAGGCCGAATTGGCCTTAGCTCAAAACATTAAAGTTGTAGGGAATGACATTTTAAAGGTGCCTACAAAATTTCAGGTCAATCGGAGTAGTGTGGAATGAGAAAAGTCGAAATTACTATTGCTGTTCTGGTTTTACCCGAATGTAAGAATTGCGCCTGTAATTGGTTGTTTTGGCTGGAATTGCTTCCGAATTGGTTGTTGAGGTCTTCTGATGAAATTTATCCCTGTTTCTTATCTTTCATCTGGTTTTGGAATTTCTGGATTTGGACTTGGATAGCCTGTTTTATGGTGTTTCCGCTAGAATGCGTTCTGTGAATCTGTTTTTGTGATTCTGGTATGGTATCTTGCATTTTTTACCAGGTTACACTCGAAACTGGGTTGAGTGACCTTCTCTAATATTGTAGCCCTGTCTCTTAGCTTCGAAACGGTGTATCTTGCACCTTCATCCGACAATCGTAGCGCCTTTGGTACCATTACCGTAAAATGACGTCAAAACCTGTTTTTCTGGTTTTGAGCTTAACTTTCATTTCCGGACTTTTCCCTAGCTTTACTTGGAGCTTGCTGAATGGTTATTGGATGAATTTGTTGTTGTGTGTGCACCTTTGGGTTGGAATGAGGAAATAATGAAGCCATGATGGCTGGAAAAGTCAGCAAATTCAGGGGAAGTGCTGTCCGAACTTTGAAGGGATTTGTTTGCATTGAGTTTGTGATCTAAGACTTGGATTTGAGCAAGGCAATGATATTTGATGGATGATTTCTGAGCCATGGAGGTGAGCGACCCCTTGGCCTATGTTTTGTACAGTTTGGATTTGGAAATCATTTTATGTATAGTTGGGAATCGTTTCCGCTTCGCTTATGACATGTAATTATGGGAGACTTGGATGTATATTGGTGGACCATGTGATGTATATTTGAGATTTATATTGTAATTCATTTGAGGATTGTAGTGAACGACTGAGTCCCGGCGAGAGCTGGACAGGTGGCCCGCCGAACCCTCTGGTTCGCCTTAGGGGGAGGTGGGGCCGTCACAGTTGGTATGAGAGCTTAGGCTTCAGATCTCTGTAGTGTATCCTAGGCTTGAAGTTTAGGATGCCAGACTGTGGGTTTGGTTTGCAATATTAGTGATTCATGCGGGATATCTCGACTTGATTGGTAGAAGATGGAATGTCGAGGACGACATTCTTTTAAGGAGGGGAGTGTGTGACGCCCCGAAAAGTATGAGTGTGAGAACCCGAAAATTTTCTAATTTTCAAGGGTTTATTTTATTTAATCGCCCGCCTTTTCTACATTTTCTTTATTAGAAAATGTTCCCCAGATAAAGTTTATGAGCAAAGATAGTTTGAAAATGTTTTTTCTAGTATCAGTTAGTTTTTGAGAAATTAAGAGCGTATTTTGAACGTGGGACCCGCAAGTGCGGTAAATGCATTATATTTTTGACAACTTGTTGGAATTTTGTATTAAGTGATATTATTTTACAAAGTGTTAAGATATTTGTATTGGAAGGACAAAAAGATAAGTTTTAAACCTAAAGGTGACAAGTGTCACCATCTAATTTAATCTTGGACTTTGACCATTTGACTTTACCTTTACCTTTACCAAATAAATACAAAAAAATTGATCAAAATAAGCTTCATTTTGCAAGCTTCTTGGCCGAATGTTCTTGCTCAAGAAAGAAAGAAAAGCTCTCAATTTCTTCCTTCTATTTCTTGCACAATCTTCAAATCCAACCAATAAAACTCCAAATCATTCCATAAAATCTCTTTGCTAAGTGGTCTTGAGGTGTTTTGTGGAGTTGTTTGGAAAGCTAAGGTGTTTTGTTGCTCTATCTCTTGTATGGCTAAGGTGAGTTGTGAAGAACCACTCTCCTCCCTTAATTGATGTTCAATTCATGATTGGAGGTGGTATAAGATGCACTTTTATGGATTATTCCTTGATTTGTGGTTGAAGTGATGAAGTTTTATTATTTTTGGGGATTTTCTGTTTTAATATAAGCATGATTGTGTGGCTATCTATGATGATTGGAAATGGTATATAATGACTCTAGGAGGTGGAAAAAGTGATTAATTGCAATCAATTTCTGTTTTGGAAGAAATTTCAGAAAATTAGGTTTTGTGAAGGAACATTCTGCCCGAATTTTTAGCTCATATATAGAGGCCGAATTGGCCTTAGCTCAAAACATTAAAGTTGTAGGGAATGACATTTTAAAGGTGCCTACAAAATTTCAGGTCAATCGGAGTAGTGTCGAATGAGAAAAGTCGAAATTACTATTGCTGTTCTGGTTTTACCCGAATGTAAGAATTGCGCCTGTAATTGGTTGTTTTGGCTGGAATTGCTTCCGAATTGGTTGTTGAGGTCTTCTGATGAAATTTATCCCTGTTTCTTATCTTTCATCTGGTTTTGGAATTTCTGGATTTGGACTTGGATAGCCTGTTTTATGGTGTTTCCGCTAGAATGCGTTCTGTGAATCTGTTTTTGTGATTCTGGTATGGTATCTTGCATTTTTTACCAGGTTACACTCGAAACTGGGTTGAGTGACCTTCTCTAATATTGTAGCCCTGTCTCTTAGCTTCGAAACGGTGTATCTTGCACCTTCATCCGACAATCGTAGCGCCTTTGGTACCATTACCGTAAAATGACGTCAAAACCTGTTTTTCTGGTTTTGAGCTTAACTTTCATTTCCGGACTTTTCCCTAGCTTTACTTGGAGCTTGCTGAATGGTTATTGGATGAATTTGTTGTTGTGTGTGCACCTTTGGGTTGGAATGAGGAAATAATGAAGCCATGATGGCTGGAAAAGTCAGCAAATTCAGGGGAAGTGCTGTCCGAACTTTGAAGGGATTTGTTTGCATTGAGTTTGTGATCTAAGACTTGGATTTGAGCAAGGCAATGATATTTGATGGATGATTTCTGAGCCATGGAGGTGAGCGACCCCTTGGCCTATGTTTTGTACAGTTTGGATTTGGAAATCATTTTATGTATAGTTGGGAATCGTTTCCGCTTCGCTTATGACATGTAATTATGGGAGACTTGGATGTATATTGGTGGACCATGTGATGTATATTTGAGATTTATATTGTAATTCATTTGAGGATTGTAGTGAACGACTGAGTCCCGGCGAGAGCTGGACAGGTGGCCCGCCGAACCCTCTGGTTCGCCTTAGGGGGAGGTGGGGCCGTCACAGTTGGTATGAGAGCTTAGGCTTCAGATCTCTGTAGTGTATCCTAGGCTTGAAGTTTAGGATGCCAGACTGTGGGTTTGGTTTGCAATATTAGTGATTCATGCGGGATATCTCGACTTGATTGGTAGAAGATGGAATGTCGAGGACGACATTCTTTTAAGGAGGGGAGTGTGTGACGCCCCGAAAAGTATGAGTGTGAGAACCCGAAAATTTTCTAATTTTCAAGGGTTTATTTTATTTAATCGCCCGCCTTTTCTACATTTTCTTTATTAGAAAATGTTCCCCAGATAAAGTTTATGAGCAAAGATAGTTTGAAAATGATTTTTCTAGTATCAGTTAGTTTTTGAGAAATTAAGAGCGTATTTTGAACGTGGGACCCGCAAGTGCGGTAAATGAATTATATTTTTGACAACTTGTTGGAATTTTGTATTAAGTGATATTATTTTACAAAGTGTTAAGATATTTGTATTGGAAGGACAAAAAGATAAGTTTTAAACCTAAAGGTGACAAGTGTCACCATCTAATTTAATCTTGGACTTTGACCATTTGACTTTACCTTTACCTTTACCAAATAAATACAAAAAAATTGATCAAAATAAGCTTCATTTTGCAAGCTTCTTGGCCGAATGTTCTTGCTCAAGAAAGAAAGAAAAGCTCTCAATTTCTTCCTTTTATTTCTTGCACAATCTTCAAATCCAACCAATAAAACTCCAAATCATTCCATAAAATCTCTTTGCTAAGTGGTCTTGAGGTGTTTTGTGGAGTTGTTTGGAAAGCTAAGGTGTTTTGTTGCTCTATCTCTTGTATGGCTAAGGTGAGTTGTGAAGAACCACTCTCCTCCCTTAATTGATGTTCAATTCATGATTGGAGGTGGTATAAGATGCACTTTTATGGATTATTCCTTGATTTGTGGTTGAAGTGATGAAGTTTTATTATTTTTGGGGATTTTCTGTTTTAATATAAGCATGATTGTGTGGCTATCTATGATGATTGGAAATGGTATATAATGACTCTAGGAGGTGGAAAAAGTGATTAATTGCAATCAATTTCTGTTTTGGAAGAAATTTCAGAAAATTAGGTTTTGTGAAGGAACATTCTGCCCGAATTTTTAGCTCATAGATAGAGGCCGAATTGGCCTTAGCTAAAAACATTAAAGTTGTAGGGAATGACATTTTAAAGGTGCCTACAAAATTTCAGGTCAATCGGAGTAGTGTGGAATGAGAAAAGTCGAAATTACTATTGCTGTTCTGGTTTTACCCGAATGTAAGAATTGCGCCTGTAATTGGTTGTTTTGGCTGGAATTGCTTCCGAATTGGTTGTTGAGGTCTTCTGAAGAAATTTTTCCCTGTTTCTTATCTTTCATCTGGTTTTGGAATTTCTGGATTTGGACTTGGATAGCCTGTTTTATGGTGTTTCCGCTAGAATGCGTTCTGTGAATCTGTTTTTGTGATTCTGGTATGGTATCTTGCATTTTTGACCTGGTTACACTCGAAACTGGGTTGAGTGACCTTCTGTAATATTGTAGCCCTGTCTCTTAGCTTCGAAACGGTGTATCTTGCACCTTCATCCGACAATCGTAGCGCCTTTGGTACCATTACCGCAAAATGACGTCAAAACCTGTTTTTCTGGTTTTGAGCTTAACTTTCATTTCCGGACTTTTCCCTAGCTTTACTTGGAGCTTGCTGAATGGTTATTGGATGAACTTGTTGTTGTGTGTGCACCTTTGGGTTGGAATGAGGAAATAATGAAGCCATGATGGCTGGAAAAGTCAGCAAATTCAGGGGAAGTGCTGTCCGAACTTTGAAGGGATTTGTTTGCATTGAGTTTGTGATCTAAGACTTGGATTTGAGCAAGGCAATGATATTTGATGGATGATTTCTGAGCCATGGAGGTGAGTGACCCCTTGGCCTATGTTTTGTACAGTTTGGATTTGGAAATCATTTTATGTATAGTTGGGAATCGTTTCCGCTTCGCTTATGACATGTAATTATGGGAGACTTGGATGTATATTGGTGGACCATGTGATGTATATTTGAGATTTATATTGTAATTCATTTGAGGATTGTAGTGAACGACTGAGTCCCGGCGAGAGCTGGACAGGTGGCCCGCCGAACCCTCTGGTTCGCCTTAGGGGGAGGTGGGGCCGTCACAGTTGGTATGAGAGCTTAGGCTTCAGATCTCTGTAGTGTATCCTAGGCTTGAAGTTTAGGATGCCAGACTGTGGGTTTGGTTTGCAATATTAGTGATTCATGCGGGATATCTCGACTTGATTGGTACAAGATGGAATGTCGAGGACGACATTCTTTTAAGGAGGGGAGTGTGTGACGCCCCGAAAAGTATGAGTGTGAGAACCCGAAAATTTTCTAATTTTCAAGGGTTTATTTTATTTAATCGCCCGCCTTTTCTACATTTTCTTTATTAGAAAATGTTCCCCGGATAAAGTTTATGAGCAAAGATAGTTTGAAAATGATTTTTCTAGTATCAGTTAGTTTTTGAGAAATTAAGAGCGTATTTTGAACGTGGGACCCGCAAGTGCGGTAAATGCATTATATTTTTGACAACTTGTTGGAATTTTGTATTAAGTGATATTATTTTACAAAGTGTTAAGATATTTGTATTGGAAAGACAAAAAGATAAGTTTTAAACCTAAAGGTGACAAGTGTCACCATCTAATTTAATCTTGGACTTTGACCATTTGACTTTACCTTTACCTTTACCAAATAAATACAAAAAAATTGATCAAAATAAGCTTCATTTTGCAAGCTTCTTGGCCGAATGTTCTTGCTCAAGAAAGAAAGAAAAGCTCTCAATTTCTTCCTTCTATTTCTTGCACAATCTTCAAATCCAACCAATAAAACTCCAAATCATTCCATAAAATCTCTTTGCTAAGTGGTCTTGAGGTGTTTTGTGGAGTTGTTTGGAAAGCTAAGGTGTTTTGTTGCTCTATCTCTTGTATGGCTAAAGTGAGTTGTGAAGAACCACTCTCCTCCCTTAATTGATGTTCAATTCATGATTGGAGGTGGTATAAGATGCACTTTTATGGATTATTCCTTGATTTGTGGTTGAAGTGATGAAGTTTTATTATTTTTGGGGATTTTCTGTTTTAATATAAGCATGATTGTGTGGCTATCTATGATGATTGGAAATGGTATATAATGACTCTTGGAGGTGGAAAAAGTGATTAATTGCAATCAATTTCTGTTTTGGAAGAAATTTCAGAAAATTAGGTTTTGTGAAGGAACATTCTGCCCGAATTTTTAGCTCATATATAGAGGCCGAATTGGCCTTAGCTCAAAACATTAAAGTTGTAGGGAATGACATTTTAAAGGTGCCTACAAAATTTCAGGTCAATCGGAGTAGTGTGGAATGAGAAAAGTCGAAATTACTATTGCTGTTCTGGTTTTACCCGAATGTAAGAATTGCGCCTGTAATTGGTTGTTTTGGCTGGAATTGCTTCCGAATTGGTTGTTGAGGTCTTCTGAAGAAATTTATCCCTGTTTCTTATCTTTCATCTGGTTTTGGAATTTCTGGATTTGGACTTGGATAGCCTGTTTTATGGTGTTTCCGCTAGAATGCGTTCTGTGAATCTGTTTTTGTGATTCTGGTATGGTATCTTGCATTTTTGACCTGGTTACACTCGAAACTGGGTTGAGTGACCTTCTGTAATATTGTAGCCCTGTCTCTTAGCTTCGAAACGGTGTATCTTGCACCTTCATCCGACAATCGTAGCGCCTTTGGTACCATTACCGCAAAATGACGTCAAAACCTATTTTTCTGGTTTTGAGCTTAACTTTCATTTCCGGACTTTTCCCTAGCTTTACTTGGAGCTTGCTGAATGGTTATTGGATGAACTTGTTGTTGTGTGTGCACCTTTGTGTTGGAATGAGGAAATAATGAAGCCATGATGGCTGGAAATGTTAGCAAATTCAGGGGAAGTGCTGTCCAAAATTTGAAGGGATTTGTTTGCATTGAGTTTGTGATCTAAGACTTGGATTTCAGCAAGGCAATGATATTTGATGGATGATTTCTGAGCCATGGAGGTGAGTGACCCTAAACTATTTCCAAAGTACTTGTGAAATGTTTCTTGCATTATGTACTCGATTGCATATCATGCGTGCTTGCATGTGAGTTCATGACATGATTTGGCTTCAATGAGTTCTGGGAAAGTCTTGTGCTGGATACCAACGTCTCCACTCTGTTTATGGTTCATGTTCATGTTTATCTGGAGCTCAAGAAGGGGCTCCCTCTGAATGTTAATGTTAATGTTAAATGATCTATTTGAGCGTTGGGTGTTCAAGTGCTATGATTTCCCTGGCTCACGAGAGCACTAAACGAACATTTGATCTCTGAATCATGACATCATCGAAATGATCGAAATGCAACATTGTGAAATATATTTGTTTAATGATTTTACTGGTTACTCGCTGAGCTTCTAGCTCACCCCAAAAATATTTTATTCCCCTCCACAGGGCTCAAGGCGAAGGAAGGACTTGTAGTACTTGTGCACGTGACTGGATGGCCTATGTTTTGTACAGTTTGGATTTGGAAATCATTTTATGTATAGTTGGGAATTATTTCCGCTTTGCTTCTGACATGTAATTATTGGAGAATTTGATGTAATATTTGAGGTTTATTCTTGTAATTCATTTGAGGATTGTGGTGAACGACTGAGTCCCGGCGAGAGCTGGGCAGGCGGCCCGCCGAACCCTCTGGTTCGCCTTAGGGGGAGGTGGGGCTGTCACAGACTGGATATCTCAGGGCTTGGTTCCATCCCGATTCCAAGGGTAGACGAACTATTCGAGTCAGTCGGGGCTTGGTCGAAGTTAGTTCCATGCTAACCTTGGAATTTCGTTCTTTGTTAAAACTAAGTGATTTTGTTTTGCTCGAGCTGCTGTGTGCTGTTGACTGGCCAGCGGGGATTGATAAGGTGAACGGGAAAAGTGAAGTGGAGTCTACAGACTATGAGTATTTTGGTTGACGGAGTGTCAACAGGTGGTCAAGCTCGAGGAATTGAACTGGCTTTGAAGCCAACCATATCCTACCATTGTGATGTTACATTTCTATTATTGATGTGAAATATCCTGGTTTACATGTTTATTTGGATGTGATTTTATGTTTTTACCCTGATTATTCACTAAGCATATAACTTACCCCATTCCATTTGTTTTCCTTAGCAGGGGCCGACGCAGGGAAAGCTCGGGAAGGTGTATAGACTTTTGGTTTATAGAATAGTTGATTTTGCCCTAGTACTTGTTATAAGTTGATTAGTAAGATGTATATATTTGTTGTGATGGTTATAGTTAGTAGCTTTTCTAGGGTTTATTTTCTAGTACTAGTGGTATGTATGGTTTGATGTAATAGTTTATATAACTTTTGAAGATGTAATAGTGTATATAGAACTTTCTTGTAGTGTGAAATCTATTTTCTCGTTTTAGAGTATCGAGTCCTGGCGCGAGCTAGGCAGGTGATCCGTTAAACCCTTTGGTACGCCTCTGGGTACGGTGGGGTCGTCAGGCGATCCACAGGTGGTATCAGAGCACCTGGTTAGAGGACTGGGGCAGTTGGGAAATAAGTCATAGGACATATAAGTATTCGATTGCCTTTAAGTTGAATCGTATCTATTAAGATGAAATGCTGGAGAACTGATTCAGTGATATTTTGTTGTTTAGGTATGGAGACTGGTGGACCTAGCGATACTGGTGGACCTAGCGGTGCCGGAGCGCGAGCTATGAGTGTAGGTGGGCCGGTGAATCGGGTGGTGCGCCGACGAGTTCTCAGATATCAGAGGAGAGTCGGGGAACCCTATAGGCTATATTCTCCCTTCGGTCAGATGAGTCGATCGTGTGAGTGTCGACATACGTATGGATACCCTGACGAGGTAGTTATGGCTATAGATGACGAGCGTCGTCGCCTAGGTAAGGCGGTTGACACTCTGAGGGCACAGTTGGAGGAGGCCAGAGAGGTGAGCCATGGACAGGCCATGTGCCTGCGTGACCTCAAGGTGGAGTTACGAGCTGAGGAGGAGCTGACGCATACACTTGGTCGTCAACTTGAGGAGATCCACCGCCACCTCTTCGTTTTGAAGGGGCAGATGAGAGAGAGAGCCCGTGGTATTATGCGAGATTGTGAGGTTCTCTTGGATGTGACTGCTGTGGCGCCACCTAGGGCTGGCGGAGCGGGGCCGATGGATGCAATAGATTCTATGGGCTCTGTAGGGGATTTCCGCTAGGGCCATTACTCTGACTTGTTTTGTTGACTCTTTTGGAGCCGGTCTGCTCATGGAACTAACATGTTTTGTACTGGTTGGATATTAGCTATTATGTGGACTGATATGTGTATACTTTGGCATGAATTGTATATATATGTATATAGTTTCATGTATGATATTTTGGTATCTTGGCTATTTCGTGCAATTTATAATTTTCAATGCTTTGAACTCGTACCATATTTTGTTCCAATTATAGAAGTTATAAAACAATCAAATGAAGACCTGTGGTCGAGGTGGGGGTAGAGGACGAGGATAAGGAACCGAAGGGGTAACAAATGAAAATGCAAATAGACAAGCCGAAACCCAAGTAGTTATAGCCATACAGCGAATGGCTGATTTGTTAGAATAAATGGTTAATCAACAGGGTCAAGATCAGGTACAACATCCTGGAAATCATGAGGAAGAGGACCGTGCCTTAGAATGGTTCCAGAAGTTCCTACTGCCAAAATTTTTGGGTGGACCTAATCTTGATATAGCGGAGAGTTGGTTGGATCGAATGTTAGATATTTTCGCTGCATTAGGATACCCGGAGGAACGGCAGATAACTTTCACCATTTTTCAGTTTGAGGTGGCGGCTCGTGCCTAGTGGAATGTGATCCGAGCCAAATGGGATAGAGAGCAGACCCCCAGGACATGAGTTAATTTCACTCGTGAGTTTAATGAGAAGTACTTACCGCCACTTGTTCAAGAAAGGCGAGAGGATGAGTTCATACGACTACGTCAAGGGACTATAAGTGTGGCGGAGTACGAGACACAGTTTACCAAATTCTCTCGTTTTGCTCCGGATTTAGTACTAATAGACCAAAAGAGAATTCGTCGGTTTGTCCAGGGCTTGAATGTGGAGATTCAAGAGGCACTGGCGGCTGCTTAATTGGAGACATATAGTCAAGCTATTGAAAAAACATAAAGAATTGAGAATACTAAGAGTCAAGTAAAGGCTTTTCATGATAGGAAAAGAAGACAACCTGACACAAGTAATTATATTGAGGGACAGAGCTCAAGGAGCGAGCCACCATCTAAGATGGCTCGAGGAGTAGGTGATCCACGATCAATAGGGATCCCGAATCAAGGAAATTTTGAGAAAGGTCAGGCAGGGAGGGAGACCTAGAGGGGTACCTCACGTGGAGGTCCGACATCAGGACCCAGAAAGACATGTGGGTTTTGTGGGGTTGCTAACCACATGGAAGATAATTATTGAAAGAAAGGGCAAGTTCGGAAATGCTACTGATGTGGTAGTGTTGAGCACCTGATTGCTCAGTGCCCTCACCTGCCAAAAGAAGGAAATTTGCCAAGGGCAGAAGGGAACACTTCTAAGCCGACCAATGCAACGGGTAATCGACCGAAAGTGCCGACAAGGACCTATGCAATGAGACATCAAAAGGTGACAAACCCATTGGCAATCATCGAAGGTACCCTCCCTACCTTCCATCGTATTGAGGTTTCCTTCTATTCGTTTTAAAAGATTACTACAATTAAGGCCGAGTATAATGGAATTATTATGTTGTTAAGATCTTGGAATTTGATCTGTGAGATGTTCAGCGTTCATTAAGAATGCGTAAAGACCATAGAGACTTTGAGATATGGATTACATGGTTGGTTCTTGGATTGGAATAGATAGAGTGACAAACTTTTGAGCTGAATTTTATTATCAATGATGAACTCGTTAATGCGGTATTAGAGTATTCTAGCCCTTAGCTCATGAAAAGATTAAGAAGATTTGACTTAAAGGTTGCAATTTCGAGGACGAAATTCTTTTAAGGAGGGGAGATTGTGATACACCGAATTTTTTTTTAGTCTCAAAGAGGATATTACGGTTTCTTTATTTTATTTTTGTTTTAAGACATTGTTTTGTTTTAAAGACTAGAAACCCTACTTGTACTCAAAACCCTAGTTTTACTTATATTTTAATCGAAACCCTAGAAATCTCTTATATTTTAATCGAAACCCTAATTTTAATCTATGGAGTTGTAAAATCCCTCATATTTTTCTTAAAATTCCCTTTTACTTGGAATCCATTACATTATAATAGCTATACTACTCATTTACATCCCCAATGGTTGGAATAAATAATAGAATTACGATTTTTTCCTTTTCATTCATCGTTAGGGTAAACTAAGATTTTTACGTCTTTTCGTAGTGTGAGTAATCAGTATGGAGTGTGTACTAAATTTTGTGATTAAGGGTGAGTTTTAGATAAGGAAAAGTGTGTGATTAGAAGTAATAATAATAAGTTAGTGAATGGTAACTGAAAACCCTAGTATATGCCAGTTAAGGGAAAAATGGTGTGTACCGTTTACTACCGACTGAACACACCACTTGACCACCACTGTATTAACTTAGTATATATCATTGTTATTAGTGCTAAAATATTAGCCTTTTATCAGCTTTCGTTGGCCGAAAATATTGACCAAAATAAAAGGGAAAAGAAGAAAAATTGGAGATGGAATCTCACGGCGACACTTGGCGAAGATCAACCCAACTTTGACCAAACTAAAATCCTACCTTCTTATCTCTATTTGAGCTTCATTTCTTCCTCCTTTTCTGTCATTGTGGCCGAGAGTAAGAGAGAAAGAAAAAGGCAAGAAACACTTCATTTCCATCTTGAGTTTTGGCTTGGTTTGAGTGAAATCTAAACTTCTAAATTGATTAAACTCTCCTTTTAGCACTTAGGCAGCGTTGTGTGGCAAAGTTTTGGAGGAAAGGTTGTGGTTCTCTCTTGCAAGCAGCCTTGGTGAGGTATTATGGTTTCTTATCCTTTTCTTGCATTTAATCTTGTTAAAGTTTAGTTAGAAGCTCTTAATCTTGCCTTATGACGGTTA
The DNA here is from genome assembly GCF_036785885.1 of Coffea arabica. Taxonomy (NCBI): domain Eukaryota; kingdom Viridiplantae; phylum Streptophyta; class Magnoliopsida; order Gentianales; family Rubiaceae; genus Coffea; species Coffea arabica. Next base: position 33,733,285 of record NC_092321.1, read on the forward strand.
ATTGGTTAGTTTTGATTGATATGGTGGATTGTTTGTTTATCTCAATTCACATCTTTTGATGATTACAAAACAAATGGATGTTACTAATACTCTTTGTAGAGATCCTTTTCAGAAATAACACTAAACAGGTCTGTGGACTTAAAGCAAATAAAAGAAGATCAAAAAGGATGAAAAGTGCTGAGGAAGTTGTCGGACGCACAAAAGGAGAGTATCGGACGTCCGACATTCTTTGAGTATCTTCGGACGTGTGAAGAACTCAGACTCGGACGTCCGAAGAAGACAAGCCAGGGCTTCTACAATTACTGATCACGATCGGACGCTCAACACCTGAGTATCGAACGTCCGACAAGCGTTGCTGCACTTCGGACGCAACACTCTGGATACATCGGCCGTCCGAAGGAATTAAAGAGGAAATTTCAAGTGTGCATCTTACCCTCGGACGCATGATGATCAGGGATCGGACGTCCTAAGAGATTCAAGAAAACTTCCAGAACTCATTGATGTCATTCGGACGCATAAAAACTGAACATCGGACGTTTGACAGCACCAACGGCTAGTTGACTCTTCAGTTGCCTTCTACCCGTTGACAGCATTGATTGAAGAAATTTCTGGTCTCCTATAAAAGGAACAAAGTCAACCATCTCAGAATAACTTTGCACATCAAGTCTACATCAGATTGTGAGTGATTCAAGTGTTAGAATACTCCAAAGGAACATTTGTATTCTTAACTTGTGCAATTCTCTTGTAGTTTTTCAAGTGTGACACAGCTTCTTCAATAGTGTAGCATTGTGAGGGTTTTTCGTTTGTTTGTAAAACTTCCTTGCTTGACCAAGTGTAGGTTGGGGCAAGAAGGAAGTGATCCTTCCCTTGTACACAGAATATTGGTTGCAAGATTGTTCAACTTAAAGTAACCTGGTATATAAAAGTGCTGTTCAAACTCCAGTAGAGCTTGAAGCCTGGTTTGTTTTACTATTTTCATTTACAGCTTTTCTATATAAACTGTTCTCCTCTTCATCTTACGAATACCTGTGCTTTCGTGTAATCTGATCCATTGGGTGGTCTTTGAGAAAAGAAATGTAGGCCGTGAAGAAAAGTGACCTATATCTTAGCTATTTTTTTTTGAAAACCTAATTCACCCCCCCTCTTAGGTTGTCTTCGATCCTTACAATTGGTATCAGAGCTTGGTCTCCTAGAGATTAAGCTCAATCGGCTTGGGAGTAGATATGACAGCCAACAATGCCATGTTCTTTGAGGGACAATCTGTTACCAGACCTCCAATGTTCAATGGAGCAAACTATGTGAGCTGGAAGGAAAGGATGATTATATTCTTACAATCTATTGATATTGACTTGTGGTTTATTGTTAGTGAAGGTCCATATGACACAACTATTATTGATGAAACTACTCATAGGCCGAGACAAAAGGCCAGAAGTGAGCTGACTGCTGAAGATAGAATTCATCTCACTCTAAATGCCAAGGCCATGAACGTTCTATACAGTGCATTGGACTCAAATGAGTCTATTAGAGTCAAAGGCTGTAGATCTGCAAAAGAAATTTGGGATAAACTTAGAGAGATCCATGAGAGAAGCGAGAATGTGAGAGAACAAAAGAAATCCATTCTGGTCACTAAGTATGAATCTTTTAAGATGGAGCCTCATGAAAACATTGACAAAATGTATTGTAGATTCAATGATCTGATCAAGGATTTAGAGGTGCTTGAGAAGGAGTACTCTCTAGGTGAGAAGAACAGAAAAATTCTGAATGCTCTATCAAAGGACTGGGAAAGAAAAGTGACTGCCATTGAGGAAGCCAAGGATCTAAATACCTTATCCATTGAATCTCTGATTAACTCTCTAACTTCTTATGAACTGAAACTTAAATCTAAGATGCAGGATGAAAAAGACACAAAAGTAAGAAAGAGTATTGCTCTGAAAGCTTCACAAGACGAAGATGAAATAGCCTCACAGGATGAAAATGATTTGGAAGGTGATGACCGTGATATTGCACTCATCACAAGAGGTTTCAAAAGATTTCTCAACAAGAGAAGATTCAAGAAAGGCGGATCCAGCTATTCCTTACCAAATCAGTCTAATGACTTCAGAAACAGAGGGAAACTGGAGTTCAACAAGAAGTTGACTGATAAGTGTTTCGAATGTGGCCAACCAGGACACTATGCGAATGAGTGTCCAATGAAGAAAAAGAAGGAGAACAAGGTTGAACGAAAACCAAAGTTCAACAATTTCCAGATTACCTGGAATGATTGCAACTCAGAAGGTGAAGTTGGAGAAGAAGAGGAATCTGCTCAAGTGGCTTTCATGGCCATTGGAGATGAAGAGGTAACACAATGCAACTCTCAAACCAACAGTGATAGTGAATCTGATGATGATGTTAATTCTTTTCTAGAAAAAATGCATAACAGCCTGAAAGAATCCTATGTTAAAAACAAGGAACTAAAGCAAAAAATTAGCTTTCTTATACAAGATAATGCAAATCTTTTTCGACGAAACAAGTGTCTTGAGCATGAAAATGAGAACCTGAAAAGGACTGAAACTGATGTGATTGCTGAACTTTACAAAAAGAAAAACTTCTGTGACATACTCAGAAATGAGCAATGTAGCTTAAGAAAAAGGATGGATGATTTATGTCATTTGTTACATCATATAAAACAGAACCGTCTTCAAAAGAATGACACTGAACCTTATGTTAATACTCATCAAATAAGACTAAATCAAAATGCTAATGAGTTTGCAATCCACAGGAGAAGGCAAGTCAGATTCATTAAACCTGTTCATTTGATTGATTCAATGTCAGTATGCAATTTTTGTTGTCAATTTGGTCACATGAATAACAACTGTTATGTTAAGAAAAACATGAGGAATGGCATGAGATGCATGTGGATTGTTAGACATAAGACTAACTCTCAAGAACCCAACATGTAAAGGGTACCAAGTATTATCCTGTGGGTTTATGTGTGTAGGTGAACCAGGATAACATTGCTAAAGAATCAAAATGGTTCATTGATAGTGGATGTTCAAGACATATGACTGGTGATGCATCACAATTCGTTAAACTCAAGCAAAAAGCAAGTGGAAAGGTAACGTTTGGAGATGATAACAAAGCCAAAACTGTTGGTATTGGTGATGTTGGTAAGAATGGTAAAACCTCTATCCACAATGTTCTTCTCGTTGATAATCTGAGCTACAATTTATTAAGTGTTAGCCAACTGTGTGATAGGAATCTGTTTGTATTGTTCAAAAAGCTTGAATGTCTCATATTTGACTCAAAGTTCAACATTATTTTCAAAGGAAAAAGGGTTAATGATGTCTATGTAGTTATTCTTGAAAAAATTGATTCCTCCTATCTCAAATGTCTCAAAGTAGCAAATGAGGACCCATGGTTATGGCATAGAAGACTGTGTCACTTCAACATGGATTTGTTGAAGGAAATCTCTAAAAAGGATCTTGTTAGAGGTCTCCCGAAAATCAAATTCGAAAAGGATCGGATATGTGATGCTTGCCAATTTGGAAAACAAGTCAAGGTATCTTTTAAATCCAAGAAATGTGTGTCTACTTCAAAACCACTTGGAACTTTTGCACATTGATATGTTTGGTCCTACACAAACTGCAAGCCTTGGAGGTAAGAGATATTGTTTTGTGATTGTTGATGATTACTCTAGATATACTTGGGTGTTATTTCTTGCTCATAAAGATGATGCCTTTAAGAATTTTACTTCATTGTTTGCTAAAGTGCAAAATCTGCTTGGCTTGAAAATTGTTAGGATTAGAAGTGATAATGGGTCAGAATTCAAGTTCTGTGGTTTTTCAGAATTTTGTGATCATAATGGCATTACTCATGAATTCTCTATTGCTAGAGTCCCCCAACAAAATGGAGTTGTAGAAAGAAAAAATAGAACTCTCCAAGAGGCTGCCAGAACCATGCTCATTGAATGCAGTTTACCAAAATATTTTTGGGCTGAAGCCATAAACACAGCCTGTTATACCATGAACAGAGTTCTCCTAAGACCAATTTTGAACAAAACCTCTTATGAGCTTATGTTTGACAAAAAGCCTGTTGTTGGTTACTTTAAAGTATTTGGTTGTAAATGTTTCATTTTGAACATCAAGGAACATCTTGGAAAGTTTGACAAAAAATCTGATGAGGGAATTTTCTTGGGATATTGTGAAAACAAAAGAGGCTTCAGAGTTTATAATCATAGAACACTGATCATAGAGGAAGCGATACACATTACGTTTGATGAATCTAATGGTGACATTTCTATGAGTTGTGGTAAAGATGATGATACAGGTGTTCAAGATGAACTAAAGAAGTTAGCAATCAATGATCATGACTCTGCTTCACCAGAAATTGATTTAAAGGATGCTGACACTCAAGACAGTCCAGCTGGAGAAGTGAATGACTGAGATACCGCTACTCCTAATGATCTACCAAGAACCTGGAAATTTGTTCATAACCATCCCAGGGAGCTTATAATTGGTGATCCATCTGAAAAGAATTTGAAATGAGCATGATGGGAGAACTGAACTTCTTCCTTGGACTCCAAGTGGTTCAAACCCAAGATGGAACATTTATAAATCAAGCAAAATACACCAAGGAGCTGCTGAAAAGATTTGGAATGGAGGATTCAAAGCCTGTTGGAACACCTATGTGTACCTCTACCAAACTTGACAAGGATGAGGAAGGTACGAAAGTTGAGGAAAAGAAGTACCGAGGTATGATTGGAAGTTTACTTTATTTAACTGCCAGTAGGCCTGACATCATGTTTGCTGTATGCTTATGTGCTCGATTTCAATCCTGTCCAAAGGAATCACACTTGAATGTAGTAAAAAGAATTTTTAGATATCTTAAAGGAACCTTAAACTTTGGTTTATGGTATCCAAAATGCCATGAACTTCCTTTATATGGATTCTCTGATGCTGATTTCGGTGGTTGTAAAATAGATAGAAAAAGTACTACTGGTATATGCAACTTTCTTGAAAATTGTTTGGTATCTTGGTTTAGTAAAAAACAAAATGCTATCTCATTGTCCACTACTGAAGCTGAATATGTTGCTGCTGGTGGTTGTTGTGCTCAATTGCTATGGATGAAAAACACATTGAATGATTTTGGTTTAGTGTATGAATGTGTACCTATGTACTGTGACAACACTAGTGCAATTAATCTGACAAAAAATCCCATTCAGCACTCTAGGACTAAGCATATTGATATAAAGCATCATTTCATTCGCGATCTTGTCTCAAAGGGGGTAATCCGTGTCCAGTTTGTTTGTTCTAAAGAACAAATCACTGATATCCTCACAAAAGCTCTTCCACTGGATCAATTTGTGTTCCTGAGAACAAAAGTGGGCGTCTCAGAAAAAAGATTCTAAGTTTTATTTTTTGGTCAATCCTTATCGGACGTTCGATGAATTGGAACGGACGTCCGACAATGTTCTTCGTCCAGGTTCAGAAAAATCCTGGTTCAGACGGATGTGTCGGACGTGTCAATACGTTCGGACGTCCGACACTCAAAACTTTGAGCACTATAAGGCAGTTACCTATTCTTTCTAGTTCATTATCTTCCATAGTCTCGGACACAACCTTTCAGTTTCCTCTCATATTTGAAATTCAAATTCCTCTCTCATCAAACCAAGTTCCAAGAAATTGATTCAACCAACTCCATTACACCCCTATTGCTCATTAACCACTCATAAAAATCACTCCTAACCCCCAACTACCCCATTGTTCCCAATTCACATCCGAAACCCTAACTTTTTATAATTCTCTCCCTGCGGCATTTAAGTACATTCTCATTCTTGCTCATACTGCATTCTTCCTCTGTACAACACGTTCTGCATCAAAAACACATCCACATTGCATCATGGTTAGAATTAGAGGTGGATCTACTAGTGCCGGACGGTCCTTTAGGCTTAGAGATGAGGACATTGAGATTGAGGAACCACCTCCTGTGGCGCCTAAGAAGAAGATTGTGACCCGTGGTGGTAAAGCGAAGCAAACTGCCCAAAGAAAATTGGTTACTCCAACTGCTGAATCATCTGATAAGCAGTTGGAAGGGCAGAACTCTGAAGGGAACATTGTTGGTGGAAATAAGGAACCAGAGCAGGCTACCTAGGGTGATGAAACTGTCACAAGGTCATCTGGTAAAAGAAAGAGAACTGCAAAGAGGCAGAGCACTCCCCAATCCAAGAAAAAGCAATCTGCTGATCCCTCTGTTGATCAGCAGAATGAACGAAACATTGCTGAGAATCAGCAAACACCTGAACCCTCCACCAGGAAATCTCCAAGGACAAGGTCTGAGGCTCAGAATGTTGGGGCATCTACCACACAAACTTCGAAAGGGAAACGATCTGGGAAAGGTCCAGTAACACATCCCATAACAGAACCCACTCCTCTCTCAAAATTCATTGATGATGAAGCCAAAGACAGATTTGAGTTAGTCTCTCAAAAAGGGTTCATCACCCAAAGGCTCATCCCTCCCTACAAATTTCGTAAGCTTCATCTTGAACCTGTCATTAAACTATTTGAATTCCAGAAATGGACTCATCTTCTGACCATTCCTAATGTCTTTTACCCTGACATGCTTCATCAATTCTTTGCTAATCTTAGAAAGGGTAAATCACACACTGAACTCATCTCTAGGGTCAACTCTATAGACATCACGTTAACTCCTGACATTGTGAATTCCATTCTGAAAACTAGCATTGAATCTGGTTTCAAAGGAAAAATTGTAAATTTCTTTTCATATGAGGAATTTCCTTCTGCCTACCATCATTTTTACATTGCCAAACTCATGACCTATTTTCAAACTCACTTCAATACTCCTGCTGAGGCAAGATTAGATGATCTCAGTCCTCAAAATCTGATCATCTTTACCATTATTTCGAATCTGTTGGTGCCAACTGATGGCCACAGAACAGATGCAAATAAAATGGAACTTTATCTTTTCTACTACTTTGTTGAAAAAATTCGCATTGACTTTGGTTTTATAATGTGCAAGTTTCTGCTCAAAATTAGCACTGACAGTCGTAGGAAGCTCTCTTATGGCAGATTTCTGACTCCTATCTTTGCACATTTTGAAATACCTTTTTCTGGAAAATCTCCCAAAGACAGTGCTTCATCAGTTTTCTCAAAAGCTTATTTTGAAAGAAAGAATTTAAGATTTTTTGATGGCCATTGGTGCTATAAGGAGATTGTGGCTGAATCCAGAAGAAAAATCTTTCATGAAACCCCTGTCACTCCTAGGACTCCTCGTGATCAGTCAGACTATGTCTCTCCCTTCACCATTCATTCTAGAAAGTCTGCCAGCAAGTCCTTCGCATCCAATTCTGAAGTCATCTCCCTGCTTGAAGACCTCAAACAGCATGTCATGCTTATTGAAGATGGTCTCATGATGACCATGACCCCTGCCCAACAATCCTCCTTCATTGAAAAAAGAAATCTTGTTGCCCCTCCAATACCTGAAAATAATGCAAATGTTCATGGGAAAGAGCCAAGACCTGAGCCCACAGGGCCAACTACTGGTACTGAGACCACACCGGCTTCCAGTTCTCAGCCCAAGGATAAAGGCAAGGCTCCAGCAACTGAGGAAGCATATGAAGATGATGATGAAGAAACTGAGGAAGAAGAGGACCCTGAACAGTTTCGTCTGGCCAGGAGGAGGCCTGGATCATCTAAAATCACCATCTAGGCACTACTAGGTCACTGCACCTTAATCTAGGACTATAGTTCATCTTTTGCATTGCAAAACTTTTGGCTAAGTGATGTACATCTGGTCTGTACAACTGGATATTTTCTACTATTTATGGATGTTAAAACTAAATGTTTGTCATGAATATTTGTTATGAATGATTGTTTGTTATGGAATGTGTTCGTTATGTATATCTCTGTTGATTTCAAATTGTGCTGAACATGAATGGATTTTGCTGATACTATCTGATATTGATAATGTTTCAAATTGTGAGTGTTATTGATAATGTTTCTGATGGATCATACTGATGTTATCTGACACTGCTGGTATCAAAAATGATACTCACTTTTGTGATGACAAAAAGGGGGAGAATTGGATTAGCATTGATGGTATAGAATAACTAGTTAGGGGGAGTCAGGTTCAGAGGGAGTTGCGTTGCGTTTCTTCCTGAATACTCATGCACTTCGTTAGGGGGAGTTGTTATATCCCAGCTCGTATATTTTTTGCTCGATCCAAATGTTTTGTCATCATCAAAAAGGGGGAGATTGTTTATCTCAATTCACATCTTTTGATGATTACAAAACAAATGGATGTTACTAATACTCTTTGTAGAGATCCTTTTCAGAAATAACACTAAACAGGTCTGTGGACTTAAAGCAAATAAAAGAAGATCAAAAAGGATGAAAAGTGCTGAGGAAGTTGTCGGACACACAAAAGGAGAGTATCGGACGTCCGACATTCTTTGAGTATCTTCGGACGTGTGAAGAACTCAGACTCGGACGTCCGAAGAAGACAAGCCAGGGCTTCTACAATTACTGATCATGATCGGACGCTCAACACCTGAGTATCGGACGTCCGACAAGCGTTGCTGCACTTCGGACGCAACACTCTGGAAACATCGGCCGTCCGAAGGAATTAAAGAGGAAATTCCAAGTGTGCATCTTACCCTCGGACGCATGATGATCAGGGATCGGACGTCCTAAGAGATTCAAGAAAACTTCCAGAACTCATTGATCTCGTTCGGACGTATAAAAACTGAACATCGGACGTCCGACAGCACCAACGGCTAGTTGACTCTTCAGTTGCCTTCTACCCGTTGACAGCATTGATTGAAGAATTTTCTGGTCTCCTATAAAAGGAACAAAGTCAACCATCTCAGAATAACTTTGCACATCAAGTCTACATCAGATTGTGAGTGATTCAAGTGTTAGAATACTCCAAAGGAACATTTGTATTCTTAGCTTGTGCAATTCTCTTGTAGTTTTTCAAGTGTGACACAGCTTCTTCAATAGTGTAGCATTGTGAGGGTTTTTCGTTTGTTTGTAAAACTTCCTTGCTTGACTAAGTGTAGGTTGGGGCAAGATGGAAGTGATCCTTCCCTTATACACAGAATATTGGTTGCAAGATTGTTCAACTTGAAGTAACCTGGTATATAAAAGTGCTGTTCAAACTCCAGTAGAGCTTGAAGCCTGGTTTGTTTTACTATTTTCATTTACAGCTTTTCTATATAAACTGTTCTCCTCTTCATCTTACGAATACCTGTGCTTTCGTGTAATCTGATCCATTGGGTGGTCTTTGAGAAAAAAAAAGTAGGCCGTGAAGAAAAGTGACCTATATCTTAGCTATTTTTTTTTTTGAAAACCTAATTCACCCCCCTCTTAGGTTGTCTTCGATCCTTACATTGTCGAGCTAGGGTTTGAGTTGTTCAGTTGTGTTAAGTGTTGTTTATACAGCATATGATGTTGATAAGCTTTGATAGGGACTTAGTGTGGTGATTTATGACGTAAATGTGAATTTCAAGCATTGAATCATCAATTCCAGAACTGTGAATCCAATCTGTCCTGCTTTTGACCAGGATCATTCGTCCATGTTAGAGGCTGAATCTGTGACGCCCCGAAAAGAATGAGTGCGAGAACCCGAAAATTTTCTAAGTTTCTAGGGTTTATTTTATTGTTCGCCCGTCTTTTCGACATTTTCTTTATTAGAAAATTCCCCAGATAATTTTATTGAGTAAAGATAGTTTTTAGATGATTTTTCTAGTATCAGTTAGTTTTTGAGAAATTAAGAACATATACCGGATGTGGGACCCGCTAGTGCGAAAAGTTCGAAAAAATTCGGCCAGTTAGGTTAAGTTTTGGATACCAGATTTATTTTACCAGGTGCTAAGAGATAATTAGAGGTTGTTATATGGATGAGAGTGGAGAGACAAAAGGATAATTATAAGCCAAAAGAGATGCTAGGTGTCGCGTTTTCATTGGACCTTGGTTTTGACCACTATTCACCAACTTTACTAAATACCAAAAATTGACCAAAATGAGCTTCATTTTCCCTTGCTCTTGGCCGGCCATGGAGGAGAGAAAGAGAGAGAGAGTTTCTTCAATTTTCCTTCATTTCTAGCTTGAATCTTGCAAACCTACCGATTAAATTCCAAATTTCTCCACAAAAGTGAGTTGCTAAGCTAGTTTAAGGTGTTGAGTGGAGCCATTTGTGAAGAACAAGCTCTAGTTGTCTCGTTTTTTGGAGTTGCAAAGGTGAGGTGTTAAATATCTTCCCTCTCATGCTAATAATGATCAATTAAGGATTTCTAATGGTAGAGCATGTCATTTTATGGATGATTTCATGACCTATGGGTGAGATTGATGGATTTTTCTTTTGTTCATGAATTTTTCTGATTTCATATGATTGTTATGGTGTGGCTATGTATGATGATTGGAAATGATCTAGAATGAAGCTAGAAGGTGGAAAAAGTGGTAAATTGCAAGAAATTTTTGTTTTGGAAGGAAAATTGGAAAACTAGGGTTTATGTTCCTACATTCTGCCTGGTTTTGTAGCTCATAGTTAAAGGCCGAATTGGCCTTGGGTTAAAACATGAAAGTTGTAGGGAATGATATTTTAGAGGTTCCTGCAAAATTTCATGCAGCATAGCTTGTGAAAAGATGGAATTACCCTTACTGCCCTGTTTCTACCCGAATTTGAGAATTGCTTCTGTAATGGGTTATTTTGGTTGGGATTGCTTCGGAATTGGTTGTTGAGGTCTTCTGATTAATTGTATCCCTGTTTCTTAGCTTTCGAATGGCTTTGGAATTACTGGATTTGGACTTAGGTAGCCTGATTTATGATGTTTGCACCAGAATGCGATTTGTGAACCTATTTTTACGGTTCTGGTGTAGTATATTGCATTTTTGACCTGGTTACACTCGAAACTGGGCTGAGTGACCTTCTGAAATATTGTAGCCCTATCTCTTAGCTTCAAAACGGTGTATCTTTCACCTCCATCCGATAATCGTAGTGTCATTGGTGCCAAAACCGTAAAATGATGTCAAAAACTATTTTTCTGGTTTTGAGCTTAACTTTCATTTCCGGACTTTTCCCTAGCTTGAATTGTACTTGTACTACTTGGAGCTTACTGAACGACTATTGAATGAACTTATTTGTGTGACTTTGGGACTGGCCGAGGAAATAATGAAGCCATGATGGCTGGAAAAGTTAGCAAATTTAGTGGAAGTGCTGTCCGAGCTTTGAAAGGACTTGATTGCATCGAGTTTGTGATCTAAGACTTGGATTTGAGCAAGGCAATTATATATGATGGATGGTTTCTGAGCCATGGAGGTGAGTGACCCTAAAATGTTTCCAAAGTTACTTTTGAATTGTTTTCTTGCATTATTTACTCGATTGCATATCATGCGTGCTTGTATGTGAGTGTTCCTTGTTTGTTGTATTTTCTTGAATTCATGACTTGTATTATTGTTTGATAACGTGTTAAGTGCTTTCAATGATTTCCAAAACGAGTTTTCTAGGCGAGTGTGTACTTTATCGCACTCGACCTCGATAAATGTGAAATTTTCAAAGATGGAACGATTGAAATGTTACTTGTGCATGAATGTAAGCCTTTTGACTGAACTGGCCACTGCCCCTTGTTACCGATCGACTCGAGCCAGAAGCGGACTCGATCGGGCGATATGGTGACCTGGGTGAACGTTTGGTATACTCGAGTATTACCTTGTAGGTTGGTGGAGGTTGGTGGAGCCTGGCCGATGTCCAGGAAAGGTTGAATGAACGAATGAACGAGAGTTTTATTGATAAATGAAAAATGCATTTTCAAATGAATGAAGGAAAGGGGAATGACAGGAGAACGAACGAGTGAACGAATGAACGAACGAACGTATCCTTTTCATGTATGGTTTCTTCTAAATGTTGTAATTGTTTCTTGACTTATCGTTTGATATATGACATCATTGAAATGAACTATTGTGAAATCGATTTGATTACTGATTTTACTGGTTACTCGCTGAGCTTCTAGCTCACCCCAAAACGATTTTATTCCCCTCCACAGGGCTCAAGGCGAAGGAAGGACTTGTAGTACTTATTCCCGTGACTGGATGGCATATATCTTGTACCGTTTGGATTTGGAATCATTTTATGTATAGTTGGGAATTGTTTCCGCTTCGCTTATGACATTTAATTATTGGAGAATTTGATGTAATATTTGAGATGTACATTGTATTTGTTTGAGGACTGTAGTGAACGACTGAGTCCCGGCGAGAGTTGGGCAGGCGGCCCGCCGAACCCTCTGGTTCGCCTTAGGGGGAGGTGGGGCTGTCATAGAATCAGGCTTAGATCAAAACATGAAACTTGTAGGAAATGGTGTTATATATTTTCCTGTAAAATTTTAGCTCAATCGGAGCACTGTATCATGTGAAATGACCAAAATACCATTGACTGCCAAAAGTACTATTTTGCAGACAGTTTTCTGTTTTCCTCTGAGATGCCACATTTTGATATTGAAAATGCATCAATTGGTTGTTGATGTCTTCATGAGACTTGTAGTTCTCTGTCTTAGCTTCAAAAGTTATAAAGTTTACCCGAAACCGATAGGCGTAGCTTTAGTTGTGACCGAAACACCAAGAGACGTCAAATCTGCCATTTAGCTATTTGCCTTTAAACTTGATTTCCGGTTGCCTTGTTAAGACTTGTGTTGTAATTGGATTATTTTGAGCCTAGTTGAAGGACTATTGTGGTAACATTGGCTATGTGTGACATTGGGGCTGATTTGAGGAAAATAATGAAGCCACAAACGGCTGAAAAATAGGTAAACACAAGGGGCATGCCGCCCAAATTTTCACTAGAGGTATAAACCAGCCTTTGGAGTTCTGGTTCTGTAATCTGCAAATTCGACCTGGATCCACTAAAAACTGGGTTGAGTTATTTTCATGAAAGTTGTAACCCTTTGTCTTACCTTCGAGACGCTATCTAGTACACCTTGATTTGATAACCACAGCTCTAGTTATGGTCAAAACCGTGTAACCCGTTTTTATACTATTTTCATTTCCGCGCACGCGCACATGCATTTCTTTGCCATTTTTGCCGTTGTGGCCGTTTTAGTTCTTATTTCCATTTGTGATGGTCGATTAACTGATAGTTGAGTATAATCTTCTGTCACAGGTAGTGACGAACCGGACAGAATCGGTGGACCCGTATAAAGTGCCTTGATTTGCATGTTAACTATTTTGAGTGAGTAATTGGGTTTGTTTTTGTGAGAAATTATCAAAGTGCTTTGTATATGTTAAATGGGTATTTAGGTGAGGGTGTACTTTATCTCACTCGTTCTAAACCCATTCTTTGTTCCTGATTTAATATGTGAGAATACATGCCTTGTGTTGAGTATCCCTTTTGCGGTGTGCTGTTGGGGTGATTATATGACTTGAGTTGAACCCCTTGTGTTGTGTGCTATTGGGGTGATTAAATGACATGAGTACTTTGTTGAGAGATATCCTCTATTGAGAGACTGGATATCTCAGGGCTTGGTTCCAGCCCCGTTCCAAGGGTAGAAGAACTATTCGAACCAGCCGGGGCTTGGTTGAAGTTAGTTCCATGCTAACCTTGGGATTTCGTTCTTTGTTAAAACTTTGATTAAAGCTAAGTGATTTTGTTTTACTCGAGCTGCTATGTGCTGTTGACTGGCCAGCGGGGGTGGATAAGGTGAACGGGGAAAGTGAAGTGGAGTCTACAGACTATGAATATTTTGGTTGACGGAGTGTCAACAGGTGGTCAAGCTCTAGGAATTGAACTGGCTTTGAAACCACCCGTATCCTACCATTGTGATGTTACATTTCTGTTATTGATGTGAAATATCCTGGTTTACATGTTTATTTGGATGTGATTTTACATTTTTACCCCCGATTATTCACTAAACATATAGCTTACCCCATTCCATTTGTTTTCCTTAGTAAGGGCCAACGCTGGGAAAACTCGGGAAGGTGTATAGACTTTTGGTTTATAGAACAGTTGATTTTGCCCTAGTACTTGTTATAAGTTGACTAGTAAGATGTATATATTTGTTGTGGTGGTTATAGTAAGTAGCTTTTCTAGGGTTTACTTTCTGGTACTAGTGGTACGTATGGCTTGATGTAATAGTTTATGCAACTTTTGAAGATGTAATAGTGTATATAGAACTTTCTTGTAGCGTGAAATCTATTTTCTCGTTTTAGAGTATCGAGTCCTGGCGCGAGTTAGGCAGACGATCCGTTAAGCCCTTTGGTACGTCTCTGGGTACGGTGGGGTCGTCACAGGCTGTCAGTACCTTGGTGGGTTGGCCACAACTGATGGGACGGGGGGAGAGGAGTTCGAGTGTGCGGTAGCCCAAGAGGATGGGAGTGGCTTGGAGCGTGGGTGCGACGGGTCATCTCCGCTGCTGCCTATTGAGAGGCTTGTTGTGGTGCATCCGTTTGCGTTGGAGGGGGAGGGGGATGGTGAGCCGCCGCGAGGTGCTAGGAATTTGTCCCCAAGGATGCGTACACTGCCTGGACGACTAGAGGATTCTTTGCTGCTGACCATTAATGTTGATCAGGCCATGGAGGTGGAAGAGGGGTTTGCGCAGGTGAAGTCGAAAGGTTTGCTTGTTAAATTCCCTTCGGATAGACAACTTTGTTCTGCAACATCTTCTCAAAATATGTTTAATGTGTTGGATCATAATTAATGCCATGTTCTAGAATATTAGAGGAGTTACAAAAGCTCCTAATTTTAGAAGACTGCGTAGATTAATTCGTTTGCATGGAGTTCAATTTCTTGTCATTTGTGAGCCTAAGCTAGATGTTTCAAAAATCAAAACTATTTGGTTGCGGATTGCATTCGATTATGTGATGTTCAATAGGTCCGCTGATCTATGGGATAAATTACCATTTGTTTGTTCGTTAGTTGGGTCTTCTGACCAACATATTACGTTAGATGTCTACCACCCGTTGTTGCCTACCTCTTTAGTGCTTTTTTGGGTCCATGCGGGATGCTCTATTGAGGCTCGCAAGGACTTATGGACGGAGTTGTTAGGTGACAAGCCACGGGTGCGGCCATGGTGTATTGGGGAGGGACTTTAACGTGATCCAGGCGTCCGAAAAGCGAGGGGGAGCCCTTTATTCCTGGTAAAGGGTTGGATTTTATGTCATTCATGGAGGAAGCCGAAGTGCTCGATGCAGGGTTCTCGGGGCCCACCTTCACTTGGTGTAACAACAGGCGAGGTAGAGCTCGGGTTTGGAAGCGGTTGGATCGGCTCTTAGTGAATGGCGAATGTGCGGATCTTTCCTCCTCCATTTCAGTGGTCCATTTGACTAGACACCCGTTAGACCACGCGCCTCTGAAATCACAGTTGCCACTCGCCAGGATAATAAGCCACGGCCATTTCGATTTCTAAATGTTTGGATGACGAAGGGCTCGCTGTTGGAAGTGATCCGTAATACATGGGTATTGCCCGTGAATGGTTTCCCATGGCAGGTGTTGTGTGCCAAGCTCCTGGCCACGAGGAAGGCTATCCAGCAGTGGAACAAGTGCTTGTTTGAGGATATCTTTGAGGCTGTTAAGGGGGCAGAGTCTCAGTCGGCACTGGCAGAATTGATGGCAGAGAGTGACGACTCGGAGGGGGCCGGTATTGAGCTCCAAAGGGCGCAGGCAGAGTATCACCATGCGTTGGCTATAGAGGAGCAGTTTTGGAGTAAAAAAACTCATGTCAAATGGCTCTCAAATGGGGACTGGAATTCCAAGTTTTTTCATCCGACTGTTAGGCAAAAGCGGGTGCAAGGTACGATTCATCGAATTAAAATGGCGGAGGGAGCTTGGGTAGAGGGCGATGAGGACATTGCCTCTGAGGCTATTCGGTTTTTCTCTGACTTGTATTCCGAGTCTGTGGCCCCCAGTTAGGAGTTGCTTCAAGTTATCCCATTTGTGCTCACGCGGGAGGACAACCTGGCCCTGGAGGATATCCCTTTGTTGGAGGAGGTGAAACGGGTGGTCCATGCTATGGATGGGGACAATGCGGCGGGCCCAGATAGCTTTACTAGCAAATTCTTCACCTTTTCATGGGATATTATTGCCACGGATGTGTATATTGCTGTAGTGAGTTTTTTCTGTAGGGCGGAACTACCGCGGTTTATCACCTCGACCTCTATCGTTCTCGTCCCGAAGGTTCCAAACCCGCAGGACTTCTCTAATTTTTGGCCTATAAGCCTTTGTAACTTCATTAATAAGGTGCTTTCGCGCCTCTTGTCTGATAGAGTAGCGGTTTTCCTGCCGAAAATTATTTCTCCCCAGCAGTCAGGATTTGTCAGGGGTCGGAATATTACGGAGAACTACCTGTTAGCTCAGGAAGTCCTAGCAGGCATTGGGAAAAAGTCGCGAGAGGGGAATGTGGCGCTAAAGTTGGACATGGCCAAGGCTTATGATCGGGTATCATGGCTTCATCTTACTAGGGTTTTGCGAAAGTTTGGGTTTGGCGAGCGCTTTATTGATATGACCTGGCGTTTGGTTTCAAATGTCTGGTTCTCGGTTATGGTTAATGAGGCGGCGTATGGGTTTTTTAAATCCAGTAGGGGTCTCCGCCAGGGGGACTCGTTATCTCCTGCTTTGTTTGTCACAGGAACGGAAGTGCTATCACTAGGGTTGAACAACCTTGCCTCACAACCGTGCTTCTAGGGGTTTAGGGTACCTCAGGGATGTCCTGGGGTAACTCATTTGGCATTTGCAGATGACGTGCTTATCCTGGCGAATGGGCCCTCCACTTCTCTTCGCCGAGTTATGAGGGTTCTGGACATGTATCAACGATCCTCTGGTCAATTGCTCAACGCTCAAAAGAGTGGCTACTTGGTTCACCCGTCCTTACCCAGTGCAAGACATCGGGTTATTGAGCGGATTACGGGGTTCTCATGCCAGGTGTTCCCCACTCGGTATCTGGGCTTTCCCCCCTATATTGGGAGGTGTAAGACGGCCTACTTTGCGGAGGTATGTCAGAGTGTTCTTCGGAAAATTTTGTCCTGGAAGTCGAAGTTTTTATCTTCGGGAGGGGGGGGAGAATCACTTTGGTTAGGCATGTGCTTTCTGCTATCCCGATTCATTTGCTTTCGGCTGCAGTGATGCCCAAAGCTGTGTTCCGCTCTATAGAGAGAGCTTGTGCCAACTTTCTGTGGGGTTCCTCAGAGCTGGGGTTGAGGTACCATTGGATCGGATGGTCTAAATTGTATTTTCCACTTGAGGAGGGAGGGGCGGACTTCCGACGGCTCAGGGATGTCTACATAGCTTTCTCATGTAAGCTATGGTGGTAGTTTCGAACAAGCTCTTCACTTTGGGCTGCGTTTATGCGAGAGAAGTATTGTCAAGGAGTTCACCCGTGCCAGGTAGAGTTCAAGCCTTTTGCTTCAGCGACTTGGAGACGGATGCTGGATGTCAGCCGCCAGGTGGAGCTTTCTATGTTATGGTTGATTCAGGATGGGTCGTGTCACTTTTGGTACGACAATTGGTTGGGTAGCGGGGCGTTGTTCCTTCGTGCTCCTGTGGTCCTGAATCTCTCCTTTCGTGATTTCATCACTCAGGGTCACTGGAACGTGTAGGCATTGGCTCAAGTGCTTCCACAAGAGGTTATCCCAACTATTCTGGGTACGCCGGTTCCGACAGAGTAGCAGGCGGATGAGGTGGCGTGGATGCCCGTGCATTCTGGGCAGTTTTCCTTGGGCACGGCCTTCCAGGAGGTACGTTAAGTAAGCAACACTTCTCTTATGTTTTTTGGGGTCTGGCAGGCCCCAACTCAGGTAAAAGTGTCATTCTTCATTGTTCGACTACTCTTGGGATGCCTGCCCTTGGATGATGTGCTCCATACGTTTGGGATTCATGGTCCTTCGAAATGTGTGTGTTGTCCGTGCTTGTCGGTTGAATCTCTTGAACACGTTTTTGCAACGGATTAGGTTGCTACGGAGGTCTGGGCATACTTTGGAGGGTTGTGCGGCATTAGCTTAGGCCCATCTGTGCGGGGCCGCCTGGCCGCTTGGCGGTTGGCCTTCCCCGTATCGGAGAGACAGCGGGTGATTTATTGCATTCTCCCGAGCCATGTATGTTGGCATCTTTGGAAGGCCAGGAATAGAGCAGTCTTGAAGCGATCAAGCCTCATTCCGCTTCTATCTGCCCGGCCATCTTTTTGGAGACTAAGTTGCTGCTTGAGGGTCAGTTAAAGGAGCATATTGGGGCGCAGTCATTTATGCAGTTGTATGATTGGTCGCTTCAGACAGGCCGGAGGTTTGGCTTCAAGTTGATTTGCTGGAAATCAGTTGAAGGGAGGGAGTTCACTTTGAACACTGACAGTTGTTCCAAGGGTAATCCTGGGAAGTGTGGTGGTGGTGGAGTTGTACGGGATGCAGCCGGGCAACTCTTGGTGAGTTTTTCAGCTTTCCTCGAGGAGGCGACTAGTCTCCAGGCTGAGGTATTGGCTCTTTTGATGGGTCTTCGGATATGTGCTCGGAGGGGGATTACAAATATTAGCGCTGAGTTAGACTCCCTACTCTTGGTGGGGATTCTTCAATGTCGGTTTCACTGCCCGTGGCAGATTCAGTGGGAGGTCCAGCAAATATGGAAGTTGATTGAAACACCGTCTCGGTTCTCCCATTGCTTCAGGAAGGCCAACCAGGTGGCAGATATTCTGGCTAATGTCGGGGTAGCGCATCCTCACCAGGCTATCAAGCTGTATGAGCATTGGAGTGATTGACCGCGTTTGGCTCGTAGGGGACTTCACCTAGATAGCATGAGTGTACCTTCTGTTAGAAAGGTGCAACATCCCACTTCTTGAACTTGCTCTACTTGAGCTCCCTTGTATCTCAGTTTGTTATGAATAAAAATGGGGGTGGCGTCCCTCCCCGTGGATCGGGTTAGCCCAAAAAAAAATATTAAATGCTAAACTTTCTTAAAATAATACAATCTCAAATTTGATTCAACTGTTTGTTCTCACGCTGTCAAATCTTTCATTCTTTATGCATGATAATGAGTTAGATTAAATTAGAACTATAGACCTATACTTTATGTAACTAATTTTCACAATTTTGAGCCTATATTTATACCTAATAAAATTAAAAGAATAGTTAAATGCCAATTAGTATACGTTGCATCTATTATATAAAAAAAATACATATGATCACTATTCTCATGTTAATTATTTAGTTTACTTTTAGCCTAACCGAAATTGATCTTTCATATGTTTTGTAACTTTCTGTTTGTTAGTCAATCTTTTTTTATATTTTTCACTTTTTTCTTACGATTTTTTTTAATTATACAATTATTTTTCAAGTGATAAAGGGTAGGATTTAAGAAATTGGAAGAGAGAAGTTAAATTTGAACCCAAAATCTCCAAATACTAGGGTTTCAACCTTAGCCACTAGACTAAAGTTCATATTATATTCACACAATAAATTTTTAAAAATGTTTCTAATACACAGGATGAACTACTTCTGCCAATTTGAACTTAAATAATTAAGGTTGCCTTTGGATGGTTGGTTTTGGGAGTATTTGTAGCAATTTTTAACAAACATTTTTTAATGACTATTATTAGCAACCTCTAAAGATGGAAGAATTTCACAAAATTTACACCCCAAACTCAATTTTTCACAGGTCATGTTTTTTACTTTGAGTTTGGCATAAAGTGTGTGAAAAATGATACAACGAGTTGTGAACAATGACTGGAGAGGGACAGGTGGGGTTGAGAGGTGGGAGAGCTAACATAGTGAAGAGTGAGGGGAGGTGATGATGTGTATGTTTAACGCATTCTTTTAATTTTTTCTTAGTTGTCTTTTTTGGGACGTTTAGGTTTACTTTGGATATTTTTGAAACTTTTTTTACTCACAAAAATTGTTTTGAAAATAATATTTTTTAATAGCATCATCAAAAGTTCATAATTTTTTTGTTCATAGGTAGTTTAGCAGTATGTTGAATTCATAGGGTATGATGTCATGAAAGAAAGAAAATTTTTCAAAATAAGACAAATAATTGGCAAACGCAAGAATATACAACAATTAAACATAATTTTCAAGGTACTTATATAGTTTTCTCAAGTTTATAAGTTAGGCCATTGTCTACTTTCCATAGTGGGGATCTTTTCCTTTTGCTTTTACTTAAAATAACATTCTGATAAAAATTGGTACTATTTTGACCTTTAGAATTTGTTTTTCACTCATTAATATCACTATCTTGATGTAAAATGTGAACTTGCATAGCACGGGTTAGAATGCTATGATGCATGTATTTGAGCATGCGTGCACACGCACGCACACACACACACACATATATATATACATATGTACATACATATGCATGTATGATATTCTCTATTTAATTTCTGCTTGGATGGATTGCTTAGTTGGCTACACTCACATCCTATCAAGTGGATGCTTTAACATTTCACCACGTGGGACATATTTAATATTGGACAGGATTTAAGTATTTTATTTTGGTAATAATTAATCCATATTTTTTGCAATGCACTAAATTCTTTCCATGGTGGGGATCTTTTCCTTTTGCTTTTACTTAAAATAACACATTCTAATAAAAATTGGTACTATTTTGACCTTTAGAATTTTTTTTTCACTATGTAATATCACTATCTTGATGTAAAATGTGAACTTGCATAGCACGGGTTAGAATAATATGATGCATGTATTTGAGCATGCGTGCACACACACACACACACACACACATATATGCATATGTACATACATATGTATGTATGATATTCTCTATTTAATTTCTGCTTGGATGGATTGCTTTGTTGGCTACACTCACATCCTATCAAGTGGATGCTTTAACATTTCACCACATGAGACATATTTAATATTGGATAGGATTTAAGTATTTTATTTTGGTAATAATTAATCCATATTTTGCAATGTACTAAATTTCCGTACTCCAACCATTCTTTTTCCTACTATATTATTTAGCTCATATTTTTCCTTTTTTTTTAATTTCCTCCAATAATCTTCTCTATTCTTATTATTTGGCTTAATTACTTTTTAATACTTCCAAAATTTTGAAAAATTTTATTTTTGATCATTCTATATTTCGTATTTTTAGCGTACTAGTCCTACTAATCTGTTTATGTTGTATAGTTAGTTAATCTTTTCAAATAAAAATAATAATTAAGCTTAAATATTATTTTTTCAACATCAACATGTGTCTTACATTTGGTAGCTAAAAATATATGAAATCTAGTATTTTATTATGTTCCTTCATTTCAATACTTAATCCAAAAAAATGAAAGTCTTTAGGAGATGAAAAAGATATATTTGTGCAAATGCGTGAGTGAATAACTAGTTCTAATAAAATTGATTTCAAATAAATCAAATTTAATGTTAAAATTTTAAAAATTTATATCAATTATTTTTTGAAGTTTTTTTAAATTATATTTTTGAAAAATAAACTTTCAAGCTCTATTTTGTTGTTTAGCCAGTGATGACTATAATTAGTTGTACTAGTTAATTGCAACAAATGCTTGAGTGTGAAGATGGGCGATACTGTTTGGATGACATGAATAAAATTGTACAAGCTCTTGCTTTTTCTTCTTTTTTCCTTTCACCAACCAATATAATTTATCTTCCTCCTTTTTCCTTTATTGTTGATTCTTACTTGTCCTAAATAATTACAAATTAATTGTTAACATATGATCTGAAGAATGATTCTTATTCATTGAACCAAAATTCATAATGTAAATAGTAGTAGACTTCTTGTTCTTGAGAGTTTAAACATAGTAGAAAATACTTGGTTCAAAAGATTGATAAAGTGTGACAGCCCCACCTCCCCCTAAGGCGAACCAGAGGGTTCGGTGGGCTGCCTGCCCAACTCTCGCCGGGACTCAGTCGTTCACTACATTCCTCAAACAGATTACAAGATAAAACTTCAAATATTACATCAAATTCTCCAATAAATAATTACATATCAAAAGCGAAGCGTCCATGCTTCCACTGCGCCACTCTGATCCTTGATACCAACCATTCACACGGAGAACTTTAATACAAACGTTTCCTTCGCCACGAGCCCTGTGGAGGGGAATAAAATAGTTTTGGGGTGAGCTAGAAGCTCAGCGAGTAACCAGTAAAATCAGTAATCAAATATATTTCACAATGTTGCATTTCGATCCTTTCGATGATGTCATGATTCAGAGATCAAATGTCCGTTCGGGTAAAACCAGAACAGCAATAGTAATTTCGACTTTTCTCATTCTACACTACTCCGATTGACCTGAAACTTTGTAAGCACCTCCAAAATGTCATTCCATACAACTTTTATGTTTTAAGCCAAGGCCAATTCGGCCTCTAACTAGGATCTACAAATTCAGGCAGAAAGAAGAACATCAAACCCTAACTTTCCAAGATTTCTTCCAAAACAGAAATTGGTTGCAATTAACCACCAAATACACCTTCTAGCTTCATTCTATATCATTTCCAATCATCATACATAGCCACACAATCATGTTCATATTAAAACAGAAAAATTCCCAAAAATTATAAAACTTCACCAGTTCAACCAAACTCAAGATATAATCCATAAAAGTGCATCTTATACCACCACCAATCATGAATTGAACATCATTAGAGGAAGGAGAGGGGTCCTTCACAACTCACCTTAGCAATACAAGAGATAGAGCAACTAGTCACCTTAGCTTTCCAAACAACTTCACAACCAAGCTCAACTCCACCAAACTAAGAGGTTTTATGGAGTAATTGGAAGATTAATCGGTTTAATTGAAAGATTGGGCAAGATTGGAGACTAGAAAATTGAGAGCTTTTCTTCCCTTTTTTGAGCAAGAGAATTCGGCCAAGAAGCTTGCAAAATGAAGAGATTTTTGGTCAATTTCAATTAAATGGTAAAGTTATGAATAGTAGTCAAACTCAAGACTAAATCTTATGGTGACACTTGTCACCTTTAGGTTTAAAACTTATATTTTTGTCTCTCCAATGCAAATATCTTAACACTTTGTAAAATAATATCACTTAATACAAAATTCCAACAAGTTGTCAAAAATATAATGCATTTACCGCACTTGCGGGTCCCACGTTCAAAATACGCTCTTAATTTCTCAAAAACTAACCGATACTAGAAAAATCATTTTAAAACTATCTTTGCTCATAAACTTTATCTGGGGAATTTTTCTAATAAAGAAATGTAGAAAAGGCGGGCGATTAAAAAAAAAAATAAACCCTAGAAAATTAGAAAATTTCCGGGTTCTCACTCTCATTCTTTCGGGGCATCACATAAAGCAAGAAAAAAAGGATACAAAATAGCAAGAAATTGAGAAAACTGGCAAAAACTAGTAGCAAGGCTTCTAGTAATTGATGGAGAACACCAACAAGAATTGGAGTTCTACATCTCAAATTTGGATCAGAAAATTTAACACCTTTATGCAAACTTTTGTCTAAAAGAATAGAGAGAAAAAAAAAAGAAAGTGAGTAGAAACAACAAAACATCATGTTGCTTGCTTTGTGGGGCTTTACTATTACAATACTAGTAGAAGGTGAATAAGGAATATCTCTATGCAATGTAATTTTAATTAATTAAACATTTTTCATTGGTCTATAAATTGTTCCATGGCATATTTTTCAACTAATAAAATATTTTCATATGTCATGCACACTTAAGAGTTTGATTTTATATAGCCAATTATGTTTCTCAACATAGCATGTTGAGGAGTTCTAGTCGAACAAATATGTTGAGGTGTCTCTGCCAATCAAATTATGTTGTCACATGTCCATATGACTTGACAAAATAAAGATAAATATATACGTATTTATTTCTTTGTTAAAGGGATAGTATTTGGAGTTAGTTAACCCTTATATATATCTTATATACTATAATGATTTGTTCAATTAGATTGGTGTCATATGTTTCTACAACCTAACAAATCAAAGAAGTAACCATTAATATTATCTCTTTATTAGTAAATATAAAATAAAGGAATAACATTCAAGGTGTGCAATCCTTATCTGATTGCATGTCTTGAAAGACAGGCAAAGAGGTATGCATGTCTTCTATCTTCATTCTATTCTAATGCTATAAATAGGGTCTCTACTGAAGGTCACATATACATATCTCATACATGCATATTTTCTTGAAGTTCCAAGGTTGTGAAAGCCCTGCATCTTCAAGTTCTTCAAGTCTTCCATATATTAAGGCTTGAAATCTTCAAGATCTTTGAATCTTTACCATACAAAGTTGTGAATTCTTCATCAAATTCATCAAGTTCTTCAAATCTTTCATGTGAAAATTTGAAGAAGTCAGCAATTGATCCAAGCACAAGTTGTGAAACCCTTGAATTGACGTTTGAAGAAAAGAATTGAAGAAAGCTTTCTACAGTATTGAGAAAATCATGGATATTATAATTTGCATTTTTTAAAATTTTCATATTTCGTATTTATCGTATACTTTTCTTATCTTGTAATTTTCTGCAAACTTGAAATTTTATTGGGTACAAATTCAGGCACACTCGATGTGTTGAATATACCTAGATATGTGTGATATATTATACATCAATTATAGGGATTAGATAGCCTGATTATTAGCCTGATTATCCTAGTCTAATTATAGGAAGTAGATAGCTAATTATTCTAGCTTGATTTTAGGATCTAGATTATTTCAATCTTATATATATATATATATATGTCAGTTGTACTACTCACACTGAGAGGAGAACAAATGTTATCCCAAAACATCTTCCTCTCTTGCTTCTTCTCTTACATGGTATCAGAGCCAGTAAGAAAAAGAAATTCGTTTTCTAATCATCCCACCCAGTGATTTTACCCGGTGATTTTCTTTTAACCCAATATCATTATGTCTACATCCGATACATCTATAACATCTACATCTAAATCCACAACTCCTCTCATGGCCAATCCATCTATTACTGGTTCTACTATTATTACTACCGAAAAACTAAAAGGCAGTAACTACTCTACTTGGGCTGCTGACGTTGAGCTATGGTTTATGGGACAAGGATATAAAGATCATCTTACTACTAAACCTGATGATACTATGACTGATCCATCCAAGTGGGAGCGAATCGATGCTCAATTGTGTAGCATGCTTTGGCAGACCATTGATTCTTCACTAAAGCAAATTTTCCGTCCACATAAGACTTGCTTTAGTGTTTGGGAGCAGGCAAAAGCATTATACACTAATGATATATCTCGTGTTTATGCTGTTTGTTCTGATTTGATGAGTCTCATTGCACCTCGAAAACTTGATATGCCTATGAGCTCTTACTTAGGCAGAATTCAAGGGGTCCTTTCCGATTTCAATGAGTTGCTACCCCCTGCCGCAACTCAGCAGGAACAACTTTCTCAGCGAGGTACATTTTTTATGCTTTTGGCTCTCTTTGGATTACCTACAGAATATTCTACCATTTGTGATCAGATTCTTGCTAGCCCCACAATTCCTACTTTGTCTCAAGCTTTTTCACGGCTGTTACGGCTCCCGGATGAATCAAAATCATCTTCGGAGACTATCGTTGTTGATTCATCAGCTTTGGCATCTCAATCCAGCCAAAGAGGAGGTCGTGGACGTGGCCGTGGTCGAGGTGGTTATAATGGTAACAAAAATCGACCCTACTGTGACTATTGTAAAAAGGTTGGCCACACAGAAGATCGGTGTTGGCTTGCATGGACGTCCTCCCCAACAAGTGGCGAATATTGTTCAATCCGAACCTTGTGCAAGTTCAGAATCAACTCTCAAGCCCGAGTATGAAGATTTTGTGAAATGGTTTATAGCCAAACAGTCTTCCACACCTACTGCCTCAGTTGTACACACTAGTAATGTTAGCGCATGTGTCTCTCAATCTCCATCTCTTGGCCCATGGGTTTTAGATTCTGCTGCCACAGATCATATTTCTGGTAATCCACAACTTTTCTCTTCACTCCACTCCATAATTCTACTTCTCTACCCAATATTACTCTTGCTGATGGATCACAAACCCAAGCTAAAGGGATTGGCAAGGCTAACCCTCTACCTTCTGTGCCTCTCGATTCTGTTCGTTTTATACCCAATTGTCTTTTTAGTTTAGTATCTGTTCGTCGTTTGTGTCGTTCTCTTAACTGCTTAGTTACATTTGATGAGGAATCTGTAAGTTTACAGGATCGAGGTACGGGGCGGACGATTGGCACAGGGCGTGAGTCTCAGGGACTTTACCATCTGTCTTTACCAACACCAGTATCTTGTTCTGCCGTAGATGATCCTCTGCTAATCCATAGTCGTTTGGGTCATCCAAGTTTAAATAAGTTTCGAAAGATGGTGCCATCTATTACTATGTCTTCCTTAGAGTGTGCATCATGTCAGCTTGGAAAACACACTCGTAGTCATTTTTCGAAAAGGCTAATAGTAGAGCTGAATCTCCATTTTCTTTGGTCCGTACTGATATTTGGGGATGAGTCGTGTTATTTCTACTTTAGGTTTTCAGTATTTTGTCACTTTCATTGATGATTATTCTCGTTGTGCTTGGGTGTTTCTTATGAAAAATAGATCTGAAGTGTTTTCTATTTTTCAAAGTTTTGTCTCTGAAATTCAAACACAATTTGGTGTTTCCATAAAAATCTTACGTAGTGATAATGCACATGAGTATTTCTCCACCTCTTTCAAGTCCTTTATGGAGTCTAAAGGGATCATTCATCAATCATCATATCATGTTCTCACACCTCACAACAAAACGGGATTGTTGAAAGGAAAAATAGACATTTGGTTGAAACAGCACGAACTTTACTTCTTCATGCAAATGTTTCGTTACGTGTTTGGGGGGATGCCATTCTCACTGCATGTTATTTGATTAATCGCATGCCATCATCTGTCCTTAAGGATCAAGTTCCTTACTCTCTTGTATATCCTAATGCTCCTCTATTTTCTATTTCCCCTCGTACATTTAGCTGTACATGTTTTGTACATGATTTCACTCCTGGAAAAGATAAGCTGTCTTCACGTGCTGTCAAATGTGTATTTTTGGGGTACTCTCGAACACAAAAAGGGTACAAATGTTTTTCTCCTGATCTTAGACGATACATCATCTCTGCAGATGTTACGTTCTTTGAGTCTACTCCTTTCTTTCAGCTTAACAAGTCTGAGCATTCTACCATCACGGAGGATATTCTTGTTTCTACTTATTTTGTTCCTCTTACTCATGACACTGACATTAGTTAGCCTCCTAAAGAGTCTTTACCTTCACCCGCATCACCACCATTGCTCACTTACCAGAGACGCAATGTAAGGAATTGTCCTACTACAGTTCCAGATAATGGTGTTGGAGAATCTGCTGATGTTCCTGATGCCTCACAAACTATTCCAAGTTCGTCACCTACCACGATCTCCTCTCCAGCTAGCCCACCCATTGCTGTCCGCAAAGGTATTCGTTCCACTCACAATCAATGTCCCAATTATACTTGTCTCAATTATCAGCGCGTGTCTTCATCCTATTATGCCTTTTTGTCCTCTTTATCGTCCATGTCTGTTCCTAAAACTATAGGTGAGGCTATGTCCCACTCTAGGTGGCGTCAGGCAATGATATATGAAATGGCTGCTCTTCACTCCAATTCTACTTGGGAGCTGGTCCCACTCCCACCTGGTAAATCAACTATTGGTTGTCATTGGATTTATACTGTTAAAGTTGGTCCCGATGGTCAAATTGATCGTCTTAAAGCTCGTCTAGTAGCTAAGGGTTATACTCAAATTTTTGGTCTGGATTATACTGATACATTTTCTCCAGTGGCCAAGATGTCTTCTGTTCGTCTCATCTTATCTCTTTCTGCTGTTCATCATTGGCCTTTGCACCAATTAGACATCAAGAATGCATTCCTTCATGGTGCATTGCAGGAGGAAGTTTATATGGATCAACCACCTGGTTTTGTTATTCAGGGGAAGTCTAGTGGAATGGTTTGTCGACTAAAATGTGCACTCTATGGTCTCAAACAATCTCCTCGGGCTTGGTTTGGACGCTTTCGTGATGTTGTCCAAAAATATGGCATGATCCGTAGTGAGGCTGATCATTCAGTGTTTTATCGTCATTCTCCGTCAACAGGTAGTATTTATCTGGTCATTTATGTCGATGATATTATTATCACTGGACAGGATCATGATGGAATTGCTCAGTTAAAGAACCACCTTTTTGGCCATTTCCAGACGAAAGATTTGGGCAAGCTTCGTTATTTCTTGGGTATCGAAGTTGCCCAATCCAAAGAAGGTGTTGTTATTTGCCAACGAAAATATGCATTGGACATTTTGGAGGA
The DNA here is from genome assembly GCF_036785885.1 of Coffea arabica. Classification (NCBI taxonomy): domain Eukaryota; kingdom Viridiplantae; phylum Streptophyta; class Magnoliopsida; order Gentianales; family Rubiaceae; genus Coffea; species Coffea arabica. The sequence continues at coordinate 33,761,538 of NC_092321.1, forward strand.
GGCAGGCATGTCAAATGCTAAGCCTGTCGAAACTCCAATGGATCCCAATATTAAATTATTTCCAGGACATGAGGAGCCACTTAAGGATCCTGGAAAGTATCGTAGGCTTGTGGGACGATTGAACTATCTTACAGTAACACGTCCTGACATATCTTTTTATGTCTCAGTGATCAGTCAGTTTTTAGATTCCCCGTGTGATACTCATTGGAATGCAGCTATCCGTATTCTCAAATATATCAAAGGAGCACCTGGCCAAGGATTGTTGTATACTGCTAAAGGAAACATGCAAGTAATTGGTTACACTGATGCAGATTGGGTAGGATCACCTATTGATCGTCGTTCTACCACAGGCTATTGTATTCTAGTTGGTGGCAACTTAATATCTTGGAAAAGTAAAAAACAAGATGTGGTTGCTAGATCCAATGCTGAGGCTGAGTATCGAGCCATGGCTATGGTTACATGTCAGCTAATATGGCTTAAACAATTGCTCAATGAGTTGAATTTGGGGACTAGTGACCCAATGAAGTTGATTTGTGATAATCAAGCTGCACTCCACATTGCCTCCAATCCAGTCTTTCATGAGAGGACTAAGCACATTGAAATTGATTGCTATTTTGTCAGAGAAAAATTGATCTCCAAAGTTATTGAGACGGGTTTCGTTAATTCAAGTGATCAACTTGCAGATTTTCTTACCAAGTCCCAAAGAGGTCCTCGTATAAAATATATATGTGGCAAGCTTGGTGCATATGATTTGTATGCTCCAACTTGAGGGGGAGTGTTGAATATACCTAGATACGTGTGATATATTATACATCAATTATAGGGATTAGATAGCCTGATTATTAGCCTGATTATCCTAGTCTAATTATAGGAAGTAGATAGCTAATTATTCTAGCTTGATTTTAGGATCTTGATAGCTTGATTTTAGGATCTAGATTATTTCAATCTTGTATATATATGTCAGTTGTACTACTCACACTGAGAGGAGAACAAATGTTATCCCAAAACATCTTCCTCTCTTGCTTCTTCTCTTACAGGTGGAATAGTCTTATCTTGCATCTCTTCTCTTTATATATTCGATTGCATATAACAAACTATGGCTCTAAAGAATGACAAATCCATGGCTACATGTTCCAAGACTGGTGATGCCAAATTTGTTGATAATGGTATATATGTTGTTACAAACTCTCGTGCTGTTTGTCCAATGACAAGGAGCATAATAAGACCTTTCACTCAAAGTAGCATGGAAGCTCCATTTACTTCAACTCCCATCTTTGGTTCAACATCATCCAAAATCTCTTCTTCCATATTAGGGCTGAAGGATGTCTCTGCTTCAATTGAGAAGACTCTTGTCATGCTCAAAATTGGATCTACATCCAAACTTTTGAAGCCTGATAATGACCTATCAAATATTGTATCAGAATCCTCCCATGAAACTCTATAGTCAACATTTCTTGTTGAAGATTCTACTATTCTTCTATTTCTTTCATACTGCATGTTATGGTGACAAGCACTCCAAATTTCAAAGAGCAAGTGGTAAACATGTCCAAGATAATAGAATTAATGATGAATCAACATCAAGGATCGAGATGCTCTCATTACTCAGCTTCTCAACCAAAGATATTCTGCTTCTAAAGGAAGTTATATAGACTTCAAAGTACAACAAGAACATGAGATTTCATCATTTAAAAGAAAAGATAAAGTGAAGGAAGTACACATAACCTCTGAAAGAACAATTCCCATGAAGCAATTAAAGGAGTTTGTTGAAGACATTGCTAAAATCAAACATGAAAGTGATTTGAAGTCAAGCTTCAATTATTCCAAGCCTTATACTATGAGAATTGACAATCTCATGATGCCTACTAGATATCAACTACCCAAGTTTAGCAGTATGATGGGAAAGGGAATCCAAAGCAATACATAGTCCATTTCATTGAAATTTGCAACAATACTGAAATATATGGTAACTTTCTAGTCGAACAATTTGTCTAATCTTTGAAGGGCAATGCATTTGATTGATATACTAATCTCTAGCCTGGATCCATTGAAAGTTGGGAGCAACTTGAGCAAGAGTTTCTAAATCATTTCCATAGTATTCAAAGAATGATTAGCATGTTAGAATTGACAACGCACACCAATGGAAAAATGAACCCATAGTCAATTATATTGATAGGTAGAGAAGTCTATGCCTAAATTATAAAGATAGACTTTTTGAAGATTTTGAAATTAACAAGATTTTGTGGTAAGAAGATGGCAATGTTCGTGAGTAGATCAAAAGCTATGAAGATCTACAAAGAAATTGTGACGCCCCACTTCTCTCAAGGGTAAATCTAAGGGTATCTGCGGAACGCCAGCCTAGTGTCGCGCCCCATTTTTTTAAAAATAAAAATTACCGAGTATTTTATAAAAATAGATTTTAAGTGAAAATGAGTTTTTGATTTGAAAAAAAATGAATATTGTTTTTTAGAAAAATGAATAAGAAAATGGGCCTAAAATGGGGTTTAATAAGTGCGATTATTTTGGCCCAAATTATAGTTTAAAAAGGGTTTTTGAATAAAAAATCGGAGTCACCACTTGGTATTGAGTTAAGGTGTACCAAGTCACCTAAAATGAATTTTAAAGAAAAAGTAGAAAAACCCCTTTTAAACGACTCCAAGTCTTCGAAAATTAGAGAAAAGTGTTCGGGAGTCACATTTGAAGAAAGGGAGGCAAGGATAAAATCCAAGGCACCCTTTCAACCTAGCCAAGGCTAGTCGCGTGATTTAGTCAAAGATTTTCTTATTTTAACCTAAGAATTTATCATATTTGGACGTACTATATGAATGCAAACCCTAGACCTAGTGTATCGTGGTCAACATGTCTCTTCAAATTTTAGTTGGTGCAAATCGCATTAATTACAATACCCAAAAGTAATTATTTGAAGAGGTCACGAATGTGCAAAATATGAGACTCAAAGAAAAAGAAAAAGAAAATAATAATTATACAAATATACATGACCTAGAGGAATGCATCATAACAGGTGCGGGGGCTAATACTCGTGACTTCAATGTTCCCTTTGATAGAGGGAATACGAGCGTGCTAAGGTTAGAAAGACAAACTCGTCTATATCCCATATTCTAGGGGTAACTCTTCTAATCTAGGCAAGCAAAATGATCTAAGCTAGTTCTAACTTTCCTTATACGAAATGTAAGTCTAATGTCATGTCTCACACATAGGGTTATATAGAGGAAAATATGGGATAAGGGATATATATAGGGGAAATATGGGATAAGGGATGTGTATACAAGGGAAATGTCATGCAAAAATAATAAAAAACCCTAAAAAGTAGAAAATATGCATGAGAGTGTAGTGATTGTCACACAAACATGATCTAACGCGTGGATGGTCCCTAAGGATCTAGCGTTGGACTAGTCCATGTCTATAAGTTCTCATTAGCATTGGACTAGTGAGAAGTTAGAAAGGAGGGCCACAACTAGCGTTGGATTAGTGCGGAATCGGAAAAAGGGGGGCCATAACTAGCGTTGGACTAGTGTGGTGACGTTAAACATTTATTACAATCAAATAAATCATGTAAAACATAATAAAGAAAATAAACACATAAATCACATATAGCACCTAGTACATAAGCATGATATCTAGATGCAAGACCCTAAGAAAGCGAGTAACACGTAAGCATGCAAAACACACAAAACAAAATAAAGCAAATAAAGCCCTAACTATTACATTTGGGGGCCCTAACTACAATCTAAAAGGGGGGGAAAGGCATAAAATAAATACCTAACTATTACATCCTGGCATTTAAATGCCCCTTAAATAATCAAAGATTAAATGAAAATAAATATACTAAATTAAAACAAATAATGTGACTAAATAAATAAATAAATGAAATAAAAATATTCAAAAAAGCATGCAATATCATACATAAGATCACATAGGGTCAAATAAAATCAAAATAAAGGAGTACAGTGTACCTCCCTCGAATTGGTGACCAAGTGAAATGAATTACTTATTCATCCTCCAAAACAATAAAATGGTGAAGGCATCACCTTTAATTAACAAATAATCATAAGAAATAGAAATAAACACAAAATGGAATCGATCAAAGCATTCAAATAAAAATAAACAGCCTATATTCAATAAATTAAAACAAACAAGGATCCAATTGAAACAATTAAAGAAGTTTGAGGGGTCAAATGATTATTATTATAAATATTAGGGGTCTAAATTAAAATAAAATAAAGTTAAGGACTCAAGATGAGGACTACTAAAACAAAAAACTAAAATTCACAAAATGAATCAAAACACTCTTATCAAATCCTAGAGCAAAAAATATTACCCAAATTCTAATTATTTTTACTAAAATCCCAATCAAAACTAAATCTATCAAAAATTTATTAAATCTTCAAATTTCATCTTAAAATTCACTAAAATCTATCCCAAAAACCACATTAAATTATATCAAAGAAAATTAACAATTTAAAAGGACAAAATTGATTAAATTTTCCAATTGTTTGGGCTATAGTAGCATAAGAGGAAACTTGAGAGGTCGAAATGCAATTTTTGGAACTATTTTGCTTGCAAGCTACGAAGAAAAGGCTTTCTTTAACACATTCCGCATGCAATTCTTTCTGCAACTCTGGGATCTTAACAGATGCGATTTTCCTTTTTATTCAATCACCACTCAACATTTCGACCCAACAAAACTGGAATCAAAGCATCGGAACACAAGGCTTTCTTTGCATTTTTGAGACAAAACTGTAACATACAAAGATTCAAGAAGATCATGCACATCTGGAAGCAGAAACTTGGGATGAACACGCACATGGTTTACCAACCAAATGACAAATGATCCACAAACTTACTTCAAGCAAACCGAAAGCATCACCAACAAAACAAAATGCAAGTCCTAATATATTTAACCCGGGGATGATTCCATGCAAGTCCTAACTTATTCAAGCACATAAATGCGAGAACTTGGGACAGGGAGAGAGAGGACATCCAACAAGCTTTCGGACACAAAATGCAACAAATGTAACCTGAACGTCTGCTAAAATTCGACCCAAAAATTTCCAGAAAGATAAAGCAACTTAAAGAAAGAACGAGATGAGCTGCACACATTGCTGCAATAAGCCGAAAGCTTCGAGCTTGTTGCTGCAGACTTTTATGCACAGTATCTGAGCCCAACGCAATCTAAACCTAGACAACAAGATCATCAAGCATTCTTCATACTTTTCAACCTACAACCTTAAGTGTTAACACAGAAAAATCAGAAGAAAAACCATGCAACTCTAGCAATTATCTGAAGCTTTGAATTTTCGACAACCTCAAGTACGTACTAAGCCATCATAAGATACATAAGGCAGCAAAAATGAAAAGAAAACAACTCAGGATCCAAGGTTTCCTTTCCTCATCCCCAACTGGTGAACAACTTATGCTTTATATTTCTAAAATATCATGCCCAAAAAATCAACAAAACAAAGGATAAAACAACAAGGAAATCATAAAACGCAGCAAGGCAATGGAACAGGTTCACCCAACCCCAACCAAAGTTCGACAGTAGTGCAAAGTCATATGAACATCTACTGACTTCTAACTCAAAGCTTCGAGAAAACATTCTAAAGCCAAACCATGACAATAAACAAGATACTAAGAACAAGATGGTAAGAAAAACAAGAACCACCAAACACTGCCGCAAGCAAACAGCAAGAAGGAAACACTGCTCGAAGTTTTATGTCATTTTCTGGGTTTGCTTATTCAAACATAGAGAAACCCCACAGAGAAACCCAAACTGTTGTCCCTAAAACCAAACCAATACTCGTGGATTTCTCCACTCCAACCAGATTCATAAACAGGATTCACAGGGGGGGAACAAAACAGGTATGATGGGAAAAGTTTCAATATTTTTGACATAAACCCAGCAATCTATGAACAGCCAAAGTGGAAAAACATTACCTTTAGCCTTTTGAAAAGGTAGATCGAAGCTTGATATGATCGGAGGATGAGGTCTTTGCTCAGCCAACCGTCAAAGTTCACTTCTTTCTGGTTCCGCCACTCTCCTTCTTTCCTTCAACCCCGCAGCTTCCTCTCCTAAACTCCTCTCCTTTGCTTTAGCCGAAAACCCTCAACTCCCGAAGCTCCCTGTTTTCCTCCTTAGTTTTCTTGTTTTTCTCTCCAAAACCTGTGGCTCTCTCTCTCTCTTTCTCTTCTCGGTCTCTCCCTGTTGCTCTATTCCTCTAACCCTAGCCGCTAACTTCCTTCCCTTTTTTTTTTAAGCCTCTGTTACTTTCTAGCCATCACTCTAATCCTTCTATCCTTTTCCGCTGCTCTTTTTGGAAGCTATTTATATGAGATGAGGGTTTGATGGCCCTCCTAAAATTTTGTTTTTTCTGAAAATCTGAGAGCCCTTAGATGATTCTTGCCACACAAGAGTTTAGGGTTTCTGGATTAAGGCCAAATGGCCTGTACTAGCGTGATCCAATAGAGCCAGAAAAACCAAAAAAAAAAAAACGAGTGAAGAAGAGTTGGAAATTCGCAGCTGCATTTTTATACTATAGCTTCGTTTGGCTGGTATGCTGAAGAAGCATGCACGCATGACTCCCACTTTTTTTTTGCTAGATTAATTAACAATAATAAAATGATTTTCTTAACAAAAATGGAAATAAAATAAGATCAACAAAATCAACTAAAATGAAATAAAAAACTAAAATTTTGGTGTTTTATTGATGATTTTTCTTTTTCCTTCCAATGAATTAATTAATAATAATAAAAATGATTTTCTTAAGAAAAATGAAAATAAGATAAAGATAAACAAAAATCAAAACAAAATCAACTAAATGAAATAACAGAAATAATAAAAAAATAAAATTTTGGTGTCTACAACTTGTCCCTCTTTGTCTGAGTTTCAAAGAAACTCGAGACAAAGACGTAGATACCAAATTACTTACCTGTAGTTATTCTGCCGTGAACTAGAATATGCAAGCATAAAAAGGTCAGTGGGATGAAAACCCGAGCCTGCCGTAATCTTAGTCAGTGGGATGAAAACCCGAGTCTGCCGTATCCTTGGTCAGTGGGATGAAACCCGAGCCTGCCGTAACCTTGGTCAGTGGAATGATGAAAACCCGAGCCTGTTGTATTCTTGGTCAGTGGGATGAAACCCGAGCCTGTCGTATAACTTGGTCAGTGGGATGAAAACCCAAACCTGCCGTATCCTTGGTCAGTGGGATGAAACCCGAGCCTGCCGTATAAATTGAAAAGTTTTTTGCAGAATGCTTTTTGTAGAATTTTGAGAATAGAGACAGATGATTTCTTCTAAAAAAAAAATTGCCCCAGTGTGATGTTGTTGGACCATTGGATCTGCAAAAGAGAAATAATAATAATGATAGATAATGCCACCACCATCCGATCAACCCCTTCTTCAAGAAATGTGTAAACATGAGTATTTAGACGTTCTTCCCTGACGTAGCGAGAACTTTATTTTGCCCTGCGAACGGTATCAAGTTTTCGTAATTTCCAATACTTAAACAAACGTGTCATTTGGTATCTATATATACTTTCAACAAATCATAGGGATTGCAGTTTGATAAGTCTAAAGAGACAAATGATACTATGAAACACAAAAAAACATATCCTACTTACACAAAAATGATGAAAATCCTAGTAATACAAAAACAACCATTTACCTTTATTGAAAGAGAATTTACTTCAAAGAAAAGAACCTGTACATTCAAATTCAAAAGTTTGTGTTTGATAAATTAAAATATTTTGATTCTCGAACAAGATACCACGTTTGACCCATTTGGATATCATCCCTCCGAAGTTCAATGCTAGCAAAAGAACCACAACCGTGAAGAGAAATTCAAATGAACCGAGTCACCAGCCATTCCAATCCAAACTCACTTTCAACATAAACCCTACTTTAGCGCCCTTTCGGGTTTTCACTAAGGTTGCCCCCACCCTTTTATTTTTATTTTATTTTTTTATTTTTCTATATTTTTCTATATTTTTCTTTTTCATTTTTCTTTTCTCTTCTTTTCCCTTTTCTCTTTTTCTTTTTCTTTTTCTTTCTTTCTCTTTTCCCTTTTCTTTTCTTTCTTTTTCTTCTTTTTTCTCTCTTTTTTTTTTCAAAGGTGCCCTTTCGGGTTTTCACCTGATAAACAAATCTCGTCTACAACCCTTATTAATTCAGAAATGTGTTTTAAGAAATGATGGCATTAGTACGACAATCCTTTCCTTACAAAATTGGTGATGGTATATTGACATCATTTGCCATTTGATTAGAAAATTTCTTAAAAGAGATAATACAAAAAACAGAAGTCAGGACTTTCGGTTTTTCGTAATGGGGTCTGGTGAGGTGCTAAGAAAAGTTAAGGCTTGAAAGCAGATTTTATAAGTGTTTAAATCACCTGAAATCGCATCTTCATATTGACCCTAGTTGGGATTAAATTAAAATTACCCCAATTTATTCTCAACCGGGGTTCTTTTCTTTAATTTTCTTTTACCTTTTGGAGCTTTTCTTTTCTCTTCTTTTTTTTTCTTTTCCTTTTCAACTCAAATTTGTCTCAGTATGGGGTTTGCGATTCTCAGGGGTTGCCAAATGAAATAATTTACTCTGAAGGTTCAAAAGGATAACTAGAAATAGAACGTTTAATTTGGAAAGGAAAGAAGGCCTGACTTTCATTCCATTCTTTACATTAACCATGAAATGAAACTTTCATTTATCATATAAAGAATTTCTTACACATATCCGAATTGATCGGTTGAGGGAAATCTTGTCCATCCATTTTTGTGAAAATAAGTGCTCCACTAGGCAACACTTTCTTGACAATAAAAGGGCCTTACCAATTTGGTGCAAACTTGCCTTTAGTCTCCTCTTGTACTGGCAAAATCCGTTTCAATACTTTGTCTCCTTCTTTGAACAGCCGCACTTTGACCTTCTTGTTGTAAGCACTGGCCATTCTCTTTTGATAGCACTGACCATGACAAATGGCATTTAACCTCTTCTCGTCGATTAAAGACAACTGCTCATGACGTTGTTTAATCCAATCAGCCTCATCCAGTTTGGCCTCCATTAGGATGCGCAAAGAAGGAATTTCGACCTCGGCTGGCAAAATCGCTTCCATTTGGTACACGAAATTGTAAGGCATTGCCCCAGTAGAAGTCCGAATAGCAGTTCTATATGCCATTAATGCATAGGGGAGCTTCTCGTGCCAATCAAGGTGTCTTTCGGTCATTTTACGGATTATCCTCTTCAAGCTCTTATTCGCGGCCTCCATAGCTCCATTTATCTGCGGTCTATAAATAGTGAAATTTCGATGTTTGATCTTGAACTATTCGCACAATCCATCCACCATGTCATTGTTGAGATTCTTGGTATTGTCGGTGATTAATGTCTCTGGTACACCAAAACAACAAATGATGTATTTTCTCAAAAAATTGGTCACCACCTTCTTAGTCACATGCTTGTAAGAATCAACTTTGACCCACTTTGTAAAGTATTCAATTGCCACCAGAATAAATCGATGCCCATTTGAAGCAGAAGGGTCAATGGTTACATCTATACCCCACATTGAACATGGCCAGGGAGCAGTCATACTGTGTAATTCTGTGGGGGGAGTGCGCATAACATCCCCATACAATTGACATTTAATGCATTTTCTGACAAAAACTACACAATCATGCTCCATAGTAAGCCAGAAATACCACTACAAGAAAATTGGTCTTCAATGACAAGCCATTTTTGTCACAAAAAAATAGAAAGTCGTCACTGATAACTTTTATTGACAACTTTCTAGTTGTCACAGAGTCGTCACTGAAGGCCCGTCGGTAAAAGTACATAGTGACGGCAAAAAAAGTCGTCAGTGAATGGGACTGTTTTGTGACAACTGGTGTCGTCAGTAATTGTTGTAATTTTAGTGATGATATAGTATCTTGTCAATGATATACAAAGAAATATCGTCACTAAAAGTGATCCGTAATTGTCATTGATATAGACTAATTACTGACAACTTGTGTTGTCACTAAACACTTTTTAATTCTATGACAACAGGTTGTTATTAATGGAAAATTTTGATTCAGTGATAACACTTTATTACCATGAAATTTGTAATATTTTCCTACTATAATTATATCTATAAATGAAAAAAAATGACAATACTTGACAATTAGCAAATGAACACATCCATTGTATTACGAAATGCCAAAATATCATATCAAGCATTCAAATATCATAATGAAGTTCAACAACACCCTACAAATAGTTTGATAAGTGGTATTTGGCCTAAATTTCACATATAAGTCGAGGTAGCTTTACAAAACAAATCCAAGTCCCAAAAAATATCTGTTGCATGACATTTCCTAAGTATAAGATTTTCTTTATCGCCCTTGAGTCAATTAGCAACTCCTGCTGCTGATCTTCCAAAAAGCTAAAATGAGCAACATATCTGCAGTGAAGTACTGCAATTATTAGTAGGTCATAAGAAAAACTTGAAACAATAAAGATAACTAAAGAATTTGCAAGAAAATAAGCTAAATCATTCCTTTTATGTATAATCTAGACAATGACTAAATAAGAGCAAAGTAAGAGATAAGCACTTAGAACATTAGAGCTCAAAAAACACTTCTTTTACTTTTACTACGTTATTAAGAACTCAAGAAACAATTAATATGCTTATGCTCCCATATTAAGAACCAAACAGTGTTCCTTCTATGGCTTCATAGGCTCCATTTGTATGGTTCATTCTATAGATTATGCATAGCAGCTTCAACTTTTCAGGTATTGAAAATGCATATTGTTTATCGCTAGACCAAATTTCATGACAAATAAAATTCGACATATATAGAGATTCTTAGCGCCCATTGGTAATAATTTAATGATTTTAATAATAAAAGATTTGATGCATCTAATATTTTAGTGAAACTGTGTAAAAAATGGAAAAGATGCTCCACTATAAATTGAAACTTTTGACTATGAGGCGAACCAGTACATTCACTAACCAACCTACTTTCAATTTTCAAAAGTTCTAATAACAAATATCACATGCTAGTAGCTTAAATAGTATAAAAGTAAGTAGTTATCCAGAAAAATTTGCATAAGATGTCATGAAATACCATATTATGAAATTTCTTTTCTACTAGTTAGCTTAGAGACCACCTGTAGCTTGTTTATATGCAAATGTCTTCTAGAACAAAGTGAAAATTGTCACTTTTACAGAAACTTTGTTAAAAAGACCCAACCATTTGAAACAAGTCTAACATAGATAGAAAGGAGTATATACTTACCCAAAAAACATCACAATAATTGGAAATTCCATAGCAAGGACCAATAGCATCAGCATAATAAGCTGCAAGACAATAACAAACCAATGAAGTCCCTATGAAATGATACTGTGCATTATAAGCTCGAAGAAAATGAATAAAATGGTAACTGTAGTTCTTATATGAAAATGTTTGCATATAAAACATATGTTTCCTTCTTTTAATTTTGATACTAATCTATACTTATACTTAATAACGTTACGACTACATATTCCAAGAACACTACATAATCGTCAAAACTTACATATTCATTCAGGTAGTCCATCACCAAATATAAAAAAAATGGTAGGAAAGAACTACTTATTCAAGATAAACTCTAGAATTTGGACAATGAAAATCAAGCTTGATGTATACCTTTGGCAAGGAAAATGTTGTCTCCAGCTTATACCATAATCTTGAAAATCATGATTTCCTAAAAAAAAAAACTAAAAACACCTGCTTGTAACATAGTTAGCTATATAAGGCAATTAAAAGTAATATCAACAGAATCAAAAGCAAAAACAACTGATTGTAAACTTCAAAAGTGTATTCCAGATTAATCACATGGTGAAAATTGGTAAACACTCCAGATAAGATAACCCAAGATAGAACTTGGATAAATTTCCAATCAATTACATTACTTTATGATGCACTGCTACCCACTAGAAACCTTCATTAAACAAGCAACTGGATATGATAACATGTGTGAATGTAACAAAAATCATTGAGAATGAAACACATGCTGCAGGTACCCTATTGTGTGAAATAATCTAGGTCCAAGTTTAAAAATGAAAGATTTTGATATTCTTGGGCAAGTATTTGGCTTTATAGCCAGATAATGAACATCTACCAGACCCACAAAGAAGCTGAAAGGAGGCAAGAAGGTATGGAAGTGGAAAAATTTTGGGCACCTTTTTTCTTTGATGCCAATCACTACTAGAAACATATGCTGTTATGATAGCTCAAAGTATCGTTACACGTCCATTTGATGACGTTTCTACTCTAGTGATCTAATGAAAGTGTGATCCATTCTAACATTAAGATATGTAATAAGGACACTTTCAAACGTCCCAATTAGTTACTCTATTGGCAATTAGAAGCATCGTTATTTTTATCAATTATGACACTTGCAAATGTCAAGAAAGAGGTGTTAACCACTGACATGAGTTAAACTAAAATGAAACCCATTAAGCGTGATATTTTTACACTTGTCATGACACTTTTTATAGTGTAACTAGAATAAGATATTATGACACTTTTAATTGTTAACTTTTGTAAATAATTTGACAGTTGTGTTTGACTGTTTTACATCCATTCTTAATTTTACATTTCACACTGCAGATACCAAATTCCAATTTTCATGACTATACCATAATATAAATCTAGCTATCTCTATATTACCAAGTCCGTACTCCTTAACTAACCACAAAACTTGATGAAATTACAATTCCCAATGCAAAAGATGTGCAATATATACAAATTTCCCATGCGGCTTTTGTATTATATTTGAATTATGCTCCACTTCAGCAACTAAAAGTTGTTCATAAGCAAGTCTCTAGAATCAGCATTACGGTCAGCCATGAACCTTTTATTGACTTCATTAGTTGCACATTGGGAGTTCAAATGTAACTTACCTAACTTTAAAAAAGGCAATATAACTTTTCTCTTGCAATTTAAAGAAATCATAACTTCACTTCCAAAACTAAAAAGCCTGCTATTAAAAAACATAAAAAATAAAAAATTATTTCATTCATGTACCAAGACTTGATCTCTATTGGATGGAGTACAGAACGGACAAGTCTAGGTGGTAATGGTTCGTCAAGGAGGCAGCAGAGGAGGGAGAAGGAAAAAATTGGAGCCAGAGCATTTTGCCAAGGATTTGACAAGCTATGATGACATTAGGGGTATAGCATGCCAAAGGATTGAAGACTCATCTAGACCATTTAATGGTTATAACCCAGTATTTTGGACGTCAAGGACGACATTGAATGAGCCCTCCTTTTTTGTTGAAGAAGAATATGAGTATCATAGTCGTGTACATCTGAGGCCACCTGCGGAAGCTGATGACTGCCATGATCATTTGCAGCGTTGAGATCATGGTGCTGTGTCACGCATGCTTCACATGACCTCAAGCTATGATTTGGTTATTCCAGGCACCACTATAAATCCTCGGCAGGTTGAGGGAAGAATTTGGCAGTATAGAAATGGGACGTATGGATTTGGATTTCTTCGAAACAATTATGTTATAGATCTCAAACATATAGCTCAAGATGGGTGTCACGGCCCCACCTCCCCCTAAGGCGAACCAGAGGGTTCGTCGGGCCGCCTGCCCAACTCTCGCCGGGACTCAGTCGTTCACTACAATCCTCAATGGAATTTCAAGATATATATATCAAATATACAGCAAAGGTTCCCAAACTTTACATATCAAAAGCGAAGCATCCACGCTTCCACTGCGCCCCTCTGATCCTTGATACCAACTATTCTACAGGAGGAAGTCCAAAACTAGACTATTACACATCCAATCAATTCTAAACGTTCAATACAATCCCAATATGAATGATTACACAAAAGGAAATCCAAGTTCAATCCATACATGAGATAATCCATGAATAAACACTACAAGCCCTTCCTTCGCCTTGAGCCCTGTGGAGGGGAATAAAACATTTTGGGGTGAGCTAGAAGCTCAGCGAGTAACCAATAAAATCAGTAATCAAATCTGTTTAACAATAGTTCATTTCAATGATGTCGTAAATCAAATGATAAGTCTAGAAACAATTACAACGTTTACAAAACATTAAATATGGAGTATCAATAATTCAAGAAACATTCATGAAAAGGATACGTTCGTTCTCCTGTCATTTCATTGCATTTTTGGTTTCATTCGTGCATTCAATCACCCCGTCCCTGGCTTTTGGCCAGGCTCCACCAACCTACAAGGTAATACTCGAGTATACCGAAACGTTCACCCAAGTTCCTAGTCGCCCGACCGAGTCCGCTTCTGGCTCGAGACGACCGGTAACAAGGGGCAATGGCCAGTTCAGCCCAAAAGGCTTACATTCATGCGCAAGTAGCATTTAATCATTAATCATTGAAAATTTCATATTTATTTAGGTCGAGTGCGATAAAGTACACACTCGCCTAGAAAACTCGTTTTAACAATCATTGAAAGCAAAATCAATAATAACAAGACACTGATATGCAAGCACGCATGATATGTAAGAAAACAGTTCCAAAATTAAATTTGGAAACAGTTCAAAAGTAAATAATGCAAGAAACGGTTCATAAATAATTTTAGAAATAGTTTGAGGTCACTCACCTCAATGGCTCAGAAATCATCCATCATATACATTGCCTTGCTCAAACCCAAGTCTTAGATCACAAACTCAATGCAATCAAGTCCTTTCAAAGTTCGGACAGCACTTCCCCTGAATTTGCTTACTTTTCCAGCCATCATGGCTTCATTATATCCTCAGCCAGTCCCAAAGGTACACACACAACAACAAGTTCATCCAATAGCCATTCAGCAAGCTCCAAGTAGTACTAGTACAAGTCAAGCTAGGGAAAAGTCCGGAAATGAAAGTTTAGCTCAAAACCAAAAAAAACAGTTTTGACGTCATTTTACGGTAATGGTACCAAAAGCACTACGATGGTCGGATGAAGATACAAGACCCACCGTTTCGAAGCTAAGAGACAGGGCTACAACAATGTAGAAGGCCACTCAGTCCAAATCCTAGCACAACTAGGTCAAATATGCAGAATACCAAACCAGAACCGTAATTGCAGGTTTACAAATTACACTATGCTGTAATTAGTCCAACTCAGTCTATACAGGTCCGAATGCAGAAATTCCAAAGGCATATGATAGCTAGGACATCAAGATACATTTCATCAGAAGACCTCAACCACCAAATCCAAAGAAATTCCTGTCAAAACAGACGATTACAGGCGCAGTTCGCACATTCTGATCAACCCAGAACAGCAACAGTAAAATCGACATATCTCATTCTACACTACTCCAATTTCCCTGAAATTTTACAGGAACCTCAAAAACATTAATACCTACAACTTTCATGTTTTAAGCAAAGGCCAATTCGTCCTCTAACCATATGATACAAAACCGGACAGAAAAGGGGGTTATGAAACCCTAACTTCCCCAAATTCCTTCCAAACCCAAAATTGGTTGCAATTACCAATCATTTACATCCACTAGAGTCATAACCCCTCATTACCAACCATCATAAATAACCACAACATCATGATCACATTAAACCAGAAAATTCCTCAATAAAATAAAAACTTAACCAATTCATCTCAAACCAAGAAATAAACCACAAATTTCAGCACTTTAGCTTCCACTAAGCACAAATTAAGCATCATTAGGTGTAGGAGGAAGTTCAATCACCACTTACCTAGTAAACAAGAGAAAAGGAGTTGTAGAACACCTTAGCTTCCTTGAACACTTCCACAAAATCACTTACTAGCACCAAATGGAAAGATTTTATGGAGTAGAAACAAGATCAAATGGTTGGATGATTACACTCAAGCAAGATGGAAGCAAGAATCTTGGAGAGTTTTTCTTTCTTCTTAGCTAGAGAGGGCTGGGCACAATGGTGAAGAAAAGAGTGATTTTTGTGGTAATTTTGAGATATTTAATCAATTAGTAAGAAATGTCAAAAAGTCAAATAAGTCAAATAAGTGACCACCGCTCTTAAGGTGACACTTGTCACTTCATTAATGCATTCCTATCCTTCTTTTTCCCTCTCACATCAATCACTTCACCTCCTCTACTTATCTCTTAACACCCGATAAATTTCACCCAGTATCCGGAACTTAACCTAATTGGTCAAATTTTTTCGAACTTTTCGCCCTAGTGGGTCCCACATCCGGTATACACTCTTAATTTCTCAAAACCTATTTGATACTAGAAAAATCATCCAAAAACTATATCTGCTCATTAAAAATATCTAGAAAATTTCCCTACTAAGAAAACGCAGAAAACAAGCCATTAAATAAATAAAACCCTAGAAAATGGGAAAAGTACGGGTTCTCACACTTATACTTTTCGGGGCGTCACAATGGGCACCTTCTTGACACAATGGAATTTTCTAATGATTGATCCTTCATAGATCACCCCAACTACAGACAATGTGTAACAGCCCCACTTTCCCCCAAGGCGAACCAAAGGGGTTAGCGGACTGCCTGCCCAACTCTCGCCAGGACTAACGGATCAGTTGACGTCGATCTAATACGTTCCGGAACATACCAACGCGCGCAAACAAGTCAAAATCACAAACAAAAAAAAATGAAAATCAAAGCCGATGATGAACAGTACCGGCCACGTCAGAATCCGGATACTAGGCCGAGAGTAGCCAAATTTTCTTTTGCCGATTGAAATACGAGTTAATCCGAAATCCAACCAAATGTCAACTAAACACATATACATTGAAATGTAACATTTACAAGCCAAAAGCCAAAGCGGCATATCAAAACGATTCATCATGGATATACATGTTCGGTTTGCCAATCAAAAGAAATTGAACCCAATACACATTAGGGTTTCATTCAAAGAGCTATTCAAAAGACATTTACATGGGCTCAACTTGACAACCAACTAACACAACCTTTTCCAAAAGTGGTCATTTCCTGTAAGGAAAACAAATGGAACGGAATGAGCTTAAGCCCAGTGAGTTACTACCACATAAGCAACAAAGATCACTTAAGCATAACCTTTCATTTCAAGTACACAATTCAGGAATAAAACAAATCAGTAAAAGGATACGGACGGCTCTCAAGAGCCCATTTCCACGCTTATATTCTTGATCCAATCTCATTGACTCTCCGTCAACGTTTATGAGTACCAACCGTAGAACCCACTTCACTCCCATTCCTTCCACCAAACATACCCCAACCGGGCCCGCACTCCAATCAGTAGCTTTTGGTAATACTCGAGTATACCGGAACCAAGAGTCTCATTACTACAAGATTCCCCAGTACAGTCCCCGTGGCATGTCAATTTTCACGACCAAGCCCTCGCCGGCTCGATTCAATTGACTACCTACGGGGTTGAGCTCAGTAATACAGTAAGGCCGCTGGATATTTGTCCAAACGACACCAAATCAGTTTTCGATGAATGGAATTCAATATCTCATATAGCAAGTGCAGTATTTCAGTGAAATGGTAAACAGTCATGAATGGAATCACAAGGGGGTGAGGGCGGTCAAGTACACCCTCACCTCAATCACTTCCAATAGCCAAATAAGCCTTCAAGGCATCAAATTCACATATAACAAAGCCACATTGTAACATTTAAGTGAGTAGTATACTCACCACTCACGTAAGTGAGGTTTCATGCACCGTCGTCCAAAGTACGTCGTGCACTAACGTCACGCCCTAGAACACGTAAACAAATACAATAAGACTCGATAACGAGTCATAAAGCCATGCCAATAACAACCCCAATAGGGTTTCATATGCATATATAAGTATAATAGCAAACCAGAAATTTCAGCAATGCACTAACTTGACCTCAACAAAAAAACAGTTTTTGTCCTCCTTTTGCGGTAATGGCACAAAATGCTCTACGCTTATCGGATGAGGGTGTAAGACCCACCATCTCGAAGCTAAAAGACAGGGCTACAACAATGTAGAAGGCCACTCAGTCCAAATCCTAGCACAACTAGGTCAAAAATGCAGAATACCAAACCAGAACCGTAATTGCAGGTTTACAAATCACACTATGCTGTAATTAGTCCAACTCAGTCTATACAGGTCCAAATGCATTGATTCCAAAGGCATACGGTAGCTAAGACATCAAGATACCTTTCATCAGAAGACACCAACATCCAAATCCAAAGAAATTCCAGTCAAAACAGACGATTACAAACGCAGTTCGCACATTCTGATCACCCAGAACAGCAACAGTAAAATCGACATATCTCATTCTAAACTACTCCAAATGCCCTGAAATTTTACAGGTACCCTTAAAACATCAATACCTACAACTTTCATGTTTTGAGCCAAGGCCAATTCGGCCTCTAACCATATGATCCAAAACCGGACAGAAAGGGGGTTATGAAACCCTAACTTTTCACATTTCAATCCAAACCCAAAATTGGTTGCAATTTCCTATCATACACACCTACTAGAGTCATAACCCCTCATTACCAACCATCATAAATAACCACAACACCATGATCACATTAAACCAGAAAATTCCTCAAAAAAATAAAAACTTCACCAATTCATTCCAAACTAAGAAATAAACCACAATTTTCAACACTATAGCCACCATTAGGCACAAATTAAACATCATTAGGTGTAAGAGGAAGTGTAATCATCACTTACCTAGTAAACAAGAGAGAGGGAGTTGTAGAACACCTTAGCTTCCTTAACAAACTTCACCAAACAACTTACTAGCACCTAATGGAAGACTTTTATGGAGTAGAAACTAGTTGATACAATTGGTTTGGAAGATTGAGCTAAATGGAAGCTTGAAAATTGGAGAAATCTTCTTCCTTCTTGAGCTTAAGAGAGTCGGCCACCAAGGAGTGAAAAATGGTGATTTTTAGTCAATTTTTGAGATATTTAACTTAAGGGTAAAAAGTCAAAAAGTCCAACCAATGAGAAAGTGCCACTTGGCACTCTATTAAATGCATTTCTATCCTTTAAGTCTCTCTCACATCAATCAAATCACCTCCTCTTCGTATCTCTTAACACCCGATAAATTTCACTCAGTATCCGGAACTTAATCTTATTGGCCGAATTTTTCCGAACTTTTCGCACTAGTGGGTCCCATGTCCAAAATCTATCCGTAATTTTTCAAAAACTACCCAATGCTAGAAAAATCATTTAAAAAAACTATAAGTACCCATAAAATCCACCAAGAAAATTTTCCTAAGCCAGAAAATGCAGAAAACATGCCATTAAAGGGAAAAAACCCTAGGAAAAACATTAAGGGAAAATACGGGTTCTTACACAATGAAACGGGATATGTTATGCTTCATTCAATTGTCATTGTACAGATTTTTCTTGCTGTTATTAGGTGCCCAATGGGCCTCTGTGACGACTTATTTATTGGAAGAATCTCTCTTCTGAAAAAAAAAGATGGTGTCGAGAATGGAGATGAGATTTTCTCTTGAAATTCCCATGACAATTTACCAAATTTCAACACAAAAAAAGAAAAGAGGGGAATTTTTTACATAAAAAAAAAATCCACTAAACCTAGCCATTTCCCAATTCCCTCTCCACCCAGCACCACTTAGCCCACTATTTTTCTCACTTGCAGCCACTCATAGCCATATCTACATCATAATCACCTCTTAAATATTTTCCACTCCTACCACCATAGCTAATTAAAACCTTCACCATCGTCTCCAAACTCAACCTCAAACCCGTATCCACCACCAACCCCACTGAAACCCTTTATCTTGTACAATAAAAAAAATGAAGTAATGGTATTCACAACTAAAATAATTCTAGTGGAGATGATTTCACCCATAACTCAAACAATATCCAAAAAAATTGGGCACAATTTTTGGCAAAAAAATAATTAGGGCAAAAAAAATTGGGGAAAAATCGGGGAGAAGAAGGAGAGACATGAGATACCTTTTGTTGCAAAGAGTTGGTGGAGTACTTCTTCTGTTCAACATCACAAAGACATGATCGATCTATGGAGAGAAAGAGGAGAATTGTTTTTTGTTATTAGTTTCTGTTGAGGGTGTAAAGTGAGAGAGTGGGAGACGAATAGAGAGTAAAGCGGAGAGCTTTTCTATTGGGTTACAAAATGTTTGTTTGTCAAATTTGACCCGCACCACACATTTTTCACATACTTTGTTTATTTAGTTTCAGTGAAATATCGGTTCACTGAGTTCCCCAAAATTCCAATCAAGTTTTTTAGTTGAAGTAATACATTATTAATTGCTACCTTTTAACATTTTTGTCAAAAAAATTCATAATGGGAGTCAAGTTTTTGTTATATTAATACAACTGGTAAATGTACTTTTGTTCAACATCAAATAGTTCAATTTTTTGGTAATAACTTCAAATATTTTTTTGTTGAATAACTTCAAATAACTCATACAGGTGTTAAAACTTTATATCACTCCCTCTAAATTGCAAAACTATATTACTATGTCTTACATCTCTTTCATTGTTTTAATTTAGTCTAGTAGTACCATAGGTCTTTAGTTATGGAAAATTCTACTTTAAATAACATATGACTTATATGACCGACATAAACTAAAAGATGGTTCACCCCTTAATTTTTAGGAGTTCCTATATATTTGTGTCTATTGGTTTGTATATAGTGCGTTTTAAAGTCAGTTATTGTAAATGAACTCTTTAGTTATTTTATACCGATAAGCCATGTACGTTAATGGTTAATTTTGTTTGAAGTTATTGTACTACTAATTTGCAAAACAAACCTAGGTTGCCATTAATTTTTAGTAGATTTTAAATAGTGCATATTCAATTAACAAAGCACATGTTAAATAGCGGACATTCAATTAACATCCAATACAAAACTTCACTATTAATCCATTATCTTCAAATAAGAAAAAAATGAACAATTAAACTAATACATAAAGTGCATTAGTTAATTAACTATGGAGTTTAGGATTTATCCACTTCGATAACTAGTTCAATTTGAAAACTCTTATTTATATTCATATCATATTAACTAATAATCATTCTAAGTTAAGTAGTCACAAGTTTATTTACACTAATGAATTTTTTATTTTTAATTATTTTTATTCTAATGAAGTTATTACATATACAAGAAAATTAAACTAATAAGGAGGCTCATAAGTATATAACAATTAAAAATCGAGAACACATAATAATTAACAAAAATTAGGTGTAATAGTTGCAAAAAGCAATAAATATTTTAAATCAAACAGTAACAAGACTAGGTTGTCACTAACGGCTATACAATGTTATCAGTGACAACAATTGCAAAGTTGTCAAAGAAAGTGCTATTAATACTGACAACTTTTAGAAAGTCGTCACTGCTGCAGTTCCCGCTCTCTCCATGACTCTTGGCGGGAATCGAATTGTGACGACAATGCAAGGTCGTCACTGATGTGTTGGCTCCCTTGACTCAATTGTGACAACTTGCTTTATTGTGGTTAAAGGACCCCATTCTGTGACGATTTTTTTTCGTCACTGAGAAATGTTGTCACTAATGACTAAATTTCTTGTAGTGTACCCTGTCCTCATGGTCTTCTTTGCTAATAAATGGCCATTCATATGGGATCCATATGCACCATCGTGCACTTCTTTCATCAAATAATCTGCTTCATCTTCGTCGACAGATCTCAGAAGGCCCAAATCTGACGTCCTTTTGTATACCACCTCTCCGTTTAAGAAAAACTTGGATGATAATCTGCGCAAGAAGGTTTTAGCAGTTGTATCAGCACTTGGAGGATAAGACCCGATTTGAGAAATTCCTTACTATCGCTGTACCAGGGACAGCCATCCGAAGATTTTTCCAAAACTAGACAATGTGCAGGTTTTTCTTGCAATTGAATCTGAATAGGCTTAATCACCAACTCGTCTAAATGTTGAATCATTGAAGATAAAGTAGTCAAAGCATCAGCAAAAACATTTATGGTACGTGGAATATGCCTGAACTCCAAACTTTTAAATTTGTTTGCCAAACCTAGTAAACTGCAATGATATGGCAAAATTTTTGAATCTCGAGTGATCCATTCCTTGAGCGTTTGATGTACGAGCAAATCGGAATCACTAAACACTATTAAATCCTTAATCTCCATCTCCAATGCCATTTTGAGTCCAAATATACAAGCCTCATATTCAGCCATATTATTAGTACAGAAAAATTGCAGTTTAGCGGAACCGGGGTAATGTTTCTTCAAGAGACACTAGAACAGCTCCGATGCCAGCTCCGAAAGAATTTGAAGCACCATCAAAGAACAGTCTCTACTCAGAATATCGCTCATTCATATCTTCCGCCGTACCGATGAATAGGACCTCTTCATCTGGAAACTAAGTGTGAAGCGGTTAATAATCATCTTCCAGTGGATTTTAGCCAAATGATCTGCTACAGCCTGACCCTTGATTGTCTTTTGCGTAGTGAAAATGATGTCAAATTCTGAAAGAATTATCTGCCATTTCGCCATACGTGCCGTCGGCATAGGTTTTCCTAACAAATATTTCAAAGGGTCGGAGCGGAAAATGAGGTACGTAGTATGACTGAGCAAATAATGCCTTAACTTTTGAGCGGCCCAAGCTAAAGCACAGCAACTCCTCTCAAGAAAAGAATAGTTGGCCTCATACGAAGTGAACTTCTTGCTGAGATAATAGATGGCTTGCTCCTTCTTCCCCGACTCGTTGTGTTGTCGCAATACAACACAGATAGGTACATGATTAGAGGTCGACTAGGTTTGGGTGGCACTAAAACCGGAGGGTTCAACAGGTAATCCTTGATCTTATCGAAAGCTCGCTGACATTCTTCATTCCAGTGCATTGGCGCATTCTTTTTCAACAAATTGAACAAAGGCTCACATGTGGCTATTAACTGGGCGACAAATCTGCCAATAAAGGTGATCTTTCCCAAAAAGCTCTTCACATTCTTTTGAGTCTTCGGTATAGGCATCTCTCGTATTGCCTTGATTTTCGCCGGATCGATCTCAATTCCCTTTTTACTGACAATAAATCCTAACAACTCTTCGGCGGGAGATTCAAAAGTACACTTTGCAGGATTCGATTTCAAGTTGTACTTTCTCAATCTTTCGAACAATTTCTTTAAATCCATCAGATGATCCTTAGCTTTCTTGAATTTAATGATAATATCGTCCACATAAACGCCTATCTCCTTATGAATCATGTCATGGAACAAAGTGGTCATAGTCCGTTGATAGGTAGCTCCAGTATTTTTTAATCAAAACGGCATTACCCGATAGCAGAAGGTCCCCCACGGAGTAATGAAAGCAGTCTTCTCTCTGTCTTCTTCTGCCATTAGGATCTGGTGATACCGGCAAAACAGTTAGCGAATGATTCGATTTCATGCCCTGCGGTATTGTCCAGAAGAATATGAATGTTTGGCAACGGAAAATCGTCTTTCGGACTGGCTTTATTGAGATCTCTGTAATCGACACAGACTCGCACCTTTCCAATTTTCTTCGGAATAGGTACAGGATTGGAAAACCAAATGGGATAATGAGGCACCATGATAATTCTAGCATTGAGCTGTTTCTCGATCTGTTCCTTGATTTTGAGACTCATATCTAGCTTAAACTTTCGCGGTTTTTGCTTCACTAGTGGAAAATTTGGATCAGTCGGTAATCGATGGGCCACTATATCTGTTGAAATTCCAGGCATATCATCATACGACCATGCAAACACATCTTGAAACATGGTTAAGAATTCAATCATTTCTTTTCTCTGCCCCTTATTGAAGTGCACACTGATTTTGATTTCTTCAACCTCCGTCTTAGTGCCAATGTTAATGGTTTCTATCTCTTCTAAGTTTAGTTTGGGTTTCTCTTCATATTGTTCAAGATTCTTTAACAAAGATTCTGATTCTTCCTCGTTATCCCTCTCGTTTTGAATTTCTGATTCCAAAATTTTAAATTTGTGAGAGATATTGAGATTGCAATCATCAAATTCCGGAATAGTGATATCCAAAGGGTCAATGTGTTTTGTTTTTGGCCATCTGAAAAGAATGAAATAGATACAACAATACATAAGTAAAACAATTTGGAAAATAAACACTGTGCATATCATTGAATTTCAAATAAAGGACAAAACATCATAATATGCTACTTAATTAAAAGAGATGCTATTTAACATAAGACTTGTATTGAAAGCCATTTAATTCAAAACTATTTACAAAACTGAAAATGTAAAAGATGAACAGTGCATATGATTTCTTTCAGATCTCTCAACCAAAGGCAATCCCCTAGATTTACCGAATTTCCCTTCGAGAGGGAAGGAAATCACTGGTCCAATTCTTCATCGCTTCCACGGGAATCTCCGGAAATTTTGGATCCTCTGACGGCTCACCTGTGAGAACCCTCACTTTAAACCATAATTTTCCTTAATTACATGCCTTATTCTAAGATCTAGACCACATATTATAGGCCCTTGCATTACATTCCCTATGTGTTACAACATTTCCGATGCATTACATTTCATTTCCTTTTACTTGAAGTAAAACATTTTCTTGAGTTGGTTTTAAATAATTCACCACTTGTATTTTACCAAGTGTTCTTTATTAGTGGTAGGGACTTTACATGAAGGATTAGAGGTGTTAAATAAGTATTGGTACATTTGGAAAGGTTAAAATATCATTAGTCAAAGATTAAGGGAGGATTGGACAAGAATGGGGCCAAGTGGCAAAACCCTAGCCATGGATCTTGTTTGACCAAAGGTTAGAAGATAATTTAAACCATCTTGGAGCTTTCTTTCCCTTAGGTTGGCCGAACTTCATAGCTCCAAAAAGAAAGAGAGAGAGCTCCATATTCTTGCTTCTAACCCTAAATGATCAAGAGTAAAAACCAAAAGAGAAAGATCTTGAGTTAGTGAGAAACTTTCCTCCAACCCTAAGTGCTTGATTCAAGCTTGAAGCTTTCATTTTGGTGGATTGATTTGGTGGTTCAAGCTTCCAACAAGAAAGGTAAATATTCTTTAAATGATAGTTTTATGGTGTTTTATCATGTACTTTAAGTTTTAATGGTAAACTACAAGTTGTTTGGTTGAGATTTGGGGTTAATCTCTTGGATTAAACAAGTAATAGTTGAGTTAGTTAGTATGCCTACCAAGTGTTTGATGAAATGTTTGAACCTTGTTCATGGTTGTTTATGAAGTATTTACATGTTTTAAACCTCTTTTGAGTTAGATTTAACACTTGATATGTTGTTTAAGTGAAAATCATTAAAGGATGAAGGTTGGATGAATAGAGGAAATTGTGGACTATTTTCATCTCCTTGGCTGACCGGTTTGAGAAGGAAGGGTTTCTTCTTGATTTTTGTGGTTTATTTACACCTTAATCATGCCTAAGAAACTGGGCTAGAGATTGGTTAAGCTCATGTGTGAATTGGAATGAAATTTGAGCAAGTAAAGTAGTGGTTTGGTCTATATAGTGGATTGGTTTGGTTTTCTTGATGGCTAGGCTGCTATGGTCATTCTTATTCATGTTGATATATTATTTTGAACTCCAATAGTCCTAGGTGATGTGACCCCTGTATATGAACATTTGAGGACTATTTGGGTGAATTTGGACCAAAACAAATGAAGATAGCACCAAGAACTAATGTAGTTTTGCTTGAGGTTAGGGCTGATCCAGGGTTGGAAAAACAGCCAACTTGTCCGAGCTACTGGTACTGCTAGGAGACAAACTAGAGTGTGTAATTGGTACTGTTGGAAAGCTCTTCGAGTCTAGTTTCCAACGCCGCTGACGGCACCTAATTTCGACCTTCCTACAGTGAGATATAGCCATTTTACCGAGACTGCACGGGTGCGACTGTTTTACCCGCAAAGAACATTTTAAGCTTGAATGAAACTTTTCTTTTGCCCAACTTTCATGCACTTATTGAACTTGTTTTCTCATGAAATTTTACTGCATTTTGGGCCTAATTTGCATGATGAATTGAGTGACTTTAACCACTCACTTGGTCACTTAATGAGCCTACAATTGAGTGGGAACTGAAACTAATTTGTTAACGATTTCACTCGTTGCCCTAGGATTGGGAACGAAGGTGGTCGTAACTGAGATACTTGACGTTTGACTACTGCATTGCTTGACAAGTGAGTGTTCCACTACCTGCTACTTGTTATGCGGAATATCTGAATACTTGAAATACTTGATTTGTGACTGTTTGAGCCAAATACTGTTTTGATAAAAATGGAGGCGAGGGTGTACTTTATCACACTCGTTCTCTGGCCTGTGTAATTGGTTTACTGTATGAACTTGAATTAGTTGATCATGTATGCAGACTTGCATATTTATGTGCATGTGAATTGAGGTCCTTTGGTGAGGTATAGCCGTTGTGCTAGCCTGTTGTGTTGTCCAGCACCGCCAGGGACGAAATCCTGAATTGAGATCCTCTGGTGAGGTATAGCCATTGTGCTAGTGAGGTATAGCCATTGTGCTAGCCTGTTGTGTTGTCCAGCACCGCCAGGGATGAAATCCTGAATTGAGGCCTCTGGTGAGGTATAGCCACTGTGCTAGCCTGTTGTGTTGTCCAGCGCCGCCAGAGACGAAATTCCTGACTTGGGGCTCAGTTATATTCTAAAATTCTGGTATACTTGAGTATTACCATTCCTGTTCCTGTTTGGCATTCGGGCCCGGTAGGGGGCTGACTGGTGGATGGAGATCGGTGAAAGTGGTGTTCTACGGACTTTTATATTCTGTGTACAGAAGTGTTGACGGAGAGTCAACGGAGGGATTTATGATCAAGCTCAAGTGGATCTTTGGCTTTTGAAAGCCACCCGTATCCTTGAATTGAACTGTGTTTAAACTGTCATTCTCCTGTACGATGTTTATTTGATCATTTTGTGCCCTTATTTGGCTATGTGATTACTTGCTTTACTTGGAACCTCACTGGGTTTTAGCTCACCCCACTCCCTTTGTTTTCCTTAACAGATTGGGGATGGACTAACGGTCAAGAGCTTTCTTAGCTTTATTTTGCTTGGACTTGTAACCCTTTTGTTAAGATGACTTTACTTTTGACTCTTGTAAGTTTGGATTTATAAGTTCGTTTTATGTTACGTAATTGTAGTATGGAGTGGTAAGTGTGACTTTTAGTTTGACATTTTAAGTTTGGAAAGTTGGCTTGATGATTATGTGCCATTAGGGTTTGTACGCTTAAATTTGAAGTTATTTCACCAGTTATTTTTGAGTTATTAGTTCTTTGATTGACCGAGCCTCGGCGAGAGTTGGGCAGGTAGTCCGCTGATACCCTAGGGTTCGCCTTAAGGAGAGGTGGGACTATCACATCACCCTCATAAGTAACCCCCACAAATAGCTCAGATAAACCAATATCCACTTCCTCGACCGGGTCCACTTCAGATCCAATCACCTCTGATGGATAAGAAAAAGTGCAGTACAATGGTGGGATACTCCTGATAGCTTATTTTCTTTCCCTTTCTACCCTTTTACGGTCCAGCATTTCTTTCTTATCCTTGGCAGTAGGTTCGAACCCCAGTCCGAAGGTGTCATTCTTTCCTTGAAGCTCTATTGGTTCTAGAATTCTTTGCAAGTTATGCCCAAGACTCTTGCCTATTTCATATCCTCCTCGAATCATTTCCTTAGTCATCATAATGCTGGCTTCTGGTATCCTTGTTCCCATCACTGACTTATCCTTAGGTACCCATCCTACTGAGATGATATCAGCCATATGGTGAGGAGAAACCAGAGCTTTTCCATCATTTCCCTCATCCAATGCGGGATTGATGATCATGGTGCAATCATCCTCTGCGAACACTGTGATTAATTGGCCATTCACCACAAACCTCAACATTTGGTGGAGCGAAGATGGTATAGCGCCTGAAGTGTGAATCCAAGATTGTCCAAGTTGAATATTATAAATGCTCGAGAAATTCATAACTTGGCATATGACTTGGAATTGGGCAGGTCCTATTTCCAGCACTAAATCCATTTCTCCCATTGATTCTCTTTTTGCACCATCAAATCCTCTCACCATGGTTGCAGTTTGCCGAAGTTTCGCTTCTTGAAACCCCAGCTTAACTAAAGTATTCCATGGACAGATATTTAGAGCAGATCCATTGTCTATCAGAACTCTTGGCAATAACTTCCCATTACAACAGACTGAGATATACAGCGCTTTGTTGTGTCCAATCTCTTTAGAAGTTAGATCTTCGTCAGAAAAAGAAATCTGGTTGGAAGCTAAAACATTTTCAACTACATGGGTGAATTTATCAACCGGAATATTCTTAGGTACTTGAGCTTCATTCAACACCTTCAACAGAGCTTCTCTATGAAGTTTCGAGGTTAAGAGCAGATTTAACATGGAAATTTGAGCGGGCATTTTATCCAATTGCTTGATCACTCTATACTTGCTCTTCTTCAACATTCTGAGAAAATTGAATGCCTCTTCTTCAGTCACAGTTGGTCTGGTTGGCGCGGAATTTTCCTTTGCTTTTGAGGGTTCATCAACTGCTGGTTCACCTACGATTCTCCCAGATCTAGTGATGGCAGCCACCTCTTTCTTGGGCACTTCTTCCCCTCCATTCAATAAAGTAGGCTCACTATAATTCCATGGAACTTCTCAGAGATTAAGAATAGGAGCTTGTTCAGGCAATTCAAGTACCACAAGCTCTGAAGGCTCGCATTCGAAAGGTATCCCATTCAGAATAAAAGGATCAGCATTTTCCTTGACTTCATAGGCTTCTTCCTCCAGTATGAATGGTTCTCCAATGACCCCCATTATCTCAGCTTCATCTACAATGTACTGCGTTGGTTTCTCGATCTCCTCATCTATGATGATAGCTTCAATGGTATCCTTGTGCGTAGGAAGGGGGTTTTTACTAACACTTGGCCCTTGTTCATCTCTCTTCCTCAGAATTATGTCTCCAGCTTAAATCATGTCTTGAATTTTGTGTTTAAGCGCCCAACAATTGGCAGTTGAATGTCCAGGAGCTCCCGAATGATAAGCGCAAAAGGCTTAAGGATCATAACCAAGTGGAAATCCTTTAGGATAGGTTTTGGGAGGTACCGTACCAATCTTCCCCACGGCTTTGAGCTGTTCCTATAATTGATCAACCGGCCGACCTAGATTGGTGAAGGTTCGGTATGGGGTTTGGTTTTGGGTATCATTGGTTTGTTGATAGTGGTAATTCGGGTTGGCGGGTGAAGTAGGTCTTGGGTTATAAGGAGGGCGAGATCTAATCTGCAAGTTAGGTGGGGAAATGTGAATTGGTATTGTGAGTGTGTTTGGATAATTCGGTCGAGGTCGAGGATGGTTGATGGTGGTATGGTAAACAGGTCGAAGGCGTGATTGGTATGGGTAACGGGGTGAGTAGGTGGGGTATTGTTGGTATCTAGATCGGAAAGAAGGGCCTTGGTTCCAGACAAATGACACTTCCTCCTCTTTCTTCTTGAATTGAGACTTCTTACTACTGCTGCTTTGACTTTGCATTGCTTCCAATTGTGATTTTAAAGCCGACACATTAACAATCTTCCCTGCTCTCACAAACTCATCATACTCTTCCAATTTATTAACAATTTCTGCAAAGGAACACTCGGTCATACGAAAAATCTCCTCAAAATAGGGCGGGTCATGAGTTTTGATGAATGTATGAACAATTTCTTCCTCAGT
This sequence comes from Coffea arabica, assembly GCF_036785885.1. Classification (NCBI taxonomy): domain Eukaryota; kingdom Viridiplantae; phylum Streptophyta; class Magnoliopsida; order Gentianales; family Rubiaceae; genus Coffea; species Coffea arabica. The sequence goes on from NC_092321.1 coordinate 33,791,132, forward strand.
CATAGGAGGCTCCACCTTGGCAGCCAATTTCCTCCATCTCTTTTCATATGTCTTGTGATCCTTAGATGGCTTCCTTTTAGTCCCCTCAAGCGTGGTCCTTGTCGGAGCAAGCTCGTAATTATATTCGTATTGCCTTACAAAAGCGGTTGATAAATCCAACCAGGTCCTCATATCCTCGGGCTTCAAATTGGAATACCAATCCAGTGCATCACCTTCTAGACTTTCAGGGAATAGGCGCACAGGCAGATTCTCATCATCTATCGGCTTCCCTAGTTTGTTTACAAACATTCGAAGGTGTGTCTTGGGATTGCCCATTCCGTCATACTTGCTGAATTTGGGTGCTTTAAAACTCACAGGCAGTTGCATATCAGGAAATAGGCACAGCTCATTATAGTCCAAACCTCCTTGTTTGCTTAAACCTTGGCTCTTCCTCATGAATTCATCAAACCGATCCAACCTCTTTAGCAAATTCATGTCAATTGGCGTAGAAGATTCCCTAGCTTCAACTTTTCCTTGAGCAGCGATGTCTAACGTGAATAGTTTAGCGGTGAAATAGTAATATGGTCCTTGAGATTCAAGCGGCACATTCATGCTAACCGGCGGATAATTTGGGGGAATTTGAGTGTAAGAAGGATTGGTTTGGATGTTGGGTGCATAGGTAGGTGGTGGGCCATGGGTGGGATAGGTGAAAGCTTCCTCGGGTGGATTTATGACATGTGAAGTAACAGAGGTTTGAGTATAGGGTAAAAGTATTGGTTGTGTTTCAGGTTGACTAGCAGGTAAAGGCTCAGGTTGACCAACGCTACTGCTACCGACGACCAACTGTGTGAGGACTCGAAAATTTGTCATATTTTTAATCGTTTAATTTTATTTTCTTTCATGTATTTTCGTACTATACTTTATTATATTGAATTTCCATAGATTTTTATAAGAAAGTCTATATTTTAAATTATTTTTCCAGTATAAGATAGTTCATGATACGTTTGGCGTGTAGTAAGGACGTGGGACCCGCTAGTGCGGTAAGTGCGATATAATTTTGGTGACTAAGTGATTTTTGTGTAGGAATATTATTTTATAAGGTGTTAAGAGATGATTAGAGGTTAGCTAGATAGATGAACCATTGGGAGTGAGAAGATAAGTTTAAAACATTCAAGGTGCCACGTGTCGCTAACCGGTTGGAGGTTGAATTTGACCAAGACTTTTCTAACTTTACTAAAACCAATTTTGACACAATTTTTCTCCCATTTTTCTTGTCATGGCTGGCTGTTAAGAGGAGCAAAATAAGAGAGAAAAAACTTCATTTTCTACTCCACTTGCTAGCTTTAATCTTAGGTTTTAACCAACCAAATCACAAACTACACCATACAAGTGCTCACTAAGGAAGCTTGAAGGTTTTGGTGGATATGTTTTGGAGAAGGAAAGACTAAGCTACCATTTTTCTTGAGGTTATAAGGTATATTTGGCTAGCAACTTTTCCTTGCTTTCACTATGTGCAAACTAGAAGCTTATGGTTGAGATTTCGATAGTTTTATGCAATATTTCATGACTTGAGTTGGTGATGTGAAAATTTTCAGTTTTATGGTGTAATTTCTGCTCACATGTGAAGTGTAATGGTTGGACAAGATTTACTAGTTTTGATTTAAGGAAAATCTAGTGTTTTGGTGTTAGTTTCATTTGCTAAAGAAATTTTCCAGCTTATGTGCACAATTCCAGCTTAGGTTCCATTGGTAGTAATCTGTCCTGTTCTGCCCGTTTTTGTTTGGCCATGTTAGAGACTGAAATAGCCTTATCACAAAACATAAAAGTTGTAGGGAATGATGTTTTATAGTTTCCTACAAAATTTCAGCTCAATCTGAGCACTGTATCATGTGAAATGACCGAAATACCCTTGACTGCCCATAACCCCTATTTTCGCGGACAGTTTTTTATTTTCGTGGGAATTTCAATTTTTGACTCTTAAAATGCATGATTTAGCTTTGGAGGTCTTCATAAGAAATGTAGGTATATGTCTTTGCTTCGAAACGCCATAAGATAAACCTCAATCGGACTTTGGTAGCCGGAGTTATTGTCATTGAATCATAAGGCGGTTAACAAGCCCGAATGTGAGATTCTGGTTCTGTTATTTGAGATTTGGACTTAGATACACTACAAAATGGACTGAGTGGTATTCATAAAAGTTGTAGGCCTTTGTCTTAGCTTCGAAATGGTATAAATTTCACCCCAATCCGATAAGCGTATCTTCAGTTGTGTCCGTTACGTAAAACAACGTCAAATCTGTCTTTTGTTTTCAACTTAAACTTCATTTCCGCACATGTCCTTAGCTTGATTTTGTACTTGTATGACTTTGAGCCTAGTGAACGGCTATTGAAATGAGATTATTTTGTGTGTAACTTTGGGGCTGATTGAGGAAAAGTACGAAGCCATAAATGGCTGGAAAATAGGTAAATACAAAGGGCGTGCTGCCCAAATTTACGCTCGAGGACTAGGTCGATAGACTTGCGACTTGAGTAAGGCTTGAGAGCGAATACCACGTAAACCATCTTGGGTATTTACATCATCTTTTATCGAGGTATATAAGTTAGAATTCGGCCGAAACTTTTACCCTTGAAAAAATGCAATTTACGACTAATAGAAATACGTTTTCTTTGCCACTTCGACTCAAATAGCGATTTTAAAGTTTTACAAGTGAGCATAAGTTTTACAAATATTTTACTTATGTCCTTTGGTTTAAATGTACTCATTTCACTACCAAAACCATATTTATACTTTGTGCTAGTACGTATTCGATATTTGTACTCCCTTTTGAGATAGTAATGTATATAAGTTTCGCATTAAGCTTTGGATTGTTATTTCATTTGATCTTGTGGTTTTATTTCGGATTTGATTGAGGTTCGACTGAGTCCCGGCGAGAGCTGGGCAGGCGGTCCGCCGAACCCTTTGGTTCGCCTTAGGGTGAGGTGGGGCTGTCACAAGTGGTATCAGAGCCTGCTTCGCATGGTCTCTGCGCGGAGTGAGCCTGGACTGAGTGGTGAATAGGTATGAAGGACTCAGTGCTCGTTCGAGCATAAGCTATGAATTGTGAATGTTATAGGCTTTAAATCTTTCTCCCGGTATTTGAGGACAAAATGATAGGTACGTCAGGTAGGAATCTTGATTGTAGATAGTTTACTCTTGGGACTGGCCAGCTCGAGATGTGAATTATCTTATTTCGGATTCTCGTGCCCGAGTACTCCAGAGTTGAGGCGATGCTAGCTACTAGGTACTTGAGACTTGTATTTTGGAAACATGAACAGGCTTTGTCTGGCTAGAATGAGTATAAGAGGTTTGCGGACATCTAGTGAATAGAAAGTGACGTGAGAGACCGGACGAGGTTATTTTAACTGGGACTGGGATGATATACCCCATTTTCTTTTGATTTGTCCTTATACTGTTACTCCTTGTCCTTGTTTGTGGTATGTTAACATCTACACCCCCATTGACCGCATTTGATTATTTGTTTAATGTGATACGTCTCCTTGATATATGGTGTGTTATGTGTGTATATATCTTTTTGTGTATTTGATGTGCTAGAATTTAGTTATTCTAGTCAACTCACTGCGTTTATTCACTACATTACTTTTTTTGGGGTAAAGAAAAGAAAAGAGAGAGGAAAAAAAATATATGGAGAGGAGAAGTGGTCGTGGATGTGGTCGAGGCCGTGGAACTAAGCGAGCCCCGGAACCAAGAGAAGAAAGGGAAACGTCAGCCGAGCAAGAGCAAGGACCGAGAGTTGCGACTGGAGACCAAATGGCGACGGCAATGCAACAAATGACGGATATGTTGGCAAGACTGGTGGATCAACAAGGCTAAATACCCGTAAACCAAACCCGGAACCCTGAGATGGGTGAGGATAAGGCTCTGGAAAGGTTCCAGAAGTTTGCTCCTCCAAAATTCCTTGGAGGGCCCGATCCGGACGTAGCTGAACAATGGGTAGAAACCATGGTTAACATCTTCACAGCTCTAAACTACACTGAGCAAAGGCAAGTGAACTTTGCAGTGTTCCAATTTGAAGGACCGGCCCGAACGTGGTGGAACGTTATTAAAGCAAAATGGGAAAGAGAACAGACTGCATGGACATGGACAAATTTCATACGGGAATTTAACGAGAAGTACCTCCCACCTCCAGTCCAAGAGAGGAGAGAGGAGGAATTTATTGGATTGCGTCAGGGAACTCAAACTGTGGCCGAATATGAAACGAAATTTACGAAACTATCCAAGTTTGCTTCCGAATTGGTAGCCACAGAACGGCGAAGAGTAAGGCGGTTCATACAGGGATTAAATTTGGAAACCCAGGAAGCCTTAGCGGCAGTGCAAGTGAATACATTTACGGAGGCTCTTGAGAAAGCTCAAAAAATTGAGGAGGCAAAAGCACAGGTAAAAGCCTCCCAAACTCGAAAAAGGGGTGCATCGGATAGTATAGTGGGTGAATTAAGTGAAACGATAGCACCTTTTAAAGTGCAGAAAGTGAACCCGTTACTCCGCCCACCATGGACCTTAGGAGCAGTAGATGAAGGGTCTATGAAAGGGAGTCAGATCGGATCCAAGGAAATTTCTCGCGAAGGTCAAACGGTAGCTCCCCGATTAGTCTGTGGATACTGTGGAAAAGGCCAATCACACTGAAGGCAATTGTTGGAGGAAGGGACGAAAATGTTTGATCTGTGGAAGCGGTGATCATCGAGTTAGCAACTGTCCACGGAGACAGTCACGTGAAGGTAGTACTCCGCAACCGGATGGAGCCAAATCGAAACAAGCGAATGAAAGAGGGAACAGAACAAAAATACTGGCAAGGGTATATGCCTTAGACAACCAACAAGCTCCTGAGCCATCTGAAGGAAAAAATTTCTAGGACGAAATTTCTTAAGGGGGAGAGAGTGTGAGGACTCGAAAATTTGTCATATTTTTAATCGTTTAATTTTATTTTCTTTCATGTATTTTCGTACTATACTTTATTATATTGAATTTACATAGATTTTTATAAGCAATTCTATATTTTAAATTATTTTTCCAGTATAAGATAGTTCATGATATGTTTGGCGTGTAGTAAGGACGTGGGACCCGCTAGTGCGGTAAGTGCGATATAATTTTGGTGACTAAGTGATTTTTGCGTAGGAATATTATTTTACAAGGTGTTAAGAGATGATTAGAGGTTAGCTAGATAGATGAACCATTGGGAGTGAGAAGATAAGTTTAAAACATTCAAGGTGCCACGTGTCGCAAACCGGTTGGAGGTTGAATTTGACCAAGACTTTTCTAACTTTACTAAAACCAATTTTAACCCAATTTTTCTCCCATTTTTCTTGTCATGGCCGGCTGTTAAGAGGAGCAAAATAAGAGAGAAAAAACTTCATTTTCTACTCCACTTGCTAGCTTCAATCTTAGGTTTTAACCAACCAAATCACAAACTACACCATACAAGTGCTCACTAAGGAAGCTTGAAGGTTTTGGTGGATTTGTTTTGAAGAAGGAAAGACTAAGCTACCATTTTTCTTGAGGTTATAAGGTATATTTTTGCTAGCAACTTTTCCTTGCTTTCACTATGTGCAAACTAGAAGCTTATGGTTGAGATTTCGATAGTTTTATGCAATATTTCATGACTTGAGTTGGTGATGTGAAAATTTTCAGTTTTATGGTGTAATTTCTGCTCACATGTAAAGTGTAATGGTTGGACATGATTTACTAGTTTTGATTTATGGAAAATCTAGTGTTTTGGTGTTAGTTTCATTTGCCTAAAGAAATTTTCCAGCTTATGTGCACAATTCCAGCTTAGGTTCCATTGGTAGTAATCTGTCCTGTTCTGCCCGTTTTTGTTTGGCCATGTTAGAGGCCGAAATAGCCTTAGCACAAAACATAAAAGTTGTAGTGGAATGATGTTTTGTAGTTGCCTGCAAAATTTCAGCTCAATCCGAGCACTGTAGCATGTAAAATGACCGAAATACCCTTGACTGCCCATAACCCCTATTTTCGCGGACAGTTTTCTATTTTCGTGGGAATTTCAATTTTTGACTCTGAAAATGCATGATTTAGCTTTGGAGGTCTTCATAAGAAATGTAGGTATATGTCTTGGTTTCGAACCTTCATAAGATACACCTCAACGGACTTCGGTAGCCTGAGTTATTGTCGTTGAATCATAAGGCGGTTAACAAGCCCGAATGTGAGATTCTGGTTCTGTTATTTGAGATTTGGACTTAGATACACTATAAAATGGACTGAGTGGTCTTCATAAAAGTTTTAGATCTTTGTCTTAGCTTAGAAACGGTATAAATTTCACCCCAATCCGATAAGCGTATCTTTGGTTGTGTCCGTTACGCAAAACAACGTCAAATCTGTCTTTTGTTTACAACTTAAACTTCATTTCCGCACATGTCCTTAGCTTGATTTTGTACTTGTATGACTTTGAGCCTAGTGAACGGCTATTGAAATGAGATTATTTTGTATGTAACTTTGGGGCTGATTGAGGAAAAGTACGAAGCCATAAATGGCTGGAAAATAGGTAAATACAAAGGGCGTGCTGCCCAAATTTACGCTCGAGAACTAGGTCGATAGACTTGCGACTTGAGTAAGGCTTGAGAGCGAATACCACGTAAACCATCTAGGGTATTTACGTCATCTTTTATCGAGGTATATATGTTAGAATTCGGCCAAAACTTTTACCCTTGAAAAAATTAAATTTACGACTAATAGAAATACGTTTTCTTTGCCACTTCGACTCAAATAGCGATTTTAAAGTTTTACAAGTGAGCATAAGTTTTACAAATATTTTACTTATGTCCTTTGGTTTAAATGTACTCATTTCACTACCAAAACCATATTTATACTTTGTACTAGTACGTATTCGATATTTGTACTCCCTTTTGAGATAGTAATGTATATAAGTTTCGCTTTAAGCTTTGGATTGTTATTTCGTTTGATCTTGTGGTTTTATTTCGGATTTGATTGAGGTTCGACTGAGTCCCGGCGAGAGCTGGGCAGGCGGTCCGCCGAACCCTTTGGTTCGCCTTAGGGTGAGGTGGGGCTGTCACAAACTGATCAATCACACACCATTGTGCGGTTATTTCCATACTTAGTTCATTGAATCTATTTAGCACTTCACTTAGTTGAGCTCCCAGATTTGCCAAGTCAGGTGATGATGTCGTCACAGGCCTATTGGACGATTCCGAATGCGTACTCATGATTACATCAGTTCTTGAAGCTCGGCTACGCGATCGGGTAATGATGGGACTTCTTCGTATAGCTATTTTTTCAGTTACCTGATACTAGAGGAAAGAAATCGGCTCAGGAATGTATTTTAGTATCAAATTGCTTAATTTATTCAAAAAGAAAAAAAGAAAAAGACATGAGTTAGTAAATATTTAAACAATTCTGATGCATGTCCTATGGGGGGAGCCCTTTTTATGCCAAGGGTTGGCCTAACATTATGTAATACCTTGGAGGTAAAATCCCAATTTCAAACCTGTAGGCGAATGTAAAAGCAGAAATCCTCATTTAAACATTGATAACTTCAATTCTTCTTTACAATCTCATTGATGGTTCGATTGACCATTTTTACAAAATCTTCATGCCTTGCTAATCTAGACTGTTGAGATTCCCTAGAACTCTCTATATTAAGTTTCCGAATCTCTTCTTGAATTTTGTCAAAGGTGTCCAATGCTTTCTCCAACTTCTCAGTTTTCCTTGCCTCTCTCTTTAATTGTGATCGGGCATCTTCCAAAGCTTGGTCGGCCACTATAATCTGCAATTGGTGATCCTCCACCTCTTTCTTTAGTTTCTCATTTTGCTCTTCAGGACTAATGGAGACAGAAGGCGACCTTTCTCTTCCTTGTGCTATTATCATTTTGATCTATTCATTGTATTCCAAAATGAACCTGAGCTCTACTTTATTCACTTGATCTAGGTGCAGGTTGTCTAGGCTATGAAGATTCCCCCAAACTTCCAGTACCATGCTTCGGCACTCAGCAACGGTGTTGAGTCTGATGTTTCCCATTTCTTGTATTATCAAAACTCTCTGTGGATACCCAAACTACCTCATAACTCGTTACGGAACATACGAGACCAACCCATTAATGCCTGCTAGAGGGATAAAACCATGTTGTGTAGTCGTGAAGGCCGGATCCCTAACTTTTGTCCAATCAAGAACCCATTGTATTTTATTCGGTATCAAATTTTCGAACTCTTGAACAAAGCGACTCGGAGATGCTATTCGGTAGTATCCTTTAACCCTTTCTTAGTGCGATTCAACCCAATTTGCTGTTGGAAGCCTTGATCCCAGGGGATTGAGCATTCTCTTCGATAGATGTTCCACTATCCACATTTGAAGTACCAGATTTGATGCATAGAAGAATCCCCTTTTCTTTTGACACTCGGTAAGAGCTGTGAAGATATCGGCAATGATAATAGGTACCAAGGTGGGGGTCTTTCCTTTGATTCCCAGAAACAAACTCTGAATCATGTTGACCATTGCGAAGGTGACTTTTCCATGTTTTTGCGGGAACAATAGTAGATTAATCAAAGCTAGTCCAAATGCTTGCACTCGCTTCTCTTCCTATTGCTCTCTGCTAATGAAGAAATCGTCGCGGTATTGGTCATAAAATTCTCTTTCCCCAAATCGCTTGTATAGAAATTCAAGTGGGCATGATTTCGCGTCCAGGTGTTGGTTCATGCTAACTTGTCTTAACCCTAAAAACCTACAAAACTATTCTCTGGTTCCACTAGTTGGGTATACCATAGGGTAACTGTGACAGCCCCACCTCCCCCTAAGGCGAACCAGAGGGTTCGGCGGGCCGCCTGTCCAGCTCTCGCCGGGACTCAGTCGTTCACTGCATTCCTCAAACAGATTACAAGATAAAACTCAAATATTACATCAAATTCTCCAATAATTACATGTCAAAAGCAAAGCGGAAATAATTCTCAACTATACATAAAATGATTTCCAAATCCAAATTGTACAAAATATAGGCCATCCAGTCACGTGCACAAGTACTACAAGTCCTTCCTTCGCCTTGAGCCCTGTGGAGGGGAATAAAATATTTTTGGGGTGAGCTAGAAGCTCAGCGAGTAACCACTAAAATCATTACACAAATATATTTCACAATGTTGCATTTCGATCATTTCGATGATGTCATGATTCAGAGATCAAATGTTCGTTTAGTGCTCTCGTGAGCCAGGGAAATCATAGCACTTGAACACCCAACGCTCAAATAGATCATTTAACATTAACATTAACAATAAGAGGGAGCCCCTTCTTGAGCTCCAGATAACATGAACATGAACCATAAACAGGGTGGAGACGTTGGTGTCCAGCACAAGACTTTCTCAGAACTCATTGAAGCCAAAATCATATCATGAATTCACATGCAAGCACGCATGAGATGCCGTCGAGTAAATAATGCAAGAAACATTTCAAAAATAACTTTGGAAACAGTTTAGGGTCACTCACCTCCATGGCTCAGAAATCATCCATCAAATATCATTGCCTTGCTCAAATCCAAGTCTTAAATCACAAACTCAATGCAAACAAGTTCCTTCAAAGTTCGGACAGCACTTCCCCTGAAGTTGTTAACTTTTCCAGCCATCATGGCTTCATTATTTCCTCAGCCAGTCCCAAAGGTACACACACAACAACAAGTTCATCCAATAGCCATTCAGCATGCTCCAAGTAGTACTAGTACAAGTCAAGCTAGGGAAAAGTCCGAAAATGAAAGTTAAGCTCAAAACCAAAAAAACAGTTTGACATCATTTTGTGGTAATGGTACCAAAGGTACTACGATGGTCGGACGAAGGTGCAAGATACACCGTTTCGAAGCTAAGAGATAGGGCTACAATATTTCAGAAGGTCACTCAACCCAGTTTTGAGTGTAACCAGGTCAAAAATGCAAGATACTATACCAGAATCACAAAAACAGATTCACAGAACGCATTCTAGCGGAAACATCATAAATCAGGCTATCCAAGTCCAAATCCAGAAATTCAAAACCAGATTAAAGCTAAGAAACAGGGATACATTTCATCAGAATACCTCAACAACCAATTCGGAAGCAATTCCAGCCAAAACAACCAATTACAGGCGCAATTCTTACATTCGGGTAAAACCAGAACAACAATAGTAATTTCGACTTTTCTCATTCTACACTACTCCGATTGACCTGAAATTTTGTAGGAACCTCTAAACTGTCATTCCCTACAACTTTTATGTTTTAATCCAAACCCAATTCGGCCTCTAACTAGGAGCTAAAAATTCGGGCAGAATGTTCCTTCACAAAACCTAATTTTCTGAAATTTCTTCCAAAACAGAAATTGATTGCAATTGACCACTTTTTCCACCTCATAGAGTCCTTAAACATCATTTCCAATCATCATATATAACCACACAACGATGTTCATATTAAAACAGAAAAATCCCCAAAAATTATAAAACTTCATCAAGTCAACCACAACTCAAGATATAATCCATCAAACCATCTCTTTAGCCATCACAGGTCACTAATTTAGCATAATCAAGAACAAAGAAAAGATTGCTAGACATGAACCTTGAAATATCAAGAAAGTTGATGGCTTAGTCCTTTGCCTTCTCTAATCACTCCACCACTACCTTCAATCTTCCTAAACAAGTGACTTTTGTGGAGGAATTTGAAAGTTTAACGGTTGATTCACGAGATTGAGCAAGAAATGGAGTTGGAGTTGAAGGTTTTCTTCTTGTATTTTTGCTCCAAGAGGTTCGGCCAAGACAAGCTTAAAATGGAGAGAAATTGGTCAATTTTTGAGGTTTAGTAAAGGTGATGCAAATTAGTCAAAGTCCAACTTTGAATAAGAAGGTGACACATGTCACCTTTTGGTTTAAAACTTATCTTTTTGTCTCTCCAATACAAATATCTTAACACTTTGTAAAATAATATCACTTAATACAAAATTCTAACAAGTTGTCAAAAATATAATGCATTTACCGCACTTGCGGGTCCCACGTTCAAAATACGCTTTTAATTTCTCAAAAACTAACCGATACTAGAAAAATCATTTTCAAACTATCTTTGCTCATAAACTTTATCTGGAAAATTTTTCTAATAAAGAAAATGTAGAAAAGGCGGGCGATTGAATAAAATAAACACTAGAAAATTAGAAAATTTCCGGGTTCTCACACTCATTCTTTTCGGGGCGTCACAGTAACCCTTCCCAAGTACTTGAAATAGCCCTTCTATTTCCTCTAAAGTTGGTGTTAGTTCACATTCTCCAAATCAGAAAATGGAACCCTCCGGATCCCAGTACTCGAGTAAAGCTTGAATGATCGCTACATTTGGGGTTATGTTGAGGAGACTCGGTAAATGCCCTATATACTGGAATAGTCTGTTCACCTCATGTGTCATGTTGTTCCTCCAGTCTATCAGTTCACGAGGTATCTGGTTTAACATTCTGCATGGATCCATCTGAGGAGAAATTTCCTTTTAGTACCTTACCTCGGGATTTTACCCCTTAGGCGATACAAAACTATAAACATGCAAGTTTCATTGGATTAAATATCCGAGACACGTGGTGGCTTATTCTTAACGTGGGATGCCCTATGCGGCATTCCCTTCTAAGGTGGATGCATGATGCCAGTTTATTAAAGCAATAAAATATGTAATGAAAACGTGACCTAAAGGGACCCCTTGTATGTCAGGGTGGGTCTAGAATGATGTGCAGTTATTAATCCATAAATGCAATACATCATGTGACAGCCCCACCTTTCCCTAGGGCGTACCCTAAGGGTTAGCGGACTGCCTGCCCAACTCTCGCCATGACTACTAAGCCGAACCCACAGTTGTCAAATCATATAGTGCAATCGTACGTCGAATGTACGCTTCCACGGGCATGAAACGAAATGAAAATGAGAAAAGAAACCGGAGAACACCTGCCACTTCACAATCCGGCCGGTTTCTGGCCGGATATCCGGTCAGATTCCTGGCCGGATTGGAGGCAGAGGCTGAACAAAATGGAACTCAAAATCCCCTGTCAATCCGGCCAGCTATCCGGCCAAGATCCGGCCGGATAGGCGGCCGGATTCTCTTCCCGTCAAATTTTTTTCTTTCTTTGTTCAAATCCCACACTCGTCCGAATTTCAACCAAGAACAAGTAAACTTTATATAGCATTAGAAAAGGTACAATACCAAGGAAATATACACCACATAAACATGAGAAACACTTTTATATACACACATTGGTACAATTACAAATCAAAAGGGAACATTGGATCGAAATACATTTAGGGTTTCCAATTACATGGTTCCAAATACCGAGGAGCTATACAAAAGAACAAAAGAATATCTAAGTAGCTCAACTCGCTTCTCAAAATCATGGTTCCAAAAGTTGTTCTTGTAAGGAAAACAAAGCTATCGAGGGTGAGCTTACGCCCAATGAGGTACCAACACGTCACACGTCCAAGACTCACAAGTACATTCATGCTCAATTATACATGGCCATTAACCACAGAAGAAAGAGCATCACAAGGCAACTAGAAGTAAAAGGATACTGTCGGCTCTAAAGAGCCAAGTCCCCCTTTTGCAGTACTTGATCTCAATCTTGACACTCGGTCAACATTCGAAGAAACAAATCTGACCGTAGATCCCATTTTACACCAAGTGCCTTCTACCAAACATTACCCTTACCGGGCCCGAACACCTCACCGAAACAGAGAGGGTAATACTCGAGTATACCACAAGGTCGAGGAGATAACACTCCACTCAACAAACAGTAAACCCATGGTTCGTTATCTAATCGACCAGGCCCTTGCCGGCTCGACTCGATTAGCGACCACTGAAGTTTGAACTCAGATATCACAGTAAAGTCATTTGACACTTGCCCCAAATGACATCAAAACATGCACAAGTAACTAATTCACAGTTATACAGTAATCAGTCACACAGGTAAGAGAACGAGAGTGATAAAGTACACTCTCGTCTCATGCACAGAATTCACAGTCATTCAGTCCAAAGATTCAAGCACAAATAACCATTTAAGCATTAAATCATGCAATGGTACACTCACCAGTTCAAGCAAAGCAAATTCACAAATTTCCATCCGACGTGGGCCTTGGATCACTGGCAAGTCCTAAAAACAAGCAAGAAACAACAATTGAGACTCGAACACGAGTCGTATACTTATTCAATAAACTACTAATGCAAGACCACTATAGCTTGGAAAGGAAAATAAAGAACATTTAGGGCTAAAAGCTTAAACAAGCCCAAAACCTTTCATTTCTACTTAACATGAACCTAAACTCAAAGAAACCCAACATCCTCAACATTTGGACAGCATTTCCTTAAATTTCACACTTTTCCATCCTACAAACAACCACCAAACTTCATCCAAAATAAGCACAAGCACACATACAATTCATAGGCTATTAAACACACCTCATTAGGGTTACAATACCCTTCAATCTTAGCCAATTAAAAGCTCAACAACCAACCATAGTAAAGCCCTAATTTAAAGCCTTAAAACTGAAATTTTCCACAAACAACCACAATCAACACACAAAAGCTCCATTTTACACAACATAAAACTATCATTCCATAGTCAACCATTAATCATCATATAAAAACAGAAAATCACCAATAAAATCTGAAATTTAGCTAACTCCACTTTAATCCATGAAATCTTCCATAAAACAACCTATTTAGTCACTACAAGTCACTAATTTACCATTATTACAAACAAAGAAGGAGTTTCTAAGCAAAGTACCTTGAAACCTCAAGAAAGGTTGTGACGCCCCCACTTCTCCCTAAGGCGAACCAAAGGGTATCCGTGGGACGCCTGCCTAACTCTCGCCAGGATTCGGTACAACTCCCGTTCAAGCTTATTACAATACTAGCTATCACGACAAGACAAAGTAAGAAAGATAAGTCGCTTCCATAAATAACGTTAAAACTTACACCACTAGTTCCAAAAATACATCAATCATCCAATTCTTACATTGGTTCCCAAAAGATACATAAATTTCCAAAATATACAACAGCCACAATGTCTAGTCAATTATATTTGGAACCTTAACACAAAAGTACAACAGAAAGGTTTCTTCGAGTCTCACTCCACGTCCATTCCTGTTAAGGAAAAGAAATTTATGGGATGAGCAATCGCTCATAAGGCCAAGAAACACACATGCAAGCACGTTGCCCAAATAACAATCCCAATTCACCAAAAAAATGATAATAATCGAGTAACTAACAATTCAAGGACATGGTAGCTCTCAGGAGCTAAGTTCCACTTGCTTTGCCAAATCTCAATCGTATACCTTCCCGTGGTGACTCTTCGTCAGCCGGATCGGTATTTCCAATCCGTAGACTCCACTTTACTTCACATGTCCTTCCATCTTACAAACCCCCACCGGGCCCGAACGACGATAAAGGTGCTACTGCACGAGTAGGCCAAGCAAGATCTCTCCAATAGATCAAGCTTATCATGTTATTCCACGACTCACCGAGGTTCCCGACCAAACCCATGCCGGCTTGAGTCCCAAGGTCAGCTTATGAGTTTGGGCATCTCCCATGTAACATTTGTGAGTCGAGGAGATTCACTCCACGATATATGCAGCCATAGCATACTATTTTATGTCATTCAAGCATTGAATACATTCAATCATTCATTTCATTTCAAGCAAGTCATTCATGAGTTATTCATTTCAAATGAGAACGAGTGCGGTAAAGTACACACTCGACTCCATTTTCAAAATTTCTAATCGACAATAACAATTGAACATGTATCACGTTCCCATAATTTCAACTATTCATGCACTTGACACTCACCAAGTAACTCAAGAAGTAATGTACACTTGACGGTTTAGGCGTCCACCGTGGGATCCTTGTGACACCCCCGCTTCTCCCAAGGGCGGAACCTAGGGTATCGGCGGGACGCCTGCCTAGCTCGCGCCAGGACTCAAAATTTCAAAATAAAATATTAACGATATGAGCCAAAAGAGCACTATTCATAATATATACAATCCCCAAAAGAGTATTTACATCCTCGAAAGGAGCTATCGAGACTACTATAGAATTCCACACCACTAACCAAAAGTAAAAGTAGACCCGAAAACAGGTTCGTATACAGATCACTAAAATAAGGATAAACACCTTAACTATCGAACTATTACAAGCACACCTAACTATACTAGTGAATGTGCCAAAAGTTTCCCCGCGTCAGCCCCTGTTAAGGAAAACAAAGGAAAGGGGTAAGCTAGAAGCTTAGTAAGTAAACAGGGGTAAACACGTAAATTTCACATTTAAATAAACAACTATTTCACAAAATGCCAAGTCAAGTGCAAAAGTAACAATACAAAAGAAGGATACAGGTTGGCTCCAAAGCCAAGTCGTATGCCACGTGTGATCTCCTGTCGACACTCCGTCGACCACAAATAATGGTCCGTAGAACTCCACTTGTACTCCCACCGTACACCTTACCACCCTCACTGGCCAGTCACCTCACAAACTTGCTCAAGCGAACGAAATTGAGCTTGGTTCACAAGCTCGGGTCACAAACTTGGTTCACATACTCAGTGAACCGGATTCACAAACTTGGTGACCTCAGACTAGGTTGGACTGATTTCGACCAAGCCCTGACCGGCTCGAATAGTCCATCTAGGTTTTGAGATCGGGCCCCAAACTCACGAACTTCACAAAATCACCCAAAAGTCACCCCGAGCTACAAGCTCAAGGGGTTAGTTCCAAAATAGTTCATATACATATGCCATGTACAAATATGTGTGCAGATTAGGGTTTAGGTCGAGTGCGATAAAGTACACCCTCGCCTAGGTACCCTTTTCATACATATCAAAACACATTAGCAAGTAACACGTAAGAATGGCCTGAATACTTACTCAAAACACAAAAGTAGTACAAGAGCAGAAATCACTTCGTGCGTGTTAGCTAGTAGTAGGCCCCACCAGCTCCGTCTAGCTCACCACGGTCTGAAATAGAAGATTGCATCACATAATATCACAAACGGCCACTAACATGCCCAAAACAAGCAAAATGGCAAAATTGGCACATGCAAGTGCGGAAACGGCAAAATGGACACACGCGCACGCGCGGAACGGCAAACGAAAACGGCCAAATCTGCCACCTCAAACCGTTTTGATCAAAAGTTAGGCTAGGAATATCGAATCAAGGTGGATGAGACACCGTTTCGAAGCTACGAGGAAGGGCTACAACTTTTATTTAAACATCTCAACCCAGATCTCAATAGGTATTGGTAAAAAATGCACAAAATAGTTCCAGCCATTTCATTTCGGTTTACCAAACAGGCCCTGTTTGAAAGACCGTAACTCACGGCTCAGAAATCGGAATCAAGAAATTCCAGAGGCGTTAGAAAGCTCATCCATAAGGATATAACTTTCGTGTTTGGACTAAAAGTTGAATCAATACAGAGCATGGAGGAAAATGGGTCAAAACATTCCTGTCAGAACTGTCCAAATTCGAAGGCAGTTCTGACAACCGATCTTGTTTTGGTCATAACTGAAGCTACGGGACTCGGATTTGGATGAACTTTATACCATTTCGAAGCTAAGACCAAGATATACATTTCTTATGAAGAGGTCAACAACCAGTTCGTACGTTATCAAAACGGAAAGAACATGGTCAGAGGCTAAAACAAGAAACGCGGCAGAATTCTGAGTTTAGAATAGATGCGACTATTTTGGCCATAACTCAGGCTACATAGATCCGTTTGACTTGAAATTTTTCAGGCACCACAAGGACTTCAAAAGATACAACTTTCATGTTTTGAGAAAACTCTGAATCAATACGTAGTATCAAGAAAGACGGAGCTCAAGTTCAGGTGCTGGCTGCCTTGTTTACCCGGATTTGCCGGTTTTGTGCGCCGCAAACGCATGGTCCATTCCATGATTCTCATGCAAATTTTCTATCCAAATTCATACCAAAGAAACACATATATACCAGCTTCTAAATGACCTACCAAAGGTCCGAAACTTTCCTTCTAAGACACTACAACTTGCCCAAAACTAACCATAATCCCTAACCTAACTTTATTTGCATCACTAAACTTAATCTAACAACCTACTAACCAAACCCTAACTCACTAAACATTAGCCAAGCTAAACCAACCTAAGGAAGCCTAGGGTTTCTTAACCCAAATCAGTTTTTTTACCATTCACTCACCAAACCAATGAAGCCAATCATCAAACACAACCACTACAAGTTCAATAACACAAGATTAGAACTAACTAGAATGTTTATCATGAAACCCCTAATTCTTTCTTATCTTGACCGAAATTCCAGCAGCAGTAAATCACTAAAATTAACCATTAAACTACTCAATAATCATCACACAACCCATAAAAATGCATAATCACCACAAAAGTGTCACTTTCATAGCTTCAAGATTAAAACCCCAAAACTTAACTTTCAAAAGAGGTGATTTACCTTCAAACAAGCTTTGTAGTTGATCAACCTTCAACAATCAAGTACCCAAGTTAATCCCTTAAGCTCCAACAACAAGATGGAAGGCTAGAAGATGAAGAACTTGAAGGAAAATTTTCTCTTTTCTTTCCTCCTTGGTTCGGCTCCTTTCTCTCTCTCTTTTTAGTTTTATTTTGTTTTTTTCTTATGATAATCTTGCAATCCTATGATATATATAAGATGGTCAAAGTGTAAGAAGATATTTTCTCTCTCCACCAATCACATAAAAGCTCACATTTTTCTCTCAAGCCCTTACACCTTCAACTTTGCATTTGATCAACTCTTGCCCTCAAACATTTGGAACTCTTTCAATTAACTCCATAGGTCATAACTTAATCTAGTCCAAAACATGTAATCACACTTAATTGCTTCACTAATCACCTTCCTATCTTAATCACCTATACTTAAACATACTTTATCCCACATAAAAGCAATTAAATAACAACCTTTTTGTCAAGGGTGAAATTAGGGTTTTAAACCCAACTTAAACTTCTAATACATCATAACACTAAAGGTTTTGCTAGCTTAGGGTTTTCTAACTTTTAAACTCACTTAACCTATATAAAATGGATCAAATCCTATACTTACCTATACTAAAACACACACTAACATAACTAACTTTAATCACCACTCGAACTTATAATTAATACAAAAACTAGGGTTTCAATCCTAACCCCAACTTAGGATTTTCGAAGTAGTCCCAAAACCAAATGTTACCGCACAAATAATGAATATAACCTAATATCAAACTTAAGAACGGACTGGGGCCTCACAATCCTCTCGAAGGTCCTCTTGAGTGCCTGAGCAATTAATAATAAACTATTACACATTATCGCTTAAGACCCCTAATTATCGAAGAAGATTGTATTAGTGAACAATCTAAAAAGATATCACGAAAATGAGCCTTAATTACTCGTAAATCGAGACTCAAAAGTGAGGTTTTAAAATAGAAGAGAAATCTGATTTTTATCTTTGAAATCGAGTGTAAAACGGTCAAGTGGTATCGAAGGAAAAAAGGAGAGTTCTAAAAACTCAATTTCCTTTAAGTTTGAAAATTTCAGATTCGACACGCAATCTTTGAAAAATCGTAACTTACACTCGGTAAGTCCAAAATTGGAAAACTTGGTATCGTTGGAAACTACTTCCAAATTACTAAAAGTTCCTAGGAGGCACTTTTCCATGATTCCAAATGGAAGACATTCAAATTTTGGGTCCAAAATGCTATTTTGGAATACCAAGACAGATTTGGGTTGATTTTTGGCAAAGTTTGGAAATTCGGCAAAATTCACACAATGCGAACTAGCCTCTGAAACTTGGAACCCAATTAGAGTTACAATTAAAGTTTAAAACACAATAAGTGGAACAAGAATCGGAGTTTCGAGAACCAAGATATAGTGGCTCAAAGTTACTGAAATTTCCTCACCAAACAAGGGTTTTCCAGATTTAAAATTGGAACTTTAAGACTTTGGTTGAGCATCGAAATGGACTTGGAAGAGCATAAAATTTGGTAGTATTACCCTACCATATGAGGGCTATTCCTCTATCAATTTTCATACAAATATTCGCACAAAAAGTTGGGTAACAAAGTCGCTAAAGTTCCACGATTTTCTAAGGCAAATCTGCCTTGCACTTTCGTTTTTCTTTTCCCAATCATTTGGCCAATGAAATCTTTTCAAACATGGTCCATTTATGAAAAAAATGTCTAAGAGACATCAAAAAATGTGTTTGATAGGTGATTAACACCAAGAGTTTCGAAATAACAACTCCCAATCAAGATTAGCCATTGACCAGCCCAAATTTAGGGTTTTCAAGCAACAAGGCAGGTTTGAAATTCGGCCATAACTCACTCAATTCAACTTGGAATTGAGCGTAGTTGTTGGATTTGAAAATTACATTCACAAGGCTACAATTTCACAGAAGGAATCGTTTTAAAATTCTGTCCACAACTAGCTCATATTCGAGCATCAATTTGCAGCTCATAACATGCACTCCAGTAAATCAGTGAAACAGGACAGGCATCTTCAAACAATTGGTACGGTTCACTCAGGTGGAATCAGGGGATACATTTTATACCAATGGAAAAATGGAAATATCTAGTTTCTAATGCCACAAACGGCACTCAATTTTAACGTCGGAGCAAAAAGTTATGGTCGATAAAAAATCACTGCCAGAGAGACTCTGGTCACGTTTTCCAGTTTTGGTGAAATTTCGAAGTCTCAACTTTTACCCAACCAAATCAAGTAATTTTTAGAGGAAACTTTCTACACAACCTATATTATACATTTACATCAAAATCAAGTCAATTCGACAACGAAAATTGCACTAAAGGGGCACGGCAAAACAGGGGCAGAACCGTCCCTTTTTCTCATTTCACTCCCTTTGAGTTTTCTTCCACAATACAACTTATATCCACTAGATTAAACACTAATCCAACATAAATAACACCCAATATCATCAAATCAGCTCATCAAGTCCATTGTGGGATTTCATAGAGCCCACTCACAAGATTTCCAAAAATATAGAGCTACCCACATGCATCTATAAGCTGACAAGTTCAATATAACTCATATAAGCCAAGATTCAAGAGGTTGATCATTTGTTACCTCCTTAGATGACTAAAGCAGAAATTTTCGGTCCTTTGAAACTCAAGAAAATCGTGCAAATGAAGCTCCTTTCCTAGCTTGAGTTGATCTCCAAGTGGTTTGCAAGGTGTAGTAAAATTTTGGAGTGATTTGGACAAGAAATGAAGCAAGAAAATGAAGAGCTTTTGGTCTTGTTTCTTCCTTGGGGTGGCCGGCCAGCATGAACAAAGAGAGAGAGTGTGTTTGGCTGATGATGAAGCTTCCTTGAGAAGCTTAAGTGTGTGACCAAAAAGTGCTTCAAAAGTCAATTAGGAATAGTGCGCGTTCGCGAGGGTTTCGTGCTCGTTTTCTCTCAGGTTTGTTTCACTTATGCACTAAACCTCTAATGCACTTCCTTCCATACTATTATTATTCACTCTAAATAGTCTAAAAATAAAGGTCTAAAGTCCCTCGATTAATCGCGCGCGCGAAAACGCGTACTTCCGATTTGTGCACGATAGAGCGAAATATCTAAGGAATTCTTGTAACGATAGTATTACTAACTAATACTTGAGTACTTAAACATAAACATAACTATTTTGTGACTAATGTATGAGTCTTCACTCTCCAAGCTCACTGTATCCTCAAATCGTTTATTGTCTCCAAACGCGTATTCACTATTCTCACTTAACGAGCTTTCAAAAATTAAATTTTTAAACGAGTCATTTTAAAAATATAAGTAAGTCATAGTTCCATGTAATTGGGTCTAAAAAGGTTGAAATAAAATATTCGGAGTAAATGGACAATTAAATATTTAAATAAGCTAGTAATAGGAATTTAAAATAAGTAAATTTTCGAGTCCTCACACCCTCTCCCCCTTAAGAAAATTTCGTGCTCGACATTTACCTTGATCTGCGAACAGGTCTGGATACTTTTCTTGAATTGCTTCTTCGACTTTCCAGGTTGCTTCCTCTATTCCATGATTCCTCCAAAGAACTTTCACCAATGAAATCCGCTTGTTTCTCAATTCTTTCTCCTTACGATCCAAAAGCTTTATTGGTTTCTCATCAATTTCAATACTTTCCGGTTGCAAAATATGAGAAGGGTCTGGGTGATATTTCTTAAGTATGGACACGTGTAAAACGTTGTGAATCCGAGACAAACTTGGTGGCGATTCCAACTTATAGGCCACATTTCCTACACGTTGGATAATCTTGTACGGCCCTACGAATCTCGGTTGTAACTTCTTTCCTTTTCCAGACATTAAACTTGCCTTCAGAGGTGTAATCTTAAGAAATACTTGATCTCCAACCGCAAATTCTAAATCCTTCATTCGGTTATCTGCATAACTCTTCTGACGACCTTGTGCAGTCTGAATCCTTTGCCGTACCAACTTCATCTTTTCATTAGCCTTCTCAATCCAAGGCACGGTAGTCGGGTTTAAGATTTTACGTTCACCTACTTCATCCCAACAAATCGGAGATCTACACTTCCGACCATAAAGTGCTTCATACGGGGCCATTTGAATAGAAAAGTGGAAGCTATTATTATCGGCAAATTCCACCAATGTCAAAAATTTACTCCAACTCTCTCCAAAATCCAAAACGCAAGTCCTTAACATGTCCTCAAGGGTTTGAATCGTCCTTTCAGACTGTCCATCGGTCTGGGGATGGTATATAGTACTGAAGTTCAATCTAGTCCCCAATACTTCTTGCATCTTTTGCCAAAATCTTGAAACAAATCTTGGGTATTACTCAAATAGCAGAAAATGAGCCAATTTGGTTAATATATCAACTATTACCCAAATGGCATCATGACCTCTTTGTGTTCTCGGTAACCCTGATACAAAATTCATGGTGATGTTTTCCCATTTCTACTCGGGTATCTCCAAAGGTTGTAAAAGTCCTGATGGTTTATGATGTTCAGCTTTAACCTATTGACAAACTAAACAGGTCTGGACAAATCGGGCAATCTCCTTCTTCATGCTCTCTCATCAATACAGACTCTTCAAGTCTTGGTACATTTTATTCCCTCCTGGGTGTACCGTGAACTTCGATCGGTGTGCCTCTTCTAAAATTTTCTTCTTAAGCCCTTCATCCTTTGGCACTACTATCCAATTCCGAAATCTCAATATACCATTCGTCCCCAAGTTAAAATCCGACTTTTCTCCATTTTTGACTTTCTCTACCCACCTTTGCACTTCAGGGTCCTTTTCCTGAGTCTCTTTAATATGTCCCAACAAAGTGGAATTCACTACAATATTCCCAAGAATTACTTTCCTCGGTTCAAGTCTAAGATTCCAATAACTAACTTCTTCTAACAAGTGTAATTCCTTAATCATCAATCCGGCCACTTGCACTTGACGACTTAAAGCGTGGGCCACTACATTGGATTTCCCTGGATGGTACTTTATTGTGCAATCATAATCTTCCAAAAATTTCATCCACCTACGTTGCCTCAGATTCAGCTCCTTTTGAGAATACAAATATTTAAGGCTTTTGTGGTCAGTAAAAACCTCAAATGTTACTCCGTACAGGTAATGCCTCCATTTCTTTAAAGCGAACACCACAGCCGCTAACTCCAAGTAGTTTCTTTCATGCGGTTTCAACTTCCTAGAGGCATATGCTATCACTTTATCATTTTACATTAATACACATCCCAAGCCTTCCTTGGAAGCATCTGTGTAGACCACAAAACTATCTTTTCCATTCTATAGAACTGACACAGGCGCGCTTGTTAAACGTCTCTTTAACTCTTGGAAAACTCTCTTCACACTTACGACTCCATATAAATTTCTCACTTTTCTTGGTCAACTTAGTCATGGGTCTAGCAATTCTAGAAAAATCCTTAATGAATCTCCGGTAATACCCTGCTAACCCTATAAAACTTTGAACCTCTGTAGGGTTTTCCGGTCGTTTTCGCTTTGAAACAGCTTCAACTTTGGTTGGATCCACTTTTATCCCATTCTTAGAAATTATGTGACCCAAGAATGTCACTTCTTTTAACCAAAACTCACACTTGCTAAACTTAGCATACAATTGGTGTTCTCTCAGGGTTTGCAAAATAATTCTCAGGTGCTTCTCGTGATCCTTCACATTCTTGGAATATACCAAAATATCATCAATAAAGACCACCATAAATTGGTCCAGATAAGGCTTAAAGACCCTGTGCATCAAATCCATAAATGCCGCAGGTGCATTGGTCAGTCCAAATGGCATTACTGCAAACTCAAAGTGTGCATACCTTGAGTTAAAAGCAGTTTTGGGTATCTCTTTCTCCAAAATCCTCAATTGATAATAACCCTGTCTCAAATCCAACTTCGAGAATACCACTGCCCCTTGCAATTGGTCAAATAATTCATCAATGTAGGGCAACGGGTACTTATTCTTAACGATGACATCATTCAAGCCTCGGTAATCTATGCACAACCTTAAACTCCCGTCTTTCTTCTTAACAAATAAGACCGGGGCTCCCCACGGTGAGTCACTTTCTTTTATAAAACCCCGTTCCAACAAGTCCTGCAATTGTAACTTCAATTTTTTCAACTCAACTGGAGCCATCTGATATGGCGTCTTAGAGATAGGTACTACTCCCGGAGTCACATCAATCTTAAAAGCTATTTCCCTTTCCGGGGGTAAAGACTCTAACTCTTCAGAAAAGACATCTGAGTACTCTTTCACTACAGGCATGTCCTCCGATCTTACTTTATCACTAGGAGTGTTGATTAGAAAAGCCAAATATCCCTGTGCTCCCTTACTTAACATTTTCCTGGCTCGGACTCCTGAGATAAGTGCAGACAAAACTAATCTACCTCTTACATCCAGTTTCAGGGTTGCCTCTTCTAGAACACACAATTCTACTATTTTCGTCTTACAGTTCAATTGGGCATTGTAACGGGCTAACCAGTCCATTCTTAGGATCACATCATACCCCTTAATCGCTAAGCCTATCAGGTTGGCCATTAATTTCCGTTCTCCAATCCATATCTCACAATCCCTATATACCAAGTTAACGATTAGACTTTGATCCCCAGTAGGCGTCCTAACCTCCAAGTCGTAAGGTAATTTAATTGGTTTCAAGTCTATTCCGCCCATGAAATTAGGGTTTACAAAGGAATGTGTCGCACTCGGATCAATTAAAACCCTAGCTAAGCGGTGAAAAATAGGAATCGTACCTTCAACCACCTCAGTCGCATTGGGTATCTGTTAATGGTCCAGTGCATAAACCCTAGCAGATACCTTTGGTTGGCTTCCTCCAGCACTGGTCTGTTTAGAGGTTGACTTTTCAGGTTTTTGGGTGCTACCTCCCACCTTCAGCTTGTTTGGACAAGTCGCGAGTTGGTGCTCGGTACTACTACAAACCAAACACTTCCTAGATTTTCTCCAACAATCATTTTCAGAGTGGTTGGGTTTACCACAGTACCCACAAGTAACTTGAGGGTCACCGCCGAACCACTAGAAAGCACTCCCCTCGCTCGAACCGGTCCACTATGATCTCTTCTGGATAAAACTCCCCTTGAAACTTCAGCAGTCCTTATTCCTCCCATTCCTCTTCCCATTTTGGAAGGCTGTGTATTCTTACTAGTCTGTCCAGAAGTACGACTAGAAAAGTTCTTCTTCCTATTGTGAAAGTCCCTTACTTGCGTTCTCGCACCCTCAATCCTTTGTGCTTTCTCAAGAGGCTCAGTAAATGTAGAGATTTGGGCTGCGGCCAAGCCCTCCTAGATTTTCACATTAAGCCCCTGTACAAATCGTTTTATCCTTCTTCGTTCATTGATCACTAATTCAAGAGCGTACTTAGAAAGCTTAGTTAACTTCCCTTCATACTCAGCCACACTAAGAGTTCCTTGTTTCAACTTAATGAATTCATCCTCCCTCTTCTTTTGGATTAAGGGTGGAAGAAACTTTTCATTAAACTCCCTCGTGAAATTCTCCCAATTCCAATGGGTCTAGGCTCTCTCCCACTTTCCCCTTATCATGTCCCACCAAGCACGAGCCACTCCCTCAAATTGGAAAGTAGCAAAGTTCACTCGTCTATCTTCGACATAGTCTAAGGCGGCGAATATGTTAGTCATCCTCTCTAACCAATTCTCCGCTACCTCAGGGTCAAGTTCACCAGTGAACTTAGGCGGGTTAAATTTCAGGAACCTCTCTAAGACTCTATCCTCCCCTCTATCCTGTCCCCCAGTTTGATTAAGTTGTCCAGGACCCTGCCTTTCAGCTAAATGGTCAAGGATATCAGTCATCCTATTAATGGCAGTAGCCACTTGATTTCCCTCTACATTTTCTTGTCCATGGGTCGGTCCAGTTGCTGATCCCTGGTCATCCCTATGAGGTTGGGCCTGTCTAGTCCTTCGCCCACGGCCTTGACCACTCCTTCGTCCTTCCATTATCCTAGGTATGCCTAGTGCAAGAAGTAAATCAATTATGCGGGGGAAATACTTAAACAAAGATCAATCATGGAAAACATTGGAACTAACAATAATTTACATTAATTATCATGTCAAGATCCATACAATTTGCAAGTTATGAGGGAAATCACAAAAATATAACACGTAATTGCCACAAGAGTACTTTTAGTCACGTAAGACTAAAGTAAAATCAAGTGCCTCAAAAGTACGCCACACAGTCATACAAAATACAATGGCCTCAACACTAGCATCACCCCAACTAATCCTAACTATACCAGTCAAAAGGGTCAATCAGTCTAGACCTAGTCCACAGTAGGACTACCGGGGGGAATCTCCTTCTCAGGATCCTCCTCCTGAACCGGGCTCTGGGCAATATCCATCACCCCATCAATCATCATAGTGGCATCGGCCAAGATCCCGGAAGTCCGATCACGGACCACCTCTCCTACTCTAGCAAGTCGGGCCCTAGCCCTCTGAAACTCCTCACGAGTGACCTCAGCAGTAGCTACCTCGCTAGCTAGTACCTCATCAATCTCAGCGATCCTCTCACCCTGAGCACTGACAATGTTCCTCAGCTCATCCACATCCTCCTGTAAATCTCGGTTGAGGTTCACCAACTGACGACGCTCGTCGTCCAAAGTTAACACAAGGTGGTTTGGGTAGGCAAAAGTCAACCTACACGAACATCGAGGGTATCTAGTGGAGGGTGAATAACGTACTCGAGCTCCTTCACCCAAAGCTCGGTAGTAAATAGGCCTAGGAGGCTCTACATGACCATTAGCAAAGCCATTCTCATTAGCTGCGAGGGTCCCATCTCCATTATCCATCCCTGCAAAACAATCACACTTTTCAGGTTAGAAACTTAGTCACTAGTTCGCTCAGATATCACTTAAGGTATGACTAACTTAGTCACTAACTTACCCAGGTATGACTTAATCATCCTATCTCAAATCTTAAGGGTAAGGTTTCTAGTATATCTCCCAAATAGATCTCTAACCTAGCGCTCTGATACCAACTGTGACGCCCCCACTTCTCCCTAAGGCGAACCAAAGGGTATCCGCGGGATGCCTGCCCAGCTCTCGCCAAGATTCGGTACAATTCCCGTTCAAGCTTATTACAATACTAGTTATCACGACAAGACAAAGTAAGAAAGATAAGTCGCTTCCGTAAATAACATTAAAACTTACACCACTAGTTCCAAAAATATATCAATCATCCAACTCTTACATTGGTTCCCAAAAGATACATAAATTCCCAAAATATACAACAGCTACAATGTCTAGTCAATTACATTTGGAACCTTAACACAAAAGTACAACAGAAAGGTTTCTTCGAGTCTCACTCCACGTCCATTCCTATTAAGGAAAACAAATCTATGGGGTGAGCAATCGCTCGTGGGGCCAAAAAACACACATGCAAGCATGTTGTCCAAATAACAATCCCAAATCACAAGAAAAAAGATACTAATCGAGTAACTAACAATTCAAGTGAAATATAAATAGAAACAATTCAAGGATATGGTAGCTCTCAGGAGCTAAGTTCCATTTGCTTTGGGAGATCTCAATCGTATACCTTTCCGTGGTGACTCTCTGTCAGCCGGGTCGGTATTTCCAATCCGTAGACTCCACTTTACTTCACATGTCCTTCACATTACAACCCCCTACCAGGCCCGAACAACGATAAAGGCGCTACTGCACGAGTAGGCCAAGCAAGATCTCTCCAATAGATCAAACTTATCATGTTATTCTCACGGCTCACCGAGGTTCCCGACCAAGCCCCTGCCGGCTCGAGTCCCAAGGTCGGCTTATGAGTTTGGGTGTCCCTTATGTAATGTGACGCCCCGAAAAGTATAAGTGTGAGAACCCGTACTTTTCCCATTTTCTAGGGTTTTATTTATTTAATGGCTTGTTTTCTGCGTTTTCTTTAGTAGGGAAATTTTCTAGACATTTTTAAGGAGCAGATATAGTTTTTGGATGATTTTTCTAGTATCAAATAGGTTTTGAGAAATTAAGAGTGTATACCGGATGTGGGACCCACTAGGGCGAAAAGTTCTGAAAAATTCGACCAATTAGGTTAAGTTCCGGATACTGGGTGAAATTTATCAGGTGTTAAGAGATAATTAGAGGTGGTGAAGTGATTGATGTGAGAGGGAAAAAGAAGGATAGGAATGCATTAATGAAGTGACAAGTGTCACCTTAAGAGTGGTGGTCACTTATTTGACTTTTTGACCTTTCTTACCAATTGATTAAATATCTCAAAATTACCACAAAAATCACTTTTTTCTTCACCATTGTGGCCGGCCCTCTCTAGCTAAGAAGAAAGAAAAAATCTCCAAGATTCTTGCTTCCATCTTGCTTGAGTGTAATCATCCAACCATTTGATCTTGTTTCTACTCCATAAAATCTCTCCATTTGGTACTAGAAAGTGATTTGGTGAAGTGTTTAAGGAAGCTAAGGTGTCCAACAACTCTCCCTCTCTTGTTTACTAGGTGAGTGGTGATTGAACTTCCTCCTACACTTAATGAAGCTTAAGTTGTGCTTAGTGGTAGCTAAAGTGCTGAAATTTGTGGTTTATTTCTTGGTTTGAGATGAATTGGTGAAGTTTTCAATTTATTGATGAATTTTCTGGTTTAATATGAATGTGATGTTGTGGCTATCTTTGATGATGGGAATTGATGTTTAAGGACTCTAGTAGGTGTCTATGATAGATAATTGTAATCAATTTTGGGTTTGGAAGGAATTTGAGAAAGTTAGGGTTTCATAACCCCCTTTCTGTCCGGTTTTGTATCGTATGGTTAGAGGCCGAATTGGCCTTGGCTCAAAACATGAAAGTTGTAGGTATTGATGTTTTAAGGGTTTCTGTAAAATTTCAGGTCAATTGGAGTAGTGTAGAATGAGATAACCCGAAATTACTATTGCTGTTCTGGGTTCATCAGGATGTTAGAACTGTGTCTGAAATGGGTTGTTTTGACTGGAATTGTTTTGGATTTGGGTGTTGAGGTCTTCTGATGAAATGTAGCTTGATGTCCTAGCTACCATATGCCTTTGGAATTTCTGCATTTGGACCTGTTTAGACTGAGTTGTACTGATTACAGCATAGTGTAATTTATAAACCTGCAATTACGGTTCTGGTTTGGTATTTTGCATATTTGACCTAGTTGTGCTGGGAATTGGACTGAGTGACCTTCTACATTGTTGTAGCCCTGTTCCTTAGCTTCGAAACGGTGGGTCTTGTACCTTCATCCGACCATCGTAGTGCCTTTGGTACCATTACCGCAGAATGACGTCAAAACTGTTTTTCTGGTTTTGAGCTTAACTTTCATTTCCGGACTTTTCCCTAGCTTGACTTGTACTAGTACTACTTGGAGCTTGCTGAATGCTTATTGGATGAACTTGTTGTTGTGTGTGTACCTTTGGGTTGGAATGAGGAAATAATGAAGCCATGATGGCTGGAAAAGTTAGCAAATTCAGGGGAAGTGCTGTCCGAACTTTTAAAGGATTTGTTTGCATTGAGTTTGTGATCGAAGACTTGGATTTGAGCAAGGCAATGTTATATGCTGGATGGTTTCTGAGCCATGGAGGTGAGTGACCCTAAACTATTTCCAAAGTACTTGTGAAACGTTTCTTGCATTATTTACTTTTGAACTGTTTTCTTGCATATCATGCGTGCTTATATGAGAGCGTTCCTTGTTTGATATATTTCCTTGACTAATTGGCTTGTTATTATGGATTGATAATGTATTAAGTGCTTTCAATGATTGTTAAAACGAGTTTTCTGGGCGAGTGTGTACTTTATCGCACTCAACCTAAATAAATGTGAAATTTTCATGATTAATGATTAAATGCTACTTGCGCATGAATGTAAGCCTTTTTGGGCTGAACTGGCCATTGCCCCTTGTTACCGGTCGTCTCGAGCCAGAAGCGGACTCGGTCGGGCGATTAGGGACCTGGGTGAACGTTTGGTATACTCGAGTATTACCTTTGTAGGTTGGTGGAGGTTGGTGGAAAATGATGCAATTTCAAATGAAAAAAAAAAGGAAATGACAGGAGAACGAACGTATCTTTTCATGAATGTTACTATCGCTTTCCATTGTACATGTTTCTTGAATTATTGATACTCCATATTAATGTTTTGTAAATGTTGTAATTGTTTCTGGACATATCATTTGATTTATGACATCATTGAAAAGAAATATTGTTAAACCGATTTGATTACTGATTTTCTGGTTACTCGCTGAGCTTCTAGCTCACCCCAAAAATATTTTATTCCCCTCCACAGGGCTCAAAGCGAAGGAAGGCTTGTAGTACTTGTGCGCATGTTTGGATGGCCTTTATGTTGTACAGTTTGGATTTGGAATCATTTTATGTATAGTTGGGAATTGTTTCCGCTTCACTTTTGACATGTAATTATTGGAGAATGTGATGTAATATTTGAGATTTATCTTGTAATCTGTTTGAGGAATGTAGTGAACGACTGAGTCCCGGCGAGAGCTGGGCAGGCGGCCCGCCGAAGCCTCTGGTTCGCCTTAGGGGGAGGTGGGGCTGTCACATGTAACATTTGTGAGTCGATGAGATTCACTCCACGATGTATGCAGCCATAGCATACTATTCCATGTCATTCAAGCATTCAATACATTCAATCATTCATTTCATTTCAAGCAAGTCATTCATGAGTTATTCATTTCAAATGAGAACGAGTGCGGTAAAGTACACACTCAACTCCATTTTCAAAATTTTCGATCGACAATAACAATTGAACATGTATCACGTTCCAATAATTGTAACTATTCATGCACTTGACACTCACCAAGTAACTCAAGAAGTAAAGTACACTTGAGGGTTCAGGCATCCACCGTGGGATCCTCTCGAAGGTCCTCTTGAGTGCCTGAGCAATTAATAATAAACTATTACACATTATCGCTTAAGACCCCTAATTATCGAAGAAGATTGTACTAGTGTACAATCTAAGAAGATATCACGAAAATGAGCCTTAATTACACGTAAATCGAGGCTCAAAAGTGGGGTTTTAAAAAACAAGAGAAATCTGATTTTTATCTTTGAAATCGAGTGTAAAAAGGTCAAGTGGTATCGAAGGAAAAATGGAGAGTTCTAAAAACTCAATTTCCTTTAAGTTTGAAAATTTCAGATTCGACACGCAATCTTTGAAAAACCGTAACTCACACTCGGTAAGTCCAAAATTGGAAAACTTGGTACCGTTGGAAACTAGTTCCAAAGTACTAAAAGTTTCTAGAAGGTACTTTTCCATGATTCCAAATGGAAGACATTCAAATTTTGTGTCCAAGATGCTGTTTTGGAATAGACAGATTTGGGTTGATTTTCGGCAAAGTTTGGAAATTCGGTAAAATTCACACAATGCGAACTAGCATTTGAAATTTGGAACTCAACTAGAGTTACAATCAAAGTTTAAAACACAATAAGTAGAACAAGAATCGGAGTTTCGAGCACCAAGATATAGCGGCTCAAAGTTACTGAAATTTCCTCACCAAACAAGGGTTTTCGATATTTAAAATGGGAACTTTAAGACTTTAGTTGAGCATCGAAATGGACCTGGAAGGGCATAAAATTTGATAGTATTACCCTACCATATGAGGGCTATTCCTATATCAATTTTCATGCAAAAAATCGCACGGAAAGTTGGGTAACAAAGTCGCTAAAGTTCCACGATTTCCTAAGGCAAATCTGCCTTGCACTTTCGTTTTTCTTTTCTCAATCATTTGGCCAATGAAATCTTTTCAAACATGGTCCATTTCTAAAGAAAATGTCTAAGAGACATCAAAAAATGTGTTTGATAGGTGATTAACACCAAGAGTTTCGAAATAACAACTCCCAATCAAGATTAGCCATTGACCAGCCCAAATTTAGGGTTTTCAAGCAACGAAGCAGGTTTGAAATTCGGCCATAACTCACTCAATTCAACTTGGAATTGAGCGTAGTTGTTGGAGTTGAAAATTACATTCACAAGGCTACAATTTCATAGAAGGAATCTTTTTAAAATTCTGTCCACAACTAGCTCATATTCGAGCATCAAGTTGCAGCTCATAACATGCACTGCAGTAAATTCGTGAAACAGGACAGGCATCTTCAAACTATTGGTACGGTTGACTCAGGTGGAATCAGGGGATACATTTTATACTGATGGAAAACTGAAAATGTCTAGTTTCTAATACCACAAACGGCACTCGATTTCGACATCGGAGAAAAAAGTTATGGTCGATACAAAATCACTGCTGGAGAGACTCTGGTCACATTTTCCAGTTTTGGTGAAATTTCGAAGTCTCACCTTTTACCCAGTCAAATCAAGTAATTTTTTGAGAAAACTTTCTACACAACCTATATTACACATTTACATCAAAATCAAGTCAATTGGACA
This sequence comes from Coffea arabica, assembly GCF_036785885.1. Lineage (NCBI taxonomy): Eukaryota > Viridiplantae > Streptophyta > Magnoliopsida > Gentianales > Rubiaceae > Coffea > Coffea arabica. Next base: position 33,822,967 of record NC_092321.1, read on the forward strand.
ACAAAAATTGCACTAAAGGGGCACGGCAAAACAGGGGCAGAACCGTCCCCTTTTCTCATTTCACTCCCTTTGAGTTTTCTTCCACAATACAACTTATATCCACTAGATTAAGCATTAATCCAACATAAATAACACCCAATATCATCAAACCAGCTCATCAAGTCCATTGTGGGATTTCATAGAGCCCATTCACAAGATTTCCAACAATATAGAGCTACCCACATGCATCTATAAGCTTACAAGTTCAATATAACTTATATAAGCCAAGATTCAGGAGGTTGATCATTTGTTACCTCCTTAGATGACTAAAGCAGAAATTTTCGGTCCTTTGAAACTCAAGAAAACCGTGCAAATGAAGCTCCTTTCCTAGCTTGAGTTGATCTCCAAGTGGTTTGCAAGGTGTAGTAAAATTTTGGAGTGATTTGGACAAGAAATGAAGCAAGAAAATGAAGAGCTTTTGGTCTTGTTTCTTCCTTGGGGTGGCCGGCCAGCAAGAACAAAGAGAGAGAGTGTGTTTGGCTGATGATGAAGCTTCCTTGAGAAGCTTAAGTGTGTTGCCAAAAAGTGCTTCAAAAGTCAACTTGGAATAGTGCACGTTCGCGCCCGTTTTGGGCTCGTTTCCTCTCGGGTTTGTTTCACTTGTGCACTAAACCTCTAATGCACTTCCATCCATACTATTATTATTCACTCTAAATAGTCTAAAAATAAAGGTCTAAAGTCCCTCGATTAATCGCGCGCGCGAAGACGCGTACTTCCGATTTGTGCGCGATAGAGCGAAATTTCTAAGGAATTCTTGTAACGATAGTATTACTAACTAATACTTGAGTACTTAAACATAAAAATAATTATTTTCAGACTAATGTATGAGTCTTCACTCTCCAAGCTCACTGTATTCTCAAATCGTTTATTGTCTTCATGTGAAGACTTGCAATTTCCTAATATTTTTCTCAAAAAAAATGCCCTTTTATTTGGAAATTATTCATTTATTATAGCCCTACTATCCAATCATTCCACAATAAGTGCAAATGAACTTAGAAAGTAGGGTTTCACTTTTCGTTTTCAAGGTGGAGCAAGTTAGGGTTTTCACGTGTATCCGTAGTGTAATTATCCGGTACGGAGCGAGAATCAAATTTGGTACTTAAGAGTGACTTTTAGGTGAGAAATAATATGTGATTAGAAGCAATGATAAAAAGTTAGTGAATAGGAAGTAAAAACCCTAGTATGTGTGATTTAAGGAAAAACGGTGCGAACCGACGTGTACCGTGCACTACCAATTGAACACACTACTTGATCACCACTTTCTTACCATACAAGCTCATTAATATTTGAGCAAAATATCCCTCATTTCCAGCTTGCTTTGGCCGAAAATGTTGACCAAAAATTGCAAGGAAAAGAAAAAAAAATGAGTGGAAATTGGAGTGACACTTGTTGGCCAACTAAGGGCCTTGACCAAGACCAATTGTCTTGCCTTCTTATCACCTTGGAGCTGCCTTTCTTGTTCATTTTTCTGTTGCTTTGGCCGAGAGAGAGGGAGAGAAAAAACAAGGGAGAGCTGCACCATTTCACCTTGAGTTTGATGTATTAAGTGAGGAAACAAGAAACTAAACCGATTAAAACCTTCCTTGAGTGTTTAACTAGTGGTGTGTTGGTGAAATTTTGGAACGAAACGCTAGGGTTGCTCTTGGTAGTCACTTTAGCAAGGTAATAATGCTGATTTCCCCATTTCTTACTCTTGATCTTGTTTAATTTGGCATAGCACCTTAAATTTGTGGTGGATGATAATTATTATAATGATTTGGGTGGATATAGTGTATGTTTTCTTGAGTTATATGAGTTAGGATTTGAAGGAATTTCTGCCTATACTTTCTCTATGGATAGTATATGTTGTATCTAAGCTTATATAAGAGGTTGTGGCGGTGATTGAGGCAAGAAATGAAGAAAGTTTCCTTTGAAAATGAAAAATTCCAGATTTCTGGAAAATTTGACTTCAGTTCTGTCCGGTTTCCGTGCACTATGTTAGATGCCGAATTAGGCTTAGCATAAAACATGAAAGTTGTAGAGAATGATGTTTTATAGATGGCTCCAAAATTTCAACTCAAGCAGAGCAAATTATCCTGTGAAACGACCAAAATACCCTCGCTGCCCTAGGATGTTTCCAGTGATCCGTTCTAGACAGTTCATCTAGTTGACTGTGTCTATTCACTATGATCCGTGCTGATTTAGCTATTTTCCAAAACATGAAAGTTTTAGTACTCTGTCTTTGCTTTTCAACCCTCAAATAACGCCTTAAACGGACTTTGGTAGCCTGATATATGGCCATTTAAATGTAGTACGGTTAACTAGCTAGTTAGTTGGAAGTTGGTTCTGTGAATTGGGAATTTGACTAGGTTACACTGGAAATTTAACTAAGTGATCTTCATGAAAGTTGTAGGCCTTTGTCTTAGCTTCGAAACGGTATAAGTTTCAGCCGAATCCAATAAGTGTAACCTTGGATGTGTCCATTCCGTAAAAACCCGTCAAATCTGTCTCTTGTTAAATTTCATTTCCGCACTTGTTATTAGTTTGATTTTGTCCTTGTATTGTCTTGAGCCTATTGAACGGCAATTGAAATAAGATTGTTCTGTGTGTACCTTTGGGTTTGAATGAGGAAAATAATGAAGCCATAAATGGCTGGAAAATTAGGTAAACACAAAGGGTATGCTACCCAAATTTACGCTCGAGGACTAGAGAAATACACTTGCGACTTGGGTAAAGTTGATAAATGAATATCACTTGAACCATCTAGGACTTTTGCTACTTTGGTTATCGAGGGTTATACGTTAGAACCTAGCCGAACTTGTACCCTTAGGAAAAGTGGTAATAATCACTATAAATCCGTTTTCCTTGCACTTTCGACTCAAAAGTTATTTCCAAGTATACATGTTACAAAATTTTTCAGTTTGAAAAGCGAGCAACTGTTTCACGACTATTCTCCAAGTGAAGTTCAATTTCTTGATTCTTATTGAACGAAACGTCTAAGTTTCGAACTTTAGTCGACTTTCAAAGTTCTTAAATCACGTTTTATTGCAGATTTGGACTCCAAACCCGGGGTTCCACCCAGACGAGAACACTTAAAGCACTACTTTGGTAAGTGCTTCCAAATATCTGATTGAACTTGATATTTGTGATTTATCTTTGACCAATGTGATTACATGATATATAAAAGATTTGCTCGGGTAAGGGTGTATTTTATCGCGCTTGCCCTAACAAGAATTGTACTTGTTTACCGATTTCACTTGACTTGCTCTACATGCATATGAATTATATCTTGCCTGGAATTCCAGAAACCTGGTGGGTAGTTAATCGAGTCAAGCCGGCAAGGGCCTGGTCGATTAGATAACGAACCCTGGGTAACTAGTAATGTCGAGTGGAGTGTTATCTCCTCAGCTAATCGGTATACTCGAGTATTACCATCCGTGTTGCGTGTGGCGTGCGGGCCCGGATAAGGGGGTTGATCGGTGAACGGAGACTGGCATGAAGTGGGATTGTAATGATCCCACATCGGCTAGGGAGGAAGTCCTGGGATTGCTTTAATAGCCTATAGTGGTCTCTCCCACCTGACCGAGGCCTTTTGGAGGGGTGCTGGGCTTCTTGACCTGCGGGCTTGGGCTCTTCACTTGTTGTGGGTATAACCCCACCTCCAGGAACAAAACCCACGGCCCAATGGGGTGGTTAACTGTGGGACAATATTGGTCAGGGGCGTTACAGTGGTATCAGAGCCGACTTCCGACCCCGGTGTGCCAGCGAGGACGCTGGGTCTCCTAAGGGGGGTGGATTGTAATGATCCCACATCGGCTAGGGAGGAAGTCCTGGGGCTGCTTTAATAGCCTATAGTGGTCTCTCCCACCTGACCGAGGCCTTTTGGAGAGGTGCTGGGCTTCTTGACCTGCGGGCTTGGGCTCTTCACTTGTTGTGGGTATAACCCCACCTCCAGGAACAAAACCCACGGCCCAATGGGGTGGTTAACTGTGGGACAATATTGGTCAGGGGCGTTACAGGGATTTTCTTTCTGGACTAGTTATTACTTGAAAGTTGACGGAGTGTCAACTACCAATCGATCAAGCTGGGATGGAGCCGAGACATGAGGCACTGTATCCTTACATGTGAACATGATCCATATATTTCTTGACTACCTGAAGTATTATCTCTTTGATTGGACTTGTTTGCTCGCTATTTCACTATTACACTGTTATTACTTTATTTGATGGCCAATTTGATATTTGAAACTTCATTGAGTTTTGGCTCACTCCGTTAGTTTTATTTTCCTTACAGGGGTACGAGCGAGGCGTGAGACGTGTAAAGACTAGCGTAGTCTAGTTATTTTGACTTTTGACTTGTACTCGCGCTATTACTCGAATAGAATATTTTGTACTTGGATTGTATATACTTTGATCCAGTTTGGGTATACGGAGGCTTTGTACCTTGATTTTACATCGATGTAAATTATAAGCTTGAATTGCGATGTTATTTATGGTCCTCGGATGTATGCACGTGATACGAGTGAGTGAGTCCTGACGAAAGTTGGGCAGGCGGTCCGTCGAACCCTTTGGTATGCTTTAGGGGAAGGTGGGGTCGTCACAGGTGGTATCAGAGCCTAGGTTGTGAATTGATCGGGATAGATTGAGTGCTTGACATGATAGGCTAGGGTTTTATCCTTGAGTTTAGCTTTTAGCCTTGTTTTCTACGTCTCCTGTACTTACCTTGCAATGTTATTTGCAAACTTAGGTGATGGCGGGTACTGATGCATCTGGGAGTGTTGGGCCGTCTCAGCCCGTACCTACTGACGTTCCTATTGACGAGCCACATCTGGAGGGGCCCGTCTGTCGCATGATCACGTATCAGGAGAGCCCCGGTGGGCCAGTGCAGCAGTGGTCCCCAGCGCGCAAGATCCGACGCTGCGACTGCTGGAAGACCTACTCCTACCCTGATCGAGTAGTGCTCGCAGTGGATGACGAGCGGAGACGATTGGGTAGCGCCAATCGTAGGTGCTATTCGGAGATAGAGCGTCTCCAGGCAACTCTCCAAGACCAGGGAGCTAGGATCCGAGAGCTGGAGGCCTCGATTTTGGAGGAGCAGCAGCGGACCGATGCTTTCCGCGAGCAGGCTCAGACGGCGACTGGACGCCTTATGCGAGTAGTTGAGGATATCAGTGACCGGACCGGCCATATCCTGACCGAGTGCGAGGCACTGGTGGATGATGTGATACAGGACTTGGCCGAGGAGGGTCAAGTGCCTGTAGCCCCTGACGTTCCTGGTGCTCCGGAGGAGGATCCTGAGGAGGACCCGGAAGAGGATCCTGAGGAGGAGCCGGAGGAGGATCCTTTGCCCCACATCGATGAATTGTTTGATCAGTTACAAGGGGCGGTGGTGTTTTCTAAATTGGATCTTCGACAAGGGTACTATCAATTGAGAATTAGAAATGAGGATGTGCCAAAAACGGCGTTTAACACTCGATATGGGCATTTTGAGTTTTCGGTAATGCCTTTTGGCTTAACCAATGCCCCAGTAGCGTTCATGGATTTAATGCATCGAGTGTTTAAACCTTACTTGGATAGGTTTGTAGTGGTGTTTATTGATGATATTCTAGTATATTTGAAGTCAAGGGGGGAGCATGAACAACACTTGCGAATAGTGCTGCAAACCCTAAGAGAGCACCAATTGTTCGCTACGTTCAGCAAATGTGAATTTTGGCTAGAAAAAGTGGCGTTCCTAGGTCATATAATTTCAAAAGATGGGCTTGCTATAGACCCGATGAACGTGGAAGCTGTAGCCAAATGGAAGCGACCAGAGAATCCCACAGAGGTGCGAAGTTTTCTAGGTTTAGCAGGGTACTACCGCCGATTTATAAAGAACTTCTCGAGAATTGCGGGACCCTTAACTAACTTGACAAAGAAACAAGGAAAGTACATCTGGGATGTTAAGTGTGAGAGTAGTTTCCAAGAACTTAAGAAGCAATTGATTATGGCTCCAGTTTTAGCTTTGCCCAATGGGAACGATAGTTACACGGTTTATACCGATGCTTCAAAAGAGGGGCTAGGGTGCGTGTTGATGCAAAATAGGAATGTGATTGCCTATGCGTCTCGAAAGTTAAAACCTCATGAGCAGAACTATCCAACCCATGACTTGGAGCTTGCAGCTGTTGTGTTTGCCTTGAAAAACTGGCGACATTATCTATATGGTGTGACTTTTGAGGTATATACGGATCACAAGAGCCTTAAGTATCTGTTTTCTCAGAAGGAGCTAAATCTAAGACAACGTCGGTGGGTGGAGTTCTTAGAAGATTATGATTGCACGATTAACTACGTGACAGCCCCACCTCCCCCTAAGGCGAACCAAAGGGTTCGGCTGACCGCCTGCCCAGCTCTCGCCGGGACTCAGTCGATCACTTCCATCCTCGAGCAAAAACCAGATCCAGCCCGTACGAAAAATATGGCAATGATCCAAAAACTTAAACGACTTATCTACATTACCATCTCAAAAGAAGTACAACCGTCGAATATACAAAGGTTCCAAATCCACCATACAACCAGCCCGTGCCAAGCACTAGGGCGAGAACCATTACAAGAAAAATCAAAAGCTAGACCAGCTAGTCTATACAGATCTCTCGTCCTTGCGTGCCTTCCCCTGTTAAGGAAAACAAAACTAAAGGGATGAGCTAAAAGCTCAGTGAGGTTCCGAACACATAATAAAACAATCAATCCAATACACTAACATGGCATATCACTACTTCACGAAACATTTACAATGGAAAGCGATAAAACATTCATGAAAAGGATACGGCTCACAGGGAGCAATTCATTCGATCATTCATTCGTTCTCCTGACATTTCCCCTTATTCCTCCAATCATTTGAAAATTTCATTTTTGTAAATAAACCCTTGTTCGTTCGTTCATTCGTTCATTTCATTCACCCCAATCAATCCAATACACTAACATGGCATATCACTACTTCACGAAACATTTACAATGGAAAGCGATAAAACATTCATGAAAAGGATACGGCTCACAGGGAGCAATTCATTCGATCATTCATTCGTTCTCCTGACATTTCCCCTTATTCCTCCAATCATTTGAAAATTTCATTTTTGTAAATAAACCCTTGTTCGTTCGTTCATTCGTTCATTTCATTCACCCCCTCCTGGAAATTGGCCAGGCTCCACCAACCTACAAGGTAATACTCGAGTATACCAAAACGTTCACCCAGGTCACCTAATCGCCCGACCGAGTCCGCTTCTGGCTCGAGTCGATCGGTAACAAGGGGCAATGGCCAGTTCAGCCAAAAAGGCTTACATTCATGCGAAACTAGTATTTCAATCATTAAATCCTTGAAAATTGCACAGGTATTTAGGTCGAGTGCGAAAAAGTACACACTCGCCTATAAAGCTAGTTTTAGAAATTGGAAATCATTAAAAGCACTTAACACGTTATCACTCAAGAATACAAGTTATGAAGTCAAGGAGCATTTAACAAACAAGGAACACTCACCTAACTATGCAAAATAACGTGCAAAATATCCTTCTGGATAGAATCCTTAATCACCGAGAAAACCTAAGATTCAACGAGAAAGAATATAGCACAACCAATTAGGTGAAATCGAAGAAACCCATAAATGATGAGTAAAGTGCATAAAAAATAACTTTAAAGTGAAACGGGGCATTTGGACTGATGGTCGGAAATATCTAGGGTTTCATAAACCAAACGCAAAACTAAACTAAAAGGGAAATTTTGCGGCAAAAAGCACTTGGACCAAAACTAGCCTTCAAGTAAAATTTCGGCAGCAAATCCCTCGTGTTTACCTATTTTTCAGCCATTAACGGCTTCATATTTCCTCAAATCAATCCTAACATCTCATACAAATAATTTCATCTCCAAAAGCCGTTCACTAGGCTTAAAGTCATTCAAGTACAAAATTTAGCTAGGAAATGACCGGATATGAAAGTCAAGCCCTAAACTATTCAAATAAACAAAATAAGACTCGATTACAAGTCATAAACCAATGCCAAATATTACCACAATAGGGCTCCATAAGCATACATAAGCATTAGAGGAAACCAGAAAAATCCGGAAATGGAACGCGCTTTAACCCTGAAAAAAATAGTTTTTGACGTCATTTTGCGGTAATGGCACCAAAGGCACTACGATTATCGGATGAAGGTCCAAGACCCACCGTTTCGAAGCTAAGAGATAGGGCTACAATATTACAGAAGGTCACTCAACCCAGTTTCGAGTGTAACCAGGTCAAAAATGCAAGATACTACACCAGAATCACAAAAACAGATTCACAGAACGCATTCTAGCAGAAACATCATAAGGAGCAGATATAGTTTTTCGATGATTTTTCTAGTATCAAATAGGTTTTGAGAAATTAAGAGTGTATACCGGATGTGGGACCCACTAGGGCGAAAAGTTCTGAAAAATTCGACCAATTAGGTTAAGTTCCGGATATTGGGTGAAATTTATCAGGTGTTAAGAGATAATTAGAGGAGGTGAAGTGATTGATGTGAGAGGGAAAAAGAAGGATAGGAATGCATTACTGAAGTGACAAGTGTCACCTTAAGAGTGGTGGTCACTTATTTGACTTATTTGACTTTTTTGACTTTTTGACTTTTTGACCTTTCTTACCAATTGATTAAATATCTCAAAATTACCACAAAAATCACTTTTTTCTTCACCATTGTGGCCGGCCCTCTCTAGCTAAGAAGAAAGAAAAACTCTCCAAGATTCTTGCTTCCATCTTGCTTGAGTGTAATCATCCAACCATTTGATCTTGTTTCTACTCCATAAAATCTCTCCATTTGGTACTAGAAAGTGATTTGGTGAAGTGTTTAAGGAAGCTAAGGTGTCCAACAACTCTCCCTCTCTTGTTTACTAGGTGAGTGGTGATTGAACTTCCTCCTACACTTAATGAAGCTTAAGTTGTGCTTAGTGGTAGCTAAAGTGCTGAAATTTGTGGTTTATTTCTTGGTTTGAGATGAATTGGTGAAGTTTTCAATTTATTGATGAATTTTCTGGTTTAATATGAATGTGATGTTGTGGCTATCTTTGATGATGGGAATTGATGTTTAAGGACTCTAGTAGGTGTCTATGATAGATAATTGTAATCAATTTTGGGTTTGGAAGGAATTTGAGAAAGTTAGGGTTTCATAACCCCCTTTCTGTCCGGTTTTGTATCATATGGTTAGAGGCCGAATTGGCCTTGGCTAAAAACATGAAAGTTGTAGGTATTGATGTTTTAAGGGTTCCTGTAAAATTTGAGGTCAATTGGAGTAGTGTAGAATGAGATAAGCAGAAATTACTATTGCTGTTCTGGGTTCATCAGGATGTTAGAACTGTGTCTGAAATGGGTTGTTTTGACTGGAATTGTTTTGGATTTGGGTGTTGAGGTCTTCTGATGAAATGTAGCTTGATGTCCTAGCTACCATATACCTTTGGAATTTCTGCATTTGGACCTGTTTAGACTGAGTTGTACTGATTACAGCATAGTGTAATTTGTAAAGCTGCAATTACGGTTCTGGTTTGGTATTTTGCATATTTTACATAGTTGTGCTGGGAATTGGACTGAGTGACCTTCTACATTATTGTAGCCCTGTTCCTTAGATTCGAAACGGTGGGTCTTGCACCTTCATCCGACCATCGTAGTGCCTTTGGTACCATTACCGCAAAATGACGTCAAAACTGTTTTTCTGGTTTTGAGCTTAACTTTCATTTCCGGACTTTTCCCTAGCTTGACTTGTACTAGTACTACTTGGAGCTTGCTGAATGCTTATTGGATGAACTTGTTGTTGTGTGTGTACCTTTGGGTTGGAATGAGGAAATAATGAAGCCATGATGGCTGGAAAAGTTAGCAAATTCAGGGGAAGTGCTGTCCGAACTTTTAAAGGATTTGTTTGCATTGAGTTTGTGATCTAAGACTTGGATTTGAGCAAGGCAATGTTATATGCTGGATGGTTTCTGAGCCATGGAGGTGAGTGACCCTAAACTATTTCCAAAGTACTTGTGAAACGTTTCTTGCATTATTTACTTTTGAACTTTTTCTTGCATATCATGCGTGCTTATATGAGAGCGTTCCTTGTTTGATATATTTCCTTGCCTAATTGGCTTGTTATTATGGATTGATAATGTATTAAGTGCTTTCAATGATTGTTAAAACGAGTTTTCTGGGCGAGTGTGTACTTTATCGCACTCAACCTAAATAAATGTGAAATTTTCATGATTAATGATTAAATGCTACTTGCGCATGAATGTAAGCCTTTTTGGGCTGAACTGGCCATTGCCCCTTGTTACCGGTCGTCTCGAGCCAGAAGCGGACTCGGTCGGGCGATTAGGGACCTGGGTGAACGTTTGGTATACTCGAGTATTACCTTTGTAGGTTGGTGGAGGTTGGTGGAAAATGATGCAATTTCAAATGAAAAAAAAAGGAAGTGACAGGAGAACGAACGTATCTTTTCATGAATGTTACTATCGCTTTCCATTGTACATGTTTCTTGAATTATTGATACTCCATATTAATGTTTTGTAAATGTTGTAATTGTTTCTGGATTTATCATTTGATTTATGACATCATTGAAAAGAAATATTGTTAAACCGATTTGATTACTGATTTTCTGGTTACTCGCTGAGCTTCTAGCTCACCCCAAAAATATTTTATTCCCCTCCACAGGGCTCAAAGCGAAGGAAGGCTTGTAGTACTTGTGCGCGTGTTTGGATGGCCTTTATGTTGTACAGTTTGGATTTGGAATCATTTTATGTATAGTTGGGAATTGTTTCCGCTTCGCTTTTGACATGTAATTATTGGAGAATGTGATGTAATATTTGAGATTTATCTTGTAATCTGTTTGAGGAATGTAGTGAACGACTGAGTCCCGGCGAGAGCTGGGCAGGCGGCCCGCCGAACCCTCTGGTTCGCCTTAGGGGGAGGTGGGGCTGTCACATGTAACATTTGTGAGTCGATGCGATTCACTCCACGATGTATGCAACCATAGCATACTATTTCATGTCATTCAAGCATTCAATACATTCAATCATTCATTTCATTTCAAGCAAGTCATTCATGAATTATTCATTTCAAATGAGAACGAGTGCGGTAAAGTACACACTCAACTCCATTTTCAAAATTTTCGATCGACAATAACAATTGAACAAGTATCACGTTCCAATAATTGTAACTATTCATGCACTTGACACTCACCAAGTAACTCAAGAAGTAAAGTACACTTGAGGGTTCAGGCATCCACCGTGGGATCCTCTCGAAGGTCCTCTTGAGTGCCTGAGCAATTAATAATAAACTATTACACATTATCGCTTAAGACCCCTAATTATCGAAGAAGATTGTACTAGTGTACAATCTAAGAAGATATCACGAAAATGAGCCTTAATTACACGTAAATCGAGGCTCAAAAGTGGGGTTTTAAAAAACAAGAGAAATCTGATTTTTATCTTTGAAATCGAGTGTAAAAAGGTCAAGTGGTATCGAAGGAAAAATGGAGAGTTCTAAAAACTCAATTTCCTTTAAGTTTGAAAATTTCAGATTCGACACGCAATCTTTGAAAAACCGCAACTCACACTCGGTAAGTCCAAAATTGGAAAACTTGGTACCGTTGGAAACTAGTTCCAAAGTACTAAAAGTTTCTAGAAGGTACTTTTCCATGATTCCAAATGGAAGACATTCAAATTTTGTGTCCAAGATGCTGTTTTGGAATACCAAGACAGATTTGGGTTGATTTTCGGTAAAGTTTGGAAATTCGGTAAAATTCACACAATGCGAACTAGCATTTGAAATTTGGAACTCAACTAGAGTTACAATCAAAGTTTAAAACACAATAAGTAGAACAAGAATCGGAGTTTCGAGCACCAAGATATAGCGGCTCAAAGTTACTGAAATTTCCTCACCAAACAAGGGTTTTCGATATTTAAAATGGGAACTTTAAGACTTTGGTTGAGCATCGAAATGGACCTGGAAGGGCATAAAATTTGATAGTATTACCCTACCATATGAGGGCTATTCCTATATCAATTTTCATGCAAAAATTCGCACGGAAAGTTGGGTAACAAAGTCGCTAAAGTTCCACGATTTCCTAAGGCAAATCTGCCTTGCACTTTCGTTTTTCTTTTCTCAATCATTTGGCCAATGAAATCTTTTCAAACATGGTCCATTTCTAAAGACAATGCCTAAGAGACATCAAAAAATGTGTTTGATAGGTGATTAACACCAAGAGTTTCGAAATAACAACTCCCAATCAAGATTAGCCATTGACCAGCCCAAATTTAGGGTTTTCAAGCAACGAAGCAGGTTTGAAATTCGGCCATAACTCACTCAATTCAACTTGGAATTGAGCGTAGTTGTTGGAGTTGAAAATTACATTCACAAGGCTACAATTTCATAGAAGGAATCTTTTTAAAATTCTGTCCACAACTAGCTCATATTCGAGCATCAAGTTGCAGCTCATAACATGCACTCCAGTAAATTCGTGAAACAGGACAGGCATCTTCAAACTATTGGTACGGTTCACTCAGGTGGAATCAGGGGATACATTTTATACTGATGGAAAACTGAAAATGTCTAGTTTCTAATACCACAAACGGCACTCGATTTCGACATCGGAGAAAAAAGTTATGGTCGATACAAAATCACTGCCGGAGAGACTCTGGTCACATTTTCCAGTTTTGGTGAAATTTCGAAGTCTCACCTTTTACCCAGCCAAATCAAGTAATTTTTTGAGAAAACTTTCTACACAACCTATATTACACATTTACATCAAAATCAAGTCAATTGGACAAAAAAAATTGCACTAAAGGGGCACGGCAAAACAGGGGCAGAACCGTCCCCTTTTCTCATTTCACTCCCTTTGAGTTTTCTTCCACAATACAACTTATATCCACTAGATTAAGCATTAATCCAATATAAATAACACCCAATATCATCAAACCAGCTCATCAAGTCCATTGTGGGATTTCATAGAGCCCATTCACAATATTTCCAACAATATAGAGCTACCCAAATGCATCTATAAGCTTACAAGTTCAATATAACTTATATAAGCCAAGATTCAGGAGGTTGATCATTTGTTACCTCCTTAGATGACTAAAGCAGAAATTTTCGGTCCTTTGAAACTCAAGAAAACCGTGCAAATGAAGCTCCTTTCCTAGCTTGAGTTGATCTCCAAGTGGTTTGCAAGGTGTAGTAAAATTTTGGAGTGATTTGGACAAGAAATGAAGCAAGAAAATGAAGAGCTTTTGGTCTTGTTTCTTCCTTGGGGTGGCCGGCCAGCAAGAACGAAGAGAGAGAGTGTGTTTGGCTGATGATGAAGCTTCCTTGAGAAGCTTAAGTGTGTTGCCAAAAAGTGCTTCAAAAGTCAACTTGGAATAGTGCGCGTTCGCGCCCGTTTTGTGCTCGTTTCCTCTCGGGTTTGTTTCACTTGTGCACTAAACCTCTAATTCACTTCCATCCATACTATTATTATTCACTCTAAATAGTTTAAAAATAAAGGTCTAAAGTCCCTCGATTAATCGCGCGCGCGAAGACGCGTACTTCCGATTTGTGCGCGATAGAGCGAAATTTCTAAGGAATTCTTGTAACGATAGTATTACTAACTAATACTTGAGTACTTAAACATAAAAATAATTATTTTCAGACTAATGTATGAGTCTTCACTCTCCAAGCTCACTGTATTCTCAAATCGTTTATTGTCTCCATGTGAAGACTTGCAATTTCCTAATATTTTTCTCAAAAAAAATGCCCTTTTATTTGGAAATTATTCATTTATTATAGCCCTACTATCCAATCATTCCACAATAAGTGAAAATGAACTTAGAAAGTAGGGTTTCACTTTTCATTTTCAAGGTGGAGCAAGTTAGGGTTTTCACGTGTATCCGTAGTGTAATTATCCGGTACGGAGCGAGAATCAAATTTGGTACTTAAGAGTGACTTTTAGGTGAGAAATAATATGTGATTAGAAGCAATGATAAAAAGTTAGTGAATAGGAAGTAAAAACCCTAGTATGTGAGATTTAAGGAAAAACGGTGCGAACCGACGTGTACCGTGCACTACCGATTGAACACACTACTTGTTCACCACTTTCTTAACATACAAGCTCATTAATATTTGAGCAAAATATCCCCTCATTTCCAGCTTGCTTTGGCCGAAAATGTTGACCAAAAATTGCAAGGAAAATAAAAAAAATGAGTGGAAATTGGAGTGACACTTGTTGGCCAACTAAGGGCCTTTACCAAGACCAATTGTCTTGCCTTCTTATCACCTTGGAGCTGCCTTTCTTGTTCATTTTTCTGTTGCTTTGGCTGAGAGAGAGGGAGAGAAAAAACAAGGGAGAGCTGCACCATTTCACCTCGAGTTTGAGTGTATTAAGCGAGGAAACAAGAAACTAAACCGATTAAAACCTTCCTTGAGTGTTTAACTAGTGGTGTGTTGGTGAAATTTTGGAAGGAAACGCTAGGGTTGCTCTTGGTAGTCACTTTAGCAAGGTAATAATGCTGATTTCCCCATTTCTTACTCTTGATCTTGTTTAATTTGGCATAGCACCTTAAATTTGTGGTGGATGATAATTATTATAATGATTTGGGTGGATATAGTGTATGTTTTCTTGAGTTATATGAGTTAGGATTTGAAGGAATTTCTGCCTATACTTTCCCTATGGATAGTATATGTTGTATCTAAGCTTATATAAGAGGTTGTGGCGGTGATTGAGGCAAGAAATGAAGAAAGTTTCCTTTGAAAATGAAAAATTCCAGATTTCTGGAAAATTTGACTTCAGTTCTGTCCGGTTTCAGTGCACTATGTTAGAGGCCGAATTAGGCTTATCATAAAACATGAAAGTTGTATAGAATGATGTTTTATAGATGCCTACAAAATTTCAACTCAATCAGAGCAACTTATCCTATGAAACGACCAAAATACCCTCGCTGCCCTAGGATGTTTCCAGTGATCCGTTCTAGACAGTTCATCTAGTTGACTGTGTCTATTCACTATGATCCGTGCTGATTTAGCTATTTTCCAAAACATGAAAGTTTTAGTACTCTGTCTTTGCTTTTCAACCCTCAAAGAACGCCTTAAACGGACTTTGGTAGCCTGATATATGGCCATTTAAATGTAGTACGGTTAACTAGCTAGTTAGTTGGAAGTTGGTTCTGTGAATTGGGAATTTGACTAGGTTACACTAGAAATTTAACTAAGTGATCTTCATGAAAGTTGTAGGCCTTTGTCTTAGCTTTGAAACGGTATAAGTTTCAGCCGAATCCAATAAGTGTAGCCTTGGATGTGTCCATTCCGTAAAAACCCGTCAAATCTGTCTCTTGTTAAATTTCATTTCCGCACTTGTTATTAGTTTGATTTTGTCCTTGTATTGTCTTGAGCCTATTGAACGGCTATTGAAATAAGATTGTTCTGTGTGTACCTTTGGGTTTGAATGAGGAAAATAATGAAGCCATAAATGGCTGCAAAATTAGGTAAACACAAAGGGTATGCTACCCAAATTTACGCTCGAGGACTAGAGAAATACACTTGCGACTTGGGTAAAGTTGATAAATGAATATCACTTGAACCATCTAGGACTTTTGCTACTTTGGTTATCGAGGGTTATACGTTAAAACCTAGCCGAACTTGTACCCTTAGGAAAAGTGGTAAAAATCACTATAAATCCGTTTTCCTTGCACTTTCGACTCAAAAGTTATTTCCAAGTATACATGTTACAAAATTTTTCAGTTTGAAAAGCGAGCAACTGTTTCACGACTATTCTCCAAGTGAAGTTCAATTTCTTGATTCTTATTGAACGAAACGTCTAAGTTTCGAACTTTAGTCGACTTTCAAAGTTCTTAAATCACGTTTTATCGCAGATTTGGACTCCAAACCCGGGGTACCACCCAGACGAGAACACTAAAAGCACTACTTTGGTAAGTGCTTCCAAATATCTGATTGAACTTGATATTTATGATTTATCTTTGACCAATGTGATTACATGATATATAAAAGATTTGCTCGGGTAAGGGTGTACTTTATCGCGCTTGCCCTAACAAGAATTGTACTTGTTTACCGATTTCACTTGACTTGCTCTACATGCATATGAATTATATCTTGCCTGCAATTCCAGAAACCCGGTGGCTAGTTAATCGAGTCGAGCCGGCAAGGGCCTGGTCGATTAGATAACGAACCCTGGGTAACTAGTAATGTCGAGTGGAGTGTTATCTCCTCAGCTAATCGGTATACTCGAGTATTACCATCCGTGTTGCGTGTGGCGTGCGGGCCCGGATAAGGGGGTTGATCGGTGAACGGAGACTGGCGTGAAGTGGGATTGTAATGATCCCACATCGGCTAGGGAGGAAGTCCAGGGGCTGCTTTAATAGCCTATAGTGGTCTCTCCCACCTGACCGAGGCCTTTTGGAGGGGTGCTGGGCTTCTTGACCTGCGGGCTTGGACTCTTCACTTGTTGTGGGTATAACCCCACCTCCAGGAACAAAACCCACGGCCCAATCAGGTGGTTAACTGTGGGACAATATTGGTCAGGGGCGTTACAGTGGTATCAGAGCCGACTCCCGACCCCGGTGTGCCAGCGAGGACGCTGGGTCTCCTAAGGGGGGTGGATTGTAATGATCCCACATCGGCTAGGGAGAAAGTCCTGGGGCTGCTTTAATAGCCTATAGTGGTCTCTCCCACCTGACCGAGGCCTTTTGGAGGGGTGCTGGGCTTCTTGACCTGCGGGCTTGGGCTCTTCACTTGTTGTGGGTATAACCCCACCTCCAGGAACAAAACCCACGACCCAATGGGGTGGTTAACTGTGGGACAATATTGGTCAGGGGCGTTACAGGGATTTTCTTTCTGGACTAGTTATTACTTGAAAGTTGACGGAGTGTCAACTACCAATCGATCAAGCTGGGATGGAGCCGAGACATGAGGCACTGTATCCTTACATGTGAACATGATCCATATATTTCTTGACTACCTGAAGTATTATCTCTTTGATTGGACTTGTTTGCTCGCTATTTCACTATTACACTGTTATTACTTTATTTGATGGCCAATTTGATATTTGAAACTTCATTGAGTTTTGGCTCACTCCGTTAGTTTTGTTTTCCTTACAGGGGTACGAGCGAGGCGTGAGACGTATAAAGACTAGCGTAGTCTAGTTATTTTAACTTTTGACTTGTACTCGCGCTATTACTCGAATAGAATATTTTGTACTTGGATTGTATATACTTTGAACCAGTTTGGGTATACGGAGGCTTTGTACCTTGATTTTACATCGATGTAAATTATAAGCTTGAATTGCGATGTTATTTATGGTCCTCGGATGTATGCACGTGATACGAGTGAGTGAGTCCTGACGAAAGTTGGGCAGGCGGTCCGTCGAACCCTTTGGTATGCTTTAGGGGAAGGTGGGGTCGTCACAGGTGGTATCAGAGCCTAGGTTGTGAATTGATCGGGATAGATTGAGTGCTTGACATGATAGGCTAGGGTTTTATCCTTGAGTTTAGCTTTTAGCCTTGTTTTCTACGTCTCCTGTACTTACCTTGCAATGTTATTTGCAAACTTAGGTGATGGCGGGTACTGATGCATCTGGGAGTGTTGGGCCGTCTCAGCCCGTACCTACTGACGTTCCTATTGACGAGCCACATCTGGAGGGGCCCGTCTGTCGCATGATCACGTATCAGGAGAGCCCCGGTGGGCCAGTGCAGCAGTGGTCCCCAGCGCGCAAGATCCGACGCTGCGACTGCTGGAAGACCTACTCCTACCCTGATCGAGTAGTGCTCGCAGTGGATGACGAGCGGAGACGATTGGGTAGCGCCAATCGTAGGTGCTATTCGGAGATAGAGCGTCTCCAGGCAACTCTCCAAGACCAGGGAGCTAGGATCCGAGAGCTGGAGGCCTCGATTTTGGAGGAGCAGCAGCGGACCGATGCTTTCCGCGAGCAGGCTCAGACGGCGACTGGACGCCTTATGCGAGTAGTTGAGGATATCAGAGACCGGACCGGCCATATCCTGACCGAGTGCGAGGCACTGGTGGATGATGTGATACAGGACTTGGCCGAGGAGGGTCAAGTGCCTGTAGCCCCTGACGTTCCTGGTGCTCCGGAGGAGGATCCTGAGGAGGACCCGGAGGAGGAGCCGAGCGCATCCTCAGAGTCTGTTGGGTCGGCGTCTAGCCAGACGACTTGTTAGGATCGGGGATTGAGGAGATTTTTGTGGGGTAGTTAGGAACATAGTTGGACGACACGTTTTCTTTTGTTTTTGACTTTGACGTGTCACGGTGGATGTAAATAGGGTTTCTTTTGTTCTATGTTCCTTGGCTAGTATAGCCTTTGACTTGCCTAGGTTGGCATGTATATGTGACTTGTTTGCTATGTATATAAAGTACTTGTTTATTATGTGTTTTATTGCCTCTATTTATCTTTTTGCAAAGTGCAACACGATCCCTACCTTACTTTGTTTATATGTCTATAGTTGGTTAAATCCAAAACATGGAGGGTAGAAGAAGTCAAGTCAGGGGAACTAACCGAGGACGCGGTCCTAGGTGAGGCCGTGGGGATAGACAAGCAAAGGAGCCGGTGCAAGAACCGAGAGAGGAGAGAGAGGCAACGATTGAGCCACAACCTGAACCCCAAGCTGTAGGGGGAGATCAAGTGGCAACCGCAATCCAACAAATGACTAATATTTTGTCCCGTCTAGTGGAACAACAGGGTTAAGCTCCTGTAAATCAACCTAGACACACCGATATGGGGCAAGATAGGGCCTTAGAGAGATTCCAGAAGTTCTCCCCACCTAAGTTCTTGGGAGGACCAGACCCGGAAGGAGCTGAGAAATGGCTAGAGGCCATGATCAACATCTTTGCCGCTTTAAACTATACAGAGGATAGGCAAGTACAATTCGCTGTTTTCCAGTTTAAAGGTCCAGCCAGGGCCTGGTGGAATGTAATCAGGGCCAAATGGGAAAGAGAGGGAACTGCATGGACCTGGTTAAACTTTGTGCGGGAATTTAACGAGAAATACCTTCCGCCTATCGTCCAGGAGAAGAGAGAGGATGATTTTATTAAGCTCCGGCAGGGAACTTCTAGTGTAGCTGAGTATGAGACTCAGTTTACGAAATTATCAAAATTTGCTCCTGAACTGATAGCTACGGAGCAAAGAAGAGTACGGAGATTCGTACAAAGGCTCAATGTGGAGATACAGGAGGCCTTGGCGGCAGCCCAAATTATTACGTTTACGGAGGTTCTGGAGAAGGCCCAAAGGATAGAGACTATTAGGGCACAAGTGAGAAATTTCCACGCAAAACGGAAAGGGATACCTAGTGGAACCCAAGGGTCAGTGCGAAGTGATCGGAACACGCCACCCGCTAAATCCAGACGTGGGGCTGGAGATGGACGGTTGTCGAGTGCATCTAGGGGAGGTGCTCCGAGAGGAGGTGCCCAGAGGGGAGGCCAAAGTGGTAGGGGACAAGGTAGAGGCATTCCGCAGGGAGGCCAAACCTCCACTCCCCGAGTAATGTGCGGATATTGTGGAAAACCGAACCATACAGAGGATGAATGTTGGAGAAAGGCTCGAAAGTGCCTAAGGTGTGGAAGTACGGAGCACCGAATAGTCAACTGCCCGTTGATCAGTGATACTCAGTCGACTGCCAGGTCAAACCCAAAGCCGACCAATGTCGGAGGGACCAGGTCGAGGGTACCGGCCAGAGTGTATTCGCTGGACCAACAATCCGTGCCTGAACCAACGGAGGTAGTGGAAGATACGATTCCTGTTTTTCACCGGTTAGCCAAAATTTTGATAGATCCCGGTGCTACTCATTCTTTCGTTAACCCTACATTTATGCTTGGAATTGACATGAAAGTTGAAAGGCTACCTTATGATTTAGAAGTAAGAACGCCTACGGGTAATCAAATTTTACTTGCAAATGAGGTGTACAGAAATTGTGATATTTAGGTTGGCGAACAGAAATTAGTAGTCGATCTCATTAGTCTAGCTATTAAGGGGTACGATGTCATTCTAGGTATGGATTGGCTAGCTCATTACCATGCTCGGGTAGATTGTAGGATGAATGTGAGAACCCGTAAATTGCATTTTCTAGGTTTTCGCATTTTTCATGACTTGTTTTCTGCACTTTCTGTATCCGGAACATTTTCTAGATAATTTTTATGAGTAAATATAGTTTTTAGATGATTTTTCTAGTATCGAATAGATTTTGAGAAATTAAGAGCGTATACCGGACGTGGGACCCACTAGTGTGAGAAGTTCGGAAAAATTCGACCAATTAGGTTAAGTTTCGGATACTGGTTGAAATTTATCGGCTGTTAAGAGATAAGTAGAGGTTGAGATGTGATTGATGTGAGAGGGACTTAAAGGATAGAGATGTTTTAAAGGAAGTGACAAGTGTCACCTTAAGAGTGGTTGTAACTTATGACAACTATTCACCTTTTTGACTTATTTGACCAATTGATTAAATATCTCAAAAATTACCACAAAAATCACCATTTCTTACCTCCATTGTGGCCGGCCACCTTGAGCAAGGAAGAAAGAAAAACTCTTCAAAGTTTGGCATCCATCTAGTGCAAATCATCCAAAGCAATCACTTAGACTTGTTTCTACTCCATAAAATCTCTTCTTTAGGTGTTAGTAAGTGGTTTGGGAAGCTAAGGTGACAAACAACTCTTCCTCTCTTGTTTACTAGGTGATTGAACTTTCTCCTTCACTTAATGAAGCTTAATTAGTGCCTAGTGGTAGTTAAAGTGATGAATTTTGTGGTTTACTTCTTGGTTTTGGATGAACTTGTTGTTGTGTGTGTACCTTTGGGATTGGCTGAGGAAATAATGAAGCCATGATGGCTGAAAAAATTAGTAAATTCAGGGGAAGTGCTGTCCGAACTTTGAAGGGACTTGTTTGCATTGAGTTTGTGATCTAAGATTTGGATTTGAGCAAGGCAATGTTATATGATGGATGATTTCTGAGCCATTGAGGTGAGTGACCCTAAACTATTTCCAAAGTACTTGTGAAATGTTTCTTGCATTATTTATTCGATTGCATATCATGCGTGCTTGCATGTGGATTCATGACATGATTTGGCTTCAATGAGTTCTGGGAAAGTCTTGTGCTAGGCACCAACGTCTCCACTCTGTTTATGGTTCATGTTCATGTTTATCTGGAGCTCAAGAAGGGGCTCCCTCTTCATGTTAATGTTAATGTTAAATGATCTATTTGAGCGTTGGATGTTCAAGTACTATGATTTCACTGGCTCACGAGAGCAAAAGACGTACATTTGATCTCTGAATCATGACATCATCGAAATGATCGAAATGCAACATTGTGAAATATATTTGTTTAATGATTTTACTGGTTACTCGCTGAGCTTCTACCTCACCCCAAAAATGTTTTATTCCCCTCCACAGGGCTCAAGGCGAAGGAAGGGCTTGTAGTACTTGTGCACGTGATTGGATGGCCTATGTTTTGTACAATTTGGATTTGGAAATCATTTTATGTATAGTTGAGAATTATATTTCACGTGACTGGATGGCTTATTTGGAATTGTTTCCGCTTCGCTTATGACATGTAATTATTGGAGAATTTGATGTATATTGGAGATTTATATTGTAATATGTGAGTTTTATCTGGTAATCTGTTTGAGGAATGTAGTGAACGACTGAGTCCCGGCGAGAGCTGGGCAGGCGGCCCGCCGAACCCTCTGGTTCGCCTTAGGGGGAGGTGGGGCTGTCACAATGAAGGTAGTAGAGTTTTGCATACCAGGTGAGGCAACTTTGAAGTTAGACGTAAGGGGTATGTTAGCCTCATCTGCGCTCATTTCGGGAATAAGGGCTAGGAAATTGCTTAGTCAGGGGGCACGCGGTTACCTAGCTTTTCTAGTTAACACTCTGGGAGAAAAGATTAAGTTGGAAGACATGCTGGTGATCAGTGAATACCCGGACGTATTTCCGGAGGAGTTGGGATCACTGCCACCCGAAAGGGAGATTGAATTTAAGATTGATCTAGTACCCGGAACTACTCCCATCTCTAAAACCCCTTATCGAATGGCACCTGCTGAGCTTAAGGAATTAAAGGTGCAATTGCAGGATTTGCTAGAACGGGGGTTCATACATGAGAGCGAGTCACCATGGGGAGCTCCAGTGCTATTTGTTAAAAAGAAAGACGGGAGTTTAAGGTTATGTATTGATTATCGAGGACTGAATGCAGTAACTGTTAAGAATAAATATCCTTTGCCCCACATCGATGAATTGTTTGATCAGTTACAAGGGGCGGTGGTGTTTTCTAAATTGGATCTTCGACAAGGGTACTATCAATTGAGAATTAGAAATGAGGATGTGCCAAAAACGGCGTTTAACACTCGATATGGGCATTTTGAGTTTTCGGTAATGCCTTTTGGCTTAACCAATGCCCCAGCAGCGTTCATGGATTTAATGCATCGAGTGTTTAAACCTTACTTGGATAGGTTTGTAGTGGTGTTTATTGATGATATTCTAGTATATTTGAAGTCAAGGGGGGAGCATGAACAACACTTGCGAATAGTGCTGCAAACCCTAAGAGAGCACCAATTGTTCGCTACGTTCAGCAAGTGTGAATTTTGGCTAGAAAAAGTGGCGTTCCTAGGTCATATAATTTCAAAAGATGGGCTTGCTGTAGACCCGATGAAAGTGGAAGTCGTAGCCAAATGGAAGCGACCAGAGAATCCCACAGAGGTGCAAAGTTTTCTAGGTTTAGCAGGGTACTACCGCCGATTTATAAAGAACTTCTCTAGAATTACGGGACCCTTAACTAACTTGACAAAGAAACAAGGAAAGTACATCTGGGATGTTAAGTGTGAGAGTAGTTTCCAAGAACTTAAGAAGCAATTGATTATGGCTCCAGTTTTAGCTTTGCCCAATGGGAACGATAGTTACACGGTTTATACCGATGCTTCAAAAGAGGGGCTAGGGTGCGTGTTGATGCAAAATAGGAATGTGATTGCCTATGCGTCTCGAAAGTTAAAACCTCATGAGCAGAACTATCCAACCCATGACTTGGAGCTTGCAGCTGTTGTGTTTGCCTTGAAAAAATGGCGACATTATCTATATGGTGTGACTTTTGAGGTATATACGGATCACAAGAGCCTTAAGTATCTGTTTTCTCAGAAGGAGCTAAATCTAAGATAACGTCGGTGGGTGGAGTTCTTAGAAGATTATGATTGCACGATTAACTACGTGACAACCCCAACTCCCCCTAAGGCGAACCAAAGGGTTCGGCGGACCGCCTGCCCAGCTCTCGCCGGGACTCAGTCGATCACTTCCATCCTCGAGCAAAAACCAGATCCAGCCCGTACGAAAAATATGGCAATGATCCAAAAACTTAAATGACTTATCTACATTACCATCTCAAAAGAAGTACAACCCGTCGAATATACAAAGGTTCCAAATCTACCATACAACCAGCCCGTGCCAAGCACTAGGGCGAGAACCATTACAAGAAAAATCAAAAGCTAGACCAGCTAGTCTATACAGATCTCTCGTCCTTGCGTGCCTTCCCCTGTTAAGGAAAACAAAACTAAAGGGATGAGCTAAAAGCTCAGTGAGGTTCCGAACACATAATAAAACAATCAATCCAATACACTAACATGGCATATCACTACTTCACGAAACATTTACAATGGAAAGCGATAAAACATTCATGAAAAGGATACGGCTCACAGGGAGCAATTCATTCGATCATTCATTCGTTCTCCTGACATTTCCCCTTATTCCTCCAATCATTTGAAAATTTCATTTTTGTAAATAAACCCTTGTTCGTTCGTTCATTCGTTCATTTCATTCACCCCCTCCTGGAAATTGGCCAGGCTCCACCAACCTACAAGGTAATACTCGAGTATACCAAAACGTTCACCCAGGTCACCTAATCTCCCGACCGAGTCCGCTTCTGGCTCGAGTCGATCGGTAACAAGGGGCAATGGCCAGTTCAGCCAAAAAGGCTTATATTCATGCGCAACTAGTATTTCAATCATTAAATCCTTGAAAATTGCACAGGTATTTAGGTCGAGTGCGATAAAGTACACACTCGCCTATAAAGCTCGTTTTAGAAATTGGAAATCATTAAAAGCACTTAACACGTTATCACTCAAGAATACAAGTTATGAAGTCAAGGAGCATTTAACAAACAAGGAACACTCACCTAACTATGCAAAATAAAGTGCAAAATATCCTTCTGGATAGAATCCTTAATCACTGAGAAAACCTAAGATTCAACGAGAAAGAATATAGCACAACCAATTAGGTGAAATCGAAGAAACCCATAAATGATGAGTAAAGTGCATAAAAAATGACTTTAAAGCGAAACGGGGCATTTGGACTGATGGTCGGAAATATCTAGGGTTTCATAAACCAAACGTAAAACTAAACTAAAAGGGTTATAAAATTTTGCGGCAAAAAGCACTTGGACCAAAACTAGCCTTCAAGTAAAATTTCGGCAGCAAATCCCTTGTGTTTACCTATTTTCCAGCCATTAACGGCTTCATATTTCCTCAAATCAATCCTAACATCTCATACAAATAATTTCATCTCCAAAAGCCGTTCACTAGGCTTAAAGTCATTCAAGTACAAAATTTAGCTAGGAAATGACCGGATATGAAAGTCAAGCCCTAAACTATTCAAATAAACACAATAAGACTCGATTACAAGTCATAAACCAATGCCAAATATTACCACAATAGGGCTCCATAAGCATACATAAGCATTAGAGGAAACCAGAAAAATCCGGAAATGGAACGCGCTTTAACCCTGAAAAAAATAGTTTTTGACGTCATTTTGCGGTAATGGCACCAAAGGCACTACGATTATCGGATGAAGGTCCAAGACCCACCGTTTCTAAGCTAAGAGATAGGGCTACAATATTACAGAAGGTCACTCAACCCAGTTTCGAGTGTAACCAGGTCAAAAATGCAAGATACTACACCAGAATCACAAAAACAGATTCACAGAACGCATTCTAGCGGAAACATCATAAATCAGGCTATCCAAGTCCAAATCCAGAAATTCCAAATCAGATGAAAGCTAAGAAACAGGGATACATTTCATCAGAAGGCCTCAACAACCAATTCTGAAGCATTCCTAATCAAAATAACCAATTACAGAAGCAATTCTCCAATTCGGGTAAAACCAGAACAGCAAGGGTAATTTCGAATTTTCTCAAGGTACACTACTCCGATTGACCTGAAATTTTTCAGGCACCTCTAAAATGTTATTACCTAAAACTTTCATGTTTTAATCCAAGGCCAATTCGGCCTCTAACTAGGACCTATAAATTCGGACAGAATGTTCCCTAACCAAACCCTAACTTTCCAAAATTTCTTCCAATTCAGCAATTGTTTGCAATTAACCACTTTTTCCACCTTCTAGAGTCATTACATACCATTTCCAATCATCATAGATAGCCACACAATCATGTTCATATTAAAACAGAAAAATCCCCAGAAATAATAAAACTTCATCACATCAACCACAAATCAAGAAATAATCCATAAACTAATCATGATTTAAGCATCAATTAAGGGAGGAGGGTGGTTCTTCACAACTCACCTTAGAAACAAGAGAGAGGGAGCAATAGGTCCTCTTAGCTTTCCAAATAACTCCACAAATCAACTCACTAACACTAATTGAAGAGGTTTTATGAAGAAATTACAAGTTTCAATGGTTGGTTGGATGGATTTGAGCTAAATGGAAGCAAAACTTGAAGAGTTTCTTTCTTTCTTTTTGAGAGAGAGAGTCGGCCAAAGAGGAGAGAAAAATGGTGAATTTTTGGTTAATTTTGTGATTTATTTGGTCAATGGTAAGAAAAGGAATAGTAGTCTTACAAGTCACTCCAATCAAATGGTGACACTTGTCACCTCATTTAATGCTTGCCTAACTTTTGTCTCCCTCATACCAATCCACTTAGTATCCTCTACTTATCTCTTAACACCCGGTCAATTAATTCCAGTATCCAACACTTAACCTAGTTGGCCGAATTTTTCCGAACTTTTCGCACTAGTGGGTCCCACGTCCGGTATACGCTCTTAATTTCTCAAAAACTATTCGATACTAGAAAAATCATCTAAAAACTATATTTACTCATAAACATTATTTTCCCAATTTTTCAAATAAATAAAATGTGGAAAAACGTGCAATTAAAAGAAAAAAAATAAAACCTAGTACTTAAAAACAAATTACGGGCTCTCACAAACTATCATCCCGAAAAGGCCAACGTCGTAGCAGATGCTTTAAGCCGAAAGGCTCAACTAGCAAGTTCCATGGTGAGAGAGTGGAGCTTGTTAGAAGATGTATGTGAGTGGAAACCTCGTCTGGAATCGAAGAAGGTGATTTTTGGAAATATTGAGGTGAAGTCGACACTATTAGATCGGATCAAAGAGGGCCAAGTGAAGGACCCAATGGTGCAAAAGTGGGTGGAAAAAGTGAAAAAAGGGGAGTTGCCTAACTTTAACCTAGGTCCTGATGGAATCTTAAAGTTCCGAAATCGTGTCATTGTACCTAGGGATGAGGAGTTAAAGAGGGAGATTTTGGAGGAATCTCACCGCTCTAGGTATACGGTGCACCCAGGGAATAATAAGATGTACCAAGATCTCAAAAGTCTGTATTGGTGGGAGAATATGAAGACGGAGATTGCCCAATTTGTACAAAGGTGTCTTACGTGTCAACAAGTGAAAGCTGAGCATAAAAAACCATCAGGTCTATTACAGCCTTTAGAGATCCCTGAATGGAAATGGGAGCACATAACGATGGATTTTGTATCAGGGTTGCCACGAATACAAAATGGGCATGATGCGATTTGGGTAATAGTGGATCGATTAACTAAGACCGCACATTTCCTGCCAGTAAATATGAAATATTCTTTGGAGAAACTTGCCAAACTTTATATGGATGAAGTGGTAAGACTACACGGGGTACAAGTAAGCATTGTATCCGATAGAGACCCTAGGTTTGTATCCCGATTTTGGCAGAAATTGCAAGAGGCTCTAGAAACTAAGTTGAATTATAGTACAGCATATCACCCGCAAACTGATGGACAATTTGAAAGAACCATTCAAACTCTTGAGGATATGCTGAGAGCCTGTATTGTAGACTTTGGAGGAAGTTGGAGCCTCCAAAGTTGGAGCCGATACTTAACCTTGGTTGAATTTGCTTATAACAATAGTTATCATTCCTCTATTCAAATGGCCCCATATGAAGCTTTGTATGGACGACGATGTCGATCCCCAATCCATTGGGATGAAGTAGGAGAGAAAAAGATTATAGATCCGGCTACAATACCATGGGTTGAGGAAGCCTACAAACGGGTAAAGGTGATCCGCCAACGACTTCAAACAGCCCAAAGCCGACAGAAAAGTTATGCCGATCATCGGAGGAAGGATTTGGAGTTCGAGATAGGAGATAAGGTGTTTCTTCGAATTACCCCATTGAAAGGAAAAATTAGAGCAGGAAAAGGGAAAAAGTTGCAACCACGGTACATAGGACCTTTCAATATACTTCAGCGAATATGAAAGATGGCTTATCGACTTGAATTACCAGCTAGTTTGTCTCGGATCCATGACGTTTTCCATGTTTCTTTACTTAAGAAATACCATCCGGATCCGACTCACATTTTGCCACCAGAAGATGTTGAACTCGACGAGTCCTTAACCTATGAAGAACGACCCATTCAAATATTGGATCGGAAGGTGAAGGACCTGAGAAACAAGCAGATTCCATTAGTAAAGGTTCTATGGAAGAATCATGAAGTGGAAGAAGCAACCTGGGAACTAGAAAAGGACATGCAAGAGAAATATCCCGACCTGTTCACGACGAAAGGTATGAATTTCGAGGTCGAAATTCTTTTGAGGGGGAGAGAGTATGAGGACTTGCAATTTCCTTATATTTTTCTCAAAAAAAATGCCCTTTTATTTGAAAATTATTCATTTATTATAGCCCTACTACCCAATCATTCCACAATAAGTGCAAATGAACTTAGAAAGTAGGGTTTCACTTTTCGTTTTCAAGTTGGAGCAAGTTAGGGTTTTCACGTGTATCCGTAGTGTAATTATCTGGTACGGAGCGAGGATCAAATTTGGTACTTAAGAGTGACTTTTAGGTGAGAAATAATATATGATTAGAAGCAATGATAAAAAGTTAGTGAATAGGAAGTAAAAACCCTAGTATGTGTGATTTAAGGAAAAACGGTGCGAACCGACGTGTACCGTGCACTACCGATTGAACACACCACTTGATCACCACTTTCTTACCATACAAGCTCATTAATATTTGAGCAAAATATCCCCTCATTTCCAGCTTGCTTTGGCCGAAAATGTTGACCAAAAATTGCAAGGAAAAGAAAAAAAAATTAGTGGAAATTGGAGTGACACTTGTTGGCCAACTAAGGGCCTTGACCAAGACCAATTGTCTTGCCTTCTTATCACCTTGGAGCTGCCTTTCTTCTTCATTTTTCTGTTGCTTTGGCCGAGAGAGAGGGAGAGAAAAAACAAGGGAGAGCTGCACCATTTCACCTTGAGTTTGAGTGTATTAAGTGAGGAAACAAGAAACTAAACCGATTAAAACCTTCCTTGAGTGTTTAACTAGTGGTGTGTTGGTGAAATTTTGGAAGGAAAAGCTAGGGTTACTCTTGGTAGTCACTTTAGCAAGGTAATAATGCTGATTTCCCCATTTTTTACTCTTGATCTTGTTTAATTTGGCATAGCACCTTAAATTTGTGGTGGATGATAGTTATTATAATGATTTGGGTGGATATAGTGTATGTTTTCTTGAGTTATATGAGTTAGGGTTTGAAGGAATTTCTGCCTATACTTGCTCTATGGATAGTATATGTTGTATCTAAGCTTATATAAGAGGTTGTGGTGGTGATTGAGGCAAGAAATGAAGAAAGTTTCCTTTGAAAATGAAAAATTCCAGATTTCTGGAAAATTTGACTTCAGTTCTGTCCGGTTTCAGTGCACTATGTTAGAGGTCGAATTAGGCTTAGTATAAAACATTAAAGTTGTATATAATGATGTTTTATAGAGTCCTACAAAATTTCAGCTCAATCGGAGCAACGTAGCCTGTGAAAAGACCAGAATACCCTCACTGCCCTAGGATGTTTCCAGTGATCCGTTCTAGACAGTTCATCTAGTTGACCGTGTCTATTCACTATGATCCGTGCTGATTTAGCCATTTTCCAAAACATGAAAGTTTTATTACTCTATCTTAGCTTTTCAACACCTCAAAGAACGCCTTAAACGGACTTTGGTAGCCTGAGATATGGCCATTTAAATGTAGTACGGTTAACTAGCTAGTTAGTTGGAAGTTGGTTCTATGAATTGGGAATTTGACTAGGGTACACTGGAAATTTGACTAAGTGATCTTCATGAAAGTTGTAGGCCTTTGTCTTAGCTTCGAAACAGTATAAGTTTCAGCGCAATCTGATAAGCGTACCCTCAGATGTGTCCATTCTGGAAAAATCCATCAAATCTGTCTCTTGTTAAATTTCATTTCCGCACTTGTTATTAGTTTGATTTTGTCCTTGTATTGTCTTGAGCCTATTGAATGGCTATTGAAATAAGATTGTTGTGTGTGTACCTTTGGGTTTGAATGAGGAAAATAATGAAGCCATAAATGGCTGGAAAATTAGGTAAACACAAAGGGCATGCTGCCCAAATTTATGCTCGAGAACTAGAGAAATACACTTGCGACTTGGGTAAAGTTGATAAAGAATATCACTTGAACCATCTTGGACTTTTGCTACTTTGGTTATCGAGGGTTATACGTTAGAATCTAGCCGAACTTGTACCCTTAGGAAAAGCGGTAATAATCACTATAAATCCGTTTTCCTTGCACTTTCGACTCAAAAGTTATTTCCAAGTATACATGTTACAAAATTTTTCAGTTTGAAAAGCGAGCAACTGTTTCACGACTATTCTCCAAGTGAAATTCAATTTCTTGATTCTTATTGAACAAAACGTCTAAGTTTCAAACTTTAGTCGACTTTCAAAGTTCTTAAATCACGTTTTATCGCAGATTTGGACTCCAAACCTGGGGTATCACCCAGACGAGAACACTAAAAGCACTACTTTGGTGAGTGCTTCCAAATATCTGATTGAACTTGATATTTGTGATTTATCTTTGACCAATGTGATTACATGATATATAAATGATTTGTTCGGGCAAGGGTGTACTTTATCGCACTTGCCCTAACAAGAATTGTACTTGTTTACCGATTTCACTTGACTTGCTCTACATACATATGAATTATATCTTGCCTGAAATTCCAGAAACCCTGTGGCTAGTTAATCGAGGCGAGCCGGCAAGGGCCTGGTCGACTACATAACGAACCCTGCGTAACAGGTAATGTCGAGTAGAGTGTTATCTCCTCGGCTAATCGGTATACTCGAGTATTACCACCCGTGTTGCATGTGGCGTGCGGGCCCGGATAAGGGGGTTGATCGGTGGACGGAGACTAGCGTGAAGTGGGGTTTTCTTTCTGGACTAGTTATTACTTGAAAGTTGACGGAGTGTCAACTATCAATCGATCAAGCTGGGATGGAGCCGAGACATGAGCCACTGTATCCTTACATGTGAACATGATCCATATATTTCTTGACTACCTGAAGTATTATCTCTTTGATTGGACTTGTTTGCTCGCTATTTCACTATTACACTGTTATTACTTTATTTGATGGCCAATTTGATATTTGAAACTTCACTGAGTTTTGGCTCACTCCGTTAGTTTTGTTTTCCTTACAGAGGTACGAGCGAGGCGTGAGACGTGTAAAGACTAGCGTAGTCTAGTTATTTTGACTTTTGACTTGTACTCGCGCTATTACTCGAATAGAATGTTTTGTACTTGGATTGTATATACTTTGAACCAGTTTGGGTATATGGAGGCTTTGTACCTTGATTTTACATCGATGTAAATTATAAGCTTGAATTGCGATGTTATTTATGGTCCTCGGATGTATGCACGTGATACGAGTGAGTGAGTCCTGGCGAGAGCTGGGCAGGCGGTCCGCCAAACCCTTTGGTACGCCTTAGGGAAAGGTGGGGTCGTCACACTCCAAACGCGTATTCACTATTCTCACTTAACGAGCTTTCAAAAATTAAATTTTGAAACTAGTCATTTTAAAAATATAAGTAAGTCATAGTTCCATGTAATTGGATCTAAAAAGGTTGAAATATAATATTCGGAGTAAACGGAAAAATTAAATATTTAAATAAACTATTAATAGGAATTTAAAATAAGTAAATTTTCGAGTCCTCACAAAGGTAGTAGCTTAGAGTTTTCTCTTCCAAAACAACTTCACCAATATCTTTAAGCTTCCTTAGCAAGTCACTTTTATGGACAAATTTGAGATTTTAGTGGTTGGATTTCAAGATATAAGCAAGAAATGGAAGACATAAGTTGAAGCTTTCTCTCTTCTTTCCTCTTAAGAAGCTCGGCCAAGAAGGATGAAAATGTAGATGACTTTGGGTCAAAATTGATGTTTTAGTAAAGGTAAAGAAAGGTGGTTAAAGTCAAACTTCGAATAGTAATGCGACATATGGCACCTTTTATGTTTAAACCTATCTTCTTGTCTCCCCATGGATAATCCATTTGGGTAACCTCTAATTATCTCCCAACACCTAGTAACTTAATCCCTTTATGCAACACTTAACCTAATTGGCCGAATTTATCGCACTTAACGCACTAGCGGGTCCCACGTCCAATATACACTCCTAATATCTCATGAACTAATTTATACTAGAAAAATAATTTAAAACTATATTTACTTATAAAAATATCTATAAAATTAATATAATAAGAAAAATATAGAAAACGTGTGCAAAGAAATAAAATAATGCCTAGAAATAAAGAAAATTTTACCGGGTTCTCACACATCAGAATCTTTAAACGTGCAATAGCCTATCTAAGAGGGTAGGTTCTAAAAAAAGGATCATGCCAGATCTCTTATTTCCTAGCGTTTGTGAATGCAAAAGATAAGAAACAAGAAAACATTAGTTCAACACATAACACGTTGTAGCAATCAAATAATATAAAAATAGAAAGCAAAATAAGGAAAGAGGGGTGGAATCCCTCCCCTCGTGCTTAGTGTTCCTAGTCGGGTAAGGTTGACTCTATCCTAGGATATTTCTAATATGGATGCATGAGCTTTGGCTTACTAATGCATCTAGACTCGATAGGTCTCCAGGTTCCCAAGCCTTCAGACCAAAAGGCTAAGGGTCATCAATCCCAGGGCCTTCGGTCGGTGGCTTGAGTGATCCCTTAGGCATCGCTATTAGCACAGAGCACACCATCCGCCTACTTAAGGAAATCGATCCTAATCCTACAAGGAGATGTGGGAAACGCCCACGAAAAAAGAAAAATAGGGTAAAAAGTCATGCATGCACGTATGAGTTACTTTCTTTTTTAGGGGAGGGATCACATTACCATCAAATGCGGGTGAGGGTTCTAGGGTGACTACCCCCTACCCAAAAAATGCAAGCGCGATACAAGTAAAAGCAAAGAAACAATCCATTCATCACATACATGGTGTGCGAAGAGTAATTGCGGACGTGGTAAATGCAAAAAATCCTAAAAAAGAAAAATGAAAAAAGAAGAATGCAACCTAAAACCTCCAAATGTGATATATAAATAGGTTAGAAAAAGAAAAAATTGACTAAATCAAATGCTCGGACCCTCTAAGTTCCCCAGTGGAATCGCCAAGCTGTCGCGCCCAATTTTTTTTTAAATAAAAATTACAGAGTATTTTACAAAAATGGATTTTAAGTGAAAATGAGTTTTTGATTTGAAAAAAATTGAATTTTATTTCTTATAAAAATGAATAAGAAAATGGGGTTTAATAAGTGCAACGATTTTCGCTCAAATTATAGTTTAAAAAGGATTTTTGAATAAAAAATCAGAGTCGCCACTTGGTATTGAGTTAAGGTGTACCAAGTCACCTAAAATGAATTTTAAAGAAAAAGTAGAAAAATCCCTTTTAAAGGACTCCAAGTCTTTGAAAATCAGAGAAAAGTGTTCGGGAGTCACATTTGAAGAAAGAAAAGGCAAGGATCAAATTCAAGGCACCCTTTCAACCTAGCCGAGGCTAGTTGCGTGATTTAGTCAAAGATTTTCTTATTTTAACCTAAGAATTTATCACATTTGGACGTACTATATAAATGCAAACCCTAGATCTAGTGTATCGGGCTCAACATGTCTATTCAAATTTTAGTTGGTGCAAATCGCATTAATTACAATGCCCAAAAGTAATTATTTGAAGAGGTCACAAATGTACAAAATATGAGACTCGAAGAAAAAGAAAAAGAAAATAATAATTATACAAATATACATGACCTAGAGGAATGCATCATAATGAGTGTGGGGGCTAATACTCGTGACTTCAATGTTCCCTTTGATAGAGGGAATACGAGCATGCTAAGGCTAGAAAGCCAAACTCATCCATATCCCATATTCGAAAGGTAACTCTCCTAATCTAGGAAAGCAAAATGATCTAACCTAGTTCTAACTTTCCTTATATGAAATGCAAGTCTAATGTCATGTCTTACACATAGGGTTATATAGAGAAAAATATGGGATAAGGGATATATATAGGGAAAATATGGGATAAGGGATGTGTATACAAGGGAAATGTCATGCAAAAATAATAAAAAACCCTAAAAAGTAGAAAATATGCATGAGAGTGTAGTGATTGTCACACAAACATGATCTAACGCGTGGATGGTCCCTAAGGGTCTAGCGTTGGACTAGCCCATGTCTATAAGTCCTCACTAGCGTTGGACTAGTGCGGAATAGGAAAAAGGGGGGCCACAACTAGCGTTGGACTAGTGTGGTGACGTCAAACATTTATTACAATCAAATAAATCATGTAAAACATAATAAAGCAAATAAACACATAAATCACATATAGCACCTAGCACATAAGTATGATATCTAGATGCAAGACTCTAAGAAAGCGAGTAACACGTAAACATGCAAAACACACAAAGCAAAATAAAGCAAACAAAGCCCTAACTGTTACATTTGATGGGCCTAACTACAATCTAAAGGAGGGAAAGGCATAAAATAAAATAATAAAATAAATACCTATCTATTACATCTTGGTATTTAAATGCCCCTTAAATAATCAAAGATTAAATGAAAATAAATATACTAAATTAAAACAAATAATGTGACTAAATAAATAAATAAATGAAATAAAAATATTTGAAAAAAAGCATGCAATATCACACATAAGATCACATAGGAGCACATAGGGGCAAATAAAATCAAAATAAAGAAGTAGAGTGTACCTCCCTCGAATTGGTGACCTAGTGAAACGAATTACTTACTCACCCTCCAAAACAATAAAATGGTCAAGGCATCACTTTTAATTAACAAATAATCACAAGAAATGGAAATAAACACAAAATGGAATCGATCAAAGCATTCAAATAAAAATAAACAGCCCATATTCAATAAATTAAAACAAACAAGGATCCAATTGAACAATTAAAGAAGTCTGAGGGGTCAAATTATTATTATTATAAATATTAAAGGTCTAAATTAAAATATAATAAAGTTAAGGACTCAAGATGAGGACTACTAAAACAAAAAACTAAAATTCACAAAATGAATCAAAACACTCTTATCAAATCCTAGAGCAAAAAATATTACCCAAATACTAATTATTTTTACTAAAATCCCAATCAAAACTAAATCTATCAAAAAATTTATTAAATCTTCAAATTTCATCTTAAAATTCACTAAAATCTATCCCAAAAACCACATTAAATCATATCAAAGAAAATTAACAATTTAAAAGGACAAAATTGATTAAATTTTCCAATTGTTTGGGCTTTAGT
The DNA here is from genome assembly GCF_036785885.1 of Coffea arabica. Classification (NCBI taxonomy): domain Eukaryota; kingdom Viridiplantae; phylum Streptophyta; class Magnoliopsida; order Gentianales; family Rubiaceae; genus Coffea; species Coffea arabica. The sequence goes on from NC_092321.1 coordinate 33,857,836, forward strand.
AGCATAAGTGTGACAGCCCCACCTTCCCTCCACCTTCCCCTAAGGCGTACCAAAGGGGTTAGCAGACTGCCTGCCCACCTCTCGGCAGGACTACTAAGACAGTTATACACAATCTAAAACGTTCCGGTATAAAATAGTGCACTTACACGATTCAAAATCGCAAAACGGAAAACAAAAAAAAATGGAAAAAATCGGAACCGCAAATGAATAGTGACAGCCACGTCACCATCCAGCCAGAACCCAATCGAATACAGATAACGTTATATAACTCTAGAGAATGAACATTTCCAAACCACATATGATACATGAACATGGTTAAACGGTTTTATACACATACGTTTGTAATTTACAAATCAAAAGGAAAATATTTGGATCAAAGTACATTTAGGATTTTTCCAACCATCGAGGAGCTTTACAAAAGAATATATTAAAACTAACTCAACTCGTGCCTCAAAACATCATAGTCTCTAAAAGGATTGCTCCCTGTAAGGAAAACAAAATTTAACGGAGTGAGCTTTCGCCTAATGAGGTACCATCACTCAGGCATTCAAGGAGTACATAATCACAAGGATACACAATTCAAACACGTTCATAAAGCGAGCACAACTAACACCATACAATAAATGAGAGAAAAGGATACGGACGGCTCTCAAGAGCCTTTCCACTTTTGCCATACTTGATCTCACCTCATTGACGCTCCGTCAATGGATACAGAGTAACCAATACCGTAGACTCCACTTTTCTCCAATTTCCGTCCACCGCACATACCCCTTACCGGGCCCGAACTCCAACCAGTTCAGAAATGGTAATACTCGAGTATACCAGAATCAAGAGTCTCATACCCAATGATTTCACAAAACAGTCCCCATGGCTTGTCAATTTCCTCGACCATGCCCTTGCTGGCTCGATTCAATTGACCACCAATGGGGTTGAACTCAGAGTTAACAATAAAGGTCGTTGGATACACGTCCAACGACACCAGTTCAAGTACATTCAAGAGAAATTCAATTGATACAGTAAACAGTCACATAAGCCATAGAGTACGAGAGTGATAAAGTACACTCTCGTCTCAACCAGTATCATCAGTAAACACAAGCATTTCGGTCATAGATTTCAAGTATAACAAAGCCATGAAGTAACAATCATGTGAGTAGTACACTTACCAATCAAACAAAGAGATTTCACAAATTTCTGCCCAACAAGCGCTTTGGGTCACCGGCACGCCCTAAAACATCCAAGAAAACACAATGAGACTCGAACACGAGTCATAAACCTAATCCATATACTACTAATGCAAAGCCAAAAGAACTTGAAAGTGAAAATAAGGAACACTTGGTGCTAAAGGTTTAGACAACCCCAAAGTCACTCATAAAATAATCTCATTTCAATAGCTGTTCAATAGGCTCAGTGTCGTATAGGTACAAAATCAAGTTAGGAAAAAGTCCGGAAATGAAGTTTAAACCCTAAAACAAAAGACAGGTTTGACGTCGCTTAGCGTATTGGACACAACCGAAGCTACGCTTATCGAATTTGTGCGAAATTTATACCTTTCGAAGCTAAGATAAAGGACTACAATTTTGATGAAGACCACTCAGTCCAGCTCGTAATGTAACCAGATCAAAATTTCAAATTACAGAACCAGAGTCTCACAATCCGACTAGTTAACCGCATGATACTTAAACGACAACAACTTAGGCTACCGAAGTCCAATTGAGGCATTTTCAGGGCCGTTAGAAAGATAAGACATAGTACTACAACTTCTGTGTTTTGACCAAATGCTAATTCAGTACGAATCAGAGTGAACAGATGCGGTCAGATTGGTGAAATGTCAACACTGTCCACCAAACTCTACCTATGGTAGTCAGGAGTATTTTTGTCTTTTCACATGATACAGTTGTCAGATTAGGCTGAAATTTTATAGGCAGCTATAAAACATCATTTCCTACAACTTTCATGTTTTAACCTAAGGCCGATTCAGCCTCCATCATCACCGAACAGAACCGGGCAGAACAGGGTTAGTTGAAACCCGAAACTGAAATTTCAGCACCAAACTAGAAATTTTCCGCAACCAATCGTATCTAACATATACCAACTCCATTTTACACTATAAAAAACCATCAATCCATGACTAAACAATAATTACTATGTAAAAACAGAAAAATCAATAATAAATCAAAAATCCATCAAAACTCCACTTCCAACCATCAAACCTACTACAAATCAACATATTTAGCCACAAAAGCCACTAATAAATCATTATTAAGAACAAACTATGAATTTGTACACACCATACCTTGATACCTCAAGAAAGGTAGTAGCTTAGGTTTCTTTCTTCCGAAACAACTCCACCACCTTCTATAATACTACTTAACCAAGGATTTTTATGGAGTAAAGTTGAAGTTCTATGGTTGGATCACAAGATTGGTGCAAGAAATGGATGAAGTAGTTGGAGTTTTCTCTTCTTTTCTCTCCTTAGATGTTTCGGCCAAGAGGATGAAGAAAATGATGATTTTTGGGTCAATTTTGGTTATTTAGTAAAGTTGGGGTAAGATGGTCAATGTCCAAGGTGAAATCATAAAGTGACACATGGCACCTTTTTGGTTTTAAACTTATCTCCAAGTCTCTCTAATATTAATCCATCTAGATAACCTCTAATTACCTCTTAACACTTAGTAAATTAATCATGGTATACAAAACTTAACCTAATTAGCCGACTAATTCACACTTAACGCACTAGCGGGTCCCACGTCCAATATACATTCCTAAAATCTCATGAACGAACTTATACTAGAAAAGTGATTTAAAAACTATATTCACTCATAAAAATTATCTAAAAAATTTTTCTAACAAAGAAAATATAGAAAATGCGTGCAAATAAATAAAATAAAGCCTAGAAAATAAGAAAATTTTTGTGTTCTCACACTCTCTCCCTCTTAAAAGAATTTCGTTCTCGAAATTTCTCACCTTGGTCCATAAATAGCTCAGGGTATTTCCTTTGCATCTCTTCTTCCACCTCCCAGGTAGCCTCTTCTGCCCCGTGATTTTTCCACAAAATCTTCATCAAAGGAATTTGCTTGTTTCTAAGCTCCTTAACCTTTCGGTTAAGCAACTGCACAGGTTTCTCCTCATAGGTGAGTGACTCATCTATCTCAATCTCCTCCGGTTGCAAAATGTAGGTCGGGTCGGGATAATACTTCTTAAGCATCGAGACATGGAAGACGCCGTGAATCCTGGACAGACTTGATGGTAGTTCAAGTCGATACGCTACTTTCCCATGGGAGAATTTGGAAAGGTCCGACGAACCTTGGTTGAATTTTTTTTCCTTTACCCGCCGTGACGCTTTGTCACAGTGTGATCTTAAGAAAAATATGGTCCCCAACTTCGAACTCCAAATCTTTTCTTCGATTGTCCGCGTAGCTCTTTTGTCGGCTTTGAGCTGTTTGGAGTCTTTGTCGTATCAACTTGACTTTTTCTCGTGCATCCTCCATCCATGGAATAGTTGTTGGATCTAGAACCTTCCTTTCGCCTACTTTATCCCAATAGAGCGGTGATCGGCACTTCCTTCCGTAAAGTATTTCGTATGGTGCCATTTGAATTGACGGAATGGTAACTGTTATTGTAAGCAAACTCTACTAATGTCATATGTTCACTGTAATGAAACTGGAAAGAGAGAACAGAGAAGGGGGGAAAAGACTTGAGGAAGAAAGAGACTGAGATTCTATTCAAATGCCAAAAGTGCCTTTCTCTTCCGGAACCTCATGCTTATATACAGCTCAGATGATATCTAGCTGCATGCAAATGATGTCTTGGCTGCTTGCTGACTGGCAATAACAGACTAACAAACTAACTACCCGAATATTCCCTTCTAACTAACTCAACGGCATGCATGGAATGCATTTCAATCTTGTCTAATGGCTGAACTAGTCATTACATTACTCCCCCCTTAACCAAATCCTAGTCTCTAAGATTGAAGGGAAAAATCTGGAAACTGAGACCTGATGACCGCTGCATCTTCCCAAGTAGCATCATCCTGATTCAGGTTTTCCCACAAGATCAACACCTGCTCTGTCGCCTGACCTCCCCTCCTTTTGGTCCTCCTCTCCAGCACGGCTTGGGGTGCTACTCGTACCTCTCCTTGTTCATCCAATGTGGGTAGAGAATACTGGACTGGTTCCCCCTTAGTAGAGGGCTTCAGCTGAGAGACATGGAACACAGGATGGATGGCTGAACCTGTTGGCAGCTCTAGTTTGTAGGCCACGGGTCCTATCTTCTGCAACACCCTGAAGGGTCCTTAGTACTTGGCAGACAGCTTCAGGTTCCTCCTCAGGGCCACAGTAGTCTGCCTATATGGTTGTAACTTGAGATAGACTAAATCTCCCACCTCAAAGCTTCTATCAGACCTGAGCTTATCAGCATTCTGTTTCATCCGATTCTGTGCCTTCAGCAAATTATCCCTGAGCATCAAATTCCAGTTTACCCTTTCTGCCATCCAGTCATCCACTGTTGCTACCATCGATGCTCCTGGGATGATGTTGAGTTGTGTAGGAGTGTAGCCATACAGAGCTTGAAATGGAGACATCTTTAATGCAGTGTGGAAGTTGGTGTTGTACCACCACTCTGCTGCTGCTAGAAATCTTTTCCATTTGCCAGGTTGTTCAGAGCACATGCACCTTAAGTATGTCTCCACACACCTGTTCACTCTCTCTGTCTGCCCATCAGATTGGGGGTGATAGGCAGTAGAGAAATTTAACTGAGTCCCTAGCCGTGAGAATAGCTCCTGCCAAAAGATGCTAGTAAATGTCCTGTCCCTATCTGACACAATGCTAGAGGGTAAGCCATGCAGTCTGAATATCTGATCAAAGAACACTTGTGATACACTCTTAGCAGTATAGTGGCTAGTTAAAGGGATGAAATGTGCAAACTTTGTGAATCTGTCAACCACTACAAGCAGTGTATCACACCCCTCAGATTTAGGAAGCCCTTCAATGAAGTCCATAGATATGTGCTGCCACGTTTGCTCTGGTACGGGTAGGGGCTGTAACAGCCCAGGAGGCTTACAATTTTCTCCCTTATTCCTCTTACATATGTCACAGCTCTGTACAAAGTCCTCTATCTCTCTTTTCATGCCAGGCCAAAAGAAATATGCTTTAGCTCTCTTGTAGGTACCCAGATTTCCTGAGTGTCCTCCAACTGCTGACATGTGCATGCAGGCAATGAGTTGTTGCCTGAGTGAGGTAGAAGCCCCTACATATATCCTTCCCTTATACCTGATGACCTCTCCATTGTAGGAATATTCAAGCATTTCTGTGCCATTGATGGCTAATGCAGTGAGCAACTCCTTAGCTTTAGGATCCTGCTCATAACTTCCAGCTAAGTCTGTGATCCATGCAGGCTTTACCATGGATATGGCACTGAGCTCGTGAGAGTCCTTCCCTCTCCTGGAAAGTGCATCTGCCACTATATTCTCCCTTCCTTTGTTGAACTGAATCTCATAATCATACCCCATCAGTTTAGTTAACCATTTCTGCTGCAATGGAGTCCAGATCTTCTGCTCCAGCAAGTATTTTAGGCTATGATGATCAGTCCTAATGATGAAGTGAGACCCCAGTAAGTAATGCCTCCACCTGTTAACAGCAGCAATTAAGGCTAGTAACTCCTTTTCATAGATGGATAAAGCCTGATTTCTTGCACCTAAAGCCTGACTCGTATAAGCAATGGGCTGTCCTTGCTGCATAATGACAGCTCCAATAGCTTGATTGCTGGCATCTGTCTCCAACACAAAAGGCTTGGAGAAGTCTGGCAATGCTAGAACAGGTGTGTTACTCATAGCCTGTTTGAGTTCAAGAAACGCAGCACTGGCTTCCTTGTTTCAGACAAAACCATCCTTCTTTAAAAGATCAGTGAGGGGTTTGGCTATGGAGCCATAATTCTAGACAAACCTCCTGTAATATCCAGTCAAGCCCAAGAACCCCCTTAAGGCCTTGATATTAGTAGGTTCTGGCCAGTTCACCATGCACTCTACCTTGGAAGGGTCAGCACTCACCCCCTCACCAGTAACCACATGCCCCAAATATTCTATTTGATTTTGTCCAAAAGAGCACTTAGTGAGCTTAGCAAAAAGGGTATGAGATCTTAAGGTCTCTAAGACTTGTCTAAGGTGGCGGGTATGAGAGTCCATGTCTGGACTATATACAAGAATGTCGTCAAAGAATACCAAGACAAATTGTCTGAGGAAAGGTTCAAACACTGAATTCATGAGGGCCTGGAATGTAGCTGGAGCATTGGTAAGGCCAAATGGCATAACTAAAAATTCGTAGAGCCCACAGTGAGTTTTGAAAGCTGTCTTTGGAATGTCTGAGAGGTTCATGCAAATCTGGTGGTAGCCAGATCGCAGATCAATTTTGGAGAATACTTTAGCTCCATGAAGTTCATCTAAAATATCATCTATAATGGGGATTGGGAATTTATCTTTAATGGTTAAGGAGTTAAGTTGCCTGTGGTCTATACAAAATCTCCAGCTTCCATCTTTCTTTTTGACCAATAGGACAGGTGAAGCAAAGGGGCTGTGACTAGGTTGGATGATGCCACCGTGCAGCATCTCCTTGACTTGTTTTTCTATCTCAGTTTTCTGGACATGGGGATATCTATAAGGAGCTAATTTGAAAGGTTTTGCATCAGCTTTCAAGGGAATTTGATGGTCAAATGATCTTTTAGCGGGTAATTGTTTAGGCTCACTAAACATATCCTGGAACTCAATCAACATAGGTTCTAGAATATTTGAAGTGGTGTTTACCTGTGACTGAGCTGTACTGACCGTGTAAGCCTGCACAACTTGCTTGAGTTTCTTCCTCATGTATCTTTTGGCCACCTCTCCCTGAGTCATCCTAGTGTTTGCAGTACCTCCGTTCCCCCGCAATGTCACCATGTCACCATCCTTATTGAAGGAGACCTGCAGTTGCTTAAAATCAAATGTTAGTGGGCTGTAGGCTTTCATCCAGTCCACTCTTATGATCAGATCATAGGGCTCCAAATCTAACAGGTACACACTGTGGCAAAATTTTTGTCCCTGCATACTCCATTGGAAATTGGGTATCCACTGACTGCAAGGAAGTAACTGACCATCAACAATTTTGACTCTGAAAGGTTTGTGTTGCTGGATAAGCTCCTGCCACCTTCGTGCAACTGTCTTCTTAAGGAAACAATTCGAACTGCCCCCGTCCAATAGAATAGAAATTTCAGAGTCTCTGACCTCCCCTAGCAACCTAATGGTGCTAGAGAGCAGATTCCCTGTGAGTGAATGCAAGGATAGTTCGACCTCCTGTTTGGTCCCACTACCCATGTATTCTATCACCTCCTCCTCATCTACCCTGTCCTCTAAATTAGTAGCAACAATCATGTGTATCCCCTGGTCCTTACACATATGACATGGTCCAAACTTTGCTCCACATTTAAAGCACAAATGGTTTTCCTTCCTGTATTGGAACTCGGTGGGAGTGATTCTCTTGTATGGTTGAGAAACAGCACCTTACTTCGTGGAATCTCCTTCGCTGACTGTTGCTGGCTTGGTCACAGGTGGTCTGTGTGGAGACATTCCTCCACTGGAACTCAGCTGTGAAGGATGCCTGTTAGATGCCCTGCTCTTCTTGAAAATTACCTCCAGTGCCTTTTCCTGCCATCTTGCGACCTCGAAAGCTTCTTGTAGGGTCTGAGGTTTGTGCATTTTGACCAATGCCTTGAGCTCCTCCTGTAACCCGCTCAAATAGCTGGAGACGAAATAACTTTCACTCAACCCCTGATTCCTGAGCAGTACTATGGCTCTCAATTCCTCAAACTTCTCTTGATAAGCCATTACTGTGGAAGATTGCTGTAGTTTGTTGAATTCCTCAACTCCATCCTCATCCCCAAGGTCTCCGAATCTGCGACTCATTCCTTCCTTGAACTCCTCCCATCCAAATGTCCTTTTATCCTGTTTGAAACTTTGGAACCAGACATTTGCCCTTCCTTCCAAGTGCATTCCTACAATCAGCATCTTCTGCGAATCCAGTATGCCATACAATTGGAAGAAGGTCTCGCATTTCTGAATCCAATCCCTTACCTGCTCTCCAGTAAATCTGGGAAACTTTAGCTTGGGCACCCCTGGGATGAAGGCATTGCGTTCTCCTCTCTCCTGATGCACCTGCCCGGGCCTGGACGTGCCTTGCAAGGAACTTGTAGGGTGGCTAGGAGTCCCCTGTCTTGTTGCAGATTCCTGGTAATCCCTCCAATCTGTGCCGAAATGCCAGCTACTAGAGCCTTAAACTCTGTGGAGCTGGCCAGCATCTTCTCCTCCATGGATTTAAGTGCCTCGCTGGTAGACTCCATGAATGTCTGCAATTTAGCTTCCTGCCTCCGGACCTGCTCCTCGATTGTCTTAAGGCGTGTACCTTCTGCCATGGCTGTGAATCAAGCTCCCGAATCCAAGGATCGGAAGCTCTGATACCACTGTAATGAAACTGGAAAGAGAGAACAGAGAAGGGAGGAAAAGACTTGAGGAAGAAAGAGACTGAGATTCTATTCCAATGCCAAAAGTGCCTTTCTCTTCCGGAACCTCATGCTTATATACAGCTCAGATGATATCTAGCTGCATGCAAATGATGTCTTGGCTGCTTGCTGACTGGCAATAACAGACTAACAAACTAACTACCCGAATATTCCCTTCTAAATAACTCAACGGCATGCATGGAATGCATTTCAATCTTGTCTAATCGCTGAACTAGTCATTACATTCACCCCAGTTACCCCCAAAATCCAGAATACAAGTCCTTAACATATTCTCGAGAGTTTGAATTGTTCGCTCCGACTGTCCATCTGTCTGGGGATGATAAGTGGTACTAAGGTTGAGTTTAGTCCCCAAGGTCTCTTGAAAATTCTGCCAAACCTAGATACAAAACGAGGATCTCGGTCGGAGACTATGCTCACTGGAACTCCGTGTAGTCTTACTATCTCATCCACATACACCTGGGTTAATTTCTCCATGGAATACTTCATGTTTATCGGCAAGAAATGGGCCGATTTGGTTAACCAATCGACGATTACCCAAACGGCGTCATGTTCTCATTGTGTTCGCGGCAAAACTGAAACGAAGTCCATTGTAATGTTTCCCACTTCCATTCGGGTATCTCAAGAGGTTGTAACAATCCAGATGGTTTTTTATGTTCCGCCTTAACTTGTTGACAGATGAGACACGTTTGCACGTATTGAGCAATTTCCTTCTTCATGTTGTCCCACCAATAGGCTCCTTTTAGGACCTGATACATCTTGCTACTACTCGGATGGATCGTATACTTGGACCGATGAGCTTCCTCTAAGATCTCCTTCTTTAACATTTCATCTTTGGGCACCACCACTCGGTTTCGGTACCTCAAAACTCCCTCAAGACTGAAGTTGAAATCTGACAATTCCCCTTTTTCCACTTTCTCTCTCCACTTCCGTACCATAGCATCTTCCTTCTGAGCCTCTTTAATCCGCTCCAGTAGAGTGGACGTTACTTTAACATTACCAAAAATCGCCTTATGACTTCCAAGACAGGGTTTCCACTCACAAATCGATTCTAACAGATCCCACTCCTTAATCATTAACCGCACCACTTGAGCCTTTCGACTTAAGGTGTCTGCCACCACGTTAGCTTTTCCCGGATGATAGTTGATGGTGCAGTCGTAGTCTTCCAGAAATTCCATCCATCGCCGCTGCCTCATATTCAATTCCTTTTGCGAGAAGAGGTATCTAAAGCTCTTATGGTCAGAGTAAACCTCGAAGGTTACCCCGTATAGATAGTGTTTCCACTTTTTCAGAGCGAAAACAACTGCGGCTAACTCCAGGTCGTGGGTTAGGTAGTTTTGCTCATGAGGTTTCAATTTTCTAGAGGCAAAAGATATCACATTCTTGTTTTGCATCAACACACACCCCAGACCTCCCAGCGAGGCGTCGGTATAAACGGTAAAACTATCTATTCCGTTAGGCAAAGCTAGAATCGGTGCCACAGTTAATCTTTTCTTTAGCTCTCAAAAGCTAGCTTCACACCTAGCATCTCACATAAAACAACAATTTTTCTTCGTCAGGTCGGTTAAAGGACCAGCAAGTTTGGAAAAATCCTTAATAAAACGCCTATAGTACCCAGCCAACCCTAGAAAACTACGAATTTCCGTAGGATTTTCTGGACTCTTCCAATCAGTCACGGCCTCTACTTTCGCCGGGTCAACAGAGATGCCCTCTTGGGAAATTACATGCCCTAAGAAAGAAATTTTCTCTAGTCAAAACTCACACTTACTAAACTTGGCGTACAACTGATGCTCTCTTAGGGTTTGCAAGACGATTCTTAAGTGCTGCTCATGCTCCTCACGAGTCTTTGAGTAAACCAGGATGTCATCAATAAATACAACTACAAATCGATCCAAATACGGTTTAAAAACCTTATACATCAAATCCATGAAGGCAGCAGGGGCATTGGTCAGTCCAAAGGGCATGACTGCGAATTCAAAATGCCCGTATCTAGAATTGAAGGTAATTTTTGGTATGTCCTCCTTCCTAATTAGCAATTGATAATATCCCTGTCGGAGGTCTAATTTCGAAAAGACCACTGCCCCTTGCAACTGGTCGAACAATTCATCAATATGGGGCAGTGGATATTTATTTTTAACCGTTACATTATTCAACCCCCGGTAGTCTATACACATCCGCAAACTCCCATCCTTTTTCTTCACAAACAACACAGGGGCTTCCCAAGGAGACTCATTCTCTCGAATGAACCCTCGCTCCAAAAGGTCTTGTAATTGCAACTTTAAGTCTCTAAGTTCGGCAGGGGCCATCCGGTATGGGATTTTAAAGATAGGTGACGTCTCTGGTAACAACTCAATTTTGAATTCTATCTCTCTCTCCGGAGGTAGGATGACTAATTCATCAGGAAATACGTCCGGATATTCCTTCACTACGTGCACATCCTCTACCTTCAATTTATCGGTGGGGGTATTGATTAGAAAGGCTATGAACCCTTGCGCCTCTTTACTTAGTAATTTCCTAATCCGAATACCCGAGATCAAGGTAGATGAGGCTAACCTACCCCTTATATCTAATCTTAAGGTCGCCTTCCCAAGAATGCGGAATTCTACCACCTTCCTTTTACAATCAAGTTGAGCATTATACCTGGCTAACCAGTCCATACCCAAGATTATATCATACCCCTTAATGGACAGGCTTATCAAATTCCCTAACAATTTTCTCTCTCCTACCCAAACTTCACAATCCTTATAAACCATACTAGTGATCAAATGATGATCCCCCGGAGGAGTACTAACTTCCAGGTTATAAGATAAACTAGCAGGCTTTATATCAATTTAGCACATGAAATTGGGGTTGACAAATGAATGAGTAGCACCGGGATCTGCTAAAACTTTCGTAAATCGGTGGAATACAAGAATCGTACCTTCTACAACTTCAGAAGAATCGAGGACCTGTTGTGGCTCCAGTGAATACACTCGAGCCGATACCTTAGGTTTAGTCCCTTCCACCTGAGCCGGTTCGGAATTGGTCCTCATCGATTGCTGACTCCCCCTTCTATCTCGTGATAGAACCGGACAATTGGCAAACTGGTGGTCTGTACTTCCGCAGCGTAAACATTTTCTCTCCTTCTTCCAGCAATTGTCCTCCGTGTGGTTTGGCTTTCCACAATACCCGCAGGGCCCGCGAGATGCTGAGGCCGAACCTCCTTGGAGACCTCCTCTTTGACCTCTCCCAACTTGGCCACCTCTTGACGGGGCCCCTCTTGACATTCCCAACATCCTTCCTCCTCCAGTTCCCCGTCCAAACTTGGGAGGGGTACTTTTATCCCCCTGTCCCGAACTACTTCCAGGAAATCCTCGCTTCTTCGCCTGGAAGTTTCTCACTTGTAGCCTAGCATTTTCCACTTGAGCCTTCTCCATTGCCTCACTGAAGACGTTAATCTGGGCTACAGTGAGATCCTTCTGGATCTCCACGTTCAGGCCCTGAACAAAGCGCTTTATTCTTCATTGTTCGGTCATGATGAGTTCGGGCGCGAATTTGAACAGTCGAGTGAATTGGCTCTCGTACTCGGCTACAGTCTGGGTCCCCTGGCGAAACCGAATAAACTCGTCTTCCTTCCGTTCTTGAACCAGAGGAGGGAAGAATTTAGTGTTGAACTTCCTCATGAAATTCACCCATGTCCTGGGCGTTTGTTCTCTGTCCCATTTCTGTCGTATTACGTTCCACCAGGAACGGGCTGCCCCTTCCAGTTGGAAGACAGCAAAAGTCACCTGCCTTTCCTCTGTATAATGCAGGGCAACAAAGATGTCCACCATCTTTTCTAGCCATCTCTCGGCCACATCTGGATATGGCCCTGCAATAAACTTCGGTGAGAAAATTTTTTGAAACCTTTCGAGGGCCCTATCCTCGCTTTCCACATAGTTACTAGGGTTACCAAGGTTTCCAGGGTAGGGATTAGCTTTTTGACCCTGTTGCTCCACTACATGAGCTAACAAGTCGGTCATTCGTTGGATGGCTGTGGCCACTTGCACATTCGGATCGACCCTAGGTTCAGGGTTTGGTTCAGATGTGGTTTCCCTAGTACCCCCTTCAGTCATGGGTTGCCTAATCCCGCGACCACGACCCCATCCACTACGGGTTCCCTCCATCCAAACTAACCAATATAGGGCCGAAACATAAAGATAACATTAAAGATAGATGGAAGCATAAACAAGGAACAAGAGCTACTCACAAATCAAACATATATATACACATAACACAACCATATCAAACAAGTTACACAGTCATAGTCAGCCAAATACAGACAAAAGAAATTCCATGAGATAACGGAGTCATCAAAAGATATATATACAAAGCTAGTCCAAACATACAAAACGGCTAGCTAAAAGTTATTCCCCTAAACTACTCCTCCCACAGAATCAAAACTTAGCTCAAAAGAGCTCTAGCCTAGTTCCCTACAGAGCCCACTGACTCTCCCCCTTGGCTAGAACTAGGGGTGCTCCCCTCTCCAGGAGTTCCATCACTAGGAGCCTCCACTTGCGCATTGGAGCCAATCACACCTTGGATTAGCCCCTCGCACTCATTAATAATGCCGCCGAAACGGTCTCTAACCTCCTGGACCACATTAGTAAGATGGGTGTTCACCTCCAGCAACTGTTCCCTCAGAGCATTCGTTCGCTCTTACTCCATGGCTATGTCTCCTTGAAGCTCTCCAATCCGATCAGCTTGCATCCTGATGATGCCCCTCAGTCTAAGCGTCTCATTGTGATCCCTGGCGGCGGCACTTCTAAGACTCCTCCTCTCATCTAGTACCGCCATGACCACATGGTCAACATAAGAGTAATACTGGCAACGCCTACAGCGACAGGTCCGGCTAGCAGTATACCAAAGCCAGATCGGACCTTCCGGCCTCTCCTGGTAATCGATGACTCGTGGGCGCCTCTGAGGTGGCTCACTTCCACGCGCTCCACTGGTTCCGGCCATGCCCTACAAGGATAGCAAAGGTTTATACCTTAGACAATATAATCACACTTAACGGCGTCTTAACACAGTACCCATAGGTCCTAAGATGCAAAAATCAAACTTGCCTAAGTCACTTCTAATCTAGGCTCTGATACCACCTGTGACAGCCCCACCTTCCCCTAAGGCATACCAAAGGGGTTAGCGGACTGCCTGTCCAACTCTCACCAAGACTACTAAGACAGTTATACACAATCTAAAATGTTTCGAAATAAAATAGCGTGCTTACACGATTCAAAATCGCAAAACGAAAAATGAAAAAAAGAAAAAAATTGGAACCGCAAATGAATAGTGACTGCCACGTCACCATCCAGCCAGAACCCAATCGAATACAGATAACGTTATATAACTCTAGAGAATGAACATTTCCAAACCACATATGATACATGAACATGGTTAAACGGTTTTATACACATACGTTTGTAATTTACAAATCAAAAGGAAAATATTTGGATCAAAGTACATTTAGGATTTTTCCAACCATCGATGAGCTTTACAAAAGAATATATTAAAACTAACTCAACTCGTACCTCAAAACATCATAGTCTCCAAAAGGATTGCTCCCTGTACGGAAAACAAAATTTAACGGAGTGAGCTTTCGCCCAATGAGGTACCATCACTCAGGCATTCAAGGAGTACATAATCACAAGGATACACAATTCAAACACGTTCATCAAGTGAGCACAACTAACACCATACAATAAATGAGAGAAAAGGATACGGACGGCTCTCAAGAGCCTTTTCCACTTTTGCCATACTTGATCTCACCTCATTGACGCTCCGTCAATGGATACAGAGTAACCAATACCGTAGACTCCACTTTTCTCCAATTTTCGTCCACCTCACATACCCCTTACCGGGCCCGAACTCCAACCAGTTCAGAAATGGTAATACTCGAGTATACCGGAATCAAGAGTCTCATACCCAATGATTCAACAAAACAGTCCCCATGGCTTGTCAATTTCCTCGACCATGCCCTTGCTGGCTTGATTCAATTGACCACCAATGGGGTTGAGCTCAGAGTTAACAGTAAAGGTCGTTGGATACACATCCAACGACACCAGTTCAAGTACATTCAAGAGAAATTCAATTGACACAGTAAATAGTCACATAAGCCAGAGAGTACGAGAGTGATAAAGTACACCCTCGTCTCAACCAATATCATCAGTAAACACAAGCATTTCAATCATAGATTTCAAGTATAACAAAATCATGAAGTAACAATCATGTGAGTAGTACACTCACCAATCAAACAAAGAGATTTCACAAATTTTTGCCCAACGAGCGCCTTGGGTAACCGGCACGCCCTAAAACATTCAAGAAAACACAATGAGACTCGAACACGAGTCATAAACCTAATCCACATACTACTAATGCAAAGCCAAAAGAACTTGAAATTGAAAATAAGGAACACTTGGTGCTAAAGGTTTAGACAACCCCAAAGTCACTCATAAAATAATCTTATTTCAATAGCCGTTCAATAGGTTCAGTGTCGTATAGGTACAAAATCAAGCTAGGAAAAAGTCCAGAAATGAAATTTAAGCCCTAAAACAAAAGACAGGTTTGACGTCGCTTAGCGTATCGGACACAACTGAAACTATGCTTATCGAATTGGTGTACAATTTATACCGTTTCAAAACTAAGATAAAGGGCTACAATTTTGATGAAGACCACTCAGTCCAGTTCATAGTTTAACCAGATCAAAATTTCAAATTACAGAACCAGAGTCTCACAATAAGACTAGTTAACCGCACGATGCTTAAACGACAACAACTCAGGCTACCAAAGTCCAATTGAGGCATTTTTAGGGCCGTTGGAAAGTTAAGACATAACACTACAACTTCTATGTCTTGGTCAAATGCTAATTCAATACGGATCAGGGTGAACAGACGCGGTCAGATTGGTGAAATGTCAACACTGTCCACCGAACTCTACCTATGGCAGTCAGGGGTATTTTTGTCTTTTCACATGGTACAGTGCTAGGATTGGGCTGAAATTTTGTAGGCAGCTACAAAACATCATTTCCTACAACTTTCATGTTTTAATCTAAGGCCGAACAGATCCGGGCAGAACAGGATTAGTTGAAACCCTAAACTGGAATTTCAGCACCAAACTAGAAATTTTCCGCAACCAATCATATCCAACATATACTAACTCCATTTTACACTATAACAAACCATCAATCAATGACTAAACAATAATTACTATATAAAAACAGAAAAATCAATAATAAATCAAAAATCCATCAAAACTCCACTTCCAACCATCAAACCTACTACAAATCAACATATTTAGCCACAAAAGCCACTAATAAACCATTATTAAGAACAAACTATGAATTTGTACACACCATACCTTGATACCTCAAGAAAGGTAGTAGCTTAGGTTTCTTTCTTCCAAAACAACTCCACCACCTTCTATAATACTACTTGACCAAGGATAATTATGGAGTAAAGTTGAAGTTCTACCGTTGGATCACAAGATTGGTGCAAGAAATGGATGAAGTAGTTGGAGTTTTCTCTTCTTTTCTCTCCTTAGAAGTCTTGGCCAAGAGGTTGAAGAAAATGATGATTTTTGGGTAAATTTTTGGTTATTTAGTAAAGTTGGGGTAAGATGGTCAAAGTCCAAGGTGGAATCATAAAGTGACACATGGCACCTTTTTGGTTTTAAACTTATCTCCAAGTTTCTCCAATATTAATCCATCTAGGTAACCTCTAATTACCTCTTAACACCTAATAAATTAATCCTGGTATACAAAACTTAACCTATTTAGCCGAATAATTCACACTTAACGCACTAGCGGGTCCCACGTCCAATATACATTCCTAAAATCTCATGAACGAACTTATACTAGAAAAATGATTCAAAAACTATATTTGTGAGGACCCGTACTTTTCTTAATTGCACGTTTTCTGCATTTTCTTTATTAGAAAATTTTTCTATATCAATTTTATGAGTAAATATAGTTTTTAAATGATTTTTCTAGTATCGGTTAGTTTTTGAGAAATTAAGAGTGTATACCGGATGTGGGACCCACTAGGGCGAAAAGTTCGGAAAAATTCGACCAATTAGGTTATGTTCCGGATACTGGGTGAAATTTATCGGGTGTTAAGAGATAAGTAGAGGATGCGATGTGATTGATGTGAGAGGAAACAAAAGGATAGAAATGCATTTAATGGAGTGACAAGTGTCACACTTCCATTGGTTGAAGCCTAAGACAACTATTCACCTTTTTTACCTTTCTTTACCATTTGATTAAATATCTCAAAATTGACCAAATATTCACTCTTTCTTTCTCCATGTTGGCCGGCCATCTTGAGCTTAAGAGGGAAGAAAACTCTTCAAACTTTTAGCTACCATCTAGTGCAAATCATCCAAACCAATTGCTGAAATTTGTTTCTACTCCATAAAATCCCTCCATTTGGTGCTAGTAAGTGATTTTGTGAAAGTGTTCAAGGAAGCTAAGGTGTCCTACAACTCCTTATCTCTTGTTTACTATGTAAGTGGTGATTGAACTTCCTCCTACACTTAATGAAGCTTAAGATGTGCTTAGTGGTAGCTAAAGTGCTGAAATTTGTGGTTTATTTCTTGGTTTGAGATGAATTGGTGAAGTTTTTATTTTATTGATGAATTTTCTGGTTTAATGTGATCATGATGTTGTGATTATCTATGATGGTTGGTAATGAAGGGTAATGACTCTAGTAGGTGTATATGATAGATAATTGCAACCAATTTTGGATTTGGAAGGAAATGTGAAAAGTTAGGGTTTCATATCCCCTTTTCTGTCCGGTTTTGTATCATATGGTTAGAGGCCAAATTGGCCTTGGTTTAAAACATGAAAGTTGTAGGTATTGACATGTTTGAAGTGCCTGTAAAATTTCAGGTCATTTGGAGTAGTTTAGAGTGATAAATGTCGATTTTACTGTTGCTGTTCTGGGTTCTTCAGGATGGCCGAATTGCGTTTGTAATTGGCTGTTTTGACTGGAATTGCTTTGGATTTGGTGGTTGAGGTCTTATGATGAAATGTAGATTGATGTCCTAGCTACCATATGCCTTTGTAATTTCTGCATTTGGACCTGTTTAGACTGATTTGTACTGATTACAGCATAGTGTAATTTGTAAACCTGCAATTACGGTTCTGGTTTGTTATTGGCATATTTGACTTAGTTGTCCTGGGATTTGGACTGAGTGACCTTCTACATTGTTGTAGCCCTGGTTCTTAGCTTCGAAATGGTGGGTCTTACACCCTAATCCGATAATCGTAGCGCCAATGGTGCCAAAACCGCAAAATGGTGTCACAAACTGTTTTTATCCGGAAATGTTTCTAGCTTGATTTTTGTATTTATATGACTTTAAGCCTAGTGAACGGCTTTTGGACATGAGATTATTCTATATGAGATGTTGGGACTGTTTTCTGGAAAATAGGTAAACACAAGGGACATGCCGTGATGCGAGACGCGGAAGCTACTTCGGATCTAGAGGAACACGATGAAGATTTGACGGAGTTGAACCCGAACTTGGACCACTCAAGAACAGATTTAACGGTAGAGGACGCCACAATCAAGTATGTGTGCTTGATTGATAAGTCAAGAACAGCCTAGGATCAACTCTAGGATGTTCAACTTAGCTTTTACAAGCTAAGGGAATTTGCCACAAGGAATGGACGAAATTCTGGAAATTTTATTCAATACTCTCAAAAAAACTGAATGTAACATGCGGCTTGAGGCTATTAATAGCCGTGACTAAGACCTAATAAACTGGAAAAATAACAAGGAAAGTTCGGCCAGCCCCTTGGGCCTTCACTTGACCGAAAGCTAGCCCAACTAACTATAGATCATAAGCTTCGGGGGAGTTGCCCCCGAACCCCCGCCGGGGGCTTCGCTGCGCCCCCGGGCCCCCAAGCCGGGGGCGCGTCGCCCCCTTGGACCCCCGACTCGCTGATCGGGCAGCGAGACCCCCGTACGGTTCAGCGAGGGTTCTTAATTGCGGCTCAGCCCGCCGTTTGGAGCTTGAACACTTGCATCTTCAATTGTAAGCAGCATTTTAGTAGTCGTGCAAGGATATTCCAACTCAATTCCTTCAATGGCCGGTTTCTCTTGGGTTTGGACGGCACGTACCAAGGCTTGGAGGGACTCCTTGAATCTCTTAGCTCGTGCTCGTGTCACTGGGCCTTGGGGCACCTTCACAGGGTCTACTTGTACACTTTGGGCCTCGTGCTCAATCGCATCATTCCCCTCCTCTTGAAAAGGATTTGCCCTCAAATCGTACTCGTCCCCTGCAATAAATGGACTTAGATCAGCAACATTGAATGTAGCACTAACATTATACTCACCAGGCAGATCTAAGCGGTATGCATTGTCGTTGATGCGCTCAATGACTTGAAAAGGCCCATCTCCTCTTGGTGACAGCTTGCTTTGCCGTTGTTTTGGAAATCTCTCCTTGCGCAAATGTAACCAGACCCAATCACCTGGTTCAAAGACAAGCTTGCGCCTGTGCTTATTAGCTTGTTGGACATGGGCTGGTTTGTTAGGCAATGGTGCTCCAGGAATGAGATCGATTTGGTGCTCGATTCCCCTTAGCGGTGGTAGTCCATCAGGTACATCCTCAGGAAATATGTCCTCAAATTCATCTTTGGCTTTTGCTAGCAAGCTTAGCTTCCCCTTATTTTCTTCTCTCATAGCCGACCCACTTGTTGCCTTTTTCCTCTCAAGTTCTAGCTCATACTCCTTTTGGAGCCTCATTTGATCTTCATACACTTGTTTTGGGGTGAGAGGTACAAGTGTCACCGTTCTATTGCAATGAGTAAAGACATATTTATTAGCTCTTCCCTTGAATTCGACATCGCGATCATATTGCCAAGGCCGTCCAAGAATGAGGTGACTTGCTTGCATTGGCACGACATCACAAGTAACCTCGTCTTCATACTTGCCAATTCGGAATGGCACTTTTACTTGTCTAAACACACGGACTTCCCCTTCATTGTTCAACCATTGAAGGCGATAAGGTCTTGGATGTTTGATAACTTGGAGCCCTAGCATTTCTACCATGAGTAGACTAGCGACATTGGCACAACTCCCACTATCAATAACAACACTACACACCTTATCCTTGATATGACACCTTGTGTAGAAAAGGTTGTCCCGTTGTACCTCTATTTCCTCCTCTTTGGCGCGGGTAGTGAGGACCTTTCGAACCACTAGGCATCCAATCACCTCATGCGTAGGTATCTCCTCACTCGATTCATTCTCTTCCTCTTCTAGAGGAGGTATTCCCTCGTACTCCTCTTCCTCATCTGATACAATTTCCCCATTTGGCAACATCAGCATGGTCCTTTGGCTGGGGCATTGAGAAGTGATATGGCCAAATCCTTGACACTTAAAGCACTTGGTGTCTCGACCACGCGGTTTGGTAGCTGCATTATTAGCCTCAAAGTCAGGCTTGGGCATTGCCTTGGAAGGGAGGCCATTCGGCCTTGGAGGGTAAGAAGGAGCTGCGGCTTTCTCCTCCCTTTTTGGTTGAGAAGTGCGCCAATTTCCAGCTTGATAAGTAGTGCTTTGTCGCGCAGTACCCCTCCTCTTGAGGCGCCGTTCAATTGTAACCGCCTTCTCGAGCATTTCATTCATGTCGAGGTAGTGTTGGAGTTCCACTACTTCGGCAATCTCGGGCCTCAATCCATGTAGAAAACGAGCCATAGTGGCCTCTCCATCTTCACGCAAATCCGCCTTCATGATGGCCATTTCCATCTCCTTGTAATAATCCTCAACTGACATGGACCCTTGGTTGAGAGCTTGTAGCCGACGGTGTAGATCTCGGCTATAGTAGCTCGGAACGAACCTTTTTCTCATCAGACTCCTCATTTCCTCCCAAGTTTCCAAAGGTCTCTCACGATTTCTCCTTCGGCTTAGTCTAAGTTGGTCCCACCAAATGGAGGCGTAGTCAGTGAATTCTACGGCTGCTAGTTTCACCTTTTGCTCCTCCGTATAGGTGTGGCATTCATAGACTAACTCAATTTTCCGTTCCCATTCCAAGTACGCCTCGGGGTCCGACTTGCCTTGGAATGAGGGAATCTTGAGTTTGACACCTTTAATGGTGTCGTCTCCTCGACGTTGGAACCTTTGATCATTTTGGTACCTTCCCTCAAACGCTTCCTCTTCATCGTTTGAGTATGCCGATTCTTTGCCCTTACTCGGGGTAGGTGGAGGTCTCGAGTTCTCCAACTGATCAATTCGATCATGCAATGGCTCAATGTCATTCTTGAGCAATCGCTTGAACTCCCCCATCATGGCTTCCAACTGTAGTTTGATGTCCATGGTTTGGCTACCCACTCCACTAGACATATTTAGTTCACCTGCAAAACAAATAAACAAAAACGAGTTCCTCTCTCTTTTTTTTTTTTTTTTTTTAATACGATGTATAGGTCACTCACACTCGTGTTTCACTCAAGTGTATCACTCTCTAATAATCTTACCAAGCAATTCCTTGGCTTGCTAGTCGCTCGAGTTGAACAAACCAGGGGTCACCGCAGTGTACGTTCTTGACTAGTCAACAAGTGACACACAAGCTAGTAGCAATAAATGGAGGTGAATGACTGAAGACCTAGACACGACTCAAGACTCAGAATATAGCTGGACAATATAACTAACGACTCAAAAGAAAGTAAGACAATTAACTTGAATGCTGAAATTTTGAAAATCCTAGAAAACTCTACCCGAAACCCAATTTTCTGGAATTTGTTGAGCTGCTGGTCCGTGGTCTTTTTGGTAAGGGTTTTGGAGTATTTTTGGGTGGCCTTAGGCTGCTCAAATAATGGGTAATCTACTACCTAAAACTCAGCCCAATCGGGTGTCACAATTGCTCGAACGGTTTTAGGAAAATTCAAGAATTCAAGATTCGGAAATTGGAAAGTTTGATCTGATTTGGACACTTGGGGTTGCCAAGGATTGGAAACCTTGGAGTTTGGTCAGATTTGTGAGTCCCAAGTGGTCCAAATTCGAAATTTTGGGGCTGGTCAGATTTGGAAGTCAGATTTTGCACCAAATTTGGTAAACTTGTAGGCTGTCAAGAATTGGATGTTGTTCAGATTTGGAAGTCCAAGTTTGAATCAGATTTGGTGGCTTGAAGGCTGACCAAGACTAGGGCTGTTCAGATTTGAAAGTCCAAGTCTGAATCAAGTTTGGTAAAACTTGAAGGCTGGTCAAGAATTGGAAACTAGAGCCGTCTTTCTTGAAATTTTTTTTTGACTTCTGTCGGGGTGTTTTCACACAATAGCCAGCTAGTTTAGACCACAATTTCACAGCAATTAACGTAAACAACTTGGACAGATTTGGTTTCAAGATCAAAGTTCCATGAAAACAAGAACACGGTTGAAGGTTTATTTCAGGTTTCAAGACTGCCAAGATTAACCTCTTTGATCCAAGAAGCTCAAGACTTCCCCAATAAGGTTTTGATGTTCGAGTTTTGCAAAGCAACAACACAAAGGTTCAAGAAACAAGTGCAAACAGATTCGGCATCCCAGCAAATTAATTCCAGCAACGACTCAAGGGAATGACAATAAGGTATGCAACACAAGAGATTTTTTTTTTTTGGATTTAAACAGAACATAAACACAAGACAAAACTGGACAGAAAATTTTAGTCAACAAGTAAATAACAAAGACAGATTTCTGACAAGGAAACAACAAAGACAGATTTCTGACAAGGAAACAACAAAGACAGATTTCGGACTTGACAAACCCGAGCACTTGAGCTACGAATTTAGAAGACTAAAATAGATCTAAAAATGATAAAAAGGGATATTCGTGATACCTCTAACTAGCTCTGATGCCAGCTGATGCGAGACGCGGAAGCTACTTCGGATCTAGAGGAACACGATGAAGATTTGACGGAGTTGAACCCGAACTTGGACCACTCAAGAACAGATTTAACGGTAGAGGACGCCACAATCAAGTATGTGTGCTTGATTGATAAGTCAAGAACAGCCTAGGATCAACTCTAGGATGTTCAACTTAGCTTTTACAAGCTAAGGGAATTTGCCACAAGGAATGGACGAAATTCTGGAAATTTTATTCAATACTCTCAAAAAAACTGAATGTAACATGCGGCTTGAGGCTATTAATAGCCGTGACTAAGACCTAATAAACTGGAAAAATAACAAGGAAAGTTCGGCCAGCCCCTTGGGCCTTCACTTGACCGAAAGCTAGCCCAACTAACTATAGATCATAAGCTTCGGGGGAGTTGCCCCCGAACCCCCGCCGGGGGCTTCGCTGCGCCCCCGGGCCCCCAAGCCGGGGGCGCGTCGCCCCCTTGGACCCCCGACTCGCTGATCGGGCAGCGAGACCCCCGTACGGTTCAGCGAGGGTTCTTAATTGCGGCTCAGCCCGCCGTTTGGAGCTTGAACACTTGCATCTTCAATTGTAAGCAGCATTTTAGTAGTCGTGCAAGGATATTCCAACTCAATTCCTTCAATGGCCGGTTTCTCTTGGGTTTGGACGGCACGTACCAAGGCTTGGAGGGACTCCTTGAATCTCTTAGCTCGTGCTCGTGTCACTGGGCCTTGGGGCACCTTCACAGGGTCTACTTGTACACTTTGGGCCTCGTGCTCAATCGCATCATGCCGTCCGTTCATCTTCTTATAATGTAAGCAAGTTAAAGTGATTTTGCGAATGTATTTTGTGACGAATTGGACGTATTTACTGAAAATGTTACCGGCTCTTTGAAAAGGTGGCCGAGGGCTAAATTTCTATTTGAACCTGTATATTTCCACTTGGCAAATAAAATGATCATTTTACCATTCTAAAAACCTAATACCTCTTTAGGTTGGTTTATGAACCCTAGTAATTCCCGTCCACGGATCCATATGCTCTATTGACACTTTAAAAGTCATTTTACACGTTTACTCGCGAGTAGTCGGGTAATTCTTGATTTCATCCAAATCATGCTAGATGGATTGTAATGTGTTCTTTGTTTACTTTTAGGTTTCATTGGTGATTGAGAAGTGGACGTTATTTTGCGTGTATAGGTGAGTGTTCCCTGTTTGATATGTTTCCTGATTATATGGCTGGTATGAATGATTGATAACATGTTATATGCTTTCAATGATTGTTAAAATGAGTTTTCTAGGCAAGTGTGTACTTTATCGCACTTGGCCTAAACGATTGTGAAATTTTCAATGATTGAATGATTGAAATGTTATTTGTGCATGAATGTAAGCCTTTTGGCTGAACTGGCCATTGCCCCTTGTTACCGGTCGTCTCGAGCCAGAAGCGGACTCGATCGGGCGATTAGGGACCTGGGTGAACGTTTTGGTATACTCGAGTATTACCTTGTAGGTTGGTGGAGGTTGGTGGAGCCTGGTGAATGAATGAATGAACGAATGAATGAATGAGGGTTTTACTTATATACAAATGCATTTTCAATTGATTGAAGGTATAAGGGAACGAAAGGAGAATGAATGAACGAATGGCTCCTTGTGAGCACGTATCCTTTTAATGACGGTGTTTATCGCTTTCTTTTGTATTTGAATGATTGGTAACATGTAATGAATGCATTAAACTTCTTGTTTGCCTATGTGTTAGGAACCTCACTGAGCTTTCCAGCTCATCCCTTTAGTTTTGTTTTCCTTAACAGGGGAAGGCGTGCAAGGACGAGAGCCTGTATAGACTAGCTGGGTCTAGCCTTGGTTTTCTTTTGTCATGGTTTTCGCCCTAGTGCTTGGCACGGGCTGGATGTATAGTGATTTGAGAACCTCTGTATATTTGACGGTTGTACTTCTTCTTGAGATATTATTGTATATACGTTTTGTTTTAAGTTGGATCGTGGTTAGATGTTCTTATGGTTGCTTGAAGTGATCGACTGAGTCCCGGCGAGAGCTGGGCAGGCAGTCCGCCGAACCCTTTGGTTCGCCTTAGGGGAAAGTGGGGCTGTTACAATATTCACTCATAAAAATTATCTAGAAAATTTTCCTAATAAAGAAAATATAGAAAATGCGTGCAAATAAATAAAATAAAGCCTAGAAAATAAGAATTTTTTTGGGTTCTCACAATAAAGGGAAACTTGAGAAATCGAAATGCAATTTTTGGAAGTATTTTGCATGCAAGCTACGAAGAAAAGGCTTTCTTTAACACATTCCGCATGCAATTCTTTCTGTAACTCTGGGATCTTAACAAATGCGATTTTCCTTTTTATTCAATCACCACTCAACATTTCGACCAAACAAAATTGGAATCAAAGCATCGGAACACAAGGCTTTCTTTGCATTTTCGAGACAAAACTGTAACATACAAAGATTCGAGAAGATCATGCACATCTGGAAGCAGAAACTTGGGATGAACACGCACATGGTTTACCAACCAAATGACAAATGACCCACAGACTTACTTCAAGCAAATCGAAAGCATCAGCAACAAAACAAAATGCAAGTCCTAATATATTTAACCCAGGGATGATTCCATGCAAGTCCTAACTTATTCAAGCACATAAATGCGAGAACTTGGGACAGGGAGAGAGAGGACATCCAACAAGCTTTCTGACACAAAATGCAACAAATGTAACCTAAACGTCTGTAAAAATTCGACCCAACAATTTCCAGAAAGGTAAAGCAACTTAAAGAAAGAACGAGATGAGCTGCACACATTGCTGCAATAAGCTGAAAGCTTCGAGCTTGTTGCTGCAGACTTTTATGCACAGTATCTCAGCCCAACGCAATCTAAACCTAGACAACAAAATCATCAAGCATTCTTCATACTTTTCAACCTAAAACCTTAAGTGTTAACACAGAAAAATTTGAAGAAAAACTATGCAACTCTAGCAATTTTCTGAAGCTTTGAGTTTTCGACAACCTCAAGTACGTACTAAGCCATCATAAGATACATAAGGCAGCAAAAATGAAAAGAAAACAACTCAGAATCCAAGGTTTCCTTCCCTCATCCGCAACTGGTGAACAACTTATGCTTTTTATTTCTAAAATCTCATGCCCAAAAATCAACAAAACAAAGGATAAAACAACAAGGAAATCATAAAACGCAGCAAGGCAATGGAATATGTTCACCCAACCCCAACCAAAGTTCGGCAGCAGTGCAAAGTCATATGAACATCTACTGACTTCTAACTCAAAGCTTCGAGAAAACATTCTACAGCCAAACCATGACAATAAACAAGATACTAAGAACAAGATGGTAAGAAAAACAAGAACCACCAAACACTACCGCAAGCAAACAGCAAGAAGGAAACACTGCCCGAAGTTTTATGTCATTTTTTGGGTTTGCTTATTCAAACACATGAAGATCAACCATAAACATTAAAAAAAAGTTTCACGAAGTCATCATATAACCCCACAGAGAAACCCAAACTACTGTCCTTAAAACCAAACCAATACTCACGGATTTCTCCACTCCAACCAGATTCATAAACAGGATTCACAAGGGGGAACAAAACAGGTATGAAGGGAAAAGTTCCAATATTTTTGACATAAATCCAGCAATCTATGAACAGCCAAAATGGAAAAACATTACTTTTAGCCTTTTGAAAAGGCAGATTGAAGCTTGATATCATCGGAGGATGAAGTCTTTGCTCAGCCAACTGTCAAAGTTCACTTCTTTCTGGTTCCGCCACTCTCCTTCTTTCCTTCAACCCCGCAGCTTCCTCTCCTAAACTCCTCTCCTTTGCTTCAGCCGAAAACCCTCAACTCCCGAAGCTCCCTATTTTCCTCCTTAGTTTTCTAGTTTTTCTCTCCAAAACTCATGGCTCTCTTTCTCTTTCTCTTCTCGGTCTATCCCCATTCTCACTCTCCCCGTTGCTCTATTCCTCTAACCCTAGCCGCTAGCTTCCTTCCCTTTTTTTTTAGCCTCTGTTGCTTTCTAGCCATCACTCTAATCCTTCTATCCTTTTCTGCTGCTCTTTTTGGAAGCTATTTATATGAGATAAGGGTTATCAAACCCTCATCTCAATGGCCCTCCTAAAATTTTATTTTTCTGAAAATCTGAGAGCCCTTAGATGATTCTTGCCACACAAGAGCTTAGGCTTTCTAGATTAAGGCCAAATGGCCTGTACTAGTGTGATCCAATAGAGCCAAAAAAACCGAAAAAAAAAATGAGTAGGAGAAGAGTTGGAAATTCGCAGCTGCGTTTTTATACTATAGCTTCGTTCGGCTGGTATGCTGAAGAAGCACGCGCGCGTGACTCCCCTTTTTTTTCGCTGGATTAATTAACAATAATAAAATAATTTTCTTAACAAAAATGGAAATAAAATAAGATCAACAAAATCAACTAAAATGGAATAAAAAACTAAAATTTTGGTGTTTGATTGATGATTTTTCTTTTTCTTTCCAATGAATTAATTAATAATAATAATAATGATTTTTTTAATGAAAATAAAAATGGGATAATGATAAACAAAAATCAAAACAAAATCAACTAAATGAAATAAGAAAAATAATAAAAATAAAATAAAATTTTGGTGTCAACAGCTTGCCCCTCTTTGTCTGAATTTCAAAGAAACTCGAGACAAAGACGTAGACACCAAATTACTTACCTGTAGTTATTCTGCCGTGAACTAGAATATGTAAGCATAAAAAGGTCAGTGGGATGAAAATCCGAGCCTACCGTAACCTTGGTCAGTGAGATGAAAATCCGAGCCTACCGTATCCTTGGTCAGTGGGATGAAAACCCGAGCCTGCTGTAACCTTGGTCAGTGAGATGAAACCCGAGCCCGCCATAACCTTGGCCAGTGGGATGAAACCTGAGCCTGCCGTATAAATTGAAAAGATTTTTGCAGAATGCTTTTTGTAGAATTTTCAGAATAGAGACAGATGATTTCTTCTAAAAAAAAAATTGCCCCAGTGTGATGCTGTTGGACCATTGGATCTGCAAAAAAGAAATAATAATAATGATAGATAATGCCACCACCATCCGATCAACCCCTTCTTCAAAAAATGTGTAAACATGAGTATTTGGACGTTCTTCCCTGACGTAGCGAGAACTTTATTTTGCCCTGCGAACGGCATCAAGTTTTCGTAATTTCCAATACTTAAACAAACGTGTCATTTGGTATCCATATACTTTCAATAAATCATAGAGATTGCAGTTTGATAAGTCTAAAGAGACAAATGATACTATGAAACACAAGAAAACATATTCTACTTACACAAAAATGATGAAAATCCTAGTAATACAAAACAACCATTTACCTTTATTGAAAGAGAATTTACTTCAAAGAAAAGAACCTGTACATTCAAATTCAAAAGTTTGTGTTTGATAATTTAAAATATTTTGATTCTCGAACAAGATACCATGTTTGACCCATTTGGATATCATCCCTCCGGAGTTCAATGCTAGCAAAAGAACCACAACCGTGAAGAGAAATTCAAATGAACCGAGTCACTAGCCATTCCAATCCAAGCTCACTTTCAACATAAACCCTACTTTAGCACCTTTTTGGGTTTTCACTAAGGTTGCCCCCACCTTTTATTTTTATTTTATTTTTTTATTTTTCTATATTTTCCTTTTTCTTTTTCTTTTTCTTTTTTTCTTTCTTTCTCATTTCCTTTTTCTTTTCTTTCTTTTTCTTCTTTTTTCTCTCTTTTTTTCAAAGGTGTCTTTTCGGGTTTTCACCTGATAAACAAATCTCGCCTACAACCCTTATTAACTCAGAAATGTGTTTTAAGAAATGATGGCATCAGTACGACAATCCTTCCCTTACAAAATTGGTGAAGGTGTATTGACATCATTTGCCATTTAATTAGAAAATTTTCTAAAAGAGATGATACAATGAACAGAAGTCAGGACTTTCGATTTTTCGTAATGGGGTCTGGTGAGGTGCTAAGAAAAGTTAAGGTTTGAAAGCAGATTTTATAAGTGTTTAAATCACCTGAAATCACATCTTCATATTGACCCTAGTTGGGATTAAATTAAAATTGCCCTAGTTTATTCTCAACCGGGGTTCTTTTCTTTAATTTCTTTTACGTTTTGGAGCTTTTCTTTTTTCTTCTTTTTTTTTCTTTTCCTTTTCAACTCAAATTTACCTCATTATAGGGTTTGCGATTCTCAGAGGTTGCCAAACGAAATAATTTACTCTGAAGGTTCAAAAGGGATAACTAGAGATAGAACGTTTAATTTGGTAAGGAAAGAAAGCCTGACTTCATTCCATTCTTTGCATTAACCCTGAAAGGAAACTTTCATTTGTCATATGAAGAATTTCTTACACATATCCGAACTGATTGGCTGAGGGAAAACTTGTCCATCCATTTCTGTGAGAATAAGTGCTCCACCAAGCAACACTTTCTTGACAATAAAAGGGCCTTGCCAATTTGGTGCAAACTTTCCTTTAGCCTCCTCTTGTACTGGCAAAATCCGTTTCAATACTTTGTCTCCTTCTTTGAACAGTCACACTTTGACCATCTTGTTGTAAGCACGGGCCATTCTCTTTTGATAGCACTGACCATGACAAATGGCATTTAACCTCTTCTCGTCGATTAAAGCCAACTGCTCATGACGTTGTTTAATCCAATCAGTCTCATCTAGTTTGGCCTCCATTAGGATGAGCAAAGAAGGAATTTCGACCTCGGCTGGCAAAACCGCTTCCATTCCGTACATGAGATTGTAAAGCGTTGCCCCAGTAGAAGTCCGAATAGTAGTTCTATATGCCATTAATGCATAGGGGAGCTTCTCGTGCCAATCACGGTGTCTTTCGGTCATTTTACGGATTATGCTCTTCAAGTTCTTATTCGTGGCCTCCACAGCCCCATTCATCTGCGGTCTATAAATAGTGAAATTTTGATATTTGATCTTGAACTGTTCACACAATCCATCCACCATGTCATTGTTGAGATTCTTGGCATTGTCGGTGATTAATGTCTCTGGTACACCAAAACGATAAATGATGTATTTTCTCAAAAAATCGGTCACCACCTTCTTAGTCACATGCTTGCAAGACTCAGCTTCGTCCTATTTTGTAAAGTATTCAATTGCCACCAGAATAAATCGATGCCCATTTGAAGCAGGAGGGTCAATGGTTCCAATTACATCTATTCCTCTAACCCTAGCCGCTAGCTTCCTTCCTTTTTTTTTAGCCTCTGTTGCTTTCTAGCCATCACTCTAATCCTTCTATCCTTTTCTGCTGCTCTTTTTGGAAGCTATTTATATGAGATAAGGGTTATCAAACCCTCATCTCAATGGCCCTCCTAAAATTTTATTTTTCTGAAAATCTGAGAGCCCTTAGATGATTCTTGCCACACAAGAGCTTAGGCTTTCTAGATTAAGGCCAAATGGCCTGTACTAGTGTGATCCAATAGAGCCAAAAAAACCAAAAAAAAAAATGAGTGGGAGAAGAGTTGGAAATTCGCAGCTGCGTTTTTATACTATAGCTTCGTTCGGCTGGTATGCTGAAGAAACACGCGCGCGTGACTCCCCTTTTTTTTCGCTGGATTAATTAACAATAATAAAATAATTTTCTTAACAAAAATGGAAATAAAATAAGATCAACAAAATCAACTAAAATGAAATAAAAAACTAAAATTTTGGTGTTTGATTGATGATTTTTCTTTTTCATTCCAATGAATTAATTAATAATAATAAAAATAATTTTTTTTACGAAAATGAAAATAAGATAAAGATAAACAAAAATCAAAACAAAATCAACTAAATGAAATAAGAAAAATAATTAAAATAAAATAAAATTTTGGTGTCAACAGCTTGCCCCTCTTTGTCTGAATTTCAAAGAAACTCGAGACAAAGACGTAGACACCAAATTACTTACCTGTAGTTATTCTGCCGTGAACTAGAATATGTAAGCATAAAAAGGTCAGTGGGATGAAAATCCGAGCCTACCGTAACCTTGGTCAGTGAGATGAAAATCCGAGCCTACCGTATCCTTGGTCAGTGGGATGAAAACCCGAGCCTGCTGTAACCTTGGTCAGTGAGATGAAACCCAAGCCCGCCATAACCTTGGCCAGTGGGATGAAACCTGAGCCTGCCGTATAAATTGAAAAGATTTTTGTAGAATGCTTTTTGTAGAATTTTCAGAATAGAGACAGATGATTTCTTCTAAAAAAAAAATTGCCCCAGTGTGATGCTGTTGGACCATTGGATCTGCAAAAAAGAAATAATAATAATGATAGATAATGCCACCACCATCCGATCAACCCCTTCTTCAAAAAATGTGTAAACATGAGTATTTGGACGTTCTTCCCTGACGTAGCGAGAACTTTATTTTGCCCTGCGAACGGCATCAAGTTTTCGTAATTTCCAATACTTAAACAAACGTGTCATTTGGTATCCATATACTTTCAATAAATCATAGAGATTGCAGTTTGATAAGTCTAAAGAGACAAATGATACTATGAAACACAAGAAAACATATTCTATTTACACAAAAATGATGAAAATCCTAGTAATACAAAACAACCATTTACCTTTATTGAAAGAGAATTTACTTCAAAGAAAAGAACCTGTACATTCAAATTCAAAAGTTTGTGTTTGATAAATTAAAATATTTTGATTCTCGAACAAGATACCATGTTTGACCCATTTGGATATCATCCCTCCGGAGTTCAATGCTAGCAAAAGAACCACAACCGTGAAGAGAAATTCAAATGAACCGAGTCACTAGCCATTCCAATCCAAGCTCACTTTCAACATAAACCCTACTTTAGCGCCTTTTTGGGTTTTCACTAAGGTTGCCCCCACCTTTTATTTTTATTTTATTTTTTTATTTTTCTATAAAATGCTGGCTTCTGGTATCCTTGTTCCTATCACTGACTTATCCTTAAGTACCCATCCTACTGAGACAATATCAGCCATATGGTGAGGAGAAACCTGAGCTTTTTCATCACTTCCCTCTTCCAATGCGGGATTGATGATCATGGTGCAATCATCCTCTGCGAGCACTGTGATTAATTGGGCATTCACCACAAACCTCAACATTTGATGGAGCGAATATGGTATAGCACCTGAAGTGTGAATCCAAGGTCATCCAAGTAGAATATTATAAACGCTCGAGAAATGCATAACTTGGCATATGACTTGGAATTAGGCAGGTCCTATTTCCAGCACTAAATCCACTTCTCCCATTGATTCTCTTTTTACGCCATCAAATCCTCTCACCACGGTTGCAGATGGCCGAAGTTTGGCTTCTTGAAACTCCAGCTTAACTAAAGTATTCCACGGACAGATATTTAGAGCAGATCCATTGTCTATCAGAACTCTTAGCAATAACTTCCCATTACAATGGACTGAGATATACAGCGCTTTGTTGTGTCCAATCCCTTCAGAAGTTAGATCTTCTTCAGAAAAAGAAATCTGGTTGGAAGCCAAAACATTTTCAACTACATGGGTGAATTTATCAACCAGAATATTCTTAGGTACTTGAGCTTTATTCAACACCTTCAACAGAGCTTCTCTGTGAAGTTCCGAGGTTAAGAGCAGATTTAACATGGAAATTTGAGCTGGCATTTTATCCAATTGCTCGATCACTCTATACTCGCTCTTCTTCAACATCCTGAGAAAATTGAATGCCTTTTCTTCAGTCACAGTTGGTCTGGTTGGCGCGACATTTTCCTTTGCTTTTGAGGTTCATCAACTGCTGGTTCACCTATGATTCTCCCTGATCTAGTGATGGCAGCCACCTCCTTCTTGGGCACTTCTTCCTCTCTAATCAATAACGTAGGCTCGCTATAATTCCATGGGACTTCTTGGAAATTAAGAATAGGAGCTTGTTCAGGCAATTCAAGTACCACAAACTCTGAAGGCTCGCATTCGAAAGGTATCACATCCAGAATAAAAGGATCAGCATTTTCCTTGACTTCGTAGGCTTCTTCCTCCAATATGAATGGTTCTCCAATGACCCCCATTATCTCAACTTCATCTATAATGTACTGCGTTCGTTCCTCGATCTCCTCATCTATGGTGATAGCTCCAACGGTATCCTTGTGCGTAGGAAGGGGGTTCTTACTAACACTTGGCCCTTGTTCATCTCTCTTCCTCAGAATTATGTCTCCAGCTTCAATCATGTCTTGAATTTTGTGTTTAAGCACTCAACAATTGACAGTTGAATGTCCAGGAGCTCCCGAATGATAAGCGCAAAAGGCTTGAGGATCATAACCAAGTGAAAATCCTTTAGGATAGGTTTTGGGAGGTACCATACCAATCTTCCCCGCGGCTTTGAGCTGTTCATATAATTGATCAACCGGCCGACCTAGATTGGTGAAGGTTCGGTATGGGGTTTGATTTTGGGTGTCATTGGTTTGTTGATAGTGGTAATTCGGGTTGGCGGGTGAAGTAGGTCTTGGGTTATAAGGAGGGCGAGGTCTAATCTGAAAGTTAGGTGGGGAAATGTGAAATGGTGCTGTGGGTGTGTTTGGGTAATTCGGCCAAGGTCGAGGATGGTTGATGATGGTATGGTAAACAGGTCCAGGGCGTGATTGGTTTGGGTAACGGGGTGAGTAGGTGGGGTATTGTTGGCATCTAGGTCGGAAAGAAGGGCCTTGGTTCCAAACAAATGACACTTCCTCCTCTTTCTTCTTGAACTGAAACTTCTTACTACTACTGCTTCGACTTTGCATTGCGTCCAATTGTGATTTTAAAGCTGACACATTAACAATCTTCCCTGCTCTCACAAACTCATCATACTCTTCCAATTTATTAACAATTTTTGCAAAGGAACACTCGGTCATACGAAAAATCTCCTCAAAATAGGGCGGGTCATGAGTTTTGATGAATGTACGTACAATTTCTTCCTCAGTCATAGGAGGCTCCACCTTGGCAGCCAATTTTCTCCATCTCTTCGCATATGTCTTGTGATCCTCAGATGGCTACCTTTTAGTCCCCTCAAGCGTGGTCCTTGTCGGAGCAAGCTCGCAATTATATTCGTATTGCCTTACAAAAGCGGTCAATAAATCCAACCAGGTCCTCATGTCCTCGGGCTTCAAATTGAAACACCAATCCAGTGCATCGCCTTCTAGACTTTTAAGGAATAGGCGCACAGGCAGATTCTCATCATCTATCGGCTTCCCTAGTTTTTTTGCAAACATTCAAAGGTGTGTCTTGGGATTGCCCGTTCCGCCATACTTGCTGAATTTGGGTGCTTTAAAACCCACAGGCAGTTGCATATCAGGAAATAGGCACAGCTTATTATAGTCCAAACCTCATTGTTTGCTTAAACCTTGGCTCTTCCTCATGAATTCATCAAACTGATCCAACCTCTTTAGCAAATTCTTGTCAATTGGCACGGATGATTCCCCAGTTTCAACTTTTCCTTGACCAATGGTGTCTAACGTGAATGGTTCAGTGGTGGAATAGTAATATGGTCATTGAGGTTCAAGCAGCACGTTCATGCTAACCGGCGGATAATTTTGAAGAATTTGAATGTAAGAAGGATTGGTTTGGATGTTGGGTGTATAGGTAGGTGGTGAGCCATGGGTGGCGCGTGGCGACCCCACTTCCCCCTAAGGCGAACCAGAGGGTTGGCGGGCCGTCTGCCTAGCTCTCGCCAGGACTCACGCAAGCAATCTAGCCCAAATCCTTCCGAGGAATAACCTAAGCTATTACAACACCGTTTCCATCCAAATAGGCTGATAACTAAATCCACATTAACTTCAAAGATAACAGCATTTTTAAGATATCCAATCGTCGACTCTTAAATACCTTACGCGTTACAAACCAGGTAACAAAAACATACAGCTCCAAATATATAACTCATACAACACAAGCATATTTACATACAAACCAAATATCATAATTAGGGTTTACACTTTTCCAGCTTCAAGTGGTAACCCAAGACAAAAGTACATTGTTTCATTCGAATTACATTACAAACTGCAAATCAAAGTCACAAGGTTCAAATACATTCATAAGCAAATATAAGTAGGCTCAGATTTTCTCAAACGTCAAGACCTGTCAAGGAAAACAAATAAACGTGGGGTGAGCTAAAGTTCAGTGGTGCCCCAAAACATGCAATCAAATAAAACAAATAACACGTATTGATTTCAACTGAAGTAAACAAATAGGAAAACGTATAACAGCACAAGGTAGGATACAGGGGCTCTCAGGAGCCATTCTCCACGCTTGATCAAAATTTACCGTAGTCGACACTCCGTCAACTCTCACTACTTACGGTCCGTGTAGATCTTTTTCTTTTTCTCAACTCCGACACCGATCATACCCCTGTCCCGGGCCCGCACACCAAATAAGAAAGCGGTAATACTCGAGTATACCCTTTGGATAAACTAGTCGAGGGATTCACCCAACGACGTCACAACACTTTCAGACTAGTCGAGGGATTTACCCAACAACGTCACAAACTAGTTGAGGGATTTACCCAACGACGTCACAAACTAGTCATGAGATTTACCCAACGACGTCACAACACTTGAGATATTCACGAAAACATTTCACACACGTCACCACTCGAACGGCTAGTGTGATAAAGCACTGCTCACTTCGATGGATCAAAAACCACTTTGCAATTATCATATATCGAGTCAAGAAAGCACTGTAACCAAATAGTCATAAAACAAGTAGGGACACTCACCAAGAGTGAAGTCACAAATCAAGCTGGAAATCAAAATCCGCGTCCTCGCTAAATCCTAGAAAACCAAGTTTTAAGAACTATAAGTTTTCTATTCAAGTTCTAGGTTTATAAATATAAAAGATTCTCTAGTATATAAATAATTTATTTTCTCGAATTAATTCGACAATCTACTTAAGATTTAAATTAGTAAAAGTAGAAAAATGTTTCATATGGCTTCTCTTCAAAATACTTTTGATGTGATACTCACTTGACGCGATCTAGACAACGAATCACCAACGGTTTAGCAGCGGAAATTTAATCCAAATCTAATCCCCGAGATAACGAACACTATTGATATTATCTCAACCTGTTACCTAATGAATTAGCGAACCAAACTATAGGTAGAGGAACGCCACAACCAAGGAGTTACTTGATTGATAAGTTCACTTGAATAACTTGAGAAAGATTCTCAAATATTCAAAGAGGCTCTCTTGGAAAGAGAAAAGTGAAAACTCACAATTTTATTGATCTTCAAAACTGCCTATGAAGGTCTCTTGCCTTGGCTATATATAGCCATACAACTTGAAAACCTAAAGTGACTTGAAAACCCTAACTCGGCTAGGCTAGGCCTTTGGCCCGATTCCACTACTCAAATCCACTATCTAATGGTCAGCTTATAATCGATCCAATGAAGGCTTTAAGCTAGCCCAACATAACCCAATAAAAGCTAATTAACTAACTTAAGTTATAGTGAGCCTAGACTCTATAAATCGGATCCAACTCAACATGAGGTCTTGGACCGAATTTATTCCTAGCAAATAAAATAGAAATCTAGAAAATAAACTACTAACTATTACTAAAAGATTCAATCTCTTGCAGCCCAAAACATGGCCCATAAGCGGCCCATATTTCGTATCATTCCCCTCCTCTTAAAAAAAGATTTGTCCTCAAATCGTGTTTGGAAATGAATGGTACTACAAGAGTTGGCAGTATGAAACTTCAAATCTCCACATATTGGCTCTCTTAGAATGGATGATACTTGCATACGTCGTGATTATTGTAATTCGCTGCACATGTCTCTTGGTTAGCTTGAAAATGCTCACAATCCGCCATGGGAAACTCAAGGCTTTACTCCAACCACTCCAAAGCTCTCTAATCAGCATTGTGTCATGAATGGTCGAATTTGGACCTACACAATAAATCACACGATTAGAATTTGTAGGTATAAAATCACTTGACAGCTTACCATTCACATTCACAAGATAAGGATCTTCATAGTGATGCTCAATCTGGTTAGAAAAGTCTCGGACATGATTGTGCAAAGTTATAAAATTCATTGCAAGTTGTTGTGGGTATGGCCTATCTTGCACAAATGGAACAAGATCGAGATAGGTAGCTTTTGAACCCTCAAATTGAAGAATAAAACCAGGTTGTAAGGAATCAGAATTTGGACCAATGAGGAAAGGATTGTCACCAACAAAATAAGAAGGAAATTTATAACAAGTTTCAAGTGTAGAAACTCCCTCTGAAACTTCATTATTCCTCCCAACAAGCAAATCAGGCTCATGGTTGACGTTGAACATCAGTGGATGACAAAGAGAGACAACACTTAAGGTGCAAACTCCATGAAAAGTTTGATATTCACCAATGGATTTAGGCATAGAACATGCCAAGATCAACTCAATTTTTCCTTGCTTAACCTGCATAAAAGTAGAAACACTAAACAAAGTAGAGTCAAGATCGTTAGAAAAAACATATGATCTCACATCCTTTCTCACAATCAGCTTATTCTTAGAATTTTTAATCTCTTTTTCATGCTCAGTAGCTGACTTTTTCCCCTCATTATTCTCAACCTCTTTCTCATTTTCAACTCCCTCGAATTTTACCTCTTCAGTCACAATTCTCTCCTCCAGCTCTTTCTTCATACTATAACGCTCATGCTCACTCTTCATGTATGCTAGATCAATACAAAGTTGCCTAGAGTTAAGCGACACAAGCCTGGTACGATGGCCATTAAATGTGAAGGAATACTTATTAGTATATCCATCATATTTGACTTCTCGATTAAACATCCACCATTGTCCCAACAGCACATGCATCACTTGAATGGGAACCACATCACACAACACCTCATCCACGTATTGACCAATACGAAAAGGAACAAGTGTGTGATTAGTAATCCAAATATCACCACTATCACTTTGCAACTTGTAAGGTCGAAGATGATCAATGGTTGGAAGATTCAATTTCTCAACCAAGACAGTACTTGCGAGATTAACTTCACAACCCTTATCAATGGCTAAGCAGCAAACTTTATCCTTGATATGGCAACGTGTATAAAACCAATCATTTTTTTGAGCTTTGATGATTTCCAATTGCTCAGTTATCTCACGCAATGCCACAGTATTTACTCCTTTAGGCACAAGATGGTGAAGCTCCAGTTGAGCATTCGTTTGTCTCATACTTTTATTACCTACAAAACTCAACAAAAATTAGTAGAACAGTCCTCACTCGCTCCCTTACGTGTTTCACTCACTTTCGTGTTTTGCTCAAGTGTTTAAAAACACTCTAATGATCTCACCATTCACTTTCAAATCCCTTGATCGCCCCCTTGAAGAAATCAGAAATTTCCCTCAAGTAGTTCAACCAAACGTCAACCAAGTTTGTCCCCAAAAGTGGTGTATGAGAATCTGGAAATTTGAAGACTAAATGATGACTCAAAACAGCAATTATACAAGCAAGAATTTTTTTCTGATTTAGTCCGCAAAAGGGTGACTTAAATGTTGGGGAAGTTTGACTTCGACAAGGACTCTAAGACTAGATCAGGACGGACTCCTTTTGGACACTTTTAGCAATCTGCAAAAATGACTCAAGATACCAATTTGTGGTGTGGACAGAACGCAAGGTTCGATTGACACAAGAACAAGATGGCGGAAATTTAGAATCCTAGAAGGACTTTACCCACTTTTTGCATGCGGCCGAATTTTCTTTGGAAGTTGGGATCAATGTTTCTTGGGTGATTTTGGGTTATGGGTGTTTTGGTGTTGGCGGCTGGTTTCCCCAATTCAAGCAAGGGAAGTCTGAAGTGGACAGCTTTGGTGGTGGCTAGGGTTTGCCCTAGCAAATCCAAGGCGGTTTGGGTTTCCTTTGTCAAGAAGGTTGCCTATTTCAAGAAGGTTTCTTATTTCTTGTGATCCAACTCTGGTTCCTCTTTCTTTCTTTCTCTTTTTTTTTTTTTTGTTCAACCAGAATGCTTTTCTTTCTTTTGAATTTCAAATCCCACCTTCAAAACACAAGATTTTTGTGTGGTGTTTGTACAAAGGTCAGCCGCAACTCAAGATCAAGAATGGAGGTTTGTTTAGTTTCAAGATTTCAAGTATCAATCCCCCTTATCAAGATATGTATCAAGAGTTCCAAGAAGCAAGGTAAGGTTATCAAGAATTCAAGAACTATTGTAATCAGCCTTTTTATGCAAAACAAAACAATATTCCTAGCCCTCTTGTTCAAAACACTTCGGTATTAAGAAACAACTAGCGACCAGAATTTTGTTTTCGCCTCTTGCATGTGTTTCTTTTCTTCTTTTTTTTTTCTTTTGGTGGTTGCTTTACACAACCAGAATGACTCAACAAAACAATGAAAAGACTAAGATCTAGTCAAAACAGTAGCAAGAGATGACAAGACAGATTGCATGCAAGAAACAAGATACAAGAACACAACGACAGCACAAAACCCTAGCGGCTGGAATTTTTTTTTTTTACTCTAAACCAACACAAAACTTCAAGAACAATATAACAAGACACCAAAATAAGAAAGAAACACAAGTTATAATTTTTTTGGGATGAACAGTGCCGCTACAGTAGCTATGAACAGTATCGTTACAGTGCGGCGCGGTGAACAGTATCGCTACAGTAGCGATGAACAGTACGATGCTACAGTATTTTTTTTTTTTTTTGAATTGGCACACAAACTGATTTGAAACAAGAGTATGTGACTCGAAACACAAAAGAAAAGAAGGATATAACCTGGTGGTTGTCGACTAGCTCTGATTACCAACTGATGTGATACTCACTTGACGCGATCTAGACAACGAATCACCAACGGTTTAGCAGCGGAAATTTAATCCAAATCTAATCCCCGAGATAACGAACACTATTGATATTATCTCAACCCGTTACCTAATGAATTAGCGAACCAAACTATAGGTAGAGGAACGCCACAACCAAGGAGTTACTTGATTGATAAGTTCACTTGAATAACTTGAGAAAGATTCTCAAATATTCAAAGAGGCTCTCTTGGAAAGAGAAAAGTGAAAACTCACAATTTTATTGATCTTCTAAACTGCCTATGAAGGTCTCTTGCCTTGGCTATATATAGCCATACAACTTGAAAACCTAAAGTGACTTGAAAACCCTAACTCGGCTAGGCTAGGCCTTTGGCCGATTCCACTACTCAAATCCACTATCTAATGGTCAGCTTATAATCGATCCAATGAAGGCTTTAAGCTGGCCCAACATAACCCAATAAAAGCTAATTAACTAACTTAAGTTATAGTGAGCCTAGACTCTATAAATCGGATCCAACTCAACATGAGGTCTTGGACCGAATTTATTCCTAGCAAATAAAATAGAAATCTAGAAAATAAACTACTAACTATTACTAAAAGATTCAATCTCTTGCAGCCCAAAACATGGCCCATAAGCGGCCCATATTTCGTATCAACTTTTCTTTCTAAAGGTGCAACTAGAGCTACTTTACTGGAATACGTTATCTTGCCGAGCAAGTTTTCCTCTAGAACAACTAGCCTGGGACAAATTTTAAGGAAAGAAAAGAAAGTAAAACAAGACTTAGGGTCTTAGAGACTAGTGAAATCATTTTCTAAAAATAATAAGGCTAGTTTAAGCTAAAGGATGAAATATCGAGTCGGCAAAGTTTAGAAAATCCCTACACAAGAATTTTTAACGTAACGTACAAAACTAAATTTTAACGTTTAATACTAGGGCAAAGATCTATTTAAATAGCTTGCGTAAAACTTTCTCAAGTTCACAGGACCAAAACGGATTTCTTACGATTCCGATTCACAAGCACATAATATTTCAGATTTGTTAATATAGCAAACTCACATTTCAAATAGAAATCTCACTAGGGCTTCGTCAATCATTAGCTCTTGGTTTCCAACATTCTCATATCAGATCACAATTGAACAAAATAAATGCAAGGCCTCCAAGCAATTCCAACAGTTAATTTCATCAAAACCGTAATGCTCGTAAAATTTACTCAAATAGCCAAGGGTTTCATCAATCATTAACCCTTAGCATCCAACAATCATTTCTTATTGCAATATAGCCAACAATTCAAGTGTTTCAATACTAAGTATCTTACAAGACTTAAAACAACATTTTTCAAGCATATCCAACCATTATATTCCAAGAAAAAGAAAAATCCAGAAACAACTACAAATTTCAGTTTCATTTCCCTCGGCAATTCACAAGATTTTCCAGCACTTTGCTTCACCATTTTCAACCAAATAATCAATTGTATCAAAAGTTTCACTTCTACACAGCTTACTAGACTTAAAAACGCACATTTCTTATGCATTTCTAAACCATTTAATTCTAAGGAAAAATTTCCAGAAGCAAGTGAAAATTTCCAGCTCCTCCTCTCGGTTTCCAAAATTTTCCAACAACTCATTAATCTTATGTCCAATTTTCCTTCGGCTAAAACAGAGTATTAGGTACTCAAATTCGACATGTAAATTCTTAACTAACCAATTAACATTTCCAGTTCAAAATCATATGCAAACAACAGCTATAATCATCTAAAATTTCCAGCTTAGGTCTCTCGTATTACCAAAGAAAATTTCCAGCAGCTCATTAGTCTTAGGTCCAATTTTTTTTTTCCTCGGCTAAATTAGTGTGTTGAGTACTCAAGTCTGACATGCAAACACTTAGCTAGTTAGTTAACATTTTTAGCTCAAAATCGGATTCGATTAACAACTACAAACATCCCAAAAATCCAGAAATTTGTCCAACTAGCCTCGGATGAACATGCATGTAGCAGATTTCGGTTTCATTTTATTTTTCTGATTTAAACCAATTAATTAACCGCATGCAGAGCTTGATTATCTTGTTATTAACTAGCTAATAATGGTTATAAGCTCAGAACAACAAAATTAAACCAAGTAAAGTTGCATTATTCAAATCAAGTTCTCGGCAAATCCTATTTCCTTCCGAATCAGATTTCCTTAAGTTTTTAATCTCTTCATCCGAACGTATAACTCAACATACAATTCTTAATCATCTTATTATTAGCTTAGCTAATCACGATTACATGCTCAGATTATTGAAATTTAGTAAAGTACAACTGAAATTTCTAATCAAACTCTCGGCAGAACCATTTCCTGCGCACAACAGATTTTTCCCTTCCTAAATTCATCATCCGAATACTTAAGCATCACATGCAAGTTCCTTAACATCTTCACCTACTTATATTTAGTCAGTCTAAGACCAAGATTTACCTCGATTTGTAGCTTAGCTCACGCACAAGAAAAACTGAAAACTTTCTCCCTCTCTCGCTCTCGGCTTGCTGTCGTGCTTGGAGGTTGGTCCTGGTTGGTGTTGCAGCTGCAGGGTGTTGAAGTAGAAGGATGATCGTTGCTGGTGGGGGTTGAAGGTGCAGTATGAAATGGTCAGCTCGTGGTTGGGATGAGGAAAGTGGTGCAGCTCACTCCCTCAGTCAGAACTGAAATGTTGCAGCTCGCGGATTGCAGCTCTCTTTTCTTGCTGAAGCGTCTGCTCAGAAAAGGAAATGGAAGCTCGGCTCTCCCTCTCACTTGGTCGATGATTACGAGGTGAGATGGTGGAGTGTTTGTGGTGCGAGGTAGTGGTGAGATAATGGAGAGAAAATGGGGCGCGGTTGAGGTAGAGTGTTTGTGAGGAGAAGAGGAAATGTGCTTTGGCAGAAATAGAAGTGTTAGTGTTTTATAGAGTTGGCCGAGAGTGTTTTGGGTGGTTGCATGATAATTTTCCGAAATAGTGGAGGGGTATTTCGGTCTTTTCACATCTCCTCCTAATTTCTACTCAAGTCCTCAATTCTAACTTAACTCCAAAAATTATCCCAAATGAGATTTAAACGCCTACCAATATACCAATCTCGCAAGGGTTCAATTATCGAAATTTCTACATCCTAAGTTTATACTTAGTATACTTGTGTTATGTTTATCTAACATTTAACGATTTCACCCTAACACTAAGGTTTCTATTTACTCTTGACCTTATTAGGGAAAAGTTAGCTATCAAAATTTAAAGCATTTATTTTTACAGCAATAAAATTAATCTAACTCAGGAAATATCGATTTAGTTATAACAGGTCAAGTAAGATAATAATTTAGTACAATTATATTATTTTTCACATAAAAATTATTTTTGCGTACTTTATTTAAAAACAAGTAAAAGTAATGCTAGAATTTATTAAGGAATTAGAAATGCGAATAAAATATGCACTGAGGTTTATATATATATTTTGAGGTTCTCACATTCTCCCTTCCTTATAATGAATTTTGTCCTCAAAATTCACACTGTCTAAAGAAATAAATTGTGGTACTTTTTCTGCATTTCTTCTTCTAATTCCCAAGTTGCTTCCTCTAGTCCGTGGTTTCTCCATAAAATCTTTACCAAAGGAACTTTCTTATTTCTTAACTCCTTCACTTCTCTTTCCAAAATCTGGATTGGCCCTTCTTCATATGTTAATGCCTCATCCACCTCAATTCCTTCTAATTGCAACACATGGCTAGGGTCGGGGTGATATTTCCTAAGCATGGAGACATGAAAGATGTCGTGAGCCTTGGCCATGCTTGCAGGCAATTTTAACTGATATGCTACTTTTCCAATTCGCTTCAGGATCTCAAAAGGTCCGATATACCTTGGCTTTAGCTTCTTACCCTTCTTGGATACTACTCCGCTCTTCAAGGGTTTAACTCTTAGGAAAACTTTGTCTCCTACTTCAAATTCCAAATCTTTT
Organism: Coffea arabica; assembly: GCF_036785885.1. NCBI lineage: Eukaryota > Viridiplantae > Streptophyta > Magnoliopsida > Gentianales > Rubiaceae > Coffea > Coffea arabica. The sequence continues at coordinate 33,900,903 of NC_092321.1, forward strand.
CTCCTTGTGTCGGCGTAGCTCTTTTGTCTACTTTGGGCAACTTGAAGTCTTTCTCTAATTAGCTTTACTTTCTCATGGGCTTCTTCTATCCAAGGTATAGTCGTTGGATCTATAATTTTCTTCTTTCCCACTTCATCCCAATGAATCGGAGATCGACATCTTCTCCCATACAACGCTTCATACGGGGCCATCTGAATCGAGGCTTGATAACTGTTGTTATACACGAATTCTACTAAGGTCATATACTGGTTCCATTTCCCTCCAAAATCCAATATACACGACCTCAACAGATCCTCCAAGGTTTGAATTGTCCTTTCCGACTGTCCGTCGGTTTGGGGATGATATGCAGTACTAAATTTCAACTTGGTCCCCAATGACTCATGAAATTTCTGCCAGAAACGCGAGACAAACCTTGGATCTCGATCAGATACGATACTTACAGGGATACCATGCAATCTCATGATTTCTTCTGTGTACAACTTGACCAGTTTCTCCAAAGGAAAGCTCATACTCACAGGTAGGAAATGTGCAGACTTAGTAAGTCGGTCAACTATTACCCAAATCGCGTCAAATCCTTTTTGACTTTTAGGCAATCCCGTTACAAAATCCATTGTTATATGTTCCCATTTCCATTCGGGAATTTCTAACGGTTGTAATAAACCAGAGGGCTTCTGATGCTCAGCTTTTACTTGTTGGCAGATCAAACATTTATGTACAAAATCTGCCACGTCCTTTTTCAGACCTTCCCACCAGTATAACCCCTTCACATCGTGGTACATCTTAATCACTCCTGGGTGTATCGTATACCTCGAACAATGTGATTCCTCTAAAATTTCTTTCCTTATTTCTTCATTTGCCGGAACCACAATTCGATCTCTAAACCTCAATACTCCTTCAGACCCTAATTTAAAATCTAAGGTTTCCCCTTTTTGCACTTTCTCCACATTCTTCTGAATTGTAGGGTCCGTCTTCTGGGCCTCCTTAACACGCTCTAGTAATGGTGATTTCAATGACAAATTCCCGAATAAAACCTTTAATCTCCCCAAGCGAGGGTTCCAACTACTCACTTCTTCTAGCATGTCCCATTCTTTAACCATCAACCCCGCTACTTGAGCTTTTCTACTTAGAGCGTCTGCTACCACATTGGCTTTTCCTGGGTGGTAGTTAATCGAACAATCGTAATCTTCCAAAAATTCTACCCATCGCCTCTGTCTCAAATTTAGCTCCTTTTGGGAGAACAAGTACTTGAGACTCTTGTGGTCCGTAAAAACTTCAAAAGTCACGCCGTACAAGTAATGTCTCCATTTCTTTAAGGTAAAAATCACTACAGCCAATTCTAGGTCATGCGTTGGGTAGTTTTGTTCGTGAGGCTTCAATCTCCTGGAAGCATAGGCAACTACCTTACCCATTTGCATCAAAACACATCCCAGACCTTCTCTAGAGGCATCAGAATACACGGTATAACCTTCTCCTCCGTCAGGTAATACCAAAACAGGAGCGAATGTTAATCGCTTCTTTAACTCCTGAAAACTTGTCTCACACTTTGGAGTCCAAATAAACTTGTTCCCTTTCTTGGTCAGCTCGGTCATTGGTCCAGCAATCTTCGAAAAATCCTTGATAAATCGCCTATAATAACCTGCTAATCCCAAGAAACTTCTAACTTCCGTTGGAGTTTCTGGCTGCTTCCACATCATAACTGCCTCAACTTTTGCCGGATCCACGGCAATTCCATCTTTGGAAACTTTGTGCCCTAGAAAAGAAATTTCTTCCAGCCAAAACTCGCACTTATTGAATTTGGCATACAACTTATGCTCTCTTAATACCTGCAAGACTATCTCCAAGTGCTTAACATGTTCCTCTCGAGTCTTGGAGTATATCAAAATATCATCGATAAAAACCACTACGAATTGATCCAGATACTTCTTAAAGACTCTCTGCATTAGGTCCATGAAAGCAGCTGGTGCGTTGGTTAGTCCAAAAGGCATGACTGCAAATTCAAAATGTCCATATCGTGTATTAAAAGCAGTCTTGGGTATATCTTCCTTCTTAATTTTTAACTGGTAATACCCTTGCCTCAAATCCAGCTTAGAGAAAACTACGGATCCTTGCAGCTGATCAAACAGGCTATCAATCAACGGTAAAGGGTATTTATTCTTAATTGTAACCTCATTTAACCCTCGGTAATCAATACATAACCTCAAGCTTCCGTCCTTTTTCTTAACAAATAGAACGGGTGCTCCCCATGGTGAATCACTCTCCCTAACGAAACCTTTCTCCAATAGGTCCTGCAGTTGAATTTTCAATTCTTTTAACTCTGCAGGAGCCATTCGGTACGGAGTCTTAGAAATCGGGGCCGTTCCCGGCACTAGATCAATCTTGAACTCCACTTCTCTCTCCGGCGGTAATGTCTTTAGTTCTTCGGGGAAAACATCCGGAAATTCCCATACTACTGGTACATTTTCTAACTTCACTTGGTCACTGGGAGCGTTAATCAAGAATGCTAAGAATCCTTGCGCTCCTTTATGCAACATTTTCCTCGCCCGTATTCCCAAGATCATAGCAGACGATGCTAACCTACCTTTCACATCTAACTTCAAAGTTGCTTCCCCGGAAATCCAAAGTTCTAGCACTTTTGCTCTACAGTCCAGCTTAGCATGATGATGAGCTTGGAAATCCATTCCTATAATAACATCATAATCTTTTATATCCAGGCTTATCAAATCCACTAGCATTTTACGCTCTCCAATCCAGAATTCGCAATTCTTATAAGCTAAGCTAGTGATTATTTTCTTATTACCCATTGGTGTCCTAACTTCAAGGTCAAAGGGTAATCTAACAGGTTTCACGTCAATTCCGGACATAAATGTTGGATTCACGAATGAATGAGTTGTACCAGGATCAATTAACACTCTAGCTAATCGATGAAAAATTGGAAGAGTACCTTCCACGACTTCCGAGGAATCAGGTACAGGTTGGTCGTCTATAGCGTATACCCTGGCAGGAACTGTCGGCCTATTCCCTCCAGAGTTGGCTGGTTCAGCATTCAGGGTTCCATCGTCTTGTATTTTTGGGCAACCGGAAATTTGGTGCTCACTGCTCCCACACTTCAAGCACTTTCCTTGTTTCCTCCAGCAACCATCCACAGTATGGCCAGATCTCTTGCAATACCCACAAGTTGCCTGTGGAGTTATCGCACGACCTCCATGTGAGGCATTCCTAGGTTGACCTCTTCCATTTGGTCCCCCTCTAGCTCCATTATTTCTTCCCCCAGCTCCTCTTGCTAGAGCGCCTCGTGGTGCTCCAGGACTATTTACTCCGTTTGTTCCTCGACCCACTTTGGCCGGTGGAGCATTTCCGTAAGTCGGCTCCCGACTACTACTAGGGGCAAATCTGTTCTTAGCCTGAAAAGATTTCACTTAAGCTCTGGTTACTTCAACTCGTTGGGCTCTCTCGATAGCGTCGGCAAAAGTGTCTATCCTCACGGCAGCTAAACCTTCCTATATTTCTACGTTTAGTCCCTGCACAAATCTCCTTATGCGCCTTTGCTCCGTGGCTATCAATTCAGGAGCAAAACGGACAATTTTGTAAACTGGACTTCATATTCGGTGACACTCGTCGCCCCTTGCTTACATTTGATGAAGTCATCCTCTCTCTTTTCTTGGATGAGAGGTGGAAGGAATTTGGCGTTGAACTCCCTTGTGAAGTTCGCCCAAGTCCTTGGAGTATGGTTCCTATCCCAGTTAACCCTAACTAGGTTCCACTAGGAACGAGCAGCTCCCTCAAACTGGAATGCGGCAAAAGTCACTTGTCTCTCTTCCGCATAGTTTAAGGCTGCGAAAATGTCAGAGATTCTCTCCCACCAGCCTTCAGCTATCTCCGGTTCGGGTCCTCCATAAAAATTGGGAGGTCTGAACTTCAAAAATCTTTCTAATGCCCGATCATCAGTATCGGCTGGGCCTCCTTGGTGATGCACTTGTCCAAAGGCTTGGTGTTCAGTCAAGCGCTCTAAGACATCAGTGATCCGATTAATTGCGGTGGCCACTTGATCTCCGGCCACTCCCTCTTGCCCTTGGTCCTGATTGACCTCAGGTCCCCTATCACCACCCGCTTCTGGGTGTTGTCTAATGGGTCTCCCACGTCCCCTTCCTATTACTTGGCGATCCATTGCCTAGATTATGCCTAATATTTGAAAATAAGGCGATTAGGCGAGAATATTCTTTGTTATTATTTCTCTCTTTGTAAGTAAGAACAACATAGAAATTGAGAAAAAGAAGAATAAAATGCTTAACATATATTTACGTGTAAAAGTCATACAAATAACGGGTTGGGACATTTCCAAAAGTAAGGCACAGAAGTTTAACAAAAATACATCTAGATAATCCCTTAAACAAAAATTAGGGATATGGTGCCCCAAAAGTATGTCATCTCACTAGACAAAATTTGATGACCTAGCTAATGTCCCTCTTTCTAACCCTACATATCTGGTACTATCAAGGTCTAACCTAACCCTCAGCAGGGCTACTAGGGGCAACATCCTCCTCCGGATCCTCCTCCGGGTCCTCCTCCGGATCCTCCTCAACACCCGCCTGCTCGGTACCCTGAAGGATACTCGTGGCCTCGTCCATTATCATCGCGGCATCAGCCCTGATACCGGCACTCCTATCACGTATCCCCTCGGCCAATCGAGTCACCCTAGACCTCTGTCGCTCTATCTCCACGCGAGCAGCTTCCAGCCTAGCATGCTCGGCCGCTAGCCTCATCTCTAAGTCGGCTATACGGTCAAACTGGGTATCCACCATGATACTCAGCTCCTTTACATCCTGGGTCAGGGTGTGGTTTGCATCCCACAAATGGCGGCGCTCATCGTCTAAGGACAACACCAAATCGTTAGGATACGCGTATATCGCCCTACACTGGCATCGAGGATGCCTATCAGCTGGAGTATATCTCACGCGGTCTCCTCCGCCTCGTGGCCTATATGAAATGGATCTAAGCGGCTCTACATGTCCATTAGACGCTCCACTACCATTAGCATGTCCGTTTCCATTCTCCATACCTGCAAAATAACCAAAATCCAAAGGTTAAAACTTAAATAGCTAATTGGTTCAAATATCGCTTAAGATATATCTAAAGATCTCATTTCTTACTTCTAGAAAGGATTAGGGTTTCTAACACATCCAATATATCTTTCAAATAACTTTTCTAACCTAGGCTCTGATACCACCTGTGGCGACCCCACTTCCCCCTAAGGCGAACCAGAGGGTTGGCAGGCCGTCTGCCTAGCTCTCGCCAGGACTCACGCAAGCAATCTAGCCCAAATCCTTCCGAGGAATAACCTAAGCTATTACAACACCGTTTCTATCCAAATAGGCTGATAACTAAATCCACATTAACTTCAAAGATAACAGCATTTTTAAGATATCCAATCGTCGACTCTTAAATACCTTACGCGTTACAAACCAGGTAACAAAAACATACAACTCCAAATATATAACTCATACAACGCAAGCATATTTACATACAAACCAAATATCAGAATTAGGGTTTACACTTTTCCAGCTTCAAGTGGTAACCCAAGACAAAAGTACATTGTTTCATTTGAATTACATTACAAACTGCAAATCAAAGTCACAAGGTTCAAATACATTCATAAGCAAATATAAGTAGGCTCAGATTTTCTCAAACGTCAAGACCTGTCAAGGAAAGCAAATAGACGTGGGGTGAGCTAAAGCTCAGTGGTGCCCCAAAACATGCAATCAAATAAAACAAATAACATGTATTGATTTCAACTGAAGTAAACAAATAGGAAAGCGTATAACAGCACAAGGTAGGATACAGGGGCTCTCAGGAGCCATTCTCCACGCTTGATCAAAATTTACCGTAGTCGGCACTCCGTCAACTCTCACTACTTACGGTCCGTGTAGATCTTTTTCTTTTTCTCAACTCCGACACCGATCATACCCCTGTCCCGGGCCCGCACACCAAATAAGAAAGCGGAATACTCGAGTATACCCTTTGGATAAACTAGTCGAGGGATTCACCCAACGACGTCACAACACTTTCAGACTAGTCGAGGGATTTACCCAACGACGTCACAAACTAGTCGAGGGATTTACCTAACGACGTCACAAACTAGTCGTGAGATTTACCCAACGACGTCACAACACTTGAGATATTCACGAAAACATTTCACACAAGTCACCACTCGAACGGCTAGTGTGATAAAGTACACACTGCTCACTTCGATGGATCAAAAACCACTTTGCAATTATCATATCAAGAAAGCACTGTAACCAAATAGTCATAAAACAAGCAGGGACACTCACCAAGAGTGAAGTCACAAGTCAAGCTGGGAATCAAAATCCGCGTCCTCGCTAAATCCTAGAAAACCAAGTTTTAAGAACTATAAATTTTCTATTCAAGTTCTAGGTTTATAAATATAAAAGATTCTCTAGTATATAAATAGTTTATTTTCTCGAATTAATTCGACAATCTACTTAAGATTTAAATTAGTAAAAGTAGAAAAATGTTTCATATGGCTTTTCTCCAAAATACTTTTCTTTCTAAAGGTGCAACTAGAGCTACTTTACTGGAATACGTTAACTTGCCGAGCAAGTTTTCCTCTAGAACAACTAGCCTGGGACAAATTTTAAGGAAAGAAAAGAAAGTAAAACAAGACTTAGGGTCTTAGAGACTAGTGAAATCATTTTCTAAAAATAATAAGGCTAGTTTAAGCTAAAGGATGAAATATCGAGTCGGCAAAGTTTAGAAAATCCCTACACAAGAATTTTTAACGTAACGTACAAAACTAAATTTTAACGTTTAATACTAGGGCAAAGATCTATTTAAATAGCTTGCGTAAAACTTTCTCAAGTTCACAGGACCAAAACGGATTTCTTACGATTCTGATTCACAAGCACATAATATTTCAGATTTGCTAATATAGCAAACTCACATTTCAAATAGAAATCTCACTAGGGCTTCGTCAATCATTAGCTCTTGGTTTCCAACATTCTCATATCAGATCACAATTGAACAAAATAAATGCAAGGCCTCCAAGCAATTCCAGCAGTTAATTTCATCAAAACCGTAATGCTCGTAAAATTTACTCAAATAGCCAAGGGTTTCATCAATCATTAACCCTTAGCATCCAACAATCATTTCTTATTGCAATATCGCCAACAATTCAAGTGTTTCAGTACTAAGTATCTTACAAGACTTAAAACAACATTTTTCAAGCATATCCAACCATTATATTCCAAGAAAAAGAAAAATCCAGAAACAACTACAAATTTCAGTTTCATTTCCCTCGGCAATTCACAAGATTTTCCAGCACTTTGCTTCACCATTTTCAACCAAATTATCAATTGTATCAAAAGTTTCACATCTACGCAGCTTACTAGACTTAAAAACGCACATTTCTCATGCATTTCTAAGGAAAAATTTCCAGAAGCAAGTGAAAATTTCCAGCGCCTCCTCTCGGTTTCCAAAATTTTCCAACAACTCATTAATCTTGTGTCCAATTTTCCTTCAGCTAAAACAGGGTATTAGGTACTCAAATTCGACATGTAAATTCTTAACTAACCAATTAACATTTCCAGTTCAAAATCATATGCAAACAACAGCTATAATCATCTAAAATTTCCAGCTCAGGTCTCTCGTATTACCAAAGAAAATTTCCAGCAGCTCATTAGTCTTAGGTCCAATTTTTTTTTTCCTCGGCTAAATTAGTGTGTTGAGTACTCAAGTCTGACATGCAAACACTTAGCTAGTTAGTTAACATTTTTAGCTCAAAATCGGATTCGATTAACAACTACAAACATCCCAAAAATCCAGAAATTTGTCCAACTAGCCTCGGATGAACATGCATGTAGCAGATTTCGGTTTCATTTTATTTTTCTGATTTAAACCAATTAATTAACCGCATGCAGAGCTTGATTATCTTGTTATTAACTAGCTAATAATGGTTATAAGCTCAGGACAACAAAATTAAACCAAGTAAAGTTACATTATTCAAATCAAGTTCTCGGCAAATCCTATTTCCTTCCGAATCAGATTTCCTTAAGTTTTTAATCTCTTCATCCGAACGTATAACTCAACATGCAATTCTTAATCATCTTATTATTAGCTTAGCTAATCACGATTGCATGCTCAAATTATTGAAATTTAGTAAAGTACAACTGAAATTTCTAATCAAACTCTCGGCAGAACCATTTCCTGCGCACAACAGATTTTTCTCATGTCTATAAGTCCTCACTAGCATTGGACTAGTGAGAAGTTAGAAAGGAGGGCCACAACTAGCGTTGGACTAGTGCAGAATCGGAAAAAGGGGGGCCACAACTAGCGTTGGACTAGTGCGGAATCGAAAAAAGGGGGTTACAACTAGCGTTGGACTTGTGTGGTGACGTCAAACATTTATTACAATCAAATAAATCATGTAAAACATAATAAAGCAAATAAACACATAAATCACATATAGCACCTAGCACATAAGCATGATATCTAGATGCAAGATTCTAAGAAAGCGAGTAACACGTAACACGTAAGCATGCAAAACACACAAAGCAAAATAAAGCAAATAAAGCCCTAACTATTACATTTGGGGACCCTAACTACAATCTAAAGGGGGGGAAAGGCATAAAATAAATACCTAACTTTTACATCTTGGCATTTAAATGCCCCTTAAATAATCAAAGATTAAATGAAAATAAATATACTAAATTAAAACAAATAATGTGACTAAATAAATAAATAAATGAAATAAAAATATTCAAAAAAAAGTATGCGATATCACACATAAGATCACATAGGAGCACATAGGGTCAAATAAAATCAAAATAAAGGAGTACAGTGTACCTCCCTCGAATTGGTGACCAAGTGAAACGAACTACTTATTCACCCTCCAAAATAATAAAATGGTCAAGGCATCACCTTTAATTAACAAATAATCACAAGAAATGGAAATAAATACAAAATGGAATTGCTCAAAGCATTCAAATAAAAATAAACAGCCCATATTCAATAAATTAAAACAAACAAGGATCCAATTGAAACAATTAAAGAAGTTTGAGGGGTCAAATTATTATTATTATAAATATTAGGGGTCTAAATTAAAATAAAATAAAGTTAAGGACTCAAGATGAGGACTACTAAAACAAAAACTAAAATTCACAAAATGAATCAAAACACTCTTATCAAATCCTACAGCAAAAAATATTACCCAAATTCTAATTATTTTTACTAAAATCCCAATCAAAACTAAATCCATCAAAAATTTATTAAATCTTCAAATTTCATCTTAAAATTCACTAAAATCTATCCCAAAAACCACATTAAATCATATCAAAGAAAATTAATAATTTAAAAGGACAAAATTGATTAAATTTTCCAATTGTTTGGGCTATAGTAGCATAAGGGGAAACTTGAGAGGTCGAAATGCAATTTTTGGAAGTATTTTGCATGCAAGCTACGAAGAAAAGGCTTTCTTTAACACATTCCGCATGCAATTCTTTCTGCAACTCTGGGATCTTAACAGATGCGATTTTCCTTTTTATTCAATCACCACTCAACATTTCGACCAAACAAAACTGGAATCAAAGCATCGGAACACAAGGCTTTCTTTGCATTTTCGAGACAAAACTGTAACATACTAAGATTCAAGAAGATCATGCACATCTGGAAGCAGAAACTTGGGATGAACAAGCACATGGTTTACCAACCAAATGACAAATGTCCCACAGACTTACTTCAAGCAAACCGAAAGCATCAGTAACAAAACAAAATGCAAGTCCTAATATATTTAACCCAGGGATGATTCCATGCAAGTCCTAACTTATTCAACCACATAAATGCGAGAACTTGGGACAGGGAAAGAGAGGACATCCAACAAGCTTTCGGACACAAATGCAACAAATGTAACCTGAACGTCTGCAAAAATTCAATCCAAAAATTTCCAGAAAGATAAAGCAACTTAAAGAAAGAACGAGATGAGCCATACACATTGCTGCAATAAGCCGAAAGCTTCGAGGTTGTTGCTGCAGACTTTTATGCACAGTATCTCAGCCCAACGCAATCTAAACCCAGACAACAAGATCATCAAGCATTCTTCATACTTTTCAATCTAAAACCTTTAGTGTTAACACAGAAAAATCCGAAAAAAAAACCATGCAAATCTAGCAATTTTCTGAAGCTTTGAGTTTTCAACAACCTCAAGTACGTACTAAGCCATCATAAGATACATAAGGCAGCAAAAATGAAAAGAAAACAACTCAGAATCCAAGGTTTCCTTCCCTCATCCGCAACTGGTGAACAACTTATGCTTTTTATTTCTAAAATCTCATGCCCAAAAATCAACAAAACAAAGGATAAAACAACAAGGAAATCATAAAACACAATAAGGCAATGGAACAGGTTCACCTAACCCCAACCAAAGTTCGGCAGTAGTGCAAAGTCATATGAACACCTACTGACTTCTAACTCAAAGCTTCGAGAAAGCATTCTAAAGCCAAACCATGACAATAAACAAGATACTAAGAACAAGATGGTAAGAAAAACAAGAACCACCAAACACTACCGCAAGCAAACAGCAAGAAGGAAACACTGCCCGAAGTTTTATGTCATTTTCTGGGTTTGCTTATTCAAACGCATGAAGATCAACCATAAACATTAAACAAAAGTTTCGCGAATTCATCATATAACCCCATAGAGAAACCCAAACTGCTGTCCCTAAAACCAAACCAATACTCACGGATTTCTCCACTCCAACCAGATTCATAAACAGGATTCACAGGGGGGAACAAAACAGGTATGAAGGGAAAAGTTTCAATATTTTTGACATAAACCCAGCAATCTATGAACAGCCAAAGTGGAAAAACATTACCTTTAGCCTTTTGAAAAGGCAGATTGAAGCTTGATATGATCGGAGGATGAAGTCTTTGCTCAGCCAACCGTCAAAGTTCACTTCTTTCTGGTTCCGTCACTCTCCTTCTTTCCTTCAACCCCGCAGCTTCCTCTCCGAAACTCCTCTCCTTTGCTTCAGCCGAAAACCCTCAACTCCCGAAGCTCCCTGTTTTCCTCCTTAGTTTTCTGGTTTTTCTCTCCAAAACCCGTGTCTCTCTCTCTCTTTCTCTTCTCGGTCTCTCCCCATTCTCACTCTCCCCGTTGCTCTATTCCTCTAACCCTAGCCGCTAGCTTCCTTCCCATTTTTTTTATCCTCTGTTGCTTTCTAGTCGTCACTCTAATCCTTCTATCCTTTTCCACTGCTCTTTTTGGAAGCTATTTATATGAGATAAGGGTTATCAAACCCTCATCTCAATGGCCCTCCTAAAATTTTGTTTTTCTGAAAATCTGTGAGCCCTTAGCTAATTCTTGCCTCACAAGAGTTTAGGGTTTTTGGATTAAGGCCTAATGGCCTGTACTAGCGTGATCCAATGGAGCCCAAAAACCCAAAAGAAAAAATGAGTGGGAAAAGAGTTAGAAATTCGCAGCTGCGTTTTTTATACTATAGCTTCGTTCGGCTGGTATGCTGAAGAAGAAACAGCACGCGTGCAGTGCAAGCGTGACTCCCCTTTTTTTCGCTGGATTAATTAACAATAATAAAATGATTTTCTTAACAAAAATGGAAATAAAATAAGATCAACAAAATCAACTAAAATGAAATAAAAAAACTAAAATTTTGGTGTTTGATTGATGATTTTTCTTTTTCTTTCCAATGAATGAATTAATAATAATAATAATGATTTTCTTAACAAAAATGAAAATAAGATAAAGATAAACAAAAATCAAAACAAAATCAACTAAATGAAATAATAAAAAAAAAAAACTAAAATTTTGGTGTCTACACCCAACTCTCGCCAGGACTCGATATAATTCCAATTCAAGCTTAAAGATACACAACCAAAAAAAAATAATGGTCAAAGTAAGAAGGGTCACTTCCTTACATAAACTTTCAAGTTTTACAACACAGGTTCTCAAAAGTACATCGCTTTCCCTAAAATACAATCACTAGAAGTCGGCTAATCAATTACATCCCAAAATACTAATCAAAAGTAATCAAACCGGTTTCTCCAAAATTCTTCCCATTCCAAGCTCCTGTTAAGGAAAACAAAGCTAATGGGGTGAGCTGACGCTCAGTAAGTCAAGAAAACATGCAAACATATAGTTCACATAACCATGGCGTTTGTACGAGAATTAAAACAAAAAAGTTCAATTAATTCATTAATAATAACAACACACATTCAATAAGGATACAGGAGCTCTCAAGAGCTAGATTCCACTTGCTTTACCAAGACTCGATCAAATACTTTCCGGTGATGACACTCCATCAACCGGGTAGGTATTAAGTCCGTAGAATTCCACTTACTCTTCAACCCCGTTCACCGTTACACCCCCTATCCTAGGCCCGCTCTTCAGCTATAAAAGGCGATACTACTCGAGTATGTCAAGCGAGATCTCTCAAATAGATCAAACTTATGATATTCTCATGGCTCACCAAACTTCACGACCAAGCCCATGCCGGTTCGAGTCACAAGGTTAGCCTATAAGTTTGGGCGTCCCCTGAATACGAATATAAGTCGATGAAACAACACTCCAATCGACGATCACAAATACGATTCACAACAGCATCATTTCACATGAGTTGATTATCAGTTCACATAGCAAAATTCGATCATAATTTCATTTAAAAGAGAATGAGTGCGATAAAGTACACACCCGTCTCGACAATTCGAATTCACATAATTAACAAGAAGCAATTCACGTATTCCACAACAAATCAAGCACTTGACACTCACCAATTCAAAATAAATGAGTAAGTGCAAATAAGATCTTTAGTAGTTGGCTCCGAGATTCTCTTCAAGATCCTCTTGAGCGCCTGAACAAATAACAATTATCTATCACTCACAAATACTTACAAACCCCTTGCCAAACAAGGAAGAATGTACACTTGCATAATACTAAGACAATGTCTTAAAAGAGCTTTAATATCTCGAAAATCGAGATTCAAAAGTGAGGATTTAAAGTCACAAGACAAACTTGCATCCTCCATGAAAATGAGTTTAAAACGGATGATCGATATTGAAAGAAAATGAAAAGTTCCCAAAAATTCATTTCCCAAGAAATCATAAATTTTCGGCTTCGCGCGATAAACTTGGTAAAATTAGATCTTGAGTTTGGTAGGTCCAAAAATGGAAAAATTTATACCGTTGGAAATTATATCCAAAATACTAAAAGTTCCTAGAAGACACTTTTCCAAAATACTAAACAGAAAGTATTCATTTTTCACCTCAAAGTCGCTGATTTAAACAAGCAAGACAGAACCAGTCTTGATTTTTCGGCGATGTTTGGAAATTCGGTAAAATTCATAGAAAATGATTCAGTCTTTGAAATTCATAACACAATAAGAGTTCCAAACAAGGTTTCAAACACAACGAATGGAAGTAAATTCAGAATTTTGAGCAACAAGATATAACAGTTTAAAGTCGGTTGATTTTCACTACTTGAACAGTGAATTTCCAGATTTGAAGAGCAATCTTTGGGGTATCATTTGGATATCGAAATGGTATTGAAATTACACCAAATTTGGTACAGTTAAACCCCCATTTGTGGACTACCTTTCTACCAAAATTTAGACAAAAATCCATACGGGAAGGCAATTAACAAAACGACCAAAGTTTGTGAAATTTTGAAAGCAAACCTGACAACCCACTCTTTCTTTCTTTCCAAAGGTTTTGTCCAATGAAATCAACCTCAATTCACTCCATTTTTTAAAACAAGGTTCCAAAGACATTTAATAAGTAATTTATGGTTAAATAACACTAAAATTTTTGAAATATAATCTCCCAAAACAGGTTTGACCATTCGGCCAGCAAGAAAGGAAAAAGTTTCCAGTTTCCAGCTTTGTCGCGGTTTTGAAATCAAGCCATATCTAACTCTATACAAACTCAAATTGAGAATGGTTGGTGGCATTGGAAACTAGGTTCCAAATGCCACAATTCATCAGAAGACATCACTTCGAAAATCTTTTCACAAGTGGGACAAAATCAAGCCACAAAATGCAGCTTCCAATTTCATTCGTATGAACAGTCAAAACAGAACATCTAACTTTGCCGACTCACTGCGGTTCACTCAAAATGAACCAGCAGAAGATTTTTATACCATTGAAAAGTTATGAATGTCTAGTTTTGAATGCCATTAATGGCACTCAAATTCAACTTTTGTACAAAAAGTTATGTTCAGATAAAGGAGCACTGTCCGAGTACCCCTGCTATACGATTTCCAGATTTGAATCTTGCCAAAACTCAAGTTTTATGCAACCAAATAAAACGATTTTTGGAAGGAATTTTGTACACACAATATAAAACATATATCCATCAATTTTACAGTCATCCAAGCATCAAAATTTTGAAATCAAAACTGAACAACATGGACAGAATTTTCGGCCATCACACTCTCCAAAATTTTCCAACTTTCTCTCTATTTTCTAACCATAATCCTCTCAATCATCACACAAACAACATTAACCAAGCAACAAATCCTCAAGGCAGCTACCTACAAGCCTCCTCAAGACCGCTAGCCTAGAGATTAAAGCAAGGTAAATGGTTTCCTCAAGTCCTCTAACCTATTTTCTTGCTTAGGGTTATAAACCCATGCAAACTAACCTTAAATCTTGAAGAAATTGGAAAGATTAAAGGAGATGAAGGTTACCTCTTGAAACCCTAGATGAAATCAGATTTTTCCCACCAAAAACTCTCCAAGAAAATCCACAAGATTGCTTCTTGTTCCAAGATAAAACTAATCTTCAAAGTGTTTGGAAGTTGGATGGAGATTTGGAGCAAGATTGGAGCCAAAGAAATGGAGCTTTCTTCCTCCCTTTTTCTCTTGAGGTTCGGCCGAGCAAGGTGAGAGGGAGAGGAGGGTTTTGTGTGTTTAGCTTGTGTGGGAAGATTGATGGAAAGTTGCTTTAAGTTAGGTGCAAAAAGGTCAACTTTGAATAGTTGTCGCGCGAGGGTTTCGTACCACCGTCTTCCCTCGGGTTTGATACATTCATGCACTAATCTTCCAAGGTACTTCCTATAACACTGTAATAATTCACTCTTCGTGGTCTAGTATTAATTTCTCAAATCTCCACTTAGTTGTACTAGCACGATTATCAAGAACTATCGACGCGCGCGATAAATCGAAAATTTGAACTCACTCACCTATAATCCCTCAATTAACTTTTCTTAGTCTACTATTAATTATTCTTAATTCTCCAAGATTATTGCACTCTCGATTCGAATATTGCCTCAAAAAACATGTACTCGTTATTCCTTACTAAACGAGCCTCCGAAAAATTAAATTTGCTAACGGAACATTTTAAAAATATAAGTAAGGCATTGTTCATTGTAAATGGATTTAAAATGATTGAAATAAATTATTCGGAGAAAACGGGTGAATAAATATTTAAATAAGCGAGTAAAATAAGATAAAATAAGAAAATTTTCAGATCCTCACAGAAATAAATCCATTGACCCTCTCAAAATTTTGCTGGACTGAGGAGGAAATGGTATTAATTGACAATAGATCTCGATCACCTAGGCTCGTGAACTACTTCATTAGTCAGTGATTTTGTCTCTTAGCTCTTTATGGGAATAATGTCTTCATCATTAAAGTAATAATTGTAATAATTCAATAGCCAATTTGGCTTCAGTCAACACATATAGAACAACTTGAAGGAAATCACTCACACTTTGGAAGAAATTATTCAATTATGAGACTTCTTAGTTTGAATGCAAACATGCTACAAAATGACTATACCTATGCAAAGGAAACATTCATTGATCATAAAGAACTATGATACTTAGTAGTTATCATGGTCGAATAATGTTTTTCCAGCTACCCTTTAGATCAATATCAAGATACCTTAGGAAGATTGAAAGGAATCATCACGTAAGAAGCATAAGGTTGCTTCTGTTGCTGAATCAATGCATAAAAGCAATAATCATCATAGAACAAAAGAGGCTAATCAGACACTAGTGAAAGCAACCGGAATGAAGTGTACTGCAACTTCTTCAAAGATTAACATGGATGAGTTGAACTCTTTAAAGGGGAAAATCACCTACACTTAGCTTAAAAAGTGTAGTCATGAAGGGAAGTTCTTCTAAAAGTTTCCAACACAAAATATCTAAAGAAGTGCAACAAGCAATTCCAATGAAGAAAAGAAACTTCTTTAAAGGATGTTAAAAATATGGAAGTAAAGATCAATATTGTCCTAAGGAATAGCATTGAAGTTGTAACAATTCTTACAGTAGAGCATGATGACGTTGAAGTATTGGACAATCAAGAGTTTGAGAAACTATATAAAAAAAAAAAACAATTGAAGGTAAGCATATTAGGTCTAGTGAAGAAGGAACTCATGAAAATAAGAATGTATCAACAAGCGGGAGCACTAGCCAAGATCCCCATTGGAATAAATTGAAGAAAAGAATATAGACTTTAGATGCAAAAGAAGTCTCACTTCATCATCCTTGGTCTAAGTGTCACAACTTAACGTAATAAAATATGCAAACTTACATCATTTTCATGAATCCATGCTCTCAATAAAAGAATGTTATCATTTTCTACAGTGAAATTTTTTTAAAGAGTGGATGGTATAATTCCATTTTCATCAACCCTATCCTCTACCTCTAGTACGTCATACTCCAACCCCTTAATGCGCTCGGCCTGTTTCTCATTGGCCACCCTAAGCTGTCTCACCTCGGCCTGAAGCCAAGCCTTATCTTCGGCCAACTCCTTACGCTCCTCGGCCACGGCAAACACCAGAGCGTTAGGGTAAGCATACTTATGTCGACACTCGCAATGTGACGCCCCGAAAAGAATGAGTGTGAGAACCCGGAAATTTTCTAATTTTCTAGTGTTTATTTTATTTAATCGCCCGCCTTTTCTACATTTTCTTTATTAGAAAAATTCCCCAGATAAAGTTTATGAGCAAAGATAGTTTGAAAATGATTTTTCTAGTATCGGTTAGTTTTTGAGAAATTAAAAGCGTATTTTGAACGTGGGACCCGCAAGTGCGGTAAATGCATTATATTTTTGACAACTTGTTAGAATTTTGTATTAAGTGATATTATTTTACAAAGTGTTAAGATATTTGTATTGGAGAGACAAAAAGATAAGTTTTAAACCAAAAGGTGACATGTGTCACCTTCTTAATCAAAGTTGGACTTTGACTAATTTGCATCACCTTTACTAAACCTAAAAAATTGACCAATTTCTCTCCATTTTAAGCTTGTCTTGGCCGAACCTCTTGGAGCAAAAATACAAGAAGAAAGCCTTCAACTCCAACTCCATTTCTTGCTCAATCTTGTGAATCAACCGTTAAACTTTCAAATTCCTCCACAAAAGTCACTTGTTTAGGAAGATTGAAGGTAGTGGTGGAGTGATTAGAGAAGGCAAAGGACTAAGCCATCAACTTTCTTGATATTTCAAGGTTCATGTCTAGCAATCTTTTCTTTGTTCTTGATTATGCTAAATTAGTGACTTGTGATGGCTAAAGAGATGGTTTGATGGATTATATCTTGAGTTGTGGTTGACTTGATGAAGTTTTATAATTTTTGGGGGTTTTTCTGTTTTAATATGAACATCATTGTGTGGTTATATATGATGATTGTAAATGATGTTTAAGGACTCTATGAGGTGGAAAAAGTGGTCAATTGCAATCAATTTCTGTTTTGGAAGAAATTTCAGAAAATTAGGTTTTGTGAAGGAACATTCTGCCTGAATTTGTATCTCCTAGTTATAGGCCGAATTAGCCTTGGATTAAAACATGAAAGTTTTAGGGAATGACATTTTAGAGATGACTACAAAATTTCAGGTCAATCGGAGTAGTGTAGAATGAGAAAAGTCGAAATTACTATTGCTGTTCTGGTTTTACCCGAATGTAATAATTGCGCCTGTAATTGGTTGTTTTGGCTGGAATTGCTTCCGAATTGGTTGTTGAGGTATTCTGATGAAATGTATCCCTGTTTCTCAGCTTTAAGTTGGTTTTGGAATTTATGGATTTGGACTTGGATAGCCTGATTTATGACGTTTCCGCTAGAATGCGTTCTGTGAATCTGTTTTTGTGATTCTGGTATAGTATCTTGCATTTTTGACCTGGTTACACTCGAAACTGGGTTGAGTAACCTTCTGTAATATTGTATCCCTATCTCTTAGCTTCGAAATGGTGTATCTTTCACCTTCATCCGACCATCGTAGTACCTTTGGTGCCATTCCCGCAAAATGACGTCAAAACTGTTTTTCTGGTTTTGAGCTTAACTTTCATTTCCGGACTTTTCCCTAGCTTGACTTGTACTAGTACTACTTGGAGCTTGCTGAATGGCTATTGGATGAACTTGTTGTTGTGTGTGTACCTTTGGGACTGGCTGAGGAAATAATGAAGCCATGATGGCTGGAAAAGTTAACAACTTCAGGGGAAGTGCTGTCCGAACTTTGAAGGAACTTGTTTGCATTGAGTTTGTGATTTAAGACTTGGATTTGAGCAAGGCAATGATATTTGATGGATGATTTCTGAGCCATGGAGGTGAGTGACCCTAAACTGTTTCCAAAGTTATTTTTGAAATGTTTCTTGCATTATTTACTCGACGGCATCTCATGCGTGCTTGCATGTGAATTCATGATATGATTTTGGCTTCAATGAGTTCTGAGAAAGTCTTGTGCTGGACACCAACGTCTCCACCCTGTTTATGGTTCATGTTCATGTTATCTGGAGCTCAAGAAGGGGCTCCCTCTTAATGTTAATGTTAATGTTAAATGATCTATTTGAGCGTTGGGTGTTCAAGTGCTATGATTTCCCTGGCTCACGAGAGCACTAAACGAACATTTGATCTCTGAATCATGACATCATCGAAATGATAGAAATGCAACATTGTGAAATATATTTGTGTAATGATTTTACTGGTTACTCGCTGAGCTTCTAGCTCACCCCAAAAATATTTTATTCCCCTCCACAGGGTTCAAGGCGAAGGAAGGACTTGTAGTACTTGTTCACGTGACTGGATGGCCTATGTTTTGTACAATTTGGATTTGGAAATCATTTTATGTATAGTTGAGAATTATTTCCGCTTTGCTTTTGACATGTAATTATTGGAGAATTTGATGTAATATTTGAGTTTTATCTTGTAATCTGTTTGAGGAATGTAGTGAACGACTGAGTCCCGGCGAGAGCTGGGCAGGCGGCCCGTCGAACCCTCTGGTTCGCCTTAGGGGGAGGTGGGGCTGTCACACGCAATGTCGGAGGCGGTTAGCTGGGCTCCAACGCACAACGGCCTCTCTGGGCCGGATCTGGTACGGAATCACTGGGAGCGCTCCAAGAGGTCTCTCGCCCGGAGGACTATCACTAGGCTCACCCTGTCCGGCCATCCTACGCCAAAAGAGCAATTAACCATAAATAAGCTTAAAGGCCATAAACAAAGAACCCTCAAATCGAGCATTTCTATTACACCCAGGCTAATTCAAACCTAGGCTCTGATACCACCTGTGACAGCCCCACCTTCCCTTAAGGCGAACCAAAGGGGTTAGCGGACTGCCTGCCCAGCTCTCGCCAGGACTAACGGTTCGGTATAGAGCGAGCTAATACGTTCCGGAACTTATAAACGCGTGTAAACAGGTCAAAATGTCAAAATAAAAAAATGAAACCGGAGTCGGCTATGAATAGTAACCGACCCGTCAGAACCCAACCAAATATCAAGCAAATATTCACATCTTGAAATTTAGCATTTATAAGCCAAAGTGGCATACAAAAGTATTCAAAAGTGGATACATGTCTGGTTTGCCAAATCAAAAGAGAAACGGTCCCAAAAGTACATTTAGGGTTTCAATAAATGAGCTATACGAAAGATATGTCCAACTAGCTCAATTCGGCAACCAATTATCAATTGCAGTCCAAAAGTATTTATTTTCCTGTAAGGAAAACAAAAGGAATAGGGTGAGCTTACGCCCAGTGAGATAATACCACTCAAGCAGCAAAGTTCACATAAGCATAAAGCTTTTCATTCCAATTCATCAAAAGTAAACAAAGGCACACATTAATGGTGGTGATAAAAGGATACGGGCGGCTCTCAAGAGCCCTTTTGTGAGAACCCGTATTTTTTTCCATTTTCTAGGTTTTATTCTCTTTAATGGCTTGTTTTCTGCATTTTCGTGATTAGGAAAATTTCTAAATACTTTTAAGGAGCAGATATAGTTTTTAGATGACTTTTCTAGTATCGAATAGTTTTTAAGAAATTAAGAGCGTATACCGGACGTGGGACCCACTAGTGCGAAAAGTTCGGAAAAATTCGGCCAACTAGGTTAAGTTTTGGATACTGGAATTAATTTACCGGGTGTTAAGAGATAAGTAGAGGATGCTAAGTGGATTGGTATAAGAGAGACAAAAGTTAGGCAAGCATTAATGAAGGTGACAAGTGTCACCATGGGATTTGGTCTTAAGTAAGACCACTATTCACCTTTTGTCCAATTGACCAAATAAATCACAAAAATCACCAAAAATTCACCATTTTTCTCTTCATCTTGGCCGGCTCTCTCTCTCAAGAAGAAAGAAGGAAACTCTCCAAGTTCTTGATTCCATCTTGCTCCAAATCATCAAAACAACCACTTAATCTTACTTTTGTTCCATAGAAAACCTTAAGTGAGTGTTTGTGTGGGGTTTGGTGGAGTTGTTTGGAAAGCTAAGAGGACTTGTTGCTCTCTCTCTCTTGTTTCTAAGGTGAGTTATGAAGAACCACTCTCCTCCCTCTAATGATGCTTAATTTATGCTTAGTGGTGGTATAAGATGCAACTTTATGGATTATATTGTGAATTTTGGTTGAATTGATGAAGTTTTGTAATTATTGGCGATTTTTCTGTTTTAATATGAATATGATTGTGTGGCTATGTGTGATGATTGGAAATAGTGTGTAAGGGACCTAGGAGGTGAAAAAAGTGGATAATTGCAAGCAATTTCTGTTTTGGAAGAAATTTTGGAAAGTTAGGGTTTATGAAATTACATTCTGCCTGGTTTTGTAACTCATAGTTAGAGGCCGAAATGGCCTTGGATTAAAACATGAAAGTTGTAGGTAATGATATTTTAGAGGTGCCTACAAAATTTTAGGTCAATCGGAGTAGCGTAGCTTGAGAAAAGTCAAAATTACCCTTGCTGTCCTGGTTTTACCCGAATTTGGGAATTGCTTCTGTAATTGGTTATTTTGGTTAGGAATGCTTCCGAATTGGTTGTTCAGGTCTTCTGATGAAATGTATCCCTGTTTCTTAGCTTTCATATGGCTTTAGAATTTCTGGATTTGGACTTCGGTAGGCTGATTTATGATGTTTGTACTAGAATGCGTTCTGTGAATCTGTTTTTGCGGTTCTGGTGTAGTAGATTGCATTTTTGACCTGGTTACACTCAAAAATGGGCTGAGTAACCTTCTGTAATATTGTAGCCCTATCTCTTAGCTTCGAAATGGTGGGTCTTGCACCTTCATCCGATAATCGTAGTGCCATTGGTACCAAAACCTTAAAATAATGTCAAAAACTGTTTTTTTCCGGGTTAACACTTACTCCATTTCCGGATTTTTCTGGTTTCCTCTATTGCTTGTGTATGCTTATGGAACCCTATTTCGGTAGTATTTGGCATTGGTTTATGACTTGTAATCGAGTCTTATTGTGCTTATTGGAATATTTTAGGGCTTGACTTTCCTTTCCGGTCATTTTTCCTAGCTAAATTTTGTACTTGACTTGAAGCCTGGTGAACGGCTTTTGGAAATGAGATTATTTTTGTACGAGATGTTGGGACTGGCTGAGGAAAATAATGAAGCCATGACGGCTGGAAAAGTAAGCAAATTTAGGGGAAGTGCTGTCCAAATTTCTAGGCCGTTTGGTTCCTTTAAGTTTGAATTGCCTTTTGGTAGAAATGAAGGGCTTTTGGGTTGTTTGAGCCTAGGTCTTCATGTTACCTTTTTGTTTCCAAAAAAATCATGTTTTGCACCCTTGCATTAGTAATTATTTGGCGAGGCATACGACTGGTAGTCGAGCCTCACATGTGCATCCTGTATACTCGATTTTTGAAAGTGGAACCTTCAATTGTTTTACTTTGATTATTTTAGGGTTTCTTGGCGATTAAAGCCAATCCGAAGTGAAAATTTTTGAAGTATCCGTACTTGAATCGGTGAGTGTACCACTCCCCTCACTTGTTGTTGTTTAACTCGGTTTCTGTACATGCAATCTGTGATATGAACGACTGGACTATCTGTTTATTCTGTTTGAGACGAGGGTGTACTTTATCACACTCGTTCTCTTGCCTGTTCATATGCCAATTTTGAGTGCGTATCTGAATCTGCTATCTGTATCCGGTATCTGTATCTGTATCTGTTCTGACGTCGTTTGGAAGCTTGTATCCAACGACCTTTCTGGGACCTCTGAGCTCAACCCCTGTGGCTAGTTACTCGAGTCGGGCCGGCAAGGGCCTGGTCGATTAGATAACGAACCACGGTAGTCTGTTTTGGGATCTTTGGGTATTGAGACCCTTGATTCCGGTATACTCGAGTATTACCATTTCTGATCTGATTGGATTTCGGGCCCGGTGGGGGTATGTGAGGTGGAAGGAATCGAAGAAAGTGGAGTCTACGGTATTGGTTACTTCTGGAACGTTGACGGAGTGTCAACTATTATTTCGATCAAGTTTCGGTGATGCAAATGGGAATTTGGCTCCTGAGAGCCACCCGTATCCTTCCTATTTGAATCATTGGTTCCTTTACTTTACATCTGGCATGTGCACCTGATTTGTTAAATGTGAAATGCCATGATTTTACTGCTATATGTCCGGTACCTCATTGAGCGCAAGCTCACCCCTTTCTGTTTCTTTTGTTTTCCTTACAGGAAAATAAATACTTTTGGACTGGATTTGATAGTTGGTTGCCGAATTGAGCTAGATGGACATATCTTTTGTATAGCTCCTTGATTGAAACCCTAAATGTACTTTTGGGTCCGTTTCTCTTTTGATTTGGCAAACCATACATGTATCCACTTTTGAATAACTTTTGTATGCCACTTTGGATTGTATATGCTTAATTTCAACATGTAAATATTTGCTTGATGTTTGGTTGGGTTTTGTCGTGTCGGTTACTATTCATGGCCGACTCCAGATTCATATTTTTTTATTTTGACTTGTTTACGCGCGTTTGTAAGTTCCAGAACACCTTAGATCGCTCTGAACTGAACCGTTAGTCCTGGCGAGAGCTGGACAGGCAGTCCGCCGAACCCTTTGGTTCGCCTTAGGGGAAGGTGGGGCTGTCACACCTTTTCCTCGTTTGCATTCTTGATCGAAACTCATTGACCCTCTGTCAATGTTTAAGAGTAACCAACCATAGACTCCACTTTACTTCCATTCCTTCCACCCAACATACCCCTACCGGGCCCGAACTCCAAACACTTGCACTGTGGTATTACTCGAGTATACCGGAATCGAGAGTCTCTCATACTACAAGATTCCATATAACAGTCCCCAAGGTTCATTAATTGGCACGACCAAGCCCTCGCCGGCTCGATTCAATCAATTACCAATGGGGTTGAGCTCAATGGTAACAATCATGGTCGTTGGATACTCGTCCAATCGACACCAAGTCAAGTACTTTTCATTTCATGTAACATTCCAATAACATGAGAAATAAGTGAGAGTGATAAAGTACACCCTCACTTCAATCAATATCGATGGTGCAATAACATTTAACTCATCAAGTTCAAGTATCAAAGCCATATAGTAACACACAAGTGAGTAGTACACTCACCAAGCTTGAAGGTGATATTTCATGCACTTCCGTCAAAGGAACGTCGTGAACCACCGTCACGCCCTAAAACACGCAAACAAGTACAATGAGACTCAATAACGAGTCATAAACCAAAGCCAAATATCACCAAAATAGGGTTCCCTAAGCATACATAAGCAATAGAGGAAACCAGAAAAATCCGGAAATGGAGTAAGTGTTAACCCGGAAAAAATTAGTTTTTGATATCATTTTGCGGTATTGGCACCAAAGGCACTACGATTATCGGATGAAGGTGCAAGACCCACCGTTTCGAAGCTAAGAGATAGGGCTACAATATTACAGAAGGTCACTCAGCCCAGTTTTGAGTGTAACCCGGTCAAAAATGCAATCTACTACACCAGAACCGCAAAAACAGATTCACAGAACGTATTCTAGTACAAACATCATAAATCAGCCTACCTAAGTCCAAATCCAGAAATTCCAAAGCCATATGAAAGCTAAGATACAAGGATACATTTCATCAGAATACCTCAACAACCAATTCGGAAGCATTTCCAACCAAAATAACCCATTACAGAAGCAATTCCCAAATTCGGGTAAAACCAGGGCAGCAAGGGTAATTCCATCTTTTATCAAGCTACGCTACTCCAATTGACCTGAAATTTTGTAGGCATATCTAAAATATCATTCCCTACAACTTTCATGTTTTAAACCAAGGCCAATTCGGCCTCTAATTATGAGCTACAAAA
Source organism: Coffea arabica (assembly GCF_036785885.1). NCBI lineage: Eukaryota > Viridiplantae > Streptophyta > Magnoliopsida > Gentianales > Rubiaceae > Coffea > Coffea arabica. Next base: position 33,925,429 of record NC_092321.1, read on the forward strand.
CCGGGCAGAATGTAATTCCAAGAACCCTAACTTTCCAATTTTTCTTCCAAAACAGAAATTGCTTGCAATTCACCACTTTTTCCACCTTCTAGCTTCCTTAAATACCATTTCCAATCATCATACATAACCACATAATCATATTCATATGAAAACAGAAAAATCCCCAAAAATTATAAAACTTCATCAATTCAACCAAAAATCAAGATATAAACCATAAAAGTGCATCTTATACTACCACCAATCATGATTTAAGCATCAGTAGAGGGAGGAGAGGGGTCCTTCTCAACTTACCTTAGCAACACAAGAGGGAGAGCAACTAATCACTTGAGCCTTCCAAACAACTCCACAAAACAACTCACTATCACTCCCTTAAGTGTTTCTATGGAGCAAAACCAAGATTCAATGGTTGATTTGGTAGATTGGAGCAAGATTGAAGCCAAAAACTTGAAGAGTTTTCTTTCTTTTGTTGCTTGAAGAGGTCGGCCAAGATGAAGGAGAAAATGGTGAATTTTTGGTATTTTTTTGATTTATTTGGTCAATTGGTAAGAAAATGAATAGTGGTCATTGTGACGACCCCACCTCCCCCTAAGGCGAACCAGAGGGTTCGGCGGGCCGCCTGCCCGGCTCTCGCCGGGACTCAGTCGTTCACTACATTCCTCAAACAGATTACAAGAATAAACCTCAAATATACATCACATGGTCCACAAATATACATCCAAGTCTCCAATAATTACATGTCACAATTGCAGCGGAAACAATTCTCAAATATACATAAAATGATTCCAAATCCAAATTGTACAACATAAAGGCCATCCATTCACGTGAATAAGCACAACAAGTCCTGCCTTCGCCTTGAGCCCTGTGGAGGGGAATAAAATATTTTTGGGGTGAGCTAGAAGCTCAGCGAGTAACCAGCAAAATCATTAAGCAAATATATTTCACAATGTTGCATTTCGATGATTTCGATGATGTCATGATTCAGAGATCAAATGTCCGTTTAGTGCTCTCGTGAGCCAGTGAAATCATTGCACTAGAACACCCAACGCTCAAATAGATCATAACACACGAACAGAGAGAGGAAGCCCCTTTTTGAGCTCCAGATAACCATGAACATGAACCACAAACAGAATGGAGACGTTGGTGTCCAGCACAAGACTTTCCCAGAACTCATTGAAGCCAAAATCATATCATGAATTCACATGCAAGCACGCATGAGATGCAATCGAATAAATAATGCAAGAAACATTTCACAAATAACTTTGGAAATAGTTTAGGGTCACTCACCTCCACGGCTCAGAAATCATCCAGCATATAACATTGCCTTGCTCAAATCCAAGTCTTAGATCACAAACTCAATGCAAACAAATCCCTTCAAAGTTCGGACAGCACTTCCCCTGAATTTGTTAACTTTTCCAGCCATCATGGCTTCATTATTTCCTCAGCCAGTCCCAAAGGTACACACACAACAACAAGTTCATCCAATAGCCATTCAGCAAGCTCCAAGTAGTACTAGTACAAGTCAAGCTAGGGAAAAGTCCGGATATGAAAGTTAAGCTCAAAACCAGAAAACAGTTTTGACGTCATTTTACGGTAATGGTGCCAAAAGCACTACGATTGTCGGATGAAGGTGTAAGACCCACCGTTTCGAAGCTAAGAGACAGGGCTACAACAATGTAGAAGGCCACTCAGTCCAAATCCTAGCACAACTAGGTCAAATATGCCAAATAACAAACCAGAATCATAATTGCAGGTTTACAAATTACACTATGCTGTAATCAGTACAACTCAGTCTAAACAGGTCCAAATGCAGAAATTTCAAAGGCATATGGTAGCTAGGACATCAAGCTACATTTCATCAGAAGACCTCAACACCCAAATCCAAAACAATTCCAGTCAAAACAACCCATTTCAGACACAGTTCTAACATCCTGATGAACCCAGAACAGCAATAGTAATTTCGGCTTATCTCATTCTACACTACTCCAATTGAACTGAAATTTTACAGGAACCCTTAAAACATCAATACCTACAACTTTCATGTTTTGAGCCAAGGCCAATTCGGCCTCTATCTAGGACCAAAAATTTCGGACAGAATGAAGAACCAAGAACCCTAATTTTCCAGATTTCTTCCAAAACAGAATTTACTTGCAATCTTCCACTTTTTCCACCTTCTAGAATCATCAACTATCATTTCCAATCATCACACAAAGCCACAACATATGAATCATATTAAATCATAAAATTCATGATTAAATAGAAAATGTCATCAATCTTCACCATAAGTCATGAAATCATCAAAAAAATCACTTGTTCAACTACCACACCTACTAATTTCATCTCATAACCAACAAGGAAACAATTTCTTAACCACTTACCTTACAAACACTAGATACAAGGTAGATGAGAGTCTCTCCCTCCAAACAAAAACCACCAAGCACTTCAATCACTCCTAGCAAGTAAGTTTTATGAATGAATTTGAGAAATAAATGGTTGGATTACAAGATTTGGGCAAGAAAAGGGAGCAAAAATTGAAGAGCTCTCTTTCTTTTCTCTCTAGAGTTGGCCGACCAAGAAGGTGAAAATGAAAGACAAATTTTGGTCAAAATTGGTTTAGTAAAGGTAAAGAAAGACTAGTCAAATGCCAAGCTCCAATCACAAGGCAACATGTGTCCATTCCAAGCTTATCTCATTTCTTTTGTCTTGCAAGAATTAATGAACTAACCAAACCCCTAATTATCTCATAACACCATGTAATATAAACCATATATACAAAGCTACTCCAAATGAACCACATTTACCACACTAGTGGGTCCCACGTCCAAAATACGCTTTTAATTTCTCAAAAACTAACCGATACTAGAAAAATCATTTTAAAACTATTTTTGCTCATAAACTTTATCTGGGGAATTTTTCTAATAAAGAAAATGAAGAAAAGGCGGGCGATTAAATAAAATAAACCCTAGAAAATTAGAAAATTTCCGGGTTCTCAAACTCATTTTTTTTCGGGGCGTCACAGTCATACAAGTCAATCCAACCAAATGGTGACACTTGTCACCCTATTTAATGCAAGTCTATCACTTTGTTTCCTCTCACACCAATCCAAATTGCAACCTCTACTTATCTCTTAACACCCGATAAATTAATTCCAGTATCCAAAACTTAACCTAGTTGGCCGAATTTTTCCGAACTTTTCGCCCTAGTGGGTCCCACGTCCGGTATACGCTCTTAATTTCTCAAAACCTATTCGATACTAGAAAAATCATCTAAAAACTATATCTGCTCCTTAAAAGTATCTAGAATTTTTCCTAATCACGAAAATGCAGAAAACAAGCCATGAAAGATAATAAAACCTAGAAAATGGGAAAAATTACGGGTTCTCACATTTTCGGGCATGTCCATTAAAGAGTAAAAGGACAATTGTGAGGCTTGGAGCTAGTAGCAAATTATTGTTGTAAAAAATGACGGTAGTTGCGCATTCTATATGTACTTTGTTAGCAATTTTTAATTTTTCTTTTAATTTAATATCCAATTGTGCAACTTGAACATCTTTGGATTTGACAATATTATAGGAAGCACAACCATCAACATCATTTAGGTATCTCTTAAGTATGAACTCTCTCAACATTACAGACTCACAAACCTTATGAAGTGGAAAATCAACCAGAGTAGTTGGCACCATAGTCATTTTTTTTGGTTTCTTCATTGCACTTTACTTCTTTATTAGTTTAAAGTTTAGTGGATAAGTGCTTTTTGGATGAGTGCTTTTTTACAACTTTGGCTTGCGAGTCTTTCTACAAGTAACTAAGATCCATCCTCCATCTTTTTTCCTCATTGTGATCATCTTTTAAAGATTTTTTAGCTTTTGTTTTCAAAGGGGCAATATTGCTTAGAAAATATTGATTGAGAGGAACTTCCATTAGGAAACACAAAGAACGAACAATAATTGTGATTTGATTTGCAAATGATTTATCTAGTGAGCTAAATCTATGAATGGTCCTTGAAGGCAAAATATCTTGTAAGAGAATGGCTAATCAAAAAATGATAAAAATAATAATTTAAATCATTTACCTGACCAGCTTCTTTAAGGTGCATCATCTCAAGGAGTTCGATGAGTTTTGCCTTAAAAAGATCATTAAACATGCATTATAGATAAGAATCAATGAATCAGTAATCCTTCTCCTACATCTCTTTTAATATAGGACTTTTTGTTGATCTATTTTGAGAGGAGATTATATTTTGAATGACTTTTCTACTTACTATCATAGCAATCTTCATAAGTGCCAAGTTTGCTGCCATTAATTTCTTATTCTTGAATCTTGAAGGAGATTTGCCCCTTTTCTTGTTCTCTTGCTTCTCGTCGCTTTAATGAGGGGCTTGAACACTAGGAATTCGAACAAGTGGATTGTCAGTTGCATTAGCTGTTATGCTAAACTCCATGTCATGAGCTCAGATAGTTACAATGCTTACTCGATTATTTTCATGGTACACATCAAAGTACTGACCAATCCAAGCATAGGTATAAAGAATGGAATATATGTTCACATGTATAGAGGATTGTATGTAATTTTTATCTCAATGTTGTCTTTCTTCTATGCATCCTATCTGGAAGAGCTCTATTTCTCACTTCTTCTTTGAATTAGAAGTTGATCCAGCCCTTAATCTGCACTTCATGATCATTCATCCAAAGACAACAATATGGTGAGAAGAGATGCTTGCAACTTTCAGAATAAAGCAATTTTCCTTCTTTGTCAATATTGAGAAGCTCTTTTGCTGATAGACCAACTTCGTCAAAGAATGCACCTTGAAGTGGAAGACAACCAAGTCAATGAATATTCCACAGTATGATGGATAGCTTCCTAATAGTTGTGTGAAGCATGTTCGTAGAGGGGCACAAATATTTGCAAAAAGCTCACAGGATATTCTTGCAGTGATCATATGAAAAAGTTGCATGGATAGTTTCAAATTTCTAACAAGTGTGAGCACTTTATTGTGCCTTCCAAGGATGTCCTTGGCTTATTCCTAGTAGTGAGAATTATAGCATAAAAATTAAGGAGCCTTCCACATAGCTTTGCCAAGATTGAAGCTCAGGAATGAAAGCGTGAATTTGTTTATCCCTGGGTCTCCACCATGAAATTATGAGTTCAACACGACCATCTTGTCTCCTTGACATTGTAGAAAAAGTCAACTACACCACAACTTCTTTAGTCCACTTGCAAGTCCATTCTTCAAGTTGCAGTGACTCTTCAAGAGGTATAAAAGTTTCAGCAAGAGTGTCGAACACTGGATTGTTGACATATACCAATAGGCTCTTTGATTGAGATCCTCCTTGTTCATCTATCAATAAAATATGTAGCAATGATGTGGCATAATCCTCAATTTACATGGCTACTAAAATTTTGTACAAAAGGAACTTTTTAGTCAATAAAAGAAATTCAAGTAAAGAACTTTTAGTTGAAGAACAACTTTATATCAACATTATGAGCATATTTCTCCTCCAAAAATATCTATAAATACCCTCCTGTATCTCATTGATTTGAGCATATTGTAGCATGAACAAGTAGATGAAATAGAGTAGAAGTAGAGGTAAGATGTAGTTTTAACTCTAGCTTCATATTGTAAATTTCTTTGTTTGTTTAAGAGGTTTGAGAAGAAAGTGAGGGCACTCTTGTACTAAGCACATTTGAGAGATCAACTTGTGAAAGAATTGAAGGATTCAACCTTCAAGACATTGAATACGAATTTTGCTTCCTAAATTTTGTCCCATGTTATTATTTGTCATGCTTTATTACAAGTTTATTTCATACTTAGATGTTCTTAATATGATATCTAAATAAGCTTTTCACCTCTTAGGTGAAGACAAACTTGTAGTTACGATATGAAGTAGTTAGGGAATGATTATACTTTTTCATGATTTGTTAGTTTGAGAACTTGCATTTAATACTTTATAGTTGTTTCGCCCTCAACTATGAATGATTTGATAATTTTTTAGCAATGAAAGTTGCTTTCAAATAAATCTAAATTCTTAAACACTAACCTTATTCTTACAAAAGTAGTGAGTAATGGTTGGGTGGATTCATACGATAACTTCATTGAACTTATTTAATTTATTTCTTCCCTTTTCTTTATGAAAATAGGTAAAGGATGATTCAAGAAATTAAAAAAATTGTGAAAGCAATTTTTAGAGGAACTAGTCAAGGCAGTTTCTCTTAAAAATGTTCATTGGCGAAAACTGTGACATGCAATTGGAAGTTATTCCTTGACAAATCATGGATGCATAAGCATAATCACCTTAACTAAGTTCTAATCTTGACGTAAGAGATTCTAATCCCTAGAACCCTCTCACTAAATTTTAAAGCAATCCTAATCTAACTTGCTTTTTACTTGTATTTTTTTCTTGTAAATTACCACCTACATAGTTGGTTCTACCACCCAATGGCTGGTTTTATATTTATTGCTTATGTTATATGGTTGGTTGTACCGCCTAAACTAACTGCTTTCATGACCTGTTTTACCACCTAACTAACTTCTAATTTTTATGGATGATTGTACCGCCTACCTAACTTTCTTTGTCTTTACTTTCTTAAACTTTTATTGTCTAGATAATAGAACAAATAATTAAACTCAAATGATTATCACATCCTAAATTCCTGTGGAATTGACACCCTTTTTTTAAATAGTTAAACCTTGCCCACAAGGTGGGGATGCCAACCCCTAATTTATTCCTACTAATAATAACTTTACACCACTTTGAGGGGGATCAAACTTGATCTAAAAAACAAAGCCAATATCTAATTTTTGTCTACCATAGTCCTCACAAATGGTACATTCCTAGCATCTAGAGACACAACACTTCTAATTGTTGAAGAAAGACATAAAGCATTATCAAAAATCTTATCCCAATGCAAATAAAGAGATGCCAACTTATCTGCAGATGAATTAACCTCATGAAAAACATGCACAAGAGAAGCTGTAAAAAACATCAATAAACTCGGTATCCTCCTTATAACATTGCATAAATGCCATTTAGCTAATACACTTGACGCAACCAATTGCACAAGTACTTGAGAATTCACTTCCACCTATGAGGGACCACCAGCTTTCTCTTTGCATAATTGAAGACTATACAACAATGCATAAGCTTCGGCTAAGAGCGCATCGCAATCTCCAACTCCTTATAATATGCAAACACTATTTTTCCTTCATGATTCCTTACCAAACCACCACCTAAAACCAACCCTTGCAAAACACTTATATCAGAATTTAGCTTAAACTACCCCCAATGGCGGTTTCACCCAAGAAATTGGGATATGACATACCTTCTTAATCGAAGAATTTGATACCAAAGTAGCACACAAACTTTATCCATTTCTTGAAAACCCTTGATACACCCAGTAGCTCTATAAACTGGTTAATCTGGCAAATAACATTCATAGGATCACAAGAAATAATTCAAAAATAAGTATTATTTTTTTCTAACCATAAAAACCAACATATAATCACTGGAAAAAAACTTGTATGTAATTCTTTGAAGCCAGCAAATTAGAGTAAAACCACATTAAAAAAAAAATAGAGGACAAACTTCGACAACCATGCATTGACATCCCAAATCTTCTAGTGATATGAGACCACACCTCGTTTGCTATCAGTCCGAACAAAAAGAGATGCAAACCTATCTCCTCCGCCTCGTTACAACAATGCATGGTTGTCGACAAACAAAAAGAGATGCAAACCTATCTCCTCCGCTTCGTTACAACAATGGCACCTTGATGGAAGACATAGTCCATGCCTTTGAAGATTAACATCCAATGGCAAAAAATTGAGAACCAATGATGTGTGCACGGATGGTGAGATGGATGGCGGCCTTGACTGATGTGTGCATGGATGGCGAGATGGATGGCAGCCTTGACTCAAGGCTTTCATAGAGACATTGAAGGCTTGAAGTTGTCTACACATTGATCCAAGTCAATGAAGCATCAAGTAATGTTAGTCGTTGGTTTCGTTAGTTGAGTTGGTTGTTGTAGTGTCATGTTTTAATTAGTTGGTCTAGTTAACTTGTGGAGTTAAGTAATTCGGCCCAACTTATGTTAAGTGTGGACCGAACTACTCTTGCTAGTGGTAGGAAGATGGGCCGCAAAATCCTTGTCTAAAAAGGATTAGCCCCCTAGGTCTCTAGCCTATAAAAAGACACCTTTTGTACAAGCAAAGGGTTACGTACTTTGATAATAAAATTTCAGTTTTGTTTCTCTTCCATTATTGAGAGATTCGAATCCTTTTACTTGCTTTGGCAAGGGTTCTTGAGCAATCTCGCGATTGTCCTTGATTGTTCGTCCAGCCTATCTACTTGAGTAACCACCTCAATTGGAGTCGCCGTTCTACCGCCTTGAGTCAAGTCGTGTCGTCCGTCTTGGTTTTGGGTTCCGCAAACCAAACGTGGGACAATCTTGCTAGATCCTTGAGCAAACGTGCTACGTGTCTTGAAATGCGTTGATTGAGGGGCATATCAGTTGGTTTCAGAGCTTAGGTTGAGGTATCTTCCGTTATATCCGTTTCCTTGTTCAACTAGTTCGTCTAGGGTTTGATATTTCCGCTGCCTTGTTATAAAAAAAAAAAAAGATTCTGTCCGAAGTCCTTGTTGCGTCGTTGTCGATTCAATTCTGGTCCTGTGATTGCAAGTGTTGTCCGAAGTGGTCTGTCCATTCGTACATTGTGGTTGTTGACAAATCTGTCTGTAACTTGTTCTCGATATTGAGTCGTTAGTTGTTCTTCAATTCTGTCCGTAGTCTTGTTCGTTGTTTTTGTGTCAATTCTGCCGTGGTTTGTGTGCGCTTGGAACGTACAAAATTCTGGTTGGAGTTACAAACCTGTTTTGGTCCGTTGGTTGTCGCTTGAGCAGCAAGAAAAACCAACTTTTGCAGCGGCTAGGGTTTGCGTCCTTCACTAGGGTTTCGTACATCCAATCTGTCCAAGTTGTTCGTAAGTCATCCAATTTGTTTTACTTGTTTTCCAAATCTGATTTGTGGTTAAACTTGTTGGTGTTTGTGAATCTTGAGAGAACTTACAAGATTCTAGGGTTTCTTGAATTTCTTGACCACAATCTTGAAGTTCTTGAAGTCTTGATAACTTGCTTGGGAGTTCTTGAAGGATCTTGAGGATCTTGAAGGTTTCTTGTGTGTTTGATTAGCCGAAACAAATCTGGAATATTATTCCATTCGGCCAAGCTTGTGCTGTGTTTGTTCGTTATAGTCAAAAAACAAAAGAAAAAAAATTCGGGGGGTACTGTTCATCGTACTGTAGAAGTACTGTTCATCCGAAAAAAAAGGGAGAGGAAAAGAAGAATCGGTTGCCAAGAAAACAAAGAGGCAAAAAAAAATAATAGCAACCGAATTGTGTGGGGGAAAATTCTGATTTGCGGCATACTACTTGGAGTAGAATTTGGAACCTTCTAAAGGTTGTTACAAGACGGAAAGGGGTTTTCCAAAAGATTTCCTAAACTAATCAGATTTGCGCAAACCTTCTTGGATAGAATTTGGAAGTTACTAAAAGTTGTTTCAACAAAAGGTTTTCTAAAGGTTTCCAAAAACTAACTTGTTTCCAAAATCAATTAGGAAACTAAGTGGACAGCTTGGGTACTTGTTTCAATTCCACTTGGACACACTCCTACATTTTAAGAACTAGGGTTTTCGTTTGATTCCTTTCACACTAGCACTAGTTTCCATTTCTGTCCGCCACTAGAAAGCTTCCAAACCATGCATTCTTGTTCCATTTTGCATCCCATTTGTGTCTTGTTTTCTTGGTTACTCTTGTGGAAAGTTTGGGGAACAATTTTTGGATTTTTGCACGGCATTTCTCAACTACTCAAACCGGCAAGGTAAGGAATTTTGGTAAGCTTATTTGAGTGCTTTGAGTGATACACGAGTGATGAGCACATACACGTGAGCTTGTGTGTTGTGAGGAATCTCTTTTTCCTTGCTAACCATTTTGGCAGGTCACGTAATCATGCCTAGGGGAGTTGACTCTTACTCATACAACCAAGAATTCTTGAAGAATGTGTGACACCCCCACTTTTCCCAAGGGCGTACCCAAGGGTATCAACGGGGCACCTGCCTAGCTCTCGCCAGGACTCAGGTCCATTCATACCTAAACTAACGAGCAATTAATAGCTAAATGAGGCAAATTAAATAAAATCCGTTTCCTTCAATATATTCAAACTTACAACATAACAATAAAAATCACGATAAGAAATTCATCTCGAATAAATTTGGGCACTAAAATAATGTGCGCTTAAAGAACCAATCGGTAAAATTTATTTTCGAGAAATTCATGTACTTTAGTAAAATTTTTTTTTTTTTTGGGTAACTCGAGTACGAAATATTTTTAAAATGACCAATTTAATAATATTTTGAAATAATAAAACTATGAGTCCTCACAGAATGATCCTCTCAAGAGGAGGGGTTCCAAGCGGCCTACTCCCAAGCACTCTAGTTCCATGGAATCTAGTTCACAACATGAGTTTCGTTCACTCCGGGAGGAGATGGAATGTTACCGTGCTTCATGTGTATATGAAAGGTATAAACGAGATTGTGATGAGTATGAGAAGGAGCAAAGAACTTTGCGCAGAGCATCTAAATCGAGGTCAACCTCAAGCAAACGAGATTCATCTAAGAAGTACCTTGACAATCAAGACAAGGAGTTCGAGAATTCTCGAATTGAGTCAAAGCTTCGTGAATCAACCGATGATTTCCGAAACCGGACTAAAGCATTGGTTGATTCTATGATGGAAAGAATTATCCAAGTGCTGGATTCACACTTGGAGCAACTTAATCATGTGTCAACCGGTGCTAATAAAGGAAAATTTCATTCTAGTTCCTCGTTGATTGAAGAGCCAAATATGAATGAGTTGCAACCGAGCCATGAACATGAGCTAGACAATGAAAATCAAACCTCATGTACAATGAGTGAGCAATGGCCCGAGAAGGACGGAGTGGGAAAAGGCAAGAATAATTTGGCCTTAGCGAAGAGTAAAGAAGAGGGGTTGACCGTGTTTACAAAGGCTGAAAGTGTGAACATTTTGTTTGCTAACCGGCTAACATGTGTTTTGTTTAGTATCTCTTCGTTTGTGCAGATTAAACAAAGCCAAGTAGAGTTGGTCATGGCATGTTCCATCCCGAAGTCACTTGAACACTTTGTGAGTTTCCATGGAGTTTGTCTTCTAGGAACTAAATTTCTTTGGTAACAATTCATGGAACAATGTCCATTCAAACCTGTCCACGCCATTGGAGGATTCATTCGAGTTCATCTTAAAAGGGAAATTCCAGATTCTACTTCTTGTTGCTCTTATGTAGGTGTTGATGAGAAGTGTAAAGGACTAGCACTGGAATCTCAAGTTGAATCAATTAGTGTAAGGAATATTGAAGTGTCAAAGGGAGTTTTCTTATTTAAATCTTGTTCTACACCTTACCATCTAGCTAATAATGTCCCATTAGTTCTTTACCCGATTTCTGAATTGTTTCAAGTTGAAGGTTATTTTGTTTTTGTAGGTTGTAACACTGTCCAAAATTGCCCAACTATGATTAAAGACTTGCAACCTGATTTCGTGCTTATTCCTGCTAAAAGTGGTGCACGTTCGTGCTTCTTCACATGTCCAAAAGCTGGTCACCACGAGCTTACTTTACCAACTCCAACTTGAGCAAATTCATACGATTCGTATGGAGTGCGTTTCACTTCATTGCTGCCACTTATGTCGGGTGATGCCCACAAATGTGTCAATCAAGATCTGAATGTTGGTCTTACCTCGCTGGTTCGTGCTTCTAGGGAAGTGCAACCCAATTGGTTTAATGTTCCATCTCCAGATAGGCAAGTTGTGCCAAATCAGCGACAACCAAGAAAGAATCATACCATCTTGAACAACCCGATTCGGGATTTCTCTAACTCCCATGAGCATCATTATGAAGATCCTTATCTTGTGCATGAGAATGGTAAGCTGTTGCACAATTGTATGCCTATGACCACTAACTATGAGATTTATTGTGTAGGTGACAATATGACAATCCATGGCCGAAAACTGATTAGAGAGCTTTGGATTGATACTTGGAATTTTCACGAGCCTTACACAAGCTCTTTCCTATCTTGGCGCATGTCTTTGTTTGAGAGCCTCATGAAGCTGACCAAACGGCATTTAACTTGGCTCGTGACCTTTCATTTGTTCCCAACGTGGTTGACCTCCAAGCGCACTGTCAATTTGAGGTGTCATACTACTAACTCTTGTTAGTATCATTCATCTCCATCCAGATTTGAGGACAAATCCTTCTCAAGAGGAGGGGACTGATGTGTGCACGAATGGTGAGATGGATGGCGGCCTTGACTGATGTGTGCACGGATGGCGAGATGGATGGCGGCCTTGACTCAAGGCTTTCATAGAGACATTGAAGGCTTGAAGTTGTCTACACATTGATCCAAGTCAATGAAGCATCAAGTAATGTTAGTCGTTGGTTTCGTTAGTTGAGTTGGTTGTTGTAGTGTCATGTTTTAATTAGTTGGTCTAGTTAACTAGTGGAGTTAAGTAATTCGGCCCAACTTATGTTAAGTGTGGACCGAACTACTCTTGCTAGTGGTAGGAAGATGGGCCGCAAAATCCTTGTCTAAAAAGGATTAGGCCCCTAGGTCTCTAGCCTATAAAAAGGCTCCTTTTGTACAAGCAAAGGGTTACGTACTTTGTTAATAAAATTTCAGTTTTGTTTCTCTTCCATTATTGAGAGATTCGAATCCTTTTACTTGCTTTGGCAAGGGTTCTTGAGCAATCTCGCGATTGTCCTTGATTGTTCGTCCAGCCTATCTACTTGAGTAACCACCTCAATTGGAGTCGCTGTTCTACCACCTTGAGTCAAGTCGTGTCGTCCGTCTTGGTTTTGGGTTCCGCAAACCAAACGTGGGACAACCTCGCTAGATCCTTGGGCAAACGTGCTACGTGTCTCGAAACGCGTTGATCGAGGGGCGTATCAACCAATCTCCAAGCAAAAAAAAATAAAGAGAATTTCAATGGTAAAACAAAGTTCCACAATATCGAGTCCACCATCAAAATATTCACCCGTCACCGTAATCCCTCTGATGCAGACCTAATAGTGAAAGAACCAGTAGTAGATTGTAACCACACCAATGCATCATTTGTTGAAATTTGAAAATAAACATCCTTGATCAGCCAAACAACACTCATTGGCACCCACTGTAATAACCTCTCTTCATTCCATGCCTCCATATTAGGACTGCAAATGAATAGAGCTGCTCGCGAGCAGCTCGAGTCGAGCTCAAAATATTAAGCGAGCTAGCTCGAGTATATATATATATATATATATATATATTTTTTTTTTAAGTATATTTTTTTATTTTTTTATTTTAAGTATATATATATTTTTTTATATTTTTATAATTTTAATAGTAAATTTTCATATATATCCTTAATATTTTATTATTTATTAAGAAAAAAATATTATTTTATTTATTTTTTAAAAAATAAAATAATTATTTTTTATTTTTTTCGAGCTCGACTCGAATCAAGTCGAGCTCGAGCTTGAAATTGTCAGCTCGTCGAGTTTGAGTTCAATGAAATTATGTCAAGACTCGGCTCGATTAGGTCAAAACTCGACTCGACTCGGTTCGTTTGCAGCCCTACTCCATATCATAAAATTCAATTACCAAGAAATGGGGTAACAAGTCAACTCCCAAGTATGAAGCCAACGGTTCACTAAACAACCACCTATCCTACCAAAAGTCAACCATACCCTCACCTAGAACCCATCTTATATTACTTTCTACAAAGTCATGTATCTCTACCAACCTTCGCCACAAAGTAGATGGTTGACTTTAAGAAACCAAAGCCAGATGCTGACCTTTAATATATTTGTCATGCATGCAAGAAGGCCAAAAAGAATTATTGCATTGCAACCTCCGCCAAAGCTTACATTCAAAAGATTTAGCCATATTATCAATCGATGTAAACCCAAGCCTCCCTTCCTCCACTGGAAAACATAATTTATCCTAACTAGACTAATGGATTCGCTGAACATCAGCACCTTGATCCCACAAAAATGAGTTACACACTCTGCCCTACCAATGCAACACTGCCTTTGGTCAGTTCACCACTTGTAACAGATACATCGGAATAGAAGAGAAAACACGACGTAATAAAATCATTCTTCCCCCTATTGACCACATTTTTGTACTCCAATGAAATAATTTACTACACATTTTTGCCAATATACCATCAAATAAAGTACACCCCAGCGAACCTCTATAAATAGGAGCTCCTAAGTAAGTAAAGGGAAAATCTTGTAGCCGAAACCCCAAAATAGAAGAAACCAACTATTTTTTATCCTTAGATGCATGAGAAGAAATAAAAATAGACACTCTTATGAACATTCACCTTTTGTCTAGAGTATGCCTAATATCTATAAAGAAACTCTTTAATTGCCAATAAACATTCCTGAGAAGCCTTAGAAAACACCATAATATTATCTACGAAGGTCAAGTAAAACACATGCGACCCAGCTGAAACATAAAAATGAATTTTATCATCCAAAAACACTGTAAGGATCGAAGACAACCTAAGAGAGGGTGAATTAGGTTGATTAAAAAGCTAATCAAATTATGGGCACTTTTTTGCTCAAAATAAAATTTACCCTTTTTTCTAAGTGACCACACAATGTAGCAATTAGTAAGAAAGTATGATTGGTTGGGAGTAGAAGAGATAAGCAATTAAAATATCACAATATAAAAATAAGTAAATAAGAAGGGAAGAATTGCAAACCAATTGACTACCAAACTCCTCTTGAGCTTGTAGATCAATTTATAGAACAAGCTTCTTCAAGTTGATGAAGTACAACCAATCTTGTGTACAAAGGAAGGTTCACTTCCTCCTTACCCCAAACTCCACTCGATCAAGTAAGAAAGTTTCACTATCCTTCAGGACAACCCTCACAGAGTTACACTATTGAAGTATTCACTCACACATGAAAAGTTTACAATGAACTAAGAGTGTTTTCTCACTAAATCTACTCTAGATTTTTTGTATCTTCAATGTGCAAAAGTTATTTGAAGTTTCTGACCATGCTCTATTATAGGAGACCAAAAAAGTGCTTCATTAATGCTTCCAACGGATAAAAAGTAACTAAAGAGTCAATTAGCCGTTGGAGTATCGGACGTCTGATAGTCTGGTTTCTTGCGTCCGACAGCAGGCAATGGGTTTAAGAGATTTTCTTCAATGCTATCGGACGTCCGGTATTGTCTTTGTGAGCGTCCGACAGCTTTCGTCGAGTTTGAAAGATCCTATCGGACGTCCGATACTTGCATCCGATCGAGGTCAGTGAGTTAGAGAGAATGTCTTATTTCCTTTGGACGTCCGGTGATGGAGTTTTTTATGCGTCCGAAGTTGTGCAATGATTATCGGACATCCAATCCTGTCTTCACAAGCGTCCGACAGCTTTCAGCATTTTTTGTCTCTTTCAATTGTACTTAATTTTTGAATCTGATTTGCTTCATTGCTAAAAATATCTTTGAGAAGATATTAGTACTATCCATTTGTTTTGTAAATATCAAAAGATAGCGATCAAGATCAACATTCTCCCCCTTTTTGATGATGACAAAACAATGGATGGAAGAAAGAAAAAGATTGAGCATAAGCTCCCCCTCATTTATATCATCCAAAATTTTTAAAGGACAAATATATAATCTCAGAAAAACTCCCCCTTACACATAGCATCCATTTCTCCCCTTTTTTGTCATCATAGGATGAAGGTAAAAATCAGCAACCATAATCCAGTAACAATAATAGAGAATCCAATATTCCAAACAAAAACAAAAAAATGATACCAGAATTCAGCAATCATCGCCAAAAAATTGATATCAAACAGAGAAATAACAATCAAATAATTATCAAAGTAAACCATCGTTAGATCAACATCATTAGATCAGCATTATTCTTTTCTTCCCATTTTTTATCATCGTAAAAATTCAGTAAATCCAAAAATATCAAGGAAAACTCAGTTCAAAGTATTAGAAACGTCAAAAGAACATTATGAACAAGAATCTCACCGATCTTACCAATATCTCCTACTCCAATTGTTTTAGTTTTCATGTCATCTCCAAATGTCACTTTGCCACTAGACTTTGGCTTGAGTGTGATGGATCATCGATCATGTGTCTTGAGCAATCACTGTCTATGAACCACTTTGATTCTTTAATGATGTTCACCAGATTCACCTATTCAAGAGTTCAAGAACTAATATTTGGTACCCATTAATTTTTGGGTCCTTGAGAGTTAGTATTATGTCTAACTATCCACATGCATTTCATGCCTCTTCTCATGTTTTTTCGCACATAGCAATCACTTTTCATGTGACCTTTTTGATAACAAAAATTACACATAACCAAAGAGTTATTTGCAAAACCAGGTTTAATAAATCTTACAAAATCATTTGCACCAGAATTTAATTTCTTCTCATGAGTGCCAAAATGAGTTTTTGTTCCATTTCCTTGAAAACAGTTTTATTTTTATGTTGGAGCAACTCATTTAAATTATTCATTCTTCTTTTCAAATCACCTTGCTCCTTTTTGAACATTTCACAAAGCCTTGTTTTTCTATCAAACTTATTTTGTAAATCAATCTCATTCTATTTCAAGAAATCATTTTCAGTTTTCAGTTTCTTGTTTTCTTGAAAAAGTCGTGTATTGTCCTGAAGAAGAAAACTTATTTTGTGTTTCAATTCCTTGTTTTTAACATAAGATTCTTTCAAACTATCATGCAATTTTTTAATGAAAGATTCAAGATCATCATTTGTTTCATCATCACTATCAAATTGAGAGTTACAAGTTGTTACCTCATCATCTCCAATGACCATGAAAGCCAATTGAGCAGATTCTTCTTCCTCTTCAATTTCACCATCGGAGTTGCACTCATTCCATGTGAATTGGAAGTTGTTGAATCTTGGTTTTCTTTCAGCTTTCCTCTTCTTCATTGGACACTCACGCATGTAGTGTCCAAATTGGCCGCATTCATAGCATTTGTCACCTTGTTTTTTTTTTTGCCTCATACCTTCCTTTGTTTCTTGCATTGTTGAATTGATTAGAATCTGAATTGCTAGGTCCTCCTCTTCTAAATCTCCTTTTGTTGAAAATCCTCTTGAAACTTTTTGTTATGAGAGCAAGATCACTATCATCAACTTCCACATCTTCTCCATCCAAGGAGGCCGAATCATCTTCATCTTGAGTTGTTTTTAGAGCAATACTCCTTCTTACCTTTCCATCTTCTTCCTCTTGTACCTTAGTTTTAAGTTTCAGCTCATAAGAGGTCAGAGAATTAATAAATGATTCAATAGGCAGAGTATTCAAATCCTTAGCCTCTTCAATAGCAGTCACTTTACTTTCCTAATCTTTGGACACGGCATTCAGGATTTTTCTATATTTCTCACCTAGAGAGTATTCTTTTTCCAACACTTCTAAATCCTTAATGAGATCATTGAATCTACAATACATTTGATCAATATTTTCATGAGGCTCTATCTTAAACGACTCATATTTAGTAACTAAGATAGATTTCTTTTGTTCTCTAACATTCTCACTACCTTCATGAATTTCTTTCAGTTTGTCCCAAATTTCTTTAGTTGACTTGCAACCCTTGACTCTAATAGATTCATTTGAGTCTAAAGCACAATATAATATATTCATGGCTTTTGCATTTAAGGTGAGATGAGCTCCATCCACAGCAGTCAGTTCACTTCTTATTTTTGGTCTAGATCTATGAGTATTTTCAACTATAAGAGAGGAATCATATGGACCTTCACTAATAATAAACCACAATTCAATATCAATTGATTGCAAAAAGATAATCATTCTTTCTTTCCAACTCACATAATTTGACCCATTAAACATAGGTTGTCTAATGACCGAATGTCCTTCAAAAAATATGGCATTATTGGTTGTCATTTTTACTCCTAAGCCGATTGAGCTTAATCTCAAGGAGATCAAGCTCTGATACTAATTGTAAGGATCGAAGACAACCTAAGAGGGGGTGAATTAGGTTGATTAAAAAGCTAATCAAGTTATGGGCACTTTTTGCTCAAAATAAAATTTACAATCTTTTCTAAGTGACCACACAATGTAGCAATTAGTAAGAAAGCACGATTGCTTGGGAGTAGAAGAGACAAGCAATTAAAATATCACAATATAACAATAAGTAAATAAGAAGTGAAGAATTGCAAACCAATTGACTACTAAACTCCTCTTGACCTTGTAGATCAATTTATAGAACAAGTTTCTTCAAGTTGATGAAGTACAACCAATCTTGTATACAAAGGAAGGTTCACTTCCTCCTTACCCGAAGCTCCACTAGGTCAAGAAAGGAAGTTTCACTATCCCTCAGGACAACCCTCACAGAGCACACTATTGAAGTATTCACTCACAAATGAAAAGTTTACAATGAACTTCACACCACCAAGACCACAAATCTTCTTTGGAGAGTGTTTTCTCACTAAAACTACTCTAGATCTTTTGTATCTTCAATGTGTAAAAGTTATTTGAAGTTTCTGACCATGTTCTATTTATAGGAGACCAAAAAAGTGCTTAATTAATACTTCCAACGGATAGAAAGTAGCTGAAGAGTCAACTAGCCGTTGGAGTATCGGACGTCCGGTAGTCTGGTTTCTTGCGTCCGACAGCAGGCAGTGAGTTTAAGAGATTTACTTCAATTCTATCGGACATTCAGTGCTTGCATCCGAAAGCAGACAATGAGTTAGAAAGAATATCTCAATTCTATCGAACGTCCGGTATTGTCTTTGTGAGCGTCCGACAGCTTTCGTCGAGTTTGAAGGATCCTATCGGACGTCCGATGCTTGCATCCGATCGAGGTCAGTGAATTGGGGGGAATGTCTTATTTCCTTCGGACTTCCGGTGATGGAGTTTGTTATGCGTCCGAAGTTGCGCAATGATTATCGGATGTCCGATCCTGTTTTCACAAGTGTCTGACAGCTTTCAGCATTCTTTGTCTCTTTCAATTGTACTTAATCTTTGAATCTGATTTGCTTCATTGCTAAAAAGATCGTTGAGGAGATATTAGTACTATCCATTTGTTTTGTAAACATCAAAAGATAGGAATCAAGATCAACAAACACATGATGCAACCCCCTTACCAAAAATTTGGCCACAAGAACAAATAAAGATGGAGACAATAGATCACCTTGCCTAAATCCCATAGTTGATTTGAAAACCATGCCTAAGTCCCATAGTTGATTTGAAAAAAATCTAAAGGTTCGCCTTTGATCAAGACCGTGAACCAATTATTTGATCAAGACCGTGAACCAATTTTTTCAAATCAATTATCATTTTTTGAAAGCCAAATTTTCGTAACATAAATAGCAAGAAAGGCCATTCCACCCAATCATATGTCTTTTCCGTATCAAGTTTCAAAATAACATTAGAATGAGAAAGACGTGTGACGACTTGAAAATTCACCTATATTTTTCTTATAATACCTTTTTATTTTGAATAAGTTACTTTATAATATCTTTACTACTAATTTTATTCCCTCAATAGTTGTAATAAATCAAAGAATCGAGAGTTTTACCTTTATTTTTAAAGTTAGAGTAAACTAGGGTTTTTTGCGCATTTTGGTAGTGTGATCACTTGGTCAGATGTGTGTATTAAATTTGGTCGTTAAAAGTGAGTTTTAGATAAGAGAAAGTGTATGATTAGAAGTGCTATTAATAAATTAGTGAATCATAAGTTAAAACACAAGTACAAGCGAGTTAAAGAAAATGGGCTTGAACCGACGTATACCGTTTGTTACCGATTGAGTACACCACTTGACCACTACTTTCTTACCCTAATCTCCTTGCTTTTATTTCACCTAATCCTCCCTAAATTAACCCTTAAGTCAGCCACCATTATTGACTAAAAAAAGGAAGAAAAGAAACAAAAACAAAGAAAAGATCTTAAAGTGACAAGTGTTGGAAATCCATGGAAGTTTGACCAAGACATTTTCCTTTCTTCTTATCTTTCCTTTTGGCTCATTTTTCTTCATTTTCCTTCATGTTGGCCAAAATTCTTGGAGAGAAAAACAAGAGAGGAGAAACCTTCTATTTCCACCTTGATCTTGCTTGTTTGAGTTGAAACCAAAAAACTAAACCGATTAAACCTTCACTTTGGTGCTTAGAAGCTTGGTGTGGTGAAAGTTTTTGGAAGAAATAGCTTGGTTCTTCACTTAGCAACAAGTATTGGAGGTATAAGATGATCAACTCCCTCTCTCTTTCTTAATCTTACTAAATATGCTATAGAATCTTTTAATCTTCGCATATGATGGATGACTTTCTAGTTTTAGGTTGTGTAGTGAAAATTTCAGCTAGGGTTTTATATTTTCCAGCCATGATTATGTTGTTTAACTATCAAATGTTGTTATTGAGCTTGGAAATAGAATTTGTGAAGTGATTATTGGCTTGATTGTGACCTTGTAGGGTTGAAAGTTGAATTTTCAGCATTTGGTGGTGAATTTCAGTTCTGCCCTGTTTTTGGAATCAACTTGGGCTGTGAATTTATCCATGTTTTAGACTGAATCAGCTTTTGGAAAAAATATGAAAGTTATAGGGATTTGAGTTACATTTCTACCTGTAAAATTTCATATCAATTGGATCATTTTAGCTTATGATTTGGCCAGAGCACTCCTGACTGCGCAAACACTCTAATTTTCCTGACCTGTTTTTCATGTGCTTCTGACCGTCCATTTTTTACCCTAAAAATGAGAGAACTAGGTGTCGATGTCTTCATAGGAAAGGTAGGTCTCTGTCTTAGCTTTGAAACGCCATAAAATTTGCCTCAATCCAATAAGTGTAGCTTCAGTTGAGACCAAAACACCAAAGGGTGATAAATCTGCCACTTATAATATCTTCTTTAAACTGGTTTCCAGCTTTGGACCATGGTGATAAGTTATTATTTGGTTTGTTTGGTTGGTTTTGAGGCCTTGAATAGATGTAAGTTGTGGTTATCACTTGTGGTTGGATTGGAGGTTGTTGGCTTGTGAATCCAAGTTGTACTTGGATGGAAAATAGCTAAATACAAAGGGCATGCTACCTAAATTTTCGCTCAAGGGTTGAGCGACGACTCGAGGTTGAAGTGAATTTTAATTATTTATGGTATTCGAGTTTTCTTTAATAAGAGGTACATAAGCTGAAATTTTTATCGAAACTCGCACCCTTTAAAAAGTAAAAGTAGCGACCCTTAAAAATACGATTTTCTCGATTTTTCATACCAAGTGTGACTTCCAAAGTATGAATCACTTCTTTATCGAAACTAAATGAGTGAGCATGAATTTTCGAGAGTTTGAGAAACCATATGACTACTACTTAAACAAGTTTCATAACTTGATTTTCTTGAAACGAAACTCCTATGTTTCGAACCTTGGTGGATTTTAAACTCTTAAATGATATTTTATCACAGATTTGGACTCCAACCAAGGAGTTGTACCTGAGCGTGATTTTGACAAGCACTAAATCTTTGGTGAGTGCTTCCAAATACATGATTGAACTTCATACTTGATTTAAATACTTGATATTTGATTGGTTTGGTCGGGCAAGGGTGTACTTTATCGCACTTTCCCTAATGTGATATATACTTGTTTATTTATTGCAATTGACTTGAGATACTTGTGTATGATGCGCGCACTCCCTGGAATTCCAGAAACCCTGTGGCTAGTTACCCGAGTCAAGCCGGCAAGGGTTTGGTCGATTAAGTAACGAACCCTGGGTCTCTTGTTTTGTCGAGTAAAGTGTTATCTCCTCGACTAATCGGTATACTCGAGTATTACCACCTGTATTTATTGAGGATTTTGGGCCTGGTAGGGGGTTTGAATGGTGGACGGAGATTGTAGTTAAGTGGTGCTCTACTGGACTGGTTACTCTACTTGAAAGTTGACGGAATGTCAACTACTGCTTGATCAAACTCTGGTGAAGCAACGGGAATTTGGCTCTTGAGAGCCATCCGTATCCTTATACTTTGAAATGATTATTACTTGTCATGTTATTATTTCTTTTTAAAAACTTTTACACTCGCTCATTTTAAGAGTTCAAGTTTTACATATGGCCAACTTGCTACTTGGGTCCAATTCTTGACTTGTTATGCTTGCTCCTTTACTGCTTTGATACTTGCACTTTAAAATACTGGTCAACTTGCTATTTGGAACCTCACTGAGCTTTAACTCACTCTATTCCGTTAAATTTGTTTTCCTTACAGGGGGTACGAGTGAGGGCGTGAGACTGGTACAGGCTAGCATAGTCTAGTTTTGAACTTTTGCGATTTTACTCGCGCTAGTGCTCGGTTAGGGTTGAATGTATCTGGAATTCATATCTTTTGGTTATATTTGGGATTGTATGAATATTTGGAATAGAAATGAATGTACAT
This sequence comes from Coffea arabica, assembly GCF_036785885.1. Taxonomy (NCBI): domain Eukaryota; kingdom Viridiplantae; phylum Streptophyta; class Magnoliopsida; order Gentianales; family Rubiaceae; genus Coffea; species Coffea arabica. The sequence continues at coordinate 33,947,863 of NC_092321.1, forward strand.
GTGCGTTCCAAGCTTGGGAACTGTTGTTTCATTTACTCTTGAGGTTGTAAACTATTTTATTAGAAGTAGGTGAGCGGGTCCTGGCGAGAGTTGGGTAGGTGGTCCGCTAAACCCTGGGGTACGCCCTAGGGTGAGGTGGGGTCGTCACAAGATACCTGTTGATTAGCAGTTATTTAACTTAATTTTAGTTAGGTTTTAATAAATTTTTGGTGTGTTTTAAGTTAAAATAGAAAAATTGACTTCCTTTATAAGTTACTTTTCAAACAAGTAGTGTTTCGTAATCAAAACATGGAAAAGTATGGGTTAATATGTAAATTTGTGTTGTTTTGTAGGTTTTGGTATCTTACAAATTGATTCAAGTCAAGGAATGTTTGACTGCATTGACACATCTTGGTATTTTGGCTATATCTTGAACTAAAAGTATAAGGTTGAAATAATTTTTAAGCCATTTTGAAGTAAGACATAGCTCTAGAATTCTTATGAAGACACCTAAATCTAGTTCATTGATTTTTCTAATCAAAAAGCCAAAATATAGTTGGAAAAAATTTCTGTCAAAAACTAAAGCAGAACATCGACCAATCAGGGGTATCTTAGTCATTTTGTAGCATAGAAAGATCCAAATGAGATGATTCTTGATACATTGAAAAAAATTTCGGCTTCCATGATCAAGAAAAATGCAGTTGAAATTGGTCTAAAAACAGAGTAAAATTGAGATTTGAACAGAAAGTGCAAAATTGAAAACAATGAAGAACCGTGAGGCACACCGCAAGGATCCACCTCGTGGATCCCTGAGAAGCTTCTACAAGTTAATTCTACAACTTGCACTCATTTCATACTATCTTTTCGACCAATTTTTTTGATAAAATTTGACTAGAACCAGCTAAACTTGAGTTAAAAAATGAAGAACAACTTTATGACTAGACTATGAGCACATTTTCTCATCCAAAAACATCTACAAATGCCCCTTGTAGCATCATATAGAATCTTTTAACATTATATAGCATCTTGTAGTACGAAGTAGAATAGAGTAGAAGTTGAGATAGAAGTTGTGAGTGTGACGGCCCCACCTCCCCCTAGGGCGTACCCCAGGGTTTAGCGGACCGCCTGCCCAGCTCTCGCCAGGACTCACTCACTCGTATCTCAAGAAAAAAAACTAAGAACGTACATCCATAGAAAATGAATAACACATCCACTTCAACTTAATATATACATTGATGCTCAAATCCAGATACAAAGTTTCTACACACCAAAAAAAAAAACTTCAAAGTGTTTACATTTCAAGTACAATCAACCCTAGTCGGGTACTAGCGTGAGTACATATTCAAAATTCAAAACAACTAGGCTACGCTAGTCTGTACATGTCTCATGCCTCGCTCGTACCCCCTGTAAGGAAAACAAATGGCGTGGAATGAGCTAAAAGCCCAGTGAGCTTCCAAATAGCAAATTGACCATTTTAAAAGTACGAATACCAACGTAACAAGTTAATGGCATCAAAAGTTCATAAGAGTGAACAATAACACTTCAAGTAGAAAATTTCAAAATGAGCGAGTGTAAAAGTTTTTCAGAAGAAATGATAATCCAATAAATAATAATCATTCCAAAGTATAAGGATACGGATGGCTTTTAGAAGCCAAATTCCCATCGCGTCATCAGAGCTTGATCAAGTAATAGTTGACACTCCGTCAACCTTCAAGTAAATAACCAATCCAGTAGAGCACCACTTAACGCCAATCTCTGTTCACCGATCAACCCCCTTACCGGGCCCGAACGCCAAACAAGAATGAAACTGGTAATACTCGAGTATACCGATTAGTCGAGGAGATATCACTCCACTCGACAAAACAAGAGACCCCAGGTTCGTTACCCAATCGACCAAGCCCTTGCCGGCTCGACTTAAGTAACTCGCCACAAGGTTTCTGGAATTCCAGGAAGTGCGCACATCTTAAACATGTATATCAAGTCAAGTGCAACAAGGAACAAGTATATATCACGTAAGGGCAAGTGCGATAAAGTACACTCTCGCCCTAACAATTCACGTATATAACATGTAATCATATTGGTCACGTATCAAATACAAGTATCAAGTTCAATTCGGTATTTGAAAACACTCACCAAAAGTAATGCCTCTAGTGATCGTGTCCGGGTTATACTCTGGGTTTGGAGTCTAAATCTGCGATAAAACTTGACTTAAGAACTTTGAAAATCGACTAAGGTTCGAAACTTGAAAGAAAACCCCACTTCGACGTTTCGTTCAATAAGAATCAAGAAATTGAAATTCACTTGGAGAATAGGCGTGAAACACTTGCTCGCTTTTCAAACTATAAAACTTTGTAGCATGTATACTTGGAAATAACATTTGAGTCGAAAGTGCGAGTAAAACGGATTTTCAGGGATTATTACTGCATTTCCTAAGGGTACAAGCTCAGCTAGGTTCTAACGTATAACCCCCGATAAACAAAGTAGCAAAGGTCCTAGATGGTTCAAGGAGTAATCACTCTTAACCCTTACTCAAGTTGCAAGTATAGTTCTCTAGTCCTTGAGCGTAAATTTGGGCAGCATGCTCTTTGTATTTTCCTATTTCCAGCCATTTATGGCTTCAATATTTTCCTCAAACAAACCAAAGTTTACACACAGCACAAATTCATTTCAATAGCCATTCCATATGCTCAAGACAATACAAGGATAAAAATCAAACTAATAACAAGTGTGGAAATGAAACTTAGCACAAGACAGATTTGACGGGTTTTTGCGGAATGGACACATCCGAGGCTACACTTATCAGATTGGGCTACAACTTATACCGTTTCAAAGCTAAGACACAGGGGTACAATTTTCATGAAGATCACTTAGTCAAATTTCCTGTGTAACCTAGTCAAATTCCCAGTTCACAAAACCAAATTTCAACTAGTTAGCTAATTAACCGTACTACATTTGAATGGCCACATCTCAGGCTACCAAAATCCGTTTAAGGTGTTCTTGTGGGTGTTGAAAATCTAAGACAGAGTACTAAAACTTTCATGTTTTGACAAATGGCTAAATCAGCACGGATCCTAGTGAATAAACATGATAAACTGGATGAACTGACTAAAACGGAACACTGGAAACATCCTAAAACAGTGAGGGTATTTTGGTCTTTTCACAAGTTACGTTGCTCCGATTGAGCTGAAATTCTGTAGGCACCTATAAAATACCATTCTATACAACTTTCATGTTTTATGGAAAGCCTAATTCGGCCTCTGACATGGTTCAATAAAACCGGACAGAATAGAGCTGAAATTTTCCAGAAATCTGGAATTTTGAGATTCAATGCAACCTTTCTTGATTTCTTGCTCCAATCATCACCACAATCACTTATATAAGCTTAGATACAACATATATCATCCATATAGCAAGGATAGGCAGCAAATACCTCAAACCCTAACTCACATAAATCACCTTTAAATCATCATAACAACTTGTATCACCACTAATCCAACCAAAACAAATATTATATAACAACTTAAACCAAAATAAAAGAACCAAAGCCATGGTTTTAGCCTTATACCTCAACAAATGAAGCTTGTAAGAGTGATACTTCACCTCCTCTTGGAATTCTTGTTTCCCCTAGCTTCCCAAGGTCACAACTCACACTTTAATCGGTTTAGAATTTTGGTTCCTCACTTGGATGGTGCAAATCAAGATGAAATGCTGAAACTCTTGCTCTCTCTTTCTCTCTCTCTTGTCTCGGCCAAACCAGAAGAAAATGGGGAAGAATGAAGCTAAATGGAAGATAAAAAGGCAAGACAATTGGTTTGGTCAAAGAGCCATAGGTGTGTGACACTTGTCACCACCAAAGCCTTCCAAATTTCTCTTTCTTTTCCTTGCATTTTGGGCCACATATTTTGGTCACATGGCTGAGGTTGAGGGGGGGATATTTTGCAAAAATATCAAGGATATGTGGTAGTAAGAAAGTGGTGGTCAAGTGGTGGGTTCAATCGGTAGTGATCGATACCCGTCGGTTCGCACCGTTTTTCCTTAAATCACACGTACTAGGGTTTTTTTACTTCCTATTCACTAACTTTATATCATTGCTTCTAATCACATATTATTTCTCACCTAAAAGTCACTCTTAAGCACCAAATTTGATCCTTGCTCCGTACCGGATAATTACACTACGGATACACGTGAAAACCCTAACTTGCTCCAACTTGAAAACGAAAAGTGAAACCCTACTTTCTAGGTTCATTTGCACTTATTGTGGAATAATTGGGTAGTAGGGCTATAATAAATGAATAATTTCCAAATAAAAGGGCATTTTTGAGAAAACGCGAGGGATTTTACAATTCCATAAATTGAATTTAGGGTTTCGGTTGAAATATGAGAAATTTGAGAAAACGGTCAATCACAAGTGAAACTAGGGTTTCGCTTAGACTTTTAGGGTTTCTAGTCTTTTAAAACAAAACAAGGTTTTAAATCAAACCCTAAAGAAATAACTTTAGTATTTTCTTTAAAACAAAATAATAGTTTAAAATAAAATAAACTAAAGAAACCGTAATATCCTCTTTGAGACTAAACAAAAGATGATCCGAAAAATTGGGGTATCACAGTGAGGACTCATAATTTTATTCTTTCAAAATATTATTAAATTGGTCATTTTAAAAATATTTCGTACTCGAGTTACCCCCAAAAAAAAAAATTTACTAAAGTACATGAATTTCTCGAAAATAAATTTTACCGATTGGTTCTTTAAGCGCATATTATTTTAATGCCCAAATTTATTTAAGATGAATTGCTTATCATGATTTTTATTGTTATATATACTTGGATTATCATATTGTAGAGTTTTAGAATCGAATAAGTTGAATTTCCAAGTTCAAATGAGAAAACCCTTAAGTTTGACCTTTATACGCGAGCGTGCCGAAAAGGCCCCGACAGGCACATTAATTTGATTAATTGGAGATTTTAAGAACATGAGACTACTAGTAATGTACTATTAATGTACTAGGGAAATTACCTCAGAGGTTTAGTGCACAAAAGTTGCAAACGAGCGTGAAAGTTGGACACGCGAAGACCCTAAGCGGACCTAGCATGAGTTGACACTTAGACTTAACCATTAAGTCACCAATTCTCTCCACTTTCATTACAAAATCTGATTTCACTCTCTCTCCTCTCTTCACTCTCTATTTGGCCGAAAATAGGAAGAAAAAAAGGGGAAGAAAAAATCTAGCCAAAATCCTCACAGACTTGCTTCAATCCACTTCCAAATTTCATCATCCATTAGAGGGCTTTGATCCTAGCTTGGAAGAAGGGGCTGTTCATCGGTTTTCTTGGAGGAATTTCGGTCAAAATTTCTGCCCTAAAGCTGTCCAACTAAGTTCTTGAGGTAACTCACTCACCCACACTTCAATCTTCCAAAATTATAGCTCAAATGGAGCAAAGGTAGCATGGGTTTGCAACCTATGGTAGAATTTGGGTTGATTGGTTGAGTAATTATTTCTTGCAATTTCATGACATGCGTGAGGGCTTGAGGATGCTTATTGGTGGCTGATGTGATGAATTAACATGTTGTGGTTGCTGATATTGTGCTATGTTACATGTATATAGAATGATTGATGGAATGAAGTTGGAAGAAAGTTAGAAATTTGGAGAAGGTACTGTCCGAAATTTCAAGGACTTGCTGCCCTGTTTTGCTTTGATATTTTCGTGCATAATTTGGCTACAAATGTGAGTGATATATGTTTTGTTATGTGTGTGGTGGTTGTCTACAAAAAAAATTAGCCAATTTGGTTGGATAAATTTTGAGTTATGAGCAAAGAGGCAGAACTGGACTAGGTCCAGAAATTTTCTGACCAGTGGTCTTGTGGAGATCATAACGTTATTCTCGATGATCAAAATTGAGTGCCGTTTGTGGCATTTGAAAGTAGACTCTTAGAGCTTTAAAATGGTACCAAGCTCATTTTCTAGTTCGTCCCGAGCGATTCATGGCAAGTCTTGAAAGTTGGCTGCCTGTTTATTACTGTTCATCCGAGACTGTCCAGAAAATCCATTTTGTTGCTTGATTTTGAACCACTTATGTCTGGATTTTGGAAATGATTTCTTCTACACAAATATAGCCTTGTAAACCTAGTTTCTAAAGCTACCAACTGTTTTCAATTTCACTGAGAATCGAGTGAGACACGGCCTAATTAGCAAAGGGCATTAAATCTGGGAAATTTCTGGAAAGGCCAACAGTCCAGGAATTTTAGCGAAACTTCAACTTTTATTTCTTGAGCTAGGAACATCGGAATCGAGTTCCGTTTTTTTTTTATTTGAAACCTGGATTGGCCTGGATTGGAACTTTACCTCCATATCAAATTTCAAAGGCTGGTTTTGATTCTATGATTTTGGCAAAATTCCAAAGTTATTGGAAAAACTTGGACTGTTTTGACCTATCTTCAATGAATAGTAAACTTTCTTGGAGAAATTGACTTGTTTCTGATTTGATTCTTGGAAAGTGACCTTCTACAAAGTTGTTATGCTTCGAATGAAGTTTCTGACGGTGTAAAATTTTCCATTTTTAGACTTTCCAAACTTCCGGACTGATTTTTTTCCAAGAATGATTCGAAAAGTGAAAATTTCCAATTTGGACCTAAATGTTCTTTTAAGGGCCTAGGTTACATTTTTACAACTCTCAGAGCATTTCAAACCTATTTTCATGGTGAACTTGAGTTCACCTATCACTTGAGACCTCATTTGAAAGTCAGTTCCTTATGAGCTGAAATACTTTGGAAACTTGAATTTTGGAGTCAAAATTGACTGTTTCTTTTCTTTACACGAATACTGTATGGCCTGAAATTTGATATACAATGCATTATTGCATACCTTCAGGATCTCAAGAGGACTTCGAGGGAACTCCCGGTGAAGTGTCTTAGAGCTAATTTCTCAAACTTTGACTTTTGATACTTGGTGAGTGTCAAGTGCATGTTTACTTGTACTTCACTTGAGATTTGTTGTCTACATGAACTCTACTTGAACTTGTTGTTACATCAACTATACTTGTTGAGGGAAGTGTGTACTTTACCGCACTTCATCTCCTTTACTTGGATTAATACATGACTTGCGACATGAATTACATGAAATTACTAGATTTTACATGTACATGACCTGAAGTCGAATGTAGAGAAAATCTCATCGACTAAAACTTGATTTGTTTTTGAAAACCTGACCTGTGGGGAAGCCCAAACCCAATGGTTAAACCTCGTAATCTCACAGCCAATCGTGAGGTCTTGGTCGGGAAAACTTGGTAAACCTTGGGACCTGAAGCTTGATCTTTTGAGATCTTGCTTGGCATACTTGTATAGTATCGCCGTTACATGCCTGTTGGTTACGGATCCGAGAGGGTGAAATGATGGATGGAGGGAAGTAAGTGGAGATCTACAGATTGGATATTTATTAGGTTGACGGAGTGTCAACCCCTGGTTCGTGGATCGAAACTATGGCAAATAATCTAGAAATGAGCTCCGGAGAGCTCCAGTATCCTTGAATTGTTTGTGTTTATGAGTACTTGCCGATACTTGAAACTACATGACAATTACTTTTGATCACTTGATCATGTTACTTGAACTACGTGCGCATGTTATATATATGTATTTTTTTCCTGGCCTCACTGAGCGATTGCTCACCCCATCAGTTGTTTTCCTTAACAGGAATCTGGATCGGAGATGTTTTGAAGAGATCGACGTGTTTTTGATATTTTAGAACTTTGGAAATGAAATTTAAGGGCTGGTTATGGACTTGTATTTTGGAAATCTGAATGTATATATTGGATTCTTGTGTTGTAAGTTTGAATATATCGAAGGAAACGAATTTTATTTAATTTGCCCTTTTAGCCATTAATTGCTCGTTAGTTTAAGTATAAATGGACCTGAGTCCTGGCGAGAGCTAGGCAGGCGCCCCGCCGATACCCTTGGGTATTTTCGTACAACATACCACCTATATGATTGGTTTTATCACCAAATAGTCGGTTTTGTATTTATTACTTGTGTCATATGGCCAGTTATACCGCCTAAACTAATATCTTCCATGGTCGATTTTACTTCCTAGTAAATTTTCTTTATTTTTACTTCTTTAACTTTGATTTCCTAGCTAATAAAGCAAGTAATTAAACTCAAGTGATTGCCATATTCTATGTCCCTGTGGGATCAATGCCTATTATCCCTATACTCAATAAATGAATTGTGCACTTAGAGAAATAAGGTAATAAAGTATTTAAATTTGTAGTAGGTGAAAAGACACTATTAAGTCCAAATCATGACACAATTCTTGAGCCATTAAAATATTATCAACTATTTCTCTCCCCAGAACAAAATCTATTTGTCATGCCGAAACAAGCATGGGCAACAATTGTCCAAATTTTTCGACACGATTTTATAACTAACATTATATAAGCTAATCAGTCGAAGTTTAGAACTAACATAAGTGGGATCGACACCTTTTATCCTTTTACTCAATAAACAAATCATATACTTGCAAAAATAGAGGAATAAGATTTTAAAATTACAGTGAAGTAAGAAAACCCTAACATAGGAATTTATAAATGTAAAGATACTACAATTTATACTCTATCAATAATCATAACCAATTTATGCATGAGTGTGTGAATATATCTTTGCATCAAGAATCAATTGTACGAACCAATTTTGAGAATATTTATTTGGCTAGAACTTTGTTATTGTTCATTTAATCCTAATTAATTTTTCATATGCTTTCCTATGTTTGAATTAATTAATTGAGTTTAATATTCCACAATTCTCCCATTTAATTCTTTGTTTTGGAAGGAAATAAATCAACCCAATCTTTGTCGACATAACCCTATTCACCACCATGCTCTAGATTCATATCAAGGAATAGGTATTTTATTTTTGATTGGTTGACAACCCGTCAATTGTAGAAATCAACACACACTACAATTTGTCTAATCTTCTTTCTTACGGTGACGATGCTTGAAATCCACGTTGCATACTTCACTTCTCATATGAATCTAGCCTCAATCACTTTGTTTACTTCCTTCTCAATCAAGGTGATCTACTTAGGCTAAAAGTGCCTTTGAGTTGGTTTGACGAGTTTTGCACCTCGCTTTATGGGTAGGTTCTGCAGAGCAATAATTGGGTTCTGTGAGACTCCGAAATTTTACTTGTCTTTATAGCTCTTATTTGAACTTACTTGCCTTAGATTCTTGGTTGTTTTAATGGTTGAATTTGAGCCAAGGGAGTGAATTTTGTTAAGAAAAGTTTCAGAATCTCAAGTTGTTAGAAAATCTAGAAATTTTCGCAGGAGGCTCTGCGCAGCTTTGGGAAATTGGCTATAACTTCGTATAGGAAAGTCGGAATTGAGTTCCATTTATTGCGTTTGAAACTAGACTCAGAGAGCTTCCTACGGTGTAAAATTTAGAGTTTGATTCAATGTCTATAAATTCTAGGAAATTGGCAAATTTGATTAAAAATTCTGCCCTGCACAAGTAAACATAGGAATGTTGTAGTAGCTTATGGCTCAATTTGGACCAACTTATGAACTAAATCTCTTTGAGGTGTCTTCTAAAGATTATTAGTATTTGAAGTCTAGTTTTTAACAAGCCAAGTTGTGTGAATTTTTTATATTTATAACTCAAGTTATGATTTTTTCTAAAGGAATGGCATAAATTAGGGTTTTTGTACATACTAGGGTTTTGATGTGTGTTTTTGTGTGCATTTTGGTAGTGTGATTGTGAGGACTTGTAAAATCGCTCATATTTTCTTAAAAATTCCCTTTTATTTGGAATCCATTATTTTACAATAGCTTTACTACTCATTCACTTCCTCAATAGTTACAATTAATCATAGAACCAAGGGTTTTCCTTTTTCTTTCATCGTTAAGGTAAACTAGGGTTTTTTTTACGTATTTTGGTAGTGTGATTACTCGGTACGGAGTGTGTACTAAATTTGGCAGTTAAGAGTGAGTTTTAAATAAGAGAAAGTGTGTGATTAGAAGTGAGAATAATAAGTTAGTGAATCATAAGATAAAACCCTAGTACACGCGATTTAAGGAAAATTGGTTTGAACCGATGGGTACCGTTCGCTACCGATGGAATACACCACTTGACCACCACTTTATTACCTTAATCTCCTTGTTTAGTTGAGCTAATTTGCTCTTAATTAACCCTTAAGTCAGCAACCATTATTGACTAAGGAAAAGAGAGATATTTTGGTGGAAATACTTGTGATTAAGCCATTTGTCAAAAATCTAACCAAGGTCTTGACCAAGACATTTTCCTTTCTTCTTATCTTTCTTCTTGGCTCATTTTTCTTCATTTTCCTTCATCTTGGTCGTGACTTATGTGAGGAAAAAGAAAAGAGTGAAAACCATTTCATTCCATCTTGATTTCTAGCTTAGGTGAGTGGAAACCGAAAATCTAAACCGATTAACCTCTAAATTGGGAGCTTAGGAAGCTTGGTGTGCTAAAGTTTTTGATAGGAAAGGTAAAGGATTTCTCTTGCAAGCATCTTAGAGAGGTATTATGGCTGTCTTCCTTTATCTCTTCCTTACTCTTGCTTACGTTTGTATAACAACTCATACTTGTGACAAATGATAGTTCTTTTGGTAGTTTTGATGGATATGGTGGATTTTGAGTTAGGGTTTGAGTTGTTCAGTTGTATTCCTTGTTGTTTAGAGAGCATATGATGTCTATAATCTTGGACAGGGAGTTGGGATAGTGGTGTAAGACATGAATGAGCATTTTCTACTTTGGTTTCATCAAATTCCAGTTTTAAGGATTGAAACTGCCTGTTCTGACCAGCATCATTCATCTATGTTAGAGGCCGAATTAGTCTTAGGTAAAACATACAAGTTGTAGAAAATGATGTTATATAGCTGCCTGTAAAATTTCAGCTCGATCGGAGCACTGTAGCATGTGAAATGACCGAAATACCCCTGACTGCCAAAAGCCTCATTTCGTGGACAGTTTTGAGATTTCACAAGTTTGGCTTCATTTTTCACCTTAATCCGTATCAAATCAGCCTTTGGCCAAAACACAAAATTTTTAGCCCTATGTTTCAGCTTTCCAACGCATCTGATAACGCCTCAAACTGAATTGTGTAGCTTGAGTTATTGTCATTTGAATGCAGTACTGACAACCAGACTGACCATGAACTTCTGGTTCTGTAATTTGCAAATTCGACCTAGATCAACTATGAACTGGGTTAAGTTGTCTTCATGAAAGTTGTAACCCTTTGTCTTAGCTTCGAAATGGTATCAGGTGTACCCCAATCCGATAAACGTAGCTCCAGTTGTGACCAAAATGCTATAAGATGTCAAATCTGCTGTTTAGCTTTTTGTCTTCAAAACTGATTTCCGATTGTATTATTACACTTGTGTTGTAATTGGATGCTTTTGGAGCCTAATTGAAGGGCTATGTTAGTAACATTACTTGTGTGTGATTGTGGGGCTGAATTGAGGAAAACAAGGAAGCCATAAATGGCTGGAAAAATAGCTAAATACAAAGGGCATGCCGCCTAAATATTCACTCGAGAACTAGGTGTGTGTACTTGTGATTCGAGCAAAGAATTGAGGTTGAATTGAATTTGAATTATCTAGGTTATTCGAGTCCTCTTTCGTTGAAGTATATAAGCTAGAATTCGGCCAAAACTCGTACCCTTGGAAAAATCAATAGAAATACGTTTTCCTCATCTTTACGACTCAAATGCGAATTCCAAAGTTTTAGTTGCTTCTTTAGCAACACCAAAAGAGCGAGCTTGAATTTTCTAGAGTTTGATACGTAACATAAATCCTATCTAAATGAGTTTCATTTATTTGATCTTCTTGAAGCGAAACTCCTATGTTTCGAACCCTAGTTGATTTCAAGCTTTTAAATGATATTGTATCAGAGATTTGGACTCCAACCAAGGAGTTACACCTGAACGTGATTTTTGACAAGCACTAAATCTTTGGTGAGTGCTTCCAAATACATGATTGAACTTGATACTTGATTAAATTCTTTACCAACGTGATCGGATAAGATTTTCTTGGTTTCGTCGGGTAAGTATGTACTTTATCGCACTTGACCTAACTCAACTAAACACTTGATATCTCATTCATGCTTGTACAAGTGACTTGATTTGCATTGACCTATACTTGTATTTGTACTTGTACTTGACTTGTAAGTACTGAGCGGCAGTATGTACCACACTCGATACGAGTGGGAGGTACCTCTCATTCCCGTCTCTGTGAGGCCCCAGTTCGTACTACGTTGATATATTCATTAATTTGGCGGTAACGTTTGGTTTTGGGAGTATTTCGAAAACCCTAAGTAGGAATTAAGATTTAAACCCTAAGTTCCGGTTAAGATTGAAAACCCGTTTTTTTCTACATTTTCTTGATTAGAAAATTCCCCAGACAAAGTTTATGAGCAAATATCGTTTTCAAATGATTTTTCTAGTATTGTAGAGTTTTTGAGAAATTACGGATATATAACGGACGTGGGACCCACTAGTGCGCAAAGTTCGGAAAAATTCGGCCAATTAGGTTAAATTCCGGATACTGTGTAAAATTTATCGGGTGTTAATAGACAAGTAGAGTGTGTGAAATGATTGATGTGAGAGAAGAAAGAAAGGATAGGAATGCATTTAATGAGGTGACAAGTGTCACCTTCTCATTGGTTGGACTTTAAGAAACACTATTCACTTTCTTGACTTTTTTGACCAAAGGATTAAATATCAAAAAAATGCCCAAAATTCACCATTTTTTCTCTTCCTTGTGGCCGGCTCTCTCCTTGCAAAGAAGAAGGAAATTCCACCAACTTTCAAGCTTCCATAAGCTTCAATCTTCCATAAACAAAAGCTTAGACTAGATTTCACTCCATAAAATCCTATCTTCTAGTGCTAGTAAGGGTTGTAGTGAAGTTTGTTTGAAGAGCTAAGTGTCCAACACCTCTCTACATCTCTTGTTCTTAGGTAAGTGATGTTTTACTACTTCCTTATACTTAATGATGGTTATTTTGTGCTTAATGGTGGCATAAGTGTTAGAATATATGATTTATTTCTTGATTTGAAGAGTTTTGGTGAAGTTTTCCATTTTATGATGAATTTTCTGGTTTAAAATGAATGGGATGTTGTGGCCTTGTATGATGATTGGAAATGGACTATAATACCTCTAGTAGGTGTGAATTGTTGATAAATGCAATCAATTTTGAATTTGGAAGAATTTCTGGAAAATTAGGGTTCTTGGTTGAACATTCTGTCCGAAATTTTAGGTCATAGATAGAGGCTGAATTGGACTTTGCTAAAAACATGAAAGTTGTAGGTATTGATGAGGTTGAAGTGCTTGCAAAATTTCAGGGCATTTGGAGTAGTATAGAGTGAGTTATGCCGTTTTTACTGTTGCTGTTTTTGGTGAACAGAATGTCCGAACTGCAATAGTAATCGTTTGTTTTCACTGGAATTGGTTTGGATTTTGTTGTTGATGTCTTCTGATGAAATGTAGCTGGACGTTTTAGCTAACTTATGCCTTTGGAATTTCGGCATTTGGACTTGTATGGACTGAGATATACCGATTACAGTTTTATGTGATTTGCAAACCTGTTTTGGTAATTCTGGATTTGTATTTTGCATATTTGACCTAGTTGTGCTAGGATTTGGACTGAGTGGCCTTCTACATTGTTGTACTCCTGTTTCTTAGCTTCGAAACGGTGGGTCTTACACCCCCATCCGATAACCGTAGTGAATTTGGTGCCATTACCGCATATTGAGGTCAAATACGGTTTGTGATTCTGGTACGTTTTTGGAAAGTTTATGGCTGGAACTTTGGCTTCACATTTGACTGAGTTACAAGCTGTTTGGACTTCCGACCAAAACACCAAACTTATAGCCCTATATCAGAGCTTTCTAACGCCCTTGGAATTTCATGAATCGGATTTATAAAACCTGAGATATAGCCGAGTAAACAAGGCCTGCCCGTGAAAATGACCAGAAATCTGTTTTGGTCCTGATGACCAATTTCCGTTCCGAATTTGGGTTGCCGACCTTCATGAAAGTTGTTCCATTTGGAATGAACTATCTAACTGCCAATTTTCAGCTCTTTTGACCATGTGTAGCATAGAAAACAGTTTGCACTCAAAACTGACCATTTGTGCATTTGCCAGATTTCGTAAGTGATTGTGTTTGGTTCATTTGGGACTAAAGCCTCCAGTTTCAGTTCTGGATGTCTTCATAACAGTTGTTGTTCATCCTTTAAGCTTCGATATGGCGTCTCATATGCCTTAATCCGATATTCGTAGCTCAACTTATGAGTAAACTAGAAACGAGTGTCAAATCTGCCGTTTCCGCTAACGGCCGTCTCCGTTTCCGTTCGTCATATTTACGTGCGCGCGTGCCGTTTTTGCCGTTTTGCTTGTTTTAGGCACGATAGTAGCCGTTTGCGATATTATGTGACACAATCTTCTATTTCAGACGGTGGTGAGCTGGGCGGAACTGGTGGGGCCCACTACTAGCTGTTCATTTCGATCCGACTTCGTACTTTTGCTATTTCAGTTTCTGAGTATCTGAGTAAGTATTCAGGCCGGTTTGGTGTGTTTTCTTTGCTATGTGTTTGAGATATGTGAAAAGGGTACTTAGGCGAGGGTGTACTTTATCGCACTCGACCTAAACCCTAATTTGAATGTATAATTGTACTTGGCATATGTATATGAACCTTTTGGAACCAAAACCCTTGAGCTTGTGGCTCGGGGCGACTTTCGAATAAAGTTTGTGAAGTTTGCAAAGTTTGTGATTTTGAATAATTTTGTGAAGTTTGTGAGTTTGGGGCGAACTCTTGACCTGGTTGGACTATTCGAGCCGGTTAGGGCTTGGTCGAAGGCAGTCCAACTTAGTCTGAGGTCACCAAGTTTGTAGGTTCATGTTATGAACCAATTTTGTGAATCCGGTTCACCGAGAAGGTGACCAAGTTTGTGACCCGAGCTTGTGACTCAAGCTCAAGTTTGTGATTTCGTTCGCCCGGGCAAGTTTGTGAGGTGACTGGCCAGTGAGGGTGATAAGGTGTCGGTGGGTGTACAAGTGAAGTTCTACGGACTATTATTTGCAGTCGACGGAGTGTCGGCAGGAGATCACGCATGGCATATGAGTTGGCTTTGGAGCCACCTGTATCCTTATTATGTGATGTTACTTTTCTGCTTTTGCTTTACTCTTATTGTGTAACTGTTATGTGAAATTTATGCTTTCGCCCCTGTTTACTTACTAAGCATATAGCTTACCCCATTCCTTTTGTTTTCCTTAGCAGGGGCCGACGCGGGGACTTTTGGCTCGTATACTAGTATAGTTAGATTGGCTTGTAATAGTTGAATAGTTAGAATGTTTGTTTTTGTTTTGGTGGTTTGTATAAGGACCCTTCTTAGGGTCTATCTTCTGCTGGTTGTGATTGTAGTATATTAGAGTAGTTTGACTCGAGACTTTTGAAGATGTGAATATAACTTTTGGGATTGTATATATTGTATTTAGTGCTCTTTCGAACTTTAGGTTTTGAGTCCTGGCGCGAGCTAGGCAGGCGGCCCGCCGATACCCTTGGGTTCGCCCTTGGGAGAAGTGGGGTCGTCACAGTCTCCGTACTTTTCTCTTGACTAAGTCGATTGGTCATCGGCTATAGTGACTACTTGGGAACCCAAATCCCACCGGCTAGTTAATCGAGTCGAGCCGGCAAGGGCTTGGTCGATTAGATAACGAACCATGGGTATCTAGTGTTGTCGAGTGGAGTGCTATCTCCTCGACTAATCGGTATGCTCGAGTATTACCACCAGTGTTTAGTTGGTGTTCGGGCCCGGTAAAGGGGTTGAATGGTGGAAAAATTGGTGTTAAGCGAAGTACTACTGGATTGGTTACTTTACTTGAAAGTTGACGGAGTGTCAACTAATACTTGATCAAACTCTGGTGAAGCAACGGCAATTTGGCTCCTGAGAGCCATCTGTATCCTTATACTGTGATTGTTATTCGTAGTGTTATTGTTTCTTTTAGAAAAAGAATTTTACACTCTCTCATTTTGAGATTTGCTACTTGTAGTGTTATTGCCCACTTTTATGAACTTGTTATGCTCGTTGTTTTGCTACGTTGATACTTGTACTTTTGATTAATGATCAACTTGCTATTTGGAACCTCACTGGACTTTTAGCTCATTCCACACCATTTGTTTTCCTTACAGGGGATACGAGCGAAGCGTGAGACTTGTACAGGCTAACGTAGTCTAGTTTTTGGATTTTGCAATTGTACTCGCGCTATCACCTGACTAGGGTAGATTGTATTTGGGTTGTAAACACTTTAACGTATTTGGGCGTGTATAAGTCTTGTAGTTGGATTTGAGTATCAATGTATATGTTAAGTTTGAAATTGTTGTTTCATTTCTTTTCTATGGTTGTGATATCTGTAGACACCAAATTTTCAGTGTATTTTTATTTTACTATTATTTTTATTTGTTATGTTAGTTTTTATTTGCTTTTAGTCTTTTATTTTTGTTTTAAGTCATTTTAGCATAGAATTTTTGGAAAAAAAAAAAAGAAAAAAGAAAAAAAAAAGAAAAAGAAAAAGGGAAAACCCGCACACGGGTTTTAGGCAGTTTAGCAAGTTCTGAAAAAAAAAAAAGAAAAAAAGAAGAAAAGGGGAAACCCGCATACGGGTTTCAGGCTGCTTAACCAAAAAAAAAAAAAAAAAAAGCTCACTGGATCCTAGCTGCTTAACCAAACTATGCTGCACTGGATCCTAGCCCTTTCTTCATGTTACAACTTAAGAAAACACACGGGCAAATTGCAGAAAAAGACAGTTTAACCCATTTCATTTTCCGCCGTTTCTCCATTGTGTTTTCTTTACCCTTGGATTACCTTGACTTCATCCTACCTGGCTCTCATCTGGGAGGGAGAACGATCGGATGGCCATAAAAAGGAGGTGAAATGGGATTTATCAGGAGCCGTGAAGATCAGGGTTGAGAGGATATAAAAGAGAGAGAGTTCGGAGAGAATAAAGGGGGGGATCAAGAGCAAAAGAAAGGAAAACAGAAAAACCATGACGGCTGAGAGGTTGAGAGAATAGAGAGGTTGCGGGTCTGGACAGCTGAGAGATCTGGGGAGCGAAATAGAGAGCCGAGAGTGAGCGAGAACTGGACAAAAGGAGAACGGGGAAAGAGAGCTGAGCGAGAGGAAGAGACCGAGGGATTGGGGACTGATAAAAGAAACGGAAAAAGGGAAACAAGGTAGAAAGAGCGAGGGTTGGCAACTGAGAGTGATAGATAGGGAGATTGTGACGGAAGATAAAGCTGAGAGAGGAGTTTTTTTTCTGGACAAAGAGATCAAACAAGGAGCGGCAAGAGAGAAATTTCTGGGCGACTAGCAAAGAAAGAAACGAGAGGGCAGTGGCGGCTGAGTTTTTTATCAAGAGCGCAAGAAAGAAAGACTGAGGGAGAAGGAAAGGAAAGCCAAGCAAAAAGTGGCGGCGGTGAAGAAAGCCAGAACCAGAAATGATTTTATGCAAAAAATTTCGGCAGAACAGGCTGGTTTTCGGCACCCCTTGCGGCATGATTATCTCCTTTACAATTGTTTAATTCGATTGGATTTTGGTTTCTGCATCAACTACGAAGTCAGGGGAAGAACTCTTGTTCAGAAATGGTTCATAGAAAGCACCTGGAAGGCCCTTGAATCTGGCTCCCAAATCATCAGCTTGGCTTCGCGGGTGCGGGTTCGAAATCGCCATGAAGCCAATCCAGCAGCTTTTCACGGAAATTCCTGACCTGATTTTGATCTAAAAGGCTTCATCAGGTACTCTTCTGAACTAGTCTTATAGTCCCTCTCTTTGTCATTTGTTGGTTTAGTCATTGGCAGTTTTCTTTCGTTCCATTTTGCTGCATTTCATGTCCAAGAGCCTCGTTGAATTTTTCCTCTTCCCCTTGTCCCGGATTCTTGCAGTGGTTGTTGAATGAGTTGGGACTTGTTTAAGTTAGGTTGCATCAATGTATTTCGGCTGAATGAGAAAAGTTGCAGCCAAGTTTTGTTTTCCAGATTTGCATTACCTCATAAGAAGGAAACTGCGAAGGAAATATTGTTGTTTTGCTTTCATTTAGCTCACCGGCTGTTTTTTTTTTTATGCGGTTCAATAAGCTGCTAAGAGGATTACATTCCTGTGACTGCATTTAGTTACTTGTTTGGATGATAAATTAATGAGCTTCGTTGGAATTTTGCCCGAAATATTGGTGTCGGCATGATCTGAAAAATTGCAGCAGCAAACCTTTGACTTGAATATAACCTGGGATGAACCTTGAATGGGTTATTAGCTTGCATGATTTAATCTAATGTTTTATGATGGCTTTTTGAAATCTAATGTAATCTTTCTGGGTAGCTAACAAGTTGTAAAATCATAGAGAAACGAGAGATTTTTGCTGCAATCTTGTTTTGTTGTTGTGAAGTCTTTTGCTGCATTCTATTTTGCCGTTATTCCTAGCAGCCATCATCCCAGATTTGCTGTTTTAATCCTACAATAAGAGTGTAGTCTTTGGCTTGATGATTGAAGGGAGGGTTGGATTTTAGGTTTGTTTGATTCAAAGGTTAATGTTTGTTGATATGTTCGGTTGGAAATGAGATGCTGCATGATGCAGAGTGAAAGAAATCTGAAACGAGAGCAATGTTTCTTCAATGCATGCATGCAAATGTTATCAAAATTGCGCTTTAAGCCCCCCAAATCTCCCCTTGTTCTACTATGACCCAACCAATTGAATGATTTTCTCAATTTGGTCCTTGGTAGCTTTTAATTTTACAACTTCATTGCTTGTTTGCTTCAATTAACTACTATACTTTGTTTCAATTGCACTTAAGTCATGACTTTAGGGGCTTTATGACCAAGTGAGCTTGTGTTTGCCTATTTTCTTTAATTTTCCCAAATAAATTGGTACCTTGACCATTTCTTTTATTTTGGAGGATAAATAAGTGATTTCACTCCATTTAAGGCATCAACTCAAGAGAGGTATAACTTCTTTTATCTTTTTTTGTCTCTCTCCTATGTGATCCAACGTGCTAAGTGAGAATTGCATGTCTAATTTGCTTCCCTTGCCTTTCCTTAATTCCTTTCATTTATTTCATTTTACTTTTGCTTTTTATTTAAGTTATTCTTTATGGGGTATATGTACACCTCTTGGCTTGTAATAGATAGGGCTTGGAGAGCATTTTTGTCC
The DNA here is from genome assembly GCF_036785885.1 of Coffea arabica. Classification (NCBI taxonomy): domain Eukaryota; kingdom Viridiplantae; phylum Streptophyta; class Magnoliopsida; order Gentianales; family Rubiaceae; genus Coffea; species Coffea arabica. The sequence continues at coordinate 33,967,045 of NC_092321.1, forward strand.
ATTTTTCCCCTTCCCCTTTTGTTTTAGTTAGCAAATGTAATAGGTTCATTAGATTGATTGCTTGCTTTCGTTGCTACGTGTTAATTTACTTTATTAGGCTCTTGCATTTAGTCGAGCATGCTAAGTGTTATGTGCTACGTGTTTATAGGTGATTGGCATGTCTACTTGCTTTCTATAGTCATAGATGAATGTGATGGATGAATGCACGTCACCACACTAGTCCAACGCTAGTTGTGGCTCATTGTCCCGTTTTCCACTAGTCCAACGCTAGTAGGAATTCATAGATATGGGCTAGTCCAACGCTAGACCCTTAGGGATTTCCCTCGCTAGTTCATACTTGCATGTTTCACTACATTTCATGCATTTTTCTTAGTTTTCTAGCATTTGGCATGCTCCTCCAATCCTTTCCCCTTCATTTTAGGCTTTTTGCATTTTCATGCTAGTTATAGGGTACATTTGCCTGAGAGTCCCCTTTTGGTAAGGGAAACGAGCGAGTGTGGCTACAAAATAGCCTTTGCACGCTTGTTCTTCCTTCTAATCAAAGGGAAAATTAAAATCATGAAGTTAGGAGTCATTCCCGTACCCGACTTGATGCATTCCTCTAGGTTCATACACTCTCCTTTTTATCATATCACTTCCTCACTTTCTTTATCCACATTTTCTCACTACTTATATTTTTCTCAATCCACATGCCATGTTCGCACATTTTTCTTATCACTTATTTATTTTCTACCTCACAAATTGCACCCAATTGCACTTATATGCATCTACTACTATTTTACCATATTTTCATCCACTTGCACACAAACACCTTTATTTTCTCAATTGGCACACATGCACTTTTCTTACATTTGCACACATTGCACCTTTCTTACATTTGCACACATTGCACTTTTCTTACATTTGCACACTTGCACTTATATTTGGGTCTTCATTTGCATTATTCGTGACCTCTATGAGGGCTTTCCTTACTGCCATCACAATTCATGGATTGGGACCAAAAAGCCTCATAAGAGATATTTTAGATTTAGGATTGCATTTTTCTTTTTTCATATCCATTAGTCACATCCAACATGCAACACATACTTTGGGTAGAAAAATTAGGAAAAGAAGGGCTAAGTCGCGCAACTAGCTTTGGCTAGGGTAAGGGAGTGTCTTAGGCTTTGCCTTTGCCTTTTCCCTTATCAAACGTGACCCCCGATCCCTTTCTTTGGTTACGTAGACCTAAAAGTTCTTTAAAAAGGGTTTGTTTTTCTTCCCAAAAATCATTTTTGGGTGACTTGGTACACCCTAACTCTATACCAAGTGGCGACTCCCTTTTCCATTCAAAAAACCCTTTTTGAACTTTGTTTGGCCAAATCGTCGCATTTTCAAGTCCCACGGCCTTTTATTTTCATTTTCACACACATTCACATACATATCCCACACACTACTTTCACCACACTCAAAAAGTGGGGCGCGACAGTTGGCGACTCCACTGGGGAGTTCCTAAGTGGGTCCAAGCATTTGATTTGGCTATTCCTTTCCTTTTTCTACCCTTTTTATGCATAGCATTTGGATATTAGGGTTGCGTTTTCCATTTTAGGACTTTTTGCCTCGCGCGCGTATCAAGCTATTCCCTCACTCACGTATGTATGATTGGTTGTTTGGATGTATGTTGTACTTGTTTTATCTCGCGCTTTGCATTGCATTTAGGGGGGGTGTGTATCACCTTTAGAGCCTCGCTTTGGTTCTCAACCCCTTCCCTCAAAATAGGGAACACTTCATACGTGCATGTTTATTTACTGTTATCCCATTTTATTTTATTTTTCGTGGCCTCTTTCCCACACCGCCTTGTAGGACTAGGAATGGTTTCTCTAGGTATGTGGATGGTGTGCTCTGCGCCCATAGCAGTACCTAGGGGATCGCTCGAGCCACCGACCGAGGGTCTTGGGATTGATGACCCATTCCCTTAGGTCTGAAGGCTTGGGGACCTTTTTAGACCTTATCGAGTCTAGTTGCATTAGTGAACCCCAGCCTCATGCATCCATGTTAGAGTTTTCCTAGGTTAGAGTCAGCCTCACCCTTTTTTAAGCACATTAGGCACGAGGGAGGGGGTTCCACCCCTTTTATTTGCTTTTGTTGTATTTCTTTTCTTAATTGCTCCCAATATGTTATGTGTACTATCAATTGCACTAACCACTTTTTTTGTTTTCTTGGCTTGCATTCATGTGCCTTAGCAATAAGAGGCCTCTTTGGCACTCTTTTAGTGACTTACCCACTAGATAACTCACATGTTTAAATTTCAGTCATTACACTTAATTTTCAATAAGTACATTTCATTTTAGACCTTTTCCCCCCGATGTATTATTTATGTCCTTTAGGTCATATTTGTCACATAATTACATCGCTTTAATAAATTGCATCATGCATTAAACCTTAGAAGGAACGCCATTTGGGCAATTCCATGTTAGGAATAAGCCACCTTGTGTCTCGGATACTTAATCCAATGAGACTTGCACGTTTACATTTTGTACCATCCAAAGGGGTAGTGCACAAGGTAAGGTAGGATCCGATCCTTTTCATAGAGCGATCTTTGGAATATGAGCGTTTAATAATCACTTTTTGGCCATTTTATCAAATTGGTAAAAATCCCTGGCGTAAAGGACATTAATTGGAACAAATTCACCAATAATTCCTCGCTATTGAGACGATAAATTGAGGCCAAATCTTGATTGTAAGAGGCTCGTAGGCTAATGCATCGCAATGTATTTCCGAAACTACCAAAAGGGGAGATAATTCCATCGATTTTTGAGTAAACCATCATTTCCATCCATTGGATCATTTTATTCATCAATTTCATCCAGTCCATTTTATCAATTTGTGCATTTTTAGGGCAACCTAGTCGATTTTGAATTCATTTGACTAGTTTATCCATTTTAGGGCAATCTAGTCGATTTTTGAATAAGATCACCAATTTCATTCAATTCATTTGATTAGTTTACCCATTCTTGGGTCAACTCAATCAATTTTGAATAAATTCAAATCATCAGATTCGTTTTATTTCATTTGACCAGTTTACCCTTTTTAGGGTGATTTAGTCAATTTTTCGATCCATTTGACCAGTTTACCTATTTTTAGGGTAATTCGGTCGATTTTGAATAAATCATCCTTTCACTCGATCGGTTTGATCAATTGATTTTATTCATTTCATTTGATTAGTTTAATTCATTCTTAGGGTTATCCATTCACTTTTCAATAAATAATCAAATTTCATTCAATGAATTTGACCATTTTACCCCTTGTGACACATCATGCGTCGATCAAAATAAGCAATTCATTCGGACTTTGTCCTCATTTTTTAGGACGAATGTTTCTTCTCACTCCAAATTGGCCAAATTTTTCAAATCATTTTTCACTCAATCAATTGATCGGATTCATCAGGTATGGTATAGTGCCTACCCTAGAGGATTGCATTTTCATGCTAGGCCTACCCTTGGCATAAAAAGGGTTCCACCATAGGGCATGCATACCGATTTTATAGTTTTGATTACTAACTCTGGGTATTTTTCTTTTGTTTTCCCCCTCCCCTGCATTCATAAAAATTTCATAAAACATGAAAATATGAAATAAAGTGTGAAAACAATTCTGATCTGATAAAGTTTGAAAATTACATGTATTACTTGATTCTTGGGCAGGCCCTGCAATGTGAATTTGAAAATTCATCTGAAAGCGCTCGTATAAAACATTTAAGAGATTTCATTGCTCAAAGGGAGAAGAGGGCTATTAAGAGGGAAAAGTGTGTATACATGTGTAAAGGAGTTCCTTAGAATGTTTTTCATATGTATTGCTTTTTAAATTTTTCAAACATTGGCAATAATGAAGCTTTTGTTCAGACAATTATTTGTTTTGTATAATACTCATGTACATTTCATTCTTTATTGAGCTCATTAAGAGATCTCATGATGAATTTTAAGAAATAAGACCGAATTGGGAGTTTTTCAACCTCCAGCCTGAAGATTCGCAAGTGTATGCTTTCTAAAATCCTTGTGTACACTAGATTGGAGATCCGAGTTACACAATAAGAGTGCTCAAAATTAAAAGAGGTCACTCAGAAGGCCCATGAGATGCCTTTCTCCTTCACTTAACCCCAAAATAAAATCAGTCACATTGATTGATAAATTGCAGATTGGGGCAACTTTTGCTTGAAAATGTCCGCGGTGACTAATCCGATTCAATCACATCTAAGTGAAAGCAAAATGTGCATTATTCTTGTTTGTTTTGGAAATTTGGAAAGATACTTTGAGCATTCGTTTCTCTACCTATGCAGATTTTATCATTTGCTCTCCCATTTGAGCTTTTGAAAGAATAATTTTGTTTCAAATAAGAGCCCTAATGATCACTACCCTATATTGGAAAATTTTCAAATATCAAAAAGGGGAATGGATTTTCAATGACCATTTTGTTACTTTGGTTGTCATGAGGTGTAAAAATGATACTTTGGCCATCGTTTCTACAACCTAAACACGGATCATCCCTTGCATCCTCATTTGAGCTAAAAATTGGTGGTTCTTTTCGAGTGCACATATGATCGCACCCCACATTGGGGAAGGAGATTGGGGAATTTTGAAAAAGAAAAAAAGAAAAGGGGAAAGGGAACCGCGAATTGGGGAAATTTGATTCTACCTGGGTTTCAATTTTGAAAAGAAAAGAAAAGAGGAAAAAGGAAGAGTTTTGTCCGGTGGACCACCTATGTTTCATAGATATGAACGAGCAAGAGTCTTCCTCAGTCAATTAATTCAGATACATGCCAGAAATTTCGCATTAATGAAAGTTTCCTTTCAAAGTTATTGTAAGGGACGGAATACAAGTCAGGCCCTCTTCCTTTCCAATCAAACATTCTATCCTTAGTTATCCCTTTTGAGCCTTCAGAATAAAATACTTCGTTTGGCAACCCCTGAGAATCGCAAACCCCACACTGGGGCAAGTTTGAGTTGGAAAAGAAAAGTTTCAAAAAGTGGAAAAGTGATAATGCAACAAAATCAAGAGCAAAAGAAGAAAAGAGAACCTCAGTTCAAAAATAAACTAGGGAAAATTTTGTGAAAGTTTCAAAGAATGGCAAAAGGCCGAAAAGTCAAAAGAAGAAAGAAAATGAAAGTGAAAGAGCCTCAATTGAGAATAAACTGTGGCAAGCTTTGATTTAACCCTAAAATAGGGTTGGCGCAACAATGCGATCTCAGATTCTTTAAACCACTTTTGAAATCTGCTTTCAAGCCTTAACTTTTCTAAGCACCCCACCTGACCCCATTACAAAAGCCGAAAGTCCTGACTTCTGTTCTTTGCAATGGCCCTGTCAAGGAAATTTCTGATGCCGAAAATTTTAGCTGTATTTTTGAATTGCTTGGGTATGGGGTTGACGCTACTCACCATGTGAAAACCCACCAGGTCGAGGAAAAGAAGGAAAACAAAAGCGAAAAACAAAGCAAGAAAAGTAAATGCAAGAAAATTCGACGCTGAAGTCCCTGGTGAATGGGGAGAAAAATGCAAACAAAGTCTGAGATCTTTGAGTTCCAACGTAGGGGCAATTTTGGAAAAATGCGATCTTCGGTGCACTGTCCCTGAAAGTCTTATTCTTTAACTATCGTTTTCAAGCCACATTACAAGCTCATAAAGTCCATCGTTGACTTATTCCTTCATGACAACCTAAAGTGAGGATTATGCTTGTAAGAAAATTCATCAATCATTTGTGATCATAAGGGTATAACCAGTTTCGCATGCTTAGCTATAGTTTCTATCCATATTGTTGCAAGCCTATAAAGCTCATATGTGGACTACGTTTTCTTAAGAAATAAGGGTGACAAACTCTTTGCTTTCACTAAGATGTGATATTGAAGAGATTACATACCAGTGGGCACAAGAATCAGATAGATCCTAACCTCCCATTTCCTTTAGCCACCTCAAAATCAGAAATAACGCCCCACTTGATTGGTCCTGAAAGAGAGCCAACAGGAAATGGTGACCCATTACCCAAAGCATCGATGCTAAGGTGAGGAAGAAATCTTCTGTGATTTGGTTTTATTTCAGGAAATTCATCATGAAATTTTCTTTTAGGAAACATAGTTTCTTACAGTGTTCAAATAAATGGAAAATCATCCAAACAAGTTTTTGCAATTAAATGGCCCATACTGGGGCAAATTTTTGTTTATGAGATTTCGTGAGAATAAGCCCACACAGGGGCAAATATTTTTGTAGTCCAATTGAGGATTCCGTCCAAGAATCAAATAATGCATTTTTCAGATCAATCACGCTGTTTCTTTTCATGAAATTCAAGTGCATGTCATACTTTGGTAAGCCCCCTGTGCAGGTATCCATGGCTGAAATCGACGAAGGAGCGTAAGTCAAAATCTTACGAATCAAGGCCTCAAGGAGGAGCAACCACGCCGTAATGCAAATCAATTGATCAGTTTAATAATTGGTGTAAACTGGGGCAAATTATTTTGAAAAGATTCTCTCGAAAAATCAGAAAAAATCAAAAGTCAAAAATCAAAAATCAAGTGCAAATTCTTGTTTCTGGGAAAATTAAATTTAATTTCTGGTTTTTTGACAAATCAAATTCAATTTCTTGACCAATTGGATGGCAGGACTGGGTCTTATCCCACTGACCATTCACAAACTTCACAAAAATAACGTTGGTCCTGGATTTTGTGCCGTCAACTTCACAAACATCACGTTGGGCCTGGATTTGGTGCCGCCAACTTCACAAAAATCACGTTGGGCCTGGATTTTACGCCGCCAACTTCACAAACATAATGTTGGGTTTGAATTTTGTGACCAATTTCTCAAGGCAGGCTCGGGTGTTATCCCACTGACCAATTCATCACACTGGGGCAAAATTTTGGATAATTTTCCAAGTAAATCTTATGCAGTTTCTTCATACATGCCAGCATTTCATTTTTGCATTGCCACTAGCCGTTGGGTCAGTCCCACTAGTGCGCATTTCTTTTATTTTGCCGCTAGCCGTTGGGTCAGTCCCACTAGCGTGCCTTTCATTTGCATTGCCACTAGCCGTGGGTCAGTCCCACTAGTGAGCATTTTATTTTGCATCGCCACTAGCCGTGGGTCAGTCCCACTAGTGAGCATTTCATTTTGCATTGCCGTGGGTCAGTCCCACTAGTGAACATTTTATTTTGCATCGCCACTAGCCGTGGGTCAGTCCCACTAGTGTGCATTTCCTTTTCATCGCCACTAGCCGTGGGTCAGTCCCACTAGTGAGCATTTCGTTTTGCATCGCCACTAGCCGTGGGTCAGTCCCACTAGTGAGCATTTCATTTTTATCGCCACTAGCCGTGGGTCAGTCCCACTAGTGTGCATTTCCTTTTCATCGCCACTAGCCGTGGGTCAGTCCCACTAGTGAGCATTTCGTTTTGCATTACCGCTAGCCGTGGGTCAGTCCCACTAGTGTGCATTTCATTTTTATTGCCGCTAGCCGTGGGTCAGTCCCACTAGTGAGCATTTCATTTTACATCGCCGCTAGCCGTGGGTCAGTCCCACTAGTGTGCATTTCATTTCCATCGCCACTAGCCGTGGGTCAGTCCCACTAGTGAGCATTTCCATCGCCACTAGCCGTGGGTCAGTCCCACTAGTGTGCATTTCATTTTACATTGCCGCTAGCCGTGGGTCAGTCCCACTAGTGTGTATTTCATTTTCATCACCACTAGCCGTAGGTCAGTCCCACTAGTGAGTGTTTCACTTTTATCGCCACTAGCCGTGGGTCAGTCCCACTAGTGTGCATTCCCATGATTTAAATTCTGTTCGGGTCAATCCCGTTTTAAATTTCCTATTCGGGTCAATCCCGTTTTAAATTCATGTTCGGGTCTATCCCGTTTACATTTCTGTCCGGGTCTATCCCGTGGGTCTATCCCATTTACATTTCTGTCTGGGTCTATCCCGTTTACATTTCTGTCCGGGTCTATCCCGTGGGTCTATCCCATTTACATTTCTGTCTGGGTCTATCCCATTTACATTTCTGTCCGGGTCTATCCCGTGGGTCTATCCCATTTAAATTTTTTGTTCGGGCCAGTCCCATGATTTTAAAATCTTATTCGGGTCAGTCCCATGATGTTAAATCTTATTCGGGTCAGTCCCATGATTTTAATTTTGTTCGGGCCAGTCCCATGATTTTTAAATCTTATTCGGGTCAGTCCCATGATTTTAATTTTGTTCGGGCCAGTCCCATGATGTTAAATTTTGTTCGGGTCAGTCCCATGATTTTAATTTTGTTCGGGCCAGTCCCATGATGTTAAATCTTATTCGGGTCAGTCCCATGATTTTAAATTTTGTTCGGGCCAGTCCCATGATTTTAATTTTGTTCGGGCCAGTCCCATGATTTTAAATCTTATTCGGGTCAGTCCCATGATTTTTAAATCTTATTCGGGTCAGTCCCATGATTTTAATTTTGTTCGGGCCAGTCCCATGATTTTTAAATCTTATTCGGGTCAGTCCCATGATTTTAATTTTATTCGGGTCAGTCCCATGATTTTAAATTTTGTTTGGGTCAGTCCCATTTTAAAGTTTGTTAAGGAGGTCAGTCCTCAATTAAAAAGCGTCAGTCGTTCGAGTAGCTGCAACCGAATGGCACAGGTAAGCATTTGGTGTCTACTTCTTTGTCTCAAGTTTTTCCAAAACTCAGACAAAGTGGGGCAAACTGTAGACACCAAATTTTTAGTGTATTTTTATTTTACTATTATTTTTATTTGTTATGTTAGTTTTTATTTGCTTTTAGTCTTTTATTTTTGTTTTAAGTCATTTTAGCATAGAATTTTTGGAAAAAAAAAGAAAAAAAGAAAAAAAAAAGAAAAAGAAAAAGGGAAAACCCGCATACGGGTTTTAGGCAGTTTAGCAAGTTCTGAAAAAAAAAAAGAAAAAAAGAAGAAAAGGGGAAACCCGCATACGGGTTTCAGGCTGCTTAACCAAAAAAAAAAAAAAAAAAAAAAAAGCTCATGCACTATACTGCACTGGATCCTAGCCCTTTCTTCATGTTACAACTTAAGAAAACACACGGGCAAATTGCAGAAAAAGACAGCTTAGCCCATTTCATTTTCCGCCGTTTCTCCATTGTGTTTTCGTTACCCTTGGATTACCTTGACTTCATCCTACCTGGCTCTCATCTGGGAGGGAGAACGATCGGATGGCCATAAAAAGGAGGTGAAATGGGATTTATCAGGAGCCGTGAAGATCAGGGTTGAGAGGATATAAAAGAGAGAGAGTTCGGAGAGAATAAAGGGGGGGATTAAGAGCAAAAGAAAGGAAAACAGAAAAACCATGACGGCTGAGAGGTTGAGAGAATAGAGAGGTTGCGGGTCTGGACAGCTGAGAGATCTGGGGAGCGAAATAGAGAGCCGAGAGTGAGCGAGAACTGGACAAAAGGAGAACGGGGAAAGAGAGCTGAGCGAGAGGAAGAGACCGAGGGATTGGGGACTGATAAAAGAAACGGAAAAAGGGAAACAAGGTAGAAAGAGCGAGGGTTGGCAACTGAGAGTGATAGATAGGGAGATTGTGACGGAAGATAAAGCTGAGAGAGGAGTTTTTTTCTGGACAAAGAGATCAAACAAGGAGCGGCAAGAGAGAAATTTCTGGGCGACTAGCAAAGAAAGAAACGAGAGGGCAGTGGCGGCTGAGTTTTTTATCAAGAGCGCAAGAAAGAAAGACTGAGGGAGAAGGAAAGGAAAGCCAAGCAAAAAGTGGCGGCGGTGAAGAAGGCCAGAACCAGAAATGATTTTATGCAAAAAATTTCGGCAGAACAGGCTGGTTTTCGGTACCCCTTGCGGCATGATTATCTCCTTTACAATTGTTTAATTCGATTGGATTTTGGTTTCTGCATCAACTACGAAGTCAGGGGAAGAACTCTTGTTCAGAAATGGTTCACAGAAAGCACATGGAAAGCCCTTGAATCTGGCTCCCAAATCATCAGCTTGGCTTCGCGGGTGCGGGTTCGAAATCGCCATGAAGCCAATCCAGCAGCTTTTCACGGAAATTCCTAACCTGATTTTGATCTAAAAGGCTTCATCAGGTACTCTTCTGAACTAGTCTTATAGTCCCTCTCTTTGTCATTTGTTGGTTTAGTCATTGGCAGTTTTCTTTCGTTCCATTTTGCTGCATTTCATGTCCAAGAGCCTCGTTGAATTTTTCCTCTTCCCCTTGTCCCGGATTCTTGCAGTGGTTGTTGAATGAGTTGGGACTTGTTTAAGTTAGGTTGCATCAATGTATTTCGGCTGAATGAGAAAAGTTGCAGCCAAGTTTTGTTTTCCAGATTTGCATTACCTCATAAGAAGGAAACTGCGAAGGAAATATTGTTGTTTTGCTTTCATTTAGCTCACCGGCTGTTTTTTTTTTTATGCGGTTCAATAAGCTGCTAAGAGGATTACATTCCTGTGACTGCATTTAGTTACTTGTTTGGATGATAAATTAATGAGATTCGTTGGAATTTTGCCCGAAATATTGGTGTCGGCATGATCTGAAAAATTGCAGCAGCAAACCTTTGACTTGAATATAACCTGGGATGAACCTTGAATGGGTTATTAGCTTGCATGATTTAATCTAATGTTTTATGATGGCTTTTTGAAATCTAATGTAATCTTTCTGGGTAGCTAACAAGTTGTAAAATCATAGAGAAACGAGAGATTTTTGCTGCAATCTTGTTTTGTTGTTGTGAAGTCTTTTGCTGCATTCTATTTTGCCGTTATTCCTAGCAGCCATCATCCCAGATTTGCTGTTTTAATCCTGCAATAAGAGTGTAGTCTTTGGCTTGATGATTGAAGGGAGGGTTGGATTTTAGGTTTGTTTGATTCAAAGGTTAATGTTTGTTGATATGTTCGGTTGGAAATGAGATGCTGCATGATGCAGAGTGAAAGAAATCTGAAACGAGAGCAATGTTTCTTCAATGCATGCATGCAAATGTTATCAAAATTGCGCTTTAAGCCCCCCAAATCTCCCCTTGTTCTACTATGACCCAACCAATTGAATGATTTTCTCAATTTGGTCCTTGGTAGCTTTTAATTTTACAACTTCATTGCTTGTTTGCTTCAATTAACTACTATGCTTTGTTTCAATTGCACTTAAGTCATGACTTTAGGGGCTTTATGACCAAGTGAGCTTGTGTTTGCCTATTTTCTTTAATTTTCCCAAATAAATTGGTACCTTGACCATTTCTTTTATTTTGGAGGATAAATAAGTGATTTCACTCCATTTAAGGCATCAACTCAAGAGAGGTATAACTTATTTTATCTTTTTTTGTCTCTCTCCTATGTGATCCAACGTGCTAAGTGAGAATTGCATGTCTAATTTGCTTCCCTTGCCTTTCCTTAATTCCTTTCATTTATTTCATTTTACTTTTGCTTTTTATTTAAGTTATTCTTTATGGGGTATATGTACACCTCTTGGTTTGTAATAGATAGGGCTTGGAGAGCATTTTTGTCCATTTTTCCCCTTCCCCTTTTGTTTTAGTTAGCAAATGTAATAGGTTCATTAGATTGATTGCTTGCTTTCGTTGCTACGTGTTAATTTGCTTTATTAGGTTCTTGCATTTAGTCGAGCATGCTAAGTGTTATGTGCTACGTGTTTATAGGTGATTGGCATGTCTAGTTGCTTTCTATAGTCATAGATGAATGTGATGGATGAATGCACGTCACCACACTAGTCCAACGCTAGTTGTGGCTCATTGTCCCGTTTTCCACTAGTCCAACGCTAGTAGGAATTCATAGATATGGGCTAGTCCAACGCTAGACCCTTAGGGATTTCCCTCGCTAGTTCATACTTGCATGTTTCACTACATTTCATGCATTTTTCTTAGTTTTCTAGCATTTGGCATGCTCCTCCAATCCTTTCCCCTTCATTTTAGGCTTTTTGCATCTCATGCTAGTTATAGGGTATATTTGCCTGAGAGTCCCCTTTTGGTAAGGGAAACGAGCGAGTGTGGCTACAAAATAGCCTTAGCACGCTAGTTCTTCCTTCTAATCAAAGGCAAAATTAAAATCATGAAGTTAGGAGTCATTCCCGTACCCGACTTGATGCATTCCTCTAGGTTCATACACTCTCCTTTTTATCATATCACTTCCTCACTTTCTTTATCCACATTTTCTCACTACTTATATTTTTCTCAATCCACATGCCATGTTCGCACATTTTTCTTATCACTTATTTATTTTCTACCTCACAAATTGCACCCAATTACACTTATATGCATCTACTACTATTTTACCATATTTTCATCCACTTGCACACAAACACCTTTATTTTCTCAATTGGCACACATGCACTTTTCTTACATTTGCACACATGCACTTTTCTTACATTTGCACACATTGCACTTTTCTTACATTTGCACACATTGCACCTTTCTTACATTTGCACACATTGCACTTTTCTTATATTTGCACACTTGCACTTATATTTGGGTCTTCATTTGCATTATTCGTGACCTCTATGAGGGCTTTCCTTACTGGCCATCACAATTCATGGATTGGGACCAAAAAGCCTCATAAGAGACATTTTAGATTTAGGATTGCATTTTTCTTTTTTCATATCCATTAGTCACATCCAACATGCAACACATACTTTGGGTAGAAAAATTAGGAAAAGAAGGGCTAAGTCACGCAACTAGCTTTGGCTAGGGTAAGGGAGTGCCTTAGGCTTTGCCATTGCCTTTTCCCTTATCAAACGTGACCCCCGATCCCTTTCTTTGGTTACGTAGACCTAAAAGTTCTTTAAAAAGGGTTTGTTTTTCTTCCCAAAAATCATTTTTGGGTGACTTGGTACACCCTAACTCTATACCAAGTGGCGACTCCCTTTTCCATTCAAAAAACCCTTTTTGAACTTTGTTTGGCCAAATCGTCGCATTTTCAAGTCCCACGGCCTTTTATTTTCATTTTCACACACGTTCACATACATATCTCACACACTACTTTCACCACACTCAAAAAGTGGGGCGCGACAATATCTTTTCTCGAGTTAAGCGTGAATAAGTCCTGGCGAGAGTTGGGCGGGCGGTCCGCTAAACCCTGGGGTACGCCCTAGAGGGAGGTAGGGTCGTCACAGGTTCAAACCAAGCATCTTCAAATGAAAACATCTTTAAATTCGAGTAGCAAAATGACATGTTCATTTTCTGCTTTAGGCATGACCCATGGAGTTACATAGGTTGGATGAGGAACATCACTTGTGCCAAAGTTAATTTCCTTTGGCACGTCAAACACAATCTTTAATCCTTCTTTGAATTTGATGGAGCGCCATCGGCATCTTTTTCTTTTTCAAGATCATTGATTATAATATGATTCCAGAAACCCATGCTTTCTTAATCTTTCTTATCTTTTACAGAAGTGATAGTTTCAATTCTTGACTTCTTTTCTTGAATAATTCTTCTTTGCTGAGACAGGGCTCTCTTCTTTTTCAAAAATACATTGACATTGCTTTGAAACATTTAGCCTTTGATGAACAAGTCACGTCAAGTTTTTCACTTATGGTCCAAGTCTATCAAAGACAAAAGCATATTGCGATTTATTTCATAATCTATCAAAGGCGGACCTCCTTTAATCCTTCATCAAGTTCTTTAAATCTTTCAAATCTTCCATATCAAGATATGAAGAAGTCAGTAGTCAATCCAAGAACTATGAAGCTTTTGAATCGACATTTGAAGAGCAAAATCGAAAGAAGCTTTCTATAGTATTGAGAAAATCCCGAAGATTGTAACTCGTATTTTTCTTAAATTTCTTGTATTTCATATTTGTCGTATAGTTTTCTTGTTTTGTAACTTCTACAAACTTGAAATTTTATTGCATATAATATCATCTAAGAAAAATACATTAAGTCTTTACTAAATTCACCAAAGGTAAAACCATCAATTTCTCATGTAAATACTCATAAAGAATGGTTAAGAGAATGTTAGAAGCACTTTTTCAGTCTATCAAGTTCCTAATTATCAACGGTTGGATGCTAAAGATGTTAGCACTCATCTTATATAATAGGGATAATTTCAGAAACCTCCCTTGAGATTTTTAACAATTTCACCTAGTTCCCTTGAGATTTGAAAAATTACATATACCTCCCCCGAATTTACCGTTTCAGCAACAAAAACTATTTAATGGTCAAAATTTTGAATGAATAACACAAAATGGCCTCATGAAATTATGAAGTTCATTTTACCTTCTTATAATATTATTCAAAACTATGGAACATGCACAAAATTTCAAACTCATTTTCAACCCTCATCTCTACTATTTTAACCCTTTTCGTATTACCACATTTCAAATTAGTACTATTATCATCATGACCATTACCACCATCAATCCCTAAATTCAAAAATCTCAATTGAAATTTAAAAAATTTGTATTGTTAAACTCAATAAATTTTAATAACCACATCAATATAAGATGCTATCCCTTAACTATTGAAGTATCAATACCAGCTCTAGCTTTTTTAAACCCAATTTACATATTCTTCTATTCATATTCAGATCCTCCAAGCAAAGTTAAAATTAAATTTTAATATGTTATTATTGTGTCTAGAACGTGATCGATTATTTCACAAGTGAATTTTATTTTTGTTTTCATTAAATATCGAATTGTGTGATGCATTCATATGAACAAGATTAAGAGTGAATTGTTTAATTGCATGAAAAAATATTAATATGTTAAGACTATTATGGTCATTTTGTAGGGCCAAGGGAGGTATGTGTAATATTGAAAACCTCAAGGGTACTAGGTGAACCTATCAAAAACCTCAAGGGAGGTTTCTAAAATTGTCCCTATATAATATGAAATCAATTGATAAATATTATTAACTAACAAAGTTAAGTTAAAATTTGACTCATAAATAATTTCCACAAAATGAATAGTTAATCGAACCATCATAACTGGGAACTCCCTTTTCATCTTTGTAACTCCTTCCTCTCTCTCTCTCTTCTCTCTTTAGGGTTTTGCTCCTAGGATTCTCGGTTGTTTTGTATGGCAGCCTTTTGGCCATTGGACTCCTCTTCTAGTGGTCTCAGCCCCTTCTGTTTTTCTTGGTTTTACTCAACCCCTTTTGTTTCCATGGATCATATTAGGGCTGCTCCCCCAACTATCATTTTATGGTTTTCGTGGAAAGCGAGAAATAAGGCCCACTTTGAAAAGGATCGTTTTGAAGCACAGGCAATCATTGTTATAGATTTGTCGAGCAATTGGGAATGACATAGGTTTTTTTAGCCTCTCATTTTTAGGGTGATCTTATTAATCCATGGGTTGTATTTGCTAAACGTTCTTTTCATGTTATGTGAGGTGTGGCAGTTTCTTGGAGAAGGCCATCATGACCTTTTGTCAAATTAAACACCGATGCAAGCATTTTTCAGTGGTGTACCTATGGGGGTGGATTGTTTAGGGATCATGAGGGACATTTGAATTTTGCTTACTATAAGGAGTTTGAAGAGGGGGATGTTTTGATTGCAGAGAATTTATTCTTGTTGCATGCTGTACAGCTTTATAAAGATAATGAGGTGGATAGATTGCCAATTGAAGTGGATTTGGAAAGTTTCATTTGATTGTTAAACTCTGGGATAGTGTCGAAGTGGCCACTTTGTAATGTGTTGCCAAGAATTTGGGTTTCAGTTTCTCATATCTTCAGAGAAGCTAATAGTTCTTCGGATAAATTAGCGGGTTTGCGCTTTCCTTCAAAGTTGTTTTGTACATCTATTCATCAGCTGCTAGGATCTTTAGAGTCTCTATACAATTCGATTCTAGGAAATTTTCATTTGTGCGTATGCAAGTTGTAAGGAAATAGTACTCCTAATTTATGATCTTCAACTCATTTATACGTCTCCTCCAAATCATTATAATTTTGCATGAGTTTCTTTATTAATAAAATAGGAGGCTAGCATCCGCACCCATGAATGGGGTTTGATGTTAAAAAAACAAACATGAAAAATATGAACTCCATTTTATAGTAGTTCGACCACCTCCTTGGTGTCTATATCCACTAATCTAGTTCCTCAAACTTAGGATTTTCACAAGTTTCACTAGATTGATTTTTGTACTTTATCTTTCAATAGGTGAGACAAGATTGTTGTACAGTTCACAATTCTTGTAAACTTGAGATTGAGTTTTAATCTTATGATTACCCTTTTTTGGCATCATACGAAATAGAATATCAAAAGTAGTAAACTTTCCTTCTTTGTTTTTATTTCTTTCCTTTCTTATCGATATAAATTTTAAATTGGTGGTTTTTTTTTTTTTTTTTGACAAAGCAATCTTAAGATACATGTCTTTACAACAATAGTTACATATAACATTACGCAATTTATGAAGAAATTCATGTATCCATTTTATACAAGTATTTTCAATTTCACCAAATTGTACTTAATTCATCTATTCTTTTACTCATACTCATCATACAATTTTTGTTTCTCTCTTAAATTATTAATTTTCTATTTTGTTTCTTTCATTTTCATGATATTTTCATCATTTTCTTAGTTTTTCTTCAAATTTCTTACATGTCAAAGTGAACTCATCAATCATGATTCTATGATTTGTAGTTTTAGCATACGATTTCTTCAATTTATCATGTAAATAATGGATAATAGTTCCAAAACCATATTTTTCATTTCCATTTTGTATATTATTAGAATCAATGGATTGGCTTAACTCTTCATATAGATGAATAAATTTGTTGGGTCAAAGCAACCTACAAGAGATGAATTAGGACGAACAAAAATCTTACAAAATTAAAACTCAATAAAACTACCTAAAACAACCAAGATAAGGTAATACCAAAGTGCTCTTAATCAAGAATCAATTAGTTAGATAAATAGTAATTAAGCCGACAAGCAACAAAATCAAAGAGATAGTAGAAAATAAAAGAAACTCAAATCAATTTCATAGTGGCTCGACTTGCTTCTTGAAATTTATCTCCACTCCCAAGTTTCATCCAAATTTGTATTTTTCTGCACTATGTGTCTCCTGAAAAATTGGGTGAGATAGTGACCCTTTGTACAACTTGAGGTTCAACCTAGCTCAAACTAAGTCCACCAACACTAGTTGAGTTTAGATTTTTATTCTTTGAATATAAAAATCACTTACAACTAGGCACTTCTCACAATTTTGAAGATACACAATGATCGCAATCACGAATGTGACAATTTTAAAGTACTACTAGTAGGAGTCACCCTTAAAAGCTTGTAATCAATGCGAGTAAAAGTTTTTAACAATTGGAGGTTTGAGCTTTTTCTTAAGGGCCCAATAGTGTGTATCAAAGGCCTTCCAATGATGAAAAGATTTTACTGAAAACACTGCTCATTGAGTCTTTTGAACGGGCAAATATTTTGAAACTCCGTCCAAAATTGCATCTAACAAATACTAAATCTTTTTGTAATTCTTGGAACAGATGAACTAGAAGTACTTCGTATGAATGGCATGTGTGAGGACCCGAATTCTTATTTTACTTACTTTTATTTTATTTTACTGACTTATTTAATTATTTATTTATTCATTTACTCTGATTAATTTATTTCATTCATTTTAATTTCATTTGCATGGATCAATGTCTCATTTTATATTTTAAAACATTTCGCTAGTAAAATTAATTTTTCTGCGGCTCGTTTAGTAAGAAATAGCGATTACGTGTTTTTCGAGACAAAATTCGGTTCGAGAGTGCAATAATCTTGGAGAATTGAGGATGATCAATAGTAGACTAAGAAAAGTTAATTGAGGGATTAGAGGTGAGTGAGTTAAATTAAGCTCAATTAGGAGCACTAAAGGCCTCCTATTCATGTGTTCACTTTTGGGGTACCAAAGCACCTTTATGTCATTTATTCCTTTCACCCCATCACTTCACCAACTACCACACAAACCCTTCCCTTCTTCTTCCCTCTTGGCCGACTCTCCCTCCACCCTTTCTCAACAAAATTTCAGCTAGCTTTCTTCCATTTTTGCTCCAAGAAGACACTCCAAACTTGCTTTTTTTTCTTGGTTCATCACACAAGCTTGAAGGGTGACTTGAAGGAGGAAGGAACTTTGGTGGTTTAGAGCTTATACACTAGTGGTTGGTCTTCATCTCTTGGAAGCAAGGTAATCCTCCAAAACTCTCATCTTTTCCTCTCAACTTATAGTAGTTAGTTAGTTCTATCTAGTTAATTATTGGGTTGTTGATGAGTTCAAAAGAACCTTGACACTAGGTAGAGGACTTGAGGTGGCTTCATAGGTAGAGGCCTTGAGGATTGTTGTGTGTCTACTTGTTTGTTTGGTGCTTGTTTTGATGAATTATGGCTTAGTTTTGGTTGGGAAGTTGAAAAGAAAACTTGAGGAAAGGAAGAGGCTTGCTGTTCGAAATTTTTGCTAGTTGATTCCCTCATATTAATTTCGAATTTTGTTGTTATTTTGGTGCTATAATGCTTGTTATATGTTGGTGTTTATGTGTGTTAAATATCTCCCAAAAAGCATAACAATTTATTGAGTTAAAGTAGGGGAAAGTGAGGTTGCAAATTTGAAAAATTTTCTGATCAGGAGACCAGACCAGTGTCCCCGTTTTGACCCATAACTTTTCGTCTGGGAGTTGAAATCAAGTGCGTTTGTAGCATTTGAAACGAGACTCCGAGGACTTTCCAACGGTATAAAATACACCCTTTAATTTATTTCCTATGAGCCATAGTGAACCAGCAAAGATGACTGATTTTCCTCACTGCTTTCATTCGAGAAACAATCATAGCTGCGGTTTGTAGCTCATTTTCCCCTATCTTGCAAAACGAATTTTAAGACAGCTCCTTCTAGTAATTTTTAGCATTTTGAATCTAGTTTTCAACTCCACAAACCATGCTAAATTTTGAGTTGTGTAGCTTTAGTTGTGACCAGATTTTGGAACTCTGTCAAGTACTTCAGAACTGGAAATTCTGTGAAACAGGTTCCAAAAATCAGTTTTCTTAAAACTGTTGTATCTTGGTGTAGAAAGGTCCGAATTGAGTTCCGTTTATTGCATTTGAAACTAGATTTGGAGTTCTATTAGTGGTATAAATTTCAAGAGTTGATTCTATTTTTATGAATTTTTCCGAATTTCCAAAGTTTACTGAAATTGCAAGCTTGTTTTGCTCTGTCCTGTCTAGAACAGTGACTTTGAGTTAAGATTTGAATGATTTCATATTGGAGTCTGGGAAAAGTGTCTTCCAGAGAGTTTTAATACATTGAGTCTAGTTTCCAATGGTATAAAATTTCCAATTTTTGGACTTACAAAACTCGAGATATGATTTTTCCAAATAGTGTCGCACCAATCTAGAAATTTTCTGGTTTCAAACAAAGTACTCTTTTAAGAACTTTCCACCTTTCTTTGAGATTGTGGGTCCATTTTAAGTTTAATTTCATGGTTGGATACAAGGTCTTTTTGAACTTTAAACCTTCATCTTGAATCTTAGTTTTCAAAGGATTAATCCTCTTTTAATGATTCTCCTTGGTTGCCTAACTTCCTTGGTTGATGGCACCTCTTTTCATACTTAAGAAATGGACTTCAACCCTAGTTTTATGCCCTTGATTGCCATGAGATTGAAGTTTAAAAAGGGAGCGTTTTAACTAGAGTAATTCTTGGATAATTTCACTACTTTTATACTCGAAACTTGGAACCTTTAGCTTTGACATTTACTATGAAAATGAGTGGAGTTTTGGATGAGTTTTGACTCCATTAGTTTGGAAAATGTGAACGTTCTTTATATTCTAAAGTTTGGACTTGAGATTAGAAGTTTTGAGAGATGAAAATCATCTACCTTTTTCTTGATTTTCGTGCCGAAAGTAAATATGGTGCTTTCTTTTGGAATTGAGATTTACTTACCACGACTTGAATAAAAAATGACCTTTGAGTTCTCTTTGAGCATTATTTCAATGAGCTAGCGAGAAAAGCTCCTTTAACTTGGCTCGAACTTGTGACCTTGAGAGTGGGTAGCGAGAAAATATTTTTCTTATTAACCTTGGTCGAGTACCTAGGTAATCGTGATTGTGCATGTCTCAGGTGGTCACGAGAATGCCGAAAAGCTCGTCTGACTTCTCACTTTGCTCTTGTTTTGCCTTGACTTTCGGTGAGTGTCAATTGCATGTTCAATGCTAATGTGATTGAAATGATATTTGTACAAGTGCTATATGATACGTGAACTTGTCGAGGGGAGGGTGTACTTTATCGCCCTCGTCCTGTCTCTCTTGTGATTGAATGATACTTGTTAAATGAATGTATATGACTTGCTTGTACTTGAAAATGTTCTAACTCGTGAGCACTAAGCGGTAGAATGTATCACACTCTATTCGGGTGGGAGGTACCGCTCATCCCGACTCAGTGCTATGAACGATTTTAAGTCGATTGGAGCATTGTCTCATCGACCAATCATGCTTGTGGGGACGCCCCAACCCATTGGCTAACCTTGTAACTCGATCTGGCAAGGGTTTGATCGAGAAGCTTGGCGAACCTTGGAAAATGCTATAACTTGATCTTTTGAGATCTCGCTTGGCATACTCGAATAGTATCACCACTACATGAATGTTTGGTTACGGATCCGAGTGGGTGTTATGTTGGATGGAGGTAGTAAGTGGAGCACTACGGTCCTATTACTACTTGAGTTGACGAAGAGTCAACCCCAAATGGCTTGAATCGGTCAAGGCATAGAAATAGCTCCTGAGAGCTCCTGTATCCTTCCATGTGTGTTATTTCCTACTTGTACACGTAAATGAAACTCATGTTTAAAGTTGTTTTCAAGTATGTTATTTGATTGATTGGTACTACTTGCTTGCTTGTTTAAGTTTTCTTGGTCTCACTGAACATTCGCTCATCCCTTTAAGTTTGTTTTCCTTAATAGGTTTTGGAGGTAGATTGGAAGTTCTAGACTAGTGACTTGTGGTGGAAGCTAGTATACCTTTTGTATGAATTTGGTGACTCTTATAGTGTAAATTTTGTTATTGTTGATTGGTGGATTGTAATTATAATTGCTAGCCTTAGAAGTTGTGGCTTGTATATTCGAAGTACTTCTTAATTAAGTCGATGGTTGTTTTGTGGCTCTATATTAAGCTTGAACGAGTGCGTGAGTCCTGAAGAGAGTTGGGCAGGCGTTCCGCTGATACCCTAAGGTTCGTTCGCCCTAGAGAGAGATGGGAGCGTCACACCATGTCTAACAAGCTCATTGACTATCTAAGTCTTTTTGCTATACGTCCAAATGGCTGAGCCATGAAATTGAATTCGAAATGAACAAAATGGCTTTTGTCTCATTTTTTTGATTTCCTTCTCTTTTCCAATAATGTTTCCTTGAATTTGTGAATATGTTCTACTAGATTACACAAGAAAATTATTGGTCCAAATCATCATTTTATTTGTTATTTATCAAAACTTACAATTTAAGGATGTTGAGGTCTTTAGCTCTTTAATCTAGGGATTTTCATTATCTCAAGTGTCTTTGAATTTCAATTTTTTCACATTTATCATCTTCTGTTTTGAAGTCTCTAATGCATTGCTTCTTGTGTCGTTTTGCTTCTTTTCTTTTTGTACTTTTCCCTTCAACTTTAACTCTAAAGACTATAATATACTTAAGTTCTTTGGTTCTTTACTATCAATTTTTTTTATTCTCATTCATTAGATAAAGCATTCAATTTTTTAATTATTTCTCCTATGAGATAATTCTTCACGTACTTTTTTTTAATTATATTGTTGAATTTACCTATTATCAATATTTTCATATGGTTCTATTTTACAATATTCATGTTGAGTTGCAAGAAGAGTTTCTTACAACCTTTTATGCAATCATATTGATTTGTATTTAATATATTAGAAAGAGTATATTCATGGCTTTGGCATCGAGTTCATAGTTTTATATCTTTTAATTTTCCTCTTATCATCTCTAATTTTACCACTATCTTTATCTACAAAGCTAATAATATAAGAACCTTCGGGATTTTTATTTTCTTTCTATAAATTTTTTGTTCATTTTGTACAAATTTTTGTTTGTAGATACTTATACACCTTTTCAAAATAATGATAAAATTTACCACAAAATAACTTGAAAATTTTTTTAAAAAACTACAAAGTGGCATCCATTTCAATTTACTAATCAATCATCTAAAGTTGCCATCATTTTATCTAAAATCATTAAGCATCCCAAACATCATACGAAATTGCCAACAAGTCAATCGCAACACAAATATTTCAAGATCGACCAAAAAAACTAAAATCATAAGTAGAGGAGTGTTAAATTAAAAATTGTAATAGTTGTAAAATCAAACTTAAGACTGAAGTTCCAATTCAACTACTAGACATCTCAATACCAATGCTTCACCTTTTCCTCAAACCTATGTTTTGAGAGAAAAACAAAGAAATTTGGAGATGAAAATTTCAAAACTGAGAAGTTGAATGTTTAATATGTAAAAGGGTGAAAATAGGATTTTGGATAATCATAAATTGGTAGTGGAATATTACTATTCCTAACTTTTTCAATTTATTCTTCCTTTCTTCTTCTTCTTCTTGTGGGTCATTTCCTATATCTGATTGGATTGGTCAACAATATTTTGTAACATTCATAGATGATTTTTCAAGATATGATTACATATATCTCATTTCTGAAAAGTCACAATTACTGGTGTTCAAAATTTTTAAGGTTGAAGTGGAGAACCAACTCAACAAAAGAATCGAAGGTGTCAAATCTGGCCGTGGTGGTGAGTACTACAGTAGATATGACGATTCAAGTAAACAATGTCTAGGACTATTTGTTAAATACCTAGAGGAATGCAGTATCATTTCACAGTACACTATGCCAGATTTATCCACTATGAATGATGTTGCTGAAAGACGAAATAGGATGCTTAAGGACATGGTAAGAAGTATGACTTGTGATGAGATTTTACCATGAACCAAATTTTAATAAACCTAAATACCCCATTTTCTACAAGTATACAGATCGTTTATCAAGTATAGGGATATTAGGTGTTGATCCCACAGGGAAGATTGCCAATTGTCGATGATTTTTGAATTCTTTTATTATTTAGACTACCACAAATGCAAGAGATTAAATCTACACTACACATGAAATAAAAGTAATAAAAATAACAATAGAAAACTCTTAAGGTTATGAAATTTCTTACTACTCTTGCATGTGAAATTATCGGTTAATTGAATGTTATTATCTTGGTTAGTTATGGAGCAATTTCCTAATATATACAAAGCCTACTCTCGTGATGAATCAACTATGGTTGTAGTTAAGTCATACCTACTCTGGTGGTTATGTAATTAACGACAAACTTATTTCTTCTATGAAATTACATGAAACAAGCTACTAAAGCCACAAAAGTATACATCTACTCTTGTGAGTGTACTCTCTAGATTTAGTACTTCTTGAACTAGTGTCAAATCCCAATTTTCATTGTAAACTTAACACCTTAAAATTATCACAATTAATGGCCAATTAATCATGATTAGAAAAGCAAAAGTACTAAATAATTTGCTCAAAATAATATCATTAAATAACCAAGTAAATATTACAAATAAAATATAGAAAGTTTATCTATAACTCTCGACATAAATTTTAGCTAAACATGAAAGACATGAAAACAAGATCCAAACTTATATTATAACCAAACATTAGAATTAATACAAGAAGTAAAGTGATAGGAGAAATGTTACCCTTGTTACATGGGTTCCAACCTCTCCTTCTTTATCCTCAACTTCATCCAAATTTAGCTACTACAAGAGTGGATGGAAACTATACTACTCTATACTAAACTAATGAATTAAGAAAAACTCGTGAAAACTATATTTTAGTAGTGTCTCTAGCCTTCTAAATTTATGAAACAAGCTCAACAAAGGCCTTATTTATAGATAATTAAAGCTCCAAATAATCATGTTAAAGTTGATGCTAGTTGTGTCTTGAGATTCCCAAAAGTTGTTTCTCCAAATTTTCAACATGCTTCATGCACTTTCCAGCTGAAATTTATTCAGAAAATTAGTCTAATAGTAGTAGGAAAGAGCTACAAGTTGAAGTACAACTGGTTCCAGCTGTAATGCAGCCAAAATATAAATATGCACCCTCGAAATGCAGGTTAAGTTAGAGTATTGCACCCGCGTATTGCCTACCCTGTAGGTTTTCACTTTTTTGATCAGTTTTTGACTTTGCTCTATTTTTGTACCAATTTCAATTGATATTTTCTCGATGATAGAGGCTGAACTAGCTCTTGTACAAAACAAAAAAGTTATATCTCTTTGAATTAGCTTTTCAATACATCAAAAATCATCTAATTTGGAGATCTGTATGCTGAAAAAGCATCAAAATACCCTTGACCAGTCAAAATCCTATTTCAACTTTTGACAGCAAAAATAGCCGACTGTAAGCTATTTTTTTTTCCAATTAACCTCGAGAACGTGCGACTTTTTGACTAGGAAAACTCATGAAATGGATTTTGATGTCTTCATAAGAAATGTAGAGCTATGTCTTAACTTCAAAATGGATCAAGAATCACCTCAATCTGATCTTGTATCTCAAGATATAACTGAAATACCAAAAGGTGTCAAAGTTGTCAAATTTCTCTTCTTTAGAACTTAATTGCATTTCATCTTTTGAACATTTTGCACTTCATAGTTTCTTTAAATCACTTAAAATCATTAACAATCATCCAAATATCTTCTCAATCCACTCCATTTGATGATTGAATCATTAAAACTTAGAAAAACATGAAGTTTTCACCATTTGAACACATAGAAATGCAATTTTTCATAATTTGAACCACCAAATGTATAATTCACTAGAAACCTAGTTAATTAGCTATAAAATGAATAAAACACACCCAAATTAAATAATAAAATATACTTAAAATACACAAAATACACATTTATCAACTTGTCATTCTACCTTACCAGAATCACTCTGGGAAGAAGTACTGAAGACTGCAATATATATCCTTAACAGAGTTCTAACTAAGGCAACTACCAAACTCCCTTATGAGTTTTGAATTGGGAAGAAACCTAGTTTGAATCATTCACATGTTTGGGGATATCCAACTAAGGCAAAGCCCTATAGGTCAAATGAAAGCAAATTAGATTCAAGGGTGGTTGGTTGTTATTTTATTGGATACTTTGAAAGATTCAGGGGTTACAAATTTCATGATCCCACGACTAAATCGATTTTTGAGACGAAAAATGTTCAGTTCTTTGAGGATGTCCAGTTTGAGGTAGAAGTAGTTAGGAATCTTGTCTTTGAAGAGAAATATATTGATATTCTCACAGGTGTCATTGATCTTATTTAGGATCCTATTTCTGACCTTGATCACGATGCAACAAAATTAAGACAATGTCAAAGAACTTCTTGCTTAAGAAACTATTATAAACGAACAAACTCTAACTTCTCAAGAATTAGTGTAATTAAAAAGATCCACTAAAGAAAAGAAAAGTGCACTGTTAGATAATTATATTATTTTTCCACAAGAGCATGAAAACGACGCTGGAATTATGGTAGATGATCCAATCAACTTCCATCAAGTCATGAAAAAGTTTAAATTCTCAAAAGCAGATTGATGCCATGAATGAAGAGATTAAGTCTATGAAAAACAATGACGTCTGGGATCTTGTTCCATTACCAAAAGGAACGAAACCCATTGGTTGTAAATGGATATTTAAAATTAAGAGGAATCCAAAAGGTAATGTGAAAAAGTACAAAGTTCGTCTTATTACTAAGGGCATTGTACAAGAAGAAGGTATCGATTATAAAGAGACATTCTTTCCGATCTCTTCAAAGGACTCTTTTAGAATTATAATGACATTAGTGGCACATTTCAATCTTGTGTTATACCAGATGATTGTAAAGATAGTGTTTCTCAATCATAACATCGATGAAACGATCTACATATAATGTAGCAAGAAAGTTTTGTATCAGAAGATCTATAGAATATAGTTTACAAATTTAAAAAAATTTATCTATGGACACAAATAGGCATCTCAAAAATGGTATTTCAAATTTCATCAAATAATCATCTAATTCAATTTTGAGATGAATTTAGTTGATAATTGTATACACCATAAGTTCTATGGGAATAAGTATATTTTTTTAATATTATATGTTGATGATCTTTTGCTTGTCAACAATGATATAGGCCTATTGCATGAAATCAAGAAATTTCTAATTAAGAATTTTAAGATAAAAAATCTTGGTGATGCATCTTTTGTACTAGACATATAGATAGATAAGGATTGCTCTCAAGGTATTTTTGGACTATCACAAAAAAGTCATATCGAAAAGATTCTTAGAAAAGAT
Organism: Coffea arabica; assembly: GCF_036785885.1. NCBI lineage: Eukaryota > Viridiplantae > Streptophyta > Magnoliopsida > Gentianales > Rubiaceae > Coffea > Coffea arabica. The sequence continues at coordinate 33,993,293 of NC_092321.1, forward strand.
GGTATGTAAAATTGTACATCATGTGACAACCCCATAGGTAAAGGAGACAAGTTTAGTCTCGGCCATTGTCCTAAGAATGTTTTTTGAGAAAAAAGAAAATGCAAAAGATTCCCTATGCATCAGCACTAGGGAGTCTAATGTATGTTCAAATCTGTACGCGTCCAAATATTGCATACATTATCAAGATATTGGGTAAATATTTAAGCAATTCTAAATTAGATCATTGGAAGGCAACCAAACAGGTCTTGTGATATTTACAAAAAATAAAAAAATATATGCTCATGTATTGGAGGTCAGATAAACTCACGATCATTGGATATACTGATTCTGATTATGTTGGATGATGACAAAATAGTATGAAATCAACATCAAACTACGTCTACTTACTAGCTAGGAGTGCCACATCCTGAAAGAGTGCTAAACAATCTCATTTATCTCTTCTACTATGGTTGTAGAATTCATAACTTGTTATGAGGCATCCAATCATTAAATATGACTGCAAAATTTTGTCACGAGATTATGTGTATTGGATGGTATCAAAAGATCACTCAAATTATTTTGTAACAATAAGTTAGGAATTCAATATTCCAATAATCGGAACTCAACAAAATCTAAACATATAGATATCAAATTCTTGACTATTAAAAAACGAGTACAGAGTGGACAGTTGTCTATAGAGTATATCAAAACAAACTCTATGGTTGCGGATCCGCTTATTGAGAGATTGCCACCCAAAATATTTCATGAGCAAACTGCTCATATGAGTGTCATGTCATCAAATGATGTTCAATTTTAGTGAGAATTTGTTGTTTTAAATTTTGTTACGATATTGATATTTTTTTGTTACTAATATTTTAAGGATATTTTTATGCATAAATAAAGTTTGAATTTATGTACAGTACGATTTTGGTATAATTTGATCTCACAAAAGTTTAAGGTGGATCAATCAAAAATAGACATGTTAAGATCACATTGCATGAAATTTTCATACTACACATCCACATCATGATTCATGTCATTCAATTGTGCCAGCATACGTGACCATTGACGGGTTTAGTTACGAAATTGTAACAAATGCCGCTTTGATCCTATGTTGACGTAATTGATGGACCAAATTTGTTGTAGATATATCTTGGTAATGATAGTAAATTTGAACTTATACGGTTAATTGAAAAACATAATTATAGGATTACAAATATAATGTAAGTAGGACATTGTTGAATCCTTAATCCAATGTTAGACTCATATGTGAATAATTATACATTGCAGACTGTCAAATAGGGTTAAATTCAATTAAAATAATCAATTATGATTTGGAATTTAATGTATCTAATAGGATGTGGATCTTTAATGTGTAGAGATTTAAGAGTAATTTCTATTTCTATGATGGACTGAAATAGGAATCCAAAAGATAATAAAAAAGTTATCTATAAGTAGGGTTATGATTCCCGAGTTACACGTATTTCTATTGTCATATTTTAGTATTACAAAATAGTTCTTTCTTAGGCCCATCATCAAGAAGGATACAAGAAAGAAACTAAAACCTTGTGTCAAGAGATCAATGAATACGTGTTGATCGGAAAGGCTAAACCAAGATGACATTTTTCTTTCTTATGATGTGGTGTCCAGGTAATCATAGCTAAACAAGTTAAGGAAGCTCTAAAACATGAGAATTTTTGGATGTACCTTGAAACTTTCCCCAAGTAAGATTTGCTAGTTGAATTTGTAATGTTATTCTGGGCTTCTTGTTGCGTACGTCTGAATTGGTTAAAGAACAATAGATTTGATGTCCGTAATCCACGAGTAGTGCTGTTTTATGCAGACTATGTGTTTGTTATATTGTAAAAGTGGGACTGTGCATGCTGTTTTCTCTCTTTCCTTAATGTAATGAGGGCTTTTGCATATCTTACATCTAACTTTATGTTGAATTTGCAGAAAAATATACATACTTTTATTTTGATGAAATAAATGTCTAAATTCATGAAGGGGTCCTTATAAGTGACATTTATATAATGTACAGAATCAGGCACATCTTATCCTTATAGGAAATACTACACATGCACAAGCACGTGAAAATTTAGCTTAGCTCCATGGGTTGATATTTTTGGTACTACTCGTAGTATTTTTCAAGTTGAAGTGGATTATTCTGTGAAATTGAAGACATTTGAGATTGTTGTAAGCTTCAATGCCTGACAGCTATTTTGACCACATTCTTATTAATTTTGTTGTGGTCCACGACTCCGTGTATTGAACTGCAATGCTTATGATTTGACAAGTTTTATAGGTTAATTTGTGAATGCTAGTTTGCTACTCTCTTTATTTTTACTAAATTTTTTACTAACAGCTAAAGCGCAAGCATTACATTCAATTGGTGATGACTTGGAGATGATATTGTGAACTTAGAGAGGACATTGGCTAACATCTGAATAAAGTTGACTGCTAGTTGCGTCATTGTAAAGTTAAAGGTCTTGAATTATGCAGCAGCATTTACAATTTAGAAATGATACTTAAAACAAAATTTGAATATATAAAACAAATGGAGAATTTGTAAATTTACAAGGCACACATGACTACCTATTCGCTTCAATCTCAATGTGAAGTTAAATTTGCAGCTTGGACTCCATATACTTGTCTACTAGATTGTAGGAATTCAATGTGTCATCTCTATAGGCATGTACTGTATATGATCCCATACTGGGTAAGCAGAGGTTTGGTCTTACCATCCATTTTGGTTGCCCCCCTAATTTTCTGCCCTTCAAGCTTCTCAACTATACAGTCAGTTGCAACTTCTCCTTATTGTTCATTATCTTTAGTTAACTTTCTTTTGGTTCTAACCATGATATTTTTTGCTTGTAGTTGCACTATGGATTTTAGTTCATTACTGTAACTTTTTCATTCCTGTACTGTAGTTTTTGACTTTGTAACCTCAGTCTGATATATATTGGTGGCTTAATAACTATTCTAATGTATTGGTTAGGTACTAAAACATTCATTTTAGGTCATTTTCCCAAAATAGATAAAATATAAATAATAATATTCGGATTCTTTTACTATCTTGATGGCTATATGCTAATTGCATTAGCATTTAGCTGTTAATATGAAAAATGCATAAAGAATGAATCTGTAGAATGAGCCACAGACCTTTCCTTTACTCCTTAACCAGCATTTATTCCCAAAATCTTTGCAGACTATGTAATTGTTAAAAAGCCCATATTACCTGGACCATTTTAACCCCCATGCTACATGTGTTTGCTGTTATATGAGGCTTTAGTTTAACATCATTTGATCTTGCTGTGCAACTAAAGAGAGCAGCATGATTATTTGTTGATTAAAAATCGTGAGTTCGATGAAGTCGTGAAAATCATGAAGTACTATACCTTTAGGGAAAAAGGGAACCACATTTTTAAAGTCACTCTTTTGTGATCATTTCTTGCCCCGTGAATTGGTTCTTAAGTCATTTCAACTTTGGCTTTAATTTATTTTTGCTTCATTGATAACTGAGTGTGCTAATTATAACTAGAACATTCTATTGTAGGTTATGAATAACAATAATGAGAAGTGAAAGAAACTTGACGATGGTCTTTTTGTTCAGAGGTGCATCTGGGTTGCAGCTTGTAGCAGTAGAATTTTTTTCATTTTGTTGATTCAAAAATGTCAGTAATAGATATATTCTTGTTAAGAATTTAAATGTTGTGTAAAGTATTTGATAATGGATATCTTTCTTACTGTTAAATAGTACCATTTTGTAACAATTGGTTTTTTATTTTTGGAAACCATTATAGCCTTGAAATCATTGCCTATCTTTTGTTAATTTTTTCCATTTGAAAGTATTAGAACAAATTGTTGTTCCATTATAGGATTTTTCTAACGAGTGCCCTTAAAACACTCGTTAACATACATAGTATTCACCTAACGTACCATATAAATATATAAATATATATGTCGCGCCCCACTTTTTGAAATGGTGTGAATGTGTGTGGTGTGTGGTGTAAGTGTGTGTGTGATATACATGTGAACGTGTGCGAAATGAAAAGTAAAAGGCCATGGGACTTAAGAATGCGACGATTTGGCCAAGTGAAGTTCAAAAAAGGGTTTTTTAATGAAAATGGAGTCGCCACTTGGTATAGAGTTAAGGTGTACCAAGTCACCCAAAAATGATTTTTGTTTTTTTTAATAAAAAAAAGTAAATAAACCCTTTTAAAGAACTTTTTGGGTCTACGTAACCAAAAGAGGGATCGGGGGTCACATTTGACGAAGGGGAAGGCAAGGATAAAAATCCAAGGCACCCCTTCGACCTAGCCAAGGCTAGTTGCGTGACTTGAACCAATTTTTCCTAATTTTTCTACCCAAGGTATGTATCGCGTGTTGGATATGTCTATATGAATGCAAAAACCTAGACCTTGGGGGATTGGGGGAAATTTCTCTTCAAAGGTTGAGTGGTGCCAATCACATTAATTGTGAAGCCCAATAATGATCCTTTTGGAGAGGTCACACCTAAACCTAAATGACGTGAAAAATGAGTGGAATGCATGCCATGTGAAAGTGTGAGTTTGTGTGAAATGAGAAAAATGATAACAGTAATAGGATAAGAGTGAAGGTGTGCAAATGTAGATGAAAGTACTCGTGTGCGAGTGAAGATAAAATGCTCGTGTGCAAGTGAAGATAAAAGGGTTCGTGTGCAAGTGGAGACAAAAATGTGTTCGTGTGCAAGTGAAGGTGATAAAAAGGTGCATGTGTGCAAATGAGACAAAAGTGAAAGTGTAACGATAGAGTGGATTGAGAATGCATGAGCCTAGGGAATTCATGCATATTGGGTACGGGGAGACCTAAATCGTGACTTGATTTTCCCTTTGATTAGAAGGCGAAACTAGCGTGCTAAGGCTATCGAGTAGCCACACTCGCTCGTTTCCCTTATCGGAAGGGGACCCTCAAGCAAATGGACCCTACAACTATCATGATATGCAAAAATCCTAAAATGAAGGGAAAGGGGGTTCGAGGAGCATGCCAAGTGATAAAACTAAGAAAAATGCATGATATGTGGTGAACAAGCAAGTGATATGCTAATGAGGGGAAATCCCTAAGGGTCTAGCGTTGGACTAGCCCATTCTATGAATTCCGACTAGCGTTGGACTAGCGGAAACGTACATTCATCCATTCCATTCATTCATGGCTATGAAAGCAAGTAGACATGCCAAAATACTCGTAAACACATAGCACATAGCATTTAGCATGCTCGACTAGATGCAAGAGCCCTAACAAAGCAAATTAACACGTAGTAACTAAGCATGCAAGACACATAAGACAATTAAAGCCCTAACTATTACATTTGCTAGCTAGGCACATGACTTCGGTAGGTCTTCATTGAATGCTCCTCCAAGCCCTATCTATTACATTAGGGAGACCCTACTACAATCTAAAAGGGGGGAAAAGAATAAAATAATTAAATCCCTAACTATTACAAGCCAAGAGGTGTACACATACCCCATAATGAATAACTTAAATAAAAAGCAAAAGTAAGTAGAAAAAATGAAAAGAATTAAAGAAAGGCAAAGAAAGCAAAGTAGACATGCATATTCACATAACACGTAGGAGCACGTAGGAAAAAATAAACTCAAGAATATAGAAGTTACCTCCCTTGCAACGGAAATCGAGTAAATGAGATATTAGCTTCAAAACAATAAAAAGGTCAAGGTACCAATTTATTTGGCAAATAATCACAAAGGATAAAAATAAGCATGAATTTGAATCAATTAAATCATGTCGACAATTCACATTTAAGAAGTCAAGAGAAGAAAGGACCTGATTGCAAAGATTGTCAAAATTTTGGGGTCAAAATTAAAGAAAAATAAAGTTTAGGGGCCTATTTGCAATTAAACCAGGGACTCAATTGAAAGGAACGGAAATGTCTAGGGCCACAGTAAAAATATCCAAAAGTCAGGGGACTGGAATGAAATTTCGTCATTGGGCTACTTGACTTAACAGGCCATTGGGCCCTTTTCTTTATTTGTTTGGGCCAAGACTCTCTAGCCCAACCGAAATTCAGAGCAAAAAGAATGGACCATTCTATCACTTAAGACCCCAAAGTTAACCAACAAAACGATGGGTTTCTACTCTCTAGCCCAAACCAAAAACCCAAACAACATAATCAAAAGCCACTTTCTTAGACCCAAACAAAAGATAATCTCTTAGCCCACATCACTTGTTTCATTAAACCCAACATGATAAAATCAACTGAAATTATTGAGTCACAATCATGACCCTAAAATCAAGAATTAATCTATCCACAAAGTCACATAAAATATGCAAACAGAGGACTAAACTTAAAAGGACAAAATTAGTTCAATTTCCCAGATTTTGGGCCACAATGAAATTAGGCAGAAAATGAAGGGTTCAATCGCAATTTTTCAGACATTTATGCTTCAGGTTCCGCAGAAGCTTTCTTCTTCGATGCGAATAAGAGGAAAAGTTTCTGCAACTTTTGATGCTTCTCAAATCCAGCAAACTATCGAACAAAACACTCAAACATAGCATCTCAAAATGCAGATGACAAAAAATGAAAGAAAACAACTTCAAAATCATGATTTTCTTTCCCTTCCATCAGCTAAACAAACGCACATATTCTACCTAATTTTAGACTGGCCGGAGTCCCTATTGACAAAAACATAGAAAACCTCCTCTTGGTTCAAAATTTCCATTCGGACATTTTGTCAAACACTACATGGGCATGGAGGATTTTAGCGATTTTCAGCGCAATGGATGGAAATCTGAGCCCAAAAATTATCAACAACACAAAGGGATTCTAATCCAGTCAACATACAAAGCATGTGTATTTCAAAGAAAAATGAACAATCAACATAAAATGGAAACAAAATGCTCACGGCAAACCATTTCAACAGCTTTACCACAACTGAAATTTAAAGAGGAGAGAAAGGAAAAACTTACCGTGCTCTTGCTTGGCGCACTTTCGCGGATAGCAGTGGACGAATCTGGCGGTAGCGGCGGAAACAACAACTAGTTGTTGATTTCTTTGTTTTCGTTTGGCTATGGCTGCCTTTTTCCTCAGCTTGCATTTTCTTCCCTTGTTGGACGAGGAAGGCGCAGCTGGCTGCGGCAACGGCAGGGTCGTGAAGAAGAAACTGAGCAGGCGGCAGGGTGGAGTTGTGGTTGTGCCTCGGCAAAGGGCATGCTGAAATTGGTGGTGGTGGTAAGATGGCTTTGGAAGGGGTTGGAGAAGGAGTTCGATGGGCAAATCGGATCAGAATTTTGATTAAGAAAACGCGAAGCCGTTCCTTCCTACCAGGAGGAATTCCTCCATTTCTTCGACCCTTTTTCATCTCCTCCCTGCCCCAGATTCTAGCCGTCCCTTCTTGTTCTTTTCTACCCCCCTAGCTCAACCGTTGTGTTGCTGCTGCCGTTGCTTTCCTTGCTTCCATTTCACCTTTGGCCGAAGACCCTTTTCCTTCCTCTGTTTCTGTTTTCCTAGACCAAGCTCCCTGCTTCCTTGTCCGCCGCCTCTTTCTTTGTTGCTCTGTTTCTTTCTTTCGTCCGTAACCTCTTTTTCCTTTCTTCTGATTTTTCTTGCCGACCTCCCTCTCTCTGTTTTTTCCTTTTTTCTTTTCATTTTTTCCATCCGAAGCTTTTCTTCTGGCCGTCCCCCCTTGCCGTCAGTTTCCGTAGCCCCTCTCTCTGTTTTTCTTCCAACCCAGATGAAGCCTCCTCTCCGTTTTTCCCTTTTTTTCAGCCCTTAGCCCCGCCCAAAACCTTCCCCTGTTTTCCCTTTCCATTCCCCCGCTTGCCCCCCAGCCGAGAGCTTCCCTTGATTTTTTTAGCCTTTCGTACCTTTTCTCCTCTCTTAGACCTCCAGGTGTCTCAAACACCTACCCCTCCCTAAACACTTGTCCTATCATTCCTTAACCACTTGTCTAATGCTTATTTGCACACTTGTTCAACATGCAATTGACACACTTGTTTAATATGCTAATTTTTCTAAAATTACCTTGCAAAATGCCTTAGCAAGAAAAAATCAAATTTTAAAAAAAATAAAATGGATCTTTATTCAGGATTTTTCCTAAAATTTAGCGTAAAATTGCTTTAAAAAGAAAATGATGAATTTTAATGTATTAAAATAAGAATAAACATCAATTACTATTTGCAACCTCAAATCAATTAAAAATAATAAATATGAAACAAGAATAAATAAATAATAATAAAAACTAAAATTGAATCAAAGAGAGTCAGAAATTGAATGAATAAAGCTAAATACAGTTAAGATTGAATTGATGAAATTTTTGGTGTCTACAATATATATATATATATATACATACTAACAATTGTCATCTTCTCTTCCATTTATATACTTTTCCCATTTAATCTTGCTTACCGTTCCTCGTATTTATTTACTTTTTCTAATTAATCTTATATTTTCAAAAATATAACACTTGAAATATATCTTACCCACTAGACAAACCGTCCGTTGTATTAGGGTGTAGCAGAAAATGTTTTCAACAATGCTGAACTGGGGATGTAATTCTGTGCAAAAAGTATTGGCAACAGTCTTGAATTGTGTTAAAAAAGCTGTGATAAAAAGTGGAATGCATAAATTACACTTCTTTTGTGACAAAGCTGAAACCATGGTAAATCTGTGGGAAATAGTAGTATTTGCCACCGACCCAACGGCTGTATACAGGAGACCTCAAAATTCGTGCTAAATTCGCAGCAAAAACTATTTTCCACAGTTTAAGAGGCGTTTAACTTCGCTTTTGAAGTTTGGCAAAAAAAAAAAATTTTTATTTGTCCCCACTCTTCTTGAATCACGTAAGTAACTATAACATCCCATGCAAGGCTTGAAAAATTACTAATGGAAATTTGAGTTTGTCAGTGAAATTCGCATATATGTTCATGATCACGTGAGGTAACCACATAATCACGCATACACATACACAGGCATACTAATCAAACATTCAAAACAACTCATTTGCACATTTTTCTTAGACTTGAATTACGTGAATAAACCTTCTATGATCTAGTTTCCATACATAAAATAGAATTCCAACGAGCATGCAATTAGCTAAAAATAAATTTTTTTTCGCATGAAACCCAAGTTATTTAGAAAAAAAAAAAAACAAGTTTTGGAAAACACAAAGGGGATGAAGCCGTTTACCTTGCGTACAGTCTCTTGATTCATTCGGCTAATGTTTCTAGTTTTTTTTTTTTTTTTTTTTTTGCTTCTAGTATGGAAGACGGTAGATATAAGAAACAGAGGAGACCCATTAGACCAAGTTCTCCTCGACAGTGGTCATGTGTCTCACCAAACTTATAATTTACTTAACCCCCCTTAAGTAGGTTTTCTTGGAAAATCACTATAAAATTTCTTAAGCAACAGCACTTATTTATTTTTTGACAAGCCCCATACATGGAGGAGGGATGCTATTCCTAAATTTTAGTGAAATCTATGAGAAAACAAAGAGGGATATAAACTTTATCTCCAAAATTACATGAGGAAAAAAGTAATCAATCAAGAGTACTATTCCCTAACAAAAAGCCTATGAAAAGCGTAAGATACAAATAACAATATTTGAAAAAGAAGGTTCGCACCTCTTGCCAGTCTTGGAAGTTCTGATTGAGCAACAAGACTTAAAAAATGAGATAAACTTACTGAAGTAACTTAACTTTTATCATAATTTGAGGATTTAAAAAAGGGATAATTTCACAAACCTCCCCTGAGGTTTCTGACACTTACATTGAGACCCCTCCAGGTTTTAAAATTTTCACCTAGCTCCCTTGTTTTTCAAATTTTGGTAACAATTCAGTCCAATTAGGATTAAAATATTACTATCATGATAGAGATGACATTTATATTCCATGAATACCCTCTTCCTCACTATATTACTACAAGATTGCTTGTTATTAAAAAGGTGGAGATGATTATCAAAGTTGAAGGGGTATAAATGCAATTCAGGAATATTTTTTCTGTTACATGGAGACATCTTCAGTAGCCGATAGGAATAGCCAACGGCAACCTGCAATCTTCCAACGGCAAAAAATTTGGAAACCTCTAACTGCATATAAACATCTGGAAAGCACATTTTATCCTCATGCCAAAAGATTGTGAGGAGCATTAACAGAAGGCTATAGTGAAAACATTTAACAGATTCAATGTCCTCTTCAAGCCAACCAGCAGAATCCTGGAATTCACCCACAACTTTCACTATTAAAAACAGATATTGCTACTGCAATCGCAAGGCCACAGTGAAGATATCAGAGAGCAAAAGAATCCGGACAAATTGTATTTCTGCTGCTCAAAATCATTTTATTCAGGACGGGATGGGATGGGATGGGATGGGATGGGTGTGTTGGAACTTTTGCGTCCATGGGTAACTCTCATTTTGCCAGGGACTGTAAAATAGATGTCTTCCTCCTCAAATCACAATTAAATGCTATCAGAGATTCGATACAGGATATAGGTATCATGAATATCGCAACTGCAAAACTTAGCTGACCAGTAGAATGTGAATCAAGACGTCAAAGAATTTCTGCTACCCACAAAAAAAAAAGCATTAGAACAAGAAGCAAGAAAAAGCACAAGTGTTGTGTAGTCTTGTTGATTAAAGATCAAATGAGGGCAGCATCTTTTCCCCATGAAACTAGAACACTATATGTGTGAAACAAGTCAATCACACCATCTATATGTCTAATTCGAAGTCATACAAATGAATGCACGGTCTCTGTTAGGTCTGCCTATTCACAAATATTATGCTCAGGTCAAGGAAGCAGATTTATGTAGGCGGCCATTGTGGCCCGAGCTGGAAACGGCATTGACTAGTGTTAGTAGATGACACCGGGTGTGAAGCAAAGCATAGACCGAGAGCCGAGGAGTTAGGAGCCTTTGATGAAGGAGAGGAAGCATTGGAAGCCGAAGATGAGAATCCTGATGATGCTGCAGTTGAAAAAACTGTCACTGGGGCAGCACTTAACTGACTTTGCATTTGCCACGCCCATTTTTGGGGTCCCTGTGAAGAACCAACTTCGAACCTATTCTCAATTACTCTTTCCTGCCAAATCACTTGTAACTGTTATATTGCTGATCGATTCAAAGGAGGTTGGTTCATAAACCACAAATAAAAAACAAATATCACGGGAAAATTAATCAGCTCCACAGTCTATTAACTATCTCTGCAATCAGTATACAGCTAGCTAAAATGGTGCATGCATTTTGAGGTTAATATGCACGATAAGAAGGAAAAATACAATTCTGCGGACAAATTGGTCATTTCAGCGCTCTGCATGTCAGCCATGGACCCCAATACTCTGCCAGGGAGCTAGGTGAAAATTTTAAAACCTGGAGGGGTCCAGTGCAAGTGTCAGAAATCTCAGGGGAGGTTTGTGAAATTATCCCTTTAAAAAAAACAACTATTCACAAAGAGTAGTTGACTTTTTGAAAAATAAAGCAACTTTGTGACGAGCAAAATTAGTAGTTTTTCTTCTTAATAATTCACTCAACATGTGATCTTTTAAAACTCAGATTAGTCATAATAATATGGGAAAATTTACCAAATTGATCCCTAACATTTCACAAAAAAATTTTTTAGTCCCTAACATTTAAAATCAGTTAGAATAATTCCTAACATATAAATTATGAGCTAGCTTGGTCCTAATGCTTATATTTGCTCTTTTTTCCGACTAAAAAAAGCACACCGGCATAATTTTAAAGGCAAAATTGAAAACATTAGTTAATCCATAATTTTCCACCATTCTCTTTCTTTCTTATGGCAGATCCCTCCGCTGATTGGGAATTTGGCAAAGCTCCGAACTTTGGCCCTCTCTTACAATGGTCTAAGTGATCCAATACCAGAAAGCATTGGTAAGCTATCGAAACTTGAGGAAGTGCATCTAAATTCTAACAACTTCTCTGGCTCTCTTCCTTCCGGCCTTGGAGATCTCAGCAGTCTTGGAACAATGGATCTTACTTCAAACCATTTTTCGGGTTCTATTGGAAATTTGATGAATCTGGTGAACTTGTATCTAGAGAATAACTTACTAACAGGCTTTATACCAAAAAGTATTGGTAACTTGCAGGCACTCCAAGATCTTAAGCTATCAAACAATCTGTTGACTGGGGGAATTCCGTTTTCCATTGACAAGTAAAGTTCTTTGCGCTCTATTTTACTGGGTAATAATCATCTTGCAGGAAGGATTCCTTCTTTTTTTGGGCAACTGAAGTCACTCGTCACACTGTCCCTTGAGAATAACCAGCTTGAGGGGCCAGTCCCTTCCAACTTAGGCCAGTTACAATCATTGGCAGAGTTAAATCTTGGTGGGAACAGATTATCTGGTAGACTACTAAAAACTATTGGCCTGCTCCCACTTTTCACCTTAAGCATCTCGAACAACATGATTGAAGGACCACTACCTGTGGAGATGTCTTCTCTCACGAATCTTTCAAGACTCTATCTATCATTCAATCCGCTGAAACTCTCGTCAATTCCAACTTGGCTTGTGGATATGCCATCGATAAACGCAATTCACTTGGCTGGATGTGGAATAGAAGGTGAAATTCCAAGGCACCTACAAAGTGCTGCAAGCAGATGGGCGGAATTGGACTTGTGGAAAATTATGGATTAACGAATGTTTCCAATTTTACCCTTGAAATTAGCGGGAAAAGAGAGCAGATACGAGTATTAGGACCAAACTGGCTCATAATTTATATGTTAAGAACTATTCTGACTGATTTTAAGTGTTAGATACTAAAAAAGTTTTTTGTGAAAATGTTAAGGATCAATTTGGCAAATTTCCCTAATAATATGAAACTTTTCACTGAAGCTATACATCAAAGTGGTTTCATTTCTAAAAAACCAAAAACTAGTTAGGACTAGCTAAAACATTAATTTTTCGTTTGGAAAAATAACTTTTGTGTTTGAATTGTTTTGAGTTAAATTTCAATTCATTCTGCTTAAACCAAATTGGTGGGATAATTATTAAATTAAACTGCTAGCCAATTGGGTTCACTAAGAATTTTATTTTTTTTAAATGTTGGGCCTAGTTCACAAAAGATTTGATGGTCTAACTCTTTTATTTTGATGTCACAATTGTCATTTGATGAGTGCATTCAAAATTGGCAGGTCTTTTACAAGATGGCTTCGCATGTAGAAGACTAAGGTAAAAAAGGGAGGAGAGGCACCAAAAGAAGCCTGCTCCTACATTCGCAGGGTAATTATTTCCTAAGCCTTGAATGTTCATTGAGTTGCCTCTGACGTATCAAAATCTAAGGTTGTCCTATGATTAAATGGCTCAACTTGTCAATGAGTCTTATTTAGTTATTTTTGAAAATTTTTTATAGAAACTTGATAGTGTATTATATACACTGTCAGTGTAACCTTAGATAACCTTAGATTAGTTGTAGAGTAAATTTTATATACACTATCAGTGTATACACTATTACGATTGAATGGATAACACACGAGCAAATTTTGAATTTCAAATTTAAATTTAAATTAATCTTTTCTACACTGACAGTATATACACTGTCACCATTGAATGAATGATATGAAATTTGAATTTGAAATTCAACTTTTGTACATATGTCATGAATCAATTATTTGTAATAGTGTATATACTGTCAGTGTATATAAGATTTACTCTTTAAATTTTGCACGTGTCATATATTTAATGGTGATAGTATATACACTAGCAGTGTATATAAGATTAATCCTAAATTTTATTCCATGTGACAAATAAATAGTTTTTAGCAGTTTCTATTTATTTGGATAGTAATCAGGAATTTCTTATTTGTACGTGTCTAGAAACTCTCAAAACTATTGTTTTCTATTAGAGTAAATATTATTTACATTGACAATATATACACTATTATCATTGGATTCATGACATATATGCAAAAGTTGAATTTCAAATTCAAATTTTGCATAGTTGTCATTTATCCAATGCTTAGAAAAGATTAATCCTTCCTATATGTTAATCGAGTAATGTGTTCTTGTTGAATCACGTTTTTTTTTGAATAGAAGTTTTTGTTTTATAAAAGTATCAACCTTACAAGGTTTGATGTGCAGTTGAAACACGTTAAATCTTATGTGTCACTTCTATATATCTACTATGACTTGTATTTCATTGCATTCTTGATTTCTTAATAGTGGTTTATTTCGCATTTGGATCCCAACACGTAAGATATAAGCAAAGTGACTAGATGAGCAAGAAAAGTTTCAAAAATAAATCACACCTCTACCTTAGTTTTGTTACCGTGACAAGTTATGGTAGTAGCTCTTCAAGCATGTGGCATACCTACGGTACATTTAGCAATTGTTATTAAACCCAATCCGGCCCGGAGGTTCAACCGATCAACTTGGTGAACTGGCCATGAAACCGGGTTGGGTTGCTAATTGAATCATTTGAGCAAGTCAACGGACCGACGGTTCGACCGATCAACTTGGCTGAACTAGACAGTTTTGTAAGGAACCCGGGTTGTTGTGCGAAAATTTTTTAGAAGATGTTGAAGTGATGATTCAAACTTGAAACTCCGGTATAGAAATAAAGTGCAATCACCACTATACCAACAACCCATGTGTTGCAATCACCACTGTCCAGTTTGACCGATCAACTCGGCTGAACTGGACAGTTTTGTAAGGAACCCGTGTTGTGCGAAAAAATTTTAGTAGATGTTGAAGCGATGATTCAAACTTGAAACCTCTGGTATAGAAATAAAATGCAATCACCACTGGACCAACAACCATGTGTTGCTTGTTTGGTCCTTCTTATATTATATATTAAACTTTATTCTTATTTTATTTCTCCAAAACAAAATTTTCTTGGAATCTTTTAATAATTTATTATTCCCCAAATTCTATAAGTTATGAAATGGATTTAAAAAATAACATATTACACAATTCATTTAAAAGGCAAATATCATTCTTAATAACCTTTTGCACTTAAAATTCGTAAATAAACTAGATAATTACACTTAGATAAAATTTTATATTTGAAGTTTGGTGGATTACTAATTAAATTTAGCTTTTGTTAATTCTTACAAGAATTAATGATTCTATAATAAATTGGACTAACTGAGCATTTACTATGGCATAATTTATTATAGTTTCAACCATATAAAAAATTATGAGACATAATATTTAAGTATATTTAGTAACCCATCGGTTGGGTCACTCACCCACTGGTTGAACTAATAACCCGTTGACCTATCTCTTTCGCCGGGTTCCTTCCCAAACCGGATTTAATAACTATGCATTTAGCTCAAGGAGACGGTTCGCCTGTGACATATTTGACAATTGTTGGTTAACTAGCTAGTTTTTGGTCGGATTCTGTTGCTGTGAGTATTACTACCATGTTACATTCATATTAGTAATCAAGATTTTAGTATACTAAAAATGTGCCAAGTTGTTCAAAAGTACCAAGCTGCGTTATTTTTTTAAGGTTTTTTCCCATTAGAGAATGGCAAATGTGACTGTTTTTGGTCAAGTGAATTAGGAGTGTGAAAATGATTCTAGCTGTTTAGCTGAATTTCAATGGTCTATGCACGCAATAAAGAATCTCGTAGGGTGTCAAATGATTGGATTGTATGAACAGGGAACTTTGGTTAGAATGGTGGCATAGATGGAACCAGAAAATATATATTGAGAGGAGTGTTTTAGCTTATTTAAATCTAAATTAGAGGTTCTGGATTCAAATTCCCTTTTCATTCCCTGTTTCTTAAAGTCCCACCCCTGCCTTGTTTTAAAAAATTAAAAAAAAAGTAAAAAAAAAACTTATCTACATCTAAATATATAATTTAAAAAGTTTAGAGTTTTTTTCAGGAGCAAAAGTTCAATATTTAAAACTTTTCAAATTTTTATAGGAGTAAAATTGAATTTTTTTAAACCTTGGGAGGACGTTGTCCCCTGTCGAGGTGCACCCTTGAATGATGGCACATGGAGATTGGAGAGGGAATTTTGGTTAAAATGATGGCATTCGCGTAATTCCAGACCGAAGTGGCTGGCTAAAATTCCCGATTGTGGCTACCATTTCTCCAAAGAAGCCACGGGGCTGAAAAACTGCTTAAATTTTTTTTGGTTTTTTAGTTTAACTTCTAAAATCATCCTAAATATGATACTCAATTGCTTTGCTCTAATTACTAAGGTTAAATATTTACTAGGGAGGATTAATTTTTCCTACAATATATATATACATATATTCATGGGTTTAGATACATGTCACATCATTTCAATTTAAATTTAAACACTAAATTTAACATATGTAACATATATTTAAACCCGCTAACGTACACCGACAATACATGAAAATTTTACCCAAATATAACATGATTTAAAGTTACATTTTAATGTTCCACATCCACTAGGTCAGGGATTTCTTGGATGGAACTTTTGTAAAAGTTCTACTCAAACTTTTGACTATAGAATCTATATTTATACATGTTTGTGGGATACAAAAGTATTTACAGAATGCGTCTAAACAATAATTGTCTTAAATTTACCACCCAAAATGAGCCTTGCTTTGCATTAGAAAACTACACAGCATCTAGAGATTGGAAAAAGGACCCCAGAGAAGCAAAGGAGATTCCTCTCTCTAAATAGAGGTGTTTCTCACTCTTAGTAGAAGTGCTCTCTCTTGGGATAAGAGCCACTTCCCCCTTGGTGGGAAAGTCAGCAAAATCAAACATTTTCAAACTACCACATTCCCGCAATTTCTGAGATATCTCCATTTCCAAACTGGACTGGAATTAAGGCTAAAGAATGCAGCACAATCACTTGGTGAATGTTGCATGAAAAGCAGAAGCTCAAGCGTCAGAAGGAATAACTCTATGGTAAGCATTTGCCAGACGTATTGAGGTTCTGTGTCTTTCATTTCTTTGTCTTGTTTTTAGAGGTGCTTGCGACCAGAGTTTGCTTGTGCATTTCAATCTTCACTTTCTTCTCTAATCAGTAGCCGCATCTCTTTATCAAATAGTTTTATTAGTTCGCCTTTCTTATATTTTTATCTGCTCCAACTCTGCTACAACTAGTGTTTTCCTGGGTGTGGAGTGGTAATACAGTCCAGAAGTGTCTGACATTATCTATGGAGGGAGACTTGTCAGAGTTGTTAAAAAAATTTTCACTGGAGGGAAATGAGCTGTTAGGTGCCACCTTGGAACTGGAAGACCTCCATCAGGGAGTAAGAGCTTGTGAGGGTAGTCTTATAGGAAGAGTTATAGGGGAAAAAATAGCTAAGTTCATAGGGGTAAAAAATTTTGCTTCGGCTGCTTGGGGATATCCTAGAAATATGACTGTGATGGAGCTCGGACCCAATGTGTTTCAGTTTAACATCCCTAGTGATGATGATAAGGAAAGAATTATCGAGGGGGGTCCTTGGGTGATGGATAACCAAATGTTAGTTATGAACAGGTGGAAGGAAGGGATAGCAGCGGATTACCGTGCTTTTATGACTGCACCCCTTTGGGTGCAACTTTGGAATCTGCCAGTGCACTGGCTTTCTAAGGAGGTAGGAAAAAAGATAGGGGTAGTGTTTAAGGAAGTAAGAGAGGTGTTAATACCTCAGAATGGAGGGAAAGAGGGCAGGCATCTGAATATTTTAGCTTTAGTTGACTTGACAAAACCCCTGCTCAGAGGAACTGTGGTGAAAGTTGCAAGATCACTTAAGTGGGTAGCTTTTAAATAAGAAAGGTGCCCTGATTTCTGCTATAGTTGTGGGATAGTAGGCCATAGTGAGAGATCCTGCAAAGAGAAGAGAGTCTTAGGGGGAAACAAGGGGGAAAATCAGTATGGACCCTGGTTGAGAGCTGAAAACACTAGAAGCTCACCTCTGAAACATTCTACTAGGACTGAAGGGTCAAGTGACAAAAGATATTGGAGATTTCAAGAAGGAGAACTGGTTGAACAACAGCAAAATAGGAAGCAACTGAACCAAAGGCTTGTGGAATCTCTGTTGTCTACTGACAAAGAAAGAAACAGCACTCAGGAAGTGAAGGAAGATAGGGAGGTGTCAAGGACTGTTTAGGAAAAGGAAGCCTCACCAAATGTACTGGGACACACGGAAGCTATCCCTAGCTGTAGTGAGGACCTCATGAACCTAGAAAAGGAAAGACTTGCCCTCCCACTAGTGACACAAGTTGAGGAAGGGAATCAGACCCCTATTGCAGTGGAAGAAATGGAGGAGGAACAAGAGACAGAACGGCACAACCAAAACCAAGAATATGAGGTCAATGCGGAAACTACAGGAGTGCTAGTGATCCACCAAGAACCCCATAGGACTGAGAAGGTTCAGGAGGCTATTAACAAGCAGGCTAAGAGGACATTTAGAAGGTTAACGTCCCCAACCAGAAATAGAAGACCTTTGAGAGAAGTAAACGGCAATGAAGTTAGTCAGTTGCATGGTGGGAAAAGAGAGGTCTTGATCAGGGACGAAGAGATGGAGGAAGCTAATACTGAGTTAATTCAGAGGAAAAAGACCAAACCAATGGATGAAATCTATTCTGCTGAAGTTAAGGGAGAGGTGACGGGGTCATTCCTGAAAGGGACCTGTGACAGCCCCACCTCCCCTTAAGGCGAACCAGAGGGTTCGGCGGGCCGCCTGCCCGGCTCTCGCCGGGACTCAGTCGATCACTACGGTCCTCAATCAAATACAAGATAAAAATCTCAAATAGAACTCAAATGTTCCAACATTTACATAACAAAAGCGAAGCGTCCACGCTTCCACTGCGCCACTCTGATCCTTGATACCAACTATATACAGGAGGAAGTCCAAAACTAGACTATTACACATCCAATCAATTCTAAACGTTCAATACAATCCCAATATGAACGATTACACAAAAGGAAATCCAAATTCAATCCATACATGAGATAATCCACGAATAAGCACTACAAGCCCTTCCTTCGCCTTGAACCCTGTGGAGGGGAATAAAACATTTTGGGGTGAGCTAGAAGCTCAGCGAGTAACCCATAAAATCAGTTATCAAATCAGTTTCACAATCATTCATTTCAATAATGTCATGATTCAGTAATCAATGCACTTTCCTTGCTCTCGTGAGCCAGTGAAATCATGGTACTTAGACGTTCAACGCTCCAAACAATCATTTAACATTGAACATTTAACATTGATCAGTGAGAAAGAGCCCATTGGTGCTCTACAGGAACATTAAACGGTGGAGGAGACGTTGGGGTCCAGCACACGAATTTCAAGTACTCATTTGAGCCAAAACATGTCAAGAACTTATATGCCGGCACACAGGATATGCAATCAAAAAAACGATGCAAGAAACATTTCAAAGGTAACGTTGGAAACAGTTTAAGGTCACTCACCTCCACGGCTCACAATCCTCGTCCAATATAGACAATTTCATCATTCAAGTCCAAGCCTTTCACTGAAACTTAAGGTAACCATCGCTATTCAAAATCGGACAGCATTTCCCCTTAATTCCTTTATTTTCCAACCTACAAATATTCACCAAATCCGTAACAGTCAACTACACTTGCACATATAGTTCACAAGCAATAAAACATATCCATTTAGGCCACAAAATCCTTCAATCAAAGCCAATTAGCAACTTATAAGTCACCCTTGGAAAATCCCTAAATAAAACCCTAGCAACCGGAATTTCCGCATAACCCTGAAATTTTCCGCAAACGATTGCATTTAACGCACAAGAGCTTCATTTGACACCATCATAAGCTATCAATTCAAGACCAATCATGACTTTCATATAAAATCGGGAAAATCCCCAATAAATCAGAAATTCACCATAAATTCCTTAAACCCATGAAATACTCCACAATATAACACATTCAAACATCACAAACCCGAGATTAACCAATATTAGAACCACAAGGAACTTGTTTATTCAACTTACCTCAAATTCAAGAAAGCTATCCACTTAGAGCTTCCCATCCAAAAGCAATCCATCAAAAGCTTTAAACCACCCTAGTGAGTCCTTGTGTGAAATATTTTCCAAAACCACCGGTTAAAACTCAAGATTCAAAGAAGGAAATCAAAGAGAAGAAATGGAGTTTTTCCTTTCTTGTTTTCTCTCCAAGACAGCCGGCCAAGGAGGGTGAAAAATGAAGAGCAAAAGCAGCCAAAACAAGATATTTATCAAGAAAAACAGTTGGTCAAAAGTGACTGCCGAAGCTGCCACGTCAGAATCCGGCCGGAATCTGGCCGGATTTCCGGCAGGATTCTTGGCCGGATTCAAGGCAGTGGCCAATTCAATTTTTTTCCAAAACTGCAAGGCAATCCGGCCAGGTATCCGGCCAGAAACTGGCCGGATTTCCGACCGGATTCGGCCCCTGTCTTTTTTCAAAACTTTTCTTTTCTTTTCCAAGTTCAAACATTGCACTCCTCCGCTCGTCCAACAAAGATATATATACAAAATGGAAACCCTCCTTCATACGGGGCGTCACAGGACCCCACAAGGTTCCCTTGACAGTTCCCCATCTGAGGGAGGTGAATAACCTCTCCTCTCCAAATCTGATTTTTTTTTGTGAGACCAAGAATAGGAAACAGGTGATAGACAGAGTTGCTAGAAGACTAAGGTGTGACTGCAATGTAACAGTTGAGGCAATGCATAAAGCAGGTGGCATGGCTTTGCTTTGGCCTCAGGAAACTAACATCTTGGAGGTGTATAAAACTGCCTTCACGATAGAAGCCAAGATAGAAGACCCTGCCTCTCAGGCTTTTTGGTGGTTCGTTGGAGTTTACGCTAGCTGTGACCCTAGGATCAGAAAGGAGCAATGGAGGGTACTAAGCAATAGGAAGTGTCCTTGGGGAACTAGATACATAATAGCTGGGGATTTTAATGATATCCTGTCCAATGATGAAAAGTGGGGAGGAGCAGTAAGGGATGAGAGAAGCTTCAAGGATTTTAGAGATTTCATATATCAGAATAGTTTGCTAGATATTGGTTTTGAAGGACATCCTTGGACGTGGAGCAACCATTGGGATAATGAAGGAGAGATTAGGCAAAAGCTGGACCGATGCCTGTGCAATACTGAATGGTTCCAAGATTTTGAAAGGGCTAGATGTCAACATATTGACACCTTTGCTTCTGATCATTACATGCTTTTGCTTGATACTGACCCTGGACAAGAAAGGAAAAAAAAGGTTCTATTTTGATAAGAGATGGCTCCAAAGGGAGGGAGTCCAACAGGTGATAGAGAAAGCTTGGAGTAAGGAAGAACAAGGTTCCAGAATGTTCAAAGTCACTAAAAAGATTAAAAATTGCAGAATTGAGCTTCTGAAATGGAGGAACACTTTCCAGGCTAACTCTAGGAATAAAATAACTGTTCTGAGAAAGGAACTCGAGAGAGTAAGGGACTCTAGCATTGAGAACAGGAAAGGCATTTTAGACGATATTAAGAACCAATTGAAAAAAGCTTACAAGGAGGAAGAAAAATTCTGGAGCCAAAAATCTAGGATCAACTGGCTCAGGGAGGGTGATAAGAATACTAGGTACTTCCACACCTATGTCAAGGGTAGGAGAGTGAGCAATAGAATTAGGACATTGCAGAGAGGAAATGGGTCGTGGACAGCAAATGAGGAGGAGAATGTGACTGAGATTTCAGATTTCTTTAAGGATTTGTTCAAAAGTGGGAGGAGGGGAGATATGTCAGAAATTCTAGATGGTATTCCTCACTCCATTACCCAGGAGATGAATGAAAAACTAACTAAAGCTGTGGAGGAGGGGGAAATTCATGAAACACTTTTTTCTATTAATCTTGAAAAAGCCCCAGGACAAGATGGGATGACCCCATTATTCTTCCAAAGGTTCTGGAGTACCATAAAGAGTGACATTATCCCAGCAATCAAAGCCTTCTTTAACTCAGGATTCATGCTTAAATCAGTAAACCATACTGTCATTTCCCTCATCCCCAAAATCTTGCACCCAACCAGCTTGAAAAACTATAGGCCTATCAGTTTTTGTAGTGTGCTTTACAAAATCATTTCAAAAATTCTAGCAAACCGTCTGAAATCTGTTCTGGACAAATGCATTAGCAAAACTCAATCTGCCTTCATTCCAGACAGACAGATTTTAGACAATGTGATTGTTGCACACGAATATATGCACTACCTCAAAAACAAAAGACAAGGCAATGATGGATACATGGCAATCAAGCTAGACATGGCAAAAGCTTACGATAGGGTAGAGTGGCATTTTCTATAAGCTATGATGGAAAAAATGGGTTTTTGCTCTACATGGATCAACTGGATCAATAGATGCTTGAAGACTGTAACTTATTCATTCAACTGCAATGGTGAAACCCAAGGATTCGTGACCCCAGAGAGAGGAATACGACAAGGGGACCATTTGTCTCCTTATTTATTTTTAATCTGTTCTAAAGGACTCTCCAGTTTGTTGAGGAAAGCTGAAGATAGTAAAGAGATCAAAGGGTTGAAAATCAGTAGGAATGGACCTGTCATTACTCATCTCTTCTTTGCAGATGATTCCCTCATCTTCTGCAAAGCTGACAAGCAACAGGCTGCTGAGATTATGAAAGTCCTTAAAATCTATGAAGAAGCATCAGGACAACTAGTCAACCTGGACAAATCTGCAGTCTTTTTCAGCAGAAACATGCAAAGTGAGCAAAGGGAAGAGGTGTGCCAAGCACTGGAAGGGATGACCGAGGCTAAGCAAGGAAAATACTTAGGCCTTCCAATGGTGATCTCAAGAACTAAAGATCAGATATTTGGCTTTGTAGGAGAAAACATCAAAAGAAGACTTCAAAACTGGAAAAACAAATTCCTTAGCTTAGCAGGGAAAGAGGTAATGCTGAAGGCAGTAGCAATGGCCATACCAACGTACGTCATGTCATGTTTTAAGCTGCCAAGAAAGCTTTGTAAAGATATTACTGCTATGATGGCCAACTTCTTGTGGGGAGAAACAAATGGCAGGAATAAAATGTACTGGACTTCTTGGGAAAAAATGACACGGAAAAGAAATGAGGGAGGACTTGGATTCAAGGACCTTGAAGCCTTCAATAAAGCACTGTTAGGAAAGCAGATATGAAGGATTCTTACAAATCCAAACCTTCTTATTAGTAAGGTGTTGAAAGCTAAATACTTCCCTAAGGAGTCTATTCTACATTGTAACCCCCCCCCCCCAAAATGCATCCAAGAAGTGTACTGGATAAGGGCCTGATCAGGAGAGTTGGGACTGGAAGGAGTACACGAATCTGGGACCATAAATGGATACCACGGACAGTCACAGGCATGCCCACTACAATTAGACCAAGTAATTGTGAACTGAAAAGGGTGGATGAGCTCATTTGCCACAACAGATGGAACAAGAACATCATCTTTAGAGTCTTCAATAGATATGATGCTGAGAAGATCCTAAGTATTCCCTCAAGTCTGTCAGGGAGGGAAGACAGCTATTTTTGGCAACCACAGGCTGGTGGGAGGTACACGGTCAGCTCAGGCTACAAAATCCAGATGGAGGATCACAGGAATGCAAGGAAGAATAGCTTAGATGAAGCTGGCTCAAGTTATGCAGATGAAAGCCAACAAGTGACACAGATGTAGAATACTATTTGGAGGCTCAACATCAGACAAAAAATCAAGTTCTTGTATACAAGGAGCCTTGCCAGTTAGAGAAGCAGTGAATAAAAGAACAGGAATGGGGGATCCTATTTGCAGAACCTGTGGAGAGGCACAGGAAACAATTGAACATTTATTGCTAACATGCCCACACACGATGGAAATCTGGAAGGCAGCTCCTATTCAATGGGAGGGAGCTAAGGATCAGCAGGGAGATTTTAGAAAACTACACAGCATCTAGAGATTGGAAAAAAAATATACAGAAAATCATTCACGTCCACCGAGTCGTGGACTGTTTGGCTGGCTATTTTTTCATAAGTAGGCCTCACGAAAAATCACGTCCACCCAATGTGTTTGTCAGATATGAAGATTTTGGAAGAATGTGACTGACGAGACGTAACGAGCCATTTTCTAGAAACTCATAGCCCAAATTAAGCCTTACTGGGAATAGAAGACTAGTTGACAAAACTGACTATTAAAAACCTTACAGCATTTACAGATTAAAAACCAACAAAAAAAAAAAAAAAGAGTAAAAGCATTGTGAAGAATTTGCAAGAACAGGGCACTAAACACAAATTTCAAATCTGTTATTGTTCCTACCCAAACACTTAGCTTTCATGATCTGAGGAAGACAGCCGAATTGTTCACCAGATAACAGTAGTACAAAAAAAAAAATTTCAGCTCTCGGATTTTCTCCATCCTGCTCGAGTTAAATTCGAAGGCATCAAAGCTTACTTACAGGACAATTGAATAGAAATGGCAAACAAGAAACAAATGTTTGGACTTGAAATGAAATTTCCAATATGACGGACCACACAGGACGAAATCTTCGCGGACAGCCTCAGCATGCGCAAAATTTGGCAATAACAAAATCAACATTTATGTGGTTCATTAGCCTAAAATCTCAGGTTCTTGACTCTTAAGCAAGATCAGAAGATTCTTCAGGCGATCTCAAGTACCATTGCTGAAGACGGTTTTTAGCTTTAATAACCTGTAAAGCAAAACATCATGCATCAAATAATGAACTAAAACCCTTTGTTTTCAGTTTTATTCCCTAATATCTTAACACATCAGGTTGTTCATTTTTTGTGCTGCTTCCAACTCGCACACCAATATGATGATATTCATGCATTTCATTCGTTCTGTTTTTGTGCTTAAAGCATGTTCCTAGCTAACCTACATTAACATGACCTGCTAAACACAACAGAACAAATGTTTCAAAAGATGTGAGCTGAACATGATGATCAAACGTGTTATATGTAGAACTCAAATGCCGAGCACAAAGCCGTAAAAAGAGTACTATGTGGAGATTGCTACTAAACATCAGAAGAAAAGCAGAATTTGCCCCATTTTTTAAAGTGATTTTCCTTCAGAGGTTTACCTCTACATCCCAATCTGTCCTCCATGTCATGAAGCAAAGTGCAATAGTCTGAGTAATCACCCCACAAAGCATACCAATCCATATGCCCTATCAAACCAAGATGAAGTTTAGAACAGAATCAAGTTATGCTGCTGTTACATCAACTGATACAGTTTTTGATGAATCAAGAATTACAACATAGTGGTCAATAGTATTTCAAGCTATGAGAAATGTCTCAATCAAGAAAGCATCATTTACCTTAACTTGAAGATGAGCAACATATCCAAGCAAAGCTCCAATTGGAATTCCAATTAGGTAGAAGCAACAAAGATTGATAATTGCAACTGTGCTCTGTAGACCTGCTCCTACTGCCACCCCTGAAAGCAAAATCTAAATGTTAGGATGAAAGTTTGAAGATATTGCTAAAGACGCATCACACGCATATTTTGGGTATTTTCAAAGTATAAGATAATTGTTCAAAACTTCATAAATTGCCAAAATATCAGATGGTACATTATCTTTGTTGTTCAATCAGGACAAGAATAGAAACAACATCATGACTTACCTGACAGAACTGGGTAGATACTATTGAGCAACACTGAGAAAGCTAATAGAAGAGAAAGGTCAGATACACTTTCTGCAACTTCCTTCTCGTCCGAAAATAAGTATCCAATTTTACTACCAAAGACCAAGCAAAGCACCCAAAAAAATAGTCCTATAACAATTGAAGTGCTCAGAAGGACTTTAATGGAAAACTTTGCAGCTTTAGCATCTCCTCTCCCTAATTCATTAGCAATCCGAACACTGCACAAAGAAGCAAGAGAAGCCAGGTCAAAAAGACAAATAGTGCTTCATTGGAGGAAGGGGTGGCAATGATTGAACTCATTCTTAACATACCAAGCAGCACCAAGGAAACCAAGGCTTATCATGAACTCCCATCCATTGATATTGAGGCTGTTAAAAATCATTGTCATCAATAAAAACCTTAATTGAGTAGGAGAATACTGAATAACTGAGTCAATCATCCTTACCAAATGGAGAAGGCAGATATTGCAACCTCAGCATTTTTCATGTATCCGGCCAGTAATACAAGGACAGCATTGTACCACAACTCTAAGCTATAAACCAAACAACAGAATTAGAAACAGATGTCAAGTTCAACCTGCAGCAAGTAATTATAGAAAATTCTAAATAAAAAATATAAATCTTTTATTATGTCTTGCTATTTTGGACTGTTTGAGGGACAAAGTCTCCCATTGGTTTCCAAAAAATTTTGAAACAAGTTATAAGCATCTTGAGCCACTTCAGCAATTGTCTATTCAATTTGAGTTGGGATCCCGTGATCTTCCATTTTGGTAACTTGTCTCAAAAGTGGTTTCCACACAGGACTCTGCTACGAAAGATCAGAAGGTTCCAGGAATTTGTTTATTCATACCTCAAGTTCTTTCCTCTTATGGCTTTGTTAACTTGCACCTCAATGAGCTGCAATAACCTCTTTGAATTTCATTCAGTTTCATGTGTCCTTATCAATCTTAAGTTTCATGTGAGAGAGGTTCAATGACAAGTCTGACATTGGTTTTTCTAAGGATTTCCAAACAAGTAAATAAAGATCTTGGGCACTCCACTCACTGCTAATTGCTATTGAGTTGGCTGTCCAAATGTGTTCATAGGATACCTAGGGAATGCATGAGATGTGAACAGAAGTTCCTCTTTCATTACCTATATGACAAAAAATATTGGAGACTAGAAAAAAATCCATGATCAAATAGTATGGGCCAGGCATGAATTTCAATGTAGTTCTCTTCCAAATCAAATTAATTTTAATCTAAGTACACAGTTCTACGGTGAGAATGTATACTAGCAGAGATAATTTGAAGAACTAAAGAAGTTTCAGCACACCTACATGGAGCATCTGATTAAATATTCAATTGACATTTGGTTTACTAGAGCAAATATAAATACTACATAAAAGTATGTGTTTACATTTGGTTTAGCATGGTGAGTACTTGTTACTCGAGCGATATCATTGAGCTGCACTTGAATTTAATTCAGGACCTTTTCACACGCCTTGTAAATTAACCACATTACCGCTTCACATTTCACATTATTTGTCACATCCTAGGCCTATGAAATGTACTAGTGCTTTAACAAGACTTTGGTCCTAACTTATGAAAGATATACTCCGTTCGTCTCATTCAATGTCGCATGCATTTTATTTTTGTCCATTTCAAAATACTTGTCATAATTTTAAAAGTCAAAGGAAAAGCCACTGTTTTCAATCTCGTTTCCATACAAATTCCAAGGTAAGAACAGTCAGAAATATATATCCAAGTAAAATTTGGATGGAAGGTAGATCTGGAAACTTTATTTTGTCAGTTCAATGTGTCAAGGACAAAAATTCAATTCTCTTTAACTGTATGCAGCTCTGATCATGACACCTAAAGTAGATGTGAGGAATACTTATGATTGTAGCAAGCTAATTAATTCACATGATTACAAGCAATTTGGAAATATTTGAGTATCAGAATGAGGGACAAGTTTGGGGTCTGAAATCGTCTCTCATAGAAATACTTGTTTATAACATTTAAAAAAAAAAAAAAACTTAGCTATTTTGGGACCCCAAACTTTTATTTGTGTAGCAGTATGCTACTTAACACATTAATTTACAGAACACAAACATGGTTTTCTAATGCTTGACACAAAATTAGCCTGAAGAAAGTTAGGAAAAAAAAGGCAACTGCTTATTCTGATTATGCTAGATGAGGGCAAATCAAAAAGTAACATCGTATCCTGATTGTGTTAAATGTACAGATAAAGTCGATTAATAATAACAGCGATTTCCAAACTCAGGTATCTTTTACTATAGTTCTTATTTTACTGCATCCTATTATATGACTATTTCTTATTCTCTCTGCATTACCGTGATAATATTTTCTTTAAAACAAATGGTTAATCCTTTAAAACAAATAATTAAAAAGAAAAGGATGAAAAAACTTACCAAACCATCACACCAGAAGCTATTGAGAGCTTCACTACGGGCCATATATCCTTAAATGCAGCTGTAGTAAATCCTTTCCATGAGTCAGGGCACCAACCACCAAAGATGTAAGCAAACTCACCAAACACCACAAACCATGAAGAGATACTAAGTGCACCCATTGCACCACCAACTCCCCAGTCTAGACGGTAGACAAAAAGCCAAGACAAAGGAATATGGATAATGAACTGCAAGATGGATAGCCAAGCGATGACCATGTTCTTTTGCTGTGCTTGTAGATACATTTGGATAGTCAAACTGAAAACAAAGTTGTAGATAAAGGGGATGAACCATAGAGAGGTGTACCCAGCAGCTTGTGCTATATCATCTTTTTCACCAAGCAATCTAAAGATGGATGTTCCAAAGATGAAAACCGGTAGCAAGATAGTTAGAGTAATAAAATCAACAATCCATGATCTCTGCAGGTAAATACCCATCATATGTAGCTGTCCTGCACCAAATGCTTGCCCACAAAGAGTTTCTGTCGCACTGGACATTCCAATCTGCAACAACAGCACAATGAAGAAAACTGAAGCAGAACATATGAAGTTTGAGAGGACATAAGATGAGGTATGACTGAAATTGCATTCAAGTGGTTAGCTTCATCAAGTTTAGCACTCATGTAAGACAACCAAAAGAATCACAGTCAAAGCAAAAAGGTTGATTGAAAATCAATGTATGCCTGAGCAATAAAGTTGGATTATGAATCTTCCATTTTGTCACATAACATGAACTCAATGCCATGGGTGCTATCAAAGCTGAGTTCAGCAACTGATAATCATTTAGTGGCACAGCATTGAGAAATACGATGAGGCAAACATGCAGATGATATGAAGCCACACAAGCATTATTCATTTTACAGGATGCAATATGGAATAATTGTACAAGGCGGAAAAAACGAGTTCCAATTTAATATCTGTTCATGAATAGTTTTTTGAGCCTGTTCATGAATAGCTCTCAGAGAAAGAGACCTCAGGGTCTAAAATTACATAAAAATGCCCAACCATTTTAAACAAAAAGAAATATCAAAACCAGACACGTACATAATCCACTCAGAAATATCTAAAGGCTCAATACGAAGTATACTTCACCTTCAATAATATTTCCACAGACTACCAGTCATACTTTTTCAGGGAAGAATAATCACTCCAGCAAATAGCATCATTAAAGATCAAAGTGACAACCGCCTGAGAGGAAAATAACTATATAGGACTTTTATTAGTTTCTTTACTCCATTAGGCAAATACACACACGTAAATGCAAACTTCACTGAAAGCTTTTGGATTGAATGCCATATTTGTTAGAAAGAATGCAGCTCAATCTTCAGTTAGAATCATTATTAAGTCTTCTTCTATGTCTTTGCCAGATTTCTATGCAAGAACTTTTGCACCCTGTAAGTTCCTTAACAGCCCTATTAAGTGCTTGACAAGATTAAATAAGCAATCTAATTGCTTCCCATCTGCTTCAAAATTGTAACTATTGGTGTTTCCTAGCACTAATCAGTAACTTAATCCTGAAGTAATTACGTTTGGATTAGCTGTTTTTAGGGGTGTTTTTGAAAAATTTTACTATAGCAAAGTTTTTATAGTATATTTTGGGATATTTTTAGAAAATATTTTGGAATATTTAAGCGTAGAAGAGTTTTTACAATATATTTTGGGATTTTTTTAAACATTAAAAAAAATTTACACTACTTTTTAGAGTACTTTTTAAAAATTTTATTTTGAAAAACTAATTTTTCAAAAACTCTTGAATCCAAACAGAGGCAACACTATCTCATAGCCCTTCCCAAATTCCCTTAGACTGCTCAATTAACGATTTTCTTTCAAAACATCTCAAAATTATGCCAGCTAAAATTATTTCGGAAACATTTCTAAAAGCCAAGATATTCTTGATTGTTGGCCTCTACGTTTCGATTCAGTTCAAGTTTTTTTTTTTTTCAAATTTTAATGCATTAATCTTAACTGAAATCTTCTTGATTTATTTTCCATTTAATAGGCAATAACAATAAACCATGTTACAAAATGGTTTCCTTGACCAATTGTACCTCCATAGAGCTCTAGTGTCTTCAATGTTTGGTTTGTCAATTATCCGTCAATGTGTATTGTCGCAATTATGTAGTCATTCCTTCAATATACTTGATTATGAGCTTTATATGCAGCAACTCCAACCAAAGACCAGTGTTCTAAGACTCCAACTAGATCAACCGGTCAAACTGGTCGAAAGCCGATCCGAATCAAATCAAATACTCAGAAGTAATGAATGAATTCGGTCAAATCTGGGTTTTATTTGACCAGTGAACCAATAGAACTCGATTAAACCCGGTTTTTCCCCTACCCCCTTTTTTGCCTAATTTTTTTAAAAAAACTTTAACACTTGAGTTTGTCTTGACCCATGAACTGCCGATTAAACAACCAAAAAAGACCAAAAAATCTGGAAAAATTAAACAAACCCAACAAAGTGAATTAACGAATCTCCTCTTTTTCGTTTTTAAGAACCTTAACCCTAGCTCGTCCACTGCTGCTTCCCAACAGGATTCTCCATCGCCACCACTCCCCAATAGGGCCGCCGCCGCTCCTCTGATAATTTTCGGACTTCAAGCATCTACCACCGGCAGCTCCTTCGGACTTCAAGCTCAAGGCTCAAGCCAACATTTCAAATTGGTAATTTTCATCATTTTTCTTACATGGGGACCGGTATTTGATTGTAGCTTTTCCTTTTTTTCTATAATTTTTTTCTTACAACTGGAATTGATATGAACTTAAAATATTTTGTCTATTCTATTTTCACAGCTAAGGTAATTTTTTGCTTTCACTATCAATTTTGATACAGTAGTATTTAATAGTAATTGATACCCGATGATTCCAGACTTAGGGTGCGTTTGAAAAATTGAAGTTTGAAAACTGAAAGTCCAAAATCTGAATCCATTAACTTATTAAATTGTTAAGTACTAAATTTGATACATTTGAGTATATATCACATTAAGTGATAAGTGAATAGGTTATCATTTATTTTTTAAAGTAAATTTTGCCCAAGAAATTCAGTGTTACTTAATTAATTCAGATGTTCAAGTTTTAGTTATCAAGCACGTCTAAACATGTTAAAATCTAAACCCATTAACTTTAAGCGCTGAATTGGGTTATCAAATAAAGCCTTAAACACAGTTGCTCGAACCTTTACTTGAATATTGAGTTTTTTATTACCAAATTTATTGTGCTGTTTTTCTTTCATTCTGTCTTCTAATGCTTAACATTAATGCTTGCAAATGACAAAACCTCTAGGTATATTCATTGTTTTGGGTTGTTGTATGCTTTCATTGTTATTTGATTATAGGATGCTTACCGTTGTGTGTAGCATTTACACTAAAGGTATAGAAAAATCCATCATTTTCTTTACCACAACAAGTTACTATGTAGAAGAAAGGCAAACCAGCAGGGCAATTAGAAGTATGACAGTGGAATTGAGACATGAACTTGTAGAAAAGGTACTCTTACTTCTCAGTCAATTTCAGCTCTTGGGAATTTGTTCTTCAGTATCATAAAACTGTTGTACATGAATGTGTCATGGCAAAAATTTTATGAAAAATTAACAGAATATATCTCATAAATTCATAATAAGTATTGCTGGATGCAATATAGAAAACATCATATTTTTATTTGGATTTATATTTGTCAAAGATTGAACATTATGAGATTTCTATTTTATGAATTTTGTGAGTTTGAATGAATTTAGTGAATTGGATATGGATTTGGATCTTTAGATTCTTGGTTATATTTTGTAAATTTGATTTGTAGGAAAAATGAATGTGTGTGTGTGTGTGTGGCGTATTTCTGACATCATCCAGTTTGACCATGGGTTGAATCCATTGACCCCTAACCCTTGAACTCAATCGAGTCGATACCTAGCCCGAGTCTGAAATTATAGACAAAAACCATGCCTCCAGATGGCTAATAATTTCTACAAGAATAGGCATAACAGCAAAAGCATCGGAACTATGAACATATTGTGGATGCCTACGGTAAAATCGCAGTTACATTTGGGTTTGTATTTCATACTCCTCTTTCATATGCTCCATCTACTGAATTCTCAATTTCTTATCACGCTACATACAAAGAGGGGAATACTGAACAAATAATGTCTTGCTAATTGATTGCTAACTTTCAGAAGAAATGAAATGAAAGCATATTCAAACTGCCACCAAATGCAAGACCAGTAATCAATTAGTTTTGATGAGATTACTTGTCCTTTGGTGGAAGGAAGAATAAAATTCGAAATCTGATGAGTTCCAGTTAGTGATACCCTATTGCTCGTTTCCTTCAGACTGTGTGACAGGAGATCTAAGGAATTCACAAAGTGAAACATTTTGAAGATGCTGGAAACACTATATGTTTGTGCTTGTTTATTAGCATGTACATTTGTAAGTATATAGATTACAGAACACATGACAAGTTATAACATTGAACCATTCATTCTGTGTGTACGTAACAATTCTTTGCAGCTGGTTTATTTGTCTTAGTTACAGTTTATATTCACCTTTCACACCTTGCAAAACTTCTTAATCAAGATGAAGCAATCACTTGGTGCATAGAGTTCAGGTACTAGCAATCTTGAGAATTTACAACCCAGAGAAACTTTTAATGGTCAAAATCCAACATATATAACAACTGCAAGGAGTTGGTGAACATACCAGTATTCCATTTACAAACCGCACGCTGAGAGTTTGTACAAGAGCATAACCAGCAAGATCCAATTCACTAATGTGTCCGACAAATGATTGTGTCACCACTATGCACCCAAATGAAGACACTCGTGCGAGAATACCGGGCAATGCAACCTTCCATATCTTCTTGGATTCATCAGCAATCCGTCCTTTCAAATTAACAACCTCTTCTTTTCCTGAGCTAAGCAGCCTCTCTTGTAGCCCATTGTCCATGGCTCTGTAAGCAAGATGGTATTAAAGAAGCAAATTAATCATCTTGTACTATTGATGACAAAGATCTAAGTTCGGACATATAATTCACAGTTTTCACTCGCAATGGAAACTTGATTGTGCACCCACGATCATAACAGTTTGGAACTTAAGAAGCAAGTATATAATGATTTGACTAGTCATTGTCAACAAATACTAATTAGAAGATTTCCAAGAAATGGTACCACATTATCAGCTAACCAAGTTTGGCTACCTTGTCTGTAATTTCACCAATCTAAGACACCCCGTCAATCATCTTCTTTCCGGTCTAAATACCATTATCAAAAAAACATATTTCTGAGTTGTTTTCAGATGTTGCATTCAAGTATTTTAAACCACTAACAGCACCAAAATTGCTATGCAGCCTCCAAACTGAAGTATGTAAAGGCTGCTACTCCTTTTTGAATAGGCTAAACTGGAAGCATAAAATTCTGATAGAAAGATCTAATACAGCATATTTTTAGAGGGATGCACGTGCTAGAAATATGAACTCTTTGAGTAGTAGATAAATAGATTCCTGGCAATTATGAAACATTTATCTCCGAAACAATTTGGAAGCACAAAAAATTGAAAGGAATGGCTAGCAAAAAATGATTCCTATCTAGTCACTGGATAATGTCTTTTTAAGAAAAGTAAAAAGGGAAACGCAAAAGAGAACTCCAAGCTAACCACCATAAAAAGTTGCTGCGGATGGAAAAGAAGAAAAATATATTGAAAAAGCACAATGACAAAAGTGTGTGTTAGTATTGCTTACACATTCCTTTAATTATCAAAATCTATTTAAAAAACCTTACATACTTAGATTCAATATTTCACTTTTACCTTTTTCTTTTTTTCTTCTTTTTTTAAGGCTTAAATATAGACCATTGCATATAATATTTAATTATCATCAGTTTATTATAAGAAATTGAAAATTATAATATTTAGTAAACTTACATAATTTCTTTTTTACCAACAATTGATGCATTTATAACATTTAATTAACAATTATGCATACTAAGAAATTATTAATTAGAAATAAAATACTTAATATTTTTAGTAAAATATATTCATTTCATTATTGTCCAAATTCGTATATAGTAATAGGAAAGAAGGATGAGGAAAACAAATCTAAAAATTAAAAAATTTTAAAAAAAAGTGCATTGGGTCTTAATCATTGAGCGTAATTTGTATGTTTTGCCAATACAAGGAATAATTTGCTGCTAACACTTAATTAGAAAAGACAAATTGTAATTAAACTTTAAAAAATTAGAAATATAAATAGTATTGGCAAACTTTGAGTCTTATATTCGCTTTGCTTAAGATGTTATTTACCTCTACCATAATCTGCTTCTAAAAAAAATTACCTGTACCTTAGTCAAATTAGCCATGGGATAGCATCATTAACGATTTACAAGTATGATTAAGGAATAAAGTTTTCTCAGCTCAGAACCACTTTTGATTTTTTGCCATCCATGCTATATTTTTAGTAGAAATAATAACGAAGATTTAAAAAATAAAACAAAGGTGCACCTAAACTGCCCAAAGGCAGAGGAATATAGATGGGCCCAGCAAATTTATTGCCTAACAGCAAATTTATTGCCTAACGATGGTCTATGCTAGAATGAATAGACTCTGGCCCAGAGCAGTTTCAATCATCATTCAGGAAAATTCAAAAGTACTAATGATTACGTCTCCAGACAGCAAAAGGATGAGATAATTCATAACCAAATGCCCGATGCAAAATGTTCAAAGAAAAGAAATTCTTTCAAAAAATGAAGATGCTATGAACTAAAAAAATTTTAAATCATTTCAGAATAATTATTTGACAGGTCTAATAATTATTCTAAAATCGATAAAAGAGTTCGAACATACAAGAATTAATAGAAGAGCTCGAACTTTTCTATTAATCCTGTACTAATTATTAAACATGTCAAGTAATTATTCTTCACCAATATAAAATTTCCCGACGGACCAAGAGACTTGTGCCCTTCTACATAATATAATAATATAGTGGCTGTCCATTCCCATTTATTGGATAGACAGGTCACGTTACATCTAGCCAACTGTCACCCAAGCTTTTAACCCAACCCCTTTATTTAGGATTCTAGCTGGATATGCACATTTTTCTGGGTGGTTAGGTAAGTGAATTATGTGGAATGTCCAAACAGAATATGGGAATAGTATAAAAGCTCAACTGAGCCATCTGAACATTGAGCAGCAAATTCCTTCTGTTTATTTATTTAGACATTGTTTTCAAAAAGGGATTAAAAACTCAATAGGTCCCACGATGTGAATGAGCACGTGGAGAACTGATGCCATTCTTATAATTGTTCATATTTTGTATCAAATTGTTGATTAAGGTATAGTATTGTGTGCAAACAATAAAAATGTACGGTTATTAGTAAAGATCATTGCAATTGAAATTGGTTTTATAGCTAAATTATGCAAATGGGTATTTTTGGATAGCTACATATAGTTATGCGTAGTTACTGACATAACTTAAAAATTCTAATAAAAATGTACCCAAATAGGTTTCGAATAAAAATTAAAAAGAATAAATTTTTTTTTTGAAAATGATAGAATTATTTTACCCCTTATTATGAAAGTTAAAAAGGTAGTTCAAGAAATATACAATTTAACAACATAAACTTCCTTAGACTTTATATATAAAGAAAAATATGGATATAGACATACCGATATTTTAGGTTGTTTTCTTCGATGTTTTTTAGTACAACATTTACAATCTGAGAAAAATGAGAAAATAGAAATTAAGCAATCATGAGACTTGAAAATATCTTCCAAGTATAAATTTGATTCAAGAAAGCAATTAATATTGTAGGACGAACAAAAAAGTAAGACAATTATTACAACTTATCACAAAGCAAAAATTAGCACATCAAATCAAATGGAAAAGGGCTAGAATAAAAGCGGAATCAAATGGAAAAGGGCTAGAATATCAACATTTATAGTGGACAAAATAATTGAACCCAGTAAAAATAATTTATGAAGTGAAAAAAAAAAAGAAAAAGAAAATGGCACGATTAAATTTGCCAATGCCTGCAGGACTGTTAGAATTCATCTACCTAACTTCAGTGGTAACACAAAAGAATAAGCCAACCAAACTTTGATCGCTAACGTCCAAGATGCCAATGTTGAACTACATTTCTGGATTCATGAAGGCCACGTCTCTTTCATTAATGCACGTGAGACACGACCATAAATCTACACAATACAAAATTGCTAGTTGGCAAGAAATGATTACTGAACCACTGAACTTTGTCTCAGTAAGTAACCACAATCCTTCTCTAACTGTAGATCAAGACTTCGAACCCCATTTACAATAAAATAAAATAAATTTAAATAAAATGTCAAAGCACCTTTTGATCTAGTAGACCTTATACAGCCTAAAGATGGATTCTTTTATACTAAAGATAGATTAGGTTATGCAGGGAAAAAAATGGTATAATATTGCTACCGTCAATTTAACTCATAACAAGCCAAATCAATTCGGTCGATACAATTGTCCCTTCTGAAAAAGTGCGAAACCTACACGTAATTGATGAAGCAATGCATACGTCCATTATAGGAAACTTCTGTCAGCAAATTTGAGGACCTGGTTCCTCTTACGGCTGGCAAAGAAAAACCGCAGAGGAATTGCATTGGGCTATGGACGGTTGGAATTCGGGTCGTAACAATTTTGCTCGATCTCAACCACTCATTTGAAAATAAATAGATTTTCAATAAACGATTGAGATTGAACCAGATAAAATTATGATTTATCAACATTTTCATTCATTTGTCGTGAAAGATTCCGTGGTACAAAAAATCAAAAATGACAGCTCCTTTAAACTTTTCTTGACTTCCTACTTTTCCAACTTTTAACTTGTACAAAATTTTGTTTTTCTTCCTCAAATTCTTTTATTGTAATTAAAAAAGCACACAAAAGAATATTAAAAAGCCAAAATTTGTATGAGTCCATTTTCAGGTGAATTGAAATTTAATTTTATAAAATTTCGGAGGATACAAATTTAATTATCAGCTTTTTCAAGAAACTCAGATGATTTCTTCCCGGTCATCCTCTAAGACCAGTAAAAAGGCCCAATAAAGCAGAAAAGAGAAAGAAACATAAAATCAAAGAGCTTTTGTTGAAGCCAGAAGTAGATAAAGAAATGTTATCCAAGAAACATGCAAAGAAAACTCAAAAAAGGGAAAAAAAAAAAAAAAAAAAGGGGTATGCGCAGGCTCTAAACACAGCAAAATGTTGGAATAAACGCCATCAGAGAAAAGAAAGAGAGAAACTTACTTGAGTCTTTGTAGTGGTATCTACTATCCACTTGATCAGCTGCTTCAACAACCCCTAAAGCTGCTGCTTGGGAGAAGAAGAAGAAGAAGCAGAGGAAGAAGGAGAGAGTTGGGAGACTCTAACTCAGTCCAAAAGAGGTAGTAGTAATACTGAATATGTAGAAACTAGTACAAGAAATAGACGAGAAGCAGGACAGGTGGTTTTGGTGGTAATAGGGCAGCTGGTGGCACGTTTTGTACGGGTTTCGCACGGACAGGTGGAAGCTTACTGTCAACAACTACCATGGGGAGGGACGGACTGACCGACCGCGAAGACCAAAATACAGCCACCAAAGGTAGGTGACAAAAAGGGGAAAAAAAAAGGTAAGTGAAATTGAGCAAGATACAAAGGTTAATTAGATTTACCTCCCCCGATGTTTAATCAAACTACCGGGTGAGACGCACCCAATATGTGTGCAACTATCGGACGAGTAGCGTTATTTTTCGTGGGAAGGTAGTAAAAAAAATAGCTCAGCTGTTTTAAAAGTGGTAGTTTTTAAACTAGGAAAGTGATAATTAATTCAAAAGAAGCAGAGTGGTAATAGACAGGTGGATAGTTAAAAGGGATAATTTCAGAAACCTTCTTTGAGTTTTTGAATATTTCACTGGTTTCTCTTCAAATTTTAAAAATTATACTAATTACTTTTGAAATTAATTATCTTATAACATTTAGATTCAACTAGTAATTAAAAAGTAATATTAAGAAAGAGAAAATAATATGATTTCATCATTGCCCCTCATCTACTACATTATTTAGTTAATTTAATACCAACACACACATTAAAGAAAAACACTAAATTTGTGGTTTATCGTTAGGGATCAAATCACATATAATCTCAAAAAATAATATATCATTCTATATTTTTTACTTAATGTAAGATCCAAATTATTTTTTTTAGTTATAAATCCATTGTCAAACATGATCAACAACAAATAATAATAAAAATTTGCAATTGAAACATTACAAAGAGTGAACTTTAACATCATAAATATCTTTGTCAACATATTAAGATTAGTTGTTGAAAATTTTTATGATC
Organism: Coffea arabica; assembly: GCF_036785885.1. Classification (NCBI taxonomy): domain Eukaryota; kingdom Viridiplantae; phylum Streptophyta; class Magnoliopsida; order Gentianales; family Rubiaceae; genus Coffea; species Coffea arabica. Next base: position 34,031,566 of record NC_092321.1, read on the forward strand.
TTAAAGTTTGCCTTTGTAATGTTTTGGTTTCAGATTTTTTTGATTATTTGTTACTGGTCATGTTTGACAATAGGTATGTAATTGAAAAGTGTAATTTGAATCTTAATATTAAGGAAAATGTATAGAATGATATACTATTTTTTGATGTTATATGTGATTTGATCTCTAATAATAAACAGCAAATTCTAGCCTTTTTCTTAATGTGTACGCTGATATTAGATTAAATAAATAATACAGTAAATGAGGGACGATAGTGGAATCATATTATCTTATCTCTCCTAATATCACTTTTTAATTGTTAGTTAGATCTAGATGTTATAAGATAATAAACCTTGAAGGGGGTTAATGTAATTTTTAAAATATAAAGGGTGGCTAGTGAAATAGCTAGAAACCTCAAGAGAGGTTTCTGAAATTATCCCTAGTTAAAATGATGCAATTGTCTTTAGAGCCTGACAATTGGGGTAGGAAGGTGTAGAGAAGGATGAGATGTTAAAAAAATGATGTAATTGATTTTAGAAATAAGTAATAATGGTAGATTAGATGATACACAAAATGACACAATTTGTTTACATCGAACCCTTCCTTCCTGCCTTATATAGAATAAGATTATTAAATATACTTTTGTGGTTTAAGTAAGGGTGTGCTTGGATAGGAAGATTATTTAAAATAATTACTATTGTACTTTTTGTAATATGATGCATGTGAGATAAAATATGATAAAAAATGTGTATTAGAAAATGTATTTGCGGTGCAAGCAAATAATTTTTTGACAAATAATCCTTATACAAACACACCCTAAATTAAGTACATCTACCCTTGATGGTAGCCATGATGGAAGCCATGAAATGACAAAAATGCAATTTTCCGTAGAGGGTTTTTTAACTGACAAATAGGATTCCGAAGCTTGAAAAATAAACAATCTAGTCTTTGAGTTGCTAATTGTTTATAAAAGCCATCCATTAAAATTCATCCAGAAAATCTTGAACAAAATTTAAATGAAAACAGTCAACTGGTAACACCGTTAGAAAACGAAAAACAACACGAAATGGCAACAAAAAAAAACAAGTAAAACTCTCCCTCTCATCTATATTTCTTTGCTTTTGCCTTATTTCAACTCTGCATACTTTCTCAACCGACATTTTCAGTAAAAGAATCAACCATTATATAAAGATTTAGAATTGAATATAGAACAAGAAAATTTAGCTAGATTATGCGTAACAATAGGACTTGGTATTTTGATTCAAAGATGGTCTCTTTTGAAATTTGAATTTTTATGTTAATTTGAACATTTTATTAAAAATTTTTGTAGACATAAGTTCGACTTGATGTAGAGAAGGTCTATTTGATAATTGTCTGAGTATTCAAAACGTAAGACTGTAGTAAGACGCTCCATCCTTTGATTTACTTTATTTAATAAAAGTTGGGTTGGCACCCCAACCTCTTGTCAGGCTTGCTAATCCTTACTATACTATACTAAAAGCGTCAGTTGGAGTTGCTACAGTGCTCATGGACCGGTTATCCGGTAATTTTGAGCAACTTCGGTGGCTTTTTCATAGGCAGATAGACTGGTTATGCTGTAAATTTCGACAATTCCAATGGCATTTCATAAGAATTTGTTTGGGCTTGCCCTCTTGCCCCAGAGAGACGCTAGAATTCTTTACCCTTTCCGTGGCATTTTTATATATGTGCCATATATAAAGCTTGATGCCCTTTGGTGTTATATTGTTAGTTCTTTCTTCTTCTTTTTATTTTTTTTGCCTTTGTTATAAAGGATAAAATGGATTTATTATCTAACAAAATAATAAAACAACAATTTTACTATAACTTCGAATCTTCCCATATTTTTATGTTCAATTTCTCCATGTTTATCTACTATATTTGACACACATTTCTTCAATTTTTCTTTATTAACATTACCCAAATTAAGTCCATTCACTTGTTCCCCTATAATACTTCACTTTTATAAGAGAATTATTATTACAAATATTTTTATTCTAATTAGTTATACACACATCTGAGTGTGCCTTAATCACTATTATGTATAACGAGAAAATAATTATTGAACATGTTTGAACTAATTCTTGATAAGAAATTTCAGAAAAGTAATGTACTATCCAACCTTTAGCTTTAGATACTTTTATTCGTATTTTCTTCATTCAGAGTTTTAATTTTTGTTTATATTCTTAATTAGGCTTGCTATAAAAATTGAAACCTAGAAATTGGAACATTCGATTTGTTTTCTTAGGGTTTGGGTATATGTATGGTGGAAGTTGGACCAGTTTTGAGTGCTTCAACTTTTAGATATAATATGGCATATCCATTATTATCCTCTTTAATTCTCTTCGTGTAAGGCATTAATAGTGCAATATCATGCAAGCAAATTTTTCTTGCTGCAATAGACCGATGAAACTTGGCATCTTTGTGTTTGATTCACGTTGAAAGCAGCATCTTACATTTCCACTGTTTTGCATATGTAGCTTTACGAAATATTCTTTAATTATCTTACATTTCAACCAAGAGTTTCATAATATACAGTATACACTGAGTTTATTTGGATAGGAGTTTATTTGGATGATTTATTTGAGATAATTACTATAGCATATTTTATGATGTTATATATATGAGATAAAAAGGTGTTTGGAATTTGTGAAGCAAATTATTTTTTCAAATCATTTCAATCCAAACATACTCACTATCATTTTTGGATACATGTCATATATACAAAAGTTGATATTAGAATTCAAATTTGGATTAAATAATATGCATTAAAATGTGAAAATGTATACTACCAATATAAACAAGAGGGTCCTCCTGTTTTGGAAAAAAAAATTTAAAAAAAATATGAAGGAATCCCGTGGCCATGTAAACATTTTTTCTTTTTTTTTTGGCAAAAGGATAAACTTTCTTCATAAAAAAATATGCAATTTAAGAAATGGATTTTAGTTTTTAAACTTTTACAGTAGTCCCAATTTTTCTTTCAAGCATGAAAAAATGATTCTATAAATACATATTTTCGGATTTTAAACACGAGTTTGTTACTAAAAATATGAAAGTATCCCGTGGCTGCGTAAACCTTTTTTTTTTTTTTTTGCAAAAGGATAAACTTTCTTCATAAAAAAAATATGCAATTTAAGAAATGGATTATAATTTTTAAACTTTTACAGTAGTTCCAATTTTTCTTTCGAGCATGAAAAAACGATTCTATAAATATATATTTTTGGATTTTAAACACGAGTTTGTTACCCCATTTGTAAAATAGATCCACCGCCTAAATTATGGGCAACTTCAGTGGCTTTTGCATTCGTGCTTCAGTTGTGTGCTTGGTCAACTTTGGTGGCTTTTGTGTTTGTGCTTCAGAGTTCAGACGTGTATTTGTATCTTCATCGTATAGTTGTAGTTGCTTGAGCTCCCCTGGTGAGTGGGCGGTGGGTAGTGTCCGAAGCGGTCTGTGGGAGCCGCACAAAGCTGTATTGCCTATGTAATCTTGAGAGAAAGCCATCTGAAAAGCAATATATTGGATGTATTTCTTTCTCCAATTGAAGACCTGGATTTGGCGGTTTTACAAGGTAAAGTTTTCGCACTCTCACCTAGCTGATCTTGTTTAAACTTATTTCATTCTTGATTAGATACAAATAGTGTGTGCATAATTTTAAAAGTGATCAGCGTCACCATATTTATGATATTTGTATGTACTTGTACATTTTAAATGAATGCATCATTTATTTATAGTATCAAGAATTCGCAAAGATCTTAAGCCAAAGACTGACTATCTAAGAGAAAATTACAAATCAAATGAGTAAATGAGTAACAGCAATATTCAATTTACCTAAAGTCAAATTCTCCACATTTATTAACACCTATCATGTATTAAATATATAACCATTTTACATTAATCCACTTGCCTTCATTTGATCTTGATTAACATAGACTCAGGGCATCCTCACGCCTTGCGTGAGGCTGAAAAAACTAGTTAAAAAAAAAACGTAAGATTGTGATTCAGACAAACCACAAAATTTATTTTCTAATTTTTATAAACTTCAAAGGTGATAAATGTAATTGACTTAAACTGCAAAAGAGTACTACGGGGGTTTAAAACATGCTAGTGGGTTGGGCACACATTATGTGTGTGCTTATTTTAGAAAAAAGAAAATAATAAAAAAGATATCGAATAAAAAATTAGTTAGAAGGATTTTTGGGAGGTGATGCAATGTTCATTAGTGGAGTAATTAATTAGTTAATCGAGAAGTGTAATGATAATTATGTAGCGGTAGTTATGTAAGAGTGTGCGTTTTTTCAAATACGACGTGAATAGATAATCATAAATATTGAAAGAATATTTTTGGAAGGATAAATATTAACACTTTTTGTTATACATCAAACCCTACTCATGCTTTATTATATAGTAAGATAGTAAGATATTACGCTTACTTAAGCCAACTTTTGTGGCAATAGGTTGACGTGAGAAGCCTATTTGTTGGCATTCGAGGGGTTTAGTGCAATTTTGTTAAACCATTGGCTAGTTTTGTAATATGGTCAAATCTTAAGAAAGATAAGTGTACTTAACTGGAAATTAAATCAGTGCGTCCTACTAATTTTGTGTACAGTCTGACGATTGAATGGAAATAATGGTTCTAATATTTTGTCCTATGACATTAAAAAAAATGTTATTGGAAAATGAAACAATACAAATAATAAATGCTTGAAAGCTTTTTATAGAAGGACTAAAAAGTGGTTGCTTTTTTTTCGGTTATATCCTTCCATAGTTAGTTATCAATTGTCGGTTTGTAAGACTAAATCGGAATATCCCTTAAAAAAATAGCCTAAAGTAGGATATATTTCTCAATTTGAAGTATCAACTTGGAATGAGATCTTAAATTTTGAAGTATCAAGTAGGAAGAGTTTTTTAGTTTGATGAACCAATTTATAATTTGGCTATCCAACCATTTTAATTTGATGGTACACAATTTACTTTTTAAAGAAGTAATAGTAATTTTTTCACAATGAAATATATTTTCTTCTAGAAGAATAAAACAGATAGGAGTATAATTTTGCAAGAGACTTTGTGAGTAGAATAAAATATTTATTTTCAAAGTGTGGATAATGTTTCACTTCAGATATGTTTTGTAAATTAAAGCTCAAAATAGGAACAAGGGTCAATTACAATTTATCCTCTGAAGTATACCTTAATTCTCACTTTACCTCCCTAACCTTTATTTTGTGTCACTTAACCTTCTAAGTGGCAAAAATATCCCTCTACTATGTTGATTTTTTTCCTTTGTAGGTATTTCTTTTCTTTTTTTATTCCAAATTATTTTTTTAAAACTTTTATTTTTAAGTAAATAAAAATTTTTTCTAAGAAAAAATTTATGATGTACATTGGCTAATTTATAAAATTGAAGAAACTATGTATATTTTTTATAAATCAATTTAATCTATTCTCCACTTTAAGGAATTAAAAAAAATTGTATTCTATTGTCTTATAACTAGACAATTCAAAGTCAATTACTCATTTTCACAATCGCATATTTACATGTCAAATGTTGGACTCTCTTGTTGTTGCTTTTCCTCTAATGAATTATTGCTTATTAGGATCTTTTCTTTGTCCTTTTTTTTTGAAACTACTCAATTTCTAGGGTATTCCTTAATATATGGACTAATTTCATATGAAACATTACCACTACCAATTAGAGTGGTCGAAATCAATCCATAGGTAAAAATTCAATGTTTAAAAGGAGTAGAAAATTTGAAATAAAACTTAGTATAATATATGGGCATTTTTGTCTCTTATGGGATTAAGTAATAAATATAAAGATTAAAATAAAAATCAAGGTATACTCTGGGGTAATTAACCCTAGAAACAATTTAAACACGCAGCACAGATTTAGCCTTGTGCCGAATCCTTTAGCTTAGAAGTCCTTTTCATGACTCGTAAAACGCTAGTTTTAGTGATTGCACAATCTAATTACAGTCAATAAATTAAATCACGTGATTTGCCTGGTTTGTTAACTGTAGCTCCTACTGCAAGCTATGAAGGTCCTTATCGATAAGTTTCTTCCCTTGTGGTTTAGAAAACGACGCATACCCATAAGTTGTTGTTCCTTTTATTTCTTTGAGGAGCAACTTGTTTCTTCTTAAACACCGAAAAAAAAAAAAAAGTACAAGCAAAAAAAATTATTTTGAGGTTGTGTGACACAGCAGCTTCCTTCTTTGAAGATGAGGAGAAGGAAAATCAAATTGAAAACAGAGTTAATGACAAAAGGCAAAGCATATGCACGTATAATTTTGAGATAATATTAGAAACCTCCTTGAGCTTTCTTACAATATAACTCAGTACCCTTAAACTTTTAAAAATATCAGTGACCTCCCCTATTTTTAAGTTCTTGTAACATTTTAAACCCAATTTAAAATGTATGAGTAAATACTCATTTTGAAGGAGGGAAGATAATTCTTTCCATGCTCTCTCTTTGTTGTCCTACTATTTCGCAAAATTGTAAGCATATTCATCAAAGACAAAAAGTCTGAAGGTGTAACTCTAAAGAGACAAAATACGGCAACAGTAATCATAAGCACTATATTTATTTAAAGTACAAACAAACAATTAAAACTTTACTAAAGATGTTTTCAATCTGCAAAAGAAATTTTTTCCTCTAGGATTCATTTAGTTGGTAGTTTAATGGCGCACAATAAAGAATGGACCCAGTATTATTTTGTTTTTAAGATGGGGTAAGTTAAAAGTGGTGAGTTACAACAGAGGGTAGATGTAGAAGTGCTGGAACTCAGAGGGTAAGTGGTGAGTTAAAACTTCAATATTGGACCCAACTTTATTTTTATTGTGTATCCTTAGGGCACCAGATAGGAAAAAAAATTAAAAATTAATGTAAAGGTATTTTGGATGAATTTAGGAGTTTCGTAAATTATTTAAAAATCTTAAAACTTTTGTTCTCCAGATAGACGGCTTGAGTAGCACAAAAAGACAAAGTGCTTAAAATTATAATATCCATAAAAATTAGAGGTGTTTTCAAGGATGTATTTGAAAAACAACACTGTAGTATTGTATTTTGAAAACTTTTTACTTTAGATGGGTCCGTATATATTAAATATCTTTGAAAATGTATTTTAGGATTTTATTTAAATTTAAAATTTTATTAGGGTATTGTTAAAATTTTATTTATTTTTCACCACTATCCACCATTGTCCCTCCCTGCCTCCCTCCTTCTCTCTCCTTTCTCTTCCTCTTCCTCTCCTCCACTTCTTCCTTCTCCTCCCTCTCTAGGCATAGAGAGGAGAAGGGTGTTGCAGGGGAAGGGAGAGGAAAAAACAATGTTTTAAAACCCGGACCGTCAATTGAACTGGTGAGGTGAAAGGGTCGAGGTTCAACCGGTCGGACCGGTTCAACCTCGGTTCAATGAATTTTTTTAAAAATAATTTATATAAATATATATATGCACAAAATAAGACATGCAATGGACTAATTTAAAACTTTATATGATGAAAAGTTCACTATTTTTGAATAATTTGGATTTTCAAAAATAAATTTTTTAAATTATAAGTTAAAACAAATAAATTTCATCTCAATTTCAATTATATCTACCAAAAAAAATCTTAAATCCAACCCAAAAATATCACAATATTTTGAAATTATACAAAATTCACGTCTATGAGAATTTGACATTGTGAACTTAAATTTTAATTTACGTATTTGAGATTTAAAGATTGTAATTTAAAAAAGAAAGTTTTGAGTTCGAAAGAAGTTAAGAGAATTGAAAATAGAAATGCAAACTTGATAAGAAACAAAAAATGAGATAAAAGTGAGTGGTTGTGGCATTAAATAATTTGGGTTAAGGAACAATAATTCTTTTTTAACTTTTTCCAATTTAATGGACAAAAATAAAATTAAAAGATAGAAGAAAACATCAATAAATTAAAACTAATGAGGTTTGATTAAAAATGGAGTGACAAAAGAAAAGATGAGAGAGAAAGAAAGAGTTGAAGATTAAAAAGAAAAAGTCATGAGAGGATGAGATTTTGTAAGAAAAATGGAAAAATGAAATATAGATGTTTGTTTTATATAAATAAGTTATCAAAAAAAGCAAATAAAATGTGATGGTGCAATGGTTACTACATTGGTCTTCTATTGCAACGGTCTTGAGTTCGAATCTTGATAGAAGCATTTTGCAAAAAGTTAAAAAAAAAAAAGAAACTCAAAAACCGGTTCAATACGGTTCACCGGTTTTTCACGGTTTTGACCGGTTCTTTAGCAAAGTCAACCAAAGCATAGAACTGGACTGGTGCCATGGCCGGTTCGCGGTTCAACCGGTCGAACCAACCGGTCCGGTCCGGTTTTCATAACATTGGGAACAAAGACTAGAGGAGTGAGGAGGGGGGAGGAAGAAGGAATGAGGAGGATGAAAAGAAGGAGAAGAAATAAAGAAGGGAGAGGGGCGGTGTTGGCAATGGAGGAGGAAGAAAGGGAAGGGTGTGGCGGTATTGTATTCTGGAAACAATATGTTGAGGCCTACTACACCGGATTATATTCCATGGGGGTACAAATCATCTTAAAGAGAGTGACTTATTATGCGCCTCAACCTATGCCAAATATACTTTAACGGTACAAATTCTTTGTATTTTTTCATGCAATATTGAGTTAAAGAGAATCTTGTTTGTTCTTTTAATTAAATATAATTTAATTTGGGAAATTGTTCGAGTTAATGTATATATTTTGACATAAAATCAACCATATATATTTGTTTGTTATCAAAATTAAAGGACCACGAGAAAAGCGCAATTTTGGAAGAATATTATATTCTCTCTCTCAAAATGAATATTTTAATTATGCATTATGAAATAAGTTTAGAATGTTACAAAAAGCTAAATCTAGGGAAGGCTAGTGATATTTTTGAAAATTCAAGAATGTTAAGTGATATTGTCTCAATATTCTCGTTTTTGTATATTTGACTCCATGAGCAAGTTGGTAAAATACCAATTAAAAGCCCATTTATACCCGTTGCACATTTTTTATCTGACATTATGACTGAAGGTGCATGAAGTTTAATCAAAGATATGCCATAAAATGTCAATTTTCTCAGTGTGTTTAATTTAAAGGGACAAAGTGGGTGGATGTGCAAACCAAAGTTGTAATATGTCCATACTTGAAATCTCAGGGAGCAAAGTGAAATTTGAAAAGAATTTACGGGATGCAAAGTGGAATTAATAAGTTCATATTTTGGAATTGTGATTTGTCATTTATGTGATGGCTCTAGAATTTGTCTACCCATGACATAAGATTAAAGAACATATTCAATAATATTTCTTTCATTGCTCTGTTCTAACCATTAGCTCATTGCTCATTAGTGGGCTCAAGTGCTAGACCTGAGACAGAACTGGCTTGAGTTATCATAGCAGAAGTCGAAACAGCAAAAATGGTCAACATAAACTATGAAAAAGAATTGATAAAAAATATCAATCTGTGGTATTTTCTTTCGGCAAACAAATTTTCAGGGGCGTGAAACGCCAGACAATATTCTCTTAGCACAAGGACTTGTTCAATCAATTGACAAGGTACCACAACAATTTATTTTGAAATTGGATATGATGAAGGCTTTTGATCGTGCACCATCGTGGTCTTGCGTCTCATTGCTACTTAAAAATATTGGATTTCATCCCAGAGTTGTGGCTTTAATTACTCGATTCACAATACTTGTTGGTTCTAGACTCAAATAATCATATAAGTAATAGTAATTTCTTTGATAAAATTTAACAAAGAAATTAACAAAAATCTCATGCCTCAATATTGCATTAATAAATACAAATAATTTGTACCATCAAAAGTTAATTTGGCATGAGTTAACGCGCGGACTAGATCTTAGAATTATTGAAAGAGAGTACACGAATAACTTCTGATTTTCAATCCAACCACCTTAAATCTGATAGCTGCTATAAAGTTCGGTAGGGTTGAAGCGTAGAACGCTCTATTGAAGACGATATGCGCCCCTATGATATTTGTTTAACCGATGCAGAAGGTCTAGCATGCCTACCGCCTTCAGCATACAACAGCCGACTCTATAGTTGTTGCTTCCCTTTGATCTGCACGACCAAGAGAAGCAGAAGCTTTCCAATATCTTACTTTGTCCAAAGTAAACAGAATGAGGGAGAAAGAAATGAGTGTGAGAAAAATAGTATTTAGAATGATCTTTTGTTGAGGGAAGTGTGTTTATAATTTTCCAAAGAATTTCACTATTTATAGGTTACAAAAACCTTTAGAAAAAGGGTTGAAAGTCCAATGTATAACAATTTTTCCATATTAAATTGTAGTTAATTGATAGAATTTGTAACCTAAAAATTGATTCACATTTGAATGGTTTATAAAGACTCAATAATTCTTCATTTGACCAAATAATTCATTTGTAACTCTTATTCAAATAATTGTATAATAACTCCATTCAAAATGCATTGTAACTCCCAACATTATAATTCCCATAACTTCCAAATAAATTATTATAATTCCTTGTAAAGATTTGGTCAAGGCAAAAAATTAAGATTTTATTAAAATACACCAACAATACTTAAGCCACATCACAGTTCACACGAGCTTTTCTTTCCAAGAAGTCTATTGAAAAAAATGTCTCCATTGTTACGTGGAGATTTATCGGCTTTCATATGGTTTCCAAATGTCCGTTTTGTGATAGCATTAATCATGCTTTTGCTCTTTGTTACAGGTTGCAAGATGTGTGGCTGAATTTGAAAATTTTCTGGATATTCCTTCTACAAGAGGCGTTGATGCTTGTCTTAAACTTCAAAGGGGGTGGAGTTTTTCGCATCTCGTCTACTCATGAAGAAGTTGTTAAAAAATATAGCGGCTTTATCATCTTTTTATGGACATTGCACTAATATGGAGGCAGAAGCTAAAGCATTACTTGAAGGCTTCAATTGTGCGTGTCTTGGGGCTTTGCTCGATTGATTGTTGAGATGGACTCGCAGGTGCTATTATCTTCTATTGCTTCACACAAGGTTCCTTGGAGGATTCATCAGTACATAGTGCAAATAAAGGCTCCAAGTTTCTCAAAGAGAGTTTGTTTTCAGGCATGCTTACGGAGAAAGTTAACAAGGTAGCGGATCATTTGCAAAACAAGCTGTGTTGACACAAATATATATATGTGTTTCCTCTTCAAATGTTCCTTTTTGAAGTTAATGGCTTTCTTAGATTAGATAGAATGAGTATTCCTTGTATTGGCCTTGTAAAGGAGCAGTACTGCTCATTTATAATTTTCATATAATTGTACTCTTACTTAATGTGCATGTGCCCCTCCCTTAATTCTTATAAAAATGTACCCAAAAGGATTTCTAATAAAAACTAAAAGGATAATTTTTGAAAAAGATAGAACTGTTTTACCCCTTATTGTGAAAGTTAAAAAGTGGTTCAAGAAATATAAAACTTAATGCTATAAACTTCGTTACATTTTATATATATAAAGAATAATTTAGATATTGATATACCAATATTTTAGACTATTTTCTTTCTTTTTTTATGTACAACATTTACAATCTAAGAAAAATGAAAAAAAATGAAAAAAATAGAAATTAAGCATTTGAGACTTGAAACTCGGAAAATATCTTCCAAGCAGAAATTTGATTCAAGAAAGCAGTTGATATCCTAAAAGTATGGCAATTATTACAACTTATCACAAAGTAACAACAATTAGCTTATCAAATTAAATGGAAAAGGGCTAGAATATTGAAATTTACAATGGACAAAATAATTGAAACTAGGAAAATTATTTACAAAGTGGAGAAACTTAAACAAAAATGGCACGATTAATGTTGCCAATCCCCTACAGGACTGTCACAATTATTCCGAGTTTGGGGAGGGAATTGCAGCGCAACAATTCTTGGAAGGTTTATGGTCAGTAAGGGTGGCAATCAGGTCGGGTTCGGGTTGGCGGGTCGGGTTGAGGCCCAAGTATAACAACTGACCCGAACCTGACCCGCCAACCCGAAACGGGTCAGGATACCTGACACGAACCCGAAAATTTTGGGTTGGCGGGTCGACCCGAAATGACCCCGAAACTTAATTTTAATTTATTAATTTATCACTGTAATTTCTAATAAAATCAATTTCTTACAAAATTAATTACATTATCAAGTAATAAAATTTTAAATAAATAATTTCAAACCAAATGTAAAATAAATTAAACACCGTAAAAGTGTTTTATCCCAAACCAAATATAAAATAAATTAAAATAGCATAAAAGTAAAAAATAATGTAATATATTATTTGTCCAAATATGATAATTTTAACTTCACACAAGTTAAATAAATTCATTTAGGATTAAGTAATAAATGATTTAATGCCTTTGAAAAAAAAGAATGATTTAGTTTAGTTAGATCAAATAATTTTTATGTGTATTAAATTATTTTTAATTTGTAAACGGGTCATATCAGGTCACCACGGGTTGACCCAAAATCAACCTGTTTTCTTTTCGGGTTCATCTGGTTCGACCCGATTCTGACCCGAACCTCCCAAACCCATTAATTTCGTGTTAGATTCGTGTCGTGTTTTTGGGTCGTGTCAGGAATTGCCATCCCTAATGGTCAGGATTGACCAAGGAAAAAAAAATATATGGCTCAAATTATGAGCAATAAATCATTTTTTGTTATGAAACAACTAAAAGTGTGGATGTCCCTTTGTATTCTCAAGAGAATTAATTCTTGATTTATTGCTACATTATGTATAGAAGTTACAATCTATTCATGTAGTGGAAGAACTGTTTCATAGGGTTTTTCATATTCTTATAGTAATGGGTGTTTAATATGATTGATGTACCCCTTAATCTTGTAATACCTAAATATAGAGGTACATTGACACCTTTTGTGAGGACTTTTTTGCATTAGTTGGAATAAGAAAATCATTTTCCATTCCTCTACTCTTTTTCCCTAATATTTCAATTCCTATTATAGTATTTCATTTTATTAGTTTTACAACACGTTATCAGCACGAGTCTCTACTTTTGAGCAAAAGGTGAAAACGGAGGCTCTTCCTTGAACAAAAGTGAAACACAAGATTTTGCCGAAATTCTGCCCATATTTCTTCAAGTAAATTCTGAGGTAAATTTCTTACTCAAAAACTTATTTTAATTTCTTATAGCTAATCTTACAAAACAAGAGTTTGTACCTCTTGATATTTCTGGAAAAAATTATTTATCATGTGTATTAGATGTTGAAATTCATCTTGAGACAATAGGTCTTGGTAATACTATTGTTGAAAAAAATGAATTCTCAAACCAAGACCGTGCCAAAATTATGATTTTCCTTCATCATCATTTAGATGAAAGATTAAAAATAGAGTATCTTACTGTCAAAGATCCTATTGTCCTTTGGTAAGATTTGAAAGAAAAATTCGACCACTTGAAGTTGGTCGTTCTTTCAAAAACCCGATATGATTGGCTTCACTTACGGCTACAAGATTTCAAATCTGTCAACGAATATAATTCAACAATGTTCAAAATTACTTCTCAATTATCATTATGTGGTGAAAAAATCACCGATGAAGATATGTTAGAAAAGACATTTTCTACTTTTCATGTCTCCAACATGCTCCTGTAACAGCAATATCGAGAGAAGGGATTTAAAAAATATTTTGAACTTATCACATGTCTTCTCTTGATTGAACAAAATAATGAATTATTGCTGAAAAATCATGAATCCCGACCAACTGGTGGAAGTCCATTCCCTGAATCGAATGCAACTCAATTTCAAAATCTGATCGAGGTCGTAGACGTGGCTATAGAGGTGGCTGTGTAGGAGGTCGTGGACGTGAACGTAGCCTTGGACGTGATCGTAATAGATTTGTGCCCCGTGAAAATTATAACCGTGGCAAACAACAAAATATTTCCCAAAAGAGGGAAAATAACTACAATAAAAAAAATGGAGAAAAGAAAGTTTATGAAGAAAAATGTTACCGGTGTGGTATGGATGGTCATTGGTTCCGTACCTGTCGTACGGCTGAGCATCTTGTTGACCTCTATCAAACATCATTGAAAAAGAAAGACAAAGGTGTTGAGACAAATTTCATTGATCAAAAGAATGATGATAGTGATGATGCTGATATGACACACTTTGATGTAGCTGATTTTTTTGAACATCCTGAAGATGTCAACAAATACTCCATGATTATTTAGATATTTTATGATATTTTATATCTTTCATGTAATTTTCTTTCTATTTAATATTTATTTTCGCATCTTTATTAATATTTATTTTTATTTGAAATTTTCTTCCTGAAGAAGAAATGGATGCTAAATATTTGGGATTAAATAATTGTGATGATGACATTTGTCTCATTGATAGTGCTACTACGTACACCATATTGAAAAATAAAAAATATTTTTTTGTTTAAAAATAAGAGAGACAAATGTTAATACCATCAGTGATAGTGCAAAATTGATTGAGAGCTCCGGAAGAGCTACTCTATTTATTCCTGAATGGACTAAAATTGTCGTAAATAATGCACTACTCTTTTCCAAGTTTTGGAGAAATTTATTGAGTTTTTAAAAATATCCGCAAAAATGGATATCATATCGAGACAATGACTGAGACAAATGATGAATTTTTATTAATCACAAGTATCATTTCTGGGAAAAAATGTATAGTAGAAAAATTATCTTCTATTTCTTCTGACTTATATTATGCACAAATTAGTACAATTAAAATTCATCACCTAGTAGATCAGAAGTTTACTCATCCTAATGATTTTATGGTTTGACATGATCGTCTCAAACATCCCGGATCTATAATGATGAGACGAATAATTGAGAATTCACATGACCACTCATTAAAAATTAAAAGGTATTAAAAACCAATGAATTCTCTTGTGTTACTTGTTCTCAAGGGAAATTAATTATTAGACCATTGCAAGTTAAAGTTGGGACTGAATCCCCTACATTTCTAGAACGAATTCATGGTGATATATGTGGAATTTTAGATCCACCATGTGGACCATTTCGATATTTTATGGTGCTAATTGATGTATCAACTAGATGGTCACATGTATGTTTATTATCTACTCGCAACCTGGCGTTTGCGAGATTGCTTGCTCAAATAATTAAATTGCGAGTATAATTTTTAGATTATCCAATAAAGAAAATTCGTTTAGATAATGCTGGTAAATATTCGTCACATGCTTTTGACGATTATTGTATGTTCATTGGAATATCTGTTGAACATCCTGTAACTTATGTTCACACACAAAATGGTCTAACCGAATCATTTATTAAACGGTTACAATTAATTGCTAGACCATTGTTGATGAGGTCTAAACTTCCTTCATCTGCTTGGGGACATGCTATATTACATGCAACAACACTTGTGAGAATTAGACCGACAAGTTATCATACTTATTCTCCCATACAATTAACTTTTGGTTATGAACCCAATATTTCTCATTTACGAATATTTGGTTATGCGGTTTATGTTCCAATTGCACCGCCCCAACGTCGTAAATTGGGTTCCCAAAGAAGATTAGAGATATATGTCGGTTATGAATCACCTTCAATCATCAAGTATATGGAACCATTGACAGGTGATTTATTTATTGCAAGATTTGCAGATTGTCATTTTGATGAATCACATTTTCCGACATTAGGGGGAGATAAAAATTAATCGAAAAAGGAAATCACTTCAAAAATATTATTGGATTTCCATGATTCTCGTACTAAAGAATGTGAACTAGAAGTTCAAAAAATAATACATTTGGAAAAAATTGTAAATCAATTACCGAATGCATTTAATGACTCCAGAAGAGTTACTAAATCACATATTCCTATTGAAAATACTCCGATTAAAATCGATGTTCCTGAAGGATAAATTACAAGTATTAATGAGTCTAAAACACGCCTGAAACGTGGGAGACCTCTTGGTTCCAAAGATAAAAATTCTCGAAAGAAAAGAAGAGTAGATGAATTAACAATTAATAACAAAATTCAATCACCTGAAGAGGTCGCTCCTAAAGAACCAATTCTTGAAGAGAATGAAATTATAGAAAATTCAATAAATTTTATTACTTTAAGAAAAAAGTTTGAACAAAAAAGAAATAATTATTGATGGTATTTTTGCATATAATGTAGCACTTGATATTATGGCAGAGGACGAGAATCATGAGTTTAAATCGGTTGATGAATGTCGATGTAGAAATAATTGGTCAAAATGAAAAGATGCGATCCAATCTAAATTGGACTCACTGGCTAAAATAAAAGTTTTTGGACCTGTAGTCCAAATACCTAAAGGTGTAAAGTCAGTAGGATATAAATGGGTATTTGTGAGAAAAATGAAATTGTGAGGTATAAAACAAGACTTATAGCCCAAGGATTTTTACAAAGGTCTGAATTTAATTATGATGAAACGTATTCACCTGTAGTGGATGCTATCACATTTAGATATCTTATGAGTTTTGCAGTACATGAAAAACTAGATATGCGTCTAATGGAGTTGTTACTGCATATTTATATGGAATCTTGAAAATGATATTTATATGAGAATTCCCGAAGGATTCAATATGCCTGAAGCATGCAAATCAAATTCTAAAGATATTTATTCTATTAAATTACAAAAGTTTTTGTATTGGCTCAAACAATCTGGACGTATATGGTATAACCGTTTCAGTGAATGTTTAACTAAAGAAAGTTATATTAATGACCCAATATGTCCATGTGTTTTTATCAAGAAAAATGGGTCAAATTTTGTGATAATTACTGTATATGTTGATGATCTTAATTTAATTGAAACTCTTGAAAAGATTCAAAATGCTGTTGAATATTTGAAAAAGGAATTTAAGATCAAAAATTTTGGAGAGACAAAATTCTGCCTTAGTTTACAAATTGAGTATTTGAAAAGTGAAAATTTTATCCACCAAACTGCTTATATCCAAAAGGTATTAAAGCGATTTTATGTGGAAAAGCACATACATTGAGTACTCCAATGGTCGTCAGATTACTAGATCCTAATAAGGATCATTTTAGACCATGAGAGGAAAATGAAGAGATATTTGGTCCTGAAGTACCATATCTTAGTGCAATTGGTGCACTAATGTATCTTGCTAATTGTACAAGACCTGATATATCATTTGCAGTGAATTTATTAGCAAAATTTAGTTCCTCGCCCACAAGACGACATTGGAATGGTATTAAACATACTTTTCGCTATCTCCAAGGAACAATTGATCTTGGTTTATTTTATTCAAATAAATTCAAATCTGAATTGATGGGTTATGCTGATACTGCGTATTTATCTGACCCGTATAAAGCAAGATCTCAGACTGGTTATCTATTTACATATGGAGGTACAACCATTTCTTGACAATCTACAAAATAATCATTAGCCGTTATTTCATCGAATCATGCTGAAATAATAGCAATTCATGAGGTTAGTCGAGAATGTGTTTGGTTAAGATCAATGATCTACTACATCCGAAAGAGTTGTAGGTTGTCCTCCGAAAAAGAAAATCCTCCAACTATATTATATGAAAATAATACAGCTTGTATAGCCCAATTGAAAGGAGCATACATTAAAGGAGATAGGATGAAACACATTTCACCAAAATTCTTTTTTACCCATGATTTGCAAAAGAATGGTGAAATTGATGTGCAACAAATCTGATCAGATAATAATTTGACGGATTTATTTACCAAGGCATTGTCAACTGCGACATTTGAGAAATTGGTGAAGAATATTAGAATGCGACAATTAAAAAATCTCAAATGATGTTTGCATCAAGGGGAGAAATTAATACACAGGAATAGTATACTATTTTTCCTTCACTAGGATTTTTGTCCTGATGGGTTTTTCCCTAATAAGGTTTTAACTAGGCATATTCTTTGTGTAATGGACATCCAAGGGGGAGTGTTATAAAACAACTAAAAGTGTGGATGTTCCTTTGTATTCCCAAGAGAATTAATTCTTAATTTATTGTTATATTATGTATAGAAGTTACAATCTATTCATGTAGTGGAGAAACCGTTTCATAGGATTTTTCATATTTTTGTAGTAATGGGTATTTAATAGGATTGATGTACCGTTTAATCTTGTAGTATTTATATATAGAGGTACATTGACACCTTTTGTGAGGACTTTTTTGTATTAGTTGAAATATAAGAAAATCATTTTCCATTCCTCTACTCTTTTTCCCTGGTATTTCAATTCCTATTATAGTATTTCATTTTATTAATTTTACAACATTTTTAATAATATGTATGGATCCTATGAGAATATATACTAAACTTATACTGTACTTAAAATGATTTACATTTTGAACAAATGTATTTACATCTTGTTAAAATCTTTACAATAATAAAACTTGTGTAGGTAGTTAACTTGGTATTTACTTTGTGTGTTTTCAAATTTACCCTTATCTCTATTATCCATTATCCTTATCTCTATTATCCATTAACGTTTATCCCTATTATCAATCTCTATTATCCATTAAACATCTTTTGTCACTTTTTAAACTTTCATTTTTATCCTCACAAAAACTAAATTTTATCCTAACTATCCAATTTTATATAACCAACATAATTTTTGTTTCAACTACCAATAGATTTAAATATTCAAACTTTTTATTATGAAAAGAGTTTTTTTTTTATGAAAAGAGTTATGAAAAGAGTTTAATTATCAAGATAACTACCAATTGACATAACTATCAAGATAACAATCAATTTATTAAAAAAATTTTATAAAAATTAATTTATTCTTAAATTACACACACATGGGTGTGGCTTTAGCATTAGCATACATAATGGCTGAGAAACAGTCACTAATGTAACCGTTCCGGCCCCTAATTCATATTATTCCACGTAACATTAACAGTCACACAAAGAACAAGCCATCCAAACTTCAACGCTAGCCTCCAAGGCGCCAATGTTGAACAAATATTTCTGGACTCGTAAAGGCCACGTTCATATCATTAAAGCACGCGAGATTCAACCACAGATCTAGAAAGCACAAAATACAACTCCTAATTGACAGGGAACACTTGCACTCTTATTGTACTGCTACTGTCAATTCAGTTCAATACCAAACCAAATAAACTACGTCAATACAATTGTCTTTTTCGAAAAGTCCCAATCCCACGCGTAATTGATGCGCGTATCGCCATTACAGAATTAAAAAACTCAATGTTTGGTACATTTTGTCTGCAAAGTGCAAACGCTTGAATTTCCATTGTTATAGGAGTGAATAATAACGTTAAAATTTTATAGTGAACCCACCTCCTTTTTTGGTGTATTTATTAATATACAATGTTAAGTCCCTTTCAACTAATTCCGTAGTTTGGAAGTTACCAGTAGATTTCGTGATTGACTCTTATATACTACTTTACTGTATTCTAGTATTGCAACCCGTGCTATGCACGAATTTACGTTTAATATAATAATAATAGCAAATGAATTATTTATATTCGTTACATAAAAAAGGTTAAAAAAATCAAAAGAGTGCTATTTTAGTATCCAACTTATATTGTATTTATGTACATTATCTAAAACCTTAACGTATATTAAAAAAATATGAACAAAGGTTACAAAAATATTTAAAAAAATACTAAAAGCACATCAACTATAAATTGTTACCCCACACCTTCCATGTTTTATTTTTTTATGCCACTTCTTGTTAACATTTCCTTGCTCTTTGTCACCTTTCTAACCTAAACTTCCTACATCTTTCCAACTCTTCTCTCTACCACATCACTACATTTCCTTCATCCTATCCTGCTTCTATCAAATTGTGTAATCTCTTATCCAATTTCGCAATCTATTTACCTCCTATACTATTACTCTTTTCACCCATATATAGTTGTAAATAATGATCAATTTTTTAACTTGTTCTTCAACAAATGAGTATGTGTATGCAATTTTTTTTACTTCAAATGGGTAACCCAATTAAACTCATTAATTAGTGGCTATTAAATTGATAGATTGGAACTACCTATTCAGACCTAATTAAATTAGATGTAGATTCAAATTCATTAATAAGTAATTTAAGTCACTACAAATTCAATAATTACATTCTAATTTTTGTAAAAGCATATTTAATGTTCTTCTCCTGTTCTTTAATTTTTCTTTTAATTTTGTTAAATTTTATCCTACTTTCTCTCTTCTTCCATCAAAGTTTTAATTAACTCATTAAGGGTTAATTGATTTCTTGCACGCAAACCTAAATTATTTTGAGATTCTTGTAGAGTGAAAAATTTGAAACTCTTTATGATCACCACTATTGGTTCTTCTATGTAATCTTTTTTATTTTTTAGGTAAAAATTTATTTATTAATGCAATGTGTTTTTATTTTTGTTGATTACAATGATATCTTATTTTGTTGCTCAAAGAAAATGGGAGAACAAATAAATAAAATTTTGTAGTGGATTGTAAATGGGTAATATAATCAAAATTATGTAAAACTATATCCATTTAATCCACATAAATTACTCATTTTGATAGTTTCATCCTAAGCCACAACTACATCTTCCTTGATTTTACCTTCTCCAAACCTATGCTCTTATCTTTATACTCATTTTATTATGTAGGATTCATTATCTTATTTTTACCCTTCCCAACCCTATACTCCAATTTTCTATTCCTTTTATGATTTAAGATTCATTACCTCACTTTTCAAGTTTTTTTTTCAAATAAAGAGTTAGATTTATGTTCGTTAAGGAAAAGTATTTGGGTATAATTTTGGTGAAATACTATTATTTTTTGTGATGATCACCCACGATAATTGTTTAAACAAATATTTATTTTAAATTTTTTTATAAAACTAAAAAAAACTACCATCTAAATGCCCCTTTTATTAATTTAAAATTCATATAAAATTTTTGTTTAATGTGCACTTTTGATGTATGTGTTATATGCAAAATTATCCAAATAAAATTTTGTGCATGTCAAAAATTATTTAGATGACATTGTATGTCAGAATGTTTATTTCATTGGTTGGAATAATCGTCTAATAAGAAAAGTTTAAGGCCAAAAAAATTAATTTAGTTGCAATAGGTAAAATGGTTAAAGAACAGTTATAATTGGATATGTTATTTGAATGTTTGACAGATATATATATATATACCTGGAAGGAAAGTGCTAAAAATATTACTATATAAATGATTAAAAAATAGGACTAATCACATTATTGCTCAAATTTGACAAATCAATCTTTATTAATCAAGGAATAAAATGGGCTCAAGTGATAAAATTGGAATGGGGTGAATGATTTTAATATGGGACTAGTCAAATTATGCAAATTTATTTTCTTTACTTATGGAAGGAAAAAGGGTTTAAATTTTGATAACAAACTATAAACGATTTATTAAGCACTCATTTGAAGTGGGAAAGATAGGTTTAAATTTTAAATTTGAATTGTCATAGGACTATTTATAAATCACTATTTCAACTTTTTAATTGAATTTATGTATTAAAATAAATGAAAAATCTAGAAAAAAAAATATGGGAGATTTGGAAGTCATCGAGGAGGCCTCCACTAAAACCTCTCCTGCAATACATATAGACTAGCATTTTGACCCGTGCTGTGTACGGATTTATATTTCAATTCAAAACAATACTTATTTATTATAATATAGGATGAGGTATATTAAAAAGGCAAAAAAGTTCAAAGAAGTGTAGGCTTAACATGTTAAAAAAAAGTTTAATTTGTAAGTACAAAATGGACTTTCTAAATTTTAATATCTTAAATAAGTTGAAACCAAATTTTGTTAACCTATTGTCTGCCAATATATGATAACAATTTGAATAAAATAATTTAATTTATAACAATTTACATGATAGAGCAAGTGTAAACTTATTTATCAATATATCGTGTTGTACCCATATATCAAAATTTTTAACATTAAAATATAAAGTATAACTAATTCATTTTCCTCAATTTTAGAAAATTTTTCTTTCATCTTGTAATCCTAAAATTGTTGAGTGCTTATAGAATAATGGTCTTCATAAATTTTAATATAGATTTAAAATAATCTTTGTAAGATGTGTTCTTAAAATTTTCAAAATTATTCACAACTATTATCCTTTCCTATGACGCCCCGAAAAGAATGAGAGTGAGAACCCAGAAATTTTCTAATTTTCTAGGGTTTATTTTTTTTAATCGCCCGCCTTTTCTACATTTTCTTTATTAGAAAAATTCCCCAGATAAAGTTTATAAGCAAAGATAGTTTTAAAATGATTTTTCTAGTATCGGTTAGTTTTTGAGAAATTAAGAGCGTATTTTGAACGTGGGACCTGCAAGTGTGGTAAATGCATTATATTTTTGACAACTTATTGGAATTTTTGTATTAAGTGATATTATTTTACAAAGTGTTAAGATATTTGTATTGGAGAGACAAAAAGATAAGTTTTAAACCTAAAGGTGACAAGTGTCACCATAAGATTTAGTCTTGAGTTTGACTACTATTCATAACTTTACCATTTAATTAAAATTGGCCAAAAATCTCTTCATTTTGCAAGCTTCTTGGCCGAATTCTCTTGCTCAAAGAAAGAAAGAAAAGCTCTCAATTTTCTAGTCTCCAATCTTGTCCAATCTTTCAATTAAACCGATTAATCTTCCAATTACTTCGTAAAACCTCTTAGTTTGGTGGAGTTGAGCTTGGTTGTGTAGTTGTTTGGAAAGTTAAGGTGACTAGTTGCTCTATCTCTTGTATTGCTAAGGTGAGTTGTGAAAAACCACTTTCCTTCCTCTAATGATGTTCAATTCATGATTGGTGGTGGTATAAGATGCAAGTTTATGGATTATTTCTTGATTTGTGGTTGAAGTGATGAAGTTTTATTATTATTGGGGATTTTTCTGTTTCATATGGATATGATTGTGTGGTTATATATGATGATTGGAAATGATATTTAAGGACTCTATGAGGTGGAAAAAGTGGATAATTGCAAGCAATTTCTGTTTTGGAAGAAATCTGGAAAATTAGGGTTCTTGGCAATTACATTCTGCCCGAATTTATAGCTCCTAGTTAGAGGCCGAATTGGCCTTGGCTTAAAACATGAAAGTTGTAGGGAATGACATTTTAGAGGTGCTTACAAAATTTCAGGTCAATCGGAGTAGTGTAGAATGAGAAAAGTCGAAATTACTATTGCTGTTCTGGTTTTACCCGAATGTAAGAATTGCGCCTGTAATTGGTTGTTTTGGCTGGAATTGCTTCCGAATTGGTTGTTGAGGTCTTCTGATGAAATTTACCCCTGTTTCTTATCTTTCAGTTGGTTTTGGAATTTCTGAATTTGGACTTGGATAGCCTGCTTTATGATGTTTCCGCTAGAATGCGTTCTGTGGATCTGTTTTTGTGATTCTAGTATGGTATCTTGCATTTTTGACCTGGTTACACTCGAAACTGGGTTGAGTGACCTTCTGCAATATTGTAGCCCTATCTCTTAGCTTCGAAACGGTGTATCTTGCACCTTCATCCGACAATCGTAGCGCCTTTGGTACCATTACCGCAAAATGACGTCAAAACTGTTTTTCTGGTTTTGAGCTTAACTTTCATTTCCGGACTTTTCCCTAGCTTGACTTGTACTAGTACTACTTGGAGCTTGCTGAATGGCTATTGGATGAACTTTTTGTTGTGTGTGTACCTTTGGGTTGGAATGAGGAAATAATGAAGCCATGATGGCTGGAAAAGTTAGCAAATTCAGGGGAAGTGCTGTCCGAACTTTGAAGGGATTTGTTTGCATTGAGTTTGTGATCTAAGACTTGGATTTGAGCAAGGCAATGTTATATGCTGGATGATTTCTGAGCCATGGAGGTGAGTGACCCTAAACTATTTCCAAAGTACTTGTGAAACGTTTCTTGCATTATTTACTTTTGAACTGTTTCCAAAGTTACTTTTGAACTGTTTACAAAGTTACTTTTGAACTGTTTTCCTACATATCATGCGTGCTTATATGAGAGTGTTCCTTGTTTGATATATTTCCTTGACTTATTGGCTTGCTATTATGGATTGATAATGTGTTAAGTGCTTTCAATGATTGTTAAAACGAGTTTTCTGGGCGAGTGTGTACTTTATCGCACTCGACCTAAATAAATGTGAAATTTTCATGATTAATGATTAAATACTACTTGCGCATGAATGTAAGCCTTTTGGGCTGAACTGGCCATTGCCCCTTGTTACCGGTCGTCTCGAGTCAGAAGCGGACTCGGTCGGGCGATTAGGGACCTGGGTGAACGTTTGGTATACTCGAGTATTACCTTTGTAGGTTGGTGGAGGTTGGTGGAGCCTGGACGATGTCCGGGAAATGTGGAATGAAAAAATGCAATTTCAAATGAAAAAAAAAAAGAAATGACAGGAGAACGAACGTATCCTTTTCATGAATGTTACTATCGCTTTCCATTGTACATGTTTCTTGAATTATTGATACTCCATATTTAATGTCTTGTAAATGTTGTAATTGTTTCTGGACTTATCATTTGATTATGACATTTGATTTATGACATCATTGAAATGAACTATTGTTAAACCGATTTGATTACTGATTTTACCGGTTACTTGCTGAGCTTCTAACTCACCCCAAAAATATTTTATTCCCCTCCACAGGGCTCAAAGCGAAGGAAGGACTTGTTGTGCTTATTCACATGTCTGGATGGCCTATATCTTCTACAGTTTGGATTTGGAATCATTTTATGTATAGTTGGGAATTGTTTCCGCTTCGCTTATGACATGTAATTTTTGGAGAATTTGATGTATATTGGAGATTTATATTGTAATATTTGAGGTTTATTCTTGTAATTCATTTGAGAATTGTAGTGAACGACTGAGTTCCGGCGAGAGCTGGGCAGGCGGCCCGCCGAACCCTCTGGTTCGCCTTAGGGGGAGGTGGGGCTGTCACATTTCCATTGTCTTCTACTTACTAACTGATTATCCACTGCCTTCTATGACTTTCAAACCTCTTATCATGGTGTCATCCTTCTTGTCATATCCCTACAATCGTATTCTTTCTTTTCCCCTCTTTTCGTCCAATCTTGTAGTAGTTTACCTTTCTTTTTTGACTTTTTCCACCACTCTTTAATTACTTACTATTTTCTTTCTCTCACCTATAGTTAGGCTCTAACTTTCTGTCTTTACCACCTAATTTCAATTCTTTTCCCTTCACCATTCTCCCAAACCCTTTAAATTCATAATTTATTTTTTTAGGCTAGTAGTACTTTGTTTTCTATTTAGTGATTTCATAATCTAGGATTCACAAATGGTACCATTATTGATATTTTAAATCCACGACCAATAAATACTATGTTCTTTTTGTTTTCTATATAATTTGCCTCTTTAGTTAGGATTACTAAGTTGAAAAGTAAAATATTGTTATTTACTGTTTTACTTTTAGTAGGGTTAGTGATTTTCCTTTTTATTTACCCTCACATTAATAGAATTCAAATCAAATTTCTATATAAGTGGACCACTTCTTATTTTTAAATTCAAAAGACATGAAATGATATATAACAATTAAAAAAGTTTAAAACTCTATAAAACAAAGAATGAGAAGTTATAAGCATTTTGATTTAACCATCATAAAAACCCTCCCTACAATACATATAGATATAGATTCTTGGGACAAGACTCTATACAGTCTTAAGGAATTAGACTGGGCGAAAGATTGGGATACCCTTAAGTGAAAAAAAAAATTAATATACAACGTTAAACTATAAAAATTCAAATATTTTTTTAGAATACCCTTATAATCATATGCTTTTCTAAAATTTCTTAGTAAAAAAGAAAATGTAAAATGAAACCCCAGAAAAAAGTTAGAAAAACATAAAAGCAGAACCGTAATAATTGACATATATATATATATATATATATATATATTGTAGGCCACAGCATAAAGGTTGCTGTATCCACTCCAGGATGGACGCTGATGACATGACTTGTCACCATGTTGATTTGTTTGTCCTGAAAGATTCTTTGCCGAAAAAAAAGAAAAAGGACAGCTCCTTTTATCTTTTCTTGACTTTCTACTTTTCCAACGTTTTACTTGTTGAAAAAAAAAACCTTTTTTTCCTTATCTTCTCTCAGTTTCTTTTACTCTAATTAAAAAAAAGGCACACAAAAGAAAATTAAAATCCGGTAGATTAAGAAAAATGTATATATGAACAAAGGGTTAATTACATTCACCTCCCCTGAGGTTCAATCAAAATGCCAAACAAACCTTATGGTTTATGGTTTAACGAAATAACAACAAACCCCCTTCAATGTCCAAACATTTATCACACAACCCCCCTTGCCGTTATCAAATGTTAGAAATGACGATGACATTACGACTTGAGAAGTTTCAAGGCCCAAAATGTCCGCGTATCAGAAACGCAATTCTTCTTAATCCTCGACCTTATTTGGAAATCTATTTGTCATTAAAATTTTTTTTATCTTTTTCATAAATATATTTTTTAATCACCTTTTTTCTCAAATATATCAAATCATTATAATATATTTTTTTCTATAAAAATTTCAGAAAATAGCAGACCAAATCCCAAAAAAGTACAGTTTTATTCTTCCTCACCAGTCATTAACCCGACCTTATTAATTCACCCCCTATCCTCCAGCACCCACCTTCACCAACATCAACCAAAAATTTTGCAACCCATAAAGGAAAAACAGCGGAAATAGCATCCCTTACATCCTCAACCCATCTCCTCCCACTATAATAAGCATTACTTTTTTTGATCCTAAACCCACTTCCACCTACATTTGCGTTCTGTTCGGTGAATTGCCATAAAAGGTGATCTTTTGGTTTATAGTTGGGATTAGTGAGATGGGTTTTTCTGGAATTATTATTACGTGGTTTCTTGAAATGGGATTTCTTGTAATTCTTGCAATTCTACTAGAGTACTAGTATTTGGGCTAAGAGGATCTTGTTCCATGAATTTTCAACCATGAAGACTGCATTGTTTTCTCTATTTCTTATCTCCTGAAATTGGAATCTGGAGTTGAATTGTTGAGCATGGGCTATGGACCTTCACATTAAAGTTGGATTTGGTGTACTATTCCATGATGAGAGATGAACCTATGCATGGTACATTTGGAAGTTGACGAAAGTCATACTATTTTTTTATCCAACATTGGTTACTCATCTGGAGCAAGTCCTGTGAGAGTTGTTATAATTTTTGTACATAGTTAACTCTAAATTGGTGGAGAAGCTAGATAAATTGGACTTAGCCCGGAGGTAGAAGAGACGGTAGTGGTATGGCGGCGGCGGCGGCGGCGGCAGTGGCCAGGGGGAAGGATGACGCGGCAAATTGTGGGTTGAGGCTGCAAATAGGGGATTTATGTCTAGTCTGGGAGCATAGGATAGAAAAGAAGAGAAAAGTTACAAAAGAAAAGAAAAGAATAGAAGTGATTTTGATGTTATTTGGGAGCTTAAGAAATAAATACTACACTAATGATTTTGGATATATATATATATATATATATATATATATATATATCATTAAAATTTTGTTTCAAATTTGTATTTCTAAAAAAATTTGTAGGCGAAACTTTCCGTCCCAATCAGTCCATAACCATAGGTGGGAAGAAAAGTTTTCCAACGGTAGCGGCAAAAGGGATCCCTCCAAATCAGGCTAAATTCTTTGTTTTTTATCATGAGTAAAGTCCAAACGAAAGAAAAATATTCCTTCCTCCTACTTTCTTTTCTTTTCCTATCAAATCCAATCTCCCAAATGAAGTGTTAAATTTTCCGGACTTTTGCATGTTTATCTCGACTCCTAATTCCCGGATATTCTAAGTGGTAATATTGACTTTTCATTAGTTCCGTTAAATTAAATTAACATAAGTTACTGTTAGGGGGTATTTGTTATTTCGCCAAATCACAAGATTTGTTTGGTAATATGATTAAACCTTAAGGGAAGTAAACGTAATTAACCCTGAAAAAAAAAATAAGGTAGGGATGGGTCTGCCGTGGCACCATACTGGTGGATGTAGGAGTTGAGAGTTATGGGGACAAAATTTATGCGAGTCCATTTTCAGGGGAACTCAAATGTAATTTTATAAAATATTGATTTAGAATGATGCAGAGATTAAAAAAAGGTGAAAATATATATTTTTGGTATACGCACACACAGTGTGCGCTAAAAGCCTATAGCATACATAAGGACAGCGGGCAGGAACGGTAACCGTTTGGTAACTGTTCTTGGCAGTTTTGGTTATTTTACACGGTGCATAATTTTAGTTGCATACGGTGTAATTTTATTTGCATAACGTGTAATTTTAGTACAAAAATTTGTACACCCACACACATTGTGAAAATCGATATACAACTTGTGATGTGGATCGCACATTTTTTTTGACCAAAATCTAGCCGTTGACTGTTCAAGGACAGTCATTCTATGACCGTCCTGCCCCTTGTCCCATACATAAAGAAACTGGCACTGCAGAACGTGGACAGGAGGAGTAGGAATAGTAGCTTTTATGGTGGTAAGTGGGGAAGCAGTTTTGTCGCGGGGCGTAAGGATGCGTGGCAGTTCATTTTCAACAACCGCCGGAAGGGGGTGGTTGAGCATGTAGACCATGAGACAGCCACCAAGGTAGGCGAAACAAAGGGCAAAAATGGTGAGTGAAATTTGACCAAAATTAAAGGATTAATTAGATTTGCCTCCCTGAAATTTAACCAAATTGTCAAATGAAATTTGCAGTTTAATTAAATTACACTTAACCCGATGGTGTGCGAGATGGAAGATGTGAAATGACAAAAATACCCTTTTTCCCAAAGTTGCATGCAAATGACAAGGGATTCTATAGCTTAAAAATATGCGATATTCTAAGCCTTTGAGTTGCTAATTGTTTGTTGAAATAAAACATCCATTAACACTCATCCAGGAAATATTGAACAAAAGCTAAACGAATCCAAGTGATAACACTACTAAAAACGAAAGACAAAAGGAAATTGAAAAAAAGTAAGAAAGCTCTTCCTCTCATCTCTGTTTTTGTGCCCCTTTTTTGGGGTTTATTTCAACTGCTACCATCCTTTATTGTACATAAAACCATTATCTTTCGATGTATAGAACAAATATAATGGTGAGATAGATAATGCTTTGTACATTGAAAGGGTATTATTGTGTAATGGTTAGACTTGGTATTTTGATTTAAAAATGCTCTTTTTTAATTTTAAGTTGAATTATTGAGATTATTTCGAGCATGTTCTTAAAATTTTTGTGGAGATAAATTCAATTTAAAATGGAGAAGGTTTCTTTGAAAATTGTTTGGCTATTCAAAGCGTAAGATCGTGATCTACGCAAACCATATGACTAAATTTGTAATTTGTACAAACATCATTTGTGGTAAATGTAATTCTACCAAAGGGTGTTGTGTGGCTCTTAATATATCCTTATACTATATAATAATGAGTTTTAGTCAAACTTATCTTTGAATTTCAACTGCATGAAGGGTTATCTTTGTCTTTTAAAGTGAGTATTGATATGTGGTTAACCTTGAAATACAAATAATGGAAGCATGAAATTTTGTTAACTTGACTATATTATCTTTCTTGTGCTTTGAATGTGTGGTTATGCATGTGACAATTAATTAATTATTACACTATTTATGTGTGAAATTACTGCTTTGCCATTTGACGTGGCAATTAACACTCAAAGGTTCCACAACTTTGTGGATTTTTTGTCATTTCGAATTGGTAATTAAATTTGCAATATCCTAGTCATTGTTTGAAGTAAAGGTACAACGGTTAAGGGAAACTAGAATCTCTCTAATTATCATATAATTACCTCTTAATAACATTACGATAATATGCGATGGTTTTTCTTCCTCTTTTATTTCTTTTTGTTATTGCATAATAGTTGTTGCCTTTGGGTTTTGATAATCGGGCATTCTTTATTCCAGGTATGACTAATTGTTTTCTTTTTTGTGAAAAAAATCTCCCTCTTTTGACATGCTTATTGATTTTGATTTTGAGGAAAGATCCCGCTACATAATCCTGTGATCCTTGGATTTGAACATAGCATGAATAAGAAAGAATTTTGTTCAACATACCATTATTTCAAGTTTCTAATGGACTCGTCATTATTGTCTCAACCCCCACTATCTCGGACCTAATCAATAAATTTCAACTAATCAAAATTCTTTCTTTTTGTCTCCCATAATGTACAATCAATTGAATTAATTATTATCTAAGTAACAGTTGTTTCTAATTATCCACACATTCATCCATTTGCTTCTTGCTCTTCCATTTTTCCCCAACATTGACGAATGTAGGATTTTTCTTCTTTCTAACCTTAAATTGCGCCAGTTATGTATACCACTCTATAAAACTAAGATCAGTTTCTTGCCATTTCCAATTTTGTTCTAAATTCATATATTTCTTTGTGTTTCTTATAAGGGGGAAAAAACCAATTGGGAAGAAAGAAATAAAGGTAAAATTAATGCAAATTATTATGAAACTTATGTTGGATGATCATTATCACAAACACGGCCAGCTTGTTCCAATTCATCTTCTTTATTTCCAATTTAATTGTATCAAAGCTGTGAAGCTTATAAATTAGAATTTTGTTGATTTAACTACTCCCTTCAGTTTAGTACAACCTTCCAAAGAGGTATTTTCTATTCCACCAAATTTTCATTTGCTTGCTTTCACAGAACTCTATGTATGATTGTTTTCCACTAGCATAATTTCATTATTCATATGGAATTTTTGAAACATAGAGTGAATGTTTGATCATCATTGCAGGGTTGGTACTGAAAATACCACATCTGCAAGCAAATATTGGGAAATATCATTAACCACTTTCTACTTATGGCTACCAACTCCAATTCAGGTGTGCAATTTCTTCTCATTTTGGCTTCATGATGGGTTTGTTCTACCAAATAAGCTCTTTTCACATAAGGGGTGTTTTTCTATGGTATTTCACCATTACGATTGAGATGTGTTATCAAATAAAAAACAAATATTCACATTTTCCTATAGTGTGAATCTTTCAAGAGAGTGTGAAGGGCATTCTCTTTAGAGCTAAATTGTGACAACGGGTCACTTATTCCTTTCAAGAATGCTTTATGAAATAGACACCTTGAGCTCCCAAAGAAGTTTTACTCATTTTTGTTTGTCCAATGCAACAAATTTGGTGTCGACATTATCGATTGCTTTAGGAGAGGCAAAAGTGCAAAAATTATCCTCAATAAGTTCTATGAGCCAACTCTTAATTTCAAGTTATTAGTTCTCAATGGATTTCCATCAATACGAACCTATAAATTTATTTCCTTTTAAAAATCCTGCTTTTGGAGGATCATGTTATGTTTTGTTTTTCTATTGATCAAAACAATTATAAATTCTATGCTCCAATCCACATCATGCTTGACAGATTGCTTGACGAGACCAAAAATATATTAGGCATCAACTTGTTTGGATTTTGGATTCTATGTGCACAAAAACTTAGGGACTTCCTCGATCATAGTTAAGATGGATTGTTTGATACTTCCAAATTATTTGTGTGATACTTTTGAGCTTTCCATAATATATTTACTAGATTGATTCTTTCTTTTTGAGTGTCAGGTTTGTCAAAATTGATGTGAATGAGATAAAACTAGCTAAGAACAAACCTAAAGGTTAAACATTTTAAATCTTGTAATGAGCTGTAGTATAGGGATGAGAATTATCTATTTGACATTAAAAAAAAAGTCCTCATTTGTTATGTTGATGTTGAATAATAAAAAGTAACATATTATAACTTCAACTTTGGATGTTTTCTTATTACGTTATTCAGTTAGCCTTTTTTGACATTTCCTTCTAGGTTCTTGATTAACATATGTAGAAGAAATGCTATGTGCACTTAAAAATTGACTTTATTTTTATGTAGGGTGTGAAAGGATTTGTTTATAGGTAATTCTACGTCAATTGAGTTGATACTTACTTTATATATACATATATATTTAATAACTTATATCTGTAATACTTTCTGTTTTCTCAATCTTATTGTATTTTTTTTTAAAAATTATGTAAAAAATTTTAAATAGAGGCACCAAACACCTACGCGTTGTGCGGGTTTTCATCCTGTGGTATTATGTTGATGTAAGTCATAATGTGATGACAGTTGTTGAAATTCAAAGGGTTGAGTGCATTTTGGTCAAACTATTGATAGTTTTTTAAATTTGGTCAAACCTCAAGAAAGATAAATGAAGTTAATCTAAAATTAAATTAGTGAATCCTACCATTCTTTTTTACAGTTTGACGATGGCATGGAAAGATTTGTATTATTAATTGTAATACGTTGTCCTATGATATATGTAAAAAAAATGTTAATGGAAAATCAAACAATACAAAGAAGTTTTATATTCTTCAACGTAATACTACTTCTTGATGAATTTTTGTTCTTATTTCCAGAATTTCATTAAGAATTTTTTTATCATTACCTCAATTGAATAATGGAGGGGGTTTCTTTGCCAATTGTTTGGCATTCAAAATGTTGGATACATTATACAATTGATTTTGTAATTTGAACAAATCTTAGGAGAGGTAAATATAATAACTTAAACTTCGGAAGGTATGTTTCGGGTATTATGCATATATTGTGCTAGCATAAGCCACTTTTGTGATGTTGATTAGTGTGAGGCTGGTATTAGTTAAATTTAGCAATAGGAGTTGACTGTATTTTGATCAAAGCAGAGGGTAGATTTTCTAATTCGGCTTTGAATGTAAATGTAGTTAACCAAAATCAAATTAGTGGATGCCATCAAATTTGGTTTGCAGGTCCGCTTGGATTGAAGATCATATGGGATTTAAGGCAGTGGCGGAGCCAGAAAAAATTTTTAGTGGGGGCAAAAATAACACTAAAATTTTTTATCTACTCTTTTTATAGTTTTTAAGCAAAAAAAAAAAAAAAAATTCACTAACAAGTACAAATGATACGTATATTTCATGAAAAACATAAAAAGACAAACTCAAAATTATTAATGTAATAATAATTTTATTTCAAAAACAAACTAAAATATTTACAATTGTTCAAGATGAGTTTTCATATTTTGATAACGGTTTATAACTTTCTCATTTTGAATTTCACGAAGTATATTTTTCTCAATATAAGTAACTAAACTAAATTTTGTGACCTATTCTTTCACATTTTTTCTAAAAAAACTCTGGGGGCACATTTAAAATTATGTCAAAATTATATAAGTATTATAGGAATTTAAAGGGGTAGTGGGGGCCGTGCCCCCAACTTAAATCCGCCCCTGATTTAAGGCCAGAATTAGAGGTACTGAATTAAAATGCCCCTGCCTTCTCTTTGTTTCTTAATTTTCATTCTTCCCCTATTGAAAAAAAAAATTTAAAAAAAGACCGTATGGGAAAATTTTTCTATGGTTTTAATATTACATTTTTTGTGATATATTATATGTGAAATAAAAAGATTATTAAAAAAAGGAATAATAGAGAAAATTTTTGTAACTACTTAGTGATGAATCGTTTGCAAAATCACTAACTATAAAAGAGTATGAATTAATATTTCCTATATTTTCAATTTAAAATAAATTGTACATTCGCAGGATTAGATGCATATGACATGTACAAAAAGATAATTTAAAAATTAGATACAAGTTATGTATCATGCATTAAGATCCATTATTATCAGTCTAAGAAACATTAACCCAAAGAGCAACATAAGAAGTATTAATATTACCACATGAAAAGGAAACTTTGAAATCTAAGCGTGAACTAATAATACTTGTGTTCGTGTTAAACCATTGGGCCAAATGCTTTAGTGAATCTCAAACTATTACAAAGTTCAACTTTTGACTCTTCAATTATTAAATGGGTACTTTTAGCCATCTAGCTAATTAAAACTCATATTCATAACTCTTCCGTCAACTTGAATAGTTATGTTCAATGGTGGATGTGATTCTTGACACTTTTGGTACTATTTTTTGTTAGATATAATGACTCAAATTGACGAAAAGACTATGAGTATATGTTTTAATTAGTTGAAGGGTTAAAATTACACATTTAATAGTTGAAGGGTCAAAAGCTAAAATTTGTTATAATTTGAGAGCCATTG
Organism: Coffea arabica; assembly: GCF_036785885.1. Taxonomy (NCBI): domain Eukaryota; kingdom Viridiplantae; phylum Streptophyta; class Magnoliopsida; order Gentianales; family Rubiaceae; genus Coffea; species Coffea arabica. The sequence continues at coordinate 34,065,580 of NC_092321.1, forward strand.
GAACATTTTATTTTATTTTTTTCTTGGGCGAAGGGGGTAGGGGCAAAGGGAGTAACCGTAATTACCACTGTCTTTGCTGCAATGTGGCGGCCCTGGTTTTGAGCCATTTTTTGGGGCTATTTTGACCAGATTTATTTAAAATGCAAAGAAATTAATTATTCGGTTAATAAAAGAATTAGTATGAAAGAGTTTTGTTGTTTCAATTTGAACATCACTGCTCTTATTTAGATTTTAGTTTTCATAAAAATTTAATCCAATTTAAAATTCATTGTTCAAAAAATGTAGGCATAGAAAATAACAGCTCAATAATTGATGAAAATCTCAATTACGTCATTTCATATTTTTGTCTAAACCATACAAGTAATTGTTCCAATAAGAAATTAGAAATAAACATATCAAAAAATATGGAGACTTTATAATTTGAAATATACCTACCCAAATCACTGCATTTTTTATGTTCATTTTCACCTTAAATTTACTCTTTAAAATGAGGGGAAATACTCTTTTCTTTTATTTTTTTTTATGGTAAATAGGGAAAAGATACGACAAAAACCTGTAGGAATACTTTCTCTTTTGATTTTTTCTTCAAATTGCCTTAGGAACTAACATGTATGCTTAATGTTTCTATCTAGTAATAATATAACAACACTCTTTAAATAGTGCACGTTTAAATTTGTCTAACGATCTAAAATTGCCAAAAAAAATAATTAGTAAAACTAATTTTCATAGGTCCCAGCTAAACTAAAATATTATGCAGGTCTAGACTGTAAATTGCACGGCCAGACTCTCCTAATTTTGGTGACGAATGTTTAATAGCGCCCATCGCTCCATAAATAGTATGTATTGCTGCATTAATGATCTAAATTATTAAATTTCAGCTGCCACACTGCAACTCCTATGGTTGGTCTAAAGTGTTTCTACAATATATCAATATACATTTATTCATAAAAGGTAGTATAGTTTTTAACACATCCTTAAAAGTAATTAATTTATTCAATCAGAGTAATTTCACCGATGTGAAACTACTTAGACGAGCTCAAAAAATTGCATCGGGTTATTAGACAATTTTGCATTTCCATACTGTGAAGAGTGAATGGCCAAAATTATCACAAAACTATTCAAAATGATATTAATTGGTCGTCTAACTTTTTTCTTTTTTTTTTACAAAAAGGTCACATAATTCCTAAAACAAGCCATTAGAATCTCTTTCTGCTAGAAATTTTAAAGGATAAAATGTCTAAATAATGCCACCTCACTCTTTTCTCCATCCCAATCATAGGTGTATCCTTTACTACCTTCCTATCACATCCTCCTCCTCTTTCCCCTCCACCACCACCCTTATCACTTCCTTCTCTCGTCCACTTTTTACTACTCTCGCCACCGACTTCTCTCCTCTCCTCCTCCACCACCACTCCCCCAGCACCCTCGCTCCCCTCTTTCTCTTCCTCCCCTCATTCCTCCCTCCCTCCCTCTTCTCCCTCTTGTCCCTCCCCTCCTTCCCTCACATTCCTTCCCCTTCGCTACCCTTCTTTCCCTATGACCAAATCTGGTCACAAGGTCCTCCACTACCCTTCTTCCCCCATGACCAAATCTGGTCACAAGGTTGAGGGGAAGGAGGGGCGGGGAGGGGAAGGGGTGTGAGGAAAAGCAAGGGAAAGGAGGGGAGGATGAGCATAATAAAGGAAGGGAGGATAGAGTGTGCAGCGGTGAGGTTGTGCAATAGTGACGGTGGGTGGGTAGTGGTAGAGAAGGAGGAAGAGGATGATGTTGTTAGTGTTTTGTTGTTATTGTTTTGGTTCATTGCATTTACCTCTTATGAAGTATGGCCAAAATACGGACTAACCCCTAAAGTTCGATTTTTCTTTAGGGTTAAATGCAGAAAACCCCATGAGCTTTCGTAGCCGTTGCACAATACACTCCGAAATATATTTATAGACACTTTACACCCAAGCTCTACTGAAAAGTAACGGATCTTTACACACCGTTTATTTTACGACATAAATGACAACTTTATCCTCAAATAATAACTTCGTCCCAATCAAACCCATTATGTCCGGCGGAAAGTACAAGGCAAAGAGATCTTGACGTAAGTGGCAGCCTCCTCATTGTAGATCTTGGAGAAACTGAATTCCACAAGCTTCATCTTGAACCTGGGATCCATGACCACAGCAATTGCTAAAATAAAACAGCAAATCTTCCAATACTTATCAAATTTCTCTTGCATGGATTTGGTGAGGCTGCTAATGAAGGGATCCTCGCTTCCTGCTGCGCGTCTAAGCTCCAACTGAACCTTCCAAGCTTCGTGGAAGAATGTGTTTGTAGTCAGGACGGTTGGGGCTGTCAGGAGGTTAGCCGTCTCAAAAAGGGGTTTCAGGTACCTGCACAGGGTCTCCACCTGCTTCCAGTCTTCCAGTGACGGTGCCTCCTTGTAATCAGTGTCTGAAGTATCCAGACACGAGAAAACTTCTTTCAGTTCAGATGCAGCCAACAGCATTTCATATGTTGTGTTCCATTTAGTTAGGTCGTCAATGGCTAGAACTTTTGTGCTAGGCACTTGAAGTTGCTGCTTGAGCTCAAGAAACTTCTCCTCGTGGGATTCTGAAGTTTTCACATACTTCACACTGTCTCTAACCTTCTTAACCGTTCCGAACACAGACGTTAATGCATCTTGGGCAATGCTACTTAGACTTCTAGCGAGACAATTGCCCAGCAAGAGCTGACCATTGAGAACAAGAGGGTTCTTAACAGAGAGTAGAGCTCTTAAATTATCAACCGCAGCATCACTCAAGGACTGATTTATGGTGACAGAGAATAACTTTCCCTCCATGCTCCAATCTGATACAAGCAGCAACTGCATGGCTGAAAGCAGCATCTGAATCTGGATAAGGTTCCATGATGACGTCGAGAAGCTTCCTGTGCATTTTCCACTCACTATCAATAAAATGCCCACTTAGAAAGACGTAGCCTAGTCCTCGGCAGGAAGACCACATATCCAGGGTGAGGCAAATACGTCCTGGCATTGCTTCAATCACCTTTTGAATGGACTGTTTTTCCCTGAGGTAGGTTGCAACACAATCCCCCTAGGACAGTGTTGAAACTCACCATATCGAATAGAGGCTGAAGATTCTGAACAAAAGCAACAAAGCCAGGATGCTCAACAATGTTAAGGGGGTAATCATGCATGATTATCATCCTAGAAATCTCATCGCGGCAGCGGTCAGGATCAAATGAAACGTAAGGTGCTGCAGTAGTTCTGTAACGACGTCTTGGAGTATCAGTACCTGCCCCATATCCACCAACCTTTGAAGGTGCACTAAATGGGCTGGACTGATTTTTCTCCTGATTACGAAGGACAACTGGGCTGGTTCCTTTAGCAATATGGCGTTTAAGATGACTAGTGCCTGCTACTTTTGAGCCCGTACTGTATGCGAATGATTGCTTGCATTGCTTACAACATGCCTTTCGACAACCAGCACCAACTGTTTCAATGGTGAAGTGTTCCCAAACTATAGACTTCTTCTTTCTACGCTCATTAGGTTGAGTTTCTGGGTTGCTTGGTGGTGTTTCCATAGTGTTGGGCTGTGGCTCAACTGGGACAATCTCATTGTTTGCAGCAGCAGCAGGCATCTCAACATCAGTGGCAATGTCAGGGCAATTCTGTCAGCAAATTCAACAGAGAGAAAGTGCAAGCCACGTGCTTTGTTTCACCGTGAAATGTGTGAACGGTCGTTTTCTAAAGGTGCAAAGTGCCTATAAACATATTTCGGGGTGCATTGTGCAACGGCTATGAAAAATGTGAACTATGTGAATATTTCGGGCTGTATTGTCCATGTAATTTTATATATAACATAACCTCCTAAAGTTTGAAATATTCACATAGTTCTATTGTGTTTTTATGTAAAGTAAAAATGAATACAAATTACCTTCGATTATCGTGGTTGATCCAAACATGTTTTGAAAATGGGTATATGATAAAATATCCGCTTAACTCTCTTATGATTTTATATAAATATCCATTTAATCCCGATATACAGTATAGTTTTACACAGCGGAGCCACGTGCAAGCAAGTGGGGTCAATTGACCCCACTTAATTTTGAAAAATTAGTTTTTAGGCACAGGTAATTTAAAAAATTTTAAAGTTGATCTTAGTTGACCCCACTAAATTTTACCAAATTCTCTTTTCTTATATACATGGGATAATTGCATAAACCTCCCTTGAGGTTTCTGACACTTGCACTGACTTCCCCTGTGGTATGAAAAATTGCACTGACCTCCCCTGAACTTACTAATCTTTTGCAAATTCAGTCCAAACGATTAAAATATTGTTTTAAGGAGTGAAATTAGAATTTTGTACCAGATTTGCCCTTTGTGCTACATGTTCAATGAATGACAAAGTACTACAAATCAATTAACAATTAATAAACTTTAAGCGGTGTAGTATAAATATTTGATTGTACTAGTAGGGGTGTAGTACAAGTCAATTAACAATTAATATTTGAGAGTACAATGATATTTGAGAGTAAACTGCTAGGGTGTAGTATAAATATTTGATTGTACTCTCAAATATTTAATTTTTGTTAAATATAAAACCTACCAGTTTTTCTTCCATAAAAATATTAATGTAACAATTTTTCAATTTTAGTTACAAACATTTATGTATGTAACATAAATTAAATGATTAAGAATAAAATGCCCATAAAGAGCCAATACCTTACTCATCTAATGGATGAAAGCCACAGAGAATTAATACTTTATGGGCCATTTCTTTTTTTTTTAAAAAAATATTTAATTATATTAAATAGATAACCTACCGATTTCTTTTTTGTAAGAATATTACTGTAACACTTTTTGAATTTTACTTACAAACATTGATATATTTATCATAAATTAAATGTTTGAAAGTAAAATATCCATAAAGAGCCGGTACTTTAAATGGGTAATACGTATTTACTCATAAACTACACTCCTTAAAGTTTATTAATTATTAATTGATTTGTAGTACTTTGTTATTCATTGGACATGTAGCACAAAGGGCAAATCTGGTACAAAATTCTAATTTCACTTCCTAAAACAATATTTTAATCGTTTGGACTTAATTTGCAAAGGATTAGTAAGTTCAGGGGAGGTCAGTGCAATTTTTCAAACCACATGGGAGGTCGGTGCAAGTGTCAGAAACCTCAGGGGAGGTTTCTGCAATTATCCCTATATACATTGACCCCAAACAATTGAAATTTCATAATTCTTACCATCACCATAATTTTGAATTTATTTCAAGTTATTTATAGAAGTTAGTTCAAGAATAAATTCATCCAAAGTTTCCAAAAACAAGGGGTGAACTTTCTTGAATTGAGTGAGAAAATCAAATTTTCAAATTTTAAAGTTTCAAAAAACAAGAATTTTTCAAGTGGACGATAAACTTTTTTATTTGTAATACAAAATTAAGTTACTATTAGTCATAACACGGCAAAGATAAATTTCTTAAAAGAAACCCGTACAAGATCAAGTTGATGGTAATGCACAAATTATTTTTAAAAAAAATCAAGAGATTCATTTAGTTACATTGAAAAAGATGTATTTAACAAATTCATAATGAATTGATTTTGTAACATTTTAAAAAAATGAGTACTCGTATGGTACAATTTGAACTTATATATAAGTTAGTAATTATTTTTTTTTAAAAAATAAAATTTATTGTACTAAAATTTGACCCCACTTAATGTGGAGTCTTAGCTTCGCCCCTGGTTTTACATCCTCCAAATAATCATTCTGTTGTAAGGTGGTTTGATTCTTGTTCTATATAGTGTTTAAGTAAGACGAATGCTAGCATTCCAACTACAATGTTAGGGATGTTATTTTTCATTAAATTTTCACATTGAAGTTGTGTACATATATTAAACTGTTAGGAGGAATGTATTATAATATACAAAATGATAAGGGGTTAATAGTGAGGGGCTGCTTGTTTCACAGATTGGAATCGGAAATGGAAATGGAATCATGGACTCTAGTTTTGGAATTAAACTTTTCATTCCAATATCTAACTTGGTTCACACATTGGAATTAGCATCATTCCAATTCCTGATGCTTGGTTTGATGAGTGTTTCAGAATTTAATGCAATTAAATTTCAAATTTACCTCTGATATAACAATTCTTATAAAATAAAAGAATTACACATACGACAAATTAACATCTCCATAATTGTAACTACAATAGTTATTAACTTTTTGATAAAACATAAGAAAATCATAAATTTTAAAAAAATTAATACCAGAAAATAAATGTAGTGGCTGCATTAACAAGGAGTAAATTCCCAAAAAGAGGGAGTTTTTAAACTAACTTCCCAAAGGGTGGCGATTTTTGAGTCTCTTCCCAAAGGGTGAAAAATGCATCCAAGGAATGCGTTCTTCCAAATAAAAATGCAACTTTCAAATACGTTATTTTAATTTTCATAAATTTGTTTAAATATGAAAAATTGGTTAAATAGTACATAACATACCAGCTCTTTATGGGAAACTGGCAGGTTTTGTAGTATGTTTTGTACCAACTCTTTATGAGAAACACACCAGCTCTTTATAGGAAAAACTGGTTAAATAGCGGCCAAAGGAATACTAGTGTGTTTTGTATTTAACATAAATTAAATATGTGAAAGTTAAAAAAAAAAAAAGAAATAGCTCATAAGATACCTGCTTTTTATGGGAAACTCGCAGGTTTTGTATTTAATGCCCATAACTATGAAACTGAAAGGTATTCAGGCAAACAATTTTACAAATAGGTACAAAGCAACCAGAAGCCCACCCAAACTATACCAGTATTCACGGATCAAATAACCAAAATATCAAGAATCGATTGACCCTTTGTTTCTGAGCTTCTATTGAATGCGTAATTCAAGAAAACATAGTGAGTAGCGTGAGTGGAATAAAAGTGAGAAGGTGATGGGTCCAGAGCATAGCATTTTTGTCCAGTTAGTGTTATTGTATCAGATTCCCTTCTTTTCTTTTTTATTTTTCGCTAACCAGTGAGTAGCCTGAAAAAATAGAGAAGAAGGAAGAGAAAAGCTTACATACGGAGAAGAAAATTGCAAAGGCAACGGAGAAGAAAATTGCAGAGGCAACGGAGAAGAAATTTTGGATAAGATATGAAGAAGAAGAGAAAGGAAATCTGATGAAGAAGAAGAACAGAAGGTGCTGCGTGTGATGGAGAGAAAGAGAGGTAGGCCCGTCATAAATATTGTCTGAGGGAATCAGTTGAGGGTTTTGTCCAAAACCTCCCAATTTGCTCGGGAATGAAGGAAGTCCAATTTTTTAGAAATGATTCCAAAGATTGCATTCCGATAGGTTTAAATCAAGCAACAAATAAGGGGTTTATTCCATTCTGTGATTCCCAAACCCTTTAACCAAGCAGTCCCTGATTTCTTCAATGCAAGAGGCCTTGCATCTCTCCACGAAGTTAACACTCACCCGATCAAGGTCATCTGGAACTAGAATATTCTGTTCAGATGCCTCAAGCTCAATTCTCAGTTTGCCGACGCAGCGTGCGCATTTCCACCAGACCAAATGCTCACACCCGTCATCTATACTACTGCTTTTTTGCTACACAGAGATTGCAAAGTGCTGCTCCCTCTGTCCTAATATTAGAGCTATTTTTTGAGAATTCAATTTTTTCATAGAGATATGGTAATCATTATATATAGATGGAATGATATTGGTGAATTTATATATGTATTATTTGAATTCAAAATATTCTTCTGATAGATATATATATTGAGATTTCAAAAAATTACTTTTTCAAATAGTAAGATTAAAAGTACGTGTCAAATTTAAAATGATAATTTTTATTTTAAAATATTAATAAAATAAAAACATGATAATAATAATAGGACGGAGGATCAGTATATACTCCACTACTGGATATATTAAATTAATTAATGGAGCGTGTAATAGAAAAAGAAAAGGTCAATGGATATTTCTTGAAAGAAGTCTCCTTTAGAGTAGGCATGGCCACGGTTCCAGAACCGCCGGTTCTGGTTCTTCAAAGAGGTAGAACCAGAACCGCACCATATAAGATGGTTCTGGTTCTGGTTCCAGAACCGGCGGTTCTGGTTCTTCAAAAAGGTAGAACCAGAACCGCATAGTTCTGATTTCGATTCCTTATGGTTCTGGTTCCGGTTCCGGTTCCGGTTCCGTATGGTTATATGCAATTTTATTTAATTTCTTATCCTTACCAATTTTAATACAAATATAACAATATATTTAAAATTTTAAATAAAATGTAAAAAAAAATACAAAATAAATATTATATTTTAATTTTATTATTATTCTACAAAGTACGAAATAATAAATAGATAATACAAATTTTATGAAAAGTACATTACATTGTCAAATTACATTACACTATCAAATGGTAATCATTTTAAATGGAAAAGAAAATATTTGATTTTTTCATTGAAATTGAGATGAAATATCAAAACAAACATTAATTATTTAATCATCTTCATTGCTTGCGACGGCACTAGAATCAGTTGTATAATTGAATTCTTCTTCTTCATTTTTTTCCATTTCTTGTTGTCTATATTCTGATCTAGTCCAATCATCCACGCATGCTTGAATTTCTAGTGATTCTGGGCTTAATCTCGATCTTGTCTCATCCAAAATGCTTCCACCGGCACTAAAAGCTTGTTCCACTGCTACTGTTGATGCTGGAGTTGCTAAAATTTGCTTAGCAATAAGGGAGAGGATAGGATAATTCTCTGATTTTCGCTTCCACCAGTCAAGGACTTTAAACTGTTTAGTTAAGCTGCTATCATCATGCTCAAACTTGGTAGTTAGATATGATTCGAGTTCCGTATTAGTATTAGGTGAACCCTTTTGTCGTTTTGACCTTTCAAGAAGTATTCTATCACCAATCTTGACAGCCCTTTTAAGACTATTATCAGTGTTACTAGAGGGTTCCAAAATACTAGTAGGAAATCGATCACCATAAGTAATAAAAAATTCATTATATAAAGAACAAATAAGCTCTTTAACTTCAAACACTTTTTTACTAACATCGTGGGCATAATTTTCGCTACTATATATTTGTTCATAATATGATGACAAATACTCATGCAAACCATCTAATCTAACACGAGGATCAAAAACAGAAGCAACTAAATATATATGTGGAATATGTTCATAATAGTTAGTCCATTTCCTAAACATTTCCCTAATAGGTTGCTTCAGAAAATCATCATTTTTAGCTTCATTTAGACAACCAACAATATTACACGCCTCGGTAAGGAATAAATGAGTAGTAGGATAATATACACCAGACAAAGTATAAGTAGCATCATTAAAAACTGATAAAATTTCTAAAATTTTATTACAAACAATCCAATTATTTTCATGCAACAATATTTCGGTCATGTTAGTTGCAAAGAATGCAATTAATAATTCACTATAATTGTGTGATTCTTTGAGTAATTCAAATGTTGAATTCCAACGAGTAGGAACATCTCTTGAAAATCTTTTTGGATTTTTTCCATTGACTTTACAAAAAGTGCTCCACTTTTTCATTAATTTAGGGTGTGCCCATAAATAAGAAATTGCTTTTCTAATAGGTTTTATATGATTTTCAAGTGCTCGTAAACCATCTTGTACGGCTAAATTTAAAATATGGCATGCACATCTAATATGAAAAAATTTACCACCTAATCCAGGTTGGCAAAGATCTCGCAACTCTCCAATAGAAGCGGTATTTGCGGATGCATTATCAAAACCAATTGAAAAAACTTTTTTACATAGACCATATTCTCCCAAAATAATACTAATCATTTTAAAAATGTTTAGAGCATTGTGAGATTCATCAAAAATACGAAAAGCTAGCACTCTTTTTTGTATATTCCACTCATTATCAATCCAATGACAAGTTATGGCCATATAAGAATGTACTTGCCAATGGTCACTCCAAATATCGGAACATATAGATACACGACTATCTAAATTTGAGAATAATTGAATTAACTCTTTTTTTCCTTGATTATAAATATTTTTAAGTGTTCGTCTAAGAGTGGTTCTAGGAACATTTTTAAATTGAGGATTTAAAGAATTTTGACAATATTTCTTAAAACCCAACTTTTCTCCAAAACTAAAAGATAAATGTTCAATAGCTATCATTTTTGCTAATTCATTCCTATGTCTTTCTTCACTAAATCGAAATAGAGAAAGGTTAGAAGTAGCAAACCCGGTAATTTGTGTTTGTTTGTTGTCGATGCCCAATTCTTGAGGATGAAACTTTCTCAAATGCTTGTGATACTTTCCATAGCCATCTCCCATTTTGTATTGATAACTTTTTGGACAATAATTGCACTTTGCTTGACTTTTGCCATTGACGTCAATTTCTTTGGTGAAGTGCTTTGTGAAGATTTCAGATTTAGGAGTTTTGCTTCCACTTCTTTCCTCGGCTTCAATTGTTTGATCTTCAAGGATGGTTGTCATATGCTGACTTTCTTGAGTTGGACAATCATCAAAGTTGAAGACTTCATTTGAAGGAATATTTTGCTTACTTGATTTTGAAGATGAGCTACTGCCATCAAAACTTGCCATTTGATAGCAAATAAGCAAAAAAAAATTGTAAGTAATAATTTAATACTTACAAATTATAATGATAGATATTAGATGAATAAAAAGAATTAAGTAATTAGTAAAATATATAAATAAGTGAACAGGAGCAAAATAGAATAAAAGTGAAAAAATTAGGAAATAGATGAAGAAATTGAGAGTAGTTTAGAGATGGAAAAGAGAAGATTGATTTTGGTGTAGTAGAAAATAAAATTTCAAGTCTTATTTATAGGACAAAATGAAATTAAAAATTTGGAACGTTGTATTGTAACGTTTCAAATTTGTAACGTTGTATTGAAAGTTTGGACAAAATTACAACGTTGAATTGTAACGTTGTAAACTTGCCAATTTGTCAAATTTAGCAGGCAGCCACCTTTCTTGTTTTTTTTCTATCCTTTGCTTTGTTTCTTTCTTCCGTTGAGAGCCTGAGGACCTTTGTGCAAGTCAGGAGGAGCCCCAAGAGCAAAAATTGAGAGCAAAAATTGTGGTGGCATCATGATGACCAAGGTCATCATGATGTCTCTACTTTTATTATTTTTTATATTAATTATTTTTAAATTTTTTAACGGTTCTGGAACCGGCGGTTCTGGTTCTGGTTCTATTTTTTAGAGAACCAGAACCGGAACCTTTATCCATGGTTCTACTACGGTTCTGGTTCCACGGTTCTGGTTCCGGTTCTGGTCCGGTTCCAAACGGTTCGGTTCCGGTCCGGTTCCCGGTTCCAAGTGGAACCGTGGCCATGCCTACTTTAGAGAACCAGTAGCACGTGTACTTGATGATATTGGAGAGATGACAAAGTTTTTTTTTTTTTTTTTTTATTTAAAAGGCTCAATTGCAAAAGCGTTTCACATTTGGTCCAAAGACTGCAAGCAACAGAGCATTAGACAATGCCAACTCTTTTCCATGCGTTTTCATGTCCCTTTGATAATAACTAATACAACAAGCACATGGTGGTCCAACTTGTTCATGTGAACTGAGCAGGGACACCATTGATTAACAAATGACAGAGAGAAAAGCAAATTGATCAGGTTACAACATGACAAATTTTATAATTTCACATCAAGACATGACATTTCCAAATGAAAAGGGTAAATTACTAAAAATCCCATATAGTTTTGTATATTATTACATAACCTCCTAAAATTCAAAGTATTTACATAACTCTATTGTGTTTCTATGTAAGGTGGAAGATGGATAGAAAGTACCTTCAATTATTCCGGTTGACTCAGACATGTTTCAAAATTGCGTGTGATCAAATTATAATATCCACTTAACTCTCTTTTAATTTTGTATAAATATCCACTTAATTCTAATATAGTTTTGCATCCCTCCAAATAATCTTCTTGTTGCAAGGTAGTCAGATTCTTGTTCTGTCTATGTGCTTAAGGAAGACGGATACTGGTATTTCAATTAGCAATGTTAGGAATGTTATTTTCCATCAAATTCTTACTTTGGAGTTGTGTAGATATATCAAAATGTTAGCAGGATCATGTCATAATATACAAAATCATAAGGGGTTAACAGTACTGATCTCTTCAATGCAAGAGACCTTGGATCTTTTGATGAAACTAACACTCACCCGACCTAGGTCATCTAGAACTAGAATATTCCATTCAGATGCCTCAAGCTCAATTCTCAGTTTCCACAAAACCAAATGCTTTCACACTCGGCATTTATAGAGAATTTAATACTTGCATTGAAGGTTAAACTTCGGTTTCATACTACCAATCACTGTGTATTTTCCTTCTTTAGGCAGTGGAAGGAAATTGAAAGTACTTGTTGCTAAAAATTAAGGGTAAAAAATAGAAAAGCCTCCGCGATAAACCTAATATACAGAAAAGCATCCCGTAATTTCAAAACATACAACACGACATCTTATGTTTTGAAATGTGATACCTCTCTCAAGCAATTTAAATTTTAAAAAAAGATTTGTATTTTACCTCTATTCACGTGATATGGTCTCAAAATCTAAAACCTCTATTTAAATTTGCATTTACTTTCACATATTTAATTTTTGTTAAATACAAAACCTACCAGTTTCCCTTTCATAAAAATATTAGTGTAATACTTTTTCAATTTTAGTTACAAACATTTATGTATTTAACATAAATTAAATGATTCATAATAAAATGCCCATAAAGAGCTGATACTTTGTTTATATAATGGAGGAAAGCCATAAAGAATTAATACTTTATGGGCCATTTCTTTTTTAAAAATATTTAATTTATATTAAATAGATAACCTATTGGTTTCCTTTTTGTAAGAATATTACTGTAACATTTTTTGAATTTTACTTACAAACATTGATGTATTTATCATAAATTAAATGTTTGAAAGTAAAATGTCTATAAAGAGTTGGTACTTTAAATAGGTAATGCCTATTTGCCCATAAACTGCACCCTTTAAAGTTTATTAATTGTTAATTGATTTGTAGTACTTTGTTATTTCTTTACTAATACTACTTGGCATGTAATACAAAGACCAAATCTGACACAAATTTCTCATTTCATTCCATAAAATAATAATTTAATCTCCTGGACTGAATATGCAAAGAATCAGTAAGTTCAAGAGAGGTCAGTGCTATTTCTCAAACCACAGGGAAGATAAGTGCAAGTGTCAGAAACCTTAGGCGAGGTTTCTGCAATTTCCCATATTCCAATATATATATATATATATATATATATATATATGTATGTATATAAGTATGTATGTATACACACACTGTATGTGTGTGATATATATAAGATGTGAATACATAATCTGTAATTAGTATCATAAGTTAAATTTCTACTTACTATTCATTTTCTAAGGACCCGCCCACTTTATTCAAATTCATATTGGCGTTATATGAGGATAAAAGTTGAAAAAGATACCGGCCCATTTATTGATCACTTTCATCTAATTTCTCCATGCTTCTTTTATGTTTCTTCTTGTTGGAATCGTAGATCTACGCAGCAAACTGGTGCTCCATTCTTTGCTGTCTGTGCTGGCAAGTGATGGTAGTAATTGTCCTTTTTCTTTAACATGAGGTTCCTATGTGTGTATGTGTGTGTCCATATATATATATATACACAATCTGGAAATAGTATTTGGATTTAGACACATAATCTGTAATTGGTATTAAGAATTAAATTTCCCACCTATTATTTATTTTTTAAACGTCCACTCACTTTATTCAGATTCCTAACTTATTTGGCTATTTCACTAAAAAGCGTAGAGGTAACCGTGGTATTTTATGAGGATGAAAAGCCAAAAAAGGTGCTAGCCCCTTTATTGCTCTCTTTCATCTGATTTCTCTATCCTTTTTCTCCTAGTGACTTGCAATGCTTAGGCCATCATTTCAGAAAGGTTAGGTGTTGGTCTTGGTGAATTTTTGATAGGGATGTAATTTGATCTGTTGGTTGGCATGCAATTGGTTAATCATTCAACTATTGCTACTGCTCTATGCAACTTTAATAAAAGGGCCAAAACTAATAAAGAGTGAAGTCATTGAAGTGGTGATGATTTATTAATCACAGATATTGGTCACAAAAAAACGCAATTGCTTATCAAAATACTGTTCATGATCCAATGATGCTTGCCTTCAATAATTTCTAGAGAACAACGCAATATGCAGAAAGTATTCATCAATGGTTTCCTGATGGAGCTTACTTAGGCTTTTCTTCTTGGTTTATTATTTGGGGTCCAACTTCGCATCTATAAATGAATGTAACAATTGGCAAGGCAAAAATTAATGAGGGTAGTTGGAATAACTTGTTTGGTGAATGCAACAACCGGCAAGGGCTTTCGCATCTGACAAGTCTTCAATTCTGAGGGACCAAAATTGGCAGAAATGATCTTCAACCTATGTGTTCTCTCTCAATCGATTCATGAAAGGTCTTGGACTTCCACATGCACATCTGACAAGTCTTCAATTCTGAGCTACCAAATTGGCAGAAATGATCTTCAACCTGTATGTTCTCTCTCAATCGATTCATGAAAGGTCTTGGACTTCCACAGAAGCAGATGAAACTATTCAATTTGCCATTCCACTTATAGCTCGTTGATTTTGCAGAGTGACATGAATAAGAGTGCGAATAGATACCAGTACATTGTGGCTTAACTCTTAAATGAGAATAAAATCAGAATTATGGTTAAAAAAAGAGAAAAAATCTATATGATGGTTAATTATGTGAACCTCAACTTTCACAGGTTTCTTAGATTGGAAGACGGTGCTAAATATAAGTGAAACTTGATGAATACAAAAGTTAGTAAAAGTAAGTTAGCAACTAGTATAGAGATGGTTGGATTGGGTAGTCAAGTGAGAGAAATCGTAAGTAGGAGATCTTCGTCACGTCCCGAGCCCGCATGGGTCCGTCACGTGACATCCGCTGTATTCTCAAGTCCCACTCAAGAATACAAGACAACATTAAACTAAACTAAACTTTAAAAGTACTAAATAATATAACTAGATAAAGTGTGATACAAATATTATATGAAGGATAGTCTACGAATATCCAATAAGTTCGTACATTTATTCTCTGGTTGAAACAGCGGAAACAAAAGTAAATAAAACTAACAACTTCTGTTCACTTAAAAACTAATAAAAGTCGTCCTCGGGGTCTTCTACATAAATCAACTCATACTCTTCAGAATCTGCAAAGATGATAAATGGTGGGTTAAGCGACAAGTCACTCAGTAGGTAATATCTACCCCTCTGTTGGATCATGCACTCATAACTTTATAGATACATACATATACAAATCAAATTATTTGCACATCATTCACATCCATAATTATGAAAATAATGTTATGAGTAAAACAATTAGTAGTAACGAGTGACAAAACAATTTCAAAGCATTTTATTGGTAACCGTACATGAAAGTCATAAAGTCATTGATCATTTCATATCAATTCATAAGTCTCTTCAGATCAGCTCATAACAAGTACATGTAATGACCGGCTACTGAATACTCAGCCTAGAAATTAAACACCTTCTAGGTGGGTGACCAATAGTTTTCATGACTACCGATTGGTCTCATTACATACATGGGTTGATCGCCCGGACTTTATATCAGAATACCATGAAATTGTCAATCGGCCGGACTCTATACCAGGCTACCATGACCATTAGACAGGACGCTAGTCCATACCGTCTATTTCATGACTGTTTTGAGATTTTCTTGACATAAATTCATTTCATACGTCACATGTATAGTTCTTGATTTCATAAAAGATACAGCTCATTTGGTATATAATAATATATCAAGAGGTTTCAAATAAGTCACATGGTCCATTTTTGTATAGTCAAAATAGAACTTGCTTAAACAGTCAAGTAAATCATTTAATAAAAAACAATTCAGATTAATACGTAAAAATATAATCGATGACAAAAATTTCATTTTAAACTTTTGAAATCTCAGAAGGGTAAGTACCACCTACCTTTATGTGGCTGCTCGAGTGGAACTATTCTAGATCTTTTAAACTTGTGTCGTACCTATCAAACGCATAGGTTTCCTAATTAGTTGATATTTCCTACAGATACATAAATATACAAACTCTGAGCAAGTCGAAGATTCATATCTAAACCATTATATGAACCCTAGTAGCATTTTCCCAAATTGGACGATTTCTATTTTTGGAAAGTTTCCTAAATTGGAAAGTTTCTATTTTTAAAAAGTTTCTTAATTTCGAAAGTTCACCTTTTTGTAAAGTTTCCTAATTTAGAAGAAAATAATTATTCATAATCATATTTATTATCTTGACTATTATCTTACCATACATATTTATGATTTATTATTATCCATTATTATTATCAGTGTTATTGTTAGTATAGTTATTATTGTTATTATGATTGTAAGTGTTTCGTTTAACCATCTAGAACTTATCTTACATTGTATAAATTAATCTGATAAGGTTAGATTAAGATATATTAGATTTCTATCTAAGTATCCTAGATTTAATTAATTAAGTATAAGTTTAAATGGCTAATCTTTAACTCCGAAAATTATCTTTAGGTTGGGTTTTGAAATTTAGTTCCTATGCTAGTCCATAAAAGATGGCCTAGTTATTTCTACATTTATTTACTGTATATTCACTAAGCCCGTGCTATCTTTCTAATCCAAACATACTTGCCATTATACATATATAAATATATATATGTTTACTTATTTAATATTATCATTACTATTGATTAGAAATTTTTTTTTTCTATTGGCTTGCACTCCACTGGCGTTGCCAAAGTTTTTGTCAAGCTTTGGCAGTGCCGCCATTCTTGACTTCTACTTCCTTTTTTTTTTCTTTTTTCGGCCAACCTTGGCAATTTGGTTCCTCTGTTGCCAGCCATGCGCTGGTGACTTTCTCCCTTCTTTTTTTTTTTTTTTTTCATTCGGTTGGCCAAAAGGCCAACCTTTTCATGTTGCCAGCCCTGTGCTGGAGGCTTTTCCTTTCCTCCTTTCTTCTTTTTTTTTTTCCCAGGTGTTGCGTTGATAAAGCTAAAGCTTCAGAATGCACACAACAGCAGTGGTAGCCGCCGCCGCTCTTCTCTCTTTCTTTTTCTTTTTTTTTTTAAATAACTTTCCAACAATTTGGTAACCCTATTCATCCCATAATTAGAATTTAATACCCTAATCCTACTAATCCAAATCTAAATCTTCCTAAATTTCTCATACAGGCATAAATATATCTCAATGTACATATACTCGAAATTTTCAAAATAATTCGTAGAACTAATAAAACTCATGAGAAAAAGAATTTTAGCGTGCGTTCGGAACTTACAGGTCTAGGCGCTTAGTTGTTTGCTTGTTCGACGATGACGTCTTCTTCTTCTCCTCTATTCTTAGTCGATTCTTGCTCTAAGGGAGGCAGACAAGGGAAAGGTAGGAATGGTGCTAATTTTTTTTTCTCTCTATTGCTTTGATAAAATTCTAAACCCTTGCAACTATCCACTAGTTGGTGATTTAGATATGAGTTTTACTTTATTATGAACTCTTATCCTACCTCATCTCCTTACTAACCCTAATTACTCCTCTACCCCATCCTACTAATAAATTTTATATTATTTTTTTTTCACCCATAGTAATTTTGCTTTTTTAATTAATTGAACAAAATAAACTAATAAAAAAAATGAGACAGGACGTGGTTTTTACAGTCTACCCCCTTACAAAAAGTTTTGTTCTCGAAACTTACGTATCTTGATAAAAAAGATAGGGGTATCTATTCCGCATGTCCTCCTCTAAGTCCCACGTTGCCTCTTGCGGTGTATGGTTCGTCCATTGCACCTTCACGTAGGGTATGGTCCTTCTTCTCAGAACTTGGTCCTTCCGGTTCACGATTCTTAAGGGAACTTCCTCCACTGATAAGTTCTCCCTCACCTCAATGGGTTGGTCCTCCAAAACATGACTTAGGTCTGATACATACTTCCTCAGTTGGGAGACATGAAAAACATTATGTATCCTTGACAAAGCAGGCGGGAGAGCCAATCCATACGCTAGAGGTCCAACTCTATCCAGTATTTTGTAAGGCCCTATATACCTCGGATTTAATTTGTCACTTCTTCCAAATCTCATCACTCCCTTGATAAGGGATACTTTCAAATATACATTTTCTCCCGGTTGAAACGCTAAAGATCTCCTCTTTGAATCCGCCCCACTTTTGTTTCGGTCCTGAGCTACTTTTAATCTTTCTCAAATAATTTTAATTTTTTTCAAAGTTCTTTCTACCAAATCGGGGCCAGTGATTAGCTTCTCACCTACTTCATCCCAATATAAGGGAGATCTACACTTTCGCCCGTACAATGTTTCGAACGGGGCCATACTGATCCCGTTATGATAGTTATTGTCATACAAGAATTCCATTAGTTGTACTAACCTATCCCAACTATCTGAGAAGTCTATAGCACAAGCTCTCCGCATGTCTTTCAGTGTCTGTATGGTCCTTTCTGATTGTCCATCCGTTTGGGGGTGAAAGACGGTACTTAGTCTCAAATTAGTTCTCATAACCTCTTGGTAGGTCGACCAAAATCTAGACGTGAATCTAGAGTCCCAATCTGACACTACTTTCGCAATTCATTTTTAGACTAGATTTCACATTCTTTCCCTCTATAAAGGTTTCGTCCTCAAAACCTAAAAGACATAAACATCAAAATAAGTTAACAAAATTTCCAATGTTCTGCCAATACATCTTGGGAATTATTCCTACAATGTCTAAATTGAATTTCAGTATTTAATTCTATCAAGCTTTTGCTGCGCACTCTCATTTTTCTCAATACCTCCTATCTTCATATTTATATAGCTCAGATGAACAGAATATCTCTCACAAATCCAACAATCTAAATATCGGCTTATAATGCTCCATAGAGATCAACCTATAGAAAGAATGTCAAAAATACTAATATTACTATTTCTTCTTTTGTCATACATTCTATTACAACTTACTTATCCATTATCGTAAAAAGTAATCATTATCTTGATATATGGATTCCTGCCCACTGTAATTGGTAATGAAAATCTCTTATTTCCCTCAAATCTCATATCTATCTCATTTCAAATTCCAAAAAAAAAAATCAATAATATCTCAAATAGCATCAAATGTGACGACCCCACCTCCCCCTAAGGCGAACCAAAAGGGTTCGGCGGACCGCTTGTCTAGCTCTCGCCAGGACTACGAAACCGAAACACCCATTAACCCTACAAAATGTGCAAAAGAACTTTGAGAAAACGGACAGTCGAAAACTGAATTAGTTAAACTAAACGATGCAATAGACTTCGATTAAACGCTCCAACGAAAAGCGAAAGGAACAAATGCCACGTCAGAATCCGACCAAAACTTGGCTAGATTGCCGGTCGGATTCAAGGCAGTGAGCACATCCAATTTTTCAATCTTCCTTGTTAATCCGGCCAAGATCTGGCCGGATATACGGCCGAATTCCCTGCAGTGGATTCCCGCAAAAATCTCTTTTCTTTCCTTGTTCAAGTTCCGCACTCGCCCGGTTTCCAATGGGAACAAGAAAAGTTCACAAAACTATAAAGACATACATTTCTCAACTAATATACATAACCATACGCTTGCAAACATCTGTACATTGGAGTTTTATCAAGTTAACTTGAAGTACAAGCCATAATATCTATACTTATACAAAATACGATTAGGGTTTCTGTTACAGAGGAGCGTAAACAAAAGAGTATATATAACTAGCTCAACTCTTATCTTCAAAATCATAATTCCCAAAATATTGTCCCCTATAAGGAAAAACAAAGATAACGGGGGTCAGAAACCAGTCAAACAGGCAAGAGAACGAGTGTGATAAAGTATACCCTCATCTCATCCAGAATAAACAGAGGTTACAGTCATTCAAATCACAGATTGCAAGTACAAGTAAACTAGTTAAGCAACAAGTCATGCGAGTGGTACACTCACCAGTCAAGCAAAACAACTTCACAAGTTTCCTCCCGAAGTACGCTCTTGATCACTGGCACGTTCTAGAACAACCAAGGAAAAATAATTGAGACTCGATTACGAGTCGTATGCCTATCCAATGAACTACTAATGCAAAGCAAAATGTGGCTTGGGAGTGAAAGTAAGTAACAGTTGGTCCTCAAGACTTCCAAACTAAAGACTTTAAGGCTCAAAGGTAACAAGGGCAAATTTGCCTTTCAAACCAGAATTTTCGCAGCCATGGCACAAGTGAAATCATGAGGTTTTTCACCCCCTAATCTACATAGTTTTCACTCAAATTCAAGCACAAAAGGCTTAACCAATGTTTGGAACAAGTTTTGGCCAAAACCAATCATGAAAAGGTTAGAAAACAACAAGGTAATAGACTTCGCTATCACTTGACCAACAAATGGAAATTTCAGCCAACAAATTGAAGGAAAAATACCAATGAAAATCCTTCCATTTCAACCAAAATTCAACATCTAAGTAAAGCTTATAGATATACCAAGCATCTTAAGTAAGTTTATCACCAAATCAACCCAAACTTGAAGGAATCAAGTAGCCCCAAAAATTGGACAGCACTTCCCCTTAAATTTCTTTACTTTTCCATCCTACAATCAACACCAAAGTTCACCCAAAACAGCCTCAATTGTACATACAAATTACAAGCTATAAAACACACCTATTTAAGGCCACAATACCCTTCACATAAAGCCAATTAGTAGCGCCAAAACCAACCACAATCAAGCCAATTTTGGAAACCCTACACTGAAATTTATGCACCCAAACTGAAAATTTCTTTAGGCAAGGTAAACTATCCTATAAAACTTCAATATTTTACATAGCAAAGCTATCAAAACATGGACAACCCTCAAGCATCACATATGAGCAGAAAATTCACTATAAAAACTGAAAATTTCCATAACACCACTTCAAACCACAATATTTCTCATAAAACTACAAATTTAGCAACCCTAAACCACTAGGATGCTAGTATTAGAAGTAAAGAAGGATTTCTTGACAAGGTTACCTTAGAACCTCAAGAAATTTGATAGCTTAGTATTTCTTCCTCCAAAATCACTCCACCAACACCTCTACTATACTTTTCCTTAAATAGCCCTTTGTATGGAGTAATTTGCAACTCTATTGGTTGGAACTCAAGATTGAAGCAAGAAATTGAAGTGCAAGATCAAGTCTTCTCTCCCTTTTCTCCTCTCCAAGATTCGGCCAAGCAAGAGCAAAAATGAAGAAAATTGTGGTCAAATTTAGTTTTAGTAAAGTGAAGAAAGGTTGGATCAAAGTCCAACTTCCAAGGGTTTCATGACACTTGGCCCTCAGAAGTTTAATCTCATCCTCTTGTCTTCCAATGGTTAATCTATCTAATTAATCTCTAATTATCTCCTAGCACCTTGTAATATAATACCCCTTTACGCAAAATTCACCTAGCCGTCAAAAGGTATTGCACTTAACGCACTAGCAGGTCCCACTTCCAATATACACTACTAACGTCACATGAACTAACTTATACTAGAAGAATGATTTAAAAAACTATACTCACTTATAAAAACCTCTGAAAATTAAAATAATAAGGTAAAGTATAGAAAATGTATGCAAGAAAATAGAATAATTAATATAAAATAAGAAAATTTTTTGGGTCCTCACACTCTCTCTCCTTTAAAAGAATTTCGTTTTCGAAATTTTCTTACAGTCATTTTTCCCGATATACGAAATTCTACCACTTTCTTCTTAAAGTCAAGTGGAGTACCATATTTAACTAACCAATCCATACCCAATACAACATCGTACCTTCTACGACCTCAGGTGAATCAGAGACCTGATGTTGTTCTAGTGAATACACTCAAGCTGGCACATTCGATCTAGTCTCTTCCCCCTTCGACTGTTCAGAGTTGGTCTTGGTTGACTGTTGGTTCCCACTCCATTCTCACGATGGGACGAGACAATTCACAATCTGATGATCGGCGCTCCTACAGCGCAAGCACTTTCTTTCTTTCCTCCAGCAATTTTTCTCTGTGTGATTTGGCCTCTCACAATACCCGCAGGGACCACGGGAAGCAGAAGCCGACCCATCCTGTGAGGCATCTCTGGACATCCCTGAAAGTTTTACTCCTCCAGTTCCCCTTCCAAACTTGGGAGGGGTACTCTTATCCTCTTGTCCTAAGCTACTTTCAGGAATAGCTCTTTTCTTCGCTTGAAAGGTTCTAATTTGGAGCCTTGCACTTTCAACTCATTGGGGTTTCTCCACTGCATCACTAAAAGGCATCGATTTGGGCTATAGCTAGGTCCTTTTGGATCTCAACATTCAATGTCTGAACAAAACGCCTTATCTTCCTCTGCTCGGTCACAATTAGTTCGGGAGCAAACTTAGATAACCGAGTAAATTGGCTCTCATATTCAGCTACAGTCTGAGTTCCCTAGCGAAACCTTATGAACTCATCTTCCTTCTTTTCTTGAATTAGAGGAGGAAAAAAACTTTGCGTTGAACTCCCTCATGAAGTTTACCCACGTCCTCAGTGTCTGTTCTCTTTCCCATTTCAGTCTTATCACATTCCACCAAGAACGGGATGCTCCCTCCAATTGGAAGACAGCAAATGTGACTTGTCTCTCCTCAGTGTAATGCAAGGCAGCAAAAATATTGATCATCTTTTTCAACCACCTCTCGGCCACGTTAGGGTCCGGTTCTCTAAGAAATTTTGGTGGGAAGAACTTCTGAAATCGTTCGAGAGCTCTATCCTAACCATCTACATGGTTACCAGGGTTTCCAGGTTGAGAAATAGGGTTTTGACCCTGGTGTTCCACTACATGGGCCAACAGATTGGTCATACGCTGGATAGCGGCAGCTATCTGAGTATTAGGATCGACCCTAGGTTCAGGATTTGGTTCAGACATTGGTTCCCGATTACCCCCTTCATTCGAGGGTTGCTTACGTCCACTCCCACGGTCTCATCCACTACGGGTACGCTCCATTTGATCTAACCTATCTAGGATCGAAGCGTGAATATAATATTAAAGAGAGATAAATGCATGAACAAGTTACAAAAGTATATACAAGTCAAAACCAAATAGTCAACATAACTTTAACATATATATCACACAGTAACAGTCAAATACAAATAGAAGTAATTCCATGAAAGTAGCGGTTTTATATCCAAAATACAATATACAAAACTAGGCCCAAAAGTACAAAATAACTAACTAAGATCTTTCCCCCTAACTACCCTCACACGGGATCAAAACATGGCTTAAAAGAGCTCTAACCTAGTTCCCAACTGAGCCAACGGATTCTCCCTCATGGTTAGAACTAGGTGCATCTTCCCCTCTAGGGGTCTCATCGCCCGGAACCTCTACTTGTACGTTAATGCCAATCACTCCCTGGATTAGCGCCTTACACTAGTCTATGATACCTCCGGACCGATCTTTAACCTCCCGGACCACCCTAGTGAGACAGTCATTGGCTATTTGTAACTGCTCTCGAATAGCATTCGTCCTTTCTTGCTCTATAGCTATGTCCCCTTGGAGCTCCCGAATTCTATCCGCTTGTATCCTCATGATGCCCTTCAACCTTACCATCTCGGTGTGATCCCTAGCAGTGGCACGCCCAAGCCTCCACCTCTCGTCTAGTACCGCCACGACCACACGATCAATATAAGAATAGTTCTGGCAACGGCTACAACGTCGAGTCTGACTAGCAGTACTCTAACGCCGGATCGGTCCTCTAGGCCTCTCCTCATAATCTATGACGCGAAAGCGCCTCCGAGATGGCTCACCTCCACCCTTTCCACTAGCTCCGTCCATAACCTACAAAGATAACACAGTTTATAGTTTAGGCAGGGTTAATCATACTTAATGACGTTCCTGAAAATCAAATTTCTAGTTCGTCCAAGTCATTTCTAGCCTAGGCTCTCATCTCTTTAGTATTCGGGTACAAGAATCCAAAATAAGATAATTCACAACTCGAGCTGGCCAGTCCCAAGAGTAAATAATCTACATTTGAGATTTCTACCCAACATACACATCTAATGTTCCCAACAATAGACATTTGTTCCATACTTAACAAGCCAATCCCCACAGTCCGAGAATCCTCTCTCGGCATGAGTTCGATAAGAGTTATGATACCAACTGTGACGACCCTACCTCCCTCTAAGGCGAACCAAAAGGGTCCCAACAATAGACATTTGTTCCATACTTAACAAGCCAATCCCCACAGTCCGAGAATCCTCTCTCGGCATGAGTTCGATAAGAGTTATGATACCAACTGTGACGACCCTACCTCCCTCTAAGGCG
Source organism: Coffea arabica (assembly GCF_036785885.1). Classification (NCBI taxonomy): domain Eukaryota; kingdom Viridiplantae; phylum Streptophyta; class Magnoliopsida; order Gentianales; family Rubiaceae; genus Coffea; species Coffea arabica. The sequence continues at coordinate 34,089,890 of NC_092321.1, forward strand.
AACCAAAAGGGTTTGGCGGACTGCATGCCTAACTCTCGCCAGAACTACGAAACCAAAACATAGGTAAACCCTACAAAACGTGCAAAAGAACTTCGAAAAAACGGACTGTCAGAAACTGAATTAGTTAAACTAAACAATGCAATAGATTTCGATTAAACGCTCCAACAAAAAGCGAAAGGAACAAATGCCACGTCAGAATCCGGCCAAAACTTGGCTGGATTGCAGGCCGGATTCAAGGCAGCGAGCACATCCAATTTTTCAATCTCTCCTGTTAATCCGGCCAAGATCTGGCTGGATATACGGCCGGATTCCCTGCAGTGGATTCCCGCAAAAATCTCTTTTTTTTCCTTGTTCAAGTTCCGTACTCGCCCGATTTCCAACGGGTACAAGAAAAGTTCACAAAACTATAAAGACATATATTTCTCAACTAATATACATAACCATACGCTTGCAAACATATGTACATTGGAGTTTTATCAAGTTAACTTGAAGTACAAGCCATAATATCCATACTTATACAAAATACGATTAGGGTTTCTATTACAGAGGAGCGTAAACAAAAGAGTGTATATAATTAGCTAAACTCTTATCTTCAAAATCATAATTTCCAAAATATTGTCCCCTGTAAGAAATAACAAAGATAACGGGGGTGAGTTTTCGCTCAATAAGGTACCAAAGTTCAAGCAGTCAAGAATCATGGAACTTCCCTTTTCATCAATTAAATAGAAACAACAGATAAAGAGATGAACAAACGCCTCAATTAAACATAGTAATTCACATATAAAGGAAACAGATAGCTCTCAAGAGCTAAATTCCCGTTGCAGTACTCGATCCAACCTCGTTGACTTTACGTCAACGTTTAAAGAACAAACATGACCATAGACCTCACTTTACACCAAATTTCGTCCACCAAACATACCCCTTATCGGACTCGAACACCAAACAGAAACAGAGGGGGTAATATTCGAGTATACCAGAAATCTAGAGTCTCTAATACTCAAAAATTTCACAGATACAGTCCCCATGGCTTGTCAATTTACCTCGACCAAGCCCCTTGCTAGCTCGATTCAATCAACTACCAATGAGGTTGAGCTCAGATTTCACAGGAAGGTCGTTGGATACAAGCCTCCAAACGACCTCAAATTATGCACAGGTAACAGATTCATGTTTATACAGAAACCAGTCAAACAGGCAAGAGAACGAGTGTGATAAAGTACACCCTCGTCTCATCCAGAATAAATAAATGTCACAGTCATTCAAGTCATAGATTGCAAGTACAAGTAAACTAGTTAAGCAACAAGTCATGCGAGTGGTACACTCACCAGTCAAGCAAAACAACTTCACAAGTTTCCTCCCGAAGTACGCTCTTGATCACCGGCACGTTCTAGAACAACCAAGGAAAAATAATTGAGACTCGATTACGAGTCCTCAAGAACTACTAATGCAAAGCAAAATGTGGCTTGGGAGTGAAAGTAAGTAACAGTTGGTCCTCAAGACTTCCAAACTAAAGACTTTAAGGCTCAAAGGTAACAAGGGCAAATTTGCCTTTCAAACCAGAATTTTCGCAGCCATGGCACAAGTGAAATCATGAGGTTTTTCACCCCCTAATCTACATAGTTTTCACTCAAATTCAAGCACAAAAGGCTTAACCAATGTTTGGAACAAGTTTTGGCCAAAACCAATCATGAAAAGGTTAGAAAACAACAAGGTAATAGACTTCGCTATCACTTGACCAACAAATGGAAATTTCAGCCAACAAATTGGAGGAAAAATACCAATGAAAATCCTTCCATTTCAACCAAAATTCAACACCTAAGTAAAACTTATAGATATACCAAGCATCTTAAGCAAGTTTATCACCAAATCAACCCAAATTTGAAGGAATCAAGTAGCCCCAAAAATTGGACAGCACTTCCCCTTAAATTCCTTTACTTTTCCATCCTACAATCAACACCAAAGTTCACCCAAAACAGCCTCAATTGTACATACAAATTACAAGCTATAAAACACACTTATTTAAGGCCACAATACCCTTCACATAAAGCCAATTAGTAGCTCCAAAACCAACCACAATCAAGCCAATTTTGGAAACCCTAAACTGAAATTTATGCACCCAAACTGAAAATTTCGTTAGGCAAGGTAAACTATCCTATAAAACTTCAATATTTTACATAGCAAAGCTATCAAAACATGGATAACCCTCAAGCATCACATATGAGCAGAAAATTCACTATAAAAACTGAAAATTTTCATAACACCACTTCAAACCACAATATTTCTCATAAAACTACAAATTTAGCAACCCTAAACCACTAGGATGCTAGTATTAGAAGTAAAGAAGGATTTCTTGACAAGGTTACCTTAGAACCTCAAGAAAGTTGATAGCTTAGTATTTCTTCCTCCAAAATCACTCCACCAACACCTCTACTATACTTTTCCTTAAGTAGCCCTTTGTATGGAGTAATTTGCAACTCTATTGGTTGGAACTCAAGATTGAAGCAAGAAATTGAAGTGCAAGATGAAGTCTTCTCTCCCTTTTCTCCTCTCCAAGATTCGGCCAAGCAAGAGCAAAAATGAAGAAAATTGTGGTCAAATTTAGTTTTAGTAAAGTGAAGCAAGGTTGGATCAAAGTCCAACTTCCAAGGGTTTCATGACACTTGGCCCTCCAAAGTTTAATCTCATCCTCTTGTCTTCCAATGGTTAATCTATCTCTAATTATCTCCTAGCACCTTGTAATATAATACCCTTTTACGCAAAATTCACCTAGTCGTCAAAAGGTATTGCACTTAACGCACTAGCAGGTCCCACTTCCAATATACACTACTAACGTCACATGAACTAACTTATACTAGAAGAATGATTTAAAAAAACTATACTCACTTATAAAAATCTCTTAAAATTAAGATAATAAAATAAAGTATAGAAAATGTATGCAAAGAAATAGAATAATTAATATAAAATAAGAAAATTTTTTGGGTCCTCACATCAAACCTATTTTCAAATCCTATAACCTGAGTTGTTATATCACTAAATGCCATGGAAATCTTATTTCATTTGATCATCTTTTTTTTGCCTCAATTCAATTTCCAAAACACATATTCATATTATGGTAGAACATACCAAAACACACAAAATTTTATACAAAAATTATCGCCAAATTCTCATATTTGAATATAATAACTTTATCATAACTTTGGTAAAGTATTTATCTATGCGTAGAATTTCGAACTCATACAAGTTTAGAAACCTACCAGTGTTTGAAATGTATAAGTCTGCTAATTGTACTTCTTACACTATTAGAACTTAGAGTACAAAGAGAATTTCTCAAGAATTATTGTTAGATTCTTTCTATATGGTATGATTTTTTTTAATGTAGAACACATTTATTTATAACTCTTTTTGAGATTGGATGAGTATCACAAAAACATTTTGTACAGGGTTATAGGATATAATTATTTATGATATTTATTCATTTTTTATTGTTAATTTATGTTTCTTGGTGTATAAATATTTGTAGAAATTATACTTATTTGATAAAGATACTTATTCAAAAATCTTGATTAACATTTGTTCGGGAAATAATTTTTTTTAAGAGAAGAACTATGTAAGATTATGTATTCTAAGAAATTTCTAAAATATTTATTGACTAAGTATGATGTAATAATGCCAATAAGCTAGTTCAGTAATTGTCTGGGGCATTAGATCTAATCGTTGTAAACCTCAAAAAGGAGATAAGTCTATTCACTCTTGGCCACATCTCCCATCGAAGGAATACTACTGCTAGACTATATCAATTTGTTGGGATAAGGCCATACACCTATTAGTTGTCACCAGTAGTGGTAATGGTTCAACTAGAGTAAAATAGTAGCAGCATCAGTAGTACTTCTATCTAGATAAGAGCACTATTTATAGAGCTCTATTGCAAATAGAAAAGGTCCATAACATTTCATTCTTCATCCTTTGAAGTGGTTTCATCCATGAAGCCTTAGTCCACGTCAAGATAAGTCAATATAACCTTCAATGTCGTTGTCACCCATCGTGCGATTAATCCTACACTACTTAAATTGGGTCTCTGTATTTAATCCATCATGCTAGCTGCGTACTTTAATTCCGTGATACTCGCAATTTCCTGCAGACAATACTTCAAATATATATAATATTTCCTACACGTCTGACATCTTAAACTTAGAATGTACTACCAAAATCATATCTAATAAAACGAACATCATAAACACCAATAGTACTATTTCAACTTAAATCACACATGCAAATTTTCAAGTCTATTTATTCAGCCACAATTGATCATACCCTAGTGTGTATTTTCTCTAAAGAGTAAATCGTACCCCAGGCTCTGTTATCACTAAATATTATGGAAATCTCTTATTACACAATATTCTATCCAACTTCATTCCAATTCCTAAAATCACTAATATTACAAACATCATTCAACATACATCTAGATCGCACAACCTAAACTTTAATCCTAGAATCTCTTATTTCCTTTAATTCTCTTTTTTTTCCATCTCATTTCAATTCTCAAAACCCGTAATATCTCAAACACCATTTCACATACTTTCAGATCATATAACTTAAGCTTTGATACCATTAAAAATATCACGCCTCGAGCCCGCACGCACTCGTAACGTGACATCCACCGTATCCTCAAGTCCCGCTCAAGAATATAAGGCAACATAAAACTAGACTAAACTTTAAAAGTACTAAATAAAGTGCGGTACAAATCTCATATGAAGGATAGTCTACGAATATCCAATAAGTTCGTACATTTATTCTCTGGTTGAAACAACGGAAACAAAAGTAAATAAAACTAACAACTAGAAGTAACTAGCTGCTAACTTCTATTCACTTAAAAACTAATAAAAGTCATCCTCAGGGTCTTCTACATAAATCAACTCATACTCTTCAGAATCTACAAAGATGGTAAAAAGTGGGTTGACCGACAAGTCGCTCATTAGGTAATATCTACCCCTCTGTTGAACCATGCACTCATAACTTTATAGATACATATATATACAAATCAAATTATTTGTACATCATTCACATCCATAATCATGAAAATAATGTTATGGGTAAAACAATTAGTAGTAACGAGTGACAAAGCAATTTCAAAGCATCTTATTGGTAACCATACATGAAAATCATAAAGTCATAGATCATTTCATATCAATTCATAAGTCTCTTCAAATCAACTCATAACAAGTACATGTAATGACTGGCTACTGAGTACTCAACCTAGAGATTAAAACCCTTCTAGGTGGGCGATCAATAGGTTTCATGACTACCGATTGGTCTCATTACATACATGGGTCAATCGGCCGGACTCTATACCAGGCTACCATAACAATTAGACAGGACTATAGCCCCTACCGTCTATTCCATGACTGTTTTGAGCTTTTCTTGACATAAATTCATTTCACACATCACGTGCATAGTTGTTGATTTCATAAAAGATACAGCTCATTTGATATATAATAACATATCAAGAGGTTTCAAATAAGTCACATGGTCCATTTTTGTATAATCAAAATAGAACTTGCTTAAACAGTCAAGTAAATCATTTAATAAAAAACAATTCAGATTAATACGTAAAAATATAATCGATGACAAAAATTTCACTTTAAACTTTTAAAATCTCAGAAGGATAAGTTCCACCTACCTTTGTCTGGCGGCTCGAGTGGATCTCATCTCGATCTTTTAAACTTGTGTCGTATCTATCAAACGCATAGGTTTCCTAGTTAGTTGATATTTCCTACAGATACATAAATATACAAACTCTGAATAAGTCGAAAATTGATATCTAGACCATTATATGAACCCTAATAGCATTTTTCCAAATTAGACGATTTCTATTTTTGGAAAATTTCCTAAATTGGAAAGTTTCTATTTTTAGAAAGTTTCTTAATTTCGAAAGTTCTCCTTTTTGTAAAGTTTCCTAATTTAGAAGAAAATAATTATTCATAATCATATTTATTATCTTGACTATTATCTTACTATACATATTTATGATTTATTATTATCCATTATTATTATCAGTGTTATCGTTTGTATTGTTATTATTGTTAATATGATTGTAAGTGCTTCGTTTAACCATCTAGGACTTATCTTACATTGTATAAATTAATCTGATAAGGCTAGATTAAGATATTTTAGATTTCTATCTAAGTATCCTAGACTTAATTAATTAAGTATAAATTTAAATGACTAATCTTTAACTCCGAAAATTATCTTTAGGTTGGGTTTTGAAATTTAGTTCCTATGTTAGTCCATAAAAGATGGCCTAGTTATTTCTAAATTTATTTACTGTATATTCACTAAGCCCATGCTATCTTTCTAATCCAAATATACTTGCCATTATATATATATGTGTGTGTGTGTGTGTGTTTACTTATTTAATATTATCATTACTATTGATTAGAATTTTTTTTTTCTATTGGCTTGCACTCCACTGGTGTTGCCAAAGCTTTTGTCAAGCTTTGGTAGTGGCACCATTCTTGACTTCTACTTCCTTTTTTTTTTTTTTTTCTTTTTTCCTCTGGCCAACCTTGGCAATTTGGTTCCTCTGTCGCCAGCCATGCACTGGCGACTTTCTCCTTTCTTTTTTTTTTTTTCATTCGGTTGGCTGAAAGGTCAACCTTTTCATGTCGCCAGCCCTCTGCTGGCGGCTTTTCCTTTCCTCCTTTCTTTTTTTTTTCCCCGGTGTTGCGTTGATAAAGCTAAAGCTTCAGCAACGCACACAACAGCAGCGTCAGCCACCGCTGCTCTTCCCCTCTTTCTTTTTCTTTTTTTTTTTTTAATAACTTTCCAACAATTTGGTAACCCTATTCATCCTATAATGAGAATTTAATACCCTAATCCTACTAATCCAAATCTAAATCTTCCTAAATTTCTCATACAGACATAAATATATCTCAATGTACATATACTCGAAATTTTCAAAATAATTCATGGAACTAATAAAACTCATGAGAAAAAGAATTTTAGCGTGCGTTTGGAACTTACATGTCTAGACGCTTAGTTGTCTACATGTTCGACGACGACGTCTTCTCCTTCTCCTCTATTCTTAGTCGATTCTTGCTCTAAGGGAAGCAGACAAAGTAAAGGTAGGAATGGTGTTAACTTTTTTTTTTTTCACTCTATTGCTTTGATAAAATTCTAAACCCTAGCAACTACTCACTAGTAGGTGGTTTAGATATGAGTTTTACTTTATTATGAACTTTTATCCTACCTCATCTCCTTACTAACCATAATTACTCCTCTACCCTATCCTACTAATAAATTTTATATTATTATTTTTTGTCACCCATAGTAATTTTGTCTTTTTAATTAATTGAGCAAAATAAACTAATAAAAAAAATGAGCCAGGACGTGGGTTTTACAATCTTAGATTTAAAATCTCGCACTTAAAAAAAAAGAATAAAAAAGTTTAGTGACTAATGCAATTTTATTGAGTGCTGACCATGAATATTTATTTTTAACTACTATGTAATCTCACTTTTGGTGACATTTGATAAGGTTCATATGCTTATTTCTGCCTTGTCTAAAAGAGAATTTATTTTGTGAACATATGTCATGTCTTCTTGATTTAATTCCTTGCCGGTGGTTTATTGCAATTTAGGATACGTAACAAACTGGAGAAGATTAAGCAATTAAAAAATTATACCGAAGAAAGAGAATGAAATTAAATTATACTAAAATAAGCTTCAAAACAATAATCACGATAAAAAGAAATGCATGAATCCACTTTATGTCTTCTTTGAAGGACAAATGTAATTGCATATCAGCAGTGTTGGGTATGCATTATAATCATCGTCTCCTGACTTTGGGCAAACAGTTAGGCATGCACTAATAACCCCTTATGTAATGAATTGCAAACCTTGATACCCTATGATCAGTATTAGTTAAGATTCTTGTTAATAGTCAGCAAGTTGACTCGGAAAATAGCTATAAGAAAATTTTGAGAGAACTAAGAAATGAGTACAGAACCTTGACCCTGTTTGAGTTGGAAGGAAAAAAGAAAGGGGATAATTTTTGAAACTTCCCCTGACATTTCTCATAATATAACTCACCCTTGAGGTATGTAAAATCTCATTTACCTCCCTTATTAGTTTGACAAGACTAAATATTCTTATCAAATGTCACAAAATTGACAATATTACCCTTGCTCTTAATGACTATTTAACCAAAAAGTCAAAACAAAGTAAAAATTTTAAACCAAAAAATGTAGATTAAAACAAAAAACAAATTGTTATCTGACAAATGATCTATATTTCTCTATATCGAGATTATGGTGAGACAGCAAAGGATGTGGATAAATTAATTCTAGTTAAAATCAACCACTTAGGAGGATTTGGTTGCAATTAACACCTTGAAAATTTTCATAGGCAGTTATATGAAAATCAACAATTTTTATTTTACAAAAATGTCAAGAAATTTTTTTAGAAATTACATTTTAATACATGATGTTGTTTAAGTTGTATTGAAAATTAAAATAAGGGACAATTTCAAAAACCTCCCTTGAGGTTTCTGACAATTTCACTCGGCTCTCCTCAAGTTTAAAAAATTACACTTACCTTCCTTGGCCTAGTAAAATGCCTATAATACCCTCCACTCGGTAGACGATTTTAAATTTAAGGCAATAATTTACAAAATCCAAAAAAATCCATTTTTTTTTGTCTCTTGCTTATTTTCAATCCTCTCTTTTCTAGTTAATATAACCTTTTTTTTATTATCTTCAATTTTGTGGATATTAGCAAATTGAAATTACAAAATCAACAGAGGGAGAAGATTATATATCAAACTAAAAAGAAATGAAAAGATTCGCAGTAATAGAGAAATAAATAATGAAATTGATGATTGAAATAGGAAGAAAAACTAAAGATGTGGAATTTGGCATATTTTATTTGTTAAGAAAATTTTTTATAAAATGTCAATAATTACATAAGAATTTTTTTCATTGGATTAGAAATTTTTTATTATGATTTTATTGTGGAGGTAGAATTTGTTCTTTGCTTTTGAGATATTAATATTTTTAAGGCCATAGAAGGGTTGTAATGATGGTTTTAGGTAAGATTAGTTTATATTGAAAAAGTATTTGAGCATTGATATTTAATTTTGGGGTATAAAATTGGTTGTCAATGGGGTTTGTGTATGTTTTTTTCTCTTTTTTTTTGTGTGGCAAGTATTGATAATATATATGCAATTTGGAATATTTTGGATAGTTCTTCAATTTTAGAACTTATACTTGGATGGTTGTTAGGGATTAGGCTTGTTGATTTGTACAATGTGTGGAAGAAAGTGATTAAGTATACTATATTTTTCTTTCTTAGTTTTGTACAAAAGGGCAATTTAGGATTTTTGTGAAAAAACCACCCTTGAGGTATGTAAAATCTCATTTATCTCCCTTATTAGTTTGACAAGACTAAATATTCTTATCAAATGTCACAAAATTGACAATATTACCCTTGCTCTTAATGACTATTTAACCAAAAAGTCAAAACAAAGTAAAAATTTTAAACCAAAAAATGTAGATTAAAACAAAAAACAAATTGTTATCTGACAAATGATCTATATTTCTCTATATCGAGATTATGGTGAGACAGCAAAGGATGTGGATAAATTAATTCTAGTTAAAATCAACCACTTAGGAGGATTTGGTTGCAATTAACACCTTGAAAATTTTCATAGGCAGTTATATGAAAATCAACAATTTTTATTTTACAAAAATGTCAAGAAATTTTTTTAGAAATTACATTTTAATACATGATGTTGTTTAAGTTGTATTGAAAATTAAAATAAGGGACAATTTCAAAAACCTCCCTTGAGGTTTCTGACAATTTCACTCGGCTCTCCTCAAGTTTAAAAAATTACACTTACCTTCCTTGGCCTAGTAAAATGCCTATAATACCCTCCACTCGGTAGACGATTTTAAATTTAAGGCAATAATTTACAAAATCCAAAAAAATCCATTTTTTTTTTGTCTCTTGCTTATTTTCAATCCTCTCTTTTCTAGTTAATATAACCTTTTTTTTATTATCTTCAATTTTGTGGATATTAGCAAATTGAAATTACAAAATCAACAGAGGGAGAAGATTATATATCAAACTAAAAAGAAATGAAAAGATTCGCAGTAATAGAGAAATAAATAATGAAATTGATGATTGAAATAGGAAGAAAAACTAAAGATGTGGAATTTGGCATATTTTATTTGTTAAGAAAATTTTTTATAAAATGTCAATAATTACATAAGAATTTTTTTCATTGGATTAGAAATTTTTTATTATGATTTTATTGTGGAGGTAGAATTTGTTCTTTGCTTTTGAGATATTAATATTTTTAAGGCCATAGAAGGGTTGTAATGATGGTTTTAGGTAAGATTAGTTTATATTGAAAAAGTATTTGAGCATTGATATTTAATTTTGGGGTATAAAATTGGTTGTCAATGGGGTTTGTGTATGTTTTTTTCTCTTTTTTTTTGTGTGGCAAGTATTGATAATATATATGCAATTTGGAATATTTTGGATAGTTCTTCAATTTTAGAACTTATACTTGGATGGTTGTTAGGGATTAGGCTTGTTGATTTGTACAATGTGTGGAAGAAAGTGATTAAGTATACTATATTTTTCTTTCTTAGTTTTGTACAAAAGGGCAATTTAGGATTTTTGTGAAAAAACTATCTTGTTGAACCTATATTGTTACTAAACAATAAAAGTAGGAGAGATATATGTAATTTTTAAAACTTAAGAGGAGCTCCTTAGGGGAGGTTTGTGAAATTATCCCCAGAAAAATGCAAATTGGCATTTCATGCTGGTTATTGAACTGGTATGTCTTGGAATTGAAACCTTACAAATTTCACGCGATAATAAATTGTACTTTATGTATGAAAAATTTCAAATCAGTATTTGATGTACCTTCGACTAGGGCTGCAAACGAACTGGGCTCGCGAGCGGCTCGAGTCAAGCTCGACTCGAGCTCAAGATATTAAGCTCGTTAGCTCACGAGCCGGCTCGCGAGCTCGAGTATATATATATATATATTTTTTATTTTTTTAAGTATATATATATATTTTTTATTTTAATAGTAAAATTACATATATATCCTTAATATTTTATTATTTATTAAGAAAAAAATATTTTATTTATTTTTTTAAAAATAAAAATTTTATTTTATTTATTTTTTTAAAAATAAAAATAATTATTTTTTATTTTTTTCGAGCTCGAGCTTGAAATTGTCGGCTCGTCGAGCTCGAGCTCGAGTTCGAGTTCACTAAAATTATGTCAAGACTCGGTTCGATTAGGCTAAAACTCGACTCGGTTCGACTCGTTTGCAACCTTATCTTCAACTACAGTTAACACACCCTCATTATGTCTTGTATGTGGGTTAGTTAATAAACTATTCATTTTGGATTCTCAATTTAGATGTGCTTCTTGTCAAATGATCATGAAAATCCATATTTGACCATTGGAGTTATTTTTCCTGAACAAATCTGCTCTTGAACTTTAAGCATTGTGATCGTACCCCTTTTTTTTGTGTCAAGTGTAAGTGAAAAAGTCTTAAACAAGCTCTTTCACTTACATTCTCTTTTCCCTATTAGTCAATCCATTCCCTCCCCCAATTATGATCATACTTGACGCTTCGTATGTCCTGAATCCAAAAAAACTTTTGAGAGGTTGCGAATCCAAATAAATTTGTGGGGAGATTGAGCCCTTTTCAGAAGTTAGTTCAGGTTCACGCGGAACGTGATGGACTGGTGGAGATACTTTGACTAATCGGTGGCTAACCGCCCAAAAGTTAGGAAGTTGGTTTCCTTGTAATGGCTATATTTGAAAATCCAAAATATTTTTAATTATGTTGTTGTTTAAGGCGATTTGTGTAGTTGATTGATCAAGCTGTTTACGCACTTATGTCCAGTTATCGTTACAATTTGTATGTCGTCTATACGATAAAATTTGCTTCTTGTTAAGTTTTGAGAGAATTTGGGACATCGAAACAGAATGAATGAAAATTCATAAATGGGTATATCTTTTTAAAAAAAATACAAAAGAGGCAATTGACTACTATTCAACTCATGTTAAATATTACAAGATTCAACTAAAATTACCAAACTAAGCTAGTGAAAAAATTTAATCTACTTCCATTAAAATAAATCTCTTAGGACCTGTTTGATAATTCCATTCAGTACTGATATTTAATGGATTCAAATCTTAATATGTTCAGATGTATTTGATAACAAAAAATTGAACATTTGAATTAATTAAGTAGCACTGAATTTTTTAGGCTAAATTTGCTCCAAAAAATAAATGATAAGCTATTCACTTATCATTGAATGTGATATGCACTTAAATGTATTTGATTTAATATTTAACAATTCAATAACTTAATGATTTCAAATTTCAAATTTCAGATTTTAAATTTCAATTTTATCAAATGCATCCTTACTCTCTTCATTGGCCACCATCGTTAACCCCACAAATATCACTACTCCTATCACACCACCTCTCTCTACAAAAGACCCATTCACATTCCTTATAAACTCGCATCTCGTCTTTCCCAAGAATTGAATAAGTAAGAAATTCAGGTATACTTTATCACCAAGTTGATTATAGTAAATTGCCCAAAGTTGATATCACAACTTTGTCCTCCACATTTGGATGAATTGGTAGTGCACAATATTACAGAGGAACTTTGGAGGTCAACGATTGCTGTACAAGTAGTAAAGTTATTGAGTTCTCCTGAATGGTAACTTAACTCTAGTAATAACCTACGATGCTTTTTATGAGGGAGAAATGCCTGTTTTTCTTTTGCATCTAGTGTTATACTCTCGTACAAATACTTGTGATTTTTTTTAACGGATTGTTGTGATTGGTTTCCTTAGTGAGTTCATTCTATTGTTCGGATTATAGTCATTTTCAGTTGAATTTGCATAAAGTCCGACGTTTGTTGAAGATATTCAAAATTTTGATACATGGTTTAACTTATTTGGGGATTGCTTAATTTGAACGATGTGTCCATCACGTATGCGTGTTCAATGAACATTAGCGTGCACCTTCAATGAACATTAGTATGAACACCCTATTTCAACATTGTGCAATTAAAGAAAAAGAGACAGCTACTTACATACGGCGCTTAATGGATGCTCTAATGAATATAAATATGCACAAGACAATCCTAAATTTGTGGCTAAATTTTGCACCAAATTACTTTCTTAACTGTACTTAAGTTTTTGTGTAAAGTATTGCAATTGCTGTTTATTTATCTCGAAGCGAATAGTAGTAACGCAGACTAAGCTCCCCTCCAGTCTCCATTACATCTTCTTTGCAATTTCCCTTAATACACTCTTAGATGATTGACAAAGCATAACTAGATGAGCAAATAGCTGAAAATGTTACCCAACCATTTAGTTTGGCCAGTTCTATCATTTAACTGCCCTTTTTTTGGCCAAAAATGTCACTCAACTATTATTTTTTTGTTGCAACAATAAGATTTCTATAATCTAATCTACCCTATTTTAGGGGGAGGGAGGAGGAGGACTCGATGTAAATAGAGACTCCATCAAAGAAAATTAATTAAAACCGCCAAATATAATGACAAATTGATGGGAGGCAAAGGTTGAACTCATCAGGTCAAAGGCTTAGTGGTGTCACTCAACTACTAGATTTGTAACTTTTGTATCATTCCGTCCAATTTTTTGGTCATGGCAGACGGAATATTGGGCCTGTTTGGAACCTGAGTTTTTTGGGAGTTTGTCTTAAACTTTACTGTAGTACACTGTAGAAGTTTTTGAAAAAATTTTGTAGAAGTTTTTATAAGGTGAAAATTTTTTTTGTAAGGTGCAAAATTTTGTAGAAGTTTTTGTAGAGTGAAAAACTTTTTTTTTCCTTTTCTTTTTTTTTTCTTTCTTTTTCTCTTTCTCTTTCTTTTTCTTTTCTTTCTTTCCTTTTTCTTTTCTTTCCTTTCTTCTTCTTCTTCTTCCTTTTTCTTCTTTTTCTTCTTTCTTTCCTCCCCGTTACCTCCCAGCAGCACTCACACCCGCCACCCCTCTCCTCCCTTTCCCCTTCTCCTCCCGCCACCTCCCCTCTACCACTGTGACCCCCTTCCCCCCGCCACCCCCTGTGCCCTTTCCCCCTCTGCCACCATGACCCTCTGCCTCCGTAACCCCCTTCCCCCCGCCACCCCCTGTGCCCCTTCCCCCTCTGCCACCGTAACCCCCTTCCCCCCGCCACCCCCTTGTGCCCCTGCCCTTTCCTCTGCCAGCATGACCCCGTCCCCCCGCCACCCCCTGCCCTTTCCTCTGCCAGTGCGACCACCTTCCCCCGCCACTCCCCTGCCCTTTCCCCAGCTTCTCCCGCCACCTCCCCTACGCGACCCCCTCCCCTGCCACCCCCTGGCCTTTCCCCAACGCGACACCCTCCTCCTACCACCCCGTGGACGGCACTGAAATAGTCCCCCAGTTTCCGGCAAAAAGCATCGAGGAATTTACGGAACTTGGAACGCTTCGTCACAGAGGATTTGCTCTTCTGCATCCAGTTGAATAAGGAAACCATCACTTTGAATTTGATGTCAAATTCCTCCATTCTGGACTTTTTTTCCCATTTTTTTGCTTTTTCTGGGCTATGATTTTGCTTGTTCGGTTCTTGGGATTCCATGTTCATGTTTTGTGTTTTAAAATGAAGGATTTAAAAACCGCCTAAAAGGGGGAGGGGGAAGAGGGCAGGGGAGGCAGAGGAGCAGAGGGAAGGGGGAAGGGAAAGAAAAAAAAAACTTTGTGTATGGCCGGAACTGGTTGCCGGAATAGTAACCGGCGTCGGAAGTGGTGGTGGAGGTGGTGGCCAGCGGCGGAGGATGTAGTAGATTGGGTGGAGGAGGAAAAAGAAAAAAAGTTTGAAGGGAAAGTTTTTTTGTGTATTTTTGAAGTGTGCAAGTAAAAAGTTTTGAGAAATTTGTTAGGGTTCCTGTAGCAAAAGTTGTTAAAAAACTAGTAGGTAAAAAACTTGATCAAAAAACTCACTTCCAAACAGGCCCATTGGTCTAGTAAAAATCAGTCTGCTTTTGTTGCGGGTAGACAAATCCTGGATAATGTCATTTTAGCTCATGAATTTCTTCATCATCTGAAAAATAAAAGAAACGGGCAAATGGGATGTATGGCTGTTAAACTTGATATGTCTAAAGCCTATGACAGAGTGGAGTGGGATTACTTGAAGTCAATGATGGAAAAAATGGGTTTTTGTGACACTTGGATTAAGTGGATAATGAACTGTATAACTACTGTGTCCTACTCTTTCAGTGTAAATGGAGAAGCAAGAGAACTTGTAAAGCCAGAGAGAGGATTAAGACAAGGCGATCCCCTTTCACCATACCTTTTCCTAATCTGCTCAGAAGGCTTCTCCAGCCTACTCAGAAAAGCAGAGATCAGCAAGAAGATTGAAGGAATGAAGATCAGCCGAAAGGGTCCTACACTAACCCACCTCTTTTTTGCAGATGATTCGTTGATACTGAGCAAAGCTGATCCAAAGGAAGCAAAAGAATTGAAGGCAATCTTAAACAAATATGAAGCAGCATCAGGTCAACTAATCAATTTAGAAAAATCCTCAGTCTTCTTCAGCAAGAACATTGAGCAGAGAGTGAAGGAAGCAATAGGGGAAGAACTGCGAGGAATCAGAGCTGTTCATCAAGGGAAGTACCTGGGGCTGCCAATGATAATTACACGATCAAAAGAGCAGATGTTTGGTTTTGTAAGGGACAACATAAGAAAAAAGATGGAGCATTGGAAGACAAGGCTACTCAGTCAAGCAGGCAAGGAAACTCTATTGAAGGCAATAACTATGGCTATGCCAACGTACGCCATGTCCTGCTACAAGTTTCCCCAAAAGTTATGCAAGGAAATTAGTTCACTGATGGCTAAATGCTGGTGGGGACATAAGGAGAAAAAAGATAAACAGCATTGGATTGCTTGGGAGAGATGCACCAGAACCAAGGAAGAAGGAGGAATGGGGTTCAAAGATATCCAGCAATTCAACAAAGCCTTACTTGCAAAACAAGTTTGGAGAATAATGACCCAACCCAACCTCCTGGTAAGTAAGTTTCTGAAAAGCAAGTACTTCAAAGATGGTTCAATGCTTGAGAGCCAGATCCCCAAAAACGCATCTTGGATTTGGCAAAGTCTGATGAGTGCCAGAGAGGTAATTAGAGAAGGGTGCAAAAAAAGGATAGGAAATGGAAGGGGGACCAACATTTGGGAAGACAGTTGGATCAACAACAACAATGGAGGAAGGATCAAAACTCAGAAACCAGTGGGATGTAGCTTGCAAAAGGTCTCACAACTCATTGTTCAGCATAGATGGAATAGAATGTTAATCTTTAGAGTTTTTAATAGGGAAGATGCAGAACACATCCTCAATATCCCAATAAGCCTAGCAGAAAGAGGTGATTGTTTGGTATGGAAATACTGCAACACAGGTCAATACACTGTAGCATCTGGCTACAGATTTTTGCAGCAAGAGAAGAGGAAACGAAGGGAAGAAAGTAACAAAGGAGAAGGATGCAGCTATCAACAAACAGATAGGAAATTATGGAAGACACTTTGGAAGTTACCTATCAAATATAAGCTGAAAATTTTTGTGTGGAAATGCATCAATAATGGTATACCAACAAAGGCTCAAATCTTCCATAGGACACAAAGAGGAGAACCGATATGCTGTGGATGTGGAGAGGATGAGGAATCAATTGAGCACATGCTACTACAATGCAAGATAGCAAAAGGAATATGGAAATTTGCATTAGTTAACTGGGACGGATTGGAAGACCAAACAGGCTGCTTCAAACAATGGTGGACCTCCATGATGATGCATGCAAGAACCAGGCAAGATGGTGATGATCACATAGCGCTAATTGTCAGCGTGCTGTGGCAAATTTGGAAATCCAGAAATGCCAGAATTTTCAGCTCAGCACAACAACATCCCCTTAAAGTGAGTGAAAAAGCTGCTGAAGAATGGAAAGAGTACCAGGAAGCAATCCAACAACGACCAAGGAGAAGCACAACAGAAACAAGAAGGCAAGAAGAGAACAATCAAAGTGAGCAAACTGGCTCGGAAGTGGTAACGCTAAAGCTGGCGACCCAACACCAGAAGGGAAACAAATCCTTTGGTATAGGCATCACGGCTGCGAATGGCGCAAGCCAAGGAATTGCAGCCTGGTCGCTAAAGGAAAGGCAAGCAAGGAACAAAGCTCAGGACAATGCAGAGGCTGTGAGGCTTTGTATGATCAAAGCAGCAACTAAGGGATGGCAAGACATCAAGATACGAATTGAAGATAGAAACCTGCTTGATCAAATACGAGCTGGAAAAGGCAGAAGCTTGGAGTCAGCCACGATAATAGAGGACATACAGAAAATGACTTCATGGTTTTGAATGTGCTTTTTTGATAGGTTAAATGAGGACATTGATAGCTTATGCTATAGTTTGAGCAAAATTGCTCTTCTAAACTTTTGTGACATGGAGTGGAATTACTCCACCCCAGAGTGCTAAATGCACTAATGTTAAAATAGGAGCCCTTGCTCCAACAGTGTATAGCCTGATTGTGATATAAAATTTCTAACGTTTCGGAAAAAAAAAAAAAAAAAAAAACAGGCCCATTGGTCACACGAGCTACCCACCTACATTTTTAGCGACAAATTTGTCAAAGCAAGAGTTCAGCATCCTTGGTCGTCAAAATCTCACCCTAAACTCTAGGGATAATTTCAGAAACCTCCCTTGAGGTTTTTAACAATTTCATTTAGTTCACTTGAGGTTTTAAAAATTTGCATATACCTCCTTGTCAGTTAAAATAACAATTCTATTTTTAAATATTTTAATAAAATTCTCTTGTTTGGTATGCTTATACTTCTAATGAGTTTTAAAATTATTTTTTCAGTTTTTTCCTTCTTATTTCTTTTTTTTTTAATTTTTTACTAATAAAGTGTAGAACTACCACTATTGCGTCTAGTTTCTATTGTAACCAAATATTGAACTAGTGATCTTTTTTGACAAGTTAACTTTATATATAATTCAATGTTTTTGCTGATATTTCTCTTCTATTTTTTTGTATTAAAGTTAACAATAAATAACAAATGGCCCAAAACCACTGCTAAATCATGAAATCTCGCTATTCAAAAAATTCATAAACTCTAAATGAATTATTTTAGCATTTTCTTTTCTATCTTTTAAATCTAAATCCGTAATAAAATACCATCAAAAGTATCCTATGGTAGTGATAAAATTATTATTATAGTTGTTTATCAAATAGTAGGTATAAACATTAAAAATTTGGCACCTTTTTTCTTATAATTATATTAGATAATCTTATAATTATATAGAGAAATAAAGCAAAACTCATTAGACAAGGACATTTTTGGGTATTCATTTAACAATTTGATCAAATCAAATATTATTTTCAGGTTTTGTTACTAAAACTATCAAATCAAAGGAGGTAGGTGTAATTTTTCAAATTTCAAAGGAGCTCAATGAAATTGTCAGAAATCTTAAGGGAGGTTTTTGAAATTATCCCTAAACTCTATAACAATATGTCAAAACCGGCTGCTATCTATTGTCTACTTCCCGTGCTGGTTACTAGGATTCAAGGCTGCAGCCAATAAAATCGATGGTGTGATTACAATTGTTATCAATGGCGTGTCAGAGCACCTCTTCGGTTTAATCAGATTCTTATACCTACTAACTCCTTATACATATAGTCTCTTTAGCCTCCCTCCCCTCTAAATTAGAATAGAATCACTACAAAAAAAAAAAGAGTATTTACTATATTCCTGATCTGCTGTGAAAGCATCTTAAACCGTGGAGAATAGTATTTGCCACAGTTTTGAAGGCGTTGCGAATACAGCAATGGCAAAAGTTTTGCAACAGTTTTTGGTCTGTGGTAAATACTTTTTACCACCGAAATACCACAGTTTTGGAAATTGTCACAAAAAACCGTAACATATGCAGCTAACTATTTACCACATATTTTGATACGGTTCTGGACCGTGGTAAATACTCCTTGCAGTGATTTATAACCACAGTTTTGAAACCGTTGGAACATATGTTTTGGCCACCGTCTAACTTCACGGTTTTGTCGTAGTTATTTACCACGTTATCAATTCTATTAAATGGTCTAAACTAAAGAAAGATAACCAACAACTCGAGATGTATCATACTTAACATTAAAGCAAAATACCAAAAACTTTCTAATTTCTCAAGTGCAAACAGTAAAGCAAATAAGGCACCCAACTATGCCAATCTAATGTAATAATATTCGAACTGCCAGTACTTGTATCGTTACAATTCTCAATAACTCCCAATGATGAGATCTGTATTACACTAACATTTTGAAGCTACTGATGGGGATTTCATGACTACAAATAACCTCCAGCGATATTCAGCACAGGTAGTTAACTGCATCAAGTTTCTCACGCTTCATAGTATTACTGTCCACACCCTACAAAACAATATTGTAAATATAATTACTATCACATATGTAGCAAAGAAACAAATAAAAGATCAAACTAAAGGTTGGTATGAATTCAATTACAAATTAACAAGTAAGAGATCAATCACAAATATATGTAATTAAACTAGTTGAGACACATGATTAAACAATCTTGAAAGAATTTAGTAGCAAAGGCTTTGAAGAAAATTAGTCCATGTGAGCAAGTAACTTGGTAAAATGACTTCTTGGTTCATAAAGGTATGCAACAGTGAACTGAAGCTAAAGTAAGGGTCTTTCAACATCCTTCAGTAAATATAATTGCAGTAGCATTCAAGAGCCCTAATGAGATTCGAATCTACAAAGAGTTTGAGCACGAGAGCTAGTTAAGGGAGTAAAAGAAAGGATAAATTCTAACTCATGTATGTAGTATGAGCTACCAGTTCTCAAAAATTGTAAGTGCTGAAATTTGAATAAAAGCACAGCTCCAAATTTAACAATGTTCCTAGAACTTCCATTAGCTAGCAACATTGGTGTGAACCTCTGCTAGCACACTATGAAAAGTAACCTCAAGTGAAAAGCCTCCGTGTTTAACATTCCCCATCTTCCTCTATAAAGCATACATTGGCTACTAGAGAAGCCATTCTTATCAAAGTCAAGAAGTTATCCTTCAAATTTTCTACCAGCCAACATAACTAATCCCGCCATTCACTTTTCTATAGATTGAACAATGCACTTGTAAATAAAATCACTTTTCTGATACTAAAGCAATGTTACAACTAATCCTTTGTTGATAACCTTTCCTCCCATATTAACTATATATACAGCCTAGTGGTATCCTAAGCATCAAACATCAGTTTAAAAACTGCAAATTAATAGATAGGCGCTAATAATGAAGGCCCTGAATTGATGTTTGTAATAGTAGTTAAACAATATTAAAATATTAAATAATAGTGTATTAAGATGATAAATAATAGTAAACAATATTAAACAGGTAAAGAGTTGATCAACCAAGTAGCATTGAGATGATAAAATAAAGGCAAAAAATTGTTAGAATATGGAGAATGGTCCACAAGCTAAGCTTAGCACCAAATTCAGAAAAAGCACGAGTTGAACTTAGTATGCAGTTGAGGAGTCTACCAACTCCCATCATCAAAGCATAAAAGCAGCATGACTCCCAATTCCACCAAGTCTAATTACAACAACATGTGATTCACTGACTTTCTCTTGGGACTCTAGACCACAAAACTAAATATTACTGCAGAGATTGTAAAACAATTGGAAAATAGCATCAAGTCAGGATTTCGACTTGCAGATTTGAATAGTATTTCCCAAGAGGCAGAAATAAAACAAAAGACCCCAAGAAAGAGCACTTAAATTGCAAGGGTATGTTAAGGGGAAGTTTTTATCAAATAGCAATAGCTAGAGTTTAGTTACAGCCACAATGGAAGTTTGACTAACCACATAGAGGCGTTGCATGGTCTAGTCCAACATGCAAAATTCGTTGACTAGTTGTGTACATTACTGAAAACTATTTTTGATGCCCATATAAGCAAGTTCATAGTTACGGAAGAACTCACAATGAAATAACTTAATGGAGGAGGTTCACAAGAAAGCAACATGCGCTAACCACAATCAAATTACATTATATATTTTAGAAACAAAATAAATTTTGTAATGCGATAGATACATATTTTAAATTCCTTTTTGTTAAAGACAGCAGCAGCAAAAGAATGGCTGGATTGAGGAAGAAAAACTAGTATTCCGCCTTCTTCAAGAGAATGATCAGCCACAAATTCCAGTTTTGATGGAAATTCTTTTTTATCATTTCAATGACATAAATTTTGCTCCCATTCTACAATACTATCGTTGGAGTCGTGCTTTGCTCAAGGGAATAATCAGCATACTTTAAACTTCCTATAAGCAACAAATTTATAAAAAGTTTCAATTAGATCACAATAAAGTTCTAATGCCGAGAATTTAAAATACAACATATAGATACATATCAAACAATACTTAAAGACACAGGAGTAAAAAACTGATAAAAAAAATTAAGAATCGTGCAATCATGGCTAAGAAAGGGATTTATAGATGATGTAATTGTCTTGGAAAGTGTTTGTTGATCCATGCATTGTGCAGTCAAACAAAGAGATGAAAAATTCTCTCCTAGAATGGATAGCAAAGTCTATATGTAATGGCGTGCAATCAGTAACTTCTTTTTGTAAAAGCAGGATAGAAAGAAGTCTAAACCATGCATGTAAGAATATTACATGACTGAATAAGGAATGAGGATTCAATTGAAGGAACAAAAATAACATACCGGAGTTGTTAAAAGCAAAATTCTGAAGGGAACAAAATGAAGAAAAAGACAAAAGATAGAGAACAAAAGTTTAAAAACTCTACCTATATAGCCACAAATATATCAAATAAGTAATTATGGTCAGATTAGCAATGACTTTTCTACATTATAAAGCAAGCTGAGGTAGACACTTTAACAAAAATGGGCATACAAGTTTCAAAATGCCTACCTAGAATACAAAATAACTACTAAATCACAAGCCAGTTCTGGATTCATGTGTCTAATATTGAGACAAACATATTAATAGGTAACGATCAGACAAAAGTACCTGTGATCAAACTATCAATGTCGCCCCTATTGTATTTATATAAAAAAAACCAGTCTAACCACTTAACAAAAATAGTCACACAAGTCTAAATGTAGCTGCCAAGAAGATAAAATAACCACTAAACCATACGCAAGTGTTGGCTTCATACATCTGATAGTAAAACAGATTAGTAGATAATAATAGGAAGACAAAAGCAGTAAAAGAAACACTTTTGCAATATCACACAGATAGGTATGGAAAAATAAAATGAGATTTGTGTTTGCCATATTATATTGTAAAACAAGTATTTTGCCTTCTTCAAGAATGGTATGGCCAATCACATATATAGCTCAAAACAAGTCAAAAACAATGAATACAATTTAAACCTGCAACTCTCTCATATACTCATAATATATTGTAAAGAACTTGCTTACAACTGAATTTTTCTTTGGTATTGCTCTACCTCTTGCTTCCTGATTGCCAATTCAAAGAAAAAAGGATTTAAAATGGATGACTTTACTTTAGTACATATGTGTGGCAACAATAATGTAATAAAGTTCAGTTGTAATGTATGCCATACCATTCTTTGATGATATTAGCATTTGCAAAGATAGACCTAACTCCTCAACAGCTAATAGCTACTGGAGCTGTAATTTACATCAGTTTTAGGAATCCTCCTCTTGCATCATAGACTACTGAAAAACAATTTAAAGACAGTGTAAAATTTCTACAAATATTGAAACAGTAATTGGATAAGATATGTGCCATAAATGTAGTCAAATTTGTAGTGTCCTACGTGATTTTACCAATCTTAACACAAATGAAATTTCATGCAAGAGCTCTTGCATAGTCTCTAGCTAATAAAATCCCTAGACAGAATTTCAAGTCATCAATTTAAGGAAGATGTTGTTCAAGCTCTGGTACAGCATAGAATTGTTAATTCATATTAAGCAAATCCTTGTTCTATCATTAAAAAATCAAAACCTCTTTGGATGCTCAAAAGGTTCTTTTACTTTATATGTAGCAAACACCACTCTCTTTCATAAGCAAGGTGGTCAACTACATATGTTTGGTCATGGCACAAACTCCATGAGACATTCATAAAAAAACCAACCAATCGCTACAACAAGATATAAAACACTGACCATATATTTAACAACTAATTTACAAATTATAGTGGAAATACATAGCGACTTTATAAAAAACATAGGACTTCTTTAAACACTCTTGAAGGTCAAACAAACCATCTCCACTAACCATACCAAATGACAGATAAAACTAAGACCATGACAACTCTATCTGATTCAGATTAAAGCAAATAAAAAGTATATGGTTGAGAAACAATCATTAAGAATGGTCAATTCTAAATAATGAGAATTCACAAACTCGCCCATTGAATATGTTCAGCCACGTAATCAAGTAGTTTTTTTCCATCTTGAACATGGAATTCTGCTAAAAAAAAAAAAAACAGGTTAAAAACAAAAATTAAGTCTGAATTCAAAATTTATTTCAAGTAGATGGGGAGTGATAAAAAATTGAAGAATTATAAATCACCATCTGTAAATCAGTCTCAATCTAAAGAAACATAAACTCATTACATTATCCCATAACAACCTGAACCATTTCCAATAAATTGATGAGACAAACGTGTCAGGGAAAAGAACCAAAGAAATGTCCAATTGCAGCACCTGCGCATGAAATTGATAAAAATACTAAAAGAGTAAAGGAGAAAAAGATAAGAAAGGAGGAAAAAATACCCAAAGAGGTTTCACCATACCACTATAAAAGAAAACCCAAAAAATTGATGAGATCAGATACTGAGAAATCCACAAGCAGCATCCCACTGGTCATCTCTGTTTTAAAAGAAAGCATGGAAAAAATACATTTTAGAGAAAATACTGATTCGGCAACTTCTAAGTTCAATATGGAGTTGCTAATGAAAATGATGGAAACTAAGCCTATTTAATATCGAACTGGAGCACCTGCCAATAGAAAAAAGCCAGAACTTGCCAAGTGGACAGACGACCACTACAAGGAAAAGAGGAATGAGAAATTCTGAGGAGAAACTGCTGGAAAACGAGCAGAGAAGGAAAAACAATTCAGAGTTATGCAACGAATTCTTGATGAGAGGAAAGCCGAAATGGCATCTGCAAATGGGAATGATGCTGAAGAGAAAGGTTTCTAAAATCTTCTGATGATACAGTAAGGGAAGGAGGAAAGGGAGTAATGGAGGGATACAGATAGGGCAAGGGAGAGGAAAGGGGAAAGAAGGAAGGCACAGGAAGTTTGAGTAAGAGCGGTGGGAGATAAGATACGGCTGTCTTAAGGTTAGAAATTAGGAAAAAGAAAAGGCAGAGGAAAGGAGGGGCGGCGCTGTCTTACGGTTGAAAAAACAAAAGGAAGAGGATCCCGCGCAATGCGCAGAAAGGACGAGGGGATCACGTGAGGACGACGAAGTCAGGCGCGGAACAACGAAACCCTTTGCACTTTTATTACTTATGTAGATAAAACAAGAATCATCAAATGGCAACAATAGTAAACAACTAAAATATACCGATTATTATATGCTCATAAAACGGAATAAAATGTCAACTAATCTTACAAACTAATCATCCATCAGCCTTTAATCCCAAATCTCAATATAACCCCAATCAGCTAAGTACTATGCTCCATGAATAATTGAATTCAGTCCAAAAAATCAACTTTATTTCCAATCCAAAGTCCAATGAACAAACTTTATTTCAATACAAAGTGAATCACTTTTAATTCCAAATCTCAGAATTACCACACTTATATCACAAAGATTAAACAATTCAAGAAATAATCAAATTGAAAGTAAATCCAACCTAAAAGTAAAAGTTTTTACAATAATTAGACACAATTTATTCACATCTGAAGCTAAAAGTGGTAAAATACCAACAAAAGAAAAGGAAAGATATCAAAATGCACAATTCAATAAGGACTATCACCATCGTAAGACTAGTATTGAATTATAAAGGGAACAATTTACCAAAATCACATAATCACAATCAAAGTATCACTATATATTCTTCAATCCTATGGAAATAAATTGTATAACTAATATTTGCTGAAACTAGACCACACTTTATCACAACTCTATTACAATAATCCAAAAGAGGAAAGACTACCTGGTGAATATATAGAACTCTAGGGTACCACCATCTGCTCTCAAACTCCACCACAATTCTCTGCTTTACTGCCGATTTATTCTAGTAGAGGTGAGGATGTATGCTGTTAAACTTCGAGAAAGACAGATTAGAACAGGTAGAAGGAGGAAGGGAGAGGTTCGTCGGCATGACTGGAACGAACGATGGGAGTTTGGGAAGAAAGGAAGAGAGAGATTGGGAAATTGGAAAGACGAGGAGGATTTTTGGATGATTACTCATAAGTCATACCTCTGCCTTATGTCCCAATACGACATCGTTAAGTAGAGCCGGGTTTTAATTTTCTCTAGAAAATGAGATGGGAAAAACACTAATTCGTTTTTGGGTGGGGTGGGGGGGGGGGGGGGGGGGGGGGGTTGGAAAGAAAAAAAAGAAAGGGAAAGAAGTGAAAGTTTTGTTAGTTTTTAGTAGGAAAGAAAAGAAAGGAAATGGAAGGTACTGACCAAAATGTTTCCTCCCAAATTGGAAGAAAATGGGAAGAAAAGCTTGTTAATTTTTTTAAAATGCTTATTTTGTCCTTAAAAAGGTTTTGAATAAATATTTAATGACTTCTGTGATGCCCCACTTCTTCCAAGGGCGAACCCGAGGGTATCAGTAGGACGCCTGCCTAACTCGCTCCAGGGGTCAAAACACAAAACTAATAAAACTATATAAACTAAAAGAGTACTATTCACAATATATTCAATCCCAAAAGAGTCTATTTACATTCTCAAAAGGAGTTATCCAAACTACTACATTATCTTATGCTAATAACCAAAATATAAAGTAGACCCAAAGAGGGTTCCTTATACAGATCACCAAAACAAGAAGAAACATCTTAGTTGTCTAGCTATTACAAACCAAGTCTAACTATTCTAGTGATAGTGCCAAAAGTTCCCCGCGTCGGCCCCTGTTAAGGAAAACAAAGGGAAAGGGGTAAGTTAGATGTTTAGTAAGTAAACAGGGGTAAAAATGTAAATTTCACAGTAATACGAACAATTATGTCACAAAGATGTCAAATCAAAAATATAAAAGTAACAACACAAGTTAAGAATACATGTTGGCTCCAAAACCATGTCATGTGCCATGTGTGACCTCCTGTCGACACTCCGTCGACCACAAATAAGGGTCTGTAGAACTCCACTTACTCCCACCGTACACTTTATCATCCATACTGGCCAGTCACCTCACAAAATGGCTCGAGCAAACGAAATTGAGCTTGGTTCACAAGTTCGGTTCACAAACTTGGTTCACATACTCGGTGAACCGGATTCACAAACTTGGTGACCTCAAACTAGGTTGGACTGACTTCGATCAAGCCCCGCCCGACTCGAATAGTCCGTCTAAGTCTTGAGATCGGGCCCACAACTTCATCATATTTCACAAATTTCACAAAAGTCACCCCGAGCTACAAGCTCAAGGGGTTCAACACCAAAATAATTCATATATACACAGCTCATAAAGAAACACAAGTACAAATTAGGGTTTAGGTCGAGTGTGATCAAGTACACCCTTGCCTAAGTATCCTCTCATCCACACCAAAACACATAAGCAAGTTATACACAAAAACGGCCTGAATACTTTCACACAGAACAAGGATAGCAAAAGCACGAAAATCGCGTCGCGAATGATAGCTAGTAGGCCCCACTGGCTTCGTCTAACTCACCACCGTCTGAAATAGAAGATTGTACCACATTATTCCACAAACGGCTATTAGAATGCATAAATCAAACAAAACGGCAAAATTGGCACATGCATGCACGGAAACGGCTTGCGGAAACGGAAACGGAAACGGAAACGGAAACGGAAACGGGCATAGTTGCTGTCCCAATCTGTTTTGATCAGATTTCAGGCTACAGGTATCGGATCGAAATGTATGAGGTACCGTTGCGAAGCTAAGAAGAAAGGCTACAACTTTCATGAAGACATCTCAAGCCAGATCTTAATGGAACTAGGATAAAATTGCACAAAACAGTTCCAGCCGTTTCATTTCAGATTACCAAACAGGTCCTGCTTGAACGACGATAACTCATGACTCAGAGGTCAGAATCAAGAAATTCCAAAGGCATTGGAAAGCTTATTTATAAGGCTATAACTTTTGTGTTTTGACCAAAACCTGAATCAGTACAGAGCATAGGGAAAAAGGGGTCCAAATTTCCTGTCAGAACTGGCCAACTTCAAAGGCAGTTCTGACGCCCGATTTTGTTTTAGGTATAACTGGAGCTACGGAACTCGGATTTGGACTCATTTTATACCGTTTCGAAACTAAAACAAATATATACAAATCTTATGAAGACCTCAACACCCAGTTCACACGTTATCGAGGTGAACTGAGCATGGTCAGAAGCGAAATCAAGAAACGCAGCAAAATTCTGGGTTTAGAATAGAAGCGAGTGTTTTGGGCATAACTCAGGCTACACAGATCCTCCGTTTGACCTGAAATTTTGCAGGCACCACAAGGACTTAAGAAACTACAACTTTCATGTTTTGGGTAAACCTAGAATTAGTACGTAACATCAAGAAAAACAGAGCTCAAGTTCAGGTTCTGGGCTGCCCTGTTTAGGGGTTTGAATGGTTCCGCACATCGCAAACGCATGGTTCGTTTTCATGGTTCTCATGCAAGTTTTCTAACCAATTTCATACCAAATATACACACATATACTAACTTCTAAATGGCCCACAAATGGGCCGAAACTTTCCCTCTAAGTCACCATAAAATTACCAAACACTAACCAAAATCCCTAACCTCACTTCATTTGCACCAATGAACTTATTCTAACAATTTACTAACCAAACCTTAACCAACTAAACTCTAGCCAAGCTAAACTAACCTAATGGAGTCTAGGGTTTCATGGTCCAAACCAGATTTGGCTAGGAAACAACCATATAAAGGAAATAATCATACCAAAGATTCCATTTGCAAGCCAAATAAGTAACCAAATCAACTAGAGAAAGCATAAAGTAAAAGCCCTAATTCCTCATAGCCTTAACTGAAATTTCAGCAACATGATCATCAAAGTAAACCATGAAAGTACTCTAAAATCACCATATATTCACCATATAAACCATAAAAGAGCACAACCATAACAAAAGCATCACTTTTCATGCTTTCAAAGCTTAATCACCAAGAGGTAACTTTAAAATCAAATGATCTACCTTCAATCAAGCCTTGTTGATGATTAAACCACAACAATCAAGTAGCAAAGATGTTGTCTTAAACTCCAAGATCAAGATGGAAGCTAGAAGAAGTTGAACTTGGAAGAACTTTTCCTTTCTCTCTTGCTCTTGCTCTCGGCCCTCCCCCTCTCTCTCTCTTTGGTTTTATTTTGTTTTGCTTCTTATGATTATCTTGCATATCCTATGATATATAAGCTTAGTCAAAGCCTTAGAAGATATTTTCCAACACCACCAATCACATAAAAGCTCCCAATTTGCTCCTTAGCCCTTACATCTTTAATTTCTCTTTCTTACACTATTGCCCAAACATATATAGAAAGCTTGACATAAACTTAATCTAGTCCAAACTAATTAATCTTACTTAATTTCTCTACTAATCACCCCACTAACTTAATCATCTACACTTAATCATACTTTCTCCATAATAAAAACAATTAAACAACAACCTTTATAACATTGGCAAAATTAAGGTTTTAAACCCAACTTAAGCTTTCTAATATATTGGAACACTAGAGGGTTTACTAGTCTGAGGTTTTCTTACTTTTAAACTTATTTAACCTATATAAAATAAATCGAATCCTTTACTTACTTGTACCAAAACACACTCTAGTCTACCAAACATGCATTACAACTCAAATTTGTGATTAATACAAAAACTAGGATTTTATAAATAATCCAATTTAGGGTTTTCTAATAATTTAGTACAAAATAGAACAAAATGCTATTAATATCACATAATTTCGAAATTAAGGACTATCCGGGGTCTCACAACTTCTATATTCAAAATTATTCCACTAATTTTCAAAACTCCCAAACAACATAACAATCTCTTCTCTTCTCTCATAACTTAAGCTTTCCCTTCTTTTCTTTTCTATCCTAAACTCCCAAACTAAGCCTAAAAGAACAAAAAGGAGAGGGAATATTTGGAGGGAATATAAAATTTGTTGGGAATAAGTTTTTTATTGCAAAAAAATTTTAAAAAGAAATTTTTATTGTTTTGAAAATATTGTCTTCATTTTTTAATTTCTAAATTATTTAATAAGTTTTCTAATATATATACACATACTATATATATATATATATACACATACTATATATATATATATATATATATATATATATATATATATATATATATATTAGACAATCATAAGTATTGTTAACATACTTTATATTTACACTAAATTATAACATTGAAAAATAAAAAAAAATTGCATTTTCTAGTAAACCTGATCTAGAAGATATCAATATGTGTATATGCATAAACCAAAAAATTTACAAAAATACAAATATATTACCAATAAAACTAAAAATATTACAAAAGAAAACAAAATGAATATAAGAAGCATCTAAGATTACTTCTTTTATTATTTATTATAGTTTAAGAGGGTGAAAATACCTAAATACTAAACATTTAAATTATTTAATAGTCCACATTAATTACTTGGTATGACCTGAAATTAAGTAAAAAATATATAGCAAACACGTATATAATCTAAATTTTGACTTCTAATTAATGAATCCTTCCTTTCATAAAGATAATACAGTACATGGCAACATAAAAAAAAATACAGTACATGATATCAAAATAAGTTGAATAAAAATTTAGAGATTATTTAACAAGTTCAAACCTTTTTCATGTGATATAGTTTACTAAATACAAAAGAGGAATTTTGTAGAAAAACATATATGAGGCAATACTATGTATTAATATTAAGAAATTTAATCATTTATATGTAAGATAATTATTGATTGCTGGATTTCATTCACCAATGTTAACATTTAATCATTTAAGTAATAGTATAGTTATTATCACACCACATGAAAATTGTTATAAAACTATTTTGATTTTACCACACATTAGACAAAAACTATGGTAAAAAGTGACTATTTATGACAATTATTAGCCAACCGTGGTAAATAATTATAGAATTGACACGGTATTTTGCTATGGCAAAACAAACTGTAGCAAAAAGTTTTTTAATACCATAGTTGCCAAAACTATGTCAAAAACTCACCTTTTGTCATGGTTTTAGCAACTGTGACAAAAAGAAAGTGATACTCAATTTTTTTTTTGTAGTTATTAGATTATAAAATGTTATCATTGTAAAAAAAAAGATTACAATTGTTATCATCATAGTATTATCATCAAAATCTCTCTCTTTCCACCCGTCCCACAAAAGTAATTTTTGGATTAGCAGGCTAGCAGCATTTCTAAACCTATCAGAGATTCATCATCCCTAAATCTATCACAATGATAAAAATAATTCATTACATAACTCTCAGTTCGAGGCAGGAGAGGGGAAAGAGGGCGGCGTTGTTGCTGCAGCTGGTAATGTGAGTCAAGCTCAACTAGAGCCCTAGGAGGCAGAGGCAAGTCTAGCCAATGTTCCAAAGCTTGGATTTTTTTATGACAGTGGCTGTATTAGTGGTTAGATAGAGCCCTATGAGGTGATAACGGGGCCGGCCAGGTTGATTGAGAAGATGGAGCCAAATGAAGTTGGAAAATTGGTTAGGAATCAGGGGCTAGATCAATTGCATGCTAGTGGGGGCGGAAAGAGAATTGCGACTGGATACGGAGAGGGGAATGGAGGAAGATAAGGATAGAGGTATGGGAAGTGATGCGCCGGGGCTAGAGGTGGTGGGAGGTGAGGGGGATAGTGGTTGCCGATGCTGGTGGTTATGCTACAAAGAAAGCATTGAACTTTGTCTCTACTACTGATTGCTGAGACAGAGATGTGAGAAAAATAGAGAGGAGAGAGAAAACCTTCAAGCAAAAGCTATTTAGACCAGTTTGTTACGGGAAAAGTACGTGTGCAAATTACCTAACCTGTTTCCATTAGTGTTGTTAGACTTGGACTGGACCAAATGGTCCAGCCGTGAACCGATCATCTTTTCGAGTTGGTTTGTAACACAAAATCATTTTGATAAAAAAATAGTCAAAATTGTCAAAAACTGACTAAATCAGTGGTCTGGTTCGATTAGTTTATCCGGTCCTCAAACTTTTCTTTCTTTTTTTCCCAAAACATAATTTGAGTTATCTATATTGTAACACTTTCATTTATTACTAGGAGTAAGAAAACGCCGCCCACTTAGTGTAAATGTCAAAATCACTCGCTTTCCTGAATAATCTCTAAATCAAGATGTTTTCATCCCTATGATCTTATAAATTTAGCATCAATGATTCTAACTTGCATTAATTTGTTTTAATTTAGTTTTTCAAGTAGTTTTGAAGAATGGATATATTTTAGTCATGAATTTATATTTTTATATATAATTATTAGGTGTATAGTTGATCGCAAGTCTAATATTTTTGGAACATTTTCTTTGATTGGCCGAATATAATCAAGAATTTAATTTCAATATTTCTGAAACTTATAAAAATATAAAAAAAACTATGACATCATATTGATGTGAGCGAATTTTTGAGAATGGTCTGACCAATTGGACCAATTAACTCCTAATCCAGTAGTTTAGTTGAGTTGTTATCCGGTCCGAGTTTAACAACATTGGTTTCCATCTCTTGACGATAAAATTAGACAGAATGACCCAAAAGTTACGATTTTATTAGTTTAGGAACAATTTTGACTACAAATATTAGTTTGGGGACTAACAGTGGGACTAGTCAACAGTTTAGTGACATACAAATATTCATTTAGTGACTAAAAGTAGTACTAGTCTTTGTTTGGATTGTAAATTATTTACCAAATTTTATTTACTTCTATCATCAATACATTTTCTAACTATTTTTTTATTTTACATATATCATATAAAAAAAGTTATACAGCTATTTTTTTTAAATTGCTCAAATAATCTATTATCTAAACAGATGTCATTTGCTCTAAATAGATTATTCTGTTCATGAGCAAATAACACTATATCAAAATTACCTGCAAAAACATTACAAGCCACTCAGAAAATTTATATAATAGGAATATTAGCCACAAAACTTAGGCCCACTTGGACCACTCCTATTTGAATCATGTGTATCTATATTTTTTCATCACACCTAAAAGGGTTAGAATTACTTCCAACCCTTAAACTTTGGAACTCTGAAGTGTAAGCCTTCAAATTTATGTCCTTGATTTCATCAGAATTCAACAGTTTGTCTGCTCAACTCCCATCTAGTCTTCCTCAATTAATGACCCTAATGTAGGATGCGATCAACAAGGAGTTAACATGAAACGAATTATCAACTCTGAAGGCTTAGAGATGACAGCGAAGGTAGGAGTGTTTAAATAAAGAACGAAGGCCAAAACA
This sequence comes from Coffea arabica, assembly GCF_036785885.1. Classification (NCBI taxonomy): domain Eukaryota; kingdom Viridiplantae; phylum Streptophyta; class Magnoliopsida; order Gentianales; family Rubiaceae; genus Coffea; species Coffea arabica. The sequence continues at coordinate 34,122,564 of NC_092321.1, forward strand.
TCATCCTATCTTTGTGGCGATTAAGATCAGGAACTTCCATAATTTCAGCTAGAAAGCTATTCGAATTTGATTGAGTAGCTAAACATCTTAGTGCTGTGAAACAACATCCATGTTTCAAAATTTGAATGCTCCGAGGTGGGAGTGATCATCAAGGGGTTTCAAAAAGGGTTAAAAACAAAAAAGTCCCCTGTGGTATATCTAATACATAGAAAAGCCCCCGTGATTTCAAAACATACAAAATGACATCCGATGTTTTGAACTAAATTGTAAACTAACGGAATTCGTTAAACTTAACGAAATCTGGTAAACTTAACGAAAAACTTAACAGAATCCGGTAAATTTAACGGTAAACTTAACGAAATCCGGTAAGTTTAACGGCTTAGACCGTCATTTTCGTTAAATTCAACGAATTCTGTTAGTTTACAATTTAATTCAAAACATGAGGTGTCATTTTGTATGTTTTGAAATCATGGGAGGCTTTTTTGTGTATTAGTTATAACATAGGAGGCTTTTTTGTTTTTAACCCTTTGAGAAACGAAGATTAATTTAACAATGTTTAATTTGTGTATGGTAGCAGAAAGATGGCCATCATGGTCATCACATCGGTCTCTTTAAGCCGACTCCTGAGTGAGTCTATGAGCTCACTCATTTCATTGCTAGATGGTTTAAAAATGCACAACTTGTGCTTAGAAGTCATATAGGCCAAAAGGTTTTGAACACGAGGAAATAAGGAATGATAACTCGGATATTGTTTTCCCAGCTGCTGCCAACTTACTTCAATGGTTCAGTTTGCGGTTGTTCAACAAAAATTATTTCCACATTTCTTCAAAAAGATAATTCAACTTTGTTCTCACAAGATGAATTTATACTCCAAACATTAAACACAAGCATTCTTCCAGTAAATTCAAAGCGTGCAACAGTTATGATGTATGCGGAAAAATTGTTAAAAAGCTACTTGCAGTAGGAAAATAAGAAATTTCAAATAAACAGAAGAGACTCATGAAATTGGTTCTGCAGTGACCATTGACCAAAGTAATGAAATTGAAAGACCTTTCATGCCGTAAAGGCAGCATATGCAACATTAAGCCAGATGTCAGTGCAGTTTAGTCATAGAAATACAGAATAAAGATCAATGAAGCATATGCAATAATCATATCTCATCCACTTCAGAAATGTGACAAACCTGAAAACCATATCTGCTGAAGTGCAAGTTAGAATTATCTTTGTTGTAAATGGAGACAAAGCTGTTCTCTCACTCCAAGCGCAAGGAAGACGATTCTTCGAAAGTTCCAGAACACAATTCTCCCTAGATTTATTGAATCATAAGATTGACCAGATATCAAGTCAGTACATGGATCTAAAGGGAAAAACAAATATGGAAGATCTATAATGAAAGAAAAGGTATATCTTAAAGATGTCACATTCAACCAAATCTCATGTCAAAAGGTCGCGCAAACAAAAGTCCTATACCTGCAGCACTAGTATAGATGTGACTACTTTTAAGTAATCTGGATCCTCAGTCTTTATGTGCGTAACCATATAGGTGCGACACTCTTTAAATTTAGTTGGGATCTAAGATGGGCTCCTTTAAAAGGGTGTAAATTCAGACTTGCAAATTGTATAAAAGTGAACAAATTATCAACAAAGTGATTAGCAGCTTTAAAAGTGACTTTGTACATTTAAGCATATCACAATTTGTTTTCGTTTTGCCTATTTACACACAGTTTTCTATGTTAAAGTGAATGTCAACTCCAATAAAAATCTAACACTTTATTAACCTGCCTTCTATATTGCATTTGCCAAAAAAGATAAAAATAAAAGAAAGAGAAGAAGAAATTCTTTCTTCTACTTATATTCAGTTAGTTTAAATTTAGGGTAAAATACACAGAACCCCCTTATGGTTTCGCGAAAAGACACCTTACCCCCCTATCATTTAAAAACCTACACATAAACACCCTAAATTTCATAATTAAAGTGGAAATTGACTTCTTAACCGGTTGAATTACCGGCTGTAGGTCGAATACCCAAAATACCATCTGCCAATAATACTATATGCGTCCACCTATGTGCAGCAGCCAGTGGGAGGTTTTGTGATGCGTTGTATATAACACAGCATTTGTCAAGGGACGGGTGTGGGTTTGTGCGTGGCATATTGGGTGCTGTTTTTTTTTTCCTTCCCACTCAGTTGTAGTATTGTATATATCTTCTTCTCATCTTGGATGGTAATGAGATGGCATGGGTCTTTGCCATTTTCTGTCGTTTACCAATTGCCCTATGGCCGTCGTCTGGCTCTCCCTTCAAACTCTTGGAGTCATTCATCAAGTTTTACAGACGTCGTCTTCTTCCTGAGGATTACTTTCCCTTCGCTGTCCCCAGCTGACCCTCCACGACACGCGCAGACAAAAATGAGGCTGTGAGGCCAGAAAATGACCGCTCAACAAGTTTTAGTTCTTTTGTACTTGGACAAATCCTTTCTTTACTACTGGTCAGTCTAGCATACAATTTGTTCAGAACACAAGTCTTTTCTTTTAGCATGGCGACTTGCATTTCTTTGCAAAAAAAAAAAAAAACAGAAAATGGGACAACAAAAATCTATTTTTCTTCGGTGGGAAACAGAAAACAAAAATCTAGTTTCTGGGCTTCACCAAGGGAGCTGTTTGCCAAATTTTAACACAACCAGGATTGCCGGAAATCTTATTGCACAGTTTCCAGCCATTGATTTATATACTATCCGGGCTGGTGAATCCGCAAGTTTTCGAAGCACCTCAGTGTGCAAACAACAAATTCCAAACTCAAGTCGATGCCTATTCCATCAGATTGTTCTCTCATTCAAAATCTTCTCCACCATTTTGAATTTTCTAGCATTTGACTCCACACCATTGATGGTTTAGGCCCACACTTGAATCAAGTTGTTTTTTCGTTCGTAGCAGCCCTGTTTAGTGCTTTGGATGATGGAGGTCGGACTGGAGATCGAACCCACTGCCAATATCCCTACCTCCCTTTCCTTCAACCTGCTGGGGCCAAAAGGCACATGCCTCAAACCCCATTTCAAACGATCACCGCCAAGCACAGTATCCTGTCAACAAAAATGCGAAATAAGGATCAAAAGCTTGTCAAATAAAGCATGCCCCCATGTCTTAGGATTAAGATAAAGCAGAGAAGTCGCACTCTTACGCCAAAAAAATTATATTCCTTAAAATACTTTGGAAGTAAGCAAACTTTTTTTACATGGCGATGGCGTGAGGGAGTTTGATGCTGATGTTGGCTATGTTTGCTGCTTTGTGTTTGGAAAAAGTAGATAAAACCGCTTTCATGGAAGAGGAAGACGAAAATGGGCACTACGGGGCAATTGAGGTCCCATGCAACGTAGAAAAGTGGTGACTTCGTGAAAGCTTTTCCATTAGAACTTGGAAGAATTAACAAAACCCAAATTTCTCGTATGAGGACAGATTTGATAGCTGATCTACTCCCCAAGATTTTGAATGATCTATGGGTGCTACGTGTAATGAACAATAGCAGTATCTCCAGCTCTGGACAAACGTCAATGGACAAACTTTCAAGCTCAATTAGAGAGACGCGTTGACAAGGATGCAATCACAAAGCTCAACACCAGACAAAGTGGTGGTAGAGACGCCAACAGCAGTTGCGGCCCGATACGTTGAATTTGCATCAAACTTTTCGTTTCGATGGATCAAGGTTCAAAGAATATCGGAGACTAATTTAGGAAGATTTCCTCAATATGTAGGCCAGGTAGCGCCAGCGCAAGAAAGAAGGATAGTAGTATTGGAGTTGTTTTCTGGGGGGTGGGTGCTGACCTCCAAGAACAAAGTTGCAAATTAAAGCAGCACGCCAATAGAGTTTCATGCGTCCGATTTTTTGGTCAGTGGGAAGCTGAGGTGCTGACCACGCTGCCGAACTTGGATTACTATTGAAACCACCCTCCATCTCTTTCATTTTTGGCCTTTCTCTGCCTCTTTTAACTCTGAATCGATCTGGTTACCGGTAACTCAGTCGGTTATAGGTCAATTTCCACTTTAGTTATAAAGTTTAGGATGTTTATGTGTAGGTTTCTAAATGATAGGGGGGTAAGGTGTCTTTTCGCGAAACTATGAGAGGGTTCCGTGTATTTTACCTCATGAATTAAAGTCTAAAGATTTGACTGCTTACTCCAACCATAGCAAGTTATGCAAATGAAGCAAGCCAATCAGATTATATGCGGTAGTTATTAATTCATTTTGGACTGCACAATATCATGTCTTTCTTTTCAAATTTCCATGTATCATAGAAGACAGTCATTTGAAATGTATCATGCACTAAAGTTTGGGGACTTTTATGTGCCATTTTGTTGTCTGATGTTTGCAATTTTACTTGCTGGATATTCCTATTATATGACATCATACCCCAAAAAAAAAGTAAATATCTATTAATAGTCTAAGGCATTTCTTTCACAAATGTAATAGCTCCATCCATGTGGCCTAGGCCCTTCGCATTGAAAACTACAGATGTATAGAGGATCCGACGATCAAACTGAAGGAATCTTTAGACGCATGGAAATTCATGGAGTCTCAAATTTATAAGGTGAAATCATAAAGCATATAAGAGATAAATACCTGTTCGGTTAATTGGGATGTGTCATCCCACATATAAAATGCAACCAAGTATAGGATAATTTAGGATGATTAATTCAATTCTGTATCATCCCATGAACCAAACGGACCCTTATTTCTTAGGATAACTACATCGTTTTAAGTACACACTTCAGAACAATCACTCATCCTTATAATTGTTGAATTAACTATCACATCTCCAAAATAAATTGTTACTTTAAAACACTTTTTTGACACAGTTGAACCCTTTTAGAATACTACTTTCTTACAAAAAAATAATCTTTTTATTAGTTGCACACAAAAATGATCTCAACACCTTTTTTGCATCAATAACACATTTCTCAATCACTTTTTTTATCTTACATATATCACAATAAAAAAAAAGTGTTACAATATTTTTTTTCTAAAAAAATTATCTCAAATAATCCACTATTTAAACACACTCTGGGTGTGCCCTCAAGCACTAGTGTATATGAAATTCAACTTTACAATTGTGGGGTAAATGCCCTTAAATCATCTCTAGCTTTTGAGTCAAGCCATGAGGGGAAACGGTGTTCCCATTTAAAACCATGTTTGAGTTTTGCGGCAAACTTTGAAGAGGCTCTAGTAAAATGAAGAGTCAATTTTTTGCTTCTGTCCGGGTCGTTCACAATGACGTAGTTTGCTCTTCCCATCAAATAAGTGGAGTTCGACTTATGCATCGAGTTACTGTTCTGACTGGATTACTTTGATATCGAGCTTTAAACTAGTCCAAACCATATTAGTCATTCAGTTAGTCCATGTTGGACCATAGATTTGTGCAAATTATATTTACTTGCTATTGAGCCACACTCGATGCGTGTGCTCCTTATTCAAAAATATTATTATTTATTTGAATCAAATAAATAGTGTAAGTAAATAGAACTAACCTTTAAAATGCATGGACACGATGCTTTTAGACTTACGTGATTCTTTAAAAGTAAAAGCTAAACATTAAAATGTGCCAATTAAAATAGAATTACTATATATAAAGCCAAAGGGAGGTGTTGGTGTAGACAAAATCTATCACTTAATGTTTTGCCCAATATACCCTTATTTCTTAACCCATTTCCCTACAACCACTCCATATCCTTACAAAGTTACAATTGTTGAATTAATTGTCACTTCTCCAAAATAAATTGTCTCTTTAAAACACTTTTTTGGCACAGTTAAAACACTTTTAGACTAATAAGTTTTAACAAAAATAATTCTCATTTTAAGAGCTTTTGATTAGTTACACACATACTGGATCTGCCCTCAAACACTAGTATATATGAAATTCAACTTTACAATTGTGGGGTAAATACCTTAAATCATATCTGGCTTTTGAGTTAAGCCATGAGGAGAAACAATGTTCCCATGTAACATCATATTTGAGCTTTGAGGCAAACTTTGAGAGGCACTAGTAAAATGAAGAGTCAATTTTTCGCTTCTGTCCGGGTTGTTCAAATACTATGACTTAGTTTTCTCTTTCCATCAAATGAGTGGAGTCAGACTTATGAATCGAGTTACCCTTATGACAGGGTTAGTTTGATATTGAGCTTTAAACTAGTCCGAACAATATTAGTCATTCAAGTAGTCCATGTTGGACCCTAGCTATGTGCATATTATAATAACTAGCTATCGAAGTACACTCGTTGCCAAAAAAAAAAAGAAGTACACTCGTTGCCGGTGAACAAAAAAAAAAAAAAAAAAAAAAAAAAGGTACACTCGTTGTGTGTGCTCCTTGTCTAAAAATATTATTAATTGTCTGAATCAAATAAATAGTGCAAGAGAATGTATCTAACCTTTTGGATGTACAGGCACGATACTTTTCGGCTTGTCATGATTCTTCAAAGCAAAACCTAAGCATGAAATTGGCCAATTAAAATAGATAAATAAACCATAAATTTGGAATTTAATGTGTAAATGTATTGTGTATATTTTGTGTGTTAAAAGGAAAGAGTACAATAATTTGTTGCAAATTTAGAAGGTCAAATGAAAAGTATATTAAGTTATGAAGTATTAAAGTTGCAGTAGACATAGAGAAAGACGATACCGTGGTTGTGGTGTAACTTAGGCTTCAACTTTGACCCTTTAATGCTTGCAATGCCTTGAAGCCTTTAGGAAATGAGAAAAAATTGAGGTAAAAAAAAAAATCACAATGGATATTCCGGTTTTCAAAAAAAAACTTTGACTTAGTGCAGAAGAATAACCATCATTGAACTTACTAGTTATTATGGAGAAAATTTTAAGAAAATAGGATCGAGTGCAGAAGAATCTGGCAAAGAAAGAAAGACTATTAAGCAATAGTTTAGGAAGTTAAAACAATCGCGGGAATCTATTGTGTCCCAATGATGCAAGTCTAAAAGGGAGTAATAGTAATTTAGTGGGATAAGTAAAGGAGGCCGTGGATATTGGATTAAAATAGTTTTGGATGGGTAGTAATTGAGTAGGAGTTGAACAAATTTACTGTGGGTAATGTATAATATGGATAAATTTGGAAATACATATAGTTTTGGCTGAGTAGTCTTTGAGTAAGAGTTGAATAAATTTAGTGTAGATAATCGATAATATAGATAAATTTGAGAATATATAAAGTGATACGAAATGTAAATTTGAGAATATATAAAGCGACAGGAAATGTTTACACCAAACAACACGAAGCTTTGTTATTGCAGAGATAGTTATTAGGATTAATTACATTTATCTCTTAGCCATATTACTAAAGAAAAATCCTATGGTTTAACCAAAAAACAAAGAGCACCCTCATAGTAACTTTCGTTAGGTCTGATGGAGATGGTAAAAAGTCAATAATGCCATCCGATTGTTGTGGAATTGTGAATTGAGAAAAACATATAAAATCCTAAAAGTCTGCTCACCCATCTTTTGTATTGTCCGCACTTCAGGCGGATCTTATTCCATTTTAATAAAACTTTTTGCCTTTTCTATCAAAAAAATCATGGTGACTTACCCATAATCAGACGCTACCACCCCTTTCTCTAGTCTTCCCTTCCTCTCCTCCGCTCACCTTCATGTTTCAACATGAAAAAATTGTAAACAATCCTTTCTGAATAGAGATGATGCAACGGAAACAAAGGAAAGAGATAACCGAGTTGTATTTGCTCCAAATGGAGAACAGTACATGGTTTAGGATCTCATCTTTAAAAACCAAAAACCACCTTAAGCATCATCATAGCATGACCTCAATTTGCCTTCGTTTTTACAGCAATTATTTAAGGAATAAAAACCCAGAAAAATGGCCCTGCTCCCTCTTGTAAATTTTTTTAAAAAGAAACAACAGAAAGATGACCCTTCTCTCTTGTAAAATATGATATCTCATCAATAACATTGAAAGGGAATGATAACTTGGGTTGATTGGCTTGCAAGTAGATTTTTTAGGGCTCAGTTGGTAGAACTGTCACGACCCCACCTCCCCCTAAGGCGAACCAGAGGGTTCGGCGGGCCGCCTGCCCGGCTCTCGCCGGGACTCAGTCGTTCACTACAATCCTCAAATGAATTACAAAATATATATATCAAATATACATCAAAGGTTCCCTAACTTTACATGAGAGAGGAAGTTGTAGAACACCTTAGCTTCTCCAAAAAACTTCACCAAACAACTCACTAGCACCTAATGGAAGGATTTTATGGAGTAGAAACTAGTTCAAGCAAGTGTTTTGGATGATTTGAGCTAGAGAATTGTCAAACTTTGAAGAGGTTTTTCTTCCTTCTTTGCTAGAGAGAGAATCGGCCAAGAGGTTGAAGACAAGAATGAATTTTGTGTGATTTTTGAGATATTTAAGCAATTGGTCAAAAGTCAAGAAAATGAATAGTAAGTCATAAGCTATTTCCAATACAATGGTGACACTTGTCACCTTCATTAATGCAATCCTATCTTTTCTTTTTCCTCTCACATCAATCACTTCACATCCTCTACTTATCTCTTAACACCCGATAAATTTCACACAGTATCCGGAATTTAACCTAATTGGTCGAATTTTTCCGAACTTTTCGCCCTAGTGGGTCCCACATCCAAAATACGCTTTTAATTTCTCAAAAACTAACCGATACTAGAAAATTATTTTAAAACTATATTTGCTCATAAACTTTATCTGGAGAATTTTTCTAATAAAGAAAATGAAGAAAAGGCGGGCGATTAAATAAAATAAACCCTAGAAAATTAGAAAATTTCCGGGTTCTCAAACTCATTTTTTTTTTCGGGGCATCACAATAACTTTGAGGAAATTGTTTCGCTAACTGTTACTTGACATTCCTCAAAGATAGGGGCTGAACTTATGGATTGAGTTGGGGGTGGTAGATTAGACAAAAGATGATATGGATTTTGGAAGAACGATGTTATGTTATTCGGGAACCGGGGAAAAATAATGTGATGGTAAAGAAGAAAAATCTGTATGTAGCAGAAGGGTGTTTTGGGACTATTGAGTTTCTTTTTTTTGTTGGCGTTAGCATCTTCTTTAACGTCCTATAACAAAGAAGGGTGTTTTGGGACTTTTATTTTTTTTTTTGGTTGGCGTTAGCATCTTCTTTACCGTCCTATAACGGTAGGGGAAATCTAATAAATTTCTTGACAGTCAAACGAGTTGACTGCTATTTGGTCAAACTACAAGGTTTATATGATAATATGGCAATACCTCAAGAGATAAATAAAATTAACCCTACTTATTATTAGGGATAATTTCAGAAACCTCCCCTGAGGTTTTTGTCAGTTGCACTTGCCTCTCCTCAACTTCTGAAAATATCACTTACCTCCCTTATTTGAGAAACTTGAGTAATTTGTCAGCCCAAATCAGAAAAAGGTGGATTAAAATACTAGTATCAAGAAAGAGAAAGAAATTTAATCCCACAAATGCCCTTTTTATTTCCTACAACATGTTATTTTAATAAATGTTTTAAGTAATTGGGTGGTAGGGATACAAAATCGAAAAGTGTGGGGGTGTTCGTGAAAATGAAGAAGTATGTGAAAGTTGTCATCCAAAAATTCGTACGGCTCCAAGAGTGGTGATTCAATGCAGCTATTATCATTGTCATCCAAGAATGTGATTCAATGCAAAATGATTAATGCATGAAGAATTTAAATACCAACAAAACCAAAAGTAGATAAGAAGCCACATAATATATTGTGCAAAATCGAGAATCCAACATCATATGATAAGTACTAGCTATTGCAATCCAAACCTGGACAAAACACCATCTAAGTGTACTATTGCAATTAGATGGTGAGGATTGCATACTGCTAACATAGTTCCAAGTGCATGTCCAAAAGTAATGAGTGGGCAGCAAATTTGAGATGGCATCCACGAAGCACAACCCAACAAAAGTTACATTGAGTTTTAGTAAGTAATATAATAAGAGTTAATCGTGCTCTCATATGTAATAATTCCATCAATTGGAAGAGGTAACTTTCAAGATTACTCAGAATCTCATGCTGAAACTATTGGTAAGACTTTGACTGTCCATATTGGCAATAGCTTCAATGCTTACATAGGCTTGAGTTTGGGAATTCTGATTGGTATTAGCTGCAGAGGCTGATTGTGCATTAGCAGAAGCATTTCCCTTTCCTATTTTGGAACTTTTACCAGTAGAAGGACCAACCATTTGAGAAGTTCTTCCTCTCTGGAAAACACAAAAGAAACTTATATGTAGAAACTTCATGACTTCTTTTATAGGATCAGGAATTTTCTCAGATTCAGAATCAGAATCTGGAACAATATCATCATCTTCATTTTCCTCAATATCAGAAAAGTTTAAGTCACTGCTGTCACTGGATGCAGGGGACACTCGATCATCATCTGAGCCATCTTCTTTATCACTGCCCAAATGATGTTTCCATGACTCATCAGAACTAGAATGATAATACTCATCATCATCCCCAGAATTTTGAAAGTACTCAATCTGTCTTCCAGCATTATTATTAATTCCCAAGTTCTCTTGGAAAGATTGACCATTTAAATTGTTACCAACCTCATTAGGTATAATATCCATGTCAAGGACAAACAAATTGATTACAAGTTCACTCTTATGAACTTTGAACATTTCCTTCACAGATTGATCATCAATGATATCCATGCTACCTATAGCTTTTGAATTCCATATCTCATGTGCAGCAATAGATTCACATTCTCAGGCATGTCACTCAATGCCTGCTCAGCAACATCATTCAATGGTTGCATGTAAGAATATCTTTGATGATCTACATTTGGAATTCTAGTTTTCTTCCCCATGTAGTGGACAACAATATCATGAGCAGCAAGAGTTCCCATCCTGTAATTTCAACATTAAGATATTGGTAATCAAAGACTAATACAGCATGAACACACTTAATAAGAGATTTCAGTAAATGAGAGATTTTAGAAAGATCATTCTCAAAAACTCAGATTTTGTCAATATCAAATGAATTACTTAATAAGGCTTCATTCTTAAACTGGTGTACACGTAGTACTACACTTGGTAACTTGAACAAACATGACACACATGAAGAGCATCTGAACATACATGAAATACACAAAGAAATATCACCTGATAAGCATTATCGAAGCAACACATAAGCTTAGGAATCTTAGAAATCATGTAACTACTATACGTAGAGTAGAACAACGTGCCTCTTCCAAGCTATAGTAGTTTCATCCTTGTCACTTTATTGCTGCAAAACTACTTATATCACTTAAAAGAGCCATTTATTCACATGAAAACTACAAAACTCCATTCATTAGTTCTATAATGTCACAACATTATTTTGCTTTTACTACCGACTAGAGAAAATCTGTCATAATCTGCACAAATCAGTTGCTCTGTAGTTTATTTGTTAAAGAATAACTTATTTAATGTAGATGATATTTATTGACATAACAAACATTATATTTTCATCATCACAACCAAAAACTCAAAACTTTCATGCATAACTAAATCTAAACAAGCATAACCTTATCATCATCAGAATCTAAAACTCAAAGTTTTCATGGTAAACTAACCTAAACAACATGAACTAAGTATGATCATAAAAATAGTTTATGCAAAATGCCTTGTAAAAGCATAGTAATCGAAATTTCTAACCTCTGTTGCTGTGAAGATTAGCAGTGATTCAAGGAAAAATTGATTGTCTCACATCTTTATGTCTCAAACCTTCCTTCCAGAAATCTTTCTTTCTCTCAACTCTCAACACAATAGTAAAGATGTGAGTAATATAAAGGAGATATATGACAAGACTACATAATTGTCAGATTATGGCGCGATTGGAAGTATTGCTTTGGCGCCAATTCCTCTCTTATCGTTCAAGACTCTGGTTTTCTTCTTTTATTTTCAAATTTAGTCCTAAAAATATGTTATCTAAATTACGTATGTTATTCAGTGCAAATATTAAGGGTATAAGAGTCATTATGCAGCAACTTATGTCAGCAATGGGTCCCAGTTCACAGCCAAGGGAGGTAGGTGATATTTTTAGAAGTTGAGGGGAGGCAAGTGCAACTGACAAAAACCTCAGGGGAGGTTTCTGAAATTATCCCTTATTATTATCTATATGTATCATTTATATTAATGTATATATAAAAATAAGGAGAGCAACCAATACGGTATTAACGAATATGTGCCATTTTATGTATTTTCAAGAAGAATTTGGCTACACTCGTTAAGAGATGTCTCGGGTGTAAGTTTTTTGAAAGAATCTATATCTATATAAATTTGAGAAAGAACTTTCAGTATGATTAATTTTTTTTTTTTTAAATATAACCTGTGTTCTTTTATTCCATGCAACCAAAATGTACATGACGAGGGGGGGCCGAACCTTACCCTCTGTGGATTCTAAAATTACATACCCCTAATTTGTCCAACCGCACCAGACCCTTGGGTCGGGCAGGCAAACTATTTAGCGAATTGAACACCATGCATGGCTGAAGTGGTGTAGCCAGTGACGCCAATGTGTCCGCCACCATGTTACCTTCTCGAAAACAATGATTAATGGAATGGAGCATAAGAGGGAATGACCGGATTTTCCGTACCACCGCCCGAATTGACGGGGGACCCACCACCGAAGACACCAAAATAGACCACAACACCCTTGAATCTACCTCCACCACAACCCTCGTCACCCCCTTCTGCGCACAAAGCTCCAGGCCGGCACACAGCGCCCTTGCCTCAGCCTGAAGAGCTGTCAAGCCCCCATAGAACTCCGCAAAGGCTTACACGGAATTGCCATCGGGGTCGCGAAGGATACCACCCCCACCGCTCCACCCCGCTTTGTCCTTAGCAGAACCGTCCGTGTTTAATTTCACCAAACCTATGCTTCCAACTCTTCAATTTTTTTTATAGAATTTTGATTTTTTTAAAATTGTTATATATCCTTTCATACTTTTTGAATTCAAAAAACTAATATTTTGATTCGTACTATGCACATTTTTATATTTTAGTTCAAAATAATGTGCATACTTATATATTGTAGTACATGATAGAGCATCTGGAAAAGATTAAAAATTTCAAAGAAGTATATGCTTAACATGTAAAAAAAAAAATTACTTCATGAGCACAAAATGGACTTTCTGAATTTTAATATCTTAAATAAGTTGAAACCAAAATTTGTTTGCGTATTGTCTGTTAATATACGATACGAATTTGAATAAAATAATTTAATTTATAATGATTTATATGATAGAGCAATTGTAAACATTTTTATCAATAGCCGACAAAAGATATCATATTGTATACATATATAAAAAATTATAATATAAAAAACATAAATTATTACTAATTCATTTTTCTTGATTTTAGAGAAGATTTTTCTCCCATCTTGTACTCCTAAAATTGTTGAGTTTTTATAGAATAGTGTTTTTCATATACTTTAATATATATTTCAAAATTTTTTTTGTAAGATATGTTGTTAGTATTTTCAGAATTATTAAAACTATTACTCTGTCTATCTGCTCTTACTTGCCAATTGGCCATCCGCTGCCTCCTGTGACTTTAACACGTCTTACCATGGTGCCATCCTTCTTATCATTTTTTGCCATCTTTGTCATATTCCCATAATTTCCTTCTTCTTCCCTCCTCTCTTCGCACAACTTTGTTGTTTATTTCCCTTCTTTGACTTTTCTGCCACTATTTAATTCCGCATCATTCTCTTTCCCCCTACCTCTAACTTCCTATTCTCACCACTTAATTTCTAATCCCTTTCCACTCATCATTCTCCCAAACCCTTGGATAGCTTCCTAACCTTTGTCCCCTACGGCCATCCTCCTCCATTTCCTTTTCCTCTACTTCTCCTTTTTTCTTTACCTGCCCTATCAGACTAAAGTAATATTACAATTTTTTATTTGAGATACATTATGTTATAAAAAATTTATAGTTTTCTTTTATATACTTATAAGAATTACATACATACATGTGTATGTATTAATTGTGATTGGCATTTCTCATATCTATTGGTCTGAGAGTCCCAATTTTTTCATTTTTTTATTCAAAATATAACTTAACATATTGTTGATGTTACACTATTATAAAGTGAATTTGGTGAGTAAAATATAAAAATGAAAATTCAATACAAAAGTATAAAAACACCAACTTTGGTTATTTTTTATATAAATTTTGAATTGAATGATTTCAAATTTTCAAGGGAGAAGTTGAATCCATATTCAATCCCCAAATTCAAGAGTTAAATTTTGAAGTAAAAGAAAAAATTTCCATAACCTGCAATTTGGTTTTACACTTAAAATATACATATATTTGTACTTTCAAAATAAAATTGAAAAAATAAAATTTGAAGCAAAAGAAAATCATAACCCGCAATTTTGGTTTAACATTTTTACAATATAGTATTGGTATCTAAAAATGCAAACAAAAAACGGATAATATCCCTCAACTAATACTTCAAAAAAAATTATATAAAAATGACATAGCAGTTACATATTTACATAATGAAGAAAACGATAAGAATACATAAAATAATCAATAATACCTACAGCTATTTTTAGCATTTGGGTTTATACTCTTATTCAAATTTAATTAGGGTCAAATTTGGATCAAATATGTACAAATTAAGTAGATGCAGATTAGAGTCAAATGGTCTATATTTTTCCCTTAAGCTGTATCATTATTTTTTAAATTTTTGGTAGAATTAGTGTTGTTTTATAATTATTTTTCATCAAAAATAAATATTTCAAATAAAAACTTTCATATCTAAAGGCTAGTAGTACTTTGTTCTTCAGCTAATGATTTCATATTTTTGGTTTCATGAATAGTATCATTCTTGATTTTTTAAACCATGACCAATGATTATTATTTCCTTTTTATTTTCTATATAATTTGCCCTCGTACTTAGAATTACTAAGTTGAAGGGTAAAATATTATTATTTACTTTTTTTTTTTTTACTTTTAGTAAGTTTGATAATGTTTCCTTTTTATTTAGCCTCACATTAATAGACTTCAAACAATATTCCTATGTAAGTAGAACCAATTATTACTGTTTGAATTCAAAAGGCATAAAAGGATATATAAAAATTTTAAAAAATCAAAATTGTATAAAAAAAAAAAGAATGAAGAGTTGGAAGCATTCTGAGTTAACCATACTAAAACGCGCTATAAGTGTTTATTTAAGTTAGATCATACGTTTCCCTAACATGGGGCTAATCACGCTAGTTACCACTATTATCAACAAATTAAACAATTATAGATTTAACTAGTTAATATGCCAGTAGATTATTAGATTAATTCGAATATCGAACCCTTGACATTCAAATAACAAAACAATTATAAGAAATTAAATCAGAAAACATACGAATACCAATGAATTAAAAGAACTAAATATAAATCAATTCGATTTCACATATGTTTGGAACCTCAACTTCAAGTTGAGTTTTGACTAGAAAAGAAAATTTAGTTGTTCATCGTTGAGAAAAATCCAACGCAAAAGTATGAACAAGTGCTAGGGAGATTCGGCAAAAAGGAAACGGGAAAGCGTCTTATTCTTCCAAGCAAAGAGATACGATCCCTTTTTCTCCCTTGGAAGTACTATTCAACTAATAAAGCTAACCGATCTTTCTCCTATTTGATGTCCTACTTTGTAGCTATGAATAATAAAGCATCTTTCCTGATAAGAAAAGGAAACTACAAAAAACAATATCCCATGCTTTCTAATCAAATACTATAACTAATAAAGATATCTTCTAAATCTTCAGCCAAAATCTACTTAGATTTTGACTCGAACTAGAAAACCTCTACGTGCAGGAAAATCTCAAGTTTCCCTACATGCAGGAAAATCTCGAGTTTCCCGGACTTAACCATAGGTCTTGATCGTGCCCATGCTAAACTGGTTAAGTGTTTTCTCGAAAATCACATTTTTTTAACTATTCTTTGCTCCACTCTTCTACAATTAACACAAATTACCAACTATGAATAGAATCTACTAATTAATACAATATTTGGTTAAAAATCAAGGAAAAATATTCACAAAAGTACTAACAAAATGCACCCTATCAACTACCTTTATTGTACAATAACAACAATTCAGTTAATGCTATTATCAACCCAAGCAATTCCATCAAGTCGAAAGACATCGATCATTATGTATTAGATTTCTATACTCAGTACCATGTTCTAAATTTGAGTCATTTGGGGGACTGTTGGAATTTCGCTTCAAATTTAGATAGATGTCTTTTCATATTTCCTATAGGTTCATTCATGTATTTGCATATACATGTACTTAAAGATTCATATCTATTCATTCTATATTCATTTACTTCTGGATTCATGTACCTCTTACAATTTATTAGTTCATTCATGGAACTTCTAATTCATATAGATGTTAATGATGATACATGTATCTACATCCTAATGTTCCTATAAATAGAAAACTTGGAGTCTCAATTGAGTAGTGAACCACATTTTCTTCTTCCTTCTTAATCTTTGGTATCGAGTAATCCATTGAGCTCAAAGCCTTGTGTCAGGCTCTTCCAAAGTAGAATTGAGGAGGAAGTGTGGCCAGCAGATTCAGGGGAGATTTGAATGAATGAAAGAATAGAAAGGGAGGGAAGAGGGAGAGAGAGAGAAAATAAGAATTTGGGAGAAAAAAATTGTGAATGTATTCCTTGTTATCCAATCCATTACATTGTCCTGGATTTATACAATTCCAATGATGGATCCGAATCCAATTGACACAGAATTTCCGTGCAATGATCTGATGCTAACAAATTCAGTTATAACTAACTTTTAACAGCTTTTGGCTCCATAAGCTAATTACACTAACACCCCTAAAACTTTTGCTCCAATTGCAATTACGTCCCTGCTCCTAACATTACTCCACCCTTGAAAGCAGCCTTGTCCTCAAGGCTGAAACTCAGGAAATTGACTACTGATAAAAGATTGATCTTCCCACCATGCTTCCTCCTCTCCAAGCTGAAGCCATTTGATGAGATACTGGACCACAGGGACAGCATTTCGCATGATCACCCTCCTCTTCAAGACTGCAGCAGGTTGTAGGAGGCACTGGTCTTGACAATTAAATTCTGGTAGTGTAGAAGTAGTAATCTGATGGGGTCCCAACTTAGGCTTAAGAAGAGAAACGTGAAATACTGGATGTATTTTAGACCCAGGTGGAAGCCTAAGCTTGTATGCCACAGCACTGATCTTCTCCATTATTTGAAAGGGTCCAAAAAATTTTGCAGTTAACTTGAGATTTTTCCTGAGTGCCACAGTCTGCTGCCTATAAAACTGCAACTTCAGGAAGATCCAATCCCCCACCTCAAATTCCCTTTCTGTTCTATGTTTGTCAGCAAACAACTTCATCCTATTTTGAGCCTGATGCAGATGTTCTTTGATTCTCTGAAGCATTTGAGCTCTGGTTTGCAGCATGTTGTGAGCTGCTGGGATGATTGTGTCATGGTAGGGGCCTATGGGTAGTGACAGGGGCTTGTAACCGTATAAAGCTTCAAATGGCGACATCCCTAAGCTGGTGTGATATGCAGTATTATACCAAAGTTCTGCTAAGCTGAGCCAATGACTCCACTGAGTTGGACTCTCACTGGTCATACATCTCAGATAGGTCTCTAAACATTGATTTAACCTCTCACTCTGACCATCAGTCTCAGGATGGTAGGAAGAACTATAGTGCAGCTCAGTTCCAGCCATCCTAAATAACTCCTGCCAAAATTTACTGGTGAATATTTTGTCTCTGTCTGTTATGATGGATTCTGGTAACCCATGGAGTTTGTAGACATGATCCAGGAAGACCTGTGCCACTTGAGCAGCTGAGAATGGGTGGGAAAGTGGCATGAAGTGGCCAAACTTTGTCAGTCTATCTATGACCACCAGAATAGTGTCAAATCCCCTAGAGCAAGGTAGCTTTTCAATAAAGTCCATAGTGACATGCGACCAAACTTGGGTAGGAATTGGTAGTGGTTGCAGTAATCCTGGATAGGGAACCCTTTCACTTTTGTTCCTTTGACAAACTTCACATTCCTGTATGAATTGTATGATCTCCTTCTTCATCCCTGGCCAGTGAAATATGCTTTGCACCCTCTGTATACATGCCCTCTGGCCAGAATGCCCTCCAATAGGGGATTCATGCAGAGCTTTGATTATTTTCTGCTTAATTCCCCTGCTATTCCCTACAAACAGCTTCCCATTATACCTGAGTATCCCTTGGTTGAGCTAAAAATCAGAGTCCTGTAGTGTAGGATCCAGAAGCAGTTGACTCATTAATTCCCTGCACTGTGTGTCTTCAAAGTAACTGTCCTGCAACTCTTGCATCCAAAGAGGTTGAACCCTAGTAATGGCCATCAACTGCTGTGGTTCAGGTTGTAGTTCTCCCATGGTCCTTCTAGATAAGACATCAGCAACAGTGTTTTCTGAACCCTTCTTATACTGAATCTCATAATCCAAGCCTAGCAGCTTTGTTAACCATTTATACTGAGCAGTAGTGGTCAATCTTTGTTCTAGCAAAAATTTCAATGACTTGTGATCTGTTCTGATGATGAAATGGTTCCCTACTAGATAATGCTTCCACTTGGTCACTGCTAATACTAATGCCATCAGCTTCTTCTCATAGACAGATAATCCCATGTTCTTGAGGGAGAATGCTTTGCTGATGAATGCTATGGGATGGCCCTCCTGTAAGAGTACAACTCCCATGCCTTGCTCACTTGCATCAGTTTCCACCACAAAGGGAATACCAAAGTTGGGTAGCCTTAGCACTGGAGCACTAATTATGGCCTGCTTAAGGCAATTGAAAGCCTTGTAAGATTCTGCATTCCAGTCATAGGCATCCTTCTTCAGCAGGTTTGTTAATGGCTTACTGATTGTTCCATAGCCTTTTATGAAATGTTTGTAGTAGCCTGTGAGGCCTAGGAATCCCCTGAGTTCTTTAATATTTTTAGGAATAGGCCATGACTGTATGCACTCCACCTTACTCATGTCCATACTTACTCCTGTCCTGGACACTACATACCCCAAATACTCCACTTCTTGCTGGGCAAAAGAGCACTTGGATAATTTGGCATACAATTGGTTATGTTGAAGCACCTCCAGTACTTGTTTTAGGTGCTCCTTATGAAGATCCAGGGTAGCACTGTAGACCAAAATGTCATCAAAGAAGACCAGAACATACTTCCTTAAGAATGGTTCAAAAACCTGATTCATCAATGCCTGGAATGTTGCTGGTGCATTCGTGAGCCCAAATGGCATCACTAGGAACTCATAGTGTCCTTGATGAGTCTGAAAGGCTGTTTTGTGTGTATTTGCCAGCTTAACCCTGATCTGGTGGTAACCTGATCTGAGGTCAATTTTGGAGAAGAACTTGGCTCCATAGAGCTCATCCAGTAGCTCATCAATATTGGGAATAGGATATCTATCCTTGATTGTCAGGTCATTGAGATGCCTGTAATCCACACAAAAACGCCAAGTGTTATCCTTTTTTCTTGACCAACAGCACATGTGAAGCATAAGGACTATTCCTTGGCTTGATGATTCCAGACTTCAACATATATGCTATTTGCTTTTCAATCTCTGCTTTCAGTGAATGATGGTATCTATATGGTTTCATTTTAAAGGCTTGTGCTCCTGGTTTTAGGGAAATCTGATGATCCAATGGCCTGTTGGGAGGCAACTGAGTAGGCTCCTGAAATACTTCTGAAAATTGCTGCAAAACTGCAGTGATTGATTCTGGAACCCCTGGCTTCCCTGTGTCCTGTTCTTCATTTTGTGCTAAAATAGCACAACATCTCCTTTTCTCCTGCAGAAAGCCTTTGAGATCCTTCCTCCTAATAAGTTCCATGGTTGCATCATTAACTGCTCCATGCAATGTGACCACCTCTCCTTGATGGAACATGGAGATTTTTAGCTGATGAAAGTCAAAAGTGATGGGGTTGTAATTGTGCATCCAGTCTACCCCCAAAATAATATCCCAATCTCCTAGTTCCATGATCCTGAGGTCAAAGCAAAACTTATTATTCTAAACATTCCACAGGACCTTGGGACACTGAGCTCCACTGGTTACCAAGCTCCCATCCCCCATTGTGACCGTGAAAGGCTTGACATATTCAAAGGGAATGCCTTGTGCAGACACCAGCTTGTGGTGGATGTAGCTGTCACTGCTACCTGTATCCACCAAAATTTTGACAGGTTCCCCTGCCATCCGTCCTTGCAACATGATAGTATTTCGTGTGAGTGAGTCTGATAGAGCATTGAGTGAAATTTCAATTGGTTCTCCTGGATTCCTAGTCAGCTCATCTTGTTCCCCTTGAGCATCCTGGAATTTAGTGTCCTCCTCTTCTCATACAACATAAGGTTCAAGTGCTTCATCCTGCACTGATGTCCTACCCCAAATTTCTCCCCACACTTAAAGCACAATCCATTACTCCTTCTGAACTGCAGTTCCTGTGGGGATAGCCTCTTAAATTCTGGACTCTTGTCTGGATTTTTGGGAGCTACCCTAGGTATGTTGTTCTGTGGTAGCTTGTAAGTACTAACTCTTCCATTGGCAGAGGCTGGATGCTTGTACATCCCAAACTTGGGTTCAGCCATCACCTTGTTGCCATCCTTGACTGTCCTTCCTTGTAACTTGAGAGCCTGTTCCTGCAAATGAACTACCTCCATAACTCCAGAAAGAGTATTTGGCCTGAGCATTCTCACCATAGGTTTAATCTCCTCCTTGAGACCACTGGTGAAATTGGAAATGAAGTATTCTTCACTAAGGCTTGGATTCTGAATTAGCATTAATGTTTTTAACTCCTCAAACTTTTCCTGGTAGACCTCTACTGTACTCATCTGCTGCAGTTTATTGAATTCCTCTACAATATCTCTACAGCATGTTCCTTTGAATCTTTGACAGAGCAGCTCCCCAAATTCCCCCCATGTTAGCCTTGGTTTTTCTAATTTGATTCCCTGGAACCAATTATCAGCTCTACCTTCTAAAAACATCTCTACTACCAGCAATTTATGTTCCTCGGTTACCTTATTCAACAGGAAGTACTTGTTACATTTTCTGATCCATTCCCTAGGATTTTCCCCACTGAACATATGTAACTCAATTTTTGGAGGATTATAGCCAGGAATCTTACCCAAGAACTCGCAACTCCTAACTTCCTCATCTGCTCCCAAGTTCAGCCTCTGGTGTATGGGAGGTGTGGGTAGTAATGGTGTACGATCTCTGCCAGTTTTGCCTTCTTCTTCTGCACTCTTCTCCCTGCTCAGTAGTGTCTTCATCATTGAACTGAGTGCCTCAAACTTCTGATCCATGCCTAGCGCGATCGTATCCAATCTTTTGTCCCTGCCTGCCATTTCTTCCTTTACTTGTAGCTGTATGTTCTTCATATCCTCCATAACTTCCTGCAATTTGAGTTCCTGCTTCCGGAGATGATCTTCTAAGGTTTTGAAGCGTGTACTCTCTGCCATTGATTGATCCCTGAGCTGCCGAAGGATCGTCAGCTCTGATACCAATTTGTCAGGCTCTTCTAAAGTAGAATTGAGGAGGAAGTGTGGCCAGCAGATTCAGGGGAGATTTGAATGAATGAAAGAACAGAAAGGGAGGGAAGATGGGGAGAGAGAGAGAGAGAGAGAGAGAGAGAGAGAGAGAGAGAGAAAATAAGAATTTGGGAGAAAAAAATTGTGAATGTATTCCTTGTTATCCAATCCATTACATTGTCCTGGATTTATACAATTCCAATGATGGATCCGAATCCAATTGACGCAGAATTTCCGTGCAATGATCTGATGCTAACAAATTCAGTTATAACTAACTTTTAACAGCTTTTGGCTCCATAAGCTAATTACACTAACACCCCTAAAACTTTTGCTCCAATTGCAATTACGTCCCTGCTCCTAACACCTTGTCTTGCGAGTCATGCAACCGAGGCTAGCCGTTGTGTCCAGGAAGGTGATCGCCCAGTGATCCATTTGCACCGTGGACACATTCCTGTGGGGGGTGAAATCACTCTCAAGGATAGTAAGGTATCATATGCCTCGACTTTCTTTCTAGTTGCCAAATATCCCAATGAGAGGTTGAAATTTGTTATTAAAATTATGATTAATTTCCCCTCTATTCTTGCCAAATATTGTTTTAATTATCGGATTCTATTTATATTTGGTGTTTTGTGTTAATTATAGGGCGTTGGAGCGAAATGTGCCAAAAAGGGGATAATTTCTCAACAATTGCAATCAAGCCCAGACAATTCGGGATTTACGTGCGGAAGTTTCCTAATTCGAGCCAAGTACCGAACATCCTTTGGTGGAAAATTTAGAAATCATTTTTTTAGCTGTAGGAATTGATTAGGAAATGTGAGACATTAGTTTGTTTGGATAGGAGTTTATTTGGATGATTTATTTGAGATAATTACTGTAGCACTTTTTGTGATGTGATGTATGTAGACACCAAATTTTTACTCGTTTTTGTTTTAATTATCTCAAAATTTTATCTTAGCCATTTTTTAAGCATTTTGGACATCAAATCTTTTAATTTTATTCAATTTTGCTTATTTGTCTGTTAATTTTAAGATTTTTTTGGAAAAAAAGAGAATTGCTCACAAAAAAACATTCTTAAAATTTTTAGATTCAAATTAGGAAGGTTTGTTGTTTATTTTGTTAAAAAAAAAAGAAAAAAAGAAGGAACCCGAAAGCGGGTTTTTGGCTTGTTTAAAAGGTTCTGAAGATAAAAATGCAGCTCCATTTTTTTCCAGTTTGTTTTCCGGGCCATTTTGCCCATTTTTTCTACTCCATCAGATTGGCATAGTACAAGGCCATCTGGCCTTTATCTTGAACCTCAATCTTATAAGGAACGGAGGCCATCCAATGGTGTAGAAATTAGCAGAAGGAAAACGCAGCAGCTGTGCACCGTGGATACTAGGTTTCGGGTGCTTATAAGAAGCCTGGAAATGAGATGGGATAGGGGGGAGCGATATGACGACGGAAAATCTAAAAGAGAGGGAGGCGCGGTTGAGAAGAGGAAATCTGGATGATGGCTAGGGTTTGAAGAGTGATAAAAGAGGGAGAGCCGGAGAGCTGGGGGAGAGCAAAAACAGAAAGAGAAGGAGGGACGGCGGAAACAAAAAAGAACGAGGGGGGGAGAGTTGGGAACGACGGCTGAAACAACCGAGAGAGAGGACCAGAGAGTAGTCGGCCAGAGAAAATAGAGCAAACAAGAAGGAAACAAGCGATGGGGGAGAGGTTTTGGGGCTGAGCAAAACAAAAACAAGGGCAGCCGACAAAAGGGAGGAGAGTTCGAGAGGCTGGCGGCTGTGGGTAAGACCGAGGGAACCAGAAAACTGAGAGGAAAAAGGCTGTGAGAGGAGATTGAGGGAGGTTTCGAGTAGAAAGAAAAACTGAAAGGGAGCCTAGGTAAGGGACGACTGAGGAGAAAGAAAGCCAAGGGGTTTGCGGTTGAGAGGAGAGGTAGCAAACGGAAGGAGAAGCCAACGCCACCATCATCGGCTTCAACCATTCTTGGAAGGCACAGTTCCACAGCAAGTTATCCGCTGTGATCTTCCTCTTTGCTTGCGGCTAAGGTCCAAGTTATCTCTTTTGCTATTTACTTGTTTGATTTTTACTGTTTTACGATTGCTCTTGGATGGTTTCACTTAGGATTTGTCTGTTCTTAGATCCCTGCTTTGCCTCCCCCCAACCTTAAACCTCCACTGCAGCATATTTAGTCGTGTGTTTATGTGGGTTTTATGGAGTCAAATGAGTGTTAGACTCTTAGTTATTCATTTTGTGTTAACTTGTCCATGTTGGCCTTGAAGCTTCTTGTACAGATGCCTGCCATCTCGCTTGTTTCATAGTTCAGATTTTAGAATGATTCCTCGCATGTTTAGTTAGGTGTTTCAAGTCATATGATAGGGCTCTCTGTTTCGCGTTTTTTGTTTGTGTTTTGGCCTGATTCATTTCTGATAGGGTCCCTAGTGGGTGGGTTTTTGCATAGACAAATTCTTGTTGAATATGGGTGATAAGTAGGTGAATGACCTGATTTTGAAATGGGATGGTGAGCAACTATGGTTAAAAGTGCAGTAAGTGTTTGCGAGGTTTGTATAAGGAAAATGGATAGAATTTGGGGTTCCCTTGGTTACGCATGCCCATTAGCTCCAAGTTTATGTCACCTTGCTGCATTTCATCCCTCTCGCTTCATAATACAACAGAAAATTGCAGAAATTCTATTTCCAGTTTTGCACGCTTTTCTCCTCCTAAATTTGAGAAATTTCTAAGTTTGTGATGAAATTTAAAAAAATTCTACAAAAAGGGCGATTTCGGTGAGGTATTCCGTAGGGGGTCTTCGCATTCCAGGAATGCGAGGAGCTCGCATTCCTGGAATGCGAGCTCAGCAGAATTGTTTTATTTTTTTTTCAGAGAGCTCGCATTCCGCGAATGCGAGCTCTCCCAAATTTAAATTTTTTCGCATTTGCAGCAAAGGAATGGACTAGTGCATACGCAACTGGTGCATGACAAAGAAGGCAGGATATCGTGGTTAAAAAGGATTTTGGCAACTCTTGTTGTATGTTTAATTGACAGGCAAGTTTGTCGTTTGAGTAATAGATGAATTAGTCTTTCAAACTATGTGCCATTGGTGTCCCTAAAACTTCCGCATTCAGCTGTATTTTACTATTTTCCGGTTTAGAAGGCTTGCTTTAAATATGTACAGCTGCCGTGCTATATTTTGTTATAAATTTGCTTGTCATACATTTTAAGGATAATTATAGAAACTTCCCTTAAGATTTTTGACAATTTCACTGGGCTCCCATAAGGTTTGCAAGACTACACCTGCCTACCTTGATTTGATTTAACTAAACATTAAAATAACATTGACTTAGGTCAAAGTTTTAAATGAGTAACCTAAAATGCTGATTTATTATAGTGATAGGATATTTTTTTATGGTGTTTATTAGGGATTGATTGAGAAATTGTTGAAATAATTCTTTTAAAGTTCGTAAATTTTTTGAGTGATAGAATTACCATAATTTGGTAGTTGGGTCATATCTTTTAGATTTATTATAAGTATGACTTTCAGAAAATTAAATTCAAACTTGCTAGGAAAAAAATTTAAAATGAAATTTACGAGCTCCCAAAAAAATGTAAAATTAACTGTAAATGTTGTTTGTTTTGTAGAATTTGTCTTTACTAAAATGCTGTCGGTAATAAAATCTTATTTTAAAATCTGTACTAAAATCTTAAATTTCGGAGAAATGTTAGAGAAATGTTATTTAAAAATCTGTAATTAGCATAGGAATAAATTTTATTTATTTTAAAACTTGCACGTGCCTAAAGTCATCAAATATGTGCTCTAAAAAAAATCATATTTCTTTTATATTAAAAAAAATTGGCCCAAGTTCCGTCAATGCTCCGGCTCCAAGAGAAGAACAACCGGGACCTGCAAAGAGCTTGGAATGCCTAGCACTTGATAAACTAATTAAATTTCGTAAGAAACAAAGTTAAACTGGCAACATTTAGCAACAGTACCTCCATTGAGCCACAGGATATATCACTGAGCAGGACATATCACTGAGCTCGCAGACATATCACTGAGCTCGCATTTGCAAGGCAACATTTAGCAACAGTACCTCCATTGAGCCACAGGATATATCACTGAGCTCGCAGACATATCACCGAGCTCGCATTCCCGGAATGCGAGCTCAGTGAGCTCGCATTTCCGGAATGCGAAGACCCCCATTTGCAGAATGCACTCCAAAAACCGCCCTCGTTGTAGAATTCTTTTTTTTTCCATCATAAACTAAGAATTCACCCCCTAAATTTTGTGTTTCAAATCCAAAAGTTTCATGTTGAAAATAGGAGAAGTGTTTGATTAATCTGTTGCCTGGGTTTTTTGCGTTCCATGCGGCTGAGATTGGTATATTAAGAATCTGAAGCTCTCGATTCTCAGCTGGTTGCAGCAGCATCTTTGCAGCAGCCCCTCTCTGAGTTGTTTAATTGCCGGGGGTTTGTTCACTTTTTTTGGGTTATGCAGTGGGTAGGGTTTGAAGTGGTTCTTTGCAAAGGTTAAAATGTTTCCTTTCCCATTGCTTGTGTCCTACCCTGCTTCACGCATTCCTGTCTTGTTGGCAAGGATGGTGTAGTTTAGATCACTCTCTTGATATCAGCTACTGGTTAGTTCATGCTAAAAGGATACGCAAGAAATCTTGTTGTTTGATCCAAGTTTGAGTTGTTTAATCCTTTGGGTTACTATGTACAAACACATTTCGGATGAATGAGCTAAAAATCGCAGATAAAAAGCTTCATCAATGACCGAAACTTGCTGTTGCAGAAACTTCCTTCGGTTTGCTGAAATTTTTGATCATTTGAACTACTTATTTGAAATGTTTTTGAGAGGTGATTAACATGGTTTTGAGTGGAGCTGACTCGAAGTTTTGTGTGAATTTTGTTTGCTGAAAGTTTACTTGGAGTTGCAGAAGCTCTCGGATGAAAATTGTAGCATAAATAATAGGGGTGAATTCTTAGTTTATGATGGAAAAAAAAAAAGAATTCTACAACGAGGGCGGTTTTTGGAGTGTTTTCTATAAATGGGGGTCTTCGCATTTCGAAAATGCGAGCTCACTGAGCTCGCATTCCACGAATGCGAGGTCACATTGGAGCTCGCATTCGCGGAATGCGAGCTCACTGAGTTTACAGGAGAGGCTTTTCTATAGCTTTCTAAGCCTTTTCTCTTAGCCCAGGGGAAATCTTAGTCTAGAGGAGAGTTTTCTCTAAGAATGTGGACGGGGATTTCAGGGTCTAGCCTTTGACACATTCCCTAGCCTCCAACGTAGCCCCTTCTGTAGCACATCATGTCCTGCTAGAATGCTGCGCCACACATGAGAAGACCCAGGTCTGTATTGAAAATGCACTTCTTGGTTTCTGCAATATTTCCCTTTGATCACCTCAACCCAGAGAGACTTTTTGTTCTGTATCATGTCCCAACTCAGTTTAGCTAAAACTGCTCTGTTAGCTTTCCTGAGTCTTCTTATGCTTAGCCCTCCCCTGCTCTTTGGTTATGTCACCTTCCTCATCCCCTGAATGAACTCCTGCAACTGATCTGCCACTCGGGAAGTTCAACTAAAGGCAAGGCAAGATCAAGTTCTTCGTAAGACCTTTTAGATGCAGTTCACTATCTGTAGATGCAGTAGCTACAGAATTTGATCCTCTCGAGGGAGCTGAAGAAGGAGATGGAAGCCTTTTAGGCAGCATCTGTTTCCACATATCCTTTGGAAATCTTGATGCTTCTGATGAGATGAGAATCAAAGCAAGAAGAAGACTGAAGAGCATGAACTTATGCCTCCTACAAGAACCTGACATGATGGATAGTTTAAGAAGAACTACAGAGTAGAGCTCGCATTTCGCGAATGCGAGCTCTATTCTAACCTCGCATTCGCGAAATGCGAGCTCTAGTGAGCTCGCATTTCGCGAATGCGAAGAACCTCCGGACGGAATTCATTGCCAAAATCACCCCTTTTGTAGAATTTTTTTAAAATTCATCACAAAATTAGAAATTTCTCTAAATAATAGAAGCAAAACCTGTTTGCCGAGAAGCTTTCATTTGCATGCATGAATAATTTCTAAAAAATTACACTTTGGCCCCCCAAGTCTCCCCTTGTTCTACTATGACCCAACCAATTGAATAATCTCCTCAATTTGGTCCTTGGTAGTTTTAATTTTACAACGTCATTGTTGGTTTGTTTCAATTAATTACTATGCTTTGTTTCAATTGCACTTAAGTCATGACTTTAGGGGCTTTATGGTCAAGTGAGCTTTGTTTTGCACATTTCTTTTAATTTTTTCTTAATTAAAGTGGTACCTTGACCTTTTTATTGTTTTGAAGCCATTTTTCCTTCATTTGATTACCATCGCGAGTAGGGGTGGCAATTCGGGTCCAAATCAGGTTGGCGGGTCGGGTTCGGGTCAACCCGTCAGAAAATCTGTTGACCCGAACCCGACCCGCCAACCCGTGACGGGTCAGGTATGCTGACCCGAACCCGAAAATTTCAGGTTGGCAGGTTGACGGGTCGACCCGAAATGACCCGAAACTTAATTTTAATTTATTAATTTATCACTGTAATTTCTAATAAAATCAATTTCTCACAAAACTAATTACATAATCAAGTAATAAAAATTTAAATAAATAATTCCAAACCAAATCTAAAATAAATTAAACACCGTAAAAGTGTTTTATCCCAAACAAAATATAAAATAAATTAAAACAATATAAAAGTAAAAAATAATATAATATATTATTTGTCCAAATATAATAATTTCAACTTCACACAAATTAAATAAATTCATTTAGGATTAAGTAATTAATGCCTTTGAAAAAAAGAATAACTTAGTTTAGTTAGATAAAATTATTTTTATGTTTATTAAATTATTTTTAATTCGTAAACGGGTCATATCAGGTCACCACGGGTTGACCCGAAATCGACCTGTTTTCTTTTCGGGTTCATCGGGTCCAACCCGATTCTGACCCGAATTCCTAAAACCTCAACCCAAACCCATTAATTTCGTGTTAGGTTCGTGTCGTGTTTTCAGGTCGTGTCGAAAATTGCCACCCCTAATCGCGAGGGAGGTATAACTTCTTTTATCTTTTTTGTCTCTCCTCTATGTGATCCAACGTGCTAAGTGAGAATTGTATGTCTACTTTTCTTTCCTTGCTCTTCCTTAATTCCTTTCATTCATTTCATTTACTTTTGCTTTTATTAAGTTATTCTTTTATGGGGTATGTGTACACCTCTTGGCTTGTAATAGATAGGGCTTAGAGAGCATTTTTATTCACTTTTCCCCTTCCCCATTTATTTTAGTTAGCCAATGTAATAGGTTCATTAGCTTGATTGCTTGCTTTTGTTGCTACATGTTAATTTGCTTTATTAGGCTCTTGCATTTAGTCGAGCATGCTAAGTGTTATGTGCTACGTGTTTATAGGTGATTGGCATGTCTACTTGCTTTCTATAATCGTAGATGAATGTGATGGATGAATGCGTCACCGTGGCTAGTCCAACGCTGGCCATGGTTTTTTCCCTCGAGCTCTCGCAAGTCCAATGCTTGTGAGAGAATTCTAGAAAATGGCTAGCCCAATGCTAGACCCAATAGGCCGTCCCCTCTCGTTAGTGCATATTTGCATGTTTCACTACATTTCATACATTTTTCTTAGTTTTTTAGCATTTGGCATGCTCCTCCAATCCTTTCCCCTTCATTTTAGGTTTTTGCATCCTCATGCTAGTTATAGGGTACATTTGCTTGAGAGTCCCCTTTCGGTAAGGGAAACGAGCGAGTGTGGCTACAAAATAGCCTTAGCACGCTAGTTCTTCCTTCTAATCAAAGGGAAAATCAAAATCATGAAGTTAGAAGTCATTCCCGTACCCGACTTGATGCACTCCTCTAGGTTCATGCACCTCCATTTTACCATATCACTTTTTCATTTTTGTCTACATTTTCTTACTACTTATATTTTTCTCACTCCACATGCCATGTTCACACACTTCTCTTCTTTCCCTATCACTTATTTATTTTCTACCTCACAAATTGCACCCAATTGCACTTATATGCATTTACTACTATTTATACTATATTTTCATCCACTTGCACACAAACACCTTCATTTTCTCAATTGGCACACATGCACTTTTCTTACATTTGCACACATTGCACTTTTCTTACATTTGCACACATTGCACCTTTCTTACATTTGCACACATTGCACTTTTCTTACATTTGCACACTTGCACTTATATTTGGGTCTTCATTTGCATTATTCGTGACCTCTATGAGGACTTTCCTTACTGGCCATCACAATTCATGTGATTGGGACCAAAAAGCCTCATAAGAGACATTTTAGATTTAGGATTGCATTTTTCTTTTTTCATATCCATTAGTCACATCCAACATGCAACGCATATTTTGGGTAGAAGAATTAAGAAAAGAAGGGCGAAGTCACGCAACTAGCTTTGGCTAGGGTAAGGGAGTGCCTTAGGTTTTGCCTTTGCCTTCTCCCTTATCAAATGTGACCCCCGATCCCTTTCTTTGGTTACGTAGACCTAAAATTGTTTAAAAAGGGTTTGTTTACTTTTCTTTCCAAAAAATCGCTTTTTGGGTGACTTGGTACACCCTAACTCTATACCAAGTGGCGACTCCATTTTCCATCCAAAAAAAAAAAACCCTTTTTGAATTATATTTTGGCCAAACCGTCGCATTTCACAATCCCACGGCCTTTTATTTTCATCTTCACACGCGTTCACATACACACTACTTTCACAACTCAAAAAGTGGGGCGCGACAATGTATATGAGATAAAAAGGTGATTGGAAAGATAAAAAAGTGATTGAAATTTATGAAGCAAATTATTTTATTTCAAATCTTTTCAATCCAAACACACTCAATTATATTTTGCAGTTTCTTTCTTTTATTAAAGAGATACGTTTCATTAGTAGTAGGATACACGAAGTAGGAAAATGGGGAGAAAAAGAAGGCCGAATTCTCGTGGGATTAAGACTTCGGCAAGAAGTAGAATTGCGGGTGACTAGTCACGACAGGGAACTTTGGCCATCTGCATCGTTTTTTCTTTCTCTTACATTTTGTTACATTATCGGATGCTTATGAAAATTACTTCAATCGATTGTGCGGATTTTCTTCCGATGATGCGTAGCTAAACTTTCTTTTTCTAGTCAAGAATTAACGAAGGATTTGGTTCATTTACATCTGTGAGATCTAATTATTTTTATTAATTTAGTTATTTATTAGTATTCATATGCTTTTTGATTTAATTTCTCATGGTTGTTTTGTTGATTGAATATCAAGGGTGCCCGATATTTAATTCAACTTGACAAACTATTGCCAGTTAGGACAGTTAAATCTGTAATTGTTTAATTATCTTAAATTAGTGACGACTAATGTGATTGGTGCTATACTAGGGAGACATACGATCTGATTTAAATAAACTCTAGTAGTGTATTTATTGATTGGAACAAGGCTTTTCTAGTTCTTAATCCAATCAGGAAATTAAATTCTACGGGTGTACCTAGCATTGTTTTTTGATTAGGGAAGTAGTTAACGGACGTACCTTAACTATCGAGACACTAAAGAAAAGTTGGTTGTTTATCGCGTATATGACAACTATAACCTGTTTATTAGCAACTAATTGAAATAATTCTTACATCGATGAATAGTTGTATGAATCACATCTGGAGTTATTTCCTTGACTAAAGTTTGTTAATCCTTGATTTAAATTTAATTTACTTTAGTTTAATTATTTTAGTTAGGATGATTATTTACTTTAGTTTTAATTCTCCAGTACCCCCCAGATTAGCTTTTACTTATAAAGAAACAAATTTTTCTCCTAATCCCTGTGGAGATGACTCTACTTACCATTATAATCGAATAAATATCTTTGTGAGTAGGAATTTATTATTACATAGGCGTGACACTTGTCACCCAATTTTTTGCCTCCTTATTTCAATAATCAAAGTACTTCTTTCTAAACATAATGGTAGGTCAAGTCTGCATTTTTCTCTATTGGTTTACCAGCTAAATTGGTTAAGATAATTTTAGAAACATATTTTAGGGAATTGAGTGACGCTTTTGACAAAAGGAAAAAAGTTCAATGATCAAATCGAACCAAAAGAATCACACAAAATGACAGTTGCTTCATAAGATAACAGAAAAATGTAAATTTGTCCTGATGAACTTTCGGATTCCATCACCTATTGCTACACTAAGTGTAACTTATCAACTTTATCAACTAGAATCATCTGCTAGTATGTTGTCACAATACCAATTCTGGAATAGATAGTTTGGCATAGCAAACAAAAGAACCTAAGTAAACTGTGAATCAAACTCATTTAGAAACTTTTCAACAAATGAAGTATTCACGAACTGGAAACCTCCATTCTCCTGAACCTTACATATGGGCCCAATGCCTAGGATTTGGGGCATCATCATGGTAACAATAGTCATCAAATATTGGCCCATAGTAATAGCTCCCAGAGTATCCAGGTGGTTCCATCCTTGGGTAATCATATGGAAAAGCGTTTTCATGGTTAAAAAGTTAACTTCCGCTTCCACTTCTAGGAAAAAAAGTTAAAAACCGCCCGTGTGGTGAGGATGATCAGTCTAGTCAATTGAGGGTGCCATATTATGAACGATTGGTCATCTTTGATGGAGTTTCCAACGAGGATCCCTGCAGACTTTTGGATCAACTTGAGGTGCTACAAAAGCTTTGGGCTCCTGACTATTTTCTCCCTTCTAAGGACTCTCATCTTGAGGATAACCACGATTTCTTTCTCCCATTTTCTGGAAAATTTTTGCGTTCAGGGCATTTATCCGTGACGGGCTTTGAGCTCTTGGACTTTTCCTTATCGGCATGGTCGTTGAAATTCTTTCGCCCTCCTTCGTAGCCTAAGAATTTTGCAGTTTTTCCTATCTTTGGTTTCTACTTCGCCCGTAACAGCGACTAACTTCTTTTCAAGTGAAAGAACACGTAGGACGGAAGGGAAACAAAAACAGAAACAACAAGCACAAGTAAGAAAAATAGCATTTAAAAATGAATGACACAACAAACAGCATGTAATCTAACATGAATGCTATATTACCATCGACTAACTCCAGTTTCCTGGGGCATGACTCACAACAATCGACATTTATCTTCAGCAAGATAGTCTAGTACATCGCAAAGTTATTAGGTCAAAACATAATGGCCTGGGTTGGGAAAATTAATAAAGAAACAAGAATGGATAATGGCCGGGGAAGTGTTTTGGTAGGCAGGAACATTGGCTAGGCATTTGCCTTTGTCCAAATCCGAGCAAGGCGAAAGCCTTGAAGGCTGGGGTCCGCTGAATAAAGACACAATTGAAGACAAACAAAATATATAGTTGAAAAAATTCTGCTAAATATTTTTGAAACATAAAACATTGTCCAAAAGCACAACAACAATGTATTATTAGCGTAAGAGACTTCCACTCTTGAATCTAATCCTAAAATACCCGATTACAGAGTTTAATTAAATGATTTTGGCAGATTGCGATAATAGAAAGCCCCACCAGAGTCTGCTCAGTTTGGTTTGTTCTTATTCTTCTTGATGCATAAATTTGGATGACGGAATCGAACGTAATTACCCAATTGGTACCAAACGAGATCCAGATAACAAGTAGTTATGTCATAGTCTTCGTCTTGTAGTATTCTTTAACTTGGTTGTTTTCTATATCTCCGTTGTAGCAAATACTAGAGTATTTTTTGGTCAAAAAAACTGAAAAGTACAATTAGAAAGAATCACCAAAGCCCCTTTACCTTTGAACTTGATATTTTTCTTTTCTTTTAGAAATAAACTGGCTATAGCATAGAGTCACAACACAACGATCATGGTAAATCAGGAACTTAAAAGAATGTCAAAGTAAACAAAGTAATTTGCCACCGCAAAGGCTAAACGAAAAAAAAAGAGGATAAATTACATATAACCCCCCTATGGTTTGGTCTATTGCCTCATGATTCCCTAACATTTCAAAATATTCGCTTTACCCTCCTATAGTTTTATGTAAAGTGAAAATTTGATGAAAAATAGCCTATGTAACATCGTTAATTGAAATACCAATAGTGCCTTTATTTAAATACTAAATCAATCGATAGCTTAACAACTTTGTATAAAAGTATAGGGGGATTACATGGATAAAAGCAAAAATCCCAAGGGGGTGAAGTGAATATTTACACAAATTATAAGTGGGTTACATGAAAATTAAGATTTTATTACACACCCTTTTAGAGCACGTTTAGTATAAATGCTGTAATTGATTGTACTTTTCATTCATTTTTCACTTTACATAATAAAACTATAGGAGGGTTATGTGACTATTTTGAAACCTTAGGGGGATCATTTGATATTATGTAAAATTATAGGGGAGTTATAAGTAATTTGCCCAAAAAAATGATGATTTACCAGTTGACTAGAAGGATTTTCCTTGGCAGAGAACTCGAAAGTATTCTTCTTTGAGCTAGAGTCGAAATGGAGGTGATAACAATTCAGAGGGAGAAAAAGACTTCACGAACTTTTGTGACATAATATAGGTTTAGCCTTTCGAAAAAATAAATAATCTGAAAGTTTCCATCAAGGTGATCCATATAAAAATTTTGTCTTTAAGATGGTAGCCTAAAATAGTTTCCACTAGGGTGGCACTCTAAAAGTAAAAGATTTTGTCATTAAGATGGTACCCTAAAAAAGTTTCCATTACGGTGCTACTCTAAAAAAGGAAAAAGAAAAATAATAAAAACTCCGTCACGGTAGAGGGCATATATGAAAAAATTCATCAAAAAATCAGGGTAATGTTTGTCTCGACATAAAACTCAACAAGGAATGATCTTTCACTGAGTCAAGACATTTGTAGCTTTCCAAGATATGAACCGGCCAATCCTTGCGTATACCAGGAAGTCACAACATATTGGCACGAGGAAAAAGCAATATACTGGACCTTTATGATCAACGATACTGGATCCTAGTTTTGAAATACTTGTCTATAAGTGGGGGAAAGTGAAGAAATTTAACTTTTACTCATGTTTCTTGCAGAAGTTAAAATTCAAGTAAATGGTCAAAATGATCACTAAACTATTCAAAATGCTCATCGATTTTTTTTAAGCAAAAAAAGTTACTCAACTCCCTAAAATGAGCCTCTATGATCATTTTGACCAATTTAGCCTGTAAATCAAGATCCTATTCTGACTAACATAATTTTTTATTTAAAAAAAAAAACCAAACTTTGGGGGTGGATCCGTACTTTGGCTAAACTTCATAGGCGATAAATACAACAAAAAAAAAAACCACCAACAACATCATCCTTCTCCTCTTCCTCCTCCTCCACTACCACCCACTCACCCACAGCTATTGTTGCACAACACCACCACTGCACCCTCTCCCCTCCCCTTCCTTCCCCTCCTTTAAAATGTTCATTTTAGAGAGTTGAGTGACTTGTCAAAAGAAAAGTTCGGTGATCAACTCATTCCATTTTGAATCCTATAATCACCATTTTAACCAATCACTCCAAAATATATGTCCTTGCTACCATAACTATGGAAACTGAATGCATTAGGCATGGTGCTTAGGCCCACAACCGTTGGTAGAAAAATAATGGATTGATATATATACCCGAAATCATATGTTACTAATGATTTGACTTAAGAATAATTGTGATTTTTGGTCATTAACCATTTGTACCTTAAATCCACTGAATGCTAAACAATAACATTTAATACCTAGACCCACAACAGTTGGAAGAAAGAAAATGGATTGGTATATATCTGAAATCATAGGTTTTTTATTTTTTTATTTTTAAAATTTTTCAATAGGGGAGGAGTGAGATTTAAGAAGTAGAGAAGAGGCAAAGGAATTTGGACCCAAAATCTTTGATTCCTGGCATCTCAATCTAATCATAGGTTATTAATCTGTTTCTCCACTTATTTTATCGAAGTCAATGTCATTTGACTATGGGAGGATCCAATTGCAAAGGAACTAAAGAGAGCTACATAGTCCCTACCTATGCTTACATTGCATAAGACGAAATTTGATTTGCACTCGTTTTCTCATTTTTGTCTGCCTCCTTAGGAACATATTTGTAATTTGTGAAAAAAATCTGGCCCAACTCTATTGCATCTGGTATAAATGATTTATGCCTTATGGGTTGATAAAATTACAGTTTTGCCAGTTTTGTGTTCAAAGTCTTGACAGCTTCTGTCATTAAATTGCAAAGGTTGTGTCGAAGTAATGATATGTCCTTTGGATTCACCATCTAAGGGTTTTGATTCTAATAAAGTGCTGGATTTTTAGTCATTTCAGTCCTCTAGCTGCAATGAATTGAATTAATTATTGTATAAGTAATGGTTAATTCGTAATTGTTCACTCATTTATCAATTGGCATTTCTTGTTCTTCCGTTTTTCCCCAACGCTTATGATTGTATGATCTTTCTTCTTCCGATCTTAAATTATGGTTGTTTCATGGTTTACTAATAAAGATCTTCATCATTGGCCTCAGTTGCCTCCTATGGTTTTTCATAGGTGCTATCTTGCTTTGTGTTTTTTCTCCCTCCCCTTTTTGTGGTGTCGGATCCTCCGCAAAGTTATTTAGCTTGTAAACAGTTTCCCTCTCTTATTCTTCTTTTCCTCTGCTAAGGTATTTTCTTACATAGGTTCAATGAATTGTTGGATGGCAATTCAGCAGGACATTGCAAAAGCGAGAAAGGTATGTGCGTTGATAATGATCTTCATTTTTTCTGCATTTAGGTTCTTCACACGGCTAAGTTAGTTCATAATAGTATAAAATGCTCCATAAAGTTTAATATAATTGTTCTTGCAAATTATGGGATTTAGACTGTATCGGAATTATATCCTGGATAAAGTATGGCTCAAGTAGTTGTTTTTATCTAGTTCTTCCTGCAATGTGATTTGGGATTTGATTTTTCATTGGGTGTACATGATTTGATTGTTGTTTGTGTTTGTAGATTTTTGACTTGGTGTCTTTCATATTAATATGTGTATTCGTTGGTTTAGTTCTTTTGTGATTGAAATTATTTAAATTACTAATTAATTCAAAAAGCTTTCAAGTATATCCAGTCAGTCGAGCATTTAATGCATGATTTTTACCAGTTACCTCTGTTAGACTAACTACTTCCAAGTTTCAATATCAAAGAGTAGAGCCATTCTGCTAAGATCTATGCACATATAATTTCATGACTATCTTATTTTTGAGTTCGAATATCTCTTCATGTGTCAGTTCTGTCGTATTGTTTACTTTGAAAAATAAGCCTCTTGTTATACAACTTCAAGATGACAAAAACTACGGTCACTTATCATCGGAAATCATCATGTATCTTGAATTCTTGACCGTCTCAGAGAAGCACGAATCTATTAATCAAGAAGCTATGAGGCAATACACAAAGGATTTGAAAGACAAAGTATTTGAAAGTATCTGACTAGAAAGAGAGTGAAGATTATATATTGCAGATGAAAATCTCTCAGATCCTTGAGAACACCTTTAATTAGATTGGCATTCGACGAGCCTTTACAAAGTCGTTCCACATTTCTGTGATAGAATAGTGATGACCATCTACCTCAAACACAATTTGTAATCTTAAGAAAGTTTTTGATTTGGTAAAATAATGTTTTGAAGTTAAATTTGGTAGCTTGAAAATATAGTTCTAGGGGATAGTTAAACATACACACGGCCTTCAGAAAAAAAGGACTTATGGGGTGCCAGTTTCATATGTTTATGCAACAGCCTTTTCTACTCAAACATAAAAGTTCTATGGGTGCGTCCGAAGCTATCAATACAATAAAATTCCTAAAAGATTTTACAATATATTGTGATTTCCACAGGTACCCAATCTTGCTCATTGCACGGGGCCTCCAACCTAATTATGATGAAAAAAGTGTATTTTGTTCTGCTCATGCTACATCAAAGAAACTTCACGCATTTCATTAGTGAGAAAACAACGAATTCAGCAGGACTAAACAATCAGTTACACTTATATTTCCCAAATAATTAATGCGTGAAAGCTTTTTATACAAGGACAAAAAAGTGGTTGCTCAGTTTCCTCCTTTTGTTGTTAGATCCTTCCATAGTTTGTTATCCATTATTGGTGTAATTGATCTTATTAGAAAAGGTTTGTAATACTAAATTGGAATATGCCTAAAACATAGACTAAATTAGATGCTTTGCTCAATTTGAATTACCAATTTGGAATAAGTTCTTCAATTTGCTCAAATTATAATTTTGAACTATTTTGGCGGACTAAAATTAAAACCAACAATTTTAATTGGATAATACCCAATGTACTTTTTAAAGAAGAAATAGCAATTATTTTTTTCAGAAGAAATATATTTTCTTCTAAAAGAATAAAGCATATATAATATCTCAAGAGACTTTATGATTAGTAGAATAAAATATTTATTTTCAAGGTGTGGATCATGTTTCGTTTTAGATATGGAGAGTAAATTAATACACTAATAAAATCGATTTAAACATGCAGCACAGATTTAGCCTGCTTCGAAAACCTTTTGCTTGTTGGATGCCCATTTAAAGCCTCTTAGTGATTGTGCAATATTCAATGGATTGAACCGCATACCTAGCCGGTTTATTAAATTCAGCTCTGACTACAACCAATGAAGGTCTTTATCAGTTTGTTTGGGAGAGAGAATATGGATCTGTGTATGAAAAAGTGTTGGGTGAATATATATTATACTTCATTAATCCAGCTAATTAAGTGATACAATTTTCATTTAAAATTTTGTATACAAATTAGGTGCTTCTTAATGTATTAAAATGTAAGAAAATTATGTTATCAAATAACCCCCTAATGACACAAAATGCAAGGCATATGTATGTATATTTTTCATTGTATTTATAGAAATATTCCTGTCTTTACATATTTGATGGTAAGCGAGATGGGTAAAATATCGAGTAAAAGTCTATTTATACCCATTGCACATTTTAAAAGTGTGTGACAATAGATCGAAACCCAATTAGGGGCTGTGCTTCCAAAAACTAGAATTTGGGGGTCTAATGTGGGATTAGGTAACAAGTTAAGGTACAATATGAAATTTGACATTATGACTAGGTACATGAAGTCTAATCAGCGGTGCGTGCATAAAATTTTTCAATTTTCTCTATGTGTTTAATTTAAGGATGAAGGACCCAAAGAGTTCTTAAACTATTCTAATTATCTTAAATTAGCTCCTTGTCTATTTTAAGTCCAAAGTTGGTCCCTCTCGAGTAAAAAAAAATGCCAATATTTTTACCTTTCAATCTGTTTTCACCGTTAGATCCGCTAAATTTTGTCCTTAGATCCATCAACTTCAATGGTGAGACGGACTTAAGGATCCAAATTTGATGTTTTTTAGTGTCAAGAGACCAATTTGAGACTCAAAATAGATGATAGGCTGATTTGAGATCATTGGAATTGTTAAGGGCTTCCTAAATAGTTTATCCTTAATTTAAAGGGTCAAATGGTATGGATGTGCAAACCTAGGTTGTAATATTGAAGTTTGATGGTACAAAGTGCGAATTTACAAGATTTATAGTGTGCAAAGTGGAATTAGGGAGTTCATAGAATTCTGATTTGTCAATGATGTAATAATGGCTCTAGAATTTGTCCATACACGACATAGGATTAAACTGGACTCTTAAGTGCTAGACTTGAGAGACCGAAGTAGCTGATTATATGATGTGATGCATCATTGCAGAAGTCGAAAAAAACCAAATATTGTAAAAATAAACTATGAAAAAGAATTGATAAATTGCCTAGTCCCAGACATATCATACAAATTATGTCAAAAGATTGATGAATTTGTACCATACAAATGAACAAAGCAGTAACTTTTAAAAAATGCAAAATAATCTTTAAAAATATGACTCCATTGAAATAAGCAGTGGCTTCATCCATTGAAATCTTGTTGAAATCCCATTACACGATTGGAAAAAGGTATTAAGAAAACACGAATAACTTCATCTTGATGCTATAATGATGCAACACAACCAGTAAAATAAGTACAGAAGTAAAGTATTACAAATAGCACATGTTAAATGAGGATCAGGATGATACAAGGATCTCCAAATCCTCTTCCTGAATTTCCTTTGCTGAAGTTGCAACAGAGTCGTTACAATGAGACACCTCAATCATTTTAAGAGCGCAAATATTCCCCAAAGAAGGCGGGATCCCCTTCAATTCAAAGGGCTAATTACTCAGAATATGGTCGAGAAAAAAAAAATTCGGACATCTACCGCCCTGACAATGGTCTGTTGCAAATCTATGGGTATTGGACCGTGTCAGCCTGGCACCCAAAAATCAGTCAAATTTTTTTTTTGAGCTCTGACATCGCTGCCGGGCTGCAGCGGGAAAAATTTTTTTTTAAAAAAAAGTTGTCGGTTGCCGGGCTGACAAGGCTCGGTAGCTGACAGCTTCTGCAAAAAAAGCTGGTTAATTTTTAAAAAAAAAAATTTTGCAAACGTTGAATCGGGGCTTATGGACAAAAAAAAAAAGGCTGGCAGGTAGATGTTGAGCACCCCGTGACTAATTTGCTTTTCATTTTTTTGCCTATTTTGTTTTTATATTGCACAATAAATTTATATTTATAAAATTATATAGTACATTAAAAATTACATAACAATTTTAACAAATAATTTTTCAACAATTTGAGAACTGCATCTTATTGCAAAATGAATGAGATTTTTTTGTTTAAAACGGCCTTTGTTTAGTTTAACATCTTATAGAAGTAATTATTGATTTAACAAATCTCTGTTTTCATCTAGTTCTATTGTTCGAATTTGGAAACGTAATTTAATTAACTCCAAAAACAGTCGGATTTAGTACGTCAATCGGCATAAATTTTTAATAAAAATAAGAACGAAATTGTTGTATTGGAAAATGGGTGAAATTTTCAACATTATTTAGTGAATTTTGTACATGTCAAAACAAATATTGTGGTAGATTTTAGTTTTTAATTGAGTTTCATATTTGAAATAATTGAGGCGTAAATATAAAAGAAAGGGTTAGGATATCAAATATGATTAAAATAAAGGAACATGTGCAATTTTGGTCCCTCCAACATTTGGTCTATGAGTTAAACTAATCCGTAATATTTTGACCAAAATAATTATCTCCTTGCAAATTTTTTATTTTAGCCAAATTTAGGACAACTAATACAAAACTATAATATATAACGGTCAAATCAAGTTAGAATTAGTCAAAAGTTTGACTTCATATTTTTTGGTCTCTTATGTTTTAAATAATTATATTTCAAATGAAATATTATGTGAATTAGATTGAATACATAAAAAATAGGGTCTAGTTCTCATTCAAATCCTTAAAAGTAATCCACGTTGTCAAGACATATTAGTCTAAAGAGCATCTTTTCGTTATATTAATTATCAAAAAATGATAACACATACATCATATATAAAAGAAAATTTAGTGAAAAAAAGAAAATTTTAATTTGAGTATATAGTAACTTTAGTTGTAAATAGTATTAGGATATGAGTTTCAATCGGTTATGATCAGGTATTATGATTATAATAACAAATAAAGGTGATTACCAATATAAAGAACTCACATGAATTTTTTAAAAATTTCTTGCCATTTCTTCTTGTCTTTCCTTCATATTAAATTAAATATTTCAATAATACAATTTAATGTATTTATATTTATGTTCATCTTAAATTGATAATTTTATTGAATAATTTAAATAATTATAAAATCTTTATTTCAATTGAAACTTAATAGACAACTAGTTGAAATGCCAAAAAAAGAAAAAAGAAAATATTATTCATTCGACTCAATGACATATAGTTACTTATATTATAATAGAATATTTAATTAACTATTTTAATTTATCAAATATAAGTATTGGACATTAGATGATGATGAATAAATTTTTAAGAGGACTTTTATTATAATTTTAAAATATATAACATTTTTTATTCATACATAATTCGCTTTCTCCGGTGCCCGAATTGTGAGAACCCGTAAAACCCTAATTATTTTCTTAGGGTTTAGTTCCCTTTAATTGCATGTTTTCTGCATTTTCTGGTTTAGAAATATTTTCTTAGTGGATTTTATGAGCAATTATAGTTTTAAGATGATTTTTTCTAGCATTGGAGAATTTTTAGAAAATTAAGAGTAAATAGTGGACGTGGGACCCACTAGTGCGAAAAGTTCGGAAAAATTCGGCCAATAAGGTTAAGTTTCGGATACTGTTTAAAATTTATCGGGTGTTAAGTGATAAGTAGAATGTGTGAAGTGATTGATGTGAGAGAGGAAAGAAAGATAAGAATGCATTTATGGAGGTGACAAGTGTCACCTCCTCATTGGAAGTTTTTTTAAGAATTACTATTCCCAATTTTGACTTTTTTGACCAAAGGATTATATATCAAAAAAATGCACAAAAAATCACCATTTTTCTTCTCTTGTTGGCCGGCCACCTTGAGCAAGGAAGGAAGAAACTTTCTTCACCATTCAAGCTTCTACTTGTTGCAAATCAACCAAAAACATTGGTTACATCCAATTCCATTCCATACAATCTTACCTTCTAGTGCTAGTAAGTTGTTTATTGAAGCTTGGTTGAAGGTTTAAGGTGTTCAACAACCTCTTCTCTCTTGTTTCTTGGTAAGTGAAGCTTGAACACCCTCTTACACCCTATGAAGCTTAAATTATGCTTAGTAGTGCTTGAAGTGCTGGAATTTCTGGTTTTATCTTGGTTTGAAGTGATTTGGTGAAGTTTTTCATTTTATTGATGATTTTTCTGGTTTAATATGATCTTGATGTTGGGTGCTTGTATGATGGATTGTAATGGTTGGAAATGACTCTAGTGAGTGTGAATTGTGGTTAAATGCAATCAATTTTGGATTTGGTGTGAAAATTGAAAAGTTAGGGTTCTTAAATCCCCTATTCTGTCCGAAATTTTAGGTCATAGCTAGAGGCCGAATTTGACTTTTCTCAAAACATGAAAGTTGTAGGTATTGGTGAGTAAGAAGTGCCTGCAAAATTTCAGGGAATTTGGAGTAGTATAGAGAGAGTTATGCCGTTTTTACTGTTGCTGTTTTTGGTGAACAGAATGTGCGGAACTGCGATAGTAATTGCCTATTTTGACTGGATTTGGTTTGGATTTTGAAGTTGGTGTCTTCTGATGAAATGTTACTGGATGTCTTAGCTATCATATGCCTTTGGAATTTCGGCATTTGGACTTGTATAGACTGAGTTATAGTAATTACAGTTTTCTGTGTTTTGCAAACCTGTTTTGGTAATTCTGGTATAGTATTTGGCACTTTCGACCTAGTTAAGCTAGGAACTGGATTGAGTGCCCTTCTGCATTGTTGTAGCCCTGTTTCATAGCTTCGAATCGGTGGGTCTTACACCCCCATCCGACATTTGTAGTGAGAGTTGTGCCATTACCGCATTATGAGGTCAAATCCGGTTTTCTTATCAAGGCTTAGGTTAAAGCCCTTTCTTAATTTCTGGTTTGCTTTCATGCTGGTATATGTTTATAAAACCCTATTGGGGTTGTGAATTGGTGTTGTTTATGGCTCGGTATGGTTTCTTGTTTTATGATATTGTGAGCCTATGGAACGGCTCTTGACATGAAATGCTTATCTGTGTGTTGTTGGGTTGTGATTGAAGAAAAATAATGAAGCCTTAATGGCTGGAAAAGTAAGAATTTTAGGGGAAGTGCTGCCCGATTTTCTAGGCCGTTGGTTCCTTTAAGTTGGATTTGCCTTTTGGTAGAATGAAAGGCTTTTGGGTTGTTTGCGCCTAAGTCTTCATGTTACCTTTTTGTTTCCAAGAAAATCATGTTTTCCACCCTTGCATTAGTAATTATTTTGGCGAGGCATACGACTAGTAGTCGAGCCTCATGTGCATTGTGTTTACTCGATTCTGGAAGTAAAACCTTCAATTGATTTATTTTGATTATTTTAGGGTTTCTTGGCGATTAAGGCCAATCTGAAGTGAAAACTTTTGAAGTTAAGCCGGTGAGTGTACCACTCCCCTCCATTGCTATTTAACTTGATTTCTGCTCTGCAATCTGTTTATTTGTTCGAGACGAGGGTGTACTTTATCACACTCGTTCTCTAGTCTGTTCATATGCCAATTTACTATGCAAAATTTGAATCTGTTATCTGTGTCTGCATCTGTTCGGATTTCTATGACCTATGAGCTCAATCCTGTGGCTAAGTTGTTCGAGTCGGGCCGGCAAGGGCCTGGACGATTAGATAACGAACCACGGTAGTCTGTTCGGGGATTTTGGGTATTGAGACCCTTGATTCCGGGTATACTCGAGTATTACCATTTTTGTTCGTTTGAGGTGAGCGGGCCCGGTAAAGGGGTGTTTGGTGGACGGAATTCGGTGATAAGAGGGGTCTACGGACGCATTGGTTCTATATACGTTGACGGAGAGTCAACCGGTTAGGATCAAGTATTGCGCTGGAAATTTGGCTCCTGAGAGCCACCCGTATCCTTCTGATTTGAATCATTGGTTCCTTTGCTTTACATCTGACATGTGTATCTGATTTGTTAAATGTGAAATGCCATGATTTTAATGCTATCTGTTTGGTACCTCATTGAGCGCAAGCTCACCCCGTTCTGTTCCTTTTGTTTTCCTTACAGGAAAAATAAATACTTTTGGATTGGATTTGATAATCGGTTGCCGACTTGAGCTAGCTGAACATATCTTTTGTATAGCTCATGTATTAAAACCCTAAGTGTACTTTTGGGGCGTTTCTCTTTTGATTTGGCAAACCGTGTATATGTATTATCTTTTGAAAGCTTTTTGTATGT
This sequence comes from Coffea arabica, assembly GCF_036785885.1. Lineage (NCBI taxonomy): Eukaryota > Viridiplantae > Streptophyta > Magnoliopsida > Gentianales > Rubiaceae > Coffea > Coffea arabica. Next base: position 34,166,927 of record NC_092321.1, read on the forward strand.
CCTTTTGGATTGTAATCGCTAAAGTTCAGATGTGAATGTTTGCGTGCTCTTTCGGTTGGGTTTTGACGGATCGGTTCCTATTCATGACCGACTCCGGATTTCATTTTTTTATTTTGGGTTATTTTACCATTTTGACCTGTTTACGCTCGTTTGTAAGTTCCGGATCGCAATAGATAGCTCTAATCTGATCCGTAGTCCTGGCGAGAGCTGGGCAGGCAGTCCGCTAACCCCTTTGGTTCGCCTTAGGGGAAAGTGGGGCTGTCACAATTGGTATCAGAGCCACTTCGCGTGGTCTCTGCGCGGAGTGAGACTGGGCCAAGTGGTGTTGTGGTCCTAATTTCATGAATATGTCTAAGTGCTCGTTTGAGCGTAAGTTATGAACCGGGCATGTGATAAGTGTACGAATCATTATCATAGGACTCGAGGAAGCTAGGTATGTATGTCGGGTAGGAATCTTTAATAAGGATGGTTTACTCTTGGGACCGGCCGGCTCGAGTTGTGAATTATCTTAGATGGGATTCTTGTGCCCGGATACGGAAGAGATGAGAGCCTAGGTTAAAAAGGACTTGGGCGAACTAGAAATGTGATTCCATGGAACTTCGCGTGGTCTATTCGGGTATTGTTAAGCCTGATCACTCTTGATTAAGATATAAACGGTGTTGTTAAGCCTGACTCGTCTGAGGACGTAGAAGGTATGGTCCGTTGGGTACTTTAGATTTGATAGATTCCGTTAATAAGAAATTTCGAGGACGAAATTCTTTTAAGGGGGGGAGAGTGTGAGAACCCGTAAAACCCTAATTATTTTCTTAGGGTTTAGTTCCCTTTAATTGCATGTTTTCTGCATTTTCTGGTTTAGAAATATTTTCTTAGTGGATTTTATGAGCAATTATAGTTTTAAGATGATTTTTTCTAGCATTGGAGAATTTTTAGAAAATTAAGAGTAAATAGTGGACGTGGGACCCACTAGTGCGAAAAGTTCGGAAAAATTCGGCCAATAAGGTTAAGTTTCGGATACTGTTTAAAATTTATCGGGTGTTAAGTGATAAGTAGAATGTGTGAAGTGATTGATGTGAGAGAGGAAAGAAAGATAAGAATGCATTTATGGAGGTGACAAGTGTCACCTCCTCATTGGAAGTTTTTTTAAGAATTACTATTCCCAATTTTGACTTTTTTGACCAAAGGATTATATATCAAAAAAATGCACAAAAAATCACCATTTTTCTTCTCTTGTTGGCCGGCCACCTTGAGCAAGGAAGGAAGAAACTTTCTTCACCATTCAAGCTTCTACTTGTTGCAAATCAACCAAAAACATTGGTTACATCCAATTCCATTCCATACAATCTTACCTTCTAGTGCTAGTAAGTTGTTTATTGAAGCTTGGTTGAAGGTTTAAGGTGTTCAACAACCTCTTCTCTCTTGTTTCTTGGTAAGTGAAGCTTGAACACCCTCTTACACCCTATGAAGCTTAAATTATGCTTAGTAGTGCTTGAAGTGCTGGAATTTCTGGTTTTATCTTGGTTTGAAGTGATTTGGTGAAGTTTTTCATTTTATTGATGATTTTTCTGGTTTAATATGATCTTGATGTTGGGTGCTTGTATGATGGATTGTAATGGTTGGAAATGACTCTAGTGAGTGTGAATTGTGGTTAAATGCAATCAATTTTGGATTTGGTGTGAAAATTGAAAAGTTAGGGTTCTTAAATCCCCTATTCTGTCCGAAATTTTAGGTCATAGCTAGAGGCCGAATTTGACTTTTCTCAAAACATGAAAGTTGTAGGTATTGGTGAGTAAGAAGTGCCTGCAAAATTTCAGGGAATTTGGAGTAGTATAGAGAGAGTTATGCCGTTTTTACTGTTGCTGTTTTTGGTGAACAGAATGTGCGGAACTGCGATAGTAATTGCCTATTTTGACTGGATTTGGTTTGGATTTTGAAGTTGGTGTCTTCTGATGAAATGTTACTGGATGTCTTAGCTATCATATGCCTTTGGAATTTCGGCATTTGGACTTGTATAGACTGAGTTATAGTAATTACAGTTTTCTGTGTTTTGCAAACCTGTTTTGGTAATTCTGGTATAGTATTTGGCACTTTCGACCTAGTTAAGCTAGGAACTGGATTGAGTGCCCTTCTGCATTGTTGTAGCCCTGTTTCATAGCTTCGAATCGGTGGGTCTTACACCCCCATCCGACATTTGTAGTGAGAGTTGTGCCATTACCGCATTATGAGGTCAAATCCGGTTTTCTTATCAAGGCTTAGGTTAAAGCCCTTTCTTAATTTCTGGTTTGCTTTCATGCTGGTATATGTTTATAAAACCCTATTGGGGTTGTGAATTGGTGTTGTTTATGGCTCGGTATGGTTTCTTGTTTTATGATATTGTGAGCCTATGGAACGGCTCTTGACATGAAATGCTTATCTGTGTGTTGTTGGGTTGTGATTGAAGAAAAATAATGAAGCCTTAATGGCTGGAAAAGTAAGAATTTTAGGGGAAGTGCTGCCCGATTTTCTAGGCCGTTGGTTCCTTTAAGTTGGATTTGCCTTTTGGTAGAATGAAAGGCTTTTGGGTTGTTTGCGCCTAAGTCTTCATGTTACCTTTTTGTTTCCAAGAAAATCATGTTTTCCACCCTTGCATTAGTAATTATTTTGGCGAGGCATACGACTAGTAGTCGAGCCTCATGTGCATTGTGTTTACTCGATTCTGGAAGTAAAACCTTCAATTGATTTATTTTGATTATTTTAGGGTTTCTTGGCGATTAAGGCCAATCTGAAGTGAAAACTTTTGAAGTTAAGCCGGTGAGTGTACCACTCCCCTCCATTGCTATTTAACTTGATTTCTGCTCTGCAATCTGTTTATTTGTTCGAGACGAGGGTGTACTTTATCACACTCGTTCTCTAGTCTGTTCATATGCCAATTTACTATGCAAAATTTGAATCTGTTATCTGTGTCTGCATCTGTTCGGATTTCTATGACCTATGAGCTCAATCCTGTGGCTAAGTTGTTCGAGTCGGGCCGGCAAGGGCCTGGACGATTAGATAACGAACCACGGTAGTCTGTTCGGGGATTTTGGGTATTGAGACCCTTGATTCCGGGTATACTCGAGTATTACCATTTTTGTTCGTTTGAGGTGAGCGGGCCCGGTAAAGGGGTGTTTGGTGGACGGAATTCGGTGATAAGAGGGGTCTACGGACGCATTGGTTCTATATACGTTGACGGAGAGTCAACCGGTTAGGATCAAGTATTGCGCTGGAAATTTGGCTCCTGAGAGCCACCCGTATCCTTCTGATTTGAATCATTGGTTCCTTTGCTTTACATCTGACATGTGTATCTGATTTGTTAAATGTGAAATGCCATGATTTTAATGCTATCTGTTTGGTACCTCATTGAGCGCAAGCTCACCCCGTTCTGTTCCTTTTGTTTTCCTTACAGGAAAAATAAATACTTTTGGACTGGATTTGATAATCGGTTGCCGACTTGAGCTAGCTGAACATATCTTTTGTATAGCTCATGTATTAAAACCCTAAGTGTACTTTTGGGGCGTTTCTCTTTTGATTTGGCAAACCGTGTATATGTATTATCTTTTGAAAGCTTTTTGTATGTCCTTTTGGATTGTAATCGCTAAAGTTCAGATGTGAATGTTTGCGTGCTCTTTCGGTTGGGTTTTGACGGATCGGTTCCTATTCATGACCGACTCCGGATTTCATTTTTTTATTTTGGGTTATTTTACCATTTTGACCTGTTTACGCTCGTTTGTAAGTTCCGGATCGCAATAGATAGCTCTAATCTGATCCGTAGTCCTGGCGAGAGTTGGGCAGGCAGTCCGCTAACCCCTTTGGTTCGCCTTAGGGGAAAGTGGGGCTGTTACACGAATATACTTCTTTGTGCGTCTCCACATAGTAGAGTTGGCCTCCTTGCAGTGCTTCTGCTTCTTATGCGCAGAAAAGTGAACTTTCCACGGAGAGTTTGCAAATTTTTTTTTTAAAAAAATTAGACTTGCTGCCGAGCTCTCTCAGCCCGGCAGCCAGCTTTTTTTTGCAGAAGTTGTTGGCTACCGGACCTTGTCAACTCAGCAGCCGACAACTTTTAAAATTTTTTTTTTCCTGCTGTCGGGTTGACATGTCAGAACCCAAAAAAAAATTTGACTGATTTTTGGGTGCCGGGCTGACACGGCCCGGTACCCATAGATTTGCAATAGACTATTGTCAGGACGGTAGATGTCTGAATTTTTTTTTTCTCGACCATATTCGGAGTAATTAGCCCAATTCAAGACAGTGATGCAATACTAATTTCTCTAAACGACGAAAAGGACACTCGCAGGCTTCCCGAGTGACAATGCCTTCAGAATATAATTTCAAGAATCTGAGATTAGGGAATTCCTCTTCTTCCACGCTCCATATTTTATCCTCAATGCTTGCCCAAAGTAATTTGAGAACCTCAAGATTGGTTAGACTTGCAATTGCTTCCATTTGTCTCCTTGTCAGCCGAAAGCTTGACAAAGTCAATTTTCTAAGAGACAGAGAGAATTGAAACACAATCTGATACTCCGGGATACAAGATCCTCCGAGCATGCCCAAGTTGAATGATTCTAGTTGACTTAGAAAGTCAAGCCCAAGAACAGTTGTCCTTTTACGCCAAGAAGGTGAATCAACATTCAAAATTTGGCATTTCATCTTGCGGATATTTGGAAACATTTTGAATAACTTGTCCAGGAATTGCACCGGAGAAAGAAACTAAATTGCACAAATTTGAAGAGTTGTCAAGATTGTCGATGGGCCAATCAAATCCATCTATATGCAAGTGCCTCAATTTCTTCAGATTCCAAATGGTATCTGGCAGTGAAATTGACATTCCCGATCTCACAATGAAAGTTTCCCAATTCAGAAGATTGGCTATGGATGACGGGATAGAAAGCATATCAACCATAACCGCCAAGTACCTCAACAGAACAAGCAACTCTATTTCTCTGGGAAAAGTAAATCCTAAATGAATTTGGCTTAAATCCAATACTCTAACAAGCTTGAAGGCATGAAAAATGAATGAATGATCAAACCACTTTTTTTCATGAAATGACTTTTCTTGGTTCGTTTTACCATGAGCAAAGAACAATAGACTACGTATGGTGGGAGAAAAAAGCCTTGACTCACGAATGTGCTCTGGCTCAGAGTAAATGCACAAGCGGCGTAGGTAGTGTGGTATGTGTAGAGTATACAGTTCATTATACCGACGTACAAGTTGGAAAAAATTGTCTCCTTTGGCTTTTGTTAAGCAAAACTCATGTAACAGATCGTGGACACGACAAGCTTTGACCCCTCCAATGGAGCTTGTTTTGGACACCATGATCAAACTTCTGCCAGTGAGATCCATCATGTAATCATTTGCCACATCCTCTGAGCTCTTGATCTGAGATTTTCGCACAAATCCTTCAGCGACCCATAACTGAATCAAACTCTTGGGTGTGTATTCCTGGTCTTCTGGAAACGCTCCCAAATAAAGAAAGCACGGTTTTAATCTATCTGGTAGATGATCGTAACTCAGCTCTAATGTAGCAGTGCATTGATCAGTGGTAGAAACAGTGTGTGCACTTAAGCTCTCTACAACATCTTCCCAACCATCTTGACCAATATTTGACAGAATTCCAGCAAGAATGACAATCGTAAGAGGAAGCCCTTGACATTTTTCCCCAATTTGCATTCGAAGCTCACATAATTTTGGAAGCAGCAAGTAATTTCGAGGACATAACTTTTGTTTTAGCAAACGCCAGCTCTCATCATGAGTGAGTTGACGAAGAGGAAGCTCTTTGACGGATTTATCTTGTGGAGCAACACCACGAATTCGACTTGTTATGATAACTGCATTTCCATCTTTATTTTCAGGGAACGAGTCTTTTAATGCATTCCATGCTTCAATATCCCATACATCATCCAAAACAATTAGATATCTCTTCTTACCCAATTTTTGCTTGAGTATTAGAACTAGATCTGTTTCGCACTTCTCAAGAAATTCATCAGAATGCTCGGGTTCAATACAAGTCAAAATTTCAAGCAGCAGTCTTTTCTGGTGATAAACTTGAGAAATAGTACACCAAGCACGTGCATGAAAATGGGAGGTAACTGACGGATGACAGTAAACTTTTTTAGCTAAAGTTGTCTTACCAAGTCCCGCCATACCCACAATGTGAATAATTTGCACTTGGCTTGAACCTCTTGTTAGTCGCTCGATTATTGATTTTGCCTCGTCCTCCAATCCAACCACCACGTCATTGATCCGTGATGGCATGTCATTGACCCTCTGGGTAACATCCTTACCTTTGACATCATGCCTTTCGGTATCAATAATCTTCATGGCCTCAGCTTTGATGATTTCAATTTGTTCTAGAATGGAATCAAGTGACATTGAAGAAGAATGCGGAATGTCCCCAACCAGCGAGGAGTCAATAAGAAACTCTATCTTGTATGCCATCTCTGCAACACGATCCCATAGTGCTTGGATCTCAACTTCAGAAATCTTTCAAGGGCTCTATCCTCACCCTCTATATGGTTACCAGGATTTCCAGGCTGAGGATTAGGGTTCTGGCCCTGGTGTTCCACTACTTGGGCTAGCAGATCAGTCATGCGTTGGATAGCAGCGGCTACTTGAGCATTTGGGTCAACCCTAGGTTCAGGATTTGGTTTAGGTATTGGTTCTCGGTTACCCCTTTCATTCGAGGGTTGCTTACGTCCGCACCCACGATCTCGTCCACTACGAGTACCCTCCATTGGTCTAACCAATCTAGGGTCGAAGCGGAAATATAACATTAAAGATAATTATAAGCATAAGCAAGTAACAAGAGGTACACACAGATCAAAAGCATATATACATAACACAACTGTACCGATCCAGTCACACAGTAGCAGTCAGCTAGATACAACTAAAAGAGAATACCACAATTTACGAGAATATGATTTTATGGTTTGGTAAGCATGTTCTCACCTTAGTAGTCTTCGATTGTTCGTTTTCTTTGGGTCCTACTGCGCGTGCTATATTGGGTTTGTATGATTCGACTCCGTAGTCCTGACGAGAGTTGGGCAGACGGTCCGCTGAACCCTTTGGTTCGCCGAACCCGTGAGGTGGGGCTGTCACAGATGGTATCAGAGCTGCTTCGCGTGGTCTGTGCGCGGAGTGAGCTTGGGCCAAGTGGTGTTATGGTCCTGATTTCGTGAATGTGTCTAAAGGTATAAGTGCTCTTTTGAGCATAAGCTATGAACCGTGCACGTTATAAGTGTAAAAATCTTTATCATGGTACCTGAGAAAGATATATATGTATGTCGGGTAGGAATCGTTACTATGGATGATTTACTCTTGGGACCGGCCGGCTCGAGTTGTGAATTATCTTATTTGGGGATTCTTGTGCCCGACTACTAAATAGATGAGAGCCTATGTTAGAAAGGACATGGGCGAACTAGACATTTGATTCTATGGAACTTCATGTGGTTTGTTCGGGTGTTAGTAAGCATGATTAACCTGGATTAAGATATAAATTGTGGTATTCTCGTAGATTATGGATGGAGGCTTAGAGGGGAAATAGCTTTAAATACTTATACATATATTTACATCGGAGTCTTTGGCAAATTAACTAAACTAAAATACAAGCCAAAGTATTCATACACTTAAAATACGATTCGGGTTTCGGTTGCAAAAGAGCTTAACAAAATATTAATTACACTAGCTCGACCTTTTTTTCCAAGATCATGGATTCAAAGTTTGCTCCTGAAAGGAAAACAAAGATAACGGGAAGGGGTGAACTTACGCTCAATGAAGTACCAAAATAATAGCAGTCAAATCTTGGCATTTCACGTTTAACCAATCAGGTATACATGCCAGATATAAAGTAAAGTAGTTAGACACAATGATTCAAATAGGAAGGATATAGGTGGCTCTCAGGAGCCAGATTTCCATGGCAGAACTTGATCCAAACCCGTTGACTCTCCGTCAACGTATATAGAACCAACATGTCCGTAGACCCTGTGACAGCCCCACCTCACTCTAAGGCGAACCAAAGGGTTCAGCGGACCGCCTGCCCAGCTCTCGCCAGGACTACGGAGTCGAATCACACAAATCCGATATTACGCGAGATAGGACCCAAAAGAAATGAACGATTGAAGACCGCCAAGCTTAAACATGGAGAAAACGCTTTCATATATACATGTCGCTAGGTTTAAGAGTCAAATGGAACCAGTGAATCGAAATACATTTAGAGTTTGCTCATTCTCGAGGAGCTATACAAAAGAACAAAAGATTTTCTAACTAGCTCAACTCGCTTCTCAAAATCATGATTTCCAAAAGAGGTTCCTGTAAGGAAAACAAAGATAACGAGGAGGGGGTGAGCTTACGCCCAATGAGGTACCAAACATGTAGCAGAAAAATCAGGTAGTTCACGTTATACAAACCAGATACACATGCTCGCTATAAAGTAAGACAGGTAAACACAAGAACTCAATTAGGAAGGATACAGGTGGCTCTCAGGAGCCAGCTTTCCAGCGCAGTACTTGATCCAAGCCGGTTGACTCTCCGTCAACGTATATAGAACCAACACGTCCGTAGACCCCACTTTACACCAAATTCCGTCCACCAAACATCCCTTTACCGGGCTCGCTCACCTCAACAGAAACAGAAATGGTAATACTCGAGTATACCGGAATCAAGGGTCTCAATACACAAAGATCCCAAAACAGACTACTGTGGTTCGTTATCTAATCGTCCAGGCCCTTGCCGGCCCGACTCGAATAACTTAGCCACAGGATTTGAGCTCATAGGTCACAGATACAGATACAAATACAGATACAGATACAGATATCAGATACAGATACAGATTCAGATTGACACCAAAATTGGCATATGAACAGACAAGAGAACGAGTGTGATAAAGTACACCCTCGTCTCAAATAAATTAAACAGATTGCAGAGCAGAAATCAAGTTAAACAGCAATGGAGGGGAGTGGTAAACTCACCGGCTCAACTTCAAAAGTTTTCACTTCAGATTGGCCTTAATCGCCAAGAAACCCTAAAATAATCAAAATAAACCAATTGATGGTTTCATATCCAAAATCGAGTAAACGGAATGCACAAGTGAGGCTCGACTACACGTCGTACGCCTTGCCAAATAAATACTAATGCAAGGGTGGAAAACATGATTTTCTTGGAAACGAAATGGTAACATGAAGACCTAGGCGCAAACAACCCAAAAGCCCTTCGCTCAAATCGCAAGTCAATCCAACTAGCCTTCAAGTAAATTTCGGCAGCACATCCCTTGTGTTTACCTATTTTCCAGCCATCATGGCTTCATTATATCCTCAAATCAGTCCCAACATCTCACACAAAATTCATCTCATTTCCCAAAAGCTGTTCACTAAGCTCAAAGTAGTACAAGTACAAAAGTTAGCTAGGAAACGACCGGAATGAAAGCAAGCCCTAAAACATGCAAGCAAGTACAATGAGACTCGATAACGAGTCATAAACCAATGCCAAATATGACCCCAATAGGGTTCCATAAGCATACACAAACACTAGAGGAAACCAGAAAATTCGGACATGCAATTAGCTTTGGTCTTAAAAAAAAAACAGTTTTTGTCCTCATTTTACGGTAATGGCACCAATTTCACTACGATTATCGGATGAAGGTGCAAGACCCACCGTTTCGAAGCTAAAAGATAGGGCTACAACATTACATAAGGTCACTCAACCTAGTTTCGAGTGTAACCAGGTCAAAAATGCAAGATACCATACCAGAATCACAAAAACAGATTCACAGAACGTATTCTAGCGGAAACATCATAAAGCAGGCTGTCCAACTCCAAATCCAGAAATTCCAAAACCATATGAAAGCTAAGAAACAGGGCTAAATTTCATCAGAAGACCTCAACAACCAATTCGGAAGCAATTCCAGCCAAAACAACCAATTACAGGCGCAATTCTTACATTCGGGTAAAACCAGAACAGCAATAGTAATTTCGGCTTTTCTCATTCTACACTACTCCGATTGATCTGAAATTTTGTAGGAAGCTCTAAAATGTCATTCCCTACAACTTTCATGTTTTAAGCCAAGGCTAATTCGGCCTCTAACTAGGAGCTAAAAATTCGGGCAAAATGCTCCCTCAAGAACCCTAATTTTCTGAAATTTCTTCCAAACCAGAAATTGGTTGCAATTATCCACTTTTTCCACCTCCTAGAGTCATTATAGACCATTTCCAATCATCATAGATAGCCACACAATCATTCTTATATTAAAACAGAAAAATCCCCAAAAATAATAAAACTTCATCATTTCAACCACAAATCAAAAATTAATCCATAAACTTGCATCTTATACTACCACTAAGCATGATTTAAGCATCAATTAAAGGATGAGGGTGGTTCTTCACCACTTACCTTAGAAACAAGAGAGAGAGAGCTATTGGTCACCTTAACTTTTCAAACAACTTCACCAATCACTTCAAAATCACCAAGTGGAAGAGTGTTGTGGAGCAAAACCAAAATTAAACGGTAGGAGTGGAAGATTGAGCAAGTTTGGAGCAAAGAAATTGGAGAGCTTTTCTTCCCTTATTGCTTGATGGTGGCCGGCCATATTAAGCTTAGAAATGAAGATATTTTGGTCAATTTTTTAATTTATTATGGTAAATGGTAAAAGGTTGAATAGGAAGTCAAAAGTAGGATTTAATCTCTAAGTGACACATGTCACTTGCATTAATTGCTTGCCTAACTTTTGTCTCTCTTATACCAATCTACTTAACCTCCTCTCCTTATTTCTTAACACCCGGTAAATTAATTCCAGTATCCAAAACTTAACCTAGTTGACCGAATTTTTCCGAACTTTTCGCACTTGTGGGTCCCACGTCCAATATACGCTCTTAATTTCTCAAAACCTATTCGATACTAGAAAAATCATCTAAAAACTATATATGCTCCTTAACAATATCTAGAATTTTTCCTAATCACGAAAATGCAGAAAACAAGCCATAAAAAATGTGAAAACCGAGAAAATGCAAATTACGGGTTCTCACAGACCCCACCACTTTACACTAAATTTCGTCCACCAAACATACCCTTTATCGGGCCCGAACACCTCAACAGAAACAGAAGTGGTAATACTCGAGTATACCGAAATTAAGAGTCTCAATACCCAAAGATTTCTAGAAACAGACTACCGTGGTTCGTTATCTAATCGACCAGGCCCTTGCCGGCCCGACTCGAGTAACTAACCACAGGTGTTGAGCTCAGAGGTCACATAAAGATCGTTGGATACCAGCCTCCAAACGACGTCCGAACAGATTCAGATACAGATAATAGATTACACACAGTAAATAGACATACAGACAGACAAGAGAACGAATGTGATAAAATACACTCTCGTCTTAAACAGAATAAACAGATAGTACAGTCATTTAAATCACAGATTGCAGGTGCAGAAATCAAGTTAAGCAACAAATGAGGGGAGTGGTACACTCACCAGTTTAAGTACAGGTACGTCAAAATTTTCACCCAAAGTGGCCTTAATCACCGTGAAACCCTAAGAATAACAAAGGTAAAGTAGTTGAAGTTTCCACATCCAAAATCGAGTAAACGGAATACACAAGTGAGGCTTGATTACCAGTCGGGTGCCTCTCCAAGTTATATATGAGTACAAAAGAATAAAAATGCAATTTTTGACCAAACGGATAACAGTTGGTACGAGGGTTACAAACAACCCCAAACCCCCTCATTCTACCACAATGCAACTCCAACTTAAAGAAATCAGACGGCCTAGAAAATTGGACATCATTTTCCCCTAAATTTCCTTACTTTTCCAGCCATCATGGCTTCATTTTTCCTCAAATCAGCCCTAACGTCACATACAAAATAATCTCATTTCAATAGCCGTTCAATAGGCTCAATGTCGTACAGGTACAAAATCAAATTAGGAAAATGTCCGGAAATGAAGTTTAAGCCATAAAACAAAAGACAGATTTGATGTCGCTTAGCGTATCGGACACAACCGAAGCTACGCTTATCAAATTGGTGTGCAATTGATACCGTTTCGAACCTTAGATAAAAGGATACAACTTTGATGAAGACCACTCAGTCCAGTTCGTAGTGTAACCAGATCAAAATTTCAAATTACAGAACCAGAATCTCACAATCAGGCTAGTTAACCGTACTATGCTTAAACGACAATAACTCACGCTACCGAAGTCCGATTGAGGTGTTTTCAGGGCTGTTGGAAAGATAAGTCATAGCACTACAACTTCTGTGTTTTGACCAAATGCTAATTCAGTACAGATCAGGGCAAACAGACGCTGTCAGATTGGTGAAATGTCAACACTGTCCACAGAGCTCTATCTATGGCAGTTAGGGGTATTTTTATCTTTTCACATGCTACAGTACTCGGATTGATCTGAAATTTTACAAGTAGCTATAAAACATCATTTCCTACAATTTTCATGTTTTAACCTAAGGCTGATTCGGCCTCCATCATGCCCGAACAGAACTGGGCAGAACAGGGTAAGAAGAAACCCTAAACTGGAATTTCCGCACAAATTTGAAAATTTTCCGCAAACAACCGCAATTAACGTACAAAGGCTCCATTTAACACAATTTAGAGCTATCAATCCAAGGCTAACCATAACTATCATATGAAAATAGAAAAATCCCAAAAAAAATCTAAAATTTATCTACTCCACTTTAATCCATGAAATCTTCCATAAAATAACTTATTTAGCCACCACAAGTTACTAATATACCATTATTAGGAACAAAGAGTGAGTTTCCAAGCAAAATACCTTGACACCTCAAGAAAGGTAGTAGCTTAGGAGTTCCTCCTTCAAAACAACTCCACCAACCACTTTAATCCTTCCTAGCAAAGAGTTTTTATGGAGTGACTTGAGATGTTAATGGTTGGAACTCAAGATTTGGACAAGAATTGAAGTGGCAAAATGAAAGGTTTTCTCTCTTTTCTCTCTCAATGTGGTCGGCCAAGAAGGAAGAAGAAATTGAGAAATTTTGGTCAAATTTTTGGTATTTAGTAAAGGTAAGAAAGTTAGGCAAGTCCAACTTCCAATGATTTTGTAACAAATGGCACCTTAGGGTTTCATTCTCATCCTTTATCTATCAATGGTAATTTATCTAGTGAACCTCTAATTGTATCCTAACACCTTGTAAAATAATATCACTTGATACAAAACTCCAACAAGTTGTCAAAAATATATCGCATTTACTGCATTAGCGGGTCCCACGTCAATAATACACTTATAAATAATGAACTAACTTAAATGATTTAAAAATTCACTTATAATACACTTATAACTTATAATACACTTATAACTTGATCATGAACTAACTTAAACTAGGAAAATGATTTAAAAATTCTATTCACTTATAAAATCTTTGGAAAATTGAAATAGTAGGGTATAATGAAGAAAAATACACGTGAAGAAATAAAATAAATAAGATAAAATTAGAAAAATTTACGGTCCTCACAATTTGTCACCCAATGCACATCTGTTAAGTGAAGGATAAAATTAGAGTCACTAAAGACATAATATAAAGATGATAGAAGAATAGTGAAGTTGTACCGTATGTGTGTGTGTGTAAGCATTCAGCTTTTCAGTGATGGACTATAATGGGATAGTAGTTATCCGAAAACTCAGGGGTATGTATTCAAGTAAAGCGTCGAGCAGAATTAGGGAAAGATGAGAGAAACAAAGTCACATTTAACAAGTGAATGAATGTACATCCTGTTGTAAATTAGTTATAGGTTATAGTCACCGTATTACAATTGATATGAATCATTGTGCATCCAGTAGTTGGTCCATACTCATCACGCAATCTTAGTTTGCCCATCTCTTGACCATGCAGTGTGTATAAAATGGAGGTGTAGAGTTGAATGAGGTGAAACAGAGGAAAAGACATATATGTGAATAATAAATGGGTGTACCTGGTGTTGTAAGTAAATTACATGATGTAATTTATATATTACAATAAGTAGAAAATGTTTGTTTGGCCCTCATATGTAGAAATAGTAGAAAATGCGGAGTTGGCTTAGGCAGTTGTCATTAACGAATGACATAAGGTCTAGTGAGTTAAGGAACCTAGAATCTAAATATAATTACCAGAATGGATGTACATACAATTTAAATAGGCTTACATCATGTAACCGGCACATTACAGTCCATATAACTTAGTGTACATGGAGTTGTATTTGTACATAGATAATGCCGTTGTCTTAGAGTAAAAGTAAAGTGATGTGAATCATTAATCATGTTGATAAGCGTAATAATAGGATTTGGTATATGCGTAATGTGTGATTCATAACACATTATGAACGGTAATATATATTTATATTGTCGTTTATGTACATAATACTCATGAAGTGTTGCAAATTAGGGTGTTTAATGCATAATTAATAGGAGTAGAAGTAATGGATTGAAGCAAATTGGCAGAAGATAGGACCCTTAATTTAGAAATGGAGTTCAACAGTGAAGAGGATGCGTACAAGTTTTACAACAAATATGCCTTTAAAATGGGTTTTAGTGTACACAAAGACTATCTAAATAAAGACAAAGACGGTGTGACCACGTCTAGGAGATATAGTTGCTGCAAGGAAGGTGTGACGCGCAAGTACGAAAGTGATGTGATGCCAAAGAGGACACGAGTGCTGACGAAAACAAGGTGTGGAGCTAAAATGGTTATCGTGTTGCTTAGAGGGACAATGAAGTACCGTGTGCATGACCTTGTCTTAGAGTATAACCATGAGTTGCACATTGCTCAATGTTCGCACATGATGCCATCACAAAGAAAAGTGAGTGAGGCTCAAGGATTCCAAGTTGAAATAAGCGAGGATGCTGGGCTTTCATTGAAACAGAGCCATGAGTTTATGGGAAAGGAGATAGGTGGGATGGGTAATGTGGGATATACTTGGGATGACCTTAAATGATACCTTCGTACGAGACGGGAAAGGAACTTGAAATATGGAGAAGCAGGTAGCATGCTGAATTATTTTCAAGAGTAAAAACTCAAGAATCCATCCTTTTTTCATGCCGTACAGCTGGAATGTGAACAACAGATAACGAATATCTTTTGGACTGATGCAGGAATTGTCGCGCCCAATTTTTAATGAAAAATAAAATTACGAGTTTATATAAAATGAATTTTGATTAATTTTGAGTGAAAAATGAGTTTTTGATTTTTAGAAAATAAATAAAGAAAAAGGGCCTAAAATGGGACTCAAAAAGTGCGACGATTTTGGCTCAAAATAATAGTTTAAAAAGGGTTTTAAGAAAATATAGGAGTCGCCACTTGGTATTGAGTTAAGGTGTACCAAGTCACCTAAAAATGAATTTCAAAATAAATAAATAAAAAAAAGAGAAAACCCTTTTTAAACGACTCCAAGTCTTCAAAAATCAGAGAAAAGTTCGAGAATCACAGTTGAAGAAAGGAAGACAAGGATAAAATCCAAGGCACCCTTTCAACCTAGCCAAGACTAGTTGCGTGATTTAGTAAAAAATTTTCTTAATTTAACCTAAAAACTTATCACTTTTGAATATTATTATATGAATGCAAATCTAGATCTAATGGTTATCGAAAGGGTCAATATGTCTCTTCGGATTTTAGTTGGTGCAAATCGCATTAATTGCGACGCCCAAAAGTGACTTTTTGAAGAGGTTACGAATATGCAAAATATGAGACTCGAAGAAAAGAAAAGAAAATAATAATATACAAATATACATGACCTATAGGAATGCATCATAACGGGTGCGGGGAACTAAGATTCGTGACTTAATTTTCCCTTTTATAGAGGGAATACGAGCGTGCTAAGACTAATAAGCTATACTCGTCCATATCCCATATTTAAAGAGTTATTTCCTAATCTAATCAAGCAAATGATTTAACCTATTTCTAATTTTCCTTAAATGAAAATGCAAGTCTAATGTCATATCTCACACGTAGGGATAAGGAATATATATATAAGGAAAATATCATGCAAAAATGGTAAGGATCCTAAAAAGTAGAAAACATGCATGAAATGTAGTGATTTGTCACGCAAACATGATCTAGCGCATGGTCGGTTCCGAGGGGTCTAGCGTTGGACTAACCCATGTCTATAAGTTCTCACTAGCGTTGGACTAGTGAGAAATTAAAAAAAGGGCCATAACTAGCGTTGGACTAGTGTGGAATCGGAAAAAAGGGTCACAACTAGCGTTGGACTAGTGTGGTGACGTCATGCGTTTATTATAATCAAATAAATCATATGAAACATAATAAAAGCAAATAAACACATAAATCACATATAGCACATAGAACATAAGCATGATATCTAGATGCAAAGACCCTAGGAAAGCGAGTAAACACATAAATCACACAAGCATGCAAACACATAAACAAATGAAAGCGAATAAAGACCTAATCATTACATTTAGGGGTCGTAACTACAATCTAAAAGGGGAAAGAATGAAATGAAATGATAACCTAATTATTACAATTTGACAATTAAATGCCTCTCAAATAACTAAAAATTAAATTAAAATAAATATACAAAATTAAAACAAATGAAATGAATAAATAAATAGATGAAATAAAAAAAATTCAAAAAAGCATGCAATTACACACATAAAGTCCCATAGGAGCACGTATGATCAAGTAAAATCAAAATAAAGGAGTAGAGTGTACCTCCTTTGAATTTGTGACCACATGAAATGAATTTTCTCTTATTTACCCTCCAACACAAAGATAATGGTTAAGGTACCACTTTAATTAACAAATAATCATAAGAGATGGAAATAACATGAAATTGAATCAATTAAAGTATTTAAATTAAAGTAAACAACCCATATTCAAGCAATTTAAAACAAGTGGGGACTTGATTGGAAGAATTAAAGAAGTTTGAGGGGGTCAAATTATTATTATTATAAATATTAAGGATCTAAATTAAAATAAAATAAAATTAAGGGCTTAAGATGAAGCCTACCAAAACCAATGCTAAAATTCACAAAAATAAATCAAAATCCTCTCACCAAACCCCAAACAAAATATTACTCAAATCTAAACCATTTGTACAAAAATCCAAATAAAAAACTATAAATCTATCAAAAATTATTAACCCTCAAATTTCATCCTAAAATTCACAAATAATCTGTCCAAAAATCACATTAAAAAATACCAAAGAAAAATAACATTTTAAAGGGACAAGATTGATTGATATTTTCAATTTTCTGGGCCACAACAGAATTACTTAGAAAACTAGGGGTTAAAGTGAAATTTTTGGAAATGTTCATGAAGCCTAGTCGAAGACTTCATCTTCTTCGTTGGGTTTCTTTTTGCTGCAATTTTTCTACCTCAACTTTGCGGCCATTTTCTCAAGAGTTCAAGCCCAAATGCCTGTGACTTATATACCCAAATTACAGACAAAATCCATCCCAATATCATGCAAATGAGTTCTGACAAGATAGATTGCAAAACAAATGGACAGATTGCAGGTTACGAAAAAAGAAAAATAGCAAGAAAACTAAAAAAAAACAAGGCCCAGGAACAAGAAAGCAAATAAAAGTGAAATGAGTTGGGACATTATTTTGGAATGATACCTGAGGAAGCTTTTTTTCGAATCGAAATCCAAACAGGAAAGCACACGGAAGAGTTGTTGGAGTTGATTTGTTGTAGCTTTTGACATGTAACAGGGAAACGGGATTAGCCAATTCAGGGTCAAATTTGATGGTTTTCCTGATGTTTTTTCTCCGGGATTTTTGAATAAGAATTGCTCTCCTGACATCGGACAGTATGCAGCAATCAACGGCTTGGTGAATGACACCAAATTGACGAAGAAAATCTTTGCTCAAGAAGGCTGGATGATCAGCTGTAGACACCAAAAATTTCATTTATTTAATTCAATGTTAGTTCTATTTTTATTTTTATTTTTGTTTTATTGTATTGATTAAATGATAATTAGTATGTATTTTTTCTTATTTTTATAAATTAGGTTCACAATTTTTATTTTTAAGATATTTTTGCATTAAATTTCTAAAAAAGGAAAATTTCTCACAAAAATTAAAAAATTTGTCTTTAAACCTTTTTAATTCATTTTTTAAGATAAATAAAATTGAGCAATGAGGAATTAATGTTTTTTTTATTACTTAAATTGTCTTTGGAAAACATAATAAATAAATAAAATAAGAAGACAAGTGTATTAGGGGGATAGTAGCCAAGTGGGGCACATGCAATATGTGACGCCCCGAAAGAAATTTTTTAGGGTTTATTTTATTTAATCGCCCGCCTTTTCTACATTTTCTTTATTAAAAAAATTCCCCAGATAAAGTTTATGAGCAAAGATAGTTTTAAAATGATTTTTCTAGTATCGGTTAGTTTTTGAGAAATTAAGAGCGTATTTTGGACGTGGGACCCGCAAGTGCGGTAAATGCATTATATTTTTGACAACTTGTTGAAATTTTGTATTAAGTGATATTATTTTACAAAGTGTTAAGATATTTGTATTGGAGAGACAAAAAGATAAGTTTTAAACCTAAAGGTGACAAGTGTCACCATCTAATTTACTCTTGACTTTGACCTTTGAACTTTACCTTTACCTTTACCAAATAAATACCAAAAATTGGCCAAAATCATCTTCATTTCTTACCTCGGCCGACTTTCTTCCTTAAAGAAAGAAAGAAAAGCTCTCAATTTTCTAGTCTCCAATCTTGCCCAATCTTTCAATTAAACCGATTAATCTTCCAATTACTCCATAAAACCTCTTAGTTTGGTGGAGTTGAGCTTGGTTGTGAAGTTGTTTGGGAAGTTAAGGTGACTAGTTGCTCTATCTCTTGTATTGCTAAGGTGAGTTGTGAAGGACCCCTCTCCTTCCTCTAATGATGTTCAATTCATGATTGGTGGTGGTATAAGATGCAATTTTATGGATTATATCTTGATTTTGGTTGAATTGGTGAAGTTTTATAATTATTGGGGATTTTTCTGTTTTCATATGGATATGATTATGTGGTCATGTATGATGATTGGAAATGATATTTAAGGAAGCTAGAAGGTGGAAAAAGTGGTAAATTGCAAGCAATTTCTGTTTTGGAAGAAATCTGGAAAAATTAGGGTTCTAATGTTTACATTCTGCCCGAATTTATAGCTCATAGATAGAGGCCGAATTGGCCTTGGCTTAAAACATGAAAGTTGTAGGGAATTACATTTTAGAGGTGCCTACAAAATTTCAAGTCAATAGGAGTAGTGTAGAATGAGAAAAGTCGAAATTACTATTGCTGTTCTGGTTTTACCCGAATGTAAGAATTGCGCCTGTAATTGGTTGTTTTGGCTGGAATTGCTTCCGAATTGGTTGTTGAGGCCTTCTGATGAAATTTATCCCTGTTTCTTAGCTTTTATCTGGTTTTGGAATTTCTGGATTTGGACTTGGAGAGCCTGAGTTATGATGTTTCCGCTAGAATGCGTTCTGTGAATCTATTTTTGTGATTCTAGTATAGTATCTTGCATTTTTGATCTAGTTACACTCGAAACTGGGTTGAGTGACCTTCTGTAATATTGTAGCCCTATCTCTTAGCTTCGAAACGGTGTATCTTTCACCTTCATCCGACAATCGTAGCGCCTTTGGTACCATTACCGCAAAATGACGTCAAAACTGTTTTTCTGGTTTTGAGCTTAACTTTCATTTCTGGACTTTTCCCTAGCTTGACTTGTACTAGTACTACTTAGAGCTTGCTGAATGGCTATTGGATGAACTTGTTGTTGTGTGTGTACCTTTGGGACTGGCTGAGGAAATAATGAAGCCATGATGGCTGGAAAAGTTAACAAATTCAGGGGAAGTGCTGTCCGAACTTTGAAGGGATTTGTTTGCATTGAGTTTGTGATCTAAGACTTGGATTTGAGCAAGGCAATGTTATATGCTGGATGATTTCTGAGCCGTGGAGGTGAGTGACCCTAAACTATTTCCAAAGTACTTGTGAAACGTTTCTTGCATTATTTACTTTTGAACTGTTTCCAAAGTTACTTTTGCACTGTTTTCTTGCATATCATGCTTGCTTATATGAGAGTGTTCCTTGTTTGATATTTCCTTGACTTATTGGCTTATTATTATGGATTGATAATGTGTTAAGTGCTTTCAATGATTGTTAAAACGAGTTTTCTGGGCGAGTGTATACTTTATCGCACTCGACCTAAATAAATGTGAAATTTTCATGATTAATGATTAAATGCTAGTTGCGCATGAATGTAAGCCGTTTGGCTGAATTGGGCCCTGCCCTTCGTTACCGATCAACTTGATCCAGAAGCGGACTCGGTCAGGCGATATGGTGACCCTGGGTGAATTTGTTATACTCGAGTATTACCTTTGTAGTCCGGCTACGTCCGGATGGGTGGAGTCTGGTCAACGTCCGGAAAAGGGATGAACGAACAAAAGGATGAATGAGGGATTCTACTTACAAAAATGTATTTTTAAACAATTGGAGGAATAAGTGGAAATGTCAGGGGAACGAACGAACAAATGAATAGCTCCATGTGGACCGTATCCTTTTAATGAATGTTACTATCGCTTTCCATTGTAAATGTTTCTTGAATTATTGATACTCCATCATTGATTTGTGACATCATTGAAATGAACTATTGTCAAACCGATTTGATTACTGATTTTACCGGTTACTCGCTGAGTTTCTAGTTCACCCCAAAAATATTTTATTCCCCTCCACAGGACTCAAAGCGAAGGAAGGACATGTAGTGCTTCTTCACGTGACTGGATGGCTTATTTGGAATCATTTTATGTATAGTTGAGAATTGTTTCCGCTTCGCTTATGACATGTAATTTTTGGAGAATTTGATGTATATTGGAGATTTATACTGTAATATTTGAGGTTTATTCTTGTAATTCATTTGAGCATTGTAGTGAACGACTGAGTTCCGGCGAGAGTTGGGCAGGCGGCCCGCCGAACCCTCTGGTTCGGCTTAGTGGGAGGTGGGGCTATCACACAATAGGGACAAGTGTCCCTTTATTTCTTTGACAACACAACACCTAGAAGGTGAGGTGTTTGGGACACTTGGAGGCCTAGGATAATTTGGAAGAAAAAAAAACAACAAAAAGAAAATACAAAAGAAAAGGGTTGGCGGCTAGGGTTTGCCGGGGCTGAGAAAACTGAGATATGTAGAGAGAAAACCTAAGAGAGCTTGGGTGGAGAGTCTTCGGCTGAGTGAAGAAAGGGTGAAGGAAAACAGAAGGTGAGTTGGAGGGAAGCAAAAGGCAAAGGAAACAGGAAAGAAAGGGGCGACGACAAGAAACCAGAGGGAAAAACTGAGAGACAGGAGAGGGGTAAGAGTGAAGCAAGGAAGAAAATCTCGGACAGCTGAACAAAGGAGGGAGGAAACCAGTAGGAAAAAAGAAGAAAGGAAGGAGTTTGATGGCTGAGAAGGAAGAGCTAGGGCTACGGGAAAGAACCAAGGAAGGGAGGAAAACAAAAAACTGAGGGAAGAAAGGAAAGAAAGAGAACCGTGGGAAGTTGTGTGAAACCAAGCAAAGAAAAAGGAAGAGAGGTAGCTACAGGCTGAGGAAAAAGATGGAGTAACAAGAGAGCTAGAGAGAGCACTACAAGAAATTTGGCCTTTTTTGATAATAAAAAGTCATCACTAAAAATAAAAAAGTCGTCATTATATGAGTATAATGACGACTTTTTCCATTGTCACATGGTTATCACTAATTCTATGTCACAAATGGGCACGTGTAACAACCCTTTTAAAGTTGTCACTAAATCTTGTTATTTAATGACGAAGACTAAATCGTCACTAATGGTTATCATTTTGTGACGAATTTTCTTGTCACTATTTCACTTATTTTTTTGTCATAAAACATAGCAAAAGTCGTCACAAATTTGAACTCTACAGTGATGACTTGAACTTGTCACTATCATTCCTTGTATTCAGTGACAAGAATAGTCGTCACTTAGCGAACTTACAATTTTGTCAGCTACAATTGTTCATTACAAATATAGCATTGTCTTGGCATTTGCAACAATTTTAGTAGAACATTCAATTTGACAAAAGGCAAAATCAATGTAGAATATATGCCGCAAATTCATATATTTGGGCATAACACATCTATAAATTAATCAAAACAAAAGTGAATCACAAATGTTGGGTCCCAAATCCCACATAATCAGTTCTAGTAATGGCCAATACATATCCTTCCCAAAATATAAACTAGTCGATAACTGAGTACCCGTGAGAAGAGAGAGGTAGAAAAGAACAGATGAATCGAACCTAGTTTGTGATTTGATAAAATTGGACACTAGTATCTGCAGGACATATAGCTAATAGGTTCAGCAAGCAGATATGGTCTGGGCAGTCTGGCCAGCTACAATGTACTGACAGTAATCTTCAACACTTCATTGTTTCTCCTCATCTTTTACTGCTCCTCCTGTTTCTGTCACTTCGCGTAGATTGTTTTCTGAACGAAGCATGCAAAACCAAGACTGCAATAATATTAAGGAGGGGATCAGATGTTGGAGTCCCTACAAAGTTCTGTTTCATAAAAGGAAAAAGCAGTTTGAGTACAAAAATCACTAAGCAGAAGAACTAATGCCTTACCTGCATAACTTACGCTAAGAGCGCATATGAGGGTTACTTGAACATTGGAAAAGAATAGAATAACTGCAGTTGCTGCAAAAGTCAATGGAACGTTAACGTTTTGAAGGCACAGTTAAGTTGATAAGCATCCGAGCGAGTTAATAGTTACATGAATGTAAAATTGCTAAGAATCATCAACTAGAGCAAATGTGACCTGAAATACTAAGAGCCTTGAAACATGACAAACTGGGAAATGATCTATACCACGTACAACAGTGCACGTCTTTCGTCAAAATTAGTTAATCAACTCAGTAATTCTTAAGAACATTAATTGTTTTGTCCTCCTCCAATCAAGACAAAGCAAATTATACAAAAAGTTTCAATCTCAATTAAGTGCTGCAATCTGCAGAACCTATAGCAAATCTTGCACTAATTGGGGACATTATCAAGCAGTAAAAAGTAGATTTGGAGACAGACGAGGAGAAAAAACTTCATTGAACTTCCCGAAGGCCTCAGCAAGAGCAAGAACTGTGGGATCATGAAGAAGTTGAGGGGGAAGAATTAGAGGGTCAAAAAGGAAGAGCCCTACAAGCTGATTACCTGATATAATTAGCTTGTTTACTTATGACTTATCCTAATCCCAAGAAACAACTTTCTCAGGAATAGGATAATTATCATCAGCCCACTGACTAATGAGAGATGAAAATAGTTAAGGTTTGGCATCCACTAAAAAGGCTTTAAAATATTCTGGGAGAAGAAATAATCCAAAGAGCTAGAAAGCTAAAAAAATTAAGAATGCATACTTTGACTTGGAGTGAGAGCCTAAGAATGACATGCTTTAAGGAGGCATCATGAACTCACCGAACTTCATTAAGAAAAGAACGGTTTCCAAACCAATCAATTCTACTTAATTAGTCATGAGCATTTCAATACATATTCCTCAATTGCCAAACATTAGCCAATTATTCGTTCCTGAACTATGCTTATCATCTCCTAACGAAATATGCAACAAGATACTTATGCATCTCCAAGCAAAAAATGCCACAAGAAGAAAAATGCATAATTGAATTTAATAAGGTCAAAACTTACCACATTGTGCAGTGCGAACCAAGGTTCTGCTTTCTTTCTCTCGTGGTAAGAGTGGGCTTTGTTACAAATCTCATCGGTTTGGCCTTTGGGGGACCTAAGCTTTACTGTATATTTGTTCTGCAGCAGTGAATTTCATTCGATTTGTAGCCAAGTCTTATCACTAAACCAAATTTAATGCAAGTGCCACCTTCATCTGTTATGTGTGTGTATAAAATACAAGTAGTAAATAAAAACCAGACCAATCTATTGTATCTTGCAGTGGCCATGGATTGGATTCTTTTCACACTGCTAAACAGTGGGCATGTTGTGGAGTAATACTTTTTATTCTGGCATTACCAAATTACTAGATTATTAGATAATGGTAATATCCAAGGAGGGCATAACCATCAAGAGTGGAAAACCGTTAATGTATGAAATTGGGTTGAAGATTTGTACAACTAAATATCTGCTATAAGTACACCAATTTATTCGCTGTTACTAAGGCCCTGAGCTAATCACCCATACTTTCGTGTTGCTCTAACATGCAACTCCATAGACACACACTAAAGACAACACAATTTCATAAAAACAAGCAGTTACAGGAGACCATAACACGCAACCAAAATTTTTCATACAAAACTAGCTCCATGTATCCAATAACTGACACACAAATGTCAGCAAAGGAATGGGCAGCCAAATGAAAACAATGAATAGACAAATGCAAAGGAAACAACAATAAAGAATAAATAAGAGAGCAACTTACCAATAGTCTTCAAACTTGGCACACAACAATTGGAAATTAGAGCAGCGAAATAGAGAAAGTATATATACTTTAATACATGCACAACGTGCAAACTATATCACTGAAATGAAAGCAAAGCAGCTGATGAAATGAAAGGAAAAGAGAGTACCAACAAAAAAAGCGCTAAACGGCTTAAACAAAGCATGCAAAGTTGCTCAACATCTAAACAATTGACACCTAAGAACCAAGACTGACAAGGAACACTTTTAGCAGAAATTTAGGTATAGAAAGCTTTATCTGTAATTTGAGGAACCCTCTCAAATGTACAACAGTAGTGTTATATAAAGGAGAAACAAAGAAAAGCCTACAATGATCAGCCAAAAAATGAACCTCTAGTTCAGCTTGTCTCAACTATGGATATTGGGTGGTTCTTTTAGTAAAGATCTTAACAGCATTGAAGTGGGCTGGCAAATATGATATTTTTTACTAAAACCATTTCAATTTCTACATGACACGTGCTACTAAGGAAATGCTTGTGTGGTGATATTGATGTAAAACATCAAGATACTTTTAATATTCGTTTTGCACTATTTTAGCCTAATTGAAAGGTGCATGTGATTTCTAACAGGTAAGCCCGGACCTTTATGATGACAACAACACAAGGCTTTTTACCTATAGGACTATAAGTTGCTCAAAGATTTGTTCTTTTCAAATGAGTTTCATTTACTATCAGCTGATGAGTGACAATAATGGCTTCTTATGCATCCCCTGACTTCAAATTTGCAGAGTGATGCATATCAGGCCACGGGTTGCTACAATCTACTTTGCTCAAGGTTCATTCAAATCAACAGTGAAACAGCAATGGGTGCAAGCATCTCCCCTGTTTCTGCCTTTCGAAATTCCAAAAAGCACCGGTCAAAACTAGAGGTTCATCCTCCAATAAGCAATCCTATTTGTCCTAAAAGAGACTAACCAAAAACAAAATATAGCCACAAATTTCCTCAGCTAAAATCACCACCAACAATTTGCTCCAAAAGTGCCACCAATAAACCATCAAATCCTGCTCCCAACACATTCACCATTTCACGAGTCACCCAAATCAACCGAGTTTTCACCATTTCACGAGTACCATCTCTTAATAGCATGGAAGTGCTTAAAGTGGACTTCGGCCAAGTGGGTTGACATAAAATTCCACAAAGAATTGTTTAACGTGGACTTTACAAACTGAGTTGGAAGTTTTAAAAGAAAAAAGGGTTTGAGTTGGGCCTCAACAAGAATGCATGACTCAAGAAAGAAGAGGGGATAATAGCTGGAGACCCTCTCTTTCACTTCGTTTCACTCTCACAACTCTCTCAATCTCTCACCATTGAAAGATTTAAGTGGAAAATTGGGACCACAAATTCAAGATTCAGTCTACCCTACCTGTATTTGACAAAAAATATCGAAAATATTGAGATTATTTACCTCAAATTATGCCTTCACTCCCCTAGCTCTTGTTTTCCTCAACATTTAATCTTCGAACTCTAGCTTTCTCCCAAAATTCAAGGCCAATTTTCCGTGTTCGTGCTAGTGAGCAAGTTTGCATTAATCTAGGGATTTTTGCTCTCTGTGAGGTCAATAAAGCTGTCCAAATATTTTGGGCAGCTCAAATTAGGGACGAAAATGGTGATTTAAAGCGATTTGGTGGATAATTTCAATGATAGTTGAGTATAAGAAGAGATGGAGAAGATGATACTATTCGAAGCTTTCAACAGTGGGAAAGAAGTGTCGTCTAAAAATTTTCCAAGTGTTTTGAGTGTTTTTGTTTAAGAGTTGCCAAAACGACGTCGTTCTGTCTTATTTTCTTCTTCCGCTCTCTACATCTTGAATTTTCAGTTCCCGCTTCCATTTTAGCAAACTACAAAAACTAACGCTTTTAGCCACAAAAGACCAAATTATTTGATGCATTTTTTTTTTTTACAAAAATTATGCCTTCCCTAATATCTCTTTTTTTTTTCCCCAATCTATGTGTAATTAAGGCCTCGTTTGGATTGCATTTTTCTGGATTTTTTGTAGAAAAATTTCTATAGCGATTTGATGTATATAAGGTAAAAAGATGATTGGAAAATATATTCATAGAAAATGTAGTAATTTTTCTTTGAAAAATTGCTATCCAAACAAAGCCTAAGATTATTTATTGTTTTGAGCTTTTTTAACTCACAAGTTGTATTAAAACTTTATTTGTTGTATTAAAACTTTAGAATATGAAAATTTAGTGTTTTTAGATATATTTTTTTACTAACATAGGATCTTTTTGGATCTCTATGAAAAATAATGTTCAAAAAGTAAAAAAACTTATTAAAAATATGTTTATGATTCAAAAAAATCTTTTAATCACTTTAGTTGATCAAATAACTAAAATAGTTTGCTAATATATGCATGAAACACTAAATGTATTTGGTAGAAGTACCGATTCATACACCATAAACAATGTGACTATTGTAATTAATAATATACTCTGGTCATGCAATTGTGAGGATTTTACTTAATTTCACATTAAATTTTACTGTTCTTTGTCATCACTTTCATACTATGCTAATCACTAATTTTTCATGTGTTGCCAATGCAGGGAGTCCATGATATTATTTTACCTTCATAACAAGCTACTAACTAAGTTTGGAATAATTATAAATTGTGTATACATTTTTATTACAATACATTCCTCATTTTACTAATGAAAAACATATGCTAAATTGTAAATGATAGGGTACCATAATAGAATTAATGAAATTGATTTATTACACATGAGGCTAAATTGCAAAAGATAAGATATCATGGTAGAGTTAATGAAATTAGTTTACCACATACGGGACTAAAATGTAAAAGATAGGGTGTCATAATAGAATTAATAAAATTTATTTACAACATATGGGGCTATATTGAAAAAATTAGGGTGGTATAGTAGAATTAATGAAAGTGAGTTAGGAACAATTACTTTAGACAGTGATGACTAATTGTTGTCACTAATTTTGAACCAGTAACCACATTGTGATAACATTGTAAGTAGTCACTATAGGGCCCATTTCAATGACAACATTTTTTCAAGTCGTCACAATAGTGATTTCCCGGCACACAGCCAGTTGGTCGCCACCTATATTGTAACGATTAATCCCGTGTTGTCACTGATGATGAATCTACTCTCGGTCAACTATGATAATATCAAAAGTTGTCACTAAATTTGTCAACTGTGACAATCTTTTCTGTTGTCACTGAGAATGTTGTTACAAAAGATCAAATTTCTTGTAGTGGAGGAAAAGAAAGGAGCTGGGTATGAAAAGCTTTCGGCTGAGGGAGTAAGAAAGAAACAAGGAAGAGACCGGGAGAGTGAAAGGGAGAGAGAGAGAGGCTGAGCGAGGGAGGAACGGCTGAACAAGGAGGGTTTCTGGACAGGGGAACCAAAGCAAAAGAGGGAAAAACTAGAGAGGAACCTGGGGAAATTTGGGAAGGAGCTTTGGACGAGACCTTAACTTTTTTGCTTCACCAGACTTACGAAGTTTGCCCACTGACTTCACATCACTTCACCATCGATTCAGTCTATCAACTACTCGCAGGTAACGAATACACCTTGATTTAGCCAACTCAACCCTTTCTATGAAGTTCGGTGAACCCTCGCATGAGTTTTCTCGGTTAATGCATACTTCATCTGTTAGTTCCCCTTTTTGTGATCTCTTTTGATTCAAAGATCTGTGTTTTAATGGCTAAAGATTTACTAAAAGAGTATTAGAAATGGTTAGATGTTAGATCTTGATGTCATGGCCACACAGTTGTCGTTTCTTGTTGGTCCCCAGGTTTGGTCTGTTTTTTTCAAAAGTCAGAGCCAATTTCTTTTGCGGTTTTCTTCATCCAAATCTTCTCTGTTTGATCTTCCAGAGTTGTGCACCATAGTTGAGATCATGTCAATTAAATGGGTTGGAGTTTTGTCGGTTTTAGATTGATGAAATAATGGGTTTTGTTTGAGTTTTTGTATGAAAATACATGTGTGGGATGAACTGCAAGTTCACAGCAGGAATTTGCAGCAAAAAGGCTTCGTCCAGACTGCATTTTTTTCGAATAAATGATCATGACTGTGGTTGACAATGACTGTGATTATACTTTGTGATGTTGTTGCGCTATTGATAGGTTTGGTGTCGGCTCCTTTGTTCATTTAACGAGTATCCGAAACTGTGAATCCAATTTAGAAGCCATGAACACCTCTTGTGTTTAGTAATCGGCATATGTAATCATCTCACTTCTTGTGTATATGAAGTCTGTATAGTTGATAAACTAAAAAGTTGTACTTTTGGTCCATGTTTGTGCTTGTAATCTGCGTCTAAGAACTCTTGGGGATGTAAAGAATGTGATTTGGGTTCGTGCAATGGTGTTGTCTTGGCTTGAAAGTTTGATACTCGCTTGGATCTTGATTCCATCCGTGCTGCATGAAAACCCAGAAACTGGTGGAAAGTTTTTCTTGAATGAACCTAGAATTGCTAGCTTTTTCCTCATTCCAGATTTTCCTCTCTCTTGTGTGCATAACATGGTGTCTTGATGATGAGTTTATGAAATGTAATGAGAACTTGGAGGCCGATCCTTGTTGTTGTTAAAGTTTTTTCTCGCTGCATGAGGTTGCTGAGGTTTAAAAGCATAAGAAAAGTTGCAGAAACTCTTCTTCTTCGTAGCTTGCATGCAAATCAAAAGAAAAATTGCATTTTAACCCCTCAAGTTTTCCTTTATTTTGATATGGCTCAGAAAATTGGAAAACTTAATCAATTTTGTTCCTTTAAAAGGTTTTTTTTCTTTGGTATGTCTTAATGTGTTTTTGGACAGATTGTTTAGGAATTTTAGGATAAAATTTAGAGGTTTAATAATTTTTTGATAGATTGATAGTTTTGATTTGTTTCTTAGTAAAATAATAAGAAATTTTGCGGGATTTTGTTGTTTAACTATAGCAAATGGGTTTTCATTCATTTTGTGAAGTTTAGCATTTGATTTTGGTAGGCTTCATCTTAATCTCTTTATTTTATTTTATTTTATTTTAATTTAAACCCCTTAATATTTGTAATAATAATGACTTGACCCCTCAAACTTCTTAAATTCTTTCAATTGGGTCCTTGTTTGTTTTAATTTGTTGACTATAGGTTGTTTATTTTATTTGGATGCTTTGAGTGATTCAATTTCATGTTTATTTCATATGATTATTTGTTAATTAAAGTGACGCCTTGACCTTTTTTATTTGTTTTGGAGGATAAATAAGAAAATCTTTCATCTCATTTGGTCACCAATTCAAGGGAGGTACATTCTACTCCTTTATTTTGATTTACTTGATATTATGTGCTCCTGTGTGACTCTATGTGTGAAATTGCATGTTTTTATTTATTTCTTTATCCACTTTATTTGTTAATTTTGTGTATTTATTTTAATTTAATTTTTAATTATTTGGAAGGCAATTAAATGCCAAAATTGTAATAGTTAGGCTATTATTTATTTCATTCTTTACCCCTTTAGATTGTAGTTAGGGCCCCTCAAATGTAATAGTTAAAGCTTTATTTGCTTAATTTGCTTTATGTGTTTGCATGTTTGTGTGTTATATGTTACTCGTTTTCTTAGAATCTTACATCTAGATATCATGTTTATGTGTTTTGTGTTTATGTGATCCTATGTGTTTACTTGCTTTATCATGTTTTATATGACTAATTTAGTTATAATCAATGTGTGACGTCATCACACTAGTTCAACGCTAGTTGTGGCTCCTTTCCCGATTCTACACTAGTCCAACGCTTGTTATGATTCCTTTTTTCGATTTCTCACTAGTCCAACGCCAGTGAGAAAATAGAGACATGGACTAGTCTAATGCTAGACCCTTAGGAACTGTTCGCGCATTAGACCATTTTTGTGTGACACAATCACTATATTTTCATGCATATTTTTCACTTTTTAGGGTTTTATCATTTTGCATGACATTTCCTCCTTATAACGTATATCCCTTATCCCATATTTTCCTTTATATATATATCCCTTATTCCATCTTCCCCATATGTATATTCCTTATCCCTATGTGTGAGACATGATATTAGACTTGCATTTCATTTAAGGAAACTTAGGAGTATATTCGTACATTTGCTTGATTAAATTAGAGAAAATACCCTTTGAATATGGGATATGGACAAGTGTGGCTTTCTAGCCTTAGCACGCTTGTATTCCCTCTATCAAAGGGAAAATTAAAAGTCACGAATATTAGTTCCCCGCACCCGTTATGATGCATTCCTTTAGGTCATGTATTTTCCTATATCATTATTTTCTTTCCTTTTCTTTTATTTTCCTTCGAGTCTCATATTTTGCACATTCGTGACTTCTTCAAATAATCACTTTGGACATCGCAATTAATGCGATTTGCACTAATTAAAATTTGAAAATACATGTTGACCCCGATGCATTAGGTCTAGGGTTTGCATTCATATAGTACATCCAAATGTGATAAACTTTTAGGTTACAATAAGAAAATTTTTGACTAGATCACGCAACTAGCCTTGGTTAGGTTGAAAGGGTGTCTTGGATTTTATCCTTGCCTTCCCTTTCTTCAAATGTGACTCCCGAACACATTTCTCTGATTTTCGAGGACTTGGAGTCGTTTAAAAAGGGTTTTTTTGCTTTTTTTTTTATTTAAAATTCATTTTAGGTGACTTGGTACACCTTAACTCAATACCAAGTGGCGACTCCTATTTTTTATTAAAAATTCTTTTTAAACTATTATTTTGGGTCAAAATCGTCGCACTTTTAAGTCCCATTTAGACCTATTTTATTTATTCTCTAATTAATCAAAAATACATTTTTACTCAAATAAATCAAAATTCATTTTTATCAACAAGTTATTTTTCTTTTAAAAAATGGGGCGCGACATCAGCATTATCGGAAATTTTCCAACAGAAAAATTCTCTCTTCCTTCCCTGATTTTCTCTCGCTTTTCTTTCTTTTGCCTTTTGTTTTCCTCTCTGATCTCCCCAGACTCTCCTCCTTCTTTCTTCCTCTTGTTTTCTTCTTTTTCTTTCTCCTCCCTTGCTTGTTTCTTCTTCCCTGCAACTCCTCAGCTGAAACCCTCATTTTCTTCTTCCTCTTTTGTTTCTTGCCCTACCCGAAGCTCTCTTATTCTCCCTCTTGGTTCCAGATTTTTCCTCTAAAATCCTCTGCAGCCCCTCTTTCTCTCCCCCTCTTCTTTTTCTTCTTTTCTTTCTTCCCTTGCTCTCTGCCGAAACCCTCTTTTCTTCCTTTCTTTCTTGCTTTTTCACTTCCAGTTTCTCTCCTTTCTCTCTTGCTTGTCCACGATTCCCTCTTGTTCTTTTTGCTTCCCCTTCAGCCGTCACCTTCTCAGTCTCTCCTCTTTGTTTTCCCAGATTTTCCTAAGTTCCCTTGGTTTCTTTTTCCTCCTTTTTCCTCACTCTTTTTCCTCCAACCAGCTCGAAGCTCTTCCCTCAGTTCTTTCTCTTTGTCTTCTTTTCTTTTTTTTCTTTCCTCCAGTACCCGTAGCCTTCTTTGCTTGTTTTTTTCTTAATGTCCAGATTTTTCCTATTCTAACAAGTGTCCTTGCCACCTAACTCCTTAGTGTTGTGGTGTCAGAAAAAATATAGAGACACTTGTCTATTGTCCACCTCATACACTTAACCCTCTTGCATGTGTTCCACCCATTTTTTGTTTTTCTTTTTATCTTGTTTTTCTTTTCAAAGCCAATTAAGAGTAACTAAAAAAAAGTTAAATTCCTAAATGAGATTGCCTTACAAATTTTCATTTTATTATGAAGCAATTGAATTTGAAAAAGATTAAAACAAATTTTGTGAGAATTTTCTTTTTTCAGAAATTTAATGCAAAAAATATTTTTTTTAAAAAAGAAAAATAATGAACCTTAATTTACTAAAATAAAAAAACAAACACTAACTATCATTTTGCAAACTTAGACATCTAAAATAAAATAAAACAATAATAAATAATAGAAAATAATAAAGCTAAAATTGAATAAAAATTTTGGTGTCTACTGTTTGCCCCTCTTTGTCTGAGTTTCGAAGAGACTCGAGAGAAAGACGTAGACACCAAATACTTATCTGTAGTTATTCTGCCGTGAACTGAAACATGTAAACATATAAGGGTCAGTGGGATAAAACTCGAGTCTGCCATAACATCGGTCAGTGGAATAAAAATCCGAGCCTACCGTAAAATTATCCGAACCTACCATAACGTCAGTCAGTGGGATAAAAACCCGATTCTGCCTTAAAATTGCTCAGTGGGATAAAATCGAGCCTGCCATAACATTGATCAGTGGGATAAGAAACCGGGCCTGCCGTAAAATTGGTCAGTGGGATGAAACTCGAGCCTGCTATAATATCGATCAGTGGGATAAGAACCCGCGCCTACCGTAAAATTGGTTAGTAGAATGAAACCTGAGCCTGCCATAACATCGATCAGTGGGATAAGAACCCGTGCCTGCTGTAAATTTATCTCAAGCCTGCCGAGGTTCGTGAGATAAAATCCAAGCTCAACAAGATAAAAACTGTGAGAACCGGTAAATTTTCTTTATCTCATAATCTGTTATTTTCTTTTCTTGCATGCATTTTCTTCATGAAACCCTATTATATTGCTTTTTTAAAGATTTTTATAAGTAAATATAGTTTTTAAAACATTTTTCTAGTATAAGTTAGTTCATGAGAAATAAAGAATGTATATAGGACGTGGGACCCGCTAGTGCGTTAAGTGAGAGAAATTCGGCCAATTAGATTAAATTTTGCCTAAAGGGATTTAATTCCTAGGTGTTAGGAGATAATTAGAGGTTACCTAGATTGATTACCCATGGGGAGACAAGAAAATAACTTCAAGCAACAACAAAGTGCCAAGTGTCACTACCTAGTCCAAAGTTGACTTGCCTAACTTTTCTTTCACTTTACTAAAACTCCAATTTTGACCCAAATCATCTTCATTTTCATACCTCCTTGGCCGAACTCCACCTTGAGAGAAAAGAAAAGAAAGCTTCAACTATATCTTCCATTTCTTGCATAAATCTTGAAATCCAACTGATTAACTCTTGAATTAGTCCAAAAAATTGACTTGCTAAGGGAGTTTGAAGGTCTTGGTGGAGTTGTTTTGGAAGCAAAACCCCTAAGCTACTACCTTTCTTGGGGAGTTGAGGTATTTTGCTTGGAACTCACTCTTTGGTTCTAATAATGTTCAATTGGTGACTTATGGTAGCTAACTAGGTGATTTTACGGATGAGAGTGAAGTTAGCTAAATTTCTGATTTTTTTTGGGAATTTTTTCTGTTTTCATATGATGGCTATGGTTGGCCTTGAATTGATGGATCTAAATTGTGTTAAATGGATCCCTTGTGTGCTAATTGCTATTGTTTGCGGAAAAAATTCAATTTTATGCGAAAATTCCAGTTTTAGGGCTCCAATTTGCTCTGTTCTGCCCGGTTCTGTTTGACCAGGTTAGAGGCCAAATTAGGCTTAGAACAAAACTTGAAAGTTGTAGAAAATGATGTTTTATAGCTTCCTGTAAAATTTCATCTCGATCGGAGTACCGTAGCATGTGAAATGACTGAAATACCCTTGACTGCCCATAAGCCCTATTTTCGCGGACAGTTTTCTGTCTTCGTGGGGATTTCAATTTTTGACTCTGAAAATGCATGATTTAGCTTTGGAGGCCTTCATAAGAAATGTAAGTATATTTCTTGGCTTTGAAACACCATAAGATACACATCAATTGGACTTCGGTAGCCTGAGTTATTGTCATTTAATCATAGTGCGGTTAACTAGTCTGATTGTGAGATGCTGGTTCTGTAATTTGAAATTTTGACCTAGATACACTACGAACTGGACTAAGTGGTCTTCATCAAAGTTGTAGGCCTTTATCTTAGTTTTGAAACGGTATAAATTGCACCCCAATCCGATAAGTGTAGTTTCGGTTGTGTTTGTTCCGCTAAGAGACGTCAAACCTGCTATTTAGCATTTGTCCTTAAAACTTGATTTCTAGTCGCATTCCTAGACTTGCTTTTGTATTTGGATGAACTTGAGCCTAGTTGAAGGGCTATTGTATTGAGATTTTTTATGTGTTAAATTGGACTGACTTGAGGAAAATCAATGAAGCCATAAATGGCTGGAATATAGCAAAATACAGAGGGCATGCTGTCCAAAATTTTAGGGCTACGCGATTCATTCAAGTTGAGTTGATCTTAGTAAAAATGAAGGGTTTTGAGGGTTGTTTGTAACCCTAGGACCAACTGCTATCTTTTTACTCAAAAGTCATATTTTTATTCTTCTGTACTAGTACTTAACCTGGAAAGGCGTACGACATGTAGTCAAGCCTCTTTTATACATTCCATTTACGGGGTTTGTGGATGTGCAAACTATAATTGTTTTATCTTGATTATTTTAGGGTTTCTCGGAGATTAAAGCCACTTTGGATAAAAAACTTTTGAAATATCTGTACTGGAACCGGTGAGTGTATCACTCCCCTCATTTGTTACTTAACTTGGTTTATGCACCTGCAATCTATGATTTGAATGATTGTATCATCTGTTTATTCTGTTTGAGACGAGGGTGTACTTTATCACACTCGTTCTCTTGTCTGTCTGTATGCCTATTTACTGTGTATAATCTGTTATCTGTATCTGAGTCTGTTCGAACGTTGTTTGGAGGCTAGTATCCAACGACCTTTCTGTGATCTCTGAGCTCAACACCTGTTGCTAGTTACTCGAGTTGGCCGGCAAGGGCCTGATCGATTAGATAACGAACCACGGTAGTCTGTTTCTGGGAATCTTTGGGTATTGAGACTTTTGATTTCGGTATAATCGAATATTACCACTTCTGTTTCTGTTGAAGTGTTCAGGCCCGGTAGGGGTATGTTTGGTGGACGAAAATTGGTGTAAAGTGGGGTATACAGATATGTTGGTTCTATTTACATTGACGGAGAGTCAACGGGTTCGGATCAAGTACGGGAAATGGAAATCTGGCTCTTGAGAGCCACTTGTATCCTTTCCCTTTGAATCACTGCGTCTAACTGTTTTTGTTTATATCGGGTATATGTATCTGATTGGTTAAACGTGAAAGGCCATGATTTTACCCCTATATGTTTGGTACCTCATTGAGCGTAAGTTCACCCCTTTCTGTTACCTTTGTTTTCCTTACAGGGGGCAAACTTGAAAATCACGATTTTGGAAGAAAAGGGTCAAGCTAGTATATATGTCATATTGTTAAGATCTTTTGAAAATGAAAGCCTAATTGTATTTTGTGTAGTATGAATACCTTGTATTGCACTGTATGTTAATTTGTTCAAGACTCCAATGTAAATATATGTATAGGTATTTAACCTTGTCTATTAAATGTATTCCGTTGAGACTATGATTTTATAGTTTGGTAAACATGTTCTCACCTTAGTAGTTTCCGATTGTTCATTTTCTTTGGGTCCTATTGCACGTACTATATTGGGTTTGTGTGAATCGACTCCGTAGTCCTAGCGAGAGTTGGGCAGGCGGTCCGCCGAACCCTTTGGTTCGCCTTAGGGTGAGGTGGGGCTGTCACAAAAATGGTCAGTGGGATAAAAGCCAAGTCTGCCGAACTTGATGGGTTAAAATCCAAACTCAACAAAATAAAAGTGGTTAGTGGAATAAAACCCACCTTGCCGAGGTTGGTGGGATACAACCCAAACCCAACAAAATAAAGCGGTCAATGGGATAAAACTCATGTCTGTCGATGTTGGTGGGATAAAATTCAAACCCCGCAAGATACTCACAAACAGGAAATTAAATTGCCAAAAAGAGGGGCAGAAGGGTGCGCGGCGGACTCTGAGACTCACCAACAGGAAATTAAATTTGATTTGTCAAGAAGGAGGGTAGAAGGGTGCGCGGTGGACGCTGAGATTCATCAACAGAAAATTAAATTTGATCTTTTGATCTGCCAAGAAGGGGGTAGAAGGGTGCGCGGTAAACGCTGAGACTCACCAACAAGAAATAAAATTTGATTTGTCAAGAACGGGGGTAGAATGGTGCACGGCGGATTTTGAGACTCACTAACAGGAAATTAAATTGCCAAGAAGGGGGTAAAAGGGTGCGCGGCGGACGTTGAGACTCTCACCCACAAGAAATTAAATTTGATTTGTCAAGAAGGGGGGTAAAGGATACGCAGTGGACGCTGAAACTCACCAACAGAAAATTAAATTTGATCTTTTGATATGCCAAGAAGGGATAGAAGGGTGCGCGGTGGACGTTGAGACTCACCAACAGGAAATTAAATTGCCAAGAAAGAAACATTAGTGCTTGAAAAAGTTTTTGAATACTCACCAGGTGAATCTTTTCAAAAAGTTTTGCCCCAATTTCAACCAATTATTGTGCAACCGATCATTCGCTTTGCATTATGGCATTGTTTCTCCTCCTTAAAACTTTGATTCACACCTCTTCCACGGTCTAAACCATGAATATTCAATTCTTGGGTGACATTCCATAATTATATAAAAAATTTGCTCGAATTTTGTTATTTGAAACACGTATGGACCTGCAAGAGAAAGAACAAATAATGCCACCACCATTCGACCCGTCTAGCTTTCAAGAAACGTGTAAACATAAGTATTTTGATATTTTTCCCTCGATGCTGCAAAACCCAACATTGTACCGCAAACCCCATCCAAGCTGCTTTAGTTTTCAATACTAACTGAACATGAAAATTTGTACATATGCACTTTCGATAAACCGTGGAGATTGTTATTTGATAAAATCCAATGAGACAAATGAAACCATGCAACACCTAAAAATTTTCTTTTATACAAAATGATAAAAGTCAATGTAATGCCAAAAATAACCATCAACTTGTATTGAAGGAAAAATAATCTTAGGGAGATGAATCACAAACTCAACAATCTATGTTTGATGACCAAAATACTTTGGCCTCTAACAAAATATCCCGTTTGACCTTTGGATATCGGCCGTCGGAAATTCAATGCTGGTAGAAAAATCATAATGTGAAGAGGAATCAAAATGAACTGAGTCATCAGCCATTCCATTCCAAGCTCACTTTTCCTCATAAAATCCTACCTTAGCGTCTTTTCGGGTTTTCACTAAGGTTACCCCCACCTTTTTATTTTCTTTTTCTTTTATCATCATCATTTTTCTTCTTTTTTTGTTTTTTCTATAATGATCTCTTTTCTCTTTTGAAGGTGTCCTTGTAAACTTTCACCTGATGAGCAGTCTCAAGCTCAAATCTAATCAATTCAGAAATACATCTAAATTTTTTTTCTGGTATCAGTATATGAACATCATGTGCCAATTAATTAGAAAATTTCTTGACAAATATATTGCAAAGAACAGAAGTCAGAACTTTCAGCTTTTGTAATGGGGTCTGGTGGGGTGCTTAGAAAAGTTAAGGCTTGAAGGTGGATTTCAAAAATAGTTTAAATGATCTAAGATCGCATTGTTGCGTCAACACTATTTTAGAGTTAAATCAAAACTTGCCCCAATTTATTCTCAACTGAGGTTCTCTTCTCTTTCATTTTCCTTTCTTTTTTTTCTGGCCTTCTGTCATTCCATTCATCTTTTAAAATTTTTAAAATTTTCCCCAGTTTATTTTTAGTTGAGATTTTCTTTTGTTCATTTCCTTTTCTTTCAGCCTTCCTTAAAAAATTAAATTTGCCCCAATATGGGGTTTTTCTCTTTTCTTTTTCAAAACTAAATTTGCCCCAATATGGCGTTTGCGATTCTCAGGGGTTGACAAGTGAAATGATCCATTCCGCAAGTTCAAAAGGGACCACTAGGGATAAAATGTCTCAATGGGAAAGGAAAGGTGCCCGATTTTTATTTTGTTCCTTACATTAACTTTGAAAGGAAACTTTCATTAATGCGAAATTTTACCTATATCTGCATTAATCGATTGAGGAAAACTCTCGTCAATCCATATCTGTGAAAATAAGTGCTTCGCCAGGCAATACCTTTTTGACAATAAAAAAACCTTGTCAATTTGGGGCAAACTCTTCTTTTGACCTCATCTTGCGCCGACAAAAGCTACTTCAACGCTTTGTCTCCTCGTCTGAATGGCCATGATTTGACCCTTTTATGGTAACCACGGGCCAATCCTTTTGATAATATTGATCATGACAGACTGCATTTATCTGCTTCTTATCAAGTGACCACTGATTTCTATTTCCTTAACTTGATCCCAATTCAGCTTGAGTTTCTCTTTATACCATTCGGGCCTCTTTGAAACATTTTCGGATGTCTCTTCGCTACTCCTTTTATTTTGAAATCCAAATTCACATTCGTGATGTGAGGACCCAAAAATTTTCTTATTTATCGAGTGTTACAAGTTCACTTAAATATTTATTTACTCATTTTTTTCTGAATTATTTATTTCGGCCATTTTAAATCCATTTAGATGGAACAACGTCTCTTTTATAGTTTTAAAGCGTTTTGTTAGAAAATCTACTTTTAAAAATTCCTTTAGTTCGGAATAACGAGTGCACGTTTTCGAGGCTACACTTGAATCGGGAGTGTATCAACCTTGGAGAATTAAGAATGATCAATAGTAGATCAAGAAAGATTAATTGAGGAATTAATACTAGACTCATGTGAGGACTCGTAAAATTCTTATTTTTAAAAATCCTATTTTTGGCTCATTTAATTATTTATTTGGATATTTGCCCCGAATATTATTTTCTATCCTTATTAGACTTAAATACATGACATTATGACTTCATTATATTTTTAAGGTGGCTCGTTTCAAAAATTAATTTTTTTGAAAGCTCGATTAATGTAAATAGTGAGAACGTATCTGAAAACTTTAGCCAATTGGGAGTACAATAAATTCGAAAACTTGGAGACATGTACAATGGTCCTAAAATAGGTAATTTTAGGTTTAAGTACTCAAGTGATAGTTAGTGGTACGATCGTTATAACAATTTCTTGAAGGTTTCACTTTATCGCGCCTAAATTGGAAATACGCGTTTTCACGCGTGCGCTTAATTGAGGGACTTTAAACCATTATTTTGGGACAATTAAGAGTGAATAATATTTGTATGAATATAAGTGCATTAGAGGTTTAGTGCACTAGTGAAATAAATGCGAGAAAAATCGAGC
This sequence comes from Coffea arabica, assembly GCF_036785885.1. Lineage (NCBI taxonomy): Eukaryota > Viridiplantae > Streptophyta > Magnoliopsida > Gentianales > Rubiaceae > Coffea > Coffea arabica. Next base: position 34,206,400 of record NC_092321.1, read on the forward strand.
ACCAAACGTGCCCTATGCGCACTATTCTCAGTTGACTTTGGAGTGATTTTGCACCACACATTGTATCTTCTTTAGGAAGCCAAAATTGGATCAAACACACTCTCTCCTAGTCTCTCTCTTGGCCGAACCATCAGCTGCAAAATACAACACGAAAGTTGCCATTTTTCATCTTCAATTCTTGCACCAAACCTTCATAGATTCACACCAAAATTGAAGACCACTTAGCTTGTTACCTGGAGAGTTCATCTAGCTATCAAAGGAGCTCACTTTCCACGGTTTTCTTGGAGCTTCAAGGGACCGAAATTCTGCTCTTGTACACCCACCAAAGTAGGTAATGATCCAACACTCTAATCTTGATTTATGCAGGTTGTTCAACACCTTTAAGCTCTTGTATTCATATGGGTGGTTGTTATTGTTGGAAAATTTTGAATGTGGGCTCTATGAACTCCCACTCTTGGATGATGGCTGATGTGATGATTGATGATGGGTTTAATGTTGGTTTAGTGCTCAAAATGGTAGATTAATGGTGTATTATTAGTATGAACTTCAAGAAATGCATGGGGTGAAAAGTTCCGATTCTGCCCCTGCTTTGAACGTACCTATTTCTGCGAAATTTTGAGGTTGTGATGACTTATATATGATTTTTATATGTTGTATAGATGGTGTATAAAATTTCATTGAAAAATATTGAGGTTTGGTGGGTCAAATGAATTGATTTCACAAAGTTGGTATACCTGGAATTTTTCCCGACATGCTCAGACCAGCTTTCTTGTTTCATCCATAACTTTGTGCTCCGATGTCGTAATTGAGTGCCGTCAGAGGCATTTGAAACTAGACATTCCCACCTTTCCGATGGTATAAAATGTACATTCTGGTTCCATGTATGTGCGCCAAACCAACCATTTAAAGTTGGCTGTTCTGTTTCTCTGTTTTCCTGGAACGAAATGCTGAGGCTGCAACTTGTGGCTCGAATTCGAGCTAGTTGTGTGCCGAATTTCAAAATGATTTCTTCTGTGAAATTATAGCTCTATGAATGTGTTTTCCAACACCATAAACTATGCCCAATTCCGAGTTAAGTTGAGTGATTTTTTATCAAAATACGGAACCTGCCCTGCTCTTGAAAACCCTAACTTTTGGACAGATTTGATGCAAGGCTTGGTGTAGACTTGCTAACTGAATATTTTGGTGCTAAACACTTATGAAATGTACCATGAATGTTCCTTAGGCTTTGCGTACACTAATGAGCCATGTTTGAGGAATTTTTCTTTGACCAAATGTTTGGAATGGAAAACAAAAGGCTCAAGGCAGTTTTATCTTAGGATTTTCGAAACTTTGGTTGTTTGATTGACTACCTTCCCGAAGGTATTTTTTCATGAAATTTGATAGAGGAATACTATTTATATAGGAGTATTATACTGCCAAATTTTGTACCAATCCATGTCCATTTCGATACCTAACTAAAGTCTCAAGGTTGGAAGCTCAAATCTGGAAATTTGTTTACCAGTTTTGAATTTTTCCCTAACTTTGAGCTACCGTATCTCGGTACTCGAAACTCCGATTCTTGATCCGTTTTTTCTGTTAAAAACCTTACTTGCAACTCTAATTGATTTACAAATTTCAGAGGCTAGCTCGCAACGTGTGAATTTTACCGAATTTCCAAAGTTAGCAAAAAACCAACCCCAACACAACCTTAAGTACTCTGAAACAGTAACTTTGAGCCCATTTTTGAATATTTTTCATTTAGAATCATGGAAAAGTGTCTTCTAAGAACTTTTAGTACTTTCAAAGAGATTTCCAACGGCACCCAGTTTTCCAATTTCTGACATGTAGAATGGGAGATACGATTTTTCAAAGTATCGTATCAAATCTAAATTTTTCCCCCAAATTTCAAGGGAAGGGAGTTTTCAAGTGCTCCTTATTCCTTCAATATTTCTTGAATGTTTTATACTTGATTTCCCAAAATGAAAACTCGATTACCGTGTACTTTAAGAAACTCCATTTAAACATCGATTTACGAGTAATTGAGGTTCGTTTTCATGAAATTTCCTTAGATTGTACTAGTGTACAATCTTCCTTGATAATTGGGATATATGAGTGATACTTCACTATTATGTGCTCAGGCGCACACGAGGACCCTCAAGAGGATCCCACGGTGAACGCTTAAATTTCGGTTGAGACTACTTCTACTTGGTGAGTGTCAAGTGTATGGCTACTTGAACTCTATGGACTTGATTCATGCTTGGCTTACCTGATTACATGCTTAGCCTACTTGATTTTGAAAAATGGAGTCGAGTGTGTACTTTATCGCACTCGTTCTCATTTGAAACAAATGACTCATGCTTAACATGTTTTGCCTGGTTTACATGACCTGAAATACATGCTTAAACCTATCAAATGCTTGAATACATGACATGGTATGCTATGACTGCATACGTCGTTGGAGTGAATCTCCTCGACACTTACATGATACATGGGGGACGCCCAAACTTATACGCCGACCTTGGGACTCGAGCCGGCATGGGTTTGGTCGGGAATCTTGGGGAGCCATGAGAATCACATGATAAGCTTGATCTATTTGAGAGATCTTGCTTGGCATACTCGTGGAGTATAGCCTTATAAATGTCGTGCGGGCCCGAAGCGCTGTAGGGTGGACGGATGAGAAGTAAGTGGTGATCTATGGTTTGAAAATATCAACCTGATTGATGGAGAGTCATCACGGGAAGATATACGAATGAACTGGTAAAGCAAGTGGAACTTAGCTCCTGAGAGCTACCATATCCTTGAATTGTTTCTGTTTACATTTCGTTGGCTTTATGAATTACTTGTAATTTATCACTTGAACTGTTATTTGGGTTTGTTACCTGAACAACGTGCTTGCATGTGTGTTCTTGGCCTCACGAGCATTTTGCTCACCCTGTAGATTTGTTTTCCTTAACAGGATTGGACTTGGAGAAATGTTGGAGAAACCCCTCTTGGCGTACTCTTGTTTTAGGGTTTCTGTTGCACTTTGGGGCTAGACTTGTGATTGATGTATATTTTGAATATTGATGTATTTCGAGGTCTCGATGAAATGATTGGGCAGATGTTGAATATTGATAAGCTTGAATGCTTACGCACTGATTGTATTTATGATATTTAATCGTAACATCTAGTATTGTATTAAGGTTGGACGGAAATTGCATGAGTCCTGGCGAGAACTGGGCAGGCGTCCCGCGGATACTCTTTGGTTCGCCTTAGGGAGAAGTGGGGACGTCACACGTGAGATATCGAGATTGCTGCCATCAAATTTTGGAACAATGATATCCAAAGGATCAGAGAATTTTATTCTTGGTCATCTGAAAAGAATGCGTAAGTAACATAGTATATATAAAACTGTACATTTTATTGAATTTCAAGATAAAGATCAAACTTAATAGCATGTTACTTGTTAAGCAAGACGTGTCTTCAAAAGCCACTTGATTCAAAACTATTTACAAAAATATAGTTAAACAAAAGACACACGCATGAATGATTTTCATGGATTTTAACCAAAGATATCTCCCCGAATTTATCGAAACTCCCTTCAAGAGGGAGGGATCTCACTAGTTCAGGATTTTCAAATTTTTTCATTGGGAGTAAATGCCTCAAAGGTATCCTTGTGTTCGGCAAAAGGGATTCGTACTTATGCTTGGTCCTTGTTCTCCTCTTTTCCTTAGCACTATATCTCCTGCTTCGATCATATCCTGAATTTTATATTTCAATGCCCAGCAATTATTGGTGGGATGCTCGGGAGCTCCAGAATAATAAGCACAGATGGCTTGAGGGTCATAATCAAGTTAAAATCCTTTAGGATAGACTTTAGAAGGTATTGTACAAATTTTTCCTGTGGCTTTGAGCTGCTCATATAATTGATTGATGGTTCGACCTAGGTTGGTGAAGATTCTATATGTGGTTGGGTTTTAGGTGTCATTGGTTTGTTGATAGTTATAGTTCTGGTTGACTGGTGAAGCAGGTCTTGGATTATAACGAGGGCGAGGTCTAGTTTGAAAGTTAGGTGGAGAAACATAAAGTGGTGTTGCAGGCGTGTTTGAGTAATTTGGACGGGATCAAGGGTGGTTAATAGTGGTATGATAAACAGATCGAGTGTGTGGCTAGTATGGGTAACGGGGTGAGTAGGTGGAATATTGTTGGTATCTAGATCGGGACGAAAAGCCTTGGCTCTTCCTCATGAACTTGTCAAATCGATCTAACCTCTATAACATATTCTTGTCAATTGGCGCGGAGGATTCTCCCACTTCGACTTTTCTTGTGCAGCGGTGTCTAGTGCGAATGGCTTTGCAGTGGAATAATAATATGGTCCTTGAGATTCAAATGGCATGTTCAGACTAACAAGTGGATAATTTGGAGGAATTTGAGGGTGAAGAGGATTGGTCTGGATATTGGGTGTATATGTACGTGGGAGGCCATGAGTGGGACAGGTGAAAGTTTCCTCAAGTAGATTTACGAAATGTGGAGCAAAAGAGGTTTGAGTATAGGGTAGGGGTAGTGGTTGAGCTTCAGGTTGGCTAGCAGGTAAGAGATCTTGCTGGACACCGCTGCTGCTGCCAGCAACCAACTGATCAATCATGCGCCGTTGTGCGGCCATCTCCATGATTAATTCATTAAATTTGTCTAACACTTCGCTCAGTTGAACTCCCAGATTTGCAAGGTCAAGTGATGACGTCGCTGCAGACCTATCGAATGATTTAGGATGCATACTCATGTTTACACTATTTCTCAAAACTCGACTACGTGATCGTGTCATGATGGGGTTTCTTAGAAAAATAATGAACCTTAATTTACTAAAATAAATAAACAAACACTAACTATTATTTTGTAAACTTAGACATCTAAAATAAAATAAAAGAATAATAAATAATAAAGCGAATATTGAATAAAAATTTTGGTGTCTGCAGGAATGTTAATTGACTACAACTTTTTTGGAGACGTAGTCACATTCGACACAACCTACAAAACAAATAAAGAATACCGGCCACTTGGAGTATTTGTGAGTTTTAACCAATATAGGTAAATTGTGATATTCGGTGCTGGCCTTATGTATGATGAGACGATAGATTCTTTCAAATGGGTGTTTGGTACATTTCTAGAAGTAACGTGTGAAAAGCGTCCAAGTACCATACTAATCAACCAAGATCACGCCATGGCAGCTGCTCTTTCACTTGTCATGTCCCAAACGTTTCACGGTCTATGTACGTTTCACATAAGGCGTAATTTTATGAAACATCTTGGCAATCACTATAAGAAAAATAGTGACCTTCCATACATGTTTGATGCCTGCATGTATGAGATTGAAGAAGTGGAACAATTCAATAGGGTGTGGGAGGCGATGGTGAAGAAATACAATCTTGAAAATAATGAATGGCTTTTCGGACTGTACCGAATTCGTGATAAATGGGCAAGGTGCATGATGAAAGAAAGATGGACCGTGGGAATACGAAACACCCGACTTAGCGAAAGCCTAAATGTAGCAATTAAAAATCATTTGAAACTGGATCACGACCTTGTACAGTTCTTTAGACATTTCAATCAGGTAGTTGATGAAAAGAGACATAATAAACTCATCGCAGAATATGAAATGAGGCAAAAGCTCCCCATGGTAGGGTTGAGGCAAACACCTATGCTTGTGCATGCATCAGAGACGTATTCACCAACCGTATTTGTTACATTCCAAAATGAATATGGTGAGTCAACAGCTATGGTTATATTGAGATAACAAGGCGCAGGGATGTTTGTGAGTTTGCGGTCATGAGGTATGATGGAGGACCTGAAAGAATAGTGGTATTCAATCGGAATGATCTAAGTGTATGCTGTAGTTGCAAAAAATACGAGAATGAAGGAATTTTGTGTGGGCACGCGTTGAAGGTGTTTGATATTGTGGGCATAAAAACAATTCCTCCTGAATACGTTAAGAGACGATGGACAAAAAGAGCTCGGGCAGGAGACTGTTTTGATCGGTGAGGACAGGAAATTGTGGCTGATCCAAAAGTAATCATTTGAACTCGTTATTGAGAGCTCGCTCCAGCCATGATTAAGGTCGCTACTCGAGCAGCAATGTCGGAGGATACCAGCAAAGTAGTAATCATCGTCATATCCGATTTGGCAAAGAGAGTTGAGCTCCTCCTCTCAGAAAATGAAGAGCAACCTTCGCAAAATCATAAAAATCTAAATGTGGAAGAACGTGATAAGACACAATTTGTAAATGAAATGGGAGAGGCAATAGTCACAAGAGGCATTAAAAAACATGCCAGTAGGAAAAGAAGTAAAGTGATGCAAAGTTGGGTCGCTAAATTGATAGATTAAAAAGAAAATCTAGATTGCCAAGAACTACACAGATTACGGTAAGGATCCAATTTTTATGATGGTAAACATTTATGCTAAAACAATGTTATCGTTGTCATGTTAAGTAAAGTTTAGGTACCATTCACTATAAAATAACATTATTGTCGTGTCAATAATACAGGTCTCAGAATCGGAGCCGACATCGATTTTATTTGATGAACACATGTTTATGGGATGCCGTTCATCAATTGACTCACTTTCGGTTAGTATAAAATGGGCATGGCTTTAGCTTTTATTTGGATGTTTCTAACAACATAATTAGTTACATTGATGTGACATTGTGCAATAATTTTGTTACAGCTGTCATCCCTCATGATATATCTATTTTGTCTGTGTTATATAATTATTTGGCCCATAGAAAACTCGTAGACGTATTCAATGAGCCAGTCAGTGAATGGTCCTCCAAATACTGTTGCTGCCGAAATCGAGGAAAGTGAAACGGTATGCATACATTTAGTAGATAAAATAAAGACCTTCTTGTTCAGATTGTAGAGCTACTATTCTTTAATTGTAATGGTGGGTACTCGAACGCTGTCAAAGCATGCATATTATGTAGTTAACGTATGCTCGCTTTAATGACATATTTTTTATATTATCCGAAGGTCCACCGTTTGGCTAATCAGAGGCCTCCTGGAATGTCCCTACATAATGGAAGCACCCCAAATTTTCTATTTTTTCCAAGCATAACTCCGTTAGAGATATCTTAATGGTCTGATATATCGTTTTTCTTGTTATAATGTCTAGTCCAATTTAGCTTTGTAACTGAGCAATAGGCAATACTAATGATTTGTTGACAGTGGAATAGTTATATTATATAATGTAGGAGGAGCGTGCGGCAATTTCAACACATTGTGATATTGATGCATATCATGTCTTTTCACCATCACCCCAGGTGACAAACTTTTATCATTGAGTCACATATTTATGTAGTCTTGTTAATTGGATACTTGAACATCGTATATCATTAACCGTATGTTCCAGCAGCTGTATTAGCTGATTTCAAAACATTTCAGGAAAGAAATAACACCCAGGGATTGCGACTAATTGTTGACGTCACCTCCTCTCTGATGCAGGTTGATGAATGATGTGTACCTATAATTTTTTAACGACACAATAAGTGGTTGACCAAACAATTGAGTTCCGATTATCCGTCAACAATTCAGTTCACCTTATTTAGTGATGTTAGTACTTTTCCGTTGAAGATATTGCTCAGTTTCAATCGGTTCCCTATTATCAGATTGTTTTAATCTACAATCTTCAAATATATTAGTGCTTGTTGATTGTAACTGTAAAATTTGTTCAATTATGTCGCATTAGTTGCCTTGAACGAGATTTGCGGTGTTTTTGGACGAACATTTGTTATTGGACTTCCATGTCATCCTGGTCGGGAATGTCGCATATGTACGTTACAAGCAGTTAATAAGCTGTTACAATTTATTCATGTCCTTGAACCATTTACCTTCGATGTTTCACTCTGTTCAAACTTAGACAAGTGGGTTACAATTGCATTAACGAAGAGTATTGCAACTGGCAAATAGAGGCACTTCAATAGGTATTACAAGTTCCTCTCCAATTGAATTATGGTGTCTTTTAACCACATGACCACATGTTGGTAATTGTTTCGCAGATGAAAATGATAGTACAAGGGGACACCTAATTTGTAATGTTAAATGTAAGTTTTATAATGCAATAGATAGTCATAACGAAGAGTACAGAATAAGTTACAACCTGTTAGGTATATGTTACAATATGTTACAACTAGTGATATTGTTTGGCAGCTTTTCGTCTTCTCTTCTTAAAACTAGTGATATTATAACTAGTGATATTACAATATGTTACAACTAGTAATATATGTTCTAGTTAAAATATGATGAACTTTTGCCATTCTCTTGTTTGTGCCATTGCCCTTGGCCCAAACAATAATTCCCTCCCGACACATTAAATTTCTTAGACACTTAATTAAGTGTTTACTGAGAATATAGAGATGATCGTTTCGAATCCCAAAACAATTGATGTAGCGAGGCCTTCTCGAACATCACATTAAATTAGCGAGATCTTCTCGAACATCATGCAACCCATTGACTGCTATTTGGCTCCCAAGAACTTGGTTTTTGTTTGAACACTCTATTGATGAGACTGCAATTGACGGTGGAGGGGGGTTGAAGATTACTAAAAATAAATTTCATACACGGGTCCATTTCCACCCTTCAGTGGAATGAAATTGGAAGTGTTAAGTGGAATAAAATGGAAAGTGTGGGCGAAAATGAAAGGGGGACGAACAAACAATTATGTCTTTGCGGATATACAACTGCAACCGCACCCTTTTATAGTCCGCAGGACCCTTTAATATGCTAAAATATCAGGGGCCAATGCATACCAGGCCAATTATAACATCACGGGAGTGGAAGCTGTAGAGTCACATGCAGCTTTATGAACCATGTCAATTCAGAATCCTTACGTACAAAGCGTGAAGTTTTTAGTACCGAGACTCTTGATAAGTGTTACGTTGTGTTGCTAATCAGTTACAGACTTTAGGACAAATTTTCCAGCTTTTATCCTAAAAGGACCTGTACGCAAGGCCTTTTACTGTCACGTGCATACAGAGTTACACATTATTGAAGTTAAGTTTCACTATGTGCATACATAGTAACACCCCACACGTTTTGCACAAATCCTTCTACAACTACATGGTGGCCCAAAGTTTGATATGTATACACTCTATGCCCTTGCTCAGTTTATGATCCAAATTTACTACCTCTGTGTGCCATTCGTACCTCCTTCTCATCCAATGCTCTAGTAATATTTGTCAAGCATAACTTCAACCTTTAATTATGAATGTTGTAACTAAGAACGAACACAGTCGTAACTAAGAGCATACGAATCGTGACTAGATATGCACGTTGGTGTTGACCATCATAGCGAGTTGTTGTTGCACTACAAGTATGAAGTTAGTGTATTAAGGTAACTATTCATGCATTATTATATAATTAATAGTGGCAGTAATTGCTGATGTCATTAACACAGAACATTATTGAAGTTATGCAAGTGATTTCAGATGTAAGTAACATCATAATACTTCACAAAAAACTTGCAATACAAATTTCCGATTTTTCATTCAACTAGTACACTACATCTATCGTTTACTACATCTCTCTGATCAACTGGCAAAATGGAAAGCCAACAGCATAAGGATGTCACCTACTTTGCGAATGAGCATACATTTACGACAAACTACCAGCGAAGTCCATATCATATGTCTTCAAGTCTGGGTAAAGTGGTGTCAGTGAAAAATTGCTATTAGTGGCAACAGAAGGGTGACTGATACCAAAATCGTCATGAAGGTTTTCATTTGTCGAATATCATGTTCGATGCGTTGCACAGGATGTGAGAAAGTGTTTGATTGATGGAGCACTGTTCCAGGACGGTCGAAGGAGCTTTCTCTGCTTATTGCTTGTGGATTAGGTGAGGTGGGGCAATAGTTAGTCTAAACAAGCTCATGATCCCTCCCTATTGGATGAGCTCAAGCAAAAAAAGTGCAAGCTTTTGTTTCACAGACGAAGTACAGCAACCCCTTCGTTGGTTTCTGTGACTCCACGATCTTCAGGCCAGCCCTTTTTCCACAATTACAATAGAGATATTGGTACTTTAACTCACTAGATCCGCCACCAATATTGCTAGATGAAGACATGTGAACGATGTAAAACTCCTTTGGGGCATATGTTAGGCAAAGTGTTCGGTGGGAGGATGAAGTAATGGTTGTGTGTTGATCGGGATCAGTCACACAGGTGGTTTAGTGGTAACATGTGGCTAGAGAAGATATAAACTTGCAAGCGATATTTTGTACTAAATGAGTATGTGACGCCCCGCGGCAGAAGAAAAGGGAAAAATTTCTGGTGAATAGTATTTTGTGGAGAATCTGGCCAGAAGCCGTGCAAATTCCTTATATTTTTCTTAAAAATTCCCTTTTCTTTGACAAATATCACTTTATAATGGCCCTACTACTCAATAACCCCACAATAAGTGCCAATGAACCTAGAAAGTAGGGTTTCACTTTTGGTTTCAAGATTGGAGCAAAATTAGGGTTTTCCCGATTTTCGCCGGATGAATTTTCGGTACGAAGCAAGGATCAAATTTGGTGATTAAAAATGACTTTTAAGTGAGAAATAATATGTGATTAGAAGCAATGATACAAGATTAGTGAATAGGAAGTGAAAACCCTAGTACGTGTGTTTTTAAGAAAAACGGCGCGAACCGGCGGGTACCGCGCACTAGCGATTGAACGCACCACTTGACCACTACTTTCTTACCATACAAGCTCATTACTAATTGAGCAAAATATCTTCCCCCTCATAGCTATCTCTTGACCGAAATATGTGGCCAAAATGCAAGGAGAAGAAAGAGAAAATTTTGTGGTGGAGGGTGAGCCAAGTGTTGGCAAAGCTTGTGGTCAAGATTCATCCTAATCTCTTGCCTTAATTAACACCATGAGCAGCCTTTCTTCTTCATTTTTTCTGCTCCTTGGCCGAGAATAGAGAGAGAGAAAGGGAGAGCAAGAGTTGCACCATTTTCTTCTTGATTTACATCATCCAAGTGAAGAATCAAAATTCTAAACCGATTAAAGTGCGGGTTGTGAGTTGGGAAGCTTGGGGAACTAAGAAATTCCAAAGGAGGTGAAGTATCACTCTTTCAAGCTTTGTTTTTGAGGTATAAAGTCTGATTTATGGCTTTGATTCTTTTATTTTGGTTTAAGATGCTATCTAGTTCATGTTTTGGCTTGATTACAAGATATGCAAGTAGTTGTGATGAATTTTGGATGATTTAAGCAAGTTAGGGTTTGATTAATTTCTACCTAAACTTGTTGTATGGTTGATAGATGTTATATATAAGATTATATAAGGGGCTTTGGTAGAGTTTGGAACAAGGAATTGAAGAGAGTTTCATTGGAAACCAAAAATTTCAGATTTCTGGAATTTCCTAATTCAGTTCTGCCTGGTTTTGGAACTCATATTTAGAGGCCAAATTAGGCTTGGCCTAAAACATGAAAGTTGTATAGAATGGTATTTTATAGGTTTCTACATAATTTCAGCTCAATCGGAGCTATGTAGATTGTAAAAAGATGAAAATACCCTCGCTATTCTAGGGTACATTCCAGAGTTCCGCGTGGACAGTTTAGTCTATTTGGTTGTGTTTATTCACTATAATCCGTTGGGATTTAGCCTTTTGACAAAACATGAAAGTTTAGTATTCTGTCTTAGATTTTAAATGCCTCCAAGAACACCTTAATCGGACCTTGGTAACCTGAGATATGACCATTCCAGTGCAGTGCGGTTAATTAGCCGACTAGTTGGATTTTGGTTCTGTAAATTGGGAATTTGACTAGGTTGCATTGGAAACTGGACTAAGTGATTTTCATAAAAATTGTAGCCCTGTGTCTTAGCTTCAAAACAGTATAAGTTACACCTCAATCTGATAAGCGTAGCCTCGGATGTGTTCTTTCCGCAACCACACGTCAAATCTGTCTTTTGCTAGGTTACATTTCCACACTTGTTATCACTTTGATTTTTGTTCTTATGTTGTTATGAGCCTATGGAACGGCTATTTACTTGAATCTATGATATGTATGACTTTGGGATTGGCTGAGGAAAAATAATGAGGCCATAAATGGCTGGAAAATTAGGTAAAAACAAGGGGCATGCTGCCAAATTTTCACGAGAAAGATAAACTAGCCTTTGGAGTTCTAGTTCTATATTTGGCAAATTTGACTTGGATATACTGAAAAATAGGTTGAGGTGTCTTCATGAAAGTTGTAACTCTTTGTCTAAGCTTCGAGACACTGCCTAGTACATTTTGATCTGATAATCACAGCTCCAGTTATGGGCAAAATCGTGTAAACCGTTTTGTACCATTTTCATTTCCGCGCACGCCCGATGCATTCCTTTACTGTTTTTCCGCTTTGATCGTTTTAGTTCTTATTTCCATTTGTGATCTAGGGCTTGGACTTGAGCAAGACAATAATAAATGATGGATGAGGTTCGTGAGTCGTGGTTGGTGAGTGATCCCTCAACTATTTCCAAAGTTACTTTTGAACTAATTCTTGCATTTATTACTCCATTGCATATCATTTGGGCTTGGGTGTGTGCCATGACATAATTTGGCTCCAATGAGATCCTGGAAAGTCTTGTGCTTAGAACCAATGTCTCCACTACTGTTTACACATTCTTTGGAGTACGATGGCTCCTTACTTCTGTTTCCCGGTTACCTGATCTAAACGAGCGTTGGATATTTAAGTACAAGAACTTCACTGTCTCACATGAGCAATAAATGAACATTTGATGATTGCATCATGACATCATATCATTGCTTTATTGTGAAATATACTTGGCTGTTGCTTTTACTGGTCACTCACTGAGCTTCTAGCTCACCCCCTATTATCTTCTTCTCCCCACAGGGATCGAAGTAAAGGAAAAACTTGTATTTGGATCTTTGTGTGGCTGGATGGCGTACATCTTGTATAGTTTAGATTTGGTTTTGGTTTATGTACTTTTGGACCTGTATAAATATTTGAAATTGAATCGGATGTATATCTACATTCGACGCTTAGACCTAGTTTCCGCTTTGCTTATGATATGTAATTTTTGGAGAATTGGATGTATTATTTGAGTTGTACCTTGTAATTTACTTGAGGAATGTAGTAGTGAGTGAGTCCCGGCGAGAGCTGGGCAGGCGGTCCGCTAAACCCTTTGGTTTTCCTTAGGGGGAGGTGGGGCCGTCACAGAGTAAGTATGAAATAAGGAACATATATTTTTCCAAAGTTACAGAAAAGCTAGTGTACGCAAGGCCTCCTAGTTTCCACTCTACTTTGATAATAATGCATACAAATTTTATAAAACCTGTTTGTTAGGTAATGTGTTCTGGTCGATGGTGTATAACAATGCATAAGATGAAACTTTATATGTGCTCTGTGTAACACACTAGATATACGAAAGCTAGTCTTCGGTCCAAACAGGACCTTGCCTTTTTTTATAACAAATCTTGGCCATAAATCCTTAAGAACTTGTCGATCACTCCTCACACATACCATCTAATACAATCTAATAATCTCTGGATCAAGCACATAAAATCCCAAAGACGCCTATCCATGTGTGTGGCCAAGAATATAGAGATGAACGTTTCGAACCTTGCTCTGTTGATGTAGCGAGGCCTTCAAGAAATTGCTCCAACTCTTAAATACACGGATGGCAAGATATGTAGTTGGCATGGACTTACGCTTTGTTGTTAAAAAATGTCATTTTCGTGTAAGGTTATTACTGACAATAAATGGTGTCTTTGGTCCAAATTAGTGGGATATTTGGAAATAACACCTAGTGGATTATGTCAAAGGTTTCGTGTTAGAGGTTTCATCGAACAATAGGATGACAATGTAACTACTTCCCTACTGAAATGACAATTGTAACTGCGGAAATTTTGAAACAAAATTCACATTCAATTGGCCACATGAACATCGTTGAAAATGGTTCAAAATCGAGCGATCAATGGTAACCTTCGGTTCAATTTATAGGGAGACTTTTCGTATGGACCACGTACTGCTCGGCTTTCGTCATCCAAATTTAACAACAGGTAACCTTATGTACATATGATGACTGTCAATTTAAATGTTCCATATGCATACAATAAGGTTAATATAGTTGGTGCATCGGACCAAAAGCTAGACTACACCAATCCATTTGCTGCATTTGACACATAACAATGTACAATGGGAGAATATCCAAATATTTCCAACTACAATCATCACAACATGTAAAGTTCAGGCATTACCAACATTCAACCGCGGCCGTTTTGGTACTTCCAGGTTTGCAAAGCTGTCCAGAAACTTAAAATTCTCCGTTGAGGTACACAATCTAGCTGTGTACAGCACTCGATACTTGTCAACATTTTCCTATCCAATTTAAATGTAATAAGTATCTTCGAAAGTAAAGGTAACAACTATAAACCACAATTCCAGATATAAAGGCCCAAACATACGGAAATTGTACTACCTCTGTAAGCCAAACAGCCAACCTTCCGCTCCAATGCTCTAGGAATATCATAATGAAGACACCACTGTCACATCTGTCCATGCCGTCTTCTAATTAGTCAGTTGGAGTATATATGTTGTAATAAAATATAGGTATATCTAAGAATAATCATGTGAGAAGTCAAACTATTTACACTTTATTTGGTGAGTGATGAGAGACATCGGCAACTGCAAACAAAAAACTTGAGAAGTCAATTTCCTTGCCAAACTTTGTCGCCACGACTAACCCTAAAACACATTTCTATAGCACCAACGATTATGTAAAACAGATTAGAAATACTACTGTTTCATTGTCGTCTCGCTGTAATGCATTTAGGTGACAGATACAACAAACCAATTGATTAACTACACTTATGTCTTTGCTCTTTGCTTGATCGCTATTAGGGTCTAGCAGGTGCACTTCTCTGTGTGAGACATCAAAGCTGTAGACAAACCAATACCCCTCTATGCATACCGGGACAAACATCTGAAATGAATGAGGTATATAAAAAGCAACACAGAAAAGGTATGTAACCTGATTCAATTTTTAGATATTCAACATCTTATAAAAAAGCTTGACCAAAAGGTGCTAATTGCATACCCACTCACAATTCGCTGGATCAACCCCCGTATTGTTATTGCGAACTTTGAAAAGCTTTTTAAGCTTAGCAGATAAACTGGCATTAGACAACTTGTCGAATTTTGCCATTTTTAAAATTCCTTCCTGCAACCAATAAGATGGGCAAGAGGATGGAGGGTTGAAAATGCATTACTAATAGTGCGTTGGCTCTGTAAGCAATTAAGATATGATGCTAAATAAATTTAACACATAATAAGATGCACCCCAAATTTCAAACTCACAATTGCGATGGGTTCAACGATGTAGTGTTACAGCTTCCTACTTTTGATAGTTCTTCCACCCCAATTCATGGGACGGGCGAATATGTTGATCACCTAATCAATATTCAATTGAAATCGAACA
The DNA here is from genome assembly GCF_036785885.1 of Coffea arabica. Classification (NCBI taxonomy): domain Eukaryota; kingdom Viridiplantae; phylum Streptophyta; class Magnoliopsida; order Gentianales; family Rubiaceae; genus Coffea; species Coffea arabica. The sequence goes on from NC_092321.1 coordinate 34,221,813, forward strand.
AATATTGAGTGTTACAATTGCGGTTACTTATCAATAATCTAATCAATAAATTGATAATCAAACAATTGGAGTAATCGTAATAAACTACTGACCCGATTCGACACATGTATGCCATTATCCAGTGTCTTCAAGTCAAGCCATGTTAGCGAGAATTGAAACATTTGAATAAGTATGTCCTTGGCAGATCCGGGAACAATATGTTAACGAATTACTAATAATTAATACTCGTACTCCAAAAAGCAGACATGTATTGTATATGAACACATGATATCATTTTCATACTATGTTTCGTTGCCATGGTACAATGAACCACATGCCCGGTAATGTTGACAATGGATTAAGTAAGAATTAATACTGAAATCAAGAAACTTACTTAGGATTTTTGTCTGGGTGCCATGCATATACAACTATATTTTTATCATACAAGCTTACTGTTACATGTGCTGGTAGATTGTACTCAGTTGACCGGAAAACGGTGCTCTTCTTTGTTGAACGCGTAGACTTGTTCTTTATCTCAATGTCAAGGCCTCCTAAAAAACAAAGAACATGCATTTCATATGATTTCATATCTACCTTTGTGTAACAAATTGTAAACCATTTGTAACTTTCAAATAACTATTTTGTAATAGTCTTCAAACACAGTGTGACTAATAGTTTTTCTTTACTTTAACATAACATGACACACACTGCTTATTTGGATGTAACGATAATAAAGTCACATATTATTATTATCGTCATATCAGTTTGTCTATTCGTGATTTATGCAGCTAACATTGGTGTGTTATGACAATAAGCCTACAAGTTTTCGATCATGACGGAATAATTCAGACCCATAAACTAGCAGCATTATGGTATAAACACAGTTAACGTATGTGGATAGCTTTTATAGTAATGTTACTTGAATTAGAACCTTATGAATAATACAACAGTACCAACCTTTCCGCTTTTGACCATATGACCGCAATCTACGTGGTGTTTGTGGCTTATACAGATGTGAAGTCGATGCAACTGCAATCAAAGCTGGTTGCACCGTAGATTGACCTTCTTCGGCAGGTTCTGTGACATTTGAGTTATATTGCTCCTGCTCATGAAGGTGTTTTTTGCTTCCTTGCTCAGTTGTTGTCCCTTTTTCCCCTTGTTCGTACCCATGATTGATGTTATCAGGCACGACTGATGAGGTATAAATTAGATTGTTTATGTCCATTACATCTTCATTCAGCTTTGGGAGTTCTCTGGTTTCGCTTGTCCTATTACCTTCACCGACATCCCTCTCCTCTTACTGCACTGCAATTTGCTCCTTTTTTAGACCATTCCTCATCAATTTCATCAGCAGCACCATCCTCATCGTTGCCCCCTTCTTCTGCAGATTGAAATTCCAACTCTTCTTCGGTATCAGGACCCTGGTGCATTGTATTTGTTTTCTGTATAGAATTTTTTCCTTTGTCCAATGCTTCAGCCCCAAACGATACAGCTTTAGCTCTCGGATGAGAACAGAGCATTTCTGCAATCTTTAATATTCTTCGTTGGCTACTAATAGCAATGTTATACAACTCATTTAGCTCAGCCTGCAGTTCGTTTTTGAACTGACAACATTACCAATCCATAAATCAGCCACATGCTCTCAAGAATAGAATACAATACTGAATTAAACAATAGTACTACATCTAAGTGAAAGTTCCTAATTTAAAATTTGTACTATCGGCATAACACATTAACTGCAAGTTCTATCACATGCAATAAAATGGTCAAAGCGAACCTATAATTTTCATATATTTATAACATGATTATCCAAAAGATCACTACATTTATGTTTTACACGCAAGTGACTGCAATTGAAGATAACTTATTTGTTCAATGTAATATTGGAATTGGTTTCATATATTAACATGTAACTGTATGTTTTACAAGCGTGTACGTTACTTTAACTCATAATCTTGACAATAATATGCAGTAATTACGTCAATGTTTACATAAATTTCGTTAATCATGGAACAGGCCCACTTACACCGATATCAGCATGCTCGCTGTCCATCATCATCCCTACCAAATCAGGGGGTAGTTCAGTATGCCACGCACCATATTCATTCTCTACCGGATCATGTGGTCCAACCTTTAACATCAAATTAAACCAGCCATTTCAATATGCAAGCCACGTAATACATACACCTACTTTTTATATGATATGAGGTAAACAATAAATAACATGTTATCAGCTTTCCTTTTCCATAAACCCCAAAATTCTTAATCTCTAATGCATCCCTTTCAGAGATCAGAGCATCTGTCCATGCCTTTGCTCTTGGTATAGTTCTTGGCACTTTATGCTTTAGTATTTGCACTCGGTCAAGATAATGAATTTGCAATACAATAGACCCATTAATTCAATTACAAATAAACTTGACCTGGCTTGCCTCATTATAGATGCATTCATTTCAGCATAATATAATCAATCCGTCACACTAACTTCAAGAGAACATGGAAATGCAGACAGTAGTTTATATACACGCAAAAGTGATTTATCGTTGCCTTATCTAACCATTAAAGCAGACTTCAATCATGACTACAAGTACCTAATCTTACCAGCAGAATGAAGATGCAACCGCCAACGTATTGGTGCTGACATACTCAGCCCAGTTAAATGTTGCCATCCTATCAACCAAATGCGTACAGGTCCAAAGCCTTATTTTGTGCTCGACTCTAGTGCTTGGAACTAGGGCTGCAAACGAGTCGAGTCGAGTCGAGTTTTGAACTAATCAAGCCGAGCCTTGACTGAATTTTACCAAGCTCGAACTCGAGCTCGAGCTTGACGAGCCGGCAATTTTCAAGCTCGAGCTCGACTCAAATCAAGTCGAGCCGAGTTCGAGCTCGAAAAAAATAAAAAATAATTATTTTATTTTTTAAAAAATAAATAAAATAATATTTTTTTCTTAATAAATAATAAAATATTAAGGATATATACGTAATTTTACTATGAAAATAAAAAATAAAAAAATAAAAATAATATACGTAATTTTATTATTAAATAAAAACAAAAATAAAAAAAATATATATATAATCAACCTCGCGTGTGAGGACTCGCAAATTCCTTGTATTTTTCCTCAAAAATACCCTTTTATTTGAAAATTAGTATTTATCAAAGGCCACTACCCAAATATTTCACTCTAAGTGTAAATAAACCTAGAAAATAGGGTTTTACGCTTCGGTTTCAAGTTTGGAGCGAAATTAGGGTTTTCGCGATTTTTAGCCGGATGAATTTTCGGTACAGAGTAAGAATTAATTTGGGGATTAAAAGTGACTTTTAAGTGAGAAATAATATGTGACTAGTGGCAAGGATATAAGGTTAGTGAATGGGAAGTAAAAACCCTAGTACGTGAGTTTTTAAGAAAAACGGCGCGATCCGGCGGGTCCCGCGCATTACCGATTGAACGCACTACTTGACCACCATTTTTTTTACCCAACAAGTTTGTTGACTTTTGTACATAATATCTTCTTAAATTGTAGCAAGCTTGACCGAAATTAGTGGCCAAGAAAGGCAAGAAAGAAAGAGAAAAAAAAAAAAAGAGGTGGTGGTGGTGACACTTGTCACCACCTCATGGCTTCTTAACCAAGATCATTACCATCCATTTAACTCCAACACTTAGCCAATTTCTTCTTCATTTCTGCTGGTGCTGGCCGAGAGAGAGAGGAGAGAAAACCCAAAGGAAAACATTCCATTTCATCATCAAATCCAACAACTTAGTGAGAAAACAAACAAAGTAAACCGATTAAACTTGTCCTTGAGTGATTAGCTAGTGGCTTGTGGTGTGATTTTTGGAAGAGAAAGCTTGGGCTACTTGTAGTGACTTCTAGTGAAGGTAAGAGAGCTTATCTCTCTAAGTTTTACTTTCAATTTTGTTAAATTAAGCTTGGCAACTTGCTCTTGTGGTGAGATCATGGATGATGAGCATGTTTTAGAAGTTTTCCCCAATTTATTTGATGAACTAGGGCTTGTGGAAATTCTGCCCAAATTGTTGTAAGATGCTTATATGTTGCAATTGAAGTTTTATAAGGTGTTGTGGTAGTGATTAGACCAAGAAATTAAGGAAAGTTGCACTAGAAACTCAAAATTCCAAAATCTGGAAAATTTTCCCAACATTCTGTCCGAATTTGTATCTATGTGTTAGAGGCCGAATTGGCCTTAGCTCAAAGAATAAAAGTTGTAGGGAATGGCATTTTATAGGTACCTACAAAATTTCAGCTCAATCGGAGCAATGTAGGACATGAAAAGTCCAAAATACCCTTACTGTTCTAAGTATTTCCCAGCAGTCCGTTTCTTCAGTTAAGTCCAGTTTATCACGTTTTTTGACCAGGATCCATTCTGATTTAGCTCTGGGCCAAAACATTAAAGTTGTATTGTTCTGAAGTAGCTTCAAAATGCCTCTAAGAACACCTGATTCGGACTTGTGTACACTGAGTTATGACCATTACAGTGTTCTGCGTTTAAACAGCCGACGAATTGGTTTCTGGTTTAGTAATTCGAGAATTTGACCAAGTTACATTAGAAACTGGACTAAGTGACCTTCATGAACATTGTAGCTCTGTATCTTAGCTTCGGAACGGCATAGGTTTTGCCTTAATCCGATAAGCGTAGCCTCGGATAAGTTATTTCCGCTTTTATACGTCAAATCTGTCTTTTGGCTACATGGAATTTCTGCACTTGCTATTGATGTGAATCTTATTATTATGATATTGTGAGCCTATGGAACGGCTCTTGACATAAATTGTTGATATGTATGATGTTGGGTTGTGTTTGAGAAAAATAATGAAGCCTAAATGGCTGGAAAATTAGGTAAACACAAAGGGCATGCTGCCCGAATTTTTACTCGAGGACTAGAAAACTATATTAGCGACTTGAGTGAAGATTAAGTGATTATCACTTGAACTAGCGAGTACCTTTGCTACTATGTGTCTCGAGTGTATATGTTAAGACTTGGCCGAACTTGTACCCTTGAGGAAAAGACTTAATGGCCAATGTAAACTTGAATTTCCTTGTACTTTCAACTCAAGTATTATTTCCAAGCATCTATGTTACAAAACCTTATGATTTGAAAAGCGAGCAAGTTTTCACGAGTGTCTTTCAAATGAATTTCAATTGGTCGATTCTTAATGAACGGAACATTTAAGTTTCGAATTCTACTCGTGTTTCAAAGTTCTCAAACTGAAATTTTCTCGCAGATTTGGACTCCAAACCCGGAGTACCACCTCGACGCGAGAACTAGGAGCACCATTGTGGTGAGTGCTTCCAAATATTCGATTGTACTTGTTACGTGTGCCCCCTACTTGACTTGTATGAATACGTGAAAATGAATGATAGGGCAAGGGTGTACTTTACCGCACTTGCCTTAAAATAACTTGTTCTTGCTATTGGATATACTTGACTTGACTTGAATATACTTGACTTGTTTTACATGTACTTGAAATATATATTGCCTGGAATTCCAGAAACCCTGAGGCTAGTTAATCGAGTCGAGCCGGCAAGGGCCTGGTCGATTAGATAACGAACCCTGGGTCACTAGTTAAGTCGAGTGGAGTGTTATCTCCTCGGCGATCCGGTATACTCGAGTATTACCACCCGTGTTTCGTGTGGCGTGCGGGCCCGAAAAAAAAAAGGGGGGTTGATTGGTGGACGGGGATTGGCGTGTAGTGAAGTTTTATTTTGGATTTGTTATTATTTGAAAGTTGACGGAGTGTCGACTACTAATTGATCAAGCTGGAATGGAACCGAGACGTGAATACTGTATCCTTATATATGAATGCGAACATGATATTACTTGGCTAGTTGAAGTACTTTTCCCTTGATTTGACTTGTTTGCTCGCTATTTCACTATTACTATGTTATTCTTCGCTTTGTTGGCCAATTTTATATTTGGAACTTCACTGGGCTTCGGCTCACCCTATTAGTTTGTTTTCCTTACAGGGGTACGAGAGAAGCGTGAGAAGTGTAAAGGCTAGCGTAGTCTAGTTATTTTAGACTTTGTTTTGAATTTTGGTTTTGTACTCGCGCTATTCCTAGAATGGAACATTTTGGTACTTGGATTGTATACTTTTGAACTAGTTTAAGATATCGAGACTTTGTACCCTGAATTCGATCAATGTAAATTATAAGCTTGAATTGTGAATGTTATCTATGGTTCATGGTTGTGTGCACGTGATTCGAGTGAGTGAGTCCTGGCGAGAGTTGGGCAGGCGGTCCGTCGAACCCTCTGGTACGCCTTAGGGGGAGGTGGGGTCGTCACAGGTGGTATCAGAGCCTAGGTTATGATTGATCTAGGTAGATTGAGTGCTTGATATGACAGGCTAGGGTTTTATCCTTGAGTTTAGCCTTTAGCCTTGTTTTCTTCGTGATGCGTACTTACTTTTGCATTGTTATTTGCAAACATAGGTGATGGCGGATGCTGACGCTACCGGGGGTGCGGGGCCGTCCCAGCCCGTACCTACTGACATACCTTCGGACGCTCCTACTGGCGAGCCCTATCTGGAGGGGCCCGTCTCACGCGTGATTACATACCAGGAGGTTCCTGGTGGGCCGGTACAGAGGTGGTCCCCAGCGCGCAAGATCCGGCGCTGCGATTGCTGGAAGACCTACTCCTATCCTGATCGAGTGGTGCTCGCTGTGGACGACGAGCGGAGGCGATTGGGTAGCACCAATCGTAGGTGCTATACAGAGATAGATCGTCTTCGAGCTACACTACGAGACCAGGGAGTCCGGATCCGAGAGTTGGAGGCCTCGGTTCTGGAGGAGCAGCAGCGGACCGATGCTTTCCGCGAGCAGGCTCAGATGGCGACTGGATGTCTGATGCGAGTAGTTGGAGATGTACGAGATCGGACTGGTCGTATTCTGACTGAGTGTGAGGCGTTAGTTGACGATGTGCTCCAGGACTTGGCCGGAGATGGCCAAGCGCCTGTGGCTCCTGCCGTTCCCGATGCTCCTGAGGAGGATCCTGAGGAGGACTCGGAGGAGGAGTTGAGTGCGTCTTCGGAGTCAGTTGGGTCGGCGTCTAGCCAGACCACTTGTTAGGATTGAGGTTTGAGGAGTTTTTGTGGGATAGTTAGGGACATAGTGGCACGACACGTCTTCTTTTGTTTTTGTTTTAAACGTGTCACGGTGGAAGTAAATATCTTTTGTTCTATGTTCCTTGGCTGTGATAGCCTATGACTATGTGACCTGTTGGCCTGTATATATGACCAGTTTGTTATATAAATAAAGTGCTTGTTTCTTACGTGTTTACTTGTCTCTAGTTATCTTGTTGCAACGCGATATATGAGTCGTACCTTATCTAGTTATCCTGATTTGGGGCAGGATAGAGCCTTGGAGAGATTCCAGAAATTCTCTCCACCTAAATTCTTAGGAGGACCAGACCCGTATGAGGCTGAGAAGTGGCTTGAGGCCATGATAAATATTTTTACTGCCCTGAACTATACGGAGGAGAGACAGGTTCAATTTGCTGTATTTCAGTTCGAGGGACCAACTAGGGCCTGGTGGAACGTAGTAAGGGCCAAATGGGAGAGAGAAGGAACTGTATGGACTTGGCTAAACTTTGTGCGGGATTTTAACGAGAAGTATCTTCCTCCTATTGTCCAAGAGAAACGAGAGGACGATTTCATTAAACTTCGTCAAGGAATGATGAGTGTAACTGAGTATGAGACTCAGTTTACCAAATTCTCTAAATTCGCTCCCGAGCTGATTGCTACGGAGCCAAGGAAAGTACTGAGGTTTATACAAGGGCTAAATGTGGAATTACAGGAAGCCTTAGCGGCAGCTCAGATCAATACGTTTACGGAGGTCTTGGAAAAGGCCCAAAGGATAGAAACTGCTAGGGCCCACATGAAGAATTTCCACGCCAAACGAAAATGAGGATCTAGTGGAGTTCAAGGGTCTGTGCGTAGTGATCAAAATGCACCACCTGCCAAGTCTGGTCGTGGGGCTGGAGGTGGACGGTTTTCGAGCGCATCTAGGGGAGGCGCTCCGAGAGGAGGTACCCAGAGGGGAGGTGCCCAAAGGGGAGGCCCAGTTGGTAGAGAACAAGGTAGAGGAATTCCGCAGGGAGGCCAGACCTCTACTCCCCGAGTAACATGCGGATATTGTGGAAAACCGAACCATACTAAGGATGAATGTTGGAGAAAGGCTCGGAAGTGCCTAAGATGTGGAAGTACGGAACACCAGATAGTCAACTGTCCGATGATTAGTGACACCCAATCGACTGCCAGGTCAAACCCAAAACCGACCAATGCTGGAGGGGCAAGGTCGAGGGTTCCGGCTAGAGTATATTCGCTGGACCAACAATCCGTGCCTGAACCAACGGAGGTGGTAGAAGGTACGATTCCTGTTTTTCATCGGTTAGCCAGAATTTTGATAGATCCCGGTGCTACTCACTCTTTTGTTGATCCTGCATTCATGTTTGGAATTGATTTGAAAGTTGAAAAGTTACCTTATGACTTAGAGGTAAGAACACCTACGGGTAATCAAATCTTGCTGGCAAATGAGGTGTATAAGAATTGTGATATTTGGGTTGGTGAACGAAAATTGGTAGTGGATCTTATTAGTCTAGCCATTAAGGGGTACGATGTTATCCTAGGTATGGATTGGCTAGCTCATTACCATGCTCGGGTAGATTGTAAGATGAAAGTAGTCGAATTTTGTATACCGGGAGAGGCAACTCTAAAGCTTGATGTGAGGGGTATGATAGCCTCTTCTGCGCTTATTTCCGGTATAAGGGCTAGGAAATTGCTTAGTCGTGGGGCTCGTGGTTATCTAGCTTTTCTAATTAATACTCCGGGAGAAAAGATTAAGGTGGAAGACATGCCAGTAATCAGTGAATACCCGGACGTATTTCCGGAAGAGTTGGAGTCTTTGCCGCCCGAAAGGGAGATTGAATTTAAGGTTGATTTAGTACCTGGAACCACTCCCATCTCTAAAACTCCTTATCGTATGGCACCTGCTGAGCTTAAGGAGTTGAAGGTGCAACTGCAGGACTTGCTAGAACGAGGATTTATTCATGAGAGCGAGTCTCCGTGGGGAGCTCCAGTGTTATTTGTTAAGAAGAAAGACGGGAGTTTAAGGTTGTGCATTGACTATCGAGGATTGAATGCAGTAACCATTAAGAATAAGTATCCTTTGCCCCACATCGATGAGTTGTTTGATCAGTTACAAGGGGCTGTAGTGTTTTCTAAGTTGGATCTGCGACAAGGGTACTATCAGTTGAGAATTAGAAAGGAGGATGTGCCAAAAATGGCATTTAATACTCGATATGGGCATTTTGAGTTCGCAGTGATGCCTTTTGGTTTAACCAATGCCCCAGCGGCATTCATGGATTTGATGCATCGAGTGTTCAAACCTTACTTGGATAGGTTTGTAGTGGTGTTCATTGATGATATCTTAGTGTATTCGAGGTCAAGGGAGGAGCATGAACAACATTTGCGGATAGTACTACAAACCCTAAGAGAGCACCAATTGTTCGCTAAGTTCAGTAAGTGTGAATTTTGGTTGGAAAGTGTGGCATTTCTAGGTCACACAATTTCGAAAGATGGCCTTGCTGTAGACCCGGCTAAGTGGAAGGGGCCAGAAAATCCTACAGAGGTGCGAAGTTTTCTAGGCTTAGCAGGGTACTACCGCAGATTTATAAAGAATTTCTCGAGAATTGCAGGACCCTTGACTAACTTGACCAAGAAGCAGGGAAAGTATATTTGGGATGTTAAGTGTGAAAGTAGTTTCCAAGAGCTTAAGAAGCAATTAACTGTGGCTCCAGTTTTAGCTTTGCCTAGTGGAAGTGATTGCTATACGGTTTATACCGATGCTTCGAAAGAAGGGCTAGGATGTGTGTTGATGCAGAGTAGGAATGTGATTGCCTATGCATCTCGGAAATTAAAACCTCATGAGCAGAATTATCCGACCCATGATTTAGAGCTTGCAGCTGTAGTATTCGCTTTGAAGAAATGGCGACATTATCTTTATGGTGTAACTTTTGAGGTTTATACGGATCATAAGAGCCTTAAGTATCTGTTTTCTCAAAAGAAGTTAAACCTAAGACAACGTCGGTGGGTAGAGTTCTTAGAGGATTATGATTGTACAATTAACTACCATCCTGGAAAGGCCAACGTTGTAGCAGATGCTTTAAGCCGGAAAGCTCAACTAGCAAGTTCCCTAGTGAGAGAGTGGAGCCTGTTGGAAGATGTCTGTGAGTGGAAACCCCGTTTAGAATCGAAGAGGGTGATTTTTGGAAATATTGAGGTGAAATCGGCATTGATGGAACGAATCAAAGAGGGTCAAGTGAAGGACCCAATGGTACAAAAGTGGATAGGGAAGATGGAAAAAGGGGAGTTACCTAATTTCAATCTAAGTCCTGCTGGAATCCTGAAGTTTCGAAATCGTGTCGTGGTACCTAGGGATGAGGAATTGAAAAAGGAGATTTTGGAGGAATCACATTGCTCTAGGTATACAGTACACCCAGGGAATAATAAGATGTACCGAGATCTTAGAAGTCTGTATTGGTGGGAAAATATGAAGGCGGAAATTGCCCAGTTTGTGCAAAAATGTCTTACGTGCCAACAAGTAAAAGCTGAACATCAAAAGCCGTTAGGTTTGTTACAGCCTTTAGAGATCCCTGAATGGAAATGGGAGCACATAACGATGGATTTTGTGTCAGGATTGCCACGAACACAAAAGGGGCATGATGCAATTTGGGTAATAGTTGATAGATTAACTAAGACTGCACATTTTCTACCAATGAACATGAAATATCCTTTGGAGAAACTTGCTAAACTGTATATGGATGAGGTAGTGAGATTACATGGGGTACCAGTGAATATCGTATCGGATAGAGACCCCAGATTTGTATCTCGATTTTGGCAGAAACTACAAGAGGCTTTAGGGACTAAATTGAGTTACAGTACAGCGTATCATCCACAAACTGATGGACAATCTGAGAGAACCATCCAAACTCTTGAGGATATACTGAGAGCCTGTATTGTGGATTTTAGAGGAAGTTGGAGCCAATACTTAACTTTGGTTGAGTTTGCGTATAACAATAGTTACCATTCCTCTATTCAAATGGCCCCGTATGAAACATTGTATGGACGAAGATGTCGATCTCCAATCCATTGGGAGGAAGTAGGAGAGAGAAAAGTGATAGATCCGACCACAATACCATGGGTTGAGGAAGCGTATGAGAAAGTAAAAATGATTCGCCAGAGGCTTCAAACAGCCCAAAGCCGTCAGAAAAGCTATGCCGATCATAGAAGGAAAGACTTGGAGTTTGAAATGGGGGACAAGGTGTTTCTTCGGATTACACCATTAAAAGGGAAGATCAGATCAGGAAAAGGGAAAAAGTTGCAACCACGATATATAGGACCTTTCAATGTACTTCAGCGAATAGGAAAAGTGGCTTATCGACTTGAGCTACCAGCTAGTTTGTCTAGGATCCATGACGTTTTCCATGTTTCTTTGCTTAAGAAATATCATCCGGATCCAACTCACATTTTGCCACCTGAAGATGTCGAACTTGACGAGTCCCTAACCTATGAAGAACGACCTATTCAAATATTGGATCGAAAGGTGAAGGACCTGAGAACCAAGCAGATTCCTTTAGTAAAGGTTCTGTGGAAGCATCATGAAGTGGAAGAAGCAACTTGGGAGCTAGAAAAAGACATGCAAGAGAAATACCCCGACCTGTTCACGACTAAAGGTATGAATTTCGAGGTCGAAATTCTTTTAAGGGGGAGAGAATGTGAGGACTCGCAAATTCCTTGTATTTTTCCTCAAAAATACCCTTTTATTTGAAAATTAGTATTTATCAAAGGCCACTACCCAAATATTTCACTCTAAGTGTAAATAAACCTAGAAAATAGGGTTTTACGCTTCGGTTTCAAGTTTGGAGCAAAATTAGGGTTTTCGCGATTTTTAGCCGGATGAATTTTCGGTACAGAGTAAGAATTAATTTAGGGATTAAAAGTGACTTTTAAGTGAGAAATAATATGTGACTAGTGGCAAGGATATAAGGTTAGTGAATGGGAAGTAAAAACCCTAGTACGTGAGTTTTTAAGAAAAACGGCGCGATCCGGCGGGTCCCGCGCATTACCGATTGAACGCACTACTTGACCACCATTTTTCTTACCCAACAAGTTTGTTGACTTTTGTACATAATATCTTCTTAAATTGTAGCAAGCTTGACCGAAATTAGTGGCCAAGAAAGGCAAGAAAGAAAGAGAAAAAAAAAAAGAGAGGTGGTGGTGGTGACACTTGTCACCACCTCATGGCTTCTTAACCAAGATCATTACCATCCATTTAACTCCAACACTTAGCCAATTTCTTCTTCATTTCTGCTGGTGCTGGCCGAGAGAGAGAGGAGAGAAAACCCAAAGGAAAACATTCCATTTCATCATCAAATCCAACAACTTAGTGAGAAAACAAACAAAGTAAACCGATTAAACTTGTCCTTGAGTGATTAGCTAGTGGCTTGTGGTGTGATTTTTGGAAGAGAAAGCTTGGGCTACTTGTAGTGACTTCTAGTCAAGGTAAGAGAGCTTATCTCTCTAAGTTTTACTTTCAATTTTGTTAAATTAAGCTTGGCAACTTGCTCTTGTGGTGAGATCATGGATGATGAGCATGTTTTAGAAGTTTTCCCCAATTTATTTGATGAACTAGGGCTTGTGGAAATTCTGCCCAAATTGTTGTAAGATGCTTATATGTTGCAATTGAAGTTTTATAAGGTGTTGTGGTAGTGATTAGACCAAGAAATTAAGGAAAGTTGCACTAGAAACTCAAAATTCCAAAATCTGGAAAATTTTCCCAACATTCTGTCCGAATTTGTATCTATGTGTTAGAGGCCGAATTGGCCTTAGCTCAAAGAATAAAAGTTGTAGGGAATGGCATTTTATAGGTACCTACAAAATTTCAGCTCAATCGGAGCAACGTAGGACATGAAAAGTCCAAAATACCCTTACTGTTCTAAGTATTTCCCAGCAGTCCGTTTCTTCAGTTAAGTCCAGTTTATCGCGTTTTTTGACCAGGATCCATTCTGATTTAGCTCTGGGCCAAAACATTAAAGTTGTATTGTTCTGAAGTAGCTTCAAAATGCCTCTAAGAACACCTGATTCGGACTTGTGTACACTGAGTTATGACCATTACAGTGTTCTGCGTTTAAACAGCCGACGAATTTGTTTCTGGTTTAGTAATTCGAGAATTTGACCAAGTTACATTAGAAACTGGACTAAGTGACCTTCATGAACATTGTAGCTCTGTATCTTAGCTTCGGAACGGCATAGGTTTCGCCTTAATCCGATAAGCGTAGCCTCGGATAAGTTATTTCCGCTTTTATACGTCAAATCTGTCTTTTGGCTACATGGAATTTCTGCATTTGCTATTGATGTGAATCTTATTATTATGATACTGTGAGCCTATGGAACGGCTCTTGACATAAATTGTTGATATGTATGATGTTGGGTTGTGTTTGAGAAAAATAATGAAGCCTAAATGGCTGGAAAATTAGGTAAACACAAAGGGCATGCTGCCCGAATTTTTACTCGAGGACTAGAAAACTATATTAGCGACTTGAGTGAAGATTAAGTGATTATCACTTGAACTAGCGAGTACCTTTGCTACTATGTGTCTTGAGTGTATATGTTAAGACTTGGCCGAACTTGTACCCTTGAGGAAAAGACTTAATGGCCAATGTAAACTTGAATTTCCTTGTACTTTCAACTCAAGTATTATTTCCAAGCATCTATGTTACAAAACCTTATGATTTGAAAAGCGAGCAAGTTTTCACGAGTGTCTTTCAAATGAATTTCAATTGATCGATTCTTAATGAACGGAACATTTAAGTTTCGAATTCTACTCGTGTTTCAAAGTTCTCAAACTGAAATTTTCTCGCAGATTTGGACTCCAAACCCGGAGTACCACCTCGACGCGAGAACTAGGAGCACCATTGTGGTGAGTGCTTCCAAATATTCGATTGTACTTGTTACGTGTGTCCCCTACTTGACTTGTATGAATACGTGAAAATGAATGATAGGGCAAGGGTGTACTTTACCGCACTTGCCTTAAAATAACTTGTTCTTGCTATTGGATATACTTGACTTGACTTGAATATACTTGACTTGCTTTACATGTACTTGAAATATATATTGCCTGGAATTCCAGAAACCCTGAGGCTAGTTAATCGAGTCGAGCCGGCAAGGGCCTGGTCGATTAGATAACGAACCCTGGGTCACTAGTTAAGTCGAGTGGAGTGTTATCTCCTCGGCGATCCGGTATACTCGAGTATTACCACCCGTGTTTCGTGTGGCGTGCGGGCCCGAAAAAAAAAGGGGGGTTGATTGGTGGACGGGGATTGGCGTGTAGTGAAGTTTTATTTTGGATTTGTTATTTTTTGAAAGTTGACGGAGTGTCGACTACTAATTGATCAAGCTGGAATGGAACCGAGACGTGAATACTGTATCCTTATATATGAATGCGAACATGATATTACTTGGCTAGTTGAAGTACTTTTCCCTTGATTTGACTTGTTTGCTCGCTATTTCACTATTACTATGTTATTCTTCGCTTTGTTGGCCAATTTTATATTTGGAACTTCACTGGGCTTCGGCTCACCCTATTAGTTTGTTTTCCTTACAGGGGTACGAGAGAAGCGTGAGAAGTGTAAAGGCTAGCGTAGTCTAGTTACTTTAGACTTTGTTTTGAATTTTGGTTTTGTACTCGCGCTATTCCTAGAATGGAACATTTTGGTACTTGGATTGTATACTTTTGAACTAGTTTAAGATATCGAGACTTTGTACCCTGAATTCGATCAATGTAAATTATAAGCTTGAATTGTGAATGTTATCTATGGTTCATGGTTGTGTGCACGTGATTCGAGTGAGTGAGTCCTGGCGAGAGCTGGGCAGGCGGTCCGCCGAACCCTCTGGTACGCCTTAGGGGGAGGTGGGGTCGTCACATCGCGAGCCGAGCTTAATATTCTGAGCTCGAGTTCGAGCTCGAGCTCGACTCGAGCTTGACTCGAGCCGCTCGCGAGCGGCTCGATTCGTTTGCAGCCCTACTTGGAATCAATAGACATCCACAAGAAAATGCAACAAATGGTCGTATGAATTCTTCCCCTGCATTCATGGCTACCAACTCATTCGGCAGCTCTTTCCATTTGTATGTCCTGTGACTTGGTCCGGTTCCCCCAACCTCACTTGTATCAGTGTCTTCAATTGGAACGGGACCTTCGTTTCGGATCCCCAGGATTAAACTAATGTCCTTTGATGTTAAAGGCAGCACACCATCTCCATGTACATTGAAAATGCTTAATATCGGATTAAAGTTATCGACTAGCCAGGTAGCTATGCCATTAGAAATCTAGTGACACTGTATGTCTAGCAGTCCTCCAAACCGTATGTCTCTAATCTGTTGCTTCGTTGTTTTATCGATTCATGAAACTAAGCTTGACATCTGCTTTGGCAAGCAACATATAATATACATTTGATTCTACACCATTTTTTAGATATATGCATTAGAAATAAATACAGTTTCATGAAGTGTTTGACGAATCATAACGTGTATTTACCTTAACCTGAACCCGTGCTTTTCGAACTATCGACTTTCCAAGATGTTCCATTTTTTTCTCGTACTCTTCTTTCTCTTTCAAATACTCCTCCTTTTGCTTCCTCACTTCTTCCTTACTCAACTTATTATGTGCTGCTCGGGCAATGTCATTGTACTACATTGAATAAACAAAGTCAAAAGACACGTTAAACTGAACCCAAAACAATTGCTCGTTTCACTATTTTTTCCTTAGCCTGCCCATCAGTTCAATGATTGCAGTGTTTATTTTGCTAGGCCAGCATACCGCTATCACCTTAACACCCTTCACCGAAACCATGCGTTGATACTCTTTCCTGTCCACGTTCAAAACTCCAAAGTTATTTGTGTTATTTAGTAGCATTATTTTTTCCTCAAATTCAATATTCTTATCTGAACTTCATCCATGGATTCAATGATGGGACTGGTTTTGTGACCTCGCTTGTTCCTGCTGTTTGCATTACTTCCTCTCCACCTAAACGATCGTTCCTTTTATTGGTTCTTTGCCTTCCCATCCGACCCCTGCATAATCAACATTGTAATGCATTATAATGATGACAAATCTAACCTGCCATAACCATACACAGAATGATATGTTCGTAGGAATGAATTGTGTAGAATATATTAATACATATTTCAAAGAATGTTTACCCATACCAAGTTGTACAATCCAATCGATTACATTGGATATTCTTAAATTCACACATGCATAATTATTCCGATATTAGGATTTAGCAGTGGATTAACTCAGCTCGAAATATTTGTGATCTACTTCTATCGTTGTCAGGACATACACTAGGGCCCTTAACACTGACTATATTTTCTTAAATCTATATGCAGTTACACTTCATAGGCTCGAGAGTTCGCTTCTTATGTCTAGTTGCCCTCGACTTATACCCGACTCATCAATTCTTATATCAAAATATATTTATGGCAATTAGTCCATAGAGGACTGGTGTAATTTTGAATTTTATTACTATACACTAAGTGAGAGATGCCCACTTCCGCTATTTTATGTGTGTCTTACACCAAGATCCTTGACACCTACTTCGTGTTCCTGGATCTGTACAAAATTGCACTCCATAGGCCTGAAAGCCTGTGTTTTATGCCCAGATGCCCTCTACTTACACCTAATTCATCTATCCTTACCGCTAAAATACATTTGCTTCAGTCAATTCATATAGAGGAGTTGTGTAGAGGTGAATGTTAATGAATGGTTCGAATTGCCACAGGTCATTGTAATAGTACCATTTCTTTAGATTGCTCAATCTCGTGCTGCACCCCACATACATGTATGATTATATATTTGTATATAGGCATAAATCTTAACTTGTTCCAGTACTGATTAATACATAAATAAGTAATATGATTTGTTAGTAGGAATGGAATATATAGAATATCCAATTAAAATATGCAACTCCATAATTCATTTGGGGATTTGGAGCTTGGAAGTCGAATTTTAATATCCATTTTTGAATAGTCTTACCAAAATTTTAAGATTGGATTGGCCACTTATCTGTTTTTTCCTAAGTATCAACAACCCAAGTACAACACCTCCCAAAGTAGCGGTATTTCAAATAGTGCTCACCTATATCGAATTGTACGATCCAGTCGCTTACACCAGATATCCTTAGATTCACACAAGGCACGTGCATATTTACTCTGATATCAGGATTCAGTTGTGGATCAACCCATAAAAAAGTTTATGATTTGCTTCTGTCTTCCGTGAGAGTTACACCATGGTCCTCAACACCAACTCTGTGTTCTCAAATCCGTACGCAGATAGGTTTCATAGGCCCGAGAGCCCACTCTTACCCCTAGTTGCCCTTGACTTACACCTAATTCTTCTACTCTTATGCCAAAATATATTTATGATAGTCACTCCATCCAGAAGAGTGGTGTAATTTAATTTTGTTCTTGTACACTAAGTGAGAAATGCCCACTTCCTCCCTTTTGTGTGTGTCTTATACTAAGGACACTAGGATTCTTGACACTTGTTTAGTGTTCCTGGATCCATACACAGTTGCACTCCATAGGCCCGAGAGCTTGCATTTTACATCCTGTTGCTCTCAACTTACAACCCGATTCACTTACCCTTACACCGAAATACATGTGCGGTAGTCAATCTATCAAGAGTGTGGCATAGAGAAGAACATCAATGAATGGTTGGAAATATCTCGATCGAGTGATCATAGTAGTATCATTTCACTAGTTTACTCAATCTTGTGTGCTACATATCATGCAAATGTATGATCACATGTTCATATATAGGGATAAACCTTTGCTTGTTCCAATACTAATTAATATGTACAATATTAAAATATGTTTTATCAAAATAAATGGGGCCTAGATACATTAAATAATATGTTTATTAAAATAAGTTTTATCAAAATACATATTTTAGTCATATACATATAATATGTTCACTACAATATGATCCACTAATTGGGGACTAGATCTATTTTAGTCATTTATTTAGTGTGATATGTAAGGTGTAGGATCTGTTCTTGAAATTAGGTTTGCCTTGGTGGGAAACTCACTATAGTTATAAAAGGTTAAGTTACTCTCATTGAGAATACACTATAAAAGGTTAGGCTGCTTTCATCGATAGTATTAGTGTTGTATTGCTAGGGTAGCTTGCTCCATTGATAGCTACTATGCCAAACTTGGAGCGAAAGAGGGAGAGGAGGCCACCTATGCCAGGCACGCAGACCATAATGTTAAATAGATCAAGATTCTCACACCTCTCAATCTATTTTAGAAGAATGGTATGCATTTATATTATAGTTTTATTCAAATATCTAATATAATTTTGGAAAATATATAAGTGGTATCAGAGTGACCAATATCAGATTTTGAATCATTAAAAGAAAAAGCTAGTAATTAGTAGTTTTGAAGTTTTTAAGAGAACTACAATCACTTTTGATTTTGCTTGCTTGGCTGTTCATAGCTTATTTGGTGTTTTATATTTCATGCCTTTTTTTTAACTAAAATTTTATTTTTATTGATTCCAAGGCAACGTGTGGCAGATACAATAGAAAATAAACTGACTGAGCCCTACCACCTAAAGAGGCACTAGCCTCAGGCCCAGGACTTCCCTAGCATCCATAGCTAGGCAGCCTCGAATTTCCCTTGGGAGCTAATGTACGTAATCAAAGACCATATTAGGACACCCTCGCAGAGCAGCTAACCTGTCGGCAACCAAATTTGCCTCGCGGAAGATGTGAAAAAATGAAACAGACACTTGATCCAGGAGACGACGGATTCGTCTTAGCAAATTACAATATGACCAACCCCCCAGAGCCGACGTTTTAACTAGTGACACAAGAACTGCAGAGTCCACCTGTGACGCCCCGAAAAAAAATGAGTTTGAGAACCCGGAAATTTTCTAATTTTCTAGGGTTTATTTTTTTAAACGCCCGCCTTTTCTACATTTTCTTGATTAGAAAAATTCCCTAGATAAAGTTATGAGCAAAGATAGTTTTAAAATGATTTTTCTAGTATCGGTTAGTTTTTGAGAAATTAAAAGCGTATTTTGGACGTGGGACTCGCAAGTGCGGTAAATGCATTATATTTTTGACAACTTGTTGGAATTTTGTATTAAGTGATATTATTTTACAATGTGTTAAGATATTTGTATTGGAGCGACAAAAAGATAAGATTAAAACCCTAAAGGACCATTTGTCACAAAACCATTGGACCTTGACTTTTGACCAAGACTTTTCTAACTTTACTAAAACCAATTTGGACCCAATTTCTCTCCATTTTAGCTTGTCTTGGACGAAATTTTGAGAGAAAAAGAGAGAGAAAATCCATCATCTTGCACTTCAATTTCTTGTCCAAATCTTGAGTTCCAACCGATTAAATTGCAAATCACTCCATAAAACTTGCTAGCTAAGGAAGATTGAAGCTCTTGGTGGAGTTGTTTTGGAAGAAAAATCCCTAAGTCATCACCTTTCTTGATATTTGAAGGTATCATGTCTAGCCATCCTTTCTTTGTTCTTGATTATGCTAAATTAGAGACTTGTGATGGCTAAAGAGATGGTTTGATGGATCATATTTTGAGTTGTGGTTGGATGGATGAACTTTTATTATTTTTGGGGATTTTTCTGTTTTAATATGAGTATGATTATGTGGTTATGTATGATGATTGGAAATGATGTTTAATGATTCTAGAAGGTGGAAAAAGTGGAAGATTGCAAGTAAATTCTGTTTTGGAAGAAATCTGGAAAATTAGGGTTCTTGGTTCTTCATTCTGTCCGAAATTTTAGGTCCTATATAGAGGCCGAATTGGCCTTTTCTTAAAACATGAAAGTTGTAGGGAATGAAATTTTAAAGGTGCCTACAAAATTTCAGGTCAATCGGAGTAGCGTAGAGTGAGAAAAGTCGAAATTACTATTACTGTTCTGGTTTACCCGAAATTGGGATTTGCGACTGTAATTGGTTGTTTTGGCTGGAATTGCTTCCGAATTGGTTGTTGAGGTCTTCTGATGAAATGTATCCCTATTTCTTAGCTTTTATCTGGTTTTGGAATTTCTGGATTTAGACTTGGGGAGCCTGAGTTATGATGTTTCCGCTGGAATGCGTTCTGTGAATCTGTTTTTGTGATTCTGGTATAGTTTCTTGCATTTTTGACCTGGTTACACTCGAAACTGGGTTGAGTGACCTTCTGTAATATTGTACCCCTATCTCTTATCTTCGAAACGGTGGGTCTTGCACCTTCATCCGACGATCGTAGTACCTTTGGTGCCATTACCGTAAAATGACGTCAAAACTGTTTTTCTGATTTTGAGCTAAACTTTCATTTCCGGACTTTTCCCTAGCTTGACTTGTACTAGTACTACTTGGAGCTTGCTGAATGGCTATTGGATGAACTTGTTGTTGTGTGTGTACCTTTGGGACTGGCTGAGGATATAATGAAGCCATGATGGCTGGAAAAGTAAGCAAATTCAGGGGAAGTGTTGTCCGAACTTTGAAAGGACTTGATTGCATTGAGTTTGTGATATAAGACTTGGATTTGCACAAGGCAATGTCATATGATGGATGATTTCTGAGCCATGGAGGTGAGTGACCTCAAACTATCTCTAAAGTTATTTATGAATCGTTTCCTGCATTATTTACTTTTGAATTGTTTCCAAAGTTACTTTCGAACCATTTTCTTACATTATTTACCTTTACACTGTTTCCAAAGTTACTTTTGAACTGTTTTCTTGCATATCATGCGTGCTTGCATATGAGTGTTCCTTGTTGGTTGTATTCCTTGATTTATTGGCTTGTTATTATTGATTGATAATGTGTTAAGTGCTTTCAATGATTGTTAAAACGAGTTTTCTAGGCGAGTGTGTATTTTATCGCACTCGACCTAAATAAATATGAAATTTTCAATGATTAATGATTAAATGCTAGTTGCGCATGAATGTAAGCCGTTTGGCTGAACTGGCCACTGCCCTTCGTTACCGATCGACTCGAGCCAGAAGCGGACTCGGTCGGGCGATATGGTGACCCTGGGTGAATTTGGTATACTCGAGTATTACCTTGTAGTCCGGCTACGTCCGGATGGGTGGAGTCCGGCTACGTCCGGATGGGTGGAGACCGGCCAACGTCCGGAAAAAAAAAAAGATGAACGAATAAAAAGATGAACGAGGGATTATTTATAAAAAATGAACGTATCCTTTTCATGAATGTTACTATCGCTTTCCATTGTGCATGTTTCTTGAATTATCAATACTCCATATTTAATGTTTTGTAAATGCTGTAATCATTTCTGGACTTATCATGTGATTTATGACATCACTGAAAAGAAATATTATTAAACCGATTTGATTACTGATTTTCTGGTTACTCGCTGAGCTTCTAGCTCACCCCAAAAATATTTTATTCCCCTCCACAGGGCTCAAGGCGAAGGCAGGACTTGTTGTGCTTTTTCACGTGAATGGATGGCCTTTATGTTGTACAATTTGGATTTGGAATCATTTTATGTATAGTTGGGAATTGTTTCCGCTGCAATTGTGACATGTAATTATTGGAGACTTGGATGTATATTTGTGGACCATGTGATGTATATTTGAGATTTATATTGCAATTCATTTGAGAACCGTAGTGAACGACTGAGTCCCGGCGAGAGCCGGGCAGGCGGCCCGCCACACCCTCTGGTTCGCCTTAGGGGGAGGTGGGGCCGTCACAGTTTGTATCAGAGCTTAGGCTTCAGATTTCTGTAGTGTATCCTAGGCTTGAAGTTTAGGATGCCGGACTGTGGGTTTGATTTGACTCTTAGTGTTTACTTGGAATGCTTGAGTGATTTTTGCGGGATGTCTTGACTTGATTGGTGCAAGAGGGAATGTCGAGGACGACATTCTTTTAAGGAGGGGAGTTTGTGACGCCCTGAAAAGTACGAGTGTGAGAACCCGAAAAAATTTCTAATTTTCTAGGGTTATTTTATTTAATCGCCCGCCTTTTCTACATTTTCTTGATTAGAAAATTTCCCCAGATAAAGTTTATGAGCAAAGATAGTTTTAAAATGATTTTTCTAGTATCGGTTAGTTTTTGAGAAATTAAGAGCGTATTTTGAACGTGGGACCCGCAAGTGCGGTAAACGCAATATATTTTTGACAACTTGTTGGATTTTTGTATTAAGTGATATTATTTTACAAGGTGTAAAGATATTTGTATTGGAGAGACAAAAAGATAAGTTTTGAACCAAAAGGTGACAAGTGTCACCTTGTGATTTAATCTTGGACTTTGACCATTTGACTTTACCTTTACCTTTACCAAATAAATACAAAAAAATTGATCAAAATAAGCTTCATTTTGCAAGCTTCTTGGCCGAATGTTCTTGCTCAAGAAAGAAAGAAAAGCTCTCAATTTCTTCCTTCTATTTCTTGCTCAATCTTCAAATCCAACCAATAAAACTCCAAATCATTCCATAAAATCTCTTTGCTAAGTGGTCTTGAGGTGTTTTGTGGAGTTGTTTGGAAAGCTAAGGTGATTTGTTGCTCTATCTCTTGTATGGCTAAGGTGAGTTGTGAAGAACCACTCTCCTCCCTTAATTGATGTTCAATTCATGATTGGTGGTGGTATAAGATGCACTTTTATGAATTATATATTGATTTTGGTTGAATTGGTGAAGTTTTATAATTATTGGGGATTTTTCTGTTTTCATATGAACATGATTATGTGGTCATGTATGATGATTGGAAATGATGTTTAAGGACTCTATGAGGTGGAAAAAGTGGACAATTGCAATCAATTTCTGTTTTGGAAGGAAAAGTGGAAAACTAGGTTTCAATGTTCTTCATTATGTCCGAATTTATAGATCATAGATAGAGGCCGAATTGGCCTTGGATTAAAACATGAAAGTTGTAGGGAATGATGTTTTAAAGGTGCCGACAAAATTTCAGGTCAATCGGAGTAGTGTAGAATGAGAAAAGTCGAAATTACTATTGCTGTTCTGGTTTTACCCGAATGTAAGAATTGCGCCTGTAATTGGTTGTTTTGGCTGGAATTGCTTCTGAATTGGTTGTTGAGGTCTTCTGATGAAATGTATCCCTGTTTCTTAGCTTTCATCTGGTTTTGGAATTTCTGGATTTGGACTTGGATAGCCTGCTTTATGATGTTTCCGCTAGAATGCGTTCTGTGAATCTATTTTTCCGGTTCTGGTGTAGTTTCTTGCATTTTTGACCTGGTTACACTCGAAACTGGGTTGAGTGACCTTCTTCAATATTGTAGCCCTATCTCTTAGCTTCGAAACTGTGTATCTTGCACCTTCATCCGACAATCGTACCGCCTTTGGTACCATTACCGCAAAATGATGTCAAAACCTGTTTTTCTGGTTTTGAGCTTAACTTTCATTTCCGGACTTTTCCCTAGCTTGACTTGTACTTGTACTACTTGGAGCTTGCTGAATGGCTATTGAATGAACTTGTTGTTGTGTGTGTACCTTTGGGTTGGAATGAGGAAATAATGAAGCCATGATGGCTGGAAAAGTTAACAAATTCAGGGGAAGTGCTGTCCGAACTTTGAAGGGATTTGTTTGCATTGAGTTTGTGATCTAAGACTTGGATTTGTGCAAGGCAATGTTATATGCTGGATGATTTCTGAGCCGTGGAGGTGAGTGACCCTAAACTATTTCCAAAGTACTTGTGAAATGTTTCTTGCATTATGTACTCGATTGCATATCATGCGTGCTTGCATATGAGTTCATGACATGATTTGGCTTCAATGAGTTCTGGGAAAGTCTTGTGCTGGACACCAACGTCTCCACTCTGTTTATGGTTCATGTTCATGTTTATCTGGAGCTCAAGAAGGGGCTCCCTCTTAATGTTAATGTTAATGTTAAATGATCTATTTGAGTGTTGGGTGTTCAAGTGCTATGATTTCCCTAGCTCACGAGAGCACTAAACGAACATTTGATCTCTGAATCATGACATCATCGAAATGATCGAAATGCAACATTGTGAAATATATTTGTTTAAGGATTTTACTGGTTACTCGCTGAGCTTCTAGCTCACCCCAAAAATGTTTTATTCCCCTCCACAGGGCTCGAGGCGAAGGAAACGTTTGTATTAAAGTTCTCCGTGTGAATGGTTGGTATCAAAGATCAGAGTGGCGCAGCGGAAGCGTGGACGCTTCGCTTTTGATATGTAATTATTGGAGACTTGGATGTATATTTGAGATTTATCTTGTAATTTATTTGAGGACTTTAGTGAACGACTGAGTCCCTGCAAGAGCTGGGCAGGCGGCCCGCCGAACCCTCTGGTTCGCCTTAGGGGGAGGTGGGGCCGTCACAGTTGGTATCAGAGCTTAGGCTTCAGATCTCTGTAGTGTATCCTAGGCTTGAAGTTTAGGATGCCGGACTGTGGGTTTGATTTGACTCTTGAGAGATTTTTGCGGGATGTCTTGACTTGATTGGTACAAGAGGGAATGTCGAGGACGACATTCTTTTAAGGAGGGGAGTTTGTGACGCCCCGAAAAAAAATGAGTTTGAGAACCCGGAAATTTTCTAATTTTCTAGGGTTTATTTTTTTAAACGCCTGCCTTTTCTACATTTTCTTGATTAGAAAAATTCCCCAGATAAAGTTATGAGTAAAGATAGTTTTAAAATGATTTTTCTAGTATCGGTTAGTTTTGGAGAAATTAAAAGCGTATTTTGGACGTGGGACCCGCAAGTGCGGTAAATGCATTATATTTTTGACAACTTGTTGGAATTTTGTATTAAGTGATATTATTTTACAATGTGTTAAGATATTTGTATTGGAGAGACAAAAAGATAAGATTAAAACCCTAAAGGACCATTTGTCACAAAACCATTGGACCTTGACTTTTGACCAAGACTTTTCTAACTTTACTAAAACCAATTTGGACCCAATTTCTCTCCATTTTAGCTTGTCTTGGACGAAATTTTGAGAGAAAAAGAGAGAGAAAATCCATCATCTTGCACTTCAATTTCTTGTCCAAATCTTGAGTTCCAACCGATTAAATTGCAAATCACTCCATAAAACTTGCTAGCTAAGGAAGATTGAAGCTCTTGGTGGAGTTGTTTTGGAAGAAAAATCCCTAAGTCATCACCTTTCTTGATATTTGAAGGTATCATGTCTAGCCATCCTTTCTTTGTTCTTGATTATGCTAAATTAGAGACTTGTGATGGCTAAAGAGATGGTTTGATGGATCATATTTTGAGTTGTGGTTGGATGGATGAACTTTTATTATTTTTGGGGATTTTTCTGTTTTAATATGAGTATGATTATGTGGTTATGTATGATGATTGGAAATGATGTTTAATGATTCTAGAAGGTGGAAAAAGTGGAAGATTGCAAGTAAATTCTGTTTTGGAAGAAATCTGGAAAATTAGGGTTCTTGGTTCTTCATTCTGTCCGAAATTTTAGGTCCTATATAGAGGCCGAATTGGCCTTTTCTTAAAACATGAAAGTTGTAGGGAATGAAATTTTAAAGGTGCCTACAAAATTTCAGGTCAATCGGAGTAGCGTAGAGTGAGAAAAGTCGAAATTACTATTGCTGTTCTGGTTTACCCGAAATTGGGATTTGCGACTGTAATTGGTTGTTTTGGCTGGAATTTCTTCCGAATTGGTTGTTGAGGTCTTCTGATGAAATGTAGCCCTGTTTCTTAGCTTTTATCTGGTTTTGGAATTTCTGGATTTGGACTTGGAGAGCCTGATTTATGATGTTTCCGCTGGAATGCGTTCTGTGAATCTGTTTTTGTGATTCTGGTATAGTTTCTTGCATTTTTGACCTGGTTACACTCGAAACTGGGTTGAGTGACCTTCTGTAATATTGTACCCCTATCTCTTATCTTCGAAACGGTGGGACTTTCATCTTCATCCAACGATCGTAGTACCTTTGGTGCCATTACCGCAAAATGACGTCAAAACTGTTTTTCTGATTTTGAGCTAAACTTTCATTTCCGGACTTTTCCCTAGCTTGACTTGTACTAGTACTACTTGGAGCTTGCTGAATGGCTATTGGATGAACTTGTTGTTGTGTGTGTACCTTTGGGACTGGCTGAGGATATAATGAAGCCATGATGGCTGGAAAAGTAAGCAAATTCAGGGGAAGTGCTGTCCGAACTTTGAAAGGACTTGATTGCATTGAGTTTGTGATCTAAGACTTGGATTTGCACAAGGCAATGTTATATGATGGATGATTTCTGAGCCATGGAGGTGAGTGACCTCAAACTATTTCTAAAGTTATTTATGAATCGTTTCCTGCATTATTTACTTTTGAATTGTTTCCAAAGTTACTTTCGAACCGTTTTCTTACATTATTTACCTTTAAACTGTTTCCAAAGTTACTTTTGAACTGTTTTCTTGCATATCATGCGTGCTTGCATATGAGTGTTCCTTGTTGGTTGTATTCCTTGATTTATTGGCTTGTTATTATTGATTGATAATGTGTTAAGTGCTTTCAATGATTGTTAAAACGAGTTTTCTAGGCGAGTGTGTATTTTATCGCACTCAACCTAAATAAATATGAAATTTTCAATGATTAATGATTAAATGCTAGTTGCGCATGAATGTAAGCCGTTAGGCTGAACTGGCCACTGCCCTTCGTTACCGATCGACTCGAGCCAGAAGCGGACTCGGTCGGGCGATATGGTGACCCTGGGTGAATTTGGTATACTCGAGTATTACCTTGTAGTCCGGCTACGTCCGGATGGGTGGAGTCCGACTACGTCCGGATGGGTGGAGACCGGCCAACGTCCGGAAAAAAAAAAGATGAACGAATAAAAAGATGAACGAGGGATTATTTATAAAAAATGAACGTATCCTTTTCATGAATGTTACTATCGCTTTCCATTGTACATGTTTCTTGAATTATTGATACTCCATATTTAATGTTTTGTAAATGCTGTAATCATTTCTGGACTTATCATGTGATTTATGACATCACTGAAAAGAAATATTGTTAAACCGATTTGATTACTGATTTTCTGGTTACTCGCTGAGCTTCTAGCTCACCCCAAAAATATTTTATTCCGCTCCACAGGGCTCAAGGCGAAGGCAGGACTTGTTGTGCTTGTTCACGTGAATGGATGGCCTTTATGTTGTACAATTTGGATTTGGAATCATTTTATGTATAGTTGGGAATTGTTTCCGCTGCAATTGTGACATGTAATTATTGGAGACTTGGATGTATATTTGTGGACCATGTGATGTATATTTGAGATTTATATTGCAATTCATTTGAGGACCATAGTGAACGACTGAGTCCCGGCGAGAGCCGGGCAGGCGGCCCGCCGAACCCTCTGGTTCGCCTTAGGTGGAGGTGGGGCCGTCACACCACCTCCACTAAAACCTCCCGAAACCCCGTTCTGTGCACACTCGTAACCCTTGCAAAACTGCTAGTGCCTCGGCTTGCAAGACCCCCCTCTCCCCAAATTCCTTATATAAAGCAAACACAAGTCTGCCATTAGAATCTCGAAGCACCCCTCCTCCACTGGCCCTTCCATTAACCATGCTAGCATCTGTGTTTAATTTGTATCGCTGGGCCAGATGTTTAGTCCATGTAACAGCCACCGCCTGCCGTTTACGGGTCCCCGTCCAAGCCAAGCTTGCCCACTCACAATCTAAATCGCCATAGAACTGTGCCTTCTCCAATTTCTTTGCCCTTCCTATGTCCTGTATGAAGTTCACCACCTCTCGTATAACCCTCTGGGCTGAGAAGGCTTGTTCTTCGAACCTGGCCTTATTTCGTCCCTGCCAGATGAACCAAGATATCAAGATTGGAAGGAGACACCTGATATGGTGTGCGGGGAGGCGCGGTAGCGACGTGGCCCATTTCATCCATAGTTGCTGGAGATCCTCAAGTGGCAAGCGACGGATGCCAAACCTATTACCAAAATGTCTATGACTGCACAGGCCAATCTCCCAATAAGCTATTAGGGAGATGCACTTTTCATTGCTGCTTATGTGCTCAATAGAGTACTGCAAGTTTATTCCTTCTATCCTTCTATGCCCTGTGAACGTCGGAATGGTAGGAAACCTCATTTGATGGATTTATGATCATGGGATTATACAGGGTACGTTCACAACTTTTCCCATAAGCATGAGAAATTGGGTCCGAAGGCTACTAAGACTATTTTTATAAGATATTTTGAATAGTCAAATGGCCATATAATGTATGGTAAACACGCTGATGGACGAAAGAAGGAAATAAAGTCTCGTGATGTAAATTTTCTAAAGGATGATTATTCAAGTATTGTTGAATTGAAAAGGAATCTAGAATAGTATGAATCATAGGAATCCTACCAAGATATATCAACATTAACTGAGCATGATAAAGTACCAATAGATGTTAAGAATAGTGGAAGTGAATCTTTGACTAGCGGGAGTGCACCACTAAAAGATCATCAGGATTCTCAATTATGGAAAAGTAACAATGAAATTATTCCTTATCGTCGATTTGAGATTGAAAGAGAATCCGTCATCTGTTCTTCTATTGAAGCCGTAGACACCAAATTTTTTTTTTAAATTTCAAGTGTGCTATTTTTCACTTAAATTGTTTGAATGATTATTTTAACTTTTATTTTGTAGGTTTGTGAAAAAAAAAATTTGGTTTCACTGCACACGCGCAATTTCTTCTTCTTCATGCAACGAACCAGCAATAACACAGAATAGTTGGAAATTCAGGATCTCAATTATGGAAAAGTAACAATGAAATTATTCCTTATCGTCGATTTGAGATTGAAAGAGAATCCGTCATCTGTTCTTCTATTGAAGCCGTAGACACCAAATTTTTTTTTTTTAATTTCAAGTGTGCTATTTTTCACTTAAATTGTTTGAATGATTATTTTAACTTTTATTTTGTAGGTTTGTGAAAAAAAAAATTTTGGTTTCACTGCACACGCGCAATTTCTTCTTCTTCATGCAACGAACCAGTAATAATACAGAATAGTTGGAAATTTTGGGTTGATTTTTTGTATGGATTTTTTCTTCTTTTTTTTCTCTCCAAGTTTTGGATAGTACGAGGACAACTCATCATCCAAATTCTATTCTTTAACACCTATCAAAAATGGATCAAAGGGAGGGAAATGAGACACATAATCCTACTTTATCCTAACCATTATACTTTATTTTGAAGGTCTTGAGATGCTACTTGACTAGACAAATGCACCAATGCAAACTTATTCCGCACCTCTTCTGGGATCCCTTTGTATTTCTTTTCCAGTTCCACGTTCTTGTGTAGCAGCTCAATTTTCTCCGCATATTCTTGTTTCCATCCTCCTTTCCAGAAGTCAGCAATTTCTTTTGAAATTCTACTTCCATTCAAAAGATATCTATTTCCTTATGCATATCTCCCATATTTGTCATCTCACCGATTTACTTAAATTAAATGATGGCCTGCCAGGCAAATCAAAGGATCAGAATGAATAACTAATCACAATTGGAAACTTTAGCCATATTACTCTTCCGTTCTTTTTCTTACAGGTTACCCAAGAAACATGAATCTTAACTATTCTCTACCTGAGATAGATGAGTTCTTGTGCCTTCCCAGAAAGATCACTATCATCGCTTATACACATAATAGAATACAGAATCATATTCCTTAAAACAAAAGCTCCACACCCTAACTCACTCTCCATTATTCACTTACAAAGTTGTTCAACAAGAAACCACAACCTCTTACTCTCACTAGTGCCCTGTACCATCATTCATCAAGACGTTCATCCTAATTCTGGCAAAATTTGCATACAAGTATAGAACTCACGCTTTTGTCCCCAAAATCCCATATATAATCCAAAACTTGGAGAAAAAAATAGGAATCAAAGCCAAGTTCGTATGGGGTATCATAGAAGGGTAGGAAATAGAAAATGGTAGTCAAGTAAGAATTAAAAGAAATAGATATGTAACTGTGATCAAATCGCAACAAAATCAAGGAAACACGAAACAAAGATACACAGGTACTGGAGAAATGATACAAGCTGCAATACAAGCACCTTAAACATTCATGACGACCGCAAAACTAGCCATCATGTATAGAAACCCTAGCTCGACATGCACAAGACTAGTCCAAGACGACACTCATTGATCCACTCTGCTTAATCAGTTCAATCTCAAGTTCAATACTAGAATCTTTCATGCCTTGACATTTGCCATCCAAATTTATCTCAAGTGCAGTCAAGATATCGACTATTATTCTAGTGCTCTCCACTTTTGGTACTCAGATACAAGAATCTGAAACTAGGAGAATTCACGTCTTAGGCCGTACGCTCCCAAGGGAAAATCAACCAAGTTTAAGATTCCTATCTAACGTACATATCTATCTTCCTCAAGTATCAAGATAAAGGTTTTATACCTACAACTTTCATGATTCACAACTTACGCTCAACAAGAGCACTTAGTCCTTTATTCTTATTCACATAATTGGGACCATAACACCACTTGGCCCAAGCTCACCCTGTGCAGAGATCACGCGAAACATGTGAGAACCCGTAATTTTCTCATTTTCTAGGGTTTTTCTCGTTAATGGCATGTTTTCTGCATTTTCTTTATTAGGAAACTTTTCCCGATAATTTTTATGAGTAAATATAGTTTTTAGATGATTTTTCTAGTATCGGTTAGGTTTTGAGAAATTAAGAGCGTATACCGGACGTGGGACCCGCTAGTGCGGAAAGTTCGGAAAAATTCGGCCAACTAGGTTAAGTTTTGGACACTGGGTTTAAATTATCGGGTGCTAAGAGATAATTAGAGGTTGCTATTTGGATTGGTGTGAGAGGAAACAAAGTGATAGCTATGCATTTAATGAAGTGACAAGTGTCACTTAGAGATTGGTTGTACTTGATGACCACTATTCACCTTTTACCATTTGACCAAATAAATCAAAAAATTACCAAAAATTCACCATTTTTCTTCCTCTTCTTGGCCGGACACTTCAAGGAAAAAGAAAGCGAAAAGCTCTTCAAATACTTGCTTCCATCTTGCTCAAATTCAACCAATCAACCATTTGATCTTGCATTTGTTCCATAAAACCCCTTCACTTAGTGATTGTGAGGTGTTTAGTAGAGTTGTTTGGAAGGCTAAGGTGATTAGTTGCTCTCTCTCTTGTATTACTAAGGTGAGTAGTGAAGGACCCCTCTCCTCCATCTAATGATGTTTAATTCATGATTTGTGGTAGTTTAAGATGTAATTTTATGGATTATATCTTGATTTTGGTTGAATTGGTGAAGTTTTATAATTATTGGTGATTTTCTGTTTTCATATGATTATTATTATGGGGTCATGTATGATGATTGGAAATGATATTTAAGGAAGCTAGAAGGTGGGAAAAGTGGTTAATTGCAGGAAATTTCTGTTTTGGAAGAAATTTGGAAAGTTAGGGTTTCATGTTCTTACATTCTGCCCGGCACTGTAGCTCATAGTTAGAGGCTGAATTGGCCTTGGGTTAAAACATGAAAGTTATAGGGAATGATATTTTAGAGATGCCTGAAAAATTTCAGGTCAATTGGAGCAACGTAGCTTGTGAAAAGACTGAAATACCCCTGCTGCCCTGGTTCTACCCGAATTTGATAATTGCATCTGTAATTGGGTAATTTGGTTGGGAATGCTTCTGATTTGGTTGTTGGTGACTTCTGATGAATTGTAGCCTTGTATCTTAGCTTTCGGATGGCTTTGGAATCACTTGATTTGGACTTAGGTAGCCTGACTTATGATGTTTGAACCAGAATGTGGTTTGTGAATCTGTTTTTGCGGTTCTGGTTTAGTATCTTGCATTTTTGACCTAGTTACACTCGAAACTGGGTAGAGTAGCCTTCTTCAACATTGTAGCCCTATTCTTAGCTTCGAAACAGTGTATCTTGTACCTCCATCCGATAATCGTAGTGCCAATGGTGCCAAAACCGCAAAATGATGTCAAAAACTATTTTTTTGGGGTAGAGCTTAATTCCATTTCCGGATTTTCCTGGTTTACTCTAGTGCTTATGTATTCTTATGGAGCCCTATTTTGGTCGTATTTGGACTTGATTTATGACCGGTAATCGAGTCTTATTGTGCTTATTTGAATGTTTTAGGACGTGACGGTGGTCCAAGACGCTCTTAGGCGGAAGTGCATGAAATATCATTTGCTTGATTGGTGAGTGTATTACTCACTTGTTGTTTATAATGTGGCTTTGGTATGTGTGAAATTGATGCCTTGAAGGTTTATTTGCTCCGTTGAACTTAATTGAGTGAGGGTGTACTTGATCGCCCTCACCCATTTTGTGACGCTCCAAAAGAATGAGTGCGAGAACCCGAAAATTTTCTAAGTTTCTAGGGTTTATTGTATTGTTCGCCCGCCTTTTCGACATTTTCTTTATTAGAAAATTCCCCAGATAATTTTATTGAGTAAATATAGTTTTTAGATGATTTTTCTAGTATCAGTTAGTTTTTGAGAAATTAAGAACATATATCGGACGTGGGACCCACTAGTGCGGAAAGTTCGGTAAAATTCGGCCAGTTAGGTTAAGTTTTGGATACCGAATTTATTTTACCAGGTGCTAAGAGATAATTAGAGGTTGTTATATGGATGAGAGTGGAGAGACAAAAAGATAAGTTTTAAACCTAAAGGTGACAAGTGTCACCATCCAATTCACTCTTGACTTTGACCATTTAACTTTACCTTTACCTTTACCAAATAAATACCACAAATTGGCCAAAACATCCTCTTATTTTCTCCACTCTTGGCCGAATTTCTTGGAGAGCAAAAGAAAGAAAAGCTTCCAATTTTTGCCTTCATTTCTTGCTCAATCTTGGGATTCAACCGTTAAAATTCCAAATTCCTCCATAAAAGTCACTTGCTTAGGAAGATTGAAGGTAGTGGTGGAGTGATTAGAGAAGGCAAAGGACTAAACCATCACCTTTCTTGATATTTCAAGGTATCATGTCTAGCAATCCTTTCTTTGTTCTTGATGATGTTAAATTAGTGACTTGTGGTGGCTAAAGAGATGTTTTAGTGGAAGATTTCATGATTTTGGTTGAGATTGATGACTTTTTTCTATTTACTCATGATTTTTCTGTTTTAATATGATTCATATGGTGTGGCTATGTATGATGATTGCAAATGATATAGAATGAAGCTAGAAGGTGTATTTGGTGGTTAATTGCAAGAAATTTCTGTTTTGGAAGGAAAATTGGAAAACTAGGGTTTATGTTCCTACATTCTGCCCGGTTTTGTAGCTCATAGTTAGAGGCCAAATTGGCCTTGGGTTAAAACATGAAAGTTGTAGGGAATGATATTTTAGAGGTTTCTACAAAATTTAAGGTCAATCGGAGCAGCTTACCTTGAGAAAAGACGGAATTACCCTTGCTGCCCTGGTTCTACCCGAATTTGAGAATTGCGTCTGTAATGGGTTATTTTGGTTGGGAATTATTCGGAATTGGTTGTTGAGATCTTCTGATGAATTGTAGCCCTATTTCTTAGCTTTCGGATGGCTTTGGAATTACTGGATTTGGACTTACGTAGCCTGATTTATGATGTTTGCACCAGAATGCAATTTGTGAACCTATTTTTGCGGTTCTGGTGTAGTATATTGAATTTTTGACCTGGTTACACTCGAAACTGGGCTGAGTGATCTTCTTCAATATTGTAGCCTTATCTCTTAGCTTCGAAACGGTGTATCTTGCACCTCCATCCGATAAACGGTGTATCTGGGGATTTTTCTGTTTTCATATGAACATGATTATGTGGTCATGTATGATGATTGGAAATGATGTTTAAGGACTCTATGAGGTGGAAAAAGTGGACAATTGCAATCAATTTCTGTTTTGGAAGGAAAAGTGGAAAACTAGGTTTCAATGTTCTTCATTATGTCCGAATTTATAGATCATAGATAGAGGCCGAATTGGCCTTGGCTTAAAACATGAAAGTTGTAGGGAATGATGTTTTAAAGGTGCTGACAAAATTTCAGGTCAATCGGAGTAGTGTAGAATGAGAAAAGTCGAAATTACTATTGCTGTTCTGGTTTTACCCGAATGTAAGAATTGCGCCTGTAATTGGTTGTTTTGGCTGGAATTGCTTCTGAATTGGTTGTTGAGGTCTTCTGATGAAATGTATCCCTGTTTCTTAGCTTTCATCTGGTTTTGGAATTTCTGGATTTGGACTTGGATAGCCTGCTTTATGATGTTTCCGCTAGAATGCGTTCTGTGAATCTATTTTTCCGGTTCTGGTGTAGTTTCTTGCATTTTTTACCTGGTTACACTCGAAACTGGGTTGAGTGACCTTCTTCAATATTGTAGCCCTATCTCTTAGCTTCGAAACTGTGTATCTTGCACCTTCATCCGACAATCGTACCGCCTTTGGTACCATTACCGCAAAATGATGTCAAAAACTATTTTTCTGGTTTTGAGCTTAACTTTCATTTCCGGACTTTTCCCTAGTTTGAATTGTACTTGTACTACTTGGAGCTTACTGAACGGCTATTGAATGAACTTATTTGTGTGACTTTGGGACTGGCCGAGGAAATAATGAAGCCATGATGGCTGGAAAAGTTAGCAAATTTAGTGGAAGTGCTGTCCGAGCTTTGAAAGGACTTGATTGCATTGAGTTTGTGATCTAAGACTTGGATTTGAGCAAGGCAATGATATATGATGGATGGTTTCTGAGCCATGGAGGTGAGTGACCCTAAATTGTTTCCAAAGTTACTTTTGAACTGTTTTCTTGCATTATTTACTCGATTGCATATCATGCGTGCTTGTATGTGAGTGTTCCTTGTTTGTTGTATTTTCTTGACTTCATGACTTGTATTATTGTTTGATAACGTGTTAAGTGCTTTCAATGATTTCCAAAACGAGTTTTCTAGGCGAGTGTGTACTTTATCGCACTCGACCTCGATACATGTGAAATTTTCAAAGATGGAACGATTGAAATGTTACTTGTGCATGAATGTAAGCCTTTTGGCTGAACTGGCCACTGCCCCTTGTTACCGATCGACTCGAGCCAGAAGCGGACTCGGTCGGACGATATGGTGACCTGGGTGAACGTTTGGTATACTCGAGTATTACCTTGTAGGTTGGTGGAGGTTGGTGGAGCCTGGCCGATGTCCAGGAAAGGTTGAATGAACGAACGAACGAACGAACGAGGGTTTTATTGATAAATGAAAAATGCATTTTCAAATGAATGAAGGAAAGGGGAATGACAGGTGGACGAACGAATGAACGAATGAACGAACGAACGTATCCTTTTCATGTATGGTTTCTTGTAAATGTTGTAATTGTTTCTTGACTTATCGTTTGATATATGACATCTTTGAAATGAACTATTGTGAAACCGATTTGATTATTGATTTTACTGGTTACTCGCTGAGCTTCTAGCTCGCCCCAAAACGATTTTATTCCCCTCCACAGGGCTCAAGGCGAAGGAAGGACTTGTAGTACTTATTCACGTGACTGGATGGCTTATTTGGAATTGTTTCCGCTTCGCTTATGACATGTAATTATTGGAGAATTTGATGTAATATTTGAGATGTACATTGTATTTGTTTGAGGACTGTAGTGAACGATTGAGTCCCGGCGAGAGCTGGGCAGGCGACCCGCTGAACCTTGGGGTACGCCCTAGGGGGAGGTGGGGCCGTCACAGTTGGTATCAGAGCTTAGGCTTCAGATCTCTGTAGTGTATCCTAGAACATCTAGTGGTATATCTTCAAAAAATTTACCTGATCTACCATGGATCTTACTTAAATCAAGTGAATCTAACATTTTCATGGCTAGAAATTAAAGATTAAGGGTGATTTTCGGTTCTTACCTCAAGATCTAACTAGATCTTGTGATGACCCCACCACCTCCTAGGGCGTACCCCAGGGTTTAGCAGACCGCCTGCCCAGCTATCGCTAGGACTTGCTCACTCACTTCAAGAAAATAATTTACAGCTTCAAAAGTAAATGAAACAACAATTCCCAAGCTTAGCATGTACATTTACATTCATTTCCATCTCAAACATTCATACAACACCAAATACAACAAAGATTCAAGTTCCAACTAATTTCCAACCCTAATCAAGCACTAGCGCAAGTACAATCGCAAAAATTCAAAAACTAGATTACGCTAGCTTGTACTAGCCTCATGCCCGTGCTCGTGTTCCTCTGTAAGGAAAATAAAACTCATAGGGTGAGCCAAAACTTAATGAGGTTCCAAAACATCATGCAAACCCAAGTAGCTAGTTGACCACTAGGTAAAAATGAAAATAACAAGGGAGCGAGCATAAGAGTTCATAACATGAGTAATAACACTTCACATAGCAGTCATTAAGTAATCAACATTTCCAGGTAAAAGAATACAGTCGCTTTTGTGAGTTAACTCCGCCATAGCTTTACCAAGTAGTAGTTGACACTCTGTCAACTTTCAAGTAGAGTAACCAGTCCAGTAATGCCTCACTTAACTCCAATCTCCGTCCACCATTCAAACCCCCTTCCGGGCCCGAACTCCAAGATAAACAGTGGTGGTAATACTCGAGCATACCAATTAGTCGAGGAGATAACACTCCACTCGACAAAACTAGAGACCCAAGGTTCGTTATCTAATCAACCAGACCCTTCCCGGCTCGACTCGATCAACTAGCCACAGGGTTTCTGGAATTCCAGACAGTACTCAAGTCATATACATGTATATCAAGTCAATTGTAACCAATGCACAGTAATAAGTCACATTAGGGCAAATGCGATAAAGTACACCCATGCTCGACCAAACAAATCAAATATTATCCGATCATATTGGTAAAGCATTTCAATCAAGTATCAAGTTCAATCATGCACTTGGAAGCACTCTCCAATGACTTATTGTTTTGAAAAACCACGCTCAAGTTCAACTCCCTGGCTGGAGTCCAAATCTGCAATAAAATACTATTTAACGGTTTAAAATCAATTAGGGTTCAAAATATAGGAGTTTCGCTTAAAGAAAATCAAGTAAATGAAACTTGTTTAAGTAGTATTCATTTTGCTTATCAAACCCTAGAAAATCCATGCTCACTCTTTTGGTTTTGAAAGAAGCGATTAATACTTTTAAATTCGCAACTTGGTGTTAAAAAAACTAGGAAATCGTATTGAAAATGGTCGCTACTTTTGCCTCAAAAAGTATGAGTTTTTGGCAAAATTCAGCTTATATACTCCTACTAAGAGAAACTTGAATACCCTAAACAACCTTAGTTCAATTCAACCAAGAATCACCGCTCAAGTTCCGATTTCACTTGCTTAACTCACGAAAGAAAAATTGGGCAGCATTACCTTTGTGTTTACCCATTTTTCCAGCCATTTAAGGCTACATTTTTTTTTCCTCAAATCAGCCCAACTCAATCACCACAAGCAAACATATAAAGATGGTTCTTAATCTAGGCCAAAAACCATCCAATTGCAACTCATTGCTAGCAAATAATCATCCAATACCAAAGCTGGAAATTTCTCAACAAAGCTGGAATTTCCTCTTTTAAAGCTAAAAAGTCACAATCATGCTACTAACCGCTTCACAAATTCCATATCCAAGCTCAATACCAACATAATATAGTTGAACAACATAAATCAAGGCTAAAAATGGCAAAACGCTAGCTGAAATTCCACTACTTTACACCAAAACTAGAATATCATCCATAATATTCCAAGATTCAAGGCATCTAAAACCCTATTTGGCAAGAATAAGGAAGAGAAAGGAAGTTAAGGAACTTATACCTTCCAAACTTCTTGAGAAGTGAAGAACCAAACTATTTCTTCCAAGAAACTCTCCACTCCAAGGTTCCTAACTCCCTTGGTACTAGTTTAATCGGTTTAGTTTTTATGATCCCAACTCAAACAAGGCAAAATCAAGATTGGAAGGAAAGTTTTCTTCTCTCTTTTTTCTCTCCTTGCTCTCGGCCAACATGAAGAAATAATGGGAGAAATTTAGCCAAAATGAAAGATAAGAAGGAAAGAATTGTCTTGGTCAAACACCTCTTTGGTTGCCAACACTTGGCAATCAAGATTCTTTATTTCTTTTTTCTTTTCTCACCTTTTCTTTGGTCAAAGATTTCAGCTGGATTAGGGGTTAATTTAGGGCTGATTAGATGAAATAAAAACAAGAAGATTAGGGTAAGAAAGCAGTGGTCAAGTGGTGTACTCAATCGGTAACAAACGGTACACGTCAGTTCAAACTTATTTTCCTTAACTCTCTCGTACTTGTGTTTTAACTTATGATTCACTAACTTATTATTAGCACTTCTAATCACACACTTCCTCTTACCTAATACTCACTCTTATCTACCAAATTTAGTACACACATCTCACCAACTAATCACACTACCAAAATACACAAAAATCCTAGTTTACCCTAACTATAAAAGTAAAGGTAAAACTCTCGATTCTATTATTTATTACAACTATTGAGGGAGTAAATTAGTAATAAAGATATTACAAAGTAACTTATTCAAAATAAAAGGAAATTTTAAGAAAATATGGAGAATTTTGCAAGTCCTCATAGATCTAGTGTGATTCAACCTCAAAACTTCCTTCCAAGTTTTACCTTTCAAGTTTCCTCAAGAAAGGTCAAAGATCTTCTAGGTTGCTTGATGATTTCTTCCACAAATCTACAAGAAGCAAGATGGATGGTGTCCCTTCACTCTTGGCTGCCCTCTTTCTCTCTCGGCTCAACAAGAAGAGAAGAAGAAGAAGAAGAAAAAATGTGGTGGTTGATGGTTTTCCAAGCGATCTTCAAGAGCAAGAAGGAGGAGGAATGGAGAGCTCTCAAGTGTCTTTCTCTCTCTCTAAATTTTGGGTGGCTCAAGGAGGAAGAAAGAAAATGAACTCTCAAGTCTAATTTCTTCCTTTAAAGTGTAGTAGGTGAACCACCTCACCTACTTGCTTGTTTGTCGCGATCTCGTGCGACATTTTATCCTTAACTAGATTTCCCTCAACCAACATTATCTTATCATTTTTCTATTTCCTTAAAGTCTCTACATGCACTAGACTTCCACTTAAGACTAAATTCTGTTACGCCCCCACTTCTCCCTAAGGCGAACCAAAGGGTATCCGCGGGACGCCTGCCCAGCTCTCGCCAGGACTCGGTACAATCCACAATTCAAGACTAGGAATACTTCAAATAACTTCAATACATAACTAAAGTACTCCAAATATCTCACACTTACAATTATACAGCTTTCAAGCTTAAATACAACCCAACGGAAAAGGATACAATAGCCATCCGTTATAACATAACTTAAAATCTTCAAAAGAAAGCAATCTAGTGCTATTCTCAGGCACTCTTGGTCTCGAACCCTGTAAAAGGAATCCACAACGTGGAATGAGCTTCACAGCCCAGTGAGGTTCCAAGACATCCTAGCAGTTCTATTAAATCAAGTAAAGGGAGCATACCACATGTATGGTTCAGGGTTGCACGTTGACATAAGAACATGAAACAATTATCATTCTACGAGTAATTTGAGCGCATCACAGGTGTAGCACATTTGCATGAAACGGTTATCATTATGTAAAAATAAACACACATTGAAGGATACGGTGTTCCATTGGAACCATGCCGGTCATCTGCACCTTATAACTTCCGGATCCCCTCGGTTTCACTGGCCATCACCTTATCCCTCCAGTGGTAGTACTCGAGTATACTAAAACGGTGTCCCAAAGTTCCAACCTACCCGACCGAGCCCAGTCCTGGCTCGAGTAGGTTAGCAACCATGAGCGGGGCCCAATTAAGCTTAGAGCTTACAACATGCACAAGTAATCAAGTAACTTGACGAACGGTAAAAATTTATCATATTAGTAGGTCGAGTGAGATAAAGTACACACTCGCCTTAAAATGATGGACAATTTCATATAACATGTGATTCATGATTATCAAGTAATCAAATAGATACTTAGCACGTAGCACGTAAGCAATACAAGTTGATTTCATGGGAGCATGTAATTCACGGATATCACATAATCATGTAAATTGGAAATCGAGTAAACAGATAATCAAGTAATCAGGTAGTCATGTGATTTGATAAACGGTTCACGGTTAATGGTTAACGGTTAACGGTTGAGTAGTCTTGGTTAATTGACAAGTATTTGTTATATTAATAGGCCACTATTGGCCATTAACCCATTTTACCATGTGAGAGTCGAGGAGATTCACTCCAACGACGTATGCAACCATAGCATATCAAGTCATGTTATTCGAGCATTTCCAAGCATGAGTTATTCATCTCAAAAGAGAACGAGTGCGATAAAGTACACACTCGACTCCATTTTTTTCAAAACCGAGTAGGCTAAGCGAGCAATCTAACAAGTTAAGCATGTATCGAGTTCATATGGTCATTTGATATGGTTAACCATTTAACCAATTCATGTAGATATGCAATGCAAGTATACATTCCTTAAATAGGCATGAGCATGGTAAATACTTAACACATAATACTTAACACTTAATAATCATGAAATAAGCATGTCCTAGACTTATTCAATTACGTATTCCTATATGGAACACTCACCTAGTCAAAACAAGCGAGTAGTTCTCAAACAAGCGTTTTAGGTGTCCGCTCCGGGTTCCTCTTGGAGATTCCCTCGAGTGCCTGAGCAAACAATAATCAAGTACCACTCAATATCACTACGAATCTCTAATTATCAAGGAAGATTGCACGCTAGAGCAATCTAAGGAAATCTTATGAAAATGAATCTCAATTACTCGTAAATCGAGGTTCAAGAGGAGTTTTTTAAAGTACATGAGCAATCGAGTTTTCATTTTGAAAATCAAATATAAAATGTTCGAGTAATATCGATGGAATAAGGAGTATTGGAAAACTCCCTTCCCTTGGAAATTCGGAAAATTTTCAGGTTTGATACGATACTTTGAAAAATCGTATCTCACATTCTACATGTCAAAAATTGGAAAACTTGGTACCATTGGAAACTTCTTTGAAAGTACTAAAAGTTCTTATAAGACACCTTTCCATGAATGTAAGTGAAAGGCACTCAAATGTTGGCTCAAGGTTGGTAACTTGAATTACCAAGACAGATTTAAGTTGGTTTTTGGCCAACTTTGGAAATTCGGCAAAAATTCACTTGTTTTGAACTAACCTTTGAAATTTGGAAATCAATTAGTGTTGCAATCCAAGAGTATAACAAAATAAGCGGAATGAGAAACGGAGTTTCGAGCACCAAGATATGGCGACCCAAAGTTACCAAAATTTCCTTGTTAAACAAGGGTTTTCAAACTTAAATCATGAACTTTGGAAGTTTGATTGAACATTAAAACGACCTCGGAATAGTACCAAATTTGGTATGTACATACAAACATATAAGGGTTATTCCTATACCAAATTTCATAGAAAAATATGCATGGGAAGTCGGTTAATGAAACCACAAGAAATTCTAAGGCTAAGTTGCCTTTGAACTTCCGTTTTGACGTTTTTCAAACGTTTGGCCAGGGCACATTTCAAACATGGTCCATTCCAGTCATAAATGTCTAAAATATGTCCAAGGTGCATTTGATAGGTGATTTATACCAAGAAACTTCGGAAAACAAGTCCCTAATCATTGTTAGTCATAAATCTGTCCAAGTGGAAAATTCTATCACTGTAGCAGTTTCAAACTTTGGCCACAACTCACTCAATTCAACTTGGAATTGGGCGTGGTTGATGGAGTTGGAAAGCTCTCTCATAAAGCTGAATTTTCTCAGAAGAAACCATTTTCAAATTCTATCCACAAACAGCTCGTTTTTGAGCATCAAGAAGTAATTTCTGTCCTGTCTCCTGGAGAGCAACGAAACAGGGCAGTGATTTTCAAACGAATGGTGTGGCTCACTCGAGTTGAACTAGGTTGTGTATTTTATACCAATGGAAATCTGGGAATGTCTAGTTTACAGTGCCACAAACGGCACTTGATTTCGACATCGGAGCAAAGAGTTATGGCCGATAAAAAATGACTGCCTGGGCAATACGGGATTCATTTTCCAATTTTGCTAACTTTGGAAATCAACTCATTTGACCAACCAAATCATGTTATTTTTCAATGAAACTTTCTACACAACTCATATAACATGTATACATCATAAAAAAGTCATTAGAACCTCAAAAATTTGCACTAAAGTGCACGAAATTCATAAGGGCAGAATTGGAATATTTTTGCTCTTCACCTCCTTTGAGTTTCCTTTCATCAATACAACTTATTTCCACTAATTTAAGTACTAAACCAACATTAATAACATCAAAACTCATGAAATCAGTCCTCAAGTCATTGTGGGAGTTCATAGAGCCCACACACCAAAATTCAACATAAATAAAGCTACCCATGTAAATATACAAGCTTATAAGTGCAATACTACCTCCATAAACTAAGATTCAAAGGGTTGATCGTCATTACCTCCTTAGATGATCAAGATCAGAAATTTTTTTTTCACTTTGAGCCCCAAGAAAACCGTGGAAATGAAGCTTTCTTCCTAGCTTAAGTGAATCTCCAAGTTGTCTTGAGTTTAAGTTGCAAGTTTGGAGTGAAATGGATGGTTGGATTGGAGGAAATGAAGAAGAAAATTTCTTGCTCCTTCTTGCTTGAGAGAGTCGGCTGTCTATGAGGGAGGAAGAGAGTGTGTTTGGCTGATAATAAAGCTTCCTTGAGAAGCTTAAATGTGTGGCTAAGAATGCCTCAAAAGTCAACTCCCTCCCCGCGCGCACACTCGTGCGTTTCGTGCTCGATTCCTCTCAGGTTTATTTCACTAGTGCACTAAACCTCTAATGCACTTGTATACATACTATTGTTATTCACTCTTAATAGTCCAAAAATAATGGCCTTAAGTCCCTCAATTAATCGCGCGCGTAAAAACGCGTACTTCCGATTTAAGCGCGACAAAGCGAAACCTCTAAGAAATTCTTATAACGATAGTACTAACAACTATCACTTGAGTACTTAAATATAAAAATACTTATTTTAAAACTAATGTATAAGTCTCCAATTTTTCCGAGCTTATTGTATTCTCAAATCGATCACTGTCTCCAAATGCGCATTCACTATTCTCACTAAATGAGCTTCCAAAAATTAATTTCCATAACAAGTCATTTTAAAAATACATGTAAGTCATAGTTCCATGTAATTGGGTCTAAAAAGGTTACAAAATAATATTCGGGGTAAACGGGCATTTAAATATTTAAATAAGCTCGTAACAGGAGCCTTGTAAAATAATATCACTTAATACAAAATTCCAACAAGTTGTCAAAAATATAATGCATTTACCGCACTTGCGGGTCCCACGTTCAAAATACGCTCTTAATTTCTCAAAAACTAACCGATACTAGAAAAATTATTTAAAACTATCTTTGCTCATAAACTTTATCTGGGGAATTTTTCTAATAAAGAAAATGTAGAAAAGGCGGGCGATTAAATAAAATAAACCCTAAAAAATTAGAAAATTCTCGGGTTCTCACACTCATTCGATCAGGGCGTCACAGAATTGGCCTTGGCTTAAAACATGAAAGTTGTAGGGAATGACATTTTAGAGGTGCCTACAAAATTTCAGGTCAATCGAAGTAGCGTAGAATGAGAAAAGTCAAAATTACCCTTGCTGTCCTGGTTTTACCCGAATGTAAGAATTGCGCCTGTAATTGATTGTTTTGGCTGGAATTGCTTCCGAATTGGTTGTTGAGGTCTTCTGATGAAATGTATCCTTGTTTCTTAGCTTTCAGCTGGTTTTGGAATTTCTGGAGTTGGACTTAGGTAGCCTGATTTATGATGTTTCCGCTAGAATGCGTTCTGTGAATCTATTTTTGCGGTTCTGGTGTAGTATCTTGCATTTTTGACCTGGTTACACTCGAAACTGGGTTGAGTGACCTTCTGCAATATTGTAGCCTTATCTATTAGCTTCGAAACGGTGTATCTTTCACCTTCATCCGACAATCGTAGCACCTTTGGTGCC
Organism: Coffea arabica; assembly: GCF_036785885.1. NCBI lineage: Eukaryota > Viridiplantae > Streptophyta > Magnoliopsida > Gentianales > Rubiaceae > Coffea > Coffea arabica. Next base: position 34,265,742 of record NC_092321.1, read on the forward strand.
ATTACCGGAAAATGACGTCAAAAACTGTTTTTTTCAGGGTTAAAGCTAAATCATTTCCGGATTTTTCCTGGTTTACTCTAGTGCTTATACATTCTTATGGAGCCCTATTTTGGTGGTATTTGGAATTGGTTTATGACTTGTAATCGAGTCTTATTGTGCTTATTGGAATATTTTAGAGCTTGAATTGTACTTGTACTATTGGGAGCCTATTGAACGGCCGTTGTGAAGAATTTATATTTCGTGTGACTTTGGGACTGGCTGAGGAAATAATGAAGCCATGATGGCTGGAAAAGTTAGCAAATTCAGGGGAAGTGCTGTCCGAACTTTGAAGGGATTTGTTTGCATTGAGTTTGTGATCTAAGACTTGGATTTGCGCAAGGCAATGTTATATGATGGATGATTTCTGAGCCATGGAGGTGAGTGACCTCAAACTATTTCTAAAGTTATTTATGAACCGTTTCCTGCATTATTTACTTTTGAACTGTTTCCAAAGTTACTTTTGAACTGTTTTCTTGCATATCATGCGTGCTTACATGTGAGTGTTCCTTGTTTGTTAAATGCTTCTTGACTTCATAACTTGTATTATTGATTGATAACGTGTTAAGTACTTTTAATGATTTCCAAAACGAGCTTTCTAGGCGAGGGTATACTTTATCGCACTCGACCTAAGTAACTGTGCAATTTTCAAGGATTTAATAATTGAAATGCTAGTCGCGCATGAATGTAAGCCTTTTGGCTGAACTGGCCACTGCCCCTTGTTACCGATCGACTCGAGCCAGAAGCGGACTCGGTCTGGCGATATGGTGACCTGGGTGAACGTTTTGGTATACTCGAGTATTACCTTGAAGTCTGGTGGAGCCCGGCCACTGGCTGGGAAGGGGGTGAATGAAATGAATGATTAAATGAAATGAGGGTTTATTCACAAAATGAAATTTTCAAATAATTGGAGGAATAAGGGGAAATGACAGGAGAACGAGCGAGCGCGCGAATATTTGGCTCCATGTGGGCCCGTATCCTTTTCATGAATCTATCACTTTCCATTGTAAATGTTTCTTGAATTATTGATACTCCATATTTAATGTTTTGTAAATGTTGTAATTGTTTCTGGACTTATCATTTGAATTATGACATCATTGAAATGAACTATTGTTAAACCGATTTGATTACTGATTTTACTGGTTACTCGCTGAGCTTCTAGCTCACCCCAAAAATATTTTATTCCCCTCCACAGTGCTCAAGGCGAAGGAAGGCTTGTAGTACTTATTCCTGTGATCGGATGAATTATCTCATGTGTACTTTGAATTTGGACTTCCTCTTGTATAATAGTTGGATCATGGATCAGAGTGGTGCAGTGGAAGCATGGACGCTTCGCTTTTGATATGTAATTATTTATTGGAGAATTTGATGTAATATTTGAGTTTTATCTTGTAATCTGTTTGAGGAATGTAGTGAACGACTGAGTCCCGGCGAGAGTTGGGCAGGCGGCCCGCCGAACCCTCTGGTTCGCCTTAGGGGAGGTGGGGCTGTCACATATTGGAGACACTGAATTTTCGGTATACTCGAGTATTACCACCGCTGTTCTGTGTGTGGTGTTCGGGCCCGGCAAGGGTTATGTTTGGTGGACGGAATTTGATGTCAAGTGGGGTCTACGGTCATGTTTGTTTCTTCGAACGTTGACAGAGTGTCAACGAGTTGGGATCAAGTACTGCAATGGGAATTTTGGCTCGTGAGAGCCACTGGTATCCTTTCTATTTGGGGTGTTTGTTCATTTCCTTATTTGGTGTGCATATGTGACTGATTGAAAGTGAAGTTCCATGATTCTTGACTGCTAATACTTTTGGTACCTCATTGAGCATAAACTTACCTCCTTCCCGTTACCTTTTGTTTTCTTTATAGGGAACAACATTTTGATCCGTGATTTTGAAGAAAGGAGTAGAGCGGGTTATAGTTATGTTTTTTATTAAGCTCCTCTGTATTAGTAAACCCTAATTTGTGCTAGATACATTAGGGATATCCGAGCTTGTATTGTTAGTTGATATGTTGAAGTTTTCATTGTATGTATATAAGTGTTTAAACATGTCTCTTCGATTTATGTGTTGGAAATAGTACGTTTTTATGGTTCTAGTGAACTTTCTTGTATCCGTTGGGGAAATTGAGCGAGTGCAAAACTTGAACGAGGAAGAAAAAATTTTGACCGGATTCTGATGTGGCCGCAGTCCTTTGCACTTTTCGTTGGAGCGTTTACTCATTTCGTTTAGCGTATTGTCGTTTCCGATAGTTCGTATTCTCGAAGTTCTTTTGCAAGTCATGTAGGGTTTACGTATGTTTCGGATCTGTAGTCCTGGTGAGAGTTGGGCAGGCGGTTCGCCGACCCCTTGGGTTCGCCTTAGGGGAAGGCGAGGCCGTCACAAAGTCACGTACAAGTAAAGCAGGTCATTTAGTACAAATATCAAGAATCTAGCCATGAAGGATCGAGTATGATAAAGTACATTCTCCTCCGAATATTATCAATTCAAGGGCAAGTATCTCAACCAAGCAAGCATGGCATTCAAGGAAAGAAACATTGCACATAAATACTTCACATGCACTTAGAACACTCACCACGACAACAATGCTTAAGTGTTCGCTCGGGAGCAACTTCGGCTTCACTTCCAAGTCCTAGAGTCAAGTAATTAAAGTAGAATAAGATGCACAACTCCAAACCACAACATTTAAACGAACCTACTCCCAAGTTCCAACTAAGAAATCTCACCCCCAAATCACATGATTTCTAGCTCAATTCAAGGAGAAACATCCATGTATATGTTAAGTCAATGATTCAAACAAATGGTAGTGCAAAACTTTTCTCATTTTCATCCACCAAATTGAGTTTAAAACTACCCAAATCAATTTTTCCCTAGGTTGGAAATTTCTTGCTTGAAACTTAAAACATGTAAAGGTAAGGTTTTCACCTCTTAAAACCTTTCATTTTACTCTCAAATCCATCACCTATACTAGGGTTAAAGTATAATCAAATGTCTAGGCATTAACAAGAAAATTTAACCACTTAAAACCAAGAGTAAAATTAACAAATTAACAAAAGCGCTCTCTCTCTATTAGCCAACTTGAGCAAATTTCCAGTCATGAAAACAATGAAAGAAAATGGAGTTCTTGCCACTTAAAACTCAAGATTTTGGTTCAATTCCAACACATACTTGTAGCTTAAAGTCTTATAGAGTTTTTGAGCAAAATTAAACTTAAAATCATCATGAAAATTTAGAAATCAAGGCTGCAATTCCAGCCCTAAATTTTGGCCAGCAAGCATCAATTTCTCCCATTGGTTTTCAAACATTCCTCCAACTAATTTCCCAATTTTCAACCAAACCTACCTAACAAATCCATAAAGTTTCATCACCAACATAACAATAAATACATAAAGCCACCATCTCAACAAGAAACTGTGAGGACCCCAATTTTTACTTATTTTAATCTTATTTTAATGACTTAATTAATTATTTATCCACCCGTTTTCTCCAAATAATTTATTTCAACAATTTTAAGTCCATTTATATGGAACAATGTCTTCCTTATTTTTTAAAACGTCCCGTTAGCAAATTTAATTTTTGAAAGCTCGTTAATTACCTGCTTGCATGATTTTTCTTGGCCTCACTGAGCGTCAACTCATCCCATTAGTTTTGTTTTCCTTAACAGGAAAGGACCCGAAGTGAATCGCGGAGAAACCCCTTGGATGTACTTTTGTATTAGGGTCTCAATGTAATTGATTAGACATCTTGGCTGTTGTATATTTTGGCAAATGATGTATCTTTTGAGAACCCAATGTAAGGATTGGATGATTGGTTATATATATCGTAAAGTTCGAACATTCTGCATTTTCGTACTTTACGTCGTGGTAATGGCTAGTATCGTATTAAGCTTGAAGGGAAATTGTATCGAATCCTGGCGAGAGCTGGGCAGGCGCTCCGCGGATACCCCTTTGGTTCGCCTTAGGGAGAAGTGGGGGCGTCACAGAAACCACCATAACCATACATATATATATATCCAAACCCTAACTCAAATATGAAGTACAAGAATCATCAACTTTAGATACCTCCAAGATTCACCACAAATCTTGTCTTTAATCCAACAATCAACTTATTTTAAACATAAGGTAAAGAAAGAAGGTTAACCTACCATTTTACCTCTCTTGCTTTCCAACCAAGATGAACTTCCACCCACCAAATCTTCTCCATTCCAAGCTTAAGCCAAGGTTGATGGTAGACCCAAGATGTCTCCTTTCTTTTCCCTCAAAATCTAAGCAAGAACCTAGATTGAATGAAGCTTTCTTCCCCTTTTCCTCGACCAAGCTCTTGGCCCTCTCTCTCTCACTTTCCCTTGTAAATTGGTAGGAAAGCTTGGTCAAAGGAGTCTTAAAGAAAGAAACTTGGTTCCTATGGTGACACATGTCACCTTCTAGCACTTCCTAGCTTCAAATATCCCAATTCTTCCTTATTGCACTAACCTCCCTTCCTTTTCCGAAGTTTCCTTTCACACCCGACAAAAGAAAGTCGCATTTAACTTCACTCACTAACTCTAACATAGAAAGATTAATAAAATTATTAAGACAAAAATCATTATCAAATCTATAATAAATAAATAAATAACTAAACGAATAAAAGGCAATGGAGTTAAAACGGGTAAAATGACAAAATTTCTAGGTCCTCACAAGTAGGCTCTAGATCTATGTACCAATCAAAGGTGTTACCCTTCAATGAGTGAACAAATTGCTTGACCAACAAGTCACTATTAGTGCTAGCATTGTTATAGGTTTTGACAAAGTGCGTGATATGTTGTTAGGGTTGCTCTTGCCATCAAAACATTAAAATTTTGGAGGTTGTTATTCCACAAGCATTTTCAATTTTTCCACTCTTGCAAAGTAAAATTTGGTATAACCGTTACCAATGTTATCCTTGATTGTACCTTCAATAAACTCCTTTAGATTATCGACATGAATGGTGCCATCAGAAGATATTGAAAACTCCTTCATTATTTGTGACTTGATATCTTTTTTCTTCTTCTCCCTTAATGATGATTCATCTTCATCTTTCACTTTAGATTTCTGTTTGAGCATGCTAAGGCTATTTTTGCTCATATTTTCCACCATAGCCATTAGTTTGGCTATTTTGGTATCTTGACTTTGCACGTACCCTATTAGCCTTTCAACAATTTTGACAAGATTTAAAATTTGATCTTCCACAATTGTGGTGTTAGTCATCATGACGGACATTACCACAAATATAGCCAAATCGCTTGAGCTATCAGCAGATTCATCATTGTGACGACCCCACCTCCCCCTAAGGCATGCCAAAGGGTTCAGCGGACCGCCTGCCCAGCTCTCGCCAGGACTCACTCACTCGTATCACGCGCATACATCCATAGACAATAAATAATATCTCAATTCAAACTTATAATATACATCGATGCACAATCATGATACAAAGCTTCTATATACCCAAAATGGGTCAACGTATATACAATCCAAGTACAAATCATCCTAATCGAGTAATAGCGCGAGTACATATCAAAATTCAAAATGTCTAGCCTATGCTAGTCTGTACGCGACTCACGTCTCGCTCGTACCCCTGTAAGGAAAACAAAACTAATGGAGTGAGCTAAAGCTCAGTGAAGTTCCAAATATCAAATTGGCAATCAAATAAAGTAAAAGTAGCAATAGAGTGAAATAGCGAGCAAACAAGTCAAAATTGAGCAATAACACTTCGTATAGCCAAATAACAAATATTTCACATGTCACATGTAAGGATACAGTTGCTCGTATACCGGCTCCACCATAGCTTGATCGATTGGTAGTTGATACTCCATCAACTTTCAAGTAAGAAAATAGTCCAGTAGAACCCCACTTAACTCCAATCTCCGTCCACCGATCAAACCCCTTACCGGGCCCGAACTCCACAATAAACACTGGTGGTAGTACTCGAGTATACCGATTAGTCGAGGAGATAGCACTCCGCTCGACATCACTAATTACCCAAGGTTCGTTAACTAATCGACCAGGCCCTTGCCGGCTCGACTCGACTAACTAGCCACAGGGTTTCTGGAATTCCAGGCCAAATACAATTCATGTGCATGTATAGCAAGTCAATTGCAATCGATGAACAAGAACAAATCATGTTAGGGCAAGTGCGGTAAAGTACACGCTTGCCCTATCAAATCACTTATATATATCATGTGACCACATTGGTCAAAGATAAATCACAAATATCAAGTTCAATCAGATATTTGGAAGCACTCACCAAAAGTAGTGCCTCTAGTGATCGTGTCTGGGTTGTACTCCGGGTTTGGAGTCCAAATCTGCAATAAAACTTTGTTTAAGAACTTTGAAAATCGACTAAGGTTCGAAACTTAGACGTTTCGTTCAATAAGAATCAAGAAATGGAAATTCACTTGGAGAATATTCGTGAAACACTCGCTCGCTTTTCAAACTATATAACTTTGTAATATTTATACTTGGAAATGCCATTTGAGTCGAAAGTACAAGGAAAACGTATTCCTAGTAGTCATGATTGTATTTCTCAAGGGTACAAGTTCGGCCAAATCCTCACTGATATACCTCGATAAAAGAAGACGCAAATATCCTAGATGGTTCAAGGGGTAATCGCTCTTAACCCTTACTCAAGTTGCAAGTATGTCTACCTAGCTCTTGAGCTTAAATTTAGGCAGCACACCCTTTGTATTTTCCTATTTTCCAGCCATTTATGGCTTCATTATTTTCCTCAATCAACCCCACAGTTACACACAAAATAATCTCATTTCAATAGCCATTCAATAGGCTCAAAGTCATACAAGTACAAAATCAAGCTAAGGACATGTGCGGAAATGAAGTTTAGCACAAGATAGATTTGATGTTGTTTTGCGTAACGGACACAACCGAAGCTATGCTTATCGGATTGAGGTGAAATTTATACCCCTTCGAAGCTAAGGCAGAGAGCTACAACTTTGATGAAGACCACCTAGTCTAGTTCATAGTGTATCTAGGTCAAAATTTGAAATTACTGAACCAGAATCGCACAAACAGGTCAGTTAACCGCGCTATGTTTAAATGACAATAACACAGGCTACCGAAATCCAATCAAGGTGATTCAGGGGCGTTGGAAAACTAAGACATTGCACTACAATTTTCGTGTTTTGGCTAAATGCTAATTCTGTATGCATCAGGGTGAACAGGCGCTGTCAAATTGGTGAAATGTCAAAACTGTCCCTAAAGTTCTACCTATGGCAGTAAGGGATATTTTTGTCTTTTCACATGCTACAGTGCTCGTATTGAGCTGAAATTTACAGGCACCTATAAAACATCATTCTCTACAACTTTCATGTTTTATGCTAAGCCTAATTTGTGAGGACCCAAAAATTTTCTTATTTATCGAATATTACAAGTTTACTTAAATATTTATTTACTTATTTTCTCCGAATTATTTATTTCGACCATTTAAAATCCATTTATATGGAAAAATGCCTCTTTTATATTTTTAAAGCGTTTTGTTGAAAAATTCACTTTTCAAAAATTCGTTTAGTTCTGAACAACGAGTGCACGTCTTTCGAGACTATACTAGAATCGGGAGTGTATTAATATTGGAGAGTTAAGAATGGTCAATGGTAGATTAAGAAAGGTTAATTGAGGAATTAATACTCGACTCATGTGAGGACTCGCAAAAATTTACCTATTTTAAACTCCTATTACTAGCTCATTTAATTATTTATTTGGCCAATTGCTCCGAATATTATTTTCAAACCTCTCTAGACCTAATTACATGGATCTATAGCTTAATTATATTTTTAAAGTGACTTGTTTCAAAATTTATTTTCTTGGAAGCTCGGTAAGTGAGAATAGTGAATGCGCGTTTGGAAGCAATAACCGTTTTGAGAGCACAATAAGCTTGGAAAATTGGAGACATGTACATTAGTCTTAAAATAGGTATTTTTATGTTTAAGTATTCAAATGTTAGTTAGTTATATTATCGTTATAAGAATTTCTCGGAAGGTTCACTTTATCGCACTTAAATCGGAAGTATGCGTTTTTACGCGCGCGATTTAATTGAGGGACTTTAGACCCTTATTTTGGGACAATTAAGATTGAATAATATTGATACGAATATAACTGCATCAGAGGTTTAGTGCACTAGTGAAATAAACTCGAGAGGAATCGAGCACAAAACACGTGCGCGCGCGCGCGAAGGAGAGTTGACTTTGGAAGCAAATGTTGGCCACAAATTTTAAAGCTCCTCACGGAAGCTTACCATTATCATTAGCTCTTCTTTTGCTGCTCCAAACAGCCGACCAAGAGGAAGGAAAAACAGCTCCAATTTCCTCTTCATTTCCTTCACCAAATCTTCTCCATTTCACCTCAAATTTCACCTACACTTAGCAAATCACTTGGAGATTACATCGAGCTAAGAAAGAGGGCTGCTTTCCACAGTTTTCTTTGTCTTTGTTGGACCGAAAATTCTGTCTTAGTTCATCTAAGAAGGTAAATCATGATCAACCCTTCAAATCTTACTTTATAGAAGTAGTAGTGCACATATGAGCTCATGTTTGCATATGGGTAGCTTGTTTATGTTGGAAAAATTGTTGTGTGGGCTCTATGAACTCCCACTTTGGTTGGATGAACTGATTTGGTGAATGATGATGCTAAGAATGTTGGTTTAGTGCTTAAAGTAGTGGAATAACGTTGTATTGTTGGTAGAAACTCACAGGGGAGCGAAGGTGAAAATTTTCCAATTCTGCCCCTATGTTGTCCGTGACCCTTAGGGTGATTTTTAGTGATTATAATGGCTTATTTATGTTGTATACATGTTATATGAATGGTGTAGAAAGTTTCATTGAAAAATAACATGATTTGGTTGGTCAAATGTGGTGATTTCAAAGGTTTAGCAAATCTGGAAATTTTCCCATCATTGCCCAAGCAGTCTTTTTCTTTCGGCTATAACTTGTTACTCCGATGTCAAAATCGAGTTCCATTTGCTGCACTGGAAACTAGACATTCCCAGATTTCCAATGGTATAAAATTCACATTCTGATTCTACCTGAGCAGTCCGTGCCAATCATTTAAGCATGACTGTCCTGTTTCTCGTGTACACTAGAACCCTGTTTTGAACAGCGAGTTAATGCTCAAAAATGAGTTAGTTGTGGACGGAATTTGGGAACAATTTATTCTATGAAATTGTATCCTTAAGAATCTAGTTTTCAACGCCACCAACCATGCTCAATTCCAAGTTGAATTGAGTAAATTATGACCAGATTTCGAAACTGACTCTGTAGGCGAAAACCCTTATTTTGGGCAGATTGTAACCACTATTGATTTGGGTCTTGCTATTTGAAAGTTTTGGTGTTAATCACCTACCAAACCTATCTTGGAATGTTTATTAGATCTTGTCTACACCAATGAACCATGTTGAAGGAATTTCTTTGGCCAAATGCTTGAAAACGGAAAAACGGAAGTCCAAGGCAGATTTGCCTTGGAACTTCTTGGGACTTTAGCGGTTTTATTAACCGACTTCCCATGCATATTTGTGACGCCCCGAAAAGAATGAGTGTGAGAACCCGGAAATTTTCAAATTTTCTAGTGTTTATTTTATTTAATCGCCCGCCTTTTCTACATTTTCTTTATTAGAAAAATTCTCCAGATAAAGTTTATGAGCAAAGATAGTTTTAAAATGATTTTTCTAGTATCAGTTAATTTTTGAGAAATTAAAAGCGTATTTTGAACGTGGGACCCGCTAGTGCGGTAAATGCATTATATTTTTGACAACTTGTTGGCATTTTGTATTAAGTGATATTATTTTACAAAGTGTTAAGATATTTGTATTGGAGAGACAAAAAGATAAGTTTTAAATCAAAAGGTGACAAGTGTCACCATCCTATTCACTATTGGACTTTTGACCATCTTACCTTAACTTTACTAAAACCAAAATTTGACCAAAAATCAAGCCATTTCTTCCTTCACATGGCTGAAACTTGGAGAGCAAGAGAGAGAGAAAAACCTTCATCTTTCACTCCAATTTCTTACTTCAATCTTGAGTTTTAACTGATGGAATTGCAAATCACTCCATAAAAGTTGGTTACTAAGGAGATTCCAAGGTCTTGGTGGAGTTATTTTGGAGAAGGAACCACTAAGCTACTATCTTTTGTGAGATATCAAGGTATGGTGTGTAAAGATTCATTGTTTGTTTCCAATAATGGTGAATTAGTGACTTGTGATGGCTAAAGAGATGGTTTCATGGATTATATTTTGAGTTGTGGTTGAATTGATGAACTTTTATAATTTTTGGGGATTTTTCTGTTTTAATATGAACATGGTTTTGTGGTTATGTATGATGATTGGAAATGATGTTTAAGGACTCTATGAGGTGGAAAAAGTGGATTATTGCAATCAATTTCTGTTTTCGACCAAAAATTGAAAAGTGAGGGTTTTGTGATGAACATTCTGTCCGAATTTTTAGGTCATATATAGAGGCCGAATTGGCCTTTCCTTAAAACATGAAAGTTGTATGGAATGATATTTTAGAGGTTCCTACAAAATTTCAGGTCAATCGGAGTAGCGTAGAGTGAGAAAAGTCGAAATTACTATTGCTGTTCTGGTTTTACCCGAACTTGAGAACTGCGCCTGTAATTGGTTGTTTTGGCTGGAATTGCTTCCGAATTGGTTGTTGAGGTCTTCTGATGAAATTTAGCCCTATTTCTTAGCTTTCAGATGGTTTTTGAATTTCAGGATTTGGACTTGGACATCCTGCTTTATGATGTTTCCGCTAGAATGCGTTCTGTGAATCTGTTTTTGTGATTCTGGTATGGTATCTTGCATTTTTTACCTGGTTACACTCGAAACTGGGTTGAGTGACCTTCTGTAATATTGTAGCCCCATCTCTTAGCTTCGAAACGGTGTATCTTTCACCTTCATCCGACAATCGTAGCGCCTTTGGTACCATTACCGCAAAATGACGTCAAAACTGTTTTTCTGGTTTTGAGCTTAACTTTCATTTCCGGACTTTTCCCTAGCTTGACTTGTACTAGTACTACTTGGAGCTTGCTGAATGGATATTGGATGAACTTGTTGTTGTGTGTGTGTGTACCTTTGGGTTGGAATGAGGAAATAATGAAGCCATGATGGCTGAAAAAGTTAGCAAATTCAGGGGAAGCGCTGTCCGAATTTTGAAGGGATTTGTTTGCATTGAGTTTGTGATTTAAGACTTGGATTTGAGCAAGGCAATGATATTTGATGGATGGTTTCTGAGCCATGGAGGTGAGTGACCTCAAACTGTTTCCAAATTTACTTTTGAACCGCTTTACTGCATTATCTACTTTTGAACTGTTTTCAAAGTTACTTTTGGAACTGTTTTCTTACATATCATGCGTGCTTGCATATCAGTGTCTTGTTATTATTGATTTTGCTTTCAATGATTGTTAAAACGAGTTTTCTAGGCGAGTGTGTACTTTATCGCACTCGACCTAAATAAATATGAAATTTTCAATGATTAATGATTAAATGCTACTTGCGCATGAATGTAAGCCTTTTGGGCTGAATTGGCCATTGCCCCTTGTTACCGGTCGTCTCGAGCCAGAAGCGGACTCGGTCGGGCGACTAGGAACTTGGGTGAACGTTTCGGTATACTCGAGTATTACCTTGTAGGTTGGTGGAGCCTGGCCAAAAGCCAGGGACGGGGTGAATGAATGCACGAATGAAACCAAATGAAATGAAATGACAGGAGAACGAACGTATCCTTTTCATGAATGTTACTATCGCTTTCCATTGTAAATGTTTCTTGAATTATTGATACTCCATATTGAAATGACATTATTGAAATGAACGATTGTGAAACTGATTTGATAACTGATTTTACTGGTTACTCGCTGAGCTTCTAGCTCACTCCAAAAATATTTTATTCCCCTCCACAGGGCTCAAAGCGAAGGAAGGACTTGTTGTGCTTATTCATGTGTCTGGATGGCCTATATCTTGTACAGTTTGGATTTGGAATTATTTTATGTATAGTTGGGAATTGTTTCCGCTTCGCTTATGACATGTAATTATTGGAGAATTTGATGTAATATTTGAGTTTTATATTGTAATTTATTTGAGGACTGTAGTGAACGACTGAGTCCCGGCGAGAGCTGGGCAGGCGGCCCGCCGAACCCTCTGGTTCGCCTTAGGGGGAGGCGGGGCTGTCACAGTTGGTATCAGAGCTTAGGCTTCAGATCTCTGTAGTGTATCCTAGGCTTGAAGTTTAGGATACCGGACTGTGGGTTTGATTTGACTCTTGAGAGATTTTTGCGGGATGTCTTGACTTGATTGGTACAAGATGGAATGTCGAGGACGACATTCTTTTAAGGAGGGGAGATTGTGACGCCCCGAAAAGAATGAGTGTGAGAACCCGAAAATTTTCTAATTTTCTAGTGTTTATTTTATTTAATCGCCCGCCTTTTCTACATTTTCTTTATTAGAAAAATTCTCCAGATAAAGTTTATGAGCAAAGATAGTTTTAAAATGATTTTTCTAGTATCAGTTAATTTTTGAGAAATTAAAAGCGTATTTTGAACGTGGGACCCGCTAGTGCGGTAAATGCATTATATTTTTGACAACTTGTTGGCATTTTGTATTAAGTGATATTATTTTACAAAGTGTTAAGATATTTGTATTGGAGAGACAAAAAGATAAGTTTTAAATCAAAAGGTGACAAGTGTCACCATCCTATTCACTATTGGACTTTTGACCATCTTACCTTAACTTTACTAAAACCAAAATTTGACCAAAAATCAAGCCATTTCTTCTTTCACATGGCTGAAACTTGGAGAGCAAGAGAGAGAGAAAAACCTTCATCTTTCACTCCAATTTCTTACTTCAATCTTGAGTTTTAACTGATGGAATTGCAAATCACTCCATAAAAGTTGGTTACTAAGGAGATTCCAAGGTCTTGATGGAGTTATTTTGGAGAAGGAACCACTAAGCTACTATCTTTTGTGAGATATCAAGGTATGGTGTGTAAAGATTCATTGTTTGTTTCCAATAATGGTGAATTAGTGACTTGTGATGGCTAAAGAGATGGTTTCATGGATTATATTTTGAGTTGTGGTTGAATTGATGAACTTTTATAATTTTTGGGGATTTTTCTGTTTTAATATGAACATGGTTTTGTGGTTATGTATGATGATTGGAAATGATGTTTAAGGACTCTATGAGGTGGAAAAAGTGGATTATTGCAATCAATTTCTGTTTTCGACCAAAAATTGAAAAGTGAGGGTTTTGTGATGAACATTCTGTCCGAATTTTTAGGTCATATATAGAGGCCGAATTGGCCTTTCCTTAAAACATGAAAGTTGTATGGAATGATATTTTAGAGGTTCCTACAAAATTTCAGGTCAATCGGAGTAGCGTAGAGTGAGAAAAGTCGAAATTACTATTGCTGTTCTGGTTTTACCCGAACTTGAGAACTGCGCCTGTAATTGGTTGTTTTGGCTGGAATTGCTTCCGAATTGGTTGTTGAGGTCTTCTGATGAAATTTAGCCCTATTTCTTAGCTTTCAGATGGTTTTTGAATTTCAGGATTTGGACTTGGACATCCTGCTTTATGATGTTTCCGCTAGAATGCGTTCTGTGAATCTGTTTTTGTGATTCTGGTATGGTATCTTGCATTTTTTACCTGGTTACACTCGAAACTGGGTTGAGTGACCTTCTGTAATATTGTAGCCCCATCTCTTAGCTTCGAAACGGTGTATCTTTCACCTTCATCCGACAATCGTAGCGCCTTTGGTACCATTACCGCAAAATGACGTCAAAACTGTTTTTCTGGTTTTGAGCTTAACTTTCATTTCCGGACTTTTCCCTAGCTTGACTTGTACTAGTACTACTTGGAGCTTGCTGAATGGATATTGGATGAACTTGTTGTTGTGTGTGTGTGTACCTTTGGGTTGGAATGAGGAAATAATGAAGCCATGATGGCTGAAAAAGTTAGCAAATTCAGGGGAAGCGCTGTCCGAATTTTGAAGGGATTTGTTTGCATTGAGTTTGTGATTTAAGACTTGGATTTGAGCAAGGCAATGATATTTGATGGATGGTTTCTGAGCCATGGAGGTGAGTGACCTCAAACTGTTTCCAAATTTACTTTTGAACCGCTTTACTGCATTATCTACTTTTGAACTGTTTTCAAAGTTACTTTTGGAACTGTTTTCTTACATATCATGCGTGCTTGCATATCAGTGTCTTGTTATTATTGATTTTGCTTTCAATGATTGTTAAAACGAGTTTTCTAGGCGAGTGTGTACTTTATCGCACTCGACCTAAATAAATATGAAATTTTCAATGATTAATGATTAAATGCTACTTGCGCATGAATGTAAGCCTTTTGGGCTGAACTGGCCATTGCCCCTTGTTACCGGTCGTCTCGAGCCAGAAGCGGACTCGGTCGGGCGACTAGGAACTTGGGTGAACGTTTCGGTATACTCGAGTATTACCTTGTAGGTTGGTGGAGCCTGGCCAAAAGCCAGGGACGGGGTGAATGAATGCACGAATGAAACCAAATGAAATGAAATGACAGGAGAACGAACGTATCCTTTTCATGAATGTTACTATCGCTTTCCATTGTAAATGTTTCTTGAATTATTGATACTCCATATTGAAATGACATTATTGAAATGAACGATTGTGAAACTGATTTGATAACTGATTTTACTGGTTACTCGCTGAGCTTCTAGCTCACTCCAAAAATATTTTATTCCCCTCCACAGGGCTCAAAGCGAAGGAAGGACTTGTTGTGCTTATTCATGTGTCTGGATGGCCTATATCTTGTACAGTTTGGATTTGGAATTATTTTATGTATAGTTGGGAATTGTTTCCGCTTCGCTTATGACATGTAATTATTGGAGAATTTGATGTAATATTTGAGTTTTATATTGTAATTTATTTGAGGACTGTAGTGAACGACTGAGTCCCGGCGAGAGCTGGGCAGGCGGCCCGCCGAACCCTCTGGTTCGCCTTAGGGGGAGGCGGGGCTGTCACAGTTGGTATCAGAGCTTAGGCTTCAGATCTCTGTAGTGTATCCTAGGCTTGAAGTTTAGGATACCGGACTGTGGGTTTGATTTGACTCTTGAGAGATTTTTGCGGGATGTCTTGACTTGATTGGTACAAGATGGAATGTCGAGGACGACATTCTTTTAAGGAGGGGAGATTGTGACGCCCCGAAAAGAATGAGTGTGAGAACCCGAAAATTTTCTAATTTTCTAGTGTTTATTTTATTTAATCGCCCGCCTTTTCTACATTTTCTTTATTAGAAAAATTCTCCAGATAAAGTTTATGAGCAAAGATAGTTTTAAAATGATTTTTCTAGTATCAGTTAATTTTTGAGAAATTAAAAGCGTATTTTGAACGTGGGACCCGCTAGTGCGGTAAATGCATTATATTTTTGACAACTTGTTGGCATTTTGTATTAAGTGATATTATTTTACAAAGTGTTAAGATATTTGTATTGGAGAGACAAAAAGATAAGTTTTAAATCAAAAGGTGACAAGTGTCACCATCCTATTCACTATTGGACTTTTGACCATCTTACCTTAACTTTACTAAAACCAAAATTTGACCAAAAATCAAGCCATTTCTTCTTTCACATGGCTGAAACTTGGAGAGCAAGAGAGAGAGAAAAACCTTCATCTTTCACTCCAATTTCTTACTTCAATCTTGAGTTTTAACTGATGGAATTGCAAATCACTCCATAAAAGTTGGTTACTAAGGAGATTCCAAGGTCTTGATGGAGTTATTTTGGAGAAGGAACCACTAAGCTACTATCTTTTGTGAGATATCAAGGTATGGTGTGTAAAGATTCATTGTTTGTTTCCAATAATGGTGAATTAGTGACTTGTGATGGCTAAAGAGATGGTTTCATGGATTATATTTTGAGTTGTGGTTGAATTGATGAACTTTTATAATTTTTGGGGATTTTTCTGTTTTAATATGAACATGGTTTTGTGGTTATGTATGATGATTGGAAATGATGTTTAAGGACTCTATGAGGTGGAAAAAGTGGATTATTGCAATCAATTTCTGTTTTCGACCAAAAATTGAAAAGTGAGGGTTTTGTGATGAACATTCTGTCCGAATTTTTAGGTCATATATAGAGGCCGAATTGGCCTTTCCTTAAAACATGAAAGTTGTATGGAATGATATTTTAGAGGTGCCTACAAAATTTCAGGTCAATCGGAGTAGCGTAGAGTGAGAAAAGTCGAAATTACTATTGCTGTTCTGGTTTTACCCGAACTTGAGAACTGCGCCTGTAATTGGTTGTTTTGGCTGGAATTGCTTCCGAATTGGTTGTTGAGGTCTTCTGATGAAATTTAGCCCTATTTCTTAGCTTTCAGTTGGTTTTTGAATTTCAGGATTTGGACTTGGACATCCTGCTTTATGATGTTTCCGCTAAAATGCATTCTGTGAATCTGTTTTTGTGATTCTGGTATGGTATCTTGCATTTTTTACCTGGTTACACTCGAAACTGGGTTGAGTGACCTTCTGTAATATTGTAGCCCTATCTCTTAGCTTCGAAACGGTGTATCTTTCACCTTCATCCGACAATCGTAGCGCCTTTGGTACCATTACCGCAAAATGACGTCAAAACTGTTTTTCTGGTTTTGAGCTTAACTTTCATTTTCGGACTTTTCCCTAGCTTGACTTGTACTAGTACTACTTGGAGCTTGCTGAATGGATATTGGATGAACTTGTTGTTGTGTGTGTGTGTACCTTTGGGTTGGAATGAGGAAATAATGAAGCCATGATGGCTGAAAAAGTTAGCAAATTCAGGGGAAGCGCTGTCCGAATTTTGAAGGGATTTGTTTGCATTGAGTTTGTGATTTAAGACTTGGATTTGAGCAAGGCAATGATATTTGATGGATGGTTTCTGAGCCATGGAGGTGAGTGACCTCAAACTGTTTCCAAATTTACTTTTGAACCGCTTTACTGCATTATTTACTTTTGAACTGTTTTCAAAGTTACTTTTGGAACTGTTTTCTTACATATCATGCGTGCTTGCATATCAGTGTCTTGTTATTATTGATTTTGCTTTCAATGATTGTTGTCGCGCCCCACTTTTTGAATGTGTGTTGTGAAAGTGTGTAGTGGAATGTGAACGTGTGTAAATGAAAAGTAAAAGGCCATGGGACTTGAGAATGCGACGATTTGGCCAAACAAAGTTCAAAAGGGGTTTTTTAATGAAAAATGGAGTCGCCACTTGGTATAGAGTTAGGGTGTACCAAGTCACCCAAAAAGAAATTTTCTAAAGGAAAGATAGAAAGAAACCCCTTTTGAACGACTCCTAGTCCACGTAAACCAACGAAAAAGGTTCGGGAGTCACATTTGACGAAGGGGAAGGCAAGGATAAAAATCCAAGGCACCCCTTCGACCTAGCCAAGGCTAGTTGCGTGATTTAGCCCCACCTTTCCTAATTTTTCTACCCAAGGTATGTATTGCGTGTTGGATATGACTATATGAATGCAAAAACCTAGACCTAGGGGAACATGGGGGAAATTTCTCTTCAAAGGTTGAGTGGTGCCAATCACATTAATTGTGAAGCCCAATAATGATCCTTTGGAGAGGTCACACATAATCCTAAATGACGTAAAAATGAGTGGAATGCATGCCATGTGAAAATGTGAGTTTGTGTGAAGTGAGAAAAGTGATAAAAATAATAGGATGTAAGTGGAGGTGTGCAAATGTATTTACAAGGTAAGGTGAGTAAAGAATGATAATGTGAAAATAACATAAAGTGCATGTGTGCGAGTGATATGGTATAAAGTGTGAGTAGTTAAGTGAAAACGTCCAAAAGTAGTGTGAAGTGAGAATGTAGAGAAAGAGATAGAATATAAGTAGGTGTATGTGATAGTGAATGAATAAAATGCATGAATCCTATAAGAATGCATCAAGACGGGAACGGGGAGTCCTAACTTTGTGACTTTAATCTTCCCTTTTGACTAGAAGGGGGAACTAGCGTGCTAAGGCTACTTGTGGAGCCACACTCGCTCGTTTCCCTTGTCGAAAGGGGACTCTCAAGCAAATGTTCCCTATAACTAGCATGAGATGTAAAAACCTAGAATGAAGGGGAAAGGGTTAGAGGAGCATGCCAAATGATAAAAACTAAAAAAAATGCATGAAATGTAGTGAACATGCAAGTATGTACTAACGAAAAGGGACGGCCTATTGGGTCTAGCGTTGGAGTAGCCCTTTCTACGAATTCCTACTAGCATTGGACTAGTGGAAACGGAACAAAGAACCACAACTAGCGTTGGACTAGTGCGGTGACGGAAAAGGGGCCACTACTAGCGTTGGACTAGTGTGCGGACGTACATCCATCCATCAAGTTCATTTATGACTATAGAAAGCAAGTAGGCATGCAAATCATCTATAAACACGTAGCACGTAACACTTAGCATGCTCAACTAGATGCAAGGGCCTAATAAAGCGATTAAACACATAGCAACAAAAACAAGCAATGAACCTACTACATTTGCTAACTAAAACAAAAGGGGAAGGGAAAAATGGACAAAATGCTCGCCAGGCCCTATCTATTACAAGCCAAGAGGTGTACACATACCCCATAATGAATAACTTAAATAAAAGGCAAAAGTAAATGAAATAAATTAAAGGAATTAAAGAAAGGCAAGGAAAGCAACGTAGACATGCAATTCACACTTAGCACGTTGGATCACATAGGAGAAATGAAAATCAAGGAGATAGAGGTTACCTCCCTTGCAATTGGGCCCCAATGAAGTGAAATCACTTATTTATCCTCCAAAATAAAAGAAATGGTCAAGGTACCAATTTATTTGGGAAAATTAAAGGAAATAGGCAAACACAAGCTCACTTGATCATAAAGCCCCTAAAGTCATGGCTTGAGTGAAATTGAAACAAAGTATGGTATTTACTTGAAGCAAACAAGCAATGAAGTTGCACAAATTAAAATTATCAAGGACCAATTTGATGAAATTCTTTAATTGATTGGGTCCTAGTGGAACAAGAAGAGACTTGGGGGGTTGGAATGTAATTTTTTGGAAATTATTTCATGCAAAAGCATGCAACCCACGTAGAAAGCTTTCTGCAAATATTTTCTTAGGCTTTGAAGCCTTTACAACTTTGCATGACAGATTTTCTAAGAAAAAAAACGAAACTCTCAAACCAAAATCCAACTTCAAGTTCCTACCAAACTCATCATACATGCAAGAGCCGAAACGAAGATGATTTCTATGCAAATTTGGTACAACAACTGAAAACCATTCCAGCAACAAAAGGACTTTCAGCAACAAAGAATGAAGCCTGCTGCAACTTTTCTATAACTTCAGTGATTTTTCCGTAACCACATTCATGCCATTTAAATGCATTCATGCAAGCAAACCAAGAAGAAATATGATGGATTGTTATCTAAATAAAGCACCACAGCTTGGGGACTGAAAAGGAAAGACAAACAAAAGAGCAAGACCATAAAAAAATCCTATTCGGCAAACAAAATGAAACCTGCTGCCATCTTCTCAAACTCAAATTTCCTAATCACAACCTTGGTTAGATTTTTCCAAAAACAACTAACTTCATTCATACCAAACAACAGAAAGCTTAGCCACTTCATTCAAACAAACGGAAAAAAACTTAGCAAAACATCAGTGGTTTCAAACTTCAGCAAGCAAAGGAGCCTGCTGCGATTTGTTTTCAAGCTCGAGAAGAGGAAAAAAAATGGAGCCTGCTGCAATATTTGTCCACAAACTTCTACCATCGAATGCAAACTTTTAGTAAACAAAGTTCATGCAAAACCTTCTAATCATCTCCAATCAAGAACATTTAACACTCCAATGAATAAACGAAAACTGAAGCCATTGCCTATGAATGAAAATTTTTCAGCAAACCGAGAGTGAAACTTGCTGCAATTTTCTATTGCAGCATCTCCCTTGCTCAGCCTAGACGAATTCAGGTAGGACAAACCAAATGCAAGAACCTAGAGGCACAATCTTGGGGAAGGGAGAGGGGAAGGACAAGACACCACTAAATGATGTGAACACTTGCTGCAAAATTTCAGGTTCCTTACGAATTTCTGCTTAAGGAGGAAAAATTATTCCAACATTACAAGCATAGTCATACTCGAACATTGAGACTCAGAATGAAAGGAACGGGGAAAGGCTATACACATACGTGGGATACCATCGACCAACAAGCAAGACTCAAAAGAGAAATCAAGCCATTCCAGAAATTTCAGCAACCCAAAAAGATCGAATGGACAAAATTGCAACAGGTAAACAAGAACTGTAAACAAGAACTTGACCTTCATTAGACTCCATACAACCCTTAAGAATCACTACTACAACCGAGAAGATCTAATGCATAAAGGCAACATCTTTGGGCAGTAGCTCGTGAATCAACGCAAAGAACAACCATGGCAACCTCTGAACATACTCACAGGCCCAAACCAAATGATAAAGCATGTCCATCTGACGTCAAAACAGAACCCACGACTCTTAAACGGAAAATATCTACAGGAAAAGGCTAGAAGAAATCTTACTGTGAGCTTTCTGATACCGTTGAGTAGTGACCTCACTCGGAGAACAGCCGCAGGTGACAGTGAGACTCTTCCGCCTGGCCTTTTCCTCGAGCTCCTCCTTTTTCACGCTCCTCTACCTCCCCCCAGATTTTTCAGCCGTCGTTTTCACTCCCTTACTCTCCTGCTGTCACCAGAACCTCTCTATCTCTCCTGTTTTTCTAGCTTTCTCCAGATATTTTAGCCGTAGCTTCCTGCTCTTCTTACCCGTCGCCCTTTTCTCTCCTTCTCTCCCTCTCAGCTTTTTCACTCAGCCCGTCCCCTCCTCTCTTTGGTTTTCCTTTCTTTTTCCAGACTTCTGCAGCCGTCAAACTTTCCCCATATCCCACACTCTCAGCAAACCCTCTTGCTCAGCTTTTTCTTTCCGCCGTTCTTTCCCTCTTAGCTCTCTCTGTCTCATTTTGCCTGAAACCCCCCACTCTAAAAACCTCTCCGTTCTTCTCTCTCGCCCCAGATTTCTTTTCTCTCGTTTTTTCTTCCAACTAGCCGTCAAAAGCCTCTCTTTCTTCTTGCCGTCAATCTTTCATCCCTCCTGCGGCTACTATTTTATGTTCTATTTATATGAGGCTCTCAACCCTAAAACTTCAGTCCTTTCTTCTATAATTGCAGCCCAAGGGCTGACCGAGCCTTCCTTTGCAAGCCGCGACAGAACGCAGCTTGCATGCTGCGGTCACACTTTTTTTTTTTTTTTTTAATAATAACTAATTAATATTGACAACTAATTAATAATAATAAAAAAAACTAATGAAGAAATGCTAATTAAGATAAAAATGAAATGCTAATTTTCTTTTCTTTTCTTTTCTCTTTTTCTTTTTTCTTTTTTCTTTTTTCAATTGATAAACAATAACTTGCATTTGAAAAGGAATAAAAAATATTTTTGTGAAGGATTTTTCTTTTCCTTTTCAATAAATTCCTACGCTAAAATGGCTAAAATAACTAAAACTAGAAGTAAATAAAACTAATTGTGACAAATAAAAATAGAACAAATAAAAAATGAATAGTGAATAAATAAATAATAAAACACCAAAAATTTGGTGTCTACAATTGTTAAAACGAGTTTTCTAGGCGAGTGTGTACTTTATCGCACTCGACCTAAATAAATATGAAATTTTCAATGATTAATGATTAAATGCTACTTGCGCATGAATGTAAGCCTTTTGGGCTGAACTGGCCATTGCCCCTTGTTACCGGTCGTCTCGAGCCAGAAACGGACTCGGTCGGGCGACTAGGAACTTGGGTGAACGTTTCGGTATACTCGAGTATTACCTTGTAGGTTGGTGGAGCCTGGCCAAAAGCCAGGGACGGGGTGAATGAATGTACGAATGAAACCAAATGAAATGAAATGACAGGAGAACGAACGTATCCTTTTCATGAATGTTACTATCGCTTTCCATTGTAAATGTTTCTTGAATTATTGATACTCCATATTGAAATGACATTATTGAAATGAACGATTGTGAAACTGATTTGATAACTGATTTTACTGGTTACTCGCTGAGCTTCTAGCTCACTCCAAAAATATTTTATTCCCCTCCACAGGGCTCAAAGCGAAGGAAGGACTTGTTGTGCTTATTCATGTGTCTGGATGGCCTATATCTTGTACAGTTTGGATTTGGAATCATTTTATGTATAGTTGGGAATTGTTTCCGCTTCGCTTATGACATGTAATTATTGGAGAATTTGATGTAATATTTGAGTTTTATATTGTAATTTATTTGAGGACTGTAGTGAACGACTGAGTCCCGGCGAGAGCTGGGCAGGCGGCCCGCCGAACCCTCTGGTTCGCCTTAGGGGGAGGCGGGGCTGTCACAGTATTTTTCTATGAAATTTTACAGAGGAATAGGCCTTATATGGTAGTGTAATTCTGAAAATTTTGGTGCCATTCTGAGTCCGTTTCGATACTCAAACAAAGTCCCAAAGTTTGTAACTTAAATCTGGAAATTGCCCAACCGTCTCAATTTTTCAGCAACTTTGAGCTACTATAACTTGGTGCTCAAAACTCCGATTCTTGTTCCGCTTGTTTTGTTTGAAACTTTGAATTCAACTCTAATTGAGTTTCAAATTTGAAAGGATAGTTCAAATTCTGTGAATTTCACTGAATTTCCAAAGTTGGCGAAAAACCAACCCGGAAACTGTCTAGCAAGCTTTTAACAGCGACTTTGAGCCAATTTTTGAATACCTTTCGTTTGGAATCATGGGAAAGTGTATTCTAGGAAATTTTAGTACTTTGGAAGAAGTTTCCAACGGTACCAAGTTTTCCAATTTTAGACTTGTAAAGAGTGAGATACGATTTTTCAAAGATCTCATATCAAAACTGAAATTTTCAGAACTTAAGGAAATGGAGTTTTTCGAATTCTCCTTTTTCCCTCGATATCACTTGAACGTTTTATACTTGATTTCGAAGATGAAAACTCGATTTCTCTTGTACTTTAAAACCCCACTTTTGAGCCTTAATTCGCGAGTAATTTAGGCTCATTTTAGTGAAATTTTCTAGGATTGTTCAAGCGTGCGATCTTCCTTGATAATTGCGGTTTCTAAGTGATTGCTCACTTTTAATTGCTCAGGCTCACACGAGGACCTTCAAGAGGATCATACGGTAGACGCTTGAACTTCAAGTAACATTTCTCCTTGGTTGACTTGGTGAGTGTCAAGTGCATGACTACTTGAACTCTTGTGAATTTGATACATGCTTACTTGGTATCCATGACTTGAGATTTTGAAAATGGAGACGAGTGTGTACTTTATCGCACTCGTTCTCATTTGAAACCAATGATTCATGATTAACTTGCTTGACATGAAATGAATGACCTGCTGGACATGACATGAATGCTTGAATATATCACATGCTTGCTTGACCTGAAATAGTATGCTATGGCTGCATACGTCGCTGGAGTGAATCTCCTCGACACTCAAATGTACATGGGGGAGGCCCAAATCTCACTGGCTAACCTTGGACTCGAGCCGGCATGGGCTTGGTCGGGCTCCTTGGCGAACCATGAGAAAAAAAAAGCTTGATCTATTAAGAGATCTTGCTTGGCATACTCGAGCAGTATCGCCTCAAACAAACGACAGGCGGGCCCGATACAAGGGTATGTAAGGTGAAAGGGGACATGATAAGTGAAGTTCTACGGACTAAACCTACCCGATTGATGGAGTGTCAACTTGTGGAGGTTCGTGATCGTGCAAGTGGAAAATAACTCCTGAGAGCTCCTACATCCTTGAATTGTTTCTGTTTACTTTTCTCGCTCGAATTGTTATTTATTGCAATATTATTGGTCTACTTGTTAAATTGGAATTGTTACTTGAACAACGTGCCTGCATGTGTGTTCTTGGCCTCACGAGCGTTTTGTTCCCCCTGTAGATTTGTTTTCCTTAACAGGATTTGGCATGGAATGAGACTTGGAGGAACCCTTTTGATGCACTTTTGGCTTAGGGTTTCTAATATATTTTGGGCTAGACCTCTTATTGGTTGTAGTTTTGGGAACCTAATGTATGATTTGGATATTTGATGTACCTGGATGTTGTATATTTTGGGTATTGATGTAACTTTTGGGAATTTGATGTAAGGATTGGATAATCGTTATATATATTGTTAAGTTTGGAAGTTTTCCGCACTTTCTTACTTATCTAGTGTTGTTGAATAGTATTGTGCTAAGCTTGAACGGATATTACCATGAGTCCTGGCGAGAGTTGGGCAGGCGTTCCGCTGATACCCTTTGGTTCGCCTTAGGGAGAAGTGGGGGCGTCACATAATTCGGCCTCTAACATGGTGAACTAGAATCGGGCAGAACAGGGTGCATATTAACTTCAATTCTGGAAATTTGCTACAATCAAGATATAATTCCTATTTCTAGTTTAAAACCATCACTACCACCTCATATACAAGCTTGTATACATCATATACCTTCCATACAACAAGTATGAGAAGGAAATCATTCAAACCCTAACTCAAGTGCATCACCCCAATCATCCAAACTCTCTTGATTTAAGCATCACAATCACAAATACAAGTTACTAAACAACTCCAACATGATTAAGGGAAAAAGAAAAGAGTGGTCAGCCATTTTACCTCAAAACTAGAGCTTGCTAGTGTTCTCCTTCACTTCCCCTTGAAATTTTTAGTTCCCTAAGCTTCCCAAGCTTTCAATTTACAAGTTAATCGGTTTAGAATCTTGTTTTTTTTTCACTCAAATGGTGCAAATGAAGATGAAATGAAGTTGTTTTTCTCTTGCTCACACTCTCTCTCTTGTTCACGGCTAGGAGGAGGAAAATGAGGGCAATTTGTGTGTTTTTTGATGATAAATATGGAGGAAAATTGGTTGGTCAACACTTAAGGGATGGTTGCCACTTGTCGCAACCAAAATCCATCTCAAAATTTTTTCTTTTCCTTGCATTTTTTTGGTCAAATATTTCAGCTAAGAGGGCTGAGGATGAGGGAGATATTTTGCATCAATATCAATGATATTTTATGGTAAGGAAGTGGTAGTCAAGTGGTGTGGTCAATCGGTAGTGAGCGATACCCGCCGGTTCGAGCCGATTTTCCTTAAATCGTGTATACTAGGGTTTTAACTTACAATTCACTAATTTATTATTATCACCTCTAATCCCACACTTAATATCATCTAAAACTCACTTTTAAACACCAAATTTAGTACACACTCCGTACCGGTTACTTATACTACGAAAAGACGTAAAAACCCTAATTCGCGCTAACTTGAAAACAAAAAGGGAAAACCCTTATTTCTATGTTCATTTACATTTATTGCGGGGTGATTGGGTAGTAGGGATATTATAAAATAATAGTTTCCAAATTTAAGGGAATTTTTAAGAAAAATATATGGAATTTGCAAGTCCTCACAATCATGGACTCCCTTCTTATTGGGAAAAACGTCAAGCTTTTTTCCTTCAGCCATAGCATTTGCCTTAGCCCTCTATGCTAATTTCTTTGCCTTGTTTCTCGTCATGGGTGCAGTATACTGCATCTCCAGAGTTGTTGGGATACCAGCAATTGAGCATTCAAGAGCAAAGTTCACCTTCTTGGACTCCATTAATTCTTGAAACAAGTAAGTTGTTGAAAGAAAAGAGGTGAGAGGCAGAGATTGTTCCACCGGCATGCTAGAAATTTGTAATTACAAATTTCATTGTCTAAAATAAAAGACAATAAAACTTGCACAAATATCAAATTTATTAAATCAAATAATAAGAGAGTTACAATCTCAAAAAATTCTTGAACCAAATAATTTAATCTCCTGATTGATCTCTTCAAAAGAAATCAATCAAAAGGGTTGAAGAGACTTGTTCTCTGATCAAAAAGATGTTTCCTATAATTTGAGTGTAGGAATGGATGATTCGACGATGCTATTGAACACTTGAATCTTTAAGTCTTCAACATGAATGAAAGAACAATTTGTTAGGCTTGATTTGAACTTGGATTTGAGGGAAAAAGCTCTAGAGAAAATTTGCCTACATCTTTCCTTCTCTGTTTTTTTTTTAAATGTTTCCTTCCTATGAAACAAAGCAAAATTTATGGCTGAAAAAAATATTTTTTTCTAAGTTGTAGCTGGTGTTGACACCTCTTGTTTGAAGCAAATTGACGTGCCAATTGTGTTCACAATTTTAGGACCATATCTCTTAGAATTCAAAACACTAAAGTAATTTACATAGTCCATGGATTTTTACTTCTTGTCAACGCCTTTTGTTTTTTGCGTGACATGAAAAGGAAGATCCTTCGCCACAACATATATGGTGGACACTTAATTTAATTTACATACTCCATGCCCTTTTACTTCTTGTCAACGCCTTTTTTTTTGCGTGACATGAAAGGACGATCCCTCACCACAACATATATGGTGGACACTTAATTTGAAGAAGGTACAATTGCAAACTCCCACGAAAGCCATATTATGGCTTGGGGAGTTCATGAAGAAGATGTCCCCAAGAAGTTGAAAAAGGTGCAGCCACAAACTACTATGAGAGTCATATTATGGCTTGAGGAGTACATGAAGAAGGTGCAACTACCCACTTGATTGAGTGTTTTCCAAAACTCAAGAAGTCCTTTCATTCAACTTTATGTTGATGATCTACTACCCCACTCACTATCATCGATCACGCCATTGTAACTAAATTTTCTTTTTTTCTTGCTCTTATTGCAAATTGATCCTATCAAGATGGTGATGTTCCAGGAAGTTACATCTTCAAATAAAAGTATCTCCTTATCACCAACAGCTATGATGACTCTGCCGACCAACGAATGAAATTATTGGTGCATCCCACTTATACAAGGAACTTACTCTGGTGAATGGCCTTCTCACAAGTATCCCGAATTAAAGGATTGGTCACAAGAACTTTCTCAAGATGATGGCATGAAAGTTCACTCCATAAAGTCCCTTATTCATAATAAAGTGCCAAGGACGTCTCCCTTTCAAACCCTTGGCCAGTGAATCATAGATAGAGACGCACACTAGGGTGCTTCCTTGAGACTTAGTGGTGAGTTTGGTTATATCGACAATTATTGATGCCTTAGGGTGCTTCCTTGAGACTTAGGGTGCTTCATGAAAATCACTTGTTTGATGCCTTGTATGTTTCACTTTTCATATATGATAGAAATCCTGATGTGTTTAGAGCATTTTGTGATGCATGATGCCCAGACACTAATATCTTGCATATATCAGTTGGAGAATTATCTCTCTCACTTTGCGATTTGCGCAAGTTAGGAGAACTCCTAATCATCGAAGGCATCTATAAAGAGGTGATCCCATGTGTAAGGAGCTAACTGGGGTCACTAAAAAGAAGTTGAGGCATATTCTGCAAAGTTGTGAATATTTATTTATGGCCCTACACCACCTCTAACATGGACAACCCAACAAATATGGAGTTTCTACTAGTCAATCGATCAGCTTCTGGTTTAAAGCCAAATTAGGTATTTAAAACCAAAGTAGAAAAGGATAAAGAGGGCATCTCATGCTTAAACAATCCAAAATTCCAATGGGGAGATTGGATAACCACGCAAATTTTCAAGTCAAGATAATGGCGTATTCGATACCATCGGAATCAAGTCTCACTTGTGAGAAGAGACTTATCTTGCTGCATTTATATCTTGTTGGATCTGCACCTTTGCTTTATCAGATGAGGACCTCCATTATATTAGACCATCTGCTTTCAAAATGGTTAGTATGATCGCCGCCAGACGTAAAACTTGCTTAGCTGTTCCTGTCTTGCTAAGTATCTATCGCGAACTCAACAAAATTTCAAATTCATCTACCCTAAGGTGTGCGCGTGCATATTTTCCAATGCACTATGTGTATATTTGGCTGGTGAGTTATTTCTCTACCCATTAATTAACTTCGAATACCATGTCTGGACTAGGAATGACCAATTATTCTGGAGAGAGTGGTGCACGCTATTTTGATGAAAACAATGCTCACAACCTCACTCATCAGGGAGACAAAGTGACTTGGGAGAACACTTCTCTTGTGAAGAATCAAAATGAACTTTTTGTTAATGATGGCAAGTTAGCGAATCCAGCATTGAGCTATTTCGTAAGTGTCTGCTCCAATTGTGAGGACCCGAATTTTATTTTGTTTTCTTACTTTTATTTCATTTTACTAGCTTATTTAATTATTTATTCACCCGTTTGCTCCTAATAATTTATTTCACCCATTTTAAATCCATTTGCAGGGAACCATGTCTCTTTTATATTTTTAAAACGTTTCGTTAGCAAATTTAATTTTTCTGCGGCTCGTTTAGCGAGAAATAGTGAATGCACGTTTTTCAAGGTAAATTCGGTCCGAGAGTGCAATAATCTGGGAGAATTAAGAATGATTAATAGTAGACTAAGAAAAGTTAATTGAGGGGTTAGATGTGAGTAAGTTAAGTTAAGTTCAATTAGGAGCACTAATTGCACACTAATCGGTTGTTGACTTTTGTGCACTAAGACCACCTTTATGTCCATCCTTCTTACACACTATCACATCACTCACCTACCAATCAAAACCCTTCCTTCTTCCCCTTTGCTTGGCCGACTCTCCCCTCCCTCATTTCCCCTCAAAAATTTCAGCTTTTGTCTTCCATTCTTGCTCTACAAAAGCTCTCCAAATTTGCTTCTTGTCTTGGGTCCTCATACAAGCTTGGAAGGTGACTTGATCAAGGAAGAAACTTGGTGATTTAAGAGCTCAAATTCTAGTGTTTAGTATTCATTTTGGCAGCAAGGTAATCATCCAAGAAACTCTCAACTTTTCCTCTCAAATCTTAGTAGTTAGCGAGTTTAGTTAGCTTAGTTGATTGGGTTGTTGATGGGTTCACAAGAACCTTGACTTTAGGTAGTGGACTTGAGGTGGCTTGATAGGTAGAGAGCTTGAGGATTTTGTGTGTTTATTTGCTTGTTTGTTACTTGCTTTGATGAGATATGGTTTAGTTTTAGTTGGAAAGAAGAAAAAGAAAGCTAAAGGAATGAGAGATGCTTGCTGGCCGAAATTTGCTGGTTGTTCCTCTCTTGTTAATTTCAAATTTTTTATGTTATTTTGGTACAATAATGCTTGATATATGATGGCAGTTATGTGTATGAAATATCTCCCAAAAAGCTTTCCATTTTATTGTGTTTAAGTAGGGTTAAAGTGAGGATGAATTCTGGAAATTTTCTGATCAGGAAACCCCAACCAGTGTTCACGTTTTAGGTCATAACTTTCCGTCTGGATGTTGAAATTGAGTGTTGTTTATGGCGTCCAAAACTAGACTCTGAGCACTTTCCGTTGGTATAAAATACACGTCCTAACTCGTTTCCTATGAGCCGTAGTGAACCGCCAAAGATGACTGAAGTTCCTCACTGCATTCATCCGAGAAACAGTCCTAACTGCAGTTTGTAGCTCAATTTTGCCTATCTTGCAAACTGAATTTTGAGACAGTTCCTTCTAGTGAATTGTAGCATTTTGAATCTAGTTTCCAACACCACAAACCACTCTAAATTTTGAGTTGTGTAGCCCTAGTTTTGATCAGATTTTGAAACTCTACCCATTATGTCAGAACTGAAATTTCGTAAAACAGGTCCTGAAAATCAGTTTTCTTAGAACTGTTGTATCTTGGTGTAGAAAGGTCCGAATTGAATTCCGTTGGTTGCATTTAAAACTAGGTTTGAAGTTTTAATTGTGATATAAATTTCAAAGTTTGATTCCACTTCTACGAATTTTTTCGAATTTCCAAACTTCACTGAATTTGCAAGCCTGTTTTGCTCTGTCCTATCTAGAATAGTGATTTAAAG
Organism: Coffea arabica; assembly: GCF_036785885.1. Lineage (NCBI taxonomy): Eukaryota > Viridiplantae > Streptophyta > Magnoliopsida > Gentianales > Rubiaceae > Coffea > Coffea arabica. The sequence continues at coordinate 34,295,588 of NC_092321.1, forward strand.
CTAAAATTTGAATGACTTCGAATTGGAGTCTAAGAAAAATGTCTTGCAGAAAGTTTTAGTTCTTTGAGTCTAGTTTCCAACGGTATAAATTTTTCAATTTTTGGACTTACGGAACTCGAGATACGATTTTTCCAAAAAGTGTTGCACCAACCTACAAATTTTCTATTTTCAAACAAATACTCCTTTAAGAACTTTCCACCTTTCGTTGCGATTGTTGGACTGTTTTAGGTGTAATTTCATGGTTGAATACACGGTTCCTTTGGAACTTTAAACTTTCATTTCAAATCTTGGTTTCCGAAGGTTAAACCTCTTTTGATGCATTTTCTCGGTCATATAACTCCCTTGATCTGTAGCACCTCTCTTCATACTTGAATTAGAGATTTCAAACCCCATTCTTATGGCCTCGATTTCCATGAGTTTGACTCCATTAGTTTGAAAAAATATGAACGCTCTTTATATTCTAAAGTTTGAACATGAGATTTGAAGTTTTGGGAGATGAAAACCATTTACCCTTTTTCCTCGATTTTCGTGCCGAAAGTGAAAATGGTACTTTCTCTTGGATTGAGATTTACTTACCACGAGTGAATCAAAAATGACTCTCAAGCTATCTTTGAGCATTATTTCAATGATTTAGCTAGCAAAACTTCTTTAACTTGACTCGAACTTGTGTTCTTGAGAGTGGGTAGCGAGAAAATATTTTCCTATTAACCTTGGTCGAGCACCTAGGTAATTATGATTATACATGTCTTAGGTGGTCACGAGGACGTTGAACAACTCGTCTGACTACTCGCTTCACTCTTGTTTTGCCCTTGACCTGTGGTTAGTGTCAAGTGCATGTTAAATGCTGATGTGATTTAAATGTTATTTGTGAGGACTCGCAAATTCCTCGTATTTTTCCTCAAAAATACCCTTTTATTTGAAAATTAGTATTTATCAAAGGCCACTACCCAAATATTTCACATTAAGAGTAAATAGACCTAGAAAATAGGGTTTTACGCTTCAGTTTTAAGTTTGGAGCAAAATTAGGGTTTTCGCGATTTTTCGCCGGATGAATTTTCGGTACAGAGTAAGAATTAATTTGGGGATTAAAAGTGACTTTTAAGTGAGAAATAAGATGTGACTAGTGGCAATGATATAAGGTTTGTGAATGGGAAGTGAAAAACCTAGTACGTGAGTTTTTAAGAAAAACGGCGCGATCCGGCGGGTCCCGCGCATTACCGATTGAACGCACTGCTTGACCACCATTTTTCTTACCCAACAAGTTTGTTGACTTTTGTACATAATATCTTCTTAAATTACAGCAAGGTTGACCGAAAATTGTGGCTCAAAGGCAAGGGAAGAAAGAGAAAAATTTGGTGGCCAAGATTAGTCCAAGTGTTGCTCAATTTGTGGACACCATTAGTCCTAATCCTCTTGCTTTATTATAAGGCAACTAAGCTCCATTTCTCTTCATATTTCTGCCAAGGAGCCGAGAGAGAGAGAGGGGAAGAACAAGAGAGAAATTTCTTCATTTCATCTTCAAATCCAACAACTTAGTGAGAAAATAAATAAAGTAAACCGATTAAACTTGTTCTTGAGTGACTAGGTGGTGATTTGTGGTAAGTTTTTGGAAGAAGGAAGCTTGGGCTACTCTTTGTGACCTCCATTCAAGGTAAGAGAGCTTGTCTCTCTAAGTTTTGCTTTCAATTTTGTTAAATTAAGTTTAGTAGTTTGATTATAGTGGTGGAATCATGGATGATTAGCATGTTTTAGAGGTTTTTCCCCAATTTATTTGATGAACTAGGGCTTGTGGGAATTCCGCCCAAATTTATTGTATGATGCTTATATGTTGAATTAAGATTATGAGAGAGGTTTTGGTAGTGTTTGAAGTGAGAAATTAAGGAAAGTTCCACTAGAAACAAAAAATTCCAGATTTCTGGAAAATCTTGCTTCCTTTCTGTCCGAATTTGTATCTGTGTGTTAGAGACCGATTTGGCCTTGGCTCAAAGAAGAAAAGTTGTATATAATGGCATTTTATAGGTGCCTACAAAATTTCAGCTCAATCGGAGCAACGTAGGACGTGAAAAGTCCAAAATACCCCTACTATTTTAAGTATTTCCCAGCAGTCCGTTTCATCAGTTAAGTCCAGTTTATCACGATTTTTGACCAGGATCCATTCTGATTTAGCTCTGGGCCAAAACATCAAAGTTGTAGTGTTCTGAAGTAGCTTCAAAATGCCTCTAAGAAAACCTGATTCGGACTTGTGTACACTGAGTTATGTCCATTACAGTGTTCTGCAGTTAAACAGCCGGCGAATTGGTTTCTGGTTTAGTAATTTGAGAATTTGACTAAGTTACATTAGGAAATGGACTAAGTGACCTTCATGAATGTTGTAGCTCTGAGTCTTAGCTTTGAAATGGCACAGGTTTCGTTTTAATCCGATAAGCGTGGCCTCGGATAAGTTATTTCCGCATTCATATGTCAAATCTGTTTTGTACTAGATTGCATTTCTGCACTTGCTATTGTTGTGAACCTTATTATTATGATATTGTGAGCCTATGGAACGGCTCTTGACATAAATTGCTGATATGTATGATGTTGGGTTGTGTTTGAGAAAAACAATGAAGCCTAAATGGCTGGAAAATTAGGTAAATACAAAGGGCATGCTGCCCGAATTTTTACTCGAGGGCTAGAATACTATATTTTCGACTTGGGTGAAGGTTGAGTACTTAACACTTGAACTAGTGAGGACTTTGGCTATTATGTTTCTTGAGTGTTAAACGTTAGGACTTGACTAAACTTGTACCCTTGGGAAATGAAATAATGATTGCTCGAAGTACGTTTTCCTTGTACTCTCGACTCACATGACAATTTCAAGTATAAATGTTACAAAGCTTTATCGTTTAAAAAGCGAGCAAGTGTTTCATGACTACTGTCCGAGTGAATTTCAATTTCTTGATTCTTATTGAACGAAACGTCTAAGTTTCGAACTCTAGTCATGTTTCAAAGTTCTCAAATTGAGTTTTATCGCAGATTTGGACTCCGAACTCGGAGTATAACCTGAAAGTGACCAGTAAAAGCACTATATCTTTTGGTGAGTGCTTTCAAATACTGAATTGAACTTGATACTTGTACTTGATACGTGCCAATATGATTACATGTCACATGCGTGAATTGTTAGGGCAAGAGTGTACTTTATCGCACTTGCCCTTACATGATATACACTTGTTTATTGTTGCAATTGACTTGACATACTTGTTATGATGCGCGCACTTCCTGGAATTCCAGACACCCTGTGGCGAGTTACTCTAGTCGGGCCGGCAGGGGCTTGGTCGATTGGGTAACGAGCCCTGGGTCTCTTGCTTTGTCGAGTGGAGTGATATCTCCTCGACTAATCGGTATACTCGAGTATTACCACCCGTGTTTATTGAGGATTTTGGGCCCAGTAGGGGGTGTGAATGGTGGACGGAGAGTAGTGTAAGTGGTGTTCTACTGGATTGGTTCCTTTACTTGAAAGTTGACGGAGTGTCAACTACTATGTGATCAAGCTCCTGATGATGAATGGAAGTTGGCTCCTGAGAGCCATCCGTATCCTTATGCTTTGGAATGATTATTGTATTGGATTATAGTGTCTTCTGAAAACTTTTACACTCGCTTATTTTGAGATTTCTCACTTTTATGAACTCTTCATGCTCGTTACTTTGCTATATCGAAAACTTGTACTTATAAATAATGGTCAATTTGCTATTTGGAACCTCACTGGGCTTTTAGCTCATACCACGCTATTTGTTTTCCTTACAGGGGGTACGAGTGACGCGTGAGACTAGCGTAGCCTTTTGTTTTGACTTTTGACTTTTGGTCTTGTACTCGCGCTATTCCTCGAATGGAACATGTTGTACTTGGATTGTATACGTTTTGGACTAGTTTGGTGTATTGAGGCTTTGTACCTCGATTTCTATCAATGTAAATTATAAGCTTGAATTGTGAATGTTATTTATGGTTCATGGATGTGTGTACATAACTCGATTGAGATAGTGAGTGAGTCCTGGCGAGAGCTGGGCAGGCGGTCCGCCGAACCCTTTGGTACGCCTTAGGGGGAGGTGGGGTCGTCACATTATTTGTACAAGTACTATATATGATACGTGAACTTGCCGAGGCGAGGGTGTACTTTATTACCCTCGTCCTCTTTCTTTCCTGATTACATGATACTTATTACATGAATATATATAACTTACACTTATACATGAATATGTTTAACTCGTGAGCACTGAGCGGTTCGATGTATCACGCCCTAATTGGGTGGGAGGTACCGCTCATTCCGACTTAGTGCTATGATCGACCCAAAGTCGATTGGAGGGTTGTCTTATCGATCAAATACACGTGTGGGGACGCCCCAACCCATCGGCTAACCTTGTAACTCGAGCCGGCAAAGGCTTGGTCGAGAAGCTTAGTGAACCTTGGGAAATAATAGCTTGATCCTTTGAGATCTCGTTTGGCATACTCTAATAGTATCGCCACCCGTTACATGTTTGGTTACGGATCTGAGTGGGTGTTAGGTGGGTGGAGGAATTAAGTAGAGCACTAGGGTTGTGTTACTATTTGGGTTGACGGAGGGTCAACCCTAGATGGCTCAAATTGATCGAGACATGAAAATAGCTCCTGAGATCTCCTGTATCCTTCTTGTGTGTTAAATTCCTACTTGTGCACTTAAATGAAATGTCATGTTTAAAGTTGCTTTTAAGCATGCTATTTGATTGATTGGTGTTACTTGCTTGCCTATCTATTTCTTGGCCTCACTGAGCGTTCGCTCATCTCATTAAGTTTGTTTTCCTTAACAGGCTTTGGAGGTGGATTGGTGGTTCTAGACTAGCGACTTGGTGGATGCTAGTATACCTGTTGTATGAACTTTTAATGGCTCCTTAAGTGTAATTTTGTTATTGTTGGTGGGTGGATTGTAATCGTAACTTTTAGCTTTGAAGTTATGGCTTGTATATTCGAAGTACTTTTTATTTAAGTTGATGGTTGTTTTGGTGGCTCTATATTAAGCTTGAACGAGTGCGTGAGTCCTGATGAGAGTTGGGCAGGCGTTCCACTGATACCCTAAGGTTCGCCCTAAGGAGAGGTGGAGGCGTCACACAAATTACTTAGTCTTACATGCTGAAGGAGATTTTCTTGTTGAGTCATACACTCCATCTACGTTTGCACGGTAATTCGAGTTTTATCATGACACTCCACAGGATTTTCGAGCAGATGTTTGTTCCATGAATTATGACTTGAGTCGAATACTTTGGTGCTCTGCTATTTGCAATAAAATGAAGTCAAAGATACTTTTTCTTAATTATCCCTTGAATGCTAATAAGCATACATCTCCATATTTTCAAACATGGTAGTCCATGATGCATAATGATTATCTGCTCAAAGGACGTGACGATTTGATTAAGAGTGTCCAATCAAATTTGGAACAAAAGAAATCAAACGGAAAGAAAATTGCAAACCTAAATAATCCTTCCAATGTTGGCAATAATCTTGAGACGAAATAGAAAATAATCAAGTCTGTAAGAAGTGAGAAGAAAGTTTTGAAGAACTCAAGCAACAAGGTTGCTACATCTGAAATCCTAACTTCTAATGAAGAACCTTTGAAGGGTACTTAATTTTGCCTCCTTCAATAATTGTAAAAGCAACTGATCATAAGTCTCGCAATTCCAATTAAAAGAAGAGGAGCAACACTTTTTATGAGGAGGACGAGCAATCTACTATTACGGACCAACACTGGAAGCGTAAAAAATCTAAGATAATGAGTCTCCCTTTGGATGATATTGCTTTAGACCCTAAAGAATTCTTTAAAGACATTCCAAATATATCTGTCCTTGGTATAAGCCATGTTAATATTGTAATAACTCTTTTTGCCTTTTTAAATTTGGCATTTGAAGTTAACCTACTAATTTCATAGTCATGATTTGTCTCATCATATTTTTCTTGCAGTTGAATGATTAAGATTTGGTTTTTATTAATGATGGAGAACCAAGCCAATCATCTGTTGAAGGGCCCATTACATTTGAACTTTTAACAAAACAAGTGGCCAATTCTACCCAACAAAAGGATACTAGTAAGAACTCCAAAAAAGTCATAGATGATGAAAACCTAGCTCCGCAAATCAAGCCATAGAAGGAAGAACATGTGACTCTTCTGGAGAAAAAGAAGTTTAAAATTTTTATCTACCATCGTGGTCAAGGGTACTCCAAGTGTTTGAGTTTTGTCCCCAGACTGTGATGTCAACATGCTGTTGAGGCTACATTCAAATGGTCTAGAATAATTTGAAGGTGATGATATCCCAAACAGCACTAGAATGCATGCCTGCTCTTGAGACAAAAGTAAATGAAATCATGGAGGAAATACGAAACTTCAATGTCATGAATATCTCAAACTTGCAAGGCCTTTTAATGGCTTTTTTTGCAAATGCAACTTGTTACATTGCAATGAAGTCTTCCCCCTCAAATAAAACTCCAATCAAATCAAATAATGAGTAGCTTTCTATAGCCACCCAACATCTTAGAAATGCTCAGAGCAAGGAGAAGCAACAAGTAGAAAAGATCTTAACGTACATGCCGAAATTTAAGGAGGTTGACCATGAAAAAGTAGAGCTAAGGAAATGGCTTGAAATTTTAGATACTCATCAGAAGGAAATACTTTCAGTGCTATAAGAAGAGCAAGCCGAGTTTACCCAAATGCAAGGCAGGATGGTCGACTTACGAAATAAAGTTAGGAAGATTGAGAGTTCCCCACTTTTATTTGCTGAGGAGAGCCAAATATTGGACAAAATGATTTGAAAGCAACCGTAAAGAGTTGTGATGATTTGAACTTCAGGATTAGTTGTAATCTTTTACTCTATTTCAAATTTCATTTATTGTTAATTGCCTAAAGTGTGTAGACACAAGTATAATTAATTTTTTTTATTTCACCATGAAACTTGATTTTTTTAATTTCATGACACTCATGTGGATGTTTCTTGTTTTCCTGTGACGCCCCGAAAAGAATGAGTGTGAGAACCCGGAAATTTTCTAATTTTCTAGTGTTTATTTTATTTAATCGCCCGCCTTTTCTACATTTTCTTTATTAGAAAAATTCCCCAGATAAAGTTTATGAGCAAAGATAGTTTGAAAATGATTTTTCTAGTATCGGTTAGTTTTTGAGAAATTAAAAGCGTATTTTGAACGTGGGACCCGCAAGTGCGGTAAATGCATTATATTTTTGACAACTTGTTGGAATTTTGTATTAAGTGATATTATTTTACAAGGTGTTAAGATATTTGTATTATTGGAGAGACAAAAAGATAAGTTTTAAAACCAAAAGGTGACATGTGTCACCTTCTTATTCAAAGTTGGACTTTGACTAATTTGCATCACCTTTACTAAACCTCAAAAATTGACCAATTTCTCTCCATTTTAAGCTTGTCTTGGCCGAACCTCTTGGAGCAAAAATACAAGAAGAAAGCCTTCAACTCCAACTCCATTTCTTGCTCAATCTTGTGAATCAACCGTTAGACTTTCAAATTCTTCCACAAAAGTCATTTGTTTAGGAAGATTGAAGGCAGTGGTGGAGTGATTAGAGAAGGCAAAGGCCTAAGCCATCAACTTTCTTGATATTTCAAGGTTCATGTCTAGCAATCCTTTCTTTGTTCTTGATTATGCTAAATTAGTGACTTGTGATGGCTAAAGAGATGGTTTGATGGATTATATCTTGAGTTGTGGTTGACTTGATGAAGTTTTATTATTTTTGGGGATTTTTCTGTTTTAATATACGCATGGTTGTGTGGCTATCTATGATGATTGGAAATGGTATATAATGATTCTAGAAGGTGGAAAAAGTGGTCAATTGCAATCAATTTCTGTTTTGGAAGAAATTTCAGAAAATTAGGTTTTGTGAAGGAACATTCTGCCCGAATTTTTAGCTCCTAGTTAGAGGCCTAATTGGCCTTGGATTAAAACATGAAAGTTGTATGGAATGACATTTTAGAGGTGACTACAAAATTTCAGGTCAATCGGAGTAGTGTAGAATGAGAAAAGTTGAAATTACTATTGTTGTTCTGGTTTTACCCGAATGTAAGAATTGCGCCTGTAATTGGTTGTTTTGGCTGGAATTGCTTCCGAATTGGTTGTTGAGGTCTTCTGATGAAATGTAACCCTGTTTCTTAGATTTCAGCTTGTTTTTGAATTTCTGGATTTGGACTAGGATAGCCTGATTTATGATGTTTCCGCTAGAATGCGTTCTGTGAATCTATTTTTGTGATTCTGGTATGGTATCTTGCATTTTTGACCTGGTTACACTCGAAACTGGGTTGAGTGACCTTCTGTAATATTGTAGCCCTGTCTCTTAGCTTCGAAACGGTGGGCCTTGCACCTTAATCCGACAATGGTACCATTACCGCAAAATGACGTCAAAACCTGTTTTTCTGGTTTTGAGCTTAACTTTCATTTCCGGACTTTTCCCTAGCTTGACTTGTACTAGTACTACTTTGAGCTTGCTGAATGGCTATTGGATGAACTTGTTGTTGTGTGTGTACCTTTGGGACTGGCTGAGGAAATAATGAAGCCATGATGGCTGGAAAAGTTAACAAATTTAGGGGAAGTGCTGTCCGAACTTTGAGGGAACTTGTTTGCATTGAGTTTGTGATCTAAGACTTGGATTTGAGCAAGGCAATGATATATGATGGATGGTTTCTGAGCCATGGAGGTGAGTGACCCTAAACTATTTTCAAAGTACTTGTGAAATGTTTCTTGCATTATGTACTCGATTGCATATCATGCGTGCTTGCATGTGAGTTCATGACATGATTTGGCTTCAATGAGTTCTGGGAAAGTCTTGTGCTGGACACCAACGTCTCCACTCTATTTATGGTTCATGTTCATGTTTATCTGGAGCTCAAGAAGGGGCTCCCTCTTAATGTTAATGTTAATGTTAAATGATCTATTTGAGCGTTGGGTGTTCAAGTGCTATGATTTCCCTGGCTCACGAGAGCACTAAACGAACATTTGATCTCTGAATCATGACATCATCGAAATGATCGAAATGCAACATTGTGAAATATATTTGTTTAAGGATTTTACTGGTTACTCGCTGAGCTTCTAGCTCACCCCAAAAATATTTTATTTCCCTCCACAGGGCTCAAAGCGAAGGAAGGTCTTGTAGTACTTGTGCACGTGACTGGATGGCCTATGTTTTGTATAGTTTGGATTTGGAAATCATTTTATGTATAGTTGAGAATTATTTCCGCTTCGCTTTTGACATGTAATTATTGGAGAATTTGATGTAATATTTGAGTTTTATCTTGTAATCTGTTTGAGGAATGTAGTGAACGACTGAGTCCCGGCAAGAGTTGGGCAGGCGGCCCACCGAACCCTCTGGTTCGCCTTAGGGGGAGGTGGGGCCGTCACATTTCCTTTATTGCTTTCAATGACCACCATTTTAGGCTATCAATTGAAAAATAAAAAAATTCCACCTTTGCGTAATTTTAATCACGTTTGAAAAAGTAATTGTCCAAATAATTTGAACAACATACTTTCAAGTGTATACCGCAAAATAATTTGAATTGCCCTAAAGAGAAACTTTTTTTTATCCTCCATTGCATGACATCTTTACAAAGATTGAATCATCAGGGAAAGGAATTTAATTTTATGGGTTTGTAATTGTACTTTAGAAATTGCCCTCTAAATTGCCTACGTATCCCAAAAGGGAATCAAATCATACGTAGTTCCTACTGTTCATAGTTTAACCTCTTGCAAGTCAGGAATATCTATTTATTTACTACTTTAGATTTAAGTGGAGTGTTTGACCAATTTAACCACATGCTACACTATTGGTGGTTGCCCGTCCACAATTTTAGCTTACGCGAGTGAGGAGCAACATGCAGTTTAAACTCATGCATTATGGAGCCCTTCAATTTTTTTATGATACACACAACTTCAAGAATTTTTCATTTATAGGACCAATATTTACGCTATCTTTGTCAATTATCTTGTACGCGCCATTTGTGTAAATATCTCGGACAATATATGACCCATTCCATTGGAGACAAATTTGTCTTTGGTATGATGAGTCATAACTATTGGCCTTTGAATTGAAAGCACCAAAGAAACAATGACGAACTTTCTTATTGAAAGTTTTAGAAAGGCGAGCCTGATAGCATTCATGATTTTGTTGAGTTTCTAATCTTTTTTCATCTAAAGTTTCTAATTCTTCAAGCCATAGACAAACATTTTATTCCTTCATGAGCCCTTCTTGGATAGTAATCCTCAAAGAAGGAATTTGTTGCTCAAGATGCAAGACAATTTCTACACCGCAAACTAAAGCATAAGGCATCGCTTGCGTTGGAGTTCGATATGTGGTGGGATAAGCCCAAAGAGTTTCACCTATCTTTTTATGCCAATCCTTCTTTAATCTAGCCACCACTTTCTTAAACAAGTTGCATAGAATTTTATTGAATGCCTCAACAAGACCTTTGGCGAGGGCATTATATATGAAGGACTTGCATTGCTTGAATTTGAATTTCTCATACAGCCTATCCATTAAACTATTAGAGAAATGCTTTCCATTATTTGTGATAATGTATCGAAAAACTCCATGACCGTAGGTAATATTTACACGAATGAAATTCATCGCATCTTCATTTCTCATTTGCTTGAGTACTACAGCTTCAACCTACTTAGAAAAATAGTCGGTCGCAACCAATATATATAGTTGTTGACTGGATGATTTTGGCAATGGTCCCACAACATCAAAACCCCATGCATCAAAAGATCAAGAAGCAATAATTGAATGTAATGGTTCAAACGGTTGATGAATGCAATTTACATGGAATTGGCAAGGTTGACATCTTTGGGCATATTTCATACAATCTTTGACCATAATAACCCAATAATAGCCCATCCTTTTAATCCGAAAATACAACTTGGGACCGAACTGGTGAGTTTCACATATTTTAGAATGTGCCTCCTATATACTTTGGTATGCCTCGTCTTCACTCAGACAGTGCAAAAATACACCTTTAAATGATTTTTGGTACGGATGTCAACTCTTCTACATTGCTCCTCAAGTAACTTTTGATACTTGAGATAATCAACAAGAGATTGTCTCCAATTTTCTTTGTCAACTTCATAAGTTGAGATGACATGAGTATCACCTTTCAAAATATATTCATCATCAAATAGTGGTGGAACTGCCCACTTTTGGCACACACGAACTTGTATCTTAAGATTTGGTACTGTAAGAGAAAACACAGGTATAGTTAACGCATCAGCTTACTTATTTTCTCTTCTAGGAACATAGTCAATGCTTGCACCACCAAGCCACCTTATAAGCAGCGTTGCATACTTGTGATATGGAATCAATTCAGACTTTTTAATATCATAACTTCCTAAAAGTTGGTTAACGACTAATTGTGAGTCGCCATAGATTTGAAACTCTAGTTGTTTTATGCCAACAGCTATTTCAAGTCCAAATGTGAGGGCTTGATACTCAGTGACATTATTTGAACAATGTTGATTTAGAATAAAGGAGTATAGCAAAACTTTTCCATCCGGTATTATAAATACAATTCTGACTTCAACTCCATGACAACGAACAGTACCATCCAAATACATCTTTATTAGGTAGATCGTCACTCAACTCCCATTCAATAGGTATCAGGTGATCAGCAAGAAAATCTGGCAGTATTTGGTCCTTCATGAATTTTTTAGACACATAAATAATTTTAAATTATTGTAACTTAAGATACCATCTAATTAGATGGTCAGATTATACTGGTCTATCCCTTACATATTTTATGGGATTTGTCCTGGAGATGAGTCTCATACTATATGCTTGAAAGTAGTGTTTTAATTTCTATATTACAAAAATAAGAGATAAACACAATGTAAAGATCGAAGACAACTTAAGAGGGGGTGAATTAGGTGGTTTAAAAAAAACTGGCCAAGATATGAGTCACTTTTTGAGAACTTGCTCTCTTTTTCTAAAGGACTACACAATGGAGCAATTTGATGAGAAAGCACAAGTGCTTGGGAGTAGAAGAGATAAACAATTTATTTTGCGAGACAGTAAGTAAAAGGATAGAATAGCAAACCAAGTTTCAAACTTCACTTGATTTTGAAACCACTTTATATAGCAAGTTTCTTCAAGTTGATCAACTTACAAGCAATCTCTTGTGTACAAAGGAAGGATCACTTCATTCTCGCCCCAAGCCGCACTTGGTCAAGCAAAGAAGTTTTACTATCACTCGGATAACCCTCACAAGGCTACACTATTGAAGAAATTGAAACACACTTGAAAAGTTTATCAAAAATTACACAACTAAGAGTACAAATTTTCTTTAAAGAGTGTTCTAACACTTGAATCACTCAAGATCTGATGTAGTCTCAACGTGCAAAAGTTTTTATGAAGTGATTGACTTTGTTCTATTTATAAGAGACCAAAAAATTTCTCAATTAATGCTACCAACAGATAGAAGGCAGCTGAAGAGTCAGCTAGCCATTGGTGGTGTCGGACGTCCGGTAGGCTAGTTTTCTGCGTTCGAACGCAGGCAATGAGTTCAAGAAGTTTTCTTGAAATATTTAGGACGTTCGGTACCTCCAGAATGTGCATCCGAAAGTATGATGTAAAACTGGTGAATTCTTCTTCAATTCTTTCGGACATCCGGTGCCTTCAATGTTTTGCGTCCGAAGTGTCGAAACGTTTGTCGAACGTTTGGTACACAGGTGTTGTGCGTCCGATCGAGGTCAGTGAGCTTAGAGGACTTGACTTATCATTTTCGGACATCCGAGGGTGGGTTTTTCATGCGTCCGAAATTACTCAATGGTTGTCGGATGATCGATACAGTTTTTTTGTGCTTCCGACAGCGATTTCAGTACATGTTAGCTTTTGAACCTGTTTTGCTTCAATTCTGAAAAGGTCTAATCAGAGAATATTAGTAATATCCATTTGTTTTGTAATCATTAAAAGTCACGGACTGAGATAAACAATCTCTCCCTTTTTGATGATGACAAAACAATGGATGGAGTAAAAAAAATTTTAGGTACAGCACCCCCTTACTTAATGCATTCAAGGAGTATTCACAACTTCACCTCAGAATAATGTCCACTCATGATTATTCACAACTCCCCCTCAGAATAATGTTCACTCCCCCTTAAAATGGCTCCCGCTCACATATAGATTACATATCCATTTACATATCCATATCTCCCCCTTTTGTCATCATTGAATCAACCAGTAAAATTATATTATCACCAGGTATAATCAGTAAGATAAAACACAGCAACACCCATCCAAATCGAATTTAGCAAAACAGTAAAACAAAACACAGCAGACCAGCAACATCATCTATCCAGAACAAGGGAGAAATTCCACAGAAACAACATTCAACATGAAGGATAACTAAACAGTTTTACAGACCAGTAGAGGAGTTAAATCCATAAGACAGAGCACACCAATTGTCTCTAAATGCAAAAAATGTAAAAACCTACTATGATCTATTATTCTAATCATGAAGTGCAGTAGCCTAGTAGTGCCTGTATGGTGATCTTCGATGATCCAGGCCTTCTCCTAACCAGACGAAACTGCTCAGGATCCACTTGATCTTCCTCATCAGTTTCTTCATCATCTTCTTCAGTAATTGGAGCCTTTCCTTTATCTTTGGGCTGAGAACTAGAAGCATGTGCCTCTGGAGTAGCTTCAGTGCCAGGAGTATGCTCAGTTTGCTTGGTTATTGGCTCTTTTTGATGAACATTTTCATTGTCTACAGGAGTGGGAAGCACAAGTAGATTCCTTTTCTCAATGAAGGTAGCCTGCTGGTCGGGTGACATGGTCATCATTAGACCATCTTCAATGAGTAGGATATGTTGTTTGAGATCCTCAAGCAAAGAGATGACCTCAGAGTTGGATGAAAAAGATTTGTTGGTTGACTTTCTAGGGTGAATGGTGAAAGGTGAGACATACATGGACTGATCACGAGGGGTCCTAGGAGTAACAGGAGTTTCGTGAAAGTTCATTCTCCTAGACTCTGAAATAGTTTTCTTGTAACACCAATGACCCTCAAAAAATTTCAGATTTTTCCTTTCAAAATATGCCTTTGAGAAAATTGATGATGCAGTGTCTTTAGGTGACTTCCCAGTGAAGAGAATTTCAAGGTGAGCAAAGACAGGGGTCAGAAATTTTTCATAAGAAAGCTTCCTACGACTATCATAACTGATTTTGAGCAAAAATTTGTACATCACAAAACCAAAATCAATTCTGATTTTTTCAACAAAACAGTAAAACAGATAAAGCTCCATTTTGTTTGCATCAATTCTATGACCATCAGTGGGCACCAACAGATTTGAAATAATGGTAAAAATGATCAAGTTCTAAGGACTGAAATCCTTCAATCTCGCCTCAGCAGGAGTGTTAAAATGAGTGTGAAAGTAAGTCATCAGTTTAGCAAGGTGAAAGTGATGGTAAGCAAAAGGAAATTCTTCATATGAGAATAAATTTGCAATTTTCCCTTTATAACCATCTTCAATTCTGGTTTTCAAGACAGAATTGACAACATCAGGAGTTAATGTGATATCAACAGAGTTGACTCTAGAGATAAGCTCTGTGTGTGAATTACCCTTCCTAAGATTTGTAAAAATTGATGAAGCATATCAGGGTAAAAGGTGTTGGGAATGGTTAGAAGATGAATCCATTTTTGGAATTCAAAAAACTTAATGACTGGTTCGAGATCAAGCTTACGAAATTCGTAAGGAATGATAGGCCTCTGAGTGATGAATCTTTTTTGTGAGATCAACTCGAACCTGTCTCTGGCCTCGGCATCTATGAACTTTGGCAATGGGGTAGGTTCCTTGGCAGGTTGAGCCTCTGGTTCCTTTGAGGTAGTTTTCTCTTTGCACTTCGTTTAGCAGTTGACCCAGTATCCTGAACACCAGACCTTGTCCTTGGTGACTTTGTGGTAAAGGGTTGAGGAGTTTGCTGATCCTCAGCATTTTGTTCTTCGGTTTGATGCTCATCCATCTGCTCAGGGGATGGATCAACAGTTGGAGCATCCTGTTTCTTCTTTGCAGGTTGCTTCACCTTTCCACCACGAGTTCCAGTTCTCTTTTTGGATGCTCTGGTAGAGGGTTCTACAATTTCAACCTTCTCATCTCTAAGTCTAAAAGTGCGTCTGGCACTCGCAGAACCACCTCTAACTTTCACCATGATGTAATGCAGTTGGTTTTTGTGGTAGAGTGTAGTGTAGATGCGTATCAGATTGACTAAGAATGCAATATGAACTACAATGGATGTTTGAATCGACCACAAGGAGTGGATTTTGAGAAGTTAGGGTTTCGGGTGTGAATTGGGATTTTTGGGGCAGTTGGGAGTTTGGAAACGTTATGAGGGATAGTAAACGGGCAATAGGAATGTAATGATGTCAGTTGGATCAATTTCTTGGAACTTGCTTGGAAGAGAGAGTATTTTGAATTTTGAATTTGAGAGAGAAATGAAGGGTTGCGTTCGAGATTAAGGATGTAAATAAACTGAATGAAATAGATGACTTCTTTATAAGACGCAACATTTGAGTGTCGAACGGCCGAACAAAGTGAAGCGTCCGACACAACCATCCGAACCAAAACTTTTCTGGAAAAATGATGAAAAACACTGTCGGACGTCCGTTCTAACTCATCGGACGTTCGATAAAGAGTGACAAAACGATTTTTAGAATACTTTTTCTGAGACGCCACGTTTTATTCTCCGATACACAAATTGATCCAGTGGTAGGGCTTTTGTGAGAATATTAGCAATTTGATCTTTAGAACAAACATATTGAACGCAAATTTCACCCTTATTGACAAGATCGCGAATGAAATGATGCTTTATGTTTATGTGTTTAGTCCTAGAATGTTGAATGGGATTTTTTGTCAAATTGATGGCACTAGTGTTATCACAATACATAGGCACACAATCATACACCAATCCAAAATCATTCAATGTATTTTTCATCCATAATAATTGAACACAACAAGCTCCAGCGGCAACATATTTCGCTTCAGTTGTAGATAATGAAATAGTATTTTGTTTCTTGCTAAACCAGGACACTAAGCAATTTTCAAGAAATTTACATATACCTGTTGTACTTTTTCTATCAACCCTACAACCACCGAAATCAGCATCAGAGAATCCACACAAAGGAAATTCATGACACTTAGGATACCATAGGCCAAAATTCAAGGTTCCTTTTAGATATCTAAGAATTCTTTTTATTTCATTTAAATGAGATTCCTTTGGACAAGACTGAAAACGAGCACATAGGCACACAACAAACATGATATCATGTCTACTAGCAGTTAAGTAAAGCAAACTACCAATCATATCTCTATACTTCTTTTCATCAACTTTTGTACCTTCTTCATCATTGTCAAGCGTGGTAGATGTGCACATAGGTGTTCCAACTTGCTTTGAATCCTCCATTCCAAATCTTTTGAGCAGCTCCTTGGTGTATTTTGTTTGATTGATGAACGTTCCTTCTTGGGTTTGAACCATTTGGAGCCCAATGAAGAAATTTAATTCTCCCATCATGCTCATTTCAAACTTTTTTTGCATGATATTGAAAAAATCCTTGCACAAGCTCTCATTAGTAGCACCAAATATAATATCATCCACATATATTTGCACAATTAAAAGATCACGTGAACTTTGCTTAGTGAAAAAAGTAGTATCCACAATGCCTCTTTTAAAACCATTTTCAATCAAAAAATCACTCAAACGTTCATACCAGGCTCTTGGAGCTTGTTTTAATCCATACAAATCTTTTGAGAATTTAAATACATGATTTGGATAAATTTCATTTTCAAAACCAAGAGGTTGATCAACATATACTTCTTGATCTATAAATCCATTCAAGAAAGCACTTTTAACATCCATTTGAAATAATTTAAAGTTCTTGAAACATGCAAAGGCCAAAAACATTCTAATTGATTCTAGCCTAGCTACGGGTGCAAATGATTCACCAAAATCAATTCCTTCTTCTTGAGTATATCCCTTGGCCACAAGTCTAGCCTTATTCCTTACTACTTCATCTCTGTCATTCATTTTGTTTCTAAAAATCCACTTTGTGCCAATAATAGGATAATCTTGCGGTCTAGCAACTAATGCCCACACCTTGTTCCTTCAAATTGATTTAACACCTCTTTTATAGCGAAAATCCAGTTCTCATCTTTCAATACATCAACAACATTTTTGGGTTCAAAGTGTGAAACTAATGCAAAATTATGCATCAGTTGTTTAGAAGAGTGTAACAGCCCCACTTTCCCCTAAGGCGAACCAAAGGGGTGAGCGGACTGCCTGCCCAGCTCTCGCCAGGACTCACGATGCAGACTAGAACTAACTATAGCGATCCGAAACTTACGAACGAGCGTAAACGAGTCAAAATGGTAAAATAACCCAAAATTTAAAAAAAATGAAATCCGAAGTCGGCCATGAATAGTGACCGACCCGTCAGAACCCAACCGAAATAGCCAACAAACATTCACATCTGAACTTTAGCGTTTACAAATCAAAATGACATACAAAAGTTTTCAAAAGTTAATATATACACACGGTTTGCCAAATCAAAAGAGAAAAAACGCCCCAAAAGTACACTTAGGGTTTTAATACATGAGCTATACAAAAGATATGTTCAACTAGCTCAATTTGGCAGCCATTTGTCAAATCCAGACCAAAAGGGTTTATTTTCCTGTAAGGAAAACAAAAGGAACGGAAAGGGGTGAGCTTGCGCTCAATGAGGTACCAAACAGATAGCATTAAAATCATGGCATTTCACATTTAACAAATCAGATACACATGTCAGATGTAAAGCAAAGGAACCAATGATTCAAATCAGAAGGATACGGGTGGCTCTCAGGAGCCAAATTTCCAGCGCAATACTTGATCCAAACCGGTTGACTCTCCGTCAACGTATATAGAACCAATGCGTCCGTAGACCCCTCTTATCACCGAATTCCGTCCACCAAACACCCCTTTACCGGGCCCGCTCACCTCAAACGAACAAAATGGTAATACTCGAGTATACCCGGAATCAAGGGTCTCAATACCCAAAATCCCCGAACAGACTACCGTGGTTCGTTATCTAATCGTCCAGGTCCTTGCCGGCCAGACTCGAATAACTTAGCCACAGGATTGAGCTCATAGGTCATAGAAATCCGAACAGATGCAGACACAGATAACAGATTCAAATTTTGCATAGTAAATTGGCATATGAACAGACTAGAGAACGAGTGTGATAAAGTACACCCTCGTCTCGAACAAATAAACAGATTGCAGAGCAGAAATCAAGTTAAATAGCAATGGAGGGGAGTGGTACACTGACCGGCTCAACTTCAAAAGTTTTTACTTCAGATTGGCCTTAATCGCCAAGAAACCCTACAATAATCAAAATAAACCAATTGAAGGTTTCATATCCAAAATCGAGTAAACGGAATGCACAAGTGAGGCTCGACTACACGTCGTACGCCTTGCCCAAAAATACTAATGCAAGGGTGCAAAAACATGATTTTCTTGGAAACAAAAGATAACATGAAGTCCTAGGGTCAACAACCCAAAAGCCCTTCATTTCCATCAAAAGGCAAATCCAACTTAAAGAACCAAACGGCCTAGAAAATCGGACAGCATTTCCCCCAAATTTCTTACTTTTCCAGCCATTAAGGCTTCATGATTTCCTCAAATCAGTCCCAAAACCTCACACAAAAGTCATCTCATTTCCCAAAAGCCGTTCACTAGGCTCAAAGCAATACAAGTACAAAAGTTAGCTAGGAAATGACCGGAATAAGAGTAAGCCTTAAAACATGCAAACAAGTACAATGAGACTCGATAACGAATCATAAAGCCATGCCAATCACAACCCCAATAGGGTTTCATATACATATATAAGCATAATAGCAAACCAGAAAATCAGAAAATATAACTCATTTGATCAATCAACAAAAACAGGTTTGGCCTCCGTATGCGGTAATGGCACAAAATGCGTTACGCTTATCGGATGAGGGCGTAAGACCCACCATCTCGAAGCTAAAAGACAGGGCTACAAAAATGTAGAAGGCCTCTCAGCCAAATCCTAGCACAACTAGGTCAAATGTGCCAAATACTAAACCAGAATTACCAAAACAGGTTTGCAAAACACACAAAACTTTAATGAACACAACTCAGTCTATACAAGTCCAAATGCCGAAATTCCAAAGGCATAAGCTAGCTAATACATCCAGGTACATTTCATCAGAAGACACCAACTTCAAAATCCAAACCAATGCCAGTAAAAATAGACAATTACTATCGCAGTTCGCACATTCTGTTCACCCAGAACAGCAACAGTAAAAACGACATAACTCACTCTACACTACTCCAAATGCCCTGAAATTTTGCAGGCACTTCAAAATCATCAATACCTACAACTTTCATGTTTTGAGCAAAGTCCAATTAGGCCTCTATATATGACCTAAAATGTCGGACAGAATGTTCAACCAAGAACCCTAATTTTCCAGAAATTCTTCCAAATTCAAAATTGATTGCAATTTCCTATCATATGCACCTACTAGAGCTAAAGCCCCTTATTACCAACCATCAAAAACAACCACACCATCAAGATCATATGAAACCAGAAAATTCATCATAAAATTGAAAACTTCACCAAAACACTTCAAATCAAGAAACAAGTCACATAATCCATCACTTTAGGTCCCATTAAGCACCATATAAGCATCAATAAGTGTAGTAGAATGTTTAATCATCACTTACCTAAGAAATAAGAGAAGAGGAGTTGTAGACCACCCTAGCTCTTCAAGAAAACTTCACCAAACAACCTCTATCACCAACTAGAAAGATTTGTATGGAGTAGAAATGGATGTAAGCAAATGTTTTTGGGTGATTTGCACCAAGTAGTAGCTAGAACTTGAAGAGTTTCTTCTTCCTTCCTTGCACAAGAGGTTCGGCCAACAAGAGGTAAGAAATGGTAATTTTTTGTGCATTTTTGAGATATTTAACCAATTTTTGGTCAAAAGTCAAAATAGTGAATAGGAACTCTTAAGTCAAAACCAATGTAGTGGTGACACTTGTCACCTACATTAATGCAATCTTATCTTTCTTCTTCCTCTCACATCAATCAATCTCACTCTCTACTTATCTCTTAACACCCGATAAATTTTACACAGTATCCGAAACTTAACCTTATTGGCCGAATTTTTCCGAACTTTTCGCACTAGCGGGTCCCACGTCCAATATATATTCTTAATTTTCTAAAAACTCTCCAATACTAGAAAAATTATCTAAAAACTATAATTGCTCATAAAATTTATCTAGAAAATTTTCCGGATACAGAAAGTGCAGAAAACAAGCCATGAAAAATGCGAAAACCTAGAAAATGCAAATTACGGGTTCTCACAAAGAGGAACGAGTTCTGACCTTCTCGGATAGATCACCAATGATGAGCTCCTTAGGGTGGTTTTGAACAAATTTCCAAACTCTTGGAAGATCGTTAGGTGTACTAGTGTCTCTGTCATTGTCTTCCCATGCTGGACTGTCTTGAGTTTCATCTTCCTTTGAATCGTTTACTGGTGAAGCAATGCCTTGATCAGTGATTGTGAGTTTCTTTAGTTCTTCTTGAATACTTGCATCATCATCTTCACTACTACTTATGAAAATGTCACCATTAGATTCATCAAAAGTGATATGTATAGCTTCCTCTATAACCAAAGTCCATCGATTATAGACTTGAAAGCCTCTCTTATTCTCACAATATCCCAAGAAAATTCCCCCATCAGATTTTTTATCAAACTTTTCGAGATGTTCCTTGATGTTTAAAATGAAGCATTTGCAACCAAAAACTTTAAAGTATCCAACAACAAGTTTTTTATCAAACATCAGCTTATAAGAGATTTTGTTCAAGATTGGTCTTAAAAGAACTCTATTCATGGTATAGCAAGCTGTATTTATAGTTTCAGCCCAAAAATATTTTGGTAAATTACACTCACTTAGCATGGTTCTAGCAGTCTCTTGACAAGTTCTATTTTTTCTTTCAACAACCCCATTTTGTTGGGGAACTCTTGCAATTGAAAATTCATGTGTAATACCATTGTTGTCACAAAATTCTGGAAAGCCACAAAAAAGAAATTCTGAGCCTTGTCACTTCTGATTTTGATGATTTTCAATCCAATCAGATTCTGAACTTTTGCAAATAGCGAAACAAAGTTTTTGAAAGCATCATCTTTATGTGCAAGAAACATCACCCAAGTGTATTTAGAATAATCATCAACAACAACAAAACAAAATCTTTTACCACATACGCTGGTTGTTTGTGTGGGACCAAATAAATCAAGATGTAAAAGTTCTAGAGGCTTTGTGACAGCCCCACCTTCCCCTAAGGCGAACCAAAGGGGTTAGCGGACTGCCTGCCCATCTCTCGCCAGGACTCAGTCGAGTCGTTAAAAGAAATCAAAAACATTCAGGAAGGTAATAGCGCGCTCAAACGATTCAGAGTCGCCAAATGGCAAAACGAAAATCAACACCACAATGACTAGTGGTTGCCACATCACCACCCAGCCAGGAGCCCAACGAATACAGATATGGCCATGTGACTCGGGAAAACATTTCCAATCCAAATAGTATACATGAACAGGGTAAATAGTTTTATACACATACGTTTGTAATTTACGGAACAAAAGAAGATAATTAGATCAAAATACATTTAGGGTTTTCCAACTATCGAGGAGCTTTACAAAACTATAATAAAACTAGCTTGACTCGTGCGTCAAAACATCTTAGCCCCAAAAGTGGTTCCCTGTAAGGAAAACAAAGATGACGGGAAGGGGTGAGCTTACGCTCAATGAGGTACCAAAATAATAGCAAATAAGAAACATGGAACTTCATATTCAATTAATCACATATGTGCATCAAATAAAGAAGTGAACAAACACCATAGACAGAAAGGATACGGGTGGCTCTCAGGAGCCAAATTCCCATTTGCTTCACCGAAACTTGATCGAAATAACAGTTGACACTCCGTCAACATTACAAAAGTAACCAATACCGTAGATTCCACTTTCTTCGATTCCTTCCACCTCACATACCCCCACCGGGCTCGAAATCCAATCAGATCAGAAATGGTAATACTCGAGTATACCGGAATCAAGGGTCTCAATACCCAAAGATCTCAAAACAGACTACCGCGGTTCGTTATCTAATCGACCAGGCCCTTGCCGGCCCGACTCGAGTAACTGGCCACAGGTGTTGAGCTCAGAGGTCACAGAAAGGTCGTTGGATACCAGCTTTCAAACGACATCAGAACGGATACAGATACGGATACAGATACAGATAACAGATAACAGATTCAGATTCGCATCAAAATTTGGCATATGAACAGACAAGAGAACGAGTGTGATAAAGTACACCCTCGTCTCAATCAAAATAAATAGATAGTTCAGTAATTCATATCACAGATTTCATGTACAGAAATCGAGTTAAACACAAGTGAGGGGAGTGGTACACTCACCGGTTCAAGTACGGATACTTCACAAATTTTCACTTCAGATTGGCTTTAATCGCCAAGAAATCCTAAAATAAGCAAAGTAAACCAATTGAAGGTTCTACTTCCAAAATCAAGTAAACGGAATGCACAAGTGAGGCTCGACTACACATCGTAAGCCTTTCCGTGGTAAGTACTGGTACAAAAGAATAAAATCTGACTTTCAAAAGGCCACTCAAACCTAAAGAGACTAAGCGGCTTAGAAAATTGGACAGCATTTCCCCTAAATTTGTTTACTTTTCCAGCCGTCATGGCTTCATTATTTTCCTCAGCCAGTCCCAAAGTCACACACAAAATAAGTTCATTCAATAGCCGTTCAGTAAGCTCCAAGTAGTACAAGTACAATTCAAGCTAGGGAAAAGTCCGGAAATGAAATTCAAGCCCTAAAAGATTCAAATAAGCACAATAAGACTCGATTATGGGTCATAAACCAATGCAAAATACTACCAAAATAAGGTTCCATAAGCATACATAAGCATTAGAGGAAACCAGAAAAATCTGGAAATGGAGTTAAGTGTTAACCCAAAAAAATAGTTTTTGACATCATTTTGCGGTTTTGGTACCAAAGGCACTACGATTATCGGATGAAGGTACAAGATATACCGTTTCGAAGATAAGAGATAGGGTTAAAATGTTGAAGAAGGCAACTCTGTCCAGTTTCGAGTGTAACCAGGTGAAAAATGCAAGATACTACACCAGAACCGCAAAAACAGGTTCACAAACCGCATTCTGGTTCAAACATCATAAATCAGGCTAACTAAGTCCAAATCTAGTGATTCCAAAGCCATACGAAAGCTAAGATACAAGGATACATTTCATCAGAAGACCTTAACAACCAATTCTTAAGCATTCCCAACCAAATTAACCAATTACAGACGCAACTATCAAATTCGGGTAAAACCAGGGCAGCAAGGGTAATTTCGTCTTTTCTCAAGTTACGTTGCTCCGATTGACCTGAAATTTTGCAGGCATCTCTAATACATCATTCCCTAAAACTTTCATGTTTTAACCCAAGGCCAATTCGGCCTCTAATTATGAGCTACAGTGCCGGGCAGAATGTAAATCAAAGAAACCCTAACTTTCCAATTTTCTTTCCAAAACAGAAATTGCTTGCAATTAACCACTTTTTCCACCTTCTAGCTTCCTTAAATATCATTTCCAATCATCATACATGACCACATAATCATATTCATATGAAAACATAAAAATCACTAATAATTATAAAACTTCACCAATTCAACAAAAAATCAAAATATAATCCATAAAATTGCATCTTATACTACCACCAATCATGAATTAAACATCATTAGAGGGAGGAGATGGGTCCTTCACTACTCACCTTAGTAATACAAGAGAGAGAGCAACTAATCACCTTAGCCTTCCAAACAACTCCACTAAATACCTCACAACCACTCACTTAAGGATTTTTATGGAGTAATCTCAAGATTAATCGGTTGGATTGCAAGATTTGTGGAAGAAATGGAAGTTGAAGGTTGAAGCTTTTCTTTCTTTTCTCCCTTGAAGAGCTCGGCCACAAGAGTGAAGAAATGAGGATTTTTTTATCAATTTTGGGATATTAGTAAAGTACATGAATAGTGGTCAAAGTCCAAGATTAAATCACAAGGTGACACTTGTCACCCTTTTGGTTGATAATTATCCTTTTGTCTCTCCTATACTAATCCATCTAGAAAACTTCTAATTATCTCTTAACATCTAGTAAAATAAATCCGGTAGACAAAACTTAACCTAACTGGCCGAATTTTACCGAAATTTTCGCACTAACCGGTCCCACGTCTGGAATACGCTCTTAATTTCTCAAAAACTAACCGATGCTAGAAAAATTATTTTAAAACTATATTTACTCATAAAATTTATTTTTAAAATTTTTGAATAAAGAAAATGTGAAAAAACATGCAATTAAAAGAAATTAAAACCTAGAAATTAAGAAAATTACGGGTCCTCACAGGCTTTGTAGTAGAAACACATTTCTTGGGTTTAAAAGACACTTTGACTTGTTTTTCAAATTGGCAAGCATCACAAATTCTGTCCTTTTCAAATTTGATCTTTGGCAGCCTTCTAACAAGTTCCTTTTTAAAAATATCTTTTAGCAGATCCATATTGAAATGACAAAACCTTCTATGCCATAACCAGGGGTCCTCATTTGCTACTTTGAGACAACTAAGGTTAGAAGAATCAACTTTTTCAAGGATAACTACATAAATGTCATTAACTCTTTTTCCTTTGTAAATAGTGTTGAACTTTGAGTCAAGAACAAGGCATTCATGCTTTTTGAATAAAACAAACAGATTTCTATCACACAATTAACTAACACTTAACAAGTTATAGCTCAAATTATCAACTAAAAGAACATTATGAACAAAGGTTTGACCATTCTTACCAACATCACCAATTCCAATAGTTTTAGCTTTGTTATCATTTCCAAATGTTATTTTTCCGCTTGCTTTTGGCTTGAGTTTGATGAACTGTGATGGATCACCAATCATATGTCTTGAGCATCCACTATCTATGAACCACTTTGATTCCTTAATAATGTTCATCAGGTTCACCTACACAAAAGTCCACAAGATAATATTTGGTACCCTTTACTTTTTGGCTCCTTGAGAGTTAGTATTATGTCTAACCATCCACATGCATCTCATGCCATTTCTCATTTTTTCCTAACATAACAATTACTTTTTATGTGGCCAAATTGACAACAGAACCTGCACATAGTCAATGAATTATTCAAATTAACAGGTTTAATAAATCTGATTTGCCTTTTCCTATAGATAGTAAACTCATTTGCACTATGATTCAACCTTTTCTGATAAGTACCAAAATGAGGTTTTGTATTATTCCTTTGAAAACAGTTTTGTTTCTTATGTTGAAGCATCTGACTAAGATCATCCATTCTTTTTTTCAAGCTACTTTGTTCATTTTTTAGCATGTCACAGAAGTTTGTCTTTCTATCAAGTTCAGCATGCAAATCATTTTCAATCCTTTTCAGGTTCTCATTTTTATTTCTCAGATATTTGTTTGTCGAAAAAGTCTTGCATTGTCTTGAATCAGAAAGTTAATTTTCTGTTTTAGTTCCTTGTTTCTAACATAGGATTCTTTCGAACTGTTGTGCATTCTGTCCATAAAAGAGTTAACATCATCATCTGAATCGTTATCACTATCAATTTGAGAGTTACAAGTAGTTACCTCTTCATCACCAATGGCCATGAAAGCCATTTGGGCAGACTCCTCTTCTTCTTCGACTTCACCTTCTAAATTGCAGTCATTCCAGGTGATCTGAAAATTATTAAATTTCAATTTTCGTTCAACCTTGCTTTCCTTCTTTTTCTTTATTGGACATTAATTTGCATAGTGTCCAAGTTGGTCACATTCAAAGCACTTATCAGTTTGATTTTTGTTGAGCTCTAGCTTCCCTCTGTTTCTCAAATTGTTGAACTGATTTGGGAATGAATTGCTGGGTCCACCTTTTCTGAATCTCCTCTTGTTGAGTATTCTTTTGAAGCTTTTCGTGATGAGTGCAATATCACTGTCATCACCTTCCATGTTATCTTCATCTAAGGAGGCTGAATCATCTTCATCTTGTGAAGCTTTTAGAGCAATACTCTTTCTCACATTTGTATCTTCTTCTTCCTGCATCTTGGACTTGAGTTTCAACTCATAAGAAGTTAGAGAATTAATAAGAGATTCAATGGGCAAGGTATTTAGATCTTTAGCTTCCTCAATAGCAGTCACTTTACTCTCCCAATCCTTGGATAAAACATTCAAAATTTTTCTATTTTTCTCACCTAGACAGTAATCATTTTCAAGTACTTCTAAGTCTTTAATAAGATCATTGAATCTGCAATATATCTTGTCAATGTTTTCATAAGGTTTCATCTTAAAAGATTCATACTTAGTGACCAGAATGGACTTCTTTTGTTCTCTCACATTCTCACTTCCTTCATGGATTTCTCTGAGTTTATCCTAAATCTCTTTTGCAGATCTACAGCCTTTGACTCTAATAGACTCATTTGAATCTAAAGCACTATATAATACATTCACAGTTGGTATCAGAGCTTAGGATTCAGATCTCTGTAGTGTATCCTAGGCTTGAAGTTTAGGATGCCGGACTGTGGGTTTGATTTGACTCTGGAGAGATTCTTGCGGGATGTCTTGACTTGATTGGTACAATAGGGAATGTCGAGGACGACATTCTTTTAAGGAGGGGAGATTGTGACGCCCCGAAAAAAAAGAGTTTGAGAACCTGGAAAATTTTCTAATTTTCTAGGGTTTATTTTTTTTAAATGCCTGCCTTTTCTACATTTTCTTGATTAGAAAAATTCCCCATATCAAGTTTATGAGCAAATATAGTTTTCAAATGATTTTTCTAGTATCGGTTAGTTTTTGAGAAATTAAAAGCGTATTTTGGACGTGGGACCCGCAAGTGCGGTAAATGCATTATATTTTTGACAACTTGTTGGAATTTTGTATTAAGTGATATTAGTTTACAATGTGTTAAGATATTTGTGTAAGAGAGACAAAAAGTTAGGCAAGCAATTAATGAGAGGGACATGTGTCACCATATGATTAAATCTTGTTTTGACTTACTATTCAACCTTTTACCAATTACTAAATAAAACAAAAAATTGATCAAATATCTTCCATTTTTCCTTCAAGCTTGGCCGAACCTCCTCTTACAAGAAAAGAAAGAAAAGCTTCCAAGTTTCTTGCTCCAATCATGTCCAATCTCACAAACTAACCAATTAATCTTGAATTCCTTCCATAAAACCTCTTCAAGTAGTGATTGTGAGTTGTTGTGTGAAGTTTTTTTGGAAAGTTAAGGCGTCCTACAACTCTCCCTCTCTTGTTTACTAGGTGAGTGGTATATGAACTTTCCCCTACACTTAATGAAGCTTGAGTTGTGCTTAGTGGAAGCTAAAGTGTTGAATTTTGTGATTTAATTCTTGTTTTTGGATGAAATGGTGAAGTTTACAATTTATTGGTGAATTTTCTGGTTTAATGTGATCATGATGTTGTAGCCTTGTATGATGAGTGGAAATGTTATGTAATGAAGCTAGAAGGTGGAAAAAGTGGACAATTGCAACCAATTTTGGGTTTGGAAGAAATTCTGGAAAATTAGGGTTCTTGAAGCTACATTCTGTCCGAAATTTTAGGTCATAGATAGACGCCGAATTGGCCTTGGCTCAAAACATGAAAGTTGTAGATATTGATGTTTTAAGGGTGCCTGTAAAATTTCAGGGCATTTGGAGTAGTGTAGAATGAGATATGTCGTATTTACTATTGCTGTTCTGGGTTTCAGGATGGCCGAACTGAGCCTGTAAATGGGTTGTTTTGACTGGAATGTTTCTGGATTTGGGTGTTGAGGTCTTCTGATGAAATGTAGCTGGATGTCTTAGCTATCATATGCCTTTGGAATTTCGGCATTTGGACCTGTATAGACTGAATTGGACTGATTACAGTTTTGTGTGATTTGGGAACCTGCAATTACGGTTCTGGGTTGGTTTTCTGCATTTTTGACCTAGTTGTGCTAGGATTTGGACTGAGTGGCCTTCTACATTGTTGTAGCCCTGTCTCTTAGCTTCGAGATGGTGGGTCTTACGCCCTCATCCGATGAGCGTAGCGCATTTGGTGCCATTACCGCAAAAGGACGTCAAAACTGTTTTCTGGTTTTGAGCAATTGTGGTTAATTGCTATGTGATTGGGTTTGATTGTAGGTTGGAAAATAAAGGAATTAAGGGGAAATGCTGTCCGATTTTAATAGCGTTGGTTACCTTAAGTTTCAAGTGAAAGGCTTGGACTTGAATGATGGAATTGGCTATATTGAACAAGGATTATGATCCGTGGAGGTGAGTGACCCTAAACTATTTCCAAAGTACTTGTGAAATGTTTCTTGCATTAATTATTCGATTGCATATCATGCGTGCTTGCATGTGAATTCATGACATGATTTGGCTTCAATGAGTTCTGGGAAAGTCTTGTGCTGGACACCAACGTATCCACCTTGTTATGGTTCATGTTCATGGTTATCTGGAGCACCGATGTTGCTCCCACTTTCGTGAGTTCGTGAGTTAATGTTAAATGAAATATTTGAGCGTTGGGTGTTCAAGTGCTATGATTTCACCGGCTCACGAGAGCACTAAACGGACATTTGATCTCTGAATCATGACATCATCGAAATCATCGAAATGCAACATTGTGAAATATATTTGCTTAATGATTTTGCTGGTTACTCGCTGAGCTTCTAGCTCACCCCAAAAATATTTTATTCCCCTCCACAGGGCTCAAGGTGAAGGAAGGACTTATAGTACTTGTGCACGTGATTGGATGGCCTATGTTTTGTACAGTTTTGATTTGGAATCATTTTATGTATAGTTGAGAATTGTTTCCGCTGCTTTTGTGACATGTAATTTTTGGAGAATTTGATGTATATCGGAGATTTATATTGTAATATTTGAGGTTTATTCTTGTACTTGTTTGAGGACTGTAGTGATCGACTGAGTCCCGGCGAGAGCTGGGCAGGCGGCCCGCCGAACCCTCTGGTTCGCCTTAGGGGGAGGTGGGGCCGTCACATACCTAAACCATTTTTATATCGAATACTTATCGATTAAACTTAACTATTAAGGTTCCTAGTAATTCTTATATTATTTAGCGATTAATTAGTTATTAGAATTTCCAATTATTTATTCTCAAGAAATAGAGTTAGTCTAACTCGAAATTTATCGATTTAGTAATATAAAGTCAAATGAAATAATAATTTAATACAAGTGTGTCAGTTTGCACATAAAAATTATTTTTACGCACTTATTGTGAAAACAAAGAAGGATAAGACTATAATTATCGAAATTTTCACGCCTTAAGTATGTTTAGTATATTAGTATCATATTTATCTAAAATTCATTGGTTTTCATCTTAACGCGGAAATTCCTATTAACATTTAACATTATTAACGATTAAAACTAGTTATCGGAAGTCAAAGAATTTATTTTAAAGTAATAGAATTAATCCAACTCAAGAAATATTAATTTAGTATGGCAAACCGAATAATTCAATATTGGCACAATTATATTATTTATTACATAGAAATTATCTTTATACTTTTATTGCAAAACAATTAATTACAATACTAGAATTCAAAGAAATTAATTATTAGATCAATGAAATAGTTTACCATAGAAATATGAAGTTAATGTAACAAAACTAAGAAGTTTAGTAGTTTAGCACAATTCTTTTATTTTGCACCTAACGTTTATTTCTACGTACTCATTTAAAAACAATTGGACTTAGTGCTAAAATTTATTAAAGAATTAAAATGTAAATAAAATATGCACTGATATTTATATGTCTATTTTCAGGGTTCTCACAATTTTGCATGACATTTTCCTTATATATATACTCCTTATCCCATACTTCCCATATATGTATATTCCTTACCTCTATGTATGAAACTTGACATTAGATTTGCATTTCATTTAAGGAAAGTTAGAACTAGGTTAGATCATTTTGCTTGCCTAGATTAGGGAAATACTCCTCGAATATAGGATATGGACGAGTATGGCTCTCTAGCCGTAGCACGCTAATATTCCCTCTATCAAAGGGAAAATTGAAGTCACAGGTGTTAGTTTCCCCCGCACCCATTATGATGCATTCCCTTAGGTTACACATAATTGTATATTATAATTTTTCTAATTTTTTCGAGTCTCATTGTTGCATATTCGTGACCTCTTCAAATAATCACTTTTGGGCGTCGCAATTAATGCGATTTGCACCAACTAAAATTCGAAGAGATATTTCGACCCTTCCGATAACCATTAGGTCTAGGTTTTGCATTCATATAGTAACATCCGAATGTGATAAATTTTCAGATTAAATTAAGAAATTTTTTGGCTAAATCATACAACTTGCCTTGGCTAGATTGAAAGGGTATTTTGGATTTTTTCCTTGCCTTCCCTTTCTTTAAATATGACTCCCGACCCCTTTTCTCTTGATTTTCGCAGATTTGGAGTCCTTTAAAAAGGATTTTCTCTACTTTTTCCTTTAAAAATTCATTTTAGATGACTTGATACACTTTAACTCAATACCAAGTGACGACCCCTATCTTTTCATTAAAAACCCTTTTTAAACTATTATTTTTGGATCAATATTGTCGCACTTTAAGTCCCATTTAGGCCCATTTCTTTATTTATTTTCTAAAAAATCAAAAACTCATTTTTCACCCAAAATAAACCAAAATTCATTTCTTTATTCATTTTCAAATTAAAAATTCATTTTTACTCAAAATTAATCAAAAATCCATTTTTTTTAAAACACGTTATTTTTCATTAAAAATGGGGCGCGACAGATGAAACATTCACAGTATAAAAGCAATGAGAACACACTCATTAAACGGATACATGCTCACATGGAGCCATTCGTTCAGTCATTCGCCAACCATTTTCCTTATCCCTCCAATATTAGAAAACATTTTTGCAAGTGAAAATTCCTTCAGTGTTCTTGACATTCATTCATTAATTTCATTTCCTGCCACTAGCCAATTCACTGGCTAGTTCTCTACCAACCTTCGTGGTCATACTTGAGTTTATCAAACATTATCCCAGGGTCACCAGTCGCCCGACCGAGTCCATTTTTAGCTCGAGTCGACTGGCAACGAAGGGCAAGGGCTCAGTTTAGCAAAAAGGCTTATATCCATGCACAAGTAGTATTCAAAAATCACTTCATTTGAATGAGTTAAAGTTAAGCTTAAAGGAGGAAAACAAACCTGGAAATTTTTGAGCAGGGCAGCCGACCAGTATGCACTAAGCAAAACGTAATTGTTCGTACAGGAGTCCAAAGCAAGTGTCGTTTACGGCATGCGAAACTAGACTCCAAGGGCTTTCTAACGATATAAAATACACATGCTAGTTCATTTTCAATGAGTCACAGTGAACCAACAAAATTGGTTGTTTGTCCCTACTGTTTCAACTGCGAGACAAGAACAGCTGCAGTTTGTAACCCGATTTCACTCCCCTTACGAAATGAATTTGAGAACAGTTTCTTCTAGTGATTTTTAGTATTTTGAATCTAGTTTTCAACGCCATAAACCACACTACTGTTGGACTTGTGTAGCCTAGTTATGACCTGAATTAGAAATTTCGTTGGGTGTTCCAAAGCTAGAATTTCGTGTTTCAGGTTTCAAAAACCAGCTTTCGAAAAACTATTGTATCTTGGTCTAAAAAAATCCAAATTGAGTTTCGTTTATTGCGTTTGAAAATAAATTTGAACTTCTTTCAGTGCCATAAATTTTAGGGGCTAGTTCGATTCCTATGAATTTTGCTAAATTTCCAAAATTCACAGAAATTCAAGACTGTTTTGCCCTATTTTCACAGTAGCAGCGATTTGGAACTAAAATTTGACTGGTTTCAGATTTGAATCTGGTAGAAGTATCTTCTAGAGAGTTTTAGTTCATTGAGTCTATTTTCTAACGATATAAGATTTGTAATTTTTCAACTTATGAAACTCAAGCTATGATTTTTCAAAGAATGGTGCAAAAACTTAAATTTTCCTTATAAAGTGGAAAAAGCTTAAACGTGGCTTGGAAACATTTTCTAGGTTTCAAAGTTTAATTTTCTTGATTATTTGTACCCCTTTCATACTTGAAAAATGGATTTCACCTCCTCGTCTTATGCCCTCGATTTCCATGAAAATGAACCATAAATGGAGCGTTTTAGCTAGAGTAATTCTTGAGGAATTTCACTAGTTTCATATTTGAAACTTAGAGCTTTTAACTCCAATATTTACTATGAATTAAGTAACATTTTGATGAATTTTGACTTCATAAGTTTAGAAAACGTGAACGCTCACTTATATTCTAAAATTTGGATATAGGGTTAGAAGTTTTAAAATATGAAAATATTTTTTTCTTTTCTCGGTTTTCGTGCCAAAAATTAAGCGTGGTGTGAGGACTCATGTTTTATTTCTTAAAATAGTCATTTTTATAATTATTTACCCTAGAGTTAGTTAATTATATTATCATTGCATGAATTGCTTTTAAATTTCGCTTTATCGCGCGCGAGTCGGAAGTTCGTGTAAATCGTGTCGGAACGACTAAGTGGGGATTTGAGAAATTAATACTAGACTCGAAAGAGTGAGTAATTACAGTGTTAAAGGAATTACATTGGAGGATTAGTACATGAGTGTATCAAACAAGAGAGGAATCGGTAGTGCACGACACTATTTCGATAACTATTCAAAGTTGACTTTGGCAAGCCTTTTAGCCACTTTTTCCCTCCAATCTTCCAAGACTAGCTTCACACACACAAACACTCATCTCTTTCTCTCCTCTTGGTCGGCCGAAACAAGAAAGAAAAGGGGAGGAAGAAAGCTTGACAAATCTTGCTCCAAATCTTCATCCAACTTCCACACCTCTTGGAAATCAATTCTAGCTCGAAGAAAGACAACATCTTGTGGAGTTTCTTGGAGAGTTTTTGGGTGAAAAATCTGATTTCATCTAGGCTTAAAGAGGTAACCTTCATCTCCTTTAATCTTTCCAATTTCTTCAAGATTGAAGGTTAGTTTGCATGGGTTTAAAACCCTAAGCAAGAAAATAGGTTAGAGGACTTGAGGAAACCATTTACCTTGCTTTAATCTCTAGGCCAGCGGTCTTGAGGAGGCTTGAAGGTAGCTGACTTGAGGCTATGTTGCTTGGTTAATGTTGTTTGTGTGATGAATGAAAGGATTACGGTTAGAAAATGGAGAGAAAGTTGGAAAATTTTGGAGGTTGAGCTGGCCGAAAATTCTGTCCATGTTGTGCAGTTTTTATTTCAAAATTTTGATGCTTGGATGACTATGAAATTGATGGATATATATTGTATATTGTGTGTACAAAGTGCCTTCCAAAAATCGCTTCATTTGGTTGCATAAAACTTGAGTTTTGGCAAGATTCAAATCTGGAAAAACGTATAGCAGGGGTTCTCGGACAGTGTTCTTCGTTCGAACGTAACTCTCTGTACAAAAGTCAAAATTGAGTGCCGTTTACAGAATTAAAAACTAGACATTCATATCTTTCCAATGGTATAAAAATCTCCTGCTGTTTCATATTGAGTGAACCAAAGTGAGTCGGCAAAGTTGGTTGTTCTGTTTGGCTGTTCATACGAATGAAACTAGAAGCTGCACTTTGTGGCTTGATTTTGTCCCATTTGTGAAAAGCTTTTCAGAATGATGTCTTCTGATAAATTGTAGCTTTTGGAACCTAGTTTCCAATGCCACCAACTATTCTCAATTTGAGTTTGTATAGAGTTAGATATGGCTTCATTTCGAAAATGCGACAAAGCTGGGAAACTGGAAGTTTTTCCTTTCTTATTGACCGAATGGTCAAACCTGTTTTGGGAGGTTATATTTCAAAAATTTTAGTGTCATTTAACCATCAATTGCTTATTAAATGTTTCTGGAACCTTGGTTCAAAAATGGAGTGAATTGGGGTTGATTTCATTGGACAAAACCTTTGGAAAGAAAGAAAGAGTGGGTTGGCAGAGTTGCTTTGGAAATTTCACAAACTTTGATCATTTTTTTAATTGCCTTCCCGTGTGAATTTTCATCTGAATTTTGATAGAGGGTAGTCCGTATATGGAAGTTTAAGTGTACCAAATTTGGCATAATTTCAATACCGTTTTGATATCCAAATGATGCTTCAAAGATTGCTCTTCAAATCTAGAAATTCACTGTTCAAGTAGTGAAAATCAACCGATTTAAGCTATTATATCTTGTTGCTCACAACTCCGAATTTAGTTCTGTTTGTTGTGTTTGAAACTTTGTTTAGGTGTATTTTTCTGTTATAAATTTCAGAGACTGATTTATTTTCTATGAATTTTACCGAATTTTCAAATATCGCCGAAAAACAAGACTAGTTCTGTCTTGCTTGTTTAAATCAGCAACTTTGAGCTGAAAAATGAATGATTTATGTTTGGAAACATGTAAAAGTGTCTTCTAGGAACTTTTAGTACTTCGAACCTATTTTCTAACAGTATAAATTTTTCCATTTTTGGACATGCCAAACTCAAGATTTGATTTTTCAAAAATTGTCACGCAAAACAGAAATTTTCCGATTTCTTAGGAAATGAGTTTTTGAGAACTTGTCATTCTCTCTCGATATCGATAGACCATTTTAAACTCGATTTCATAGAAGAGGCTAGTCTCTCTTTGGACTTTAAATCCTCACTTTTGAACCTCAATTTTTGAGAGATTTAAAGTTCTCTTTTAAGACATTGTCTTAGTTCTAAACAAGTGTACAATCTTCCTTGGTTGATGCATGGTTGTGAGTGATAGTTAATCGTTATTTCTTCAGGCGCTCAAGAGGATCTTCAAGAAAATCTCGGAGCGGACGTCTAAAAACTTATTTGCTCACTTACTCACTTTTTGACTTGATGAGTGTCAAGTGCATGAATTGTTGTTGAGTACGTGAATTGCTTCTTGTCAATTATGTGAATTAGAATTGTCGAGACGAGTGTGTACTTAATCGCACTCGTTCTCTTTTAAATAAAATTATGATCGAATTTCGTTATGTGAATTGATAATCGACTTGTGTGAAGTGATACTGTTGTGAATCGTATTTGTGATCGTCGATTGGAACGTTGTCTCATCAATTTATATTTATATTCGGGGGACGCCCAAACTCATAGGCTAACCTTGTAACTCGAGCCGACATGGGATTGGCCGATAAGTTTGGTGAACCATGAGAAATTCGTAAAGCTTGATCTATTTGAGAGATCTCGTTTGGCATACTCGAGTAGTATCGCCTTTCTAAATGATGAGCGGGCCCAGAACAGGGGGTGTAACGGTGAACAGGTGATGTGAAGTAAGCGGTGTTCTATGGACTAAATATACCTACCCGGGTGACGGAGTGTCATTACGTGGAGGTATATGATCGAGACTCAGCAAAGCAAGTGGAATCTAGCTCCTGAGAGCTCCCGTATCCTTATTGAGTGTGTTCTATTTTAAAATGTGAATTATTTGAACGTTATAACTTTATTTCTCGTATAAGTGCTATTGCTAGTTGAACTATGTGTTTGCATGCTTTTCTTGGCCTCGCTGAGCGTTAGCTCATCCCATTAGTTTTATTTTCCTTAACAGGAGCCGGAATGGAAAGAATTATGGAGAAGCCGACTTGATGGCCTTTTGATTAGAATTTTGAATGTAATTGGTTAGATGACTTTTGGAGATTGTATATTTTGCGAAATGTTGATGTACTTTTGATAACTTGTGATGTCAGATTGAATATTTATTAAGGAAGCGACTTTTCTTTATATCTTCGACTTTTAGTATTGATTGATTATCCATAAGTTGAATTCGTCTCGTAGTGAGTCATGGCGAGAGATAAGCAGGCGTCCTACCGATACCCTTGGGTTCGCTCTAGGGAGAAGTGGGGGACGTCACATGTGGTACTCCTCTTTCAAAATCGAAATTTCTTGCCATGACTTGACTCGAAAATGGCTTTTAAGTCCTCCTTGAATATTATTTCAGTTATTAAGTGAGAGAGTTTCTCTTTTAATTTGACTTGAACTTGAGACTCTTGAGTGTGGGTAGTACGGGGATATTTTTCTTATTAGTTTTGTCAAATACCTAGGTAACCGTGATTATTCATGTCTCAGGCGATCACGTGGACACCGAGGAGCTCGTTTGACCTCTTGCTTTTGCTCTCACTTTGCTCTTGACTTTTGGTGAGTGTCAAGTGCATGCTTCATGTTGCTATGATTGAAATGATATTTATACAAGTGCTATGTGATTCTTGTGATTTATGAACTTGCCGAGGCGAGGGTGTACTTTGTCACCCACATCCTCTCCCTCTTGAATAATTGCTACTTATTACATGAATGTTTGTGACTTGCACTTGTACTCAAACATACTTTTAACTCGTGAGCACTGAGCGGCAGCATGTACCACACCCTATTCGGGTGGGAGGTGCCGCTCATTCCGACTCAGTACTATGATTGATTCTAAGTCGATTGGAGCGTTGTCTCATCGATCAATTATACTTGTGGGGACGCCTCATCCCATTGGCTAACCTCGTAACTCGAGCCGGCAAGGGTTTGGTCGAGAAGCGTGGTGAACCATGAAAAAATTATATAGTTTGGTCTTTTCAGATCTTGTTTGGCATATTCGAATAAGTATTGCCATCTCGTACTTGTTTGGTTCCGGATCCGAGAGGGTGTTGCGGTGGATAGAGGAAGTAAGTGGAGCTCTACGGACATGTTGCTACTTGAGTTGACGGAGGGTCAACTAAAGATGGATTGAACCGGCCGAGACGTGGGAATAGCTCCTGAGAGCTCCTGTATCCTTTCTACTTGTGTTGTACTTCCTACTTGCTCACTTATATGAAATTCATGTTAAGTCACTTTAAGTGTGCTATTTGATTTAGTTCATGCTACTTGTTTGCTTGCTTGATTTTCTTGGCCTCACTGAGCGTTAGCTCACCTTAAATTTGTTATTCCTTAACAGGTTTTGGAAGTGGAAGTTGGAAAACCCTAGATTAACGGTTTTTGGTTGAAACTAGTAAATCTTTTGTATGATATTGGAGACATTTGAAGTGTAAACTTTGTTATATTTGGGTTTTGGATTGTAATTGTATATCGTAGCCTTTGAAGAATTTGGCTTGTATATTCGAAGTATTTCTTTAATTCTAAATCTATGGTTGACTTGTGGATCTCTATTAAGATAGAGTGAGTGCGTGAGTCCTGATGAGAGTTGGGCAGGTGCCCCGCTGATACCCTAGGGCTCGCCTTAGGGAGAGGTGGGGCTGTCATAGCATCCCTGTTGATGAACTCTCCAATAGCTGACTGATGATTCAAGACTTCAATCAGTGATAAGTCTTCCAAAGTACTACTGTATGTAATAGATGCTAAAACTACATACAATATGCTATTGGGGATCCCTTGGATTCATGAAAATGGGATCATGTCTTCAACTCATCACCAATGTTTCAAGTATTGCTGAAATGGAGTGACAAAGTGTGAAAACTGATGATAATCCTTTCATCAAAGTAGAAACACATATTGCCGATGCTAAATTTTACATCAAAAAACATAACATAAAGAATGAGTCTGATTAACCTCCATCTGTGGTTAAAATTCAAGATCCTGAATTATCAAGTACAAAACGGAAGAAAGTGCTGGTTCCAAAACCAAAAGAGGTAGTTCATAAAGAAACTGATGTCTCATTGTCAAACAAAGAATCAATTATCTTTCGATACCCTCCCAAGTCAAAATTGCAGCAAAGACAATCATCTTTAGTTCCATACAAAATCCTGAAAGGATTAACTCTTCTTGTGACTAAACTTGATGCTATGAAAATACTGTCACCTTTAATCAAAGGATCTAATATCCAAATAAAGAGTTTGAAATAAAGCAAGATGCGCTACCAACGTCAAGAACCAATGAAGGTTTTGATCTTATTGCTTATAAGTTTCTTCCTAAAGTTGGGTATGACTTCAAAAAATTTGTAGTATTGAATACTCTGCCTCCTCAAGCCACTAACAACACGATTCATGGGTTGAATCCTACTAAAAGGATGCTAAAGTAGAAAGGATATGTCGTCAAGAATTCCAAATCTAGTTTTAGTTATTCTCCACCAATTCGCATTAAGATCAATAGAGATGGTAGCCAATACATTGCTATAAGGGATGAATCTTTTGAAATAGTCAATAATTCACAAGTTTTCCATGAAATAGGGGATAAGGCTCCACAAGTATCTGTCTTCAAGAGATTAGGATCACAAAAGAGACAAAATCTCAAATTTCTCATAAGAATAAATGGAGAATGGCAAAATTACTAAAAGAATTTTAAGAGTCTTCTGATTGTCCTCACAGCATTTATAAGTTTGGCAGCATTATTCCCTCAAGAATGAGGAGATGCACAAATCTTATAATAAGTTGTGGGGCTGAACTAAATGTTAGAGAGCATACAATTGTGTATACAAGATCAAAGGAAGATGATGAAAAAAGTGTTGTTTTATGCAACCATATAATGATATTTGATAAAAATTCCCTTGGAGAAGAAGAAGATGCTGAGGATGCTCCATATGAATTTGAAAAAGGCTTTAAGGCCACTATAGGTGACTAAAAGAAATCAATTTTGGTGCTTCAGAGGACCCATGTTCGATATATGCAAGTGCTTTATTGAGTTTTGATGAAGAGAAGACATATGTTGAGTTCTTGCAAGAGTATTAAGATATTTTTGCATGGACTAACAAAAAAATATTAGGTTTGAATCCAAAAGTAGCAGTCCATCATTTGACGGTTAAAAAGGGAGTTTGACCTGTAAAGCAAACACAACGACGATTTAGATCCGATTTGGATCGAAGCTGAAGTCAATGAACTCATTGAAGTTGGGTTTATTCGCAAAGTTAAGTATCCCACATGGATTTCAAATATTGTGCCTCTACAAAAGAAGAATGGGCAAATTTGCATTTGCGTCGATTTCAGTGATCTTAATAATGTTTGTCCCAAAGATGATTTTCCTCTACCTATCACCAAACTCATGATTGATGCAGTTCCTGGGCATGAAACTTTGTCATTTGTGGATGACTCTTCTGACTACAATCAAATTTGAATGGCACCTAAGGCTGAAGAAGTCACTGCATTTTGTACTCGTAAGGGTATTTATTACTGTAAAAAAATGTCCTTTGGTTTTAAAAATGTTGAAACTATATATCAAAGAGCAATGCAATATATCTTTGATGACATGCTTCACAAAAATATTTAATGTTATTTGGATGACTTGGTTGTTAAAGACAAGTCTTTGATCTGTTGAAAATGTATTAATTCAAAATGAATCCTCTCAAATGTGTTTTTGGAGTTACATCAGGAAAGTCTCTTGGTTGTGTGATCCATTATTGAGGTATTGAAATTGACTGAGCCAAAATTGATGCTATATTGAGGATGCTTGAATCTCATAAAATTCATGAATTAAAAAACCTTCTAGAGCGATTAGCCTATCTGCGGAGGTTCAAATTTGGTCGGAAGGTATTAACCATTTAGTCGTCTTATGAAGAAAGGTGAATCATTCCAATGGAATGAAGCGTTCAGTAATGCATTCAATAGTATTAAATCTTATCTCATGAAGGCTCCTATCTTGACCACACCTATTCATGCGAAGTCATTAATTCTTTACATTGTTGCCCAAGAACGTTCAATGGGGGCATTGCTTGTACAAGAAAAAAATGAAGAGAAAGAAGCTACCCTTTATTATTTAAACAAAATGATGAGTAATGAATTAAACTACTCAATGATTGAAAAGTTGTGTGTTTATCTCAGTCCGTGACTTTTGATGATTACAAAACAAATGGATGTTACTAATATTCTCTGATTAGACTTTTCCAGAATTAAAGCAAAACAGGTTCAAAGGCTAACATGTGCTGAAATAGCTGTCGGACGCACAAAAAGACTGCATACGCCGTCCGACAACTATTGAGTAACTTCCGAGGCATGAAGAACCCACTCTCGGACGTCTGAAGATGATAAGCCAAGTCCTCTAAGCTCACTGACCTCGATCGGACGCACAACACCTGTGTACCGGACGTCCAACAAACGTTGCAACACTTCGGACGCAAAACATTGGAGGTACCGGACGTCCGAAAGAATTGAAGAAGAATTCACCAATTTTACATCATGCCTTCAGACGCACATTCTGGAGGTACCGGACGTCCTAAATATTTCAAGAAAACTTCTTGAACTCACTGCCTACATTCGGCCGTAGAATACTAGCCTAGTGGATGTCCGACACCACCAATGACTAGCTAACTCTTCAGCTGCTTTCTATCCATTGGTAGCATTAATTGAGGAATTTTTTGGTCTCTTATAAATAGAACAAAGTCAACCACTTCATAAAAACTTTTGCACATTGAGACTACATCAGATCTTGAGTGATTCAAGTGTTAGAATCCTCGTAAAAGAAAATTTGTACTCTTAGTTTTGTAATTTTCGATAAGGTTTCCAAGTGTGTTTCAATTTCTTCAATAGTGTAACCTTGTAAGGGTTATTCGAGTGATAGTAAAACTTCTTTGCTTGACCAAGTGCTGCCTGGGGCGAGGAGGAAGTGATCCTTCATTTGTACACAAGAGATTGATTGTAAGTTGATCAACTTGAAGAAACTTGCTATATAAAGTGGTTTTTAAACTCAAGTGGAGTTTGAAACTTGGTTTGTTATTCTATCCTTTTACTTACTGTCTCGCAATATAAATTGTCTATCTCTTCTACTCCCAAGCACTTGTGCTTTCTCATCAAATTGCTCCACTGTGTGGTCCTTTAGAAAAAGAGGGCAAGTTCTCAAAAAATGACCCATATCTTGGCCAGTTTTTTTTAAACCACCTAATTCACCCCCTCTTAGGTTGTCTTTGATCCTTACAATTGGTATCAGAGTTGGTCTCCTAGAAATTAAGCTCAATCGACTTTGGAGTAAAAATGACAACCAACAATGCCATGTTTTTTGAAGGACAATCCATCACTAGACCCCCAATGTTCAATGGTTCAAATTATGTGAGTTGGAAGGAGAGGATGATTATTTTCTTACAATCTATTGATATTGAGTTGTGGTTTATTGTCAATAAAGGTCCATATGATGTCTCTATTATTGATGAAATTACTCATAGGCCGAGACCAAAAACAAGGAGTGAGTTGACTGGTGGCACCAAATGCGCTACGCTCATCGGATGAGGGCGTAAGACCCACCATCTCGAAGCTAAGAGACAGGGCTACAACAATGTAGAAGGCCACTCAGTCCAAATCCTAGCACAACTAGGTCAAAAATGCAGAAAACCAACCCAGAACCGTAATTGCAGGTTCCCAAATCACACAAAACTGTAATCAGTCCAATTCAGTCTATACAGGTCCAAATGCCGAAATTCCAAAGGAATATGATAGCTAAGACATCCAGCTACATTTCATCAGAAGACCTCAACACCCAAATCCAAAAACATTCCAGTCAAAACAACCCATTTACAGGCTCAGTTCGGCCATCCTGAAACCCAGAACAGCAATAGTAAATACGACATATCTCATTCTACACTACTCCAAATGCCCTGAAATTTTACAGGCACCCTTAAAACATCAATATCTAAAACTTTCATGTTTTGAGCCAAGGCCAATTCGGCGTCTATCTATGACCTAAAATTTCGGACAGAATGTAGCTTCAAGAACCCTAATTTTCCAGAATTTCTTCCGAACCCAAAATTGGTTGCAATTGTCCACTTTTTCCACCTTCTAGCTTCATTACATAACATTTCCACTCATCATACAAGGCTACAACATCATGATCACATTAAACCAGAAAATTCACCAATAAATTGTAAACTTCACCATTTCATCCAAAAACAAGAATTAAATCACAAAATTCAACACTTTAGCTTCCACTAAGCACAACTCAAGCTTCATTAAGTGTAGGGGAAAGTTCATATACCACTCACCTAGTAAACAAGAGAGGGAGAGTTGTAGGACACCTTAACTTTCCAAAAAAACTTCACACAACAACTCACAATCACTACTTGAAGAGGTTTTATGGAAGGAATTCAAGATTAATTGGTTAGTTTGTGAGATTGGACATGATTGGAGCAAGAAACTTGGAAGCTTTTCTTTCTTTTCTTGTAAGAGGAGGTTCGGCCAAGCTTGAAGGAAAAATGGAAGATATTTGATTAATTTTTTGTTTTATTTAGTAATTGGTAAAAGGTTGAATAGTAAGTCAAAACAAGATTTAATCATATGGTGACACATGTCCCTCTCATTAATTGCTTGCCTAACTTTTTGTCTCTCTTACACAAATATCTTAACACATTGTAAACTAATATCACTTAATACAAAATTCCAACAAGTTGTCAAAAATATAATGCATTTACCGCACTTGCGGGTCCCACGTCCAAAATACGCTTTTAATTTCTCAAAAACTAACCGATACTAGAAAAATCATTTGAAAACTATATTTGCTCATAAACTTGATATGGGGAATTTTTCTAATCAAGAAAATGTAGAAAAGGCAGGCATTTAAAAAAAATAAACCCTAGAAAATTAGAAAATTTTCCAGGTTCTCAAACTCTTTTTTTTCGGGGCGTCACAAGGTATATTAGGATATGATTAGACATTCAAATCACACTTGGGGATAATTTTTAGAATTAAGTCGGAATTGAGAAATTAAGTTGAGATTAGGGAGCAAAGTGAAAAGACTAAAATACCCTTACCTTTCCATGCAAACCAAACAGAAGCTTCAGCACCGCACCATTCAACCAATCAAAATTCACTACCAACTTCACACTCAACCGTAAACCACTCCTCTCCACAAACCGCGACTCCACCTTCATTCTTTCTCTTCACTTCGCACCAGCCATCCAAGAGCTGCGACAATTTTTCTTTCCTGCTGCTGTCCGTAAGGTCGAGGGACATAAGGGAAGCCGTGAGTGAATCCTTCATCCAGCTTCCACTTCCATCGGCTGCACCCAGTTTTCCAGCCGCAACAACCACCCCAGCTCCACCATCTGCTCAGCCAAGACAACCCAAACTGGAACTCGACCTGCACGTGAAGCCGAGAGAGAGAGGGAGCAGAAATTTTTCAGATTTTCGTGTGTGATCTTAGCTTGCTTTGAGGTAAATTTTCTGGACTAAAAATGGATGATCAGAGGTAGTTATGCCAGCCGTGACCTTGCATGTGTTAACTTGAGTAATCAGATGATGAAACCAAAGCTGTGGAAAAATTTGTTTTGAGATGAAATGCTTTAGCCGAGAGCCTGCCTTGATTATTGCAGCTCCATTTGTGTTTTTCTGTGGCATCTAAACACTTAAGTGCCTTTAGCTGAGTGAAGACTTGAAGATTTAGATCCTGCATGTTGAATTGTGCATACGGATGAGATGTTTAAGAAAAGAATTTCTGATATGTGCTAGCATAGGAGCTGCCGTGAAGTTTAGCTTGAATTTTGCAGCTTTAATTCGTGATTTTTGGGTTCAATTTTGTTGTTGACAAACTGATTTCTGGTCTGGAAATGATAGTTTATTAATTCAGCAGTTGTGCATGTGAGCTTTAAGTTCAAAACACAAGAGTTAGCCGTAGAAAAAAAATTGGTTTGTGACTAAGCAAATGCTGGAAGAATTTCTGTTTTGGCCGAGAGCTTAGCTTCAATTTTTCAGCTTGATTTGGTTTGATGTTGTTGTTTAAGCTTATAAACATGATTAGATGGTTAATAACAAATTATTTAGGCCCTGCATGCCGCTAATTAGTTAGCTTAAACCAGAAAAATAAAATAAAAATGCAATCTGTGCAGGCATGTTCGTCCGAAGCTAGTTGTACAGAAATTCTGGAAATTTTTGGGTGTTGCAGCTGTTGGTTGAGTTAAATTTTGAACTGGAATTATTAAATAGCTAGACGAGTTTTTGCATGATTAATTTGGGTGTTTAAAACCAGATTTTTACCAAGGAAAAGTTGGATTTTTGAACACATAGTTGCTGGAAAGTTTCTGGATAGCCGTGAGGTGTGAACAGAAATTTCAAATTTATTTTCTTTTGGAATTTTAACCTATTTTTGGATTTTCCTTGGATTAAAATGGTTTAGTAATACAGAGAAGTTGTAGGTTTTAAGTGGTATAAGTTGTTTAGCAATAAATATTTGCTAAATTGAAGTTGGAACCAGAAATGTTGGGTTACATGCTGGAAATTTCTTATGTGATCGTCAAAGGGTGAGTTGGAACCTTAACTTGACTTTTGAATTGTTCCTTGAATCATGATGGAAGGAAATACTTGGAAAATGTTGTTTTGAAGTTCTATATGAGGTGTATAGATGGTTTGAATAAAAACATTTTGGTGTTAAAGGAGAAAAAGGAATTTTCACAAGTGAAAAATTGAAATTCCAGATTTTCGGATACTCCATGACCAGTCTCAATAAAATGTTGATATCTTGGTGTAGGAAAATCCGTTTAAGGCGCCGTCAGTGGCGTTTGAAACTAGAATCATAGGCTTTTGTCCTGTAGAAATTTCCTATTTTTCCTTCATGTGTACTGCTGTCTGGGAATCCTTGAAGTGGACTGTTTTGGTATGAACGTCCTGTTTCTTCGTGAAACTAAATTTGGATTTGGATTGAGATTTTAGCTTACTTGTGTTTTAAATTTTTGATTGAATTGTGGTTGGAAGTAATTGATGTTGTCAAGGGCTAATGATTGATGAAGCCCTTGGCCATTGGAATGATTTTATAAGTATTACTGGATGATGGAAGTTAATTGCTGGAATGCCTTGGGGCTTTACTTCTATTTCTATTTGCTTA
Source organism: Coffea arabica (assembly GCF_036785885.1). NCBI lineage: Eukaryota > Viridiplantae > Streptophyta > Magnoliopsida > Gentianales > Rubiaceae > Coffea > Coffea arabica. Next base: position 34,340,414 of record NC_092321.1, read on the forward strand.
TGATGGGTTTGCTGAAACCAAGTGCTAATGATTGATGAAGCCTTGGTTGATCATTTTATTTTATTCGGAAATGCACTTGTTGAAATCTAGAGCTAATGATTGACGAAACCCTAGTAATTTGCTATGTGATTATTTGCCATATTTTAATCCATATTATGACTTCGAAACGGAATCGGAGCTGTGGAAGCTGTATCGACCTTGCGAACTCGAGTAACTGTGATCAAATTAATCAAAAATATTTTTCCAGCTAGTACTATATTATAAAACTCAATATCTAGTGTTTTGCCTAAAACTTTCCAACCCGATAATTTCCTTTAGCTCAAACTAGCCTTATTACCTTTGGAAAATGACATTCCTAGCTTCTAAAACTCTAGCCTTGTTATACTCCCTTTCTTTTCTCTTAGAATTGTCCTTGGCTAGTTAACTATAGGAAAAGTGCCAAAATACGAGTTTTAATAACTTTAGTTAAAAGCATGGGAACTTGCTCGGCGAGAAACCCTATTTTAGGAAAAATAGTTTTTAAGGATAATTTTTGCAAAAGCCGTAACTTTAAGGAAATGTTCAAAGTAACTTCCTAACGTGGATATTAAGAGGTTTGTCGACTTATTTCAAGAAAATAATATTAGTTACCCTTTTATAAGGATAAGTATCTTAAGGAAAACTATAATAAACATTTCTTCTACTTTGTCAAGTTTTAACCTAAGGGACTCTTGATTCTTCTAAGGAAAAGTAGACTAGTAGTATACTAAATATACCTTGATGTCCATAAGCTTAAAAGCTGAGTAGAAACTTATAGTTTCAAAATTTGGTTTTTAGGATATTGCGAGGACGCGAATTCGATTCCCAACTTGATATCCGAACTCCACTCTTGGTGAGTGTCCCTGCCTGTTCTTTTCCTACCTGAATTAAGTGCTTTCTTGACTCGATATGTGATAAATTGTAAAATGAGTTTTGGATCCATCGAAGTGAGCAGTGTGTACTTTATCGCACTAGCCGTTCGAGTGGTGACTTGCGTGAATCATTTTTCTCGTGAATCCTTAATCTAAGAGTAGTTACGTCGTTGGGTGAATCCCTCGGCACCTGAATCGACTACAATAATCCTTGAATCTAAAAGTAGTTACGTCGTTGGGTGAATCCCTCGGCACCTGAATCGACTACAATAATCCTTGAATCTAAGAGTAGTTACGTCGTTGGGTGAATCCCTCGACCAATTATTACGGGTATATCTCGAGTATACTGCGTCGGTAGACGAAGTTCGGGCCCGAAGCAGAGGTATGAACGGTGACGGGTTAGGATTAAAATAAGTGGATCTACATGGACTATAAGTAGTGAAAGTTGACGGAGGGTCAACTACGAGGGTATTTGATCAAGCGAGGAGAATGGCTCCCGAGAACCCCTGTATCCTACCTTGTGTTGTTATACGCTTTCTTAATTGTTTAACTCGTTTAAGTTATTACCCGCTGTTTGAATTACGTGACTGCATGTTTTGGGGCACCACTGAGCTTTAGCTCACCCCACGTTTATTTGTTTCCCTTACAGGATGGGAAGTTTGAAAGCTGGAATACTTGCTTATATTTCCCTTCTTGAATGTACTGAATACTATGACTTATGTTGTGGGCTGTATTGTGTTTGATTCGGATAATGTACTTTTTATTTTGGATTGCCACTTGAAGCTGGAAAATGTGTAAACCCTAGTTCGATATTTGGTTGTATAGTTTTATATGTATTTGGGATTGTGCGATCCTATTCCTTGGTTGTAATGCGTGAGAAGTTTAAGAGCAGTAGGTTGGAAATTTTAATTACTGTTATCTGTGTAGTTAGTGTGGTTTCGTGATGAGACTATTCGAGGAAATTGTTTTGTAATAGATTAGATTTTTATTCGAAAGGATTTGGGTTAGAATGCTTGCGTGAGTCCTGGCGAGAGCTGGGCAGACGGCCCGCCAACCCTTTGGTTCGCCTCAGGGGGAAGTGGGGTCGTTACAAAAATGATAAAACCCTAAAAAGTAGAAAATATGCATGAAAATGTAGTGATTGTCACACAAACATGATCTAGCGCGTGGGCGGTCCCTAAGGGTCTAGCATTGGATTAGCCGATGTCTATTAGTTCTCACTAGCATTGGACTAGTGAGAAATCGAAAAAAGGACCACAACTAGCATTGGACTAGTGTGGAATCGAAAAAAGTGCCAAAACTAGCGTTGGACTGTGTGGTGACGTCATGCATTTATTATAGTCAAATAAATCATATGAAACCTAATAAAGCAAATAAACACATAAATCACATAAAACACATAGCACATAAGCATGATATCTAGATGGAAGACCCAAAGAAAGCGAGTAACACGTAATACACAAGCATGCAAAACACACAAAGCAAATAAAGCAAATAAAACCCTAACTATTACATTTGGGGGCCCTAACTACAATCTAAAAGAGGAAAGAATGAAATAAAATAAAATAATAACCTAACTATTACAATTTGACACTTAAATGCCTCTCAAATAACCAAAATTGAATTAAAATAAATATACAAAATAAATAAAGTGAAATAAATGAAATAATAATAAAAAACATTCAAACAAGCATGTAATTACACACATAAAATCATATAGTAGCACATAGGATAAAGTAAAACCAAAATAAAGGAGTAGAGTGTACCTCCCTTGAATTGGTGACCTAATGAAATGGAATTTTTTCTTATTTACCCTCCAAAACAAAGAAAAAGGTCAAGGTATCACTTTAATTAACAAATAATCACAAGAAATGGAAATAAGCACGAAATTGAACCAATCAAAGCATTCAAATAAAAGTAAACAACCCATATTCAACAAATTAAAATAAACAAGTATTCAATTGCAAAAATTAAAGAAGTTTGAGGGGTCAAATCATTATTATTACAAATTTTAGGGGTCTAAACTAAAATAAAATAAAATTAGGGTTTAAAGTTTTGACGACCCCACCTCGCCCTAGGGCTTATCCCAGGATTTAGCGGACCACCTGCCCAACTCTCGCCAGGACTCACTCACTCACGACAAGAAAATAGGGTGCAACTTCAGGAATAAAAGAAATAACAGTTCCCAAGTTTGGAACTTACAAATACATTCATTTCTATCTCAAACATCCATACAATCCCAAATATATCACAAGATTTAAATTTTCAATACATTCAACCCTAATTGAGCGACTAGTGCGAGTACAATCGCAAAATTTCCAAAAACTAGACTATGCTAACCTGTACCAGTCTCACGCCTCGCTCGTACCCCCTGTAAGGAAAACAAATGGCGTGGAATGAGCTAAAAGCCCAGTGAGGTTCCAAATAGCAAGTTGACCATTATTTAAAAGTTCACGTATCAAAGTAGCAAATTAGCGAGCATAGCCAGTCCGTAAAAGTGAACAATAACACTTCAAGTAGTAAATCTCAAAATGAGCGAGTGTAAAATTCATTTCTAAAAGAAACAAGAACACTACGAATAACAATCAAAGTATAAGGATACAGATGGCTCTCAGGAGCCAATTTCCCGTTGCTTCATCAAAACTTGATCAAGTATTAGTTGACACTCCATCAACCTTCAGGTAAAGTAACCAATCCAGTAGTGCTTCGCTTAACACCAATCCGTCCACCATTCAACCCCCTTATCGGACTCGAACACCAACTATGTGACACCCCGAATATTAGGAGGTTGTTTGTAAAGAAGATACTAAAGTGTATTTCTTTGGGTTTGATTTAAAACCTTATTTTGTTTTAAAAGATTAGAAACCCTACTATTTTAATCAAAAACCCTAGTTACTTGTGACTAACCAGTTTTCTTAAATCTCTCATATTTTAATTGAAACCCTAATTTTAATCACTGGAATTGTAAATTCCCTCACGTTTTTCTTAAAAATTTCCTTTTATTTGGAAGTTATTCATTTATTAAAGCCCTACCACCCAGTCATTCCACAATAAGTGCAAATGAATCTAGAAAGTAGGGTTTCACATTTCGGTTTCAAGATTGGAGCAAGTTAGGGTTTTCGCGATTTTTCATAGGATGATTTTTCGGTACGGAGCAAGGATCAAATTTGGTGATTAAAAATGACTTTTAGGTGAGAAATAATATGTGATTAGGAGCAATGATATAAGGTTAGTGAATAGGAAGTAAAAACCCTAGTACGTGTGTTTTAAAGAAAAACGGCGCGAACTGACGGGTACCGTGCGCTACCGATTGAACGCACCACTTGACCACCACTTTCTTATCACATGAGCATTAATACTTGAGCAAAATATCCCCCCTCATTTCCAGCTAGCTTGACCGAAATTGGTGGCCAAAAATGCAAGGGAAAGTGAAAGAAATTTGCATGGCTTTGGTGGTGCCAAGTGTCACCACCCTATGGCTCTTTGCTTATTTTTTTTTCTTGCCATTTATCCTTCATTTCAGCTTCATTTCCTTCATTTATTTTCTGGTTTTGGCCGAGCTTAAGAGGGAGAAAAAGAGAGCAAGAAACAAACTTCCTTCTTCTTGATTTGCACTATCCAAGTGAGGAATCAAAATTCTAAACCGATTAAAGAGTGAGTTGTGAGTTGGGAAGCTAGGGGGAACTAAAAATTTCCAAAGGAGGTGGAGTATCACTCTTCCAAGCTTTGTCTTTGAGGTATAAGATCTGATCATGGTTCTTGTTCTTTTAAATTTTGGTTTAAGATGTTATCTAGTTCATGTTTTGGCTTGATTACAAGATATGCAAGTTGGGGTGATGATTTTGGATGATATATGCAAGTTAGGGTTTAATAAATTCCTCCCTAAACTTGTTGTATAGTTAGTATATGTTGTATATAAGATTATATAAAGGGCTTTGGTAGTGTTGGGAAGCAAGAAAATAAATAGATGGTCATGAAACCCCAAAAACTCCAGATTTCAGGAATTTCATGTTTACATTCTGCCCGGTTTTAGTACTCATAGTTAGAGGCCGAATCAGGCTTGGACTAAAACATGAAAGTTGTAGATAATAGTATTTTATAGGTTCCTACAAAATTTCAACCCAATCGGAGCAAAGTATCTTGTGAAAAGACGAAAATACCCTCGCTGTTCTAGGTTACATTCCAGAGTTCCGTGTGGACAGTTTAGTCTACTTGTTTGTGTTTATTCACTATGTTCCGTACTGATTTATCTATATGCCAAAACATGAAAGTTTTAGTATTCTGTCTTAGCTTTTAAACGCCTTCAAGAACACCTTAATCGGACCTTGGTAACCTGAGATGTGACCATTCCAGTGCAGTGCGGTTAATTAGCCGACTAGTTGGATTTTGGTTCTGTAAATTAGGAATTTGACTAGGTTGCATTGGAAAATGGACTAAGTGATCTTCATGAAAATTGTAACCCTGTGTCTTAGCTTCGAAACGGTATTAGTTGTGCCTCAATCCGATAAGCGTAGCCTCCGATATGTTCTTTCCGCAACCCCACGTCAAATCTGTCTTTTGCTAGGTTACATTTCCGCACTTGTTATCACTTTGACTTTTATTCTTATGTTGTTATAAGCCTATGGAACGGCTATTTACTTGAATCTATGATATGTATGACTTTGGGATTGGCTGAGGAAAAATAATGAAGCCATAAATGGCTGGAAAATTAGGTAAACACAAAGGGCATGCTGCCCAAATTTATGCTCGAGGACTAGAGAAATATACTTGCGACTTGAGTAAGGGTTAAGAGTGATTACTACTTGAACCCTCTAGGATATTTGCGTCTTCTTTTTCTGAGGTATATAAGTAAGGATTTGGCCGAACTTGTACCCTTGAGAAATACAATCATGATTACTAGAAATACGTTTTCCTTGTACTTTCCACTCAAATGGCATTTTCAAGTATAAATGTTACAAAGTTATATAGTTTGAAAAGCGAGCGAGTGTTTCACGACTACTCTCCAAGTGAATTCCAATTTCTTGATTTTTATTGAACGAAACGTCTAAGTTTCGAATCTTAATCATGTTTTAAAGTTCTCAAACTTAGTTTTATCGCAGATTTGGACTCCGAACTCGGAGTATAACCTGAAAGTGACCAGTAAAGGCACTATATCTTTTGGTGAGTGCTTTCAAATACCGAATTGAACTTGATACTTGAACTTGATACGTGGCCAATATGATTACATGTTATATACGTGAATTGTTAGGGCAAGAGTGTACTTTATCGCACTTGCCCTTATGTGATATATACTTGTTTATTGTTGCAATTGACTCGATATACTTGTTTATGATGCGCGCACTTCCTGGAATTCCAGAAACCCTGCGGCGAGTTACATAAGTCGAGCCGGCAAGGGCTTGGTCGATTGGGTAATGAACCCTGGGTCTCTTGTTTTGTCGAGTGGAGTGATATCTCCTCGACTAATTGGTATACTCGAGTATTACCACCCGTGTTTCTTGAGGATTTTAGGCCCAGCTGGGGGTTTGAACGGTGGACAGAGAGTCGTTTAAGTGGTGTTCTACTGGATTGGTTCATTTACTTGAAAGTTGACGGAGTGTCAACTATTATGTGATCAAGCTCCTGATGATGAAATGGGAAGTTGGCTCCTGAGAGCCATCCGTATCCTTATGTTTTGGAATGATTATTGCTTATTGGATTATTGTTTATTCTGAAAAACATTTACACTCGCTCATTTTGAGATTGCTACTTGACGTGTTATTGCTCACCTTTATGAACTCTTCATGCTCGTTACTTTGCTATATCGAAAACTTGTACTTATAAATAATGGTCAATTTGCTATTTGGAAGCTCACTAGGCTTTTAGCTCATTCCACTCCATTTGTTTTACTTTCAGGGGTACGAGTGAGGCGTGAGATATGTAAAGACTAGCGTAGACTAGTTATTTTTTACTTTTGACTTGTACTCGCGCTATTACTCGAATAGAATGTTTTGTATCTGGATTGTATACACTTTGAACCAGTTTGGGTATATTGATGTTTGGTATCTTGATTGTACATCAATGTAAATTATAAGCTTGAATTGCGATGTTATTTACGGTCTATGGATGTATGCATGTGATACGAGTGAGTGAGTCCTGGCGAGAGTTGGGCAGGCGGCCCGCCGAACCCGTTGGTTCGCCTTAGGGGGAGGTGGGGCTGTCACAGATGGTATCAGAGCTCCTATTGTGCTCGTGCCGGGAGAGGGTTCTCGGACTGTGGGGATTGACTTGTTATGTGAGAACCCGTAATTTACATTTTCTTGGTTTTCGCATTTTTCATGGCTTGTTTTCTGCACTTTCTGTATCCGAAAAATTTTCTAGATAAATTTTACGAGTAAATATAGTTTTTAGATGATTTTTCTAGTATCGAATAGATTTTGAGAAATTAAGAGCGTATACCGGACGTGGGACCCACTAGTGCGAAAAGTTCGGAAAAATTCGGCCAACTAGATTAAGTTTTGAATACTGGAATTATTTTATCGGGTGTTAAGAGATAATTAGAGGAAGCTATTTGGATTGATGTGAGAGGGAACAAAGTGATAGACTTGCATTAAAAAGGTGACAAGTGTCACCATAAGATTTAGTCTTGTCATTTGACCACTATTCATGCCTTTACCAATTTAAGCAAAAAATTGACCAAAAATCCCTCAAATTTGCAAGCTTGAAGCCGGCTCTCTCTCAAGCAAAAAGAAGAAAACTCTCTCAACTTTCTTGGTTCTAATCTTGCTCAATCTTCAAGATCAACCGTTTAATCTTGCATTTGTTCCATAAAACTCCTTCTATTAGTGTTAGTGAGGTGATTGGTGAAGTTATTTGGAAGGTTAAGGTGACCCATAGCTCTCTCTCTCTTGTTCTTAAGGTAAGTTGTGAAGAACCACCCTCCTCCTTTAATTGATGCTTAAATCATGCTTAGTGGTGGTATAAGGTGCCACTTTATGGATTATATTGTGATTTTTGGTTGAATTGATGAACTTTTATAATTTTTGGGGATTTTTCTGTTTTAATATGGACATGATTGTGTGGTCATGTATGATGATTGGAAATGATGTTTAAGGGCTCTATGAGATGGAAAAAGTGATTAATTGCAATCAATTTCTGTTTTGGAAGAAATTTCAGAAAATTAGGTTTTGTGAAGGAACATTCTGCCCGAATTTTGAGCTCCTATTTAGAGGCCGAATTGGCCTTGGCTTAAAACATGAAAGTTGTAGGGAATGACATTTTAGAGGTGTCTACAAAATTTCAGGTCAATCGGAGTTGTGTAGAGTGAGAAAAGTTGAAATTACTATTGCTGTTCTGGTTTACCCGAAATTGGGATTTGCGACTGTAATTGGTTGTTTTGGCTGGAATTTCTTCCGAATTGGTTGTTTAGGTCTTCTGATGAAATGTAGCCCTATTTCTTAGATTTCATCTGGTTTTGGAATTTCTGGATTTGGACTTGTAGACCCTGAGTTATGATCTTTCCGCTAGAATACGTTTTGATGAATCTGTTTTACGTTGTTGATGAAGTATCTTGCATTTTTGACCTGTTTGCACTCAAAAATGGGCTGAGTGACCTTCTGTGATGTTGTAGCCCTGTCTTTTAGCTTCGAAATGGTGGGTCTTGTACCCTCATCTGACAATCGTAGTGCCTTTGGTGCCAAAACCGCAAAATGATGTCAAAAACTGTTTTCTTGGGTTAAAGCTTATTTCCATTTCCGGATTTTTCTGGTTTCCTTTAATGTTTATATATTTTTATGGAACCTTATTTTGGTAATACTTGGCCTTGGTTTATGACTTGTAAACGAATCTTATTGTGTTTATTTGAATAGTTTTAGGGCTTGTTTTCATTCCGATCATTTCCTAGCTAACTTTGGTACTTGTACTACTTTGAGCCTAGTGAACGGCTTTTGGGAAATGAGATGACTTTTGTGTGCGATGTTGGGACTGATTTGAGGAAATAATGAAGCCTTAATGGCTGAAAAAGTAAGAATTTTAGGGGAAGTGCTGCCCGATTTTCTAGGCCGTTTGGTTCCTTTAAGTTGGATTTGCCTTTTGGTAGAAATGAAAGGCTTTTGGGTTGTTTGCGCCTAGGTCTTCATATTATCTTTTCGTTTCCAAGAAAATCATGTTTTTGCACCCTTGCATTAGTATTTATTTGGCAAGGCGTACGACGTGTAGTCGAGCCTCACTTGTGCATTCCGTTTACTCGATTTTGGATATGAAACCTTCAATTGGTTTATTTTGATTATGTTAGGGTTTCTTGGCGATTAAGGCCAATCTGAAGTGAAAACTTTTGAAGTTGAGCCGGTGAGTGTTCTACTACCTGCTACCCGTTATGTGAAATATCTGAATATCTGAATACTTGATTTATGACTATTGAAGCCAAATACTGTTTTGATAAAATGGAAGCGAGGGTGTACTTTATCACACTCGTTCTCTGGTCTGTTCATATGCCAATTTTGAATGCGTATCTGAATCTGCTATCTGTATCTGTATCTGTTTTCTGTATCTGGATCTGTATCTGTTCTGACGTCGTTTGGAAGCTTGTGTCCAACGACCTTTCTATGACCTATGAGCTCAATTCCTGTGGCCAGTTACTCGAGTCGGGCCGGCAAGGGCCTGGACGATTAGATAACGAACCACGGTAGTCTGTTTTGGATCTTTGGGTATTGAGACCCTTGGTTCCGGGTATACTCGAGTATTACCATTTCTGTTCGTTTGCGGTGAGCGGGCCCGGTAAAGGGGTGTTTGGTGAACGGGATTCGGTGTAAAGAGGGGTCTACGGACGTTGGTTCAATATACGTTGACGAAGAGTCAACCGGCTTGGATCAAGTACTGCGCTGGAAAGTTGACTCCTGAGAGCCACCTGTATCCTTTTGATTTGAATCATTGATTCCTTTACTTTACATCTGGCATGTGTACCTGATTTGTGAAATGTGAAAGACCATGATTTTACTGCTATATGTTTGGGACCTCATTGAGCGCAAGCTCACCCCTTTCTGTTCCTTTTGTTTTCTTTACAGGAAAATAAATACTTTTGGACTGGATTTGATAATCGGTTGCCGAATTGAGCTAGTTGGACAAATCTTTTGTATAGCTCATTGATTTAAACCCTAAATGTACTTTTGGGTCCGTTTCTCTATTGGATTTGGCAAACTATACATGTATCCATTTTTGAATCACTTTGGTGTGCCCTTTGGGTTGTAATGCTAAATTCTGAGATGTGAATGTTTGCTTGATATTTGGATGGGTTCTGACGGGTCGGTTACTATTCATAGCCGACTTCGATTTCATTTTTTGTTATTTTAACATTTTGATATGTTTACCGCGTTGGTAAGTTCCGGAATGTTTTTAGCTCGCTCTATTCCGATCCGTTAGTCCTGGCGAGAGCTGGGCAGGCGGTCCGCCGAACCCTTTGGTTCGCCTTAGGGTGAGGTGGGGCTGTCACATGTTAAGTGTGGAACAATTGTCTATTGTTGGGGACCTTAGATATGTATGTTAGGTAGGAATCTCTAATACGGGTGATTTGCTCTTGAGCCTGGCCAGCTTGAGTGGTGAATTATCATATTTTCAGATTCTTGTCCCCGAATACCAAAGAGTGACACCTTTACGATAAGTTGAGATCTCGCGTAATATTGGGATAAGTTTGGATTGCGAAAGCAAAGGCACGGGGAATGCGAACAGTTTGGACTTGAAATATATTGAAGATATTCATGGGATTTGGGATCCTTCTTATTCACGTGTTTCGAGCCTTGATTAAGTGTAGTGCCTGAGCGATACCTAGGGTTAATGCTTTATAAGTTATGTGACTTGTTTTGATTGAATGTGTTGTATTGCCCTGTTTTATGATTTAGAGAGGTTTATGATTTGCGTTATTCTATTTTATGCTGTTTATATTTATATAGTTACTTAGTGGCTATATTCTATCATTGATTAGTTGGTTATATTGTTATAGTTGATTAGCTGCGAAACATGGAGGGTAGAAGAAGTCAAGCTAGGGGAACTAATCGAGGACGTGGTCCTAGTCGTGGCCGTGGGGGTAGACAAGCCCAGGAATCGGTACGAGAATCGAGAGAGGAGAGAGAGGCAACGGTTGAGCCACAACCTGAACCCCAGGCTGCAGGGGGAGATCAAGTGGCAACTGCCATTCAGCGGATGACTAACATCTTGGCTCGTTTAGTGGAACAACAGGGTCAAGTCCCTGTAAATCAACCTAGAGACCCCGATAATGGGCAGGATAGGGCCTTAGAGAGATTCCAAAAGTTCTCCCCACCCAAGTTCTTGGGAGGACCAGATCCGGACGGAGCTGAGAAATGGCTGGAGGCCATGATTAATATCTTTGTTGCCTTAAATTATACAGAGGAGAGGCAAGTTCAATTCGCTGTTTTCCAATTCGAGGGGCCAGTTAGAGCTTGGTGGAAAGTAGTGAGGGCCAAATGGGAGAGAGAGGGGACTGCATGGACCTGGTTAAACTTTGTACGGGAGTTTAACGAGAAATATCTTCCTCCTATCGTCCAAGAGAAAAGAGAGGACGATTTCATTAAACTCCGTCAGGGAATGTTGAGTGTAATGCGGAGGGGCTCAAGGCTGCTCAAACTTCTAGTGCTCAAGTCATACAAATACCCAGTGGTCCAATTACAAGAGCGCGTGCTAGGAGAATTCAAGAATCACTTCAAGCTCTTGTTTGCACGATTCAAGAACGAGTTGGTGATGACTTGAGGTCCATTGAAGGGTTACATAATGGAGAAGCTACTCTATACACTTTCCTTCAAACGGAAGACCCAAGTGAAGACTAGTCCACAAAGTTCTAGCTTGCTAAGTGCTAGATTGCTAATTAGGGTTTTCGTTACCATTATTAGTTTTTGTTAGCATTAATAATTTCGGTCAATTTCCACTTCACTTTGGCCGAATTTTAGAATGTTATTTTAGCCAATTAGTTGTTAGATATTTTACCCTTAATGAAGGGCGAGGTCGTCCATTGGACCTTCTAGGGTTTGAGTCATGTAAGGCTATATATAGCCTAGGTTTTCATTCATTAGGGACAATTCAGATTTTTATAAAATATTCGTGAGTTTATTCACTCTCTCTTGCCTCAAGAGAATTTCCTTTGAATACTTGAGAATTAATCTCAAGTTGTTCATCGAACTTATCAATCAAGTAGTCTCCTTGATTGTGGCGTTCTTCTATCCATACTTTTGGTTCACTAAATTTGCTAGTCGTGGGTTAAGGAATCTCCTTAGTTCGTGGCTCGTGATTCTAGAAGGGTCAAAGTTCCGCCAATCATCCCAACTTGGTGTCCGTCTAGATCCGTCTCACATCAGTTGGTATCAGAGCACAAGGGAAATTGTGTTCTTTATTGCCAAGACCTGAATTGCTACACTTTGTTTCTTGAATTTAAGCCGCAAAAAAACAGAAATCTAAGGCAAAGGAAGGGTTTAAAAATTCTGACCAACTTCTTCTTGAAAATCTTCAGCGCCTTGAGTGTTGATTATTTGTGTCACCTTTTGAGTTTTTTGATCATCTTGACTCTTGAAGACCTGTACCTCTCTTCGCACAAACAGCTTCTTGTACGCTCTTGCATCCATACAGGGCCTCCTTGGTTTAGGAGTAAATTTCTGGGGAGTTTCTTGGGCAAACCGCTTGGGAAATTCTTGTGTAACATCACTTGCATTACCTTGTGACGCCATTGCCTAAGACCAATCTGTATAATCTGTCCGTGTGTGGTGCACAGGGGAGGGGCCGAATTGCTTGTTCTTTGAGGGGGAATAAGGAACGAAAATTTGGAAGCAAGGAGAAGGGAGTATAGCCGAATTTTATGAAGAGTTTTTAGAAGCAAATTCTGGAATTTTGAGAGGATAGTTTCGGGAAGAATAGGAAGCTACCAAATTCTGTTTTGCAGCCGACTTTGGAAGGTTTCAAAGGAGCAGAAATCTGGAAATTTTTTAGCTACCAAATTCTGTTTTGCACTTGGTTGACCAGCCGACTTTAGGAAAGGAACAAGGAGAAGGAAATCTGGAAAATTTTAGGAAACAATTCTGTTTTGGTATAGCTGATTTTGAGGAAGGTTAAGGGGTACAAATCTGGAATTTTGGGAACCAATCCTGTTTCCATTTTTTTTAGCCGACCTTAAGGAACTTTCCAAAAAGTACAACACCTAATTTGTTTCCAGAAAAATCAATTAGGAAAATTAAGGAAACACTTGGGAAACTCCATCATTGTATTTTCCTCGTTTCATTCCTTATCAAAGTCATTCCTCATTTCATTCCTCATTTCAGTCTGTTTCTACTTTTGTTCTTGTTCCTTTGATACAATTGGGAGCTATTTTGATTAAAGTGTGATTGAACTTCCTTGAGAAAATTTCTGATTTCTTCAAAGGAAACAAACAAGTGGTTTGAGAAGTGAATTGGTGAGATCATTAGAGTGACATAAACACTTGAGTGAAAACACGAGAGGAGTGAAACACTTAAGGGAGCAAGTGAGGCATTTTTCTACTAACAATTTGTCAAGTTTTGCAGGTTTCACCATGTCTCAGGAACAAGAAATTACCATTGCTCAGTTATCACTTAAAATGGATAATATGTGGAAGGAAATGCAGAGGAGATTTGACCAAAGGTTGGAAACAATCCATGAGCAAATTGATCAACTAAGTTCGTCTAGGGCTTCTTCTAGGAAATCTATGGGAAAATCCACCCTGGGGGAATCTAGTGACTCCAATGCTGATTCGGAACATGAGGCATACGAGCAAAGAAGACCAAAGCGAAACACAAGAGCAATCGGTGATGCCATCAAGGGGATTAAGATGAAGATTCCTCCATTCCAAGGCAAATCTGATCCGGATACATACCTTGAATGGGAGAGTCGAGTAGAGTTAGTATTTGATTGTAATGACTACACCGATGCACAAAAATTGAGACTTGCCGTAGTCGAATTCACCGACTATGCCATAGTTTGGTGGGAACAAGTGACTACAAGCAGAAGAAGGTGTGGAGAGCCACCTATAACCACTTGGACTGAGCTCAAGAGACTGATGAAGAAGCGATTTGTACCAAGTCACTACCATAGAGACTTGTACCAAAAACTTCAAACCTTGACACAAGGTCAACGCTCAGTTGAGGACTACTACAAGGACATGGAAATCTCCATGTTGAGAGCTGATATTCAAGAAGATAGAGAAGCTACAATGGCAAGATTTCTCAATGGTCTGAGGGTTGAAATAGCCGATCAACTGGAGCTTCAATACTATGTGGAGATTGAAGATATGGTGGAGAAGGCTATCAAGATTGAGCAAAGGCTCAAGAGGAGGGGTACAACCAGAAATTATAACTCTCATCCTCAACCATTTACTCGACCATTCCAGCCTAGAAGGGAAGAGAGAGGTTCGAATACTTGGACCACTCCAAAGCCGAAGCAAGATCAAGGGTCAAGCTCGCGGCCACCTTTTACTAAAACCGACTCCAAGGTTGTTTCAAAACCAACAATTGAAACTTCAAAACCTAGGAATCGTGACACCAAATGTTGGAGGTGTCAAGGAGTTGGGCATATTGCAAGTCAATGTCCAAACCCAAGGACCATGCTTGTCCTACCAAATGGAGACATTGTCACTGATGATGAAGAGGAGGATTACAAGGACATGCCTCCCTTGGTTGAAGAGGAAGATGAGATAGAGGAAGTTCCAACTCAAGACAAAGTTGGATTGGTAGCAAGAAGGGCCCTAGCTACGCAAGCTAGTAAGGATGAGCTTCAACGTGACAACATCTTTTACACTAGGTGCCATGTGACCAACAAGGTATGCAGCTTGGTGATTGACCCCGGAAGTTGCACTAATGTTGCTAGTGCATTGATGGTGGAGAAACTAAGCTTGCCAACTAGTGAGCACCCCCGTCCCTACAAGCTTCAGTGGTTAAACAACAGTGGAGAGGTACGTGTTCTTAAACAAGTTCTGGTTACTTTTCGCATTGGTAGGTATGCAGATGATGTTATGTGTGATGTAGTACCAATGCAAGGTGCACATATACTCTTAGGGCGTCCTTGGCAATTTGACAAAAGAGTCACTTTTGATGGTTTCTTGAACAAGTACTCTTTCATGCATAATTGTAAAAAGATTACACTTGCACCTCTTACACCTCAACAAGTGCATGAAGATCAAGTTAGTCTCCAAAAAGAGTATGACTTACATACTACTGCCAAGAAGGACAACACCAAAGCCAAGAAATTGGCATTGGCCGACCCTTCTTCAAGCAAATTGGATCCCTCTCATTCGGCCTTTGACCCCACACGGGAGAGAAAATCCAGCATGCTTGCCAAGGTAAAAGATGTGAGAAAGGCCTTGCACTCTAACCAGGTTTTATTTATTTTATTTTGTAAGGGGTCTTTATTCACTAATGCTCCTGATGCTTCTTTGCCTAGTAGTATTACTAACCTTTTACAGGAGTATCAAGACGTCTTTCCTGAGGATATACCTACTGGTTTGCCTCCATTAAGGGGAATTGAACATCAAATTGATTTCATTCCTGGATCTTCCCTTCCAAACAAGGCACCATATAGAACCAATCCTGAGGAAACCAAGGAGCAACAACGACAAGTGGAGGAATTGCTTAGTAAGGGTTGGATTCAAGAGAGTCTAAGCCCTTGTGCTGTACCAGTTCTACTTGTTCCAAAGAAAGATGGAGGATGGAGAATGTGCACTGATTGTAGGGCAATTAATGCCATCACGGTAAAGTACCGCCATCCCATACCTCGTTTGGATGACATGCTTGATGAATTACATGGGGCTATCATTTTTACTAAGATTGATTTGAAAAGTGGTTACCATCAAATTCGCATGAAAGAAGGAGATGAATGGAAAACTGCATTTAAAACAAAACATGGACTTTTTGAGTGGTTGGTCATGCCTTTTGGGCTAACCAATGCACCAAGTACTTTTATGAGACTCATGAATCATGTTTTACGATCTTTCATTGGTAAATTTGTGGTTGTTTACTTTGATGACATTTTGATCTATAGTAAGACTCTAGATGAGCATGTTGTGCATTTGCAAATGGTCCTCGATGCACTTCGCAAGGCAAGCCTCTACGCTAACCTTAAGAAGTGTACATTTTGCACAAACCAATTGGTTTTTCTAGGCTATGTTGTTAGTGAGCAGGGAATTCATGTTGATCAAGAAAAGGTGAAGGCTATTAATGAATGGCCAACCCCTACCAATGTAAGTGAGGTGAGAAGTTTTCATGGCTTGGCAAGCTTCTATAGGCGTTTTGTCAAGGATTTTAGCACAATTGCTGCACCACTTACATCAATTATCAAGAAAGATGTGCAATTTCATTGGGGAGAGGAACAAGCTAAGTCTTTCCAATTACTTAAACACAAGCTCACACATGCACCTGTTCTTAGTTTACCTAATTTTGACAAAGCTTTTGAAGTAGAGTGTGATGCTTCTGGTATAGGTATTGGAGCTGTTCTACTCCAAGAGGGTCGCCCGGTTGCCTACTTTAGCGAAAAATTGAATGGAGCTGCTCTCAACTACTCCACCTATGATAAGGAGCTAATGGCCTTGGTACGGGCTCTCCAAACATGGCAACATTACCTACGCCCTCGTGAGTTTGTCTTGCACACCGACCATGAGTCGCTCAAGCATATCAAATCCCAAGACAAGTTGAGTAAGCGACATGCACGATGGATTACATTCATTGACAGTTTTACCTTTGTGATCAAATACAAGGCAGGTAAGACGAATGTAGTGGCTGATGCACTCTCGAGAAGGCATACCCTTATCATTACATTAGATGCTAAGTTGCTTGGGTTTGAATTCCTTAAAGAATTTTATGCAACTGACTCGGATTTTGGTGAGATTTTTAACTCTTTGCCACGACACTCTCGTGAGCATTATTTCATCTTTCAGGGGTTCTTATACTACAAAGACAAGCTTTGCATTCCCAGGAGCTCCATGCGCACGCTTCTAGTCAGGGAAGCTCATGGAGGTGGTTTAATGGGGCATTTTGGCATTGCCAAGACCTTGATGATTCTCCAAGAGCATTTCTTCTGGCCCCGCATGAGGAGTGACGTGGAAAGGCACATTGAAAGGTGTGTGACTTGTCACCAGGCAAAATCAAAGGTACATCCTTATGGTCTCTATACACCTTTGCCTATTCCACATGCACCATGGGTTGATCTGTCGATGGATTTTGTGCTTGGTCTACCTAGGACTAGAAAAGGACATGATTCAATCTATGTGGTAGTTGACCGTTTCTCCAAAATGGCTCATTTTATTCCTTGTCTCAAAACAGATGACGCTAAGCATGTTGCAGATTTATTCTTTCGTGAGATAGTTAGATTACATGGCATGCCTCGCACTATTGTTTCTGATAGGGACGCCAAATTCCTTAGCTATTTTTGGAAAACTTTGTGGTGTAAACTAGGTACTAAATTACTATTTTCTACTTCTAGCCACCCACAAACTGATGGTCAAACCGAAGTGGTTAATAGGACTTTATCCACCCTATTGCGTGCCATTATTAAAAAGAACATTAAATCTTGGGAAGACTGCTTACCACATGTGGAATTTGCTTACAATCGCACTGTTCATTCTGCTACACATTATTCGCCGTTTGAAATTGTGTATGGCTTTAACCCTCTCACACCTTTGGATTTAACTCCTTTACCTGTTCATGAGAGAGTTAACTTGGATGGTAAGAATAAAGCTGCATATGTACGTGAGCTACACACTAAGGTGCGAGCCAACATCGAGAAGCGTACACTTCAGTACATCCAAAGTGCCAATAAGGGGCGCCGCCAGATGGTCTTTGAGCCTGGCGATTGGGTATGGATACACATGCGCAAAGAGAGGTTCCCAGTCAAAAGGCGTAGTAAGCTACTTCCACGGGGAGATGGTCCATTCCAAGTCCTGGAGCGTATAAATGACAATGCTTACAAACTTGAACTTCCAGGTGAGTATGGGGTACATGCTACTTTTAATGTATCTGACTTGAGTCCTTTTCATGCAGACGATGAGTTTGATTTGAGGACAAATCGCCTTCAAGAGGAGGGGACTAATGCGGAGGGGCTCAAGGCTGCTCAAACTTCTAGTGCTCAAGTCATACAAATACCCAGTGGTCCAATTACAAGAGCGCGTGCTAGGAGAATTCAAGAATCACTTCAAGCTCTTGTTTGCACGATTCAAGAACGAGTTGGTGATGACTTGAGGTCCATTGAAGGGTTACATAATGGAGAAGCTACTCTATACACTTTCCTTCAAACGGAAGACCCAAGTGAAGACTAGTCCACAAAGTTCTAGCTTGCTAAGTGCTAGATTGCTAATTAGGGTTTTCGTTA
This sequence comes from Coffea arabica, assembly GCF_036785885.1. Classification (NCBI taxonomy): domain Eukaryota; kingdom Viridiplantae; phylum Streptophyta; class Magnoliopsida; order Gentianales; family Rubiaceae; genus Coffea; species Coffea arabica. Next base: position 34,358,644 of record NC_092321.1, read on the forward strand.
CCATTATTAGTTTTTGTTAGCATTAATAATTTCGGTCAATTTCCACTTCACTTTGGCCGAATTTTAGAATGTTATTTTAGCCAATTAGTTGTTAGATATTTTACCCTTAATGAAGGGCGAGGTCGTCCATTGGACCTTCTAGGGTTTGAGTCATGTAAGGCTATATATAGCCTAGGTTTTCATTCATTAGGGACAATTCAGATTTTTATAAAATATTCGTGAGTTTATTCACTCTCTCTTGCCTCAAGAGAATTTCCTTTGAATACTTGAGAATTAATCTCAAGTTGTTCATCGAACTTATCAATCAAGTAGTCTCCTTGATTGTGGCGTTCTTCTATCCATACTTTTGGTTCACTAAATTTGCTAGTCGTGGGTTAAGGAATCTCCTTAGTTCGTGGCTCGTGATTCTAGAAGGGTCAAAGTTCCGCCAATCATCCCAACTTGGTGTCCGTCTAGATCCGTCTCACATCAGAGTGTAGCCGAGTATAAGACTCAGTTTACAAAGTTGTCCAAATTTGCCCCTGAACTGATAGCCACGGAGCAAAGAAAAGTACGGAGGTTTGTGCAAGGGCTAAATGTGGAGTTACATGAAGCCTTAGCGGCAGCCCAAATTAACACGTTTACGGAGGTTTTGGAGAAGGCCCAACGAATAGAAATTGCTAGGGCACAAGTGAGGGCTTTTCATGAAAAAAGGAGAGGTACGCCTGGTGGAAGTCATAGGCAAGAACAAGGTGAATTAGATATGCCACCCTCTAAGATAGGTTGAGGAGATGGTGGTGAGAAAATTTCAGGGATATCTAAGGAAAGTACTCCAAGAGGAGCTTCGCGTGGCTGGGGCCAAGCAAGAGGTGCCTCACAAGGAGGTCAGACCTCAGCCCCTCAAGTATCTTGTGGGTACTGTGGAAAGGTTAATCATACGGAGAATGATTGTTGGCGGAAAGCAGGAAAATGTTTATGGTGTGGTAGTACCGAACACCAGCTTGCAACCTGTCCCCGTAGATCACACCTAAACCCTGAACAAGCAAATGTATGAGGGACTAAGCCAAGAGTGCCAGCTAGAGTGTACGCCTTGGATCAACAGGCATTACTTGAACCCTCGGAGATAGTAGAAGGTATGATTCGTGATTTCTATTGTTTAACTAAGTTTTGGCTATAATGAGACCTGAGAGCTGGAAACGAATATATAAGGAAAATACCCTACGTTATTCGAAGTGCATGTACGAATTTCGAGGATGAAATTCTTTTAAGGAGGGGAGATTGTGACACCCCGAATATTAGGAGGTTGTTTGTAAAGAAGATACTAAAGTGTATTTCTTTGGGTTTGATTTAAAACCTTATTTTGTTTTAAAAGATTAGAAACCCTACTATTTTAATCAAAAAACCTAGTTACTTGTGACTAACCAGTTTTCTTAAATCTATCATATTTTAATTGAAACCCTAATTTTAATCACTACAATTGTAAAATCGCTCACGTTTTTCTTAAAAATTTCCTTTTATTTGGAAGTTATTCATTTATTAAAGCCCTACCACCCAGTCATTCCACAATAAGTGCAAATGAATCTAGAAAGTAGGGTTTCACATTTCGGTTTCAAGATTGGACCAAATTAAAGTTTTCGCGATTTTTCGTAGGATGATTTTTCGGTACGGAGCAAGGATCAAATTTGGTGATTAAAAGTGACTTTTAGGTGAGAAATAATATGTGATTAGGAGCAATGATATGAGGTTAGTGAATAGGAAGTAAAAACCCTAGTACGTGTGTTTTAAAGAAAAACGGCGCGAACCGACAGGTACCGCCCGCTACCGATTGAACGCACCACTTGACCACCACTTTCTTATCACATCAGTATTAATACTTGAGCAAAATATCCCCCCTCATTGCCAGCTAGCTTGACCGAAATTGGTGGCCAAAAATGCAAGGGAAAGTGAGAGAAATTTGCATGGCTTTGGTGGTGCCAAGTGTCACCACCCTATGGCTCTTTGCTTATTTTTTTTTTCTTGCCATTTATCCTCATTTCAGCTTCATTTCCTTCATTTATTTTCTGGTTTTGGCCGAGCTTAAGACGGAGAAAAAGAGAGCAAGAAACAAACTTCCTTCTTCTTGATTTGCACTATCCAAGTGAGGAATCAAAATTCTAAACCGATTAAAGAGTGAGTTGTGAGTTGGGAAGCTAGGGGGAACTAAAAATTTCCAAAGGAGGTGGAGTATCACTCTTCCAAGCTTTGTCTTTGAGGTATAAGATCTGATCATGGTTCTTGTTCTTTTAAATTTTGGTTTAAGATGTTATCTAGTTCATGTTTTGGCTTGATTACAAGATATGCAAGTTGGGGTGATGATTTTGGATGATATATGCAAGTTAGGATTTAATAAATTCCTGCCTAAACTTGTTGTATAGTTTGTATATGTTGTATATAAGATTATATAAAGGGCTTTGGTAGTGTTGGGAAGCAAGAAAATAAATAGATGGTCATGAAACCCCAAAAACTCCAGATTTCAGGAATTTCATGTTTACATTCTTCCCGGTTTTAGTACTCATAGTTAGAGGCCGAATCAGGCTTGGCTTAAAACATAAAAGTTGTAGAGAATGGTGTTTTATAGGTTTCTACAAAATTTCGACCCAATCGGAGTAATGTAGCTTGTGAAAAGATGAAAATACCCTCGCTGTTCTAGGTTACATTCCAGAGTTCCGCGTGGACAGTTTAGTCTATTTGGTTGTGTTTATTCACTATGGTCCGTACTGATTTAGCTATTTTCCAAAACATGAAAGTTTTATTATTCTGTTTTAGCTTTTAAACTCCTCCAAGAACACCTTAATCGGACCTTGGTAACCTGAGATATGACCATTCCAGTGCAGTGCGGTTAATTAGCCGACTAGTTGGATTTTGGTTCTGTAAATTAGGAATTTGACTAGGTTTCATTGGAAACTGGACTAAGTGATCTTCATGAAAATTGTAGCCCTATGTCTTAGCTTCGAAACGGTATAATTTGTGCCACAATCCGATAAGCGTAGCCTCGGATATGTTCTTTCCGCAACCCCACGTCAAATCTGTCTTTTGCTAGGTTACATTTCCGCACTTGTTATCAATTTGACTTTTATTCTTATGTTGTTATGAGCCTATGGAACGGCTATTTACTTGAATCTATGATATGTATGACTTTGGGATTGGCTGGGGAAAAATAATGAAGCCATAAATGGCTGGAAAATTAGGTAAACACAAAGGGCATGCTGCCCAAATTTATGCTCGAGGACTAGAGAAATATACTTGCGACTTGAGTAAGGGTTAAGAGTGATTACTACTTGAACCCTCTAGGATATTTGCGTCTTCTTTTTCCGAGGTATATACGTAAGGATTTGGCCGAACTTGTACCCTTGAGAAATACAATCATGACTACTAGAAATACGTTTTCCTTGTACTTCCACTCAAATGGCATTTTCAAGTATAAATGTTACAAAGTTATATAGTTTGAAAAGCGAGCGAGTGTTTCACGACTACTCTCCAAGTGAATTCCAATTTCTTGATTTTTATTGAACGAAACGTCTAAGTTTCGTATCTTAATCATGTTTCAAAGTTCTCAAACTGAGTTTTATCGCAGATTTGGACTTCGAACCCGGAGTATAACCTGAAAGTGACCAGTAAAGGCACTATATCTTTTGGTGAGTGCTTTCAAATACCGAATTGAACTTGATACTTGAACTTGATACGTGGCCAATATGATTACATGTTATATACGTGAATTGTTAGGGCAAGAGTGTACTTTATCGCACTTGCCCTTATGTGATATATACTTGTTTATTGTTGCAATTGACTCGATATACTTGTTTATAATGCGCGCACTTCCTGGAATTCCAGAAACCCTGCGGCGAGTTACTTAAGTCGAGCCGGCAAGGGCTTGGTCGATTGGGTAACAAACCCTGGGTCTCTTGTTTTGTCGAGTGGAGTGATATCTCCTCGACTAATTGGTATACTCGAGTATTACCACCCGTGTTTCTTGAGGATTTTGGGCCCAGCTGGGGGTTTGAACGGTGGACGGAGAGTCGTTTAAGTGGTGTTCTACTGGATTGGTTCATTTACTTGAAAGTTGACGGAGTGTCAACTATTATGTGATCAAGCTCCTGATGATGAAATGGGAAGTTGGCTCCTGAGAGCCATCCGTATCCTTATGTTTTGGAATGATTATTGCTTATTGGATTATTGTTTATTCTGAAAAACATTTACACTCGCTCATTTTGAGATTGCTACTTGACGTGTTATTGCTCACCTTTATGAACTCTTCATGCTCGTTACTTTGCTATATCGAAAACTTGTACTTATAAATAATGGTCAATTTGCTATTTGGATCCTCACTGGGCTTTGAGCTCATTCCACTCCATTTATTTTCCTTTCAGGGGTAAGAGCGAGGCGTGAGATATGTAAAGACTAGCGTAGACTAGTTGTTTTTGACTTTTGACTTGTACTCGCGCTATTACTCGAATAGAATGTTTTGTATCTGGATTGTATACACTTTGAACCAGTTTGGGTATATTGAGGTTTGGTATCTTGATTGTGCATCAATGTAAATTATAAGCTTGAATTGCGATGTTATTTATGGTCGATGGATGTATGCATGTGATACGATTGAGTGAGTCCTGGCGAGAGTTGGGCAGGCGGTCCACCGAACCCTTTGCTACGCCTTAGGGAGAGGTGGGACTGTCACAAACTAAACACTGGTGGTAATACTCGAGCATACCGATTAGTCGAGGAGGTATCACTCCACTCGACAACACTAGATACCCATGGTTCATTATCCAATCAACCAAGCCCTTGCCGGCTCGACACGATTAACTAGCCAGTGGGGTTTGGGTTCCCAAGTAGTCACTATAGCCGATGACCAATCGGCTTGGTCAAGAGAAAAGTACGGAGACGGGAATGAGAGGTACCTGCCACTCATATCGAGCGTGGTACATACTGCCACTCAACACTTACAAATCAAGCACAAGTACAAGTACAAGTACAGGTCAATGCAAATCAAGTCACTTGTACAAGCATGAATGAGATATCAAGTGATTAGTTGAGTTAGGTCAAGTGGGATAAAGTACACACTTGCCCGACCAAACCAGTAAAATCTTATCCGATCACGTTGGTAAAGAATTTAATCAAGTATCAAGTTCAATCATGTATTTGGAAGCACTCACCAAAGGTCTAGTGCTTTTCAAAATCACGTTCAGGTCCAACTCCTTGGTTGGAGTCTAAATCTGCGACAAAATATTATTTAAGAATGTAAAACTCTCTAGAGTTCGAAACAAAGGAGTTTCGCTTCAGAAAATCAAATAAATGAAACTCATTTAAGTAGTATTCATTTTGCTTATCACACCCTAGAAAACTCATGCTCGCTCTTTTAGTTTCGGAAGTGGTTAAAACGTTTAAATTCGTAAAGTGGCTAAAAGACGAGGAAAACATATTCCGAATGGTCGCTACTTTCATTTTTCCAAGGGTAAGAGTTTTGGCCAAATTTTAGCTTATATACCTCTACGAAAGAAAACTCGAATACCATAGGCAATCCAAGTTCAATGCGACCTCAAATCTTCGCTCAAGTCGCGAGTACACACGCTTAACCCTCGAGTGAAAATTTGGGCAGCATGCCCTTTGTACTTAGCTATTTTCCAGCCATTTATGCCTTCATTATTTTCCTCAACTCAGCCCAAATTCACACATAAGAAATCTCAACACAATAGCCTTTCAACTAGGCTCAATTTCATCCAAACACAAGGCAATTCTAGAAATGCAACCATCAAAATCAAAATTGGAAACCAATTTTAAAGACGAATGGCTAAGTAACAGGTTTGACATCTTCCGGGGTTTTGGTCACAGCTGAAGCTATGCTTATCGGATTGGGGTAAATTTTATGGTGTTTCGAAGCTAAGACATATACCTACATTTGTTATGAAGACATCGACACTCAGTTCCTGCATTTTCAAGGTCAAAATGTGAAATCGCAGAGAAAACAGAAAGCTGTCCGTTAAACAGGTATTTGGGCAGTCAGGGGTATTTTAGTCATTTCACATGATACAGTGCTCCGATTGAGTTAAAATTTTACAAGAAGCTAGTTCACTCAATTTCATACAACTTTCATGTTTTGACCCAGACCTGATTCGGCCTTTATCATGGACGAATATGCAGGTCAGTTCGGTTCCAAAAACAGGGCAGAATCACTATAATTGCTGAAATTGAACTTTTACTCTAGAAATTCATATCCAAACACTTCACCACATTCATTTCCTAGCTCAATACCATAAATTACGAGGTAAACAATGATAATCAAGGCTGAAAATTGCAAACCCTAGCTAAACATTCCACTATACCATCACAACTAGGAATTCAACCATCAAAATCCAATATTAAGAACTTCTATCCCCAACTTTAGCAAAATTAACAAAAGTAAAGCAAGTTCAAGCATGATACCTTCCCAAAGCCCCTTGTAAGTGAGAAACAAACCACTTTCTCCCCAAATTTTCAGCACCCCAAGTCTTCCAATCACCAAGAGGTAAGTTTAATCGGTTTGGTTTTATTGATTTCACTCAAACAAGCTTGATTCAAGGGTTGAAGTTGCAAGCTTTCTTCCTCTCTTTTCTCTCCTAAACTCACGACCAATACCAGCAAGAAATGAAGAAAAATCAGCCAAGAAGAAAGATAAGAAGGAAGGAAAATTTACTTGGTAAAAGCTCTCTAGGTTTTCAACAAGTGTCACCATAAGATTCCATCTCATTTTTTTCTTTTCTTTCCTTTTCCTTAGTCAACATTTTCGGCTGGTTTGGAGGATATTTTAGGAGTGATTAGCTGAAATAAAAGCGAGGAGATTAAGGTAATAAAGTAGTGTTCAAGTGGTTCACTCAATCGGTAGCAAAAGGTGCACATCAGTTCAAGTCGATTTTCCTTAACTCGCGCGTACTAGGGTTTTCACTTATGATTCACTCACTTATTATTAACACTTCCAATCTCACACTTTTTCTAACTTTATACTCATTCTTATCCACCAAATTTAGTACACACACCTCACCAAGTGATCGCACTACCAAAATGCACCAAAACACACCAAAAACGCTAGTATGCACAAAAATCCTAACTTATGCCATTCCTTTAGAAAAATCATAACTTGAGTCATAAATATCAAAAATTCATACAACTTGGCCTGTTAAAAACTAGACTTCAAATACTAATAATCTTTAGAAGAAACCTCAAAGAGATTCAGTTCATAAGTTGGTCCAAATTGAGCCATAAACTACTACAACATTCCTATGTTTACTTGTGCAGGGCAGAATTTTCAGTCAACTTTGCCAATTTCCTAGATTTTATAGAGATTGAATCAAACTCTAAATTTTACATTGTAGGAAACCCTATGAGTCTAGTTTCAAATGCAACAAACGAAACTCAATTCTGAATTTTCTATACGAAGTTATAGGAAATTTCCCAAAGCTGCACAGAGCCTCCTGCGAAAATTTCTAGATTTACTAACAACTTGAGATTATGAAACTTTTCTTAGCAAAATTCACTCCCATGGCTCAAATTCACATTAAAACAACCAAGAATCTAAGGCAAGTAAGTTCAAATAAGAGCTATAAAGACAAGTAAAATTTCGGGGTCTCACAAAGGTGAAACCTACCAAAACTAAATGCTAAAATTCACAAAATAAATTAAAATCCTCTCATCAAACCCTAAAACAAAAATATTACCCAACTTTTCAATTATTTCAACTAAAATCCAAATAAAAACTATAAATCTATCTAAAATTATTAAACCTCAAATTTTATCCTAAAATTCACCAATAATCTGTCCGAAAAACACATTAAAGTATACCAAAGAAAAATGACATTTAAAAGGGGCCGAATTGATTGATTTCCCAATTTTCTGGGCCATATCAGAATTATTCAAAAGTTTGGGGCCAAAGTGTAATTTTGGCAAGTTCCCATGCAAGTAATCGCAGCTTTCTTCCTCATTGTTCTGCAACTTCACATTTGCAAGTTTTCGCAACTTTCAGCTATTCAACATTCGGTTCTATTGCACAACAAAGGTAAGGAATGAAACTACAGCATGCCCTTTTAACGAAAAACAATCTCTACCGTCTTGCGCAAAGATCAAAACATTACCAAACACAAGAGAAGGAACAAGGAAGCATCAAAATCTTAGGTTTCTTTCAAATTTCTGGTTAAGGAAGACCATTTCAACATTACGAACGCACCCTATTACCAAACACTTAAACCCAGAGTAAAAGAAAAGGAGGGAGGCTATGCATATACAGAACAAGAATCGACTAAACATGATCACAAACTTTAGTTGAAGCAACTGAAGCTTCCAGAACGCGAATCGACATTGTTGCAATAGACCTGTCGTATTGCAGCCTCTATCCCATCACAAAATCACTCCCAAATGATTAATGGTAGACGTTGCGCATGATACCCCCCACCCAAACAGCAAGCAAGCCAACGAAATGCAAAACACACTTATGAGGAGGGAACCAGAAGATTACAAAGGAACAACTTGTTTTGATAATGCAGCATGGAATTCATTAAGACCGTAGTTTGCAATCTTGTGGAAAATATTAGATGATTCCATTCATGACACTCATTAAAGCAGAACCATTTCATCAATAATCAACCAAACATATGAAGGATGGCAACCACTACAACAGAATTATAAGAACAATCGGTCTGTCAACATTGCTGCAACAAAGCCAAGAGTTTCACCCTGTTGCAGCAACTCTCGGTCAACTCTCGTTGGTTTTTCCCTTAAGAATATCAGGTCATCAAACAGATTTTCTATATAGTGCTGCTATCCTACCATGAAACAGGGAGGAACCAAAACGATGTTGGAAACAAAATGGTAAACATCAGACACCGACTTCCTTCTCCTTCTCATGTAAACATCAAACGCTGATTCTCCTTCTCACATGAAACCCATGAAATCCATGTAAACATCATACCATGAACTGATTTCATTAACTTATGCAATAGCGAACCTAAAGCTTGCAACAACCCAACAAACTTCCTCACCAACACCAGAAATAACGCATAAACCTCAGATAAGATAAAAATTTTACTACCAAAAAGGGAAAGAAACCAACAGGTCAAACAACTCTCATTTCAAAGGTTAAAGGTGAAAAAAGAGGAAGAAAGAATTACAGTGCCCTTCCAGTGATGATTATCGACGATGATGGTGGATTTCGGTGAAGTGGCGGCGGCTTCAACTTCTCCTCTGTTCCTTGGTTTTCTGGTCTCTGGTTCTTCTTTTCTTTCTCGCTCAGTTTTGATTCTCTTCCACGAAACTCTTGTTTCCCTCAGCCCCTAGCTACCTGCCCAAGCTCTCTTTTTTCCAGTTTTTTCGTTTCTCTCAGCCCCCAAAACTCCACAGCCAGCTCTCATATCTTTCTCTAAACCCCCCCAGCTGCCAAGCCTTCTATCTCCTCCCTTTTTCTCTTCCGTTTTTCTTCTTTCTCCCTTGTTCTCTTCCTACCCAGCCTGCTTGTTTTCTCCTCTAAAAACCCTCTCCTTTTGCCGCCTCTCTTTCGTTCTTTCTTTTTCTTGTTTTCCTCCACCACCCCGTAACCTTCCCTTCCTAGTTTTCTTTCTTCTCTTCCTCTTGCCGAAGACCTTTCTTGCCCTTTTCTTCTTTTCCTTGCTTTTTCCTTTTGTTCCCCGTAGCTAGTTTTCTTTTTCCTTTTTTTGTTTTTCCTCCCAAAAATCCCCAAATCAACAAGTTTCATCCTACTAATCAAACAAAAGGGACATTTGTCTAAAGCCTATCCATCACACTTAGCCCTCTTGCATGGCCTCCACTTGGCTACTATCCCCCTAATACGCTTGTCTAATAATCCCCTATTGCACTTGTCTAATAATTCCCTATTACACTTGTCTTCTTATTTTATTTATTTATTATATATTTTTCAAAAACAATTTAGGTAAACAAAAACAAAACAAAAAAAACCAAAATTTTAATTCGTAATTGCAAATGCATTGCACAATTTTCATTTATCTTAAAAAAAAAATTGAATCTAAAAGGATTAAAGACAAATTTTGAATTTTCTTTTGAGAAATTTTCCTTTTTTTTAGAAATTTAATGCAAAATATCTTAAAAATGAAACTGATAAACCTAATTTAAAAAAATAAACACTAACTGTCATTTAATCAATTAAAATAAAATAAAAATAAAATAAAATAAAAGAATAAATAATAAAAAATAAAGCTAAAATTGAAATTTTGGTGTTTATAGCTTGCCCCTCTTTATCTGAGTTTCAAAGAGACTCGAGACAAAGACGTAGACACCAAATACTTACCTGTAGTTATTTTGTTTTGAACTAAAACATGTAAACATAAAAAGATCAGTGGGATAAAATCCGAGCCTGCCATAAAATTGATCAGTGGGATAAAACCCGATCCTGCCGTGATGGTTGGTCAGTAGGATTAAACCCGACCCTGCCATAATAATTTTTCAATAAGAAATTAAATTTGATTTGTCAAGAAGGGAGGTAGAAGGGTGCACGGCGGACGCTGAGACTTCGCCAACAAGAAACTAAATTTGATTTGTTCAAGAAGGGGGGTAGAAGGGTGTGCGGCGGACGCCGAGACTTCACCAATAAGAAATTAAATTTGATTTGTCCAAGAAGCGGGATAGAAGGGTGCGCGCGGACACTGAGAATTCACCAATAAGAAATTAAATTAAATTTGTCAAGAAGGGGGTAGAAGGGTGCGCGGCGGAAGCTGAGACTTCACCAAGAAGAAATTAATTTTGATTTGTCAGAATCTTTTTTTTTAAAAAAAATTTGTCCCAGTTTTGACCAATTATTGTGCAATTGATCATTCGCTCCAATTGAATCAGGCAATTCCCTTTTCTCCACCACTTTTGCACCATCGGATCCTCCTTCTGGGCCTCTTTGTTTCGATCTAGTATGGCAAATATCACCCGGATATTCCGAAAGGTCACCTTTTTTCATTCCTGATGTGGTGCTCACTTGACACGATCTAGACAACGAATCACCAACGGTTTTGCAGCAGAAATTTGACCCAATTTAATCCCCGAAGTAGTGAACAATATTGATATTATCTCAACCCACTACTTAACGAATTAGTGAACCAAACTATATGTAGAGGAACGCCACAACCAAGGAGTTACTTGATTGATAAGTTCACTTGAATAACTTGAGAAAGATTCTCAAATATTCAAAGAAACTCTCTTGGAAAGAAAAAGTGAAAAACTCACGATTTTTATTAATGCAAAAACTGATTATGAAGGTCTCTTGCCTTGGCTATATATAGCCATACAACTTGAAAACCTAAAGTGACTTGAAAACCCAAACTCAGGCCATTGGGCCGATTCTACTACTCAAATCCATTATCTAATGGTCAGCTTATAATCGACCCAATGAAGGCTTTAAGCTGGCCTAACATAACCCAATAAAAGCTAATTAACCAGCTTAAGTAATAGTGAGCCTAGAATCTATAAATTGGATCCAACTCAACATGAGGTCTTGGACCGAATTTATTCCGAGCAAATAAAATAGAAATCACCAACGAATCACTTGACGCGAATATGTGGAGATTCGTTGTCTAGATCGCGTCAAGTGAGAGCCAATATGTGGAGATTTGTGTCATACTGCCAACTCTTGTAGTACCATTCATTTCCAAACACGATTTGAGGACAAATCTTTTTCAAGAGGAGGGGAATGATACCAAATATGGGCCGCTTTTGGGCCAGGTAATACTACTTCTTTGACTCCCTTAGGATCAGGAAGAAGATATTGTAAGCTAGCCTTTAAATGCCTCATATTCGCCATGATGTATGAGGAAACCTGCAAAAAAATTAGTGAAACAGAAGATATTTTCCTCACCACACAAGCTCACGTGTTTACACTCATCACTCGTGTATCACTCAAGTGTTTAAAACACTCTAATGCTCATACTAATCACTTCTCAAATCCCTTGACTGCTTCCTTTGAAGAAATCAGAAATTTCCTCAAAGTAATTCAATCAAACTTTAATCAAGTTTTTCCCAAAAGTGGCGTATGAGTAGCTGGAATTTAAGGCTGAATGAAGACTCAAAAGGCAGCAATTACACAAGTAAGAATTCATTGGAATTTTTCTGATTTGGTCCACAAAAGAGTAACTCAATTGTTGTGAGAGTTTGACTTCGACAAGGACTCTAACAAGCTAAATAACAGCTAGACCTATTTGGATTCTTTTGGACACTACTAACACAAACAACAATCTGCAAAAAATGACTCGAAGACGACAATTTTTCCACCTAGACAGATTGCTAATGTCGATAGAAATTAGAATGCGATGGCAGATTTTTTTTGGATCCTAGAGTGACTCTATCGAAGGAAGGACTCTTGTTACTGCTGGAATTCTGGTTCGTTGCTTTCTTGGGGTGTTCGGGCAGATTTTGTGGAGTTTTTGGTATGTATGGAATGCTCAAGGGTAGGTCCATTTAGTCCTTGAATGGACAGTTCACTTCGGCTTACAATGGTGTTGTAACTGATTAGGGAACAAGGCTCAATTAGTTGGCAGTTTTAGGAGGCTGGTAGGTTTGTTTTGGGACGCCAAGAGGTTTGGGAAGGCTGTTTGGATCTGATGTGGGAAGATTGTGGTGTTTTAGAAAGGTTTGGATTTGATTTCTTGGTTCTCTTGGCTGACTTCAATCCCAATAGCTTTAGGATTAGAAGTAGATCAAGAATGGAACTTGATTCCCAAGTAGGAAACCTAGAGCCGATGCTTTCTTTCCCCTTTTTTTCGTTTCTTTCTTTGCTCTTTTCTTTTTCTTTTGCGGCTCTCTAATTGATATTCAAGAACTTAGATTCAGTCCCAACAATTGAATTTTCGGATCTAAGTTCAAGGTGCACAATTTGTCAAGACAAGTTGGAGTTTGTTTTCAAGAAACCCAAGTCTTTTCCCAAGAACTCCTAAATTTGTTTCAAGAACTTCAAGAAATCTGATCAAGAAGCTCAAGAACATCCCAACTACGCTTTTTCTATTCAAGGTTTTCAAGAAACAACACAAATATTCAAGGTTTAAGGGTGACACAGGTTCGGCAGCCCAAAAAAATAAATTCCAGCAAACCCGACTCAAGAAACATTGGTATGCTACACCTTTTTTTTTTCTTTTTTTGTTTTGACACTTTGTTGGGTTGTTTTCACAGCCAAGGCGACGTAACCAACACAAGAAACACACTGCAATCTAGACAAAAGGCAATAGGAAATAGCATCCAAGATTTCAGACAGATTGCAACACAATACACGAGACACTATAAGAAGGAACTAGAAAACCTTAGCGGCTGCAAAAAAATTTTTCTTTTTCGTTTGTTTTATGGACAAAACACAATGACCACAATAATTATCAGCAAACTAGACACAAACACAAAAGAGATAACACACCAACAGATTTTGTGTTCGGATAAACAGTACCCACGGATGAACAATACGTGAACAGTGACAGTAACTAGTAATCGGTGAACAGTACCGATGAATAGTACCTTTATTTTTATGAAAGGATCTAATTTGAAAGAGACAAGAAGATTCAACTCAACACAAAAAAAAATGAAGGATATAACTTGGTATTGTCGACTAGCTCTGATTACCAACTGATGTGATACTCACTTGACGCGATCTAGACAACGAATCACAAACGGTTTGGTAGCGGAAATTTGACCCAATCTAATCCCCGACGTAGCAAATAATATTGATATTATCTCAACCCACTACTTAACGAATTAGCGAACCAAACTATATGTAGAGGAACGCCACAACCAAGGAGTTACTTGATTGATAAGTTCACTTGAATAACTTGAGAAAGATTCTCAAATATTCAAAGAAGCTCTCTTGGAAAGAGAAAGTGAAAAACTCACGATTTTTATTAATGCAAAAACTGATTATGAAGGTCTCTTGCCTTGGCTATATGTAGCCATACAATTTGAAAACCTAAAGTGACTTGAAAACCCTAACTCAGCTTGTCTAGGCCTTTGGGCCGATTCTACTACTCAAATCCACTATCCAATGGTCAGCTTATAATCGACCCAAGGAAGGCTTTAAGCTAGCCCAACATAACCCAATAAAAGCTAATTAACCAACTTAAGTAATAGTGAGCCTATACTCTATAAATCGGATCCAACTTAACATGAGGTCTTGGACCGAATTTATTCCGAGCACATGAAATAAAAATCTGGAAAATAAACTACTAACTATTACTAAAAGATTCAATCTCTTGCAGCCCAAAACAAGGCCCATAAGCAGCCCATATTTCGTATCATACCGATGTATACTCACTTCACGCGATCTAGACAACAAATCACCAACGGTTTGGTAGCGGAAATTTGACCCAATCTAATCCCCGACGTAGCGAACAATGTTGATATTATCTCAACCCACTACTCAACGAATTAGTGAACCAAACTATATGTAGAGGAACGCCACAACCATGGAGTTACTTGAATAACTTGAGAAAAATTCTCAAATATTCAAAGAAGCTCTCTTGGAAAAAGAAAGTGAAAAACTCACGATTTTTATTAATGCAAAAACTTAGTACGAAGGTCTCTTGCCTTGGCTATATATAGCCATACAACTTGAAAACCTAAAATGACTTGAAAACCCTAACTCAGCTAGGTTAGCCCTTTGGGCCGATTCTAATACTCAAATCCACTATCTAATGGTCAGCTTGTAATCGACCCAATGAACGCTTTAAGCTGGCCCAACATAACCCAATAAAAGCTAATTAACCTACTTAGGTAATAGTGAGCCTAGATTCTATAAATTGGATCCAACTCAACATGAGGTCTTGGACCGAATTTATTCCGAGCAAATAAAATAGAAATCACCAACGAATCACTTGACGCGAATATATGGAGATTCGTTGTCTAGATCGCGTCAAGTGAGAGCCAATATGTGGAGATTTGAGGTGTCATACTGCGAACTCTTGTAGTACCATTCATTTCCCAACACGATTTGAGGACAAAACTTTTTCAAGAGGAGGAAAATGATACGAAATATGGGCCGCTTGTGGGCCATGTTGTGGGCCGCTTTTGGGTCACGTAATGCCACTTCTTTGACTCCCTTAGGATCAGGAAGAAGATATTGTAAGCTAGCCTTTAAATGCCTCGTATTCGCCATGATGTATGAGGAAAGCTGCAAAAAAATTAGTGAAACAAAAGATGTTTTCCTCACCACACAAGCTCACGTGTTTACACTCATCACTCGTGTATCACTCAAGTGTTTAAAACACTCTAATGCTCTCACTAATCACTCCTCAAATCCCCTGATTGCTTCCTTTGAAGAAATCAGAAATTTCCTCCAAGTAATTCAATCAAACTTTAATCAAGTTTTCCCCAAAAGTGGCGTATGACTAGCTGGAATTTAAGACTGAATGAAGGCTCAAAATGCAGCAATTACACAAGCAAGAATTTGCTGGAATTTTTCTGATTTCGTCCGCAAAAGAGTAACTCAAGTGTTGTGAGAGTTTGACTTCGACAAGGACTCTAACAAGCTAAATAACGGCTTGACCTATTTGGACTCTTTTGGACACTCCTAACATAAACAACAATCTGCAAAAAATGACTCGAAGACGACAATTTATCAACTTAGACAGATTGCTAATGTCGAAAGAAATTAGAACGCGATGGCAGATTTTTTTTGCATCCTAGAGTGACTCTATCGAAGCAAGGACTCTTGTTATTGCTGGAATTCTGGTTCGTTGCTTTCTTGTGGTGTTTGGGCAGATTTTGTGGAGTTTTTGGTATGTATGGAATGCTCAGGGGTAGATCCTTTTATTCCTTGAATGGACAGTTCACTTCGGCTTACAATGGTGTTGTAACCGATTAGCGAACAAGGCTCAATTAGTTGGCAGTTTTAGGAGGCTGGTTGGTTTGTTTTGGGATGCCAAGTGTAACACCCCGAAAAAAAATAAGGAGGTTGCTGGTAAAGAAGATACTAGAGTGTATTTCTTTGGGTTTGATTAAAACCTTATTTTGTTTTAAAAGATTAGAAACCCTAATATTGTAGTCAAAAACTCTAGTTTACTTGTGACTAACCGGTTTTCTTAAATCTTTCGCATTTTAATTGATACCCTAATTTTAATCATTGGAATTGTAAAACCCTCACGTTTTCTTAAAAATGCCCTTTTATTTGGAAATTATTATTTATTCAGGCTCCTCTATCCAATCATTCCACATAAGTGCAAATAAACCTAGAAAGTAGGGTTTCACTCTTCGGTTTTCAAGTTTAGAGCAAAATTAGGGTTTTCGCGATTTTTCGCCGGATGAATTTTTGGTACAGAGTACGGATTAAATTTGGAGAGTAAAAGTGACTTTTAAGTGAGAAATAATATGTGATTAGTAGCAATGATATAAGGTTAGTGAATGGGAAGTAAAAACCCTCATACGTGTGTTTTTAAGAAAAACGGCGCGAACCGGCGGGTCCCGCACACTACCGATTGAACGCACCACTTGACCACCACTTTCTTATCACATGAGCATTAATACTTGAGCAAAATATTTCCCCCTCATTGCCAGCTAGCTTGACCGAAAATGTGGACTAAAAAGAGCAAGGAAAAGAAAGAGAAAAATGAAAGGTGGTGGTGGCGACACTTGTCGCAACCCTAGAGTTTCTTGGCCAAGTGATCAACTAGCCTTCTTAAACCAATTTTCTGCCCTTTCCTCTTCATTTTTCCAGCAGCTGGTCGACCAAGAGAGAGAGAGAAAGTGAGAGCAAGAAACAATTCCTTCTTCTTGATTCTAACCAACCAAGTGACAAATTAAATTTCCAAACCGATTAAAGTGCTAATTGTGAGTTGGGAAGCTAGGGGAACCAGAAATTTTCCAAGGAGGTTGATTATCACTCATCCAAGCTTGTCTTTGAGGTATGAAATCTGATCATGGTCTTTGATCTTTTAAATCTTGTGTAAATTAGCTTAGCAACTCAAATTTGGTGGTGAATAATGGATGCTATCATGTTTTGGGGGTTTTCCCCTTTTGGGTTATATGAACTAGGGTTGGATGATTTGCTGCCCAACTTGGTGTATGGTTAATATATGTTGTAATTAAGGTTATATAAGGCTGTTTGGTAGTGATTAGAACAAGAAATTTGAGAAAGTTCCATTAGAGACCAAAAGATTCCAGATTTCTGGAAAATTTTTCCCCTTTCTGTCCGTTTTTGTTGCACCATGTTAGAAGCTGAATTGGCCTTATCTTAAAACATGAAAGTTGTAGGGAATGAAATTTTAGAGGTTCCTACAAAATTTCAGGACAATCGGAGTAGCGTAGAATGAGAAAGTCGAAATTACCCTTGCTGTCCTGTTTCTACCCGAACCTGAGAACTGCGATTATAATTGTTTATTTTGGTTTGGACTGTTTCAGAATTGGTTGTTGAGGCCTTCTGATAGAATTTATCCCTGTTTCTTAGCTTTCAGATGGTTTTGGAATTTCTGGATTTGGACTTATGTAGGCTGTTTTATGATGTTTGTACTAGATTACGGTTTATGAACCTGTTTTGCGATTCTGGTGTAGTATGTTACATTGTTGACATAGTTACACTCGAAATTTGACTGAGTGGCCTTCTTCAACATTGTAGCTTCTTAAGTCTTCAATATGCCTGTAAAATTTTGGGTCAAACGGATTAGTGTATCATGAGTTATAGATGAAATACTCAAGCCTGTTTTGAACATCAGGTTCTGTGCGTTTTTAGTTTAGCTTCTGTCCGTGACTTTTTCGGTTTTGATCCCGTACGATCTGGGTTTTGACTCCTTCATAAGAAATGTAGATCTTGGTTTTGCCTTCGAAACGGTATAAAGTGAATCGAAATCCGAGTTCCGTAGCTCCTGTTATGACCAAAACAAAATTGATCGTCAGAACTGCCTTGAATCTGGACAGTTCTGACGAGTACTTTGTCACTCAAATTTCGTTCTGTTCTGAGTGGATTCAGGTCTTGGCCAAAACAACAAAGTTTTAACCTTATGTCTCAGCTTTCTAATGCCTATGGAATTTCCTGATTTGGATTTGTGAGCTGGGAGTTATAGTCCAGCAAACATACCCTGTCCGTTACTCTGGAGTGCAAATTCCTGGAACGGTTTTATGCACTTTCGACCTATTTCTGTTCAGATCCGGATTTAGGTGTCTTCATGAAAATTGTAGCCCTTCCTCTTAGCTTCGCAACGGTACCTAATGTACCTTGATCCGACAGTCATACCTTCGATTAGGTTCAAAACAGTTTTGACGGCAAAATGGCTAGGCCGCCATTCCCGTTTCCGTGTGTCGTTTCCGCACTCGTATGTGCCGATTTTGCCGTTTTGCTTGTTTTAGGCATATTAGTAGCCATTTATGATATTTTGTGACGCAATCTTCTATTTCAGACGGTGGTGAGCTACGTGGAGCCGGTGGGGCCTACTAGCTACTCTTCGCGGCACAAATTTTGAATTTTGCTCTTTTGTTCGTTGTGTAAGTATTCAGGCCGCTCTTGTGTGTTAGTTGCTTATGTGTTTCGATATGTATGAAGAGGGTACCTAGGCGAGGGTGTACTTTATTGCACTCGACCTAAACCCTAAGTTACGCACATATTTGTACATGGCTTGTGTATATGAGCAATTTTGAAACTAAAACCCTTGAGCTTGTGGCTCGGGGTGACTTTTGAATAATTTTGTGAAGTTTGTGAGTTTGGGGTTGATCTTCCGACCTAGATGGACTATTCGAGCCGGTCAGGGCTTGGTCGAAGCCAGTCCAACTTAGTCTGAGGTCACCAAGTTTGTGAATCCGGTTCACCGAGAATGTGGACCAAGTTTGTGACCCGAGCTTGTGAACCAAGCTCAAGTTTGTGATTTCGTTCGCTCGAGCAAGTTTGTGAGGTGCCTGGCCAGAGAGGGTGATAAGGTGTACGGTGGGTGTACAAGTGAAGTTCTACGGACCATTATTTGAGGTCGACGGAGTGTCGGCAGGAGGTCACACATGGCAAACGATCTGGCTTTGGAGCCACCCGTATCCTTACTATGTGATGTTATCTTTCTGCTTTTGCTTTACTCTTACCATATAATTGGTTGATACGTGAAAATTTACGCTTTTGCCCCTGTTTACTTACTAAGCATATAGCTTACCCCGTTCCATTTGTTTTCCTTAGCAGGGGGACGGCACGGGGATCGCTCGGGAAGGTGGTTAGATTTTGAGCTATAGAATACTTCAATTTGTATTTGTTAAAAGTTGACGAGTAAGATGTACATAGTTGGCGTGGTGATTGTAGTTATGAGTTTTTCTAGGTTTTACTTTCTGGTACTTGTGATATGTAATTCTTGGAGAATTGAATGTAATATTTGAGATTTATCTTATACTTCATTGGAGGACTGTAGTGAGTGAGTGAGTCCCGGCGATAGCTGGGCAGGCGACCCGCCGAACCCTGGGGTACACCCTAGGGGAAAGTGGGGCCGTCACACCAAGGGGTTTGGGAAGGCTGTTCGGATCTGATGTGGGAAGGTTGTGGTGTTTTAGAAAGGTTGGGATTTGATTTCTTGGTTCTCCTGGCTGACTTCAATCCCAATAACTTTAGGATTAGAAGTAGATTAAGAATGGGACTTGTTTTTCAAGTAGGAAACCTAGACCCGATGCTTTCTTTCCCCTTTTTTTTTGTTTCTTTCTCTGCTCTTTTATTTTTTCTTTTGCGGCTCTCTAATTGATATTCAAGAACATAGATTTAGTCCCAACAATTGAATTTTCGGATCTAAGTTTAAGGTGCACAATTTGTCAAGACAAGTTGGAGTTTGTTTTCAAGAAACCCAAATCTTTTCCCAAGAACTCCCAAATTTGTTTCAAGAACTTCAAGAAATCTGATCAAGAAGCTCAGGAACTTCCCAACTACGCTTTTGGTATTCATGGTTTGCAAGAAACAACACAAATATTCAAGGTTTAAGGGTGAAACAGGTTCAGCAGCCCAAAAAAATAAATTCCAGCTAACCCGACTCAAGAAACAATGGCATGCTACACCTTTTTTTTTTCTTTTTTTGTTTTGACACTTTGCTGGGTTGTTTTCACAACCAAAGCGACTCAACCAACACAAGAAACACACTACAATCTGGACTAAAGGCAATAGGAAATAGCATCCAAGATTTCGGACAGATTGCAACACAATACACGAGACACGATAATAAGGAACAAGAAAACCATAGCGGCTGTAAAATTTTTTTTCTTTTTTGTTTGTTTTTTGGACAAAACACAATGACTACAATAATTATCAGCAAACTAGACACAAACACAAAAGTGAAAACACACCAATAGATTTTGTGTTCGGATAAACAATACCCACGGATGAACAGTACGTAAACAATGACGGAGAATAGTAATCGGTGAACTGCACCTTTTTTTTATGTAAGGATCTGATTTGAAAGAGACAAGAAGATTCAACTCAACACAAAAAATGAGAAGGATATAACCTGGTAGTTGTCGACTAGGTCTAATTACCAACTAATGTGATACTCACTTCACGCGATCTAGACAACGAATCACAAACGATTTGGTAGCGGAAATTTGACCCAATCTAATCCCCGACGTAGCGAACAATATTGATATTATCTTAGCCCACTACTTAACGAATTAGCGAACCAAACTATATGTAGAGGAACGCCACAACCAAGGAGTTACTTGATTGATAAGTTCACTTTAATAACTTGAGAAAAATTCTCAAATATTCAAAGAAGCTCTCTTGGAAAGAGAAAGTGAGAAACTCACAATTTTTATTAATGCAAAAACTTATTACGAAGGTCTCTTGCCTTGGCTATATATAGCCAAACAACTTGAAAACCTAAAGTGACTTGAAAACCCTAACTCAGCTAGGCTAGCCCATTGGGCCGATTCTACTACTCAAATCCACTATCTAATGGTCAGCTTATAATCGACCCAGTGAATGCTTTAAGCTGGCCCAACATAACCCAATAAAAGCTAATTAACCAACTTAAGCAATAGTGAGCCTAGAATCTATAAATTGGATCCAACTCAACATGAGGTCTTGGACCGAATTTATTCTGAGCAAATAAAATAGAAATCACCAACGAATCACATGACGCGAATATGTGGAGATTCGTTGTCTAGATCACGTCAAGTGAGAGCCAATATGTGGAGATTTGAGGTGTCGTACTGCCAACTCTTGTAGTACCATTCATTTCCAAACACGATTTGAGGACAAATCTTTTTCAAAAGGAAGGGAATAATACGAAATATGGGCCGCTTATGGGCCATGTTGTGGGCCGCTTTTGGGCCACGTATTGCCACTTCTTTGACTCCCTTAGGATCAGGAAGAAGATATTGTAAGCTAGCCTTTAAATGCCTCGTATTCGCCATGATGTATGAGGAAACCTGCAAAAGAATTAGTGAAACAAAAGATATTATCCTCACCACACAAGCTCACGTGTATACACTCATCACTCGTGTATCACTCAAGTGTTTAAAACACTCTAATGCTCTCACTAATCACTTCTCAAATCCCTTGATTGCTTCCTTTGAAGAAATCAGAAATTTCCTCCAAGTAATTCAATCAAACTTTAATCAAGTTTTCCCCAAAAGTGGCGTATGAGTAGCTGCAATTTAAGACTGAATGAAGACTCAAAAGGCAGCAATTACACAAGCAAGAATTTGCTGGAATTTTTCTGATTTAGTCCGCAAAAGAGTAACTCAAGTGTTGTGAGAGTTTGACTTCGACAAGGACTCTAGCAAGCTAAATAATGGCTAGACCTATTTGGACTCTTTTGGACACTACTAACACAAACAACAATCTGCAAAAAATGACTCGAAGACGACAATTTATCAACCTAGACAGATTGCTAATGTCGATAGAAATTAGAATGCGATGGCAGATTTTTTTTGGATCCTAGAGTGACTCTATCGAAGGAAGGACTCTTGTTATTGCTGGAATTCTGGTTCGTTGCTTTCTTGGGGTGTTCGGGCAGATTTTGTGGAGTTTTTGGTATGTATGGAATGCTCAAGGGTAGGTCCATTTAGTCCTTGAATGGACAGTTTGTGACGACCCCACCTTACCCTAGGGCGTACCAAAGGGTTCGGCGGACCGCCTGCCCAACTCTCGCCAGGACTCGCTCACTCGTATCACGTGCATACAACCATGGACTATAAAAATATCACGATTCCAACTTATAATTTACATTGATACACAATTAAGATACAAAGTCTCAATATACCCAAACTGGTTCAAAGTGTACACAATTTAGATACTAAACGTTCTATTCGAGTAATAGCGCGAGTACAAGTCAAAATCAAAACAACTAGACTACACTAGTCTTTACATATCCCACGCTTCCCTCGTACCCCTGTAAGGAAAACAAAACTAACGGGGGTGAGCCAAAACTCAGTGAAGTTCCAAATATCAAATTAGCCATCAAACAAAGTAATAATCATGTAATAGTGAAATAGCGAGCAAACAAGTCCAATCGAGGAGATGACATTTCAGGTAAACAAGAATATATAGATCATATTCACATGTAAGGATACAGTGGCTCATGCCTCGGCTCCATCCCAGCCTGATCGATTGGTAGTTGACACTCCGTCAACTTTCAAGTAATAACTAGCCCAGAAAGAAAATCTCACTTCACGCCAATCTCCGTCCACCAATCAACCCCCTTACACGGGCCCGCACGCCACACAAAACATGGGTGGTAATACTCGAGTATACCGATTAGTCGAGGAGATAACACTCCACTCGACATTACTAGTTACCCAGGGTTCGTTATCTAATCGACCAGGCCCTTGCCGGCTCGACTCGATTTTAACTAGCCACAAGGTTTCTGGAATTCCAGACAAGACAAAATTTGTATGCAAGTATATCATTTCAAATGAAATCATGGAATAATAACAACTTTGATTAGGGCAAGTGCGATAAAGCACACTCTTGCCCTAAAATTTCACGTACATAACATGTAATCACATTGATCACGTATCAAATACAAGTATCAAGCGCAATTCAATATTTGAAAGCACTCACCAAAACAAGTATAGTGTTTTTAGTGGTCTCGTCCAGATGATACTCCTGGCTTGGAGTCCAGATCTGCGATAAAAAGTTGCTCAAGAACTTGGAAAATCATGTAAGGTTCGAAACTTAGACGTTTCGTTCAATAATAATCAAGAAATTGAAATTCGTTTGGAAAATATCCGTAAATCACTCGCTTTTCAAATGGTAAATTTTGGTATCAATTATACTTGCAAATAGCTTTTAAGTCGAAAGTTCAAGGAAAACGATTTACATTGGTTATTATGTCTTTTCCTCAAGGGTACAAGTTCGGCTAGGTCTTAACGTATAACCCTCGATAACCAAGGTAGCCAAAGTCCTAGATGGCCCAAGTGATATTCACCTCAACTCTACCCAAGTCGCAAGTGTTTCTATAGTCCTCGAGCGTAAATTTGGGCAGCATGCCCTTTGTGTTTACCTAATTTTCCAGCCATTTTGGCTTCATTATTTTTCTCATTCAAGCCCAAGTTTATACACAACACAAATGCATTTCAATAGCCGTTCCGTAGGCTCAAGACAATACAATAACATAAATCAACTAATAACAAATGCGGAAATGAAGTTTACAAAAGACAGATTTGATGGGTTTTTTACGGAAAGGACACATCTGAGGCTACGCTTATCGGATTGGTGTGAAATTTATACCATTTCGAAGCTAAGACGAAGTGCTACAACTTTCATGAAGATTACTTGGTCAAATTTCCACTGTAACCTGGTCAAATTCCCAATTTACAGAGTCAACTTCCAACTATACGGCTAATTAACCGCACTACACTAGAATGGTCATATCTCCGTCTACCAAGGTCCGTTTAAGGTTTTCTTGTAGGTGTTGAAAATCTAAGACAGGGTACTAAAACTTTCATGTTTTGGAAAATGGCTAAATCAGCACGGATCCTAGTGAATAAACATGATAAACTGGATGAACTGACTAAAACGGAACACTGGAAACATCCTAAAACAGTGAGGGTAGTTTGGTCTTTTCATAGGTTACATTGCTCCGATTGAGCTGAAATTTTGTAGGAACCTATAAAATATCATTATCTACAACTTTCATGTTTTATTCTAAGCCTAATTTGGCCTCTAACATGGTGCAAAAAAACCGGACAAAATAGAGCTGAAATTTTCCAGAAACCTGGAATTTTGGGATTCAATGCAACCATTCTTGATTTCCTGCTCCAATCATCACCACAACCACTTATATAAGCTTAAATAAAACATATATCATCCATATAGCAAGGATAGGCAGCAAATACCTCAAACCCTAACTCACATAAATCACCTTTAAATCATCATAACAACTTGTATCACCACTAATCCAACCAAAACAAGTATTATATAACAACTTAAACCAAAATAAAAGAACCAAAGCCATGGTTTAGCCTTATACCTCAACAAATGAAGCTTGTAAGAGTGATACTTCACCTCCTCTTGGAATTCTTGGTTCCCTAGCTTCTCAAGCTCACAACTCACCCTTTAATCGGTTTAGAATTTTAGTTCCTCACTTAACACTCACAAACTCAAGATAAAAATGGCAGCTCTCACTTGGGTTTTTCTCTCCCTCTCTCTCGGCCAAACAGCAGAAAATTTGAAGAAGAAATGCAGCTCCAAGGTGATAAGAAGGTTGGACAATTGGTCTTGGTCAAGACCCTTAATGGTGTGACACTTGTCACTACCAATTACCAAGCAAAATTTTCTTTTTCTTTCTTGCAATTTCAGCCCCAAAATTCGGTCAAGGCTAGCTGGAAATTAAGGAGATATTTTGCTCAAATATTAATGAGCTTGTATGGTTAGAAAGTGGTGATCAAGTGGTGTGTTCAATCGGTAGTGCACGGTATCCGTCGGTTCGCACCGTTTTTCCTTAATTCACGCGTACTAGGGTTTTTACTTCCTATTCACTAAATTTTTATCATTGCTTCTAATCACATATTATTTCTCACCTAAAAGCCACTCTTAAGCACCAAATTTGATCCTCGCATCATACCGGATAATTACACTACGGAAAAACGTGAAAATCCTAACTTGCTCCAATCTTGAAAACAAAAGGTGAAACCTTGCTTTCTAGGTTCATTAGCACTTATTATGGAATGATTGGGTAGTAGGGTTATAATAAATGAATAATTTCCAAATAAAAGGGTATTTTTGAGAAAAATATAAGAAATTTACGAGTCCTCACACAGTTCACTTCGGCATACAATGGTGTTGTAACTGATTAGGGAACAAGGCTCAATTAGTTGGCAGTTTTAGGAGGCTGGTTGGTTTGTTTTGGGACGCCAAGGGGTTTGGGAAGGCTGTTTGGATCTGATGTGGGAAGGTTGTGGTGTTTTAGAAAGGTTTGGATTTGATTTCTTGGTTCTCTTGGCTGACTTCAATCCAAATAGCTTTAGGATTAGAAGTAGATCAAGAATGGGACTTGTTTTCCAAGTAGGAAACCTAGAGCCGATGCTTTCTTTCCCCTTTTTTCGTTTCTTTCTTTCCTCTTTTTTTTTCTTTTACGGCTCTCTAATTGATATTCAAGAACTTAGATTCAGTCCCAACAATTGAATTTTCGGATCTAAGTTCTAGGTGCACAATTTGTCAAGACAAGTGGAGTTTGTTTTCAAGAAACCCAAGTCTTTTCCCAAGAACTCCCAAATTCGTTTCAAGAACTTCAAGAAATCTGATCAAGAAGCTCAAGTACTTCATAACTATGCTTTTGGCATTCAAGGTTTGCAAGAAACAACATAAATATTCAAGGTTTAAGGGTGAAACAGCTTCGGCAGCCCAAAAAAATAAATTTCAGCAAACCCGACTCAAGAAACAATGGTATGCTACACCTTTTTTTTTTCTTTTTTTGTTTTGACACTTTGCTGGGTTGTTTTCACAACCAAAGCGACACAACCAACACAAGAAACACACTACAATCTGGACAAAAGGCAATAGAAAATAGCATCCAAGATTTCGGACAGATTGCAACACGAGACACGATAAGAAGGAAGAAGAAAACCTTAGCGGCTGCAAATTTTTTTTTCTTTTTCGTTTGTTTTCTGGACAAAACACAATGATCACAATAATTTTCAGCAAACTAGACACAAACACAAAAGAGATAACAAACCAACAGATTTTGTGTTCGGATGAACAGTACCCACAGATGAACAGTACGTGAACAATGACGGTGAATAGTAATCGGTGAACAGTCCTTTTTTTTTATGTAAGGATCTGATTTGAAAGAGACAAGAAGATTCAACGCAACACCAAAAAAAAGAAGGATATAACATGGTTGTTGTCAACTAGCTCTGATTACTAACTGATGTGATACTAACTTGACGTGATCTTGACAATGAATCACGAATGGTTTGGCAGCGGAAATTTGACCCAATCTAATCCCTGAAGTAGCGAAGAATATTGATATTATCTCAACCCACTACTTAACGAATTAGCGAACCAAACTATATGTAGAGGAACGCCACAACCAAGGAGTTACTTGATTGATAAGTTCACTTCAATACCTTGAGAAAGATTCTCAAATATTCAAAGAAGCTCTCTTGGACAGAGAAAGTGAAAAACTCACGATTTTTATTAATGCAAAAACTGATTATGAAGGTCTCTTGCCTTGGCAATATATAGCCATACAACTTGAAAACCTAAAGTGACTTGAAAACCCTAACTCAGCTAGGCTAGGCCTTTGGGCCGATTCTACCACTCAAATCCACTATCTAGTGGTCAGCTTATAATCGACCCAATGAAGGCTTTAAGTTGGCCCAATATAACCCAATAAAAGCTAATTAACCAAGTTAAGTAATAGTGAGCCTAGACTCTATAAATTGGATCCAACTTAACATGAGGTCTTGGACCGAGTTTATTCCGAGCAAATAAAATAGAAATCACCAACGAATCACTTGAAGCGAATATGTGGAGATTCGTTGGTGATTCGTTGTCTAGATCGCGTCAAGTGAGAGCCAATATGTGGAGATTTGATGTGTCATACTGCCAACACTTGTAGTACCATTAATTTCGAAACACAATTTGAGGACAAATCTTTTTCAAGAGGAGGGGAATGATACGAAATATGGGCCGCTTATGGGCTGCTTTTGGGCCACGTAATGCCACTTCTTTGACTCCCACAGGATCGGGAAGAAGATATTGTAAGCTAGCCTTGAAATGCCTCGTATTCGCCATGATGTATGAGGAAACCTGCAAAAAAAGTAGTGAAACAAAAGATATTTTCCTCACCACACAAGCTCACGTGTTTACACTCATCACTCGTGTATCACTCAAGTGTTTAAAACACTCTAATGCTCTCACTAATCACTTCTCAAATCCCTTGATTGCTTTCTTTGAAGAAATCAGAAATTTCCTCCAGGTACTACAATCAAACTTTAATCAAGTTTTCCCCAAAAGTGGCATATGAGTAGCTGGAATTTAAGATTGAATGAAGACTCAAAAGGCAGCAATTACACAGCAAGAATTCGCTGGAATTTTTCTGATTTAGTCCGCAAAAGAGTTACTCAAGTGTTGTGAGAGTTTGGCTTCGACAAGGACTCTAACAAGCTAAATAACGGCTAGACCTATTTGGACTCTTTTGGACACTCCTAACACAAACAACAATCGGCAAAAAATGACTGAAAGACGACAATTTATCAACCTAGACAGATTGCTAATGTCGATAAAAATTAGAATGCGATGGCAGATTTTTTTGGATCCTAGAGAGACTCTATCGAAGGAAGGACTCTTGTTATTGCTGGAATTCTGGTTCATTGTTTTCTTGGGGTGTTTGGCCAGATTTTGTGGAGTTTTTGGTATGTATGGAATGCTCAAGGGTAGATCCTTTTAGTCCTTGAATGGACAGTTCACTTCGGCTTACAATGGTGTTGTAACCGATTAGGGAACAAGGCAGTTTTAGGAGGATGGTTGGTTTGTTTTGGGACACCAACGGGTTTTGGAAGGCTGTTCGGATCTGATGTGGGAAGGTTGTGGTGTTTTAGAAAGGTTTGGATTTGATTTCTTGGTTCTCTTGGCTGACTTCAATCCCAATAGCTTTAGGATTAGAAGTAGATCAAGAATGGGACTTGTTTTTCAAGTAGAAAATGTGACGACCCCACTTCTCCCAAGGCCGAACCCAAGGGTATCGGCGGGCCGCCTGCCTAGCTCGCGCCAGGACTCAAAACTTAAAACAATAAAAGCCAGAAAATTCAAAAGATTTCTATATACAATCCCAAAAGAGTTATAATTACATTCTCAAAAGTACCTGCTCACACTATTACATCCTTATAATTACCACCAAAACTAAACCCAAAACAAACATACTATAAGTCCAACTATTACAATCAAACCTAACTATGCTAGTGTGTGTGACAAGAGTCCCCGCGTCGGCCCCTGCTAAGGAAAATAAAAGGAAAGGGGTAAGCTATATGCTTAGTAAGTAAACAGGGGCGAAAGCATAAATTTCACGTAACAACAGTTACACAGTAAGAGTAAAGCAAAAGCAGAAAAGTAACATCACATAATAAGGATACAGGTGGCTCCAAAGCCAATTTATATGCCATGCGTGATCTCCTGCCGACACTCCGTCGACCACACTCAATGGTCCGTAGAACTTCACTTGTACACCCACCGACACCTTATCACCCTCACTGGCCAGTCACCTCACAAACTTGCCCGGGCGAACGAAATCACAAACTTGAGCTTGAGTCACAAGCTCGGGTCACAAACTTGGTCACCTTCTCGGTGAACCGGATTCACAAAATTGGTTCATAACATGAACCTACAAACTTGGTGACCTCAGACTAAGTTGGACTGACTTCGACCAAACCCTAACCGGCTCGAATAGTCCATACAGGTCTTAGATCGGGCCCACGAACTCACAAACTTTGCAAACTTCACAAACTTTACTCGAAAGTCGCCCCGAGCCACAAGCTCAAGGGTTTTGGTTCCAAAAGGTTCATATACATATGCCAAGTACAATTATACATTCAAATTAGGGTTTAGGTCGAGTGCGATAAAGTACACCCTCGCCTAAGTACCCTTTTCACACATCTCAAACACATAGCAAAGAAAACACACCAAACTGGCCTGAATACTTACTCAAAACGGAAATAGCAAAAGTACGAAGTCTGATCGAAACGAACAGCTAGTAGTGGACCCCACCAGATCCGCCCAGCTCACCACCGTCTGAAATAGGAGATTGTGTCACATAATATCGTAAACGGCTACTATCGTGCCTCAAACAAACAAAACGGCAAAAACGGCACGCGAGCACGTACATATTATGGACGGAAACGGAAACGACCGTTAGCGGAAACGGCAGATTTGACACTCGTTTCTAGTTTACTCATAAGTTGAGCTATGAATATCGGATTAAGGTGTATGAGATGCCATATCGAAGCTTAAAGGATGAACAACAACTGTTATGAAGACATCCAGAACTGAAACTGGAGGCTTCAGTCCCAAATGAACCAAACACCATCACTTACGAAATCTGGCCAATACACAAATGGTCAGTTTTGAGTGCAAACTGTTTTCCATGCTACACATGGTCAAAAGAGCTGAAAATTAGCAGTTAGATGGTTCATTCCAAATGGAACAACTTTCATGAAGGTTGGCAATCCAAATTCGGAACGGAAGTTGGTCATCAGGACCAAAACAGATCTGACCAGAAAATGGTCATTTTCACGGGCAGGCCTTATTTGCTCGGCTATATCTCAGGTTTTATAAATCCGATTCATGAAATTCCAAGGGTGTTAGAAAGGTCTGATATAGGACTATAAGTTTGGTGTTTTCGTCGCAAGCCCAAACAGCTTGTAACCCAGTCAAATGTGAAGCCAAAGTTCCAGTCGTAAACTGTCCGGATATAAGAATAGTCCTGACATGAATTCTTATTTCGATCATAACTAGAGCTACAGAACTCGGATTTTGACGCACTTTATAGCGTTTCGAAGCTGTGACCAAGAACTACATTTCTTATGAAGGAATCAAAATCCAGATCGTACAGGATCAAAATGAAAACCCCCACGGTCAGAAGCTGAAATGCAAAACGTACCCAAACTAATGTCTAAAACAGGCCTGAGTGTTCTGTCTATAACTCATAATACACTACTCCGTTTGACTTGAAACTTTACAGAAATATTCAGGACTTAAGGTGCTACAACAATGTAGAAGGTCACTCAGTCCAAATCCTAGCACAACTAGGTCAAATATGCAAAATACGAAACCAGAATTACCAAAACAGGTTTGCAAATCACATAATGCTGTAATGAGTCCAACTCAGTCTATACAAGTCCAAATGCATTGATTCCAAAGGCATCTGGTAGCTAAAACATTCCTTTATATTTCATCAGAATACCTCAACATCCAAATCGAAATCAATGCCAGTCAAAACAGACGAGTTCAAACGCAGTTCGCACATTCTGATCAACCCAGAACAGCAACAGTAAAATCGACATATCTCACTCTACACTACTCCAAATGACCTGAACTTTTGCAGACACCTCAAACACATCAATACCTACAACTTTCATGTTTTAAGCAAAGTCCCATTCGACCTATAACCCTATGATCCAAAACCGGACAGAATAAGGGGTGATAAAACCCTAACTTTCCACATTTCAATCCAAACCCAAAATTGGTTACAATTATCACTAATTCACACCTACTAGAGTCTTTTCCCCTCATTATCAACCATCATAGATGACCACAACAACACATTCATATTAAACCAGAAAATTCCTCAAAAATATAAAAACTTCACCAAATCACTTCAAATCAAGAAATAAAGCACAAATATCATCACTTTAACCACTACTAAGCATAACTTAAGCATCATTAGATGTAAGAGTAAATTCACACACCACTCACCTAGTAACAAGAGAGGTAGAGATGTTGGCCACCTTAGCTCTTCAAACAAGCTTCACTAAACCACTCACTAGCACCAAAGGGATAGAGTTTATGGAGTAGAAACTTGATCAAGCACTTGGTTGGATGATTTGAGCTAGGTAGTTACCAAGATTTTGAAGAGTTTTCTCTTCCTTTTTAGCTCAAGAGGGCCGGCCACCAAGAAGGTAAGAAATGAATGAATTTTGGTTAATTTTAGGATATTTCACCAATTGGTCAAAATGTCAACAAAAATGAATAGTAAATCTTAAGTTACTTCCAATACAATGGTGACACTTGTCACCTCCATTAATGCACTCCTATCTTTTCTTTTTCCTCTCACATCAATCAAATCACCTCCTCTACTTATCTCCTAACACCCGATAAATTTCACCCAGTATCCGGAACTTAACCTAATTGGCCGAATTTTTTCCGAACTTTTCGCACTAGTGGGTCCCACGTCCGATATACGTTCTTAATTTCTCAAAACCTACCCGATACTTGAAAACTCATCTAAAACCTATATTTACTCAGGAAAATTATCTGGGAAAAATTTCCAATAAAGAAAAATGTAGAAAAGGCGGGCGATAAAAACCCGAATCCACCTCACCGATGAACGAATAACCCTCATCAGCTTAAGAGCGGACTGGGGCCTCACAGAAAACCTAGAGCTGATGCTTTCCTTCCCCTTTTTTTCATTTCTTTCTTTGCTCTTTTATTTTTTATTTTGTGGCTCTCTAATTGATATTCAAGAACTTAGATTCAGTCCCAACCATTGAATTTTCGGATCTAAGTTTAAGGTGCACAATTTGTCAAGACAAGTTGGAGTTCGTTTTCAAGAAACCCAAGTCTTTTCCCAAGAACTCCCAAATTTGTTTCAAGAATTTCAAGAAATCCGATCAAGAAGCTCAAGAACTTCCCAACTATGCTTTTGGTATTCAAAGTTTGCAAGAAACAACACAAATATTCAAGGTTTAAGGGTGAAATAGGTTCGCCAGCCCAAGAAAATAAATTCCAGCAAACCCGACTCAAGAAACAATGGTATGCTACACCTTTTTTTACATAATAAAGAAAGTATAGAAAATGTGTGCAAATAAATAAAATAATGTCTAGAAAATAAGAAAATTTCGGGTTCTCACACTCTCTCCCCCTTAAAAAAAATTTCGTCCTCGAAATTTCTTACCGTGATTCGTAAATAGATCAGGG
Source organism: Coffea arabica (assembly GCF_036785885.1). Lineage (NCBI taxonomy): Eukaryota > Viridiplantae > Streptophyta > Magnoliopsida > Gentianales > Rubiaceae > Coffea > Coffea arabica. The sequence goes on from NC_092321.1 coordinate 34,390,691, forward strand.
TATTTCTTTTGTATCTCCTCTTCCACCTCCCAGGTTACCTCCTCTACCCCGTGATTTTTTCACAAGATCTTCACCAATGGGATTTGTTTATTTCTCAACTCCTTAACTTTTCGGTCGAGTAGTTGTACAGGTTTCTCCTCATAGGAGAGTGATTCATCTATCTCAATCTCCTCCGGTTGTAAGATGTGAGTTGGATCGGGGTAATACTTTTTGAGCATCGAGACATGAAAGACGTCATGAATTCAGGATAAACTTGGCGGCAACTCAAGTCGGTACGCCACTTTCCCAACTCGTTGAAGAATCGTATAAGGTCCTACGAACCGAGGTTGAAGTTTCTTTCCTCTACCCGCAGTGACACTTCGTAGTGGCGTGATTTTAAGGAAAACACGGTCTCCAACTTCGAACTGCAAATCTTTCCATCGGTTGTCCACGTAGCTCTTTTCTCGATTTTGAGCTGTTTGGAGTCTTTGACGGATCAACTTAACCTTTTCTTGTGCATCCCAATAAATCGGTGAGCGACATTTCCATCCGTAGAGGGCTTCATACGGTGCCATTTGTATGGACGAATGGTAACTATTATTGTAGGCGAACTCTACTAAAGTCATATGTTGGCCCCAATTACCCCCAAAATCTAAGATGCAAGTCCGTAACATGTCTTCAAGGGTTTGAATGGTTCGCTCCGATTGTCCATCCGTCTGGGGGTGATAAGTGGTACTAAGGTTGAGTTTGGTCCCCAAGGTTTCTTGAAATTTTTGCCAAAATCTAGACACAAAACGATGATCTCTATCTAAAACAATATTCACAGGGACTCCGTGTAGTCTTACAATCTCATCCATATATAACTGAGTCAATTTATCCATGGAATACTTCATGTTTACCGGTAAGAAATGGGCCTATTTGGTTAACCGATCGACGATCACCCAAACGGCATCATGTCCTCGTTGTGTTCGTGGCAAACCTGAAACGAAGTCCATTGTTACGTTTTCCCACTTCCATTCGGGTATCTCAAGGGATTGTAACAATCCAGATGGTTTTTGATGTTCTGCCTTAACTTGCTGACAGATGAGACAAGTTTGCACGTATTGGGCAATTTCCTTTTTCATGTTGTCCCACCAATAGGCTCCTTTCAAGTCCTGATACATCTTACTACTACTTGGATAGATTGTATACTTCGATCGATGAGTTTCCTCCAAGATTTCCCTTTTCAATAATTCATCCTTGGGCACCACCACTCGATTTCGATACTTCAAAACTCCCTCGGGACTTAGATTGAAATCAAACGTTTCTCCCTTTTCCACTTTTTTCCCCCACTTTCGTACCATCAAATCTTCCTTCTGGATCTCTTTAATTCTCTCCAGTAAAGTGGATGTCACTCCAATGTTACCAAAAATCACCTTCTTATTGCCAAGACAAGGGTTCCATTCACTAATTGATGTTAACAAGTCCCACTCCTTAATCATTGATCCCGCAACTTGAGCCTTTCGACTTAAGGCACTGGCCACCACGTTAGCTTTTTGCGGATGGTAGTTGATGGTGCAATCGTAGTCCTCAAGAAATTCCATCCATCGCCGCTGCCTCATGTTCAATTCCTTTTGCGAGAAGAGGTATCTAAGGCTCTTATGGTCAGAGTTAAACCTCAAAAGTTACCCCGTATAGATAGTGTCTCCACTTCTTCATAGCAAAAACAACTGCAACAAACTCTAAGTCGTGGGTTGGGTAGTTCTGCTCATGAGCTTTCAATTTCCTAGAGGCAAAAGATATCACATTCTTGTTTTGCATCAGCACATACCCCAAACCTTCCCTCGAGGCATCAGTATAAACAGTAAAGCTTTCTACTACATTGGGTAAAGCTAGAATGGGGGCCATGTGTGACAGCCCCACCTTCCCCTAAGGCGAACCAAAGGGGTCAGCGAAATGCCTGCCCAACTCTCGCCAGGACTACTAAGACGGTTATACACAACTCAAATCGTTCTGAAATATATTAGTGCGCTTCAACGATTCAACAACCACGAAACAGAAAATGAAAATCGAAACGAAAAGTGAATAGTGACTGCCACGTCACAATCCGGCCGGGGTCTGGCCGGATTCCTGGCCGAATTGGAGGCAGTAGCCATTCCACCGGATTCCAAAAATTCCTCTGTCAATCCGGCCAAGAACTGGCCAGATTTGTGGCCGGATTCTCCTGCACAGTTTTTCGCCAAAATTTTCCCTTTCTTCGTTCATATTCCAAGTTTGTCCGAAACCCAATCAAGAACAATTAACTTCATATAACACTAGAAAGGAACTTTACCAAACCAAATGTAACACATGATCATGTGTAAACACTTTCATATATACATATACTGGTAAAATTACACTTTCAAAAGAGATACATTGGAATCAAGTACATTTTGTGAGAACCCGTAACTTTTCCATTTTCTAGGTTTTATTATCTTTCTAGGTTTTCTTATCTTCAATGGCTTGTTTTCTGCACTTTCTGTATCCGGAAATTTTTCTAGATAATTTTTATGAGTAAATATAGTTTTTACATGATTTTTCTAGTATCGAATAGTTTTTGAGAAATTAAGAGCGTATACCGGACGTGGGACCCACTAATGCGAAAAGTTCGGAAAAATTCGGCCAACTAGGTTAAGTTTCGGATACTGGGTTTAATTTACCGGGTGTTAAGAGATAATTAGAGGAAGCTATTTGGATTGATGTGAGAGGGAACAAAGTGATAGACTTGCATTAAATAAGTGACAAGTGTCACCATTTGATTGGAGGAACTTGTAAGACCACTATTCATTTTCTTACCATTGACCAAATAAATCAAAAATTCACCAAAAATTCCTCATTTTTGTCTTCCTCTTGGCCGAACCTCTTCCTACAAGAAAAGAAAGAAAAGCTTCCAAGTTTCTTGCTCCAATCTTGCCCAATCTCACAAACTAACCGTTTCATCTTGAATTCCTTCCATAAAACCTCTTCAATTAGTGTTAGTGAGTTGATTTGTGGAGTTATTTGGAAAGCTAAGAGGACCTATTGCTCTCTCTCTCTTGTTTCTAAGGTGAGTTGTGAAGAACCACCCTCCTCCCTTAATTTATGCTTAAATCATGATTAGTGGTAGTATGAGATGCAATATTATGGATTATTTCTTGATTTGGGTTGAAGTGATGAAGTTTTATTATTTTTGGGGATTTTTTCTGTTTTAATATAAGCATGGTTGTGTGGCTATCTATGATGATTGGAAATGGTATATAATGATTCTAGAAGGTGGAAAAAGTGATTAATTGCAACCAATTTCTGGTTTGGAAGAAATTTCAGAAAATTAGGGTTCTAGTGGGAGCATTCTGTCCGAATTTTTAGCTCCTAGTTAGAGGCCGAATTGGCCTTGGCTTAAAACATGAAAATTGTAGGGAATGACATTTTAGAGGTTCCTACAAAATTTCAGGTCAATCGGAGTAGTGTAGAATGAGAAAAGTCGAAATTACTATTGCTATTCTGGTTTTACCCGAATGTAAGAATTGCGCCTGTAATTGGTTGTTTTGGCTGGAATTGTTTCCGAATTGGTTGTTGAGGCCTTCTGATGAAATTTATCCCTGTTTGTTATATTTCAGCTGGTTTTGGAATTTCTGGATTTGGACTTGGAGAGCCTGAGTTATGATGTTTCCGCTAGAATGCGTTCTATGAATCTGTTTTTGTGATTCTGGTATGGTATCTTGCATTTTGACCTGGTTACACTCGAAACTGGGTTGAGTGACCTTCTGTAATGTTGTAACCCTATCTCTTAGCTTTGAAACGGTGGGTCTTTCACCTTCATCCGATAATTGTAGTGCCTTTGTCACCATTACCGTAAAATGAGGACAAAAACTGTTTTTTTTCAGGGCTAAAGCTAAATCATTTCCGGATTTTTCTGGTTTCCTCTATTGTTTGTGTATGCTTAGGGAACCTTGTTTTCGTAGTATGTAGAATTGGTTTATGACTTGTAATCGAGTCTTATTGTGTTTATTTGAATAGTTTAGGGCTTGACTTTCATATCCGGTCATTTCCTAGCTAAATGTTGTACTTGAATGCCATTAAGCCTAGTGAACGGCTTTTGGGAATGAGATTATTTTTGTACGAGATGTTGGGACTGATTTGAGGAAATAATGAAGCCATGATGGCTGGAAATTAGGTAAACACAAGGGATATGCTGCCGAAATTTTACTTGAAGGCTAGTTGGATTTACTTATGATTTGAGCGAAGGACTTTTGGGTTGTTTGAGCCTAGGTCTTCATTTTACCTTTTCGTTTCCAAAAATTCATGTTTTGTACCCTTGCTTTAATCATTATTTGGCGAGGCATACGACTGGTAGTCGAGCCTCACATGTGCATTCTGTATACTCGATTTTGAAAGTGGAACCTTCAATGGTTTTCTTTGGATTATCTTAGGGTTTCTTGGTGATTAAAGCTCTCTTTTGGGAGGTATCTGTACTGACCCCGGTGAGTGTTCCACTACCTGCTACCCGTTATGTGAAATATCTGAATATCTGAATACTTGATTTATGACTGTTGGAGCCAAATACTGTTTTGATAAAAGGGAGGCGATGGTGTACTTTATCACACTCGTTCTCTGGTCTGTTCATATGCCAATTTTGAACGCGTATTTGAATCTGCTATCTGTATCTGTATCTGTTATCTGTATCTGGATCTGTATCTGTTCTGACGTCGTCTGGAAGCTTGTGTCCAACGACCTTTCTGTGACCTCTGAGCTCAACACCGGTGGCCAGTTACTCGAGTTGGACCGGCAAGGGCCTGGTTGATTAGATAACGAACCACGGTAGTCTGTTTTGGGATCTTTGGGTATTGAGACCCTTGATTCCGGGTATACTCGAGTATTACCATTTCTGATCTGATTGGATTTCGGGCCCGGTGGGGTATGTGAGGTGGAAGGAATCGAAGAAAGTGGAGTCTCCGGTATTGGTTACTCCTTTAGCGTCGACGGAGTGTCAACTATTATTTCGATCAAGCTTCGATGATGCTAATGGGAATTTGGCTCCTGAGAGCTGTAACAGCCCCACCTTCCCCTAAGGCGAACCAAAGGGGTTAGCGGACTGCCTGCCTAGCTCTCGCCAGGACTACGGATCCGTTTACGTCAATCTAATACGTTCCAGAACTTACCAATGCGCGCAACGAAGTCAAAATGGCAACATAACCCAAAATAAGAAAAATGAAATCCGGAGTCGGCCATGATAGTAACCGACCCGTCAGAACCCAACCGAAAGAGCACGCAAACATTCACATCTGAACTTTAGCGATTACAATCCAAAATTTCAATCCAAAATGACATACAAAAGTTTTCAAAAGTTAATACATATACACGGTTTGCCAAATCAAAAGAGAAAACGCCCCAAAAGTACACTTAGGGTTTTAATACATGAGCTATACAAAAGATATGTTCAACTAGCTCAATTTGGCAGCCATTTGTTAAATCCAGACCAAAAGGGTTTATTTTCCTGTAAGGAAAACAAAAGGGAACAGAAAGGGGTGAGCTTGCGCTCAATGAGGTACCAAACAGATAGCAATAAAATCATGGCATTTCACGTTAAGCAAATCAAGTACACATGCCAGATGTAAAGCAAAGGAACCAATGATTCAAATCAGAAGGATACGGGTGGCTCTCAGGAGCCAAATTTCCAGCGCAGTACTTGATCCAAACCGGTTGACTCTCCGTCAACGTATATAGAACCAACGCGTCCGTAGACCCCTCTTTACACCAAATTCCGTCCACCAAACACCCCTTTACCGGGCCCGCTCACCGTAACAGAACAGAAATGGTAATACTCGAGTATACCCGGAATCAAGGGTCTCAATACCCAAAGATCCCAAAACAGACTACCGTGGTTCGTTATCTAATCGTCCAGGCCCTTGCTGGCCCGACTCGAATAACTTAGCCACAGGATTTGAGCTCATAGGTCACAGAAAGATCGTTGGACTCAAGCTTCCAAACGACGTCAGAACAGATACAGATCCAGATACAAATAACAGATACAGATACAGATACAGATAGCAGATTCAGATACGCGTTCAAAATTGGCATATGAACAGACCAGAGAACGAGTGTGATAAAGTACACCCTCGCCTCCATTTTATCAAAACAGTATTTGGCTTCAATAGTCATAAATCAAGTATTCAGATAGTCAGATATTTCACATAACGGGTAGCAGGTAGTGGAACACTCACCGGTTCAACTTCAAAAGTTTTCACTTCAGATTGGCCTTAATCGCCAAGAAACCCTAAAATAATCAAAATAAACCAATTGAAGGTTTCACTTCCAGAATCGAGTAAACAGAATGCACATGTGAGGCTCGACTACTAGTCGTATGCCTCGCCAAATAATTACTAATGCAAGGGTGCAAAATATGATTTTTGGGAACAAAAAGGTAACATGAAGACCTAGGTTAAACAACCCAAAAGCCCTTCATTTCTACCAAAAGGCAAATCCAACTTAAAGGAACCAAACGGCCTAGAAAATCGGGCAGCACTTCCCCTAAAATTCTTACTTTTCCAGCCATTAAGGCTTCATTATTTCCTCGAATCAGTCCCAACATCTCACACAAAATTCACCTCATTTCCAAAAGCCATTCACTAGGCTCAAAGTAAAAGTTAACTACGACATGACCGGAATAAGAGTAAGCCTTAAAACATGCAAACAAGTACAATGAGACTCGATAACTAATCATAAATCAGTGCCAAATATGACCCCAATAGGGTTCCATAAGCATATATAATCATTAGAGAAAACCAGAAATTCAGAAATGCAATTAGCTTTGGCCCTGAAAAAAACAGTTTTTGACTTCTTTTTGCGGTAATGGCACCAAATGCCCTATGATTATCGGATGAAGGTGTAAGACCCACCATTTCGAAGCTAAAAGACAGGGCTACAACATCACAGAAGGCCACTCAACCCATTTTTGAGTGCAAACAGGTCAAAAATGCAAGATACTACATCAAAATGTAAAACAGATTCACCAAAATGTATTCTAGCGGAAATATCATAACCCAGGCTCTACAAGTTCAAATCCAGAAATTCCAAAACCATTTGAAACTTAAGAAATAGGGCTAAATTCCATCAGAAGGCCTCAACAACCAATTCGGAAGCATTACAGACCAAAACAACCAATTACAGTCGCAAATCCCAATTTCGGGTAAAACTAGAACAGCAATAGTAATTTCGACTTATCTCACTCTACACTACTCCAATTGATCTGAAATTTTACAGGAGCCTTTAAAATGTCATTCCCTACAACTTTCATGTTTTAAGTCAAGGCCAATTCGGCCTCTAACTAGGACCTAAAATTTCGGACAGAATGAAGAACAAGGAACCCTAGTTTTTTCAATTTTCTTCCAAAACAGAAATTTCTTGCAATTAATCACTTTTTCCACCTCCTAGCTTCCTCAAATATCATTTCCAAACATCATACATAACCACATAATAATAATCATATGAAAACAGAAAAATCCTAATTAAGTAGAAAGTGTCATCAATCTCAACCAAAATCATGAAATAACACCAAATATCATCACTTTAACTCACTTAGGTTGCTCATTAAGCATTATTGGAAAGAGAAAAGGAGTTTCTTCACTACTCACCTTGATACCCAAAGGAATGGAGCAACCTTGCACTTAAATCTTCCAAATTACTTCACAAAACAACTCACTATCACTACCTTAAGGGTTTCTATGGAACAAAAACAAGATTAAACGGTTGATTGGTTGAATTTGAGCAAGATTGAAGCAAGATTGGAGAGTTTTCTTTCCCTTTTGTTGCTTGAAGAGAATCGGCCAAGGAGAGAAGAAAATAAGGAAATTTTTGGTCAATTTTGATATTAATTTGGTAAAGACATGAATAGTGGTCATACAAGTCAATCCAACCAAATGGTGACACTTGTCACCTAATTAATGAATCTCTATCTCTTTGTTCCCTCTCACAACAATCCAAATAACATCCTCTACTTATCCCTTAACACCTGGTAAATTAAATCCAGTATCCAAAACTTAACCTAGTTGGCCGAAAATTGCCGAACTTTTCGCACTAGTGGGTCCCACGTCCGGTATTCACTCTTAATTTCTCAAAACCTAGTCAATACTAGAAAAATCATCTAAAAATTATATTTACTCATAAAATTCACCAGAAAAATTTCCTAAGCCAGAAAATGCAGAAAACATGCCATTAAAGGGGATAAACCCTAGGAAAATTATTAAGAGGAATTTACGGGTTCTCACAAGAGCCACCTGTATCCTTCTGATTTGAATCATTGGTTCATTTACTTTACAACTGGCATGTGTACCTGATTTGTGAAATGTGAAATGCCATGATTTTACTGCTATATGTCTGGTACCTCATTGAGCGCAAGCTCACCCCTTTCTGTTCCTTTTTGTTTTCCTTACAGGAAAATAAATACTTTTGGACTGGATTTGACAATTGGCTACCAAATTGAGCTAGTTGAACATATCTTTTGTATAGCTCATGTATTGAAACCCTAAATGTACTTTTGAGACCGTTTTCCTTTTGATTTGGCAAACCAGACATGTATCCACTTTTGATTACTTTTGTATGCCACTTTGGCTTGTAAATGCTAAGTTTCAAGATGTGAATGTTTGCTTGATATTTGATTGGGTTCTGCCGGGTCGGTTACTATTCATAGCCGACTTCGGTTTCGTTTTTTTTTTATTTTAACATTTTGATTTGTTTACCCGCGTTGGTAAGCTCCGGAATGTATTAGCTCGTTCTATACCGAACCGTTAGTCCTAGCGAGAGCTGGGCAGGCAGTTCGCTAACCCCTTTGGTTCGCCTTAGGGGAAGGTGGGGCTGTCACAGGTGGTATCAGAGCCACTTCGCGTGGTCTCTGCGCGGAGTGAGCTTGGGGCCAAGTGGTGTTATGGTCCTGCTTTCGTGAAAGGTATAAGTGCTCTTTTGAGCATAAGCTATGAACTGTGCATGTTATAAGAGTAAGGATCATTATCATGGGACTTGAGAAAGCTAGGAATGTATGTCGGGTAGGAATCTTTAATATGGATGATTTACTTTTGGGACCGGCCGGCTCGAGTTGTGAATTATCTTATTTGGGATTCTCGTGCCCGGCTACTAACTCAATGAGAGCCTAGGTTAGAAAGGACTTAGGCGAACTAGAAATGTGATTCTATGGAACTTCATATGGTCTGTTCGGGTGTGGTTAAGCGTGATCAACCTTGATTAAGATATAAATGGTGTTGTTCTCGTGGATGTTGGATAGAGCCCTGGGGGGGAAAGAAAGTTTTTCACGAGTTCTTTTGTACTCGTGACCTAGTCTATCTATAGTACTTTTGGAGGACCCTTTTGTTTTATGGGATGACTTTGTATGTACCTGACTGACTGTTCTGTATAATTGTTGATCCTGTTATGTGTTCTCTGTATATGTGTTATGTGTTTACATGCTCTACGAGGGAGTTGTTTAGTTAATTGTTCTTGTTTACTGGTTCCTGTTTAGTGCTACGAAAAGGAGGGTTAGGTGCCTTTTAACAGTATATTTATTTTGTGATCTAGATCGACTTAGATTTAATGGAAGGCACACGTAGTGGCCGGGGACGTGGGCGCGGGAATAGGCAACCTACGCCTGAAAGGGGCACTGGGGAAACCTCCTCTGGACCAAACCCTGAACCGAGAGTTGACCCCAACGTGCAGATAGCTGCCGCTATGCAGCAAATGACCAACCTGCTGGCACAAGTGGTGCAGCAACAAGGCCAAACCCCAAACCCTAATCCTGGAAACCCGGGCAATCATGTTGAAAGCGACGATAGGGCACTTGAGAGGTTCCAGAAGTTCGCACCACCGAAATTTATTGGGGAACCCGATCCGGATGTCGCCGAAAGGTGGCTCGAGAAAATGGTAGACATTTTCGCTGCCCTGCACTACACCGAAGAACGGCAGGTGACTTTCGCCGTTTTCCTGTTGGAAGGGGCTGCCTGTTCCTGGTGGAACGTCATACGACAAAAATGGGAACGGGAACAGACGCCTAGGACTTGGGTGAATTTTATGCGGGAGTTCAACGCGAAATTCTTCCTTCCTCTAGTCCAGGAGCGGAAGGAAGATGAGTTTATCCGACTTCGCCAAGGGGCCCAGTCTGTCGCGGAATACGAGAGCCAGTTCACCCGCCTACCCAAATTTTCCCCTGAACTGATCATGACCGAGCAGCGGCGAATAAGGCGTTTTATCCAGGGTTTGAACGTAGAAATTTAGAAGGACCTCGCGGTAGCCCAGATTAATGCTTTTAGCGAGGCCGTAGAGAAGGCAAAACGAGTAGAAAATGCTAGGCTGCAGGTGAAAAAATTTCAAGCCAAGAAAAAGGGGCTTTCCTGGGAGTAGCTCTGAGCAAGAAGGTACAAGTACGCCCCCTAAGACGGGAAAGGGAAACGGAGGAGTACAACAACCAGGGGTGTCGCGTGATGTCCCTCAGAGGGGACCGGTCTCTGCTACTCGTGGTCCCTGTGGATATTGCGGAGGGCCAAATCATACGGAGGCAAATTGTTGGAAGAAAGAGGGAAAATGTTTCCGCTGCGGAAGTGCCGATCATCGGATTGCTGACTGCCCAATTCGATTGCGTAAAGGAAAAAGGACCCCGCAACCAACTAAGACTAACCCTGGACAGTCGGAAAAGGAAGGGACTGGATCCAAGGCACCGGCTCAGGTGTATTCTTTAGAACACCATCAGGATCCTGACTCGTCTGAGGACGTAGAAGGTATGGTCCGTTGGGTACCATAGATTTTGATAGATTCCGTTGATAAGAAAATTTCAAGGGCAAAATTTCTTTAAGGGGGAGAGAGTGTGAGAACCCGTAACTTTTCCATTTTCTAGGTTTTATTATCTTTCTAGGTTTTCTTATCTTCAATGGCTTGTTTTCTGCACTTTCTGTATCCGGAAATTTTTCTAGATAATTTTTATGAGTAAATATAGTTTTTACATGATTTTTCTAGTATCGAATAGTTTTTGAGAAATTAAGAGCGTATACCGGACGTGGGACCCACTAGTGCGAAAAGTTCGGAAAAATTCGGCCAACTAGGTTAAGTTTCGGATACTGGGTTTAATTTACCGGGTGTTAAGAAATAATTAGAGGAAGCTATTTGGATTGATGTGAGAGGGAACAAAGTGATAGACTTGCATTAAATAAGTGACAAGTGTCACCATTTGATTGGAGGAACTAGTAAAACCACTATTCATTTTCTTACCATTGACCAAATAAATCAAAAATTCACCAAAAATTCCTCATTTTTGTCTTCCTCTTGGCCGAACCTCTTCCTACAAGAAAAGAAAGAAAATCTTCCAAGTTTCTTGCTCCAATCTTGCCCAATCTCACAAACTAACCGTTTCATCTTGAATTCATTCCATAAAACCTCTTCAATTAGTGTTAGTGAGTTGATTTGTGGAGTTATTTGGAAAGCTAAGAGGACCTATTGCTCTCTCTCTCTTGTTTTTAAGGTGAGTTGTGAAGAACCACCCTCCTCCCTTAATTGATGCTTAAATCATGATTTGTGGTAGTATGAGATGCAATATTATGGATTATTTCTTGATTTGGGTTGAAGTGATGAAGTTTTATTATTTTTGGGGATTTTTTCTGCTTTAATATAAGCATGGTTGTGTGGCTATCTATGATGATTGGAAATGGTATATAATGATTCTAGAAGGTGGAAAAAGTGATTAATTGCAACCAATTTCTGGTTTGGAAGAAATTTCAGAAAATTAGGGTTCTAGTGGGAGCATTCTGCCCGAATTTTTAGCTCCTAGTTAGAGGCCGAATTGGCCTTGGTTTAAAACATGAAAGTTGTAGGTAATGCCATTTTAGAGGTGTCTACAAAATTTCAGGTCAATCTGAGTAGTGTAGAATGAGAAACGTCGAAATTACTATTGCTGTTCTGGTTTTACCCGAATGTAAGAATTGCGCCTGTAATTGGTTGTTTTGGCTGGAATTGCTTCCGAATTGGTTGTTGAGGCCTTATGATGAAATTTAGCCCTGTTTCTTAGATTTCATATGGTTTTGGAATTTCTGGATTTGGACTGGGAGAGCCTGAGTTATGATGTTTCCGCTAAAATACGTTCTGTGAATCTGTTTTTGTGATTCTGGTATGGTATCTTGCATTTTTGACCTGGTTACACTCGAACCTGGATTGAGTGACCTTCTGTAATGTTGTAGCCCTATCTCTTAGCTTTGAAACGGTGGGTCTTGCACCTTCATCCGATAATCGTAGTGCCTTTGTCACCATTACCGTAAAATGAGGACAAAAACTATTTTTTTTCAGGGCTAAAGCTAAATCATTTCCGGATTTTTCTGGTTTCCTCTATTGTTTGTGTATGCTTAGGGAACCCTGTTTTGGTAGTATGTAGAATTGGTTTATGACTTGTAATCGAGTCTTATTGTGTTTATTTGAATAGTTTAGGGCTTGACTTTCATATCCGGTCATTTCCTAGCTAAATGTTGTACTTGAATGCCATTAAGCCTAGTGAACGGCTTTTGGGAATGAGATTATTTTTGTACGAGATGTTGGGACTGATTTGAGGAAATAATGAAGCCATGATGGCTGGAAATTAGGTAAACACAAGGGATATGCTGCCGAAATTTTACTTGAAGGCTAGTTGGATTTACTTGTGATTTGAGCGAAGGACTTTTGGGTTGTTTGAGCCTAGGTCTTCATTTTACCTTTTCGTTTCCAAAAATTCATGTTTTGCACCCTTGCTTTAATCATTATTTGGCGAGGCATACGACTGGTAGTCGAGCCTCACATGTGCATTCTGTATACTCGATTTTGAAAGTGGAACCTTCAATTGTTTTCTTTGGATTATCTTAGGGTTTCTTGGTGATTAAAGCTCTCTTTTGGGAGGTATCTGTACTGACCCCGGTGAGTGTTCCACCACCTGCTACCCATTATGTGAAATATCTGAATATCTGAATACTTGATTTATGACTGTTGGAGCCAAATACTGTTTTGATAAAAGGGAGGCGAGGGTGTACTTTATCACACTCGTTCTCTGGTCTGTTCATATGCCAATTTTGAACGCGTATCTGAATCTGCTATCTGTATCTGTATCTGTTATCTGTATCTGGATCTGTATCTGTTCTGACGTCGTTTGGAAGCTTGTGTCCAACGACCTTTCTGTGACCTCTGAGCTCAACACCTGTGGCCAGTTACTCGAGTTGGGCCGGCAAGGGCCTGGTCGATTAGATAACGAACCACGGTAGTCTGTTTTGGGATCTTTGGGTATTGAGACCCTTGATTCCGGGTATACTCGAGTATTACCATTTCTGATCTGATTGGATTTCGGGCCCGGTGGGGTATGTGAGGTGGAAGGAATCGAAGAAAGTGGAGTCTACGGTATTGGTTACTCCTTTAGCATTGACGGAGTGTCAACTATTATTTCGATCAAGCTTCGATGATGCTAATGGGAATTGGGCTCCTGAGAGCCACCTGTATCCTTCTGATTTGAATCATTGGTTCATTTACTTTACATCTGGCATGTGTACCTGATTTGTTAAATGTGAAATGCCATGATTTTACTGCTATATGTCTGGTACCTCATTGAGCGCAAGCTCACCCCTTTCTGTTCCTTTTTGTTTTCCTTACAGGAAAATAAATACTTTTGGACTGGATTTGACAATTGGCTACCAAATTGAGCTAGTTGAACATATCTTTTGTATAGCTCATGTATTGAAACCCTAAATGTACTTTTGGGACCGTTTTCCTTTTGATTTGGCAAACCAGACATGTATCCACTTTTGAATACTTTTGTATGCCACTTTGGCTTGTAAATGCTAAGTTTCAAGATGTGAATGTTTGCTTGATATTTGGTTGGGTTCTGCCGGGTCGGTTACTATTCATAGCCGACTTCGGTTTCGTTTTTTTTTTATTTTAACATTTTGATTTGTTTACCCGCGTTGGTAAGCTCCGGAATGTATTAGCTCGTTCTATACCGAACCGTTAGTCCTGGCGAGAGCTGGGCAGAGAGTTCGCTAACCCCTTTGGTTCGCCTTAGGGGAAGGTGGGGCTGTCACACATTTAGTGTTTTCCAACTACGGAGGAGCTATACAAAAGAATATCTATACTAGCTCAACTCGTTCTTCATACTATCATAAGCCCAAAAGATTGTTCCCTGTAAGGAAAACAAAATTTAACAGAGTGAGCTTTCGCCCAATGAGGTACCATCACTCAAGCATTCAAGGATCACATAAACACAATGATACTCAATTCAAATACGTTCATCAAGAGAGAAAAAACCAACACCAAGCAACAATAACGAGTAAAAGGATACGGATAGCTCTCAAGAGCCCCTTTCCTCTTTTGTCGTACTTGATCTCACCTCATTGACTCTCCGTCAATGTATATAGATTAACCATAACTGTACACTCCACTTTACTCCGATTTTCGTCCACCACACATACCTCTTATTGGGCCCGAACACCAAGCAGAACAAAAATGGTAATACTCGAGTATACCGGAATCAAAAGTCTCATACCCATAGATTCCTCAAAACAGTCCCCAAGGCTTGTCAATTTGCCTCGACCAAGTCCTTACTGGCTCGAGTCAATTGACTTCCAATGAGGTTGAGCTCAGAGGAAACAGTAATGGTCGTTGGATACACGTCCAAACGACATCAATTCAAGTATTATCAAGAGAATTCCATGTGATACAGTAAACAATCAAATAAGCCATAGAGTACGAGAGTGATCAAGTACACCCTCGTCTCATCTAGCATACGCAGTAATCACAAACAGTCCAATCACAGATTTCAAGTACAATAAAGCCATGAAATAACAATCACGTGAGTAGTACACTCTCTACTTCAAACAAAGAAATTTCACAAGTTTCCACCCGACGTATGCCTTGGATCACCGGTACGCCCTATAACAATCAAGATAACACAATGAGACTCGAGCACGAGTCATAAACCTAATCAATAACTGTGAGGACCCGAAAATTTTTTGAATTTCTAGGCTTTATTTTATTTAATTGCACACTGTTATACCTTTTATTTATTAGAAAATTCCCTAGATAATTTTTATGAGCAACTATAGTTTTTAAATCATTTTTCTAGTATAAGTTAGTTTGTGTGAAATTAAGAGTGTATATCGAATGTGGGGCCCACTAGTGTGCTAAGTTCGATGAAATTCGGCCGATTAGGTTACGTTTAGTATCCAGGGATTAATGTACTAGGTGATAAGAGAAAATTAGAGGTTACCTTAAGTGGATTATTGTTGGAGAGACAAAAGGATAACCATGAACAAAAAGGGTGCTAGGTGGCACTTTTCTATTGGTCATGGACTTTGACCATTTAACTTTACCTTTACCATATAACAAAATTGACCCAAAATCTCTTCTTATTTCTTTCTTGTTGGCCGACCTTCTCACAAGGAGAAAAGAAAAGAAACTCTCCACAATCTTACCTCTAATCTTGCCCAATCTCTCAATTAAACCGTTTAATCTTCAAATTACTCCATAAAACCTCTTAGTTTAGTGACGTTAAGCTTGGTTGTGAAGTGGTTTGGAAGGCTAAGGTACCAAGTTGCTTCTTTTCTTGGGTTTGCAAGGTAAGTGACCAAGGAACCTTTCCTTTAATCTTGTTAATGTTCAATTGATGGCTTATGTGAGTTAAATAGATGGTTTTAGGTGTTATTTTGTGACTTTGGTTGAAATTGGTGTAGTTTTATATTTATTTGGGATTTTTCTGTTTTCATATGATTCATATGGTTTGTCCATGTATGATGGTCTAGTATGGGTTAGAATGAAGCTTTGGTATGATAATTGTAAGGATTAGTGGAAAATTTCTGGTTTGAAGCAAAAATTCCAGATTAGGGTTCCAATTTTCACCATTCTGCCCGGCACTGTTGAACCTAGTTAGAGGCCGAATTGGCCTTAGCTCAAAACATGAAAGTTGTAGAGAATGATGATTTATAGATACCTAAAAAATTAAGGTCAATCGGAGCAACGTATCTTGTGAAAAGACTGAAATACCCCTGATGCCCTGTTTCTACCCGAATTTGATATTTGCGTCTGTAATTGGTTATTTTGGTTGGGAATGCTTCTCATTTGGTTGTTTATGTCTTATGATGAATTTTAGCCTTGTATCTTAGCTTTAGGATGGCTTTGGAATCACTTGATTTGGACTTAGGTAGCCTGACTTATGATGTTTGAACCAGAATGCGGTTGGTGAACCTGTTTTTGCGGTTCTGGGGTAGTATATTGATTTTTTGACCTGATTTAACTAGAAACTGGTCTGAGTAGCCTTCTTCAACATTGTGACCCTATCTCTTAGCTTCGAAACGGTGTATCTTGTACCTCCATCCGATAATCGTAGTGCCAATGGTACCAAAACCGCAAAATGATGTCAAAAACTGTTTTTATGGTTAGAGCTTAACTTTCATTTCCGGACTTTTCCCTAGCATGAATTGTACTTGTACTACTTGGAGCTTACTAAACGGCTATTGAATGAACTTATTTTGTGTGTGACTTTGGGACTTTGGGACTGGGTGAGAAAAATAATGAAGCCATAAATTGCTGGAAATAGGAAAATACAAAGGGCGTGCTGCCCAAATTTTCGCTCAAGGGCTAAGCTTCTATTTGAACTTGTATATTTTCGTTTGGCAAATACTATGCCCGTTTTCCATCTTAAAACATGATACCTTTTCCATTTTAACCTTCAAATGTTTATTTACTACTTCATACCAAAATATCGAGGTACGACCTAAGATTTTCTCAGTCAAGGCATGTAGGCCATAATACCTACTTGAATGTATATCGATTTTGAACCACATACACGATTCTGAAAAATAATATTTCTGAGCCTATCTAGTTGGATTCCGACTTGACTTTGATTCAAGTGTTTTCCATTGGAACTGTTATAACCCTTTGAGTTTGGTTTATGACACCCTAGTTATTTCCGTCCACAGATCCAAATGGTTGTTTTTCACTTTAAAGTCACTTTTATCCGTTTTACTCGTAACTAGTCGAGTTCCTTGATTCCACTTACTTGTTTTGCTAGATGAATTGTAATATTCTTTCTCGTTGAATCATAGGTTTTCTCGGTGACCAAGGGTAAGATTCGATAGGACATTTTGGACGTTACTTTGCATAATTCGGTGAGTGTTCCTTGTTTGTTATGTTTCTTGATTATATGGCTTGTATATATGACTGATAACATGTTAAACGCTTTCAATGATTAGCCAAAACGAGTTTTCTAGGCGAGTGTGTACTTTATCGCACTCAGCCTAAATGATTGTGAACTTTTCAATGATTGAACGATTGAAATGTTACTTGTGCATGAATGTAAGCCTTTTGGCTGAACTGGCCACTGCCCCTTGTTACCGATCGACTCGAGCCAGAAGCGGACTCGGTCGGGCGATATGGTGACCTGGTTGAACGTTTGGTATACTCGAGTATTACCTTGTAGGTTGGTGGAGGTTGGTGGAGCCTGGCCAATGTCCAGGAGAGGGTGAACGAACGAACGAATGAATGAGGGTTTTATGTATAAATGAAAAATGCATTTTCAAATGAATGAAGAAAAGGGGAATGACAGGAGAACGAACGAACGAACGAATGAACGAACGAACGTATCCTTTTCATGTATGGTTTATTGTACATGTTGTAAATGTTTCTTGACTTATGTTTGATTTATGGCTTGATTCTATGTTCGGAACCTCACTGAGCTTTTAGCTCATCCCTTTAGTTTTGTTTTCCTTAACAGGAGAAGGCGAGCAAGGGCGAGAGCTCTGTATCGACTGGCTGGGTCTAGTTTTGGTTTTATTTTGGTTCTCGCCCTAGTGCTTGGGCACGGGCTGGTTGTATGGTGACTTGAGAACTTTTGTATTCTCGACGGTTGTACTTCTTTCTGAGATAGCAATGTATATAAGCTTTGTTTTAAGTTTTGGATCCTCGTTTTGTTTTTCTTATGGTTCTATTTCTGATTTGTGTGAGTGAACGACTGAGTCCCGGCGAGAACTGGGCAGGCGGCCCGCCGAACCCTCTGGTTCGCCTAAGGGGGAAGTGGGGCTGTCACAGTTGGTATCAGAGCTTAGGCTTCAGATCTCTGTAGTGTATCCTAGGCTAAAGTTTAGGATGCCGGACTGTGGGAATTCGATTTGACTTTAAAGTTAAGTAATTGAGGGATAAAACCTAGAGCCTGCTTCGCGTGGTCTCTGCGCGGAGTGAGCCTGGACTAAGTGGTGAATGAGTATGAGGGACTAAGTGCTCGTTCGAGCATAAGCCATGAATTGTGAATGTTATGGGCTTTATATTTTCTTATGGTATTTGAGGATCATAGATAGGTACGTCGGGTAGGAATTTTGATTGTAGATAGTTTACTCTTGGGACTGGCCAGCTCGAGATGTGAATTGTCTTATTTCGGATTCTTGTGCCCGAGTACTCCAAAGTTGAGGTGGCGTTAAGTACTTGGAAATTGCATTTTGGGAACATGAACAGGCTTTGTCCGGCTAGAATGAGCACGAGAGGTCAATGGACATCTAGTTGGATAGAAAGTGATGTGAGAGACCGGACGGGGTTAACAGGGTGTGGGGCAACGTATCCCTTTTCTTTTGATGTACCCATATATGGCTACTACATGACGTTAGCATGTGAATTCGTGTATATATTATCTGTCAAACTCGATATGTATTTGTGATATGTATTTGTGTATTTGATTATCTGCCTCCTTGATCTGGCGTGTTATGTGCGAATATGTTTACTTGTGTATTTGGTATGTTGGAATTGGTGCTTAGTTAATTTACTGTGTTTATTCACTAAAATACCTTTTGGGGAAACGAAAAGAAAAGAGAGAGGGAAAAATATATCTATGGACGGGAGACGTAGTCGTGGACGTGGTCGAGGCCGGGGAACTGAACGGACCCCGGAATCAAGAGGAGAAAGGGAAACGTCAGCCGAGCAAGGGCAGGGATCAAGAGCTGCGACTGGAGACCAAATGGCAACGGCAATGCAACAGATGACGGATATCTTGGCAAGACTGGTGGATCAACAAGGCCAAATACCCGTAATCCAAAATCGGAACCCTGAGATGGGCGTGGATAAGGCACTTGAAAGATTCCAGAAGTTTGCTCCGCCAAAATTCCTTGGAGGGCCCGATCCGGAGGTGGCTGAACAATGGATAGAAACCATGGTTAATATCTTCACAGCCCTAAACTACACTGAGCAAAGGCAAGTGAACTTTGCAGTATTTCAATTTGAGGGACCGGCCCGATCATGGTGGAACGTAATTAGAGCAAAGTGGGAAAGAGAACAGACCATCTGGACATGGGCGAACTTCAAAAGAGAATTTAACGAGAAGCACCTTCCACCTTTAGTCCAAGAAAGGAGGGAGGAGGAGTTTATTGGGTTACGCCAGGGAACGTTAAGTGTGGCCGAATATGAAACAAAATTTACAAGATTATCCCAGTTTGCTTCTGAACTGGTAGCCACTGAACGGCGCAGGGTAAGACGGTTTATACAGGGACTGAATTTGGACATCCAAGAGGCGTTAGCCGCGGCGCAAGTGAATACTTTTACGGAGGCCATTGAGAAGGCCCAACGAATCGAGAATGCAAAGGCACAAGTAAAAGCCTCCCAAACTCGGAAAAGAGGTGCAGTTGGTAGTGTGATTGAAGAACCTCCTAGTGAATCAATAGCACCTTCTAAAATGCAGAAAGTGAACTTTTTGTCCTACCCGCCATGGACAGTAGGGGCGGGAAAGGAAAGGCCTACCAAAGGAAGCCAAACCGGATATGGGGAGATTTCTCCAGAAAGCCAAAAAATGGCTTCCTACTTGACTTGTGGCTATTGCGGAAAGGCCAATCATACCGAGAACGATTGTTGGCGGAAAGGGCGAAAGTGCTTGATTTGTGGGAGTGGTGAGCACCAAGTTAGCAACTGTCCGCGGAGACAGTCACGCGGAGGTAGTATTCCGCAACTGGAGGGAGCTAAAACAAAACAAGCAAATGAAAGAGGGAACCGAACTAGTGGGCCAGCAAAAATTTATGCGTTAGGCAACCAAGCAGTTCCGGACTCATCTGAGGCAAATGAAGCTAAAAATTTCGAGGTCGAAATTTCTTAAGGGGGAGAGAGTGTGAGGACCCTAAAATTTTCCGAATTTCTAGGCTTTATTTTATTTAATTGCACACTGTTATACCTTTTCTTTATTAGAAAATTCCCCAGATAATTTTTATGAGCAACTATAGTTTTTAAATCATTTTTCTAGTATAAGTTAGTTCATGTGAAATTAAGAGTGTATATCGAATGTGGGACCCACTAGTGTGGTAAGTTCGATGAAATTCGGCCGATTAGGTTACGTTTAGTATCCAGGGATTAATGTACAAGGTGATAAGAGACAATTAGAGGTTACCTTAAGTGGATTATTGTTGGAGAGACAAAAGGATAACCATGAACAAAAAGGGTGCTAGGTGGCACTTTTCTATTGATCATGGACTTTGACCATTTAACTTTACCTTTACCATAGAACAAAATTGACCCAAAATCTCTTCTTATTTCTTTCTTGTTGGCCGACCTTCTCACAAGGAGAAAAGAAAAGAAACTCTCCACAATCTTACCTCTAATCTTGCCCAATCTCTCAATTAAACCGTTTAATCTTCAAATTACTCCATAAAACCTCTTAGTTTAGTGAAGTTAAGCTTGGTTGTGAGGTGGTTTGGAAGGCTAAGTTACCAAGTTGCTTCTTTTCTTGGGTTTGCAAGGTAAGTGACCAAGGAACCTTTCCTTTAATCTTGTTAATTTTCAATTGATGGCTTATGTGAGTTAAATAGATGGTTTTAGGTGTTATTTTGTGACTTTGGTTGAAATTGGTGTAGTTTTATATTTATTTGGGATTTTTCTGTTTTCATATGATTCATATGGTTTGTCCATGTATGATGGTCTAGTATGGGTTAGAATGAAGCTTTGGTATGATAATTGTAAGGATTAGTGGAAAATTTCTGGTTTGAAGCAAAAATTCCAGATTAGGGTTCCAATTTTCACCATTCTGCCCGGCACTGTTGAACCTAGTTAGAGGCCGAATTGGCCTTAGCTCAAAACATGAAAGTTGTAGAGAATGATGATTTATAGATACCTAAAAAATTAAGGTCAATCGGAGCAACGTATCTTGTGAAAAGACTGAAATACCCCTGATGCCCTGTTTCTACCCGAATTTGATATTTGCGTCTGTAATTGGTTATTTTGGTTGGGAATGCTTCTCATTTGGTTGTTTATGTCTTATGATGAATTTTAGCCTTGTATCTTAGCTTTAGGATGGCTTTGGAATCACTTGATTTGGACTTAGGTAGCCTGACTTATGATGTTTGAACCAGAATGCGGTTGGTGAACCTGTTTTTGCGGTTCTGGGGTAGTATATTGATTTTTTGACCTGATTTAACTAGAAACTGGTCTGAGTAGCCTTCTTCAACATTGTGACCCTATCTCTTAGCTTCGAAACGGTGTATCTTGTACCTCCATCCGATAATCGTAGTGCCAATGGTACCAAAACCGCAAAATGATGTCAAAAACTGTTTTTATGGTTAGAGCTTAACTTTCATTTCCGGACTTTTCCCTAGCATGAATTGTACTTGTACTACTTGGAGCTTACTAAACGGCTATTGAATGAACTTATTTTGTGTGTGACTTTGGGACTTTGGGACTGGGTGAGAAAAATAATGAAGCCATAAATTGCTGGAAATAGGAAAATACAAAGGGCGTGCTGCCCAAATTTTCGCTCAAGGGCTAAGCTTCTATTTGAACTTGTATATTTTCGTTTGGCAAATACTATGCCCGTTTTCCATCTTAAAACATGATACCTTTTCCATTTTAACCTTCAAATGTTTATTTACTACTTCATACCAAAATATCGAGGTACGACCTAAGATTTTCTCAGTCAAGACATGTAGGCCATAATACCTACTTGAATGTATATCGATTTTGAACCACATACACGATTCTGAAAAATAATATTTCTGAGCCTATCTAGTTGGATTCCGACTTGACTTTGATTCAAGTGTTTTCCATTGGAACTGTTATAACCCTTTGAGTTTGGTTTATGACACCCTAGTTATTTCCGTCCACAGATCCGAATGGTTGTTTTTCACTTTAAAGTCACTTTTATCCGTTTTACTCGTAACTAGTCGAGTTCCTTGATTCCACTTACTTGTTTTGCTAGATGAATTGTAATATTCTTTCTCGTTGAATCATAGGTTTTCTCGGTGACCAAGGGTAAGATTCGATAGGACATTTTGGACGTTACTTTGCATAATTCGGTGAGTGTTCCTTGTTTGTTATGTTTCTTGATTATATGGCTTGTATATATGACTGATAACATGTTAAACGCTTTCAATGATTAGCCAAAACGAGTTTTCTAGGCGAGTGTGTACTTTATCGCACTCATCCTAAATGATTGTGAACTTTTCAATGATTGAACGATTGAAATGTTACTTGTGCATGAATGTAAGCCTTTTGGCTGAACTGGCCACTGCCCCTTGTTACCGATCGACTCGAGCCAGAAGCGGACTCGGTCGGGCGATATGGTGACCTGGTTGAACGTTTGGTATACTCGAGTATTACCTTGTAGGTTGGTGGAGGTTGGTGGAGCCTGGCCAATGTCCAGGAGAGGGTGAACGAACGAACGAACGAATGAGGGTTTTATGTATAAATGAAAAATGCATTTTCAAATGAATGAAGGAAAGGG
The DNA here is from genome assembly GCF_036785885.1 of Coffea arabica. NCBI lineage: Eukaryota > Viridiplantae > Streptophyta > Magnoliopsida > Gentianales > Rubiaceae > Coffea > Coffea arabica. The sequence goes on from NC_092321.1 coordinate 34,413,381, forward strand.
GAATGACAGGAGAACGAACGAACGAACGAATGAACGAACGAACGTATCCTTTTCATGTATGGTTTATTGTACATGTTGTAAATGTTTCTTGACTTATGTTTGATTTATGGCTTGATCTATGTTCGGAACCTCACTGAGCTTTTAGCTCATCCCTTTAGTTTTGTTTTCCTTAACAGGAGAAGGCGAAAGCTCTGTATCGACTGGCTGGGTCTAGTTTTGGTTTTATTTTGGTTCTCGCCCTAGTGCTTGGATACGGGCTGGTTGTATGGTGACTTGAGAACTTTTGTATTCTCGACGGTTGTACTTCTTTCTGAGATAGCAATGTATATAAGCTTTGTTTTAAGTTTTGGATCCTCGTTTTGTTTTTCTTGTGGTTCTATTTCTGATTTGTGTGAGTGAACGACTGAGTCCCGGCGAGAGCTGGGCAGGCGGCCCGCCGAACCCTCTGGTTCGCCTAAGGGGGAAGTGGGGCTGTCACAGTTGGTATCAGAGCTTAGGCTTCAGATCTCTGTAGTGTATCCTAGGCTAAAGTTTAGGATGCCGGACTGTGGGAATTCGATTTGACTTTAAAGTTAAGTAATTGAGGGATAAAACCTAGAGCCTGCTTCGCGTGGTCTCTGCGCGGAGTGAGCCTGGACTAAGTGGTGAATGAGTATGAGGGACTAAGTGCTCGTTCGAGCATAAGCCATGAATTGTGAATGTTATAGGCTTTATATTTTCTTATGGTATTTGAGGATCATAGATAGGTACGTCGGGTAGGAATTTCGATTGTAGATAGTTTACTCTTGGGACTGGCCAGCTCGAGATGTGAATTGTCTTATTTCGGATTCTTGTGCCCGAGTACTCCATAGTTGAGGTGGCGTTAAGTACTTGGAAATTACATTTTGGGAACATGAACAGGCTTTGTCCGGCTAGAATGAGCACGAGAGGTCAATGGACATCTAGTTGGATAGAAAGTGATGTGAGAGACCGGACGGGGTTAACAGGGTGTGGGGCAACGTATCCCTTTTCTTTTGATGTACCTATATATGGCTACTACATGACGTTAGCATGTGAATTCGTGTATATATTATCTGTCAAACTCGATATGTATTTGTGATATGTATTTGTGTATTTGATTATCTGCCTCCTTGATCTGGCGTGTTATGTGCGTATATGTTTACTTGTGTATTTGGTATGTTGGAATTGGTGCTTAGTTAATTTACTGTGTTTATTCACTAAAATACCTTTTGGGGAAACGAAAAGAAAAGAGAGAGGGAAAAATATATCTATGGACGGGAGACGTAGTCGTGGACGTGGTCGAGGCCGGGGAACTGAACGGACCCCGGAATCAAGAGGAGAAAGGGAAACGTCAGCCGAGCAAGGGCAGGGATCAAGAGCTGCGACTGGAGACCAAATAGCAACGGCAATGCAACAGATGACGGATATCTTGGCAAGACTGGTGGATCAACAAGGCCAAATACCCGTAATCCAAAATCGGAACCCTGAGATGGGCGAGGATAAGGCACTTGAAAGGTTCCAGAAGTTTGCTCCGCCAAAATTCCTTGGAGGGCCCGATCCGGACGTGGCTGAACAAAGGATAGGAACCATGGTTAATATCTTCACAGCCCTAAACTACACTGAGCAAAGGCAAGTGAACTTTACAGTATTTCAATTTGAGGGACCGACCCGATCATGGTGGAACGTAATTAGAGCAAAGTGGGAAAGAGAACAGACCATCTGGACATGGGCGAACTTCAAAAGAGAATTTAACGAGAAGTACCTTCCACCTTTAGTTCAAGAAAGGAGGGAGGAGGAGTTTATTGGGTTACGCCAGGGAACGTTAAGTGTGGCCGAATATGAAACAAAATTTACAAGATTATCCAAGTTTGCTTCGGAACTGGTAGCCACTGAACGGCGCAGGGTAAGACGGTTTATACAGGGACTGAATTTGGACATCCAAGAGGCGTTAGCCGCGGCGCAAGTGAATACTTTTACGGAGGCCATTGAGAAGGCCCAACGAATCGAGAATGCAAAGGCACAAGTAAAAGCCTCCCAAACTCGGAAAAGAGGTGCAGTTGGTAGTGTGATTGAAGAACCTCCTAGTGAATCAATAGCACCTTCTAAAATGCAGAAAGTGAACTTTTTGTCCTACCCGCCATGGACAGTAGGGGCGGGAAAGGAAAGGCCTACCAAAAGAAGCCAAACCGGATATGGGGAGATTTCTCCAGAAAGCCAAAAAATGGCTTCCTACTTGACTTGTGGCTATTGCGGAAAGGCCAATCATACCGAGAACGATTGTTGGCGGAAAGGGCGGAAGTGCTTGATTTGTGGGAGTGGTGAGCACCAAGTTAGCAACTGTCCGCGGAGACAGTCACGCGGAGGTAGTATTCCGCAACTGGAGGGAGCTAAAACAAAACAAGCAAATGAAAGAGGGAACCGAACTAGTGGGCCAGCAAAAATTTATGCGTTAGGCAACCAAGCAGTTCCGGACTCATCTGAGGCAAATGAAGCTAAAAATTTCGAGGACGAAATTTCTTAAGGGGGAGAGAGTGTGAGGACCCTAAAATTTTCCGAATTTCTAGGCTTTATTTTATTTAATTGCACACTGTTATACCTTTTCTTTATTAGAAAATTCCCCAGATAATTTTTATGAGCAACTATAGTTTTTAAATCATTTTTCTAGTATAAGTTAGTTCATGTGAAATTAAGAGTGTATATCGAATGTGGGACCCACTAGTGTGGTAAGTTCGATGAAATTCGGCCGATTAGGTTACGTTTAGTATCCAGGGATTAATGTACAAGGTGATAAGAGACAATTAGAGGTTACCTTAAGTGGATTATTGTTGGAGAGACAAAAGGATAACCATGAACAAAAAGGGTGCTAGGTGGCACTTTTCTATTGATCATGGACTTTGACCATTTAACTTTACCTTTACCATAGAACAAAATTGACCCAAAATCTCTTCTTATTTCTTTCTTGTTGGCCGACCTTCTCACAAGGAGAAAAGAAAAGAAACTCTCCACAATCTTACCTCTAATCTTGCCCAATCTCTCAATTAAACCGTTTAATCTTCAAATTACTCCATAAAACCTCTTAGTTTAGTGAAGTTAAGCTTGGTTGTGAGGTGGTTTGGAAGGCTAAGTTACCAAGTTGCTTCTTTTCTTGGGTTTGCAAGGTAAGTGACCAAGGAACCTTTCCTTTAATCTTGTTAATTTTCAATTGATGGCTTATGTGAGTTAAATAGATGGTTTTAGGTGTTATTTTGTGACTTTGGTGGAAATTGGTGAAGTTTTATATTTATTTGGGATTTTTCTGTTTTCATATGATTCATATGATTGTCCATGTATGATGGTCTAGTATGGGTTAGAATGAAGCTTTGGTATGATAATTGTAAGGATTAGTGGAAAATTTCTGGTTTGAAGCAAAAATTCCAGATTAGGGTTCCAATTTTCACCATTCTGCCCGGCACTGTTGCTCCTAGTTAGAGGCCGAATTGGCCTTATCTCAAAACATGAAAGTTGTAGAGAATGATGATTTATATATGCGTGAAAATGTTCAGGTCAATCGGAGCAACGTAGCTTGTGAAACGACTGAAATATCCCTGCTGCCCTGTTTCTACCCGAATTTGATATTTGCGTCTGTAATTGGTTATTTTGATTGGGAATGCTTCTGATTTGGTTGTTGATGTCTTCTGATGAATTGTATCCTTGTATCTTAGCTTTCGGATGGCTTTGGAATGACTTGATTTGGACTTAGGTAGCCTGACTTATGATGGTTGAACCAGAATGCGGTTGGTGAACTTGTTTTTGCGGTTCTGGTGTAGTATATTGATTTTTTGACCTGATTTCACTAGAAACTGGTCTGAGTAGCCTTCTTCAACATTATATCCCTATCTCTTAGCTTCGAAACGGGGTATCTTTCACCTCCATCCAATAATTGTAGTGCCAATGGTGCCAAAACCGCAAAATGATGTCAAAAACTGTTTTTATGGTTAGAGCTTAACTTTCATTTCCGGATTCTTCCCTAGCTTGAATTGTACTTGTACTACTTGGAGCTTACTAAACGGCTATTGAATGAACTTATTTTGTGTATGAATTTGGGACTTTGGGACTGGATGAGAAAAATAATGAAGCCATAAATGGCTGAAAATAGGAAAATACAAAGGGCGTGCTGCCCAAATTTTCGCTCAAGGGCTAAGCTTCTATTTGAACTTGTATATTTTCGTTTGGCAAATACTATGCCCGTTTTCCATCTTAAAACATGATACCTTTTCCATTTTAACCTTCAAATGTTTATTTACTACTTCATACCAAAATATCGAGGTACGACCTAAGATTTTCTCAGTCAAGGCATGTAGGCCATAATACCTACTTGAATGTATATCGATTTTGAACCACATACACGATTCTGAAAAATAATATTTCTGAGCCTATCTAGTTGGATTCCGACTTGACTTTGATTCAAGTGTTTTCCATTGGAACTGTTATAACCCTTTGAGTTTGGTTTATGACACCCTAGTTATTTCCGTCCACAGATCCAAATGGTTGTTTTTCACTTTAAAGTCACTTTTATCCGTTTTACTCGTAACTAGTCGAGTTCCTTGATTCCACTTACTTGTTTTGCTAGATGAATTGTAATATTCTTTCTCGTTGAATCATAGGTTTTCTCGGTGACCGAGGGTAAGATCCCATAGGACATTTTGGACGTTATTTTGCATAATTCGGTGAGTGTTCCTTGTTTGTTATGTTTCTTGATTATATGGCTTGTATATATGACTGATAACATGTTAAACGCTTTCAATGATTAGCCAAAACGAGTTTTCTAGGCGAGTGTGTACTTTATCGCACTCAGCCTAAATGATTGTGAACTTTTCAATGATTGAACGATTGAAATGTTACTTGTGCATGAATGTAAGCCTTTTGGCTGAACTGGCCACTGCCCCTTGTTACCGATCGACTCGAGCCAGAAGAGGACTCGGTCGGGCGATATGGTGACCTGGTTGAACGTTTGGTATACTCGAGTATTACCTTGTAGGTTGGTGGAGGTTGGTGGAGCCTGGCCAATGTCCAGGAGAGGGTGAACGAACGAACGAACGAATGAGGGTTTTATGTATAAATGAAAAATGCATTTTCAAATGAATGAAGAAAAGGGGAATGACAGGAGAACGAACGAACGAACGAATGAACGAACGAACGTATCCTTTTCATGTATGGTTTATTGTACATGTTGTAAATGTTTCTTGACTTATGTTTGATTTATGGCTTGATTCTATGTTCGGAACCTCACTGAGCTTTTAGCTCATCCCTTTAGTTTTGTTTTCCTTAACAGGAGAAGGCGAGCAAGGGCGAGAGCTCTGTATCGACTGGCTGGGTCTAGTTTTGGTTTTATTTTGGTTCTCGCCCTAGTGCTTGGGCACGGGCTGGTTGTATGGTGACTTGAGAACTTTTGTATTCTCGACGGTTGTACTTCTTTCTGAGATAGCAATGTATATAAGCTTTGTTTTAAATTTTGGATCCTCGTTTTGTTTTTCTTATGGTTCTATTTCTGATTTGTGTGAGTGAACGACTGAGTCCCGGCGAGAACTGGGCAGGCGGCCCGCCGAACCCTCTGGTTCGCCTAAGGGGGAAGTGGGGCTGTCACAGTTGGTATCAGAGCTTAGGCTTCAGATCTCTGTAGTGTATCCTAGGCTAAAGTTTAGGATGCCGGACTGTGGGAATTCGATTTGACTTTAAAGTTAAGTAATTGAGGGATAAAACCTAGAGCCTGCTTCGCGTGGTCTCTGCGCGGAGTGAGCCTGGACTAAGTGGTGAATGAGTATGAGGGACTAAGTGCTCGTTCGAGCATAAGCCATGAATTGTGAATGTTATGGGCTTTATATTTTCTTATGGTATTTGAGGATCATAGATAGGTACGTCGGGTAGGAATTTTGATTGTAGATAGTTTACTCTTGGGACTGGCCAGCTCGAGATGTGAATTGTCTTATTTCGGATTCTTGTGCCCGAGTACTCCAAAGTTGAGGTGGCGTTAAGTACTTGGAAATTGCATTTTGGGAACATGAACAGGCTTTGTCCGGCTAGAATGAGCACGAGAGGTCAATGGACATCTAGTTGGATAGAAAGTGATGTGAGAGACCGGACGGGGTTAACAGGGTGTGGGGCAACGTATCCCTTTTCTTTTGATGTACCCATATATGGCTACTACATGACGTTAGCATGTGAATTCGTGTATATATTATCTGTCAAACTCGATATGTATTTGTGATATGTATTTGTGTATTTGATTATCTGCCTCCTTGATCTGGCGTGTTATGTGCGTATATGTTTACTTGTGTATTTGGTATGTTGGAATTGGTGCTTAGTTAATTTACTGTGTTTATTCACTAAAATACCTTTTGGGGAAACGAAAAGAAAAGAGAGAGGGAAAAATATATCTATGGACGGGAGACGTAGTCGTGGACGTGGTCGAGGCCGGGGAACTGAACGGACCCCGGAATCAAGAGGAGAAAGGGAAACGTCAGCCGAGCAAGGGCAGGGATCAAGAGCTGCGACTGGAGACCAAATGGCAACGGCAATGCAACAGATGACGGATATCTTGGCAAGACTGGTGGATCAACAAGGCCAAATACCCGTAATCCAAAATCGGAACCCTGAGATGGGCGAGGATAAGGCACTTGAAAGATTCCAGAAGTTTGCTCCGCCAAAATTCCTTGGAGGGCCCGATCCGGAGGTGGCTGAACAATGGATAGAAACCATGGTTAATATCTTCACAGCCCTAAACTACACTGAGCAAAGGCAAGTGAACTTTGCAGTATTTCAATTTGAGGGACCGGCCCGATCATGGTGGAACGTAATTAGAGCAAAGTGGGAAAGAGAACAGACCATCTGGACATGGGCGAACTTCAAAAGAGAATTTAACGAGAAGCACCTTCCACCTTTAGTCCAAGAAAGGAGGGAGGAGGAGTTTTTTGGGTTACGCCAGGGAACGTTAAGTGTGGCCGAATATGAAACAAAATTTACAAGATTATACCAGTTTGCTTCTGAACTGGTAGCCACTGAACGGCGCAGGGTAAGACGGTTTATACAGGGACTGAATTTGGACATCCAAGAGGCGTTAGCCGCGGCGCAAGTGAATACTTTTACGGAGGCCATTGAGAAGGCCCAACGAATCGAGAATGCAAAGGCACAAGTAAAAGCCTCCCAAACTCGGAAAAGAGGTGCAGTTGGTAGTGTGATTGAAGAACCTCCTAGTGAATCAATAGCACCTTCTAAAATGCAGAAAGTGAACTTTTTGTCCTACCCGCCATGGACAGTAGGGGCGGGAAAGGAAAGGCCTACCAAAGGAAGCCAAACCGGATATGGGGAGATTTCTCCAGAAAGCCAAAAAATGGCTTCCTACTTGACTTGTGGCTATTGCGGAAAGGCCAATCATACCGAGAACGATTGTTGGCGGAAAGGGCGAAAGTGCTTGATTTGTGGGAGTGGTGAGCACCAAGTTAGCAACTGTCCGCGGAGACAGTCACGCGGAGGTAGTATTCCGCAACTGGAGGGAGCTAAAACAAAACAAGCAAATGAAAGAGGGAACCGAACTAGTGGGCCAGCAAAAATTTATGCGTTAGGCAACCAAGCAGTTCCGGACTCATCTGAGGCAAATGAAGCTAAAAATTTCGAGGACGAAATTTCTTAAGGGGGAGAGAGTGTGAGGACCCTAAAATTTTCCGAATTTCTAGGCTTTATTTTATTTAATTGCACACTGTTATACCTTTTCTTTATTAGAAAATTCCCCAGATAATTTTTATGAGCAACTATAGTTTTTAAATCATTTTTCTAGTATAAGTTAGTTCATGTGAAATTAAGAGTGTATATCGAATGTGGGACCCACTAGTGTGGTAAGTTCGATGAAATTCGGCCGATTAGGTTACGTTTAGTATCCAGGGATTAATGTACAAGGTGATAAGAGACAATTAGAGGTTACCTTAAGTGGATTATTGTTGGAGAGACAAAAGGATAACCATGAACAAAAAGGGTGCTAGGTGGCACTTTTCTATTGATCATGGACTTTGACCATTTAACTTTACCTTTACCATAGAACAAAATTGACCCAAAATCTCTTCTTATTTCTTTCTTGTTGGCCGACCTTCTCACAAGGAGAAAAGAAAAGAAACTCTCCACAATCTTACCTCTAATCTTGCCCAATCTCTCAATTAAACCGTTTAATCTTCAAATTACTCCATAAAACCTCTTAGTTTAGTGAAGTTAAGCTTGGTTGTGAGGTGGTTTGGAAGGCTAAGTTACCAAGTTGCTTCTTTTCTTGGGTTTGCAAGGTAAGTGACCAAGGAACCTTTCCTTTAATCTTGTTAATTTTCAATTGATGGCTTATGTGAGTTAAATAGATGGTTTTAGGTGTTATTTTGTGACTTTGGTTGAAATTGGTGTAGTTTTATATTTATTTGGGATTTTTCTGTTTTCATATGATTCATATGGTTTGTCCATGTATGATGGTCTAGTATGGGTTAGAATGAAGCTTTGGTATGATAATTGTAAGGATTAGTGGAAAATTTCTGGTTTGAAGCAAAAATTCCAGATTAGGGTTCCAATTTTCACCATTCTGCCCGGCACTGTTGAACCTAGTTAGAGGCCGAATTGGCCTTAGCTCAAAACATGAAAGTTGTAGAGAATGATGATTTATAGATACCTAAAAAATTAAGGTCAATCGGAGCAACGTATCTTGTGAAAAGACTGAAATACCCCTGATGCCCTGTTTCTACCCGAATTTGATATTTGCGTCTGTAATTGGTTATTTTGGTTGGGAATGCTTCTCATTTGGTTGTTTATGTCTTATGATGAATTTTAGCCTTGTATCTTAGCTTTAGGATGGCTTTGGAATCACTTGATTTGGACTTAGGTAGCCTGACTTATGATGTTTGAACCAGAATGCGGTTGGTGAACCTGTTTTTGCGGTTCTGGGGTAGTATATTGATTTTTTGACCTGATTTAACTAGAAACTGGTCTGAGTAGCCTTCTTCAACATTGTGACCCTATCTCTTAGCTTCGAAACGGTGTATCTTGTACCTCCATCCGATAATCGTAGTGCCAATGGTACCAAAACCGCAAAATGATGTCAAAAACTGTTTTTATGGTTAGAGCTTAACTTTCATTTCCGGACTTTTCCCTAGCATGAATTGTACTTGTACTACTTGGAGCTTACTAAACGGCTATTGAATGAACTTATTTTGTGTGTGACTTTGGGACTTTGGGACTGGGTGAGAAAAATAATGAAGCCATAAATTGCTGGAAATAGGAAAATACAAAGGGCGTGCTGCCCAAATTTTCGCTCAAGGGCTAAGCTTCTATTTGAACTTGTATATTTTCGTTTGGCAAATAGTATGCCCGTTTTCCATCTTAAAACATGATACCTTTTCCATTTGAACCTTCAAATGTTTATTTACTACTTCATACCAAAATATCGAGGTACGACCTAAGATTTTCTCAGTCAAGACATGTAGGCCATAATACCTACTTGAATGTATATCGATTTTGAACCACATACACGATTCTGAAAAATAATATTTCTGAGCCTATCTAGTTGGATTCCGACTTGACTTTGATTCAAGTGTTTTCCATTGGAACTGTTATAACCCTTTGAGTTTGGTTTATGACACCCTAGTTATTTCCGTCCACAGATCCGAATGGTTGTTTTTCACTTTAAAGTCACTTTTATCCGTTTTACTCGTAACTAGTCGAGTTCCTTGATTCCACTTACTTGTTTTGCTAGATGAATTGTAATATTCTTTCTCGTTGAATCATAGGTTTTCTCGGTGACCAAGGGTAAGATTCGATAGGACATTTTGGACGTTACTTTGCATAATTCGGTGAGTGTTCCTTGTTTGTTATGTTTCTTGATTATATGGCTTGTATATATGACTGATAACATGTTAAACGCTTTCAATGATTAGCCAAAACGAGTTTTCTAGGCGAGTGTGTACTTTATCGCACTCAGCCTAAATGATTGTGAACTTTTCAATGATTGAACGATTGAAATGTTACTTGTGCATGAATGTAAGCCTTTTGGCTGAACTGGCCACTGCCCCTTGTTACCGATCGACTCGAGCCAGAAGCGGACTCGTTCGGGCGATATGGTGACCTGGTTGAACGTTTGGTATACTCGAGTATTACCTTGTAGGTTGGTGGAGGTTGGTGGAGCCTGGCCAATGTCCAGGAGAGGGTGAACGAACGAACGAACGAATGAGGGTTTTATGTATAAATGAAAAATGCATTTTCAAATGAATGAAGGAAAGGGGAATGACAGGAGAACGAACGAACGAACGAATGAACGAACGAACGTATCCTTTTCATGTATGGTTTATTGTACATGTTGTAAATGTTTCTTGACTTATGTTTGATTTATGGCTTGATCTATGTTCGGAACCTCACTGAGCTTTTAGCTCATCCCTTTAGTTTTGTTTTCCTTAACAGGAGAAGGCGAAAGCTCTGTATCGACTGGCTGGGTCTAGTTTTGGTTTTATTTTGGTTCTCGCCCTAGTGCTTGGATACGGGCTGGTTGTATGGTGACTTGAGAACTTTTGTATTCTCGACGGTTGTACTTCTTTCTGAGATAGCAATGTATATAAGCTTTGTTTTAAGTTTTGGATCCTCGTTTTGTTTTTCTTGTGGTTCTATTTCTGATTTGTGTGAGTGAACGACTGAGTCCCGGCGAGAGCTGGGCAGGCGGCCCGCCGAACCCTCTGGTTCGCCTAAGGGGGAAGTGGGGCTGTCACAGTTGGTATCAGAGCTTAGGCTTCAGATCTCTGTAGTGTATCCTAGGCTAAAGTTTAGGATGCCGGACTGTGGGAATTCGATTTGACTTTAAAGTTAAGTAATTGAGGGATAAAACCTAGAGCCTGCTTCGCGTGGTCTCTGCGCGGAGTGAGCCTGGACTAAGTGGTGAATGAGTATGAGGGACTAAGTGCTCGTTCGAGCATAAGCCATGAATTGTGAATGTTATAGGCTTTATATTTTCTTATGGTATTTGAGGATCATAGATAGGTACGTCGGGTAGGAATTTCGATTGTAGATAGTTTACTCTTGGGACTGGCCAGCTCGAGATGTGAATTGTCTTATTTCGGATTCTTGTGCCCGAGTACTCCATAGTTGAGGTGGCGTTAAGTACTTGGAAATTACATTTTGGGAACATGAACAGGCTTTGTCCGGCTAGAATGAGCACGAGAGGTCAATGGACATCTAGTTGGATAGAAAGTGATGTGAGAGACCGGACGGGGTTAACAGGGTGTGGGGCAACGTATCCCTTTTCTTTTGATGTACCTATATATGGCTACTACATGACGTTAGCATGTGAATTCGTGTATATATTATCTGTCAAACTCGATATGTATTTGTGATATGTATTTGTGTATTTGATTATCTGCCTCCTTGATCTGGCGTGTTATGTGCGTATATGTTTACTTGTGTATTTGGTATGTTGGAATTGGTGCTTAGTTAATTTACTGTGTTTATTCACTAAAATACCTTTTGGGGAAACGAAAAGAAAAGAGAGAGGGAAAAATATATCTATGGACGGGAGACGTAGTCGTGGACGTGGTCGAGGCCGGGGAACTGAACGGACCCCGGAATCAAGAGGAGAAAGGGAAACGTCAGCCGAGCAAGGGCAGGGATCAAGAGCTGCGACTGGAGACCAAATAGCAACGGCAATGCAACAGATGACGGATATCTTGGCAAGACTGGTGGATCAACAAGGCCAAATACCCGTAATCCAAAATCGGAACCCTGAGATGGGCGAGGATAAGGCACTTGAAAGGTTCCAGAAGTTTGCTCCGCCAAAATTCCTTGGAGGGCCCGATCCGGACGTGGCTGAACAAAGGATAGGAACCATGGTTAATATCTTCACAGCCCTAAACTACACTGAGCAAAGGCAAGTGAACTTTGCAGTATTTCAATTTGAGGGACCGACCCGATCATGGTGGAACGTAATTAGAGCAAAGTGGGAAAGAGAACAGACCATCTGGACATGGGCGAACTTCAAAAGAGAATTTAACGAGAAGTACCTTCCACCTTTAGTTCAAGAAAGGAGGGAGGAGGAGTTTATTGGGTTACGCCAGGGAACGTTAAGTGTGGCCGAATATGAAACAAAATTTACAAGATTATCCAAGTTTGCTTCGGAACTGGTAGCCACTGAACGGCGCAGGGTAAGACGGTTTATACAGGGACTGAATTTGGACATCCAAGAGGCGTTAGCCGCGGCGCAAGTGAATACTTTTACGGAGGCCATTGAGAAGGCCCAACGAATCGAGAATGCAAAGGCACAAGTAAAAGCCTCCCAAACTCGGAAAAGAGGTGCAGTTGGTAGTGTGATTGAAGAACCTCCTAGTGAATCAATAGCACCTTCTAAAATGCAGAAAGTGAACTTTTTGTCCTACCCGCCATGGACAGTAGGGGCGGGAAAGGAAAGGCCTACCAAAAGAAGCCAAACCGGATATGGGGAGATTTCTCCAGAAAGCCAAAAAATGGCTTCCTACTTGACTTGTGGCTATTGCGGAAAGGCCAATCATACCGAGAACGATTGTTGGCGGAAAGGGCGGAAGTGCTTGATTTGTGGGAGTGGTGAGCACCAAGTTAGCAACTGTCCGCGGAGACAGTCACGCGGAGGTAGTATTCCGCAACTGGAGGGAGCTAAAACAAAACAAGCAAATGAAAGAGGGAACCAAACTAGTGGGCCAGCAAAAATTTATGCGTTAGGCAACCAAGCAGTTCCGGACTCATCTGAGGCAAATGAAGCTAAAAATTTCGAGGACGAAATTTCTTAAGGGGGAGAGAGTGTGAGGACCCTAAAATTTTCCGAATTTCTAGGCTTTATTTTATTTAATTGCACACTGTTATACCTTTTCTTTATTAGAAAATTCCCCAGATAATTTTTATGAGCAACTATAGTTTTTAAATCATTTTTCTAGTATAAGTTAGTTCATGTGAAATTAAGAGTGTATATCGAATGTGGGACCCACTAGTGTGGTAAGTTCGATGAAATTCGGCCGATTAGGTTACGTTTAGTATCCAGGGATTAATGTACAAGGTGATAAGAGACAATTAGAGGTTACCTTAAGTGGATTATTGTTGGAGAGACAAAAGGATAACCATGAACAAAAAGGGTGCTAGGTGGCACTTTTCTATTGATCATGGACTTTGACCATTTAACTTTACCTTTACCATAGAACAAAATTGACCCAAAATCTCTTCTTATTTCTTTCTTGTTGGCCGACCTTCTCACAAGGAGAAAAGAAAAGAAACTCTCCACAATCTTACCTCTAATCTTGCCCAATCTCTCAATTAAACCGTTTAATCTTCAAATTACTCCATAAAACCTCTTAGTTTAGTGAAGTTAAGCTTGGTTGTGAGGTGGTTTGGAAGGCTAAGTTACCAAGTTGCTTCTTTTCTTGGGTTTGCAAGGTAAGTGACCAAGGAACCTTTCCTTTAATCTTGTTAATTTTCAATTGATGGCTTATGTGAGTTAAATAGATGGTTTTAGGTGTTATTTTGTGACTTTGGTGGAAATTGGTGAAGTTTTATATTTATTTGGGATTTTTCTGTTTTCATATGATTCATATGATTGTCCATGTATGATGGTCTAGTATGGGTTAGAATGAAGCTTTGGTATGATAATTGTAAGGATTAGTGGAAAATTTCTGGTTTGAAGCAAAAATTCCAGATTAGGGTTCCAATTTTCACCATTCTGCCCGGCACTGTTGCTCCTAGTTAGAGGCCGAATTGGCCTTATCTCAAAACATGAAAGTTGTAGAGAATGATGATTTATATATGCCTGAAAATGTTCAGGTCAATCGGAGCAACGTAGCTTGTGAAACGACTGAAATATCCCTGCTGCCCTGTTTCTACCCGAATTTGATATTTGCGTCTGTAATTGGTTATTTTGATTGGGAATGCTTCTGATTTGGTTGTTGATGTCTTCTGATGAATTGTATCCTTGTATCTTAGCTTTCGGATGGCTTTGGAATGACTTGATTTGGACTTAGGTAGCCTGACTTATGATGGTTGAACCAGAATGCGGTTGGTGAACTTGTTTTTGCGGTTCTGGTGTAGTATATTGATTTTTTGACCTGATTTCACTAGAAACTGGTCTGAGTACCCTTCTTCAACATTATATCCCTATCTCTTAGCTTCGAAACGGGGTATCTTTCACCTCCATCCAATAATTGTAGTGCCAATGGTGCCAAAACCGCAAAATGATGTCAAAAACTGTTTTTATGGTTAGAGCTTAACTTTCATTTCCGGATTCTTCCCTAGCTTGAATTGTACTTGTACTACTTGGAGCTTACTAAACGGCTATTGAATGAACTTATTTTGTGTATGAATTTGGGACTTTGGGACTGGATGAGAAAAATTTCATACCAAAATATCGAGGTACGACCTAAGATTTTCTCAGTCAAGACATGTAGGCCATAATACCTACTTGAATGTATATCGATTTTGAACCACATACACGATTCTGAAAAATAATATTTCTGAGCCTATCTAGTTGGATTCCGACTTGACTTTGATTCAAGTGTTTTCCATTGGAACTGTTATAACCCTTTGAGTTTGGTTTATGACACCCTAGTTATTTCCGTCCACAGATCCAAATGGTTGTTTTTCACTTTAAAGTCACTTTTATCCGTTTTACTCGTAACTAGTCGAGTTCCTTGATTCCACTTACTTGTTTTGCTAGATGAATTGTAATATTCTTTCTCGTTGAATCATAGGTTTTCTCGGTGACCGAGGGTAAGATCCCATAGGACATTTTGGACGTTATTTTACATAATTCGGTGAGTGTTCCTTGTTTGTTATGTTTCTTGATTATATGGCTTGTATATATGACTGATAACATGTTAAACGCTTTCAATGATTAGCCAAAATGAGTTTTCTAGGCGAGTGTGTACTTTATCGCACTCAGCCTAAATGATTGTGAACTTTTCAATGATTGAACGATTGAAATGTTACTTGTGCATGAATGTAAGCCTTTTGGCTGAACTGGCCACTGCCCCTTGTTACCGATCGACTCGAGCCAGAAGCGGACTCGGTCGGGCGATATGGTGACCTGGGTGAACGTTTGGTATACTCGAGTATTACCTTGTAGGTTGGTGGAGGTTGGTGGAGCCTGGCCAATGTCCAGGAGAGGGTGAATGAAATGAACGAACGAACGAACGAATGAGGGTTTTATGTATAAATGAAAAATGCATTTTCAAATGAATGAAAGAAAGGGGAATGACAGGAGAACGAACGAACGAACGTATCCTTTTCATGTATGGTTTATTGTACATGTTGTAAATGTTTCTTGACTTATGTTTGACTTATGGCTTGATTCTATGTTCGGAACCTCACTGAGCTTTTAGCTCATCCCTTTAGTTTTTTTTCCTTAACAGGGGAAGGCGAGCAAGGGCGAATCTTGATTCCGATATACTCGAGTATTACCATTACTGTTCCTGAATGGAGTTCGAGCCCGGTAGGGGTATGTTTGGTGGACGAAAATTGGTGTAAAGTGGGGTCTACGGATATGTTGGTTCTATTTACGTTGACGGAGAGTCAACGGGTTCGGATCAAATACTGCAAATGGAAATCTGGCTCCTGAGAGCTACTTGTATCCTTTCCCTTTGAATCACTGTGTCTAAATGCTTTCCTTTATATCTGGTATATGTATCTGATTGATTAAACGTGAAAGGCCATGATTTTACCCCTATATGTTTGGTACCTCATTGAGCGTAAGCTCATCCCTTTCAGTTGCCTTTGTTTTCCTTACAGGGGACAAACTTGGAAATTACAGTTTTGGAAGAAAAGGGTCAAGCTAGTATATATGTCATGTTGTTAAACTCTTTTGAAAACGAAGCCCTAATTGTATTTTGTGTAATATGAGTACCTCGGATCGCACTGTATGTTAATTTGTTCAAGACTTCAATGTAAATATATGTATAAGTGTTTAACCTTGTCTATTAAATGTAATCCATTGAGACTATGATTCTATGGTTTGGTAGGCATGTTCTCACCTTAGTAGTTTCCAATTGTTCATTTTTTTTAGGTCCTATCGCGCGTACTATGTTGGGTTTGTGTGAATTGACTCCGTAGTCCTGGCGAGAGCTGGGCAGGCGGTCCGCCGAACCCTTTGGTTCGCCTTAGGGTGAGGTGGGGCTGTCACATAAAACGTAGAAATAAAAATAAGGAACACTTGGTGCCAAAGGTTCAGACAACTCCCAAAGTCACTCTTTTCCACTCACAACAAGCCAATACCATGAAATCACCTAGACTTAAGAATTGGATAGCCTTTCCCCTAGAATTTCATATTTTCCATCCTGCAAATAACCATTTATATTCATCCAACACAACCACAATTACAATTACAATTCATAAGCTATTCAATACACCTTATTAGGGTTACAATGCCATTTAATCTTAGCCAAATCAAGAGTTCCACAACAAACCCTAGAAAAGCCCCAAATTGAAACCCTAAAACTGAAATTTCCGCACAAAACTGAAATTTTCCGCAAATAACTACAACTAACACACCAAATCTCCACTTTAGACCATATCAAGCCATCATCCATGGCCAACCAACACTTATCATATAAAATCAGAAAATTCATTAATAAATCAGAAATTCATCAAACTCTGCTAAAAATCATTAAATCTTCCACAAAACAACTTATTTATCCACCACAAGTCACTAATAAATCATTATTAGGAACAAGCAATGAGTTTCTAAACAAAATACCTTGACACTTCAAGAAAGGTAGTAGCTTAGAGTTTCCTCCTCCAAAACAACTCCACCACCTTCTTTAATCCTACCTGGCAAAGGATATTTATGGAGTAATTTCAAGTTTTGGTGGTTGAATCACAAGATGTGTGCAAGAAATGGAAGAAGTAGTTGAAGCTTTCTCTTCTTTTTCCTCCCTATGAAGCTCGGCCAAGATAGAGAAAATGAAGATGAATTTTGGGTCAATTTCGATATTTGGTACAGGTAAAGTAAGATGGTCAAAGTCCAACATCCAACCATAGGATTAAACCTAGCACCCTTTGGGTTTAAACCTATCCTTTTGTCTCTCTAAGATTAATCCATCTAAGTAACCTCTAATTACCTCTTAACACCTAGTAAATTAATCCCTGTATACAAGACTTAGCCTAATTGGCCGAATTTATCGCACTTAACGTACTAGCGGGTCCCACGTCCAATATACACTCCTAATATCTCTTGAACTAACTTATACTAGGAAAATGATTTAAAAACTATATTTACTCATAAAAATTATTTAGAAATTTTTTGTAATAAAGAAAATATAGAAAATGTGTGCAAATAAATAAAATAATGTCTAGAAAATAAGGAAATTTCGGGTTCTCCAACATGGTTAATCTTCTTTTCAATTCTTGAAAACTAGCTTCACACCTAGTATTCCACACAAAACGACCATTTTTCTTCGTCAGGTTGGTTAAAGGGCTAGCAAGTCTAGAAAAGTCCTTAATAAAATGCCTATAGTACCCAGCCAACCCTAGAAAGCTACGAATCTCAGTGGGGTTTTCTGGCCTCTTCCATTCAGTCACTGCATCTACTTTCGCCGGGTCAACAGAGATACCTTCTTGTGAAATTACAAACCCTAAGAAAGAAATCTTCTCCAGTCAAAACTCACACATAATGAATTTTGCGTACTATTGATGCTCTCTTAGGGTTTGTAAGACAATTCGTAGGTGCTGCTTATGCTCCTTTCGGGTTTTTGAATAAACCAAAATATCATCGATAAACACAACGACAAATCGGCCCAGGTAGGGTTTAAAAATTCTATGCATCAAATCCATAAAAGCAGCAGGGGCATTGGTTAGTCCAAAGGGCATGACTGTGAATTCAAAATGCCCGTATCTAGAATTGAAGGCAGTCTTTGGTATGTCCTCCTTCCTAATTAACAATTGATAGTATCCCTGTCGGAGGTCTAACTTCGAAAAGACCATTGCTCCTTGGAGCTGATCAAATAATTCTTCAATATTGGGCAGTGCGTATTTATTCTTAACCATTACATTATTCAACCCCCGGTAGTCTATACACATCCGTAAACTCCCATCCTTTTTCCACACAAACAACACAGGGGCTCCCCAAGGAGATCCACTCTCACGAATAAACCCTCGTTCCAAAAGGTCTTGCAACTGCAACTTCAACTCCTTAAACTCAGCAGGTGCCATCCGATATGGGATTTTAGAGATAGGTGACGTTCCTGGTAACAAATCAATTTTGAATTCTATCTCTCTCTCCAGAGGTAGGGTTACTAATTCATCAGGAAATACGTTTGGATATTCCTTCACCACGTGTACATCTTCTACCTTCAGTTTATCGGTGGGGGTATTGATTAGAAAAGCTAAGAACCCTTGCGCCCCTCTACTCAGCAATTTCCTAGCCCGAATACCCGAGATCAAGGCAGATGAGGCTAACGTACCCCTTATATTTAACCTTAAGGTCGTCTCCCCGGGAATACGAAATTCTACTACTTTTCTCTTAGAATCGAGTTGAGCATTATACCGAGCTAACCAATCCATGTCAAGAATTACATCATACCCCTTAATGGACAAGCTTATTAAGTCCCCTAACAATTTTCTCTCTCCTACCCAAACTTCACAATCTTATAAACCATACTAGTGAGCAAACGGTGTTCCCCCGTAGGAGTACTAACTTCTAGGTCATAAGGTAAACTAGCAGGTTTTATATCAATTCCACACATGAAATCGAGGTTGACAAATGAATGAGTGGCCCCGGGATCTACTAATACTTTCACAAATCGGTGGAATACAGGGATCGTACCTTTTACGACCTCCGAAGAGTCAGGGCCCTGTTGCGGCTCTAGCAAGCACATCCGAGCCGATACTTTAGGTTTAGTCCCTTCCACCTTAGCCGGTCCAGAATTGGTCGTCATCGGTTGTTGGCTTCCCTTTCCGTCTTGTGGTAGAACCGGGCAATTGGCAATTTGGTGGTCTGCACTCCTACAGTGCAAACATTTTCTTTCCTTCCTCCAGCAATTGTCCTCCATGTGGTTTGGCTTTCCACAATACCCGCAGGGACCGCGCGATGCAAAAACCGAACCTCCTTGGGACCCTCCTCTTTGGCCTCGCCCAACTTGGCCATCTCTTGTCAGGGCCCCTCTCCACATTCCCGGCTACCTTCCTCCTCCTGTTCCCCTTCCAAACTTGGGAGGGGTACTTTTATCCCCCTGCCCTGAACTACTGCCAGGAAATCCTCGCTTCTTTGCTTGGAAGTTTTTTACTTGCAGCCTGGCACTTTCCACTCATTGAGCCTTCTACACTACCTCACTAAAAGCATTAATTTGAGCCGCAGCTAGGTCCTTCTGGATTTCCACATTCAAGCCCTGAACGAAACGCCTTATTCTTCATTGTTCGGTGACAATTAGTTTGGGGGCAAATTTGGACAATCGAGTGAATTGGCTCTCATACTCGGCTACGGTCTGAGTCCCCTGGTGGAGCCGAATAAACTCATCTTCTTTCCGTTGTTGAATCAGATGAGGGAAAAACTTAGATTTGAACTCCCTCATGAAGTTCACCCACGTCCTTGACGTCAGTTCTCTTTTCCATTTTTGTCTTATTAGGTTCCACTAAGAACGGGCTGCCCCTTCCAGTTGAAAGACAACAAAGTCACCTGCCTCTCCTCCGGGTAATGCAAGGCAACGAAGATGTCCACCATCTTTTCCAACCATCTCTCTGCCACATCTGGATCTGGCCCGCCAATAAACTTTGGTGGAAAAAATTTCTGAAACCATTCGAGGGCCCTATCCTCGCTTTCCACAAAATTACCAGGGTTTCCAAAATTTCCAGGTTGGGGATTAGGGTTTTGACCCTGGTGCTCCACTACATGAGCTAACAAGTCAGTCATTCATTGGATGGCTACGGCTACTTGAACATTCGGATCGACCCTAGGTTCAGGATTCGGTTCAAGTATTGGTTCTTGGGTACCCCTTCATTCGAGGGTTGCCTAGTTCCCCGATCATGACCTCGTCCACTACGGGTTCCCTCCATTGGAATAAACCAATCTAGGGTCGAAGCATAAGTGTAATATTAAAGGTAAGTATATGCGTAAGCAAAGAACAGGAGCTATTCACAAAGCAAGACAGATATATACACATAACACAGTCATATCAAACAAGTTACACAATAACAGTTAGTCGGATACAAACAAAGAAATTTCATGAGATAACGGAGTCATCAAAAGTACTATTTACAAAGCTAGTCCAAACCTACAAAAGCAACTAGCTAAAAGTTCTTCCCCTAACCTACTCCTCCTATGGAATCAAAACTTAACTCAAAGGAGCTCTAGCCTAGTTCCCCACTGAGCCCACGGACTCTCCCCCTTGGCTAGAACTAGGAGTGCTCCCCTCTCTAGAAGTTCCGTCACTTGAAGTCTCCACTTGCGCATTGGCGCCAATCACCCCTTGGATTAGCGCCTCGCACTCATTAATAATGCCGCCGGAACGGTCTCTAACTTCCCGGACCACATTCGTAAGACGGGTGTTAACCACTTGTAACTTCTTTCTAAGAGCATTCGTTCACTCTTGCTCCATGGCTATATCCCCCTGGAGCTCTCCAATCTGATCTGCTTGCATCCTCATGATGCCCCTCAGTCTAAGCATCTCGATATGATCCCTGGCGGCGGCACGTCTAAGTCTCCTTCTTTCATCTAGTACCGCCACGACCACATGATCAGCATAAGAGTAATGCTGGCAACGACTACAGCGACGGGTCCGACTAGCAGTATACCAAAATCGGATCGGACCTCCAGGCCTCTCTTGGTAATCGATGACTCGTGGGTGCCTCCGAGGTGGCTCACCTCCGCCCTCTCCACTGGTTCCAGCCATAACCTACAAGGATAGCAAAGGTTCACATCTTAGACAAGGTAGTCACACTTAACGACACCTTAACACAAACCCCACAAGTCCGAAGAAACACAGTTCTAACTCGCCCAAGTCACTCTAACCTGGCTCTGATACCAACTGTGACGGCCCCACCTTCCGATAAGGTATACCAAAGGGGTTTGCGAACTGCTTACCCAACTCTCGCTAGGACTACTAAGACAGTTATACACAATCTAAAATGTTTCGGAATATATTAACGAGCTGAAACGATTCAACAACCATGAAACAAAAAAAATGAAAATCGAAACCGCAAATGAATAGTGACTGCCACGTCACAATCCGGCCGGATTGGATGCAGTAGCTGAAATCCAACGGATTCAAAAATCCCTGTCAATCCGGCCAATAACTGGCCGGATTTGCGGCCGGATTCTTCTACAGAATTTCTTGCCAAAATTTTTTCTCTTCGTTCAAATTCCGAACCTGTCCGGAACCCAATCGAATACAATTAACTTTATATAATTCTAGAACATGGACATTTCCAAACCAAATATAACACATGAACATGACTACACACTTTTATATACCACGTTTGTACATTTACGAATCAAAAGGGAAACGTTTGGATCAAGGTACACTTAGGGTTTTCCAACTACTGAGGAACTATACAAAAAAAATATCTATACTAGCTCAACTCATTTTTCAAAACATCACAGGTCCAAAAGGTTGTTCCCTGCAAGGAAAACAAAAGTAACGGAGTAAGCTTTCGCCCAATGAGGTACCATCACTCAAGCATTCAAAGATCACATAAACACAATGATACTCAATTCAAATACGTTCATCAAGTGAGCAAAACCAACACCACACAACAATAGAGAGTAAAAGGATACGGACGGCTCTCAAGAGCCCTTTTCCTCTTTTGCCATACTTGATCTCACTTCATTGACTCTCTGTCAATGTATAAAGAGTAACCATAACCGTAGACTCCTCTATACTCCGATTTTCGTCCACCACACATACCCTGTGAGGACCCGAATTTTTACTTATTTTAATGGCTTAATTAATTATTTATCCACCCGTTTTCTCCAAATAATTTATTTCAACCATTTTAAGTCCATTCATATGGAACAATGTCTTCCTTATGTTTTTAAAACGTCCCGTTAGCAAATGTAATTTTCGGAGGTTCGTTTAAGTGAGAAATAATGAGTACATGTGTTTCGAAGTGATAATCTTGGAGAAATTAAGAATGATCAATAGTAGATTAAGAAAAGTTAATTGAGGATTAATTGAGGAATCAAAGGTGAATTAATTCTAATTAAGTGCATACCGCTCGCGCGTCGTTAGTTTTCCGAAAGACGCGCTGATACAAATTTATTGGAGATTTGAGGAAGTAATACTAGACTCATGTGAGGACCCGCAAATTTACTTATTTTAAACTCCTATTACTGGCTTATTTAAATATTTAATTGGTCGTTTGCTCCGAATATTTTATTCCAATCTTTTTAGACCCAATTGCATGGAACTATGACTTGCTTATATTTTTAAAATGACTTGTTACAAAATTTAAATTTTTAAAAGCTCGTTTAGAGTGAATAGTGGATGCGTGTTTGGAGACAATAATCGATTCGAGAATACAATAAGTTTGGAAAAATTGGAGACTTGTACATTAGTCTTGAAAAAGGTATTTTTATGTTTAAGTGTTCAATTATTAGTTAGTGATACTATCATTATAAGAATTTCTTGTAAATTCCACTTTATCGCGCACAAATCGGAAGTACGCGTTTTCGCGCGCGCGATTAATTGAGGAAATTTAGACCCTTATTTTTAGACCATTAAGAGTGAATAATAATAGTATGAATGGAAGTGCATTAGAGGTTTAGTGCACAAGTGAAATAAACTCGAAAGGAATAGAGCACAAAACGCGCGCGTGTGCGCGCGGGGAGAGAGTTGACTTTTGAGGCATTCTTAGCCACACATTTTAGCTTCTTAAAGAAGCTTCATTTTTCATCAAACACTCTCTCTCTCTTGGTCTAAGCTGGCCGGCCATCCAAGGGAGAAAAGAACCAAATTTCTTCATCAAGTTCTTCTTCATTTCATCACTAAATCTTCACCAAATCACCTCAAAATTTACATACACTTTGCTAACCACTTGGAGATCACCTCAACCTAGGAAAAGAGCTTCATCTCACGGTTTTCCTTTAGCTCCAAGGGACGGAAATTTTCTGCCTTGCTCAACCAAAGAGGTAATGAACGATCAACCTCTAAAATCTTAGTTTATGGAAGTTATCTTGCATTTGTGAGCTTATAAATTTATATGGGTAGCTTTATATTGTTGGAAATTTTGTGTGTGGGCTCTATGAAATCCCACTATGGCTTGATGGACTGATTTGATGAGATTTGATGTTGTTTATGTTGGATTAGTGTTTAATCTAGTGGAAATGAGTGGTATTGTTGAAGAAAGTTCAAAGGAAGTGAAGAGGAAAATTTTACCAGTTCTGCCCTTGCCATTGCCGTGACCCTTAGTGCATTTTTTTGGGGGTTCAAATGACTGGATTTTGATGTAAATGTGTAATATAGGTTGTGTAGCAAGTTTCATCAAAAAAGTACTTGATTTGGTTGGGCAAATGTTGAGATTTCGAAATTCTACCAAAACTGAAATTTTGTGCCGTATTGCTCGGGCAGTGATTTTGTTTTGGCCATAACTTTTTGCTCCGACGTTGAAATCGAGTGCTATTTGTGGCAGTAGAAACTAGACATTCCCAGTTTTCCAATGGTATAAATGCATGCTCTGATTCCATCTGAGTGATCCGTACCAACCTTGTAAAGTTGCCTGTTCTGTTTCGCATCTGTACTGGAAGCCCTGTTTTGAACTGCGAATTGATGCTCAAATATGAGCTAGTTGTGGACAGAATTTTAAAATGATTCCTTCTAAGAAATTGTAGCCTTCTGAATGTAGTTTTCAATGCCACTGACCATGCTCAATTCTGAGTTTGAATTGAGTGAGATGTGGCCGAATTTCAGAACTGTCTTTGTGAAGGAAAACCCTAATTCTAGACTAATTTTGAGCTAATCTTGATTTGGGACTTGTTGTTTCGAAATTCTTGGTGTTAATCACCTACCAAACACATCTTGGATGTTTATTAGACATTTTCTACACAAATGGACCATGTTTGAGAAGATTTCATTGGCCAAATGTTTAGAAAAGGAAATTTTACGTACGAGGCAGATTTGCCTTGGAAATTCTTGGAACTTTAGTGGCTTTGTTGACTGACCTTCCGTACGAATTTTTACATGAAATTTGACAGAGGAATAGACCTTATATGGTAGGGTAATACTACCAAATTTGGTGCCATTCCAAGTCCTTCTTGATGCCCAACAGATGTCCCAAAGTCTGCTTTTCAAATCTGGAAAACTTTTCCTTTTCTCTTGGCCGAATGGTCAAATCTGATTTGGGGAGTTATATTTCGAAAATTGTGACGTCCATTACCTTTAAATTGCTTAGTGGATGTTTATGGACTCTTGGTTTCAAAAATGGAGTGATTTAGAACTGATTTCATTGCACAAAACATTTTCAAGCAAAAGAAAAGTGAGAAGGCAGATTAGCCTTGAAATATTTCTTGAACTTTGGTTGTTTTAATGACTGCCTTCTCGTGGGAATTTTTCCATGAAACTTGGTAGAAATGTTGTTCACACATCGAAGATTTAGTGTACCAATTTTGGTGTATTTCTAATGTCAAATCGATGGCCAAATGATATTTCAAAAATAGTCTTTAAATCTGGAAAATGACTGAACAGTTTGCGAAATGTGACCAACTTTGGACTGATGTCTCTCGATACTCAAAACTCCGATTCTTGTTCTGCCTATTGTGTTTTAAACTTTGATTGTAAATCTAATTGAGTTCCAAATTTTAGCATCTATTTCACATTGTGTGAATTTTGCCGAATTTTCAAACTTTGCCGAAAATCAACCCAAAACTGTCTTAATGGTCCAAAACAGCCACTTTGAGCCACATTTCGAATGTCATCCATTTGGAATCATGGAAAAGTATCTTCTAGGAACTTTTGGTACTTTGGAAGTAGTTTCAAACGGTACCAAGTTTTCCAATTTTACACTTACCAAGAGTGAGATACAATTTTTCAAAAACCGCTTGATAAATCTGAAATTTCCGAACTTAAGGGAAATTGAGGGTTTCGAACTCTCCATTTTCCTTCCATATCACTCGACCGTTCCGCAGTTGACTTTAAAGATGCAAATCAGATTTCTCTTGTACTTTTAAAACCCTACGTTTGAGCCGCGATTTACGAGTAATTAAGGCTCGTATTTGTGAAATTTTCTTAGATTGTACTCTAGTACAAACTTCTTCGATAAATGGGGTTTCTAAGTACTAGTTCGTTATTAATTGCTCAAGCACACAAGTGTAGACACCAAATTTTGAATAATTTGTATGTGGCATCTATTGCATGATTTTGGTTGTTTTAGATTGTTTGCATTTTAGTTCGTTATTGTTTGTTTCTCATTTTTAGTGGTTATTTTATTTTAGTTCATTTTTGGCCCTTTTAGTTGATCTATTTCATTTGTCATTTATTCTTGTTTGTTTTTTTAGTTTTATTTACTTTTAGTCTTAGTTTTTAAATTTTAAGATTAGCATGGAGTTGCTAGAGAGAAAAAGCAAAAACATTCAAAAAATAGGTTTTTAGTTTTCTTGGAAAAAACAATGGAAAAGAAAGAAAAAAGAAAAATTTGTTCACAAAAATATGTTTATTTCTTTACATTCAACCTTTTTGCACTTTAGTTATTTTTATTAAGTTATTTTGAAAAAAGAGGAAAAAATGAAAAATATGAAAAATGAAAAATGGAACAAAAAAGATGGAAAATGGCCATTTTTGTTGTTTTTAGTTGTTTAGTTTTTAAATTATTTTCATTATTATTATTATTATTATTACCTGGTTTTTGGCAATTTGTTATTATTATTATTATTTATATTTTATCATTTCTGTATTTATTAAGTTGAAAGTTAAAAAAAAAAAAAAAAAAAAAAGAGAAACGCGACTTGCAAGCTGCGTTTTTGCAGCTTGCAAGGGAGGACTTCGGGCAGCCCCTTGGGCTGTAAATATAGAAGAGTGCTAAGGGTTTTAGGAGGGGGGTTCCTGGTATAAATAGCAAGAAAGGAGGCAGCCGCAAAGGAGAGAACCAACGGGGATAGAAAAACAGCAAAGGGGAAAAGAAACGAGAGAGGATAGAGAGCCGGAAAACGAAAAGAAACAGAGGTGACGGCCAGGTCTTTGGGTAAGAAAGAGATGGAGTGAGAGAGAGGGCTACGGGCTGGGATTCTGGAAAAGAGAAAGCTTGTGAATAAGTTTCTGAAGCTTGAGGAAAAATGAGAGCTTGAGAGTTTTCCACGGCTGAAGAAAGCAAGAAAGGATGGCTGCTAGCAAAAAAGAGAAAAATTCATCACTCGGCTGACGAACCAGCTTGATTTCGTGACCAATTTCTGAAAAGCTCTTAGCTTTATGGAAGAACTCTTGATTTCTGCACCATCTTGGCAAGTAAAACCAGAACTTCATTTAGGAATCTCCCTAAAGCAACATCCATAGCCCTCCCAAATCAGGACCCAAAGTTCATCATCGCAGAATTTTTGCGGCAAAGTTCCTTTTGCTTCATTTCAAGAGTCAGCACGCCATTTCTTGGAGATTTCACATGGGTTCGATGCCACAAACATTCTGAGGTAACCCTTGCTTCTCCCTTTCTTTCTTTAACACTGTTTCCATGAGAATCCAAATCCAAAAGGCATGAATCCTGTGGCGTTTTTGCGGCTGGTTTAGTTCCTTGATTTTTCATCATGATTTGCTGTCTTGATGTTTCCCCGGTTGCTGTTTTTGTGTTGGTGCAATTCTAATGTTAGGTTTTGGTGTTAAATGGAGTAAATTGCAAGCTTTCTTTAGCTTAGAGGTTGGTTGGCATGATTTAAATGTTTGATAAAGGAACCCAGAAACTTGTGAATGAATCCGGAGTTTAGAGCTTTTTCTTTTCTTTCTCTGTTTGTCTTAATTTTCGTTTGCTTTTCATGTTTTGCAAACTGGTTTTTAGTGGCTTAATATTGCTCACAAGGATTAGAAAGGGTTTGATGTTTGATGGTTTGAGTGATGTGATTGAAAACTTTCTTGTGCTCCTGGTAAAATCCCCACTGGTTTCATCAGATGCAAAATGCATTTCCGTTTGTCCTCATTTTTCTCTTTGCTTGGGTTTTCAATGTTTGTTTGATGTTAGGATGTTCATTAATTGTTGATGAGATGATTACTGATGGATTTTAGTTGCTGATCTCGTTGTTTCTTTTGGGTTTGAGGATTGATATTGGCTGCCTAAGGATTGTTGTATGCTTAAGCCCATAGGAAGCTTTGGCCGAAACCAGCAAAAAGAAAAATGAAGAAAAACTGCTTCAGCCTTCGTGCATGCATGAAATAATTGCTATAAACTGCAATTTGATCCCCCAAGTTCCCTTCTTCTTCACTATGGCCCAGTCAATTGAATGATTTCATCAATTTAATCCTTAGTAGTTTTAATTTTTGCAATTCATTGCTTGTTTGTTTCAATTGACTACCATGCTTCGTTTCAATTGCACTTAATTCATGATTTTAGGGGCTTTATGACCAAGTGAGCTTGTGATTGCTTATTTCCTTTAATTTTTCCCAAATAAATTGGTACCTTGACCCTCTTATTATTTTGGAGGGTACATTAGTAACTCTACTACGTTAGAGCTCCAACTCAAGGGAGGTACCACTTCTTTTATCCCTTTTTGTCTCTCCTATGTGACCTTATGTGTTATGTGAATATGCCTGTCTACTTCGCTTTCCTTACCTCCTTGCATGCATTTACTTACTTTTTACTTTTATTTAAGTTTTATGGGGTATGTGTACACCTCTTGGCTTGTAATAGATAGGGCTCGGAGAGCATCTGGTCCATTTCCCCTTCCCCTTTATGCTTTTATGGGGTATGTGTACACCTCTTGGCTTGTAATAGATAGGGCTCGGAGAGCATCTGGTCCACTTCCCCTTCCCCTTGGTGGCTTGCTTTTGTTGCTACATGTTTAATTGCTTTATTAGGCTCTTGCATCTAGTCGAGCATGCTAAGTGTTACGTGTTACGTGTTTACGAGTGTTTTGGCATGTCTACTTGCTTTCATAACCATGAATGAATGGAATGGATGAATGTACGTCACCACACTAGTCCAATGCTAGTCGTGGCTCATTATTTCATTAGGAATTCATAGAAAGGGCTAGCCCAACGCTAGACCCAATAGGATTTTTCCTTTGTTTTTCATTAATGCATTATTTGCCTGTTCACTACATATCATGCATCTTCCCTTAGTTTTATCATCTGGCATGCTCCTCGAACCTCTTTTCCCCTCATTTTAGGATTTTTTGCATCTCATACTAGTTATAGGGTTCATTTGCTTGAAAGTCCCCTTAAATATGGGATATAGACGAGTGTGGCTTTTCCTAAAGCCTTAGCACGCTTGTATCCTCTCTATAAAAGGGCAAATTGAGTCACGATTTAGGTCTCCCCGTACCCAATATGCATGAATTCCCTAGGCTCATGCATTCTCAATTCACTCTATCATCACACTTTCACTTTCGTCTCATTTGCACACATGCACCTTTTTATCACTTTCATTTGCACACATGCACCTTTTTATCACTTTCACTTGCACACGAACACTTTTATCTTCACTTGCACACGAACACTTTTATCCTCACTCGCACACGAGTACTTTCATCTTCATTTGCACACCGACACTTTCACACTTTTCTCTAAATTGCATACATGCATTTTGCCCACTAGCACTTGGAGTATATTTTATACATTCAAGGACATTTTCTTTGCACACTTCCCCTCACACTATTGTTTTTATTACTTTTTCACACAAACGCACATTTTTCATGGCATGCATTCATCCACTCATTTTTCACGTCATTTAGGTTTAGGTGTGACCTCTCCAAAAGGATCATTGTTGGGCTTCACAATTAATGTGATTGGCATCACTCAACCTTTGAAGAGAAATTTCCCCCATGTCCCCCTAGGTCTAGGTTTTTGCATTCATATAGACATATCCAATACGCGATACATATCTTGGGTAGAAAAATTAGGAAAAATTGGTTTAAGTCACGCAACTAGCCTTGGCTAGGTCGAAGGGGTGCCTTGGATTTTTATCCTTGCCTTCCCCTTCGTCAAATGTGACCCCCGATCCCTCTTTTGGTTACGTAGACCCAAAAGTTCTCTAAAAGGGTTTATTTACTTTTTTCAGTCAAAAACAAAAAATCATTTTTGGGTGACTTGGTACACCCTAACTCGATACCAAGTGGCGACTCCATTTTCATTAAAAAAACCCTTTTTGAACTTCACTTGGCCAAATCGTCGCATTCTTAAGTCCCATGGCCTTTTACTTTTCATTTTGCACACGTTCACACACACACTACACACTCACATCTCACACCACTACCCACACAACACATCACAACACATCACATCAAAAAGTGGGGCGCGACAACAAGAGGACCTTCAAGAGGATCCTACGGTGGACGCTTAAACCCTCAAGAGGGCATTTCTTCTTTGTTTACTTGGTGAGTGTCAAGTGCATGAATATTTGGAAATTATGTGAATTGCTCAATATGAAATGGATGGGTTATAACTGCTGAGTCGAGTGTGTACTTTATCGAATGCGTTCTAAATAAAATGAATTGCCTGAAATGAATTATATTATATGCTATGGCTATATATGTCGTTGGAGTGAATCTCCTCGATTCATAATTGAACTGTAGGACTGCAGATTGGAGTGCGCTCATCGGCCTATAACGGTATTTTTTTATTGGACTGAATGTCATCAACCCTTACAATTATAATCGTATAATCGGGTCTCTGAGCGATAGCATGTACCACACCGATTCGGGTGGGAGGTACATCTCATGTCGTCTCAGAACCATAAACCTTTCTAAATCGATTGGAGCGATGTCT
This sequence comes from Coffea arabica, assembly GCF_036785885.1. Taxonomy (NCBI): domain Eukaryota; kingdom Viridiplantae; phylum Streptophyta; class Magnoliopsida; order Gentianales; family Rubiaceae; genus Coffea; species Coffea arabica. The sequence continues at coordinate 34,443,257 of NC_092321.1, forward strand.
CAGTGACTACTGGGCGATAGTATGTACCACACCGATTTGGGTGGGAGGTACCTCTCATTCGACTCAGAACTATAAGCAAAGCATAAGTCGATTGGAGCGATGTCTCATCGACCACTGAGCAATAGTATGTACCACACCGATTCGGGTGGGAGGTACCTCTCATTTGACTCAGAACCATAAACATATAATCAACCACTGAACGATAATATATACCACACCGATTCGGGTGGGAGGTACCTCACATTCGACTTAGAATCATAAATGGAATAAGTAAAGTTCTACGGACTTTTGTATTGAACTTTGGCAAAGCAAGTGGAAATGAGCTCCTAAGAGCTCCAGTATCCTTCTTGAATGTGTTTTGTGAACATTCGGGAATTGCTTGAATGTTACAGCTTTATCTCTCGTACCAGCTTTATTGCTACTTGAATTACCTGCTTGCATGATTTTTCTTGGCCTCACTGAGCGTCAGCTCATCCCATTAGTTTTGTTTTCCTTAACAGGAGCCGAAATGGAGGGATTATGGAGAGGTCGATTTGATGGCCCTTTTGATTAGAATTTTGAATGTATTTGTTTAGACAACTTTTGGAAGCTGTATATTTTGGGAATGTAAGATATTTTTGGTAGCTTATGATGTAAGACTTGAATGATTATTAAGGAATTGACCTTCTTTCATATCTTCGGCTTGTAGTATCGATTGGTTATTCTTAAGTTTGAATTGAATTTGTACCGAGTCTTGGTGAGAGCTGGGCAGGCGTCCCGCGGATACCCTTGGGTTCGCCTTTGGGAGAAGTGGGGGCGTCACAGTTGGTATCAGAGCTTAGGCTTTAGATCTTTGTAGAGTATCTTAGGCCTAAAAGTTTAGGATGCCGGACCGTGAGATTTGATTGTGTATTAAGTGCAACGTGATTTTGGTGCTTGAGGTTGTAGCACCATTTTGCTCACAAAACACTATAAGACTTTACTCTTCAAGTTAGGTTGGAGGTGGGTCAAGATTAGAAAATCTAAATAGCCATCTAGTGAGTTTAAGGGTTAGCAACCTTGCTTTCCCCACTCCTTTGCTTGTTGAACATTTCGAAAGAAAAGTTGAACCATTTGAACAATTTTGGGCTCCACTTTGAACTTGAAAATGAGACATCTTTGTATTTCGTTTGGTTTGACTTATTACCCTAGCTTGTACAAGAACTTTCACCATGAATCTAGCTTGGAGGCTGAGAATTGAGGAACTAGCTCAGGCTTTTGGATGCAATTTGGAGTTTATAATAATTTGAATGATGTGACTTGGTATCATGGATTCTTCTAGTTTTGTCCCTAACTAGGCTTATGGTTTTTCTTTTGATCCTACCTAGTATAGTAGGGGTGGTGCTCGCCGTGAGGCCTTTTGTATTTTGCCTGCAAGTACTATATTTGTGGCACTTAGTTGCCTATGACCTGTATTTGATACTATTAACTCGTTGTATGCACATTGACATGTGACATGACTTCTAGCTTATGCAAATAACTATGCTTTGATTTAAAGTGTTCTTGTGATGTGTACCTGTTTTTCGATTCACATGCTTATACTTTCTACTTCTATTATGTATTTAGAAACTTGCTAAATAAATCGGCGAGGACGTGGACGGGAGCGTGGGCATGGGCTTCGGCAATCCCGCACTGTAAGGCCCAAAGACAACCTAAGAGGGGGGTGAATTAGGTTGATTAAAATCTTAATCAAATTTATGCAATTTTTTCTTAATAAAATTTACCTTCTTTTCTAATAATGATCAATCAAGTAGATTAGAAGAAGAGAGCAATATTGATTCGAAAAACAAGTATAGATAAGCAATGAGAGTTTTATTAAACAAAAAGAATAAGATAGAATATGAAACCGATTGTCTACCAAGCTTTCCTCAAACTTGAAGACCAATCACTAGGTTGAGCAACTTCTCTTTGATGAAAGATGATCAACTAGATGTACAATGGAGGGAGCACTTCCTCCTTGCCCTAAGCCTCACTTAGTCAAGCTAAGAAGTTTTACAATCACTCAGATAACCCTCAACAAAGCTACACTAATGAAACTTTCAACCACAAGAGAAAAGCTCACAAGAAATTCACACCACTTGGAGAACAAATCTAGCTTTGGAGACTATTTTCTAGCTAAAATATCTCTTGAGATCTTGTAAACAAAGTGTGCAAAAGTCCTCTTCTGAATCAGAGTCGTTTGTATCTAAAGGGAGCCAAAAATGGGCTTCATTAATACTTCCAACGGATAGAAGGCAGATGAAGAGTCAGCTAGCCGTTGGAGCTGTCGGACGTCCGACGGCTTAGTCATCGTCCGATCCCATCGTCCGTAAATCAGTCAAGTTGTTGTTCGAACGTCCAATGGGATTTTATCGTCCGAGCTTCTGTGTCCGAACGTCGTCCAGAGAGTTATCAAATCTTCGTGGAATTTTTAGGACGTCCGATGAGATTGATGTGCGTCCGAAGCATGCGTCCGATCCTTCAGGACGTCCGATGCTTCCTTACGAGCGTCCGACAGAGTCTTGGCAGAGAGTCATCAACACTTTGTGGAATTTTTAGGACGTCCGACACGTTCGATGTGCGTCCGAGGAGTACGTCCGATCCATCCGGACGTCCGATGCTTCCTCACGAGCGTCCGACAGAATCTTCTTCTTAATGATCTTCATCCTTTCGGACGTCCGACCAATTCCTTAGGACGTCCGACATGAGTGTCCTGTTTTTGCTTCTTCTTTTGATTGATTTTCATTTCTTGACATATTCGTACCTGATTCTTTGATAGGCAAAAAACACTTATATTTGAAGAGAGTTAAATAAACATTTCAAAGTCCTTTGTGATCATCAAAACCAAGAATAACATTCTCCCACTTTTTGATGATGACAAAACAAAGGTTTGAAATGAGATTTGATGATTGCAATAAAAACTCCCCCTTTCTCAATAGACAAGAACTCCCCCTTACTTAGTGAATCATAAAAATTTTTGAAAAACTCCCCCTCACTTGGCTGCCCAACCGAATTAAACAATTATCCAAAATATGTCAATTAAGCAGCCAACATCCAACATTTTACCAATTCAATCCATCAGCCAATCCAAATTTGATCAAATCATCAATCAATCAATCATCAATCATCAATCAATCCAGTCCTCTCCCCCTTTTTGTCATCACAAAAGGGCAATCGATCACATCCATCTCATCCACAAACATCATTCAAAAATACTTAAACATCCACACAATCATCCACAAAATTCATTACATCCACACAATCATCATTCAAAATACTTAAACATTTATCAAACAGTACCAAAAGAAACATAAACATAATCATAACCAGATGTTGAATTCAACTACATATCCATTGTTGAACACCACAAACACATGAAATAAACAAAATGCAAATGTCCTAAATAGTGAACTATGAGGATCCAGGTGTTCTTCGAGAGAGCTGATATTGGGAGAGGTCCTCCTCTTCAGTTTCTTCATCATCTGCAGCAGCCTCTTCAACTGGTGCCTTGCCTTTATCTGATGTGGAAGGGCCATGAGGAGTCACATGAGTTGATGAACCAGGGTCTGGAATTGATGAGCTTGGATCAGTGGGGTGTGGTTCTTTGTCATGGGAAACTTCCTCAACCACAGGTGGGGGAAAAAGAAGGTTCTTTTTGTCTAGGAAGGCTGTTTGTTGCTCAAAGGACATGGTGAGCATTAGACCATGTTCTAGAAGAAGAACATGCTGTTTGAGTTCACGAAGGAGCTCAATCACTTCATCATTGGAGGAGGAAGCTGCTTTAGTGGCAGACTTCTTAGGATGAATGGGAGTGAGTGAAACAGATGAAGGATCATGTGCAATCTTAGACTTCTGTTCACTAGATGATGCCCCCTTATAAGCCCACAGATTATCTTTAAAAACAAGATTTTTCCTTTCAAAATATCATTTGGTAAAGGCATAAGAAGATGCTTTTTGGGACAAACACCTAGAATTGGAACTTTGTAAAACTCAAAAATATTTTGAAGAAACTTTCCATAAGATAATTTTCTGCGAGAATCAGTGGCATAGCGAAGTAAAAACTTGCACATGACAAAACCAAAATCAATACGAATTTTTTCTTGAAAACAGTAAAAGAGATACAACTCCATTTTGTTTTCATCAGTTCTATGGCCATCAGTGGGTACAAGCAGGTTTGAAATGATTGAAAAGGCAATTAGATTCACAGGAGCAAGATCATTCAGTTTAGCATCAGCAGGGGAGGAAAAACTTCTTTTAAAATAAGTTAACATTTTAGCCCCATCAAAATGATTATCAGCAGTAGGGTGCTCTTCATAGGAAAAGAAATTTGCAATTTTATCCTTGCATCCAGGTTCAATAGTAGTTTTTAAAATATCATTCACAATTTCAGAATCAAAGACTAAATCTACCCCATTAACCCTGGACATAATCTCAGTCTGATCAGTGCCTTTCCTAAGATTAGCAAAGAATTGATACAGCATTTCAGGGTAATAAACATTGGGCATAGAAACGAGATGTGACCATTTCTGGAAAGCAAATAGACTCAGAATGGATTCTAAACCTATGTGGCGAAATTCAGAAGAGTTTACAGTTCGTTGAGGGATGACACCTTTCTGGGATATCCAGGAGTGTTTGTCTTTTGCAGCATCATCAAAGAATGTAGGGAGTGTGGCTGATTTTGGAGGCGGTTGAGAAGATGTTCCCTGTCCAGATTCAGGCTGAGAGGTGGGTTGTGGAGTAGGCCGTGACATTTGACCTTTTACGGCTCCTCTCTTGAAACGTTTGGATGAACGTTTGACCTTAGGAAGATCCTCCTCCTCATCCCTGAGTGGATGCTTGCGTCTGGCAGTAACCTTTCCTCCTCTTAGATTCACCATTGTGTGAAATGTGTGGAATGAAGGATGCAAATGATGCACACAGTAGTAGTGAAGTGAATCGCACAGAAATTTTATGACAAAAAGGCCTTGAACAAGATTTGACAAAGCGGTTATGAGAAAGTAGGGTTTTGAGGGAAATTTGGGAATTTACGAATTGTTAAGCGATTCGGTGAAATGATCAGGAGAAATGAATCGCAATGAATCAGGAAAAGTTTTGTTTGAGTCAATTTGGGAATGAGAGCTTCAGAATGGTACGAATTTGAGAGTGAGAAATGAGAGAGTTGTCGTCCGAGAGGAAATAGAAGAAAAAGAGTTTGAAGCAAATGAGGGAGAAAGTTATTTTAAAAAGTGAGCCGTTGCACTGTCGGACGGCCGAACGAAGTAGTGCGTCCGACATCTTCGTCCGAACAGGTGTTTTCTGGAAAAAAATAGCTGAAGAACATTATCGGACGTCCGTTCATCTTCTTTCGGACGTCCGAATACTTTGAGAAATTTTAAGATGATTTTTCGATTATTCCCAATTTTGATCTTAGATGAATCAACTGATCTAATGGCAGAGCTTTGGTAAAAATATCAGCAAATTGATCTTTAGAACAAACATAATTTACACAAATTTCACCTTTTTGAACAAGATCTCGAATAAAGTGATGCTTTATATCTATATGCTTTGTCCTAGAATGTTGAATTGGATTTTTGGTCAAATTAATAGCACTAGTATTATCACAGAATATAGGCATGCAGTCATATAACAATCCAAAATCATTCAAGGTATGCTTCATCCATAAAATTGAGCACAACATGCACTAGCGGCAATATATTCCGCTTCGGTTGTAGACAAAGATATTGCATTTTGCTTTTTGCTAAACCAAGAAACTAAGCAATTACCAAGAAAGTGACAAGTTCCACTAGTACTTTTTCTGTCCACACGACAACCACCAAAATCCGCATCCGAATATCCATATAAAGCAAATTCACAAGATCTAGCATACCAAAGACCATACTCTAATGTACCTTTCAAATACCTAAAAATTCTTTTAACAGCATCTAAATGTGATTCTTTTGGACAAGATTGAAATCTAGCACACAAGCAAACAGCAAACATAATATCAGGTCTACTTGCGGTTAAATAGAGTAAGCTTCCGATCATACCTCTATAGTGCTTTTCATCCACATGATTACCTTCTTCATCTTTGTCAAGTTTTGTAGAAGTGCACATTGGAGTTCCAACTTGCTTTGAGTCTTCCATGCCAAACTTTTTCAGCAATTCCTTGGTATATTTTGCTTGATTTATAAAAATTCCCTCAAGGGCTTGATGTTTTTGAAGTCCAAGGAAGAAATTTAATTCTCCCATCATACTCATTTCAAATTCACTTTGCATAGTGGTGGAAAAATCCTTGCATAGATACTCATTAGTAGCACCAAAAATAATATCATCAACATATATTTGCACAATAAGAAGGTCATTTAACACTTGCTTAGTAAACAGTGTGGTGTCCACAAAACCTCTTTTGAAACCATTTTCAATCAAGAAACCACTTAATCTTTCATACCAAGCTCTTGGAGCCTGTTTTAAACCATATAATGCTTTAGATAGTTTAAACACATGACTTGGAAATTTTGTATTTTCAAAACCGGGAGGTTGATCCACATATACTTCTTGATCAATAAAACCATTTAAAAAGGCACTTTTAACATCCATTTGAAACAATTTGAAACCTTTGAAACAAGCAAAGGCAAGAAGCATTCTAATAGATTCTAATCTTGCTACGGGAGCAAATGTTTCATCAAAATCAATTCCTTCTTCTTGTGCATATCCTTTAGCAACTAATCTGGCTTTATTCCTTATAACAACACCTTTATCATCCAATTTATTTCTAAATATCCACTTTGTGCCAATGATAGGTTGATTTTGAGGTCTATCAACAAGTGTCCAAACCTTATTTCTCTCAAATTGGTTAAGTTCCTCTTGCATAGCCAAAATCCAGTTATCATCCTTTAAAGCATCATTGATATTTTTGGGTTCAAAAAGAGAAACTAAAGCAAAATTGTCCATCAATATTCTAGATGAAGAACGAGTCTTTACCTTTTCGGATGGATCACCAATTATAAGCTCTCTTGGATGATTTTGGCTGAATTTCCAAGCATTGGGAAGGTCTTTGACTGAATCATCATTCTCATCTTCATCACCCTTTTCTTGATCATTATGAGCTTCATCCATCATTTCCATTGCTGCTGGTTTAGAAATTCCTTTATCACCAATTTTCAGCTTTTCCATTCCTTCACGAACACCTACATCATCATCCTCACACGACCTTTTGGAATTATCATCATTATTTTCATCAAATGTTATGTGAATGGCTTCTTCTATCACAAGAGTCCTTCTATTAAAGACTCTATATCCTCTTTTGTTCTCACAATAACCCAAAAATATTCCTTCATCAGATTTTTTCTCAAACTTACCAAGATGTTCCTTTAAATTTAAAATAAAACATTTACAACCAAAGACTTTGAAATATCCAACCGTAGGTTTTTTATCAAAAATCAGTTCATAAGAAGTCTTATTCAAGATGGGTCTCAAAAAGATTCTGTTCATCACATAACATGCAGTGTTTACCGCTTCAGCCCAAAGGTATTTTGGCAAACTACATTCACTCAACATAGTTCTAGCAGCCTCTTGTAGTGTCCTATTTTTCCTTTCTACAACACCATTTTGTTGTGGAGTTCTAGCAATTGAAAACTCATGTGTTATGCCATTATGATCACAGAAATCTGGAAAACCACAATACTTGAATTCCGTTCCATTATCACTTCTAATCCTAACAATTTTCAAGCCAAGCAGATTTTGCACTTTAGCAAACAATAAAGTGAAATTCTTGAAGGCATCATCCTTATGAGCAAGAAATATCACCCAAGTATATCTAGAATAATCATCCACAATCACAAAGCAGTATTTCTTACCTCCCAAGCTAGTGATTTGAGTAGGACCAAATAAGTCAAGATGCAAGAGTTCTAAAGGTTTAGAAGTTGAAACACACTTCTTTGGTTTAAAAGAAACTTTTGTTTGCTTTCCAAATTGACAAGCATCACAAATTTTATCCTTTTCAAAACAGATTTTTGGCAAGCCTCTAACCAGCTCCTTTTTCGAAATTTCCTTTAGTAAATCCATGTTAAAATGACAAAGTCTCCTATGCCACAACCAAGGATCTTCATTTGAAGCTTTAAGACATTTGAAGCTAGAAGAATCAATTTTATCAAGAACCACAATATATATGTCGTTAAACCTCTTACCTTTGAACACAACATTATATTTGGAATTAAGCACAATGCATTCATGCTTTTTAAACAACACATTCAGGTCTTTATCACACAATTGACTAACACTAAGCAAGTTATAACCTAAATTATCAACTAAGAGCACATTATGAACAAGAGTTTCACCATCCTTACCAACATCACCTATTCCAATTGTCTTAGCTTTCACATCATCACCGAATGTCACCTTTCCACTTGATTTTGATTTTAGCTTTATGAACAAAGTGGGATCACCGGTCATATGCCTTGAGCAGCCGCTATCAATAAATCATTTGGACTTGTTTGAGCCTTTTTCCTGAAAAGAGAAAATGTTTGGTACCCTTTTTAATTTTTGGGTCCACAATAGTTAGCATTGTATCTCACTAACCACATGCATTTCATCCATCTGTTCAGATTTCTTTTCACATAGCAATCTCCTTTCAAATGCCCTTTTTGACAACAAAAATCACACATAATGGAAGAGTCCTTAACATGTACTGGTTTGACATATCTCAATCCATTTCTTCTATATGTAGTGAAACCATGTGCATTTTTGTTGCGTGCTAATGTTCTTTGATGAGCAGTAAGAAAGGTAGATGACATGTTCTTTTTGAGAAAATCTTATTTTCTTGCTTTCAAAGTGTCATCCAAGTTGTCCATTCTTTTTTTCAAATCACCATGTCTTTCCTTCAGCATTCTACAAATATTTGTCTTTCTATCAAGCTCATTTTGAACATTAAATCCGGCTCTTACAAGACAATCATTGTCAGTCTTTAGTTGCTTATTTTGTTGAAGAAGACTTGTATTTTCATGAATGAGAAAAGTAATTTTCATTTTTTGCTGCTTGTTTTTATCATAAGATTCCTTCAAGGCATTATGCAGTTTTTCAACAAAGGATTCAAGATCATCATCTTCTTCATCATCACTTTCAGATTGAGAGTGTATGGAAGTTACCTCATTATCTCCAATAGCCATGAAGGCCATTTGAGCTGATTCTTCCTCTTCTTCAACTTCCCCTTCAGAGTTGCATTCATTCCAAGTAATCTGGAAGTTGTTGAATCTTGGCTTTCGATCAGCTTTCCCATCTTTCATTTTCTTCATGGGGCATTCGTTTGCATAGTGTCCAGGCTGTCCACATTCATAGCATTTGTCCACTAGCTTCTTGTTGAATTCTTGTTTTCCTTTGTTCCTTGCATTTGATGAATAATTTTGAAATTGATTGCTAGGTCCTCCCCTTCTAAACTTCCTTTTATTCAGGATTCTCTTGAAGCCCCTTGTGATGAGAGCAAGATCATTATCATCACCATCCGAGTCTTCATCATCCAAGTGAGCTGGATCATCTTCACCTTGAGTAGTCTTTAGAGCAATGTTTCTCTTTGCTCTAGCATCCTCTTCCTCCTGCACTTTAGATTTCAACTTCAACTCATAAGAGGTTAGTGAGTTAATGAGAGATTCAATAGGCACTGAATTTAAATCCTTAGCCTCCTCTATTGCAGTCACTTTATTTTCCCATTCTTTGCCCAATGCATTGAGAATTTTCCTGTTCTTCTCTCCCAAGGTGTACTCTTTGCCCAACACCTCGAGATCTTTGATCAAGTCATTGAACCTGCAATACATTTTGTCAATATCCTCAAGAGCTTCAGTTTTAAATGATTCATACTTTGTGACCAAGATAGCCTTTTTCTGTTCTCTCACGTTGTCACCACCCTCATGGATTTCTCTTAGCTTATCCCACATTTCTTTGGCCGATTTACAGCCTTTTACTCTAATTGATTCATTTGAATCTAAGGCACTATAAAGAACATTCATGGCTTTGGCATTCAATGTGAGATTAGTCCTATCTTGAGCATTCATTTCAGCTCTTCTTTTTGACCGAAGCAACCCTGTATCTGCATCAAGAAAGTTAGCTTCATGCGGTCCTTCACTCACAATAAACCATAGCTCAATATCAATAGATTGCAAAAAGATAATCATCCTTTCTTTCCAGCTAACATAATTGGAGCCACTGAACATGGGAGGCCTAGTAACAGATTGCCCCTCAACAAACATAGCATGACTGGTTGTCATCTTTACTCCAAGCCGTTAGAGCTTAATCTCTAGGAGACCAAGCTCTGATACCAATTGTAAGGCCCAAAGACAACCTAAGAGGGGGGGTGAATTAGGTTGATTAAAATCTTAATCAAATTTATGTAATTTTTGCTTAATAAAATTTACCTTCTTTTCTAATAATGATCAATCAAGTAGATTAGAAGAAGAGAGCAATATTGATTCGAAAAAAAAGTATAGATAAGCAATGAGAGTTTTATTAAACAAAAAGAATAAGATAGAATATCAAACCGATTGTCTACCAAGCTTTCCTCAAACTTGAAGACCAATCACTAGGTTGAGCAACTTCTCTTTGATGAAAGATGATCAACTAGATGTACAATGGAGGGAGCACTTCCTCCTTGCCCTAAGCCTCACTTAGTCAAGCTAAGAAGTTTTACAATCACTCAGATAACCCTCAACAAAGCAACACTAATGAAACTTTCAACCACAAGAGAAAAGCTCACAAGAAATTCACACCACTTGGAGAACAAATCTAGCTTTGGAGACTATTTTCTAGCTAAAATATCTCTTGAGATCTTGTAAACAAAGTGTGCAAAAGTCCTCTTCTGAATCAGAGTCGTTTGTATTTAAAGGGATCCAAAAATGGGCTTCATTAATACTTCCAACGGATAGAAGGCAGATGAAGAGTCAGCTAGCCGTTGGAGCTGTCGGACGTCCGACGGCTTAGTCATCGTCCGATCCCATCGTCCGTAAATCAGTCAAGTTGTTGTTCGGACGTCCGATGGGATTTTATCGTCCGAGCTTCTGTGTCCGAACGTCGTCCAGAGAGTTATCAAATCTTCGTGGAATTTTTAGGACGTCCGATGAGATTGATGTGCGTCCGGAGCATGCGTCCGATCCTTCAGGACGTCCGACATGAGTGTCCTGTTTTTGCTTCTTCTTTTGATTGATTTTCATTTCTTGACATATTCGTACCTGATTCTTTGATAAGGCAAAAAACACTTATATTTGAAGAGAGTTAAATAAACATTTCAAAGTCCTTTGTGATCATCAAAACCAAGAATAACACGCACTCCCGAGAGAGGTGAGGGGTCCGCGACTGGACCAAACCAAAACTCTAGAAACGAAGAGGGTGACCAAGTGGCTACGGCCATTAACCGCATGACCGATATTCTCGAGCGCTTAGCTGAGTGCCAGGGACCTGAACCAGCCGACCAAGAGAGGGGTGAGGATAGAGCTCTCGAGCGATTCTTGAAGTTTGCTCCCCGTAAGTTCCATGGAGGGCTTGATCCCGAGGTAGCGAAAAATTGGTTTGAAATGATGGTTGATATTTTTACTACTTTAGATTATACCGAGGAAAGGCAAGTGAATTTTGCCGTTTTCCAATTTGAGGGGGCGGCACGCTCGTGGTGGAATGTTGTTAGTGCAAAGTGGCAAAGAGAACAAACCCGTTGGACTTGGGTAAACTTTGGGAGGGAATTTAATGTCAAGTTCCTCCCGCCAATTATACAAGAAAAGAGGGAGGATGATTTTACCAAGTTGAAACAAGGATTATTAAGTGTGGCCGAATATGAGGAGCGGTTCACCAAACTTTCCAAATTTTCCCCTGAGCTTGTAGTCACCGAACGGAAAAGGATAAGTAGGTTTATTCAGGGGTTAAATGTAGAAATCCAAGAATCCCTAGCAGCAGCCTAGATTACCACTTTTACGGATGCCTTGGATAAGGCACAGAGGGTAGAAAATGTTAAATCTCAATCTAAGGCTTTTCATGCTAGAAAGAGGGGTAACCCAAGCGATACCCCTAAACAGTCCGAGAGATCTACCCAACCCCTTAATATGGGAAAAGGGGCTGGAAGAGTGAAGATGCCTGAAAAACTCGGAGAAACTCCATCAAGCGAAGCCCCGCCAGAAGGAAATCAGAGTAGGCAAAATCAACAAAAGGGGAAATATCAAACTAGTCAAGTCGTGACTCCTCACGTAACTTGTGGATACTGTGGCAAGATTAACCACACCGAAGTCGAGTGCTGGAAAAAGCAAGGAAAATGTCTGAGGTGCGGTAGTACCGAGCATAAGTTTTCGAATTGCCCTAGAACTTCTAAGGGAGAAGGAAATTCTCAACAACCTGCTAAATCCACTACAAACCATTCGAGTGCCAGAAGGAGTGATTAATGCTGATGATTGTAAGAGGAATCCAAGTAATGGAAACTCTACGAGTAGGGGTGAATCTGACTCCACTCGACAAATAGGGATCGTAGTTTTACCCTAGCATGGATTGGCACTTTTAGAGGTTATAATCTTTTGTATAGGGGATGCCATCCCTTTGTTGTATATTGCAACTTAGCACATTTTAATCTTGTTGTTTCCCCTTTTCTTTTGAAATGGTTTGAGGAACTTATTATTATATAGTGTAACCATTATGATCTTTTTGGCATATGAAAATCTACCTTGCTTCTAATTGATTTTACGATTTATATGTATATGTAATCTATTGCTCCACGCCTCTAGACCTGTAATAAGATCATGAATGGCACCTGAGAATAGTTAAGTTCTATAAGTGTGAATTTTGAAAGGGAGAATTAAAAGTGATGAAAATTGGTCACGGGAGGAGAAAGTATTTGGGGTTATTCATAAATCAGAGTATGAATTTCGAGCACGAAATTCTTTTTAAGGAGGGAAGGATGTGAGGACCCGAATTTTTACTTATTTTAATGGATTAATTAATTATTTATCCACCCGTTTTCTCCAAATAATTTATTTCAACCATTTTAAATCCATTCATATGGAACAATGTCTTCCTTATGTTTTTAAAACGTCCTGTTAGTAAATTTAATTTTCAGAGGTTCATTTAAGTGAGAAATAATAAGTACATGTGTTTCGAGGCGATATTCTATTCGAGAGTGTAATTATCTTGGGGAAATTAAGAATGATCAATAGTAGATTAAGAAAAGTTAATTGAGGAATCAAAGGTGAATGAGTTCTAATTAAGTGAATACCGCTCGCGCGTCGTTAGTTTTCTGAAAGATGCGATGATACAAATTTATTGGAGATTTGAGGAAGTAATACTGGACTCATGTGAGGACCCGCAAATTTACTTATTTTAAACTCCTATTACTGGCTTATTTAAATATTTAATTGGCCGTTTGCTCCGAATATTTTATTCCAACCTTTTTAGACCCAATTGCATGGAACTATGACTTGCTTATATTTTTAAAATGACTTGTTACAAAATTTAAATTTTTGAAAGCTCCTTTAGAGTGAATAGTGGATGCGTGTTTGGAGATAATAATCGATTCGAGGATACAATAAGCTTGGAAAAATTGGAGACTTGTACATTAGTCTTGAAAAAGGTATTTTTATGTTTAAGTGTTCAATTATTAGTTAGTGATACTATCGTTATAAGAATTTCTTGTAAATTTCACTTTATCGCGCACAAATCGGAAATACGTGTTTTCACACACGCGATTAATTGAGGAACTTTAGACCCTTATTTTTAGACCATTAAGAGTGAATAATAATAGTATGAATGGAAGTGCATTAGAGGCTTAGTGCACAAGTGAAATAAACTCGAAAGGAATCGAGCACGAAACGCTCGCGTGTGCGCACGGGGAGAGAGTTGACTTTTGAGGTATTCTTAGCCACACATTTTAGCTTCTTAAAGAAGCTTCATTTTTCATAAAACACTCTCTCTCTCTTGCTCTAAGCTGGCCGGCCATCCAAGGGAGAAAAGAACCAAATTTCTTCATCAAGTTCTTCTTCATTTCATCACTAAATCTTCACCAAATCACCTCAAAATTTACATACACTTTGCTAACCACTTGGAGATCACCTCAACCTAGGAAAAGAGCTTCATCTCACGGTTTTTCTTTAGCTCCAAGGGACCGAAATTTTCTGTCTTGCTCATCCAAAGAGGTAATGAACGATCAACCTCTAAACTCTTAGTTTATGGAAGTTGTCTTGCACTTGCGAGCTTATAAATTCATATGGGTAGCTTTATATTGTTGGAAATTTTGTGTGTGGGCTCTATGAAATCCCACTATGGCTTGATGGACTGATTTGATGAGATTTAATGTTGTTTATGTTAGATTAGTGTTTAATCTAGTGGAAATGAGTGGTATTGTTGAAGAAAGTTCAAAGGAAGTGAAGAGATAAATTTTCCCAGTTCTGCCATTGCCGTGACCCTTAGTGCATTTTTTTGTGGTTCAAATGATTGGATTTTGATGTAAATGTTTAATATAGGTTGTGTAGAAGGTTTCATAAAAAAATTATTTGATTTGGTTGGGCAAATGTTGAGATTTCGAAATTCTACCAAAACTGGAATTTTGTCCCGTATTGCTCTGGCAGTGATTTTGTTTTGGCCATAACGTTTTACTCTGATGTCAAAATTGAGTACCGTTTGTGGCACTAGAAACTAGACATTCCCAGTTTTCCAATGGTATAAAATGCATGCCCTGATTCCACCTGAGGATCCGTACCAACCTTGTAAAATTGCCTGTTCTGTTTCGCGTCTGTACTGGAAGCCCTGTTTTGAACTGCGATTTGATGCTCAAATATGAGCTAGTTGTGGACAGAATTTTAAAATGATTCCTCTAAGAAATTGTAACCTTATGAATGTAGTTTTCAAAGCCACTGACCACGCTCAATTCCGAGTTGAATTGAGTGAGATGTGGCCGAATGTCAGAACTATCTTCGTGAAGGAAAACCCTAATTCTAGACTGATTTTTAGCTAATCTTAATTTGGGACTTGTTGTTTCGAAATTCTTGGTGTTAATCACCTACCAAACACATATTGGATGTTTCTTAGACATTGTCTACACAAATGGACCGTGTTTGAGAAGATTTCATTGGCCAAATGTTTAGAAAAGGAAAATTTACGTACGAGGCAGATTTGCCTTGTAAATTCTTGGAATTTTAGTGGCTTTGTTAACTGACCTTCCGTACGAATTTTTTCATGAAATTTGACAGAGGAATAGCCCTTGTATGGTAGGGTAATACTACCAAATTCGGTGCCATTCCAAGTCCTTCTTGATGTCCAACAGATGTCCCAAAGTCTGCTTTTCAAATCTGGAAAACTTTTCCTTTTCTCTTGGCCGAATGGTCAAATCTGATTTGGGGAGTTATGTTTCAAAAATTGTGATGTCCATTACCTTTACATTGCTTAGTGGATGTTTATGGACTCTTGGTTTCGAAAATGGAGTGATTTAGAACGGATTTCATTGCACAAAACGTTTGCAAGCAAAAGAAAAGTGAGAAGGCAGATTAGCCTTGAAATATTTCTTGAACTTTGGTTGTTTTAATGGCTGCCTTCCCGTGGGAATTTTTAAATGAAACTTGGTAGAAATGTTGTTCACACATGGAGGATTTAGTGTACCAATTTTGGTATATTTCTAATGCCAAATCGATGGCCAAATGATATTTCAAAGATAGTCTTTAAATCTAGAAAATGACTGAACAGTTTGCAAAATGTGACCAACTTTGGACTGATGTCTCTCGATACTCAAAACTCTGATTCCTGTTCCGCCTATTGTGTTTTAAACTTTGATTGTAACTCTAATTGAGTTCCAAATTTTAGAGGCTAGTTCACATTGTGTGAATTTTACCGAATTTCCCAACTTTGCCGAAAATCAACCCAAAACTGTCTTAATGGTCCAAAACAGCCACTTTGAGCCGCATTTCGAATGTCATCCATTTGGAATCATGGAAAAGTGTCTTCTAGGAACTTTTAGTACTTTGGAAGTAATTTCCAACGGTACCAAATTTTCCAATTTTGCACTTACCGAGAGTGAGATATTTTTCAAAGACCGCTTGATAAATCTGAAATTTCCGAATTTAAGGGAAATTGAGGGTTTCGAACTCTCCATTTTCCTTCCATATCACTCGACCGTTCCGCACTTGACTTTGAAGATGCAAATCAGATTTCTCTTGTACTTTTAAAACCCCACTTTTGAGTCTCGATTTACGAGTAATTAAGGCTCGTATTTGTGAAATTTTCTTAGATTGTACTCTAGTACAATCTTCTTCGATAAATGGAGTTTCTAAGTAGTAGTTCGTTATGAAATGCTCAGGCACACAAGATGACCTTCAAGGGGATCCTACGGTGGACGCTTAAACCCTCAAGAGGGCATTACTTCTTTGTTTACTTGGTGAGTGTCAAGTGCATGAAAATTTTGAAATTATGTGAATTGCTCAATATGAAATGGATGTGTGACAGCCCCACCTTCCCCTAAGGCGAACCAAAGGGGTTAGCGGACTGCCTGCCCAGCTCTCGCCAGGACTACGGGCAGTTACACGCGATCTAGAATGTTTCGGGAAAATAAAAGCGCGCTCGAACAAGCCACAAGAACCAAAATAACAAAATCATAAGAACATGAAAACGATGACTCATGCCTGGAATAGTGGAATCCGAGATCCCACCAAACCTTAATACATAGCCATTCAACATTTACAACCACATCGGCATGTCAAAAACTATTCATCATAGGCATACAAGGTTCGGTTTGCCAATCCAAAAGATGAACCCAACATACATTAGGGTTTCATGCAAAGAGCTATCAAAATAGACATATACATGGCTCAATTTGACAACCAACAAGTATGAGCTTCCAAAAGTGATTATTTTCCTGTAAGGAAAACAAATGGAATGGTGTGAGCTAAAGCTCAGTGAGCAACTATCACACAATCAACCAAGATCACTTAAGCATAATCGTTCATTGCAAATATTCAAATAAGAAGCAAAACAATTCAGTAAAAGGATACGGACGGCTCTCAAGAGCCCATTTCCACGCTTACATTCTTGATCCAATCTCATTGACCCTCCGTCAATGTTAAAAGTACCAAACCGTAGACTTCACTTCACTTCCATTCCTTCCACCCATCATACCCCAACCGGGCCCGCACTCCAAGCAGTAACTTTAGGTGATACTCGAGTACACCGGAACCAAGGGTCTCATTACCACAAGATTCCCATTTCAGTCCCCGTGGCTAGTCAATGTTCACGACCAAGCCCTCGCTGGCTCGATTCAATTGAATGCCAACGGGGTCGAGCTCAGTACAGTAGGGCCGTTGGATACTCGTCCAACCAACACCCAAACAATTTCCATGAATGAAATCCAAGAATTCATATAGCAGTACAGTAATACAGTGAAACGGTAAACAATCGGTCACAAGAATAAAAGGAATGAGGGCGGTCAAGTACACCCTCACCCTAATCATTTCGAATAGCCAAACAAGCCTTCAAGGCATCACAATCACATATAGCAAAGCCACATTATAAATCCAAGTGAGTAGTATACTCACCAATTAAGCAAGTGAGGTTTCATGCACCGTCGTCCCTAGTACGTCGTGCACTAACGTCACGTCCTAGAACATGTAAACAAATACCATAAGACTCGATAACGAGTCATAAAGCCAAGCCCAACACAACCCCAATAGGGTTTCATATGCATATATAAGTATATAAGCAAACCAGAAAATCAAGAAATGGAACTCATTTGTCCCAACAATAAAAACAGGTTTTGGCTTCCAAATGCGGTAATGGCACAAAATGCGCTACGCTCATCGGATGAGGGTGTAAGACCCACCATCGCGAAGCTAAGAGACAGGGCTACAACAATGTAGAAGGCCACTCAGTCCAAATCCTAGTACAACTAGGTCAAAAATGCAGAAAACCAACCCAGAACCGTAATTGCAGGTTCCCAAATCACACAAAACTGTAATCAGTCCAATTCAGTCTATACAGGTCCAAATGCATTGATTCCAAAGGCATATGAAAGCTAAGACATCAAGATACATTTCATCAGAAGACACTAACAACAAAATCCAAACCAATTCCAGTCAAAACAGACAATTACTATCGCAGTTCGCACATTCTGATCACCCAGAACAGCAACAGTAAAAACGGCATAACTCACTCTATACTACTCCAAATTCCCTGAAATTTTGTAGGCACTTCAAATTCATTAATACCTACAACTTTCATGTTTTGAGAAAAGTCCAATTCGGCCTCTAACCCTATGATCTAAAATCGGACAGAATTAGGGGTTTTGAAACCCTAACATATCTCAATTCAATCCAAATCCAAAATTGATTGCATTTATCAACAATTCACACCTACTAGAGTCAAAGCCCCTTATTACCAACCATCAAAAACAACCACACCATCAAGAACATATGAAACCAGAAAATTCCTCAAAAAATAAAAAACTCAACCAATTCACTTCAAATCAAGAAATAAAACACATAATCCCTCACTTAAGCCACCATTAGGCATAAATTCAACATCATTAAATATAGGAGGGTGTTCATATACCACTTACCAAGTAATCAAGAGAGAGGAAGATGTTGGACACCTTAAGTCTTCAAACAAACTTCACTAAACTACTTACTAGCACCCAAGGGAGGAATTTTATGGAGTGAAATCTAGTTTAGGTATTTGTTTTTGGAAGATTGAACCAAATGGAAGCTTGAAAATTGATTAAGTTTCTTCCTTCTTTGAGCTTGAGAGGGCCGGCCAACAAGAGGTGAAAAATGGTGAATTTTAGTGATTTTTTTTGAAGATATTAACCACTTAGTCAAAATAGTCAAAAAAAAGAATAGTAACTCTTAAGTCCTAACCAATATCATGGTGACATGTGGCACTCCAATAAATGCATTCCTATCCTTTCTTTTCTCTCTCACATCAATCATATCACACACTCTACTTATCTCTTAACACCCGATAAATTTTTCACAGTATCCGAAACTTAACCTTATTGGCCGAATTTTTCCGAACTTTCCGCACTAGTGGGGCCCACATCCATAATCTATCCGTAATTTTTCAAAAACTACCCAATGCTAGAAAAATCATCAAAAACTATTCTTACTCATAAAATCCACCAATAAAATATTCCTAGGCCAGAAAATGAAGAAAACATGAAATTTAAGGAAAAAAAAACCCTAGGAAAATATTAGGGCAATTATGGGTTCTCACAGGATGGGTTGAAACTGCTGAATCGAGTGTGTACTTTATCAAATGCGTTCTCAATAAAATGAATTGTAATTGAATTGCCTGAATTAAATTGCATTATATGC
Organism: Coffea arabica; assembly: GCF_036785885.1. Taxonomy (NCBI): domain Eukaryota; kingdom Viridiplantae; phylum Streptophyta; class Magnoliopsida; order Gentianales; family Rubiaceae; genus Coffea; species Coffea arabica. Next base: position 34,462,537 of record NC_092321.1, read on the forward strand.
TATGGCTATATATGTCGTTGGAATGAATCTCCTCGATTCACAATTGAATTGTATGACTGCCGATTGGAGAGCGCTCATCGTCCTGTAACGGTAGTTGTCGATTGGACTGAATGTCATCCTTACAATTATAATCGTATAATCGGGTCTCTGAAAGATAGCATCTACCTCATCGATTCGGGTGAGAGGTACCTCTCATGTCGGCTCAAAACCCTAAATAAATGATCGGTTCTCTGAACGATAGCATGTACCACACCGATTCGAGTGGGAGGTACCTCTCATGTCGTCTCAGAACCATAAACTTTTCTAAGTCGATTGGAGCGATTTCTCATCGACTACTGGACGATAGTATGTACCACACTGATTTGGGTAGGAGGTACTTCTCATTCGACTCAGAACTATAAGAAAAGCATAAGTCGATTGGAGCGATGTCTCATCGACCACTGAACGATAGTATGTACCACACCGATTCAGGTGGGAGGTACCTCTCATTCTACTCAGAACCATAAATGTATAATCGACCACTGAGCGATAGTATGTACCACACCGATTCGGCTGGGAGGTACCTCTCATTCGACTCAGAATCATAAATGGAATAAGTAAAGTTCTACGGACTTTTGGATTGAACTTTGGCAAAGCAAGTGGAAATGAGCTCCTAAGAGCTCCCGTATCCTTCTTGAATGTGTTTTGTGAATATTCGGGAATAGCTTGAATGTTACAGCTTTATCTCTCGTACCAGCTTTATTGCTACTTGAATTACCTACTTGCATGATTTTCTTGGCCTCACTGAGCTTCAGCTCATCCCATTAGTTTTGTTTTCCTTAACAGGAGCCGAAATGGAAGGGATTATGGAGAGGTCGATTTGATGGCCCTTTTGATTAGAATTTTGAACGTATTTGTTTAGACAACATTTGGAAGCTGTATATTTTAGGAATGTAAGATATTTTTGGTAGCTTATGATGTCTTACTTGAACGATTATTAAGGAATTGACCTTCCTTCATATCTTCGACTTGTAGTATCGATTGGTTATTCTTAAGTTCGAATAGAATTTGTACCGAGTCCTGGCGAGAACTGGGCAGGCGTCCCGCGGATACCCTTGGGTTTGCCCTTGGTAGAGGTGGGGGCGTCACATACCCCTTATCGGGCCCGAACACCAAACAGAATAGAATTGGTAATACTCGAATATACCGGAATCAAGAGTCTCATACCCAAAGATTCCCAAAACAGTCCCCATGGCTTGTCAATTTTTCTCAACCAAACCCTTGCTGGTTCGATTCAAATGACTACCAATAAGATTGAGCTCACAGTTATCAGTAAAGGTCGTTGGATATACGTCCAAACGACATCAGTTCAAGTGTAAGTAAGAAAATTCTAAGTGATACAGTGAACGGTCAAATAAGCCGTAGAGTACGAGAGTGATCAAGTACACCCTCGTCTCATTTAGCATAAGCAGTAATCACAAACAGTCCTATCACAGATTTCAAGTACAATAAAGCCATGAAATAACAATCACATGAGTAGTACACTCACCGATTCAAGCAAAACAAGGTCACAAATTTCCGCCCGACGTATGCCTTGAATCACCGACACGTCCTATAACCATCAAGGAAAACACCCATTGAGACTCGGACACGAGTCATAAACCCAATCAATTAACTACTAATGCAAGGCCAAAATAGAACTTGGAACGAAATTAAGAAACACTTGGTGCCAAAGGTTTAGACAACCCCCAAAGTCACTCATTTCCACTCAAAGCAAGCCAAAACCAAGAAATCGCATAGACTTAAAAATTGGATAGCATTTCCCCTAGAATTTCAGATTTTCCATCCTACAAACAACCACCAACATTCATCCAATATGGCCACAATTACACACACAAATCATAGGCTATTAGACCCACCTAATTAGGGCTATAACACCTTTCAATCATAGCCAACCAAGGGTTCCACAACAAACCCTAAAAAAGCCCCAAATTGAAACCCTAAACTGAAATTTAACCATACAAACAGAAATTTTCCGCAAACAACCACAACTAACACATAAAAACTCTATTTTACACCACATAAAACTATCATTCCATGGCCAACCATAGACATCATATAAAACAGAAAATTACCAATAAAATCAGAAATTTACTACAACTCTACTCTAAACCATGAAACCTTCCACAAAATAGCATCCTTAGTCACCAAAAACCACTAATTTACCATTATTACAAACAAAGAGAGAATTGCTAAGCAAAGTACCTTGAAACCTCACAAAATGTGGTAGCTTAGAGTGTCTCCTTCCAAAACTACTCCACCAATACCTTTGTTCCTCCTTAACTAGCACTTCTATGGAAGGGTTGAAATTTAATCGGTTAGAACTTGAGATTGAGGTAAATTTGAAGTTGGAAATTGAAGTTTTCTCCCTTGGTTTTCTTCTCAAGAGGGCCTGCCAAAATGCTAAGAAATGAAGATGATTTTGGGTCAAATTGATATTTGGTAAAGGTTAGGGAATAGTGGTCAAAGTCCAACTTTGAATAAGAAAGTGACACATGGCACCTTTTAAGTTCAAACCTATCTTCATGTCTCTCCAAGGTTAATCCATCTAGGTATTGTGATACCCCGACTTTTAGGATATTACGGTTTCTATATTTTATTTTTTGTTTTATGATATTGTTTTGTTTTAAAGATTAGAAACCCTAAATTCTAATCAAAAGGAAAAAAAAAACCCTAGTTTACTTGTGACTACCCGATTTTCCTAAATCTCTTATATTTTAATCGAAACCATAATTGCAACCAATGGAATTGTAAAATCCCTCATATTTTTCTTAAAATTCCTTTTATTTAGCATTTATTCCTTTTTAATAGCTTTACTACTTAAGCACACCCTCAGTAATTACAATCCAACATAGAATCAAGGGTTTTCCCTTTAGGTTCTTCGTTCGGGTAAATTAAGGCTTTTTGCGTATTTTGACTGTGCGCTCACTTGGTGAGATTTATGCACTAAATTTGGTGATTAAGAGTGAGTTTTAGATGATATTAAGTGTTTGATTAGAAGTAATAACCATAAGATAGGGAATTATAAATGAAAACCCTAGTACGTGCGAAATAAGGAAAATCGGGTTGAACCGAAGTGTACCGTTCGTTACCGACTGAGTGCACCACTTGACCCATACTTTATTACCTTAATCTCCTTGTTATTAATTGAACAAAATCATACCTAAATATCTCCTAAAGCCAACCGAAATTGTGGACCAAAATAAGAGAGAGAAAAGAAAATTTTAAAAGCTAATCTCATCGCGACAAGTGGCAACCATTCCATGGTTGCTTGACCAACTTAATTCCTACCTTCTTATCTTTCTTCTTATATGATTTTTCTTCATTTCTTGCTGGTCTTGGTCGTGGCTTTGGAGGGAAAAAACAAGAGAAAGAGAGCTTCAATCCATCTTGGGTTTTGCTTGATTGAGTGCAAACAAGAAAAACTAAACCGATTAATCACTAGTTTGGAAGCTTGGGAAGCTTAAGGAACCAAAAATTTCAAGGAGAGGAGGATGATCATTCTTGCAAGATCTTTTCTTGAGGTATAATGGCTGATCAACCTTTCTTTCTCCATTAATCATGATTAAGTTGGGTATTAATGGTAGTATTGTGCTTGTGATGCTCGTTTCAAGTGATTTTGATGATTGGATGGATGACTTTTGAGTTAGGGTTTCTTGTGGGTTAGGTGTTGTATGATTTATATATGTGGTATATAATCTTGTAAAGGAGATGGTAGTGGTAGTTTCAAGGTAAAAATGTGAATTATAGCTTGAATATAGCAAAATTCCAGATTTCTGGAAATTGTAGTTTCAGTTCTGCCCGTTTCTGTTTGAGTATGTTAGAGGCCGAATTAGGCTTAGAACAAAACATGAAAGTTGTAGAGAATTATGTTTTATATTTGGCTACAAAATTTCAGCCCAATCAGAGGAAATTTTCCTGTGAAAACACGAAAATACCCTGACTGCCATAGGAGTAAAGTCAGTGAACAGTTTTGACAGTACACTAAGTTGGTTGCGTTTGTTCACCTGGATACGTATTGAACTAGCTTTTAACCAAAGCATGAAAGTTTTAGTACTTTGTCTTAGCTATTCAATGCCTCCATGAACGTCTTAAACGGATTTTGGTAGCTTGAGATATGGCCATTTGAAGGTAGTGCGGTTAACTGGTCTATTAGTTGGAATTTGGTTCTGTGAATTGGGAATTTGACTGGGTTACACTGGAATTTAGACTAAGTTATCTTCATAAAAATTGTATCCCTTTGTCTTAGCTTCGAAACGGTATAAATTTCATCCCAATCCGATAAGCGTAACTTCAGTTGTGTCCGTTACGCAAAACAACATCAAATCTGGCTTTGTTTCCTAACTTAAACTTCATTTCCGCACATGTTCTTAGCTTGATTTTGTACTTGTATGACCTTGAGCCTATTGGACGGCTAATGAAATGAAATTATGTTGTGTGTAACTTTGGGTTTGATTGAGGAAAAGAATGAAGCCATAAATGGCTGGAAAATAGGTAAATACAAAGGGCGTGCTGCCCAAATTTACGCTCGAGGACTAGAGAAATATACTTGCGACTTGAGTAAGGGTTTGAGAGTGAATACCACTTGAACCATCTAGGATATTGCACCTTCTTTTATTGAGGTATATAAGTTAGAACTTGGCCGACCTTGTACCCTTGGAAAAATGAGATTTATGACAAATAGAAATACTTTTTCGCCATTTCGTCGACCCAAATGGTATTTCAAAGTATAATTGTTTCCAAGTTTCAAAGTCTTAAGAGCGAGCATGAATTTCTTAGAATTTCATAAGTATCTTGAATACTACTTAAACGAGTTGCATTTACTTGATTTTCTTGAAGCGAAACTCCTATGTTTCGAACTCTAGAAAGTTTTACATTCGTAAATGATATTTTATCGCAGATTTGGATTCCAACCAAGGAGTTGGACCTGAACGTGTTTTTTTGAGAGGCACTAGACTTTTGGTGAGTGCTTCCAAATATCTGGTTGAATTGGACACTTGTTTTAATACTTGATCCATGAAAATACATGATACGAGATTTATTGATCGGGCAAGGGTGTACTTTATCGCACTTGCCCTAATATGATATATACTTGTTTATTGTTGCAATTGATTTGATATACTTGTACTTGAGTTGTAAGTGCGGAGCGGCAGTATGTACCACACTCAATCCGAGTGGGAGGTGCCTCTCATTCCCGTTTTCGTACTTTTATTTTAATTCAGTCGATTGGAGTGTTACCTCATCGACTTTTGGGGACCCCAAACCCTACTAGCTAGTTAATCGAGTCGAGCAGGCAAGGGTTTGGTCGATTAGATAACGAACCATGGGTAGTTATTGATGTCGAGTGGAGTGTTATCTTCTCGACTAATCGGTATACTCGAGTATTACCACCAATATTTATTGAGAATTTTGGGCCCAGTAGGGGGTGTGAATGGTGGACGGAGAGTAGTGCAAGTGGTGCTCTACTGGATTGGTTACTTACTTGAAGGTTGACGGAGTGTCAACTATTACTTGATCAAGCTCTGGTGATGCAATGGGAATTTGGCTCCTGAGAGCCATCCGTATCCTTATACTTTGGAGTGATTATTGTTTATTGGATTATTGTTTCTTTTGAAAAACTTTTACACTCGCTCACTTTGAGATTTGCTACTTGAAGTATTATTGCTCACTTTTATGAACTATTCATGCTCATTACTTTGCTACGTGATACTTGCACTTTTAAATAAGGGTTAACTTGCTATTTGGAACCTCACTGGGCTTTTTGCTCATTCCACGCCTTTTGCTTTCCTTACAGGTGTACGAGCGAGGCGTGAGACGTGTACAGACTAGCGTAGTCTAGTTGTTTTGAATTTTGTAATTGTACTTGCACTAGCCGCTCGATTAGGATTGAATGTACTGAGAACTTAACTCGTTTGATGTATTTGGGACTGTATGGATGGTTGAGATAGAAATGAATGTATTTGTATGTTCCAAACTTGGGAACCGTTATTTCGTTTATTATTGAGGTTGGACCTTATTTTTTTATTGATGCGAGTGAGTGAGTCCTGGCGAGAGTTGGGCAGGCAGTCCGCTAAACCCTAGGGTACGCCCTGGGGGAGGTGGGGCCGTCACAGATGGTATCAAAGCTCCTATCGAGCTCGTGCCGGGAGAGGGTTCTCGGACTGTAGGGATTGACTTGTTAAGTATGGAACAATTGTCTATTTTTGGGGACCTTAGATATGTATGTTGGGTAGGAATCTCTAATACGGGTGATTTACTCTTGAGCCTGGCCAGCTTGAGTGGTGAATTATCATATTTTTGGATTCTTGTCCCCGAGTACCAAAGAGTGATACCTTTATGATAAGTTGATATCACGAGTAATATTAGGATAAGTTTGAATGGCGAAAGCAAAGGCACGGGGAATACGAATAGCCTGGACTTGAAATATGTTGAAGAGATTTGTGGGATTTGGGATCCTTATGATTCACGTGCTTCGAGTTTTGATTAAGTGTAATGCCTGAGTAATACCCAGGGTTAATGTACCGTAGGATGTGTTAATTGCTATGACGTGTATATAAAGAAAGTATGTTATTTTCAATGTGTTTTGAAAATGCTTTTATTTGCTTATACTTATTTACGAATAAACATATGAATTTACGAATAAATGTATGAATTTCGATGATGAAATTCTTTTAAGGAAGGGAGATTGTGATACCCCGATTTTTAGGATATTACGGTTTCTATATTTTTTTTTTAAGATATTGTTTTGTTTTAAAGATTAAAAACCCTAAATTCTAATCAAAAGGAAAAAAAAACCCTAGTTTACTTGTGACAACCCGATTTTCCTAAATCTCTTATATTTTAATCGAAACCATAATTGCAACCAATGGAATTGTAAAATCCCTCATATTTTTCTTAAAATTCCTTTTATTTAGCATTTATTCCTTTTTAATAGCTTTACTACTTATGCACACCCTCAGTAATTACAATCCAACATAGAATCAAGGGTTTTCCCTTAAGGTTTTTCGTTCGGGTAAATTAAGGCTTTTTGCGTATTTTGACTGTGCGCTCACTTGGTGAGATGTGTGCACTAAATTTGGTGATTAAGAGTGAGTTTTAGATGATATTAAGTGTTTGATTAGAAGTAATAACCATAAGATAGGGAATTATAAGTGAAAACCCTAGTACGTGCGAAATAAGGAAAATCGGGTTGAACCGAAGTGTACCGTTCGTTACCGACTGAGTGCACCACTTGACCCATACTTTATTACCTTAATCTCCTTGTTATTAATTGAACAAAATCATACCTAAATATCTCCTTAAGCCAACCGAAATTGTGGACCAAAATAAGAGAGAGAAAAGAAAATTTTAAAAGCTAATCTCATCGCGACAAGTGGCAACCATTCCATGGTTGCTTGACCAACTTAATTCCTACCTTCTTATCTTTCTTCTTAGATGATTTTTCTTCATTTCTTGCTGGTCTTGGTAGTGGCTTTGGAGGGAAAAAACAAGAGAAAGAGAGCTTCAATCCATCTTGGGTTTTGCTTGATTGAGTGCAAACAAGAAAAACTAAACCGATTAATCACTAGTTTGGAAGCTTGGGAAGCTTAAGGAACCAAAAATTTCAAGGAGAGGTGGAGGATCATTCTTGCAAGCTCTTGTATTGAGGTATAATGGCTGATCAACCTTTCTTTCTCCATTAATCATGATTAAGTTGGGTATTAATGGTAGTATTGTGCTTGTGATGCTCGTTTCAAGTGATTTTGATGATTGGAAGGATGACTTTTGAGTTAGGGTTTCTGGTGGGTTAGGTGTTGTATGATGTATATATGTGGTATATAATCTTGTAAAGGAGATGGTAGTGGTATTTTCAAGGTAAAAATGTGAATTATAGCTTGAATATAGCAAAATTCCAGATATCTGGAAATTGTAGCTTCAGTTCTGCCCGTTTCTGTTTGAGTATGTTAGAGGCCGAATTAGGCTTAGCACAAAACATGAAAGTTGTAGATAATGATGTTTTATAGTTGTCTACAAAATTTCAGCTCAATCGGAGGAAATTTACCTGTGAAAAGATGAAAATACCCTGACTGCCATAGGAGTAAAGTCAGTGGACAGTTTTGACAGTACACTAAGTTGGTTGCGTTTGTTCACCTGGATACGTACTGAACTAGCTTTTAACCAAAACATAAAAGTTTTAGTACTTTGTCTTAGCTAAATATGTCCTTGTTACAAGATGAGTGCACCACTTGACCCATACTTTATTACCTTAATCTCCTTGTTATTAATTAAACAAAATCATACCTAAATATCTCCTAAAGCCAACCGAAATTGTGGACCAAAATAAGAGAGAGAAAAGAAAATTTTAAAAGCTAATCTCATCGCGACAAGTGGTAAACATTCCATGGTTGCTTGACCAACTTAATTCCTACCTTCTTATCTTTCTTCTTAGATGATTTTTCTTCATTTCTTGCTGGTCTTGGTTGTGGCTTTGGAGGGAAAAAACAAGAGAAAGAGAGCTTCAATCCATCTTGGGTTTTGCTTGATTGAGTGTAAACAAGAAAAACTAAACCGATTAATCACTAGTTTGGAAGCTTGGGAAGCTTAAGGAACCAAAAATTTCAAGGAGTGGTGGAGGATCATTCTTGCAAGCTCTTGTCTTGAGGTATAATGGCTGATCAACCTTTCTTTCTCCATTAATCATGATTAAGTTGGGTATTAATGGTAGTATTGTGCTTGTGATGCTCGTTTCAAGTGATTTTGATGATTGGAAGGATGACTTTTGAGTTAGGGTTTCTGGTGGGTTAGGTGTTGTATGATGTATATATGTGGTATATAATCTTGTAAAGGAGATGGTAGTGGTAGTTTCAAGGTAAAAATGTGAATTATAGCTTGAATATAGCAAATTCAAGATTTAAGGAAATTGTAGCTTCAGTTCTGTCCGTTTCTGTTTGAGTATGTTAGAGGCCGAATTAGACCTAGCATAAAACATGAAAGTTGTAGAGAATGATATTTTATATTGCCCACAAAATTTCAGCTCAATCGGAGCAAAGTATCCTGTGAAAAAATGAAAATACCCTGACTGCCATAGGAGTAAAGTCAGTGGACAGTTTTGACAGTACACTAAGTTTGTTGCGTTTGTTCACCAGGATACGTACTGATCAAGCTTTTAACCAAAACATGAAAGTTTCATTACTTTGTCTTAGCTTTTCAACGCCTCCAAGAACGTCTTAAACAGACTTTGGTAGCTTGAGATATGGCCATTTGAAGGTAGTGCGGTTAACTGGTCTATTAGTTGGAATTTGGTTCTGTGAATTGGGAATTTGACTGGGTTACACTGGAATTTGGACTAAGTGATCTTCATGAAAATTGTATCCCTTTGTCTTAGCTTCAAAACGGTATAAATTGTATACCAATCCGATAAGCGTAGCTTCGGTTGTGTCCGTTACGTAAAACAACATCAAATCTGCCTTTTGTTTCCTAACTTAAACTTTATTTCCGCACATGTTCTTAGCTTGATTTTGTACTTGTATGACCTTGAGCCTATTGGATGGCTAATGAAATGAAATTATGTTGTGTGTAACTTTGGGTTTGATTGTGGAAAAGAATGAAGCCATAAATGGCTGAAAATAGGTAAATACAAAGGGCGTGCTGCCCAAATTTACGCTCGAGGACTAGAGAAATATATTTGCGACTTGAGTAAGGGTTTGAGAGTGAATACCACTTGAACCATCTAGGATATTGCACCTTCTTTTATCGAGATATATAAGTTAGAACTTGGCCGACCTTGTACCCTTAGAAAAATGAAATTTATGACTAATAGAAATACTTTTTCCCCATTGCGTCGACCCAAATGGTATTTCAAAGTATAATTGTTTCCAAGTTACAAGGTCTTAAGAGCGAGCATGAATTTCTTAGAATTTGATAAGTATCTTGAATACTACTTAAACGAGTTGCATTTACTTGATTTTCTTGAAGCGAAACTCCTATGTTTCGAACTCTAGAAAGTTTTACATTCGTAAATGATATTTTATCGCAGATTTGGACTCCAACCAAGGTGTTGGACCTGAACGTGTTTTTTTGAGAGGCACTAGACTTTTGGTGAGTGCTTCTAAATATCTGGTTGAACTGGACACTTGTTTTAATACTTGATCCATGAAAACACATGATACGAGATTTGTTGATCGGGCAAGGGTGTACTTTATCGCACTTGCCCTAATATGATATATACTTGTTTATTGTTGCAATTGATTTGATATACTTGTACTTGAGTTGTAAGTGCGGAGCGGCAGTATGTACCACACTCAATCCGAGTGGGAGGTGCCTCTCATTCCCGTCTTCGTACTTTTATTTTAATTCAGTCGATTAGAGTGTTACCTCATCGACTTTTGGGGACCCCAAACCGCACTGGCTAGTTAATCGAGTCGAGCCTGCAAGGGCTTGGTCGATTAGATAACGAACCATGGGTAGTTATTGATGTCGAGTGGAGTGTTATCTTCTCGACTAATCGGTATACTCGAGTATTACCACCAATATTTATTGAGAATTTTGGGCCCAGTAGGGGGTGTGAATGGTGGACGGAGAGTAGTGCAAGTGGTGCTCTACTGGATTGGTTACTTACTTGAAGGTTGACGGAGTGTCAACTATTACTTGATCAAGCTCTGGTGATGCAATGGGAATTTGGCTCCTGAGAGCCATCCGTATCCTTATACTTTGGAGTGATTATTGTTTATTGGACTATTGTTTCTTTTGAAAAACTTTTACACTCGCTCACTTTGAGATTTGCTACTTGAAGTATTATTGCTCACTTTTATGAACTATTCATGCTCATTACTTTGCTACGTGATACTTGCACTTTTAAATAAGGGTTAACTTGCTATTTGGAACCTCACTGGGCTTTTAGCTCATTCCACGCCATTTGCTTTCCTTACAGGGGTACGAGCGAGGCGTGAGACATGTACAGACTAGCGTAGTCTAGTTGTTTTGAATTTTGTAATTGTACTTGCACTAGCCGCTCGATTAGGGTTGAATGTACTGAGAACTTAACTCGTTTGATGTATTTGGGACTGTATGGATGGTTGAGATAGAAATGAATGTATTTGTATGTTCCAAACTTGGGAACCGTTATTTCGTTTATTATTGAGGTTGCACCATATTTTTTTATTGATGCGAGTGAGTGATTCCTGGCGAGAACTGAGCAGGCGATCCGCTAAATCCTAGGGTACGCCCTGGGGGAGGTGGGGCCGTCACATAGGTAATCTCTAATCATCTCCTAACACCTAGTAATTTAATCTATTTATGCAAAACTTAACCTAATTGACCGAATTTATCACACTTAACGTACTAGCGGGTCCTAAGTCCAATATTTACTCCTAATATCTCATGAACTAACCTATACTAGAAAAATGATTTAAAAACTATATTTACTCATAAAACTTATTTAGAAATTTTACATATTGAAGAAAATATAGAAAATGTGTGCAAATAAATAAAATAATGTCTAGAAAATAAGAAAATTTCGGGTTCTCACATCTTCGCTATTTCTTATCGAACGAGCCTCCGAAGAATAAATTTCTCTAACGAAACATTTTAAAAACGTAAGTGAGACATTGTTTCGTGTAAATGGATTTAAAATGGTTGAAATAAATTATTCGGAGAAAATGGGTGAATAAATAATTAATTAAGCCATTAAAATAAGATTAAAAATAGTAAAAATTCTGGTCCTTACATCCTCCCCTCCTTAAAAAGAATTTCGTTCTCGAAATTCATACCTTCTATATTCTCAGATAACCTTGAGCCTTGTTGTGTAATCATTTCATATGTTCTTGTAGATGCCACTGGTCGATTTCCTCTTCTATTGACTTGTCGAGGGATAGTTCTATTTCCTTGTTGAGTAGTAGTTTCTCGTGGATATCTCTTTGGACAGTCGTGAACTTTATGGTTGGTACTCCCACATCCCATACACTTTCGCCCTTTTAGCCAGCAGTTTTCTTCGGTATGATTCATCCTTCCACAATATCCACAGGTTGGACGAGACATTGTGACTTGACTTGCCTGTGAGGTTTTCTTTGATTGTATCTGTCCTACTGGAGCTCTTCGTGACGTAGTCCCTTCTGGTTCCTTTATCATGAGTGGTGAAGGAAGTGATAGTCTTACTCCATCCACTCCTTTTCTATCTTTGGGTAGTGGTCCAATTTCTCTTAGTCTACTATCGGATGCATCTCTTTTCCTCGCTTGAAAGGCTCTCAGTTAGGATTTTGTGCTTTCCACCCTTTGCGCTTTCTCGAGAGCGTCACTAAATGTTTCAATCTATGCTGCGGCAAGGGCATCTTGGATTTCTAAATTTAATCCTTGGATAAACCGTCTTATTCTCCTCCATTCCGTAGCCACCAATTCTGGAGCATATGTAGATAATTTCATCAATCGTATTTCATACTCAGCCACACTCAAAGTTCCTTGACGAAGCTTTATAAAATCATCTTCTCTCTTTTCTTGGACTAGTGGATGAAGAAATTTCTCACTTGATCCCTTTCCCACTTGTTTCTTATAACATTCCACCAGGCTCGGGCTGCTCCTTCAAGTTGAAATACAGCAAAAGTGACTTGTCTTTCCTATGTGTAGTCCAAGGTATCGAATATATTTCTTATATTATCTAACCAATTCTCAGCCACTTTTGGGTCAGGTCCTCCAGAAAATTTGGGCGGGAAGAATTTCTGAAACCGCTCCAAAGCTCAATCCTTCCCTATCTCTTGGTTTCCACGTTGGTTTCCTTGTCCAACCCCCTGACTCTGTTGAGCTACTAAGAGCTCTAGTACATCCGTCATGCGAGTTAAAACTAACGCCATTTGGTCATCTCCTTCCCCAGCCCTTGGATCGGCGTTTTGATCAATATCAGACTCATTACCTACTCTTTGATTTCAGGGTTGTCTAGGTTGACGTCCCTTTCGTTGTCCTCTAGTTTTCATGTTCACAGCTAATCTATATGCATATGCATAAACATCACACTAAGCCATAATTGAACTACTTACACATGCCAGTAACAACTTTTAAAAAAAATAAAATCACTTACACAAATAACATTATCACCATATAAGTAAACACAAACTAGAGCTCATTAAATCATAACACGAGTTATAGTCAAGTAAAGTTCATACCAAGTTAAAGTCAGTAAACAAAGTAAACAGGTGATCATTAAAAGTACATTCATCTCCAAAGCACAAGCTCTTAAGTTCTACTCCCATCGTCCCACTACAAAAGATCACAAGTAGTGCTTCACTAGATTAATTGGAACTAAGTGATTCTGTCACGGCCCCACCTCCCCCTAAGGTGAACCAGAGGGTTCGGCGGGCCGACTGCCCAGCTCTCGCCGGGACTCAGTCGTTCACTACAATCCTCAATTGAATTTCAAGATATATATATCAAATATACATCAAAGGTTCCCAAACTTTACATATCAACAGCGAAGCGTCCACGCTTCCACTGCGCCACTCTGATCCTTGATCACAATTATTATACAGGAGGAAGTCCAAAGCTAGACTATTACACATCCAATCAATTCTAAACGTTCAATACAATCCCAATATGAACGATTACACAAAAGTAAATCCAAGTTCAATCCATCAATCCATACATGAGATAATCCATGATAAACACTACAAGCCCTTCCTTCGCCTTGAGCCCTGTGGAGGGGAATAAAACATTTTGGGGTGAGCTAGAAGCTCAGCGAGTAACCAAGAAATTCAGTTATCAAATCAGTTTCACAATCGTTCATTTCAATAATGTCATGCTTCAACAATCAATGCACTTTCACTTCTCTCATGAGCCAGTGAAATCATGGTACTTAGACGTCCAACGCTCCAAACAATCATTTAACATTGAACATTAACATTGAACATTGAACATTGAGCCCATTGGTGCTCTACAGGAACATTAAACGGTGGAGGAGACGTCGGAGTCTAGCACACGAATTCCAAGTACTCATTTGAACCAAAACATGTCAAGAACTTATATGCCGGCACACAGGATATGCAATCAAAGAAACGATGCAAGAAACATTTTAAAGTAACGTTGCAAGTAGTTTAAGGTCACTCACCTCCACGGCTCACAATCCTCGTCCAATATAGCCAATTCCATCATTCAAGTCCAAGCCTTTCACATGAAACTTAAGGTAACCAACGCTATTAAAAATCGGACAGCATTTCCCCATAAATTCATCCTTTCCATCCTACAATCAAACCCAATCACATAGCAATTAACCACAATTGCTCAAAACCAGAAAACAGTTTTGACGTCCTTTTGCGGTAATGGCACCAAAGGTATTACGAGTATCGGATGGAGGTCCAAGACCCACCGTTTCGAAGCTAAGAACCAGGGCTACAACAATGTAGAAGGTCACTCAGTCCAAATCCTAGCACAACTAGGTCAAAAATGCAGAATACCAAACCAGAATCGTAATTGCAGGTTCCCAAATCACACAATGCTGTAATTCATCCAACTCAGTCTACACAGGTCCAAATGCATTGATTCCAAAGGCATATGATAGCTAAGGTATCAAGCTACATTTCATCAGAAGACACCAACATCCAAATCCAAATAAATTCCAGTCCAAACAGACGATTACAATCGCAGTTCACACATTCTGATCACCCAGAACAGCAACAGTAAAAATGACATAACTCACTCTACACTACTCCAAATGCCCTGAAATTTTGCAGGCACCTCTAAAATGTCATTCTCTACACCTTTCATGTTTTGAGATAAGGCCAATTCGGCCTCTATCTAGGACCTAAAAATTCGGACAGAATGTTCATCACAAAACCCTCACTTTTCAATTTTTGGTCCAAAACAGAAATTGGTTGCAATTAATCACTTTTCCCACCTCATAGAGTCCTTAAACATCATTTCCAATCATCAAACATAGCCACATAATCATGCTTATAGTAAAACAGAAAAATCCCCAAAAATAAGAAAACTTCACCAATTCAACCAAAACTCAAGATTTAATCCATAAATTTGCATCTTATACTACCACTAAGCATGATTTAAGCATCACTTAAAGGAGGAGGGTGGTTCTTCACAACTTACCTTAAGAACAAGAGAGAGAGAGCTATTGGTCACCTTAACTTTCCAAAAAAACTTCACACAACAACTCACAATCACTACTTGAAGAGGTTTTATGGAAGGAATTCAAGATTAAATGGTTAGTTTGTGAGATTGGACATGATTGGAGCAATAAACTTGGAAGCTTTTCTTTCTTTTCTTGTAAGAGGAGGTTCGGCCAAGCTTGAAGGAAAAATGGAAGATATTTGATCAATTTTTTTGGTTTTATTTAGTAATTGGTAAAAGGTTGAATAGTAAGTCAAAACAAGATTTAATCATATGGTGACACATGTCCCTCTCATTAATTGCTTGCCTAACTTTTTGTCTCTCTTACACAAATATCTTAACACATTGTAAAATAATATCACTTAATACAAAATCCAAAAAGTTGTCAAAAATATAATGCATTTACCGCAGTTGCGGGTCCCACGTCCAAAATACGCTTTTAATTTCTCAAAAACTAACCGATACTAGAAAAATCATTTGAAAACTATATTTGCTCATAAACTTTCTCTGGGGAATTTTTCTAATAAAGAAAATGTAGAAAAAGCGGGCGTTTAAAAAAATAAACCCTAGAAAATTAGAAAATTTCCGGGTTCTCAAACTCATTTTTTTTCGGGGCGTCACAGATTCCCGGTCCCTAACACGTTCAACTTCATTCCTTGTGACTAGGATCTTCTGGGCTACGATCTTCTCCACCTCCCGCTCTTAATTATTGTGCCATCTTGGCCAAACGATTATTGGTTTCCTGTAACTATTCAAGTGAAATATCGATTCGTTCTTATTCCCTACAAATGAAGATCTCAAATCCTTAGCATTGCCCTCAACTCTTAAGTACTCCGGTACAAGAATCCGAAACAAGGTAATTCACAACTCGAGCCGGCCGGTCCCAAGAGTAAATCACCACATTTGAGATTCCTACCCAACATACATATCTAATTTTTTTCCAAATATCAAGATCAGGGTTTATACCTATCACATTTATGATCCATAGCTTCACTCTAGAAGAGCACTTAAGTCTTTACTCATTCACATAATAAGGACCATAACATCACTTGGCCCAAGCTCACCTCGCGCAGAAACCACGCGAAGCGGCTCTGATTTTCATTCCTACAAATAGTCACTTAACTTTCAAACTAGTCCCACAGTCCGGCATCCTAAACTTTTAAGTCTAGGATACACTACAAAGATCTGAAGCCTAAGCTCTGATACCAACTGTGATGCCCCCACTTCTCCCTAAGACGAACCAAAAGGTATCCGCGGGACGCCTGCCCAGCTCTCGCCAGGACTCACTACAATCCACAGTTCAAAAGCTCGAAATACTTCAAATAACTTCAACATATCATTAAAGTACTCCAAAATATTGCATGCTTACAATTAGTTGGCTTTCAAACTTAATACAATCCAAAAGAATATATACTACAACCATCTGCTATAATACAACTTAAGATCTTCAAAAGAAAACAATCTAGTATCATTCACGAGTACTCTTGGTCTCGAACCCTGTTACGGAAAACAAAAACGTGGAATGAGCTACACAACCCAGTGAGGTTCCAAGACACTCTAACAGTTCTAATAAATCAAGTAATTTGAGCATACCACATGTATGGTTCAAGGTTGCATATTTGGCACATTAACATGAGATAGTTATCATTGTACGAGTAATTTGAGCATAACACAAGCATGGTTCAAGGTTGCACCTTGGCACATTAACATGATACAGTTATCAGTATGCAAAAATAAACACGCATTGAAGGATACGGTGTTCCAGTGGAATCATTTCGGTCAACTTCACCTTATAACTTCCGGTCCCCTCGCTATTGTCTGGCCATCACCTTATCCCTCCAGTGGTAATACTCGAGTATACCAAAACGGTGTCCCAGGGTTCCAACCTACCCGACCGAACCCAGTCCTGACTCGAGCAGGTTAGTAACCAAGGGCAGGACCCAGTTCCGCTTAGAGCTTACAACATGCACAAGTAATCAAGTAAATTGGTGTACGGTAAAAATTTTTCATTTTAGTAGGTCGAGTGAGATAAAGTACACACTCGTCTTAAAACGGTGGCCAATTTCATATGAGCAATTATCAGTAACACTTAATACTTAAGCACGTAAGCAATATGCGGTAATTTCATATGAATATGTAATTTACGATAATCAAGTAATCAAGTAGTCAAGTAATCAAGTAAGCAGGTAATCAAGTAAATCGGTAAACGGTAAGTAATCACGGTTAACAGTAAACGGTAATCGGTAAACGGTAGTAGTTCACGGTTAATTGGAAGACATTTATCATTTTAGTAGGTCACCCATTGGCCATCCCCCACTTTTACCACTTAAGAGTCGAGGAGATTCACTCCAATCGACTTATGCAACCATAGCATAATCAATCATCGAAACACTTCACGTAAATATGCACTTCAAGTATTTCATGTCGAGTAAATCAAGTATACTTCACTTAAATGAGAACGAGTGCGGTAAAGTACACACTCGACTCAAAAAGATGGAAAAGTCCATAGGAGCAATTATCGGTAGCACTTAACAGTTAAACACATAATGACCATGGAGTAAACATGTCATAAAACTATTCAAATCACGTACTCGTATATGGAACACTCACCTATTCAAAACAAGTGAGTAAGTGCTCAAACAAGTGTTTAGGCGTCCGCTTCGAGTTCCTCTTGAAGGTCCCCTTGAGTTCCTGAGCAAATAATAATTAACTTTACTTACAATCATGCATTTACCAAGAAAGGATGCACACTCAATTAGATTAAATCAAAGTCTTAAAAGAGAGCTTCAATTCTCTCAACTCGAGGTTTAAGAGTGAAGTTTTAATGTCCAAAGAGAGACTAGCATCTTCCATGAAATTGAGTTCAAAACGTTCAATCTATATCGAGAAAAGAAGTCAAGTTCCCGAAATTGCATTTTCTAAGAAATTGGCAAAATTTCAGCTTTGTGTGTCAAACTTAGAAAAATCATATCTTGCACTCAGTAGGTCCAAAAATGGAAAACTTGGTACTGTTGGAAACTAGTTCCAAAGTACTAAAAGTTCCTAGAAGGCACTTTTCCATGATTCAAAATGGAAGACACTCAAATTTCGGCTTAAAGTTGCTGACTTGCACTTCTAAGACAGATTTGGGGTTGGTTTTTGGCAAATTTTGAAAATTCGGCAAAATTCACAGAATGTGAACTAGCCACTAAAATTAGAAACTCAATTAGAGTTACAATCAAAGTTTAAAACACAGAAAACGGAACAAGAGTCAGAGTTTTGAGCGCCAAGATATAGCGGCTCAAAGTTGGTTCAAAATGAAAACCATTGGGCAATTTTCCAGATTTGAAACATAAATTTTGGGACTTCAGTTGGGCATCGAAATGGACTTGGAATGGCACTAAATTTGGTATGATTACACTACCATATAAGAGCTACTCCTCTGTCAAATTTCATGCAAAAATTTGTACGGGAAGTCAGTTAACAAGACCACTAAAGTTTCAGCAATTTCCAAGGCAGTTCTGCCTTATGCTTCCGTTTCCCTTTTTTTCAAACCATGTTTGAGATGAAATCATCTCAAACATGGTTCATTTATGAAGGAAAAGTCTAAGAAACATCCAACATACATTTGGTAGGTTATTAACACCAAAAGTTTCAAAATAACAAGTCCCAATTCGAAATAAGCCATTGGCTAGCCCAAAATTAGGGTTTTCTTTCTCTGGTGCAGGTCTGTAATTTGGCCATAACTCAGTCAATTCAACTTGGAATTAAGAAAGGTTGGTGGCGTTGGAAACTACATTCATAATGATACAATTTCTCAGAAGAAATTGTTCTGAAATTCTGTCCATATCTAGCTCAAATTCAAGCAACAATCCCAGCACCTCATTGACTCTCTAGCACAGCAACAAAACAGAATAGGTAACTTTGAAAAGCTAGTACGGTTCAATCAAGTCGAATCATGAGATATATTTTATACCGTTAGAAAACTGGAAGTGTCTAGTTTCAGATGCCACAAACGGTACTCGATTTCGACATCGGAGCAAAGAGTTATGATCATTTAAAGTTCGCTGCCAGAGCACCTCTGTACACGTTTTCCAGGTTTGAAGAATTTTCGAAATTGCAACCTTTAGCCAACCAAATCAAGTGATTTTTAGTGGAAACTTTCCACACAACCTATACAACATATCTATGTCAAAATAAAGGCAATTTGATCATAAAAATTTTGAACTAAGGTTGCGGCAAGAACAGGGCAGATTCGGCCCTTCTTCCCTTTGGTTTTCCTTAGAGTTTCTTTCCACTTTTTCAACTTATAACCACTAGTTTAACACTAAATCAACATAAAAAACACCTAAAATCATCATATCCGTCCAACAAGTCCATTGTGAGAGTTCATAGAGCCCACCCACATGATTTTCAACCAACCAAAGTTACCCACATGAAGTTACACGCTTCCAAGTGAAATTTAACTCACTAGAACTAAGATTCAAAGGTTGGATGATTCACTACCTATTGGTTGATGAAACTCAGAAATTTTGGCCACTAAGAAGCTCCAAGAAACCGTGGAAATGGTGCTCCTTTCCTAGTCCAAGTGAATCTCCAAGTGATTTGCAAGTTGGATGCAAAATTTGAGGTGATTTGGAGTAGGATTTGAGGTGAAATGAGATGAAGTTTTTCCTTCTTCTTCCTTAGCTGAATTTCGGTCACAATGAGAGGAAAGAGAGAGATGATGCAGCTGGTAAAGCTTCTTGGAGAAGCTTGGTAGTTGGGCTTTAATGTGACACAAAAGTCAACTCTCCAATAGTGCGCCTACGCGCGCGTTTCGTGTCCGATTCCTCTTGGGTTTGTTTCACTTGTGCACTAAACCTCTAATGCACTTCCATTAACACTATTATTATTCACTCTTAATAGTCTAAAAATAAAGGTCTAAAGTTCCTCGATTAGTCACGCATGCGAGAACGCAAACTTCCTACTTGTGCGCGATAAAGTGCAATTTCTAAGAAATTCTTGTAACGATGATATAACTAACTAATACTAGGGTAAATAATCATGAAAATAAATTTTTTAAAAATAAAAATATGAGTCCTCACATGAGTCTAGTATTAATTCCTCAAATCTCCAATTAATTTGTACCAGCGCGTCTTTCGGAAAACTTTCGACACGCACACGGTATAAGTTTAAACTTTAACTCACTCACATCTAATCTCTCAATTAGTTTTTCTTAATCTACTATTGATCATTCTTAATTCTCCAAGAAAATGCACTCTTGATTCAAATATAGCCTTGACAAATGTGTCTTCGCTATTTCTTATCGAACGAGCCTCCGAAGAATAAATTTCTCTAACGAAACGTTTTAAAAACGTAAGTGAGACATTGTTTCATGTAAATGGATTTAAAACGGTTGAAATATTATTCGGAGAAAACGGGTGAATAAATAATTAATTAAGCCATTAAAATAAGATTAAAATAGTAAAAATTCGGGTCCTCACAATATACACCAATCTCCTTGGTGTAATCACAAAAGCTCCTATACGAGTCCATCACTCTAATAATAGGAAACTTTCGAATGGCACTCATGACCTTTTCCTCTTCCTCTATTTCTAAGAAAGTGAAACCCCCAGTGACGAATAATCTTGTGGCATCATGGGGAGGATAGCATCTAGTATGTTCAAGGATATGTTTATAATCACGATCTAAAGTCAGCCCTCTTTCTGCAGCATACTGAAAGACTTGCCAAGTGTAGAATGATTCAAGTTTCTGTCTACTGTTACAATATTCTCGCTATATGTCGAGATTGCTTCATCAGCAACATGTGCCCAACAAGTAGCTCCAGCTTGATGAACAATAGGTAGTAGCACATCTCTTCCTAGTGCATCTTTGACGCCTCTCCAAGAAAAGAAATCTCCCTCCATGATTATTTAATGTGCTACACCAACTCCAATATGCTTATGCCTTTTACGAAAAAAAAGCCTCCAATGTGCTTGTGAAATCTCTCATGAAACTCTACTTTATACTTAGCAATTGGTGCAATTATCACTTGCCATTAGGTGTTTGTATTTATTTATTTATACTTTTTGTTTGAGCTTCAGTTAACTATTCTGGAGTCGTATATTGCCGTGGATTCGCTTAAGCATCCCATAACGTGTTCCAACTTCGGAGAAATTACTCTAATTAGGGAAAACTCTTTCAATAGCAAGATACCATCCAGGTTCACCATTTGCAAATATTAGTGGATATTTCAACGCATCATAACATCCATAATAATGCTTCACAGTTTAGGTCTTTTTGTTTTTGCCATATATTTGAATATGATGTGAAGTAACTTCATCAAAATTGGCAAATTTAGTCCAAATAGCTCCTACTTGAGATGTTAGTTGGTTGATTGAAAACTCATTGATCCAAACTAAGGTTTGAGTTGAGAAAAATTTTGTAATTATCAATTTTGTGAGCCGCAAAAAAATGGAGAGTATGGATTCAGTTTCAAGATATCTCCTATTTTTATGATCAAGCTCTCTGTAAATCTGATTGAGATAGGCAACCGATTTATTTTCTCATACTCAGTATCAAAGGAAGTACAATTGCAAGTGTTTGGACTTCCTGAGGTACCAATGGATTTATGTAGTGGTACATTTGTCCATGGACTCTAAATGGGCTCAACAGTATGTTAACGAATTGGTCCACCACAGAAAGAAGACTTCATTGTAAATTCCATGATATAGCTTGCCCAATGAATCATCAGAGTGTACACCAAGCAAGAAATGTGAACATGTTATTATAACTCCAAATATAGTGGCAATATATAGCAGCTTCTTGATAGTTTTCAAGATAGAATAACATTAATTCTCTAGGCATTTCAGTTGATACCAATTGGATTAGCATGGCAATATTGGCAATTTGGGGCTTCTGGTAAAATGTATTTGATAGAAATATTTTACAAAGGATCACAATGATGGGAACAATGTTTAAATGCATGAAGATTACTAAGGAACATGAATACAAGATAATAGTATAATAACGAAAATGAATACAAGGTAATAGTATAACAACATATGAAGAAATGCTAACAGAAGTTCTAGCTTACCTGAATATTAATGAAGAGGAGAAAACGTAATAATGCAAGGTAGTAAAAGAAAAACTTGTAAAGAAAATTGAACAAATCATTAAAGGAGGAGTACTTGGTCTGTTTCTTTTTGTGGATGACATAGCTTGGATATTTTGTTCCAAAAAACTCTCTGATGTATGCAAATCCATATTGATTTCATTTGATAAATGATCATTTTTAGTAAGAATAGAAGTAGTAGCTGAACTAGATATTGTACTCAATGGAACTATTTGATTGACATTCACTACATGAAAATTGTATATATAATTATTAGATCCTATATATCATTTTGAATAGCTAAAAAATTGGCATAGATAGCTCAAAATCACATAAAGACTCTATGTTGAAAAATGAGTCAGGCTAAAATATAATAGAAGCAAGAATAATAGATTAATCATGCAAAACTATTTCATACCTGGACTATAATCACGTGTTATAGAGACAAATGCATCAATACATAGAGCATGGTTGGTGTTCAACACCCTATGATCATTAGGAGTAGTTGTTTGACAAGTAGAAAGTGAAGTATCACCCTTAAGAAAAACACCAGTAGTGTCTATTGAATAGCCCTTATTGTTGACATTAGTTTCTTTGCAAGTGATAGGCAAAGAGGAAGTTTCCGTGTCTCTAATAAGGCATTGATTGAAGTGATCATCTTTATGGATAGGGCAATCAAAGCAAATGCTCGTTCCATTATCATCTATTCGCACATTGTCATCATGGGTATTTTTACTATTACCATTGATATCAGCTTTTTTTGTGCAAAAACAATTAGTATTAGTTGAACAATCAACCATGTGACTTGTTGCTGAAGCACTCATAGAAATATTATTAGTAAGTGCACTCTATTTTGTTTCCTTCAATGTGGGCATCCTCAAGTGTTGTATATTTTTGTTTTCATGGATTGAGATAGAAACTTTTATACCAACTTTATTAGATGGAGCAATATTAGCTAGAGCAGAACATGTAGCTATTGAAGTAGTCTTGTCAATTGTTATGTTGTGACAAGCATTTACATAGTTTTGGCATCCTATATATATGACTAACTAATTAAAACCCAAACTGGAGATAAAGAAAATAAAGAACCAATATATATTATAAATTGATTAAGAACAAAAAATGGAGAACAAAAATAACTAATGATTGAACTATATGGAAATGCTAGAATACCTTGAAAGTAATCATAAGGCGTAGACACTGATGGCTGAACTGAAATAGAATGATGATCAGCCAAGTGCTTCATATGTGTAGTAATATTTTCTTCAAAAGTAGTATTGATAGTAGAATAGCAGGTATGGTGCGAAAAGACACTTTCTTTACTTCCATTATGTGACAACCCACCTCTCCCTAGGGCGTACCCAAGGGTTTAGAAGACCGCCTGCCCAACTCTCGCCAGGACTCAGTCACAATTCATGAAATTTACAAATGATAACTTCAAAGTAAAACCGATATTAAGTACAACCTTCCATATATACACTTATGGACCTCTAATGTCCACACAATCTATAATACAACCGAGGAGTCAAACTTGCAAAACAATCAAACCAAACAAGCTGGCTAGATATCTATGAAATGCTCACGCGAGTAGCTAACAAAACCTAGACAAGGTCTATGTCTTCTCCACTTCCATTCTCACATTCTTACTGCTGTAAGGAAAACAAATTTCATGAAATGAGCTAGAATCCCAGTGAGGTTCCAAGTAACCAAGCAGGTAAAACAATAGGCAAGATACCATACCCTGATATCAAGAAACAAGTCAAACTCAAATAGATCATAACCCAGTATATAGTTAAGCAAGTAGTCAAATAGATCATGCAAAAGTGTACAGTAAAGAACACATTCATGGCAAATGATATAGGTTGCGCTTAGGAGCAAGTTCCACTGCAGCTTGAACAAGGTCTGTTGACTCTCCGTCAGCCACGAAAGTATAACATCCGTAGATCACCACTTTACACCAATTTCCGTCTACCAAACATACCCCTTACCGGGCTCGAACACCGAAGAAGTACCCAAGGTTCGTCAATCTCCTTGACCAAGCCCTTGCTGGCTCGATTCGACTAACTAGCCCTAGGTTGGACTTACAGTCCCAGATATTCACTAATTCAGGATCTGGCTTATAGCCCCAAGTATTCAGGTATTCAAGATTGGAGTCGTTGGCTGTTATCCAACGCTCACACAGTAAATGATTGGAGACGTTAGTTGTCACTTAACGCTCCGTATTCAGTAATATCAGTATTCACATGATGAATTCCAATCAGGAGTAAATAGGTTAGGAACTTGTCCTTTACCTAAGATTTTCCAGCTTACCCGACGGCTTTGAGGCTGGTCTAAAGCAAGAAGTCCAATGAGGGTTTAGTTCAGCCGTTACTGACTTACATTCACGCATATGCATGAGTAACCCTAGATTCCAATTACCCGATGTCTCAGATAAGGTCCAAGGCCCAGTTCAACCACTACAAGAGAAATGTAGTTGGTCTATAACTCAACCACCACAAGAAGGATGTAGCCGGTCTACTATTCAACCGCCACAAGAGGAATGCAGCCGGTCTACAATCATGCACATAAACATGCAAGTCCATACACAGGATCAATGGATTTAAGTTCATGGAGGTCGAGTGCGAATAAGGACACACTCGCCTACTCATGATCAAGTCACAAGTAATGTCCAGCAATTCACATTCCTAAGCATTCCAAGTATTTCAAATCAATATACAGGTCACATACAAATCAAGTCACTTGTTCATGCATAAATTATCAAGTGTTTAATCAAGTCAGGTCAATTAAGTGTACATAAGAACACACTCACCTAAACAGGCTCAAGTCACAATTAAGCTTAGTATATCATGTTTCAAACATTTTAAGTTTTTCAAATCCGAACAGTTGAAAATCGGGTGGGTGCGAAACCTGATCAAACAAGAAAATTGGAGGAAAAACGCAGAAATCAGAAATTTCTTCAACAAATCCGGCCAAATATTGACCGGATTCAAGGCCGGATTGACATGGAAGGCAGAAAATAATTTGATTGCTTATGCTAGATTCTGACTGCATTTCAGTTATACAAAAACGGCCAAAACATGTTTTAACAGAATATCAAAAGTTTAGTCGAATTAGGTCAAGTGCGATAAAGTGCACACTTACCCATGAGACAATAAATCAAGTACCTAGCAATTTCTAGCAATAGTGAGCATGTAACATGTGACGCCCCCGCTTATCCCAAGGGCGAACCCTAGGGTATCGGCGGGACGCCTGCCAAGCTTGCGCCAGGACTCGAAATTTCAAAATAATAAAAACTAGATAAACCAAAAGCGTACTATTCACAATATAGCCAACTTCAAAAGTGTTCTATTTACATCCCCAAAAGCAGCTAGTCAAACCACTATAGTACATTATGATAACAACCAGCAGAAAGTAGACCCTAAGGAGGGTCCTTATACAAACCACCAAAACAAAAATAACCATCTTAATTGTCCAACTATTACAAGCAAACCTAACTATACAAGTGAATGTGCCAAGGAGTTCCCCGTGTCGTCCCCTGCCAAGGAAAACAAAAGAAACGGGGTCAGATATGTGCTTAGTAAGTAAACAGGGGTGAAATCGTAAATTGCACATTTAGATAAACAACTATTTCACAAAATATCAAGTCAAGTGCAAAAGTAACAATACAAATGAAGGATACAGGTTGGCTCCAAAGCCAAGTCGTTTGCCATGCGTGACCTCCTACCGACACTCCGTCGACCACAAATAAGGTCCGTAGAACTCCACTTGTACTCCCACCTAACACCTTATCACCCTCACTGGCTAGTCACCTCACAAACTTGCTCGAGCGAACGAAATTGAGCTTGGTTCACAAGCTCGGTTCACAAACTTGGTTCACATTCTCGGTGAACCGGATTCACAAACTTGGTGACCTCAGACTAAGTTGGACTGGCTTCGACCAAGCCCCGGCTGGCTCGAATAGTCCATCTAGGTCGGAAGATCGACCCCAACTCACAAACGTCACCCCGAGCTACAAGCTCAAGGGGTTCAAACCCAAAACTCACAAACGTCACCCCGAGCTACATGCTCAAGTGGTTCAAACCCAAAATAATTCATTTAGACATGTCATGTATAAATATGCATGTAAATTAGGGTTTAGGTGGAGTGCAATAAAGTACACTCTCGCCTAGGTACCCTTTCATTCACCTCAAAACACATAAGCAAGTTATATATACAAAACGACCCGAATACTTACTCAAAGAACCAAGATAGCAAAAGTACGAAAATTGCGTCGCGAAGGATAGCTAGTAGTAGGCCTCACCGGCTCCGCCTAACTCACCACCGTCTGAAATAGATGATTGCATCACGTTATATCACAAATGGCTACTAACAAGCCTAAACCAAACAAAACGCCAAAATTGGCACGTGCAAGTGCGGAAACGGCAAACGAAAACGTAAACGGCCGGCAACGGAAACGGCAGATTTGGCACCTAGAACCGTTTTGATCGAATTCCAGGCTACGATTATCGGATCAAAGTGCATGAGGTACCGTTGCAAAGCTAAGAAGAAGGGCTAAAACTTTCATAAAGGCACCTCAAGTCGGATCTCAATGGAACTAGGACAAAAATGTGCAAAACAGTTCCAACCATTTCATTTCTGGTTACCAAACAGGCCCTGTTTGAAAGACCATAACTCACGACTCAGAAATTGGAATCAAGAAATTCCAGAGGCGTTAGAAAGATTATTTATAAGGCTATAACTTTTGTGTTTTGACCAAAAGTTTAATCAGTATGGAGCATAGGGAAAAAGAGGTTCAAAGTTCCTGTCAGAACTGTCCAAATTCGAAGGCAGTTCTGACAACCGATCTTGTTTTGGTCATAACTGAAGCTACGGAACTCAGATTTGGATACAATTTATACCGTTTCGAAGATAAGACCAAGATCTACATTTCTTATGAAGGGATCAACATCCAGTTCGTACATTATCAAGACGGACAAAGCATGGTCAGAAGCAAAATTCAAAAACGTAACACAATCCAGTGTTCAAAACAGGAGTGAGTGTTTTGGCTATAAATTGGGCTAAACTGATCCGTTGGACCTGAAATTTTGCAGGCACCTTAAGGTCTTAAGAAGCTACAACTTTCATGTTTTGAATAACTTATGAATCAGCACGCAACATAAAGAAAAACAGAATCCAAGTTCAGATTTGTGGACTGCCCTGTTTCCAGTTTTACCAGTTTCGCGCGCCGTAACCGCACAGTCCGTTTCTATGGTTCTCATACAAACCTTCAGGCCAAATTCATACCAAATAAACACACATAAACACCTCCTATTTACTCTACAAGAAAACCGAAATTCCTTTCCCAATACTAACCATAATCTAGGTGCTAATCCTACTAATTTTTCTGGTTTCTCCACCTAATCAATTAAACCCTAAGCACTTAAGCCTTAACCCAACCAAACTAACTTTCCATTGACTTAGGGTTTCATGACCAATCTGGAATTTGTTACTTACCAACCATACAAATGAAATCAAGGCATCAAAGATGCCATTAACTAGCCAAAATCCAACCAAACCAAATCAACTTAATGAACCAAGGAGCAAAAACCCTAACCTTTCATAGCCTTAACCGAAATTTGGCAGCAAGAAACCACTACAATAAACCATTAAACTACGCAATAATCACCACATAAACCATACAAATTCATAATTACAACAAAACCATCACTTCACATGGTTTCAAGACTTAATCACAAGAGTTATCTTTCAAATCAAATGATTTACCTTCAATCCAACCTTGTTGATGATTAACCCACAACAATCAAGTAGCAAAGATGTTGTCTTCAACTCCAAGGCCAAGATGGAAGCTAGAAGAAATTGAACTTGGAAGAACTTTCCCTTTCTCTCTTGCTCTCTCTCTCTCGGCCTCTCACTCTCTCTTTCTCTTTAGTTTATTTTGTTTTGTTTCTAACGATTATCTTGCATAAGAAGATGATACATATAAGTCAAAGCCATGGAGGATATTTTCCATCCTAACCAATCACATAAAAGTTCCTCAATTGCCCTTTTAACCCCTTGCACTCCAACTTTACATTAAATCAACTCGAGCCCTTAAACATTTAGTTTCTCTTTCTTACTCCTTTTCCCCTCAAACATTTATAACCTTTCAATTAATTCCATAGGTTACTAACTTAATCTAATCCAAAACACTTGACCACACTTAATTACTTCACTAATCACCCTCCTATATTAATCACCTATACTTAAACATACTTTATCCCACATAAAAGAAATTAAACAATAACCTTTTTGTCAAGGGCAAAATTAGGGTTTAAACCCAACTTAAAACTTCTAATAAATCATAACACTAGAGGTTTTACTCATTTAGGGTTTCTAACCTTCTTAAACTTATTTAACCTATATACAATGGATCAAATCCTATACTTACCCACACTAAAACACACACTAGCATAACTAACTTTAACCACCACTCGAACTTATGATTAATACAAAAACTAGGGTTTCAATCCTAACCCCAACTTAGGGTTTTTACCGCACAAATAATGAATATAACCTAATATCAAACTTAAGAATTGACCGGGGTCTCACAACCTCCCCCACTTAGAATAATTTCGTCCTCGAAATTAACCGGAGTCCATTTAGGTTCAAAAGTCTATAAATCCAAACATAACGTGTGCTTAGTATTCAAACTAGAAACAAAATAAAGAATACAAAGCAAATGCACAAAAGACATGCAAAGAATAAGTGCAAAAGATTATACTCAAATATATACATTTATTTACAAAGCCACACCAAAAGATATACAAGTTATCCGACATCCGGTCGATACAAAACCCTTTAAATACATGAGCATTCGGGCTCCAAAAATCTAGTTAGCCAGCAAATAACCAAAGAACCAGCTATACTGGTTAGAACAAAAACATGTCAGATGGGCAAAAGAGAATCCAAATAACGGCCCTACGCGCCTCCCCTAGGGCCCCAATCCCCAACGGAATCTAGAGTATCTACCTCGCCTATCAACTCTGGGCCGGTAGCTCGTGGTGGTGCCTCCGCGGCCATATCTAGTAGGACCTCGCAGTCATACGTAATACTCCGGGCCCTCTCCCTAAGCTGCCTCCTCATAGCTAAGAGGTGCTGGTGTGTGTCTATGAGACTCCGCTCCAAGTCCCTAATGCGCAACGCCTGCCCGTGGCCAACCTCTCTATCCTCCTCTAGCTGTCTAGTCAAACTATCGCAAGCCTTCCCCAAGCTGCGTCGCTCGTCGTCCATTGCCAGGACGACCTCGTCAAGGTAGCCATATGTATAGCAACACTGACAGGGTCGGTGTAGACACCAAATTTTTTATTTTTTTAACTTTTTAACTTTATTGGTTTAATTCATTTAATTTTTGCTTTATTGGTTATTTTTATTTTATTATTATTTTGTCTTCATACTAAATTTCAAAAAAAAAAAAAGGGAAAAATGAAAAATACAAAATAATGTGTGAAATTAGTGGAAGTTGGCATGCTAGACAAATGGAGGACATGCACTAGGACAAGTGTCCTTTTTATGTTTCGACAACACATCGCTTAGGTGGGGGGAGATGGTGACACTTGTAGGATTGAGGCAATGAAAACAAAAAAAAGACTTGGCGGCTAGGTTTTGGGGGAAGGAAGCGACGAAAAGGCTAAGCAAAAAAGAACAGAGAGCAAAAGGAAATTGAGGGAGGCTATAGATAGAAAAAAGAAAGTGGGCAACGGAAGAAAACAGAGAAAATAGGAGCGGCAGACAAGAAAATGAAGGAAAAACTATCGGTCAAGAGGGAAAAATCGAGGCTGAGAGCAACGGGAGAGAATCTGGAAAGGAACGGGCTGGGATTTTCGAGCAAAAGAAAACCGAGAGAAGGCGAAAACAGAAAAGAAAGCTACTAGGTTGAGAAGAGAGGAGCAAGCTTTGTCTGGAGGCTGAGAACAGAGCAAAAGAAAAATGGCAGAAAAGAAAAGGAAGGGGGGCTAAGGGAAAAAGGAAAATCCAAGAACGGATAGAAAAAAACACGCAGAGGGTTTTGGACTGAGACAAAAAGGAAAAGCAGTGAGACCGCCGCCGGATGAGCCACTCTCATTTCGTCCAAGACGTGGTTCTCCCCCCTGATGGTCAGTACGCTCTCTCCGGCTCCTGGGATGGCAAGCTCTGCCTCTGGAGCCTTCAATCTAGCAACACCACCACCTTCATCATCAGTCCACCGGAACCATGCCGACAACCGCCAATCACCCTAACCCAAACCCTTCGATGCTCAAGTCAACAACGCCGCCACCAACTCTGCCCTCTGGACCGAACGACCTGAAGAAGCCGAAGCCGTTTCTTCATTTTATGGTCTGCCTCCCCTAGAATTGCAGCTGCTGCGGCAGCGGAGGAGAGACATGCACAGCCCATCAGGAAACCGCCACCATCCCACTAGAATCCACCATTGTCGTCGTTCAACGCAAGAGCACTGTAAGTCCCTTTCTTTAAAAATTTCAGTTCTGATCAAGCTCACGAAGCAGTCTGTCGGGCCTTTATTTACTACAATTTTCCTATTAATTGTTCATACTTTTGGATCATATATGCTTTTCTGTGTCAATTGGGCTGAATTCCTTGCTTTTTCTGATGATTTTGGGGCCGGTTGTAATACAAATTGGGCAAAGATTTGTTGAACTTTTTAATGCCCCCAATCTGTTTGACGAAATGTTTGAGTTGAAAGTCCTTATCGAAAGATGATTTGTTTTACATTTTTCCGAGTGAAGAAACCAGATAAGTAGCTACCTCGTCTGTTTGCATTTGAGAAATCTGGTAGGTTTGTGTTCTGAGAGCTTGTTCTTTTGTCAAAATTGGGGTAACTCCGTTGATATTCTTAAGACTAGAAGGTTGCATTTTGGATTCGTCAAGGGGGCATGCATGTTGTCATTGTTTTTTTTTTCTTTCTTTCATTACCGTGCTTCGTTATTGTGCAAACCTTCAAATTGCCAAGAGTTGTTATAACCATATTAACATGGCCCTGTGCAAAGTTTGCTGTTGAGACAAGGTCGATACAAGCTCCTTCATTATGTCTCTTTGCTACATCTTCTTTGTTTTTAAATCTGTCGGGATGTATTTTGAGGTAATGAAATCTGGTTTGGTTAATGGGTTGAAGTTGTTTCTTTTGATTCCCTTTGTGCGTAATCTGGGTTGCTAAAATCATTGGGAATGCAGAGTATAGTATTGGGTCTTAATGATAGAATGCATAGTTGATTGTTTTGAGTGAACGAATGCTGTTTGTTTGGCCTTCATTGCTTACGTTTGGCATGCCACTAGAAGAATGAAGTTGTAGAATAAATGAAGAAGAAAGCAGGCTTTTCGGGAATGGGTCATTGATTTGTTTTGATTGAATTCTGACTTGGGTTTAGGAGATAAAAGCCCACTCTTTTGATTGGGTTGGTTTGTTTGGTGAAAATTGGGCTAAATCGTCTGTTTTGCTTGGATTTTTGGCCCAAGAAATGAATAAAATGGCCCAATGGCCTGGCCTGCCAGGAATCTGGTAACCAAATTTGCAAATCAGCCCTTGAGCTTTTCTTTAGTTCCACTATGGCCCTACTAACTTTCAATGCTTTCAATTGGGTCCCTAATTTAATTGCAAATGGGTCCCTGAATTTTATTTTTCTTTAATTTTGATCCCAAAGTTTTTGTTAATTTTTGCAATCAAGTCCTTTCTTCTTTTGACTTTCTAAATGTAGGTTGTTCACATGAATTAATTGATTCAATTACATGTTTGTTTTCAATTCCATGATTATTTGTCCAAATAAATTGGTACCTTGACCATTTCTTTTATTTTGGAGGATAAATAAGTGATTTCACTCCATTTTAGGACTCCAATTCAAAGGGAGGTATGACTTCTTTTATCTTTTTTGTCTCTCCCCTATGTGATCCAACGTGCTAAGTGAGAATTGCATGTCTACTTTGCTTGCCTTGCTTTTCCTTAATTCATTTCATTTATTTCATTTACTTTTGCTTTTATTAAGTCATTCTTTTATTTATTTATGGGGTATGTGTACACCTCTTGGCTTGTAATAGATAGGGCTTGGAGTTCATTTTTATTCCCTTTCCCTCTTCCCCATTTGTTTTAGTTAGCAAATGTAATAGGTTCATTAGCTTGATTGCTTGCTTTCGTTGCTACGTGTTAATTTGCTTTATTAGGCTCTTGCATTTAGTCGAGCATGCTAAGTGTTATGTGCTACGTGTTTATAGGTGATTGGCATGTCTACTTGCTTTCTATAGTCATAGATGAATGTGTTGGATGAATGCACGTCACCACACTAGTCCAACGCTAGTTGTGGCTCATTGTCCTGTTCTCCACTAGTCCAACGCTAGTAGGAATTCATAGATATGGGCTAGTCCAACGCTAGACCCTTAGGGATTTCCCTCGCTAGTTCATACTTGCATGTTTCACTACATTTCATGCATTTTTCTTAGTTTTCTAGCATTTGGCATGCTCCTCCAATCCTTTCCCCTTCATTTTAGGCTTTTGCATCTCCATGCTAGTTATAGGGTACATTTGCTTGAGAGTCCCCTTTCGATAAGGGAAACGAGCGAGTGTGGCTACAAAATAGCCTTAGCACTCTAGTTCTTCCTTCTAATCAAAGGAAAAATTAAAGTCATGAAATTAGGAGTCATTCCCGTACCCGACTTGATGCATTCCTATAGGTTCATACACTTTCATTCTCATCATGTCACTCCCTCACCCTCTTATCCACATTTTCTCACTACTTATATCCTTCTCAATACAAATGCCATGTTCACATATTTTTCTTCTTGTCACTTGTTTTTCTACCTCACAAATTGCACCCAATTGCACTTATATGTATCTACTATCATATTTTTATCCATTTGCACACAAACACCTTTATTTTTCCAATTTGCACACATGCACTTGTCTTACATTCGCACACATGCACGTTTTCTTACATTTTCACACTTGCACTCATATTTGAGTCTTCATTTGCATCATTCGCGACCTCTATGAGGACTTTCCTTATTGGCCACCACAACTCATGTGGTTGGGACCAAAAAGCCTCATAAGAGACATTTTAGATTTAGGATTGCATTTCTTTTTCATATCCATTAGTCATATCCAACATGCAACGCATATTTTGGGTAGAAGAACTAGGAAACGTGGGGCTAAATCGAGCAACTAGCTTTGGCTAGGGTAAAGGAGTGCCTTAGGCTTTGCCTTTGCCTTCTCCCTTATCAAATGTGACTCCCGATCCCTTTCTTTGGTTACGTAGACCTAAAAGTTCTTAAAAAAGGGTTTGTTTACTTTGCTTTTTCAAAAATTCATTTTTGGGTGACTTGGTACACCCTAACTCTATACCAAGTGGCGACTCCATCTTCTATGCAAAAAATCCTTTTTGAACTCTGTTTGGCCAAATCGTCGCATTTTCAAGTCCCACGGCCTTTTATTTTCATTTTTACACACATTCACATACATATTCCACACACTACTTTCACACCTTCAAAAAGTGGGGCGCGACAGTCAGCGCAACACCTGACCAAAGGGGGAATACGATGTGTAGGGCTCCCTGTGACAGCCCCACCTCCCCCTAAGGCGAACCAGAGGGTTCGGCGGGCCGCCTGCCCAACTCTCGCCTGGACTCAGTCGTTCACTACAATCCTCAAATGAATTACAAGATAAAACTCAAATATTACATCAAATTCTCCAATAATTACATGTCAAAAACGAAGCGAAAATAATTCTCAACTATACATAAAATGATTTCCAAATCCAAATTGTACAAGATATAGGCCATCCAGTCACGTGCACAAGTACAACAAGACCTTCCTTCGCCTTGAGCCCTGTGGAGGGGAATAAAATATTTTTGGGGTGAGCTAGAAGCTCAGCGAGTAACCAGTAAAATCATTAAACAAATATATTGCACAATGTTGCATTTCGATCATTTCGATGATGTCATGAATCAGAGATCAAATGTTCGTTTAGTGCTCTCGTGAGCCAGGGAAATCATAGCACTTGAACACCCAACGCTCAAATAGATCATTTAACATTAACATTAACATTAAGAGGGAGCCCCTTCTTGAGCTCCAGATAAACATGAACATGAACCATAAACAGAGTGGAGACGTTGGTGTCCAGCACAAGACTTTTCCAGAACTCATTGAAGCCAAATCATGTCATGAACTCACATGCAAGCACGCATGATATGCAATCGAGTACATAATGCAAGAAACATTTCACAAGTACTTTGGAAATAGTTTAGGGTCACTCACCTCCACGGCTCAGAAACCATCCATCATGTATCATTGCCTTGCTCAAATCCAAGTCTTAGATCACAAACTCAATGCAAACAACTCCTTTCAAAATTCGGACAGCACTTCCTCTTATCTTTCTTTACTTTTCCAGCCATCAAGGCTTCATTATTTCCTCATTCCAACCTGTGACGCCCCGAAAAAAAATGAGTTTGAGAACCCGGAAATTTTCTAATTTTCTAGGGTTTATTTTTTTAAACGCCCGCTTTTTCTACATTTTCTTTATTAGAAAAATTCCCCAGAGAAAGTTTATGAGCAAATATAGTTTTCAAATGATTTTTCTAGTATCGGTTAGTTTTTGAGAAATTAAAAGCGTATTTTGGACGTGGGACCCGCAAGTGCGGTAAATGCATTATATTTTTGACAACTTGTTGGATTTTGTATTAAGTGATATTATTTTACAATGTGTTAAGATATTTGTGTAAGAGAGACAAAAAGTTAGGCAAGCAATTAATGAGAGGGACATGTGTCACCATATGATTAAATCTTGTTTTGACTTACTATTCAACCTTTTACCAATTACTAAATAAAACCAAAAAAATTGATCAAATATCTTCCATTTTTCCTTCAAGCTTGGCCGAACCTCCTCTTACAAGAAAAGAAAGAAAAGCTTCCAAGTTTCTTGCTCCAATCATGTCCAATCTCACAAACTAACCATTTAATCTTGAATTCCTTCCATAAAACCTCTTCAAGTAGTGATTGTGAGTTGTTGTGTGAAGTTTTTTTGGAAAGTTAAGGTGACCAATAGCTCTCTTTCTCTTGTTCTTAAGGTAAGTTGTGAAGAACCACCCTCCTCCTTTAAGTGATGCTTAAATCATGCTTAGTGGTAGTATAAGATGCAAATTTATGGATTAAATCTTGAGTTTTGGTTGAATTGGTGAAGTTTTCTTATTTTTGGGGATTTTTCTGTTTTACTATAAGCATGATTATGTGGCTATGTTTGATGATTGGAAATGATGTTTAAGGACTCTATGAGGTGGGAAAAGTGATTAATTGCAACCAATTTCTGTTTTGGACCAAAAATTGAAAAGTGAGGGTTTTGTGATGAACATTCTGTCCGAATTTTTAGGTCCTAGATAGAGGCCGAATTGGCCTTATCTCAAAACATGAAAGGTGTAGATAATGACATTTTAGAGGTGCCTGCAAAATTTCAGGGCATTTGGAGTAGTGTAGAGTGAGTTATGTCGTTTTTACTGTTGCTGTTCTGGGTGATCAGAATGTGTGAACTGCGATTGTAATCGTCTATTTTGACTGGAATTGCTTTGGATTTGGATGTTGGTGTCTTCTGATGAAATGTAGCTTGATGCCTTAGCTATCATATGCCTTTGGAATCAATGCATTTGGACCTGTGTAGACTGCGTTGGACGAATTACAGCATTGTGTGATTTGGGAACCTGCAATTACGATTCTTGTTTGGTATTCTGCATTTTTGACATAGTTGTGCTAGGATTTGGACTGAGTGACCTTATACATTGTTGTAGCCCTGGTTCTTAGCTTCGAAACGGTGGGTCTTGGACCTCCATCCGATACTCGTAATACCTTTGGTGCCATTACCGCAAAAGGACGTCAAAACTGTTTTCTGGTTTTGAGCAATTGTGGTTAATTGCTACGTGATTGGGTTTGATTGTAGGATGGAAAGGATGAATTTATGGGGAAATGCTGTCCGATTTTTAATAGCGTTGGTTACCTTAAGTTTCATGTGAAAGGCTTGGACTTGAATGATGGAATTGGCTATATTGGACGAGGATTGTGAGCCGTGGAGGTGAGTGACCTTAAACTACTTGCAACGTTACTTTAAAATGTTTCTTGCATCGTTTCTTTGATTGCATATCCTGTGTGCCGGCATATAAGTTCTTGACATGTTTTGGCTCAAATGAGTACTTGGAATTCGTGTGCTAGACTCCGACGTCTCCTCCACCGTTTAATGTTCCTGTAGAGCACCAATGGGCTCAATGTTCAATGTTCAATGTTAATGTTCAATGTTCAATGATTGTTTGGAGCGTTGGACGTCTAAGTACCATGATTTCACTGGCTCATGAGAGAAGTGAAAGTGCATTGATTGTTGAAGCATGACATTATTGAAATGAACGATTGTGAAACTGATTTGATAACTGAATTTCTTGGCTACTCGCTGAGCTTCTAGCTCACTCCAAAATGTTTTATTCCCCTCCACAGGGCTCAAGGCGAAGGAAGGGCTTGTAGTGTTTATCATGGATTATCTCATGTATGGATTGATGGATTGAACTTGGATTTACTTTTGTGTAATCGTTCATATTGGGATTGTATTGAACGTTTAGAATTGATTGGATGTGTAATAGTCTAGCTTTGGACTTCCTCCTGTATAATAATTGTGATCAAGGATCAGAGTGGCGCAGTGGAAGCGTGGACGCTTCGCTGTTGATATGTAAAGTTTGGGAACCTTTGATGTATATTTGATATATATATCTTGAAATTCAATTGAGGATTGTAGTGAACGACTGAGTCCCGGCGAGAGCTGGGCAGGCGGCCCGCCGAACCCTCTGGTTCGCCTTAGGGGGAGGTGGGGCCGTGACAGTTGGTATCAGAGCTTAGGCTTCAGATCTCTGTAGTGTATCCTAGGCTTGAAGTTTAGGATGCCGGACTGTGGGTTTGGTTTGCCATATTAGTGATCCTTACGGGATGTCTCGACTTGATTGGTACAAGATGGAATGTCGAGGACGACATGCTTTTAAGGAGGGGAGATTGTGACGCCCCGAAAAAAATGAGTTTGAGAACCCGGAAATTTTCTAATTTTCTAGGGTTTATTTTTTTAAACGCCCGCTTTTTCTACATTTTCTTTATTAGAAAAATTCCCCAGAGAAAGTTTATGAGCAAATATAGTTTTCAAATGATTTTTCTAGTATCGGTTAGTTTTTGAGAAATTAAAAGCGTATTTTGGACGTGGGACCCGCAAGTGCGGTAAATGCATTATATTTTTGACAACTTGTTGGATTTTGTATTAAGTGATATTATTTTACAATGTGTTAAGATATTTGTGTAAGAGAGACAAAAAGTTAGGCAAGCAATTAATGAGAGGGACATGTGTCACCATATGATTGAATCTTGTTTTGACTTACTATTCAACCTTTTACCAATTACTAAATAAAACCAAAAAAATTGATCAAATATCTTCCATTTTTCCTTCAAGCTTGGCCGAACCTCCTCTTACAAGAAAAGAAAGAAAAGCTTCCAAGTTTCTTGCTCCAATCATGTCCAATCTCACAAACTAACCATTTAATCTTGAATTCCTTCCATAAAACCTCTTCAAGTAGTGATTGTGAGTTGTTGTGTGAAGTTTTTTTGGAAAGTTAAGGTGACCAATAGCTCTCTTTCTCTTGTTCTTAAGGTAAGTTGTGAAGAACCACCCTCCTCCTTTAAGTGATGCTTAAATCATGCTTAGTGGTAGTATAAGATGCAAATTTATGGATTAAATCTTGAGTTTTGGTTGAATTGGTGAAGTTTTCTTATTTTTGGGGATTTTTCTGTTTTACTATAAGCATGATTATGTGGCTATGTTTGATGATTGGAAATGATGTTTAAGGACTCTATGAGGTGGGAAAAGTGATTAATTGCAACCAATTTCTGTTTTGGACCAAAAATTGAAAAGTGAGGGTTTTGTGATGAACATTCTGTCCGAATTTTTAGGTCCTAGATAGAGGCCGAATTGGCCTTATCTCAAAACATGAAAGGTGTAGATAATGACATTTTAGAGGTGCCTGCAAAATTTCAGGGCATTTGGAGTAGTGTAGAGTGAGTTATGTCGTTTTTACTGTTGCTGTTCTGGGTGATCAGAATGTGTGAACTGCGATTGTAATCGTCTATTTTGACTGGAATTGCTTTGGATTTGGATGTTGGTGTCTTCTGATGAAATGTAGCTTGATGCCTTAGCTATCATATGCCTTTGGAATCAATGCATTTGGACCTGTGTAGACTGCGTTGGACGAATTACAGCATTGTGTGATTTGGGAACCTGCAATTACGATTCTTGTTTGGTATTCTGCATTTTTGACATAGTTGTGCTAGGATTTGGACTGAGTGACCTTATACATTGTTGTAGCCCTGGTTCTTAGCTTCGAAACGGTGGGTCTTGGACCTCCATCCGATACTCGTAATACCTTTGGTGCCATTACCGCAAAAGGACGTCAAAACTGTTTTCTGGTTTTGAGCAATTGTGGTTAATTGCTACGTGATTGGGTTTGATTGTAGGATGGAAAGGATGAATTTATGGGGAAATGCTGTCCGATTTTTAATAGCGTTGGTTACCTTAAGTTTCATGTGAAAGGCTTGGACTTGAATGATGGAATTGGCTATATTGGACGAGGATTGTGAGCCGTGGAGGTGAGTGACCTTAAACTACTTGCAACGTTACTTTAAAATGTTTCTTGCATCGTTTCTTTGATTGCATATCCTGTGTGCCGGCATATAAGTTCTTGACATGTTTTGGCTCAAATGAGTACTTGGAATTCGTGTGCTAGACTCCGACGTCTCCTCCACCGTTTAATGTTCCTGTAGAGCACCAATGGGCTCAATGTTCAATGTTCAATGTTAATGTTCAATGTTAAATGATTGTTTGGAGCGTTGGACGTCTAAGTACCATGATTTCACTGGCTCATGAGAGAAGTGAAAGTGCATTGATTGTTGAAGCATGACATTATTGAAATGAACGATTGTGAAACTGATTTGATAACTGAATTTCTTGGCTACTCGCTGAGCTTCTAGCTCACTCCAAAATGTTTTATTCCCCTCCACAGGGCTCAAGGCGAAGGAAGGGCTTGTAGTGTTTATCATGGATTATCTCATGTATGGATTGATGGATTGAACTTGGATTTACTTTTGTGTAATCGTTCATATTGGGATTGTATTGAACGTTTAGAATTGATTGGATGTGTAATAGTCTAGCTTTGGACTTCCTCCTGTATAATAATTGTGATCAAGGATCAGAGTGGCGCAGTGGAAGCGTGGACGCTTCGCTGTTGATATGTAAAGTTTGGGAACCTTTGATGTATATTTGATATATATATCTTGAAATTCAATTGAGGATTGTAGTGAACGACTGAGTCCCGGCGAGAGCTGGGCAGGCGGCCCGCCGAACCCTCTGGTTCGCCTTAGGGGGAGGTGGGGCCGTGACAGTTGGTATCAGAGCTTAGGCTTCAGATCTCTGTAGTGTATCCTAGGCTTGAAGTTTAGGATGCCGGACTGTGGGTTTGGTTTGCCATATTAGTGATCCTTACGGGATGTCTCGACTTGATTGGTACAAGATGGAATGTCGAGGACGACATGCTTTTAAGGAGGGGAGATTGTGACGCCCCGAAAAAAATGAGTTTGAGAACCCGGAAATTTTCTAATTTTCTAGGGTTTATTTTTTTAAACGCCCGCTTTTTCTACATTTTCTTTATTAGAAAAATTCCCCAGAGAAAGTTTATGAGCAAATATAGTTTTCAAATGATTTTTCTAGTATCGGTTAGTTTTTGAGAAATTAAAAGCGTATTTTGGACGTGGGACCCGCAAGTGCGGTAAATGCATTATATTTTTGACAACTTGTTGGATTTTGTATTAAGTGATATTATTTTACAATGTGTTAAGATATTTGTGTAAGAGAGACAAAAAGTTAGGCAAGCAATTAATGAGAGGGACATGTGTCACCATATGATTGAATCTTGTTTTGACTTACTATTCAACCTTTTACCAATTACTAAATAAAACCAAAAAAATTGATCAAATATCTTCCATTTTTCCTTCAAGCTTGGCCGAACCTCCTCTTACAAGAAAAGAAAGAAAAGCTTCCAAGTTTCTTGCTCCAATCATGTCCAATCTCACAAACTAACCATTTAATCTTTAATTCCTTCCATAAAACCTCTTCAAGTAGTGATTGTGAGTTGTTGTGTGAAGTTTTTTTGGAAAGTTAAGGTGACCAATAGCTCTCTCTCTCTTGTTCTTAAGGTAAGTTGTGAAGAACCACCCTCCTCCTTTAAGTGATGCTTAAATCATGCTTAGTGGTAGTATAAGATGCAAATTTATGGATTAAATCTTGAGTTTTGGTTGAATTGGTGAAGTTTTCTTATTTTTGGGGATTTTTCTGTTTTACTATAAGCATGATTATGTGGCTATGTTTGATGATTGGAAATGATGTTTAAGGACTCTATGAGGTGGGAAAAGTGATTAATTGCAACCAATTTCTGTTTTGGACCAAAAATTGAAAAGTGAGGGTTTTGTGATGAACATTCTGTCCGAATTTTTAGGTCCTAGATAGAGGCCTAATTGGCCTTATCTCAAAACATGAAAGGTGTAGATAATGACATTTTAGAGGTGCCTGCAAAATTTCAGGGCATTTGGAGTAGTGTAGAGTGAGTTATGTCGTTTTTACTGTTGCTGTTCTGGGTGATCAGAATGTGTGAACTGCGATTGTAATCGTCTGTTTTGACTGGAATTGCTTTGGATTTGGATGTTGGTGTCTTCTGATGAAATGTAGCTTGATGCCTTAGCTATCATATGCCTTTGGAATCAATGCATTTGGACCTGTGTAGACTGAGTTGGACGAATTACAGCATTGTGTGATTTGGGAACCTGCAATTACGATTCTGGTTTGGTATTCTGCATTTTTGACCTAGTTGTGCTAGGATTTGGACTGAGTGACCTTCTACATTGTTGTAGCCCTGGTTCTTAGCTTCGAAACGGTGGGTCTTGGACCTCCATCCGATACTCGTAGTACCTTTGGTGCCATTACCGCAAAAGGACGTCAAAACTGTTTTCTGGTTTTGAGCAATTGTGGTTAATTGCTATGTGATTGGGTTTGATTGTAGGATGGAAAGGATGAATTTATGGGGAAATGCTGTCCGATTTTTAATAGCGTTGGTTACCTTAAGTTTCATGTGAAAGGCTTGGACTTGAATGATGGAATTGGCTATATTGGACGAGGATTGTGAGCCGTGGAGGTGAGTGACCTTAAACTACTTGCAACGTTACTTTAAAATGTTTCTTGCATCATTTCTTTGATTGCATATCCTGTGTGCCGGCATATAAGTTCTTGACATGTTTTGCCTCAAATGAGTATTTGGAATTCGTGTGCTAGACTCCGACGTCTCCTCCACCGTTTAATGTTCCTGTAGAGCACCAATGGGCTCAATGTTCAATGTTCAATGTTAATGTTCAATGTTAAATGATTGTTTGGAGCGTTGGACGTCTAAGTACCATGATTTCACTGGCTCATGAGAGAAGTGAAAGTGCATTGATTGTTGAAGCATGACATTATTGAAATGAACGATTGTGAAACTGATTTGATAACTGAATTTCTTGGTTACTCGCTGAGCTTCTAGCTCACCCCAAAATGTTTTATTCCCCTCCACAGGGCTCAAGGCGAAGGAAGGGCTTGTAGTGTTTATCATGGATTATCTCATGTATGGATTGATGGATTGAACTTGGATTTACTTTTGTGTAATCGTTCATATTGGGATTGTATTGAACGTTTAGAATTGATTGGATGTGTAATAGTCTAGCTTTGGACTTCCTCCTGTATAATAATTGTGATCAAGGATCAGAGTGGCGCAATGGAAGCGTGGACGCTTCGCTGTTGATATGTAAAGTTTGGGAACCTTTGATGTATATTTGATATATATATCTTGAAATTCAATTGAGGATTGTAGTGAACGACTGAGTCCCGGCGAGAGCTGGGCAGGCGGCCCGCCGAACCCTCTGGTTCGCCTTAGGGGGAGGTGGGGTCGTCACACAACCCAAAGGTACACACACAACAACAAGTTCATCCAATTGCCATTCAGCAAGCTCCCAGTAGTACTAGTACAAGTCAAGCTAGGGAAAAGTCCGGAAATGAAAGTTAAGCTCAAAACTAGAAAAACAGTTTTGACGTCATTTTGCGGTAATGGCACCAAAGGTACTACGATGGTCGGATGAAGGTACAAGATACACCGTTTCGAAGCTAAAAGACAGGGTTACAATATTACAGAAGGTCACTCAACCCAGTTTCGAGTGTAACCAGGTCAACAATGCAAGATACCATACCAGAATCACAAAAACAGAGTCACAGAACGTATTCTAGCGGAAACATCATAAATCAGGCTATCCAAGTCCAAATCCAGAAATTCCAAAACCAGATGAAAGCTAAGAAACAGGGATAAATTTCATCAGAAGACCTAAACAACCAATTCGGAAGCAATTCCAGCCAAAACAACAAATTACAGGCGCAATTCTTACATTCGGGTAAAACCAGGACAGCAAGGGTAATTTCGACGTTTCTCATTCTACACTACTCCGATTGACCTGAAATTTTGTAGGCACCTCTAAAATGTCATTCCCTACAACTTTCATGTTTTAATCCAATGCCAATTCGGCCTCTAACTAGGAGCTAAAAATTCGGGCAGAATGTTCCTTCACAAAACCTAATTTCTGAAATTTCTTCCAAAACAGAAATTGATTGCAATTGTCCAATTTTTTTCTTGGCCAATTGGTTCCTTTAAGTTTGAATTGGCTTGTGATAGAAATGAAGGACTTTTGGGTTGTTGAACCTAAGTCTTCATGTTACCTTTTTATTCCCAAAAATCATGTTTTGTACTCTTGCATTAGTAATTATTTGGCGACCATTTCCAATCATCATAGATAGCCACACAACCATGCTTATATTAAAATAGAAAAATCCCCAAAAATAATAAAACTTCATCAAGTCAACCACAACTCAAGATATAATCCATCAAACCATCTCTTTAGCCATCACAAGTCACTAATTTAGCATAATCAAGAACAAAGAAAGGATTGCTAGACATGAACCTTGAAATATCAAGAAAGTTGATGGCTTAGTCCTTTGCCTTCTCTAATCACTCCACCACTACCTTCAATCTTCCTAAACAAGTGACTTTTGTGGAGGAATTTGAAAGTTTAACGGTTGATTCACAAGATTGAGCAAGAAATGGAGTTGGAGTTAAAGGCTTTCTTCTTGTATTTTTGCTCCAAGAGGTTCGGCCAAGACAAGCTTAAAATGGAGAGAAATTGGTCAATTTTTGAGGTTTAGTAAAGGTGATGCAAATTAGTCAAAGTCCAACTTTGAATAAGAAGGTGACACATGTCACCTTTTGGTTTAAAACTTATCTTTTTGTCTCTCCAATACAAATATCTTAACACTTTGTAAAATAATATCACTTAATACAAAATTCCAACAAGTTGTCAAAAATATAATGCATTTACCGCACTTGCGGGTCCCACGTTCAAAATACGCTTTTAATTTCTCAAAAACTAACCGATACTAGAAAAATCATTTTCAAACTATCTTTGCTCATAAACTTTATCTGGGGAATTTTTCTAATAAAGAAAATGTAGAAAAGGCGGGCGATTAAATAAAATAAACACTAGAAAATTAGAAAATTTCCGGGTTCTCACACTCATTCTTTTCGGGGCGTCACAATCCCCAGGACTCTTCCGATACCGGATCACCCGTCTACGCATCACCCGGTTCTCCGGGTCCCTCACACTCGGAGGTCTCGGTCCCGGTCCCACGCCACTAGGTCCAGCACCACTAGAACTGCCCGGATCCATACCTACAAAACATTAAGTTGTCAGTTCACCGGCATTTCAGCTTAAAATATATCATTCATCTTAAAGTGAATCACGTATTCCTAATGCCTATCACGTATGTCCCACAATTGCCCAAGTCCTCTAACCTAGGGGCTCAGATACCACATGTGACGCCCCCGCTTCTCCCAAGGGCGAACCCTAGGGTATCGGCGGGAAGCCTGCCTAGCTCGCGCCAGGACTCGAAATTTCAAAATAATAAAAACTAGATAAACCAAAAGCGTACTATTCACAGTATAGCCAACTCCAAAAGTGTTCTATTTACATCCCCAAAAGCAGCTAGTCAAACCACTATAGTACATTATGA
Source organism: Coffea arabica (assembly GCF_036785885.1). NCBI lineage: Eukaryota > Viridiplantae > Streptophyta > Magnoliopsida > Gentianales > Rubiaceae > Coffea > Coffea arabica. Next base: position 34,506,942 of record NC_092321.1, read on the forward strand.
TAACAACCAGCAGAAAGTATACCCTAAGGAGGGTCCTTATACAAACCACCAAAACAGAAACAACCATCTTAATTGTCCAGCTATTACAAGCAAACCTAACTATACAAGTGAATGTGCCAAGGAGTTCCCCGTGTCGTCCCCTGCTAAGGAAAACAAAGGAAACGGGGTAAGCTATGTGCTTAGTAAGTAAACAGGGGTAAAATCGTAAATTGCACATTTAGATAAACAACTATTTCACAAAATATCAAGTCAAGTGCAAAAGTAACAATACAAATGAAGGATACAGGTTGGCTCCAAAGCCAAGTCGTTTGCCATGCGTGACCTCCTACCGACACTCCGTCGACCACAAATAAGGTCCGTAGAACTCCACTTGTACTCCCACCTAACACCTTATCACCCTCACTGGCCAGTCACCTCACAAACTTGCTCGAGCGAACGAAATTGAGCTTGGTTCACAAGCTCGGTTCACAAACTTGGTTCACATTCTTGGTGAACCGGATTCACAAACTTGGTGACCTCAGACTAAGTTGGACTGGCTTCGACCAAGCCCCGGCTGGCTTGAATAGTCCATCTAGGTCGAAAGATCGACCCCAACTCACAAACGTCACCCCGAGCTACAAGCTCAAGGGGTTCAAACCCAAAACTCACAAACGTCACCCCGAGCTACAAGCTCAAGGGGTTTAAACCCAAAATAATTCATTAAGACATGTCATGTATAAATATGCATGTAAATTAGGGTTTAGGTCGAGTGCGATAAAGTACACCCTCGCCTAGGTACCCTTTCATTCACCTCAAAACACATAAGCAAGTTATATATACAAAACGGCCCGAATACTTACTCAAAGAACCAAAATAGCAAAAGTACGAAAATTGCGTCGCGAAGGATAGCTAGTAGTAGGCCCCACCTGCTCCGCCTAGCTCACCACCGTCTGAAATAGGTGACTGCATCACATTATATCACAAACGGCTACTAACAAGCCTAAAACAAACAAAACGGCAAAATTGGCACGTGCAAGTGCGGAAACGGCAAACGAAAACGTAAACGGCCGGCAACGGAAACGGCAGATTTGGCACCTAGAACCGTTTTGATCGAATTCCAGGCTACGATTATCGGATCAAAGTGCATGAGGTACCGTTGCAAAGCTAAGAAGAAGGGCTAAAACTTTCATAAAGGTACCTCAAGTCGGATCTCAATGGAACTAGGACAAAAATGTGCAAAACAGTTCCAACCATTTCATTTCGGGTTACCAAACAGGCCCTGTTTGAAAGACCATAACTCACGACTCAGAAATTGGAATCAAGAAATTCCAGAGGCGTTAGAAATATTATTTATAAGGCTATAACTTTTGTGATTTGACCAAAAGCTGAATCAGTATGGAGCATAGGGAAAAAGAGGTTCAAAGTTCCTGTCAGAACTGTCAAAATTCGAAGGCAGTTCTGACAACCGATCTTGTTTTGGTCATACCTGAAGCTACGGAACTCGGATTTGGATACACTTTATACCGTTTCGAAGCTAAGACCAAGATATACATTTCTTATGAAGGGACTAACATCCAGTTCGCACGTTATCAAGACGCACAAAGCATGGTCAGAAGCAAAATTCAAAAACGTAACACAATCCAGTGTTCAAAACAGGAGTGAGTGTTTTGGCTATAACTCGGGCTACACTGATCCGTTTGACCTGAACTTTTTCAGGCACCTTAAGGACTTAAGAAGCTACAACTTTCATGTTTTGAGAAACTTCTGAATCAGCACGCAACATAAAGAAAAACAGAATCCAAGTTCAGATTTGTGGACTGCCTTGTTTCCAGTTTTGCCGGTTTCGCGCGCCGTAACCGCACAGTCCGTTTCTATGGTTCTCATACAAACCTTCAGGCCAAATTCATACCAAATAAACACACATAAACACCTCCTATTTACTCTACAAGAAAACCGAAATTCCTTTCCCAATACTAACCATAATCTAGGTGCTAAGCCTACTAATTTTTCTGGTTTCTCCACCTAATCAATTAAACCCTAAGCACTTAAGCCTTAACCCAACCAAACTAACTTTCCTTTGACTTAGGGTTTCATGACCAATCTGGAATTTTTTACTTACCAACCATACAAATGAAATCAAGGCATCAAAGATGCCATTAACTAGCCAAAATCCAACCAAACCAAATCAACTTAATGAACCAGGGAGCAAAAACCCTAACCTTTCATAGCCTTAACCGAAATTTGGCAGCAAGAAACCACTACAATAAACCATTAAACTACACAATAATCACCACATAAACCATACAAATTCATAATTACAACAAAACCATAACTTCACATGGTTTCAAGACTTAATCACAAGAGTTATCTTTCAAATCAAATGATTTACCTTCAATCCAACCTTGTTGATGATTAACCCACAACAATCAAGTAGCAAAGATGTTGTCTTCAACTCCAAGACCAAGATGGAAGCTAGAAGAAATTGAACTTGGAAGAACTTTCCCTTTCTCTCTTGCTCTCTCTCTCTCGGCCTCTTGTGACGCCCCGAAAAAAAATGAGTTTGAGAACCCGGAAATTTTCTAGGGTTTATTTTGTTTAAAACAAAACCCGCCTTTTCTACATTTTCTTGATTAGAAAAAAATCCCAGATAAAGTTTATGAGCAAAAATAGTTTTAAAATGATTTTTCTAGTATCGGTTAGTTTTTGAGAAATGAAAAGCGTATTTTGGATGTGGGACCCACTAGTGCGAAAAATTCGGAAAAATTCGGCCAATAAGGTTAAGTTTCGGATACTGTGTAAAATTTATCGGGTGTTAAGAGATAAGTAGAGTGTGTGAAATGATTGATGTGAGAGAGAAAAGAAAGGATAGGAATGCATTAATGAGGTGCCAAGTGTCATGGTATCATTGGATAGGATTTAAGAGTTACTATTCCAATTTTTGACTTTTTTGACCAAAAGGTTAAATATCTTAAAAATTGCTCAAAATTCACTCATTTTTACTCCTCCATGGCCGGCTCTCTTAAGCTCAAGAAGGAAGAGGATTTCTTCAATTTTCAAGCTCCCAACTAGCACAAATCATCCAAACCACTTACCTAAATTAGTTTCTACTCCATATTATCCTTCCATTAGGTGCTAGCAAGTTGATTAGTGAAGTTTTGTTGGAGAGCTAAGGTGTCCTACAACTCCCTCTCTCTTGTTTACTAGGTAAGTGATGTTTACACTTCCTCTTACACCTAATGATGTTTCATTTATGCCTAATGGTGGCTATAGTGTTGGAAATTGTGGTTTATTTCTTGGTTTGGAATGAATTGGTGATGTTTTTATTTTTTTGAGGAATTTTCTGGTTTAATGTGATCATGGTCTTGTGGATGTTTATGATGGTTGGTAATAAGGGGCTATGACTCTAGTGAATGTAAATGATAGGAAATTGCAACCAATTTTGGGTTTGGATTGAATTGTGAAAAGTTAGGGTTCTTCAACCCCTTTTCTGTCCGGTTTTGGATCATATGGTTAGAAGCCTAATTGGCCTTTGCTTAAAACATGAGAGTTGTAGGTATTGATGAGTTTGAAGTTCCTGCAAAATTTCAGGGCATTTGGAGTAGTGTAGAGTGAGTTATGTCATTTTTACTGTTGCTGTTCTGGGTGATCAGAATGTGCGAACTGCGATTGTAATCGTCTGTTTTGACTGGAATTGGTTTGGATTTTGTTGTTGGTGTCTTCTGATGAAATGTAGATTGATGCCATAGATATCATATTCCTTTGGAATCAATGCATTTGGACCTGTGTAGACTGAGTTGGACGAATTACAGCATTGTGTGATTTGGGAACCTGCAATTACGATTCTGGTTTGGTATTCTGCATATTTGACCTAGTTGTGCTAGGATTTGGACTGAGTGACCTTCTACATTATTTTAGCCCTGGTTCTTAGCTTCGAAACGGTGGGTCTTGGACCTCTATCCGATACTCGTAGTACCTTTGGTGCCATTACCGCAAAAGGACATCAAAACTGTTTTCTGGTTTTGAGCAATTGTGGTTAATTGCTATGTGATTGGGTTTGATTGTAGGATGGAAAGGATGAATTTGTGGGGAAATGCTGTCCGATTTTTAATAGCGTTGGTTACCTTAAGTTTCATGTGAAAGGCTTGGACTTGAATGATGGAATTGGCTATATTGGACGAGGATTGTGAGCCGTGGAGGTGAGTGACCTTAAACTACTTGCAACGTTACTTTAAAATGTTTCTTGCATCGTTTCTTTGATTGCATATCCTGTGTGCCGGCATATAAGTTCTTGACATGTTTTGGCTCAAATGAGTACTTGGAATTCGTGTGCTAGACTCCGACGTTTCCTCCACCGTTTAATGTTCCTGTAGAGCACCAATGGGCTCAATGTTCAATGTTCAATGTTAATGTTCAATGTTAAATGATTGTTTGGAGCGTTGGACGTCTAAGTACCATGATTTCACTGGCTCATGAGAGAAGTGAAAGTGCATTGATTGTTGAAGCATGACATTATTGAAATGAACGATTGTGAAACTGATTTGATAACTGAATTTCTTGGTTACTCGCTGAGCTTCTAGCTCACCCCAAAATGTTTTATTCCCCTCCACAGGGCTCAAGGCGAAGGAGTGGCTTGTAGTGTTTTTCATGGATTATCTCATGTATGGATTGAATTTGGATTTCCTTTTGTGTAATCTTTCATATTGGGATTGTATTGAATGTTTAGAATTGATTGGATGTGTAATAGTCTAGCTTTGGACTTCCTCCTGTATAATAGTTGGTATCAAGGATCAGAGTGGCGCAGTGGAAGCGTGGACGCTTCGCTTTTGATATGTAAAGTTTGGGAACCTTTGATGTATATTGGAGATTTATATTGTAATATTTGAGGTTTATTCTTGTAATTCAATTGAGGATTGTAGTGAACGACTGAGTCCTGGCGAGAGATGGGCAGGCGGCCCGCCGAACCCTGGGGTACGCCCTAGGGGGAGGTGGGGTCGTCACAGTTGGTATCAGAGCTTAGGCTTCAGATATCTGTAGTGTATCCTAGGCTTGAAGTTTAGGATGCCGGACTGTGGGTTTGGTTTGAATATTAGTGATTCTTGTGGGATATCTCGACTTGATTGGTACAAGAGGGAATGTCGAGGACGACATTCTTTTAAGGAGGGGAGATTGTGACGCCCCGAAAAAAAATGAGTTTCAGAACCCGGAAATTTTCTAATTTTCTAGGGTTTATTTTGTTTAAAACAAAACCCGCCTTTTCTACATTTTCTTGATTAGAAAAAAATCACAGATAAAGTTTATGAGCAAAAATAGTTTTAAAATGATTTTTCTAGTATCGGTTAGTTTTTGAGAAATGAAAAGCGTATTTTGGATGTGGGACCCACTAGTGCGAAAAATTCGAAAAAATTCGGCCAATAAGGTTAAGTTTCAGATACTGTGTAAAATTTATCGGGTGTTAAGAGATAAGTAGAGTGTGTGAAATGATTGATGTGAGAGAGAAAAGAAAGGATAGGAATGCATTAATGAGGTGCCAAGTGTCATGGTATCATTGGATAGGATTTAAGAGTTACTATTCCAATTTTTGACTTTTTTGACCAAAAGGTTAAATATCTTAAAAATTGCTCAAAATTCACTCATTTTTACTCCTCCATGGCCGGCTCTCTTAAGCTCAAGAAGGAAGAGGATTTCTTCAATTTTCAAGCTCCCAACTAGCACAAATCATCCAAACCACTTACCTAAATTAGTTTCTACTCCATATTATCCTTCCATTAGGTGCTAGCAAGTTGATTAGTGAAGTTTTCTTGGAGAGCTAAGGTGTCCTACAACTCCCTCTCTCTTGTTTACTAGGCAAGTGATGTTTACACTTCCTCTTACACCTAATGATGTTTCATTTATGCCTAATGGTGGCTATAGTGTTGGAAATTGTGGTTTATTTCTTGGTTTGGAATGAATTGGTGATGTTTTTATTTTTTTGAGGAATTTTCTGGTTTAATGTGATCATGGTCTTGTGGATGTTTATGATGGTTGGTAATAAGGGGCTATGACTCTAGTGAATGTAAATGATAGTAAATTGCAACCAATTTTGGGTTTGGATTGAATTGTGAAAAGTTAGGGTTCTTCAACCCCTTTTCTGTCCGGTTTTGGATCATATGGTTAGAGGCCTAATTGGCCTTTGCTTAAAACACAAAAGTTGTAGGTATTGATGAGTTTGAAGTGCCTGCAAAATTTCAGGGCATTTGGAGTAGTGTAGAGTGAGTTATGTCGTTTTTACTGTTGCTGTTCTGGGTGATCAGAATGTGCGAACTGCGATTGTTATCGTCTGTTTTGACTGGAATTGGTTTGGATTTTGTTGTTGGTGTCTTCTGATGAAATGTAGATTTATTCCATAGCTATCATATGCCTTTGGAATCAATGCATTTGGACTTGTGTAGACTGAGTTGGACGAATTACAGCATTGTGTGATTTGGGAACCTGCAATTACGATTCTGGTTTGGTATTCTGCATATTTGACCTAGTTGTGCTAGGATTTGGACTGAGTGACCTTCTACATTGTTGTAGCCCTGGTTCTTAGCTTCGAAAGGGTGGGTCTTGGACCTCCATCCGATACTCGTAGTACCTTTGGTGCCATTACCGTAAAAGGACGTCAAAACTATTTTCTGGTTTTGAGCAATTGTGGTTAATTGCTATGTGATTGGGTTTGATTGTAGGATGGAAAGGATGAATTTATGGGGAAATGCTGTCCGATTTTTAATAGCGTTGGTTACCTTAAGTTTCATGTGAAAGGCTTGGACTTGAATGATGGAATTGGCTATATTGGACGAGGATTGTGAGCCGTGGAGGTGAGTGACCTTAAACTACTTGCAACGTTACTTTAAAATGTTTCTTGCATCGTTTCTTTGATTGCATATCCTGTGTGCCGGCATATAAGTTCTTGACATGTTTTGGCTCAAATGAGTACTTGGAATTCGTGTGCTAGACTCCGACGTTTCCTCCACCGTTTAATGTTCCTGTAGAGCACCAATGGGCTCAATGTTCAATGTTCAATGTTAAATGATTGTTTGGAGCGTTGGACGTCTAAGTACCATGATTTCACTGGCTCATGAGAGAAGTGAAAGTGCATTGATTGTTGAAGCATGACATTATTGAAATGAACGATTGTGAAACTGATTTGATAACTGAATTTCTTGGTTACTCACTGAGCTTCTAGCTCACCCCAAAATGTTTTATTCCCCTCCACAGGGCTCAAGGCGAAGGAGTGGCTTGTAGTGTTTTTCATGGATTATCTCATGTATGGATTGAATTTGGATTTCCTTTTGTGTAATCTTTCATATTGGGATTGTATTGAATGTTTAGAATTGATTGGATGTGTAATAGTCTAGCTTTGGACTTCCTCCTGTATAATAGTTGGTATCAAGGATCAGAGTGGCGCAGTGGAAGCGTGGACGCTTCGCTTTTGATATGTAAAGTTTGGGAACCTTTGATGTATATTGGAGATTTATATTGTAATATTTGAGGTTTATTCTTGTAATTCAATTGAGGATTGTAGTGAACGACTGAGTCCTGGCGAGAGCTGGGCAGGCGGCCCGCCGAACCCTGGGGTACGCCCTAGGGGGAGGTGGGGTCGTCACACCTCTCACTCTCTCTTTCTCTTTAGTTTATTTTGTTTTGTTTCTAATGATTATCTTGCATAAGAAGATGATACATATAAGTCAAAGCCATGGAGGATATTTTCCATCCTAACCAATCACATAAATGTTCCTCAATTGCCCTTTTAACCCCTTGCACTCCAACTTTACAATAAATCAACTCGAGCCCTTAAACATTTATTTTCTATTTCTTACTCCTTTTCCCCTCAAACATTTATAACCTTTCAATTAACTCCATAGGTTACTAACTTAATCTAATCCAAAACACTTGACCACACTTAATTACTTCACTAATCACCCTCCTATATTAATCACCTATATTTAAACATACTTTATCCCACATAAAAGCAATTAAACAATAACCTTTTTGTCAAGGGCAAAATTAGGGTTTAAACCCAACTTAAAACTTCTAATAAATCATAACACTAGAGATTTTACTCATTTAGGGTTTCTAACCTTCTTAAACTTATTTAACCTATATAAAATGGATCAAATCCTATACTTACCCACACTAAAACACACACTAGCATAACTAACTTTAACCACCACTCGAACTTATGATTAATACAAAAACTAGGGTTTCAATCCTAACCCCAACTTAGGGTTTTTACAGCACAAATAATGAATATAACCTAATATCAAACTTAAGAACTGACCGGGGTCTCACATAACACGCACCTCAAGCACACAAGAAAATCGGTGGGATAACCACCCGAGTGACCAACAAGTCAAGTGCAAGCAAAGTAATTCATTTCGTATCAATATCAAGAAGTTAACTACAAAGGATCGAGTATGATAGAGTACATTCTCATCCCAAAGGTCATCAATTCAAGAGAAATTACTTTAACCAAACAAGCATGTCATTCAAGCAAGGAGACATTCCATGTAAATATTTTCATGCATTTAGAAATTAAGTATACTGTATTAATTGCAATCCTTAAGTATACTGTATTAATTGAAATTAAGAACACTCACCAATCAATTGCAATCCTTCACTTTAACCCTGGTTGGTCCTCTTGAACTCTCTCGAGTCTTGTGGTCATATACTGTATTAAAAGACTAGCAATACAAAACCAAAATATATGAAGAAATTAAGGTTGCCAAAACTTCATTTTCTTTCATTTAAACCTCAGCTCCACTTATAAACTAACCTCAAAATAGTTTACCAACTGCAATCTTAAAGTTGGAAATGAAAGTAAAACAGTTCTAGAAAAACAGAATTTTTCCAGTTTTGTGCAATATTATTTGAAAAATCATATCTCAAGCTTCTTAAGTCCAAAATTTATAATCTTTATACCGCCGGAAAATAAACTCAAAGGGTTACAATTTCCCATAAGACATCTTTGTAAGATTCTATCCATAAGTCAGTCAAATTCCAACCTCAACTGGCTACTTTATCCAGTAGAAAGACAGAACAAGAATCAAAATTCAGTCAACTTTGGAAAATCACAGATATTCATAGGAATTGGAAAAAATTCTAAAATTTTCCCGGTACAAAGTACTCTGAATCTAGTTTCAAACGCAATAAACGGAACTCAATTCTGACTTTTCTATACCATGATATAACAGATTTCCCGACCACTCAAGGTTTCCTGCGAAAAATTTTCAGCAGCACTTCCTTTGTTTTCTTTATTTTTCCATCCAAAATCAACATCAAATTTCATCTCAATCGCAACCACAAATCATAAGCTATCAAATACACTTAATGTAGGCCACAACACCCTCCAAATATAGTCAATTTATAGCTCAAAAACCAATCACAATCAGGCTAAATTTTGGAAACCCTAAGCTGAAATTTTCACATACAAGCTGAAATTTTCTTTAAGCAAGCAAAACTAACATATAAAAGCTAGATATTTCACATGGAAAAGCTACCAAAATATGGACAAGCTTAAGCATCATATTAGGGCAGAAATTTCACCATAAAAGCTGGATTTTTCCATATCATCACCTTAAACCATGAAATTTCTCATAAAGCTACCAAAATTGCAACCCTAAACCACTAGTTTGCAAATATTTGAAGTAGAGGAAAGTTTCTTGCCATAAATACCTTAGAACCCTATGCAAAGAGGTTGCCAAGACCTTTCTCCTCCCAAATCACTCCACCAAAATCCTTAAGCATCCTTAGTGATCAACTTTTATGGAGTAGTTTGCAAAATCAATGGTTGAAACTCAAGATTCAAGCAAGAAAGTGAGGTTTAAAATGAAGTTTACTCTCCTTTTTCTCCTCTCCAAATTTCGGCCAAGCTAGGAAGAAATGGAAGGAAATTTTGGTCAAAATTTGGTTTTAGTAAAGTTAAGAAAGTCTTGGTCAAAGTCCAACCTCCAAAGATTTCGCGACACTTGGCTACTTAAGGTTTGTTCTCATCTCTTTGTCTTCCAAAGCTAATCTATCTAGCTAACCTCTAACTATCCCTTAGCACCTTATAAACTAATGTCCCTATATGCAAAATTCACCTAGTCTTCAAAAATTGATCGCACTTACCACATTCGCGGGTCTCACTTCCATAATGTGCTACGAACTTAACATGAACTAACGTATACAAGGAAAATGATTTAAAAAATTGACTCACTCATAAATATATCTAGAAAATTAAGGTAATAAAGTAAAGTATAGAAAATGTATTCGAAGAAATAATATAAAATAAGAAAATTTTCGGGTCCTCACACTCTCTCCCCCTTAAGAAAATTACGTTCTTAAAATTCTCTCCTTTGCTCACAAAACCAAATTCTACAGTATTTTCTTCTACTTCTCAAGAGCTTCTCCTCACTCATGCCACTACCACAATCTATCTAGAAAGAAAATCTTAATAACACAATGGCTAAATTAACATGCTAAGAAAGATCAATAAGGGTATCAAAAGGTGAAAATGAGGGTTGAAACTTGGTTACTACTCTTGTTAATTCTTAAACTTATACACTGTACGTTGACCAATCATCCACAACATAAGGCACCTCTCATTTTTACAATTGTACCACTAGATCCGAATCCCTCTTTCTAATCAAAATTTCTTCCTTTCGAACCATAAATGAAGAATTCTCATTTAAATTCAAGACTAAATTATGATAATTAATTCATGGATAGAGATTCAACGCTACCCAACCACAGACATTTTATGTCACTAATCAAAACATTAGGCTCCAAGTTCACTGTTTCCAACAGAGATACAACTTACTACATAAAATTTGTGTAACACATAGTTCAATAAATACAACTATTTCAGGCAAAACCTCACTAATTGCTAACTTTGACTATTACAACTGCTTCACCATCCTGAAATTCATTTGTCTTGGGCAGTTCCTCACTTGATGTCCGAGTTAGCCACATCTAAAACATGCACCAATTTTCAAATAACATAATCCCGTATGAATTTTGTTACATGCTTCACACTTAGCAGCTACGCGTCTCTTCTTGAAGTGTCCATTCTTTCTTTTTTTCCTCTCTTTATCCTCCATAGCAAATTCATCTTCACAAATCTCTTTACGTTTCCCTTTAGTATCACGAGAACTTCCTTCACCCTTTTTATCTTTAATACTAGAAATGTCTTGAGATGCTATTCAACTAGATGAATGCACTAATTCAAACTTATTCCGTACCTTTTCCGAGATCCCTTCGTATTTCTTTTTCAATTCTATGTTCTCGTGCAGCAGCTCAATTTTCTCCACGTATTCTTGTTTCCATCATCCTTCCCAGTGCTCAGTTAATCTCTTTTGGAACTCTACTTCCTTTCGAAGAATCTCTATTTCCTTATATATATCAGCCAAATTTTTCATCTCGCCGATTCACTTAACTCAAATGATAACTTGCCAGGCAAATCAAAGGATCAGAATAAGTAACTAATTACAATTGGAAACTCGAGCCATATAACTTTTAAGTTCATTCACTTCCAATCCAACCACGAAAGATTAAACTTAACTATTCTCAAATGAGGTAGATGAGAAAGTGGAACACAGGTAGGGCAATATCTCAAGATACGATACCACTTATTCTTATTCTGGGATCTTAACACAAGGTGTACCCTTAGCACTTATGTTCATAACGAAATCCTCAAGCATATTTCGTAATCAAAAGTTTCACACCCTATCTCAAGTTTTTGCATATAGGTATAGAACTCAAATTCTTTTTCTCAAATCCCTATACATAATTCCAAAATTCTCGATCTCGGCACGATAATAATCAAGCCAAGTCCATACTTTGACATTAATAGAGAGGTATCAAAGAAGTGTAGGCAAGGGTAGTTCATCGAGAACCAAACTACGGGTATCAAATATCACAAGAGGGGTAAAAACACTTCTATAGTTGCAGTTAAACTGCCTCAAAATCAAATAAATGCTTATCAAATTCTCACGTTCATAGGAGAAGGGAAACAGGTCTTCAGTGCTAATTTTTCAATATACACTACAATCTAGCCACCATCTATAGGAACCCTAACCAGACTATTACTAGATTAGTCCATGATAGCACTCTTAGATCCAATCCCCTCTATCAGTTCAATTAGTAGGTCAAATGTTGGAATCTTCCGCGTCTTGTCCTTTGCCATCAAGACTTACCTCAAGTGTAATCAAGATACAGACCCTTATTCTAGTGCTCCCCATTTTTTGGTACTCAAGTACAAGAATCCACAGTAAGATAATTCACAACTCGAAACGGCCGATCCCAAGAGTAAATCACCCATATTAGAGATTCCAACCTGACGTACATATCCATCCTTCCCAAATCTCATGATAAAGGATTTACACTTATAACAGTCATCATTCATAACTTACGCCCAAGAAGGGCACTTAGTCTTTTACACCTATTCACATAATCGGGACCATAACACCACTTGACCCCAAGCTCACCCCGCGCAGAGACCACAAGAAGCAGCTCTGATACCACCTGTGACAACCCCACCTCCCCCTAGGGCGTACCAAGGGTTTAGCAGACCGCCTGCCCAGCACTCGCCAGGACTCAGTCACAATTCATGAAATTTACAAATGATAACCTCAGAGTAAAAGTGATATTAAGTACAACCTTCCATATATACACTTATGGACCTCTAATGTCCACACAATCTATAATACAACTGAGGAGTCAAACTTGCAAAAAAATCAAACCAAACAAGCTAGCTAGACATCTATGAAGTGCTCAAGCGAGCAGCTAACAAAATATAAACAAGGTCTATGTCTTCTCCACTTCCATTCTCACGTCCTTACTCCTGTAATGAAAACAAATTTCATAGAATGAGCAAGAAGCCCAGTGGGTTCCAAGTAACCAAGCAAGTAAAATAATAGGCAAGATACCATACCCAGATATCAAGAAACAAGTCAAACTCAAATAGATCATGACCCAGTATATAGTTAAGCAAGTAGCCAAATAGATCATGCAAAAGTGTACAGTGTGACAGCCCCACCTTCCCCTAAGGCGTACCAAAGGGGTTAGCGGACTGCCTGCCCAACTCTCGCCAGGACTACTAAGACGGTAATACACAAATTCAAGTCGTTCCGGAGTCTATTGACGCGCTTAACCAAACCACAAATCCATGAAATGGAAAACGAAAACGAAACGAAAAAAGAATAGTGACCACCACGTCACAATCCGACCAAGACCCAATCGAAGACAAGTAATTTCATATAATCCTTGAAATGGATTTATACAAACCAAATATAACACATGAACATGAGTACACACTTTTACAAAACCACATTCGTATAATTACACATCAAAAGGCAATATTTGAATCCAAACACAATTAGGGTTTCCAACCATGGAGGAGCTATACAAAATCTCTAAACTAACTCAACTCATTCTTCAAAAGCAAAAGTCCAAAAGATAGTCCCCTGTAAGGAAAACAAAATTTAACGGGGTGAGCTTTCGCCCAATGAGGTACTATCACGTAAATATACCAGGATTACATAAACACAAGAATATTCAATCCAAGTAAGTTCATCATGTGACAGCCCCACCTCCCCCTAAGGCGAACCAAAGGGGTTAGCGGACTGCCTGCCCAGCTCTCGCCAGGACTAACGGTTCGGTATAGAACGAGCTAATACATTCCGAAACTTACCAACGCGGGTAAACAAGTCAAAATGGCAAAATAACCCAAAATAAAAAAAATGAAATCCGGAGTCGGGCATGAATAGTAACCGACCCGTCAGAACCCGACCAAATATCAAACAAACATTCACATCTTGAAACTTAGCATTTACAAGCCAAAGTGGCATACAAAAGTATTCAAAAGTTGATACATGTCTGGTTTGCCAAGTCAAAAGGGAAACGGTCCCAAAAGTACATTTAGGGTTTCAATACATGAGCTATACAAAAGATATGTTCAACTAGCTCAATTTGGCAGCCAATTGTCAAATCCAATCCAAAAGTATTTATTTTCCTGTAAGGAAAACAAAAAGGAATAGAAAGGGGTGAGCTTGCGCTCAATGAGGTACCAGACATATAGCAGTAAAATCATGGCATTTCACATTTAACAAATCAGGTACACATGCCAGATGTAAAGTAAATGAACCAATGATTCAAATCAGAAGGATACAGGTGGCTCTCAGGAGCCAAATTCCCATTAGCATCATCGAAGCTTGATCGAAATAATAGTTGACACTCCGTCAACGCTAAAGGGGTAACCAATACCGTAGACTCCACTTTCTTCGATTCCTTCCACCTCACATACCCCACCGGGCCCGAAATCCAATCAGATCAGAAATGGTAATACTCGAGTATACCCGGAATCAAGGGTCTCAATACCCAAAGATCCCAAAACAGACTACCGTGGTTCGTTATCTAATCGACCAGGCCCTTGCCGGCCCGACTCGAGTAACTGGCCACAGGTGTTGAGCTCAGAGGTCACAGAAAGGTCGTTGGACACAAGCTTCCAAACGACGTCAGAACAGATACAGATCCAGATACAGATAACAGATACAGATAGCAGATTCAGATACGCGTTCAAAATTGGCATATGAACAGACCAGAGAACGAGTGTGATAAAGTACACCCTCGCCTCCCTTTTATCAAAACAGTATTTGGCTCCAACAGTCATAAATCAAGTATTCAGATATTCAGATATTTCACATAACGGGTAGCAGGTAGTGGAACACAAAACGGGGTCAGTACAGATACATCCCCAAAAGAGAGCTTTAATCACCAAGAAACCCTAAGATAATCCAAAGAAAACAATTGAAGGTTCCACTTTCAAAATCGAGTATACAGAATGCACATGTGAGGCTTGACTACCAGTCGTATGCCTCGCCAAATAATGATTAAAGCAAGGGTGCAAAACATGAATTTTTGGAAACGAAAAGGTAAAATGAAGACCTAGGCTCAAACAACCCAAAAGTCCTTCGCTCAAATCACAAGTAAATCCAACTAGCCTTCAAGTAAAATTTCGACAGCATATCCCTTGTGTTTACCTAATTTCCAGCCATCATGGCTTCATTATTTCCTCAACTCAGTCCCAACATCTCGTACAAAAATAATCTCATTCCCAAAAGCCGTTCACTAGGCTTAATGGCATTCAAGTACAAAATTTAGTTAGGAAATGACCGGATATGAAAGTCAAGCCCTAAACTATTCAAATAAACACAATAAGACTCGATTACAAGTCATAAACCAATTCTACATACTACCAAAACAGGGTTCCCTAAGCATACACAAACAATAGAGGAAACCAGAAAAATCCGGAAATGATTTAGCATTAGCCCTGAAAAAAACAGTTTTTGTCCTCATTTTGCGGTAATGGTGCCAAAGGCACTACGATTATCGGATGAAGGTGCAAGACCCACCGTTTCGAATCTAAGAGATAGGGATACAACATTACAGAAGGTCACTCAACCCAGTTTCGAGTGTAACCAGGTCAAAAATGCAAGATACCATACCAGAATCACAAAAACAGATTCACAGAATGCATTCTAGCGGAAACATCATAACTCAGGCTCTCCAAGTCCAAATCCATAAATTCCAAAACCAACTGAAATCTAAGAAACAGGGCTAAATTTCATTAGAAGGCCTCAACAACCAATTCGGAAGCAATTCCAGCCAAAACAACCAATTACAGGCACAATTCTTACATTCGGGTAAAACCAGAACAGCAATAGTAATTTCGAATTTTCTCACTCTACACTACTCTGATTGACCTGAAATTTTGTAGGAACCTCTAAAATGTCATTCCCTAAAACTTTATTTTTTTAATCCAAGGCCAATTCGGCCTCTAACTAGGAGCTAAAAATTCGGGCAGAATGCTCCCACTAGAACCCTAATTTTCTGAAATTTCTTCCAAACCAGAAATTGGTTGCAATTAATCACTTTTTCCACCTCCTAGAGTTATTATATACCATTTCCAATAATCATAGATAGCCACACAATCATGCTTATATTAAAACAGAAAAATCCCCAAAAATAATAAAACTTCATCACTTCAACCACAAATCAAGAAATAATCCATAATATTGCATCTCATACTACCACTAAGCATGTTTTAAGCATCAATTAAGGGAGGAGGGTGGTTCTTCACAACTCACCTTAAAAACAAGAGAGAGAGAGCAATTGGTCACCTTAACTTTCCAAATAACTTCACACAACTACTCACAAACACTAATTGAAGAGGTTTTATGGAGAAATTGCAAGATTAAATGGTTAGTTTGTGAGATTGGGCAAGATTGGAGCAAGAAACTTGGAAGCTTTTGTTTCTTTTCTTGTAGGAAGAGGTTCGGCCAAGAAGCTTTGAAATTTGGAGAGTTTTTGGTCAATTTTTGGTTTTATTTAGTAAAATGGTAAAAAGATGAATAGTAAGTCAAAAGTAGGAATAAATCTCCAAGTGACACATGTCACTTTCATTAATTGTTTGCCTAACTTTTTGTCTCTCTCACACCTATCCACTTGGCAACCTCTAAATATCTCATAACACCCGGTAATTTAATTCCAGTATCCAAAACATAACCTAGTTGGCCGAATTTTTCCAAACTTTTCGCACTAGTGGGTCCCACATCCGGTATACGCTCTTAATTTCTCAAAACCTATTTGATACTAGAAAAATTATCTAAAAACTATATTTACTCATAAAATTATCTAGAAACTTTTTCGGATACAGAAAGTGCAGAAAACAAACCATTGAAGATAAGAAAACCTAGAAAGATAATAAAACCTAGAAAATGGAAAAGTTACGGGTTCTCACACATCAAGTGAGTAAAATCAACACCACACAACTAAAGAGAATAAAAGGATATCGACGGCTCTCAAGAGCCCTTTTCCTCTTTTGCCATACTTGATCTCATCTCATTGACTCTCTATCAATGTATACAGTGTAATCATAACCGTAGACTCCTCTTTACTCCAATATTCCGTCCACCACACATTTCCCTTACCGGGCCCCAACACCAAGCAGTACAGAATTGGTAATACTCGAGTATACCGGAATCAAGGGTCTCATACCCAAAGACTCCCAAATACAGTCCCCATGGCTTGTCAAATGTCCTCGACCAAGTCCTTACCGGCTCGAGTCAATTGACTTCCAATGAGGTAGAGCTCAGAGTTAACAGTAAAGGTTCAGAGTTAACAGTAAAGGTCGTTGGATACAGGTCCAAACGACACCAAATCAAGTACAATCAAGAGTATTTCAAGTGATATAGTAAACAGTCAAGTAGGCCAGAGAGTACGAGAGTGGTAAAGTACACCCTCGTCTCACCTAACCTAAACAATAATCACAACTAGTCCAAATCACGGAATTCAAGTACAAGAAAGCCACAGAATAACAAACATGTGAGTTGTACACTCACCAAGTCAAACAAAGTAATTTCACAAGTTTTCGCCCGACGTGAGCCTCGGATCACCGGCACACCCTATAATAATCTAGAAAGTACAACTAAGACTCGAACACGAGTCGAATACCTTTTTAAATGAACTATTAAGGCAAAAACCATATATAGCTTGGAAATGAAAAACACATAACTTCTTGGGCTAAAAGTAGAAACAAACCCCAAAACCTTTCATTTCTATCCAACCTCAACCCAACTCACAAGAATCCAATATCCTAAACATATGGACAGCATTTTCCCTAAATTTCAGCTTTTCCATCCTACAAAACAACCATTAAAATGCATCTAACACAACCACAAGCACCCAAACAAATCATAGGCCGTTCAATACACTTCATTAGGGTCACAATACCCCTTAATCATAGCCAATTAGAAGCTCAACAATCAACCATAGAAAACCCCCAATTAGAAACCCTAAATCTGAAATTTTCCGCACAAGCGGAAATTTTTCGCAAATAACCGCAATTAACGCAGAAGAGAGCTATTTAACACCATTTAGAACCATCAATTCAAGCCCAACCATATCCATCATAGGAAAACAGAAAAATTCTCACAAAACTCAGAAAATTAGCTAACTTCACTCTAATCCATAAAATCAACTAGTTAGCTACCATAAGGCACCAATTGGCCATTATTAGGAACAAAGAGTGAGTTCCAAGCAAAATACCTTAACTCTTCAAGAAAGGTAGTAGCTTAGGGGTTTTTCTTCCAAAACAACTCCACCAAGTCCTTCAAACTCCCTTAGCAAGTCGATTTTGTGGACTAATTCAAGAGTTAATCGGTTCGTTTTCAAGATTCAAGTAAGAAATGGAAGATATAGTTGAAGCTTTCTTTGCTTTTCTCTCAAGAGGAAGTTCGGCCAAGGAGGTATGAAAATGAAGATGATTTGGGTCAAAATTGGAGTTTTAGTAAAGTTAAAGAAAAGTTAGGCAAGTCAACTCAAATAAGAAATGGACACTTGGCACTTTGTTGTTGCTTGAAGTCATTTTCTTGTCTCCCCATGGTTAATTCATCTAGGTAACCTCCAATTATCTCCTAACACCTAGTAATTAAATCCCTTTATGCAAAATTTAACCTAATTGGCTGAATTTCTCTCACTTAATGCACTAGCGGGTCCCACGTCCAAAATACACTCCTAATTTCTCATGAACTAACTTATACTAGAAAAATGATTTAAAAACTATATTTACTGATAAAATGTTGATAAAAGTAATATAAGAAATAAAATAAAAAAAACGGGTACACAGGAATAAAATAATGCCTAAAATTTTTTTTTCTGGGTTCTCACACTCTCTCCCCCTTAAAGAATTTCGCCCTCGAAATTGCTCACCTAGGTTACTAAACAGTTCAGGGTATTTATTTTGCATCTCCTCCTCCACCTCCCAAGTTGCCTCTTCTATTCCATGATTCCTCCACAAAACCTTTACTAATGGGATTTGTTTATTCCTCAGCTCCTTAATCCTTCGATCGAGTAATTGTACAGATCTCTCTTCGTAGGTGAGTGCTTCATCTATCTCAATCTCCTCAGGTTGCACAATGTGGGTTGGATCAGGATAGTACATTTTAAGCATCGAGAAATGGAAAACGTCATGAATTTGAGATAAACTTGGCGGCAACTCGAGTCGGTACGCTACTTTCCCAACTCGTTGAAGAATTGTGTAAGGTCCTACGAACCGTGCTTGAAGTTTCTTTCCTCTACCCACAGTGACGCTTCGTAGTGGCGTGATCTTAAGAAAAACACGGTCTCCAACTTCGAACTCCAAATCTTTCCTTCGGTTATCTGCGTAGCTCTTTTGTCGGCTTTGAGCTAGTTGGAGTTGTTAACGGATCAACTTAACCTTTTCTTGTGCATCCTCCATCCAGGGAATGGTTGTTGGATCTAGAACCCTCTTTTCCCCTACTTCATCCCAATAGATGGGTGAACGACACTTCCGTCCGTAGAGAGCTTCATACGGTGCCATTTGAATGGACGAATGGTAACTGTTGTTATAGGCGAACTCTACTAAGGTCATATGTTGGCTCCAATTACCCCCAAAGTCCAGAATACACGTCCGTAACATATCCTCGAGGGTTTGAATTGTTCGCTCCGACTGTCCATCCGTCTGGGGATTATAATACTAAGGTTGCGTTTGGTCCCCAAGTTCTCCTGAAACTTTCGTCAAAACCTCGATACAAAACGAGGATCTCGGTCCGAAACTATACTCACTGGGATCCCATGTAACCTCTGTGATACCCTGACTTTTAGGATAATGTTTTTGTTTAGTCTCAAAGAGGATATTACGTTTCTTTATTTTATTTTTGTTTTAAAACATTTTTTTATTTTAAAGACTAGAAACCCTACTTGTACTTTAAAACCCTAGTTTACTTGTGACTAACAGGTTGTGTTTAAATCCCTCATATTTGACTCAAAACCCTAATTTAATTCTATGGAATTGTAAAATTCATCACATTTTTCTTAAAATTCCCTTTTATTTGAAATACATTACCTTATTATAGCTATACTACTTATTTACATCCTCAAGGGTTAGAATAAAGAATAGAATTAAGAGTTTTACCCTTAGTTTTATAGTTCGGGTAAATTAGAGTTTTCACGTATTTTGGTAATGTGATTAAGTGTGGAGGTTTGTGTACTAAATTTAGTAATTAAGAGTGAGTTTTAGATGAGAAATAATATGAGATTAGAAGTGAGAGTAATAAGTTAGTGAATTATAAGTAAAAATCCTAGTACGTGCGAGTTAAGGAAAAACGGGTAGAACCGACGTGCACCGTTTGTTACCGAGTGAGTGCACCACGTGAACACC
Organism: Coffea arabica; assembly: GCF_036785885.1. Lineage (NCBI taxonomy): Eukaryota > Viridiplantae > Streptophyta > Magnoliopsida > Gentianales > Rubiaceae > Coffea > Coffea arabica. The sequence continues at coordinate 34,527,160 of NC_092321.1, forward strand.
ACTTTATTACCTTAATACCCTTGCTATTAATTGAGTCAAATCAGCCCCAAAATATCTGATAAAGTGTGAGGACCCAGACCGTTCGTAAGTTGATATTAGGGTTAGGGCTAAGAAGAAAACCCTAATTTATGAGTAAATATAGTTTTAGATGTTTTTTTTTAATATTAGTTAGTTTTTGAGAAATTAAGAACGTATATCGGATGTGGGACCCACTAGTGTGGGAAGGTATAGGATTTAATCCATTTTGTATAGGTTAATTAATTTTAAGAAGGTTAGAAACCCTAAGTGAGCAAAATCCCTAATGTTATGATTTATTAGAAACTTTAAGTTGGGTTTAAACCCTAATTTTGCCCTTGACAAAAAGGTTATTGTTTAATTACTTTTATGTGGGATAAAGCATGCTTAAGTGTAAGTGATTAAGATGAGAAAGTGATTAGTGAGGTAATTAAGTGTGATTACATGATTTAAAAGAGATTAAGTTATGACTTATGGAGTAAATTGAAAGATTATCAAATGTGTGAGGGAAATTGTATATGAAAGAGAAAGTTGAAGTGCAAGGGTGAAAACAACAAATAAAGCATTTTTGTGATTGGTTAGCTATAAGAAATATCTCCCAAAGCTTTGACTATATGTTGTCTTACAACTTATAAGAAACAAGAGAAAATAAAACTAAGAAAAAAAGAAAGGAAGAGCCGAGAGAGAGAGTGAGAGCCGTGAGAAGAGAAGAAAAAAGAAAGCTTGCTTTGGTGCATCATTTTTGTTCTTCAATCTTGAGTTTGGATCTTGGAGAAACAACTTGAGCACTTGATTGTTGTGGGTGATCATCTACAAAGCTTGAATCAAAGGTAAGAAAGTCTATTTGAAGACTTAAGTTGATTATTGTTTGATGAACTAGTGGTTATTTTGGCATAGGACCCTAGTTGTGCTTGATTGTGGTACCTCTTATGCCTATCACATGTTTTTATGGAGTACTTTGGTTAATTTTAGTGTTATTTGGTTGCTGAAAATTCGGCCAAGAAGAGGAAAGAATTTGGGTTTCTTGCTAATGCTTTCCTTACTTGTTTTAGTTGAGAAATGGACTTGTAGTGGTTATGTTTGATGAATTGCCTCACTTGATTTGGTTGGTTACTTGCAAAAAGCTGATTTGGGTTAAGAAACCCTAAACTCCATTAGGCTAATTTAGCTTAGCTTATGGTTAGTGAGATAGAGTTTGGTTAGTGAGAGGTTGGATTAAGTTCATTGGTGCAAATGAAATTTGGTTAGGGATTGTGGTTGATGATTGTTAAATTTGGTATTGACTTGGGAGGGGAATTTCGGACCATTTGTAGGCCATTTAGATGTTAGTATATGTGTGTTTATTTGGTACAAAAGTGGTTGAAAAACCTGCATAAGAACCATGAAAACGAACCATATGTTTGCGACATTTGAAACCGGCAAAATGGGTAAACAGGGCAACCCAGAACCTGAACTTGAGCTCCATTTTTCTTAATGTTCTGTGCTGATTCAGAAGTTTCGTAAAACATGAAAGTCGTACCCCCTTGAGTCCTGAGTATGCCTACAAAATTTCAGGTCAATCGGATTAGCGTAGCCTGAGTTATCGACGAAATGCTCAAGCCTGTTTTGACCCTCTGGTTCTACGCGTTTTCTGATTTTGTTTCTGCCCATGACTTTTCGATTTTTATAGAGTTCGATCTGGGTGCCGACTCCTTCATAAGAAGTTTAGATCTTGATCTCAGCTTCGAAATGGTATAAAGTACGTCGAAAATCGAGTTCCGTAGCTCCGGTTATGATCAAAACAATATCGCTCGTCAGAACTGCCTTGTATTTGGACAGTTCTGACGGGTATTTTGGCACTCGAATTTTGTTTTGTTCTGAATAAATTCAGGTCTTGGCCAAAACATGAAAGTTTTAGCCTTATGTCTCAGCTTTCTAATGCCTTTGGAATTTCTTAATTTCGATTTCTGAGCCGTGAGTTACGGCCTTGCAAACAGGGCCTGTTTGGTAACTCGCAATGAAACAGCTGGAACTGTTTCACGCAATTTTCACCTATACCCATTGAGATCTGGGTTGCGATGTCTTCATGAACATTGTAGCCCTTCCTCTTAGCTTCGTAACGGTACCTCATGTACCTTGATCTGATATTCCTAGCCTAAATTTTGACCAAAACGGTTTGAGATGGCCGACTTGGCCATTTCCGTTTGCCGTTCTGCGTGGACGTGTGCGGCCGTTTTGCCGTTTCCGCACTTGCGCGTGCCAATTTTGCCGTTTGGCTTATTTCAAGTACGTTAGTTGCCGTTTGTGATATATTGTGACATAATCTTCGATTTCAGACAGTGGTGAGTTAGGCGGTGCCGGTGGGGCCCACTACTAGCCAACACACAAAGTGAATTCCGCCTTTATACTACTTTTGGTATTTTGAGTAAGTATTCAGGCCGCTCTTATGTGTTAGTTGTTTATGTGTTTCGTTATGTGTAAAAAGGGTACCTAGGCGAGGGTGTACTTTATCGCACTCGATCTAGACCCTAATTTACGCACCAATTTGTACATGACATATGTATGTGAGAAATTTTGGAACAAAAACCCTTGAGCTTGTGGCTCGGGGTGACTTTTGAATACTTTTGTGAATTTTGTGAGTTTGCGGTTGAACTCAATACCTAGATGGACTATTCGAGCCGGTTAGGGCTTGGTCGAAGTCAGTCCAACTTGGTTTGAGGTCACCAAGTTTGTGACCCGAGCTTATGATTAAAGCTCAAGTTTGTGATTTCGTTCGCCTGGGCAAGTTTGTGAGGTGACTGGCCAGTGAGGGTGATAAGGTGTCGGTGGGTGTACAAGTGAAGTTCTACGGACCTTATTTATGGTCGACGGAGTGTCGACAGGAGATCAAGCATGGCAAATGAATTGGCTTTGGAGCCACCCGTATCCTTATTATGTGATGTTACTTTTCTGCTTTTGCTTTACTCTTACTGTGTAAATGTTGCTACGTGAAATTTACGCTTTTGCCCCTGTTTACTTACTAAGCTTTTAGCTTACCCCATTCCGTTTGTTTTCCTTAGCAGGGGCCGACGCGGGTACGTTTGGGGCTCATACACTAGTTTAGTGGATTGGCTTGTAATAGTCGAACTTTTAGGATGTTTGTTTTTATTCTGGTGGTTTGTATTAGGACCCTTCTTAGGGTCTCCCTTTTGGTTTTGGTTGTAAGTATACGGATGTAATAGTAAGAGCAGGTACTTTTGGAGAATGTAATTATAACTCTTTTGGGATTGTATATAGTATGTATAGTACTCTTTTGGATTTTCTGGCTTTTATTGCTTTAAGTTTTGAGTCCTGGCGCGAGCTAGGCAGGCGGCCCGCCGATACCCTTGGGTTCGCCCTTGGGAGAAGTGGGGTCGTCACATAAAGCAGCCGAAAAGTTGGACAAAAAACAAGAGAGAGAAAAGAAAATTTTGACCACCAATCAAATTGTGACATGTGTTAAACTTTGACCAAGCCTTTTTCTTGCTTTCTTATCTTTCCTAGGGCTGCATTTCTTCTTCATTTCTGCACATTTGGCCGTGAGAGTGAGGAGAGAAAAGGAGAGAAAGAAACACTTCATTTCATCTTGATTTCTTGCTCAATCTTGCAAACTAACCGATAGATTCACCAAATAATCCATGGAAGTTGCTTAGGAAGGTGGATTGCCATCTTGGAGTGGATAGTTTTGGTGGTTCAAGCTTCCTAGAGGCTGTTGTGCTTCTCCAATCCTAGGTAAGGAAGGTATTAGTTCATGGTTGTACTACTTAATGGTTTACAAGTGAAAGTTATGGTTTGTTGGTAGATCTCATGGTTTAGTAGTAGATTTGGTCAATTCCAGCTTTGTAGTGTAAAATTTCAGCTTTGGGTTTGAATGATTTTCTTCTTATACTTTCTGTATGGATGTTATATGATGTATATAAGCTTGTATATGAGGTTGTAGTGCTGGTTTCAAGCTTAAAATGAGAGTTATTGTCACGACCCCACCTCCCCCTAAGGCGAACCAGAGGGTTCGGCGGGCCGCCTGCCCGGCTCTCGCCGGGACTCAGTCGTTCACTAAAGTCCTCAATTGAATTTCAAGAATAAACCTCAAATGATTTTTCTAGTATCGGTTAGTTTTTGAGAAATTAAAAGCGTATTTTGGACGTGGGACCCGCAAGTGCGGTAAATGCATTATATTTTTGACAACTTGTTGGAATTTTGTATTAAGTGATATTAGTTTACAATGTGTTAAGATATTTGTATTGGAGAGACAAAAAGATAAGTTTTAAACCTAAAGGTGACAAGTGTCACCATTGTATTGGAAATAGCTTATGACTTAGTATTCATTTTCTTGACTTTTGACCAATTGCTTAAATATCTCAAAAAATCACACAAAATTCATTCTTGTCTTCAACCTCTTGGCCGATTCTCTCTCTAGCAAAGAAGGAAGAAAAACCTCTTCAAAGTTTGGCAATTATCTAGCTCAAATCCTCCAAAACACTTGCTTGATCTAGTTTCTACTCCATAAAATCCCTCCATTTGGTGCTAGTGAGTGATTTGGTGAAGTTTTTTGGAAAAGCTAAGGTGTCCTACAACTCTCCCTCTCTTGTTTACTAGGTGAGTGGTATATGAACTTTCCCCTACACTTAATGAAGCTTGAGTTGTGCTTAATGGAAGCTAAAGTGTTGAATTTTGTGATTTAATTCTTGTTTTTGGATGAAATGGTGAAGTTTACAATTTATTGGTGAATTTTCTGGTTTAATGTGATCATGATGTTGTGGCCTTGTATGATGATTGGAAATGTTATGTAATGAAGCTAGAAGGTGGAAAAAGTGGACAATTGCAACCAATTTTGGGTTTGGAAGAAATTCTGGAAAATTAGGGTTCTTGAAGCTACATTCTGTCCGAAATTTTAGGTCATAGATAGAGGCCGAATTGGCCTTAGATCAAAACATGAAAGTTTTAGGGAATGACATTTTAGAGGAGCCTACAAAATTTCAGGTCATTTGGAGTAGTGTAATGTGAGATATGTCGTTTTTACTGTTGCTGTTCTGGGTGATCAGAATGTGCGAACTTCGATTGTAATCGTCTGTTTTGACTGGAATTTCTTTGGAGTTGGATGTTGGTGTCTTCTGATGAAATGTATCTTAATGTCTTAGCTATCATATGCCTTTGGAATCAATGCATTTGGACCTGTGTAGACTGAGTTGGACGAATTACAGCATTGTGTGATTTGGGAACCTGCAATTACGATTCTGGTTTGGTATTCTTCATATTTGACCTAGTTGTGCTAGGATTTGGACTGAGTGACCTTCTACATTGTTGTAGCCCTGGCTCTTAGCTTCGAAACGGTGGGTCTTGGACCTCCATCCGATACTCGTAATACCTTTGGTGCCATTACCGCAAAAGGACGTCAAAACTGTTTTCTGGTTTTGAGCAATTGTGGTTAATTGCTATGTGATTGGGTTTGATTGTAGGATGGAAAGGATGAATTTATGGGGAAATGCTGTACGATTTTTAATAGCGTTGGTTACCTTAAGTTTCATGTGAAAGGCTTGGACTTGAATGATGGAATTGGCTATATTGGACGAGGATTGTGAGCCGTGGAGGTGAGTGACCCCAAACTATTTCCAAAGTTATTTGTGAAATGTTTCTTGCATTATTTATTCGATTGCATCTCATGCGTGCTTGCATGTGAATTCATGATATGATTTTGGCTTCAATGAGTTCTGGGAAAGTCTTGTGCTGGACACCAACGTCTCCATTCTGTTTGTGGTTCATGTTCATGGTTATCTGGAGCTCAAAAAGGGGCTTCCTCTCTCTGTTCGTGTGTTATGATCTATTTGAGCGTTGGGTGTTCTAGTGCAATGATTTCGCTGGCTCACGAGAGCACTAAACGGACATTTGATCTCTGAATCATGACATCATCGAAATGATCGAAATGCAACATTATGAAATATATTTGTTTAATGTTTTCCTGGTTACTCGCTGAGCTTCTAGCTCACCCCAAAAATATTTTATTCCCCTCCACAGGGCTCAAGGTGAAGGAAGGGCTTGTTTTGCTTATTCACGTGATTGGATGGCCTATGTTTTGTACAATTTGGATTTGGAATCATTTTATGTATAGTTGGGAATTGTTTCCGCTTCGCTTATGACATGTAATTTTTGGAGAATTTGATGTATATTGGAGATTTATATTGTAATATTTGAGGTTTATATCTTGTATTTAATTGAGGACTGTAGTGAACGACTGAGTCCCGGTGAGAGCCGGGCAGGCGGCCCGCCGAACCCTCTGGTTCGCCTCAGGGGGAGGTGGGGCCGTGACAGTTATACCTTAAATGGAGAAAATTTCTAGAATATCGGTTTCTTATGGTTCAGTTCTGCCCGTTTCTGTTTGAGTATGTTAGAGACCAAACCAACCTTAGCCCAAAATATGAAAGTTGTATAGAATGATATTTTATGGTTTCCTACAAAATCTCACCCCAATCCGACCTCCGTAGCCTGTGAAAAGACTGAAATAACCCTGCTACCCTGTTTCTGTCTGAAACTGATAATCAGCTTCTGTAATTGGTTAGTTTGACCGGGAATACTACTGATTTGGTTGTTGATGTCTTATTAAGAATTATATCCTTGTATCTTAGCTTTCAAATGGCTTTGGAATTACCTGAATCGGAGTTGTGTGTGCTGAGATATGATTGAATGAATCAGAACTGCTAGTTGAATTTCACAGTGAGCTTCGAACTGGAAAATCTGGAGTTGTTTTGGTAACTTTGACCAAGTTAGGATGAGAAATGGACTCAGTAGTCTTCATCAAAGTTATATCCCTCTGTCTTAGCTTCGAAACGGTATAAATTTCACCCCAATCCGATAAGCGTAGCTCCGGTTACGTCCGTTACACAAAACAACGTCAAATCTGCCTTTTGTTTCCTAACTTAAACTTCATTTCCGCACATGTTATTAGCTTGATTTTGTACTTGTATGACCTTGAGCCTATTGGACGGCTAATGAAATGAATTATGTTGTGTGTAACTTTGGGTTTGATTGAGGAAAAGAATGAAGTCATAAATGGCTAGAAAATAGGTAAATACAAAGGGCGTGCTGCCCAAATTTACGCTCGAGAACTAGGTAGATATGTTTGCGACTTGAGTAAGGTTTGAGAGCGAATACCACTTGAACCATCTAGGATATTGCACATTCTTTTATCGAGGTATAAGTTAGAACTTGGCCGACCTTGTACCCTAGGAAAACTGAAATTTATGACTAATAGATATACTTTTCTCCATTTCGTCGACCCAAATGGTATTTCAAAGTATAATTGTTTCCAAGTTTCAAAGTCTTAAGAGCGAGCATGAATTTCTTAGAATTTGATAAGTATCTTGAATATTACTTAAACGAGTTGCATTAACTTGATTTTCTTGAAACGAAACTCCTATGTTTTGAACTCTAGAAAGTTTTACATTCGTAAATGATATTTTATCGCAGATTTGGACTCCAACCAAGGAGTTGGACCTGAACGTGTTTTTTTGAGAGGCACTAGACTTTTGGTGAGTGCTTCCAAATATTTGGTTGAACTGGACACTTGTTTTAATACTTGATCCATGAAAATACATGATACGAGATTTGTTGATCGGGCAAGGGTGTACTTTATCGAACTTTCCCTAATATGATATCTACTTGTTTATTGTTGCAATTAACTTGATATACTTGTACTTGATTTGTAAGTGTGGAGCGGCAGCATGTACCACACTCTATCCGAGTGGGAGGTGCCTCTCATTCCCGTCTCCATACTTTTATTTTAATTCAGTCGATTGGAGTGTTACCTCGTCGACTTTTTGGGGACCCCAAACCCCATTGGCTAGTTAATCGAGTCGAGCCGGCAAGGGCTTGGTAGATTGGGTAACGAACCATGGGTCTTTCGTTTTGTCGAGTGGAGTGATATCTCCTCGACTAATCGGTATACTCGAGTATTACCACCAATATTTATTGAGAATTTTGGGCCCAGTAGGGGGTGTGAATGGTGGACGGAGAGTAGTGCAAGTGGTGCTCTACTGGATTGGTTACTTACTTGAAGGTTGACGGAGTGTCAACTATTACTTGATCAAGCTCTGGTGATGCAATGGGAATTTGGCTCCTGAGAGCCATACGTATCCTTATACTTTGGAGTGATTATTGTTTATTGGATTATTGTTTCTTTTGAAAAACTTTTACACTCGCTCACTTTGAGATTTGCTATTTGAAGTATTATCGCTCACTTCTATGAACTATTCATGCTCATTACTTTGCTACGTGATACTTCCACTTTTAAATAAGGGTTAACTTGCTATTTGGAACCTCACTGGGCTTTTAGCTCATTCCACGCCATTTGTTTTCCTTACAGGGGGTACGAGCGAGGCGTGAGACGTGTACAGACTAGCGTAGTCTAGTTGTTTTGAATTTTATAATTGTACTTGCACTAGCCGCTCGATTAGGGTTGAATGTACTGAGAACTTAACTCTTTTGATGTATTTGGGACTGTATGGATGGTTGGGATAGAAATGAATGTATTTGTATGTTTCAAACTTGGGAACCGTTATTTTGTTTATTATTGAGGTTGCACCTTATTTTAATTGATGCAAGTGAGTGAGTCCTGGCGAGAGTTGGGCAGGCGGTCCGCCGAACCCTTTGGTTCGCCTTAGGGTGAGATGGGGCTATCACAACCTCACAATTTCATCCATGTACAACCGAGCCAACTTATCCATGGAATACTTCATATTCACAGGTAAGAAATGAGCCGATTTGGTTAACCGATCAACGATCACCCAAACGGCATCATGTCCTTTTTGAGTTTTTGGCAATCCAAAAACAAAGTCCATCGTGATATTTTCCCACTTCCATTCTGGTATCTCAAGAGGTTGTAAAAATCCAGAGGGTTTTTGGTGTTCAGCCTTGAATTGCTGGCAAATCAGATAGGTTTGGATATATTGAGCAATCTCCCTCTTCATCTTATCCCACCAGTACAACCGTCGCAAGTCTTGATACATCTTATTACTACCAGGATGGATCGTGTATTTCGATCGATGGTCTTCCTCCAAAAGCTCTCTTTTCAGGTTTTCATCATTGGCCACCACTACTCGGTTCCTATACTTTAAAATCCCTTCAGGACTCAAATTTAAATCAGGTAATGCTCCCTTTTCTACCTTTTCCTTCCACTTTTGTACCATCGGATCCTTCTCTTGGGCTTCTTTAATTCGATCAAGAATAGTAGATGTTACCCGGATATTCCTAAAGGTCACCCTTTGACATTCCAAATTAGGGTTCCATTCACTAACCATTCCCAACATCTCCCACTCCCTGACCATCAACCCCGCTACTTGAGCCTTTCGACTTAAGGCGTCAGCTACTACATTAGCCTTACCCGGATGATAGTTGATTGTGCAGTCATAATCTTCTAAGAGTTCCATCTACCGGCGTTGCCTCATATTCAACTCCTTTTGGAAAAAGAGGTACTTAAGGCTCTTATGGTCTGAATAAACCTCAAAGGTAACCCCGTATAGATAGTGTCTCCACTTTTTCAGAGCAAAAACCACAGCAGCTAGCTCCAGGTCATGAGTAGGGTAGTTTTGTTCATGGGTTTTCAGTTTCCTAGAGGCAAAAGCAATCACGTTCTTGTTTTGCATCAACACACATCCCAAGCCTTCCCTCGAAGCATCAGTATAAACAGCGAAACTGTCCTTCCCATTAGGCAAGGCTAGAATAGGAGCCATGGTTAACCTTCACTTCAATTTCTGAAAACTGGTTTCACATCTAGTATCCCACACAAAACGACCATTTTTCTTCGTCAGGTCGGTTAAAGGGCCGGCCAGTTTGGAAAAGTCCTTAATAAAGCGTCGATAGTACCCAACCAACCCTAAGAAACTGCGAATCTCAGTGGGGTTTTCTGGCCTCTTCCATTCAGCCACTGCCTCTACTTTTGCCGGGTCTACCGTGATACCTTCTTTGGAAATTACATGTCCCAAGAAAGAGATTTTCTCCAGTCAAAAGTCACACTTACTAAATTTAGCATACAGCTGGTGATCTCTTAGGGTTTGTAACACTAACTTCAAGTGCTGTTCATGTTCCTCACGGGTTTTGGAATAGACTAAAATGTCGTCAATAAACACTACAACAAATCGGTCTAGGTAGGGTTTGAAAACCCGATGCATCAAATCCATAAAGGCGGCAGGGGCATTGGTCAACCCAAAGGGCATGACCGCAAACTCAAAATGCCCATATCTAGAATTGAAGGCAGTCTTGGGTACATCTTCCTTCTTAATTAGCAACTGATAATACCCCTGTCGGAGATCTAACTTTGAAAAGACCACTGCACCTTGTAACTGGTCAAATAGTTCATCGATATGGGGTAGTGGGTATTTATTCTTCATGGTCCTATTGTTTAATCCCCGATAGTCGATACACAATCTCAAAGTTCCATCCTTCTTCTTCACAAATAGTACAGGTGCCCCCCAAGGAGATCCACTCTCATGAATAAACCCACGCTCCAACAGGTCTTGCAACTGCAACTTCAACTCCTTGAGTTCAGCAGGTGCCATTCGATAGGGGGTCTTAGAGATAGGTAACGTCCCCGGTAATAGGTCAATCTTAAACTCTATCTCTCTTTCCGGAGGTAAAGTTACTAATTCAACAGGAAATACATCCGGATAGTCACTCACTACAGACACATCTTCAACCCTCAACTTATCAGTGGGAGTGTTTATAAGAAAAGCTAGGAACCCTTGTGCCCCTCTATGCAGTAGTTTCCTAGCCCGAATACCCGAAATCAATGCAGATGAGGCTAAACTACCCCTTACATCTAGCCTTAAGATCGCCTCCCCCGGTATATGAAATTCCACTACTTTCCTCTTACAGTCAAGTTGTGCATCATATTTAGCTAACCAGTCCATACCCAATATAACGCCTTACCCCTTAATAGCTAAACTTATAAGATTCCCCAAAAGCTTTCTCTCTCCTACCCAAATTTCACAATTAGCATACATCATACCAGTAATCTAACGTTGATCCCCCGTAGGAGTACTAACTTCTAAGTCATAAGGCAAGCTAACAGGTTTTATATCAATGCCGCACATAAAATCGGGGTTAACAAAGGAATAGGTAGCATCGGGGTCTATCAAAATCCTGGCTAGACGATAGAAAACAGGGATCTTACCTTTTACGACCCCAGAGGAATCAGGGACTTGATGTTGCTCAAGGGAGTATACCCGAGCTGGCACCTTCGGCTTTGTCCCTTCCATCCTGGACTGCCCCGAGTTAGCCTTCGACGATTAGGTGGTTACTCTCGCCTCCCGAGGTAACACCGGGTAGTTGGTTATTTGATGCTCCGCACTCCCACGGCATAAGCATTTTCTTTCTTTCCTCCAACAGTTGTCCTCAGTGTGGTTTGGTTTCCTACAAAATCCACAAGGTCCACGAAAACCGAGGTTGAACTTCCCTGTGAGGCACTTCTCTGCGGGCCCCGTCCATTTTGACCACCCCTAGGCGGAGTCCCTCGTGCCATCCCCGGTAGTCTTCCTCCTCCGGCTCCCTTTCTAAACTTGGGAAGGGTACCTTTATCCCCTTGGGTCGAACTACTCGCAGAGAATCTCCATTTTTTCACCTGGAAATTCCTCACTTGAAGCCTTGCATTTTCAACTCGTAAAGCTTTCTCCATGGCGTCACTAAAGGTACTGATCTGGGCTACCGCCAGATCCTTTTGAATTTCCACATTTAGCCCCTGAATAAAATGCCGAACTCTCCTTTGCTCTGTCGAAATGAGTGCAAGGTCGAACTTAGATAATCGCGTAAACTGGCTCTCATACTCAGCCACCGATTGAGCTCCCTGACGGAGCCTAATAAATTCGTTCTCCTTCTTTTCCTGAACTAGAGGGGGAAAGTATTTCGTGTTGAAGTCCCTCATGAAGTTCACCCAGGTTCTTGGTGTTTGTTCTCGTCCCACTTCATTCGTATCACGTTCCACCAAGAACGTGCGCCCCCTTCCAATTGGAAGACAACGAAAGTAACCTGTCTCTCCTCTGAATAGTGTAGGGCGGCAAAAATGTCTATCATTTTTTCTAACCACTTTTCGGCCACGTCCGAATCTGGCCCGCCCAGAAACTTTGGTGGAGAGAACTTCTGAAATCTCTCTAGGGCCTGATCTTCACCCTCTACTAAATGACCAGGGTTTCCAGGTTGCTGGACAAGAGGTTGGCCCTGGTGTTGCACTACGTGGGCTAACAAGGCAGTCATTTGCTGTATAGCAGCAGCTATTTGGACATTGGGATCAACCCTAGGTTCAGGGTTTGGTTCAGACGTGGTGTCCCTAGTACCCCCGTCAGTTGTGGGTTGCCTAGTACAGCGCCCACGACCTCGTCCACTACGAGTGCCCTCCATAGATCTAAGTCAATCTAAGGTCGAGACACAAAGATAATATTAAAGGGCATATAAACATAGTCATATAAGCATGAACAAATAACCAAAAGTAAACACCACATAAGGCATGTATACACATAGAGCATTTATACATAGAATACATAATTGTGTCAAACAGTTATACAATAGCGGTCAAGCAAATATATACAAAAGTAATCCCAAAGAGGGTCTTCCAAAATACACTATACAACCTAGGTCCCAAAAGTACAAAACAACTAACCACAAGCTTTTCCTAGGTATCCCTCACACAGGATCAAAACATGGCCCAAAGAACTCTAGCCTAATTCTCAACTGAGCCAACCGACTTCTCCCCAGAGCTAGAGCTAGGGGCGCCTCCCTTACCTGGAGCTCCGTCACCCGGAACTCCCCCTGGCACATTGGCGCCAATCACTCCCTGGATTAGCGCCTCACACTCGTTAATAATGCCATCGGACCGGTCTCTAACCTCCCGGACCACCCTAGTGAGACGGCCGTTGGCTACCTGCAACTGCTCCCTCAGAGCGTTCGTCCGCTCCTGCTCCATAGCTACGTCCCCCTGGAGCTCCCGAATGCAGTCCACCTGCATCCTCATGATGCCCCTCACACGCTGCAGCTCGGTGTGATCCTTAGCAGCGGCACGCCTGAGCCACCTCCTCTCATCTAACACGGCTACGACCACATGGTCAGCATAGGAGTAGTGCTGGCAACAACCACAACGCCTAGTCTGACTGGCCGTGCTCCAGCGCCGAATCGGTCCTCCGGGTCTCTCCTCATAGTCGACGACACGAAAACGTCTCCGAGGCGGCCCACCTCCGCTCCCACTAGTTCCGTCCATGACCTATAAGGATATCCACAGTTTACAGCTTAGACAGAGTAATCATACTTAAACATATCCTAACACAATCTCCAAAAGTTCTAAGAATCAAGTTTCGGGTTTGTAACAGCCCCACTTTCCCCTAAGACGAACCAAAGGGGTTAGCGGGCTGCCTGCCCAGCTCTCGCCAGGACTACAGATCAGTTCACGTCGATCTAATATGTTCCGGAACATACCCACGCGCGTAAACAAGTCAAAATCACAAAATAAAAAAAAATGAAAATCGAAGCCGATGATGAACAGTACCGGCCATGTCCGAATCCGGATACTAGGCCGGGAGTAGCCAAATTTTTCTTTTGCCGTTTGAAGTACAAGTTAATCAGAAATCCAACCAAATGTCAACCAAACACATATACATTGAAATGTAACATTTACAAGCCAAAAGCCAAAGCGGCATATCAAAACGATTCATCATGGATATACATGTTCGGTTTGCCAATCAAAAAAAATTGAACCCAATACACATTAGGGTTTCATTCAAAGAGCTATTCAAAAGACATTTACATGGGCTCAACTTGACAACCAACTAACATAACTTTTTCCAAAAATGGCCATTTCCTGTAAGGAAAACAAATGGAACGGAATGAGCTTAAGCCCAGTGAGTTACTACCACATAAGCAACAAAGATCACTTAAGCATAACCTTTCATTTCAAGTACACAATTAAGGAATAAAACAAATCAGTAAAAGGATACGGACGGCTCTCAAGAGCCCATTTCCACGCTTATATTCTTGATCAAATCTCATTGACTCTCCGTCAACGTTTATGAGTACCAACCGTAGAACCCACTTCACTCCCATCCCTTCCACCAAACATACCCCAACCGGGCCCGCACTCCAAGCAGTAACTTTAGGTGATACTCGAGTACACCGGAACCAAGGGTCTCATTACCACAAGATTCCCATTTCAGTCCCCGTGGCTAGTCACTTTTCACGACCAAGCCCTCGCTGGCTCGATTCAAGCGATTACCAACGGGGTCGAGCTCAGTAGTACAGTAGGGCCGTTGGATACTCGTCCAACCGACACCCAAACAATATCCCATGAATGGAATCCAATAATTCATATAGCAGTACAATAATACAGTGAAACGGTAAACAGTCAGTCACAAGAATAAAAGGAATGAGGGCGGTCAAGTACACCCCCACCCTAATCATTTCCAATAGCCAAACAAGCCTTCAAGGCATCACAATCACACATAGCAAAGCCACATTATAAACATCCAAGTGAGTAATATACTCACCAATTAAGTAAGTGAGGTTTCATGCACCGCCGTCCAAAGTACGTCGTGCACTAACGTCACGCCCTAGAACATGTAAACAATTACCATAAGACTCGATAACGAGTCACAAAGCCATGCCAATCACAACCCCAATAGGGTTTCATATGCATAAACAAGTAGCATAGATAACCAGAAATTCCAGCAATGCACTCACGTGACCTTAACAAAAAAAAACAGTTTTCGTCCTCCTTTTGCGGTAATGGCACAAAATGCTCTACGCTTATCGGATGAGGGTATAAGACCCACCATCTCGAAGCTAAAAGACAGGGCTACAACAATGTAGAAGGCCACTCAGTCCAAATCCTAGCACAACTAGGTCAAAAATGCAGAATACCAAACCAGAACCGTAATTGCAGGTTCCTAAATCACACAATGCTGTAATTCGTCCAACTCAGTCTACACAGGTCCAAATGCATTGATTCCAAAGGAACATGATAGCTAAGACATTAAGATACATTTCATAAGAAGACATAAACATCCAAATCCAAAGAAATTCCAGTCAAAACAGACGATTACAATCGCAGTTCGCACATTCTGATCACCCAGAACAGCAACAGTAAAAATGACATATCTCATTCTACACTACTCCAAATGACCTGAAATTTTACAGGCATCTCAAACACATCAATACCTACAACTTTCATGTTTTAAGAAAAGGCCAATTCGGCCTGTAACCATATGATCCAAAACCGGACAGAAAAGGGGGTTATGAAACCCTAACTTTTCACATTTCAATCCAAACTCAAAATTGATTGCAATTTCCTATCATATACATCCACTAGAGGCATAACCCCTTATTACCAACCATCATAAATAACCACAACACCATGATCACATTAAACCAGAAAATTCCTCAAAAAAATGAAAACTTCACCAATTCATTCCAAACCAAGAAATAAACCACAATTTTCAACACTATAGCCACCATTAGGCACAAATTAAACATCATTAGGTGTAAGAGGAAGTACAAGCACCACTTACCAAGTAAACAAGAGAGAGGAAGTGGTAGAACACCTTAGCTTCTCCAAGAAACTTCACCAAAACACTCACTAACACCAAATGGAGGAATTTTATGGAGTAGAAACTAGTTTAAGCACTTGAGTTGGATGATTGGCACTAAATGGTAGCTAAACTTGGAAGAGTTTTTCTTTCTTCTTTGATAGAGAGGGCCGGCCACCAAGGACCAAGAAATGGTGATTTTTGGTGGTAATTTTAAGATATTTAATGTGAGAACCCGTAAATCCTCTAATATGTTTCCTAGGGTCTTTCCCCTTAATTGCATGTTTTCTGCATTTTCTGGCTTAGAAAATTTTCTTGGTGGATTTTATGGGTAATTATAGTTTTTAGATGATTTTTCTAGCATTGGGTAGTTTTTGAAAAATTAAGGATATATAATGGACGTGGGCCCCACTAGTGCGTAAAGTTCGGAAACATTCGGCCAATTAGGTTAAGTTTTGGATACTGGTTGAACTTTAGCGGGTGTTAAGAGATAAGTAGAGAATGAGATATGATTGATGTGAGAGAGAAAAGAAAGGATAGGAATGCATTAATGGAGTGCCACGTGTCACTTGGTGATTGGTTTTGACTTAAGAACACTATTCATTTTTTTTGACTTTTGACCAAAATTGGTTAAATATCTAAAAATTTCACAAAAAAATCACCATTTTCTTTCACCTTGTGGCCGGCCCTCTCTCTTGCCAAGAAGGAAGAAAACTTCTTCAATCTTCAAGCTTTCCACTAGCTCAAACCATCCAAATCAATCACACAAACTAGTTTCCACTCCATACAATCTTTCCATTTAGTGTTAGTGGTGAGTTTGGTGAAGTTTTTGGAAGAGCTAAGGTGGTCTACAACTCCTCTTCTCTTGTTTACTAGGTAAGTGATGATTGAACATCCTCTTATAGCTAATGATGCTTATTTTGTGCCTAATGGTGACTTGAGTGATGGAATGTGTGATTTATTTCTTGATTTGAAGTGATTTGGTGAAGTTTTTATTTTATTGAGGAATTTTCTGGTTTTATATGAATGGGATGTTGTGGCTATTTTTGATGATTGGCAATGGCTTATAATGACTCTAGTAGGTGTGAATTATTGATAATTGCAATCAATTTTGGGTTTGGTTTGAAATGAGAAAAGTTAGGGTTGATAACCCCTAATTCTGTCCGGTTTTGGATCATTGGGTTAGAGGCCGAATTGGACTTTGCTCAAAACATGAAAGTTGTAGGTATTGATGAGTGTGAAGTGCCTGAAAAATTTCAGGTCATTTGGATTAGTGTGGAGTGAGATATGTCGATTTTACTGTTGCTGTTCTGGGTGATCAGAATGTGCGAACGGCGATTGTAATCGTCTGTTTTGACTGGAATTGCTTTGGATTTGGATGTTGGTGTCTTCTGATGAAATGTAGATTGATGTCTTAGCTACCGTATGCCTTTGGAATCAATGCATTTGGACCTGTATAGACTGAGTTAGACGAATTACAGCATTGTGTGATTTGGGAACCTGCAATTACGGTTCTGGTTTGGTATTCTGCATGTTTGACCTAGTTGTGCTAGGATTTGGACTGAGTGGCCTTATACATTGTTGTAGCCCTGTCTTTTAGCTTCGATATGGTGGGTCTTACACCCTCATCCGATAAGCGTAGCGCATTTTGTGCCATTACCGTATAAGGGGGCCAAAACTGTTTTTGTTGTTAGGGCTCATATAGTTACATTTCCTAATTTTCTGGTTTGCTATAGTTACATGTTCTGGTTTGTTGTTATGCCGTCCATTTATTTTCTTGGAAATTGAATGAGTTAAAGTGGTGTTGAAATGTATTTTGTATCACATTGGGTGTATTTCCTTGAGAATTTCATTTGGGTCTTTCAAATAAGGATTCGAGGGCTAAGTTCTAGTTAAATTTGTATATTTCCGCAAGACAACTAATGTGACCATTTTACCATTCGAAAACGATATTTCTTAGTCTATCAAGTTGGATTATCAATTGTTTTAAGTTAGGTATTTTCCGTCGGAAACTTAATAACCTTTTGGAGTTAGTTTTGTACTTAATGTATCAACCCTAGTTATTTCATCCACTGGCCCTAATGGACTCCTTTCACTTTAAAGTCACCTTTATTCGTTTTACTCGCTTTACTCGTAATTAGCCGAATTCCTTGATTTCACTTACTTGTTTTGCTATATGCCTTGTAATATTCTTTCTCGTTAAATCTTAGGTTTTCTCGGTGACCGAGGGTAATATCTGGAAGAATATTTTGCACGTTATTTTGCGTAATTAGGTGAGTGTTCCTTGCTTGTTACGTTTCATGATTATATGGCTTGTTTGAATGATTGATAACATGTTAAATGCTTTCAATGATTGCTAAACGAGTTTTCGAGGCGAGTGTGTACTTTATCGCACTTAGCCTAAATGATTGTGAAATTTTAATGACTGAGCGATTGAAATGTTAATTGTGCATGAATGTAAGCCTTTTGGGCTGAACTGGCCATTGCCCCTTGTTACCGGTCGTCTCGAGCCAGAAGCGGACTCGGTCGGGCGATTAGGGACTTGGGTGAACGTTTCGGTATACTCGAGTATTACCTTGTAGGTTGGTGGAGCCTGGCCAAAAGCCAGGGACGGGGTGAATGAAATGAATGAACGGATGAATGAATGAGGGGTTTTACTTATACAAAATGCATTTGTAAAATGATTGAAGGTAGGGGAACGAAAGGAGAATGAATGAATGAACGAATGAATGAATGGCTCCTTGTGAGCCCGTATCCTTTTCATGAATGTGTTTATCGCTTTATTTGTACTTGTAACTTGAATTATTGTTTATATGTACTGAATGCATTGCTTCTCTTATTGCCTATGTGTGCGGAACCTCACTGAGCTTTCCAGCTCATTCCTTTAATTTTTGTTTTCCTTAGCAGGGGAAGACGTGCAAGGTCGGAAGCTACGAATAGACTAGCCGTTCTAGTACTTTTGATTCTTTTGTTATGGTTCTCGCCCCAATATTTGGTGGGCTGGTTGTATGGAGAATGGAGAACCGTTGTACATAAGTCGTATTGCTTTTGGGATGGACATGTATATAAGTTTACGTTTAAGTTTGGAATTTTGTTATTTCGATTGTTTTGTGGGTTTTATTGTCTTTTCTTATCGTGACTGACTGAGTCCCGGCGAGAGCTGGGCAGGCGGCCCGCCGAACCCTCTGGTTCGCCTTAGGGGGAGGTGGGGCCGTTACAGTTGGTATCAGAGCCATATGCCGACAGTTGGGACTTTAAGTCCTTCGTCTGGAAAAGCCCCGAGCCTCTCGTTCGTGAAGAGTCATGAAGCGAAACTCTCCGTAGGGGATGCCCGCGTGCGGGTGGCAAGCTGATAGGTACCCTGTAATGTGACCCTGAGAACTGTTACAGTTGGTATCAGAGCCTGCTTCGCGTGGTCCCTGCGCGGAGTGAGCCTGGATTGAGTGGTGAATAGGTAATTTTCCTGTGGAATCTGAGGACCATAGATAGGTACGTCTGGGAGGAATTCCGATTGTAGATGGTTTACTCTTGGGACTGGCCAGCTCGAGAGGTGAATTATCTTATTTCGGATTCTCGTACCCGAGTACTCCAGAGTTGAGGTAGTGCTAAGTATTTGAGACTTGTATTGTGGGAACATGAACAGGCTTTGTTCGACTGGAATGAGTACAAGAGGTTAAGGGATATCTGGTGTGAAAAGTAAGTGACGTGAGGGACCGGACGGGGTTACCTTAGCTAAGACTGGGACGACACATCACCTCCTCGTTTGATTCGCCTATATATTCTTATTGCATGACGTTAGTTGGTGTATTTGAGCATATGAATGTTTGCCTGACTTGATATGTACTTGTGTATTTGGTCATCTATTTGTGATATGTGGAGTGTTAAGTGCATATATGTTTACTTGTGTACTTGGTGCCTCAATTTTGGTTACTTTTGAGTCACCTTATTGCATTTATTCATTAAACTACTTTTGGGAAAAAAAAAAGAGAGAAGGGAAAGCAATATATATATATGGACGGAAGACGTAGTCGTGGACGTGGACGCGGCCATGGGAATAAACGAGCCCAAGAGCCAAGAGGGGAAAGGGCAACAACAGCCGCACAAGAACCAGAACCTAGAGTTGAGGCCGGGGATCAAATGGCGACGGCAATTCAACAAATGGCAAACATTTTGACAAGGTTGGTGGACCAACAAGGCCCAATGCCTGTAAATCAAACCCAGAACCCTGAAATAGGCGAAGATCGGGCTCTAGAGAGGTTTCAAAAGTTTAATCCTCCGAAATTTCTTGGAGGGCCTGATCCGGACATTGCTGAGCAATGGGTAGAGACCATGGTGAATATATTCACAGCCTTAAACTACACCGAACAAAGGCAAGTGAACTTCGCAGTGTTTCAATTTGAGGGACCGGCCCGAGCATGGTGGAATGTAATTCGAGTAAAATGGGAAAGAGAGCAGACTATTTGGACCTGGGCGAACTTTACCAGAGAATTTAATGAGAAGTATCTTCCACCTTTAGTCCAAGAAAGGAGGGAGGAGGAGTTTATTGGGCTTCGCCAGGGAACATTAAGTGTGGCCGAATATGAGACAAAATTTACTAGGTTATCCAAGTTTGCTTCTGAACTGGTAGCCACTGAACGACGAAGAGTAAGACGGTTTATACAGGGACTGAATTTGGACATCCAAGAGGCGTTGGCAGCAGCGCAAGTGAATACTTTTACGGAGGCCCTTGAGAAGGCTCAACGAATCGAGAGTGCCAAGGCACAAGTAAAGGCCTCCCAAACTCGAAAAAGAGGTGCATCGGGCAGTGGATTGGAAGAGTTTAGTGAAACGATGACGCCTTCTAAAGTGCAAAAGATGAGCCAGTTATCCTATCCGCCATGGACAATAGGGGCGTTAAATGAAAGGTCTACTAAAGGAAGCCACATCGGACCTGCAGAGATTTTTCAAGGAAGCCAAAAGATGGCTTCTCACTTGACTTGTGGCTATTGTGGAAAGGCCAACCATACCGAAGATGCTTGTTGGCGAAAAGGGCAGAAATGTCTGATCTGTGGAAGCAGTGAGCATCAAGTGAGCAATTGTCCGAGAAGACATCCACGTGAGGGTAGTACTCAGTCACTGGATGGAACTAAATCAAAACCGGTGAAAGAAAAAGGGAACCGAACAAGTCTACCGGCAAAAGCATATGCGTTAGACAACCGACCAGTTCCGGACTCGCCTGGTGCTAATGAAGGTGAGAAAAAATTTCGAGGACGAAATTTCCTAAGGGGGAGAGAGTGTGAGAACCCGTAAATCCCCTAATATGTTTCCTAGGGTCTTTCCCCTTAATTGCATGTTTTCTGCATTTTCTGGCTTAGAAAATTTTCTTGGTGGATTTTATGGGTAATTATAGTTTTTAGATGATTTTTCTAGCATTGGGTAGTTTTTGAAAAATTAAGGATATATAATGGACGTGGGCCCCACTAGTGCGTAAAGTTCGGAAACATTCGGCCAATTAGGTTAAGTTTTGGATACTGGTTGAACTTTAGCGGGTGTTAAGAGATAAGTAGAGAATGAGATATGATTGATGTGAGAGAGAAAAGAAAGGATAGGAATGCATTAATGGAGTGCCACGTGTCACTTGGTGATTGGTTTTGACTTAAGAACACTATTCATTTTTTTTGACTTTTGACCAAAATTGGTTAAATATCTAAAAATTTCACAAAAAAATCACCATTTTCTTTCACCTTGTGGCCGGCCCTCTCTCTTGCCAAGAAGGAAGAAAACTTCTTCAATCTTCAAGCTTTCCACTAGCTCAAACCATCCAAATCAATCACACAAACTAGTTTCCACTCCATACAATCTTTCCATTTAGTGTTAGTGGTGAGTTTGGTGAAGTTTTTGGAAGAGCTAAGGTGGTCTACAACTCCTCTTCTCTTGTTTACTAGGTAAGTGATGATTGAACATCCTCTTATAGCTAATGATGCTTATTTTGTGCCTAATGGTGACTTGAGTGATGGAATGTGTGATTTATTTCTTGATTTGAAGTGATTTGGTGAAGTTTTTATTTTATTGAGGAATTTTCTGGTTTTATATGAATGGGATGTTGTGGCTATTTTTGATGATTGGCAATGGCTTATAATGACTCTAGTAGGTGTGAATTATTGATAATTGCAATCAATTTTGGGTTTGGTTTGAAATGAGAAAAGTTAGGGTTGATAACCCCTAATTCTGTCCGGTTTTGGATCATTGGGTTAGAGGCCGAATTGGACTTTGCTCAAAACATGAAAGTTGTAGGTATTGATGAGTGTGAAGTGCCTGAAAAATTTCAGGTCATTTGGATTAGTGTGGAGTGAGATATGTCGATTTTACTGTTGCTGTTCTGGGTGATCAGAATGTGCGAACGGCGATTGTAATCGTCTGTTTTGACTGGAATTGCTTTGGATTTGGATGTTGGTGTCTTCTGATGAAATGTAGATTGATGTCTTAGCTACCGTATGCCTTTGGAATCAATGCATTTGGACCTGTATAGACTGAGTTAGACGAATTACAGCATTGTGTGATTTGGGAACCTGCAATTACGGTTCTGGTTTGGTATTCTGCATGTTTGACCTAGTTGTGCTAGGATTTGGACTGAGTGGCCTTATACATTGTTGTAGCCCTGTCTTTTAGCTTCGATATGGTGGGTCTTACACCCTCATCCGATAAGCGTAGCGCATTTTGTGCCATTACCGTATAAGGGGGCCAAAACTGTTTTTGTTGTTAGGGCTCATATAGTTACATTTCCTAATTTTCTGGTTTGCTATAGTTACATGTTCTGGTTTGTTGTTATGCCGTCCATTTATTTTCTTGGAAATTGAATGAGTTAAAGTGGTGTTGAAATGTATTTTGTATCACATTGGGTGTATTTCCTTGAGAATTTCATTTGGGTCTTTCAAATAAGGATTCGAGGGCTAAGTTCTAGTTAAATTTGTATATTTCCGCAAGACAACTAATGTGACCATTTTACCATTCGAAAACGATATTTCTTAGTCTATCAAGTTGGATTATCAATTGTTTTAAGTTAGGTATTTTCCGTCGGAAACTTAATAACCTTTTGGAGTTAGTTTTGTACTTAATGTACTTAATGTATCAACCCTAGTTATTTCATCCACTGGCCCTAATGGACTCCTTTCACTTTAAAGTCACCTTTATTCGTTTTACTCGCTTTACTCGTAATTAGCCGAATTCCTTGATTTCACTTACTTGTTTTGCTATATGCCTTGTAATATTCTTTCTCGTTAAATCTTAGGTTTTCTCGGTGACCGAGGGTAATATCTGGAAGAATATTTTGCACGTTATTTTGCGTAATTAGGTGAGTGTTCCTTGCTTGTTACGTTTCATGATTATATGGCTTGTTTGAATGATTGATAACATGTTAAATGCTTTCAATGATTGCTAAACGAGTTTTCGAGGCGAGTGTGTACTTTATCGCACTTAGCCTAAATGATTGTGAAATTTTAATGACTGAGCGATTGAAATGTTAATTGTGCATGAATGTAAGCCTTTTGGGCTGAACTGGCCATTGCCCCTTGTTACCGGTCGTCTCGAGCCAGAAGCGGACTCGGTCGGGCGATTAGGGACTTGGGTGAACGTTTCGGTATACTCGAGTATTACCTTGTAGGTTGGTGGAGCCTGGCCAAAAGCCAGGGACGGGGTGAATGAAATGAATGAACGGATGAATGAATGAGGGGTTTTACTTATACAAAATGCATTTGTAAAATGATTGAAGGTAGGGGAACGAAAGGAGAATGAATGAATGAACGAATGAACGAATGGCTCCTTGTGAGCCCGTATCCTTTTCATGAATGTGTTTATCGCTTTATTTGTACTTGTAACTTGAATTATTGTTTATATGTACTGAATGCATTGCTTCTCTTATTGCCTATGTGTGCGGAACCTCACTGAGCTTTCCAGCTCATTCCTTTAATTTTTGTTTTCCTTAGCAGGGGAAGACGTGCAAGGTCGGAAGCTACGAATAGACTAGCCGTTCTAGTACTTTTGATTCTTTTGTTATGGTTCTCGCCCCAATATTTGGTGGGCTGGTTGTATGGAGAATGGAGAACCGTTGTACATAAGTCGTATTGCTTTTGGGATGGACATGTATATAAGTTTACGTTTAAGTTTGGAATTTTGTTATTTCGATTGTTTTGTGGGTTTTATTGTCTTTTCTTATCGTGACTGACTGAGTCCCGGCGAGAGCTGGGCAGGCGGCCCGCCGAACCCTCTGGTTCGCCTTAGGGGGAGGTGGGGCCGTTACAGTTGGTATCAGAGCCATATGCCGACAGTTGGGACTTTAAGTCCTTCGTCTGGAAAAGCCCCGAGCCTCTCGTTCGTGAAGAGTCATGAAGCGAAACTCTCCGTAGGGGATGCCCGCGTGCGGGTGGCAAGCTGATAGGTACCCTGTAATGTGACCCTGAGAACTGTTACAGTTGGTATCAGAGCCTGCTTCGCGTGGTCCCTGCGCGGAGTGAGCCTGGATTGAGTGGTGAATAGGTAATTTTCCTGTGGAATCTGAGGACCATAGATAGGTACGTCTGGGAGGAATTCCGATTGTAGATGGTTTACTCTTGGGACTGGCCAGCTCGAGAGGTGAATTATCTTATTTCGGATTCTCGTACCCGAGTACTCCAGAGTTGAGGTAGTGCTAAGTATTTGAGACTTGTATTGTGGGAACATGAACAGGCTTTGTTCGACTGGAATGAGTACAAGAGGTTAAGGGATATCTGGTGTGAAAAGTAAGTGACGTGAGGGACCGGACGGGGTTACCTTAGCTAAGACTGGGACGACACATCACCTCCTCGTTTGATTCGCCTATATATTCTTATTGCATGACGTTAGTTGGTGTATTTGAGCATATGAATGTTTGCCTGACTTGATATGTACTTGTGTATTTGGTCATCTATTTGTGATATGTGGAGTGTTAAGTGCATATATGTTTACTTGTGTACTTGGTGCCTCAATTTTGGTTACTTTTGAGTCACCTTATTGCATTTATTCATTAAACTACTTTTGGGAAAAAAAAAAGAGAGAAGGGAAAGCAATATATATATATGGACGGAAGACGTAGTCGTGGACGTGGACGCGGCCATGGGAATAAACGAGCCCAAGAGCCAAGAGGGGAAAGGGCAACAACAGCCGCACAAGAACCAGAACCTAGAGTTGAGGCCGGGGATCAAATGGCGACGGCAATTCAACAAATGGCAAACATTTTGACAAGGTTGGTGGACCAACAAGGCCCAATGCCTGTAAATCAAACCCAGAACCCTGAAATAGGCGAAGATCGGGCTCTAGAGAGGTTTCAAAAGTTTAATCCTCCGAAATTTCTTGGAGGGCCTGATCCGGACATTGCTGAGCAATGGGTAGAGACCATGGTGAATATATTCACAGCCTTAAACTACACCGAACAAAGGCAAGTGAACTTCGCAGTGTTTCAATTTGAGGGACCGGCCCGAGCATGGTGGAATGTAATTCGAGTAAAATGGGAAAGAGAGCAGACTATTTGGACCTGGGCGAACTTTACCAGAGAATTTAATGAGAAGTATCTTCCACCTTTAGTCCAAGAAAGGAGGGAGGAGGAGTTTATTGGGCTTCGCCAGGGAACATTAAGTGTGGCCGAATATGAGACAAAATTTACTAGGTTATCCAAGTTTGCTTCTGAACTGGTAGCCACTGAACGACGAAGAGTAAGACGGTTTATACAGGGACTGAATTTGGACATCCAAGAGGCGTTGGCAGCAGCGCAAGTGAATACTTTTACGGAGGCCCTTGAGAAGGCTCAACGAATCGAGAGTGCCAAGGCACAAGTAAAGGCCTCCCAAACTCGAAAAAGAGGTGCATCGGGCAGTGGATTGGAAGAGTTTAGTGAAACGATGACGCCTTCTAAAGTGCAAAAGATGAGCCAGTTATCCTATCCGCCATGGACAATAGGGGCGTTAAATGAAAGGTCTACTAAAGGAAGCCACATCGGACCTGCAGAGATTTTTCAAGGAAGCCAAAAGATGGCTTCTCACTTGACTTGTGGCTATTGTGGAAAGGCCAACCATACCGAAGATGCTTGTTGGCGAAAAGGGCAGAAATGTCTGATCTGTGGAAGCAGTGAGCATCAAGTGAGCAATTGTCCGAGAAGACATCCACGTGAGGGTAGTACTCAGTCACTGGATGGAACTAAATCAAAACCGGTGAAAGAAAAAGGGAACCGAACAAGTCTACCGGCAAAAGCATATGCGTTAGACAACCGACCAGTTCCGGACTCGCCTGGTGCTAATGAAGGTGAGAAAAAATTTCGAGGACGAAATTTCCTAAGGGGGAGAGAGTGTGAGAACCCGTAAATCCCCTAATATGTTTCCTAGGGTCTTTCCCCTTAATTGCATGTTTTCTGCATTTTCTGGCTTAGAAAATTTTCTTGGTGGATTTTATGGGTAATTATAGTTTTTAGATGATTTTTCTAGCATTGGGTAGTTTTTGAAAAATTAAGGATATATAATGGACGTGGGCCCCACTAGTGCGTAAAGTTCGGAAACATTCGGCCAATTAGGTTAAGTTTTGGATACTGGTTGAACTTTAGCGGGTGTTAAGAGATAAGTAGAGAATGAGATATGATTGATGTGAGAGAGAAAAGAAAGGATAGGAATGCATTAATGGAGTGCCACGTGTCACTTGGTGATTGGTTTTGACTTAAGAACACTATTCATTTTTTTTGACTTTTGACCAAAATTGGTTAAATATCTAAAAATTTCACAAAAAAATCACCATTTTCTTTCACCTTGTGGCCGGCCCTCTCTCTTGCCAAGAAGGAAGAAAACTTCTTCAATCTTCAAGCTTTCCACTAGCTCAAACCATCCAAATCAATCACACAAACTAGTTTCCACTCCATACAATCTTTCCATTTAGTGTTAGTGGTGAGTTTGGTGAAGTTTTTGGAAGAGCTAAGGTGGTCTACAACTCCTCTTCTCTTGTTTACTAGGTAAGTGATGATTGAACATCCTCTTATAGCTAATGATGCTTATTTTGTGCCTAATGGTGACTTGAGTGATGGAATGTGTGATTTATTTCTTGATTTGAAGTGATTTGGTGAAGTTTTTATTTTATTGAGGAATTTTCTGGTTTTATATGAATGGGATGTTGTGGCTATTTTTGATGATTGGCAATGGCTTATAATGACTCTAGTAGGTGTGAATTATTGATAATTGCAATCAATTTTGGGTTTGGTTTGAAATGAGAAAAGTTAGGGTTGATAACCCCTAATTCTGTCCGGTTTTGGATCATTGGGTTAGAGGCCGAATTGGACTTTGCTCAAAACATGAAAGTTGTAGGTATTGATGAGTGTGAAGTGCCTGAAAAATTTCAGGTCATTTGGATTAGTGTGGAGTGAGATATGTCGATTTTACTGTTGCTGTTCTGGGTGATCAGAATGTGCGAACGGCGATTGTAATCGTCTGTTTTGACTGGAATTGCTTTGGATTTGGATGTTGGTGTCTTCTGATGAAATGTAGATTGATGTCTTAGCTACCGTATGCCTTTGGAATCAATGCATTTGGACCTGTATAGACTGAGTTAGACGAATTACAGCATTGTGTGATTTGGGAACCTGCAATTACGGTTCTGGTTTGGTATTCTGCATGTTTGACCTAGTTGTGCTAGGATTTGGACTGAGTGGCCTTATACATTGTTGTAGCCCTGTCTTTTAGCTTCGATATGGTGGGTCTTACACCCTCATCCGATAAGCGTAGCGCATTTTGTGCCATTACCGTATAAGGGGGCCAAAACTGTTTTTGTTGTTAGGGCTCATATAGTTACATTTCCTAATTTTCTGGTTTGCTATAGTTACATGTTCTGGTTTGTTGTTATGCCGTCCATTTATTTTCTTGGAAATTGAATGAGTTAAAGTGGTGTTGAAATGTATTTTGTATCACATTGGGTGTATTTCCTTGAGAATTTCATTTGGGTCTTTCAAATAAGGATTCGAGGGCTAAGTTCTAGTTAAATTTGTATATTTCCGCAAGACAACTAATGTGACCATTTTACCATTCGAAAACGATATTTCTTAGTCTATCAAGTTGGATTATCAATTGTTTTAAGTTAGGTATTTTCCGTCGGAAACTTAATAACCTTTTGGAGTTAGTTTTGTACTTAATGTACTTAATGTATCAACCCTAGTTATTTCATCCACTGGCCCTAATGGACTCCTTTCACTTTAAAGTCACCTTTATTCGTTTTACTCGCTTTACTCGTAATTAGCCGAATTCCTTGATTTCACTTACTTGTTTTGCTATATGCCTTGTAATATTCTTTCTCGTTAAATCTTAGGTTTTCTCGGTGACCGAGGGTAATATCTGGAAGAATATTTTGCACGTTATTTTGCGTAATTAGGTGAGTGTTCCTTGCTTGTTACGTTTCATGATTATATGGCTTGTTTGAATGATTGATAACATGTTAAATGCTTTCAATGATTGCTAAACGAGTTTTCGAGGCGAGTGTGTACTTTATCGCACTTAGCCTAAATGATTGTGAAATTTTAATGACTGAGCGATTGAAATGTTAATTGTGCATGAATGTAAGCCTTTTGGGCTGAACTGGCCATTGCCCCTTGTTACCGGTCGTCTCGAGCCAGAAGCGGACTCGGTCGGGCGATTAGGGACTTGGGTGAACGTTTCGGTATACTCGAGTATTACCTTGTAGGTTGGTGGAGCCTGGCCAAAAGCCAGGGACGGGGTGAATGAAATGAATGAACGGATGAATGAATGAGGGGTTTTACTTATACAAAATGCATTTGTAAAATGATTGAAGGTAGGGGAACGAAAGGAGAATGAATGAATGAACGAATGAACGAATGGCTCCTTGTGAGCCCGTATCCTTTTCATGAATGTGTTTATCGCTTTATTTGTACTTGTAACTTGAATTATTGTTTATATGTACTGAATGCATTGCTTCTCTTATTGCCTATGTGTGCGGAACCTCACTGAGCTTTCCAGCTCATTCCTTTAATTTTTGTTTTCCTTAGCAGGGGAAGACGTGCAAGGTCGGAAGCTACGAATAGACTAGCCGTTCTAGTACTTTTGATTCTTTTGTTATGGTTCTCGCCCCAATATTTGGTGGGCTGGTTGTATGGAGAATGGAGAACCGTTGTACATAAGTCGTATTGCTTTTGGGATGGACATGTATATAAGTTTACGTTTAAGTTTGGAATTTTGTTATTTCGATTGTTTTGTGGGTTTTATTGTCTTTTCTTATCGTGACTGACTGAGTCCCGGCGAGAGCTGGGCAGGCGGCCCGCCGAACCCTCTGGTTCGCCTTAGGGGGAGGTGGGGCCGTTACAGTTGGTATCAGAGCCATATGCCGACAGTTGGGACTTTAAGTCCTTCGTCTGGAAAAGCCCCGAGCCTCTCGTTCGTGAAGAGTCATGAAGCGAAACTCTCCGTAGGGGATGCCCGCGTGCGGGTGGCAAGCTGATAGGTACCCTGTAATGTGACCCTGAGAACTGTTACAGTTGGTATCAGAGCCTGCTTCGCGTGGTCCCTGCGCGGAGTGAGCCTGGATTGAGTGGTGAATAGGTAATTTTCCTGTGGAATCTGAGGACCATAGATAGGTACGTCTGGGAGGAATTCCGATTGTAGATGGTTTACTCTTGGGACTGGCCAGCTCGAGAGGTGAATTATCTTATTTCGGATTCTCGTACCCGAGTACTCCAGAGTTGAGGTAGTGCTAAGTATTTGAGACTTGTATTGTGGGAACATGAACAGGCTTTGTTCGACTGGAATGAGTACAAGAGGTTAAGGGATATCTGGTGTGAATAGTAAGTGACGTGAGGGACCGGACGGGGTTACCTTAGCTAAGACTGGGACGACACATCACCTCCTCGTTTGATTCGCCTATATATTCTTATTGCATGACGTTAGTTGGTGTATTTGAGCATATGAATGTTTGCCTGACTTGATATGTACTTGTGTATTTGGTCATCTATTTGTGATATGTGGAGTGTTAAGTGCATATATGTTTACTTGTGTACTTGGTGCCTCAATTTTGGTTACTTTTGAGTCACCTTATTGCATTTATTCATTAAACTACTTTTGGGAAAAAAAAAAGAGAGAAGGGAAAGCAATATATATATATGGACGGAAGACGTAGTCGTGGACGTGGACGCGGCCATGGGAATAAACGAGCCCAAGAGCCAAGAGGGGAAAGGGCAACAACAGCCGCACAAGAACCAGAACCTAGAGTTGAGGCCGGGGATCAAATGGCGACGGCAATTCAACAAATGGCAAACATTTTGACAAGGTTGGTGGACCAACAAGGCCCAATGCCTGTAAATCAAACCCAGAACCCTGAAATAGGCGAAGATCGGGCTCTAGAGAGGTTTCAAAAGTTTAATCCTCCGAAATTTCTTGGAGGGCCTGATCCGGACATTGCTGAGCAATGGGTAGAGACCATGGTGAATATATTCACAGCCTTAAACTACACCGAACAAAGGCAAGTGAACTTCGCAGTGTTTCAATTTGAGGGACCGGCCCGAGCATGGTGGAATGTAATTCGAGTAAAATGGGAAAGAGAGCAGACTATTTGGACCTGGGCGAACTTTACCAGAGAATTTAATGAGAAGTATCTTCCACCTTTAGTCCAAGAAAGGAGGGAGGAGGAGTTTATTGGGCTTCGCCAGGGAACATTAAGTGTGGCCGAATATGAGACAAAATTTACTAGGTTATCCAAGTTTGCTTCTGAACTGGTAGCCACTGAACGACGAAGAGTAAGACGGTTTATACAGGGACTGAATTTGGACATCCAAGAGGCGTTGGCAGCAGCGCAAGTGAATACTTTTACGGAGGCCCTTGAGAAGGCTCAACGAATCGAGAGTGCCAAGGCACAAGTAAAGGCCTCCCAAACTCGAAAAAGAGGTGCATCGGGCAGTGGATTGGAAGAGTTTAGTGAAACGATGACGCCTTCTAAAGTGCAAAAGATGAGCCAGTTATCCTATCCGCCATGGACAATAGGGGCGTTAAATGAAAGGTCTACTAAAGGAAGCCACATCGGACCTGCAGAGATTTTTCAAGGAAGCCAAAAGATGGCTTCTCACTTGACTTGTGGCTATTGTGGAAAGGCCAACCATACCGAAGATGCTTGTTGGCGAAAAGGGCAGAAATGTCTGATCTGTGGAAGCAGTGAGCATCAAGTGAGCAATTGTCCGAGAAGACATCCACGTGAGGGTAGTACTCAGTCACTGGATGGAACTAAATCAAAACCGGTGAAAGAAAAAGGGAACCGAACAAGTCTACCGGCAAAAGCATATGCGTTAGACAACCGACCAGTTCCGGACTCGCCTGGTGCTAATGAAGGTGAGAAAAAATTTCGAGGACGAAATTTCCTAAGGGGGAGAGAGTGTGAGAACCCGTAAATCCCCTAATATGTTTCCTAGGGTCTTTCCCCTTAATTGCATGTTTTCTGCATTTTCTGGCTTAGAAAATTTTCTTGGTGGATTTTATGGGTAATTATAGTTTTTAGATGATTTTTCTAGCATTGGGTAGTTTTTGAAAAATTAAGGATATATAATGGACGTGGGCCCCACTAGTGCGTAAAGTTCGGAAACATTCGGCCAATTAGGTTAAGTTTTGGATACTGGTTGAACTTTAGCGGGTGTTAAGAGATAAGTAGAGAATGAGATATGATTGATGTGAGAGAGAAAAGAAAGGATAGGAATGCATTAATGGAGTGCCACGTGTCACTTGGTGATTGGTTTTGACTTAAGAACACTATTCATTTTTTTTGACTTTTGACCAAAATTGGTTAAATATCTAAAAATTTCACAAAAAAATCACCATTTTCTTTCACCTTGTGGCCGGCCCTCTCTCTTGCCAAGAAGGAAGAAAACTTCTTCAATCTTCAAGCTTTCCACTAGCTCAAACCATCCAAATCAATCACACAAACTAGTTTCCACTCCATACAATCTTTCCATTTAGTGTTAGTGGTGAGTTTGGTGAAGTTTTTGGAAGAGCTAAGGTGGTCTACAACTCCTCTTCTCTTGTTTACTAGGTAAGTGATGATTGAACATCCTCTTATAGCTAATGATGCTTATTTTGTGCCTAATGGTGACTTGAGTGATGGAATGTGTGATTTATTTCTTGATTTGAAGTGATTTGGTGAAGTTTTTATTTTATTGAGGAATTTTCCAAGATTAGTCTTTTTTTTTTTTGATTTTTTGAGGGAAGATAGTGGGTTTGTTTGGATAGGGGATTATTTGTCAAAATTTATTTGTTTACATAATCATTACAATTTTTAACGCATTTTTTTATCTTCTCAATTATTTTTTTATATCACATATATCACATCACAAAAAATGATACAGTAAAAATATCTCAAATAATTTACAACTCAAATAGAGCAAGTATTTTTTTTTTTCCATTCTCAACTTTCTACAACTACTCCATATATATTACACGGGAGGAAACTAATTTACCTCGAAAGTAGACGAGTGCGTTACGGCGCCTATTAGATTTGAGAAAAAAAAATTCTGGACGTTTGATACTGGTAAGGAAATTTAATCTCCGAGCGAACACCATAAAAAGGACTTAGGTCCTGTTTGGATTATAATTTTCTCAAATTTTTATAGAAAATGTATTATAATGATTTAATATAAATGATGTCAAAAATAATTGAAAAATATGATTACAAAATACGTATATTCTCTCTGTCTCATATATTAGTCATATTTGAAAGTATGTGCCTTTTATGCATAATACATTTCATCAAAAAGTTTTTTTTTTGTTCTATCATAGCGATTTGATATATATATGATACAAAATAATTGAAAAATGTATTGATGAAAACAGGTGTTTGAATTGAGATGATTTGAGATAAAATAATTTATTTTACAAATTTTAATTATTTTATTATTTTTTTTAATTATTTTATTATTTTATATACTTCGTATCATAAAAAATATTATAGTAATTATTTCAAATAAATTATCCAAATAAATTTCTATCCAAACAATAAATTTTTTTGATGAAAGATGACTTTCCAAATAAGGCCTAGAGTTCCTCCTAATTGCCACCGAACCAACCGTCGTTAGTCCGGTGGCTGGGGGAGTAGATTTTCTTAATTGTCAGTCAATGGATGTTGAAAGCTGAGGCACTCCTTGTCGTTCTATTTGCATGTCCCGAGGCCAAGAAAGGCCCGGGAAGCGTGTCAATTTTTGTTTCACACCACCCCTATTAAAGGCACCTCCGAGAAACGTGTCAACTTTTGTTGTTGCAGCGTTTGTCGTTTTATGTTTAAAATTGTACTACAATTTGAAAGTTTGAGACTGACCCTTTTTTGGCTAGACAATTAGTTTTGACCCTTTTCGAACCATAACGTCTAAAACGATGATGGAATAACTTTATCGGTATTGCACTTAATGTATTGGTAGTGCACAATTTTAAAAACATTATTATTCAACATTTGAGAAAAGTTATTGGCACTAAATTTTGTTTTATATTAGATGTGTTCACATTTTAACGTAGACAATGTACATGTTTAATTGTAATTAATAAAAATGAAAATGGTAAAGTTTGATAACAATATTCTTTATTAGTGCCGTTGCATATAAATTTTTGGAAAGCAAAATATTATGTTCCTAAATTTTTTTTAAATGTAAAATGGATGTATTTGGAGAGAGTGTTATTTGAAATATTATGTAAAATAATTATTATATCATTTTTTATAATGTGATACATGTGAGATAAAAAGATGGTGAGAAAGATTAAAAAAATGATTCAAAAACGTGTTTGCGATGCAAGTACAAATATTGTTTTCAATAATCACATGTCAACACACTCAAAATTTATTATTTACATATCTACTTCAATTTGCTTGAATTAAAATAATGTGGCGATCCATTTATGTTTGTCATTTATTGTCACCCCTGTTTTATGTATGAATCTCGAAAAATGTGGTTCCATGATTTTTTGGTAAAATGTGTCAACAGAAACTTTTTGATGCCAACTTTGCAAATTTAACATAGCTTATGTCTTTCCTGTTTCTTATCATTTCTTGATAAAATTGCTAAGAAAAAAGAAAAATTTTTAAATTTTTATCATCTCTTTCTTGTATATAAGATAAAAATACTGCATTGATTTCGTTCTTTAATTATGGAAAAGAATTTATCTTTTTTAAGTAAAGTTACATTTTTTATATTACTAGCTAGCCCAAACATGTCAACTAATTAACTTAATAATGTCAATTCCCAAACTTTTGTTGTAGTTGAGATTGTCTTTATATGCTGTTAAAAATAGTTTAAGGATTGGCTCTCTGCATCTTTGAAAAAAATAATATTTGAAGATGTTCTTAAAAATAGGCTTGAAAATAAATTTTGTATCAGTTATTTAAAACTAAATTAAGTTTTATTCTAAATGAATACATAAACTATTTTATACACTCGTGCAAAGCACTTGATAAGTTTACTCGTGCGGTTTGCAACAGTGTAGTCAGAAGAGGCGGCAAGATTAATTACTAGACTTGCTAAATAGTTGGTTTGCATTGAGATAAAAGTTTCCTGTCATCAGTCATATGCACTTGTATTTTATTGTTATTATTTTTGTTTACAAGTTTAACAATGTAGTAAATGATTGTTGTCCATTAAACGGAGGCTGCCTTTTAAAGAAAAAAGGTAAAACTCCTGTTAGGGTTTCTTTTAAAAAAAATAATGTAAACAGAGGCCACCTTTTTTCTCAATAAAGGAACAGGCTCCAATAAGCATTCTCTAAGAGGTGTCTCAAGTGATACTTTTTAAAAGAGCAAGTATAAGTCGAGAAATTACATAAATTTAATGTGGCCCAATAAATGTGAGTGCCTGAATTTAAATTAAGTGTAAATATACTAATAAGCATCCATTGGAACTCATTAAAAAAATCTTAAGAAACATTAAGACTAACTGTTGTTAGACAAGTTTTTAACAGAAAGTACTTGTGGCAACAAAGGCACTATATTCATTATTTTTTTTAAGGGAATACCACCTGTTTTGGCTTTTTTTTGGGGGGGGGGGGGGTGTTGGGGGGGTGGGGTGGTTGCATAACTGACATGATTTCTTATGTATGATATTTTCTAAAACTATGATAATCATACTCAAAGAATCATAGGCATTAAATCACATTTAGCTGCTATAAATCCTACTTAACTAGCCATTATCCATTTTGTTGTATATTCCTTTCTTTTTCTTCTAGTAGATGAGATAGCAGAAAAGGTAACATCAACTTGATAACGAGAACTTAAGAATTTATTACTGGGAATGCTTATAGCTTAGATTCTGTACAGATAATTTCTGTTTTAGGTGGACAGTTCGTTCTTAATTGGTTTATGCCAATGAAACATTTCCATTTTATTCAATTGGAAAGAAATCTTTGTAACCTATTAACTGCTGCAATGTAGGTATTGACTTAAAATCTGAACAAATGGATTCAACATTTTTACATTGTTAGTATAAAGATATTTGACATGGGTCTAAATGCAGGATATATAACCTTTATTCAAATTCTAAATTTTCTTTTTTCATATGTGACTTGCATGTACACTTGCTGGCATTAATAAAATGGGCACTGGCAAAGTAAGAAAGCTTAATCCTTGTTCAATTGCTACCGAGAATAGGGTCTGCTTGAGTTATATAATTGTTAGGTGCAGGTAACAAAATCATCTTGATGTGGTGTTTCTTCTTTGGGAGGGTGTTAAATCGGCAGGCCTTGCACCTAATCATTATGGAGTAAGTTGGAGTCATTGTCTTCTCTGCGTTCCAGTTAAAAAATCTAATTACTTGTGTTCAAGAACGACTTACTTAGGTAGGACATGTTTACTACGCACTGTTAGACATTCTTACATGGGGCCTTCACTTCAACAACTGTCATTGCTGCCCGTCAAGCCTCCTGATAGCAGTCCACAGGCCAGGAATGTTGACTAATTTGAGATGCAATAATCCCAGTAGCACTATCAGCAGAAAGTCAATTGCTTTTCTTAATTTCGAGTAGCTAATTTTCTTTGTTTTAATGCATGTGGCAGAGACATAACTAAAATGTCTGAAGATGTCAGCAAGAAATTGTTGACAGAAGTTAGCCATGGTGAAGAACATCTTAACGAGGAAGAGAAACTCAAGGACCGGATATGGAGTGAATCGAAAAAAATGTGGGTTGTTGCAGCTCCAGCAATATTTACCAGATTTTCAACATTTGGGACTAGTGTCATCACCCAGGCATTTGTTGGTCATATTGGAGCTACACAGCTGGCTGCTTACTCTTTGGTCCAGACTGTCCTTTTGAGGTTTGCCAATGGCATCCTGGTAACTATTTTTAACATCTTTCTATGTTGTCATATTTACAAGCATTTTTCCTTAGTTTCTGATTTCGAGTTATTCTCCATCTTGTTACAAAAATTTGGCAAATGGCAGTACAAATTAGCAAACTTGACCCTGTGGAGAGCAAGCCACTATTCTGCCTGTATACCAACATTAATATTTTTCACACATTTACATAGATGACCAACAATTAATACTTGTACTATCAGTTTAAGCTTTCTTTGGATCCATAAAGAGTCGAGAAGGTTTCCACTTCATTGATCTATTTAGGAGCTTGATAGTTTGGTATTACCAGATAGTTTCTGGCCTATTAAGTGGAAGAGCAGCTTATGCAGAGAAGAGATCCTGTAAAATCTTACTCTATTTTAGGAAAAGCATAGCTATTATGCTTGTCAATGTTTACTAGAATTTTTCTCCTTTTTTTTTTATTTATAATGAATTTATACAAATATGAATAATTTAAATACAAAAATTAATAACAATACTACATGTTCGTTCATATTAACTTTAAAAAATTAATGCATTCTAAATGTTCAATTATTTACTAATTTTTAAAATTTTGTTTACATACTTTCACAATAATATGATAGTATACCTCAAATAATGTATCTCATATCAAAAATTTCGTAGATATTTTTTTTTATAAATATTCTTTTAGATAATTTAAATTTTTATAATGACCATAAACTTAGAACTATATATTCACATTTAATTAAGTAGAAAAAATCCAGCAATGTGCTTTTTTCATCAATAAATATTTAGTTTCAAGCAATATTGGTAAATCTGTCGATGTAATAGTATATTCTTTGTTTTGCACTAAGTTAATTCAAAATTAGGGGAAGAGATGATGAACAATTTAAATACTAATTAATGATATGGTGATGAAAGGAAGTAATTTATGGAATATGTAACATTTCAATAATTTGTGATTTGAAAAAGGTTTTACTATAGTTCTTTATGTAATAATTTGATAGAAAATAGAATCATTAAAATAAAATTAGTTGATTTTTAAAGCAATATCATTAAGATAACATTAATTATTTTTTAAAGTTATTTTAAAATTAGAGATAATTTTTAAACATATAATATAATCCAAATAGGATTCAATATAGGTAAAACCCAAGTGACCCATAACCCATTAATTCTCTTCAATTAGGTATGTGATGTAGGAGTGAGAAACAACTCTGATTAAAATAGCTACTTTCATATATATATATATATATATATATATATATATATATAAATGAGCTTTAGCCAAATATGATTATTAAGTTCCTATGAATGCTATACTACAAATGGGCAGTAGGAACAAAATATGAGGTAGACAGTATTTAACACGTCAAATCAGTGTATTTGGCGTAGTATTAGACATCTCAAATTGATTCTAGTTTTCTATATTTTTCATGATATTTTGCATTCCCTTACGCATTTGGCATAAAAGAAAGGGATAATTTCATAAACCTCTCCTAAGGTTTCTGACAATTGCAGCTACCTCCTTTGAGGTATGAAAAATTACACTTACCTCCCTTGGTGCTATGAAAAGACTATAATAGCCTTAACAACTTTACAAATCCTAAGTGAAAAGTGGGTGTAAGAAGAAAAGAAAATCACATTTTGCAAATAATTATTTATTCAAAAGCCTAACTTCATCTCACTTAATACATTATATTCCATTCCTGGATCATTTAAATGGACTTCTTGCTTAGTTTTATAAATAGCCAACTAGTAGGGATGCATTTGTTAAAAACAATTTCTTCACAACTTACTTAGTAAAAGAAAAAAAAAAGAAATCCAAACGTTAAAAAATAATGCCTTAAAACATGGCCTAAATTTTACTATAAAGAACCACCTTAAAATTTTTTACTTAGCAAGTAATGCTGATATTTTATTTCTTTTATCATTCAATTTATTTTGTAAATCAAATAGGGGCAATATAGGAGATATTTTGTGCTTACATCACCATTTGTTATTAAAACTTACTTTTCAGGGGAGGTTTCTGTAATTTTTCAGATCTCAAGGGTGGTGATTGCAATTGCCAAAAATCTTAAGGGACGTTTCTGTATTATTCCTAAAAGAAAAGGCATATGACCTGATATTATTCTCATATGTGGTGATTGATGTAGAACGATAGTGTTCACGCTGTGGTTGGTGCCGCGACTTTCAGACCTTGATCATAGAAACTGAATATTATACTAGGCTCTTTTTCTTTGACCTATCTTAGCATAGATGGTGGATCTTCTTTTATCATTGTTCATGCAACTTCCTTGTGTTATCAAATCGAAAAACATACCCTGATGAATGCAGTAGTGAAATACCCAACAGGTTGTCGGTCAGCTCACTGTATGACATTCTTGTGCAATCTGCAGCATCCAAAAATTCTACCAAAAAGATAAAGGAGATAAATTTATGTCTATGGAGAGGCAATTTATATACATACACAAATATGTGGGAGAAAGGGGAATGAATATCAATAATATATCAATAATTATATATAATAACAAGACTCTCAAATTTCACTCTTCTCAATTGATAACAATAAGACTCCTTAAAATTAGATGACTTGGCAAACAAACCTTACAACTACAAGAAATTTTCTAATAAAATATTAATTTTTAAATAATAAAACTATTATAACTTGACTCTAACAAAACTAGTAAAAAACTTGATTTGATTAAAACACTGTTAAATAACAATATAGAAACTTCTATTTTTAGACTTGATTTAAAATGCCAACATTGGTCCTTTAAATCGAGTTCTCTCTAGGATTAGATTTGATACAATCACGAACATTAATCTTCCTTGCAAATTCAGTCAATGTCACTTTATACTAGTTTTTCATTTACTTTTTTTCGTTGCAGTAATCCATGCACCTGAATAGACTGTTTTTCTTGACACAATTTGATGTCAATTTATTGACAGCTCATCACTTTGTAATTTTTGTAATTACAATTCAACTGACAAGACTTTTCTCCGATCTCTGTCTTCATATAACAATCAATCTAACAATTTTTGAATCAATCTTATGGTCCAATTTTCACAATTGGTTAATCCCTGACCAAATTTATGGTCTAACTCAATCAACTGACTTCTTCTAATATAACCTTGTGCCCCATCTCTCTTATAGCAAAACGTGTAGGATTAATTTCGTAATCAGGCCAATTCTTCAATATTCATAGGCACTCCATAATCAATTTCTTGAATCTAGGGCTCTGATCCTAGATGTAGAACCCAAAAAAATTCCACCAAAAAGCTATAGGAGATAAATTTCATAGAATCAATATATATGGGGAGACAATTTACGCACATACAAGAGAGGAATAAATATCAATAATATACCATTGTAACTTGGCTCTCAAATTTTACTATTCTCAACTAACAATAATAAAACTCCCTATTTATACATTAGATGACTTGACAAACAAGTCTTGCAACCATAAGAATTTCCTAATAAAATACCAATTTCTAAATAATAAAACCACTGCCCCTAGCGGATAGTTCAACTGGTTCCGTAGCCTAGTAGTTAC
Source organism: Coffea arabica (assembly GCF_036785885.1). Lineage (NCBI taxonomy): Eukaryota > Viridiplantae > Streptophyta > Magnoliopsida > Gentianales > Rubiaceae > Coffea > Coffea arabica. Next base: position 34,566,573 of record NC_092321.1, read on the forward strand.
CAACAGGTCCTGTGTGTGCTACCTCACTGTGTATCCTTAGGGTAAAACTCTATACAGACTTGGAGGATTAGTCTGGCCGAGAGGTTGGGATACCTCTAAATGAAATAATAATAATAATAATAAAACTACTATAACTTACCTCTGACAAAACTATTAAAAACTTGATTTGACTAAAACACTGCTAAATAAGAATACAAAAACTTCTATTTTTTAGGCTTAATTTAATATGTCAACACAATCCCCTTCCTAAAAAAATTTTGAATTTTTGCATATCAAAACCATTGTTTATTGTTCAGTATGCACCTTTTTACGCATTTCTAAGGTGGTGGTTTTGGTGATATTGTAAAATTCAAATTGAGCAGTGGAGTTTCCATAGATCAGGCTAGTGCAATACTTTGGAACATGTAAACTGAAGTGGTCTTTAAGGTTTCTTTTCTTCTGTATGCCAAATTTGAATATACAGTTGGGCATGGCTAGTGGATTGGAAACTCTTTGTGGGCAAGCCTATGGTGGAAAGCAATATCATATGCTTGGAGTCTATCTGCAAAGGTCGTGGATTGTCTTATCTGTGACATCAACTGTGCTTCTACCAATTTTCATTTTCACTGCCCCAATTTTAAGAGCTTTAGGACAGGAAGAAGCTATTTCAGAAGCGGCAGGAACTATTGCTGACTGGTTAATTCCTGTGCTCTATGCATTCGGTGTATCATTTACCTGCCAAATGTTCCTCCAAGCACAAAGCAAGAACATGATTATTGCATATGTGGCAGCCTTTTCTCTATCAATCCACGTGCTTCTCTCATGGCTTTTAACAGTGAAATACAAATATGGAATTCCTGGTGCCATGATTTCTACAATCTTGGCTTTTTGGCTTCCCAATGTTGGCCAACTTCTGTTTGTTCTTTGCGGAGGCTGCCGGGAAACATGGAAAGGTCTTTCATCCTTGGCTTTCAAAGATCTCTTGCCAATTATTAAGCTTTCATTATCATCTGGTGCAATGGTATGGTAAGATAATTCTTTGGTTACACTCTTAAAAACTCTAGTATCTTGGAAGATTTGCACCTACTGTGACAACGAAAGAAAGTGGTGCCAATGCTTTAAAAAAAAAAAAAGAGCTCTTTATTAAATCATTGCTTGAGGAATCTCTTTGGGAAATTTCAACCTTGTTTAAAGAAGCAAAATTTTTGTGTGGAAGAATAATAAATCTGTTCATGATGTGTCACATCGGTAATCAAGCAGTGTAAGCCAAGCTTGTTGCTTGCCATTTTGGATGGTAATAAACTTTTGTTATTGCCTCACCATGTGAAGCAAAGTTGTGTTGCAAAATCTGCATCATTAAAGTACCAATTGAGCAGATTTTATATGAGTGGATCTAGTTGGGGAAACGATTATTCCTCATTTTCATCTTCCATCTGTTTTTATGTGAAAATATTGGAAACACGGTAATCTTTCTTATAACAGGGTGAAAGTTTTAATCCAGTGTGCAAACTATTCTTATGCGAACATGAAAAATACCTTCTTTCGTAATTGACATATAGGTATTTCCTTCTTAGACGTTTTACTTGTATAATTTTTGGACCTTCTATGCAGTCTCGAGCTGTGGTACAACACCATATTGATTCTTCTTACTGGAAACATGAAGAATGCAGAGGTTGCAATTGATGCTCTTTCTATTTGGTATTGATTTCTTCCTCTTTCTTAAAATTCTCTCCTTTCCGTACTTGCGTCAAGTTCTAGTTTATCAAACCAGCAAAAAATGTTTTCCTTTTGCAGCCTAAATATTAGTGGCTGGGAGATGATGATTTCTCTTGGCTTCATGGCTGCAGCAAGGTAATTCCGCTACAAGTTCGCATATGCATTGAGCTCTTTTCTTTCAACATTAAATAAGTCATAAAAGTGAAATGATTTGCTAAAGCCTAAGCGGGCTTTCACAATGCCTGTAACTTGCAGCACTTTTTTGACTTATTTTGTTTCTCTTGATGATGAATCACATAATGTTCCATTCTGTTCTCCGTAACAGTACATCCTAAAGACTACTAATCATTTACCCTCCTCACATATATAGTGTACGAGTTGCGAATGAACTTGGAAGGGGGAGCGCTAAAGCAGCAAAGTTCTCCATATGGTTTTCAGTTCTGACATCTTTGGCCATTGGATTTGTGCTATTCATATTCTTTCTCTTCTTTCGAGAACGTGTAGCTTACATATTCACCACAAGTCCTGATGTGGCTGTAGCAGTTGGTCAGTTATCGCCATTGTTAGCATTTTCCATACTTCTGAACAGTGTTCAACCGGTTCTTTCTGGTAAGCTTGTTTTTTTTATCTGTCATATTGATGGTTGTTATCAGTTATAGAAAGAGTAAAATGAAAAAATCAAGATGGTTCTGGTTCCACCAGATTGCTCTAAAGATGTTGTGACCTTGTGAATTTTAAGTTTTAACATCTCAAAAGAAATTACCAAAAAAGAAAAAGCAAGTTTTCTATTTTTTTTGTTATAAATGATACTATATGAAATAATTCTTCCTTTTTCAAGGGGTTGCTGTGGGGGCTGGATGGCAGGGAACTGTGGCATGGGTCAACGTGGGTTGCTATTATTTGCTAGGCATACCCATTGGAGTGGTGCTTGGTTACGTTATTAAATTGCAAGTACAAGTAAGTTCTATTTTGGTACCCATTCTTAGTTACAGCACTAGATAAATGGAAGGATCAGTTTGTTGATTTTTGGTTTGTTTCTTGTATTCTTTTACAACAATGAGTGGAGTATAAAGGACAAGCTTACAAGTAGTGGGATACATTCAAGGGATAATTTTAGAAACCTCCCTTGAGGTTTTTGACAATTTCACTAGTTTCCCCTGAAGTTTGCAAAATTACACAAATCTGTCATGAGATTAAGGTTTTGCTAACAAAATTAGTTCAATTAGAAAAAGTAACATTAAAAAAGTACTTTAAGAAGAGATATGAACTTTTATTTCATAAATGCCCCTTAGGCATATATATAAGTTGTATTAGTAAAAAAATAAAAATAATTAAAAATTAGAAACAATTGATACAAACATTTTACCGTTCAAAAAGTTCATATTTAATATATTAGACAATACAAATAAGTAATAAAATTATACTAATGATCACAAAATTTAACAAAGCAGACTAGGCATCTCTTTTTACATGATGTTTGTTATGATTCTTGTGATTTTGAATAGAAAAATTTTTAAATTTTGCCTTTCTTTTCCCTCTTTCCTCCTTTACTTCCACGAAATTATTTTACAACTGTCACAATTTTAAGAGTTTCAAAGAAAATATCCTCATGAACAATCTTGTTTTGCCCTATATTTTTTTCTTCTACCAAAATTCTTCTTTCCACATTGTGTACAACTGATTTTTTGGTCATTGTCAAATTCTATCTATAACAAAATAGTATCAATTGATGTTATTTTGTAATTACTAGTCATCGTTCATCATTAAAGAAATTTTTAACAGTTATTTTCATTAATTCGTTATTAATAATTAATTAGTGCTCTAATTACTTAATCGTTAGATATTAATAAAGGATAAAGGAGGGAAAAGAAAGGTAAATTTTGAAAAAAAATTTCTGTTCAAAATCACAAGAATCATAGTAAACATCATATTAAAAGATATGACTAGTCTGTTTTGCTGAATTTTGTGATGATTAATATAGTTTTGTTGCTTATTTATGTTGTCTAATTTATTGAATGTGAACTTTTTGAGTGGTGAAATGTGTATATTAGTTGTTTTTAATTTTTAATTATTTTTATTCTGTTACTAATACAACTTGTATACATGCATAAGGGTATTTATGAAATAAAATTTCATCTCTTTTCTTAAAATATTTTTTTAATGTTACTTTTTCTGATTGGACTAATTTTGTTATCAAAACCTTAATCTCAGGGGAGGTTTGTGTAATTTTGTAAACTTCAAGGGAGGCTAGTGAAATGTTAGAAACCTCATAGGAGGTTTCTAAAGTTATCCCTACATTCAAAATAATCTTAGACAGGCAATCCCCATTTTTAATAAGTGCATTAAATTACATTGAATGAAACTAAGAAGGTGAGTACCATTCGTGCTGTTGCATCAATCGCTAAATCTTGTCATTGGATCAAGGTCTCAAAATATTAGGGGTCTCTAATTTTTTTCACTCTGAATTAGAATCTACTCGACTTATACACCCAATAAAATTTCTAAATAAAAAAGAACCAGATAAGTAAAAGCAATTGTTTTTGCTAAACACTTTCGTGTTGTCCACCTTTTTGCTTCGCTGTTTCTTCCTCACCTGTTTAAACGAATGTGACAAATTGAAGTTTATTTTGTAGGGTGTTTGGATTGGAATGCTAATTGGTACGCTAGTCCAAACCATTGTACTTGTTGTAATCACATTGAGGACAGATTGGGATCGACAGGTATTTCATTGTCCAATTTGTTCCTTTTTAATTCTCCACTTTTGATAGTTAGTTTAATAAAATTCTTACTTTGGTTTGCAGGTATTGATTGCACAACAACGAATCAATAGGTGGTTTATACCATCTGAAAATGACAATAGATCCGAATCTCTCTGATATATTTGATGTTTTCGTCTTTTACTTTGTCATTAAAACTAAATTAAATGCTTAATTGCAGCACAACAATAATTAACTCTACATTATTCTGTAGAATGCAAATGATTGAAAAAGGAAGAATTATTATAAATATGTTTACTAGACTATTTTGATCCTTCTGATGCCTAGATAACACTGATTAAGCATCTTAGACATAAAAATAAATCGACAAGAGCCAAAGTAGAGTGTTCAATTGATGGAGACAAATATGCTATTCATTTATTACATGATTTGGATTTCAATAAGATTGTTCTAGAAGAAGATGGACAAAAGGTCATCAAAATGCTGGATCATTTAGAATTTGATGATTCATCATGTCTCGTTTGTTGATTGATGATGTCATTTTCTTATGTCAAGATTTCGTGTGCTAGTAAGCATCATGGATTCTTAGATCTTTTAATGTTTCTGATCATCACCTTGCTAAGCATGCTATTAATCTTTTAGATTCTTGCATATATAGAAATTCTTCTCTATCTGTTATTAGTTCTGCACTTCTTGTGATACGAATCCCGTCGAAAGCGAAACTTGTATTCACAAGCCCCAGACCTAGACGATTGATACCCGACGGTTTGGCAGCGGAAAATTTGACCCTAATTAACTTTAGAAGTCACGAACAATATTGATACTATCTCAACCCGTAACTAATCGAATTAATGAACCAAAGTTGTAAGATAGAGGAACGCCACAATCAAGGAGGATATTTGATTGATAAGTTCAGTTGAATACTTTCAAGAATCTCAAGTATTCAAGAAAGGCGCTCTTGGAGAGAGAAAGTGAATAAATTCACACAATTTGTATAAAATTCTCATTAACTAAAAACATTGGAAAAGACTAAGTTATTTATAGTCTTACAATGACTCAAATCCTAATGCTATTTGGACTTGACTAACCCTAAAATAATTAACTATAATTCGGCTTACTTAAAGAGTAATCTTGCTGAATATTAACTTAATAATTAAACCACTAAAACAACAATTAAGTTGACAATTAAACCTTAACTAAACTAACTTGCTTCTATTTTTTATGAACGACAAGAAGTTGTAGTAAAGTAAAACCACCAATTCAGCATTGAATAATCTTTATAGATTGAGAAGGGAGCCGGTTCTTCATGTTTGCATCATTTCCCTCATCTTGAAAACAACTTGTCCACAAATCGATGGTGCGCTTAGAGGACAACAATGTTGGAAATAGATGAAGGATCATGAGCCAAGCTATATGTCCAAAACCAGCTTGTGTATAACTTGTGGACATTCCATGTTGCACTCCATAGCTCTCTAATCAGCCTTTGGTCATGAATTTTCACATTGGGACTTTGATTGTGCAAAGGTGTAAAACCCATTAGTAGTTGACATTGATTTGGATCATCTCGCATGGCCAAAACAGGAGCAACTTGTTGCATGGATGCGGCACTAAACAACTCGTGGCTTTGGGATTTTGCGTGACACACAAGTTCTTATCTTCCAACATATGAGGCAGCAAACAATTGAATTCCACTTCATGAAGGTTAATCAAACTAGTACAAGTTGAAGTTGACAAATTGAGCACTTGGCCACCAGCTTTTGAACATGTGAATAAGCATGAAAGATCACCACTTTTAGTTGGAATAAGCACGAAATCGGCTTGCAAGTCTTTAATCAAGGTTGGAAAATTTTGGATAGCTTTACAACCTACAAAAACAAAATAACCTTCAACTTGGAACAAATCAGAAATTGGATAAAGAAACAATGGGACATCATTAGCTAAATGATAAGAAGGTATAGAACAAGATTTAAAAGTGAAAACTCCCGTTGACACTTCATTATCCCTTCCATTAACTATGAGAACCCTCACTTAAAAATATAAATTCTCCTAAATTACTTGCATTGCCCTAAAACTAAATAAATTATAACATTTCCTTGCATTGCATTCTACATGATTTGTAACATCTCCTTGAAGTGGTACCATTTTATTTCGCTTTATGCATTAGGACCAAATACCTTTTAATTGTGTTTGAGACCTTATGTCAGAGTTTAAGGGTGTTAATTAGACATTTGTAACACTTGGAGGGAAAAAACCTTATTTGGCAAAGTTTAGAGGAAGAATGGCCAAGATTGAGACAAGTGGCAATGCCCTAACCATTCAACTTATTTGACCAAGGAAATTAGTAAAAATTTAAACCTTGTTGGCTCCATTTTTCTCCTCCTATGGCCGAACCTCTTGAACTTCCAAGAGAAGAAGAAAAACTTCATTTTCTTGCTTGAAAATTCTAGCTTGAACTTTGAGCAAAAACCAAAAGAGAAGGAACCCAAGTTAGTTGAGTGAACTGTCTTCAAGGCTTGTGTGTGATTCAAACTTGGAGCTCTTGTTTGGTGGACTTTTGGGTGATTCAAGTTTCACTTAAGAAAGGTGAATGATCCATAAATCTTAGCTTTATTGTGTTATATCAAGTGTTTGAGGTTTTGATGATAAATTAGAAGTTGAGTTGATGTTATTTGTGATTAAACTCCTTGAGCTAAACAAGTGGAAGTAAGGTTGGTTGTATGGCATGCCATGTGTTTGATTCTTTGTCTATGCTTTGTTTATGGTTTTCCTTAATGTATTAACATGTTATTTAAGTTAAGTTAAACAAGTGCAATGTTGTTTAAGTTAACAATAATGAAAGGATGGAGGTTGGAGTTGAATGTGAACTTGGGGACTGTTTTCTTTCTCTTTGCTGTCCAGCCATGGAGTGGAGGTTTTGCCTTGATCTTTGTGACTTATTGAACCTTAATTAAGTTTAAGAAAACTTGGTTAAATATTGGTCTAAGCTTATGTGTGAGTTGAGGTGAAATAGAGCAAGTAAAGTAGTTGTTTTGGACAAGATAGCGGACTGTTTTGGTTCTTCATTGTTGGCTGGATTGTCTTGGTTCATTTCCTCATTTTGTGTGTTGAATTTAAAGCTTAAATGGTGCTATTTAACTTGACCCCTGTATTATAAACTTTAAAGGATTGAATTGGATGAATTTGAGCCAAAATGAATGAGATTAGAAAGGAGAAATGGGGTAAATTTTGTCAATGTATTGAGCTGATCAGAGTAGAAAAATCAGTCAACTTCCCCGAACTTCTGGTATTGATAGGAGAGGAACTAGAGTTTGCATTTTCTACAGTGAGATATGGCCGTTTTTCCGAGATTGCGCGACTGTTTACCCGCAAAGACGCTTTTGAACTTGAATAAGACTTTTCTTTTGCTCAACTTTCTTGCACTTGTCAAACTCCTTTTCTTATGACTTTTTCTTACATTTTGGGCCTAACTTGCATGGTAAATTGAGTCAATTAACAATTCACTTGGTCACCTAATGAACTTACGTTTGGGTTGACAAATGAACCTAGATTTCTCACTCCAATCACTACCAAAACACCTTATAAAACCTCAATTGCAACATATAAGCATCATGCAACAAATTAGGCAGAATTTCCCCAAACCCTAGTTCATGAAATAAAAAGGGGAAAACTACTAAAACATGATAATCATCCATGATTCCACCACTAAATCAAGTTGCTAAGCTTAATTTAACAAGATTAAAAGTAAAACTTAGAGAGATAAGCTTTCTTACCTTGTCTAGAGGTCACTAAGAGTAGCCCAAGCTTTCTCCTTCAAAAAACTCACCACAACTCACTAACTAGTCACTCAAGAACAAGTTTAATCGGTTTATTTTGTTTGATTCCTCACTAAGTTGTTGGATTGAAGATGAAATGAAATGTTTTCCTTTGGTGTTTTCCCTCTTCTCTCTCTCGGCCAGCAGCAACAAAATGAAGAGGAAAAATGCTAAGTTTTGGAGTTAAATGGATGGTCTTGGTCTTGGGTCAAGAAGCCTTGAGGTGGCGACAAGTGTCGCCACCACTACCTTTCTTTTTTTCTCTTTCTTTCTTGTTATTTCCTAACCTCAAATTCGGTCAAGCTTGCTGCCAAGAGAGAAGATATTTTGCTCAAGTTCAATAAATTTGTTTGGTAAGGAAATGGTGGTCAAGTGGTGCGTTCAATCGGTAGTGCGCGGGACCCGCCGGTTCGCGCCGTTTTTCTTAAAAACACACGTACTAGGGTTTTTAATTTCTTTTCACTAACTTTTATTCATTGCTTCTAATCACATATTATTTCTCACTTAAAAGTCACTTTTAATCACCAAATTGAATCCTTACTCTGTACCGAAAATTCATCCGGCGAAAAAATGGCGAAAACCCTAATTTTGCTCCAAACTTGAAACCGAAGCGTAAAACCCTATTTTCTAGGTTTACTTACACTTATTGTGAAATAATTGGGTAGTGGGCTTTGATAAATAATAATTTTCAAATAAAAGGGTATTTTTGAGAAAAATACAAGAAATTTGCGAGTCCTCACAAAATATTCTTTATTTGTGGTTGGGACTTTATATGATAGTTTAGAGTTGTTAAATAGACATTGGAACATTTGGAGTGTAGAAACTTTATTAGTCAAAGATTAAGGGAAGAAAGGGCCAAGATTGGGCCATGTGGCAAAACCCTAACCATCCACCTTGTCTGACCAAAGGATTAGAGGAAATTTAAACCATCTTAGAGCCATTATTTCCCTATCTTGGCCGACCCTCTTGAAGCTTCCAAGGGAAGGAAGAAAACTCCATCTTCTTGCTTTTTAAATCCTAACTTGATCTTGAACAAAAATCAAAAGAGAAAAGGCTTGAGTTAGTGGAGTGAACAACCTTCAACCCTAGTGTGTGTTTCAAGCTTGGAGCTTTGGTTTTGGTGGTTTGTTTTGGTGGTTCAAGATTCACATAAGAGAGGTATATGGCTCTTAAATCCTAGCTTTCTTGTGTTATATCATGTGTTTTGAGTTTTGATGGTAAACTAGGAGTTGAAAGGATGTTGTTTGTGGTTAAAATTCTTGAACTAAACAAGTGATAGTAGGGTTGGTTGTTTTGCATGCCATGTGTTTGATGAATTGCTTGAGCTTTTTTCATAGCTTTCCTTCATGTATTCACATGTTTTGGACCCTTTTTGAGTTAAAGATAACATTTGGTATGATGTTTAAATTAACTACAATGAAAGGATGAATGTTGGTGATATAAGTGAACTAGTGGACTGTTTTGTTTACTCTTGGCTGACCGGTTTTGTAGGAGAGGTTTCTCCTTGATTTTGTGGTTCATTTGCACCTTATTTAAGCCTAAAAAACATGAATAAACATTGGTTTAAGGTTTGGTGTGAGTTAAAATGGAAATTAAGTAAGAAAAGTGGTTGTTTTGAGCAAGTAGTGGACTGTTTTGGTTCCTTTGATTGGCTAGACTGTTTTGGCTCTTTTAATCCATTATGCGTGTTGCATTTTGAGCTCCAATGTTACTAGGTAACTTGCTTCCCTGTATATGAACCCTAGGAGATTGATTTGGATGAATTTGAATCAAAACAAGTGAAGTTAGCATCAAGAACTAATGTAACTTTGCTAAGAACTAATGTAACTTTGCTAGGGTTTTAGAGCTGATTAGAACTTGAAAATCAGCCAACTTCCCTGGATCACTGGTACTGATAGGAGACGAACTAGAGTGTGAATTTGGTACTGTTGGAAAGCCCTTTGAGTCTAGTTTCCTACACTGCTAACGACACCTGATTCCGACCTTCCTATAGTGAGATATGGTCATTTTTCCAAGACTGCGCGGACACGACTGTTTTACCCGCAAAGACCATCTTGAACTTAAATGAGATTTTGCTTTTGCTCAACTTTCTTGCACTTATCAAACTTGTTTTCTCATGACCTTTTACTGCATTTTGGGCCTAACTTGCATGGTGAATCGAGTGAATTTAACCACTCACTTGGTCACCTAATGAACTCATATGTGGGTTGGAAATGAACCTAGATTGTTAACGATTTCACTCGTTGCCCTAGGATTGGGAAACGGAGGTGAACGTAACCAAGGAACTTGACGTTTGATCACTACATTGCTTGACGTTTGTGGTAAGCATGTACTTTATTGCACTTGACCTCCCTCGTTTCCACTGAAGCTCTGTATACTGCTATTATGAGATGTGATTTCTTTATATGTGACTGTGTTTGAGTTGTTTGGGTGATACCCCATCAACGATTGTTACTGTTTGGGTACCCAACCTCATAGGTGAGTCGATTGTATCGAACCAGCAAGGGCTTGGTCGAGAAGGCCGGCAAACCTTAAGAACTGTTGATGCGAACCCGAATCCCCAAGCTCCCCCTCTTGAAGAAACGAATTGCACAGGCAGCGGAAGGATCTATCTTGATTAGGCTATGGACAAAATTGGTGGATTCTAAACCAATCAAGGACAACTCGAGATTGATTAGAAGGGTAGAATGCGTCACAATTCAACATGGTCTTGAATTGATAAGACGGTTTGAATCCTCGAGACCAACTCTAAGGTATTCAAAGTCGCTTCAAAGAAGCCAAGAGAAAACTCTCAATTTTTAATTCATCAAATGTCCCCTTATTAATGAAAATTGATGCCTATTTATAGGCTTACAAGACTCAACTCCTAACCTAATTAGAATAAGGAAACTAACAAGGCTTTGCAAACAACTTGGAAACACACGGCCCTTATCTCTTGAGGCTGGCCAAATACCTAAGCTAAAGACTAGCTAATGGATCTACTAAATAATCAAGGATCACATGAATAACAAACTAATGACCGAATTAATCATATGCTCAACATGAGCTAATCACATGACTCATGAACAAGTCATAAAATCAGCTACTTAACCAACTAATGACTTGAACAATTAAAGATGCAAAGTAGCAAACTAATAGACATGAACTCGGTTCTCTCAAAGAATTTAAACATTGGATTTGCAACATGAATTCCTTGTTTTTGACCCTATTCATTGGCCCCCAATGAATCGTTGTTGGATCTAGAAATAGGGCATGAACACCTCCTAGGATTCGTATCATTCCCCTCCTCTTAAATAGATTTGTCCTCAAATCGTCGAACCGCTTAAATTGCAATAATGATGGAAACACGTGGATGATCACAATCCTAGTGGCAGGGTGTTTGGATAACCTCTTGATGCTCACGAACTCTAATGAGGCATAAAACTCAACTTTCGGTGGTAGCAATATGATGGAGTCAGCAATCGTATCTTTATGTAAACAAGGAAACGATGGCAACAAAGCATTTAAGAGCATCGATTGGTCGCAAACCATGGAGGACTGGAAACTGAAAAAGTCGTGGACTGCTGCTAGTTGTGGGACATCAAACTTGGCTGGAACAAGCACAAAATCTGGTTGTACTCCTTTAATCAATGCTGGAAAATTTCAGACAGCTTTGCAACCTACTAAAATGAAATAAGTTTCAGCTTGTTTCGAACCAGCAATTGGATAAAGAAGCAATGGAACAGCATTAGCTAAATGGTAAGAAGGTATAGAACAAGATTTAAATGTGAAAACTCCCTTTGGCACTACATTTTCCCTTCCTTCAACCATAGGTATAGAATGGGAAGTAAAATCTGGAATTCCCCCGTTAAGATAAACTCGAGTCAATCCTCCAATGGTGCAGACAGATTTGCAGTGACATTGTTCCATGAATTGACACCAAAGAGATTTAACTCCTAGATGACAAACTCCATGGAAGCTCGGAAAGTGTCCAAGTGACTTTGGAATGGAACATGCGATGACCAACTCTACTTGACTTTGTTTAATTTGCACCAAAGAAGAAATACTAAACAAGACACCTGTTAGTTTGTTAGAAAACAAAACGTTCACACTCTTGACTTTTGCAAACATGGCCAACTCTCCCTCTTTATTCTTCACTAAGGCCGAATTACTCCTGCCGTTTTCCACTCTATTACCACTGATTGACACTTGATTAAATTGCTCAAAGTATGAATTCATCACTTCCCTGATTTCTCCCATCATAGAATCAACCAATTCTTTAGTCTGACTCCGAAAATCTTTCTTTGGTTCACGAGGCTTGGTCTCAATCCGAGAACTCTTAGATTCCTTGACTCGTTTGTCATGACACCCCTTAGATGAATCTCGTTTGCTTGAGGATGACCTTGACTTAGATGCTCGGCGCAAACTTCTTTGGTCCTCCTCATACTCATCACAAGTACGCTTATATCTTTCATATACACACAAAGCACGGTCACGTTCTATCTCCTCCCGAAGTGAACGAAACTCATGTTGTGAACTAGATTGCATGGAACTAGAGTACTTGGAAGTATCTCGCTTGGAACCCCTTCTCTTAAGAGGCTCATTCTCCAAGAATTCTTGATTATATGAGCGAGATATAACTCCACTAAGCATGATTACGTGACCTGCAAAAATGGTTAGCAAAGAAAAGGATTTCCTCACAACACACAAGCTCACGTATGTACACTCAACCCTCGTGTATCATTCAAGTGTATAACACTCTAATGGTCTCACCAAATTTCTCAAGGCCTCTTATTCATGTTCCTTGAACAAATTAGAATTTACTCAAGGATCGCAACCAACTAGTCAATTAAAAATCACAAAAGTAGCAATGAAGTTCATGGATTTTGAAGGATAATAGCAAACTGACTTAGAAAGATTTAAATGACTCAAGTACTGTTGGAAACAACCCTAGATGATCGACAAAATAGACAACTCACAACTTAAAAGCTGAAATTTTGGAAGCCTAGAAAGACTCTACCCGACAAACTGGAATTTTGAGCTGCTATTGTGCCGAGTTCTGGTCAGTGTTTTGGTAGGTAAATGGTGCTTTTAAGGTGCTTAGATTAGGTACAAATCAGTCCTCAAATTTCAGTCAAATCAGTTTGCAAGACTTGCTCAACCGATTGTAATGACTCAAGGACCCAAAGGCGGTTTGGTTTGGATTTGGGAATCTGACTTGGTTAGTATGTGGGCGGTGGAGGTCGGTCAAGGCTTTGGGGAATGGTTTGGGGTTTGGCCGAATGGGAAACTGAATTTGGGAAACTGAAGGGCGGTTGGCTTGGCTGGGCGTGTAGGTCGGTTGGCAGGGTTTTGGGAAACTGATTTGGGACACTTGGGTTGCTCCAAATTGGACCCCTTGGAATTCGGTCAGACTTAGAAGTCCGAACTATTCAAACTTCGGCTCTTAGGGTGATCAGATTTGGAACCTGGAGTTTGATCAAAATTAGGAAACCTGGAATTTCTTGTAGAGCCGATTGCCTTTTCCTTTCTTTCCCTTCTTTTTTTTTTCGTTTCTTTCTTTCTTTTTGTGGCTCACCAAGTTGCATTTCAAGAAATCAGATTCAGTTCCAGGTATTTGAAGTTTCGGATCAAGTTCCAGATTTGCAAACAAGACCGAAAGTCCTTTCAAGTTTCAAGAATCCCGTGACTTTGTCATTCAAGAATTGCCAAATTAGATTTGGTGGATCCAAGAACTTCAAGAATTTAGATCAAAAAGCTCAAGAACTTCCCAACTTATGCTTTGGTATCCAAGATTAGCAAGGCACAACACAAAAGCTCAAGGTTCAAAGCAAAATAGGTTCGGCAGCCCCCACAAAGTAAATTCCAGCAACGACACAATAAGGTATGTGACTCTCTTTCCTTTTTTTTTTTTGACTTTTGCTGAGGTGTTTACACGACCCAAGCAACACAACAACAAATCAGAATCAGACCACAATCTGGACAGAAACTAGAGGCAACTAATGACTGAAATTTTTGGGACAGATTGCACACAAACATAAACACAAAAGAAAATCCTAGTTGCGGCAAGAAGAGAAAGAACCCTAGTTGCGGCTATAATTTTTTTTTTGTTTCTGGTCAAGACACAAGACACGGCTACCCAACAGAATTTCGAACACAAAACAGAATTTAGACACAAAACACTACGACAAATCTGGATAGAATTTAACGAAAAACACCAAACAGAATTTCGGCAAAGCACCAAAACTAGTGACTCAAGATTTTTTTTTTGTGCAACTTGGACACGACTAACACACTGATTTGACAATATAATTGCTGGACACAAACAATGGAAACAATAGCAATAAGACACGGACAGATTTGGTACAAGAAACAAATACGATGAGCAACAAGAAACTAGACACAAATAAAGCTATGGAGATTCAAACCCTAAAGTGCAATTTTTTTTAATTGGGTAGGGTTTGGTAGAAGAACAATGAGTAAAACAAGAAAAGAAAAGGGGTATTAACCTGGATCAAGAGCCGAAACTCTGATACCAACTGATGCGAACCCGAATCCCCAAGCTCCCACTCTTGAAGAAACGAATTGCACAGGCAGCGGAAGGATCTATCTTGATCAGACTATGGACAAAATTGGTGGATTCTAAACCAATCAAGGACAACTCAAGATTGATTAGAAGGGTCGAAGGCGCAACAATTCAACATGGTCTTGAATTGATAAGCCGGTTTGAATCCTCGAGACCAACTCTAAGGTATTCAAAGTCGCTTCAAAGAAGCCAAGAGAAAACTCTCAATTTTGAATTCATCAAATGTCCCCTTATTAATGAAAATTGATGCCTATTTATAGGCTTACAAGACTCAATTCCTAACCTAATTAGAATAAGGAAACTAACAAGGCTTTGTAAACAACTTGGAAACCCACGGCCCTTATCTCTTGAGGCTGGCCGAATACCTAAGCTAAAGACTAGCTAATGGATCTACTAACTAATCAAAGATCACATGAATAACAAACTAATGACCGAATTAATCATATGCTCAACATGAGCTAATCACATGACTCATGAACAAGTCATAAAGTCAGCTACTTAACCAACTAATGACTTGAACAATTAAAGATGCAAAGTAGCAAACTAATAGACATGAACTCGGTTCTCTCAAGGAATTTGAACATTGGATTTGCAACATGAATTCCTTGTTTTTGACCCTATTCATTGGCCCCCAATGAATCTTTGTTGGATCTAGAAATAGGGCATGAACACCTCCTAGGATTCGTATCAACTGTATACTGAAAACTGGAAACCGGTATACTCGAGTATTACCTACTTACTGTTTGAGGAGTTCGGGCCCGGTAAGGGGGTTGATTGGTGGATGGGATTTGGAGGAAAGTGGTGTTCTACGGAGATTGTATTCTTTAAATGCAAACATTGACGGAGAGTCAACGGATTCTTGTATGATCAAGTTCAAGGGGATTTGGCTTTTGGAAACCACTCGTATCCTTGAATTGAACTGTGATTAAATTGTATAGCACAATATTGTGTTTACTTGTTTACATTACGTCTTTATTTGGCTATGTGCTTACATGTTTATTTGGAACCTCGTTGAGCTTTAGCTCACCCCACTCCTTTTGTTTTCCTTAACAGATCTGGGATGGACCTATGGTCAAGCGCTTTTATAGCTTTATCTTTTATTTTGAACTTGTACTTTGGATTGTACCCTTTTGTTTAGAAAACCTTACTTTTGACTCTTGTGAGCTTGAATTCGTAAGTTCAACGTATGTATGTAAACTAAGTGTGGAATGGTAAGTTTGATACTTAGCTCGATATTCTAAGTTTGGAAAGTTGGCGTGGCGATTATAATTCCATTAGGGTTTGTATTCCTTTTCTTGAAGATATCATATTAGTTATATTAAGTTTATAGTTCTTTAATCGACCGAGCCCCGGCGAGAGTTGGGCAGGTAGTCCGCTGATACCTTGGGGTTCGCCCTAGGGAGAGGTAGGGCTGTCACACTGTATACTGCTATTATAAGATGTGATTTCTCTATATTTGACTATATGTGTGTTGTTTGGGTGATATCCCATCAGTTACTGTGACTGTTTGGGTACCCAACCTCATAGGTGAGTCGGTTGTATCGAGCCAGCAAGAGCTTCGAGAAGGCCGATGAATCCTAAGGACTGTTCACTGAAATTTGGAATCTGGTATAATCGAGTATTATCTAATTATACTGTTTGAGGTGTTCCGGGTCCGGTAAGGGGGTTGACTGGTGGACAAAAATTGGAGTAAGTGGTGTTCTACGGACATTAAATCCTTGGATGCAAACGTTGACCGAGAGTCAACGGATTTTCGATATGATCAAACTTAAGTGGATTTGGCTTTTGGAAGCCACCCGTATCCTTGAATTGAATTGTGATTAACTTGTTCTAGTATTGTACTGCGTTCACTCATTTATATTACGTCTCTAATTGGTTATGTGCTTACATGTTTATTTAGAACCTCACTGAGTTTTAGCTCACCCCACTCCTTTTGTTTTCCTTAGCAGACCTGGGATGGAACTGTGGTCAAGAACTTTCATAGCCTTAACTTTCATCGTGAACTTGTACTTTGGATTGTAACCTTTGTTTAGAAGACTTTACCTTTGACTCTTGTAAGCTTGAATTTGTAAGTTTGCCGCATACTATGTAAATTAAGTTTGGAGTTATAAGTTTGACTTTGAGCTCTATATTCTAAGTTTGATAAACTGGCGTGTCGATTATATTTTCATTATGGTTTGTACCCTTTACTTCGAAGATATTTCGTTAGTTTTCTTGGGTTGCTAGTTCATTAGTCGACTGAGTCTCAGCGAGAGTTGGGCAGACAGTTCACTAATCTTTAGGGTTTGCCCTGAGGAGAGGTGGGGCTGTCACATCAACCAATTCAACTAGATGAGTCATTGCTGGCTCTTTACACTTTTCATCAAAATTTACATAAAAATGACAAGAATTAGGACTAGTAACATGCTCAAAATAAGACAAAATTGATGAATAAACCATAGGTAAAGGACAAGAAGTAAAATCTGAAATTCCTCTTTTAAGATGAACTCGAGTCAATCTTCCAATGGTGTGGACAAGTTTGAATTGACATTGTTCCATGAATTGATACCAAAGAGATTTAGCTCCTAGAAGACAAACTCCATGGAAACTCGCAAAGTGTCCAAGTGACTTCGGAATGGAACATACCATGAACAACTCTGCTTGACTTTTTTTAACCTGCACAAAAGAAGAGATATTAAACAAAACACATGTTAGCTGGTTAGAAAACAAAATGTTCACACTTTCAACTTTTGCAAACATGGCCAACTCTTTCTCTTTACTCTTCACTAAGGCCAAATTATTCCTGCCTTTTCCCACTCCATTCTTCTTGGCCCATTTTTCACTCATTGCACTTGAGTTTTGATTTTCTTTGTCTAGCTCATGTTCATGGCTTGGCTGCAACTCATTCATATGTGGCACTTCAATCAACGAGGGACTGGAATGAATTTTTCCTTCATTACCACCGGTTGACACTTGATTAAGTTGCTCAAAGTATGAATTCATCACTTTTCTAATTTCTCCCATCATAGAATCAACCAATTCTTTAGTCTGACTTCGAAAATCATCCTTTGGTTCATAAGGCTTTGACTCAATCGGAGAACTCTTAGACTCCTTGACTTGATTGTCAAGACACTCCTTAGATGAATCTCGTTTGCTTGAGGATGACCTAGATTTAGATGTTCGATGCAAACTTCTTTGCTCCTTCTAATACCCATCACAAGCACGTTTATACCTTTCATATGCACACAAGCACGGTAATGTTCCATCTCCTCCCGGAGTGAACGAAACTCATGTTGTGAACTAGATTGCATGGAACTAGAGTACTTGGAAGTAGTTCGCTTGGAACCCCTCCTCTTGAGAGGCTCATTCTCCAAGCATTTTTGATTGTATGAGCAAGATGCAACTCCACTAGGCATGATTACGTGACCTGCAAAGACGGTTAGCAGAGAAAAGAATTTTCCTCACAACACACAAGCTTACGTATGTACACTCTACTCTCATGTATCACTCAAGCTTATGACACTCTAATTGTCTCACCAATCACTTCTCAAGTCACTTGATTGCCTCTCTTGAAGAAATCAGAATTTTCTCAATGAGATTCAATCAAACTTTCACCAAGTTTTCACACAAGATGGTGGCAAATGAATGCTGGAATTTTGGAGTGAAATTGGACCAAAATAAAGGCTCAAAAGAACTATTAACTATGCTGGAAAATTACCAGATTCTGTCTGCACAAAAGTGACTCAAATTTTGGAAACTTGGACTTCGACTAGAGACTCACATTAGTAAACTATCAACTAACTAAATCTTAGACTGATTTGGACCTTTTATGGGTACTTTTAAGCACGAAAACAACCTGATACGAACAAGAGGAGCTACTGGAGTAAAGCCATGAGTTTTTCTTGGCTGGTTGTGAGCATTTTTCAAACTAACCAAGAAACATGTAAGTCAATGTGTGGTGGCGTTCGATTTGAGGATTCATACTACCAACCCTTGTTCATGTCATTCATTTCCATCCAGATTTGAGGACAAATCCTTCTCAAGTGGAGGGGACTGATGTGCGCATGGAGCTTAGCCCAAGTAATGACCCAGTCCGAGTTCCATCACGTGCACGAGCCAAGCTCTTCAAAGAATCCCTCCAAACCCTTGTTCGAATTATCCAAGACCAACATAGAGTCCATGAAGGCTTGGAATGAGACAATCAAGTTATCTACGCCATGATCCAAGCCCATGAAGACTCAAGTGGGCCTCCAAGAGAATCGGCCGAGTAGGGCCTTAGTCTTTGATATTTATTAGATTGGATTAGTTTGCTTAATAGAATGGGCCGGCCCATCTTTACACCAAGATGGCCGACCACCCCTTTAGGGTTTCCTTAGGGTTTCTTTTATTGTTACCTCTAGCCTATAAATAGGCTTGCTTTGTAAGGTTTAAGGGTAGACGTTTTATCAATAAAGTTTTGCATATTTTCGATTCTTCTTGAGAGAGAGACTCGACCCCTTTACTTGCTTTGGCAAGGGTTTTGAGCAGTCTTGCGTCTCGTCCTAGATTGTTCTACCGACCTATCCCGTGGAGTATCCACCTTCATTGGAGTCGTCGTCCTACCGTCTTGAATCAAATCGTGTCGTCCGTTTGGTTCTAGATCTCGCAATTCCAAGCGTTGGACATCCTCGCTAGATCCTTGGGCAAACGTGCTACGTGTCTCGAAACGTGTTGATTGAGAAACGTATCAGTTGGCTTCAGAGCTTTGGTAGAGGCACTGTTCACCGTTACTGTTCACAGATACTGTTCACGTTACTGTTTATCGAATCCAATTTCTGTCCATTCGTCCGTAGTTGTTGTGACCAATCTGTCCGCAAGTTGTTTCGTGGTATTAAGTCGTTTGTTGCATCGAAATTTCTGGTCATTGGTGTTCCAACATTGCTATCAAATTCTGTCCAAATCGTTAGTCATAGCCGAAGCAACAAGAAAACAAGAGGGCGACGGCTAGGGTTTCCTTGTGACGGCTACTAGGGTTTCTTTATCTTGCTAGGGTTTCCTTCTCTTGCTAGGGTTATCCTTGCGGCTAGGGTTTTCTACTTGCGGCTAGGATGTCTACTTGCGGCTAGGGTTTCTTTGTTTCACTTGGACACTCTCCTATATTCTCTCCTATATTTTGGGGCACTCTCCTACATTCTCTCCTACATTTTAGGAACACTCTCCTAAATTATCTCCTACATTTTAGGAACACTCTCCTATATTCTCTCATCCATTTTAGGAAACTCTCTTATATTCTCTCATCCATTTTAGGAAACTCTCCTATATTCTCTCATCCATTCTAGGAAACTCTCCTATAATCTCTCTTCCATTTTAGGAAACTCTCCTATAATCTCTCATCCATTTTAGGAAACTCTCCTATAATCTCTCATCCATTCTAGGAAACTTTCCTATATTCTCTCATCCATTTTTGGAAACTCTCCTATATTCTCTCATCCATTTTTAGGAAACTTTCCTCCATTCTAGGAAACTCTCCTATATTCTCTCATCCATTTTCGGAAACTACTCCTACACTTTAGAACGCTAGGGTTTCCTTTTGTTTGTGACGCACATACCATTGCTGACCACCACCAACATCCCTTCCAAATTCGTCCATTTCACTTCATTTTGCACCCATATTTGTGTCTTACCTTCTTGGGTACTCTTATGGCAAAGGTGGTGACAATTATTGGACTTGAGTGGCATTTCTCAATACTTAAACCAACAGGTAAAGGTATTTGGTAAGTCCCTTAGAGTGTTTTATTTGAGTGATACACACGAGGATGAGTGATACACGAGAGTAGAGGTAGAGTGTACATACGTGAGCTTGTGTGTGGGAGGAAAATTCCTTTTCGTTACTAACTTTTTGCAGGCTCCCTCATACATCATGGCGAGTACAAGACGCATAAAAGCTAACTCACAACATTGTCTTCTTGATCCTAAGGGAGTCAAAGAAGTGGCGTTACGTGGCTTAGATGAGCAATTGGACATCGTCACATCGCAATCACTTGGTTGGTTTTATACTCGTTGCGGTGTCAAAGATAAAATTTGTAGCTTGGCCATTGATGAGAGTTGTGAAGTCAATCTTGCAAGTGCTATCATGGTTGAGAAATTAAATCTTCCAACCATTGATCATCTTCAACCGTACAAGTTGACGAGCCCTCATGGTGATGTCTGGGTTACTAAGCACACACTTGTACCTATTCAAATCGGCAAATATGTGGATGAGGTGTTGTGTGATGTAGTCCCAATTCAAGTGACACACGTGTTGTTGGGCAAAGCATGGATGTCGAGGCGAGAATTTAAAATTGACGGACATACTAATAAGTATTCCTTCTTATTTAATAGTCGTCGTCTTGCACTTGTATCACTTACTTATGACCAACTTTGTATTGATCTAGCATGCATGAAAAGTGAGCTTGAGCGTTATAGAATGGAGAAAAAAGCTAGATGAGGGAATTGTGCCTGCAGAGGTAAAACCCGAGGAAGTTGAAAGTAATGAGATGAAAGGGTCAGCTGTTGAACTAGAAAAAGAGATGAAAAAATCTAATGAGATGGGTGGTAAAAAGGAAGAAAAGAGAGAAAGTGGGCTGATCTTGAGCAACCCGGTGAAGGCCTATTATTTTCTTAACAAACTTACCTTTGCTTTGTTTAGTGTTTCTTCTTTTATACAGATCAAACAAAGGCAAGTTGAGCTGATCTTGGTGTGTTCCATTCCAAAATCAATTGTAGACGTTGCAAGCCTCCATGGAGTTGGTACTCCAAGAGTTAAACCCCGTTGGTATCCATTCATGGAACAATGCCAACTCAAATCAGTCCACACCAAAGGGGAGTTGATTCGAGCTCATCTTGAAGGGAACACTCCACATTTTAGGGATGGTTGTGTACCAAGGGTTCGTTTAAAGAAGAAGTACCTCAATGACCATTATGATTTTCGTCTTGCTCTTAGTCCACATGAAGCTCCAACATCATCAAATCCGCCTTGGTGCCTTGCAAGTGTGTTCGAGCAGGAGTTCGATTTCACGGGATACACTTCATACCACTTTGAGGACCCTTACCTCATGACCACAAACAATAAAGTTGAGCATACATTGAAGATGGTTTGTGAGATTCAAGGTTCGACGAGGGTTATTTTCTAACTTAGCACATGGGCTTTGCATTGGATGCCATCTGTAGCCATCATAACAAGATTGAGTCGAAGGCATGTTACTCGTCTTGTCACTATTCGTGCTTCAATTTGTGGGCAAATTGCTTTCAAGAGGAGGGGAATGATACGAACAAGAGGAGCTACTGGAGTAAAGCCATGAGTTTTTCTTGGCTGGTTGTGAGCATTTTTCAAACTAACCAAGAAACATGTAAGTCAATGTGTGGTGGCGTTCGATTTGAGGATTCATACTACCAACCCTTGTTCATGTCATTCATTTCCATCCAGATTTGAGGACAAATCCTTCTCAAGTGGAGGGGACTGATGTGCGCACGGTGCTTAGCCCAAGTAATGACCCAGTCCGAGTTCCATCACGTGCACGAGCCAAGCTCTTCAAAGAATCCCTCCAAACCCTTGTTCGAATTATCCAAGACCAACATAGAGTCCATGAAGGCTTGGAATGAGACAATCAAGTTATCTACGCCATGATCCAAGCCCATGAAGACTCAAGTGGGCCTCCAAGAGAATCGGCCGAGTAGGGCCTTAGTCTTTGATATTTATTAGATTGGATTAGTTCGCTTAATAGAATGGGCCGGCCCATCTTTACACCAAGATGGCCGACCACCCCTTTAGGGTTTCCTTAGGGTTTCTTTTATTGTTACCTCTAGCCTATAAATAGGCTTGCTTTGTAAGGTTTAAGGGTAGACGTTTTATCAATAAAGTTTTGCAAATTTTCGATTCTTCTTGAGAGAGAGACTCGACCCCTTTACTTGCTTTGGCAAGGGTTTTGAGCAGTCTTGCGTCTCGTCCTAGATTGTTCTACCGACCTATCCCGTGGAGTATCCACCTTCATTGGAGTCGTCGTCCTACCGTCTTGAATCAAATCGTGTCGTCCGTTTGGTTCTAGATCCCGCAATTCCAAGCGTTGGACATCCTCGCTAGATCCTTGGGCAAACGTGCTACGTGTCTCGAAACGTGTTGATCGAGAAACGTATCACAACCTGGAAAAAATACCCAAAGACATGAATTTATATGGCTGGACAGATTATAGAATGCAACAAACAAGAACAAGAATGGCAAAAATTTTTGGAACCTAGAATAACTCTGTGAGGACCCGTACTTTTCTTAATTGCACGTTTTCTGCATTTTCTTTATTAGAAAATTTTTCTAGATCAATTTTATGAGTAAATATAGTTTTTAAATGATTTTTCTAGTATCGGTTAGTTTTTGAGAAATTAAGAGCGTATATCGGACGTGGGACCCGCTAGTGCGAAAAATTCGGAAAATTTCGGCCAGTTAGGTTAAGTTTTGGATACTGGGTTTAATTTATCGGGTGTTATGAGATATTTAGAGGTACCAAGTGGATAGGTGTGAGAAAGACAAAAAAAGTTAGGCATGACATTAATGAGAGGGACAAGTGTCATGAAACCATTGGATGGGGACTTTGACTAACTTTTCTTAACTTTACTAAACATCCATTTTGACCAAATGTTTCTTCATTTTTCACCTTGTTGGCTGAAATTTTGAGGAGAGAAAAGAGAGGAAATCCTTCATCTTGTACTTCAATCCCTTGCTCCAATCTTGATTTCTAACCATTAAAAGTGAAGATTACTCCATCAAAGTTACTTATTAAGGAAGATTAAAGCTTCTAGTGGAGTTGTTTTGGAAGAAAAATCAAAATTTATTTGTTTACATAATCATTACAATTTTTAACGCATTTTTTTATCTTCTCAATTATTTTTTTATATCACATATATCACATCACAAAAAATGATACAGTAAAAATATCTCAAATAATTTACAACTCAAATAGAGCAAGTATTTTTTTTTTTCCATTCTCAACTTTCTACAACTACTCCATATATATTACACGGGAGGAAACTAATTTACCTCGAAAGTAGACGAGTGCGTTACGGCGCCTATTAGATTTGAGAAAAAAAAATTCTGGACGTTTGATACTGGTAAGGAAATTTAATCTCCGAGCGAACACCATAAAAAGGACTTAGGTCCTGTTTGGATTATAATTTTCTCAAATTTTTATAGAAAATGTATTATAATGATTTAATATAAATGATGTCAAAAATAATTGAAAAATATGATTACAAAATACGTATATTCTCTCTGTCTCATATATTAGTCATATTTGAAAGTATGTGCCTTTTATGCATAATACATTTCATCAAAAAGTTTTTTTTTTGTTCTATCATAGCGATTTGATATATATATGATACAAAATAATTGAAAAATGTATTGATGAAAACAGGTGTTTGAATTGAGATGATTTGAGATAAAATAATTTATTTTACAAATTTTAATTATTTTATTATTTTTTTTAATTATTTTATTATTTTATATACTTCGTATCATAAAAAATATTATAGTAATTATTTCAAATAAATTATCCAAATAAATTTCTATCCAAACAATAAATTTTTTTGATGAAAGATGACTTTCCAAATAAGGCCTAGAGTTCCTCCTAATTGCCACCGAACCAACCGTCGTTAGTCCGGTGGCTGGGGGAGTAGATTTTCTTAATTGTCAGTCAATGGATGTTGAAAGCTGAGGCACTCCTTGTCGTTCTATTTGCATGTCCCGAGGCCAAGAAAGGCCCGGGAAGCGTGTCAATTTTTGTTTCACACCACCCCTATTAAAGGCACCTCCGAGAAACGTGTCAACTTTTGTTGTTGCAGCGTTTGTCGTTTTATGTTTAAAATTGTACTACAATTTGAAAGTTTGAGACTGACCCTTTTTTGGCTAGACAATTAGTTTTGACCCTTTTCGAACCATAACGTCTAAAACGATGATGGAATAACTTTATCGGTATTGCACTTAATGTATTGGTAGTGCACAATTTTAAAAACATTATTATTCAACATTTGAGAAAAGTTATTGGCACTAAATTTTGTTTTATATTAGATGTGTTCACATTTTAACGTAGACAATGTACATGTTTAATTGTAATTAATAAAAATGAAAATGGTAAAGTTTGATAACAATATTCTTTATTAGTGCCGTTGCATATAAATTTTTGGAAAGCAAAATATTATGTTCCTAAATTTTTTTTAAATGTAAAATGGATGTATTTGGAGAGAGTGTTATTTGAAATATTATGTAAAATAATTATTATATCATTTTTTATAATGTGATACATGTGAGATAAAAAGATGGTGAGAAAGATTAAAAAAATGATTCAAAAACGTGTTTGCGATGCAAGTACAAATATTGTTTTCAATAATCACATGTCAACACACTCAAAATTTATTATTTACATATCTACTTCAATTTGCTTGAATTAAAATAATGTGGCGATCCATTTATGTTTGTCATTTATTGTCACCCCTGTTTTATGTATGAATCTCGAAAAATGTGGTTCCATGATTTTTTGGTAAAATGTGTCAACAGAAACTTTTTGATGCCAACTTTGCAAATTTAACATAGCTTATGTCTTTCCTGTTTCTTATCATTTCTTGATAAAATTGCTAAGAAAAAAGAAAAATTTTTAAATTTTTATCATCTCTTTCTTGTATATAAGATAAAAATACTGCATTGATTTCGTTCTTTAATTATGGAAAAGAATTTATCTTTTTTAAGTAAAGTTACATTTTTTATATTACTAGCTAGCCCAAACATGTCAACTAATTAACTTAATAATGTCAATTCCCAAACTTTTGTTGTAGTTGAGATTGTCTTTATATGCTGTTAAAAATAGTTTAAGGATTGGCTCTCTGCATCTTTGAAAAAAATAATATTTGAAGATGTTCTTAAAAATAGGCTTGAAAATAAATTTTGTATCAGTTATTTAAAACTAAATTAAGTTTTATTCTAAATGAATACATAAACTATTTTATACACTCGTGCAAAGCACTTGATAAGTTTACTCGTGCGGTTTGCAACAGTGTAGTCAGAAGAGGCGGCAAGATTAATTACTAGACTTGCTAAATAGTTGGTTTGCATTGAGATAAAAGTTTCCTGTCATCAGTCATATGCACTTGTATTTTATTGTTATTATTTTTGTTTACAAGTTTAACAATGTAGTAAATGATTGTTGTCCATTAAACGGAGGCTGCCTTTTAAAGAAAAAAGGTAAAACTCCTGTTAGGGTTTCTTTTAAAAAAAATAATGTAAACAGAGGCCACCTTTTTTCTCAATAAAGGAACAGGCTCCAATAAGCATTCTCTAAGAGGTGTCTCAAGTGATACTTTTTAAAAGAGCAAGTATAAGTCGAGAAATTACATAAATTTAATGTGGCCCAATAAATGTGAGTGCCTGAATTTAAATTAAGTGTAAATATACTAATAAGCATCCATTGGAACTCATTAAAAAAATCTTAAGAAACATTAAGACTAACTGTTGTTAGACAAGTTTTTA
The DNA here is from genome assembly GCF_036785885.1 of Coffea arabica. Classification (NCBI taxonomy): domain Eukaryota; kingdom Viridiplantae; phylum Streptophyta; class Magnoliopsida; order Gentianales; family Rubiaceae; genus Coffea; species Coffea arabica. The sequence goes on from NC_092321.1 coordinate 34,592,865, forward strand.
ACAGAAAGTACTTGTGGCAACAAAGGCACTATATTCATTATTTTTTTTAAGGGAATACCACCTGTTTTGGCTTTTTTTTGGGGGGGGGGGGGGTGTTGGGGGGGTGGGGTGGTTGCATAACTGACATGATTTCTTATGTATGATATTTTCTAAAACTATGATAATCATACTCAAAGAATCATAGGCATTAAATCACATTTAGCTGCTATAAATCCTACTTAACTAGCCATTATCCATTTTGTTGTATATTCCTTTCTTTTTCTTCTAGTAGATGAGATAGCAGAAAAGGTAACATCAACTTGATAACGAGAACTTAAGAATTTATTACTGGGAATGCTTATAGCTTAGATTCTGTACAGATAATTTCTGTTTTAGGTGGACAGTTCGTTCTTAATTGGTTTATGCCAATGAAACATTTCCATTTTATTCAATTGGAAAGAAATCTTTGTAACCTATTAACTGCTGCAATGTAGGTATTGACTTAAAATCTGAACAAATGGATTCAACATTTTTACATTGTTAGTATAAAGATATTTGACATGGGTCTAAATGCAGGATATATAACCTTTATTCAAATTCTAAATTTTCTTTTTTCATATGTGACTTGCATGTACACTTGCTGGCATTAATAAAATGGGCACTGGCAAAGTAAGAAAGCTTAATCCTTGTTCAATTGCTACCGAGAATAGGGTCTGCTTGAGTTATATAATTGTTAGGTGCAGGTAACAAAATCATCTTGATGTGGTGTTTCTTCTTTGGGAGGGTGTTAAATCGGCAGGCCTTGCACCTAATCATTATGGAGTAAGTTGGAGTCATTGTCTTCTCTGCGTTCCAGTTAAAAAATCTAATTACTTGTGTTCAAGAACGACTTACTTAGGTAGGACATGTTTACTACGCACTGTTAGACATTCTTACATGGGGCCTTCACTTCAACAACTGTCATTGCTGCCCGTCAAGCCTCCTGATAGCAGTCCACAGGCCAGGAATGTTGACTAATTTGAGATGCAATAATCCCAGTAGCACTATCAGCAGAAAGTCAATTGCTTTTCTTAATTTCGAGTAGCTAATTTTCTTTGTTTTAATGCATGTGGCAGAGACATAACTAAAATGTCTGAAGATGTCAGCAAGAAATTGTTGACAGAAGTTAGCCATGGTGAAGAACATCTTAACGAGGAAGAGAAACTCAAGGACCGGATATGGAGTGAATCGAAAAAAATGTGGGTTGTTGCAGCTCCAGCAATATTTACCAGATTTTCAACATTTGGGACTAGTGTCATCACCCAGGCATTTGTTGGTCATATTGGAGCTACACAGCTGGCTGCTTACTCTTTGGTCCAGACTGTCCTTTTGAGGTTTGCCAATGGCATCCTGGTAACTATTTTTAACATCTTTCTATGTTGTCATATTTACAAGCATTTTTCCTTAGTTTCTGATTTCGAGTTATTCTCCATCTTGTTACAAAAATTTGGCAAATGGCAGTACAAATTAGCAAACTTGACCCTGTGGAGAGCAAGCCACTATTCTGCCTGTATACCAACATTAATATTTTTCACACATTTACATAGATGACCAACAATTAATACTTGTACTATCAGTTTAAGCTTTCTTTGGATCCATAAAGAGTCGAGAAGGTTTCCACTTCATTGATCTATTTAGGAGCTTGATAGTTTGGTATTACCAGATAGTTTCTGGCCTATTAAGTGGAAGAGCAGCTTATGCAGAGAAGAGATCCTGTAAAATCTTACTCTATTTTAGGAAAAGCATAGCTATTATGCTTGTCAATGTTTACTAGAATTTTTCTCCTTTTTTTTTTATTTATAATGAATTTATACAAATATGAATAATTTAAATACAAAAATTAATAACAATACTACATGTTCGTTCATATTAACTTTAAAAAATTAATGCATTCTAAATGTTCAATTATTTACTAATTTTTAAAATTTTGTTTACATACTTTCACAATAATATGATAGTATACCTCAAATAATGTATCTCATATCAAAAATTTCGTAGATATTTTTTTTTATAAATATTCTTTTAGATAATTTAAATTTTTATAATGACCATAAACTTAGAACTATATATTCACATTTAATTAAGTAGAAAAAATCCAGCAATGTGCTTTTTTCATCAATAAATATTTAGTTTCAAGCAATATTGGTAAATCTGTCGATGTAATAGTATATTCTTTGTTTTGCACTAAGTTAATTCAAAATTAGGGGAAGAGATGATGAACAATTTAAATACTAATTAATGATATGGTGATGAAAGGAAGTAATTTATGGAATATGTAACATTTCAATAATTTGTGATTTGAAAAAGGTTTTACTATAGTTCTTTATGTAATAATTTGATAGAAAATAGAATCATTAAAATAAAATTAGTTGATTTTTAAAGCAATATCATTAAGATAACATTAATTATTTTTTAAAGTTATTTTAAAATTAGAGATAATTTTTAAACATATAATATAATCCAAATAGGATTCAATATAGGTAAAACCCAAGTGACCCATAACCCATTAATTCTCTTCAATTAGGTATGTGATGTAGGAGTGAGAAACAACTCTGATTAAAATAGCTACTTTCATATATATATATATATATATATATATATATATATATAAATGAGCTTTAGCCAAATATGATTATTAAGTTCCTATGAATGCTATACTACAAATGGGCAGTAGGAACAAAATATGAGGTAGACAGTATTTAACACGTCAAATCAGTGTATTTGGCGTAGTATTAGACATCTCAAATTGATTCTAGTTTTCTATATTTTTCATGATATTTTGCATTCCCTTACGCATTTGGCATAAAAGAAAGGGATAATTTCATAAACCTCTCCTAAGGTTTCTGACAATTGCAGCTACCTCCTTTGAGGTATGAAAAATTACACTTACCTCCCTTGGTGCTATGAAAAGACTATAATAGCCTTAACAACTTTACAAATCCTAAGTGAAAAGTGGGTGTAAGAAGAAAAGAAAATCACATTTTGCAAATAATTATTTATTCAAAAGCCTAACTTCATCTCACTTAATACATTATATTCCATTCCTGGATCATTTAAATGGACTTCTTGCTTAGTTTTATAAATAGCCAACTAGTAGGGATGCATTTGTTAAAAACAATTTCTTCACAACTTACTTAGTAAAAGAAAAAAAAAAGAAATCCAAACGTTAAAAAATAATGCCTTAAAACATGGCCTAAATTTTACTATAAAGAACCACCTTAAAATTTTTTACTTAGCAAGTAATGCTGATATTTTATTTCTTTTATCATTCAATTTATTTTGTAAATCAAATAGGGGCAATATAGGAGATATTTTGTGCTTACATCACCATTTGTTATTAAAACTTACTTTTCAGGGGAGGTTTCTGTAATTTTTCAGATCTCAAGGGTGGTGATTGCAATTGCCAAAAATCTTAAGGGACGTTTCTGTATTATTCCTAAAAGAAAAGGCATATGACCTGATATTATTCTCATATGTGGTGATTGATGTAGAACGATAGTGTTCACGCTGTGGTTGGTGCCGCGACTTTCAGACCTTGATCATAGAAACTGAATATTATACTAGGCTCTTTTTCTTTGACCTATCTTAGCATAGATGGTGGATCTTCTTTTATCATTGTTCATGCAACTTCCTTGTGTTATCAAATCGAAAAACATACCCTGATGAATGCAGTAGTGAAATACCCAACAGGTTGTCGGTCAGCTCACTGTATGACATTCTTGTGCAATCTGCAGCATCCAAAAATTCTACCAAAAAGATAAAGGAGATAAATTTATGTCTATGGAGAGGCAATTTATATACATACACAAATATGTGGGAGAAAGGGGAATGAATATCAATAATATATCAATAATTATATATAATAACAAGACTCTCAAATTTCACTCTTCTCAATTGATAACAATAAGACTCCTTAAAATTAGATGACTTGGCAAACAAACCTTACAACTACAAGAAATTTTCTAATAAAATATTAATTTTTAAATAATAAAACTATTATAACTTGACTCTAACAAAACTAGTAAAAAACTTGATTTGATTAAAACACTGTTAAATAACAATATAGAAACTTCTATTTTTAGACTTGATTTAAAATGCCAACATTGGTCCTTTAAATCGAGTTCTCTCTAGGATTAGATTTGATACAATCACGAACATTAATCTTCCTTGCAAATTCAGTCAATGTCACTTTATACTAGTTTTTCATTTACTTTTTTTCGTTGCAGTAATCCATGCACCTGAATAGACTGTTTTTCTTGACACAATTTGATGTCAATTTATTGACAGCTCATCACTTTGTAATTTTTGTAATTACAATTCAACTGACAAGACTTTTCTCCGATCTCTGTCTTCATATAACAATCAATCTAACAATTTTTGAATCAATCTTATGGTCCAATTTTCACAATTGGTTAATCCCTGACCAAATTTATGGTCTAACTCAATCAACTGACTTCTTCTAATATAACCTTGTGCCCCATCTCTCTTATAGCAAAACGTGTAGGATTAATTTCGTAATCAGGCCAATTCTTCAATATTCATAGGCACTCCATAATCAATTTCTTGAATCTAGGGCTCTGATCCTAGATGTAGAACCCAAAAAAATTCCACCAAAAAGCTATAGGAGATAAATTTCATAGAATCAATATATATGGGGAGACAATTTACGCACATACAAGAGAGGAATAAATATCAATAATATACCATTGTAACTTGGCTCTCAAATTTTACTATTCTCAACTAACAATAATAAAACTCCCTATTTATACATTAGATGACTTGACAAACAAGTCTTGCAACCATAAGAATTTCCTAATAAAATACCAATTTCTAAATAATAAAACCACTGCCCCTAGCGGATAGTTCAACTGGTTCCGTAGCCTAGTAGTTACCAACAGGTCCTGTGTGTGCTACCTCACTGTGTATCCTTAGGGTAAAACTCTATACAGACTTGGAGGATTAGTCTGGCCGAGAGGTTGGGATACCTCTAAATGAAATAATAATAATAATAATAAAACTACTATAACTTACCTCTGACAAAACTATTAAAAACTTGATTTGACTAAAACACTGCTAAATAAGAATACAAAAACTTCTATTTTTTAGGCTTAATTTAATATGTCAACACAATCCCCTTCCTAAAAAAATTTTGAATTTTTGCATATCAAAACCATTGTTTATTGTTCAGTATGCACCTTTTTACGCATTTCTAAGGTGGTGGTTTTGGTGATATTGTAAAATTCAAATTGAGCAGTGGAGTTTCCATAGATCAGGCTAGTGCAATACTTTGGAACATGTAAACTGAAGTGGTCTTTAAGGTTTCTTTTCTTCTGTATGCCAAATTTGAATATACAGTTGGGCATGGCTAGTGGATTGGAAACTCTTTGTGGGCAAGCCTATGGTGGAAAGCAATATCATATGCTTGGAGTCTATCTGCAAAGGTCGTGGATTGTCTTATCTGTGACATCAACTGTGCTTCTACCAATTTTCATTTTCACTGCCCCAATTTTAAGAGCTTTAGGACAGGAAGAAGCTATTTCAGAAGCGGCAGGAACTATTGCTGACTGGTTAATTCCTGTGCTCTATGCATTCGGTGTATCATTTACCTGCCAAATGTTCCTCCAAGCACAAAGCAAGAACATGATTATTGCATATGTGGCAGCCTTTTCTCTATCAATCCACGTGCTTCTCTCATGGCTTTTAACAGTGAAATACAAATATGGAATTCCTGGTGCCATGATTTCTACAATCTTGGCTTTTTGGCTTCCCAATGTTGGCCAACTTCTGTTTGTTCTTTGCGGAGGCTGCCGGGAAACATGGAAAGGTCTTTCATCCTTGGCTTTCAAAGATCTCTTGCCAATTATTAAGCTTTCATTATCATCTGGTGCAATGGTATGGTAAGATAATTCTTTGGTTACACTCTTAAAAACTCTAGTATCTTGGAAGATTTGCACCTACTGTGACAACGAAAGAAAGTGGTGCCAATGCTTTAAAAAAAAAAAAAGAGCTCTTTATTAAATCATTGCTTGAGGAATCTCTTTGGGAAATTTCAACCTTGTTTAAAGAAGCAAAATTTTTGTGTGGAAGAATAATAAATCTGTTCATGATGTGTCACATCGGTAATCAAGCAGTGTAAGCCAAGCTTGTTGCTTGCCATTTTGGATGGTAATAAACTTTTGTTATTGCCTCACCATGTGAAGCAAAGTTGTGTTGCAAAATCTGCATCATTAAAGTACCAATTGAGCAGATTTTATATGAGTGGATCTAGTTGGGGAAACGATTATTCCTCATTTTCATCTTCCATCTGTTTTTATGTGAAAATATTGGAAACACGGTAATCTTTCTTATAACAGGGTGAAAGTTTTAATCCAGTGTGCAAACTATTCTTATGCGAACATGAAAAATACCTTCTTTCGTAATTGACATATAGGTATTTCCTTCTTAGACGTTTTACTTGTATAATTTTTGGACCTTCTATGCAGTCTCGAGCTGTGGTACAACACCATATTGATTCTTCTTACTGGAAACATGAAGAATGCAGAGGTTGCAATTGATGCTCTTTCTATTTGGTATTGATTTCTTCCTCTTTCTTAAAATTCTCTCCTTTCCGTACTTGCGTCAAGTTCTAGTTTATCAAACCAGCAAAAAATGTTTTCCTTTTGCAGCCTAAATATTAGTGGCTGGGAGATGATGATTTCTCTTGGCTTCATGGCTGCAGCAAGGTAATTCCGCTACAAGTTCGCATATGCATTGAGCTCTTTTCTTTCAACATTAAATAAGTCATAAAAGTGAAATGATTTGCTAAAGCCTAAGCGGGCTTTCACAATGCCTGTAACTTGCAGCACTTTTTTGACTTATTTTGTTTCTCTTGATGATGAATCACATAATGTTCCATTCTGTTCTCCGTAACAGTACATCCTAAAGACTACTAATCATTTACCCTCCTCACATATATAGTGTACGAGTTGCGAATGAACTTGGAAGGGGGAGCGCTAAAGCAGCAAAGTTCTCCATATGGTTTTCAGTTCTGACATCTTTGGCCATTGGATTTGTGCTATTCATATTCTTTCTCTTCTTTCGAGAACGTGTAGCTTACATATTCACCACAAGTCCTGATGTGGCTGTAGCAGTTGGTCAGTTATCGCCATTGTTAGCATTTTCCATACTTCTGAACAGTGTTCAACCGGTTCTTTCTGGTAAGCTTGTTTTTTTTATCTGTCATATTGATGGTTGTTATCAGTTATAGAAAGAGTAAAATGAAAAAATCAAGATGGTTCTGGTTCCACCAGATTGCTCTAAAGATGTTGTGACCTTGTGAATTTTAAGTTTTAACATCTCAAAAGAAATTACCAAAAAAGAAAAAGCAAGTTTTCTATTTTTTTTGTTATAAATGATACTATATGAAATAATTCTTCCTTTTTCAAGGGGTTGCTGTGGGGGCTGGATGGCAGGGAACTGTGGCATGGGTCAACGTGGGTTGCTATTATTTGCTAGGCATACCCATTGGAGTGGTGCTTGGTTACGTTATTAAATTGCAAGTACAAGTAAGTTCTATTTTGGTACCCATTCTTAGTTACAGCACTAGATAAATGGAAGGATCAGTTTGTTGATTTTTGGTTTGTTTCTTGTATTCTTTTACAACAATGAGTGGAGTATAAAGGACAAGCTTACAAGTAGTGGGATACATTCAAGGGATAATTTTAGAAACCTCCCTTGAGGTTTTTGACAATTTCACTAGTTTCCCCTGAAGTTTGCAAAATTACACAAATCTGTCATGAGATTAAGGTTTTGCTAACAAAATTAGTTCAATTAGAAAAAGTAACATTAAAAAAGTACTTTAAGAAGAGATATGAACTTTTATTTCATAAATGCCCCTTAGGCATATATATAAGTTGTATTAGTAAAAAAATAAAAATAATTAAAAATTAGAAACAATTGATACAAACATTTTACCGTTCAAAAAGTTCATATTTAATATATTAGACAATACAAATAAGTAATAAAATTATACTAATGATCACAAAATTTAACAAAGCAGACTAGGCATCTCTTTTTACATGATGTTTGTTATGATTCTTGTGATTTTGAATAGAAAAATTTTTAAATTTTGCCTTTCTTTTCCCTCTTTCCTCCTTTACTTCCACGAAATTATTTTACAACTGTCACAATTTTAAGAGTTTCAAAGAAAATATCCTCATGAACAATCTTGTTTTGCCCTATATTTTTTTCTTCTACCAAAATTCTTCTTTCCACATTGTGTACAACTGATTTTTTGGTCATTGTCAAATTCTATCTATAACAAAATAGTATCAATTGATGTTATTTTGTAATTACTAGTCATCGTTCATCATTAAAGAAATTTTTAACAGTTATTTTCATTAATTCGTTATTAATAATTAATTAGTGCTCTAATTACTTAATCGTTAGATATTAATAAAGGATAAAGGAGGGAAAAGAAAGGTAAATTTTGAAAAAAAATTTCTGTTCAAAATCACAAGAATCATAGTAAACATCATATTAAAAGATATGACTAGTCTGTTTTGCTGAATTTTGTGATGATTAATATAGTTTTGTTGCTTATTTATGTTGTCTAATTTATTGAATGTGAACTTTTTGAGTGGTGAAATGTGTATATTAGTTGTTTTTAATTTTTAATTATTTTTATTCTGTTACTAATACAACTTGTATACATGCATAAGGGTATTTATGAAATAAAATTTCATCTCTTTTCTTAAAATATTTTTTTAATGTTACTTTTTCTGATTGGACTAATTTTGTTATCAAAACCTTAATCTCAGGGGAGGTTTGTGTAATTTTGTAAACTTCAAGGGAGGCTAGTGAAATGTTAGAAACCTCATAGGAGGTTTCTAAAGTTATCCCTACATTCAAAATAATCTTAGACAGGCAATCCCCATTTTTAATAAGTGCATTAAATTACATTGAATGAAACTAAGAAGGTGAGTACCATTCGTGCTGTTGCATCAATCGCTAAATCTTGTCATTGGATCAAGGTCTCAAAATATTAGGGGTCTCTAATTTTTTTCACTCTGAATTAGAATCTACTCGACTTATACACCCAATAAAATTTCTAAATAAAAAAGAACCAGATAAGTAAAAGCAATTGTTTTTGCTAAACACTTTCGTGTTGTCCACCTTTTTGCTTCGCTGTTTCTTCCTCACCTGTTTAAACGAATGTGACAAATTGAAGTTTATTTTGTAGGGTGTTTGGATTGGAATGCTAATTGGTACGCTAGTCCAAACCATTGTACTTGTTGTAATCACATTGAGGACAGATTGGGATCGACAGGTATTTCATTGTCCAATTTGTTCCTTTTTAATTCTCCACTTTTGATAGTTAGTTTAATAAAATTCTTACTTTGGTTTGCAGGTATTGATTGCACAACAACGAATCAATAGGTGGTTTATACCATCTGAAAATGACAATAGATCCGAATCTCTCTGATATATTTGATGTTTTCGTCTTTTACTTTGTCATTAAAACTAAATTAAATGCTTAATTGCAGCACAACAATAATTAACTCTACATTATTCTGTAGAATGCAAATGATTGAAAAAGGAAGAATTATTATAAATATGTTTACTAGACTATTTTGATCCTTCTGATGCCTAGATAACACTGATTAAGCATCTTAGACATAAAAATAAATCGACAAGAGCCAAAGTAGAGTGTTCAATTGATGGAGACAAATATGCTATTCATTTATTACATGATTTGGATTTCAATAAGATTGTTCTAGAAGAAGATGGACAAAAGGTCATCAAAATGCTGGATCATTTAGAATTTGATGATTCATCATGTCTCGTTTGTTGATTGATGATGTCATTTTCTTATGTCAAGATTTCGTGTGCTAGTAAGCATCATGGATTCTTAGATCTTTTAATGTTTCTGATCATCACCTTGCTAAGCATGCTATTAATCTTTTAGATTCTTGCATATATAGAAATTCTTCTCTATCTGTTATTAGTTCTGCACTTCTTGTGATACGAATCCCGTCGAAAGCGAAACTTGTATTCACAAGCCCCAGACCTAGACGATTGATACCCGACGGTTTGGCAGCGGAAAATTTGACCCTAATTAACTTTAGAAGTCACGAACAATATTGATACTATCTCAACCCGTAACTAATCGAATTAATGAACCAAAGTTGTAAGATAGAGGAACGCCACAATCAAGGAGGATATTTGATTGATAAGTTCAGTTGAATACTTTCAAGAATCTCAAGTATTCAAGAAAGGCGCTCTTGGAGAGAGAAAGTGAATAAATTCACACAATTTGTATAAAATTCTCATTAACTAAAAACATTGGAAAAGACTAAGTTATTTATAGTCTTACAATGACTCAAATCCTAATGCTATTTGGACTTGACTAACCCTAAAATAATTAACTATAATTCGGCTTACTTAAAGAGTAATCTTGCTGAATATTAACTTAATAATTAAACCACTAAAACAACAATTAAGTTGACAATTAAACCTTAACTAAACTAACTTGCTTCTATTTTTTATGAACGACAAGAAGTTGTAGTAAAGTAAAACCACCAATTCAGCATTGAATAATCTTTATAGATTGAGAAGGGAGCCGGTTCTTCATGTTTGCATCATTTCCCTCATCTTGAAAACAACTTGTCCACAAATCGATGGTGCGCTTAGAGGACAACAATGTTGGAAATAGATGAAGGATCATGAGCCAAGCTATATGTCCAAAACCAGCTTGTGTATAACTTGTGGACATTCCATGTTGCACTCCATAGCTCTCTAATCAGCCTTTGGTCATGAATTTTCACATTGGGACTTTGATTGTGCAAAGGTGTAAAACCCATTAGTAGTTGACATTGATTTGGATCATCTCGCATGGCCAAAACAGGAGCAACTTGTTGCATGGATGCGGCACTAAACAACTCGTGGCTTTGGGATTTTGCGTGACACACAAGTTCTTATCTTCCAACATATGAGGCAGCAAACAATTGAATTCCACTTCATGAAGGTTAATCAAACTAGTACAAGTTGAAGTTGACAAATTGAGCACTTGGCCACCAGCTTTTGAACATGTGAATAAGCATGAAAGATCACCACTTTTAGTTGGAATAAGCACGAAATCGGCTTGCAAGTCTTTAATCAAGGTTGGAAAATTTTGGATAGCTTTACAACCTACAAAAACAAAATAACCTTCAACTTGGAACAAATCAGAAATTGGATAAAGAAACAATGGGACATCATTAGCTAAATGATAAGAAGGTATAGAACAAGATTTAAAAGTGAAAACTCCCGTTGACACTTCATTATCCCTTCCATTAACTATGAGAACCCTCACTTAAAAATATAAATTCTCCTAAATTACTTGCATTGCCCTAAAACTAAATAAATTATAACATTTCCTTGCATTGCATTCTACATGATTTGTAACATCTCCTTGAAGTGGTACCATTTTATTTCGCTTTATGCATTAGGACCAAATACCTTTTAATTGTGTTTGAGACCTTATGTCAGAGTTTAAGGGTGTTAATTAGACATTTGTAACACTTGGAGGGAAAAAACCTTATTTGGCAAAGTTTAGAGGAAGAATGGCCAAGATTGAGACAAGTGGCAATGCCCTAACCATTCAACTTATTTGACCAAGGAAATTAGTAAAAATTTAAACCTTGTTGGCTCCATTTTTCTCCTCCTATGGCCGAACCTCTTGAACTTCCAAGAGAAGAAGAAAAACTTCATTTTCTTGCTTGAAAATTCTAGCTTGAACTTTGAGCAAAAACCAAAAGAGAAGGAACCCAAGTTAGTTGAGTGAACTGTCTTCAAGGCTTGTGTGTGATTCAAACTTGGAGCTCTTGTTTGGTGGACTTTTGGGTGATTCAAGTTTCACTTAAGAAAGGTGAATGATCCATAAATCTTAGCTTTATTGTGTTATATCAAGTGTTTGAGGTTTTGATGATAAATTAGAAGTTGAGTTGATGTTATTTGTGATTAAACTCCTTGAGCTAAACAAGTGGAAGTAAGGTTGGTTGTATGGCATGCCATGTGTTTGATTCTTTGTCTATGCTTTGTTTATGGTTTTCCTTAATGTATTAACATGTTATTTAAGTTAAGTTAAACAAGTGCAATGTTGTTTAAGTTAACAATAATGAAAGGATGGAGGTTGGAGTTGAATGTGAACTTGGGGACTGTTTTCTTTCTCTTTGCTGTCCAGCCATGGAGTGGAGGTTTTGCCTTGATCTTTGTGACTTATTGAACCTTAATTAAGTTTAAGAAAACTTGGTTAAATATTGGTCTAAGCTTATGTGTGAGTTGAGGTGAAATAGAGCAAGTAAAGTAGTTGTTTTGGACAAGATAGCGGACTGTTTTGGTTCTTCATTGTTGGCTGGATTGTCTTGGTTCATTTCCTCATTTTGTGTGTTGAATTTAAAGCTTAAATGGTGCTATTTAACTTGACCCCTGTATTATAAACTTTAAAGGATTGAATTGGATGAATTTGAGCCAAAATGAATGAGATTAGAAAGGAGAAATGGGGTAAATTTTGTCAATGTATTGAGCTGATCAGAGTAGAAAAATCAGTCAACTTCCCCGAACTTCTGGTATTGATAGGAGAGGAACTAGAGTTTGCATTTTCTACAGTGAGATATGGCCGTTTTTCCGAGATTGCGCGACTGTTTACCCGCAAAGACGCTTTTGAACTTGAATAAGACTTTTCTTTTGCTCAACTTTCTTGCACTTGTCAAACTCCTTTTCTTATGACTTTTTCTTACATTTTGGGCCTAACTTGCATGGTAAATTGAGTCAATTAACAATTCACTTGGTCACCTAATGAACTTACGTTTGGGTTGACAAATGAACCTAGATTGTTAACGATTTTCACTTGTTGCCCTAGGACTGGGAAACGGAGGTGAGCGTAACCAAGGAACTTGATGAACAAGCTCTGCATTTCTTAACAGGTGAGTGTTCCACTGCCTGTTCCCTGTCTATGTGAGATATCTGAATACTTGATCTATGATTGTTTGATCTAAACATTTGATTTGACAAATTTGAGGTAAGCGTATACTTTATCACACTCGACCTCTTTCGATTCCACTGAGGCTCTGTATGTGAAAACCCTCACTTTAAAATACAAATTTTCCTAAACTACTTGCCTTGCACTAGGATTAAATCACTTGAAACATTTCCTTGCATTGTATTTTATTGCTCTTGCTTGAATTGTAACATTTCCTAGACTTGCCAATTTTTTTTATGTAGTTCACTAGATATATTTGGCCAAATATCCTTTATTTGTGGTTGGAACTTTATATGATAGTTTAGAGGTGTTAAATAGACATTGAAACATTTGGAGTGTAGAAACTTTATTAGTCAAAGATTAAGGGAAAAAGGGCCAAGATTGGGCCATGTGGCAAAACCCTAACCATCCACCTTGTTTGACCAAAGGATTAGAGGAAATTTAAACCATCTTAGAGCCATTATTTCCCTATCTTGGCCGACCCTCTTGAAGCTTCCAAGGGAAGGAAGAAAACTCCATCTTCTTGCTTTTTAAATCCTAACTTGATCTTGAACAAAAATCAAAAGAGAAAAGGCTTGAGTTAGTGGAGTGAACAACCTTCAACCCTAGTGTGTGTTTCAAGCTTGGAGCTTTGGTTTTGGTGGTTTGTTTTGGTGGTTCAAGATTCACATAAGAGAGGTATATGGCTCTTAAATCCTAGCTTTCTTGTGTTATATCATGTGTTTTGAGTTTTGATGGTAAACTAGGAGTTGAAAGGATGTTGTTTGTGGTTAAAATTCTTGAACTAAACAAGTGATAGTAGGGTTGGTTGTTTTGCATGCCATGTGTTTGATGAATTGCTTGAGCTTTTTTCATAGCTTTCCTTCATGTATTCACATGTTTTGGACCCTTTTTGAGTTAAAGATAACACTTAGTATGATGTTTAAATTAACTACAATGAAAGGATGAAGGTTGGTGATATAAGTGAACTAGTGGACTGTTTTGTTTACTCTTGGCTGACCGGTTTTGTAGGAGAGGTTTCTCCTTGATTTTGTGGTTCATTTGCACCTTATTTAAGCCTAAAAAACATGAATAAACATTGGTTTAAGGTTTGGTGTGAGTTAAAATGGAAATTAAGTAAGAAAAGTGGTTGTTTTGAGCAAGTAGTGGACTGTTTTGGTTCCTTTGATTGGCTAGACTGTTTTGGCTCTTTTAATCCATTATGCGTGTTGCATTTTGAGCTCCAATGTTACTAGGTAACTTGCTTCCCTGTATATGAACCCTAGGAGATTGATTTGGATGATGTAACTTTGCTAGGGTTTTAGAGCTGATTAGAACTAGAAAATCAGCCAACTTCCCCGGATCACTGGTACTGATAGGAGACGAACTAGAGTATGAATTTGGTACTGTTGGAAAGCCCTTTGAGTCTAGTTTCCTACACTGCTAACGACACCTGATTCCGACCTTCCTATAGTGAGATATGGCCATTTTTCCAAGACTGCGCGGGCACGACTGTTTTACCCGCAAAGACCATCTTGAACTTAAATGAGATTTTTCTTTTGCTCAACTTTCTTGCACTTATCAAACTTTTTTTCTCATGACCTTTTACTGCATTTTGGGCCTAACTTGCATGGTGAATCGAGTGAATTTAACCACTCACTTGGTCACCTAATGAACTCATATTTGGGTTGGAAATGAACCTAGATTGTTAACGATTTCACTCGTTGCCCTAGGATTGGGAAACGGAGGTGAACATAACCAAGGAACTTGACGTTTGATCACTACATTGCCTGAAAGGTGAGTGTTCCACTACCTGTTAACTGTCTATGTGAAATATCTGAATACTTGATTTGCGACCGTTTGAGCCAAACATTGTTTTGATAAAAATTGAGGCGACCGTGTATTTTATCGCACTCGACCTCCCTCGTTTCTACTGAGGCTCTGTATGCTGCTATTATGAGATGTGATTTCTCTATATATGACTGTGTTTGAGTTATTTGGGTGATTCCCCATCAACTACTATTACTATTTGGGTACCCAACCTCATAAGTGAGTCGGTTGTATCGAACCAGTAAGGGCTTGGTCGAGAAGGCCGAAAAACCTTGAGGACTGTTTACTGAAAACTAGAAACTGGTATACTCAAGTATTGCCTACTTACTGTTTGAGGAGTTCGGGCCCGGTAAGGGGGTTGATTGGTGGACGGGATTTGGAGAAAGTTGTGTTCTACGGAGATTGTATGCTTTAGATGCAAACGTTGACGGAGAGTCAACGGATTCTTGTATGATCAAGTTCAAGGGGATTTGGCTTTTGGAAGCCACTCATATTCTTGAATTGAACTGTGATTAAATTATATAGAACAATACTGTGTTTACTTGTTTACATTACATCTTTATTTGGTTATGTGCTTACATGTTTATTTGGAACCTCACTGAGTTTTAGTTCACCCCACTTCTTTTGTTTTCCTTAACAGATCTGGGATGGATCTATGGTCAAGAGCTTTTATAACTTTATCTTTTATTTTGAACTTGTACTTTGGATTGTAACTTTTTGTTTAGAAGACCTTAATTTTGACTCTTGTAAGCTTGAATTCATAAGTTCGACGTATGTATGTAAACTAAGTGTGGAATGGTAAGTTTGATACTTAGCTCGATATTCTAAATTTGGAAAGTTGGCGTGGTGATTATAATCCCATTAGGGTTTGTATTCCTTTTCTTGAAGATATTGTGTTAGTTATATTGAGTTACTAGTTCTTTAATCGACCGAGCCCAGACGAGAGTTGGGCAGACAGTCCACTGATACCTTGGGGTTCGCCCTAGGGAGAGGTGGGGCTGTCACAGGTGGTATTAGAGCCTAGGTTTGAATTGGCCTGGGCGTGTTAGAAGTTTTGACTTTAGGGTTATGCTTGATTATTTTCCCTTTAGAGTACTTAAGTTGTATCTACACTTTGTGTAGGATGGACGGACATAGTGACCCTAGCGATAAAGATGAAGGCGCACAGCCTCGTGCTCCATTACCTATGTTTAGATACCAGATTCAGTCAGGAGGAGCTGTCGTGCATTGGAGTCCAGCCAACCGCCATCGGCATTGCAAGTGCCGCCATACTTATGCCTATCCCAATACGGTAGTTCTGGCTGTGGTGGAGGAGAGAAAGGCTCTAGCAAAGGATAACGCTAGGCTTGAAGCTGAAGTGAATCAGTTAAAGGAAACTATTAAGATGCAAGTCGATCGGATCAAAGAACTTGAGTATGATGTAGTTGAGGGTCTAGAAAGGGTTGATGACCTCTGTGCGCAGCTCGGAGAAGCTCAGGAGCGCATTGTTAAGGGGGCCATGAAAGTGAGGAATAGAGCGGAGTTCATTCTAAATATTTGTGATGACCTACTTGGAGATGTGAGCGATGAGGCTTCCCACATCGGAGGCGAGGCAGGAGCTGAACCTGCCCAGGATGGAGGGTCAGCCAGTCCCATGGCGGACTGAGCCTTGACTGTTAGGTTACTATTATGGGTGATTTTGACCTTTGTAAATAGAAATGATAGGGGATGTGGTGACTTGGTGGTTGTACAGTTTTCTTTTCACTACGTACACTGGCTTTTGCATGACATGACTTGATGAACTGTGTCTGTACTTTTGAGACTCGTACTTGATACGTTTGGCCTTGTTAGCTTGTAAATGACTGCTATGAGCCTTTGAATATATAATACTTTGACTTTGACCTTGACTTTGACTTGACTTTATTTCGAATTGGCATTTTCTGTTTTGTATTTTCACTTGCTTATCGTGATTCCGATTTCAATTTTTTTTTGAATTTCGATTGTGAATAAGTATATATTATACACCAATATTTGTTACCCATTAGTTATAATACTTGGATCCTAGACCAGTGAGTGATAATGGAAGGTAGACGACAATATGGTTGGGGCCGTCGGCGTGGATCCAGGCAAACCCAGGACCAAGAGAAGGAACAAGGGTCAGTAGCAAACCAGAACCAGGGACCCAGAGGTAAAGGAGGGGACCAGGTTGATACAACTATCAATGGTATGACTGATTTATTAGCTCGATTGGTTGACCAGCAAGGTCAAGTACCTAGTAACCAGCAAAGAGACCCTGAAATTGGTGAAGACAGGGCCCTTGAACGATTCCAAAAGTTCGCTCCTCCTAAATTTTTTGGAGGACCAGATCCCGAAGTTGCCGAGAACTGGTTTGAAAGAATGGTGGACATCTTTGCTGCATTGCACTACATAGAGAAAAGGCAAGTAACCTTCGTCGTTTTCCAGTTGGAAGGCGCAGCCCGTTCCTGGTGGAACGTAGTGAGGGCAAAGTGGGACAGGGAGCAAACTCCCCGTACTTGGTTTAATTTCACTAGGGAGTTTAACGAGAAGTTCCTCCCGCCTTTAATCCAGGAGAAAAGAGAGGATGAATTTATCAAACTGCGCCAAGGCACTTCGAGTGTGGCGGAGTACGAGACCCAGTTTATGTAGTTCACTAGATATATTTGGCAAAATATGTAACGACCCCACCTCCCCCTAAGGCGTACCAGAGGGTTCGGCGGGCCGCCTGCCCAGTTCTCGCCGGGACTCAGTCGTTCGCTACAGTCCTCAATTAAAAATTGAAATAAATCACAAGAATAAATAGGGCATTGATCCAAACTTAAAGCGGAACTTATATACATTGCCAACCCAAAAGAGAATATAAACATCAAATATACAAGGGTTCTCAATCCTTCATACATCCAGCCCGTGCCAAGCACTAGGCGAGAACCACTACAAAAGAAACAAAACTAGATTGGCTAGTCTGTCTCAAGCTCACGTCCTCGCTCGCCTTCCCCTGTAAGGAAAACAAAACTAAAGGGATGAGCTAAAAGCCCAGTGAGGTTCCAAACACATAATCAGATAATCAATCCAATACATTAAACATGGAGTATCAATAATTCAAGAAACATTTACAATGGAAAGCGATAGTAACACATTCATTAAAAGGATACGGCTCACAAGGAGCAATTCGTTATTTCATTCATTCGTTCTCCTGACATTTCCCCTTGTTCCTCCAATCATTTGAAACTGTATTTTTCGTTTATCAATAACCCTCGTTCGATCATTCGTTCATTCATTCATTCATTCACCCCCGTCCTGGCCGTTGGCCAGTCTCCACCAACCTACAGGGTAATACTCGAGTATACCAAACGTTCACCCAAGTCCCTAATCGCCCGACCGAGTCCGCTTCTGGCTCGAGACGACCGGTAACAAGGGGCAATGGCCAGTTCAGCCCAAGAGGCTTACATTCATGCGCAAGTAACATTTCAATCATTAAATCCTTGAAAATTGCACAGTTATTTAGGTCGAGTGCGATAAAGTACACACTCGCCTAGGAAGCTCGTTTTGGAAATCATTAAAAGCACTTAACACATTAGCAAATGATAACAACAAGCCATAGAATCAAATAAGGAACACTCACCTAGAAATGCAAAATATCGTGCAAAATATCCTTCCGGATATTACCCTTAATCACCAATGAAACCTAAGGTTGAACAAGAGAACATATTACAGTTTATCGAGCAAAACATTTAAGGGAAACAAACAAACCTGACTAATTAGGAGTAAAACGTGTAAAGATAATTTTCAAGTAAGAAGAGGGTTGTTTGAACCCACGGATGAAAAATCATGTTTTAAAATGGAAAACCGGTCATGGTATTGGCCAAACAAAAGTATACAAGTTCAAATAGAAACCTAGCCCTCGGGCGAAAATTTGGGCAGTACGCCCTTTGTGTTTACCTAATTTTCCAGCCATTTTGGCTTCATTATTTTTCCTCAACCACAACCCAACATCACACATAAGCAATTCAAGTCAAGAGCCGTTCCATAGGCTCACAATATCATAAGAATAAGAAATACAGTAATAAGAAGTGCAGAAATTCAATTTAGCAAAAGACAGATTTGACGTGCGAATGCGGAAATAACATATCTGAGGCTACGCTTATCGGATTAAGACGTAACCTATGCCGTTTCGAAGCTAAGACACAGGGCTATAATGTTCATGAAGGTCACTTAGTCCAGTTTCTAATGTAACTTGGTCAAATTCTCAAATTACTAAACCAGAAACCAATTCGTCGGCTGTTTAAACGCAGACACTGTAATAGTCATAACTCAGTGTACAAAAGTCCAATTCAGGTGTTCTTAGAGGAATTTGAAAGCTAAGACAGAACACTAAAACTTTCATGTTTTGGAAAAAAGCTAAATCCGAATGGGTCCTAGTGAAAAAACGTGATAAACTGGACAAACTGATGAAACGGACTGCTGGGGAAATACTTAAAACAGGAAGGGTATTTTGGACTTTTCACATCCTACGTTGCTCCGATTGAGTTGAAATTTTGTAGGCACCTATAAAATACCATTCGCTACAACTTTCCTTCTTTGACCTAAGGCCAAATCGGCCTCTAACATACAGATATAAATTCGGACAGAATGTTGGGGAAAATTTCCAGATTCTGGAATTTCTAGTTTTTAGTGGAACTTTCCTTAATTTCTCACTCCAATCACTACCAAAACACCTTATAAAACCTCAATTGCAACATATAAGCATCATGCAACAAATTAGGCAGAATTTCCCCAAACCCTAGTTCATGAAATAAAAAGGGGAAAACTACTAAAACATGATAATCATCCATGATTCCACCACTAAATCAAGTTGCTAAGCTTAATTTAACAAGATTAAAAGTAAAACTTAGAGAGATAAGCTTTCTTACCTTGTCTAGAGGTCACTAAGAGTAGCCCAAGCTTTCTCCTTCAAAAAACTCACCACAACTCACTAACTAGTCACTCAAGAACAAGTTTAATCGGTTTATTTTGTTTGATTCCTCACTAAGTTGTTGGATTGAAGATGAAATGAAATGTTTTCCTTTGGTGTTTTCCCTCTTCTCTCTCTCGGCCAGCAGCAACAAAATGAAGAGGAAAAATGCTAAGTTTTGGAGTTAAATGGATGGTCTTGGTCTTGGGTCAAGAAGCCTTGAGGTGGCGACAAGTGTCGCCACCACTACCTTTCTTTTTTTCTCTTTCTTTCTTGTTATTTCCTAACCTCAAATTCGGTCAAGCTTGCTGCCAAGAGAGAAGATATTTTGCTCAAGTTCAATAAATTTGTTTGGTAAGGAAATGGTGGTCAAGTGGTGCGTTCAATCGGTAGTGCGCGGGACCCGCCGGTTCGCGCCGTTTTTCTTAAAAACACACGTACTAGGGTTTTTAATTTCTTTTCACTAACTTTTATTCATTGCTTCTAATCACATATTATTTCTCACTTAAAAGTCACTTTTAATCACCAAATTGAATCCTTACTCTGTACCGAAAATTCATCCGGCGAAAAAATGGCGAAAACCCTAATTTTGCTCCAAACTTGAAACCGAAGCGTAAAACCCTATTTTCTAGGTTTACTTACACTTATTGTGAAATAATTGGGTAGTGGGCTTTGATAAATAATAATTTTCAAATAAAAGGGTATTTTTGAGAAAAATACAAGAAATTTGCGAGTCCTCACAAAATATTCTTTATTTGTGGTTGGGACTTTATATGATAGTTTAGAGTTGTTAAATAGACATTGGAACATTTGGAGTGTAGAAACTTTATTAGTCAAAGATTAAGGGAAGAAAGGGCCAAGATTGGGCCATGTGGCAAAACCCTAACCATCCACCTTGTCTGACCAAAGGATTAGAGGAAATTTAAACCATCTTAGAGCCATTATTTCCCTATCTTGGCCGACCCTCTTGAAGCTTCCAAGGGAAGGAAGAAAACTCCATCTTCTTGCTTTTTAAATCCTAACTTGATCTTGAACAAAAATCAAAAGAGAAAAGGCTTGAGTTAGTGGAGTGAACAACCTTCAACCCTAGTGTGTGTTTCAAGCTTGGAGCTTTGGTTTTGGTGGTTTGTTTTGGTGGTTCAAGATTCACATAAGAGAGGTATATGGCTCTTAAATCCTAGCTTTCTTGTGTTATATCATGTGTTTTGAGTTTTGATGGTAAACTAGGAGTTGAAAGGATGTTGTTTGTGGTTAAAATTCTTGAACTAAACAAGTGATAGTAGGGTTGGTTGTTTTGCATGCCATGTGTTTGATGAATTGCTTGAGCTTTTTTCATAGCTTTCCTTCATGTATTCACATGTTTTGGACCCTTTTTGAGTTAAAGATAACATTTGGTATGATGTTTAAATTAACTACAATGAAAGGATGAATGTTGGTGATATAAGTGAACTAGTGGACTGTTTTGTTTACTCTTGGCTGACCGGTTTTGTAGGAGAGGTTTCTCCTTGATTTTGTGGTTCATTTGCACCTTATTTAAGCCTAAAAAACATGAATAAACATTGGTTTAAGGTTTGGTGTGAGTTAAAATGGAAATTAAGTAAGAAAAGTGGTTGTTTTGAGCAAGTAGTGGACTGTTTTGGTTCCTTTGATTGGCTAGACTGTTTTGGCTCTTTTAATCCATTATGCGTGTTGCATTTTGAGCTCCAATGTTACTAGGTAACTTGCTTCCCTGTATATGAACCCTAGGAGATTGATTTGGATGAATTTGAATCAAAACAAGTGAAGTTAGCATCAAGAACTAATGTAACTTTGCTAAGAACTAATGTAACTTTGCTAGGGTTTTAGAGCTGATTAGAACTTGAAAATCAGCCAACTTCCCTGGATCACTGGTACTGATAGGAGACGAACTAGAGTGTGAATTTGGTACTGTTGGAAAGCCCTTTGAGTCTAGTTTCCTACACTGCTAACGACACCTGATTCCGACCTTCCTATAGTGAGATATGGTCATTTTTCCAAGACTGCGCGGACACGACTGTTTTACCCGCAAAGACCATCTTGAACTTAAATGAGATTTTGCTTTTGCTCAACTTTCTTGCACTTATCAAACTTGTTTTCTCATGACCTTTTACTGCATTTTGGGCCTAACTTGCATGGTGAATCGAGTGAATTTAACCACTCACTTGGTCACCTAATGAACTCATATGTGGGTTGGAAATGAACCTAGATTGTTAACGATTTCACTCGTTGCCCTAGGATTGGGAAACGGAGGTGAACGTAACCAAGGAACTTGACGTTTGATCACTACATTGCTTGACGTTTGTGGTAAGCATGTACTTTATTGCACTTGACCTCCCTCGTTTCCACTGAAGCTCTGTATACTGCTATTATGAGATGTGATTTCTTTATATGTGACTGTGTTTGAGTTGTTTGGGTGATACCCCATCAACGATTGTTACTGTTTGGGTACCCAACCTCATAGGTGAGTCGATTGTATCGAACCAGCAAGGGCTTGGTCGAGAAGGCCGGCAAACCTTAAGAACTGTTGATGCGAACCCGAATCCCCAAGCTCCCCCTCTTGAAGAAACGAATTGCACAGGCAGCGGAAGGATCTATCTTGATTAGGCTATGGACAAAATTGGTGGATTCTAAACCAATCAAGGACAACTCGAGATTGATTAGAAGGGTAGAATGCGTCACAATTCAACATGGTCTTGAATTGATAAGACGGTTTGAATCCTCGAGACCAACTCTAAGGTATTCAAAGTCGCTTCAAAGAAGCCAAGAGAAAACTCTCAATTTTTAATTCATCAAATGTCCCCTTATTAATGAAAATTGATGCCTATTTATAGGCTTACAAGACTCAACTCCTAACCTAATTAGAATAAGGAAACTAACAAGGCTTTGCAAACAACTTGGAAACACACGGCCCTTATCTCTTGAGGCTGGCCAAATACCTAAGCTAAAGACTAGCTAATGGATCTACTAAATAATCAAGGATCACATGAATAACAAACTAATGACCGAATTAATCATATGCTCAACATGAGCTAATCACATGACTCATGAACAAGTCATAAAATCAGCTACTTAACCAACTAATGACTTGAACAATTAAAGATGCAAAGTAGCAAACTAATAGACATGAACTCGGTTCTCTCAAAGAATTTAAACATTGGATTTGCAACATGAATTCCTTGTTTTTGACCCTATTCATTGGCCCCCAATGAATCGTTGTTGGATCTAGAAATAGGGCATGAACACCTCCTAGGATTCGTATCATTCCCCTCCTCTTAAATAGATTTGTCCTCAAATCGTCGAACCGCTTAAATTGCAATAATGATGGAAACACGTGGATGATCACAATCCTAGTGGCAGGGTGTTTGGATAACCTCTTGATGCTCACGAACTCTAATGAGGCATAAAACTCAACTTTCGGTGGTAGCAATATGATGGAGTCAGCAATCGTATCTTTATGTAAACAAGGAAACGATGGCAACAAAGCATTTAAGAGCATCGATTGGTCGCAAACCATGGAGGACTGGAAACTGAAAAAGTCGTGGACTGCTGCTAGTTGTGGGACATCAAACTTGGCTGGAACAAGCACAAAATCTGGTTGTACTCCTTTAATCAATGCTGGAAAATTTCAGACAGCTTTGCAACCTACTAAAATGAAATAAGTTTCAGCTTGTTTCGAACCAGCAATTGGATAAAGAAGCAATGGAACAGCATTAGCTAAATGGTAAGAAGGTATAGAACAAGATTTAAATGTGAAAACTCCCTTTGGCACTACATTTTCCCTTCCTTCAACCATAGGTATAGAATGGGAAGTAAAATCTGGAATTCCCCCGTTAAGATAAACTCGAGTCAATCCTCCAATGGTGCAGACAGATTTGCAGTGACATTGTTCCATGAATTGACACCAAAGAGATTTAACTCCTAGATGACAAACTCCATGGAAGCTCGGAAAGTGTCCAAGTGACTTTGGAATGGAACATGCGATGACCAACTCTACTTGACTTTGTTTAATTTGCACCAAAGAAGAAATACTAAACAAGACACCTGTTAGTTTGTTAGAAAACAAAACGTTCACACTCTTGACTTTTGCAAACATGGCCAACTCTCCCTCTTTATTCTTCACTAAGGCCGAATTACTCCTGCCGTTTTCCACTCTATTACCACTGATTGACACTTGATTAAATTGCTCAAAGTATGAATTCATCACTTCCCTGATTTCTCCCATCATAGAATCAACCAATTCTTTAGTCTGACTCCGAAAATCTTTCTTTGGTTCACGAGGCTTGGTCTCAATCCGAGAACTCTTAGATTCCTTGACTCGTTTGTCATGACACCCCTTAGATGAATCTCGTTTGCTTGAGGATGACCTTGACTTAGATGCTCGGCGCAAACTTCTTTGGTCCTCCTCATACTCATCACAAGTACGCTTATATCTTTCATATACACACAAAGCACGGTCACGTTCTATCTCCTCCCGAAGTGAACGAAACTCATGTTGTGAACTAGATTGCATGGAACTAGAGTACTTGGAAGTATCTCGCTTGGAACCCCTTCTCTTAAGAGGCTCATTCTCCAAGAATTCTTGATTATATGAGCGAGATATAACTCCACTAAGCATGATTACGTGACCTGCAAAAATGGTTAGCAAAGAAAAGGATTTCCTCACAACACACAAGCTCACGTATGTACACTCAACCCTCGTGTATCATTCAAGTGTATAACACTCTAATGGTCTCACCAAATTTCTCAAGGCCTCTTATTCATGTTCCTTGAACAAATTAGAATTTACTCAAGGATCGCAACCAACTAGTCAATTAAAAATCACAAAAGTAGCAATGAAGTTCATGGATTTTGAAGGATAATAGCAAACTGACTTAGAAAGATTTAAATGACTCAAGTACTGTTGGAAACAACCCTAGATGATCGACAAAATAGACAACTCACAACTTAAAAGCTGAAATTTTGGAAGCCTAGAAAGACTCTACCCGACAAACTGGAATTTTGAGCTGCTATTGTGCCGAGTTCTGGTCAGTGTTTTGGTAGGTAAATGGTGCTTTTAAGGTGCTTAGATTAG
This sequence comes from Coffea arabica, assembly GCF_036785885.1. Lineage (NCBI taxonomy): Eukaryota > Viridiplantae > Streptophyta > Magnoliopsida > Gentianales > Rubiaceae > Coffea > Coffea arabica. Next base: position 34,617,729 of record NC_092321.1, read on the forward strand.
GTACAAATCAGTCCTCAAATTTCAGTCAAATCAGTTTGCAAGACTTGCTCAACCGATTGTAATGACTCAAGGACCCAAAGGCGGTTTGGTTTGGATTTGGGAATCTGACTTGGTTAGTATGTGGGCGGTGGAGGTCGGTCAAGGCTTTGGGGAATGGTTTGGGGTTTGGCCGAATGGGAAACTGAATTTGGGAAACTGAAGGGCGGTTGGCTTGGCTGGGCGTGTAGGTCGGTTGGCAGGGTTTTGGGAAACTGATTTGGGACACTTGGGTTGCTCCAAATTGGACCCCTTGGAATTCGGTCAGACTTAGAAGTCCGAACTATTCAAACTTCGGCTCTTAGGGTGATCAGATTTGGAACCTGGAGTTTGATCAAAATTAGGAAACCTGGAATTTCTTGTAGAGCCGATTGCCTTTTCCTTTCTTTCCCTTCTTTTTTTTTTCGTTTCTTTCTTTCTTTTTGTGGCTCACCAAGTTGCATTTCAAGAAATCAGATTCAGTTCCAGGTATTTGAAGTTTCGGATCAAGTTCCAGATTTGCAAACAAGACCGAAAGTCCTTTCAAGTTTCAAGAATCCCGTGACTTTGTCATTCAAGAATTGCCAAATTAGATTTGGTGGATCCAAGAACTTCAAGAATTTAGATCAAAAAGCTCAAGAACTTCCCAACTTATGCTTTGGTATCCAAGATTAGCAAGGCACAACACAAAAGCTCAAGGTTCAAAGCAAAATAGGTTCGGCAGCCCCCACAAAGTAAATTCCAGCAACGACACAATAAGGTATGTGACTCTCTTTCCTTTTTTTTTTTTGACTTTTGCTGAGGTGTTTACACGACCCAAGCAACACAACAACAAATCAGAATCAGACCACAATCTGGACAGAAACTAGAGGCAACTAATGACTGAAATTTTTGGGACAGATTGCACACAAACATAAACACAAAAGAAAATCCTAGTTGCGGCAAGAAGAGAAAGAACCCTAGTTGCGGCTATAATTTTTTTTTTGTTTCTGGTCAAGACACAAGACACGGCTACCCAACAGAATTTCGAACACAAAACAGAATTTAGACACAAAACACTACGACAAATCTGGATAGAATTTAACGAAAAACACCAAACAGAATTTCGGCAAAGCACCAAAACTAGTGACTCAAGATTTTTTTTTTGTGCAACTTGGACACGACTAACACACTGATTTGACAATATAATTGCTGGACACAAACAATGGAAACAATAGCAATAAGACACGGACAGATTTGGTACAAGAAACAAATACGATGAGCAACAAGAAACTAGACACAAATAAAGCTATGGAGATTCAAACCCTAAAGTGCAATTTTTTTTAATTGGGTAGGGTTTGGTAGAAGAACAATGAGTAAAACAAGAAAAGAAAAGGGGTATTAACCTGGATCAAGAGCCGAAACTCTGATACCAACTGATGCGAACCCGAATCCCCAAGCTCCCACTCTTGAAGAAACGAATTGCACAGGCAGCGGAAGGATCTATCTTGATCAGACTATGGACAAAATTGGTGGATTCTAAACCAATCAAGGACAACTCAAGATTGATTAGAAGGGTCGAAGGCGCAACAATTCAACATGGTCTTGAATTGATAAGCCGGTTTGAATCCTCGAGACCAACTCTAAGGTATTCAAAGTCGCTTCAAAGAAGCCAAGAGAAAACTCTCAATTTTGAATTCATCAAATGTCCCCTTATTAATGAAAATTGATGCCTATTTATAGGCTTACAAGACTCAATTCCTAACCTAATTAGAATAAGGAAACTAACAAGGCTTTGTAAACAACTTGGAAACCCACGGCCCTTATCTCTTGAGGCTGGCCGAATACCTAAGCTAAAGACTAGCTAATGGATCTACTAACTAATCAAAGATCACATGAATAACAAACTAATGACCGAATTAATCATATGCTCAACATGAGCTAATCACATGACTCATGAACAAGTCATAAAGTCAGCTACTTAACCAACTAATGACTTGAACAATTAAAGATGCAAAGTAGCAAACTAATAGACATGAACTCGGTTCTCTCAAGGAATTTGAACATTGGATTTGCAACATGAATTCCTTGTTTTTGACCCTATTCATTGGCCCCCAATGAATCTTTGTTGGATCTAGAAATAGGGCATGAACACCTCCTAGGATTCGTATCAACTGTATACTGAAAACTGGAAACCGGTATACTCGAGTATTACCTACTTACTGTTTGAGGAGTTCGGGCCCGGTAAGGGGGTTGATTGGTGGATGGGATTTGGAGGAAAGTGGTGTTCTACGGAGATTGTATTCTTTAAATGCAAACATTGACGGAGAGTCAACGGATTCTTGTATGATCAAGTTCAAGGGGATTTGGCTTTTGGAAACCACTCGTATCCTTGAATTGAACTGTGATTAAATTGTATAGCACAATATTGTGTTTACTTGTTTACATTACGTCTTTATTTGGCTATGTGCTTACATGTTTATTTGGAACCTCGTTGAGCTTTAGCTCACCCCACTCCTTTTGTTTTCCTTAACAGATCTGGGATGGACCTATGGTCAAGCGCTTTTATAGCTTTATCTTTTATTTTGAACTTGTACTTTGGATTGTACCCTTTTGTTTAGAAAACCTTACTTTTGACTCTTGTGAGCTTGAATTCGTAAGTTCAACGTATGTATGTAAACTAAGTGTGGAATGGTAAGTTTGATACTTAGCTCGATATTCTAAGTTTGGAAAGTTGGCGTGGCGATTATAATTCCATTAGGGTTTGTATTCCTTTTCTTGAAGATATCATATTAGTTATATTAAGTTTATAGTTCTTTAATCGACCGAGCCCCGGCGAGAGTTGGGCAGGTAGTCCGCTGATACCTTGGGGTTCGCCCTAGGGAGAGGTAGGGCTGTCACACTGTATACTGCTATTATAAGATGTGATTTCTCTATATTTGACTATATGTGTGTTGTTTGGGTGATATCCCATCAGTTACTGTGACTGTTTGGGTACCCAACCTCATAGGTGAGTCGGTTGTATCGAGCCAGCAAGAGCTTCGAGAAGGCCGATGAATCCTAAGGACTGTTCACTGAAATTTGGAATCTGGTATAATCGAGTATTATCTAATTATACTGTTTGAGGTGTTCCGGGTCCGGTAAGGGGGTTGACTGGTGGACAAAAATTGGAGTAAGTGGTGTTCTACGGACATTAAATCCTTGGATGCAAACGTTGACCGAGAGTCAACGGATTTTCGATATGATCAAACTTAAGTGGATTTGGCTTTTGGAAGCCACCCGTATCCTTGAATTGAATTGTGATTAACTTGTTCTAGTATTGTACTGCGTTCACTCATTTATATTACGTCTCTAATTGGTTATGTGCTTACATGTTTATTTAGAACCTCACTGAGTTTTAGCTCACCCCACTCCTTTTGTTTTCCTTAGCAGACCTGGGATGGAACTGTGGTCAAGAACTTTCATAGCCTTAACTTTCATCGTGAACTTGTACTTTGGATTGTAACCTTTGTTTAGAAGACTTTACCTTTGACTCTTGTAAGCTTGAATTTGTAAGTTTGCCGCATACTATGTAAATTAAGTTTGGAGTTATAAGTTTGACTTTGAGCTCTATATTCTAAGTTTGATAAACTGGCGTGTCGATTATATTTTCATTATGGTTTGTACCCTTTACTTCGAAGATATTTCGTTAGTTTTCTTGGGTTGCTAGTTCATTAGTCGACTGAGTCTCAGCGAGAGTTGGGCAGACAGTTCACTAATCTTTAGGGTTTGCCCTGAGGAGAGGTGGGGCTGTCACATCAACCAATTCAACTAGATGAGTCATTGCTGGCTCTTTACACTTTTCATCAAAATTTACATAAAAATGACAAGAATTAGGACTAGTAACATGCTCAAAATAAGACAAAATTGATGAATAAACCATAGGTAAAGGACAAGAAGTAAAATCTGAAATTCCTCTTTTAAGATGAACTCGAGTCAATCTTCCAATGGTGTGGACAAGTTTGAATTGACATTGTTCCATGAATTGATACCAAAGAGATTTAGCTCCTAGAAGACAAACTCCATGGAAACTCGCAAAGTGTCCAAGTGACTTCGGAATGGAACATACCATGAACAACTCTGCTTGACTTTTTTTAACCTGCACAAAAGAAGAGATATTAAACAAAACACATGTTAGCTGGTTAGAAAACAAAATGTTCACACTTTCAACTTTTGCAAACATGGCCAACTCTTTCTCTTTACTCTTCACTAAGGCCAAATTATTCCTGCCTTTTCCCACTCCATTCTTCTTGGCCCATTTTTCACTCATTGCACTTGAGTTTTGATTTTCTTTGTCTAGCTCATGTTCATGGCTTGGCTGCAACTCATTCATATGTGGCACTTCAATCAACGAGGGACTGGAATGAATTTTTCCTTCATTACCACCGGTTGACACTTGATTAAGTTGCTCAAAGTATGAATTCATCACTTTTCTAATTTCTCCCATCATAGAATCAACCAATTCTTTAGTCTGACTTCGAAAATCATCCTTTGGTTCATAAGGCTTTGACTCAATCGGAGAACTCTTAGACTCCTTGACTTGATTGTCAAGACACTCCTTAGATGAATCTCGTTTGCTTGAGGATGACCTAGATTTAGATGTTCGATGCAAACTTCTTTGCTCCTTCTAATACCCATCACAAGCACGTTTATACCTTTCATATGCACACAAGCACGGTAATGTTCCATCTCCTCCCGGAGTGAACGAAACTCATGTTGTGAACTAGATTGCATGGAACTAGAGTACTTGGAAGTAGTTCGCTTGGAACCCCTCCTCTTGAGAGGCTCATTCTCCAAGCATTTTTGATTGTATGAGCAAGATGCAACTCCACTAGGCATGATTACGTGACCTGCAAAGACGGTTAGCAGAGAAAAGAATTTTCCTCACAACACACAAGCTTACGTATGTACACTCTACTCTCATGTATCACTCAAGCTTATGACACTCTAATTGTCTCACCAATCACTTCTCAAGTCACTTGATTGCCTCTCTTGAAGAAATCAGAATTTTCTCAATGAGATTCAATCAAACTTTCACCAAGTTTTCACACAAGATGGTGGCAAATGAATGCTGGAATTTTGGAGTGAAATTGGACCAAAATAAAGGCTCAAAAGAACTATTAACTATGCTGGAAAATTACCAGATTCTGTCTGCACAAAAGTGACTCAAATTTTGGAAACTTGGACTTCGACTAGAGACTCACATTAGTAAACTATCAACTAACTAAATCTTAGACTGATTTGGACCTTTTATGGGTACTTTTAAGCACGAAAACAACCTGATACGAACAAGAGGAGCTACTGGAGTAAAGCCATGAGTTTTTCTTGGCTGGTTGTGAGCATTTTTCAAACTAACCAAGAAACATGTAAGTCAATGTGTGGTGGCGTTCGATTTGAGGATTCATACTACCAACCCTTGTTCATGTCATTCATTTCCATCCAGATTTGAGGACAAATCCTTCTCAAGTGGAGGGGACTGATGTGCGCATGGAGCTTAGCCCAAGTAATGACCCAGTCCGAGTTCCATCACGTGCACGAGCCAAGCTCTTCAAAGAATCCCTCCAAACCCTTGTTCGAATTATCCAAGACCAACATAGAGTCCATGAAGGCTTGGAATGAGACAATCAAGTTATCTACGCCATGATCCAAGCCCATGAAGACTCAAGTGGGCCTCCAAGAGAATCGGCCGAGTAGGGCCTTAGTCTTTGATATTTATTAGATTGGATTAGTTTGCTTAATAGAATGGGCCGGCCCATCTTTACACCAAGATGGCCGACCACCCCTTTAGGGTTTCCTTAGGGTTTCTTTTATTGTTACCTCTAGCCTATAAATAGGCTTGCTTTGTAAGGTTTAAGGGTAGACGTTTTATCAATAAAGTTTTGCATATTTTCGATTCTTCTTGAGAGAGAGACTCGACCCCTTTACTTGCTTTGGCAAGGGTTTTGAGCAGTCTTGCGTCTCGTCCTAGATTGTTCTACCGACCTATCCCGTGGAGTATCCACCTTCATTGGAGTCGTCGTCCTACCGTCTTGAATCAAATCGTGTCGTCCGTTTGGTTCTAGATCTCGCAATTCCAAGCGTTGGACATCCTCGCTAGATCCTTGGGCAAACGTGCTACGTGTCTCGAAACGTGTTGATTGAGAAACGTATCAGTTGGCTTCAGAGCTTTGGTAGAGGCACTGTTCACCGTTACTGTTCACAGATACTGTTCACGTTACTGTTTATCGAATCCAATTTCTGTCCATTCGTCCGTAGTTGTTGTGACCAATCTGTCCGCAAGTTGTTTCGTGGTATTAAGTCGTTTGTTGCATCGAAATTTCTGGTCATTGGTGTTCCAACATTGCTATCAAATTCTGTCCAAATCGTTAGTCATAGCCGAAGCAACAAGAAAACAAGAGGGCGACGGCTAGGGTTTCCTTGTGACGGCTACTAGGGTTTCTTTATCTTGCTAGGGTTTCCTTCTCTTGCTAGGGTTATCCTTGCGGCTAGGGTTTTCTACTTGCGGCTAGGATGTCTACTTGCGGCTAGGGTTTCTTTGTTTCACTTGGACACTCTCCTATATTCTCTCCTATATTTTGGGGCACTCTCCTACATTCTCTCCTACATTTTAGGAACACTCTCCTAAATTATCTCCTACATTTTAGGAACACTCTCCTATATTCTCTCATCCATTTTAGGAAACTCTCTTATATTCTCTCATCCATTTTAGGAAACTCTCCTATATTCTCTCATCCATTCTAGGAAACTCTCCTATAATCTCTCTTCCATTTTAGGAAACTCTCCTATAATCTCTCATCCATTTTAGGAAACTCTCCTATAATCTCTCATCCATTCTAGGAAACTTTCCTATATTCTCTCATCCATTTTTGGAAACTCTCCTATATTCTCTCATCCATTTTTAGGAAACTTTCCTCCATTCTAGGAAACTCTCCTATATTCTCTCATCCATTTTCGGAAACTACTCCTACACTTTAGAACGCTAGGGTTTCCTTTTGTTTGTGACGCACATACCATTGCTGACCACCACCAACATCCCTTCCAAATTCGTCCATTTCACTTCATTTTGCACCCATATTTGTGTCTTACCTTCTTGGGTACTCTTATGGCAAAGGTGGTGACAATTATTGGACTTGAGTGGCATTTCTCAATACTTAAACCAACAGGTAAAGGTATTTGGTAAGTCCCTTAGAGTGTTTTATTTGAGTGATACACACGAGGATGAGTGATACACGAGAGTAGAGGTAGAGTGTACATACGTGAGCTTGTGTGTGGGAGGAAAATTCCTTTTCGTTACTAACTTTTTGCAGGCTCCCTCATACATCATGGCGAGTACAAGACGCATAAAAGCTAACTCACAACATTGTCTTCTTGATCCTAAGGGAGTCAAAGAAGTGGCGTTACGTGGCTTAGATGAGCAATTGGACATCGTCACATCGCAATCACTTGGTTGGTTTTATACTCGTTGCGGTGTCAAAGATAAAATTTGTAGCTTGGCCATTGATGAGAGTTGTGAAGTCAATCTTGCAAGTGCTATCATGGTTGAGAAATTAAATCTTCCAACCATTGATCATCTTCAACCGTACAAGTTGACGAGCCCTCATGGTGATGTCTGGGTTACTAAGCACACACTTGTACCTATTCAAATCGGCAAATATGTGGATGAGGTGTTGTGTGATGTAGTCCCAATTCAAGTGACACACGTGTTGTTGGGCAAAGCATGGATGTCGAGGCGAGAATTTAAAATTGACGGACATACTAATAAGTATTCCTTCTTATTTAATAGTCGTCGTCTTGCACTTGTATCACTTACTTATGACCAACTTTGTATTGATCTAGCATGCATGAAAAGTGAGCTTGAGCGTTATAGAATGGAGAAAAAAGCTAGATGAGGGAATTGTGCCTGCAGAGGTAAAACCCGAGGAAGTTGAAAGTAATGAGATGAAAGGGTCAGCTGTTGAACTAGAAAAAGAGATGAAAAAATCTAATGAGATGGGTGGTAAAAAGGAAGAAAAGAGAGAAAGTGGGCTGATCTTGAGCAACCCGGTGAAGGCCTATTATTTTCTTAACAAACTTACCTTTGCTTTGTTTAGTGTTTCTTCTTTTATACAGATCAAACAAAGGCAAGTTGAGCTGATCTTGGTGTGTTCCATTCCAAAATCAATTGTAGACGTTGCAAGCCTCCATGGAGTTGGTACTCCAAGAGTTAAACCCCGTTGGTATCCATTCATGGAACAATGCCAACTCAAATCAGTCCACACCAAAGGGGAGTTGATTCGAGCTCATCTTGAAGGGAACACTCCACATTTTAGGGATGGTTGTGTACCAAGGGTTCGTTTAAAGAAGAAGTACCTCAATGACCATTATGATTTTCGTCTTGCTCTTAGTCCACATGAAGCTCCAACATCATCAAATCCGCCTTGGTGCCTTGCAAGTGTGTTCGAGCAGGAGTTCGATTTCACGGGATACACTTCATACCACTTTGAGGACCCTTACCTCATGACCACAAACAATAAAGTTGAGCATACATTGAAGATGGTTTGTGAGATTCAAGGTTCGACGAGGGTTATTTTCTAACTTAGCACATGGGCTTTGCATTGGATGCCATCTGTAGCCATCATAACAAGATTGAGTCGAAGGCATGTTACTCGTCTTGTCACTATTCGTGCTTCAATTTGTGGGCAAATTGCTTTCAAGAGGAGGGGAATGATACGAACAAGAGGAGCTACTGGAGTAAAGCCATGAGTTTTTCTTGGCTGGTTGTGAGCATTTTTCAAACTAACCAAGAAACATGTAAGTCAATGTGTGGTGGCGTTCGATTTGAGGATTCATACTACCAACCCTTGTTCATGTCATTCATTTCCATCCAGATTTGAGGACAAATCCTTCTCAAGTGGAGGGGACTGATGTGCGCACGGTGCTTAGCCCAAGTAATGACCCAGTCCGAGTTCCATCACGTGCACGAGCCAAGCTCTTCAAAGAATCCCTCCAAACCCTTGTTCGAATTATCCAAGACCAACATAGAGTCCATGAAGGCTTGGAATGAGACAATCAAGTTATCTACGCCATGATCCAAGCCCATGAAGACTCAAGTGGGCCTCCAAGAGAATCGGCCGAGTAGGGCCTTAGTCTTTGATATTTATTAGATTGGATTAGTTCGCTTAATAGAATGGGCCGGCCCATCTTTACACCAAGATGGCCGACCACCCCTTTAGGGTTTCCTTAGGGTTTCTTTTATTGTTACCTCTAGCCTATAAATAGGCTTGCTTTGTAAGGTTTAAGGGTAGACGTTTTATCAATAAAGTTTTGCAAATTTTCGATTCTTCTTGAGAGAGAGACTCGACCCCTTTACTTGCTTTGGCAAGGGTTTTGAGCAGTCTTGCGTCTCGTCCTAGATTGTTCTACCGACCTATCCCGTGGAGTATCCACCTTCATTGGAGTCGTCGTCCTACCGTCTTGAATCAAATCGTGTCGTCCGTTTGGTTCTAGATCCCGCAATTCCAAGCGTTGGACATCCTCGCTAGATCCTTGGGCAAACGTGCTACGTGTCTCGAAACGTGTTGATCGAGAAACGTATCACAACCTGGAAAAAATACCCAAAGACATGAATTTATATGGCTGGACAGATTATAGAATGCAACAAACAAGAACAAGAATGGCAAAAATTTTTGGAACCTAGAATAACTCTGTGAGGACCCGTACTTTTCTTAATTGCACGTTTTCTGCATTTTCTTTATTAGAAAATTTTTCTAGATCAATTTTATGAGTAAATATAGTTTTTAAATGATTTTTCTAGTATCGGTTAGTTTTTGAGAAATTAAGAGCGTATATCGGACGTGGGACCCGCTAGTGCGAAAAATTCGGAAAATTTCGGCCAGTTAGGTTAAGTTTTGGATACTGGGTTTAATTTATCGGGTGTTATGAGATATTTAGAGGTACCAAGTGGATAGGTGTGAGAAAGACAAAAAAAGTTAGGCATGACATTAATGAGAGGGACAAGTGTCATGAAACCATTGGATGGGGACTTTGACTAACTTTTCTTAACTTTACTAAACATCCATTTTGACCAAATGTTTCTTCATTTTTCACCTTGTTGGCTGAAATTTTGAGGAGAGAAAAGAGAGGAAATCCTTCATCTTGTACTTCAATCCCTTGCTCCAATCTTGATTTCTAACCATTAAAAGTGAAGATTACTCCATCAAAGTTACTTATTAAGGAAGATTAAAGCTTCTAGTGGAGTTGTTTTGGAAGAAAAATTCCTAAGTCATCACCTTTCTTGATATTTGAAGGTATCATGTCTAGCCATCCTTCCTTTGTTCTTGATTATGTTAAATTAATGACTTGTGATAGATAAAGAGATGTTTTAGTGGAAAATTTCTGACTTGAATGCAAAAATTTCCAGTTAAGGTTTCATTTCCTCAATTCTGCCCGTTTCTGTTTGACGCCGGTTAGAGGCCGAATTAGCCTTAGAACAAAACATGAAAGTTGTAGAGAATGATGTTTTCTAGTTACCTGTAAATTTTCAGCTCAATCTGAGCTCGGTAGCCTGTGAAAATACCGAAATACCCCTGCTACACTGTTTCTATCCGAGAATAATAATCAGCTTTGGTAATTGGGTAGTTTGACTGGGAATACTACCGATTTGGTTGTTGATGTCTTCTTAATAATCATAGCCTTGTATCTTATCTTTCAAATGGCTTTGGAATCACTGGAATTGGAGTTGTATATGCTGAGATAATTCGGAAATACCCAGACTGGTCTAGGTAGGAGTTCAGCGAACAGGGTTGTCTTTTCACCCAATCTGACCGTGACTTTTCACCATGATCCTTACCGAATTAGATTTTTCTCAAAACATGAAAGTTGTATCCAATGGTATAAAATAGTATCCTGTAAAATTTCAGCTTGATCCGACCACTGTAGCATGTGAAATGACCGAAATACCATTGACTGTCCATGAAACCTGTTTCGCGCCCAGAATTCTGTTTTTGTGTAGTTTTCCATTTTTGATCATGAAAATGCAGGATTTGGCCATGGAGGTCTTCATAAGAAATGTAGGGTTGTGTCTTAGCTTCGAAACACCATAAGATACACTTCAATCGGACTTCGGTAGCCTGAATTATTGCTGTTTAACAATTGTGCGGTTAGCCAACCTGTTTGTGAGTTTCTGGTTTCATATATGTCAATTTTGACCTAGTTTCACTACAAACTGGACTGAGTGGCCTTCTTCAACATTTTATCCCTATTTGTTAGCTTCGAAACGGTGTGTCTTGCACCTTCATCCGATAATCGTAGCGCCAATGGTGCCAAAACCGCAAAATGGTGTCAAAAACTGTTTTTATCCGGACATGTTTCTAGCTTGATTTTTGTATTTATTTTTGTATTTACATGACTTTAAGCCTAGTGAATGGCTTTTGGACATGAGATTATTCTATATGAGATGTTGGGACTATTTTGAGGAAAATAATGAAGCCATTAATGGCTGGAAAATAGGTAAACACAAAGGACATGCCGTCCGTTTATCTTCTTGTAATGTGAGCAAGTTAAAGTAATTTTTGCGAATGTATTTTGTGACAAATTGGACGTATTTACTGAAAATGTTATCGGCTCTTTCAAAAGGTGGCCGAGGGCTAAATTTCTATTTGAACCTGTATATTTTCGCTTGGCAAATAAAATGATCATTTTACTATTCTAAAACCTAATATCTCTTTGGGTTGCAATTCCAAATGTTTACTTACTGTTTACCAAAATATAGAGGTTGACCTAGGGTTCTCTCGGCCACAAGTGAATAACTTTTAAGTGAAGTTTTAAGAGTGAAAGGGAGATAGTTTTGCCACATTTTCATGATTTTCATCAAGGCATAGAGTCTATTGATTTTGAGCTACATAAACGATTCCGGAAACAACACTTCTTAGCTTACCTTATTGGATTTTGATTTGTCGTTGGTTAAAGTGTTTTCTGCCGGAAATTTCATAACCTTTTTGTGTTTGGTTTCGCGGTTGGTTTATGAACCCTAGTAATTTCCGTCCACGGATCCATATGCTCTTTGGCCACTTTAAAAGTCATTTTATACGTTTACTCGCGAGTAGTCGGGTAATCCTTGATTTCATCCAAATCATGCTAGATGGATTGTAATGTGTTCTTTGTTTACTTTTAGGTTTCATTGGTGATTGAGAAGTGGGCGTTATTTTGCGTGTATAGGTGAGTGTTCCCTATTTGATATGTTTCATGATTTTATGGCTGGTATGAATGATTGATAACATGTTATATGCTTTCAATGATTGTTAAAACGAGTTTTCTAGGCAAGTGTGTACTTTATCGCACTCGGCCTAAACGATTGTGAAATTTTCAATGATTGAATGATTGAAATGTTATTTGTGCATGAATGTAAGCCTTTTGGCTGAACTGGCCATTGCCCCTTGTTACCGGTCGTCTCGAGCTAGCAGCGGACTCGGTCGGGCGATTAGGGACCTGGGTGAACGTTTTGGTATACTCGAGTATTACCTTGTAGGTTGGTGGAGGTTGGTGGAGCCTGGTGAATGAATGAATGAACGAATGAATGAATGAGGGTTTTACTTATATACAAATGCATTTTCAAATGATTGAAGGTATAAGGGAACGAAGGGAGAATGAATGAACGAATGAATGAACGAATGGCTCCTTGTGAGCACGTATCCTTTTAATGAAGGTGTTTATCGCTTTCTTTTGTATTTGAATTATTGGTAACATGTAATGAGTGCATTGAACTTCTTGTTGCCTATGTGTTCGGAACCTCACTGAGCTTAAAGCTCACCCCTTTAGTTTGTTTTCCTTAACAGGGGAAGGCGAGCAAGGATGAGAGCCTGTATAGACTAGCTGGGTCTAGTTCTTGGTTTTCTTTTGTAACGGTTCTCGCTCTAGTGCTTAGCATGGGCTGGTTGTATGGTGAATTGAGAACCTCTGTTTATTGACGGTTGTACTTCCTTCTGAGATATCTATGTATATAAGTTTTGTTTTAAATTTTGGATCCTCGTTTTGTTTTTTTTTTCTTGTGGTTCTATTTCTGATTTGTGTAAGTGAACGACTGAGTCCCGGCGAGAGCTGGGCAGGTGGTCTGCCGAACCCTTTGGTTCGCCTTAGGGGGAGGTGGGGCTGTCACAGTTGGTATCAGAGCCTGCTTCGCGTGGTCCTTGCATCAGTAGGCCAAGCAAGATCTCTCCAATAGATCAAGCTTATCATGTTATTCTCATGGCTCACTGAGGTTCCCGACCAAGCCCATGCCGGCTCGAGTCCCAAGGTTGGCTTATGAGTTTGGGCGTCCCCATGTAACATTTGTGAGTCGAGGAGATTCACTCCACGACGTATGCAGCCATAGCATACTATTTCATGTCATTCAAGCATTCAATACATTCAATCATTCATTTCATTTCAAGCAAGTCATTCATGAGTTATTCATTTCAAATTAGAACGAGTGTGGTAAAGTACACACTCGACTCCATTTTCAAAATTTCCAATCGACAATAACAATTGAACATGTATCACGTTCCCATAATTTCAACTATTCATGCACTTGACACTCACCAAGTAACTCAAGAAGTAAAGTACACTTGAGGGTTCAGGCGTCCACCGTGGGATCCTCTCGAAGGTCCTCTAGAGTGCCTGAGCAAATGATAATAACTATTACACATTATCGCTTAAGACCCCTAATTATCGAAGAAGATTGTACTAGTGTACAATCTAAGAAGATATCACGAAAATGAGCCTTAATTACTCGTAAATCGAGACTCAAAAGTGAGCTTTTAAAACACAAGCGAAATCTGATTTTTATCTTTGAAATCGAGTGCAAAACGGTCAAGTGGTATCGAAGGAAAAATGGAGAGTTCTGAAAACTCAATTTCCTTTAAGTTTGAAAATTTCAGATTTGACATGCAATCTTTGAAAAATCGTAACTCACACTCTGTAAGTCCAAAATTGGAAAACTTACTACCGTTGGAAACTACTTCCAAAGTACTAAAAGTTCCTAGAAGGTACTTTTCGATGATTCCAAATGGAAGACATTCAAATTTTGGGTCCAAGATGCTGTTTTGGAATACCAAGACAGATTTGTGTTGATTTTTGGCAAAGTTTGGAAATTCGGCAGAATTCACACAATGCGAACTAGTCTATGAAATTTGGAACTCAATTAGAGTTACAATCAAAGTTTAAAATACAACAAGTGGAACAAGAATCGGAGTTTCGAGCACCAAGATATAGTGGCTCAAAATTACTGAAATTTCCTCACCAAACAAGGGTTTTCCAGATTTAAAATGGGAAATTTAAGACTTTGGTTGAGCATCGAAATGGACCTGGAAGGGCATCAAATTTGGTAGTATTACCCTACCATATGAGGGCTATTCCTCTGTCAATTTTCATGTAAAAATTCGCACGGAAAGTTGGGTAACAAAGTCACTAAATTTCCATGATTTCCTAAGGCAAATCTGTCTTGCACTTTCGTTTTTCTTTTCTCAATCATTTGGCCAATGAAATCTTTTCAAACATGGTCCATTTCTGAAGACAATGTCTAAGAGAGCTCAAAAAATGTGTTTGATAGGTGATTAACACCAAGAGTTTCAAAATAACAACTCCCAATCAAGATTAGCCATTGACCAGCCCAAATTTACGGTTTCCAAGCAAAAAGGCAGGTTTGAAATTCGGCCATAACTCACTCAATTCAACTTGGAATTGAGCGTGGTTGTTGGTGTTGAAAACTACATTCATAAGGCTACAATTTCACGGAAGGAATCATTTTAAAATTCTGTCCACAACTAGCTCATATTTGAGCATCAAGTTGCAGCTCATAACATGCACTCCAGTAAATCCGTGAAACAGGACAGGCATCTTCAAATGATTGGTATGGTTTACTCAGGTAGAATCAGGGGATGTATTTTATACCAATGGAAAAATGGAAATGTCTAGTTTCTATTTCCACAAATGGCACTCGATTTTGATGTCGGAGCAAAAATTTATGGTCGATACAAAATCACTGCCAGAGAGACTCTGGTCACGTTTTCCAGTTTTGGTGAAATTTCGAAATCTCAACTTTTACCCAACCAAATCAAGTAATATATTGAGGAAACTTTCTACACAACCTATATTACACATTTACATCAAAATCAAGTCAATTGGACCACCAAAATTGCACTAAAGGGGCACGGCAAAACAGGGGCAGAACCGTCCCTTTTTCTCATTTCACTCCCTTTGAGTTTTCTTCCACAATACAACTTATATCCACTAGATTAAGCACTAATCCAACATAAATAACACCCAATATCATCAAAACAGCTCATCAAGTCCATTGTGGGATTTCATAGAGCCCACTCACAAGATTTCCAACAATATAGAGCTACCCACATGTATCTATAAGCTTACAAGTGCAATATAACTTATATAAGCCAAGATTCAAGAGGTTGATCATTTGTTACCTCCTTAGATGACTAAAGCAGAAATTTTCGATCCTTTGAAGCTCAAGAAAACCGTGCAAATGAACCTCCTTTCCTAGCTTGAGTTGATCTCCAAGTGGTTTGCAAGGTGTAGTAAAATTTTGGAGTGATTTGGACAAGAAATGAAGCAAGAAAATGAAGAGCTTTTGGTCTTGTTTCTTCCTTGGGGTGGCCGGCCAGCAAGAACAAAGAGAGAGAGTGTGTGTTTGACTGATGATGAAGCTTCCTTGAGAAACTTAAGTGTGTGGCCAAAAAGTGCTCCAAAAGTCAACTAGGAATAGTGCGCGTTCGCGCGCGTTTCATGCTCGTTTCCTCTCGGGTTTGTTTCACTTGTGCACTAAACCTCTAATGCACTTCCATCCATACTATTATTATTCACTCTAAATAGTCTAAAAATAAAGGTCTAAAGTCCCTCGATTAATCGCACGCGCGAAAAAGCGTACTTCCGATTTGTGCGCGATAGAGCGAAATTTCTAAGGAATTCTTGTAACGATAGTATTACTAACTAATACTTGAGTATTTAAATATAAAATTAACTATTTTGAGACTAATGTATGAGTCTTCACTCTCCAAACTCACTGTATTCTCAAATAGTTTATTGTCTCCAAACGCGTATTCACTATTCTCACTTAACGAGCTTTCAAAAATTAAATTTTGAAACGAGTCATTTTAAAAATATAAGTAAGTCATAGTTCCATGTAATTGGGTCTAAAATGGTTGAAATAAAATATTCGGAGTAAACGGACAATTAAATATTTAAATAAGCTAGTAATAGAAATTTAAAACAAGTAAATTTTCGAGTCCTCACACCTTGACTCAAGGCTTTCATAGAGATATTGAAGGCTTGAAGGATGTTAATCAAGTTGTCTATACGTTGATCCAAGCCAAGGAGGCTTGGCCGATTGTTAGTTGTTAGTTTGTTAGTTGGTTTGATTGTTATTGAGTCCTTCGTGCTGGTTAGTTTGTTAGTCGTGTTTTAATTAATAGTTTATTAGTTATTGGAGCCAAATAATCGGCCCACCCATGTTCAAGAGTGGACCGAATCTCTAGTTTAAGTAGATGGGCCGCATTACGCTCCTAGGTTTCTAGCCTATAAAAAGGCTCCTTGTGCACGATTTGAGGTTGGACACTTGATAATTAAATTTTCAACATTGTTTTCTCTTACATTTGAGAGTTACAATTCCATTACTTGCCTGGCAAGGGTTATTGAGCAATCTCGCGATTGTCATTGATTGTTCAACCGGCCTATCTACTTGAGTAACCACCTCCATTAGAGTCGCCGTTCTACCGCCTTCAATCAAGTTGTGTCGTCCCTCTTGATTCCAGGATTTGCAAATCCAAACGGTTGGAAATCTCGCTAGATCCGTGGGCAAACGTGCTACGTGTCTCGGAACGTGTTGACCGAGGAGCGTATCAGTACTTGTGCAATGAAATATTATAGTCGTATTATTATTTTGGCATTTTAAAGGTAATCATTGGAATTGGTCTTTTTTTTCATTTGAGGATTGTAGTGAGTCTCGGCGAGAGTTGGGCAGGCGGTCTGCCGAACCCTTTGGTTCGCCTTAGGGGGAGGTGGGGTCGTCACACTTTGGCCTCAATCATGTTTTGAATTTTATGCTTAAGTGCCCAACAATTGGCAGTAGAATGTCCAGGAACTCCAGAATGATAAGCACAAAAAGATTGAGGATCATAACCAAGGGGAAATCCTCTAGGATAGACTTTAGGAGGTATTGTATCAATTTTTCCTGCGGCTTTGAGCTGTTCATATAACTGATCAATGGGCCGACCTAGATTGGTGAAAGTTCTGTGTAGGGTTGGGTTTTGGGTGTCATTGGTTTGATGATAATTGTAATTCTAGTTGGCTGGTGAAGCAGGTCTTGGATTATAAGGAGGGCGAGGTCTAGTTTGAAAATTAGGTGAAGAAATATAATATGGTGTTGTGGGTGTGTTTGGGTAATTTGGTTGGAGCCCAGGCAATAAAATTTCTAGCAATCACAACGTCAAGCTGTACATACAGATGTCCGTATTTAGATGCAAGATAGTTAGTCTGGTAGATAGAAATCATGCATCCGTGCACTTACAGGTTTCGGGCGACAGCCCATTGCCTAATATTGAATGAACTTCAAAGTGAAAACGCAACAACTTGCCCCATCCGTCTGTTTAATTCTGTGCTGTACAACATGAAATGTCCAGGGTCCATCCTTAAAAAATTCTCCCAAAATTCATTCCTGCAAAAGAAACAAAACACTGGCATTGTAAATCTGACGTTGTTTGTTATTATCGTAAGCAACAAGTTTGCAAGGTACGCACCACTGACTGTATCAAATCCTGGTAGAATGTGTTCAGATTGTGCGAAGAATCAACAATGTACACTTCTTTTTCGTTCACATGTGCAATCATGACAAACCAATGTTGGAAATAAATTATGGGAAAAAATATCTGCACAGATACCACAGTGAACAGCGTCAAATTTGTTACAATTTTAGCAATATTAGGCCGATCAGCTGTGCAGCTAATACTGTGACCCCTGATGTTCAGTGGGAGAAAGCAATGACAATGAAAAACTAGCGTATACCTTTTCAGGATTTTTCATACTTTGGACATTGGTTTCATCAACGAAGGTGTTTTTGGTTGTGGCAGATATGCGTGGATAATCTAACACGCATTTGACCTGCAATGAAGAGCAGGAGAGGGAAGACTTACCTATAAATTTTGCAAGCAACATTTATGGAAAGTTAAAAAACAGGGGTATTACAACGTACCCAAAACAAAGGATTGAAGAAACAAAATTGCTGGTACTCTCGTTGGAGTAAATGCAAGTACTGTGTCACAACCTTAAAACAAAGGAAGAAATGCACAGTTTGAATAAAAATGGCAAAACACGAAACAGGGAAGGACCTATTACATTCCCCAAGAATGCAAAAACTTTACTTTGTCATTCAGACAATGCTCCTCATGCAGCACTTCCTGCAATTCCACCTTTTTAATACCAAATAGCTGTTGCTTATCCAGTGCACTGACACAGCTGCGGACAGTGAAGTTCAAGATCATAAGAATACGATGGACGTGCCATACTTCAACTGATGAAATGTACTACAAGCCGTACATTGTGGGAGTGATATGAGTAAGATGGAAGGCCACAGCTGCCTTCAAGTCCGCGTCAGGTACACCACATTCTTCTGGATGCCACTGCCGCGTTTGTGGATGTCAGTATACATACAGAAAAGAAATTGTTACGAAACATGTAACAAAAATCTCTTACATCTGTTAGAAATGGCAATGTGTCGATGCTGCTCCATTGCACATGCACAACACCAACCTTTTGAAATATTTCTTTCATCTTATTTTTTAGCTACCAAAACAAAAGTCAGGTTACGCAGTTTGGCTAGTTGGCAGAAATGTACAACAACATGAAATCAGAGTTTACATTAACATACACTTGCACCAGCTCTGGTTTGTTGTGAAACTATAACAACATCTTCAACGTCGTCGCTTTGTCCCAAAAACGGCGGCTTATCAACCGCAGCACACTCCCCCATGTCAACCAATTCGTTGGCTGCTTCACTTATCTTATCCTGTTCTGCAGTGTCTCCGAGCACAGCATTAGCAGGTTTAAACTTCTTCCACATCCAACCCTGGCTTTCAGACTTCACTGCCATTTTCTTGAAGTACGAAACTCTAATGTTGTGACTGTGAAAGCCTTTGTCAATGTGGTCAGCATAAATGGGAACGTTAAAGCGCCTGAATATGCTGGTTAGAAAGATACCGAATGGGAGATGGGTTTTTTTATTGTCCCTGCTCCTAATCTTCCTAATTTTGTTGAAGATTGTGGCAATCATCAGCTTGCCAATGTTCAGTGGCTTTTTGTTCAACAAGTGCCACAACATTATTCTTTCTAGTGCACTCACCGAACTGATACTGCCACCTTTGGGAACAATGTTATGGCATATTATAAGATGCAAGAGCCTTGGCAGAACTTTCATGTCAGGCGCATAAAACTTTGGTTTTTTCCCCATTGCTCGCCTAATGCTGTCATCATGTTGCAGAATTTGTCCTAGAAACTCTCTCTCATCATACCCGGGCACAGCTAGTTTATCCATATTCTTGGCACTAATTATTTTGTAATCGACAGTATAGCCAGTGTCAACCAGACAAAACTCTGCAAATAGAACCTCGGTAGACACCCCAACATGTACATTCCTAACCACAGACCGCACTACTGACTTGTCCTTATTTGCACTAGAATTCGCATAGAATTCTCGAACCAACCCATCGTAACACTTATCTTTAACGGACAGGAAATTAATCAGATTTTGGGAACGCAGATATTCGCTAATATCAATACATTCCGAGGCCAGTGCTTCTACCTCAACTGGCATGCCTGGAGACACAGGAAGATTCAAACAGCTGTCCATAATAGCGCAAACCTCAGCTTCGGATGCGAATGCAGATATGAATTGCCTGGACACAGTGGAACATTCATAATTTTTCATAACCTTCGTTTTTGCCATTGTCATCATATAGAGCTAACAACTGAAGTACGAATGTTGCCTTCCACTTCTTCTGGGAGGCGTAAGGCTAATTTTCTTTCATCTTATCGTACAGAAGGTGAATTTCAACAAGCTAAATCCATGCTGTACAGGGTCTTTATGTACTTCAGCATCTCAATTTACCCTGGACCACTCACTTTACAAACAACAAAATGCAACATTTGTTTCCTTGTTAGTCCCCATGATTTTGGTCCGCTTACATCTTCGCGGACCAATTACGGAATTAAGCCTTTGCATATAATGTAAGGGTTGATAGCTGTTCCTTATATGCAAAACTGCATTTAATGTGATGCAAACATTGGCCTAAAGGGTCTGTAAAACTCCCCAAACAATATGAAGCATACATGGAGCATACATGTTCAACTGGTGAGTGTGTTAACCCAAATGACAGACACAGAGTAAGCTGCCCCTAAATTAAACTGTAACACACGCACAAGTTAAAATAACGAAATTTTCCAAAAAATAAGATAGAAATGTCTCCACTGAATACCGAACAATACCTTAAGATAGCGGGTGCTTCCGTTCTGCGGAGATGAGCCACACCTGAACCCTAACGGGGGGTAATCTCAGGTGCCACCGGTTACACGCAGACTAATTAAATCGAAATTATAGCACAACTGAATGACTTTATGGCAAATTAAAGGGGTTGGCGAAACTGACGAGAAGAAGGGAAAATCCGGCAGAGGGGCCTTTACTGAGGCGCGAGTGAAAATGGCTGCAGATGGGCGACCACGGGATTGTAATGTTTTCCGTTTCACACTTCTGCTTTCTAATTCACAGATTTTGGGGAGGCACAATAGCTCTTGTAGTGGTGGGGGAAAAAAGGCAGTTCAGACAGAAAAGAATTTCTTATTGCGCACCCATAAAGAGCAGGCCTTGTATTGCAAAAACGGTTGCGCTTATGTTGCCATACAAGTTAACTAGTTGGGGTAGTGGCCAGTTTGTTCAATTAATGCAAGATAGGCATACAGAGCTAGCTTTTCATGTTCCCACGGACACGAAAAACAGTTCAAATTCTCTGGCTCCCGCCATAATCTCCTTATTCATGTGCCTGTGCATATTGTGTAGTTATAATGGACGAAACGCATAAGAAGCTGGTGTTGTATTGCAGGACGGGCTCAAATTAAATGTACCCGACAAATTCGTGTTTATTCCACGCAAAATGGATACTCTGTTCTTGTAATGGAGGAAAACCATAAAGAACTGGTGTTTTATGCCACAACGGGGGAAATTTAAATGTAGCCGAAAAATGAGTTTTGGTTTGCGAAAATTAGGCACTGTGTTGTTGTAATAGACAGAAGCCGTAAAGAGCTGGTCCTTTATTGGGTAACGGTGGAAATTTAAATTTATGCCAGAAATGAATTTTGGGCCACAAAGGAAAATGGTTACACTTTTCTTCCTACGTTGTGGCAAAAATTTAAGGATAGGGAGTTTTGGACCAAAACTAAAATGGGTACACATTTGTTCTTACAGTGGAGGAAATCCAAAGACAGCCGGTGACCTAATCCAAAACGGGTGCAGGATAACTTTATGCTATAAACTAATTTTCGCCCGCAAAGCAGAACGGGCTCCGTGTTGCAGTAATGGAGGAAAGGCCTAAAGAGCCCGTCCTTTTTTGGGTAACGGGTTTAATTGAAAATGTTTACAATAAATTAATTTCTGTTTTGGCAGCATTGGGTACTGTGTTCTTGTAATGGCGGAAAGGCATCAAGAGCTGGCCTTTTATTGGTCAACTGGCTTCATTATAATTTATGCCATAAAGCAATTGTGGCATACATTTAAAGAAAAAGCATTACAATTTTTTAAGGGATTATTTGACAAACCTCCCCTGAAGTTCTTGACGCTTGCACTGAGACCCCTCCAAGTTTTAAAAATTTCACCTACCTCCCTTGCCTTTCAAATGCGGTAACAATTCAGTCCAAGTACGATTAAAATATTACTATCATGATAGAGATGAAATTTATATTCCATGAATACCCTCTTCCTCCCTATTTTAGTACAACATTCCTTGTTAATAAAAACGTACTAGTTTTCCGTTCGTAATAATATTAGTGTAACACTTTTTGAATTTTCCTTATAAACATTTATGTATTTAATAGAAAATGAAATGATTCAAAGTAGAAAGCTCATAAATAGCTACCACTTTATTCATATAATGGAAGAAACTGGTAAAGAACTAATATGTTATGGACAAGTTTCTTTTTTTGTAGTTTCAAATGCTTCATTTGTGTTAAATACAAAACATACTACTTTTGCTGTCGTAAAAATATTTGGAAATCTGCTTTTCAATTTTATTTGCAAATATTTATGTTTTTAACATAAACTAAATGCTTCAGAAAAAAAATGCGCATAAAAATCTGGTTCCTAGTTCATATAATAGACAAACGCCATAAACAGTTGATACTTTATGGGATATTTCCTTTTCCTCGTAAATAGCTATTACTTTGTTCGTGTAATAGAGGAAACGCACGAAGAGCTGATATGTTATGGCCAATTTTTTTTGCCAAACTTTTACGTATTTAATTTGTGCTAAACACAAAACCTACTAGTTTTCTGTAGCAAAAATATTAGCGTATCACTTTTTAAATTTTAGTTACAAACATCTATGTATTTAACATAAATTATATGATTCAGAGTATAATGCCTATAAATAGCTACTATTTTATTCGTATAGTACAAGAAACCCATAAAGAGTTGGTAAAAAGTGGGTAATTTCTTTTTTTACTTTGACATTTTTAATTTATGTTACATACAAAACGTACTAGTTTCCCTTTCATAATAATCTTAGTGGAACACTTTTTGAATTGCAGTTATAAACATTTATGTATTTAATATAAATTAAATAATTGAAAGTGAAATAATCATAAATAGCTAGTACTTTAGTCATATAATGCAAGAAACTCGTAAAGAACTGGTCTGTTATGGACAATTTTTTTCTTTTACTTTCAAATACTTCATTTATATTACATACAAACATGCTAGTTTTGCTATCGTAAAAAATTTTGTGTAACGGCTTTTGAATTATATTTGCAAATATTTATGTATTTAACATAAATTAAATAATTCCGAATAGAATACCCATAATCATCTCAAACTTTTTATTAACAAGCAATCCTGTACTAATATAGGGAGGAAGAGTGTATTCATGGAATATAAATGTCATCTGTATCATGCTAGTAATATTTTAGGGGCCAGGACAGAAACCTCAGGGGAGGTTTCTGAAAATTGCACTGAGACCAATCCAGGTTTTAAAAATTTCACCTACCTCCCTTGCTTTTCAAATTTCACCGGTTCAAATTGTTACCAAATTTGAAAAGCAACGGAGCTAGGTGAAATTTTTAAAACCTATACTGGTGTCAGTGCAAGTGTTAGAAACTTCAGAGGAGGTTTGTGAAATTATCCATTTTTAAATAACTCAACATTTATTTCAATTTTTTTATATAGTCAATTTGTACGTCCACCACCTCCCTTCACCCACAGCCACTTCCACTCCCACCCCAGTTAAAGCACTCTCCGTCTGGATCTCTCTCTCTCTCTTTCTCTCTCTCTCTCTCTCCCTGTATCTCTTTCGCTCTCTCTGTATCCTTGTCCTTCACCCACAGCCACTTCCACTCCCACCCCAATTAAAGCACTCTCCGTCTGGATCTCTCTCTCTCTCTCTCTCTCTCTCTCCCTGTATCTCTTTCGCTCTGTCTTTCTCCTTGTCTCTCTCTCCCGTTCTTGCTTCATCTTTCTCTCGCTTGTTTTCACCCCCAATTTTTCCCCGTCGAACAAGCACCGCATTGGCCACCGACCGCCACCGCCACCGCCACCCCCTGTCCTTCTCTCTCTGTCTCTCTCCCTCTCTTCCTTTACCCCCTTGCTTCGATTTCATCCCTCTGCACTGTCCCCCATCCACATCGTCCCCTTCCTTTTCCGTCGCACGAGCTCCCGCCTCCTCATCTCTCTGTCGCTGTCTCTTTCTCTCTGTCATTTCTTTCTCCCTACGTGTCCTCTGTTCTCCATCTTCTTCGTCCCCTTTGTTGTCTTTGTGAATCACACCGTCGCCACCATACACCGAGACTGCCGCAGCCGCGTCCCTTCTCTATTTGCCTCTGTATCTGTGTTTCTCTTTATTCGTCTCCTTTCTTCCGCTCTACCTGTTGTATCCATCCTCCCGTTCTGTGGTTGGTTAACATCATAGCGCAACGCTGACCTTTGGCCAACATCTCCGCAGTTGTACAACAGAAGTACCAATTCCCGTGGTACGGAACCTTCATTGTCAACCACAGCTACATTTGACATGACGACATTTGCAGGTGGAAGTGAAGACACCACCGCGACGTCGGAGATGCTCTGTCGCTGCGGATTGGTTGCCCATATACAAACTTCTTTCACGCGAGGCAACCCGGGGCGTAGATTTGCAGCATGCAGCAATTACCCGGTTTGTTCACTATTGTAACATACAGTTTATAACATCCTCATCTGCCCCTCCATTTATATTGGAGGGGCCACAAACCCCCTGCGAGCTCAGCCACACAGATGCTCTTTTTTCAGGTGGGTCGATGTTGATAGCTGCTGCAACAGGGGAAGAGCACTCGCGAGGCTAGCAGTTGAGAAGATATGTACACTAAAGGAAGTCAATTCGGCTCTGCAGGTGACGAACGTCCATGCCATCAACTCCAATCAGTGTTTGACGCGTAGGGTGGCGGAACTGGAAAGGGACAATGAAGCTTTGCGAATGATTGCGCAAGCATGCAAACAAAAGCAGCAGTTGCTCTGCAGGAAAATACGGTGTTACAACTTACTGATTGGCAGCTATTGGTGTATATTGGTGTCTTTGCGTTTTGCTACAATTGGAGTTCACACTTTTTGCCAAAGGCTAGGAACTTGGGTTGTCTAATGCCAGCACACGGACATCCGCAATGATAGAACGTTTGCTTCGTGAAACGTCTGCACAGTTACCAAGCACGGTTATTTTATTCGGACCTTTAGGCCTGCTTTGCGAATATTCCATTCCTCAAGTCCGTCAAACAAACCTAAACATGCGTGGAACTTTTTGAGGTGCAGTTCCACTTTTTACGGTTATAGTCCATTTTGTAAGCTACCTTTGATCGGCATGACTGCTGTATTTGTGAACTCTGCGTAATTTGAAATATGAAGTCAGACACTTGTTTAGTGTGGCGTACAATATCTTCGCGTGCACACAAGCACATTAAACCCAATGCCATGGGTTGAGTCCGTATGTGGACAGCTCGTTGAAAGTATTGTTCATACGTTTTGGGAGCTTGGGAATACGTGGTGCACAACTATTGAATGCAATCGTGTTTAGCCGTGGCTATGTTTAACACCCTGCAGTTAACACTTGAGGATGCGGTTTCACCGCCATTCCCTGGAAATTCGTAAATCTCCTTTGTCAGTTAAACTTGCTAGCAGCCGCCCTTCAAACGAACCTGTATCTGCTTTGGTTCGCTTATATGCAACCAATGGCGGTGTGAATGCAGATGCCGGTTGCATAGTGACTGAGGTGTCAAAACAAATGGAGCTGCAAAATGTTTAGGTCGCACGTAAACAACAAACCCGAACGTTTCTCCCCTTACACATTACATTCATGAAGCCCAAATACAGACCACTTCAAATCTGACAGAGGAATTGCAAAAATGTAACATGCATAATATTGAACTTAGAACTTTACAGATGACCGAACACAAAGAGGAGGTTCAGAGCTACATTTAGGTGCGCACGTTAATGGACAACAACCGACCTATTGTTGTCCACCGCGACCAACTACTTTACGGTGCACGTTCAAATATAGAAGCAACTGCCAATGCAGTGTACTCCAAACAACATGCTTCACCAATCAGCAATGTCGGTTGATGCCGGTACAAGGCCATCAGCGGGTACATTTGGTCGTTGATCAACCTGGCCAACAAGGACACAACATAAATAAAATACCCCGTATCGAACTCAATAACACATTGCTTGCACATCAGTCCCCTGCTTGGCCAACAAATACAAAAAAAAATTTGTAATGTGGACGAATACCTGATACGAGGAAATCCGTGATGAATGCAGGATGTATCCCAAAAACCCATCCACAGTGCCCGGTCGACCCTAATATTTTTCAAGCAATAGAGTGGTCAGTTTAAAAAAGGCTTGACATGCAACACGAAGGACTCAGTATGCACTAATGTAACATGCGATTGCATGCTACTACAATAATTACCGATTCCAATGACTTCCCTTGCCGTACGCCATCTGGTCCTCCCTCATCCATGTCCTGCAACCAGTTACACATCCCATATTAGCACACGCACTCGCATACAGCCACACACGGTTTCAGGCTGACAGTTAAAGGCAACAATGTGTTGTCCTTCAAACACCTTACCCCTATCACTTAGTGGCACTGAACTAAACAAATTATGCGTAACACTAATTTTAGTGATTGTGAGAACCCGTAAATCCCCTAATATGTTTCCTAGGGTCTTTCCCC
Source organism: Coffea arabica (assembly GCF_036785885.1). Taxonomy (NCBI): domain Eukaryota; kingdom Viridiplantae; phylum Streptophyta; class Magnoliopsida; order Gentianales; family Rubiaceae; genus Coffea; species Coffea arabica. Next base: position 34,644,236 of record NC_092321.1, read on the forward strand.
TTAATTGCATGTTTTCTGCATTTTCTGGCTTAGAAAATTTTCTTGGTGGATTTTATGGGTAATTATAGTTTTTAGATGATTTTTCTAGCATTGGGTAGTTTTTGAAAAATTAAGGATATATAATGGACGTGGGCCCCACTAGTGCGTAAAGTTCGGAAACATTCGGCCAATTAGGTTAAGTTTTGGATACTGGTTGAACTTTAGCGGGTGTTAAGAGATAAGTAGAGAATGAGATATGATTGATGTGAGAGAGAAAAGAAAGGATAGGAATGCATTAATGGAGTGCCACGTGTCACTTGGTGATTGGTTTTGACTTAAGAACACTATTCATTTTTTTTGACTTTTGACCAAAATTGGTTAAATATCTAAAAATTTCACAAAAAAATCACCATTTTCTTTCACCTTGTGGCCGGCCCTCTCTCTTGCCAAGAAGGAAGAAAACTTCTTCAATCTTCAAGCTTTCCACTAGCTCAAACCATCCAAATCAATCACACAAACTAGTTTCCACTCCATACAATCTTTCCATTTAGTGTTAGTGGTGAGTTTGGTGAAGTTTTTGGAAGAGCTAAGGTGGTCTACAACTCCTCTTCTCTTGTTTACTAGGTAAGTGATGATTGAACATCCTCTTATAGCTAATGATGCTTATTTTGTGCCTAATGGTGACTTGAGTGATGGAATGTGTGATTTATTTCTTGATTTGAAGTGATTTGGTGAAGTTTTTATTTTATTGAGGAATTTTCTGGTTTTATATGAATGGGATGTTGTGGCTATTTTTGATGATTGGCAATGGCTTATAATGACTCTAGTAGGTGTGAATTATTGATAATTGCAATCAATTTTGGGTTTGGTTTGAAATGAGAAAAGTTAGGGTTGATAACCCCTAATTCTGTCCGGTTTTGGATCATTGGGTTAGAGGCCGAATTGGACTTTGCTCAAAACATGAAAGTTGTAGGTATTGATGAGTGTGAAGTGCCTGAAAAATTTCAGGTCATTTGGATTAGTGTGGAGTGAGATATGTCGATTTTACTGTTGCTGTTCTGGGTGATCAGAATGTGCGAACGGCGATTGTAATCGTCTGTTTTGACTGGAATTGCTTTGGATTTGGATGTTGGTGTCTTCTGATGAAATGTAGATTGATGTCTTAGCTACCGTATGCCTTTGGAATCAATGCATTTGGACCTGTATAGACTGAGTTAGACGAATTACAGCATTGTGTGATTTGGGAACCTGCAATTACGGTTCTGGTTTGGTATTCTGCATGTTTGACCTAGTTGTGCTAGGATTTGGACTGAGTGGCCTTATACATTGTTGTAGCCCTGTCTTTTAGCTTCGATATGGTGGGTCTTACACCCTCATCCGATAAGCGTAGCGCATTTTGTGCCATTACCGTATAAGGGGGCCAAAACTGTTTTTGTTGTTAGGGCTCATATAGTTACATTTCCTAATTTTCTGGTTTGCTATAGTTACATGTTCTGGTTTGTTGTTATGCCGTCCATTTATTTTCTTGGAAATTGAATGAGTTAAAGTGGTGTTGAAATGTATTTTGTATCACATTGGGTGTATTTCCTTGAGAATTTCATTTGGGTCTTTCAAATAAGGATTCGAGGGCTAAGTTCTAGTTAAATTTGTATATTTCCGCAAGACAACTAATGTGACCATTTTACCATTCGAAAACGATATTTCTTAGTCTATCAAGTTGGATTATCAATTGTTTTAAGTTAGGTATTTTCCGTCGGAAACTTAATAACCTTTTGGAGTTAGTTTTGTACTTAATGTACTTAATGTATCAACCCTAGTTATTTCATCCACTGGCCCTAATGGACTCCTTTCACTTTAAAGTCACCTTTATTCGTTTTACTCGCTTTACTCGTAATTAGCCGAATTCCTTGATTTCACTTACTTGTTTTGCTATATGCCTTGTAATATTCTTTCTCGTTAAATCTTAGGTTTTCTCGGTGACCGAGGGTAATATCTGGAAGAATATTTTGCACGTTATTTTGCGTAATTAGGTGAGTGTTCCTTGCTTGTTACGTTTCATGATTATATGGCTTGTTTGAATGATTGATAACATGTTAAATGCTTTCAATGATTGCTAAACGAGTTTTCGAGGCGAGTGTGTACTTTATCGCACTTAGCCTAAATGATTGTGAAATTTTAATGACTGAGCGATTGAAATGTTAATTGTGCATGAATGTAAGCCTTTTGGGCTGAACTGGCCATTGCCCCTTGTTACCGGTCGTCTCGAGCCAGAAGCGGACTCGGTCGGGCGATTAGGGACTTGGGTGAACGTTTCGGTATACTCGAGTATTACCTTGTAGGTTGGTGGAGCCTGGCCAAAAGCCAGGGACGGGGTGAATGAAATGAATGAACGGATGAATGAATGAGGGGTTTTACTTATACAAAATGCATTTGTAAAATGATTGAAGGTAGGGGAACGAAAGGAGAATGAATGAATGAACGAATGAACGAATGGCTCCTTGTGAGCCCGTATCCTTTTCATGAATGTGTTTATCGCTTTATTTGTACTTGTAACTTGAATTATTGTTTATATGTACTGAATGCATTGCTTCTCTTATTGCCTATGTGTGCGGAACCTCACTGAGCTTTCCAGCTCATTCCTTTAATTTTTGTTTTCCTTAGCAGGGGAAGACGTGCAAGGTCGGAAGCTACGAATAGACTAGCCGTTCTAGTACTTTTGATTCTTTTGTTATGGTTCTCGCCCCAATATTTGGTGGGCTGGTTGTATGGAGAATGGAGAACCGTTGTACATAAGTCGTATTGCTTTTGGGATGGACATGTATATAAGTTTACGTTTAAGTTTGGAATTTTGTTATTTCGATTGTTTTGTGGGTTTTATTGTCTTTTCTTATCGTGACTGACTGAGTCCCGGCGAGAGCTGGGCAGGCGGCCCGCCGAACCCTCTGGTTCGCCTTAGGGGGAGGTGGGGCCGTTACAGTTGGTATCAGAGCCATATGCCGACAGTTGGGACTTTAAGTCCTTCGTCTGGAAAAGCCCCGAGCCTCTCGTTCGTGAAGAGTCATGAAGCGAAACTCTCCGTAGGGGATGCCCGCGTGCGGGTGGCAAGCTGATAGGTACCCTGTAATGTGACCCTGAGAACTGTTACAGTTGGTATCAGAGCCTGCTTCGCGTGGTCCCTGCGCGGAGTGAGCCTGGATTGAGTGGTGAATAGGTAATTTTCCTGTGGAATCTGAGGACCATAGATAGGTACGTCTGGGAGGAATTCCGATTGTAGATGGTTTACTCTTGGGACTGGCCAGCTCGAGAGGTGAATTATCTTATTTCGGATTCTCGTACCCGAGTACTCCAGAGTTGAGGTAGTGCTAAGTATTTGAGACTTGTATTGTGGGAACATGAACAGGCTTTGTTCGACTGGAATGAGTACAAGAGGTTAAGGGATATCTGGTGTGAAAAGTAAGTGACGTGAGGGACCGGACGGGGTTACCTTAGCTAAGACTGGGACGACACATCACCTCCTCGTTTGATTCGCCTATATATTCTTATTGCATGACGTTAGTTGGTGTATTTGAGCATATGAATGTTTGCCTGACTTGATATGTACTTGTGTATTTGGTCATCTATTTGTGATATGTGGAGTGTTAAGTGCATATATGTTTACTTGTGTACTTGGTGCCTCAATTTTGGTTACTTTTGAGTCACCTTATTGCATTTATTCATTAAACTACTTTTGGGAAAAAAAAAAGAGAGAAGGGAAAGCAATATATATATATGGACGGAAGACGTAGTCGTGGACGTGGACGCGGCCATGGGAATAAACGAGCCCAAGAGCCAAGAGGGGAAAGGGCAACAACAGCCGCACAAGAACCAGAACCTAGAGTTGAGGCCGGGGATCAAATGGCGACGGCAATTCAACAAATGGCAAACATTTTGACAAGGTTGGTGGACCAACAAGGCCCAATGCCTGTAAATCAAACCCAGAACCCTGAAATAGGCGAAGATCGGGCTCTAGAGAGGTTTCAAAAGTTTAATCCTCCGAAATTTCTTGGAGGGCCTGATCCGGACATTGCTGAGCAATGGGTAGAGACCATGGTGAATATATTCACAGCCTTAAACTACACCGAACAAAGGCAAGTGAACTTCGCAGTGTTTCAATTTGAGGGACCGGCCCGAGCATGGTGGAATGTAATTCGAGTAAAATGGGAAAGAGAGCAGACTATTTGGACCTGGGCGAACTTTACCAGAGAATTTAATGAGAAGTATCTTCCACCTTTAGTCCAAGAAAGGAGGGAGGAGGAGTTTATTGGGCTTCGCCAGGGAACATTAAGTGTGGCCGAATATGAGACAAAATTTACTAGGTTATCCAAGTTTGCTTCTGAACTGGTAGCCACTGAACGACGAAGAGTAAGACGGTTTATACAGGGACTGAATTTGGACATCCAAGAGGCGTTGGCAGCAGCGCAAGTGAATACTTTTACGGAGGCCCTTGAGAAGGCTCAACGAATCGAGAGTGCCAAGGCACAAGTAAAGGCCTCCCAAACTCGAAAAAGAGGTGCATCGGGCAGTGGATTGGAAGAGTTTAGTGAAACGATGACGCCTTCTAAAGTGCAAAAGATGAGCCAGTTATCCTATCCGCCATGGACAATAGGGGCGTTAAATGAAAGGTCTACTAAAGGAAGCCACATCGGACCTGCAGAGATTTTTCAAGGAAGCCAAAAGATGGCTTCTCACTTGACTTGTGGCTATTGTGGAAAGGCCAACCATACCGAAGATGCTTGTTGGCGAAAAGGGCAGAAATGTCTGATCTGTGGAAGCAGTGAGCATCAAGTGAGCAATTGTCCGAGAAGACATCCACGTGAGGGTAGTACTCAGTCACTGGATGGAACTAAATCAAAACCGGTGAAAGAAAAAGGGAACCGAACAAGTCTACCGGCAAAAGCATATGCGTTAGACAACCGACCAGTTCCGGACTCGCCTGGTGCTAATGAAGGTGAGAAAAAATTTCGAGGACGAAATTTCCTAAGGGGGAGAGAGTGTGAGAACCCGTAAATCCCCTAATATGTTTCCTAGGGTCTTTCCCCTTAATTGCATGTTTTCTGCATTTTCTGGCTTAGAAAATTTTCTTGGTGGATTTTATGGGTAATTATAGTTTTTAGATGATTTTTCTAGCATTGGGTAGTTTTTGAAAAATTAAGGATATATAATGGACGTGGGCCCCACTAGTGCGTAAAGTTCGGAAACATTCGGCCAATTAGGTTAAGTTTTGGATACTGGTTGAACTTTAGCGGGTGTTAAGAGATAAGTAGAGAATGAGATATGATTGATGTGAGAGAGAAAAGAAAGGATAGGAATGCATTAATGGAGTGCCACGTGTCACTTGGTGATTGGTTTTGACTTAAGAACACTATTCATTTTTTTTGACTTTTGACCAAAATTGGTTAAATATCTAAAAATTTCACAAAAAAATCACCATTTTCTTTCACCTTGTGGCCGGCCCTCTCTCTTGCCAAGAAGGAAGAAAACTTCTTCAATCTTCAAGCTTTCCACTAGCTCAAACCATCCAAATCAATCACACAAACTAGTTTCCACTCCATACAATCTTTCCATTTAGTGTTAGTGGTGAGTTTGGTGAAGTTTTTGGAAGAGCTAAGGTGGTCTACAACTCCTCTTCTCTTGTTTACTAGGTAAGTGATGATTGAACATCCTCTTATAGCTAATGATGCTTATTTTGTGCCTAATGGTGACTTGAGTGATGGAATGTGTGATTTATTTCTTGATTTGAAGTGATTTGGTGAAGTTTTTATTTTATTGAGGAATTTTCTGGTTTTATATGAATGGGATGTTGTGGCTATTTTTGATGATTGGCAATGGCTTATAATGACTCTAGTAGGTGTGAATTATTGATAATTGCAATCAATTTTGGGTTTGGTTTGAAATGAGAAAAGTTAGGGTTGATAACCCCTAATTCTGTCCGGTTTTGGATCATTGGGTTAGAGGCCGAATTGGACTTTGCTCAAAACATGAAAGTTGTAGGTATTGATGAGTGTGAAGTGCCTGAAAAATTTCAGGTCATTTGGATTAGTGTGGAGTGAGATATGTCGATTTTACTGTTGCTGTTCTGGGTGATCAGAATGTGCGAACGGCGATTGTAATCGTCTGTTTTGACTGGAATTGCTTTGGATTTGGATGTTGGTGTCTTCTGATGAAATGTAGATTGATGTCTTAGCTACCGTATGCCTTTGGAATCAATGCATTTGGACCTGTATAGACTGAGTTAGACGAATTACAGCATTGTGTGATTTGGGAACCTGCAATTACGGTTCTGGTTTGGTATTCTGCATGTTTGACCTAGTTGTGCTAGGATTTGGACTGAGTGGCCTTATACATTGTTGTAGCCCTGTCTTTTAGCTTCGATATGGTGGGTCTTACACCCTCATCCGATAAGCGTAGCGCATTTTGTGCCATTACCGTATAAGGGGGCCAAAACTGTTTTTGTTGTTAGGGCTCATATAGTTACATTTCCTAATTTTCTGGTTTGCTATAGTTACATGTTCTGGTTTGTTGTTATGCCGTCCATTTATTTTCTTGGAAATTGAATGAGTTAAAGTGGTGTTGAAATGTATTTTGTATCACATTGGGTGTATTTCCTTGAGAATTTCATTTGGGTCTTTCAAATAAGGATTCGAGGGCTAAGTTCTAGTTAAATTTGTATATTTCCGCAAGACAACTAATGTGACCATTTTACCATTCGAAAACGATATTTCTTAGTCTATCAAGTTGGATTATCAATTGTTTTAAGTTAGGTATTTTCCGTCGGAAACTTAATAACCTTTTGGAGTTAGTTTTGTACTTAATGTACTTAATGTATCAACCCTAGTTATTTCATCCACTGGCCCTAATGGACTCCTTTCACTTTAAAGTCACCTTTATTCGTTTTACTCGCTTTACTCGTAATTAGCCGAATTCCTTGATTTCACTTACTTGTTTTGCTATATGCCTTGTAATATTCTTTCTCGTTAAATCTTAGGTTTTCTCGGTGACCGAGGGTAATATCTGGAAGAATATTTTGCACGTTATTTTGCGTAATTAGGTGAGTGTTCCTTGCTTGTTACGTTTCATGATTATATGGCTTGTTTGAATGATTGATAACATGTTAAATGCTTTCAATGATTGCTAAACGAGTTTTCGAGGCGAGTGTGTACTTTATCGCACTTAGCCTAAATGATTGTGAAATTTTAATGACTGAGCGATTGAAATGTTAATTGTGCATGAATGTAAGCCTTTTGGGCTGAACTGGCCATTGCCCCTTGTTACCGGTCGTCTCGAGCCAGAAGCGGACTCGGTCGGGCGATTAGGGACTTGGGTGAACGTTTCGGTATACTCGAGTATTACCTTGTAGGTTGGTGGAGCCTGGCCAAAAGCCAGGGACGGGGTGAATGAAATGAATGAACGGATGAATGAATGAGGGGTTTTACTTATACAAAATGCATTTGTAAAATGATTGAAGGTAGGGGAACGAAAGGAGAATGAATGAATGAACGAATGAACGAATGGCTCCTTGTGAGCCCGTATCCTTTTCATGAATGTGTTTATCGCTTTATTTGTACTTGTAACTTGAATTATTGTTTATATGTACTGAATGCATTGCTTCTCTTATTGCCTATGTGTGCGGAACCTCACTGAGCTTTCCAGCTCATTCCTTTAATTTTTGTTTTCCTTAGCAGGGGAAGACGTGCAAGGTCGGAAGCTACGAATAGACTAGCCGTTCTAGTACTTTTGATTCTTTTGTTATGGTTCTCGCCCCAATATTTGGTGGGCTGGTTGTATGGAGAATGGAGAACCGTTGTACATAAGTCGTATTGCTTTTGGGATGGACATGTATATAAGTTTACGTTTAAGTTTGGAATTTTGTTATTTCGATTGTTTTGTGGGTTTTATTGTCTTTTCTTATCGTGACTGACTGAGTCCCGGCGAGAGCTGGGCAGGCGGCCCGCCGAACCCTCTGGTTCGCCTTAGGGGGAGGTGGGGCCGTTACAGTTGGTATCAGAGCCATATGCCGACAGTTGGGACTTTAAGTCCTTCGTCTGGAAAAGCCCCGAGCCTCTCGTTCGTGAAGAGTCATGAAGCGAAACTCTCCGTAGGGGATGCCCGCGTGCGGGTGGCAAGCTGATAGGTACCCTGTAATGTGACCCTGAGAACTGTTACAGTTGGTATCAGAGCCTGCTTCGCGTGGTCCCTGCGCGGAGTGAGCCTGGATTGAGTGGTGAATAGGTAATTTTCCTGTGGAATCTGAGGACCATAGATAGGTACGTCTGGGAGGAATTCCGATTGTAGATGGTTTACTCTTGGGACTGGCCAGCTCGAGAGGTGAATTATCTTATTTCGGATTCTCGTACCCGAGTACTCCAGAGTTGAGGTAGTGCTAAGTATTTGAGACTTGTATTGTGGGAACATGAACAGGCTTTGTTCGACTGGAATGAGTACAAGAGGTTAAGGGATATCTGGTGTGAAAAGTAAGTGACGTGAGGGACCGGACGGGGTTACCTTAGCTAAGACTGGGACGACACATCACCTCCTCGTTTGATTCGCCTATATATTCTTATTGCATGACGTTAGTTGGTGTATTTGAGCATATGAATGTTTGCCTGACTTGATATGTACTTGTGTATTTGGTCATCTATTTGTGATATGTGGAGTGTTAAGTGCATATATGTTTACTTGTGTACTTGGTGCCTCAATTTTGGTTACTTTTGAGTCACCTTATTGCATTTATTCATTAAACTACTTTTGGGAAAAAAAAAAGAGAGAAGGGAAAGCAATATATATATATGGACGGAAGACGTAGTCGTGGACGTGGACGCGGCCATGGGAATAAACGAGCCCAAGAGCCAAGAGGGGAAAGGGCAACAACAGCCGCACAAGAACCAGAACCTAGAGTTGAGGCCGGGGATCAAATGGCGACGGCAATTCAACAAATGGCAAACATTTTGACAAGGTTGGTGGACCAACAAGGCCCAATGCCTGTAAATCAAACCCAGAACCCTGAAATAGGCGAAGATCGGGCTCTAGAGAGGTTTCAAAAGTTTAATCCTCCGAAATTTCTTGGAGGGCCTGATCCGGACATTGCTGAGCAATGGGTAGAGACCATGGTGAATATATTCACAGCCTTAAACTACACCGAACAAAGGCAAGTGAACTTCGCAGTGTTTCAATTTGAGGGACCGGCCCGAGCATGGTGGAATGTAATTCGAGTAAAATGGGAAAGAGAGCAGACTATTTGGACCTGGGCGAACTTTACCAGAGAATTTAATGAGAAGTATCTTCCACCTTTAGTCCAAGAAAGGAGGGAGGAGGAGTTTATTGGGCTTCGCCAGGGAACATTAAGTGTGGCCGAATATGAGACAAAATTTACTAGGTTATCCAAGTTTGCTTCTGAACTGGTAGCCACTGAACGACGAAGAGTAAGACGGTTTATACAGGGACTGAATTTGGACATCCAAGAGGCGTTGGCAGCAGCGCAAGTGAATACTTTTACGGAGGCCCTTGAGAAGGCTCAACGAATCGAGAGTGCCAAGGCACAAGTAAAGGCCTCCCAAACTCGAAAAAGAGGTGCATCGGGCAGTGGATTGGAAGAGTTTAGTGAAACGATGACGCCTTCTAAAGTGCAAAAGATGAGCCAGTTATCCTATCCGCCATGGACAATAGGGGCGTTAAATGAAAGGTCTACTAAAGGAAGCCACATCGGACCTGCAGAGATTTTTCAAGGAAGCCAAAAGATGGCTTCTCACTTGACTTGTGGCTATTGTGGAAAGGCCAACCATACCGAAGATGCTTGTTGGCGAAAAGGGCAGAAATGTCTGATCTGTGGAAGCAGTGAGCATCAAGTGAGCAATTGTCCGAGAAGACATCCACGTGAGGGTAGTACTCAGTCACTGGATGGAACTAAATCAAAACCGGTGAAAGAAAAAGGGAACCGAACAAGTCTACCGGCAAAAGCATATGCGTTAGACAACCGACCAGTTCCGGACTCGCCTGGTGCTAATGAAGGTGAGAAAAAATTTCGAGGACGAAATTTCCTAAGGGGGAGAGAGTGTGAGAACCCGTAAATCCCCTAATATGTTTCCTAGGGTCTTTCCCCTTAATTGCATGTTTTCTGCATTTTCTGGCTTAGAAAATTTTCTTGGTGGATTTTATGGGTAATTATAGTTTTTAGATGATTTTTCTAGCATTGGGTAGTTTTTGAAAAATTAAGGATATATAATGGACGTGGGCCCCACTAGTGCGTAAAGTTCGGAAACATTCGGCCAATTAGGTTAAGTTTTGGATACTGGTTGAACTTTAGCGGGTGTTAAGAGATAAGTAGAGAATGAGATATGATTGATGTGAGAGAGAAAAGAAAGGATAGGAATGCATTAATGGAGTGCCACGTGTCACTTGGTGATTGGTTTTGACTTAAGAACACTATTCATTTTTTTTGACTTTTGACCAAAATTGGTTAAATATCTAAAAATTTCACAAAAAAATCACCATTTTCTTTCACCTTGTGGCCGGCCCTCTCTCTTGCCAAGAAGGAAGAAAACTTCTTCAATCTTCAAGCTTTCCACTAGCTCAAACCATCCAAATCAATCACACAAACTAGTTTCCACTCCATACAATCTTTCCATTTAGTGTTAGTGGTGAGTTTGGTGAAGTTTTTGGAAGAGCTAAGGTGGTCTACAACTCCTCTTCTCTTGTTTACTAGGTAAGTGATGATTGAACATCCTCTTATAGCTAATGATGCTTATTTTGTGCCTAATGGTGACTTGAGTGATGGAATGTGTGATTTATTTCTTGATTTGAAGTGATTTGGTGAAGTTTTTATTTTATTGAGGAATTTTCTGGTTTTATATGAATGGGATGTTGTGGCTATTTTTGATGATTGGCAATGGCTTATAATGACTCTAGTAGGTGTGAATTATTGATAATTGCAATCAATTTTGGGTTTGGTTTGAAATGAGAAAAGTTAGGGTTGATAACCCCTAATTCTGTCCGGTTTTGGATCATTGGGTTAGAGGCCGAATTGGACTTTGCTCAAAACATGAAAGTTGTAGGTATTGATGAGTGTGAAGTGCCTGAAAAATTTCAGGTCATTTGGATTAGTGTGGAGTGAGATATGTCGATTTTACTGTTGCTGTTCTGGGTGATCAGAATGTGCGAACGGCGATTGTAATCGTCTGTTTTGACTGGAATTGCTTTGGATTTGGATGTTGGTGTCTTCTGATGAAATGTAGATTGATGTCTTAGCTACCGTATGCCTTTGGAATCAATGCATTTGGACCTGTATAGACTGAGTTAGACGAATTACAGCATTGTGTGATTTGGGAACCTGCAATTACGGTTCTGGTTTGGTATTCTGCATGTTTGACCTAGTTGTGCTAGGATTTGGACTGAGTGGCCTTATACATTGTTGTAGCCCTGTCTTTTAGCTTCGATATGGTGGGTCTTACACCCTCATCCGATAAGCGTAGCGCATTTTGTGCCATTACCGTATAAGGGGGCCAAAACTGTTTTTGTTGTTAGGGCTCATATAGTTACATTTCCTAATTTTCTGGTTTGCTATAGTTACATGTTCTGGTTTGTTGTTATGCCGTCCATTTATTTTCTTGGAAATTGAATGAGTTAAAGTGGTGTTGAAATGTATTTTGTATCACATTGGGTGTATTTCCTTGAGAATTTCATTTGGGTCTTTCAAATAAGGATTCGAGGGCTAAGTTCTAGTTAAATTTGTATATTTCCGCAAGACAACTAATGTGACCATTTTACCATTCGAAAACGATATTTCTTAGTCTATCAAGTTGGATTATCAATTGTTTTAAGTTAGGTATTTTCCGTCGGAAACTTAATAACCTTTTGGAGTTAGTTTTGTACTTAATGTACTTAATGTATCAACCCTAGTTATTTCATCCACTGGCCCTAATGGACTCCTTTCACTTTAAAGTCACCTTTATTCGTTTTACTCGCTTTACTCGTAATTAGCCGAATTCCTTGATTTCACTTACTTGTTTTGCTATATGCCTTGTAATATTCTTTCTCGTTAAATCTTAGGTTTTCTCGGTGACCGAGGGTAATATCTGGAAGAATATTTTGCACGTTATTTTGCGTAATTAGGTGAGTGTTCCTTGCTTGTTACGTTTCATGATTATATGGCTTGTTTGAATGATTGATAACATGTTAAATGCTTTCAATGATTGCTAAACGAGTTTTCGAGGCGAGTGTGTACTTTATCGCACTTAGCCTAAATGATTGTGAAATTTTAATGACTGAGCGATTGAAATGTTAATTGTGCATGAATGTAAGCCTTTTGGGCTGAACTGGCCATTGCCCCTTGTTACCGGTCGTCTCGAGCCAGAAGCGGACTCGGTCGGGCGATTAGGGACTTGGGTGAACGTTTCGGTATACTCGAGTATTACCTTGTAGGTTGGTGGAGCCTGGCCAAAAGCCAGGGACGGGGTGAATGAAATGAATGAACGGATGAATGAATGAGGGGTTTTACTTATACAAAATGCATTTGTAAAATGATTGAAGGTAGGGGAACGAAAGGAGAATGAATGAATGAACGAATGAACGAATGGCTCCTTGTGAGCCCGTATCCTTTTCATGAATGTGTTTATCGCTTTATTTGTACTTGTAACTTGAATTATTGTTTATATGTACTGAATGCATTGCTTCTCTTATTGCCTATGTGTGCGGAACCTCACTGAGCTTTCCAGCTCATTCCTTTAATTTTTGTTTTCCTTAGCAGGGGAAGACGTGCAAGGTCGGAAGCTACGAATAGACTAGCCGTTCTAGTACTTTTGATTCTTTTGTTATGGTTCTCGCCCCAATATTTGGTGGGCTGGTTGTATGGAGAATGGAGAACCGTTGTACATAAGTCGTATTGCTTTTGGGATGGACATGTATATAAGTTTACGTTTAAGTTTGGAATTTTGTTATTTCGATTGTTTTGTGGGTTTTATTGTCTTTTCTTATCGTGACTGACTGAGTCCCGGCGAGAGCTGGGCAGGCGGCCCGCCGAACCCTCTGGTTCGCCTTAGGGGGAGGTGGGGCCGTTACAGTTGGTATCAGAGCCATATGCCGACAGTTGGGACTTTAAGTCCTTCGTCTGGAAAAGCCCCGAGCCTCTCGTTCGTGAAGAGTCATGAAGCGAAACTCTCCGTAGGGGATGCCCGCGTGCGGGTGGCAAGCTGATAGGTACCCTGTAATGTGACCCTGAGAACTGTTACAGTTGGTATCAGAGCCTGCTTCGCGTGGTCCCTGCGCGGAGTGAGCCTGGATTGAGTGGTGAATAGGTAATTTTCCTGTGGAATCTGAGGACCATAGATAGGTACGTCTGGGAGGAATTCCGATTGTAGATGGTTTACTCTTGGGACTGGCCAGCTCGAGAGGTGAATTATCTTATTTCGGATTCTCGTACCCGAGTACTCCAGAGTTGAGGTAGTGCTAAGTATTTGAGACTTGTATTGTGGGAACATGAACAGGCTTTGTTCGACTGGAATGAGTACAAGAGGTTAAGGGATATCTGGTGTGAATAGTAAGTGACGTGAGGGACCGGACGGGGTTACCTTAGCTAAGACTGGGACGACACATCACCTCCTCGTTTGATTCGCCTATATATTCTTATTGCATGACGTTAGTTGGTGTATTTGAGCATATGAATGTTTGCCTGACTTGATATGTACTTGTGTATTTGGTCATCTATTTGTGATATGTGGAGTGTTAAGTGCATATATGTTTACTTGTGTACTTGGTGCCTCAATTTTGGTTACTTTTGAGTCACCTTATTGCATTTATTCATTAAACTACTTTTGGGAAAAAAAAAAGAGAGAAGGGAAAGCAATATATATATATGGACGGAAGACGTAGTCGTGGACGTGGACGCGGCCATGGGAATAAACGAGCCCAAGAGCCAAGAGGGGAAAGGGCAACAACAGCCGCACAAGAACCAGAACCTAGAGTTGAGGCCGGGGATCAAATGGCGACGGCAATTCAACAAATGGCAAACATTTTGACAAGGTTGGTGGACCAACAAGGCCCAATGCCTGTAAATCAAACCCAGAACCCTGAAATAGGCGAAGATCGGGCTCTAGAGAGGTTTCAAAAGTTTAATCCTCCGAAATTTCTTGGAGGGCCTGATCCGGACATTGCTGAGCAATGGGTAGAGACCATGGTGAATATATTCACAGCCTTAAACTACACCGAACAAAGGCAAGTGAACTTCGCAGTGTTTCAATTTGAGGGACCGGCCCGAGCATGGTGGAATGTAATTCGAGTAAAATGGGAAAGAGAGCAGACTATTTGGACCTGGGCGAACTTTACCAGAGAATTTAATGAGAAGTATCTTCCACCTTTAGTCCAAGAAAGGAGGGAGGAGGAGTTTATTGGGCTTCGCCAGGGAACATTAAGTGTGGCCGAATATGAGACAAAATTTACTAGGTTATCCAAGTTTGCTTCTGAACTGGTAGCCACTGAACGACGAAGAGTAAGACGGTTTATACAGGGACTGAATTTGGACATCCAAGAGGCGTTGGCAGCAGCGCAAGTGAATACTTTTACGGAGGCCCTTGAGAAGGCTCAACGAATCGAGAGTGCCAAGGCACAAGTAAAGGCCTCCCAAACTCGAAAAAGAGGTGCATCGGGCAGTGGATTGGAAGAGTTTAGTGAAACGATGACGCCTTCTAAAGTGCAAAAGATGAGCCAGTTATCCTATCCGCCATGGACAATAGGGGCGTTAAATGAAAGGTCTACTAAAGGAAGCCACATCGGACCTGCAGAGATTTTTCAAGGAAGCCAAAAGATGGCTTCTCACTTGACTTGTGGCTATTGTGGAAAGGCCAACCATACCGAAGATGCTTGTTGGCGAAAAGGGCAGAAATGTCTGATCTGTGGAAGCAGTGAGCATCAAGTGAGCAATTGTCCGAGAAGACATCCACGTGAGGGTAGTACTCAGTCACTGGATGGAACTAAATCAAAACCGGTGAAAGAAAAAGGGAACCGAACAAGTCTACCGGCAAAAGCATATGCGTTAGACAACCGACCAGTTCCGGACTCGCCTGGTGCTAATGAAGGTGAGAAAAAATTTCGAGGACGAAATTTCCTAAGGGGGAGAGAGTGTGAGAACCCGTAAATCCCCTAATATGTTTCCTAGGGTCTTTCCCCTTAATTGCATGTTTTCTGCATTTTCTGGCTTAGAAAATTTTCTTGGTGGATTTTATGGGTAATTATAGTTTTTAGATGATTTTTCTAGCATTGGGTAGTTTTTGAAAAATTAAGGATATATAATGGACGTGGGCCCCACTAGTGCGTAAAGTTCGGAAACATTCGGCCAATTAGGTTAAGTTTTGGATACTGGTTGAACTTTAGCGGGTGTTAAGAGATAAGTAGAGAATGAGATATGATTGATGTGAGAGAGAAAAGAAAGGATAGGAATGCATTAATGGAGTGCCACGTGTCACTTGGTGATTGGTTTTGACTTAAGAACACTATTCATTTTTTTTGACTTTTGACCAAAATTGGTTAAATATCTAAAAATTTCACAAAAAAATCACCATTTTCTTTCACCTTGTGGCCGGCCCTCTCTCTTGCCAAGAAGGAAGAAAACTTCTTCAATCTTCAAGCTTTCCACTAGCTCAAACCATCCAAATCAATCACACAAACTAGTTTCCACTCCATACAATCTTTCCATTTAGTGTTAGTGGTGAGTTTGGTGAAGTTTTTGGAAGAGCTAAGGTGGTCTACAACTCCTCTTCTCTTGTTTACTAGGTAAGTGATGATTGAACATCCTCTTATAGCTAATGATGCTTATTTTGTGCCTAATGGTGACTTGAGTGATGGAATGTGTGATTTATTTCTTGATTTGAAGTGATTTGGTGAAGTTTTTATTTTATTGAGGAATTTTCTGGTTTTATATGAATGGGATGTTGTGGCTATTTTTGATGATTGGCAATGGCTTATAATGACTCTAGTAGGTGTGAATTATTGATAATTCCAATCAATTTTGGGTTTGGTTTGAAATGAGAAAAGTTAGGGTTGATAACCCCTAATTCTGTCCGGTTTTGGATCATTGGGTTAGAGGCCGAATTGGACTTTGCTCAAAACATGAAAGTTGTAGGTATTGATGAGTGTGAAGTGCCTGAAAAATTTCAGGTCATTTGGATTAGTGTGGAGTGAGATATGTCGATTTTACTGTTGCTGTTCTGGGTGATCAGAATGTGCGAACGGCGATTGTAATCGTCTGTTTTGACTGGAATTGCTTTGGATTTGGATGTTGGTGTCTTCTGATGAAATGTAGATTGATGTCTTAGCTACCGTATGCCTTTGGAATCAATGCATTTGGACCTGTATAGACTGAGTTAGACGAATTACAGCATTGTGTGATTTGGGAACCTGCAATTACGGTTCTGGTTTGGTATTCTGCATGTTTGACCTAGTTGTGCTAGGATTTGGACTGAGTGGCCTTATACATTGTTGTAGCCCTGTCTTTTAGCTTCGATATGGTGGGTCTTACACCCTCATCCGATAAGCGTAGCGCATTTTGTGCCATTACCGTATAAGGGGGCCAAAACTGTTTTTGTTGTTAGGGCTCATATAGTTACATTTCCTAATTTTCTGGTTTGCTATAGTTACATGTTCTGGTTTGTTGTTATGCCGTCCATTTATTTTCTTGGAAATTGAATGAGTTAAAGTGGTGTTGAAATGTATTTTGTATCACATTGGGTGTATTTCCTTGAGAATTTCATTTGGGTCTTTCAAATAAGGATTCGAGGGCTAAGTTCTAGTTAAATTTGTATATTTCCGCAAGACAACTAATGTGACCATTTTACCATTCGAAAACGATATTTCTTAGTCTATCAAGTTGGATTATCAATTGTTTTAAGTTAGGTATTTTCCGTCGGAAACTTAATAACCTTTTGGAGTTAGTTTTGTACTTAATGTATCAACCCTAGTTATTTCATCCACTGGCCCTAATGGACTCCTTTCACTTTAAAGTCACCTTTATTCGTTTTACTCGCTTTACTCGTAATTAGCCGAATTCCTTGATTTCACTTACTTGTTTTGCTATATGCCTTGTAATATTCTTTCTCGTTAAATCTTAGGTTTTCTCGGTGACCGAGGGTAATATCTGGAAGAATATTTTGCACGTTATTTTGCGTAATTAGGTGAGTGTTCCTTGCTTGTTACGTTTCATGATTATATGGCTTGTTTGAATGATTGATAACATGTTAAATGCTTTCAATGATTGCTAAACGAGTTTTCGAGGCGAGTGTGTACTTTATCGCACTTAGCCTAAATGATTGTGAAATTTTAATGACTGAGCGATTGAAATGTTAATTGTGCATGAATGTAAGCCTTTTGGGCTGAACTGGCCATTGCCCCTTGTTACCGGTCGTCTCGAGCCAGAAGCGGACTCGGTCGGGCGATTAGGGACTTGGGTGAACGTTTCGGTATACTCGAGTATTACCTTGTAGGTTGGTGGAGCCTGGCCAAAAGCCAGGGACGGGGTGAATGAAATAAATGAACGGATGAATGAATG
The DNA here is from genome assembly GCF_036785885.1 of Coffea arabica. NCBI lineage: Eukaryota > Viridiplantae > Streptophyta > Magnoliopsida > Gentianales > Rubiaceae > Coffea > Coffea arabica. The sequence goes on from NC_092321.1 coordinate 34,661,781, forward strand.
AGGGGTTTTACTTATACAAAATGCCTTTGTAAAATGATTGAAGGTAGGGGAACGAAAGGAGAATGAATGAATGAACGAATGAACGAATGGCTCCTTGTGAGCCCGTATCCTTTTCATGAATGTGTTTATCGCTTTATTTGTACTTGTGTGAGAACCCGTAAAACCCTAATTATTTTCTTAGGGTTTAGTTCCCTTTAATTGCATGTTTTCTGCATTTTCTGGTTTAGAAATATTTTCTTAGTGGATTTTATGAGCAATTATAGTTTTAAGATGATTTTTCTAGCATTGGAGAATTTTTAGAAAATTAAGAGTAAATAGTGGACGTGGGACCCACTAGTGCGAAAAGTTCGGAAAAATTCGGCCAATAAGGTTAAGTTTCGGATACTGTTTAAAATTTATCGGGTGTTAATAGATAAGTAGAATGTGTGAAGTGATTGATGTGAGAGAGGAAAGAAAGATAAGAATGCATTTATGGAGGTGACAAGTGTCACCTCCTCATTGGAAGTTTTTTTAAGAATTACTATTCCCAATTTTGACTTTTTTGACCAAAGGATTATATATAAAAAAAATGCACAAAAAATCACCATTTTTCTTCTCTTGTTGGCCGGCCACCTTGAGCAAGGAAGGAAGAAACTTTCTTCACCATTCAAGCTTCTACTTGTTGCAAATCAACCAAAAACATTGGTTACATCCAATTCCATTCCATACAATCTTACCTTCTAGTGCTAGTAAGTTGTTTATTGAAGCTTGGTTGAAGGTTTAAGGTGTTCAACAACCTCATCTCTCTTGTTTCTTGGTAAGTGAAGCTTGAACACCCTCTTACACCCTATGAAGCTTAAATTATGCTTAGTAGTGCTTGAAGTGCTGAAATTTCTGGTTTTATCTTGGTTTGAAGTGATTTGGTGAAGTTTTTCATTTTATTGATGATTTTTCTGGTTTAATATGATCTTGATGTTGGGTGCTTGTATGATGGATTGTAATGGTTGGAAATGACTCTAGTGAGTGTGAATTGTGGTTAAATGCAATCAATTTTGGATTTGGTGTGAAAATTGAAAAGTTAGGGTTCTTAAATCCCCTATTCTGTCCGAAATTTTAGGTCATAGCTAGAGGCCGAATTGGACTTTGCTCAAAACATGAAAGTTGTAGGTATTGGTGAGTAAGAAGTGCCTGCAAAATTTCAGGGAATTTGGAGTAGTATAGAGAGAGTTATGCCGTTTTTGGTGAACAGAATGTGCGGAACTGCGATAGTAATTGCCTATTTTGACTGGTTTTGGTTTGGATTTTGAAGTTGGTGTCTTCTGATGAAATGTTACTGGATGTCTTAGCTATCATATGCCTTTGGAAGTTCGGCATTTGGACTTGTATAGACTGAGTTATAGTAATTACAGTTTTCTGTGTTTTGCAAACCTGTTTTGGTAATTCTGGTATAGTATTTGGCACTTTCGACCTAGTTAAGCTAGGAACTGGATTGAGTGCCCTTCTACATTGTTGTATCCCTGTTTCATAGCTTCGAATCGGTGGGTCTTACACCCCCAACCGATAACCGTAGTGAAATTGACGCCATTACCGCATTATAAGATCAAACACGGTTTTTCTATTAAGGCTTAAGTTAAGGTCATTTATTAATTGCTGGTTTGCTACCATGCTTATTTATGCATATGAGACCCTATTGGGGTTGTGTTCAGCATTGTTTTATGACTCGTCGTCGAGTCTCTCTTAGGGCTTGCTTTCATTTTGGTTGTTTCCTAGCTAACTTTTGTACTTGTACCACTTTGAGCCCTGTACGGCTTTTGGGAAATGAGATGACCTTTGGTGTGAAATGTTGGGGCTAATTTGAGGAAATAATGAAGCCTTAATGGCTGGAAAAGTAAGAATTTTAGGGACGGTGCTGCCCGATTTTCTAGGCCGTTTGGTTCCTTTAAGTAGATTTGCCTTTTGGTGGAAATGAAAGGCTTTTGGGTTGTTTGCGCCTAAGTCTTCATGTTACCTTTTTGTTTCCAAGAAAATCATGTTTTCCACCCTTGCATTAGTAATTATTTTGGCGAGGCATACGACTAGTAGTCGAGCCTCATGTGCATTGTGTTTACTCGATTCTGGAAGTAAAACCTTCAATTGATTTATTTTGATTATTTTAGGGTTTCTTGGCGATTAAGGCCAATCTGAAGTGAAAACTTTTGAAGTTAAGCCGGTGAGTGTACCACTCCCTCCATTGCTATTTAACTTGATTTCTGCTCTGCAATCTGTTTATTTGTTCGAGACGAGGGTGTACTTTATCACACTCGTTCTCTAGTCTGCTCATATGCCAATTTACTATGCAAAAATTTGAATCTGTTATCTGTGTCTGCATCTGTTCGGATTTCTGTTCGGATTTCTATGACCTATGAGCTCAATCCTGTGGCTAAGTTATTCGAGTCGGGCCGGCAAGGGCCTGGACGATTAGATAACGAACCACGGTAGTCTGTTCGGGGATTTTGGGTATTGAGACCCTTGATTCCGGGTATACTCGAGTATTACCATTTTTGTTCGTTTGAGGTGAGCGGGCCCGGTAAAGGGGTGTTTGGTGGACGGAATTCGGTGATAAGAGGGGTCTACGGACGCATTGGTTCTATATACGTTGACGGAGAGTCAACCGGTTAGGATCAAGTATTGCGCTGGAAATTTGGCTCCTGAGAGCCACCCGTATCCTTCTGATTTGAATCATTGGTTCCTTTGCTTTACATCTGACATGTGTATCTGATTTGTTAAATATGAAATGCCATGATTTTAATGCTATCTGTTTGGTACCTCATTGAGCGCAAGCTCACCCCGTTCTGTTCCTTTTGTTTTCCTTACAGGAAAAATAAATACTTTTGGACTGGATTTGATAATCGGTTGCCGACTTGAGCTAGTTGAACATATCTTTTGTATAGCTCATGTATTAAAACCCTAAGTGTACTTTTGGGGCATTTCCCTTTTGATTTGGCAAACCGTGTATATGTATTATCTTTTGAAAGCTTTTGTATGTCATTTTGATTTGTAAACGCTAAAGATCAGATGAAAATGTTTGTTAGCTATTTCGGTTGGGTTCTGACGGGTCGGTTACTATTCATGGCCAGCTCCGGATTTCATCTCATTTTATTTTGGGTTATTTTACCATTTTGACCTGTTTACGCTCGTTTGTAAGTTCCGGATCGCAATAGATAGCTCTAATCTGATCCGTAGTCCTGGCGAGAGATGGGCAGGCAGTCCGCTAACCCCTTTGGTTCGCCTTAGGGGAAAGTGGGGCTGTTACAACTTGTAACTTGAATTATTGTTTATATGTACTGAATGCATTGCTTCTCTTATTGCCTATGTGTGCGGAACCTCACTGAGCTTTCCAGCTCATTCCTTTAGTTTTTGTTTTCCTTAGCAGGGGAAGACGTGCAAGGTCGGAAGCTACGAATAGACTAGCCGTTCTAGTACTTTTGATTCTTTTGTTATGGTTCTCGCCCCAATATTTGGTGGGCTGGTTGTATGGAGAATGGAGAACCGTTGTACATAAGTCGTATTGCTTTTGGGATGGATATGTATATAAGTTTACGTTTAAGTTTGGAATTTTGTTATTTCGATTGTTTTGTGGGTTTTATTGTCTTTTCTTATCGTGACTGACTGAGTCCCGGCGAGAGCTGGGCAGGCGGCCCGCCGAACCCTCTGGTTGCCTTAGGGGGAGGTGGGGCCGTTACATTTAACCAATGGGTCAAAAGTCAAAAACATGAATAGTGTTCCATAAAGTCCACTCAATGATATTGTGACACTTGGCACCTCTTTAAATGCATTTCTATCCTTTGGTCACCTCTCACATCAATCACTTCACCTCCTCTACTTATCTCTTAACACCCGATAAAGTTTACACAGTATCCGAAACTTAACCTTATTGGCCGAATTTTTTCGAACTTTTCGCACTAGTGGGGCCCACGTCCATAATCTATCCGTAATTTTTCAAAAACTACTCAATGCTAGAAAAATCATCTAAAAACTATAATTACTCATAAAATCCACCAAGAAAATTTTCTAAGCCAGAAAATGCAGAAAACATGCAATTAAAGGGGAAAAATCCTAGGAAAATTATTAGGGAAAATACGGGTTCTCACACTCTCTCCCCCTTAAAAGAATGTCGTCCTCGACATTCTAACTCCTATAGAAAGCCGGTCAAGATATCGCTCAGAAACCAATCAAGCAGTAGAATTCCATCTACTCCAACTCGTATTCACCAGGTCCAATTTGTTTTTCCCAAAGTCAGTCAAATACTAAGAAACATTCTAATCTTACTTATCACAATTCATGATCTTGTAAATCACTTATCAAATTCAAGTACTCAGTATCACGCCAATCCAATTTATCAAATAGTCATGGTCCAGTGGTCCAGTAGGGAGTTAATCGCGTAACCAGATAAAACAGGCAAAAGGCTTGAAATCGGACTTAATGTCCCAAATATGTTGAAGACATTCAGGGTATAGCGAAGATTCAAATCAAAATTCATCCCTGGTGGTGCTGGACAACACAACAAGCTAGCACAACGGCTATGCTTCACCAAAGAATTTCAGTTCAGTAAGTTGGCCCTGGTGGTGCTGGACAACACAACAAGTTCGCACAACGGCTAAACTTCGCCAGAGAGCCTCCGTTCAAGTATTTCATCCCTGGTGGTGCTGGACAACACAACAGGCATGCCTCGCCAGAAGAATGGCAGTGCTGGATAACACAACAGGCAATGCCCCACCAGAGAGGTTCAGTTCAACCGCTACAGAAAAGTAGTAGCCGGTCTACAACCACATGAGTACGAAGAAGTTCAAGAGTAGGGTCAAATATTACAAGTTCAGGGAGCATGAACACAAAGAAGAGTACAAGTTCAAGTTCAAGGATCATGAGTACAGGTAAGAACACACTGGCCTAACCTCTGTCCAGCAATTCACATTCGTAAATAGTCATAAAATTCAAGTCCACCTACAGGTCACATACCATATATTCAGTGAAATTAGGTCCATTAAGAGTACGTATGAACACATTCGCCTAACAGGGTCACGTCTCAAGAAAGTTCAGTCTAGTCGGTCTTAGGCAGCTCAAGATCAATCTCAGGTAGTTCGAGGTCAGTCCCAAGTAGTTCAAGTAGAGCAAATTCCAACACTTACCAATCAGGTGGTGCAACAGTCTATAGATCCACACCTATCGTGTGCGTAATACTCCAACTAGAAACAAAATAAAAACACAAAACAAATACACGAAAAGCACGTAAAAGCGTAGGTACCAAAAGATACGACTCGAATATATACATTTATTTACAAAACCACACCAGAAGATATACAAAGTACCCGACCTCCAGTCGGTACAAAACCCATTATGCACACGAGCACTCCGGCTCCAAAAAGCTAGTCAGTCCACCAAATAACCAAAGAAATTAGCCATGCCAGTCCTAGCAAAAGTAATGTACCAGCTACTCATAATACAAAAGCAACCCTAATCACCTCCCCTAGGGCCCCGGTTCCCAACGGAACCTAAAGTATCTATCTCGCCTATCTGCTCTGGACCAGCAGCTCGTGGAGGTGCCTCCGCGGCCATGTCTAGTAAAACCCCACAGTCAAACGTAATACTCCGGGCCCTCTCCCTAAGCTGCAACCTCATAGCGAAGAGGTGCTGGTGTGTGTGTCGAAGATCCCGCTCCAGGTCCCTAACGCGCAACGCCTGCCAACGGCTAAACTCTCTAGCCTCCTCCAGCTGCGCCCTCAAAGTCTCAACTGTCCTGCCTAGGTGATAACGCTCGTCATCCATCGCTAAAACAACCTCGTCAGGATAGCCATAGGTATACCAGCACTCATAGGGTCGGCGCGACACCTGTCCAAAAGGGGAATACAAACTATAAGGCTCCCCAAGCCTCCTCCGATAGCGGATCGCCCGTTTACGCAGTACCCGGTCCTCTGGGCCCCTCGTACTCGGAGGTCTCGGTCCCGGTCCCATGCCGCTAGAACTGCCCGGATCCATACCTACAAACATTAATTCGTTAGTTACCTGACATTTCAACTTAAAATATATCATTCATCTTAAAGAGAATAATGCATTCCTAAGGCCTATCACGTATGTCCCACAATTGCCCAAGTTCTCTAACCTAGGCGCTCTTATTTCGTTCGTATCCGGGCCCAAGAATCCCATCCAAGATAATTCACAACTCGAGCCGGCCGGTCCCAAGCGTAAATCATCCTTATTAAAGATTCCTACCCGACATACATACTTAACTTCCTCAAGTCCCATGATAATGATTCGTACACTTATCACATGCCCGGTTCATAACTTATGCTCAAACGAGCACTTAGACAATTTCATGAAATTAGGACCACAACACCACTTGGCCCAGTCTCCCTCCGCGCAGAGACCACGCGAAGTGGCTCTGATACCAACTGTAACAGCCCCACTTTCCCCTAAGGCGAACCAAAGGGGTTAGCGGGCTGCCTGTCCAGCTCTCGCCAGGACTACAGATCAGTTCACGTCGATCTAATATGTTCCGGAACATACCCACGCGCGTAAACAAGTCAAAATCACAAAATAAAAAAAAATGAAAATCGAAGCCGATGATGAACAGTACCGGCCATGTCCGAATCCGGATACTAGGCCGGGAGTAGCCAAATTTTTCTTTTGCCGTTTGAAGTACAAGTTAATCAGAAATCCAACCAAATGTCAACCAAACACATATACATTGAAATGTAACATTTACAAGCCAAAAGCCAAAGCGGCATATCAAAACGATTCATCATGGATATACATGTTCGGTTTGCCAATCAAAAGAAATTGAACCCAATACACATTAGGGTTTCATTCAAAGAGCTATTCAAAAGACATTTACATGGGCTCAACTTGACAACCAACTAACATAACTTTTTCCAAAAATGGCCATTTCCTGTAAGGAAAACAAATGGAACGGAATGAGCTTAAACCCAGTGAGTTACTACCACATAAGCAACAAAGATCACTTAAGCATAACCTTTCATTTCAAGTACACAATTAAGGAATAAAACAAATCAGTAAAAGGATACGGACGGCTCTCAAGAGCCCATTTCCACGCTTATATTCTTGATCCAATCTCATTGACTCTCCGTCAACGTTTATGAGTACCAACCGTAGAACCCACTTCACTCCCATCCCTTCCACCAAACATACCCCAACCGGGCCCGCACTCCAAGCAGTAACTTTAGGTGATACTCGAGTACACCGGAACCAAGGGTCTCATTACCACAAGATTCCCATTTCAGTCCCCGTGGCTAGTCACTTTTCACGACCAAGCCGTCGCTGGCTCGATTCAAGCGATTACCAACGGGGTCGAGCTCAGTAGTACAGTAGGGCCGTTGGATACTCGTCCAACCGACACCCAAACAATATCCCATGAATGGATTCCAATAATTCATATAGCAGTACAGTAATACAGTGAAACGGTAAACAGTCAGTCACAAGAATAAAAGGAATGAGGGCGGTCAAGTACACCCCCACCCTAATCATTTCCAATAGCCAAACAAGCCTTCAAGGCATCACAATCACACATAGAAAAGCCACATTATAAACATCCAAGTGAGTAATATACTCACCAATTAAGTAAGTGAGGTTTCATGCACCGCCGTCCAAAGTACGTCGTGCACTAACGTCACGCCCTAGAACATGTAAACAATTACCATAAGACTCGATAACGAGTCACAAAGCCATGCCAATCGCAACCCCAATAGGGTTTCATATGCATAAACAAGTAGCATAGATAACCAGAAATTCCAGCAATGCACTCACGTGACCTTAACAAAAAAAAAAACAGTTTTCGTCCTCCTTTTGCGGTAATGGCACAAAATGCTCTACGCTTATCGGATGAGGGTGTAAGACCCACCATCTCGAAGCTAAAAGATAGGGCTACAACAATGTAGAAGGCCACTCAGTCCAAATCCTAGCACAACTAGGTCAAAAATGCAGAATACCAAACCAGAACCGTAATTGCAGGTTCCTAAATCACACAATGCTGTAATTCGTCCAACTCAGTCTACACAGGTCCAAATGCATTGATTCCAAAGGCATATGATAGCTAAGACATTAAGATACATTTCATAAGAAGACACCAACATCCAAATCCAAAGCAATTCCAGTCAAAACAGACGATTACAATCGCAGACCGCACATTCTGATCACCCAGAACAGCAACAGTAAAAACGACATATCTCATTCTACACTACTCCAAATGACCTGAAATTTTACAGGCATCTCGAACACATCAATACCTACAACTTTCATGTTTTAAGAAAAGGCCAATTCGGCCTGTAACCATATGATCCAAAACCGGACAGAAAAGGGGGTTATGAAACCCTAACTTTTCACATGTCAATCCAAACTCAAAATTGATTGCAATTTCCTATCATATACATCCACTAGAGGCATAACCCCTTATTACCAACCATCATAAATAACCACAACACCATGATCACATTAAACCAGAAAATTCCTCAAAAAAATGAAAACTTCACCAATTCATTCCAAACCAAGAAATAAACCACAATTTTCAACACTATAGCCACCATTAGGCACAAATTAAACATCATTAGGTGTAAGAGGAAGTACAAGCACCACTTACCAAGTAAACAAGAGAGAGGAAGTGGTAGAACACCTTAGCTTCTCCAAGAAACTTCACCAAAACACTCACTAACACCAAATGGAGGAATTTTATGGAGTAGAAACTAGTTTAAGCACTTGAGTTGGATGATTGGCACTAAATGGTAGCTAAACTTGGAAGAGTTTTTCTTTCTTCTTTGATAGAGAGGGCCGGCCACCAAGGAGCAAGAAATGGTGATTTTTGGTGGTAATTTTAAGATATTTAACCAATGGGTCAAAAGTCAAAAACATGAATAGTGTTTCATAAAGTCCACCCAATGATATTGTGACACTTGGCACCTCTTTAAATGCATTTCTATCCTTTGGTCACCTCTCACATCAATCACTTCACCTCCTCTACTTATCTCTTAACACCCGATAAAGTTTATACAGTATCCGAAACTTAACCTTATTGGCCGAATTTTTCCGAACTTTTCGCACTAGTGGGGCCCACGTCCATAATCTATCCGTAATTTTTCAAAAACTACTCAATGCTAGAAAAATCATCTAAAAACTATAATTACTCATAAAATCCACCAAGAAAATTTTCTAAGCCAGAAAATGCAGAAAACATGCAATTAAAGGGGAAAAAATCCTAGGAAAATTATTAGGGAAAATACGGGTTCTCACAGGGTTCGACCAGGTTATTTCTAACCTAGGCTCTAATACCACCTGTGATAGCCCCACCTTCCCCTAAGGCGTACCAAAGGGGTTAGCGGACTGCCTGCCCAACTCTCGCCAGGACTACTAAGACGATAATACACAAATTCAAGTCGTTTCGAAGTCTATTGGCGCGCTTAACCAAACCAAAAATCCATGAAACGGAAAACGAAAACGAAAAGGAAAATGAATAGTGACCACCACGTCACAATCCGACCAAGATCCAATCGAAGACAAGTAACTTCATATAATCCTTGAAATGGATTTATACAAACCAAATACAACACATGAACATGAGTACACACTTTTACAAAACCACATACGTATATTTACACATCAAAAGGCAATATTTGAATCCAAACACAATTAGGGTTTCCAACCATGGAGGAGCTATACAAAATCTCTAAACTAGCTCAACTCATTCTTCAAAAGCAAAAGTCCAAAAGATAGTCCCCTGTAAGGAAAACAAAATTTAACGGGGAGAGGTTTCGCCCAATGAGGTACTATCACGTAAATATACTAGGATCACATAAACACAAGAATATTCAATCCAAGTAAGTTCATCAAGTGAGTAAAATCAACACCACACAACTATAGAGAATAAAAGGATACGGACGGCTCTCAACAGCCCTTTTCCTCTTTTGCCATACTTGATCTCATCTCATTGACTCTCCGTCAATGTATACAGTGTAATCATAACCGTAGACTCCTCTTTACTCCAATATTCCGTCCACCACACATTCCCCTTACCGGGCCCGAACACCAAGCAGTACAGAATTGGTAATACTCGAGTATACCGGAATCAAGGGTCTCATACCCAAAGATTCCCAAATACAGTCCCCATGGCTTGTCAAATGTCCTCGACCAAGTTCTTACCGGCTCGAGTCAATTGACTTCCAATGAGGTAGAGCTCAGAGTTAACAGTAAAGGTCATTGGATACATGTCCAAACGACACTAAATCAAGTACAATCAAGATTATTTCAAGTGATATAGTAAACAGTCAAGTAGGCCAGAGAGTACGAGAGTGGTAAAGTACACCCTCGTCTCACCTAGCCTAAACCATAATCACAACTAGTCCAAATCACGGAATTCAAGTACAAGAAAGCCACGGAATAACAAACATGTAAGTTGTACACTCACCAAGTCAAACAAAGCAATTTCACAAGTTTTCGCCCGACGTGAGCCTCGGATCACCGGCACGCCCTATAATAATCAAGAAAGTACAATTAAGACTCGAACACGAGTCGAATACCTTTTTAAATGAACTATTAAGGCAAAAACCATATATAGCTTGGAAATGAAAAACACATAACTTCTAGGGCTGAAAGTAGAAACAAACCCCAAAACCTTTCATTTCTATCCAACCTCAACCCAACTCACAAGAATCCAATATCCTAAACATATGGACAGCATTTTCCCTAAATTTCAGCTTTTTCATCCTACTAAACAACCATTAAAATGCATCTAACACAACCACAAGCACCCAAACAAATCATAGGCCGTTCAATACACTTCATTAGGGTCACAATACCCCTTAATCATAGCCAATTAGAAGCTCAACAACCAACCATAGAAAACCCCCAATTAGAAATCCTAAATTTGAAATTTTCCGCACAAGCGGAAATTTTTCGCAAATAACCGCAATTAACGCACAAGAGAGCTATTTAACACCATTTAGAACCATCAATTCAAGCCTAACCATATCCATCATAGGAAAACAGAAAAATTCTCACAAAAATCAGAAAATTAGCTAACTTCACTCTAGTCCATAAAATCTTCCATAAAATCAACTAGTTAGCTACCATAAGGCACCAATTGGCCATTATTAGGAACAAAGAGTGAGTTCCAAGCAAAATACCTTAACTCTTCAAGAAAGGTAGTTGCTTAGGGGTTTTTCTTCCAAAACAACTCCACCAAGTCCTTCAAACTCTCTTTGCAAGTCGATTTTGTGGACTAATTCAAGAGTTAATCGGTTGGTTTTCATGATTCAAGTAAGAAATGGAAGATATAGTTGAAGCTTTCTTTGCTTTTCTCTCAAGAGGAAGTTCGGCCAAGGAGGTATGAAAATGAAGATGATTTGGGTCAAAATTGGAGTTTTAGTAAAGTTAAAGAAAAGTTAGGCAAGTCAACTCAAATAAGAAATGGACACTTGGCACTTTGTTGTTGCTTGAAGTCATTTTCTTGTCTCCCCATGGTTAATTCATCTAGGTAACCTCCAATTATCTCCTAACACCAAGTAATTAAATCCCTTTATGCAAAATTTAACCTAATTTGCCGAATTTCTCTCACTTAATGCACTAGCGGGTCCCACGTCCAAAATAAACTCCTAATTTCTCATGCACTAACTTATACTAGAAAAATGATTTAAAAATTATATTTAATGATAAAATATTGATAAAAGTAATATAATAAAAAAAATAAAAAAAACGGGTGCACAGGAATAAAATAATGCCTAAAATTAATTTTTTTTCTGGGTTCTCACATACAGTAAAGAACACATTCATGGCAAAGGATATAAGTTGCTCTCAGGAGCAAGTTCCACTGCAGTTTGAACAAGGTCCGTTGACTCTCCGTCAACCACGAATGTATAACATCCGTAGATCACCACTTTACACCAATTTTCGTCCACCAAACATACCCCTTATCGGACCTGAACATCAAAGAAGTACCCAAGGTTCGTCGATCTCCTAGACCAAGCCCTTGCTGGCTCAATTCGACCAACTAGCCCTAGGTTGGACTTATTGTCCTAGATATTCACTAATTCAGGATCTGGCTTATAGCCCCAAGTAGGTATTCAAGATTGGAGTCGTTGGCTGTTATCCAATGCTCACACAGTAAATGATTGGAGTCAGTAGTTGTCACTTAACGCTCCGTATTCAGTAATATTAGTATTCACGTGATGAATTCCAGTCAGGAGTAAACATGTTAGGAACTTGTCCTTTACCTAAGATTTTCCAGCTTACCCGACGGCTCTGAGGCTGGTCTAAAGCAAGACGTCCAATGAGGGTTTAGTTCAGCTGTTACTGACTTACATTCACGCATACGCATGAGTAACCCTAGATTCAAATTACCTGATGTCTCAGATAAGGTCCAAGGCCCAGTTCAACCACTACAAGAGAAATGTGGCTGGTCTACAATTCAACCACCACAAGAAGGATGTAGCCGGTCTACTATTCAACCGCCACAAGAGGAATGCAGCCGGTCTACTATTCAACCGCCACAAGAGGAATGCAGCCGGTCTACAATCATGCACATAAACATGCAAGTCCACACACAGGATCAATGGATTTAAGTTCATGGAGGTCGAGTGCAAATAAGGATACACTCGCCTAGTCATGATCAAGTCATAAGTAATGTCCGGCAATTCAAATTCTTAAGCATTCCAAGTATTTCAAGTCAATATACAGGTCACATACAAATCGAGTCACTTGTTCTTGCATAAATAAGATATCAAGTGTTTAGTCAAGTCAGGCCAATTGAGTGTACATGAGAACACACTCGCCTAAACAGGCTCAAGTCACAAATAAGCTCAGTATATCATGTTTCAGGCATTTTAAGTATTTCAAACCCAAACAGTTGAAAATCGGGTGGGGTGGAAAACCTAATCAAACAAGAAAATTGGAGAAAAACCGCAGAAATCAGAAATTTCTTCAGCAAATCCAGCCAAATACAGACTGGATTCAAGGCCAGATTGACAGGGAAGGCAGAAAACAATTTGATTGCTTACTGCCTCGAATCCGGCCACTTTCTGGCCGGATTCTGGCCACATTTCAGTTACACAAAACGGTCAAAACATGTTTTAACAGAATATCAAAAGTTTAGTCGAATTAGGTCAAGTGCGATAAAGTGCATAATGAGGAGGGGCTCAAGACTGCTCAAACTTCTAGTGCTCAGGTCATGCAAATACCCAGTGGTCCAATTACAAGAGCGCGTGCTAGGAGAATTCAAGAATCACTTCAAGCTCTTGTTTGCACGATTCAAGAACGAGTTGGTGATGACTTGAGGACCATTGAAGGATTACATAATGGAGAAACTACTCTATACACTTTCCTTCAAATGGAAGAACCAAGTGAAGACTAGTTCACGGAGCACTAGCTTGCTAATTAGGGTTTTATTTACCATTATTAGTTGTTTGTTAGCATTAATAATTTCGGTCAATTTTCACTTCACTTTGGCCGAATTCAGAGTCTTAATTTTAGTCAATTAGTTGTTAGATATTTTCACCCTTAATGAAGGGCAAGGTCGTCCATTGGACATTCTAGGGTTTGAGTCCTGTAAGGCTATATATAGCCTAGGTTTTCATTCATTAAAGGACAATTCAGATTTTATAAAATATATGTGAGTTATTTCACTCTCTCTTGCCTCAAGAGAAATTCCTTTGAATACTTGAGAATCAATCTCAAGCTGTTCATTGAACTTATCAATCAAGTAGTCTCCTTGGTTGTGGCGTTCTTCTAACTATACTTCTGGTTCACTAAATTTGCTAGTCTTGGGTTAAGGAATCTCCTTAGTTCGTGGCTTGTGATTCTAGAAGGGTCAAAGTTCCGCAAATCATCCCAACTTGGTGTTCGTCTAGATCCGCCGCACATCAGTTGGTATCAGAGCCAGGTTGACGACATCAAGTATATCCTGTTGAGTTTGTTCGTAAGCTTTCTAGTAAATTTTATCTTGCAAAACTGGTTGTGTCTCTCTTTGTGTCGAGTCCGATTATTTTTACAAAAAAAAAAAAAATTCTGTCCGCCTTTGTTTGTTCTTGTTGCGTAGCTCTTTGTTTTCTTTTGCTTCGCAGCCACTTCGTGCATTACTTGTTGTGTGATTCTGTCTTGAAGCCTGCCTTCAAGTGTAACCGAGTTGTGTGCCTTGCATATTCTGTTTGAATATTAAAAAAAAAAAAAAAAAATTTGTCACGACGGCTAGGGTTTTCACTTACAACTAGGGTTTCCTTGGGCGCAAGTTTCTTGCCAAATCTGTCCAAACTTTAGTTTATTCCACCAAGTTGTTTTCATTAATTTCCTAAACTGATTTTTGTGGTTAAACTTGTTTGGGGTTGGAATCTTGGAGAGGGACTACCATAATCTAGGGTTTCTTGAGTTTCTTGAAACTAATCTTGAAGTCTTGAAACTTTGATACATGTCTTGATAATTATTGGAGGATTGAAGGAGAACATTGGATTGACATTAGATTCTGGAATTTTTACCCAAAAACAGCCGAGTAATTGTGTGTTCTTAGAGTAAAAAAAACAAAACAAAACAAAAACAGAAAAAGGAAAAGAGAAAAGGCATTCGGGTAGCAAACAACAAAGAAGGAAGCCGCACTTTTATTTGCCAAATTCTGTCTTGTTGCAATTGTTCCAACAAACCAGAAAATTACATCAAGAAAAGACTACTCAAAAGTTTTGACCAACCTCCTCTTGAAAATCTTGAGCACCTTGAGCCTTGATCACTTGTATCACCCGTTGAGATTTTTGAGATTCTTGATCATCTTCATTCTTGAAGACTTGTACCTCCCTTCGTACAAAAAGTTTCTTGTACACTCTTGCATCCATACAGGGCTTTCTTGTTTTAGGAGAAAATTTCTTGGAGGTTTCTTGGGCAAGCCGCTTGGGGAATTCTTGTGTAACATCACTTGCATTATCTTGTGACGCCATTGCTTAGGACCAAGAGTCAAAACTGTCCTTGTGTGGAGCAAAGAGGAGGGGGGCCGAATTGTTTGTTTGTTGAGGGAGAGTAAGGGACGAAAATTTTGGGGGGTAAGGATCGGCTTTAAGAAGAGGAAATTCTGGAAAATTTAGAAGCTACCAAATCTGGACAATTTTTTAGGAAGTTCTAGCCGACTTTGAGAGGGATTTAAGAAGAGGAAATTCTGGAATTTTTTGGAGGATAGTTTCGGGTAGAATAGGAAGCTACCAAAATCTGTTTTACACTTGGTTGACCAGCCGACTTTAGGAAAGGCATAAGGAGAAGGAAATCTGGAAAATTTTTGGAAATAACCCTGATTTGGTATAGCCGATTTTGAGGAAGGTTAAGGGGTACGAAATCTGGAAATTTTTTGGTAACAATTCTGATTTGGTTAGCCGACTTTAAGGAATTTTCCAAATAAATCCAACACCTAACTTGGTTCCCAAAATCAATTAGGAAATTAAGTAAACACTTGGGAAACTCCATCATTGTACTTGGACATTCCATTCCTTATCGAATTCATTACTTGAGCTTTTCGTTTCTACTCTTGCTTCTTGTTCCTTTGGTACAATTGGATACTATTTGATTAAGGTTCGATTGAACTTCTTTGAGAAAATTTCTGATTTCTTCAAAGGAAACAATCAAGTGGCTTGAGAAGTGAATTGGTGAGAGCATTAGAGTGATATAAGCACTTGAGTGAAAACACGAGAGGAGTGAAACACTTAAGGGAGCAAGTGAGGCATTTTCTACTAATAATTTGTCAAGTTTTGCAGGTTTCACCATGTCTCAGGAAAATGAACTTACCATTGCTCAGTTATCACGTAAAATGGATGATATGTGGAAGGAAATGCAGAGGAGATTTGACCAAAGACTGGAAACAATCCATGAGCAGATTGATCAACTAAGTTCATCTAGGGTTTCTTCTAGGAAATCTAGGGGAAAATCCACCCTGGAGGAATCTAGTGATTCCAATGCCGATTCGGATCATGAGGCATTCGAGCAAAGAAGACTGAGGGGAAACACAAGAGCCATTGGTGATGCGATCAAAGGGATTAAGATGAAGATTCCTCCATTCCCAGGCAAATCTGATCCGGATACATATCTTGAATGGGAAAGTCGAGTGGAGCTAGTATTCGATTGTAATGACTACACCGATGCACAAAAATTGAGACTTGCCGTAGTAGAATTCACCGACTATGCCATAGTTTGGTGGGAACAAGTGGCTACAAGCAGGAGAAGGTGTGGAGAACCAGCTATAACCACTTGGACTGAGCTCAAGAGACTGATGAAGAAGCGATTTGTACCAAGTCACTACCATAGAGACTTGTACCAAAAACTTCAAACCTTGACACAAGGTCAACGCTCAGTTGAGGACTACTACAAGTACATGGAAATCTCCATGTTGAGAGCTGATATTCAAGAAGATCGAGAGGCTACAATGGCAAGATTTCTCAGTGGTCTGAGGGTTGAAATAGCCGATCAACTTGAGCTTCAATACTATGTGGAGATAGAAGATATGGTGGAAAAGGCTATCAAGATTGAGCAAAGGCTCAAGCGGAGGGGTACCACCAGAAATTATAACCCTAATCCGCAACCATTTACTCGACCATTCCAGCCCAGAAGGGAGGAGAGAGGTCCGAACGTTTGGAACACTCCAAAGCTGAAGCAAGACCAAGGAACCAGCTCACGGCCACCTTTTCCAAAAACAGACTCCAAGGTTGTTTCAAAATCAACAATGGAAACTTCAAAACCTAGGCATCGTGACACCAAATGTTGGAGGTGTCAAGGAGTTGGGCACATTGCAAGCCAATGTCCAAATCCAAGGACCATGCTTGTGCTACCTGTAACAGCCCCACTTTCCCCTAAGGCGAACCAAAGGGGTTAGCGGACTGCCTGCCCAGCTCTCGCCAGGACTACGGATCAGTTCACGTCGATCTAATACGTTCCGGAACATACCCACGCGCGTAAACAAGTCAAAATCACAAAATAAAAAAAAATGAAAATCGAAGCCGATGATGAACAGTACCGGCCACGTCAGAATCCAGATACTAGGCCGAGAGTAGCCAAAATTTTTCTTTTGCAGTTTGAAATACGAGTTGATCCGAAATTCAACCAAATATCAACCAAACATACATACATTGAAATGTAACATTTACAAGCCAAAGCGGCATATCAAAAACCATTCATTACGAATATACATGTTCGGTTTGCCAATCAAAAGAAAGTGAACCCAATACACATTAGGGTTTCATTCAAAGAGCTATCCAAAAGATACATTTACATGAGCTCAACTTGACAACCAACAAGTATAACCTTTCCAAAAGTGGTCATTTTCCTGTAAGGAAAACAAATGGAATGGAATGAGCTTAAGCCCAGTGAGTTACTACCACATAAGCAACAAAGATCACATAAGCATAATCTTTCATTTCAAGTACACAATTAAGAAGTAAAACAAGTCGGTAAAAGGATACGGACGGCTCTCAAGAGCCCATTTCCACGCTTACATTCTTGATCCAATCTCATTGACTCTCCGTCAACGTTTATGAGTACCAACCGTAGAACCCACTTCACTCCCATCCCTTCCACCAAACATACCCCAACCGGGCCCGTACTCCAATCAGTAGCTTTTGGTAATACTCGAGTTTACCGGAATCAAGAGTCTCATTACTACAAGATTCCCCAGTACAGTCCCCGTGGCATGTCAATTTTCACGACCAAGCCCCCGCCGGCTCGATTCAATTGACTACCAACGGGGTTGAGCTCAGTAGTACAGTAAGGCCGTTGGATACTCGTCCAAACGACACCAAATCAGTTTTTCATGAAGTGAATTCAATATCTCATATAGCAAGTGCAGTATATCAGTGAAGCGGTAAACAGTCATTAACGGTATCACAAGGGGTGAGGGCGGTCAAGTACACCCTCACCTCAATCCATTCCAATAACCAAATAAGCCTTCAAGGCATCAAAATCACATATAGCAAAGCCACATTGTAACATTCAAGTGAGTAGTATACTCACAACTCAAGTAGGTGATGTTTCATGCACCGTCGTTAAAAGGACGTCGTGAACCCCCGTCACGTCCTAAAACACGTAAACAAATACAATGAGACTCGATAACGAGTCATAAAGCCATGCCAATCACAACCCCAATAGGGTTTCATAAACATAGACAAGTAGCATAGGTAACCAGAAATTTCAGCAATGTAACTAACTTGACCTTGACAAAACAGTTTTCGTCCTAATTTTACGGTAATGGCACAAATTGCGCTACGCTTATCGGATGAGGGTGCAAGACCCACCATCTCGAACCTAAAAGACAGGGCTACAACAATGTAGAAGGCCACTTAGTCCAAATCCTAGCACAACTAGGTCAAATATGCAAAATACCAAACCAGAACCTTAATTGCAGGTTTACAAATTACACTATGCTGTAATTAGTCCAACTCAGTCTGTACAAGTCCAAATTCATTGATTCCAAAGGCATACGGTAGCTAAGACATCAAGCTAAATTTCATCAGAAGACCTCAACAACCAAATCCAAAGCAATTCCAGTCAAAACAGCCGATTACAGGCGCAGTTCGGCCATCCTGATGAACCCAGAACAGCAATAGTAATTTCGATATTTCTCACTCTACACTACTCCAAATGACCTGAAATTTTACAGGCACCTCAAAAACATCAATACCTACAACTTTCATGTTTTAAGAAAAGGCCAATTCGGCCTCCCTACAACTTTCATGTTTTAAGAAAAGGCCAATTCGGCCTCTAACCATGAGATATAAAACCGGCCAGAATTGGGGATATAAAACCCTAACTTTCTCAAATTCCTTCCAAATCCAAAATTGGTTACAATTATCTATCATATACACCTACTAGAGTCATTAAACATCAATTCCCATCATCAAGGATAGCCACAACATCACATTCATATGAAACCAGAAAATTCATCAATAAATTGAAAACTTCACCAATTCATCTCAAACCAAGAAATAAACCACAAATTTCAGCACTTTAGCTACCACTAAGCACAACTTAAGCTTCATTAGGTGTAGGAGGAAGTTCAATCACCACTTACCTAGAACACAAGAGAGGGAGAGTTGTAGGACACCTTAGCTTCCTTGGACACTTCCACAAAATCACTTACTAGCACCAAATGGAGGGATTTTATGGAGTAGAAACAAATTTAAGCAATTGGTTTGGATGATTTGCACTAGATGGAAGCTTGAAAATTGGAGAAGTTTTCTTTCTTTTCCTAGAGAGAGAGCCGGCCAAGAAGTTGAAGACAAGAATGAATTTTTGTGTGATTTTTTGAGATATTTAAGCAATTGGTCAAAAGTCAAGAAAATGAATAGTTGTCCTACAAGTGCCACCATTCACCAAGTGACACTTGTCACTACATTTAAAGCATTTCTATCATTTAAATCTCTCTCACATCAATCGCATCTCATCCTCTACTTATCTCTTAACACCCGATAAAGTTCAACCAGTATCCGAAACTTAACCTTATTGGCCGAATTTTTCCGAACTTTTCGTACTAGTGGGTCCCACGTCCATTATATCTCCGTAATTTTTCAAAAACTCTCCAATGCTTGAAAAATCATCTAAAAACTATAATTACTCATAAAATTCACCAAGAAAATTTTCCTAAGCCAGAAAATGCAGAAAACATGCCATAAAAGGAAATAAACCCTAGGAAAATTATTAAGAGGAATTTACGGGTTCTCACACTACCAAATGGAGACATTGTCACTGATGATGAAGAGGAGGAGTACAAAGACATGCCTTCCTTGGTTGAAGAGGAAGATGAGATAGAGGAAGTTCCAACTCAAGACAAAGTTGGATTGGTAGCAAGGAGAGCACTAGCTACTCAAGCTAGTAAAGATGAGCTTCAACGTGACAACATCTTTTACACTAGGTGCCATGTGACCAACAAGGTATGCAGCTTGGTGATTGACCCCGGAAGTTGCACTAATGTTGCTAGTGCATTGATGGTGGAGAAACTAAACTTGCCAACTAGTGAGCACCCCCGTCCCTACAAGCTTCAGTGGTTAAACAACAGTGGAGAGGTACGTGTTCATAAACAAGTTTTGGTTACTTTTCGCATTGGTAGGTATGAAGATGATGTTATGTGTGATGTAGTACCAATGCAAGCTGCACATATACTCTTAGGGCGTCCTTGGCAATTTGACAAAAGAGTCACTTTTGATGGTTTCTTGAACAAATACTCTTTCATACATAATTGTAAAAAGATTACACTTGCACCTCTTACACCTCAACAAGTGCATGAGGATCAAGTTAGTCTACAAAAAGAGTATTACTTGCATACTACCACCAAGAAGGACAACGCCAAAGCTAAGAAATTAGTGACGGCCGACCCTTCTTCAAGCAAGTTGGATCACTCTCATTCGGCCTTAGAGCCCACACAGGAGAGAAAACCCAGCATGCTTGCCAAGGTGAAAGATGTGAGACAGGCCTTGCATTCTAATCAGGTTTTATTTATTTTATTTGGCAAGGAATCCTTACTCACTAATGCTCTTGATGCTTCTTTGCCTAGTGTTATTACTAACCTCTTACAGGAGTATCAAGACGTCTTTCCTGAGGATATACCTAATGGATTGCCTCCATTAAGGGGAATTGAACATCAAATTGATTTCATTCCTGGATCTTCCCTTCCAAACAAGGCACCATATAGGACCAATCCTGAGGAAACCAAGGAGCAACAACGACAAGTGGAGGAGTTGCTTAGTAAGAGTTGGATTAAAGAGAGTCTAAGCCCTTGTGCTGTACCAGTTCTACTTGTTCCAAAGAAAGATGGAGGATGGAGAATGTGCACTGATTGTAGGGCAATTAATGCCATCACGGTAAAGTACCGCCATCCCATACCTCATTTGGATGACATGCTTGATGAATTACATGGTGCAATCATTTTTACTAAGATTGATTTGAAAAGTGGTTACCATCAAATTCGCATGAAAGAAGGAGATGAATGGAAAATTGCATTTAAGACAAAACATGGACTTTTTGAGTGGTTGGTCATGCCTTTTGGGCTAACCAATGCACCAAGTACTTTTATGAGACTCATGAATCATGTTTTACGTTCTTTCATTGGTAAATTTATGGTCGTTTACTTTGATGACATTTTGATCTATAGTAAGAGTCTAGATGAGCATGTTGTGCATTTACAAATGGTCCTAGATGCACTTCGCAAGGCGAGCCTCTACGCTAACCTTAAGAAGTGTACCTTTGGCACAAATCAATTGGTTTTCCTAGGCTATGTTGTAAGTGAGCAGGGAATTCATGTTGATCAAGACAAGGTGAAGGCTATTAGTGAATGGCCAACCCCTACCACTGTAAGTGAGGTGAGAAGTTTCCATGGCTTGGCAAGCTTCTATAGGCGTTTTGTCAAGGATTTTACCACAATTGCTGCCCCACTTACGTCAATTGTCAAGAAAGATGTGCAATTTCATTGGGGAAAGGAACAAGCTAAGTCTTTCCAATTACTTAAACACAAGCTCACACATGCACCTGTTCTTAGTTTACCTAATTTTGACAAAGCTTTTGAAGTAGAGTGTGATGCTTCTGGTATAGGTATTGGCGTTGTTTTACTTCAAGAGGGCCGCCCAGTTGCCTACTTTAGCGAGAAGTTGAATGGAGCTGCTCTAAACTACTCAACCTATGATAAGGAACTAATGGCCTTAGTGCGAGCTCTACAAACATGGCAACATTACCTTCGCCCTCGTGAGTTTGTCTTCCACACAGATCATGAGTCGCTCAAGCATATCAAGTCCCAAGACAAGTTGAGTAAGCGACATGCACGATGGATTACCTTCATTGACAGTTTTACCTTTGTGATCAAATACAAGACAGGTAAGACGAATGTAGTGGCTGATGCACTCTCGCGAAGACACACACTTATCACTACATTAGATGCTAAGTTGCTTGGTTTTGAATTCCTTAAAGAGCTTTATGCAACTGACTCAGATTTTGGTGAGATTTTTTCCTCCTTGCCACGACACGCTCGTGAGCATTATTTCGTCTCTCAGGGGTTCTTATACTACAAGGACAAGCTTTGCATTCCCAAGAGCTCCATGCGCACACTCTTAGTAAGAGAATCTCATGGCGGAGGGCTAATGGGACACTTCGGCATTGCCAAGGCCTTAATGATTCTCCAAGAACATTTCTTCTAGCCACGCATGAGGAGTGACGTGGAACGCCACATTGAAAGGTGCGTGACTTGTCACCAAGCAAAATCAAAGGTACACCCTTATGGTCTCTATACGCCTTTGCCAATTCCACATGAACCATGGGTTGATCTGTCAATGGATTTTGTGCTTGGACTACCTAGGACTAGAAAAGGACATGATTCAATCTATGTGGTAGTTGACCGCTTCTCCAAAATGGCCCATTTTATTCCTTGTCTTAAAACAGATGATGCTAAGCATGTTGCAGATTTATTCTTTCGTGAGATTACATGGCATGCCACGCACTATTGTTTCTGATAGGGACGCCAAATTCCTTAGCTATTTTTGGAAAACTTTGTGGTGTAAACTAGGTACTAAATTGCTATTTTCTACTTCTAGCCACCCACAAACTGATGGTCAAACCGAAGTTGTTAATAGGACTTTATCTACCCTATTGCGCGCAATTATTAAAAAGAACATTAAATCTTGGGAAGATTGCTTACCACATGTGGAATTTGCATACAATCGCACTGTCCATTCTGCTACACATTATTCGCCGTTTGAAATTGTGTATGGCTTTAACCCTCTCACACCTTTGGATTTAACTCCTTTACCTGTTCATGAGAGAGTTAACTTGGATGGTAAGAACAAAGCTGCATATGTCCGTGAGTTACACACTAAGGTGCGAGCCAACATCGAGAAGCGTACACTTCAATACATCCACAGTGCCAACAAGGGGAGCCGCAAGATGATCTTTGAGCCTGGCGATTGGGTATGGATACACATGCGCAAAGAGAGGTTCCCAGTCAAAAGGCGTAGTAAGCTACTCCCACGGGGAGATGGTCCATTCCAAGTCCTGGAGCGTATAAATGACAATGCCTACAAACTTGAACTTCCAGGTGAGTATGGGGTACATGCTACTTTAATGTATCTGACTTGAGTCCTTTTCATGCAGACGATGAGTTTGATTTGAGGACAAATCGCCTTCAAGAGGAGGGGACTAATGAGGAGGGGCTCAAGACTGCTCAAACTTCTAGTGCTCAGGTCATGCAAATACCCAGTGGTCCAATTACAAGAGCGCGTGCTAGGAGAATTCAAGAATCACTTCAAGCTCTTGTTTGCACGATTCAAGAACGAGTTGGTGATGACTTGAGGACCATTGAAGGATTACATAATGGAGAAACTACTCTATACACTTTCCTTCAAATGGAAGAACCAAGTGAAGACTAGTTCACGGAGCACTAGCTTGCTAATTAGGGTTTTATTTACCATTATTAGTTGTTTGTTAGCATTAATAATTTCGGTCAATTTTCACTTCACTTTGGCCGAATTCAGAGTCTTAATTTTAGTCAATTAGTTGTTAGATATTTTCACCCTTAATGAAGGGCAAGGTCGTCCATTGGACATTCTAGGGTTTGAGTCCTGTAAGGCTATATATAGCCTAGGTTTTCATTCATTAAAGGACAATTCAGATTTTATAAAATATATGTGAGTTATTTCACTCTCTCTTGCCTCAAGAGAAATTCCTTTGAATACTTGAGAATCAATCTCAAGCTGTTCATTGAACTTATCAATCAAGTAGTCTCCTTGGTTGTGGCGTTCTTCTAACTATACTTCTGGTTCACTAAATTTGCTAGTCTTGGGTTAAGGAATCTCCTTAGTTCGTGGCTTGTGATTCTAGAAGGGTCAAAGTTCCGCAAATCATCCCAACTTGGTGTTCGTCTAGATCCGCCGCACATCAGTGCACACTTACCCATGAGACAAAAAATCAAGTACCTAGCAATTTCTAGCAACAGTGAGCATGTAACACGCCCCTCAACCACACAAGAAAATCGGTGGGATAACCACCCGAGTGACCAACAAGTCAAGTGCAAGCAAAGCAATTCATTTCATATCAATATCAAGAAGTTAACTACAAAGGATCGAGTATGATAAAGTACATCCTCGTCCCCAAGGTCATCAATTCAAGAGCAATTACTTTAACCAAACAAGCATGTCATTCAAGCAAGGAGACATTCTACATAAATATTTTCATGCACTTAGAATACTCACCAATCAATTGCAACCCTTCGCTTTAAACCTGGTTGGTCCTCTTGAACTCTCTTGAGTCCTGTGGTCACATACTATATTAAAAGACTAGCAATACAAAACCAAAATACATGAAGAAATTAAGGTTTCCAAAACTTCATTTTCTTTCATTTAAACCTCAGTTCCATTCATAAACTAACCTCAAAATAGTTTACCAACTCCAATCTTAAAGTTGGAAATGAAAGTAAAACAGTTCTAGGAAAACAAAATTTTTCTAGTTTTGCACGATACTATTTGAAAAATCATATCTCAAGCTTCTTAAGTCCAAAATTGATAATCATTATACTGTCAAAAAACAGACTCAAAGGATTACCATTTCTCAGAAGACACCTTTGTAAGATTCTGTCCACAAGTCAATCAAATTCCAACCTCAAGCGGCTGCTTTATCCAATGGAAAGACAGAACAGGAATGGAAATTCAGTCAAATTTGAAAAATCACAGATATTCATAGGAATTGACAAAAATTCTAAAATTTTCACGGTACAAAGTACTCTGAATCTAGTTTCAAACGCAACTAACAGATCTCAATTCTGACTTTTCTACACGAAAATATAACAGATTTCCCAAGACTGCTCAAGGTTTCCTGCAGAAAATTTTCAGCAGCACTTCCTTTGTTTTCTTTATTTTTCCATCCAAAATCAACATCAAATTTCATCTCAATCGCAACCACAAATCATGACTATCAAATACACCTAATGCAGGCCACAACACCCTCCAAATATAGTCAACTTATAGCTCAAAAACCAACCACAATCAAGCTAAATTTTGGAAACCCTAAGCTGAAATTTTCACACACAAACTGAAATTTTCTTTAAGCAAGCAAAACTAACATATAAAAGTTAGATATTTCACATGGCAAAGCTACCAAAACATGGACAAGCTCAAGCATCATATGAGGGCAGAAATTTCACCATAAAAGCTGGATTTTTCCATATCATCATCTCAAACCATGAAATTTCTCATAAAGCTACCAAAATTGCAACCCTAAGCCACTAGTTTGCAAATATTTGAAGTAGAGGAAAGTTTCTTGCCATAAATACCTTAGAACCCTATGTAAAGAGGTTGCCAAGACCTTTCTCCTCCCAAATCACTCCACCAAAACCCTTAAGCTTCCTTAGTGATCAACTTTTATGGAGTAGTTTGCAAAATCAATGGTTGAAACTCAAGATTCAAGCAAGAAAGTGAGGTTCAAAATGAAGTTTTCTTTCCTTTTTCTCCTCTCCAAATTTCGGCCAAGCTAGGAAGAAATGGGAGGAAATTTTGGTCAAAATTTGGTTTTAGTAAAGTTAAGAAAGTCTTGGTCAAAGTCCAACCTCCAAGGATTTCGCGACACTTGGCTCCTTAAGGTTTGTTCTCATTTCTTTGTCTTCCAAAGCTAATCTATCTACCTAACCTCTAATTATCCCTTAGCACCTTATAAACTAATGTCCCTATATGCAAAATCTACCTAGTCTTCAAAAATTTATCGCACTTACCGCATTAGCGGGTCCCACTTCCATAATGCGCTACGAACTTAACATGAATTAACGTATACAAAGAAAATGATTTAAAAACTTGACTCACTCATAAAAATATCTAGAAAATTAAAGTAATAAAGTAAAGTATAGAAAATGTATTTGAAAAAATAAAATAAAATAAGGAAATTTTCGGGTTCTCACGCATTAGCAGAGGTATTAGGCACACTGTCTCTTTGAACTAGAGACTCAAGATTTGAGATGTTCTTGATAGCATGATGCACACAGGCATTTTGGTCAAGGATATCTGAATTATCATGATTGAGACACATTCGCTTTGCTCAACCGCTGTTACTATCTATTGAACTACCATTCACTCGCATAGCTGTTAAAGCTATAATACACGTAGTATTAATTGGAATGGATAGTTTTTCTTTATTCCCAGTGATAGATCTTTTACGTCGACAATGAGTCTTTTCACTATGAGGTTCCTCATTAGTAGCATATTTTTTTTCTTCGTGGCATTATAATCACGCTTTTTCTGTCATAATCTAACCATGCAGAAGCAAAGATGATTGCATTCCATACAGAAAAAAAAACATCAACAGATTCTATCGAGTGAAAAGAAGCACCACGAATTCACAAAATACCTGTCATAACCACTATTTCTTTCCTTAATCATTAATTAATGTTAATCCTTCCAACAATAAAAAGTTGAAAGACAAATAGTAAATTTAAGGGAAATTATTAGGGGGTAAAGAGATAAAAATGAAGAGATGAGATAATGGTAGCCCAATTACATAACATGTCTGTAATGGAGTAGCTAGTAGGGAGAAGTTGCAGGGTAGTTACTGCATATCATTATTTATCTGATAAACAATGAGAAATGTTATTTTACTTCCTCTTCCCTTTATCCTATTAGAACAAAAACTCTCTAAAGTTGTCAGAGAAGAGGAAAAAAATATTGGTGTTGAACAAGCAGACACTAGTTTGGAAAGCCAACTTCAAGTGCTCAGACTAGTAAGTTTCCACCAAACACTAGAACTTTTTTTTTATGTTTTGTCAATTTCAAGTATTAGTTTGATGATTTTATCATATATGTATGAATATACACACATACACACACATATATATTGATATTCAATTGTCGTTATGAAAATTAGAGAGATTCATGTCTGGTTAGGAAAACAAATTATCTTAGGGTAGATAATGTAGTTGATAAAAGCTTGTTTAGATTGAAGTGAAAACAAATAGTGAGTCGTTGCTAAAGCTCGAAGCTTCAACATCATAATGGACAAAGGAGGGTCTGTCCACCCTCCTCCTATTTCCAAGTCGCTGGCAAAAGCCAATGATGTCAACCAAAAGAAAAGGCTGGCCAATGGAAGGAAGCAGTGGCGCTCTGCCACCATAGTGGAAAGCGGTCGCTGTTGTTACTACTGCCAGCGCTACATATGCTGCCAGTAAGGGTGAAGATGGCAAGGATGATGATGATGATGGCTCTGAAGTTTGAGGGTTAAGTTTTGGAGGTTAGGGTTTCTAGAAAAAAAATGTGTTGTGAAATTAAGAGGAAGAAGAAGACCTGTTATGTTAATTGGGTCAAGAAATCAGGTCGGATAAAGTGAACTGGGTAGGGTTGTTAGAAGTGGATTTGGGTCGGTTTGTTTCCTTTTTTAGGTCGGGTTTTGAGAAAATGGAATTGGGTCAAACTACGGTTGGGTTATTTATAGGTTTTGTTAAGTTGGATTTTGGGTCAAGATTAATTTAGTATTGAGCTAAGACTAGAAGACAATAAAAGAAATGTTTGGGCTAAATAACCTTGGGCCGATATTAAGCAATGCAGATAAAAATAAGATAAAATAAAATAAGAGATGCAAGTGTAATTGGGCCGGAAGTAAATTATAGGCCTAATAAATTTTCAATTAACTAATCCCATGTATAAGACTAGTCCGTCTTATGTAGGTTATCATGGTTATTAAATATCAAATCCCAACTTAATTAGTTTTGGGCTATAAATGCTTTATTAATTATGTCCAAGATACTTAAATAGAAGTCTAAGAAATATTAACCCAATATTATTAAGTAAATTTATGAAGAGTAAAATAAGCCTTAGATATTTAAACAAACGTTTATTATACATTAAAAGTAATAATAATAATAATAGCAATAATAAATAAAATATAAAATATAAATATAAATATAAATATAATTAAAATATAAATATAAATGAAAATAAAATAAAATAATGATGATAAAGATA
Source organism: Coffea arabica (assembly GCF_036785885.1). Taxonomy (NCBI): domain Eukaryota; kingdom Viridiplantae; phylum Streptophyta; class Magnoliopsida; order Gentianales; family Rubiaceae; genus Coffea; species Coffea arabica. The sequence continues at coordinate 34,689,722 of NC_092321.1, forward strand.
AAGATAATAATAATAACAATAATAATAATAAAATAAAGATAGCAGTAATAAAATAATAATAATCAGGACAATAATAATAAGGGAATTTCGCCAATTTGGTCCCTAAACATTTTCACTTAAATCAATTTCGTCCTTCATGAAATATTTTAATCAATTTAGTCCTTGAACTAGTTTTTTACTTCTAATGTAGGACTTTTTACTGCATTTTACTCAATTCGCGTTGACCAACAGGGGTATAATTGTCACACTGGCTTAATCTGTTGCAATTTTTCGCCGAGGAGGAAGAAGATTGATGCACGAGGTGATTTACCTCCACTCGTTATGGCACCAGGGGCCGCCTACGAGAGCAACCCAACAACCCACACCATCTGGCCTTCTCCATCACCCCCACAATCCCATACAATTCAAGAAGCAAGAAAGAATTAAATCCGCAAACAGAAAAGGCAGAAAGAACTCCGATAGAAAACAATTGCAAGAATCCCAGAACCCAACCCTATTGCCTTCTCCAGCTTCCGGAAAAGAATGGCCTTGCAATCGCACTTGTAATTCACCTCCGGCCACCACCTCCGGCTGGGGAACAAGCTGGCCGTAGTCGAGTCCGCAGACCCTTCTACCCTCCTCTGCAGAAAAACCCAAACTTGCAGCCAGTCAGGCTCAATTTAAGGCTTTGCAGATAACTGAAGAATTTTTTAAGTCTGGCGATGATGATGATAAGGAGGATAGTGAGGATGATGATGATGATGATACGCTGGAGGAGGAAGAGTATAGGTTTTTCTTTAAAGTATTTACAGAGGATAGGGAGTTGAGGGAGTATTATGAGAAGAATTATTATAATGGGGAATTTAATTGCTTAGTTTGCGGTGGTTTGGGGAAAAAGTTAGCTGGAAAGAAGTTTTAAGGATTGTGTTGCTCTTGTTCAGCATTCGATTTCAATAGCCAAGACGAAGACGAGGAGAGCTCATACGGCTTATGGGCAGGTAATTTGCAAGGTTCTTGAATGGGACCTTGCTAGGCTTCCCACCATTGTCTCAGCATTGAGCGAAAAGCATGAACTATGTTTGCAGAATTCAGGCCAGGGTGAGGTTGAGGGCCAGGACAAATGCAAAGCGCAGGTGCCTTAAGGCTTGGTTTAGTTACCAGAGACGCTCGAGGCTTCGACATGACCAAATGGCATCATTTGCATTATCTACATTTGAGTTCCCATTCCAATGCCTCGCCGGAGTCCATCAAAGGATTTTCATCGCTCAAGGTAGTACAGCATTTTAATTTCTTCCGAAGGATTTCTCCATTATTTTCTTTTGATTTAAGAAGATTTTAGTTTAGTAGCAAAATAGTAGGCTCTACTGGGAAGTGGAAATTATTGTTTGAAACTAACAGTTAAACTTTTGAATATTAGAAAACCGAGTATTAGTATAATCTTGTTACCGTGAAATTAGAAATTTTCTTTTAAAAGAGATTTTTTTTTGGCTGCTGGATTTGAAGTTGAGAGAATCTGTGTGGTCACCTTCATTTTATTTGGTTATTTTTGTGGTTGTGGCTATGCAGAGCAGTGATCAAGAAGAACTAAAGAAATTGATGAAGGAAAGTGTTCAGGTATATTATTTGTGAAAGGGAAAGTGTTTAGGGACTCTTCCTCCTCGGCGAATAATTGCAGCAGATTAAGTCAGTGTGACAATTATACCCCTGTTGGTCCACGCGAATTGAGTAAAATGTAGTAAAAGTCCTACATTGGAAGTCCAAAACTAGTTCAAGGACTAAATTGGTTAAAATATTTCATGAAGGACGAAATTGATTTAAGTGAAAATGTTTAGGGACCAAATTGGCGAAATTCCCTAATAATAAATTGAAATAAGTATGATTATGAATAGGATTAATTTTATATTTATTATCAGTGTATACGCTATCACCATTAGATATATGACACATGTGTAAAATTTGAATTTGAAATTCAAAATTTGCTCATGTGCTATCCATCCAACTATCATAGCGTGTACATCGACAGTGTATATAAAATTTACTCTTATAAAGAGTTATTTTTAAATTGGGAAACTTTATAAAAGAAGAGGAACTTTCCAAATTAGGAAACTTTTCAAAAATAGAAACTTCCATTTTAGGAAACTTTTCACATATTTTATATAGTTGTCCAGACGTGAATTGTGGGGTTATTCAGAACATTTTATATATATATATAGATATCAACTAATTAGGACGCTTATGTATTTAATAGGTACGAAACAAGTTTAAGAAATTCTAAGCTAGTCCCACTTGAGCAGTCAGTCAAAAGTAGGTGGTTCTTATCTCTCTGAGTTTTCAAATATAAAATGTGAAATATTCTTAAAGGTAAGTTCTATTTTGTTATATGCAAATGGATCATGTAATCTATTTGAAATGTTTGATATGCTATAAATTATGATATGAGTGGTATGTTTTATGAAATGAAAGAAATGTGCATGTGACATATGACATAAATTTATGATAAGAAAAACTCTTTAACAGTCATGAAATAGACAGCAAGAACCATAGTCCTAATATCTTATGTTACTTTAGTCATGAGAGTTGGTATGGAGTTCGGCCGATTAACTAATATTATGTGATCAAGCGGTAATCATGAAGCCTCTTGTTTGCCCTCTTAGAAGGAGATTAATCTCTAGACTGAGTACTCAGATGCCGGATATTACACATATTTTTCATGAGCTAATATGAAATGTTTACGTTCTTACTACTTATGTACGATTGTAAATGTTGTGAACTATAATTTGCCATTGCCACTCATTAATATTGTATGTTGCCAGTTTAACGTTGTTCGAATAATCTTGTATGTGATGTATGTGAAAATGCTTTGATATAAGTAATGTGTGAGAACCCTCACTTTAAACCATAATTTTCCTTAATTACATGCCTTATTCTAAGATCTAGACCACATATTATAGGCCCTTGCATTAGATTCCCTATGCGTTACAACATTTCTCATGCATTACATTTCATTTCCTTTTACTTGAAGAAAAACATTTTCTTGAGTTGGTTTTAAATAATTCACCACTTGTATTTTACCAAGTGTTCTTTTATTAGTGGTAGGGACTTTACATGAAGGATTAGAGGTGTTAAATAGGTATTGGTACATTTGGAAGGGTTGAACTATCATTAGTCAAAGGATTAAGAGAAGTTATGGACAAGAAATGGGGTATGTGGCAAAACCCTAGCCAAGTATTTTGTTTGACCAAAGATTAGAAGATAATTTAAACTACCATTAGCCATTTTTTCTCCCTTATGGCCGAATTTCTTGAAGCTTAGAGAGGAAGAGAGAAACTCCATTTTTCCTTGCTTTCCAACCCTAGTAAATCAAGAGCAAAAACCAAAAGAGAAAGATCTTGAGTTAGTTGAGAAACTTTCTTGCAATCCTAGAGTTTGTTCCAAGCTTGAAGCTTCCATCTTGGTGGATTGTTTGGTGACTTAAGCAACTTGTAAGAGAGGTAAATGACCTTTAAATTTGGGGGTTATGATGTTATATCATCTACTTTAAGTTTTCATGGTAAAATACAAGTTGTTTTGGTTGAGATTTGGGGTTAATCCCTTGAATTAAATAAGTAGTAGTTAAACTTGTTAGTATGCCTACCATGTGTTTGATGAAATGCCTAACCTTTGTTCATGTTTGTTTATGAGGTATTAACATGTTTTAAACCTCTTTTGAGTTAGATCTACCACTTGATATGTTGTTTTAAGGGAAATCATGAGAGGGTGAAGGTTGAGTGAATATGAGAAAGAGTGGACTATTTTCTTTGCCATGACTGACCGGTTCTTGAAGGAAGGGTTTCTCCTTGATTTTGTGATTTTATTGTACCCTAATCAAGCCTAATAAACATGGCTAGACATAGGTTAAGCTCATGTGTGAGTTGGATTGAATTTGAGCAAGTAAAGTAGTGGTTTGGTCTATATACTGGACCGGTTTGGTTTCCTTGATGGCTAGGCTACTATGATCATTTTTATTATGTTGATGTATTATATTTTGAACTCCAATGGTCCTAGGTCATGTGACCCCCTGTATATGAACATTTGAGGACTTATTTGGGTGAATTTGAACCAAAACAAATGAAGATAGCACCAAGAACTAATGTAGTTTTGCTTGAGGTTAGGGCTGATCCAGGGTTGGAAAAACAGCCAAGTTGTCTAAGCTACTGGTGCTGCTAGAAGATGAACTAGAATGTGTAATTGGTACAGTTGGAAAGCCCTTCAAGTCTAGTTTCCAACGCCACTAACGGCACCTAATTCTGACCTTCCTACAGGAGATATGACCATTTTCCCAAGACTGCGCGGGCACGACTGTTTTACCCGCGAAGAACATTTTGAGCTTGAATGAGACTTTTATTTTGCCCAACTTTCTTGCACTTGTCAAACTTGTTTTTGTGACAGCCCCACCTCCCCCAAAGGCGAACCAGAGGGTTCGACGGGCCGCCTCCCCAGCTCTCGCCGAGACTCAGTCGTTCACTACATTCCTCAAACATATTACAAGATAAAACTCAAATATTACATCAAATTCTCCAATAAATAATTACATATCAAAAGCGAAGCGTCCATGCTTCCACTGCGCCACTCTGATCCATGATCCATGATCCAACTATTATACAAGAGGAAGTCCAAATTCAAAGTACACATGAGATAATTCATCCGATCACAGGAATAAGTACTACAAGCCTTCCTTCGCCTTGAGCCCTGTGGAGGGGAATAAAATATTTTTGGGGTGAGCTAAATGCTCAGCGAGTAACCAGTAAAATCAGTAATCAAATCGGTTTAACAATAGTTCATTTCAATGATGTCATAAATCAATGATAAGTCCAGAAACAATTACAACATTTACAAAACATTAAATATGGAGTATCAATAATTCAAGAAACATGTACAATGGAAAGCGATAGTAACATTCATGAAAATGATAAGTTCGTTCTCCTGCCATTTCCTTTTTTTTTTCATTTGAAATTGCATTTTTTTTTCATTCAACCTTTCCCGGACATCGTCCAGGCTCCACCAACCTCCACCAACCTACAAAGGTAATACTCGAGTATACCAAACATTCACCCAGGTCCCTAATCGCCCGACCGAGTCCGCTTCTGGCTCGAGACGACCGGTAACAAGGGGCAATGTCCAGTTCAGTCCAAAAGGCTTACATTCATACGCAAGTAGCATTTAATCATTAAGCATGAAAATTTCACATTTATTTAGGTCGAGTGCGATAAAGTACACACTCGCCCAGAAAACTCGTTTTAACAATCATTGAAAGCACTTAACACATTATCAATCCATAATAACAAGCCAATAAGTCAAGGAAATATATCAAACAAGGAACACTCTCATATAAGCACGCATGATATGCAAGAAAACAGTTCAAAAGTAACTTTGGAAACAGTTCAAAAGTAAATAATGCAAGAAACGTTTCACAAGTACTTTGGAAATAGTTTAGGGTCACTCACCTCCACGGCTCAGAAATCATCCATCATATAACATTGCCTTGCTCAAATCCAAGTCTTAGATCACAAACTCAATGCAAACAAATCCCTTCAAAGTTCGGACAGCACTTCCCCTGAATTTGCTAACTTTTCCAGCCATCATGGCTTCATTATTTCCTCATTCCAACCCAAAGGTACACACACAACAACAAGTTCATCCAATAGCCATTCAGCAAGCTCCAAGTAGTACTAGTACAAGTCAAGCTAGGGAAAAGTCCGGAAATGAAAGTTAAGCTCAAAACCAGAAAAACAGTTTTGGACGTCATTTTACGGTAATGGTACCAAAGGCGCTACGATTGTCGGATGAAGGTGAAAGATACACTTTTTTGAAGCTAAGAGATAGGGCTACAACATTGCAAAAGGTCACTCAACCCAGTTTCGAGTGTAACCAGGTCAAAAATGCAAGATACCATACCAGAATCACAAAAATAGATTCACAGAACGCATTCTAGCGGAAACATCTTAAATTAGGCTATCCAAGTCCAAATCCAGAAATTCCAAAACCACCTGAAAGATAAGAAACATGGATAAATTTCATTAGAAGACCTCAACAACCAATTCGGAAGCAATTCCAGGGAAAACAACCAATTACAGGCGCAATTCTTACATTCGGGTAAAACCAGAACAGCAATAGTAATTTCGACTTTTCTCATTCTACACTACTCCGATTGACCTGAAATTTTGTAGGAACCTCCAAAATGTCATTCCCTACAACCTTCATGTTTTAAGCCAAGGCCAATTCGGCCTCTATCTATGAGCTATAAATTCGGGCAGAATGTAAACATTAGAACCCTAATTTTCCAGATTTCTTCCAAAACAGAAACTGCTTGCAATTTACCACTTTTTCCACCTTCTAGCTTCCTTAAATATCATTTCCAATCATCATACATGACCACATAATCATATCCATATGATAACAGAAAAATCCCCAATAATTATAAAACTTCACCAATTCAACCAAAATCAAGATATAATCCATAAAATTGCATCTTATACCACCACCAATCATGAATTGAACATCATTAGAGGAAGAAGAGGGGTCCTTCACAACTCACCTTAGCAATACAAGAGATAGAGCAACTAGTCACCTTAACTTTCCAAACAACTTCACAACCAAGCTCAACTCCACCAAACTAAGAGGTTTTATGGAGTAATTGGAAGATTAATCGGTTTAATTGAAAGATTGGGCAAGATTGGAGACTAGAAAATTGAGAGCTTTTCTTCCCTTTTTTGAGCAAGAGAATTCGGCCAAGAAGCTTGCAAAATGAAGAGATTTTTGGCCAATTTTAATTAAATGGTAAAGTTATGAATAGTAGTCAAACTCAAGACTAAATCTTATGGTCACACTTGTCACCTTTAGGTTTAAAACTTATCTTTTTGTCTCTCCAATACAAATATCTTAACACCTTGTAAAATAATATCACTTAATACAAAATTCCAACAAGTTGTCAAAAAATATAATGCATTTACCGCACTTGCGGGTCCCACGTTCAAAATACGCTCTTAATTTCTCAAAAACTAACTGATACTAGAAAAATCATTTTAAAACTATCTTTACTCATAAACTTTATCTGGGGAATTTTTCTAATAAAGAAAATGTAGAAAAGGCGGGCGATTAAATAAAATAAACCCTAGAAAATTAGAAAATTTCCGGGTTCTCACACTCATTCTTTCGGGGCGTCACAGTTTTCTCATGAACTTTTACTGCATTTTGGGCCAAATTTACATGATGAATTGAGTGACTTTGACCACTCACTTGGTCACTTAATGAGCCTACAATTGAGTGGGAAATGAATCTAATTTGTTAACGATTTCACTCGTTGCCCTAGGATTGGGAAACAAAGGTGGTCGTAACTGAGATACTTGACGTTTGACTACTGCATTGCTTGACAGGTGAGTGTTCCATTACCTGCTACCCGTTATGTGAAATATCTAAATATCTAAAATACTTGATTTATAAGTGTTGGAGCCAAATACTGTTTTGATAAAATGGAGGTGAGCGTATACTTTATCGCACTCGACCTCCCTTGTTTTACAATGAGGCTCTGTATACTGTTATTATGAGATGAGATTTCTCCATATATATGACCGTGTTTGAGTTGTTTGGGTAATATTCCAACAACTACTGCTACTGTTTGGGTACCCAACCTCTTAAGTGAGTCGGTTGTATCGAGCCAGCAAGGGCTTGGTCGAGAAGGCCGATAAACTTTGGGGACTGATGTTTAGAGGTCCCTAGTGAAGTGTAGCCGTTGTGCTTGCTTGTTGTGTTGCCCAGCACCACCAGTGGTAAAATCCTCGACTTGATCCTGTTTCTTTGGAATCTTGGATTCCTGGTATACTCGAGTATTACCAAACTACTGTTTGTGGCGTGCGGGCCCGGTAGGAGGTTGATTGGTGGATGGAGGTTGGTGAAAGCGGTGTTCTACGGACTTACATTCTGTGAATACAAACGTTGACGGAGAGTCAACGGATCCAGTTATGATCAAGCTCCAGTGGTTGTTGGTTTTTGAAAGCCACCCGTATCCTTGAATTGAACTGTCATTAAACTGTTATCTTCCTGTATGATATTATTTGATCATTTTGTTACCTTACTTGGGTATGTGTCTACTTGTTTTATTTGGAACCTCACTGGGCGTTAGCTCACCCCATTCCCTTTGTTTTCCTTAACAGATCGGGGATGGATTTGATCAAGAGCTTACCTAGCTTTGTTTTCCTATGAACTTGTATTTTGATATTGTAACCTTTTGCTTAAGAAGACCTTACTTTTAACTCCTGTAAGCTTGGTTCTATAAGTCCGACTTATGTTATGTAAGTTATGTGTAGAGTGGTAAGTTGACTTTTAGCTATATGTATACTAAGCTTTTGGATTGTTGGTGTAGTGATTATGTTTAATTAGGGTTACACACCTTTGCTTGGAAGATATCTCATCCGCTTCATTTGAGTTATTAGTACTTTGATCGACTGAGCCTCGGCGAGAGCTGGACAGGCTGTCCGCTGATACCCTAGGGTTCGCCCTAGGGAGAGGTGGGGCTGTCACAGGTGGTATCAGAGTTTAGGTTTGAATTAGCCTGGGCGAGTTAGAAATTTCCGACTTGAGGATTATATTTGATTATTTCCCTTAAGAGTACTTAAGTTTATCTACACTTTGTGTAGGATGGACGGATCTAGTGGCCCTAGCGATAGACCGGTGGGTGGGACGTCCCGCGAGGACTTACCGATGATTAGATACCAGATCAGGCCCGGAGGAGCTAGAGCCTATTGGAGCCCATCTGACCGCTATAGGCGTTGCGAGTGTCAGCATATTTACACTTATCCTAATGAAGTAGTTCTTGCCGTTGTGAAAGAGCGGAAGGTCCTAGCGAGGGACAATACTAGGCTTGGAGTTGAAGTGAATTACCTGAAGGAAACTATTAAAACACAAGCCGAGCGGATTAAGGAGCTTGAGTATGATATGGTCAAGGGCCGAGATAGGGTTGATGACCTATGCGCGTAGCATGGAGAAGCTCAAGAGCGCATGGTCAAGAGAGCCAGGAAAGTACGGAATAGAGCAGAGTCTATTCTAAATGTTTGTGATGATCTACTGGGAGAAGTGAGCGATGAGGTTTCTCACGTTGGAGATGACACAGGAGCTGAACCCGCCCAGAGCGAGGGGTCAACCAATCCTACCGCGGATTAGGCCTTCCCTATTAGGTTACTATTGTGGATGATTTTGACTACTGTACATACAAAGGATAGGGGATGTGGTGACTCGGTGGTTGTACAGCTTTCTTTTGGCTACTTACACTAGGGTTTTGCTTAATATGACTGTATGACTGTATCTGTACTTTTGAGGCTTGTACTTGATACTTTTGATCTTGTTATCTTGTAAACAACTACTATGAGCCTTTGAATGTATAATACTGTGACTTTGACTTTGACTTTGACTGTGACTGTGACTTTGACTTTGACTCTATTTCGGCATTGGCTTTTAACTGCTTTGCATTTTCACTTGCTTATCGTGACTCTGATTGTATTTTTATTTGACTTTTAAATATGAATGAGTATCTGGTCTATACCCATACTTGCTTACCCCGTTAGTTATAATACTTTGGCCTAAACCAGTGAGTAATAATAGAGCCTAAACCAGTGGTCGAGGCAATGGGCCTGGATCTAGGCAGGCCCAGAACCAAGAGTAGGAACAAGGTTTTGTGGCAAACCAAGACCAGGGACCCAGAGGTGAAGAAGGGGACCAGGTAGCTACAGTTATCAATCGTATGACTGATTTCCTGGCCCGTTTGGTTGACCAGTAAGGTCAAGTACTTGGTAACCAGCAAAGGGACCCTGAAGTTGGTGAAGATAGGGCCCTGGAATGGTTCCAAAAGTTAGCTCCTCCTAAATTTCTTGGAGGACCAGATCCCGAAGCTGCCGAGAACTGGTTTGAAAGAATGGAAGATATTTTTACTGCTTCGTGTGGTCCCTGTGCGGAGTAAGCTTGGGGTCAAGTGGTGTTATTATCTCAATTATATGAGTAAGTGGAAGGGACTAGGTGCTCTTCTTGGGCGTAATAATGACTGTTATAAGCATAAACCCTTTATCATGGTATTTGGGGAAAATAGATATGTATGTCAGGTAGGAATCTCTAATATGGGTGATTTACTCTTGGGATCGACCGGCTCGAGTTGTGAATTATCTTATTTTGGATTCTTGTATCTGAGTACCAAAGTGGAGAGCACTAGAATAAGGGTCTGTATCTTGCTTGCTCTTGAGGTAGGTTTTGATGGCAAAGGCCAAGGCGCGGAAGATTCTAACATTTGACCTAGTAATTGGACTGATCGAGGGAACGGATCCCGAAAGGTTATCATGGACTAATCTAGTAATAGTCTAACTAGGGTTTCTATAGACGGTGATCAGATTGTTGTGTACGTCGAGAAATTTGCACTGAAGACTTGTTTCCTTCTCCTATAACTGTGAGGACTTGATAAGTGTTTATTGGATTTTGAGGCGGTTTAACTGTAACTATATAGGTATTTCTACCTCTCTTGTAATATCTGATACCTGTTGCTTGGTCCTCAATGAACTACCCTTGCCTATACTTCCTTGACACCTATCCACTAATGCCAAAGTATGGATTTGGCTTAATTATTACCGTGTTGAGATCGAGAGTTTTGGAATTATGTATGGGATTTGAGAAAAAGAGTTGGCTCCTATACCTGTATGCAAAAGCTTGAGATAGGGTGTGGAACTTTTGAGATACGAAGTACACTTTAGGATTTCATTATGTACATAATTAATAAGAATACTCCTTGTGTTAAACTCCCCGAATAAGAATAAGTGGCATAATATTTTGAGATATTGCCCTACCTGTATTTTACTTCCTTGTCTATCTCATTTGAGAATAGCTAAGTTTAATTCCTCGTGGTTGGATTGGAAGTGAATGAACTCAAAAGTTATATGACTAGAGTTTCCAATTGTAATTAGTTTACTTATTCTGCTCCTTTGATTTGCCTGGCAAGCTATCATCAAGTTAAATGAATCGGTGAGATGACAAATGTGACTGATCTGCATAAGAAAATAGAGATTATTCGAACGGAAATAGAGTTCCAAAAGAGATTAGCTGAGTACTGGGAAGGACGATGGGAACAAAAATACTTGGAGAAAATTGAACTACTGCACCAGAACATAGAATTGAAAAAGAAATACGAAGGGATTCCAAAAAAGGTGCGGAATAAGTTTGAATTAGTGCATTTGCCTAGTCGAATAGCATCTTAAGATATTCCTAGTCAAAGTTAGCCATTAGTGAGATTTTGCCTGAAATAGTTGTAATCATTGGACTATGCATATGAAATTTTTACCTAGTAAGTTGTCTTCCCGTTAGGAACAGTGGACTTGGTACCTGCTATTTTAATAAGTGCTATTAAAAATTGGTGGTTGGGCAGTATTGGATCCTTATCCATGAGTCTAGTACTATAAGTTAGTCTTTAAGTTAAGTGAAAATTTTTGTTTGTAGTTCGAAAGGAAGAAATTATTCAATGTACAGTGTATGGGTTTAAGAGCTAGCAAGAATAGTAACCAAGTTTTAACACTTCTTTTCATCGAGATTAAAGTTTGTGTCACTTCTCACCTTTTGATATCTTCACTGATTTTTATTAGCATGGTATTTTAGACATTGCATTATTACGATTTTCCCCCTAGATAGATGGTGGTAGTGGCATGAGTGGAGAGATTTTGGAGGAAAAGCACTAAGCTTCCATCTTTTGAAGGTATACGGTAACTTTGGCAATAAACTTTCCTCTACTTCAAATATATGCAATCTAGTGGTTTAGGGTTTCAATTTTGGTAGTTTCATGAGAAAATTTCATGGTTTGAAGTTGTGATGTGAAATTTTCAGTTTTTATGGTAATTTTCTGCCCACACATTGATCTTAAGTCCCGTGAATATCTATGATTTTTCAAAATTGACTGAAATTACATACATGTCCTGTCTTTTACTGGTGAAGCAGTAAAGTTAGGTTGGAATTTGACTGACTCGCGGATAGGATCTTACAAGGGTATCTTCTAGGAAATTGCAACCCTTTGAATCTATTTTCTGATGATAAAAAGTTTATAAATTTTGGACTTAAGAAACTTGAGATATGATTTTCCAAATGGTATCGCACAAAACTGGAAAATTTTTGTTTTCCTAGAGCTGTTCTTACTTTCGTTCCAACTTTAGGATTGGAGTTGGTAAACTATTTTGAGGTTGGTTTATGAGTGGAATTGAGGTTTAAATGAAAGGAAATGATATTTTTCAAATCATTTTAGGTCAAACAATTTCCAACTTTGTATTTTGAACGTCTTTTCTAATTTCTCCAAACGTTTCATTATAAGTGATACTCTTGTGCTTTAAATGACTTTTGGAAACGTTGATTTGTAAGTACATGTGAATTACTTCTCGATTGGAACAAACAAAATATTATATTTTAATAAGATATACGGGTATAAAACTTTAAATTGATGCATGTCTAAATAAAGTTTTGGAACCTCAATTTCTTCATAATATGGCTATGTATTGCTAGTCTTTTACTATAGTATGTGACCACAGGACTCGAGAGAATTCAAGAGGACATTCACGTAAAATATGCTAAGCTATACAGTAATCAAGGTGAGAATTTCGAGGACGAAATTCTTTAAGGGGTAGAGAGTGTGAGAACCCTCACTTTAAACCATAATTTTCCTTAATTACATGCCTTATTCTAAGGTCTAGACCACATATTATAGGCCCTTTCATTACATTCCCTATGTGATACAACATTTCCCATGCATTACATTTCATTTCCTTTTACTTGAAGTAAAACATTTTCTTGAGTTGGTTTCAAATAATTCACCACTTGTATTTTACCAAGTGTTCTTTTATTAGTGGTAGGGACTTTACATGAAGGATTAGAGGTGTTAAATAGGTATTGATACATTTGGAAGGGTTGAACTATCATTAGTCAAAGGATTAAGAGAAGTTATGGACAAGAAATGGGGTATGTCGCAAAACCCTAGCCAAGTATTTTGTTTGACCAAAGATTAGAAGATAATTTAAACTACCATTAGCCATTTTTTCTCCCATATGGCCGAATTTCTTGAAGCTTAGAGAGGAAGAGAGAAACTCCATTTTTCCTTGCTTTCCAACCCTAGTAAATCAAGAGCAAAAACCAAAAGAGAAAGATCTTGAGTTAGTTGAGAAACTTTCTTGCAATCCTAGAGTTTGTTCCAAGCTTGAAGCTTCCATCTTGGTGGATTGTTTGGTGACTTAAGCAACTTGTAAGAGAGGTAAATGACCTTTAAATTTGGGGGTTATGATGTTATATCATCTACTTTAAGTTTTCATGGTAAAATACAAGTTGTTTTGGTTGAGATTTGGGTTTAATCCCTTGAATTAAACAAGTAGTAGTTAAACTTGTTAGTATGCCTACCATGTGTTTGATGAAATGCCTAACCTTTGTTTATGACGTATTAACATGTTTTAAACCTCTTTTGAGTTATATCTACCACTTGATATGTTGTTTTAAGGGAAATCATGAGAGGGTGAAGGTTGAGTGAATATGAGAAAGAGTGGACTATTTTCTTTGCCATGACTGACCGGTTCTTGAAGGAAGGGTTTCTCCTTGATTTTGTGATTTTATTGTACCCTAATCAAGCCTAATAAACATGGCTAGACATAGGTTAAGCTCATGTGTGAGTTGGATTGAATTTGAGCAAGTAAAGTAGTGGTTTGGTCTATATAGTGGACTGGTTTGGTTTCCTTGATGGCTAGGCTACTATGATCATTTTTATTATGTTGATGTATTATATTTTGAACTCCAATGGTCCTAGGTGATGTGACCCCCTATATATGAACATTTGAGGACTGATTTGGGTGAATTTGAACCAAAACAAATGAAGATAGAACCAAAACAAATGAAGATAGCACCAAGAACTAATGTAGTTTTGCTTGAGGTTAGGGCTGATCCAGGGTTGGAAAAACAGCCAAGTTGTCTGAGCTACTGGTACTGCTAGAAGATGAACTAGAGTGTGTAATTGATACCGTTGGAAAGCCTTTCAAGTCTAGTTTCCAACGCCACTGACGGCACCTAATTCTGACCTTCCTACAGTGAGATATGACCGTTTTCCCAAGACTGCGCGGGCACGACTGTTTTACCCGCAATGAGACTTTTATTTTGCCCAACTTTCTTGCACTTGTCAAACTTGTTTTCTCATAAACTTTTACTGGATTTTGGGCCTAATTTACGTGATGAATTGAGTGACTATGACCACTCACTTGGTCACTTAATGAGCCTACAATTGAGTGGGAAATGAACCTAATTTGTTAACGATTTCACTTGTTGCCCTAGAATTGGGAAACGAAGGTGGTCGTAACTGAGATACTTGACGTTTGACTACTGCATTGCTTGACAGGTGAGTGTTCCACTACCTGCTACCCGTTATGTGAAATATCTGAATATTTGAAATACTTAATTTATGACTGTTGGAGCCAAATACTGTTTTGATAAAATGGAGGCGAGCGTGTACTTTATCGCACTCGACCTCTCTTGTTTTCCAATGAGGCTCTGTATACTGTTATTATGAGATGAGATTTCACTATATATATGACTGTGTTTGAGTTGTTTGGGTGATATCCCATCAACTACTGCTACTGTTTGGGTGCCCAACCTCTTAGGTGAGTCGGTTGTATCAAACCAGCAAGGGCTTGGTCGAGAAGGCCTATAAACTTTGGGGACTGATGTTTAGAGGTCCCTGGTGAAGTATAGCCGTTGTGCTTGCTTGTTGTGTTGCCCAGCACCACCAGTGGTAAAATCCTCGACTTGATCCTGTTTCTTTGGAATCTTGGATTCCTGGTATACTCGAGTATTACCAAACTACTGTTTATGGCGTGCGGGCCCGGTAGGAGGTTGATTGGTGGACGGAGGTTGGTGAAAGCGGTGTTCTACGGACTTACATTCTGTGAATACAAATGTTGACGGAGAGTCAACGGATCCAGTTATGATCAAGCTCCAGTGGTTATTGGCTTTTGAAAGCCACCCGTATCTTTGAATTGAACTGTGATTAAACTGTTATCTTCCTGTATGATGTTATTTGATCATTTTGTGACCTTACTTTGCTATGTGTCTATTTGTTTTATTTGGAACCTCACTGGGCGTTAGCTCCCCCCATTCCTTTTGTTTTCCTTAACAGATCGGGGATGGATTTGATCAAGAGCTTACCTAGCTTTGTTTTGCTATGAACTTGTATTTTGATATTGTAACCTTTTGTTTAAGAAGACCTTACTTTTAACTCCTATAAGCTTGGTTCTATAAGTCCGACTTATGTTATGTAAGTTATGTGTGGAGTGGTAAGTTGACTTTTACCTATATGTATACTAAGCTTTTGGATTGTTGATGTAGTGATTATGTTTAATTAGGGTTACACTCCCTTGCTTGGATGATATCTCATCCGCTTCATTTGAGTTATTGGTACTTTGATCGACTGAGCCCCGGCGAGAGCTGGGCAGGCAGTCCGCTGATACCCTAGGGTTCGCCCTAGGGAGAGGTGGGACTGTCACATAATGCTATAATTACATGGTCCAACAGAGGAATAGTAGTTGCTGCTTAATGAGCGAATATTGCTCAACCCACTTTTCACCACTTTTGCAAATTTTGGAGATTATGAGTTAATCTATGTCAAAGATCCTGAAGATGATCTCTACTAGATCCTTAGTAGATAGGGGATAGCAGTATGGTAGTACTTGGTTGTTTTGTATTAGTGAATGCTTGTATATGTTATGTGGAGTATATGGACTCCTTAGTTAATTATGTGATGTTTCTAGTTTCAAATTTGTATAGCACAATACTAGGTTTCATTTATGCTATTTTATTTTAGTTAGTTTTTCCTAGTTTTATGTTGTCTTGTATTTCAAGAGCGAGACTTGAGAAATACAACAGATGTCTCATGGCTACCACGTACAAGTTAGGGACGTGACAATGCCATTGCAAACCAACATTTGATACCATAATCTAACTAATACTAATAACAGAATAGTGTATTAGATACACGAATATGAATTTAAACACTGAACTATCCATGTGGAACATTGATAAGCATAAAGCATAAGGCAGAATCGAAGAACAAGCAATACAACAAACATCTAATCCATGTAGGAAACTCTAGAGCAAGCTAGGAGAAATGCAGAAGTGAAATGAGGGAGAAACCCGGAAATCATACACGTAATGAAGAGAGCAATACTCAATTTGTAGGACGAAACAATCGTCCAGTTGCATCATACCACAAACGGAAAGAACCTCACTTAATAGGATTCATGGAGCTCCGATACATCAGAAATAACATTACCCCGAAAGCAAACAAAGGAAAATAGTCGTAGCCCACAAAACGCACAATCTACCACAAAACAGAGCTAGTTTGTGGGAGTGAACGATAACAAAGAGTAATGAATTGCAATGGCTGTTCTGCTACTCAAATAACTTGAAAAGCAAGTTAGTATTGCGATCTCCACAAAGATTGCCAATTATTCTAACTAAAGCAAAGTGTGATTACGGAAAAAAAAAAAAGCCACAGTACCAATCCAAACCAAAATCAGTTTTAGCCGCCTACAAAAACGAACACAAGCCAACTCCCACAGTGAATTTGTTACCCACTCAAACCAAGAGACTGTTGTGGGAAATGAACAAGAAGAAACCAGAGACACTTGTTTTACACTTTTCCTTCGAAGTTAATTAGTGCTTATGGTTATCAAAAAAAAAATAGAGAACACCTGGAAACATAAGTGCAGAGGCCCCGTCCTGGGCCCAGACACGTGGCAGCCCAAGGAGGCCAGAGTTGGGTTCGGACCCCAGGCCCATGGGGACCGTCTTGGGACACGCCGCTGCTAGGGCTCCCTAGGAGTTCGAAGAGCAATCCCGCGGAGGGCGGAGAGAATCCCCCTCAGCACGGGATTCAAACTATCCCGGACAGGTCCCGAAACGTACGGAAGTCGAACTCTCAGGCAGGTATAAATGGTAACGCACACCAACTATGTAAAGGATGCTCACTATTATCCAAGCACTCCCAACAGTTTTACTGCTAGTGAACTCCATTCACCGGAAAGCTAACTTGACCATCGGAGTGCCCTCGGGGACCACCTCGGGGCTCCCCTGTCAGTCACCCTAGAGACTATTTCTTGTTTGTTTTGCAGGGCTGGCACACGTTCTTATCATCGGCACGCCGAGCTCATCAGATCAGCTCGGTCCGGGAAAGCTCAGCGCTTTTTCAGTTGGCGCCGTCTGTGGGAACGAAAGGTACGAGTAGTTGTGTTGATGGCGAGAACGCGTTCCAAGCGAACCGTAGAGAACACCGATCCCGGAGTCGGCGAGGGGTCCCGGAGAATGGAGACCGAGGCGGCCCGGGGCGCCGAGGGCTCAGCCCTTTCAGGGGAACGGAGACAGCAGATCTTTCAGTTCGTGATGGAAAACCTCCCCATGCTGGAGGACATAATTCGACAAGCGAAAGAGGGGGGTGAAGCCGGGGGCGCCCGAACCTCTAAGGCGAAGGGGAAGGAGAGGGAATCACCTCCCGTTCCCTCAGAGGATGAGTCACGGGACCAGCCCCACAGGAGGAAACGGCCACGGACTCCCCCTCGGCCGCGGGCCTCGGTGGTTGGGGATTGCGAGAGGTATTCTCGCGACCGGTCCACTGGGGGCCGACCAAGGAATCCCTCCTCGTGGAAGCTTGCGCGGAACGAAATTGAGCGTTCCCCCGCCCGATTTTTCAAGAGCCGGCCGCAGGACCCTCCCAGTGGAAGCCTGTCCGGGACGAGTTTGAGCAGATCCTGCGGCCGCAATTGTACGAGGACAACTACACAGTCTCGCCCTTTACCCGAGGGATAGAGGACTACCCGTTACCTCGGAAATTCAAGATCCCGAACATCGAACTGAACGACGCTTCGACTGACCCGGAAGACCACCTCTCGGTCATCCTGACGCACATACGTCTGCAAATCGCCGCGGATGAAGTTCGCTGCAAAACCTTCCCCATGTTTCTGAAGGGGAAGGCCCAGCTCTAGTTCCAGGGTCTGGCACCGGGGTCCATCCGGAGTTTTCCCGAGCTGGCCAGACAGTTCGTCGCCCAGTTCGTCTCCTCGAAGACTTACTCGAAAAACGCGGCTCACCGAATGGCAATCAGGCAGAAGCCGGACGAGTCTCTGAGGAATTTCATGACCCGCTTCAACACAGAGAGCTTGCAGATCAGAGACAAGGATGAAAAGGTGGTCATGGCCGCTTTCATGAACGGGCTCAGGGCGGAGGAGCTCTTCTACAAGCTCGCCGAGAAGCCTCCTGGAGACCTGGAGGAGCTCTTGACCAGGGCGCACGCAGCCGCTACTGCAGAGGAGGCGGCACGCCTGAAGAGGGAGTCGGATCGAGAGCTCGGCGATCGGAGAGGACGTGGAGCCCCCGAAAACAAGGACGGTCCGGCCAAGAAGAACGTTTTTTACCGACTCTCAAAGGAGAAAGCCCCCGCTAAGCCACCGCTTCCGGAAAAAGGGTACACCCCCCTGACTCGACCCAGAGCCCAAATCCTAGCCGTCATGGAGGCGGAGGGCTTGGGGGAACGGCCGCCTAAGATGGGGACACCTCGGAACAAGAGAAATCAGGACCGGTATTGTGCCTTCCACCGTGATGTTGGGCATGATACGGAGGGGTGCTGGGCCCTGCGAAAGGAGATCGAAGATCTGATCCAGCGCGGTTTCCTGGGGCGATTTGTGCGGCAAGGTCGACCAGGCCAAGAGCCAGGACACACCTACCGCGGAGACAGGGGTGAGGGCCAGCGTCGCGACCGCCCTGAGATGCGTGACGTTCCTTGGGGCAACTCCCCCGACCAGGACACCCAGAACTTAGTAGGGGTGATAAACACCATCGCTGGGGGCCCCACGGGGGGGACAACCATGCAGCTCGGAAGAACAGGCGGCCTCCCCCCGAGGGGGATGATTCCCTGAAGCGCTTGCGCATGGATGAGGAGATCACCTTCGGACCAGGGGATGCGGTTCCCCTGACGTCTGGAAACCACGAGGTCATCGTGATAGACGTCGTTACCAATAACTATCGGGTGAAGAAAGTGTACGTCGACCAGGAGAGCGCAGTGGACATCCTGTTTTACCGGGTGTTCAAGGAGCTCGGCTTGGAGGACGGACAGCTAACCCCAGTTCGGACACCCCTGGTGGGCTTCACCGGACCGCCCATCAATTTGGAGGGGATGATCACCCTGATGGTCACGGTAGGGCAGGCGCCCAAATGCCGGACCTTCCCCGTCCACTTCGTGGTGGTCAAACAACAATCCCCATACAACGTGTTCTTGGGACGGCCCGTCTTGAATGCCCTCCGAGCTATCCCCTCGTCTCTCCATCTCAGCGTCAAATTCCCCACACCGGGAGAAATAGCTGAGGTGCATGGAGATCCAGAGGTAGCCAGAGCTTGCTACTTGGTCATGCTCCGGGTGCAGGAGCAGGTGGTCGCCCAGACGACCAGCCTGGAGCCCTATATCCCGAGGGAGGAGGCTCGGCAGTTGGGCACCCAGGACGATATCGAGGGGTTCCCCCTGAGGGAGGACAGGCCCGACCAGGTCCTCCGCATCGGCGCGTCGCTACCCCCCGAGGAGAAGGAGGGTTTGAAGGCCCTGTTGATGGAATACTCCCAGGTCTTCGCGTGAACGGTTGAGGACATGCCCGGGATCCCAACTGACCTAGCCGTCCACCGCCTCAACGTGAATCCCCGCTTCAAGCCGGTGAAGCAGAAGAAGAGGAGTTTCGCCCCAGAGAGAAATGAGGTGATCAGGAAGGAGGTCGGCAAGCTGCTGGAATTCAAAATCATCCTGGAGGTATACTACCCGACCTGGTTAGCCAATCCCATCCTGGTGAAGAAGGAGGACCAGTCCTGGAGGATATGCGTGGACTTTACAGATCTCAATAAGGCCTGCCCAAAGGACTGCTTCCCCTTGCCGAGGATTAACAGGTTAGTAGACTCTACTGTGGGTTTTGACGTCTTGTGTTTCCTGGATGCCATCAAAGGATACCACCAGATAGAGATGGCCGAAGAAGACCGGGAGAAGACTTCCTTCATCACTGAGGAAGGAACTTACTGCTACCGGACCATGCCGTTTGGACTAAAGAACGCTGGAGCTACCTACCAGCACCTGGTCAACAAAGTGTTCCAGAATCAGATCGGCAAGAGTATGGAGGTCTACGTGAACGATATGATCGTCAAGAGTCGAACTGACCGGCGGCTCGTTCCCGACCTGAGGGAGATATTGGACATCCTACGGGAGAGCCAGATGCGACTAAACCCGAAGAAATGCACCTTCAGGGTTAGGTCGGGAAGGTTCCTAGGGTTCTTGGTGTCCCGAGAGGGGATCCGGGCCAATCCGGATAAGCTCCAGGCCATCATGGACATGGCCCCACCAACGAACGTAAAGGAGGTCCAGCGGCTCACTGGAAGGATGGCCACCCTGAACAGGTTCCTCTCGCGCTCCGCGGTGAGAGAGCTACCCTTTTTTCGGATCCTGAAGGCGCCCAAGGACTTTCAATGGACCGAGGAGTGCCAGAAGGCCTTCACCGACCTGAAAGCATATCTGGCCGAGTTGCCCACTCTGACCGCCCCAGAGTAGGGGGAAACCCTGTTCCTCTATTTGTTCGCTTGCGACGAGGCCGTTAGCGCGGTTTTGGTGCGGGAAGACAGGAGGGCTCAGAGGCCGGTATATTACGTCAGCCGTGCGCTACAGGGGCCGGAAACGCGGTACACACCGGCCGAGAAATTGGTCCTGGCCCTGTTGCACACCGCCAGAAAACTCCGTCCCTACTTCCAGGCCCACAGCATCGTTGTCGTGACTGACCAGCCCTTACGAGAGATACTCACCAAGCCTGAGGTCTCGGGCCGGAAGACCAAGCGGGCCGTCGAGCTGGCCGAGCATGACATCGGCTATCGGCCCCACACCACTATCAAAGCTCAGGCCCTGGCTGACTTCCTTGCTGAGGGAGCCAACTTGTCCCTGGCCGAGCCGATCTCTCCGCTCAAGGAGGCACGGCCGGGAGAGCCGTGGGTACTGTTCGTGACGGGGTCTCGAGCAAGGAAGGGAGCGGAGCCGGCCTCCTGCTCATCTCGCCCACCGGGGAGGAGCTAACCTACGCGCTTAGATTTGACTTCCCGGCATCCAACAAAAAGGCTGCTGACTGGATTGCGGATAGCCCACCAGATGGGTGTAACCGCGATCAAAGCCCGGAGTGACTCCCAGCTCGTAGTCCACCAGGTTCGCGGAAAGTACGTGGCCAAGGAGGACATCACGAAAAAATACTTGTCCAAGGTACGGGAGGCGATAAGCCTGTTTGATGTCTTCGAAATCGAGCGGGTGTCGAGATCACAGAACAAGCGTGCGGATGCCCTGTCAAAACTGACGTCCTCCTCGTTTGCGCATCTGAACAAGGAAGTCTTGGTAGAGTTGGTCAAGCAAAAAAGCATTGACCAGGTCCAGGTCTTGTCCATAGACAGCCCGGCCACTTGGATGACTCCTCTCGTGGACTTCCTCAGTTCGGGTGTCCTCCCCGAGGATAAAACCGAGGCTCGCCGACTCCAATTCAGAGCTGCTAAGTACGCCTACGCTGGGGGGACCCTCTACAGGAGGTCGTATTTGTCTCCCTGGCTAAAGTGCATAACTCTTGAGGAGGGCAACTATGTCCTCCGAGAAGTTCACGAAGGCCTGTGCGCAGCACATGTGGGGTCCCGAGTGTTGGCCAAAAAATGCATGCTCCTAGACTACTACTGGCCCTCGGTGTTTTGGGATTCCGTGACTCTTGTTCAGAAATGCCGAGCTTGCCAGGTGCACGCCCCGCTGCGTCACCAACCCACTCAGGAGATGGTCCCCATCCACAGTCATTGGCTCTTTGCCCAGTGGGGAATAGACCTCCTAGGTCCCTTTCCCCGAACTCCCGGAAGGTACGAACACCTCGTGGTGGCCATCGACTATTTCACAAAGTGGATGGAGGCCGAACCCCTAGCCCCTATCTCTGGAAGGGCAATTCAGAAGTTCTTCTGGAAGAACATAGTCTGCCGCTTCGGGATGCCGCATGTCTTGATATCCGACAATGGCGACAGTTCGCCGAAAACCCCTTCAGGATCTGATGCGACGAACTCGGGATCAGCCAACATTTCACCTCGGTTGGTCACCCCTAGGCCAATGGCCAAGTGGAGAACGTCAACCGAACCATCCTGCGAGGACTGAAGACTAGGTTGGAGCTGGCCCAGTCTAGTTGGCTAGATGAACTTCCTAGTGTCCTCTGGGCCTACCGCACCATGCCAAGGGCAGCCACTCATGAGACCCCGTTCTCCCTGACTTATGGGGCGGAGGCGGTGGTGCCCACGGAGGTCGGCCTCCCCTCGCCTCGGACAGAACTTCGTTGCGTCAGCCAACGAAGAAGAGTTGAGGTGCAACTTGGACATGCTGGAGGCTAAGCGTGAGGAAGCGGCGATACAGATGGCTAAGTATAAAAGTCAACTCGCCCGCTATCATAACGCGAAGGTGAGGAATACGCAGTACCAGCCATGAGACCTTGTCCTAAGAAAGAACTCAGTCAGCCGAGCTCATAGATCCAACAAGCTTGATCCAAACTGGGTGGGGCTGTACAAGGTCCTAGAGACAAGCCGGGCTGGGTACTGTAAGCTTGCGAAATTAGACGGAGTAGAGGTACCCCGCACTTGGCACTTTTCGAACTTGCGATTGTTCCTAGGCTAGGTTGGTCTAATATATCCTACCGTCTGTTCTTCAGAATACACCTCCCGGTCAAACTAAATAAATGTTCGATTTCGGACCTTCGTTACAAAGTTTGTCAATACCGTCTACAATGAATTATCGCATTATTTACTTGTTACTTCTACACTAGCACACTCAGATAATGCTAAGTGTCCTAGTGGGGGGTTAGGGGACAATTTCAGATAATGAATCAATGGGATGTCCTTAAAGTTTGAGAGTTTGACGTTCGACCCAGGAGGTCGGCGTATTTTGAAGCCTTAAGATAATGAATCAATGGGATGTCCTTAAAGTTTGAGAGTTTGACGTTCGACCCAGGAGGTCGGCATGGCTTGAAGCTTTAAGGTCTGATGCTAGGCCCAAGAGGTCGGCACGCCGTTTTGGTGATTAGAATTGGGTTGGTAATTTAGATAGTTGGGTAGTACCCCAGTTTGGTGTCCTTAACCATTTAGTTGTTAGCTTAAAGTGTGATAGATGCTCGACCCAAGAGGCCGGCACGCTGCCTTGGTGGATCTATTTGGTGCTCGACTCGGGAGGTTGGCATATGACTTTGATTGCTAGAGTTTGGCGTAGGCGAGAATTGTAAATCTTTCATTCGAATTACGTATAAACAACCTATCTATTACAAAGCCTACCGAGCTATAAAAGGAAAGGAAAACCCAGCTATGTACAGCTCGACCCCTCTTTTGCCCGGCCGCCCTCTTCTTGCTGGCGACCTGCTTGAGGCGGGAGTTGAAGGTACACCTTAAACATGCTGAGAGGCGTGTGTTGAAGGCTATTCAAAATGATATCTATGGAGATCATGAACTGTGGGGCATTGAAACCTATTTCATTTTGAATGGTCTTTCAAGAGCATTACTGGAGCATGGTCACATCCTGACAAGAAAATGGAAAGGGTTTCTGGAGTGGCCGCTACCCTAAGCCACCGGCTCCTTCCCGGAAGCCCTGCCGGGAGCCTCGTCCTCCTCCAAGGGAACCTCCGCCAGCTCGGTCCCCACATCACTCCTGCCTACCAGGTCCTTCAGGGCATGCCTCTTGCAATACCGGTCAAAAAACCAGTCAAGCTTCTCCTCGGCTGCGGGGTTGTAATCTTTGAAATCAACTAAGTTGAAGCCAGGCAGGTTGAGGCCCTTCACCTGGTCCAGGGCTCGCGTGAAGCCAACCTGGAGGATGGGTTGGTTGAGGAGGGCGACGTCTTCAGCAAACTGTTCGGAGGAGATGAACTCCCGAACAGACCTTCTTGCGCTCCCGGCTGACGGTGCCGGAGAGCTCAATAGCGTGGTCCTCCCTCAGTTTCGCCACGCCCTTCTTCTCCTGGTCCAGCTCGGACCGGGTGGAGGCGGTCTGGACTTGGGCCGCTTCCACCTCCTTCTCGGCCTTGCCCAGCTTGGCCTTAAGGGAGTCTGCCTTCTTAAGGGCCTGGGCAAGCCTCTACTCTGCCTCCCGATTCTTCTTTTACAATTTCTCCAAGTCAGGAGATAGCTCGGAGAAGCGGGTCACCAGGGCAGCACCGGTGGCATTGGCCTGAGGAAAGGAAAGTAAAAATTAGCATACTACCAACACCATCCAAGGGAGAAACAGAGACACAAGTGGCCCGAAGGGGATGAAGGCATACTTGAGCCTGAGCGGTGTAATACACGTCCTGGAGCTCAGATGGGCTGGCCAGCTCCATCCACCACCTGTCGCGCCGGAGGACTGATCTCGCGACCAACTCGCGAGCCACCTCGGGGAACTGGGCTCGGTCGTTGATGGAAAGCTCCCAGGACGGGCAGAAGCGACGGGGGTCGTGCATAGAGGGGGCCTGACCCGGCTTCACAGGGGCCATATGGCGGAAATGCCACAAGCTGGGGGGAGGCGTCACCCGGGCATGCTCCTCCGCGGAGCCAACCCCCAGGTGGGCCGGGCCCCGCGACGTCAACAGGAGAGGGCGCTGTGCTGGAGCTGGCGTGAGCTTCTTCCCGGGCTGGGAAGGCTCGTCCCCTCGGCCCCTCTTCTGTCCTATCGCCTTCTTTTTGCTGGCGACCTGCTTGGAAGGGGACTGAGATTGGGATGCCTCCTTCTGGGGAGTCGAGCTGCCCCCAGGAGTCGGAGAGGCCTCGGAGGCCTTCTTCGCCGCCTCTGGCTACGTGGTGGGAGCGACCCGCTCGAGTGGCGCGCCCAGTAGCTTGGAAAGCTCTCTCACTGCGGCGAACACCACCGGATTAGCAAAAACAGGTGAGTAAAAGGGAAAATAAAGCGACAGACTACAAGGGCACAGAAGCGGCATTACAGGTGTCATAGTCGGCCGGGGAGCACACCACCTCTCCAGGGGACCCGGACAACGTCCCTATCAGCCCGGCCGCAGATATCTGGTCGGTGGAGAACCTGGCGGCATAGAGCTTCACCTTGGAACTCACCAGTTGGCTGAGGGTTTCGGAGTCCAAGTCCTCCGGGTAGGGGTCGGATTCGACCTCCCCGACCTTCCACATATCAGGCGGAAAATGTGCGGATTTGACAAAAAAGAAATCCCCCTTCCAATTCTTTACGGAAGAGGGGACTCCGAAGAGAAGATCCTGGGTGCCCTTCCCGCCCCGAACTTTGCTAGTCGTTCGGCGGGAGAAGTAGTACCACCCAGGAAGGGAGAGCTTAAGGGTATAGGAAGCCCGAAAGAGAGAAAGAGAATAGGAGATGGAGCAGATCTAACAATAGATCAGGAATCCAATGATAATCCTGATCGAGTTGGGGTGGATCTGGGTGATCTTAAGCCCCCAATAGCTCAAGATCTCGGCCAGGGCACAGGAAATTGGGAGCCGGAGCCCCGCGACCAGCTGCTTCCTGTAGATGGCCACAAAACCAGAGGGATATCGGCTAGCTCGGTCGTTGGGCCCGGCAGCCCTCGGCTCGAAGGCCGGAGGAATGGAGAAGGACCCGGCCAGCTCGGCCACCCCCCCTGGTGAGAGTGTGACCTCTTGCTGGTCAGTTTGACCGTAGTCGGGTTCAGGATCATCCCCCTGCTCAGGAGCAGGGGTCCCCTCGGAGGAATCGCTATCCTCGCCTACCCCTCCCTGGGCTCCGCCAGGGGAGTCATGTGGGGACCTGGGGGAAGGAACGGAAGTAGCCTGCCGCTCGATGAGGGCATCGAGCTCAGCCACCTTCTCCAGAAGTCGGACAGAAGGGGAATGAGCAGATGGAGAGCTCATGATATCAATGGGCTCGAGCAGGTCAGGAATGTGGAAGTCGGGATTAGAAGCAGAGGAAGAAGAGAGAGGAGGAGTAGAGGATGAAGATGAAGATGAGGGCGAAGACGAGGAAGAAATGAGGATTCTGTGGGCTCTACGATGGGCCGGAATTTGGGATGCGGTGGAGGTAACGCCGGAGCGATCCGACATAAAATGCAGAAGGTGGTAAAAGAGGAAAAGAAAGTGCGAAGGAGGAGGAAAAAGGACTTACTGGTGAACGGAATGGGGAAAAAATGGAGGAATCGCCGGAGTCTGGACACTGTAAGCCGAAAATGTTGCTGCTGGAAATTTCGGGAGTAAGAAAATATGCGAAGATAAGAAAATGGCAAATAGAGTCGGAAGGAAATCTGGCAGTCCCTATTTATAGGGGGAGAAATGGGGGGAAACGGTTGCTTGAATTTGAATCGACCCCATGTGAACGCATTTAAGAACGGTACGAAAACCGAGGAGACGCGACAACCGAAAGGACGCCGGCGCAGCTTTTCGGTGACAGCACTGCACCAGAGGTGACTCTGGCAGAGCAGGGCAGCGCTGGCCTCCCACGTGGCAGGAGTATAGATTAGGTCTGCCTGGAAGCCCCACCTAATCTAGGGGGCTAGTGCAGAGGCCCCGTCCTGGGCCCAAACACGTGGCAGCCCAGGGAGGCCAGAGTTGGGTTCGGACCCCAGGCCCATGGGGACCGTCTTGGGACACGCCGCTGCTAGGGCTCCCTGGGAGTTCGGAGAGCAATCCCGCGGAGGGCGGAGAGAATCCCCCTGAGCACGGGATTGAGACTATCCCGGGCAGGTCCCGAAACGTACGGAAATCGGACTCTCAAGCAGGTATAAATGGTAACGCACACCAACAACGTAAGGGACGCTCACTATTACCCAAGCACTCCCAACAGTTTTACTGCTAGTGAACTCCATTCACCGGAAAGCTAACTTGACCGTCGGAGTGCCCTCGGGGACCACCTTGGGGCTCCCCTGTCAGTCACCTTAGAGACTATTTCTTGTTTGTTTTGAAGGGCTGGGACACGTTCTTATCATCGGCACGCCGTGTTCATCAGATCAGCTCGGTCCGGGGAAGTTCAGCGCTTCTTCAATAAGCAGCATGAAATGAACAAAAAAAAAAAAGAAAACAAACAGCCCAGATTGTAATGAAATCGATCGAACAGCTGGCAACCCATCCACCAAAGCACCACTAACCGCTTTCAAAACTCCACTGACTGCTTGAAAGCAACTAACGTTTCATTCATTTTTCAACACATTCAAAACACACCAAATTTCAAAATTACCCCCCAAACAATCAAGATTCACAACACTTCACAAATACTTCAAAGTCACGCACAATGTGCATACAATTTAGAAATTATTATTATTTTCCATGAATATATAAATTTTTTAACACAAATAAATTTTATATAAATTATTTATAAACAAACTTCAAGTTATGATAATAGATCATTTTGGTGATTGCAAAACTTACGGTAGTTATGAGTGCTATGTTGCCATATGTGATTAGGGTAAAAATTAGTATTTTTAAGAATAAAATTTAAAGTTCAAAAACCGACAAAAAATATTTATCCCAATTGTCACTACTCTCCCTATACAGTGTACAGATGGTATGATATATATTGAGCAGTTTAAATCATAATCAATATGTTAAAAGTAAATATTGTGTGCTAAACTTCATAACCTCATAGTAGTTAAATCTAAATTTAAAGTGGACGAAGTTGGGTCAGTGGTAAGGTGCTGGTCCAAAGTCTCTTGGCCCTCTTCGGTGGAGATTTAAATACGTACAGTCACGTTTGAACTTTTGGGAACTTAAATATGGTAAGTACTTAGTAGTTTTTTTTTTTTTGAAAAAGAGTAATTAGTAGTTACTAAGGGCAACTGGATATAATAGCACCTACCAGTTAGAGTAATTTGAATGACTCGAAGTCTCGATCTTTCTCAGTATTGTCAAAATCGCGATCCAACCAAAATCGATTCGGATCGTATTCAGAGTCGTAAATTGTAGTAATCTACATAGGATCGTAGTAGGATCGGTAGGATCGTACGATCCTACCTCGATCCTACAATTTTTACAAATTTGTGAAATACGAGGCTCCATTTTGCAAGTAAATGAAAACATTTGTGATAGGTTTGTAATTTATCAAAGAATTGTAGTCTTTAATTGCAATTTTTTAACAATTTTTGCCTCAAAAAGTAAAAAAGCACCTATTCTTCTATTGTTTTACTCAGTCCTTTGTCGTTGACTCGTTTCTTCATTCTTCACTTCAGCCTTCACTTTTCAATTTTCACTTCTTCTCCACCGCTGCAGCTCCAACCAACAAGATGATATCGCTGCGGCTTCTACCAAATACCAAGTACCAACATTTGAACAATGGGAAGAATTTGATTCAGATTCTACACAGGTTTGCACTTACTATTCTGGCTTTGAATGTCCTAATTTGACACCGTTTTCTTTCTTCTTCTTTTTTTGTTTTTTTTTTTGGATCTTTTCAATTGTCCAATTGGATCTTTTCAGTTTCAACAACATGATTTTGATTTGTCTACCTCTTTATAACGTTGATTTGTCTAAATGTCATCAAGTGAATTTTGCAGTTACCAAACACAGAGTGCTTCAGCTCACATAGATTATTGCTTTGTTTCCTACTTGTTAAAAACTCTGTTGTTTCAATTTATAAGTAGACATTTTTTATTATGTTGTTCTTATTTTTGATATTGTAGCCTTTGTGGATCGCCAGCCAGGCTTCTTATCCCATTGCTTAGAATAGTTTAAATGTTGGCAGATGACATTTTAGTAGTTAATTTTGATTTTGAAAATCTTGGATTTGGATGTTTGGCTTTTTAGTATTTGTGGAGGTTGATGATTATTTTATATTTGAAATTATGATTGTGTAAACTTTAAAGCATTTGGTTTTAAGACTTGAAATTATGACAAATAAATGTTTATGTTCTCTTCTTTATTACTTGTCAGACAGTAAGTAAAAAATGTTTTATATTTATAAGTAACTTATTTATTTGATATCTTTTAGGATGTACAAAATAGTATATGAATCTCAAATTCATTAATTTAGTAAATTTAGGAACTTTTGGTGGGATCTTACGATCCGATTCTGTGAAACTAAAATCGATCCTACGTAGATCCTGATTTTACAAACCTTGATCTTTGTGCCAGTAACGTACGGCAGATCCTATACCTCTTCAACTATACTCGTGTCCCTGTCTTTGCCTCAGCCGGGAGTTTGTCACCAATTTATCCTACCGCGCACGTATGCGTACAAGGCTACAAGCCAGTGTGACGCACAATTTGGAAATTCGAATCACAGATCCCTTTAGATTGTGCTATTAAGCCCCTTATAGGGACAAGGTGTGGGAAAGTACACACCAAAAAAAAACGAAATTACAATATATTACTACGAAGTATCATCTAAAATTTAATCTATACTTAATATTCACGTAATTACTCTATCTTTTAATATGATTTTGCCATCCTCAATTGTTTTCCATAAAACTCATTTTACTTTTGGAGATTATCCGGTAGTCAAGAAGGATTCTTAAAATTCTTGTCATCATCAAATTTAGAGTTCGAATTTTGCGTCTAACAGTTGACCATGGAAAGAGTGTGAAAAATGATGGGAGGTAAAAAAGCAAAAACTTTTGAAGATTATCCTTGATTAATTTTGTTCCGAAATTTCTACTTCTGTATTGTCCTACCATTCTTGCCCAAAGCTAATAAAATCAACCAACACCATGGAATACTAAATAAGTACGTTCACCAAAATCGGCACCGGTAGCAAAATTAATGACACCATAGGAGCGTTACATTTTACTCGCTACGTATGTTTTTGTTTTGACAATGACTGCTAAGTATTTTATTGAGCAGTCATAGAAAATCAGGCAACAAATTACCGGGTTTAACTGTTGCAAATTGTAGAAAAATCTTGTTCGCGCAACTGTCCATATCTGGTCTTAGCTCCAAAGCAACATATTCTCCGTATATACATGACTCGCCATCCTAGTAGTGGTCTTTGACTAAATGAAAAAGCACGAAAAAAAAAGAACAGTGTGCACTTATAGTGGTAACGTTAGGGGTGGGCGCGGGTCGGGTACCCGCCCCATTCACCATTTGGCTGACCCGACCCGCACCTTGCGGGTCAGCCATTTTCTGACCCTTACCCGCCCCGCATATCAGCGGGTACCCTATAACGGATACCCACTGAGATAGGGTCGGATCAGCGGGTACCCGCCCCGCCCCGTTTATCATTTAATTTTTTAAAAAAAAATAATTTATACCAATTTAATTTTATATTTTACACATTCATCTAAGATTTAATAATTTTTTTTTCTAAAAAAAGGTTTCCCACCAAGAAACAAGCATACGAAGAGAATATAAGATAAAGGAAAAAAATTAAAAGAATTCAAAATCAATAAAAGTTTGAAATAAGTAGCACAATTTTTAATATATATATTCCACATTAATTAAACTTTTTTCTATAAAATATAAGATCACGACCTTTACAAATGAATCTTGTAAATAAACTATAGTCTCTCATATTTGTAATGTAATTTGTTCAATAAAATTACTTACTTAGTTTTAACTTATTATTTTATAGTGTGTGTATAAAAATAAAAATAAAAAATATATATATGCGGGACGGATCGGGTACCCGCGGGTTTTTAATTATGTGACCCTAACCCGCCCCGCATCTTAGCGGATACCCGACCCTCTTTTGACCCGATCAAATAATAAAAATCGGATATCCTAATTTTCGGATCGGATCGGATCGGATATGACGGGTTTTCGGGTTAGCGGATAATTTTGCCCACCCCTAGGTAACGTCTGTGCAAAAAAAAAATACTCCTTCTGTCTAATTGTTATTGTCATATTTTAACTTTATTGATGTCCCAAAATAAAAATCACCAATTCAAATTTAATGCATACTTTCCAATTTTACAATTTGAAAAACCAACTTTTTAAAATTCCAATACACATCTATCAAAGAATATTTTGAATTCAAATGATACACATGTAAATTTACCATTGTCATCTCATCTAAACATAATGATTATCATGTCTTTATAAAAAGTTGGATTCCCAAAAAATGACTCTAATATTGGAACGGAGGGAGTATTAGCAGAAGAACGAAAATCTAAAACTTTAATACATTATCAACAACTAATAGATGAGAAATGAAGTAGGAATTTTATTTTGATCCAGACCAATTAATTAGCAATGTCTATGGTTCAAGACCAATGAGAAAACTCCATTTGGACAAACAAGGTAAAATGTGATTTGGCAAGTGAGATTTTCATTTGTCCAAATAAAGCTTTCTCCATTAGTTTTGGGCCAACTATTTAAGTGATTAATCTAAAGTATCAAGTAATTGGTTTAGACAAAGATTGGACCTTACTAGTGTGTACGTGTGTATGTCGGTTTTTTTTTGGGTTAAATTTACAAGTTGGAAGGAGATTTCTTCCATTTGTTGTATGTGATAAATGTAATCGTGGCCACTGTTGCATTTTTTTTTTCAAGATTAATAAAATGATGCTTTAAATATATAAACCGTAATTTTTATTTAAACTTGGTATTCACATAATGACTCTCTCCAACAGACTAACATCGCTACCCTTGTCTCTCTCTCTCTCTCGGTAGAATTTGTTATTGATCCAAATGTATTGTTTCTCATTTCTTATATGGAAAACTTAATTTTAGTCCAACCAAGCTTGCAAAAAAACTAATAAATTCAGTAAATATTTGAAGTAAGTTCACCAAAATTAGACACCCATAAGTAAATTAATGTGAGAATAGGAGTGTTACATTTCACTCTGTATATATTAAACTTTTCTTTTCTTTTTCCAAAATATTCCTATTTACAATTCAAAATTGTCGCAAAATCCACTTTGCGCCTCTCTCGCCTGTACCTCCCAAACAAAACATATAATCTTCCCATAGGCCATATTGACTCCTCTCTTCCCACTAGTGCCATGACCCGTGTCTTTTTTTCAATTGGCCCACAAACACATGCACATTCACTGGTCCCTCTCTCACTGAAAGGATCACTCTCTGATCCCTTTCAAGTCTCATAAAAAAGATAGGATCCATAGCAGAACGAACTGACCAACAAGGAAAAAATGCACAAAACGAGTCGCTCTTTCTTGTTTCTACTGCTTGTTCTCTTCCTCCTCCATAGCCTATCTAAAATCCAGGGACTGCCCCAGCAGAATAGCATCAGTCCCATCGATCTATCCGCACTGCAGCAAATCGAGAACAGCCTAACCGACGTTCCCTCCTCCCGAGCTCCTCCGTCGGCAAGATTCTTCACCAGCTGGGACTTTTCCTCTCACGATCCTTGCTCGACCTTCGCCGGCATCACCTGCTCATCACCATTCTTGAATCCCAGACGGGTGACTTCACTCATTCTCGGCACCGGCCTATCGGGTTCCCTCGGACTCGCCGGCTCCCTTTCTCCGTCCATTTCCAATCTCACCGAGCTCAACCAGCTAGTCCTGAACCCCGGCATTGTCACCGGTCCAATACCAGCCCAGCTCGGAAGCCTCAGAAACCTCAGAGTCATCTCCCTCACTAACAATCGCTTAACGGGCTCTATACCACTCTCCATTTATGCCTTACCCAATCTACACACTCTTGATCTCAGCAACAACCAGCTCTGGGGATCAATCCCGCCGGGCATATCCCATTTGGATCAGCTCAAAGTTTTGGTCCTCGCCTCCAACAGGCTCTCCGGCGAGATCCCAAATGAACTACCGACACAATTGCTCCATCTGGACTTGAAAAATAATTTCTTCTCCGGGACTTTGCCCGCTAGAATGCCGTTGTCCATCCGTTACCTGTCGGCATCTGGGAATAGCATGTGGGGCCCACTCAACAGGCTAGAATCACTCTCAGAGTTAGTGTACCTCGACATAAGCATGAACCGGTTCAGTGGGACCATCCCTCCCTCACTCTTTCGCTCCTCCCTCTCATCAATGCTCCTCCAACGGAACAATTTGTCAGGTGGGGTCCCACAACAGAAAAATACTACCACCCCATTATCATCGTCATCTTCATCATCTTCTTCGTTAAAGCTGGATTTTTATGGGGAGGGGTCCATTGTGGATCTCAGTCACAACATGCTCACGGGTGAACTTCCGGCAGGGGCTTTTTCAGGGGTGGAGACTCTATTCCTGAATAACAATAGATTCACCGGAAAAGTCCCCAAAGAGTACGTGGAAAGCCTGTATAGTGGTGGTACCAAAACGCTTTATTTGCAGCATAATTACTTGACAGACTTTCCCATCATATCGGACTTGAAATTGCCGGATTCAGTCTCCGTGTGCTTGTCCTATAATTGCATGGTACCACCCGTGGGGCTGACGGCGTGCCCGGCTAGTGCTGGTGAGCAGCTTTCAAGGCCTGCTTATCAATGCTCCAAGTTCAACAATGGTGGCTCCACGGGATAGGCATGCCGATCACCAAGTGGGACTATAATAGCTGCATGGTCCGATGGCTGTTGCATATACAGTTATACATTTTTTGTTCTTTTCTTTTCTTTTTTTTTTTGCGTTTTTGTTTCTTTATTTATTTTTTAAAAATTTTAGGCAGTTGATTTTTTTTTTTTTTGGGTAACTTTTTAGATATACTGCTATATTATAGTGAGGGTTTACATGCATATGACTGTTATAGTGGAAGGCATATGACTGTTATGCATTGTTTACTAATGGCTATGCTTATTTTGCTAAGATTCGTTGTATTTTTATTTTAGTGGCAGATTTTGCATGGCCAGTCTGTTTTATACTTTTATTTATGTCAAAGACCAAGAAAAGAAAAAAAAAATCAAAAGGTGCTCCGACAATCTTTTTTCTAATTAAATTATGCTGACGTCTTAGAAGATAATCCTTAAATCCGCTTTATTAAAACGGACCGTATTAATGGTTCCACTTGCTTTACCGGGAAAAATTTAAAAACAATGATAGAAGTAGTTGCAGTATTTGTGGGAGAAAAATACGTAGTATTAATACAACTATACACCTCCAAAGTATCGCAAAATCGTTGGTTGGCAAGCTAAAATTCTAATTCAACACCATTCGACGCCTAAAACGCTTATCATGGTTGGATGCTATTGGGCATAAGTTTGCACATTCGAACATCATGTACTTATAGGCAAGGGTATCGTATACAATGATCTTGGACTAATTTTCCATCAGGGAAATAAGAATTTTTTTTTTTACTGACACCATACCATTGAAAGTTACATATATTTTTAACAACTACAATTCTTAAAAAACAATACCAACTACGATTCTTACGTCCATTTTTTTTGGACATAAATTCTTACCTCCGTCGTTTTTAACAATTAAAACTTTTACGTCCATTATTATTTGGTTGACAACAAAGAGTCTCAAGTCTATAGTTATCTGGAAACTTTGTTCCTATATTTTAAGTATGTCTAGACACTTTTGTAAGTATTTAACATCCCAAGCGAAATGATCAATGATTGAGACAGTTTTATACATATTTGTAACTTTTAAAGTTGTAGTGTCTGCAATACTATTAGAATCCTTTCCGTTAACAGAAGACAATGGGTTTCTGATTTGAAATTTTAATCTAATTGCTGATGTCCAAATCCAATAGCTAATCAGGGAAAGGTGACAAAAGCCAAAAACTGTATACATTTAATTGGTGGAAATAAAAGTTTAGGGCGTAAACTGTTATACCCCAGTGGCCTAAACATAATTGTCATAAATTCTTTGAGGGGCTGAAATAATTTAGTATTGCCATACAAAACAAGCGTTTGCAATTATCGTATAGATAATGCGGCAGTGAAATTCTCCACTTTGAACTCAAACAGTCGCGAATTCAAAGCTCGGGCACTGCACCCGTCCCCACAAAATTGCATTAGTATGCCTTCAAGTTTAAACAAACTTTCAGTTTTGCCCCCTATAAAATTTTCAGGAGTGAATGCATTATAGAACTAATTTATGATTTGATGGAATTAGAATCCTAAACAATCCAAAATCAAAAGTTTTTGCCTCTACTTATTTAGTTTCGTAGCAAGTTATTTATATTTTACTCCTGATTTGTCAAATGAGTTGTCGAGACTTTTTCCAATAAAACAAACAAAAAACATTGCGTTAAATGGTGTATCAAGAATTAGGTTGTTGTGCTGCTCAATTAAAATAAAATGAATGTGATATTTTTCAATAAAACACGAGTGACTTCGTTTAGTATAACATAAAATTCGTATCCTTTTAACTAGCAATACAGCAGGTCAATCAATAATTGAAATACTTTTGGTATGCATTTTATTTAAAATGGTTGTTTTATTAGTAAATTTGAGTGTGTTATGTTGGGTTATATTAATCATTGCTTTTACCTGATATGTAAATACTACTGTTATGTCTTTAAAAAAAGAAACATAAATTTTAATATTTTAATTTTGCCCCAATTGAAAACTGATTCTAACTGTGCCACTGAAATCAACCAAGTAGATAGCAAGTAGTAAATACTATTCTCTTTTTCGTTTTTTTGTTCGAAGGCTACAAGTTATCCAAATAAAATAAAAGTTATCCACATGTATTCAGTAAAACATTCAAATGATCTATTGTTGCAGTTAGCAGTTCATAGAATTGTTTCAATTTTCTTTTGGGTTACATAAAAGTTTTTTAATTTTCTTTTGGTTTTTTAGGCTCAAATGTGATAAGTAAAAGCACGTTTTAGGGTTTCATCTAGTAGGTGTCAGCTATGGCTGTCCTTTAGTTTGTGACTGAGGGGCAACCACCTTTATCATTGTCTGAGAGAAAATCTTTTGCTTAGCTTTTTACAACAACACCTTCATCGCGTATTACTATTAAGAAGCCATAAACTCATAGAGGCAAGGATGCAGTTTATTTCTCTTTTGATGATGTTCACCAACTAGCCTTTCCTTCTCATTTTGCCCTTGTTGGGAAATTTTCACAGGGTCGCCCAAAACTAGAGGAAGTTCGTAAGATTATTCATTCACTAGATTTGAAAGATTCATGTACGATTGGCCACATGGATGCTTGACGTGTTCTTATCAGATATGTGTCGAAGGTAGATTTCCATCGTCTTTGGACTCAAGGGCTTTGGCATGTTGAGAAATTCCCAATGTGGGTTTTAAATGGACCCCTAATTTCCATGTGTCAAAAGAATCTTCTCTTGTTCCTATTTGATTTTTCTTCCCTAGATTGCCAATCCATTTTTGGACTCACAGGCAAATTTTGATACGAACCCTATCAGAGATGAAACTTGTAAATCACAAGCCCCGGATCTAGACGAACAATACCTAAGGTTTGGCAGTGGAAAACGTATGACCCCTCTAAACCACAAAGTTATTAACTTTAAATTTAATCGTGGCGCACAACTTAACAGATTAGCGAACCAAGGTTGTCGTTAGACCGGCACCACAATGAAATGCATTTCTTGATTCATAAGCCAAAACGAACATTTAGAATTCTTCTAAGATATTCAAGGGAACGCTGCTAAGAAGCCAAGAGAAAACTGTCACACACACACGTGTTTACTGGAAAAATCATCTATCTTTTATTATGAGTGAATGAACCCTTTTTATAGGGATTGCAAGACATAAACCCTAACACAACTAGGAAACTAATTCGGCTCTTAACAATCCCTAGCTGGTCAACTGTTTAAGTAATCCTACTAACTCTAGGAAACCAACTTAACAACTGACAGGTGTCGGGCCTGTGCAATAATAAAAACCTGCTCAAACTAAAGGTAATTTCTATAGATAGTGATAAGCAGGGTCGAATCCACAGGGATTGGGGATATTTGTCTCTTTTGAAATTCACAGTAACAAGGGGGTGTTTTTGTATCACAGATGACAGTTAAAACAATTCACTAAAATCAATTAGCTAACTAAAAATTAAACGAAAATTCACTAAAATCAAATTAATGGTAACTAAAGGTCTAGCCAAGAAATAACTTCAGCAATGGTTCACTGTTGATCTTGATTCCTATCTTTTGATGTTTACAAAACAAATGGATGTTACTAATGTCTCTTAAAAGATCTATTCAGTTATGAAGCAAATTAGTTCCAAAGATCAAGTACAATTGAAAGATGACAAAGTATGCTGAAGCTGTCGGACGCTCAAAAAGACTGCATCGGACGTCCGACAACCATTGAGTATCTTCGGACGCAGAAAACCAGCCTATCGGACGTCCTAAGGAATTGAAGAAAATTTCTCAAACTCACTGCCTGCTGTCGGACGCATAAAACAGTGCTATCGGACGTCCGACACTACCAACGGCTAGTTGACTGTTCAGCTACTTTCTATTCGTTGGAAGCATTAATGAGGCACTTTCTTGGTTCTATATAAATAGTGGTTGGTCAGACACTTCAAACAACTTTGGCACACTGAAGATACAAAAGATCTAGAGAGATTTTAGTGAGAAAATACTCTTCAAAGAAGATTTGTAGTCTTAGTGGTGTGAGGTTCATTGTAAGCTTTTCATTTGTGAGTGAATACTTCATGAGTGTAGCTCTGTGAGGGTTGTCCTGAGGGATAGTAAAACGTCCTGGCTTGACCGAGGGAGTTCGGGGCAAGGAGGAGGTGAACCTTCCTTTGTACACAAGAGTGATTGTAATTCATCAATTTGAAGTAGCTTGTTTGAAGCTCAAGAGGAGCTGAGTAGTTAATTGGTTTGCAATTCTTTCCTTTTACTTATTGTTACATTTATGATCTTTAAATTGTTTATCTCTTCTACTCACAAGCACTTGTGCTTTCTTATCAACTGCTCCATTGTGTGGTTGCCTAGAAAAGGGTTGTTTTCGGGCCTTACAGTTCACCTAATTGATCATCAATACAAAGGCAATTCCAATTATTTACCAATAAATAGGTTATAACCGTCAAACAAGCGATGACAGTCAACCCTTCCTTACTGTGTCGGTGATTAAGGTACGCCTGTTAATCACTGCTCTAATTGAGAAATAATCCTAGGTACGCCCGTAAGATTTAATTCCCCAACTGCTTTACATATTAGAAGAGCCCTATTCTAACCAAATAACGCACTACCAGAGTTATTTTAGATTAGCCTGCGTATTCCCCTTACACAAACCCAATCATGCCAGCTGTCACTATTTCAGGGCAATTAAACAATTACGGATTTAACGCCCCAATTGACAATAAATTACCCAATCAACTAATTATCCGGATCCAAGACAATCAATTGATTGAACAATCATAAGCACTGTAATCAGAGAATATGCGAATACTAATAAATAAAATGAAAAGATAAAATTAGATCGATCTCACAATTTTTAGGCGAATCAAAGCCTCCGTTGTTTCTTGACTAGAAAAGGAGATTTAGTTCATCTCGGATAAGAAAGACCCACACAGAGTTGCAGCAACAATTGTGACCATCATCTCCAAGAATTGGGAAAGTTCAATTGATCGAAGGAATAAAGAAAAACAAAGTTACAGAGGATGATTTAGTCTTCCTATGGCTCCTGACACACGGAGGAGAACCATAAAAGACAAAAAGAAAAGCTAAGCTAAAAGGTAATGCTAGTTGTCTGCGCCTATTCCTATTTAATTCCTACTAAGTTGCCTCCTCCTGTGCGGCTGCCCAGCGGAAGAAAAGAAAAGCGAGAGTCCAGCCTTTCTCCGTCTCTTCCTTCTTCCGCAAGTACCAAAAAAGGGAAAAGTCTTGATATTCCAAAAATGTCCCTGGATGCCTGCTACTTGAACTCTTTTCTGATGACTGCCAAATTGGCACTTGTTATAGTATTTTCGCTCTACTCCCTGAAATAAATGGAAATTGGTAAAAGTGAGCAGAATCTAACAATTAATCCACATCAGGTCAGGTAATAGGGGAAATTAATAATAAAATAAATGATAAAATTGCAACATATCAACAACTAAATTATCTACTAAATGAAGTGACCAAACTATGCTCAACATGAGCTGGCAATTTATTCAAAAGACTAAGTAAATGACTAAGCAAACTTTGTGACAAACGACTAAAAAAAGGAAAACCCCAACTAAGCTTGCATTCGGCCAATAGTCGAAGCATGACCAGCCTTGATGACTAAGTAAACAAAATCTTCTTGGACTTGAATGTGAATTTGGATCTTCTTGTTCTCATCATTCCCCTTCTATTAAAAAAGATTTGTCATCAAATCTAGAAGGAAAGGATGGAACACAACATGAACACCATACATTCCACTGGAATCAAAGACTTTTGGAACTCTACTAGCTTCACAAAGCCATTATCAACCCAATTGCTAGGTTAAAAGAAAACAAGGACAAATGTTCTTAGGAAAGATGGCCATAATGCATGTCGCGCTCGTAATTGTAACAGACTCACGAACACAAATGGAGCAACGAACCAAACTTGTTGCATATTCTTAGAAGCATGAATCAACAAGTTAGGAACACCTTCTGGATCTTGCTTGACATAAATATTCACGTCATCCAACATATGTGGCAGAAAAGAGTTGAAATCCACTCCATATGAATCATACGGTCTAGCAAAATTTGAAGTAGACAAAAGGAACAATTGGAAACCAGATTTTGGAGGCTGGAATAAGCTTGAAAGATCACAATTCTCTGTTGGTTAAAAAAACTCTCAAAACCAAAGCAACAAGCACTAGAACATGCATTAGAGGCGAGTGCACTTCTTGAGGTGAAATTAGAAATAGCCGATAGCTTTAAAACCTACAAATAAGAGAGAAATTTCATCATGTAAAATAATAAGGGGATCTCATGAAGTAATGGGGAATTTCATGATTGGAGTACATCTACTCCCTTCGCCACTTCATTATAATGCACAATAAGTGGACCAATCTTGAAGTGCATCATGAGTCAATAACAATGAGTGACAGCACTCAAAGTACACACTCCATGGAAACTCTTGAATTTTCCAATGGATTTAGGCATTGAATAATTAAAGATGAAGATGATGGCTCCTTGCTCAACCTGTACAAAAGAAGAGACACTAAACAAAATGTAGTTAAGGTCGTTAGGAAAGTAATAAGTCCCCTCACTCTCATTTTTGTTGGCACTCAAAATCAGCTCACTTTCCCTCTTTTCTTCCTCTTTCTCACTCAACTCATTTGATTGTTCACTCTCTTTTTATTTTGCACTTCCCTCAATTTTTACCTCTTGCTTAATCTCAACTAGTACATCACTCAGCTCACTATCACATGGTTTCTCACACAATTCCTCAGCTAGGTCTTGACTTTGGACCAATGTAGGTTGAACTTCATGAGCATCAGCCTCAACAATATCCTTTTTAAGAGATCTTTGAGAATTGCAATCAACTTGTTCCTTCATTTGCTTTTCTCAAAGAAGGCATTGGTAAGTCTCCCACCATGACACTCCTCTTTAGATGGCTCAACTTCAACCTTAGATTTGGAAGAAACTAATGGAGTACCCTTTCTCCATGAATTGGTTGACCTTGACTCACGTTGAGATGTCTCATGTTTCACAGCTAGGTCGAGGTCATGACAATTCCGAAGTGAAGCACTTTTGGTCGAGGGTGAACAATGTTTAGATGCGTGATGTGACCATCTATGACTCTCCTCAAACTTCTCACATGTGTTTTTATATCTCTGGTATACTTTTTTTGCATGAGCTGTGACGCCCCCACTTCTCCCTAAGGCGAACCAAAGAGTATCTGCGGGACGCCTGCCCAACTCTCGCCAGGACTCGGTACAATCCACAATTCAAAACTCGGAATACTTCAAATAACTTCAATACATAATTAAAGTACTCCAAAATATTTCACACTTACAATTATTTAGCTTTCAAGCTTAAGTATAACCCAACGGAATATGTACTATAACCATCTGCTATAATACAACTTAAAATTTTCAAAAGAAAGCTATCTAGTACTATTCACGAGCACTCTTGGTCTCGAACCCTGTTAAAGATAACAAAAACGTGGGATGAGCTACACAGCCCAGTGAGGTTCCAAGACACTCTAGCAGTTCTAATAAATCAAGTAATTGAGCA
Source organism: Coffea arabica (assembly GCF_036785885.1). Lineage (NCBI taxonomy): Eukaryota > Viridiplantae > Streptophyta > Magnoliopsida > Gentianales > Rubiaceae > Coffea > Coffea arabica. The sequence continues at coordinate 34,730,686 of NC_092321.1, forward strand.
TACCACATGTATGGTTCGGGGTTGCACGTTGGCTCATGAACATGAGACAATTATCATTATACGAGTACTTTGACCATATCACAGGTATGACACATTAACATGAGACAATTATCATGGTACGAGTAATTTGAGCATATCACAGGTATGAGTCAAGATTTGCAAGTTGGCATATTTGCACGAAATAGTTATCTCTATGCAAAATAAACACACATTGAAGGATACGGTGTTCCAGTGGAGCCATGTCGGTCGTCTGCACCTTATAACTTCCGAATTCCCTCGGTTTGTCTGGCCATCACCTTATCCTTCCAGTGGTAGTACTCGAGTATACCGAAACGGTGACCCAGGGTTCCAACCTACCCGACCGAGCCCAGTCCTGGCTCGAGTAGGTCAGTAACCAAGGGCAGGGCCCAAGTTCAGCTTAGAGCTTACAACATGCACAAGTAATCAAGTAAATTGGTGTACGGTAAAAATTTATCTTTTTAGTAGGTCGAGTGAGATAAAGTACACACTCACCTTAAAACATTGGCAATTTCACAAGAGCAATTATAGGTAACACTTAACGTCTAAACATGTAAGGAATATGCCGTAATTTCATATGAACACGGAATTCATGGTAATCAAGTAATCAAGTAGTCAAGTAGATCAAGTAAGCAGGTAATCAAGTAAATTGGTAAACGGTAAGTAATTACGGTTAACGGTAAGTAGTCACGGTTAATTGGTAGACATATTAAATAAATATGCCCTTCAAGGATTTCATGTCGAGTAATTCAAGTAGTCACGTAAATATGCTCTTCAAGCATTTCATATCTAGTAATTCAAGTATACCTTACTTAGATATGCATGAGTGTGGTAAATACTTAACATGTAGCACTTAACACTTAATGACTATGAGATAAGCATGTCATAGACTTATTCAAATTACGTACTCTTATATGGAACACTCACCTATTCAGAACAAGTGAGTAAGTACACAAACAAGTGTTTAGGCGTCCACTTCGAGTTCCTCTTGAAGGTCTCCTTGGACGCCTGAGCAAATAACCATCAATTATTATACACTATCACTTAGAACCCCTACTTATCAAAGAAGGTTGTACTAGTGTACAATCTAAGGAGAATTCATGAATTAAACCTTAATTATTTATAATCGAGACTTGGAAGTGGGTTTCAAAAACACAAGAGAAATCTGATTTTCACCTTTGAAATCAAGTGTAAAATGGTCTAGCAATATCGGAGGAAAATGGAGAGTTCGAAATCCCCAATTTTCTTTAAGTTCGGAAATTTCAGATTCGGCAAGCAAATTTTGAAAAATCAGATCTCACTCTCTATGAGTCCAAAATTGGAAAACTTGGTACCGTTGGAAACTACTTCCAAAGTACTAAAAGTTTCTAGAAGACACTTTTCCATGATTTGAAACGGAAGGCATTCAAAATTTGTCTCAAAGCTGCTGTTTTGGCTTGCGAGACAGTTTCGGGGTTGGTTTTCAGCAAAGTTTGGAAATTCGGAAAAATTCACACAATGTGAACCAGCCTCCGAAATTTGGAACTCCATTAGAGTCATAAATAAAGTTTAAAACGAAATGAGTGGAATAAGAATTGGAGTTTTGAGCACCAAGATATAGTAGCTCAAAGTTGCTGAAAAATCAAAACTTTTAGGCAATTTCCAGGTTCAAATCACAAACTTTGGGACTTTGGTTAAGCATTGAAACGGACTCGGAATGGCACCAAATTTGGTAGTATTACACTACTATATAAGGGCTATTCCTCTGTAGAATTTCATGGAAAAATACGTATGGGAAGTTGGTTAACAAAGTCACGAAAGTTTCTAACTTTTCAAGGCAAAGCTGCCTTGTGCTACCATTTCCCTTTTCTAAATCATTTGGCTAGTGAAATATTTTCAAACATGGTTCATTTGTGTAGACAATGTCTGAGTAACATTCAAGATACATTTTCTTAGGTGATTAATACCAAGAATTTTGAAATAACAAGTCCCAAGTCAAGATTGGCCATTCGGCTAAGAGAAAAGGAAAAGTTTTCCAGATTCGAAGAGCAATTTTGGGACATCATTTGGATGTCAAAATGGTCTTAGAATATCACCAAATTTTTCACAATTAAACCTCCATATGAGGAATACTCCTCTATCAAATTTCATTTGAAAATTCACACGGGAAGGTAGTTAACTAAACCATCAAAGTTCAAGAAATTTCCCAAGGCAAAACTGTCTTCTAGCTCTTCTTTCCTTTTTAAACATTTTGTCCAATGCAACCAACCCAAATCTGGTTTATTTGTAAAACAAAGTCCAAGGAACATCTAATATAAAGTTTGGTAGATGTTGGACATCAAAGTTTCCAAAACAACAAGTCCCAAATCAAGCTAGGCCATTTAACTAGCCAAAAGAGGATTTTCAAGCAAAAATCCAGGTCTGTAATTTGGCCATATCTCACTCAATTCAACTTGGAATTGAGCATAGTTGGTGGCGTTGAAAAACTTCATTCATAAGGTTACAATTTCTCAGAAGAAATAGTTTTTAAAATCTGTCCACAACTAGCTTATCTTTGAGCATCAAGTTGCAGCTCAAGACGTGGACTCCAGTGAACCAGCGAAACAGGACAATCATGTTCAAATGATTAGTATGGACTACTCAGGTGGAATCAAAATGTGCATTTTATACCGTTGGAAAGATGGGAATGTCTAGTTTCCAGTGCCACAAATGGCACTTGATTTCGATGTTGGAGCAAAAAGTTATAGCCAAAACAAAAACACTGCCAGAGCAGTTACGGGAAAAATTTTCAGTTTTACTGATTTCCGAAAACACATCATTTGGCCAACCAAATCATGAAATTTTTTGATGAAACTTTCTACACCACCCAGACAACATGTATACATCATAAACAAGTCAATAGAACCATAAAAAATTGCCCTAAGGACTACGACATGGACAGGGGCAGAAACGAAAAGTTTTTCATCTTCACTCCTTTAAACTTTCCTTAAACAATACAACCTATTTCCACTAGATTAACCACTAATCCAACATTAATAACATCAAAACACAACAAATCAGTCCATCAAGCCATTGTGGGAGTTCATAGAGCCCACTCACCAAAATCCAACATAAATAAAGCTACCCACATGAATATATGAGGTTATAAGTGCAATAGAACTTCCATAAATCAAGATTTGAAGGTTTGATCGTCACTTACTTTTGTTGGTGACTCAAACAGAAATTTTGGTCCAAAGATGCTCAAGAAAAGCCGTGGAAATGAAGCTCTTTTGGTAGCTTAAGATGATCACCAAGTGGTTTGCAAGTTGTAGTAAAATTTTGGAGTGATTTGGGTGAGAAATGAGTGAGTTGTTGAAGAAGAATTTTGGTGGTCTTCTTTCTTGGGGTGATGCATGGCTGGTTAGAGGAGAAAAGAAGGGTTGTTGCAGTTGCAAAAGCTTCTTGAGGAAGCTTAAGAATGTGTGGCTAAGAATACACCAAAAGTCAACCAAGACTAGTGCGCGTACGCACGCGTTTCGTGCTTGTTTCCTCTCGGGTTTATTTCACTTATGCACTAAACCTCTAATGCACTTTCATTCATACTATTATTATTCACTCTTAATAGTCTAAAAATAATGGTCTTAAGTCTCTCAATTAATCACGCGCATAAAAACGCGTACTTCCGATTTAAGCGCGATAAAGTGAAATCTCCAAGAAATTCTTATAACGATAGTATAACTAACTATCACTTGAGCACTTAAACATAAAAATACCTATTTCAAGGCTAATGTATAAGTCTCCAATTTTTCAAGCTCATTGTACTCTCAAATCGGCTATAGTCTCCAAACACGTATTCACTATTCTCACTTAACGAGCTTTCAAAAAAAATAACTTTTGGAATCAAGTCATTTTAAAAATACATGTGCCATAATTCCATGTATTTGAACAATAAAAGGTTGAAATAAAATATTTGAAAAAAACGTGTGAGTAAATAATTAATTAAGCCAGTAAAATAAAATAAAATAAGAAAATTTCGGGTCCTCACATGAGCACGATCCATCTCTTCCTTGAGTGTATAAAACTCATGCTTTGGCGATTGATACACTCGTTTGGGTGATGAAGCTTGCGAGTTGGCTATTCAGTCTAGCCTTTTACCGATTAACTTCAATTTATTGTCCCAATTTTGCCAACATTCATTCAACATAAACACCATCATAAGAATATGGTCAACTTGTTGAGAACCACGTGACATTTTAAGCTGCAAAGATGGTTAGCAGAACCAAAAAGAAAGAATTCCTCACCACACACAAGCTCATGTGTATGCACTCAACACGTGTATCACACAAGTGTTTAGAGCACTCTAATAGCCTCACCATAGCTTTCTCAAGGCCCTTGTCACCTCCCTTGAAGAAATTAGAAGTTCCTTCAAGTGTTGACCAACTTAGCAATTTTGAATTGGGTAAGATTGTAGCAATTTATGGGAGCAAATAACTCAACTGACCTAGATGAATTTTGACTCAAAAGATGACCTTTAAGACCCTAAAAATGACTAAAAATATTCTGGAATTAAAGTAAGAGTATCGATTTAAAGAAACAAGGGCAAACGATGCAAGAAAGAATAAGGAAACCCTACCCAACATAGATTTTGACTCGCGGCTATAAAATTAGGAAACAAGCTGGAATACTTGATAAAATTTGGAAACTAATCCCTTTTCCCAATAAAAAAAGGGTTGGATGAACAAAATATGGTGGTTCCAAAAGAATTTGGCTCAACAAAAATCGGATTTGATAGCTTCTCAATCCAATTGTGTTTTGGAAAAGGAAGTTGGCAGCTGTTTGCTCCTTTTGTTTCAGCCAACTTAAATCCCTCTAAAAACACAATTGGTACTTCATTTAGGTTGTTTAAAGGCCCAGATTCATGGCTGAGCAGATTTCCCAAAACAGCCCAAGAAAGTGTTCAACTTTTCCAAATTTCCAGCTATAGTTTCAGGAAGTTCAAGAACCAAGTTTTTGGTCTTCAAGAATTTCAAGACTGATATTTGTACAATCAAGAACTCCAAGAAAAACCAGAATTTGATCCAAAAAATTCAAGAACAAGGTACATATAGCCACACAAGTCACGATTAACAAAAGTTGCGAGAGAAACCCTAACTTGTTTCACGAATTTCTTCACAACATGACACGATTTTTTTTTTGTGACTGAACTATGGACTTGACTAACAAACGTGGACACACTTTAATTCCAAAAAACACAAAAAACAACAAAAATTTGAAAGAAGAAAGCTTGAACAGGTTTTAGGATGAAAACCTAAGACACGACAATAACAAAACCCTAGCGACTCATTATGTTGACCCACAGATTGACACTAATGGAGAACAAACAAACTTGAATAAAAATAGAGAATTATAATCTGGATTTTTCTAATTTAGATGAACAGTAATCGCTACACTAATGATGAACAATAATCGCTATAGTAATGATGAACAGTATGATTTTTTTGAACCCTAGAACCAGAATTGAAAACACAGAAAATTGACATGAAAAACACAAATAGAAAAAGGGATATAACCTGGTATTTGTCAACTACCTATGATGCTAGATGATACGAACCCCGTTAGAGACGAAACTCGTAAATTACAAGCCGTGGATCTAGACGAACAATACCTAAGGTTTGGCAGTGAAAAACCTGAGTTATGAACTTTGAATTCAATCGCGACCCACAACTTAACAAATTAGTGAACCAAGGTTGTTGGTACAATGGCGCCACAATCAAGTACATTTCTTGATTGATAAGCCAAAATGAACATTTAGAATTCTTCTAAGATATTCAAGGGAATGCTTCTAAGAAGCCAAGAGAAAACTCTCTCACACACACATGTGTTTGCTAGAAAAATCATCTATCTTTTATTGTGAACAAATGATCACTTTTTATAGGGATTATAAGACATAAATCCTAACATAACTAGGAAACTAATTTGGCTCTCAACAATCCCTAAGCTGGCCGATTGTGTGACAGCCCCACTTTCACCAAAGGCGTACCAAAGGGGTCAGCGGACTGCCTGGCCAGCTCTCGCCAGGACTAATGAGACAGTTAAATACGTTCCAAAATGTTCTAGAAGGTAATAGCGTGCTCAAACGTAACAAAACCATGAAATGAAAATGGAATATCGGAGCCGCACATGAACAGTGCCAATCACCTTTATACATGTAAGGTTCCCCACTTACAACTCAAAAGATAGTATTAAAACAAAATAGATTTAGGTTCCCAACCATCAAGGAGTTATACAAAAGTATATTCAACTAGCTCAACTTGGCTTCAAATTCACAGTTTCCAAAAGGTATTCACATCCCTGTAAGGAAAACAAAGGCAATGGAGTGAGCTTTCGCCCAATGAGGTACACTCATGCAAACCAGTAAAGTTCACATAAGCACAAAGTTGCTTAGTCCAAACGTTCAACAAGTAATCCGAACTAACATTACATTTAAATTCAATAAAAGCATACAGGCGGCTCTCAAGAGCCCTTTTCCCTCGCTTGCCATACTTGATCTCGCTTCGTTGACCCTCCGTCAACGCTTAAGGAGTAACCAATACCGTAGACTCCACTTTTCACCGATTCCTTCCACCTTACATACCCCTACCGGGCCCAAACTCCATTTAGTGTACAATGGTAATACTCGAGTATACTGGAATCAAGGGTCTCATACCCAATGATTCCATAGAAACAGTCCCCATGGCTTATCAATCTCCTCAACCATGCCTTTGCTGGCTCGAGTCAATCGACCGCCAATGGGGTTGAGCTCAAAATAAACTGTAAGAGTCATTGGATACACGTCCAAATGACACCAGTTCAAGTACATTCAAAGACATTAAATTGATACTGCAACAGTCACATAAACCAGTCACATAAGCCATTGAGTGTAAGAGTGATAAAGTACATCCTTAACTCAACCAAGCTCATCAGTACACACAAGTATTCAAGCCATAGATTTCAAGTATAGTGAAGCCATGAAGTAACAAGTATGTGAGTAATACACTCACCAATCAAGCAAGGAAAAGATTTCACAGATTGCGGTCCAACGAGCGCCTAGTGTCACCAGCACGCCCTAAAACATACAAGTAAACACAATGAGACTCGAATACGAGTCACAAACCGAATCTACATACTACTATAGTAAGACCATATAGAACGTATAAGTGCAAAAATCAAACTAGGGCATGTGCGGAAATGAAGTTTAGGTTGGAAAACAAAAGGCAGATTTGATGTTGCTTAGCGGAATGAACACAACTGAAGCTACACTTATCGGATTAAGGGGAAATTTACACCATTTCGAAGATAAGGAAAAGGGTTACAACTTTACTGAAGACCATGCAGTCCGGTTCATAGTGTAGCTAGGTCAAAATTTCAATGTACCAAACCAGAACCGCATAAACAGGTTAGCGAACAGCATTCTGGTTAAGTGACCATAACGCAGGCTACCGAAATCCAATTGGGGCGTTTCCAAGGGCGTTGGAAAGCTAAGACACAGAAATACAACTTTTGTGTTTTGACCAAAGGTTAAATCAGTACACATCAAGCTAAACAGACATGGCCAGATCGGGTGAAATGTCAACCCTGTTCACCGAACTCTACCTGCAGCAGTCCGGGTATTTCTGTCTTTTCTCAGGATACCGAGCTCAGATTGGGCATTATAAAACATTATTTCCTACAACTTTTATGTTTTAACCCAAGGCTAATTCGGCCTTCTTCCTATCCAAACAGTACCAGGCAGAATGGGGTTAATTGAAACCCTAATCTGGAATTTTCCGCACAAAGTGGAAATTTTCTGCAATTAGCTACAATTTACGCACTATGGCTTCATTCTAGACTATCCCAAGCCATCATCCATGACCACACAATACTAAACATATAAAAACAGAATAAATCATGAATAAATATAAAATTCACCAATCTCAACCAAAAGTGATGAAATAACACCTAAAACCATCTCTTTTACTCACACAAGCCACTAATTTAACATTACTAAGAACAAAAGAGAGGTTCCTTAATTACTCACCTTGCAACTCAAGAAAGGAACCAACTTAACACCTCTTGCTTCCAAACCACTTCACAATCAACCCCACTACTACTCAACTACAGGTTTTTATGGAGAAATTGGAAGTTTAAACGGTTGATTTGCTAGATTGAGCAAGATTGAGGCAAGAAAGTTGAGAGCTTTTCCCTTTCTTTTTCTTCTTGAGAGGCTGGCCAAAGGAGTGAAGAAAATGAAGCTTTCTTGGTCAATTTTTGTTTAATTGGTAAAGTGGTGAATAGTGGTCAAAATCAAGATCAACTCACCAAGTGACACTTGTCACTCTCATTAAATGCAAAGCTATCCTTTTGTCTCTCCCACACTAATCCATTTGGGAACCTCTAATTATCTCTTAACACCCGGTAAAATAATCCCGGTATACAGAACTTAACCTAACTGGCCGAATTTTTTCGAACTTTCCGCACTAGCGGGTCCCACGTCCGGTATGATAAGCCCCGACCTTTTAGATTTATTAATGCATGGAATTCCATTTGGGCTTCTTGGATATGGTTAAACCTTCTTGGCTAAAGGCATGTGATGGTCCTCCATTGCATGTTATGTGTTCTAAGTTGCAAAGGTTAAAGGTAGATACTTAGGCATGGAACAAATAGTGCTTTGGAATATATATTTGAAAATGTTAGGAGGGCTGAGGAAGAGGTTACTATTGCAAAAAGGCAGATAGAGGAGGAGGGGTTCTGAGATGCTCAGGAGCAGCTTCATCATTCGTAAGCTCTCTTACGACGTAGTTAGCGGTGGAAGAAGATTTTTTGAAGCAAAAGTCAAGAAAGCAAAAATCAAGGGTTAAATGGTTGCAACTGGGTAACAAAAATACTCGATTTTTTCCATTCAGTTGTTAAACAACATCGACTTCAATCTATTATTTAATGGATTCAGGATGTTTGTGGTAATTGGTTGATTTTCCCAGTGGAGATTGTGGAAGAGGCTATTTGTTATTTTTAGGCTTTATTTACTGTGGAAGAGACCTCTTCTTCGACAGATGTTTCACACATCATTCCCCATGGGTGATCTCTTAGTATAATGATATGCTGGAGGATATTCAATCTTATGATCAGGTCTGTCGCATAGTTTTTGACATGGATAGAGACAGTGCAGCTAGCCCAGATGGCTACACGGGGAAATTTTTCACATATACATAGGATATTATTGGGCAAGATGTTCACCAAAGGGTTGTCAATTTCTTTTGTGCGGCCGATCTTCCAAGAAGTGTCACTGCTCCAACGATTTTGTTGATTCCTAAGGTCCTTAATCCTAGGAATTTTTTTGCAGTTCCGAGCTATCGGCCTTTGCATTTTTTTAATAAAATTATTTCACGCATTCTTGCTCATAGGATGGTCACTATTCTGCCTAATATTATTTCACCTAATCAAAGTGGCTTGTAAGGGGTCGATTGATTTTTGATAATTTCTTGTTAGTCCAAGAGGTAATGTTGGGTATTGGGAAACATCAGAGAGGTGAGAATGTAGCCCTTAAGCTGGACATGACAAAGGCATATGACAGAGTCTCTTGTGTTTATTTAATTAAAGTGCTTCAAACATTTGGATTTGGAGAAAGGTGGATGGACATGATTTGGCACCTTATCTCTAATCTATGATTTTCTGCAATTGTTAATGGCTCTCTTTGCAGGTTTTCTAAAGCTTTAAGAGTTATTCGCTAGGATGATCCACTATCTTCATCATTGTTCATTATTACTGCTGAAGTATTTTCTTTGTCTCTTAATGGTTTGCTTCAACAATCAAGATTGTTCCATTCAAAGTACCCAGAGGGTGTCCCATGGTAAGTCATATTGCCTATGTAGATGACATTCTAATTTTTCTCAAGTGTAGCCTCTTCTTCTTTGAAAATGATCATGGAAACCATTAATTTTTATGAGAGTGAAAATATCTTCAGCCTCTTCTTCTAATTAATCTATGATTTTCTACAACTCTTGCTTAATGGTCCACCTGAAGTTGGTGGTATCAAGGAAAAGTCGTACATCATGTAACAAGTTTCTCACATAAGGGAGTTCTAGTTAGATATCTTGGTTGCCCCTTATTTGTTGGTAGGAGGAAGTGGGATTTTTTGTAGATATTTGTAACACAGTAATTTCAAGAGTGAATTATTGAAAGAATCACCTATTGTCATTTGGAATAAGATAGTTTTAATCACGTGTTGTCTTAAATTCCAATCCATCTCTTGTTTTCTGTTTTACCTCCTAAAGTGGTGCTTCAGCTCATTGAGCGCTAGTTTTCAAACTTTCATTGGGGGTCTATAGATGGGGATGCAAAATATCACTGGTTTAAGTAGAAGAATCTCTGTGTTGCTAAGGAGAAAGGTAGAGTTGGAATTTAGCCCTTAGAGGAAGTTTTCTAGGCCTTCTCCAATAAGCTCTGGTGGAGGTTCCGTTAAAACTCTTCGTTTAGGGATAATTCATGAAAGCAAAATATTGCCCTCGAGCTCATCATTGCATGGTTGATCAACCGAGTTCTTGCTCATATATTTGGTGGAGAATGTTGCAGGTTAGCAAGCTGACAATGCAAAATATATGTTGGATTGTAAGAGCAGGAAATTGTAATTTCTGGTTTGACTATTGGTTGGGGACCGGTGCTCTTGCTTCTCATTTGGACAATGTGTCGGATCTTAGAGTCAGAGATTTTGGTTTTGCATGGAGTGTGGAATGTTAACTTGTTGCAGCATTGATATTCTTGTTGATATTTTGGGAACTCCTTTTCCTGATTCTAATATTGAGGATGTCATGGTCTAGTCTCCAAATCAAACTAGCATCTTTTCTTTTAAGTCTGCATTCCAACTGGTCCATGAATAATTGCCTCGTTCTTTTATGTTTAGTAAGATTTGGCATCCAATGGTTCCTTTGATGATTTCCTTCTTTTTGCTTCATTTATTGCACAACAGGTAGCCTTTGGATTCAACATTAATGAAGATTTGTTTCCATGGTCCTTCCAAGTGTTTCTGCTGCTTGGAATCAAATTTGGAATTTCTAGATCATATTTTCGGCTCAAGTGAGTTAGCAGTTCGTGTTTGGAAGTTTTCTTGGACAGTATGTTGTGAGTCTCAAACTGGCTCATCAGTAAGAGCTACTGTTGCGGCCTGGTGGTATAGTGATTGTCAGAACAAGTATCTTGATTTTATCCATCAGGTTACTCCATGTCTAACTTGCTGGCTCCTCTAGAAGATGCGTAATTTATATGTTTTAAGGGGATCTAGTTGGAATTCTCAGCTGTTGTTCTAGAATATTTTAGGGTATTAAGGATCTATTTAGTTTGCAATTCCCCAAGCATTTTTTAAATATTTCTTAGCAGCACTTCTATGTCGAAGTCTCTTCCTTTAAACAACAATTTACTTACAAAGTTTTTAGGCAGTTGCGTCCATCTTTTGGTACAATTAAATTGAATACAGACGTCTGTTCAAAGGGGATCCAGGTCTCAGTGGAGGAGGGGAGGTGCTTAGGAATGACAATGGTGATTTGTTGCTTGCGTTTTCTTCTCATTTTGGAAATGCCACGAGCGTTCAATCAAAGACTCGACCATTGCTGGTAGGAATTCAGCAGTGTGTTGTTCATGGGTTCACAAACTTTCAGATTGAGCTGCATTTGATGGTTTCAGTTCATATCCTCAATGGGGGAGCTTGACCATGGAGTATATATTATGAAATACACTAGATTTGCACAGTAAGTTCCATTTCATGTAAGTTATTCATCGTTTCCAAGAAGCCAATCAAGTTCCTGATATTCTCTCTGATGTTGATGCTTTGGACACTAGTATTAAGGATATCAATCTACTGCAGATCTTCCATTGCTGACTTAGGGAGCTTATAGATTAGAGGATAGGTTTGCCTTCAATTAGGTAGTGTTGATCAAAACGCTTTACAAGGGAGTAGTACTCCTTGTTTCGGGTTTAATTTTTCTTTGTATTTTGGAGGTATGATTTATGTCTCCCTTCTTTTTTTAATATTTTAATAATAAATCAGAGGTGGCATCCTCTCCTCCATATATGGAGTTTGCCAAAAAGAAAAGTGACATGCAAAAATGCTAAAAACTTTGTAATTAATTAGCGTAGTCGAATTAGGTAGCAATAGCTACGAACTTTTAAGTGTCAAATATGATTTTCCATCGAGAATGTGTGCATATAATTTAGGAAGTATTATAGTTTTAGTCCTAATGTTTGTCCTATGCGCTAAATTGGTCCTTAAAGTTTCGTTGAGAGCAAATATGGTCCCTAAAGTTTTTCATTTTAGGCACATTTACAATAACTAACAAAAATTCAAGAATAACTAACGGCCAATATCAAATTGCTATAAGACAAAAACTTCGACTTGCAGTTTTGGCCCCCAACGTTTTGATATGATTACATTCCTCTACATTTAAATAATGAATTAAGGTTTTACCATGAATTGAGATACAAATTAGAACAAAATTATATTAAATGGGTAGTATTCTAATTAAACTTCTTTTCTTATTTTTTGTGTTTTATTTCAATAAGTCATGTCACTAATATCTCATATACTTATTCTCTTTTGAATAGTTACTCTCAAATTTGGTATAATATATGTATATAATTGTTTTACATTGTCAATAATTAATTGATAATGAGTTTTATCTTTTGTTATAATTGAACAACTAATTAAATTCTCTTTAAAATATATAGAATGTAAACTATTTATAAATTAAGTTGATTTTTTTTTTTTACATTTCAATAGGTTATGAATTGAGTTTGAAATGAAGTTGGTATTTTGTAAAATTATTTGATTCATTGAATGATTATCAAGGTATACTTAATACTAAAATAAATATTTTAAAGCTATAGTATTAGAACACTGGATTTTAATGGGTGAGATAGATAACAAAACATATAACTTTCACAAAATCCTAAAAGCAGTTCACAATGGTGTTCACCTTTACTCGTTTTTATTATCACAATCGCTAACTACAAGAATTTGAAACCTACATGCAAAAAATGCAAGAATTGGTGTAGTAGTAACTATAATAAGCTTATATTTCAAAACTAGAACTCTTCTTTTTTCCACTAATTTTTTTTTATGTATTATCAGTATATTGTTATCTGATTCTAACTTATTTAATAAAGAGATGCTACTTATGCTATGTTGATGTTGTGCCAATAAAAAGTGTTTTTATGAAATTTTATAAAAATTTAGAGATATAATTGTGATGTATTTAATTCAACTCACTTATTGTGACACCCCCACTTCTCCTAAGGGCGAACCCGAGGGTGTCAGCGGGACGCCTGCCTAGCTCGCGCCAGGACTCAAAACACAAAGCTAATAAAACTATATAAACCAAAAGAGTACTATTCACAATATTTTCAATCCCAAAAGAGTATTTACATCCTCAAAAGGAGTTATCTAGATTACTACATCACCTTATGATAATAACCAAAATCAGAAAATAGACCCGAAGAAGGGTCCTTACACAAATCACTAAAATAAGAATAACCATCTTAACTATCCAACTATTACAAGCAAACCTAACTATACCAGTGAATGTGCCAAGGAGTTCCCCACGTCGGCCCCTGCAAAGAAAAACAAAGGGAAAGGGGTAAGCTATATGCTTAATAAGTAAACAGCGGTAAAACGTAAATTTGACATTTAAAACGAACAAGTACATCACAAAGATGTCAAATCACAAGTATAAAAGTAACAACACAGTGGAGGATACAGGTTGGCTCCAAAGCCAAGTCATTTGCCATGTGTGACCTCCTGCCGACACTCCGTCGACTACATATAAGGGTCCGTAGAACTCCACTTGTACTCCCACCGTATACCTTATCACCCTCACTGGCCAGTCACCTCACAAACTTGCTCGAGCGAACGAAACGAAATTTAACTTGCTTCGCAAGCTCGGTTTACAATCTTGGTTCACAGAACCACAAACTTAGTGATCTTAAGACTAGGTTGGACTGGCTTCGACCAAGCCCTGGCCGGCTCGAATAGTCCGTCTAGGTCTTGAGATCGGGCCCACAACTTCTTCATATTTTACAAATTTCACAAAAGTCACCCCGAGCTACAAGCTCAAAGGGTTCAACATCAAAATGATTCATATATATGCATCTCATAGATAAACACAGGTACAAATTAGGGTTTAGGTCGAGTGTTATAAAGTACACCCTCGCCTAAGTACCCTAACATTCATATCAAAACACATAAGCAACTTATACAAACAAACGGCCTGAGTACTTACACAAAGATCAAGTATAGCAAAAATGGGAAGGTCAAGTCGCGTATCCCAGCTAGTAGGCCCCACTGGCACCGTCTAGCTCACCACCGTCTGAAATAAAAGATTGCATCACATTATATCACAAACGGCTACTAACACGCCTAAAACAAGCAAAACGGCAAAATTGGCACATGCATGTGCGGAATCGGCAAACGGAAACGGAAACGGCCGGCAAACGGAAACGGCAGATTTGGCACCTAGAACTGTTTTGATCAGATTTCAAGCTACGATTATCGGATCGAAGTACATGAGATACCCTTGCGAAGCTAAGAAGAAGGGCGACAACTTTCATGAAGACACCTCAAGCCAAATCTCAGTGGGGCTAAGACAAAAATGCACAAAACTGTTCCAGCCATTTCATTTCGGGTTACCAAACAGGCCCTGTTTGAAAGACCATAACTCATGACTCAGAGATCAGAATCAAGAAATTCCAGAGGTGTTGGAAAGCTCATTTATAAGGCTATAACTTTTTTGTTTTGACCAAAAGCTGAATCAGGACAGAGCATAGGGAAAAATGGGTCCAAAGTTCCTGTCAGAACTGTCCAAATTCGAAGGCAATTCTGACAACCGTTTTTGTTTGGGTCATAACTGAAGCTACGGAACTCAGATTTGGATGAACTTTATACCGTTTCGAATCTAAGACCAATATCTACATTTATTATGAAGGGATCAACACCCAGTTGGCACGTTATCAGGGCGAACCGAGCATGGTCAGAAGCCAAATTTGAAAACGTAACACAATCCAGTGTTCCAAACAGGAGAGATTGTTTTAGCCATAAATCAGGCTACACTGATCTGTTTGACCTGAAATTTTGCAGGTACATTAAGGACTTAAGAAGCTACAACTTTCATGTTTTGAGAAACTTCTGAATCAGCACGCAGCATAAATAAAAACAGAACTCAAGTTTGGATTTGTGGACTGCCCTGTTTCCAGTTTTGCCGGTTTCGTACGCCGCAACCGCACAGTCCGTTTCTATGGTTCTCATACAAAATTTCTAGCCAAAATCATACCAAATAAACACACATAAACCCCCTCCTATATGCCCTACAAGAAAATCGAAATTCCTTTCCCAATATAATCCCAAACTTAACAAACACTAACCTTAGTCTAGGCACTAATCTTGCTAACTCCAACTAACTTCAACATCTTAACCAACTAAACCCTAGTCATCCAAACCCTAACTCAACCAAAATACCTTCCTATTAAACTAGGGTTTCTTGGTCAAATCTGATTTTTGCTAAAATCTAACCATACAAGAACAATTAATACATCACAAAGTCCATTTACAAGCCAACAACCAACCAAATCAACTTAATGAACCAAGGAGCAAAAACCCTAACCTTTCATAGCCTTAACCGAAATTTGGCAGCAAGAAACCACTACAATAAACCATTAAACTACACAATAATCACCACATAAACCATACAAATTCATAATTACAACAAAACCATCACTTCACATGGTTTCAAGACTTAATCACAAGAGTTAACTTTCAAATCAAATGATTTACCTTCAATCCAACCTTGTTGATGATTAAACCACAACAATCAAGTAGCAAAGATGTTGTCTTAAACTCCAAGACCAAGATGGAAGCTAGAAGAAGTTGAACTTGGAAGAACTTTTCCTTTCTCTCTTGCTCTTGCTCTCGGCCAACTCCCTCTCTCTCTCCCTTTGATTTTGTTTTGTTTATTTCTTAGCTTTATCTCACAAGTCCTACAATATAAGCTTAGTCAAACGAGCACTTAATCCCTCATACCTATCCACTACTTAGTCCAGGCTCACTCCGCGCAGAGACCACGCGAAGCAGGCTCTGATACCACCTGTGACAGTTCTCAGGGTCACATCACAAGGTACCTATCAGCTTGCCACCCGCACGCGGGCATCCCCTACGGAGAGTTTCGCTTCGTGACTCTTCACGAACGAGAGGCTCGGGGCTTTTCCAGTAAAAGGACGTAGAGTCCCAACCGTCGGCATATGGCTCTGATACCAACTGTGACAAGAGAGAATCAAGAGAGAATCAGTTTGAGCAAGAGAGAATCACGAAGTTGAAGAGGTTTTCTTTCTTCCTTTCCTAGAGAGAAATTCGGCCAAGCTTGAAGGAAAATGGAAGATATTTGGTCAATTTTTGGTTTTATTTAGTAATTGGTAAAAGGTTGAATAGTAAGTCAAAACAAGATTTAATCATATGGTGACACATGTCCCTCTCATTAATTCATGCCTAACTTATTTTTGTCTTTCTCACACCTATGCACTTGGTACCTCTAAATATCTCATAACACCCTGTAAATTAAACCCGGTATCCAAAACTTAACCTAACTGGCCGAATTTTTCCGAACTTTTCGCATTAGCGGGTCCCACGTCCGTTATACGTTCTAAATTTTTCAAAAACTATCCGATACTAGAAAAATCACCTAAAAACTCTATTCACTCATAAAATTTATTTTCACAATTTTTCAAATCAATAAAATATGGAAAAACGTGCAATTAAAAGAAATATAAAACTTAGTACTTTTAAAACAAAAATTACGGGCTCTCACAAACAATAATCCAATAAGTAATAATCATTCCAAAGTATAAGGATAAGGATGGCTCTCAGGAGCCAAATCCCCATTTGTATCACCAGCGCTTGATCAAGTAATAGTTGACACTCCATCAACTTTCAAATAAGTAACCAATCCAGTAGAGCACCACTTACACTACTCTCCGTCCACCATTCACACCCCCTACTGGGCCCAAAATCCTCAATAAACACTGGTGGTAATACTCGAGTATACCGATTAGTCGAGGAGATAACACTCCACTCGACATCACTAACTACCCATGGTTCGTTATCTAATCGACCAAACCCTTGCCGGCTCGACTCGATTAACTAGTCGATGAGGTAACACTCCAATCGACTGAATTAAAATAAAAGTATGGAGACGGGAATGAGAGGCACCTCCCACTCGGATTGAGTGTGGTACATACTGCCGCTCCACACTTACAAATCAAGTACAAGTATATCAAATCAATTGCAACAATAAACAAGTATATATCATATTAGGGCAAGTGTGATAAAGTACACTCTTGCCCGATCAACAAATTACATATCATTAAATCACATTGGTCAAGAATTGAAAACAAGTGTCCAGTTCAATCAGGTATTTGGAAGTACTCACCAAAAGTCTAGTGCCTCTAAAAATCACGTTCCGATCCAACTCCTTGGTTGGAGTCCAAATCTGCGATAAAATATCATTTACGAATGTAAACCTTTCTAGAGTTCGAAACATAGGAGTTTCGCTTCAAGAAAATTAAGTAAATGCAACTCGTTAGGTAGTATTCAAGATACTTATCAAATCCTGAAAAATTCATGCTCGCTCGTTTAGTTTCGGTAAGGAAGCGGTTAAAACTTTAAAGCTCTCGTTGGAGTCGAAAAAATGAGGAAAACATATTTCAATTAGTCATTATTTCCATTTTCCAAAGGGTACAAGGTTCGGCCGAATTCTAACTTATAGACCTCGATAAACAAGACGCAAATATCCTAGATGGTTCACGTGGTATTCACTCTCAAGCCTTACTCAAGTCGTAAGTATCTCTTTCTAGTCCTCGGGCGTAAATTTGGGCAGCACGCTCTTTGTATTTACCTATTTTCCAGCCATTTATGGCTTCATTGTTTTCCTCAATCAGTCCCAACATTACACACAATATAAATAGCCGTTCAATAGGCTCAATGTCATATGATTACCAAGCCAAGCTAGAAAAATTGACCGGAAATGAAGTTGAAGGCCTAAAATCAAAGGCAGATTTGACGTCACTTAGTGTATCGAATACAACCGAAGCTACGCTTATCAGAGTAGGGTGAAATTTATACTGTTTCGAAGCTAAGACAGAGTGTTACAACTTTGATGAAGACTAATCAGTCCAGTTCATAGTGTATCTAGGTCAAAAGTCCGGATTACAGAACCAAAATCTCACATTCGGGCTAGTTAACTGC
Organism: Coffea arabica; assembly: GCF_036785885.1. Taxonomy (NCBI): domain Eukaryota; kingdom Viridiplantae; phylum Streptophyta; class Magnoliopsida; order Gentianales; family Rubiaceae; genus Coffea; species Coffea arabica. The sequence goes on from NC_092321.1 coordinate 34,748,954, forward strand.
ATTATGCGTAAACGATAATAACACAGGCTAATGAAGTCCGATTGAGGTGTTTTCAATTGGGTTGGAAAGCTGAAACATAGGGTTAAAAGTTTCATGTTTTGGCCAAAGACTGGTTTGGTACGGATCAAGGTGAAAAATGCAGCCCACCTGAGGAAATGTCAAAACTGTCTACTGGACTCTACCTAGGGCAGTCTCAAGGGTATTTTTGTCTTTTCAATAGATAAAATACTCGGATTGGGCTGAAAATTTTTAGGAAACTTTAAAACATCACTCTATACAACTTTCATGTTTTAACCTAAGCCTAATTCGGCCTCTAACATGGTCAAACAGTACCGGTCAGAACAAGGGAGGTGCAAAACCGAAAATCTGGAATTTATGCCTACAAGTGCTAATTTTCATAATTTTAGCTTAAAACACTACCTCACCTCCTTATCTACACTTATTCCCATCATAATCCATCTAAACAAGAAGAAATATGGCTGATCAATACAAACCCTAACTCACCAATTCTCCCAAAATCACCACAACTACTTCCATAGCTACCAATTTAACCAAATCATGAATTATATAACAACTTAAACAAAAGTAAAAGAACCAAAGATAAGGGACAACCAATATACCTCAAGAACAAGATTTCAAAGGATATCCTCCACCTCTCTTTGAAATTTTTGGTTCCTTAAGCTTCCCAAGCTCTCAAACTATTGATTAATCGGTTTAGATTTCTTGTTTTCTCACTTAAGTGGATCAAACTCAAGATGGATTGTGGTTTCTTTCTCTTGGCTTTTCTTCCTCTCTCTCTCGGCTAGTGTACTAAAAATGAGGGGTAAATTGAGTAGTTTTTAGTGATAAAGATGGTGGAAATTAATTAGTCAACAAACCAATAGATGGCCGCCACTTGTTGCTTTAAGATTAACCTTCAAATTTTGTCCTTTTTCCTTGTTTTTTGGTCAAATATTTCGGCCAAGCTTAGCCAAAAAATGGGGTGATATTAATCACTTAATAGCAAGGATATTAAGGTAATAAAGTAGTGTTCAAGTGGTGCACTCACTCGGTAACAAACAGTACCCGTCGGTTCAACCCGTTTTTTCTTAAATCGCGTATACTAGGGTTTTAACTTATAATTCACTAACTTATTATTGTCATCTCTATTAACACACTTAATATCATCTAAAATTCAATCTTAGTCACCAAATTTGATCTACACTCCGTACCGATTAGTCACACGACGAAAAGGCGTAAAAACCCTAATTCACGCTAACTTAAAAAACGAAAAGTGAAACCCTACTTTCTAGGTTCATTTGCACTTATTGTGGGTTGATTGGGTAGTAGGGCTATTATAAAATGATAATTTCCAAATAAAAGGGAATTTTTAAGAAAAATATAAGGAATTTGCAAGTCCTCACACCGTCAACCACATAAGTATCAAATCCGTAGAAACACAACTTTTTTTCGAATCCCGTCACCGTTACACCCCCTTACCGGGCCCGCTCATCAAAGTTTTGATAATACTCGAGTATATCATGGCAATACTGCATGAGTAATGCCGAGCAAGATCTCTCCAATAGATCATGCTCTACGAATATCTCATGGTTTGCTAAGCTTATCGACCAAGCCCATGCTGGCTCGATTCGCAAAGTTAACCAAGGAGTTTGGGCGTTCCCGAATATGAATACGAATATGAATATGAATGTAAGTCGATGAGCAATGCTCGAATCGACGATTCCAGGTAGGAATCACAAATACGAATCACATATACGAATCATAACCACATTACTAAGTACAAGTCGGATATGAATTCACATAGCAAAATTCAAATATCATTTCATTTAAAAGAGGACGACTGTGGTAAAGTACACACTCGTCTCTCAAAGTTCAAATTCATATAACGGATAAGAAATAGTTAACCACTTAGCGATAAATTCATGCACTTGACACTCACCAATCGAAATAAGAGAGTGAGTGCGTAAACAAGCCCTTATGATGTGAATCCCCGATCTAGACAACCAAAACACCATGGCTTAGGCAGCGGAAATTTGACCCAACTAATCCCTAGAAGTCACGAACAATTTTGATATTATCTCAACCCGTAACTACTCGAATTAACGAACCAAATTGGAGGTAGTAGAACGCCACAATCAAGGAGATACTCGATTGATAAGTTCGGGTGAATAACTTGAGAAGATTCTCAAGTATTCAAAGGCAACTCTCTTGCCAAAGAGAAAGTGAAAACTCACTAATTGTATTTAATAGTCAAAAACTGCTCTCCAAAACAAAGAGGAAGTGGGGCTATTTATAGCCCTTACAAGCATTAACCCTAATCCAAAAGTTGACCAAACTACCCTACATACTTAAGAAAGATTTTGGGTGTGACAGCCCCACTTTCCCCTAAGGCGAACCAAAGAGGTTAGCGGACTGCCTGCCCAGCTCTCGCCAGGACTAACGGTGCAGTATAGAGCGATCTTTCACGTTCCGGAACTTATAACGCGCGCAAATAAGGCAAAAGGGAAAAATAACCCAAAATAAAAGAAAATGAAACCCGGAGTCGGCCATGAATAGTAACCGACTCGTCCGAACCCAACCAAACATCGAATTACATAAACCACATAACATTTAGCCTTTACAAACCAAAATGACATTTAAAAGTGATACAAAAGTCGCTACATATATGGTTTGCCAAAACAAAAGTGAAAACGGCCCTAATGATACATTTAGGGTCCCATTTTATATACAATACAAAAGAGTCATTCATCTAGTTCATTCGGCAACCATTTATCAAAATTCATTCCAAAAGAGTCATATTCCTGTAAGGAAAACAAAAGGAACGGGGTGAGCTAATTGCCCAGTGAGAATACAACTCAAGCAACCAAGTTCATGGATACCTCAAGCTTAACAGTCCAATTTACCAAAATAAATAAAGCCACACATTAATAATGAGGATAAAAGGATACGGGTGGCTCTCAAGAGCCCTTTTCCTCGTTTGAATTCTTGATCGGTCTCATTGACTCTCCGTCAATGTTTGAAAAGTAACCAACTGTAGACTCCTCTTCTCTCCCATTCCTTCCACCAAACATCCCCCTACCGGGCCCGCACTCCAAACACTTGCACTGTGGTATTACTCGAGTATACCGGAATCAAGAGTCTCTCATACTACAAGATTCCTTATAACTTTACCCAAGGCTCATTAATTGTCACGACCAAACCCTTGTCGGCTCGATTCAATCAACTACCAATGGGGTTGAGCTCAATGATAACATTTGTAGTCGTTGGATACTTGTCCAATCGATATCAAGTCATGTATTTCATTTCATATATCAGTTCATATAACTTTCCAATAACTTTCCAATAACTTTTCAATAACATGTGAAACAATAAGTGAGAGTGATAAAGTACACTCTCACATCAATCCATTAACATACAACATCTCAAGTTCAAATATCAAAGCCATATAATAGCACACAAGTGAGTAGTACACTCACCAATCAATTAAGTGCTATTTCATGCACTTCTGTCAAGAGAATGTCGTGAGCTATCGTCACGCCCTAGAACATGTAAACAAATACCATAAGACTCAATAACGAGTCATAAAGTCAAACCAATTATCGCCCAATAGGGTTTCATGCATGGAAATTCAAGGGTTAAATACTTAACCTTTACTCAAGTCGAGAATATAGTTTTCTAAATCTCGAGTAAAAATTCGGGCAGCATGCCCTTTGTGTTTACCAAATTTTCCAGCCATAAGGCTTCATTATTTTTCTTCAATCACAACCCAACAACACACATATAAGCATTTCATGTCAAGAGCCGTTCCATAGCTCACAATATCATAAAACAAGAAACCATACCGAGTCATAAACAACACCAATTCACAACCCCAATAGGGTTTTATAAACATATACAAGCATGAAAGCAAACCAGAAATTAAGAAAGGCTTTAATGTTGGCCTTGATAAGAAAACCGGTTTTGACGTCATAATGCGGTAATGGCACAACTCTCACTACAATTATCGGTTAGGGGTGCAAGACCCACCGTTTCGAAGCTATGAAACAGGGCTACAACAATGTAGAAGGTCACTCAATCCAGTTCCTGACCCAACTAGGTCAAAAATGCCAAACACTAAACCAGAATCACCAAAACAGGTTTGCAAAACAAAGAAAACTGTAATCGGTATATCTCAGTCCATACAAGTCCAAATGCCGAAATTCCAAAGGCATAAGTTATTTAAGACATCCAGCTACATTTCATCAGAAGACACCAACTCCAAAATCCAAACCAATTCCAGTCAAAACAGGCAATTACTATCGCAGTTCGGACATTCTGTGCACCAAAAACAGCAACAGTAAAAACGGCATAACTCACTCTACACTTGTCCAATTGCCCTGAAATTTTTCAGGCACACTAAACTCATCAATACCTACAACTTTCATGTTTTGAGGAAAGTCCAATTCGGCCTCTAGCTATGACCTAAAATTTCGGACAGAATAGGGGTTCAAGAACCCTAACTTTTCACATTTCATTCCAAATCCAAAATTGATTGCATTTAACAACAATTCACACCTACTAGAACCAAAGCCCCTTATTACCAACCATCATACTAGTCCAAAACATCAAAATCATATGAAACCAGAAAATTCATCATAAAATGGAAAACTTCACCAAATCAAGCCAAACCAAGAAATAAATCATATAATCCAACACTCAAGCCTCTTCTAAGCATAATATAACCATCATTAGGTGTAGTAGGGTGTTCAAGCATCACTTACCAAGAAATTAAGAGAGATAGAGAGGTTGGCCACCTTAGAGCTTCAAAACAACTTCACCAAGTCACTTACTAGCACCTAATGGAGTGATTTTATGGAGCAAATCTAAGTTTAATTGGTTGGAATGGAAGATTGAGATAGTTTGAAGCTTGTAAATTGAAGAAGTTTTTCTTCCTTGTCCAAGAGAGAGAATCGGCCAACAAGAGGTAAGAAAGAATGAATTTTTAGTCAATTTTTGAGATATTTAATCCATGATAAGAAAAGTCAAAAATGTCCAACAAGTGGACCAATCACATAGTGCCACTTGGCACTTCATTTAATGCCTTCCTATCACTTGGTTCCTCTCACATCAATGCCATGTCACCCTCTACTTATCTCTTAACACCCGATAAATTTCCACCAGTATCCGAAACTTAACCTTATTGGCCGAATTTTGCCGAACTTTTCGCACTAGTGGGTCCCACGTCCAAAATATATTCTTAATTTTCTAAAAACTCACCAATACTAGAAAAATCATCTAAAAACTATAATTACTCATAAAATCTACCAGAAAAATATTCCTAGGCCCGAAAATGCAGAAAACATGCAATTAAGGGGAAATAAACCCTAGGAAAATAATTAGGGTTTTACGGGTTCTCACACTCTCCCCCCCTTAAAAGAATTTCGTCCTCGAAATTTTCCTTCAAATTTAAAGTATCCAATGGCCTGTACCTTCTCCGTCTTCAGAGTCAGAAGAAACGAGGTTCTTCATTCCAGTCCCTTCTCCACTTGACGGTGCATGGTCGGTCTGGGTTGGTTGTTGAGTTCTTTTCTTTTTCCGCACTTTAATCGGGCAATATGCAATTCGATGCTCGATGCTCCCACAGCGCAGACATCTACTCCCCTTTCTCCAGCAATCATTCTCAGTGTGATTGGCCTTTCCGCAATAGTCACAAGTCAAGTGGAAAGTCATCTTTTTGCTTTTCGGAGAAATCTCCCCCTGTCTGGTTTGGCTTTCATTGACAAATCTTTTATCTACCGCCCCCATTGTCCATGGCGGCCCGAATAACTGGTTCACTTTCTGTACTTTAGAAGGTTCCTCACTCACGCTACCCACTGCACCCCTTTTCCGTATTTGGGAAGCTTTCACTTGCACCTTTGCATTCTTGATGCATTGAGCCTTTTCCAGGGCCTCCTCGGAAATCCCTTCATATTTCCTTTTTAGCTCTAAGTTTTTGTGCAGGAGCTCAATTTTCTCTGTATACTCGTGCTTCCAGCGCCCTTCCCAGTATGCGACTAGGTTCTTTTGGACTTCTATTTCGTCTCGAAGACCCCCGATTTCATTATACATCTCAACCCTACGTGCCATTTTACAGAGTTGCTGGACCTCAGATGGTAGCCTGTCGGCAAAACAATGGGTCATAAGAAAGTCTTGATTACAAGTAGCACTCTTGGTCCATGTTCGGTTCAGGTGTTGTTTCCTCCCTTTCTTCTCTTTGACTCTTGGTCTCGTTTTGTGTCACTGCTATGACCATTTCCGCGGTTTTTTTTTTTTTTTTTTTTTTTTTTTTTTTCCCAAAAGGGTACTTCCATGCATGAATGCAATAAATTGACTAACATAACAAAATCTATCATACCAAGAACATATCGCATATAACACGTTATATTAAAAGACGGATAAGCAGGTAAGCAAATATAGACTTAGTCATATACAGTCGAAAAGTCATCCCAGTACCAGCCCGTCTGGTCTCTCACGTCACTTACTATCCAAACTAGATGTCCATTGATCTCTTGTGCTCATTTTAGTCAGACAAAGCCTGTTCACGTTTCCAAAATACAAGGCTTGTTTCCAAAACACAGGGTTCAAATACCTAGTAGCTTGCATCACCTCAATTCTGGGGTACTCGAGCACGAGAATCCGAAATAAGATAGTTCACATCTCGAGCTGGCCAGTCCCAAGAGTAAACCATCTACAAATCAAAATTCCTGTCCGACATACTTATCTAGGGTCCTTAAATACCATGAGAAAGATTAAAGACCTATAACACTTCAAGGTTCAGAACTTATGCTCAAACGAGCCCTTAAACATATTCATGAAATTAGGACCACAACACCACTTGGCCCAGTCTCACTTCGCGCAGAGACCACGCGACGTGGCTCTGATACCACCTGTGACAGCCCCACTTTCCCCTAAGGCGAACCAAAGAGGTTAGCGGACTGCCTGCCCAGCTCTCGCCAGGACTAACGGTGCAGTATAGAGCGATCTTTCACGTTCCGGAACTTATAACGCGCGCAAATAAGGCAAAAGGGAAAAATAACCCAAAATAAAAGAAAATGAAACCCGGAGTCGGCCATGAATAGTAACCGACTCGTCCGAACCCAACCAAACATCGAATTACATAAACCACATAACATTTAGCCTTTACAAACCAAAATGACATTTAAAAGTGATACAAAAGTCGCTACATATATGGTTTGCCAAAACAAAAGTGAAAACGGCCCTAATGATACATTTAGGGTCCCATTTTATATACAATACAAAAGAGTCATTCATCTAGTTCATTCGGCAACCATTTATCAAAATTCATTCCAAAAGAGTCATATTCCTGTAAGGAAAACAAAAGGAACGGGGTGAGCTAATTGCCCAGTGAGAATACAACTCAAGCAACCAAGTTCATGGATACCTCAAGCTTAACAGTCCAATTTACCAAAATAAATAAAGCCACACATTAATAATGAGGATAAAAGGATACGGGTGGCTCTCAAGAGCCCTTTTCCTCGTTTGAATTCTTGATCGGTCTCATTGACTCTCCGTCAATGTTTGAAAAGTAACCAACTGTAGACTCCTCTTCTCTCCCATTCCTTCCACCAAACATCCCCCTACCGGGCCCGCACTCCAAACACTTGCACTGTGGTATTACTCGAGTATACCGGAATCAAGAGTCTCTCATACTACAAGATTCCTTATAACTTTACCCAAGGCTCATTAATTGTCACGACCAAACCCTTGTCGGCTCGATTCAATCAACTACCAATGGGGTTGAGCTCAATGATAACATTTGTAGTCGTTGGATACTTGTCCAATCGATATCAAGTCATGTATTTCATTTCATATATCAGTTCATATAACTTTCCAATAACTTTCCAATAACTTTTCAATAACATGTGAAACAATAAGTGAGAGTGATAAAGTACACTCTCACATCAATCCATTAACATACAACATCTCAAGTTCAAATATCAAAGCCATATAATAGCACACAAGTGAGTAGTACACTCACCAATCAATTAAGTGCTATTTCATGCACTTCTGTCAAGAGAATGTCGTGAGCTATCGTCACGCCCTAGAACATGTAAACAAATACCATAAGACTCAATAACGAGTCATAAAGTCAAACCAATTATCGCCCAATAGGGTTTCATGCATGGAAATTCAAGGGTTAAATACTTAACCTTTACTCAAGTCGAGAATATAGTTTTCTAAATCTCGAGTAAAAATTCGGGCAGCATGCCCTTTGTGTTTACCAAATTTTCCAGCCATAAGGCTTCATTATTTTTCTTCAATCACAACCCAACAACACACATATAAGCATTTCATGTCAAGAGCCGTTCCATAGCTCACAATATCATAAAACAAGAAACCATACCGAGTCATAAACAACACCAATTCACAACCCCAATAGGGTTTTATAAACATATACAAGCATGAAAGCAAACCAGAAATTAAGAAAGGCTTTAATGTTGGCCTTGATAAGAAAACCGGTTTTGACGTCATAATGCGGTAATGGCACAACTCTCACTACAATTATCGGTTAGGGGTGCAAGACCCACCGTTTCGAAGCTATGAAACAGGGCTACAACAATGTAGAAGGTCACTCAATCCAGTTCCTGACCCAACTAGGTCAAAAATGCCAAACACTAAACCAGAATCACCAAAACAGGTTTGCAAAACAAAGAAAACTGTAATCGGTATATCTCAGTCCATACAAGTCCAAATGCCGAAATTCCAAAGGCATAAGTTATTTAAGACATCCAGCTACATTTCATCAGAAGACACCAACTCCAAAATCCAAACCAATTCCAGTCAAAACAGGCAATTACTATCGCAGTTCGGACATTCTGTGCACCAAAAACAGCAACAGTAAAAACGGCATAACTCACTCTACACTTGTCCAATTGCCCTGAAATTTTTCAGGCACACTAAACTCATCAATACCTACAACTTTCATGTTTTGAGGAAAGTCCAATTCGGCCTCTAGCTATGACCTAAAATTTCGGACAGAATAGGGGTTCAAGAACCCTAACTTTTCACATTTCATTCCAAATCCAAAATTGATTGCATTTAACAACAATTCACACCTACTAGAACCAAAGCCCCTTATTACCAACCATCATACTAGTCCAAAACATCAAAATCATATGAAACCAGAAAATTCATCATAAAATGGAAAACTTCACCAAATCAAGCCAAACCAAGAAATAAATCATATAATCCAACACTCAAGCCTCTTCTAAGCATAATATAACCATCATTAGGTGTAGTAGGGTGTTCAAGCATCACTTACCAAGAAATTAAGAGAGATAGAGAGGTTGGCCACCTTAGAGCTTCAAAACAACTTCACCAAGTCACTTACTAGCACCTAATGGAGTGATTTTATGGAGCAAATCTAAGTTTAATTGGTTGGAATGGAAGATTGAGATAGTTTGAAGCTTGTAAATTGAAGAAGTTTTTCTTCCTTGTCCAAGAGAGAGAATCGGCCAACAAGAGGTAAGAAAGAATGAATTTTTAGTCAATTTTTGAGATATTTAATCCATGATAAGAAAAGTCAAAAATGTCCAACAAGTGGACCAATCACATAGTGCCACTTGGCACTTCATTTAATGCCTTCCTATCACTTGGTTCCTCTCACATCAATGCCATGTCACCCTCTACTTATCTCTTAACACCCGATAAATTTCCACCAGTATCCGAAACTTAACCTTATTGGCCGAATTTTGCCGAACTTTTCGCACTAGTGGGTCCCACGTCCAAAATATATTCTTAATTTTCTAAAAACTCACCAATACTAGAAAAATCATCTAAAAACTATAATTACTCATAAAATCTACCAGAAAAATATTCCTAGGCCCGAAAATGCAGAAAACATGCAATTAAGGGGAAATAAACCCTAGGAAAATAATTAGGGTTTTACGGGTTCTCACACTCTCCCCCCCTTAAAAGAATTTCGTCCTCGAAATTTTCCTTCAAATTTAAAGTATCCAATGGCCTGTACCTTCTCCGTCTTCAGAGTCAGAAGAAACGAGGTTCTTCATTCCAGTCCCTTCTCCACTTGACGGTGCATGGTCGGTCTGGGTTGGTTGTTGAGTTCTTTTCTTTTTCCGCACTTTAATCGGGCAATATGCAATTCGATGCTCGATGCTCCCACAGCGCAGACATCTACTCCCCTTTCTCCAGCAATCATTCTCAGTGTGATTGGCCTTTCCGCAATAGTCACAAGTCAAGTGGAAAGTCATCTTTTTGCTTTTCGGAGAAATCTCCCCCTGTCTGGTTTGGCTTTCATTGACAAATCTTTTATCTACCGCCCCCATTGTCCATGGCGGCCCGAATAACTGGTTCACTTTCTGTACTTTAGAAGGTTCCTCACTCACGCTACCCACTGCACCCCTTTTCCGTATTTGGGAAGCTTTCACTTGCACCTTTGCATTCTTGATGCATTGAGCCTTTTCCAGGGCCTCCTCGGAAATCCCTTCATATTTCCTTTTTAGCTCTAAGTTTTTGTGCAGGAGCTCAATTTTCTCTGTATACTCGTGCTTCCAGCGCCCTTCCCAGTATGCGACTAGGTTCTTTTGGACTTCTATTTCGTCTCGAAGACCCCCGATTTCATTATACATCTCAACCCTACGTGCCATTTTACAGAGTTGCTGGACCTCAGATGGTAGCCTGTCGGCAAAACAATGGGTCATAAGAAAGTCTTGATTACAAGTAGCACTCTTGGTCCATGTTCGGTTCAGGTGTTGTTTCCTCCCTTTCTTCTCTTTGACTCTTGGTCTCGTTTTGTGTCACTGCTATGACCATTTCCGCGGTTTTTTTTTTTTTTTTTTTTTTTTTTTTTTTCCCAAAAGGGTACTTCCATGCATGAATGCAATAAATTGACTAACATAACAAAATCTATCATACCAAGAACATATCGCATATAACACGTTATATTAAAAGACGGATAAGCAGGTAAGCAAATATAGACTTAGTCATATACAGTCGAAAAGTCATCCCAGTACCAGCCCGTCTGGTCTCTCACGTCACTTACTATCCAAACTAGATGTCCATTGATCTCTTGTGCTCATTTTAGTCAGACAAAGCCTGTTCACGTTTCCAAAATACAAGGCTTGTTTCCAAAACACAGGGTTCAAATACCTAGTAGCTTGCATCACCTCAATTCTGGGGTACTCGAGCACGAGAATCCGAAATAAGATAGTTCACATCTCGAGCTGGCCAGTCCCAAGAGTAAACCATCTACAAATCAAAATTCCTGTCCGACATACTTATCTAGGGTCCTTAAATACCATGAGAAAGATTAAAGACCTATAACACTTCAAGGTTCAGAACTTATGCTCAAACGAGCCCTTAAACATATTCATGAAATTAGGACCACAACACCACTTGGCCCAGTCTCACTTCGCGCAGAGACCACGCGACGTGGCTCTGATACCACCTGTGACAGCCCCACTTTCCCCTAAGGCGAACCAAAGAGGTTAGCGGACTGCCTGCCCAGCTCTCGCCAGGACTAACGGTGCAGTATAGAGCGATCTTTCACGTTCCGGAACTTATAACGCGCGCAAATAAGGCAAAAGGGAAAAATAACCCAAAATAAAAGAAAATGAAACCCGGAGTCGGCCATGAATAGTAACCGACTCGTCCGAACCCAACCAAACATCGAATTACATAAACCACATAACATTTAGCCTTTACAAACCAAAATGACATTTAAAAGTGATACAAAAGTCGCTACATATATGGTTTGCCAAAACAAAAGTGAAAACGGCCCTAATGATACATTTAGGGTCCCATTTTATATACAATACAAAAGAGTCATTCATCTAGTTCATTCGGCAACCATTTATCAAAATTCATTCCAAAAGAGTCATATTCCTGTAAGGAAAACAAAAGGAACGGGGTGAGCTAATTGCCCAGTGAGAATACAACTCAAGCAACCAAGTTCATGGATACCTCAAGCTTAACAGTCCAATTTACCAAAATAAATAAAGCCACACATTAATAATGAGGATAAAAGGATACGGGTGGCTCTCAAGAGCCCTTTTCCTCGTTTGAATTCTTGATCGGTCTCATTGACTCTCCGTCAATGTTTGAAAAGTAACCAACTGTAGACTCCTCTTCTCTCCCATTCCTTCCACCAAACATCCCCCTACCGGGCCCGCACTCCAAACACTTGCACTGTGGTATTACTCGAGTATACCGGAATCAAGAGTCTCTCATACTACAAGATTCCTTATAACTTTACCCAAGGCTCATTAATTGTCACGACCAAACCCTTGTCGGCTCGATTCAATCAACTACCAATGGGGTTGAGCTCAATGATAACATTTGTAGTCGTTGGATACTTGTCCAATCGATATCAAGTCATGTATTTCATTTCATATATCAGTTCATATAACTTTCCAATAACTTTCCAATAACTTTTCAATAACATGTGAAACAATAAGTGAGAGTGATAAAGTACACTCTCACATCAATCCATTAACATACAACATCTCAAGTTCAAATATCAAAGCCATATAATAGCACACAAGTGAGTAGTACACTCACCAATCAATTAAGTGCTATTTCATGCACTTCTGTCAAGAGAATGTCGTGAGCTATCGTCACGCCCTAGAACATGTAAACAAATACCATAAGACTCAATAACGAGTCATAAAGTCAAACCAATTATCGCCCAATAGGGTTTCATGCATGGAAATTCAAGGGTTAAATACTTAACCTTTACTCAAGTCGAGAATATAGTTTTCTAAATCTCGAGTAAAAATTCGGGCAGCATGCCCTTTGTGTTTACCAAATTTTCCAGCCATAAGGCTTCATTATTTTTCTTCAATCACAACCCAACAACACACATATAAGCATTTCATGTCAAGAGCCGTTCCATAGCTCACAATATCATAAAACAAGAAACCATACCGAGTCATAAACAACACCAATTCACAACCCCAATAGGGTTTTATAAACATATACAAGCATGAAAGCAAACCAGAAATTAAGAAAGGCTTTAATGTTGGCCTTGATAAGAAAACCGGTTTTGACGTCATAATGCGGTAATGGCACAACTCTCACTACAATTATCGGTTAGGGGTGCAAGACCCACCGTTTCGAAGCTATGAAACAGGGCTACAACAATGTAGAAGGTCACTCAATCCAGTTCCTGACCCAACTAGGTCAAAAATGCCAAACACTAAACCAGAATCACCAAAACAGGTTTGCAAAACAAAGAAAACTGTAATCGGTATATCTCAGTCCATACAAGTCCAAATGCCGAAATTCCAAAGGCATAAGTTATTTAAGACATCCAGCTACATTTCATCAGAAGACACCAACTCCAAAATCCAAACCAATTCCAGTCAAAACAGGCAATTACTATCGCAGTTCGGACATTCTGTGCACCAAAAACAGCAACAGTAAAAACGGCATAACTCACTCTACACTTGTCCAATTGCCCTGAAATTTTTCAGGCACACTAAACTCATCAATACCTACAACTTTCATGTTTTGAGGAAAGTCCAATTCGGCCTCTAGCTATGACCTAAAATTTCGGACAGAATAGGGGTTCAAGAACCCTAACTTTTCACATTTCATTCCAAATCCAAAATTGATTGCATTTAACAACAATTCACACCTACTAGAACCAAAGCCCCTTATTACCAACCATCATACTAGTCCAAAACATCAAAATCATATGAAACCAGAAAATTCATCATAAAATGGAAAACTTCACCAAATCAAGCCAAACCAAGAAATAAATCATATAATCCAACACTCAAGCCTCTTCTAAGCATAATATAACCATCATTAGGTGTAGTAGGGTGTTCAAGCATCACTTACCAAGAAATTAAGAGAGATAGAGAGGTTGGCCACCTTAGAGCTTCAAAACAACTTCACCAAGTCACTTACTAGCACCTAATGGAGTGATTTTATGGAGCAAATCTAAGTTTAATTGGTTGGAATGGAAGATTGAGATAGTTTGAAGCTTGTAAATTGAAGAAGTTTTTCTTCCTTGTCCAAGAGAGAGAATCGGCCAACAAGAGGTAAGAAAGAATGAATTTTTAGTCAATTTTTGAGATATTTAATCCATGATAAGAAAAGTCAAAAATGTCCAACAAGTGGACCAATCACATAGTGCCACTTGGCACTTCATTTAATGCCTTCCTATCACTTGGTTCCTCTCACATCAATGCCATGTCACCCTCTACTTATCTCTTAACACCCGATAAATTTCCACCAGTATCCGAAACTTAACCTTATTGGCCGAATTTTGCCGAACTTTTCGCACTAGTGGGTCCCACGTCCAAAATATATTCTTAATTTTCTAAAAACTCACCAATACTAGAAAAATCATCTAAAAACTATAATTACTCATAAAATCTACCAGAAAAATATTCCTAGGCCCGAAAATGCAGAAAACATGCAATTAAGGGGAAATAAACCCTAGGAAAATAATTAGGGTTTTACGGGTTCTCACACTCTCCCCCCCTTAAAAGAATTTCGTCCTCGAAATTTTCCTTCAAATTTAAAGTATCCAATGGCCTGTACCTTCTCCGTCTTCAGAGTCAGAAGAAACGAGGTTCTTCATTCCAGTCCCTTCTCCACTTGACGGTGCATGGTCGGTCTGGGTTGGTTGTTGAGTTCTTTTCTTTTTCCGCACTTTAATCGGGCAATATGCAATTCGATGCTCGATGCTCCCACAGCGCAGACATCTACTCCCCTTTCTCCAGCAATCATTCTCAGTGTGATTGGCCTTTCCGCAATAGTCACAAGTCAAGTGGAAAGTCATCTTTTTGCTTTTCGGAGAAATCTCCCCCTGTCTGGTTTGGCTTTCATTGACAAATCTTTTATCTACCGCCCCCATTGTCCATGGCGGCCCGAATAACTGGTTCACTTTCTGTACTTTAGAAGGTTCCTCACTCACGCTACCCACTGCACCCCTTTTCCGTATTTGGGAAGCTTTCACTTGCACCTTTGCATTCTTGATGCATTGAGCCTTTTCCAGGGCCTCCTCGGAAATCCCTTCATATTTCCTTTTTAGCTCTAAGTTTTTGTGCAGGAGCTCAATTTTCTCTGTATACTCGTGCTTCCAGCGCCCTTCCCAGTATGCGACTAGGTTCTTTTGGACTTCTATTTCGTCTCGAAGACCCCCGATTTCATTATACATCTCAACCCTACGTGCCATTTTACAGAGTTGCTGGACCTCAGATGGTAGCCTGTCGGCAAAACAATGGGTCATAAGAAAGTCTTGATTACAAGTAGCACTCTTGGTCCATGTTCGGTTCAGGTGTTGTTTCCTCCCTTTCTTCTCTTTGACTCTTGGTCTCGTTTTGTGTCACTGCTATGACCATTTCCGCGGTTTTTTTTTTTTTTTTTTTTTTTTTTTTTTTCCCAAAAGGGTACTTCCATGCATGAATGCAATAAATTGACTAACATAACAAAATCTATCATACCAAGAACATATCGCATATAACACGTTATATTAAAAGACGGATAAGCAGGTAAGCAAATATAGACTTAGTCATATACAGTCGAAAAGTCATCCCAGTACCAGCCCGTCTGGTCTCTCACGTCACTTACTATCCAAACTAGATGTCCATTGATCTCTTGTGCTCATTTTAGTCAGACAAAGCCTGTTCACGTTTCCAAAATACAAGGCTTGTTTCCAAAACACAGGGTTCAAATACCTAGTAGCTTGCATCACCTCAATTCTGGGGTACTCGAGCACGAGAATCCGAAATAAGATAGTTCACATCTCGAGCTGGCCAGTCCCAAGAGTAAACCATCTACAAATCAAAATTCCTGTCCGACATACTTATCTAGGGTCCTTAAATACCATGAGAAAGATTAAAGACCTATAACACTTCAAGGTTCAGAACTTATGCTCAAACGAGCCCTTAAACATATTCATGAAATTAGGACCACAACACCACTTGGCCCAGTCTCACTTCGCGCAGAGACCACGCGACGTGGCTCTGATACCACCTGTGACAGCCCCACTTTCCCCTAAGGCGAACCAAAGAGGTTAGCGGACTGCCTGCCCAGCTCTCGCCAGGACTAACGGTGCAGTATAGAGCGATCTTTCACGTTCCGGAACTTATAACGCGCGCAAATAAGGCAAAAGGGAAAAATAACCCAAAATAAAAGAAAATGAAACCCGGAGTCGGCCATGAATAGTAACCGACTCGTCCGAACCCAACCAAACATCGAATTACATAAACCACATAACATTTAGCCTTTACAAACCAAAATGACATTTAAAAGTGATACAAAAGTCGCTACATATATGGTTTGCCAAAACAAAAGTGAAAACGGCCCTAATGATACATTTAGGGTCCCATTTTATATACAATACAAAAGAGTCATTCATCTAGTTCATTCGGCAACCATTTATCAAAATTCATTCCAAAAGAGTCATATTCCTGTAAGGAAAACAAAAGGAACGGGGTGAGCTAATTGCCCAGTGAGAATACAACTCAAGCAACCAAGTTCATGGATACCTCAAGCTTAACAGTCCAATTTACCAAAATAAATAAAGCCACACATTAATAATGAGGATAAAAGGATACGGGTGGCTCTCAAGAGCCCTTTTCCTCGTTTGAATTCTTGATCGGTCTCATTGACTCTCCGTCAATGTTTGAAAAGTAACCAACTGTAGACTCCTCTTCTCTCCCATTCCTTCCACCAAACATCCCCCTACCGGGCCCGCACTCCAAACACTTGCACTGTGGTATTACTCGAGTATACCGGAATCAAGAGTCTCTCATACTACAAGATTCCTTATAACTTTACCCAAGGCTCATTAATTGTCACGACCAAACCCTTGTCGGCTCGATTCAATCAACTACCAATGGGGTTGAGCTCAATGATAACATTTGTAGTCGTTGGATACTTGTCCAATCGATATCAAGTCATGTATTTCATTTCATATATCAGTTCATATAACTTTCCAATAACTTTCCAATAACTTTTCAATAACATGTGAAACAATAAGTGAGAGTGATAAAGTACACTCTCACATCAATCCATTAACATACAACATCTCAAGTTCAAATATCAAAGCCATATAATAGCACACAAGTGAGTAGTACACTCACCAATCAATTAAGTGCTATTTCATGCACTTCTGTCAAGAGAATGTCGTGAGCTATCGTCACGCCCTAGAACATGTAAACAAATACCATAAGACTCAATAACGAGTCATAAAGTCAAACCAATTATCGCCCAATAGGGTTTCATGCATGGAAATTCAAGGGTTAAATACTTAACCTTTACTCAAGTCGAGAATATAGTTTTCTAAATCTCGAGTAAAAATTCGGGCAGCATGCCCTTTGTGTTTACCAAATTTTCCAGCCATAAGGCTTCATTATTTTTCTTCAATCACAACCCAACAACACACATATAAGCATTTCATGTCAAGAGCCGTTCCATAGCTCACAATATCATAAAACAAGAAACCATACCGAGTCATAAACAACACCAATTCACAACCCCAATAGGGTTTTATAAACATATACAAGCATGAAAGCAAACCAGAAATTAAGAAAGGCTTTAATGTTGGCCTTGATAAGAAAACCGGTTTTGACGTCATAATGCGGTAATGGCACAACTCTCACTACAATTATCGGTTAGGGGTGCAAGACCCACCGTTTCGAAGCTATGAAACAGGGCTACAACAATGTAGAAGGTCACTCAATCCAGTTCCTGACCCAACTAGGTCAAAAATGCCAAACACTAAACCAGAATCACCAAAACAGGTTTGCAAAACAAAGAAAACTGTA
This sequence comes from Coffea arabica, assembly GCF_036785885.1. NCBI lineage: Eukaryota > Viridiplantae > Streptophyta > Magnoliopsida > Gentianales > Rubiaceae > Coffea > Coffea arabica. The sequence continues at coordinate 34,766,737 of NC_092321.1, forward strand.
ATCGGTATATCTCAGTCCATACAAGTCCAAATGCCGAAATTCCAAAGGCATAAGTTATTTAAGACATCCAGCTACATTTCATCAGAAGACACCAACTCCAAAATCCAAACCAATTCCAGTCAAAACAGGCAATTACTATCGCAGTTCGGACATTCTGTGCACCAAAAACAGCAACAGTAAAAACGGCATAACTCACTCTACACTTGTCCAATTGCCCTGAAATTTTTCAGGCACACTAAACTCATCAATACCTACAACTTTCATGTTTTGAGGAAAGTCCAATTCGGCCTCTAGCTATGACCTAAAATTTCGGACAGAATAGGGGTTCAAGAACCCTAACTTTTCACATTTCATTCCAAATCCAAAATTGATTGCATTTAACAACAATTCACACCTACTAGAACCAAAGCCCCTTATTACCAACCATCATACTAGTCCAAAACATCAAAATCATATGAAACCAGAAAATTCATCATAAAATGGAAAACTTCACCAAATCAAGCCAAACCAAGAAATAAATCATATAATCCAACACTCAAGCCTCTTCTAAGCATAATATAACCATCATTAGGTGTAGTAGGGTGTTCAAGCATCACTTACCAAGAAATTAAGAGAGATAGAGAGGTTGGCCACCTTAGAGCTTCAAAACAACTTCACCAAGTCACTTACTAGCACCTAATGGAGTGATTTTATGGAGCAAATCTAAGTTTAATTGGTTGGAATGGAAGATTGAGATAGTTTGAAGCTTGTAAATTGAAGAAGTTTTTCTTCCTTGTCCAAGAGAGAGAATCGGCCAACAAGAGGTAAGAAAGAATGAATTTTTAGTCAATTTTTGAGATATTTAATCCATGATAAGAAAAGTCAAAAATGTCCAACAAGTGGACCAATCACATAGTGCCACTTGGCACTTCATTTAATGCCTTCCTATCACTTGGTTCCTCTCACATCAATGCCATGTCACCCTCTACTTATCTCTTAACACCCGATAAATTTCCACCAGTATCCGAAACTTAACCTTATTGGCCGAATTTTGCCGAACTTTTCGCACTAGTGGGTCCCACGTCCAAAATATATTCTTAATTTTCTAAAAACTCACCAATACTAGAAAAATCATCTAAAAACTATAATTACTCATAAAATCTACCAGAAAAATATTCCTAGGCCCGAAAATGCAGAAAACATGCAATTAAGGGGAAATAAACCCTAGGAAAATAATTAGGGTTTTACGGGTTCTCACACTCTCCCCCCCTTAAAAGAATTTCGTCCTCGAAATTTTCCTTCAAATTTAAAGTATCCAATGGCCTGTACCTTCTCCGTCTTCAGAGTCAGAAGAAACGAGGTTCTTCATTCCAGTCCCTTCTCCACTTGACGGTGCATGGTCGGTCTGGGTTGGTTGTTGAGTTCTTTTCTTTTTCCGCACTTTAATCGGGCAATATGCAATTCGATGCTCGATGCTCCCACAGCGCAGACATCTACTCCCCTTTCTCCAGCAATCATTCTCAGTGTGATTGGCCTTTCCGCAATAGTCACAAGTCAAGTGGAAAGTCATCTTTTTGCTTTTCGGAGAAATCTCCCCCTGTCTGGTTTGGCTTTCATTGACAAATCTTTTATCTACCGCCCCCATTGTCCATGGCGGCCCGAATAACTGGTTCACTTTCTGTACTTTAGAAGGTTCCTCACTCACGCTACCCACTGCACCCCTTTTCCGTATTTGGGAAGCTTTCACTTGCACCTTTGCATTCTTGATGCATTGAGCCTTTTCCAGGGCCTCCTCGGAAATCCCTTCATATTTCCTTTTTAGCTCTAAGTTTTTGTGCAGGAGCTCAATTTTCTCTGTATACTCGTGCTTCCAGCGCCCTTCCCAGTATGCGACTAGGTTCTTTTGGACTTCTATTTCGTCTCGAAGACCCCCGATTTCATTATACATCTCAACCCTACGTGCCATTTTACAGAGTTGCTGGACCTCAGATGGTAGCCTGTCGGCAAAACAATGGGTCATAAGAAAGTCTTGATTACAAGTAGCACTCTTGGTCCATGTTCGGTTCAGGTGTTGTTTCCTCCCTTTCTTCTCTTTGACTCTTGGTCTCGTTTTGTGTCACTGCTATGACCATTTCCGCGGTTTTTTTTTTTTTTTTTTTTTTTTTTTTTTTCCCAAAAGGGTACTTCCATGCATGAATGCAATAAATTGACTAACATAACAAAATCTATCATACCAAGAACATATCGCATATAACACGTTATATTAAAAGACGGATAAGCAGGTAAGCAAATATAGACTTAGTCATATACAGTCGAAAAGTCATCCCAGTACCAGCCCGTCTGGTCTCTCACGTCACTTACTATCCAAACTAGATGTCCATTGATCTCTTGTGCTCATTTTAGTCAGACAAAGCCTGTTCACGTTTCCAAAATACAAGGCTTGTTTCCAAAACACAGGGTTCAAATACCTAGTAGCTTGCATCACCTCAATTCTGGGGTACTCGAGCACGAGAATCCGAAATAAGATAGTTCACATCTCGAGCTGGCCAGTCCCAAGAGTAAACCATCTACAAATCAAAATTCCTGTCCGACATACTTATCTAGGGTCCTTAAATACCATGAGAAAGATTAAAGACCTATAACACTTCAAGGTTCAGAACTTATGCTCAAACGAGCCCTTAAACATATTCATGAAATTAGGACCACAACACCACTTGGCCCAGTCTCACTTCGCGCAGAGACCACGCGACGTGGCTCTGATACCACCTGTGACAGCCCCACTTTCCCCTAAGGCGAACCAAAGAGGTTAGCGGACTGCCTGCCCAGCTCTCGCCAGGACTAACGGTGCAGTATAGAGCGATCTTTCACGTTCCGGAACTTATAACGCGCGCAAATAAGGCAAAAGGGAAAAATAACCCAAAATAAAAGAAAATGAAACCCGGAGTCGGCCATGAATAGTAACCGACTCGTCCGAACCCAACCAAACATCGAATTACATAAACCACATAACATTTAGCCTTTACAAACCAAAATGACATTTAAAAGTGATACAAAAGTCGCTACATATATGGTTTGCCAAAACAAAAGTGAAAACGGCCCTAATGATACATTTAGGGTCCCATTTTATATACAATACAAAAGAGTCATTCATCTAGTTCATTCGGCAACCATTTATCAAAATTCATTCCAAAAGAGTCATATTCCTGTAAGGAAAACAAAAGGAACGGGGTGAGCTAATTGCCCAGTGAGAATACAACTCAAGCAACCAAGTTCATGGATACCTCAAGCTTAACAGTCCAATTTACCAAAATAAATAAAGCCACACATTAATAATGAGGATAAAAGGATACGGGTGGCTCTCAAGAGCCCTTTTCCTCGTTTGAATTCTTGATCGGTCTCATTGACTCTCCGTCAATGTTTGAAAAGTAACCAACTGTAGACTCCTCTTCTCTCCCATTCCTTCCACCAAACATCCCCCTACCGGGCCCGCACTCCAAACACTTGCACTGTGGTATTACTCGAGTATACCGGAATCAAGAGTCTCTCATACTACAAGATTCCTTATAACTTTACCCAAGGCTCATTAATTGTCACGACCAAACCCTTGTCGGCTCGATTCAATCAACTACCAATGGGGTTGAGCTCAATGATAACATTTGTAGTCGTTGGATACTTGTCCAATCGATATCAAGTCATGTATTTCATTTCATATATCAGTTCATATAACTTTCCAATAACTTTCCAATAACTTTTCAATAACATGTGAAACAATAAGTGAGAGTGATAAAGTACACTCTCACATCAATCCATTAACATACAACATCTCAAGTTCAAATATCAAAGCCATATAATAGCACACAAGTGAGTAGTACACTCACCAATCAATTAAGTGCTATTTCATGCACTTCTGTCAAGAGAATGTCGTGAGCTATCGTCACGCCCTAGAACATGTAAACAAATACCATAAGACTCAATAACGAGTCATAAAGTCAAACCAATTATCGCCCAATAGGGTTTCATGCATGGAAATTCAAGGGTTAAATACTTAACCTTTACTCAAGTCGAGAATATAGTTTTCTAAATCTCGAGTAAAAATTCGGGCAGCATGCCCTTTGTGTTTACCAAATTTTCCAGCTCAGAAGACACCAACTCCAAAATCCAAACCAATTCCAGTCAAAACAGGCAATTACTATCGCAGTTCGGACATTCTGTGCACCAAAAACAGCAACAGTAAAAACGGCATAACTCACTCTACACTTGTCCAATTGCCCTGAAATTTTTCAGGCACACTAAACTCATCAATACCTACAACTTTCATGTTTTGAGGAAAGTCCAATTCGGCCTCTAGCTATGACCTAAAATTTCGGACAGAATAGGGGTTCAAGAACCCTAACTGATTGAACATGATAAAACAATTTACACAAAAGCAAACAGTGACGATTTTCAGGAATTTTAACAAATGACAATCCCCAGATTTATCAAAATTCCCTTCGAGAGGGAAAATACTCGGCAATCCAATTGTGCAAAGCTCCTTCAAGATTTTCAAATTTCTTCGTTGGAGGTGGATGCCTCAAAGGTGTCCTTGTGTTCAGGAAAATGATTTGTACTTATGCTCGGCCCTTGTTCACCCTTTTTCCTTAGCACTATTTCCCCTGCCTCGATCATGTCTTGGACTTTGTGTTTGAGTGCTTTGCAATCGGCGGTTGAGTGGCCAGGTGCTTCCGAATGATAAGCGCAAGTGTACTGTGGGTTGTATCCGCCAGGGACGCCATGAGGGTAAGCTGGAGGGGGAATTACGCCGATTTTACCAGCGGCTTTTAATTGTTCATACAATTGGTCCAGAGGCCTGCCAAGATTAGTAAATGTGCGATAACGATTTTGATTTTGGGATTCAATGGATTGAGGGTAATTATAGGTGGGTCTATTTGGTGGAGGAAATTGTTGATTGTAGGGAGGTCGGGGTCGAACTTGTTGGAAGTTAGGTTGAGATATTTGAAAAGGGGCTCTAGGCGGGTTGGTGTAATTAGGGCAAGGTCGAGGATGAGTGATATTGGTGTGATAAACAGGATGAGAGTTTGAATAGTAATGGTAAGGGTTTGAGCATTGTTGAGGTCGGGATCTTGGGATAGGGTTTCGATCCCAGACAAAAGCGATTTCCCCCTCTTTCTTTTGGAGTTGTTGCTTCTTCCCACTATTACTTTGGCCTTGTAAAGCTTCCACTTGAGTTTTCAGGGCAGACACATTAACAATCTTTCCAGCCTTCACACAATCATCATATTCTTCAAGCTTATTGACAATAGCAGCAAATGAGCATCCAGTCATGAGAAAGATTTCCTCAAAATACGGGGGATCGTGTGCTTTAATAAAGGTGCGAATGATTTTATCTTCAGTCATTGGCGGCTCAACCTCTGCAGCTATTTTCCTCCATCTCTTAGCATAGGTTTTGTGATCCTCAGATGGCTTCCTCTTCGTCCCCTCTAGTGTGGTCCGTGTCGGTGCTAGTTCACAGTTGTATTCATATTGCCTTATAAACGCATTGGACAGGTCCAACCAAGTCTTTATCTCATCAGACTTCAAATTTGAATACCAATCAAGTGCGTCGCCTTCCAGACTTTCTTGGAATAGCCTTAAAGGTAGATTTTCATCATCTGTTGGCCTACCCAACTTGTTGGCGAACAATCGGAGGTGTGTCTTGGGATTGCTGGTGCCATCATACTTGTTAAATTTTGGGGTTTTGAACCCCTCAGGCAATTGCACATTTGGAAAGAGACAAAGCTCATCATAGTCCAGCACTCCTTGCTTGTTTAACCCTTGAATTTTCCTCATAAATTCATCAAAATGGTCAAGGCGCTTGAGCAACTTCATATCCATAGGAGCAGAAGATTCTCCTACTTCTGGTTTAGCTTGGACAGTGTGGTCTGGCAGGAAAGGCTCTGCAGTGGTGTGATAAAAGGTATGCGGCTCGGGGGGTATATTCGAAGTGATTTGGGGTTGTGGGCCTTGCATGTGTCTAGAAAAAAATGAAGGATTAGGCGGGTAAGTGTATGTCAAATTTGCGGTGGTATAGGTGAAGGTTTCTTCGGGTGAAATAATGAAGGGTGGAGTAAAAGTGGTTTGGGTCGTGGGTATGACAAACGATTCTGGCTCCGGTTGACTGACGGGTACAGGCTCGGGTTGAACTCCACTGCTGATAAGCTCATCAATTAATTTCCTTTGGGCCGCCATCTTAGTGGCCATCTCACCAAACTTAGTAAGCATCTCGGTTAGCTGAGCCCCTAAACTCGTAGTCTCAGGTTGGGCTGCAGTAGCAGACCTATCCAACGGCTCCGGTTGTGAACTCATGTTTACACGACTCCTCTGGGCTTGACTATGGGATCGTGTTATGATGGGGCTTCGACGAGAAGTTATGTTTAAATATTACCTGAAAATTTCGAAAGGAATCGCCTTTAGGTTTAGCCCTCACTTAGCTTTTCCAATAAAAATACAAAGAATAAGAAAAAGACAAGAGTTAGTAAACACCCAAAAAAGTCGGATGCATGTCCTATGGGGGGAACCCTTTTTGTGCCAAGGGTAGGCCTAGCATGAAAATGTAATCCTCTAGGTTAGGCACTATACCATACCTGAGGGGTCCGATCAACTTATTGACATTTGATTAGCAAGTAATTTGGAAATTTTGGACCAATTGAACAGCGGGAGATCTCTAACAAAATGAGGACAAATCCGAATGAATGATTGGTTTTGGTTGGCGCAAGAATTTATACAAATTAATTTAACTTTGACGGGCTTGTTATTGAAGAAATTTGAAATTTCCTAAAGCAGATCAAAACCCTAATTCATCCAAATCAAATGCAATGGGTGATTTTCTTAAAAACAACTAGGTTTCTCAATTTGAAATTTGACATTAAACCCTAATCAGTCGACTGGGTTGGATGAAATTGATGATTTATTCAAAAATTGATCAGATCACCTTAAAAAAGGGTGAAATGGTCAAATGCATTGAATGAAATTTGATTATTTATTCAAAATTGAATGGATAACCCTAAAATGAATTAAACTAATCAAATGAATTGAATGAAATCAATTGATCAAACAGATCGAGTGAAATGATGATTTATTCAAAATCGACCGAATTGCCCTAAAACTAGGCAAATTGGTCAAATGGATCGGACAAAATTGACGATTTATTCAAAATCGATAAGATTGCCCTAAGAATGGGTAAACTAACCAAATGAATTCAAAATCGACTAGGTTGCCATAAAAATGAACAAATTGATAAAATGGACTGGATGAAATTGATGAATAAAATGGTCCAATGGATTGAATGGAATTGACAGCTTATTTAAAAATCAATCTATCCACTGGTAGTTTCAAAAACTTATTGCGATGCATTAGTCTATGAGCCTTCTAATATCAAATTTTGGTCTCAATTTATTTATCGTCTCAACAGTGAGGAAATATTGGTGAATTTCTTCAAATTAATGTCCTTTACGCAAGGGATTTTTACCAATTTTGATAAAATTGCCAAAAAAGTGATTATTAGACGCTCATATTCCAAAGATCGCTCTATGAAAATGATCGGATCCTATCTTACCTTGTGCACTACCCCTTTGGATGGTACAAAATGTAAACGTGCAAGTCTCCTTGGATTAAGTATCCGAGACACAAGGTGGTTTATTCCTAACACGGGATCCCCTAAATGGCATTCCCCTTCTAGGGTTTATGCATGATGCCATTTTATCAAAGCGCGTAAATATGTAGTACACAAATGAAATGTGCCCTAAAGGGAACCCCTTTTTGTATGCCGGGGTGAGCCTAAAATGAAATGTATTCATGCTACAAATGCGAAGCATTGAATTTAAACGTGTCATATCTAATAGGGTAGGCTCCTAGAGAGTACCATGCCGGGACTCTTATTTCCTAGGACTTATGAATGCAATGGAGACAAAAACCAAGAAAAGTTAGTTCAATCATATAAATACACATAACACATTGTAGCAAGGCAATACAAAGAGAGAAAGCAATAAAAGGAAAAGAGGGGTTGGATCCCTCCCCTCATGAATAGTGTCCCTAATAGGGTAAGGCAGACTCTACCCTAAGTAAAATATCATAGATGCATGAGGTATTGGCTCACTAATGCATCTAGACTCGATAGGTTTTAGGTCCTCGAGCCTTCAGACTTGGAAACCAAAGGTCATCAATCCCAAGGTTCTTTGTCGGTGGCTCGAGCGATTCCCCAGACACTGCTACGCACACGTCGTGTCACGGCTACATGTCTGAGTGAATCTATCAAAAATCGTCAACCTTCGACTAAAAGCTAAAGGCTATTAACCCAAAGCTTAAAGCGGAAGATTGAGTGACCCCTCGGATCATGCTACGCACACGTCGTGTCGCGATCACACGTCCAAGTGAGTCACCTAAAATCCTAATAGGGTGGAGTGGCGTGACAAGCCACTAAAAGAAAAATAAATGAGGGGTAAAAAATTAAAGCGTATGCACGTATGCTAGTGCTCGGCTTGGAGGGGAGGGATTGAGAACCAACGCGAGGCTCTAGGGTAATGTCCCCTCATCCCAATGCAATGCAAAGTGCGGGATAAAATAAACTATCCATCCATCAAATCAAACGTAGGCGAATGGGTGAGAAAGTGAGTTGATACGCGCGAAATGCAAAAATCCTAAAAAGGAAAAAATGCAATCCTAAACATCCAAATGTAATATATAAGAAGGTTAAAAGAAGAAAAGAATCGACTAAATCAAATGCTCGGACTCTCTAAGTCCCCAGTGGAGTCGCCAGCTGTCGCGCCCCATTTTGTTATAAGAAAAATAAAAGACGAGTTTAGGAAAAATGGCTTTTAATTCAATTTTTATTTGGAAAATGAATTTTGATTTACAAAGAAAATGAAGAAAAATATGGGTCTAAATGGGACTTGAAAATGCGACGATTTGACCCAAAATATAGTTTAAAAAGGATTTTTTAATGAAAAATGGAGTCGCCACTTGGTATAGAGTTGAGGTGTACCAAGTCACCTAAAAATGAATTTTTAAAAAGAAAAAGTAGAAAAACCCCTTTTAAACGACTCCTAGTCTACGTAAATCAAAGAAAAAGGTTCGGGAGTCACATTTGAAGAAAGGGAAGGCAAGGATAAAAATTCGAGGCACCCTTTCGACCTAGCCAAGGCTAGTTGCGTGATTTAGTCAAATATTTTCTTATTTTAACCTAAAAATTTATCACATTTGGACGTACTATATGAATGCGAACCCTAGACCTAGGAAGGTGTCGGGGGGTCGAAATGTATCTTCAAAGCTTACTTGGTACCAATCACATTAATTGTGACGCCCAATGAAGACTCTTCGAAGAAGTCACGAATAATGCAAAAATATGAGACTCTAAGAAAAGAAAAGGAATAAAATAATTATACAAATATACATGTCTTAAAGGAGTGCATCATGTCGGGTACGGGGGACTAATGTTCGTGACTCAATTTTCCTTTTAATAGAGGGAATACAAGTGTGCTAAGGCTAGAAAAGCCAAACTCGTCCATATCCCATATCCAAAGGGGTTATCCTTAATCTAATCAAGCAAATGCACTACCCTAATCCTAATTCTAAAATGAAATGCAATTCTAATGTTATGTATCATACATAGGGGTATATATATAGGGAAATTAGGGATAAGGGATATACGTATAAGGGGAATATCATACAAAATGATAAAAGACCCTACAAAGTGAAAAATATGCATGAGATGAAGTGATTTTATCACACAATCATGATCTAACGCTCGAAAGGTTCCTAAGGGTCTAGCGTTGGACTAGCCCATATTTCTACTTTCTCACTAGCGTTGGACTAGTCAGAAATCGAACAAAGAAACCACAACTAGCGTTGGACTAGTGTGGTAACGTCACACATCAATTGTAACTAAATTAATCATGTAAAGCTTAATAAAAGCATATAAACACATAATATCACATAAACACATAACACATAATCATGATATCTAGATGCAAGGCCCTAAGAAAGCGGTAACACATAGCACATAAGCATGCAAATCTGTGAGAACCCGTAATTTCCTCATTTTCTAGGTTTTATTATATTCAATGGCATGTTTTTCTCCATTTTCGTTATTAGGAAAATTTATAGATATTGTTTATGAGTAAAGATAGTCTTTAGATGATTTTTCTAGTATCGGTTAGATTTTGAGAAATTAAGAGCGTATATCGGACGTGGGACCCGCTAGTGCGGAAATTTCGGAAAAATTCGGCCAACTAGGTTAAGTTTTGGATATTGGATTTAAATTACTGGGTGTTATGAGATAATTAGAGGTTGCTATTTGGATTGGTGTGAGAGGAAACAAAGAGATAGAGATGCATTAATTATAGTGACAAGTGTCACCATATGGTTAGTGGTTACTTTTGACTACTATTCATACTTTTACCCTTTTACTAAAATAACTCAAAAATTGACCAAAATTCACTCCAAATTTGCAAGCTCATAGCCGGCCCTCTCCAAGAAAGAAAGAAAGAGAACTCTTCAAGTTTTTGCTTCAATCTTGCTCAAATCTACCAAATCAACCACTTAATCTTGCTTTTGTTCCATAGAAAACCTTAAGTGAGTGATTGTGAGGTGTTTAGTGGAGTTGTTTGGAAGGCTAAGGTGATTAGTTGCTCCCTCTCTTGTGTTGCTAAGGTGAGTAGTGAAGGAACCCCTCTCCTCCATCTAATGATGTTTAATTCATGATTTGTGGTAGTTTAAGATGTAATTTTATGGATTATATCTTGATTTTGGTTGAATTGGTGAAGTTTTATAATTATTGGTGATTTTTCTGTTTTCATATGATTATTATTATGTAGTCATGTATGATGATTGGAAATGATATTTAAGGAAGCTAGAAGGTGGAAAAAGTGGTTAATTGCAGGAAATTTCTGTTTTGGAAAAAAGTTGGAAAGTTAGGGTTTCATTATTTCACATTCTGCCCGGCACAGTACCTCATAGTTAGATGCCGAATTTGTGACACCCCCGCTTTTCCCAAGGGCGAACCCTAGGGTATCGGCGGGACGCCTGCTTAGCTCGCGCCAGGACTCAAAATTTCAAAACAATAAAACTAGATAACCCACAAGCGTACTATTCACTATATATCTAACGCCAAAAGAGTTCTATTTACATCTTCAAAAGTATCGAGTCAAACCACTCTAATACATTATAATAACAACTAGCAGAAGGTAGACCCTAAGGAGGGTCCTTATACAAACCACCAAAACAAAAATAAACATCCTAACTGTCCGACTATTACAATCAAACCTAACTATACTAGTGAAGGTGCCAAGAAGTTCCCCGCGTCGTCCCCTGCTAAGGAAAACAAAGGAAACGGGGTAAGTTAGAAGCTTAGTAAGTCAACAGGGGTAAAAGCGTAAAATTTCACATTTAAAGAAACAGCTATTCCACAAAATGTCAAGTCAAGTGCAAAAGTAACAATACAAAGGAAGGATACAGGTTGGCTCCAAAGCCAAGTCATTTGCCATGCATGATCTCCTGTCGACACTCCGTCGACCATAAATAAGGTCCGTAGAACTTCACTTGTACACCCACCGAACACCTTATCACCCTCACTGGCCAGTCACCTCACAAACTTGCCCGGGCGAACGAAATCACAAACTTGAGCTTGAGTCACAAGCTCGGGTCACAAACTTGGTTCACATTTTTAGTGAACCGGATTCACAAACTTGGTGACCTCAGACTAAGTTGGACTGGCTTCGACCAAGCCCTGACCGGCTCGAATAGTCCATCTAGGTCAGAAGATCCACCCCAACTTACAAACGTCACCCCGAGCTACAAGCTCAAGGGGTTCAAATCCAAAATAATTCATGTATACACATCTCATAAAGAAACATAGGTACAAGCAAGGGTTTAGGTCGAGTGTGATAAAGTACACCCTCGCCTAAGTTCCCCTTTTATTCACATCAAAACACATAAGCAGTTTATACACATAAACGGCCTGAATACTTACTCAAAATACAAAAGTGGTACAAGAGCAAAATCACTTCGCGCGTGTTCACTAGTAGTGGGCCCCACCGGCTCCGCCTAGCTCACCACTGTCTGAAATAGAAGATTGTATCACATATTATCACAAACGGCCACTAACATTCCCAAAACAAGCAAAACGGCAAAATCGGCACATGCAAGTGCGGAAACGGCAAAATGGGCGCACGCGCGCGCGGAACGTCAAACGGAAATGGCCAAATCTGCCGTTTCAAACCGTTTTGATCAAAAGTTAGGCTAGGAATGTCAAATCAAGGTGACCAAGACACCATTTCGAAGCTATGAGGAAGGGCTACAATTCTCATGAAGACACCTTAAGCTAGATCTGAATGGAAGCAGGTCGAAATTATGGAAAACAGCACCAGAAATTTACGTGTTCGGGTGACGAACAGGGTTTGTTTTCTGGACCATAACTCACAGCTCACAAATCTAAATCAAGAAATTCCAAAGGCGTTGGAAAGCTAGGGCATAAGGCTATAACTTTCATGTTTGGACCAAAAGCTGAATCAATACAGAGCATGGAGGAAAATGGGTCCAAACATTCCTGTCAGAACAGCCCAAATTCGAAGGCAGTTCTGACAACTGATCTTGTTTTGGTCATAACTGAAGCTACGAAACTCGGATTTGGATTACCTTTATACCGTTTCGAAGCTAAGACCAAGATCTACATTTCTTATGAAGACACCAACACCCAGTTCGTACGTTATCAAAACAGACAAAACAGGGTCAGAAGCTAAATCCAGAAACACGGCAGAATCCGAAGTTTAGAATAGATGCGACTATTTTGGCCATAACTCAGGCTACATAGATCCGTTTGAGGTGTTCTTGGTGGCGTTGAAAATCTGAGACAGAGTACTGAAAATTTCATGTTTTGGAAAATGGCTAAATCCGAACGGATTATAGTGAATAAACACAACCAAAAAGACTAAACTGTCCACGCGGAACTCTGGAATGTAACCTAGAACAGCGAGGGTATTTTCATCTTTTCACAAGTTACGTTTCTCCGATTGAGCTGAAATTTTTTAGGCAACTATAAATTACCATTCCCTACAATTTTCATGTTTTAACCCAAATCCAATTCGGCCTCTAACTATGAGCTACAGTGCCGGGCAGAATGAAGAACAATGAAACCCTAACTTTCCAATTTTCTTTCCAAAACAGAAATTGCTTGCAATTAACCTCCATATACACCTTCTAGCTTCATTCTATATCATTTCCCATCATCATACATGGCTACACCATAACAATCATATTAAAACAGAAATCACATGATTAAATAGAAAAATGTCATCAATCTCAACCCAAATCATGAAATAACACCAATAATCATCACCTCAACTCACATAAGTTACTAATTAAACATTATTGGAAGGAAAAGAGTAGTTCCTTAGTCACTCACCTTATAACACAAGAAAGGAAGCAATTCAACACCTTAGCTTTCCAAACAACTTCACCAATCACCTCAAAAACACTAAGTGGAGGAGTTTTATGGAGCAATTACAAATTTAACCGGTTGAAGTTGAAGATTGAGCAAGTTTGGAGCAAAATTTTGGAGAGCTTTTCTTTTCTTTTCTCCTTAGAGAGGGCCGGCCATGAGCTTGCAAATTTTGGGGATTTTTGGGTCAACTTTTTGAGTTATTTTGATAAATTGGTAAGAGAATGAATAGTGGTCAAAAATGGTAATGAATCTCTAAGTGACACTTGTCACTTTCATTAATTGCTTGCCTAACTTTTGTCTCTCTTACACCTATCCAATTGGTAACCTCTAATTATCGCATAACACCCGGTAAATTAACTCCAGTATCCAAAACTTAACCTAACTGGCCAAATTTTTCTGACTTTTTCGCCCTAGTGGGTCCCACGTCCGATATATGTTCGTAATTGTTCAAACACTAACTGATACTATAAAAATCATATAAAAACTATATTTACTCGATTAAATTATCTGGGGAATTTTCTAATAAAGAAAATGTCGAAAAGGCGGGCGATCAATAAAATAAACCCTAGGAACTTAGAAAATTTGCGGGTTCTCGCACTCATTCTTTCGGGGAGTCACAGAATTGGCCTTGGGTTAAAACATGAAAATTCTAGGGAATGATATTTTAGAGATTCCTACAAAATTTTAGGTCAATCGGAGCAACGTAGCTTGTGAAAAGACTGAATTACCCCTGCTGCCCTGTTTCTACCCGAATTTGATAATTGCGTCTGTGATTGGTTATTTTGGTTGGGAATACTTCGGAATTGGTTGTGGAGGTCTTCTGATGAATTGTAGCCGTGTATCTTAGCTTTAAGATGGTTTTGGAATTACTTGATTTGGACTTAGGTAGCCTGACTTATGATGTTTGAACCAGAATGCGGTTTGTGAACCTGTTTTTACGGTTCTGGTGTAGTATATTGCATTTTTGACCTGGTTACACTAGAAACTGGACAGAGTAGCCTTCTTCAACATTGTATCCCTATCTCTTAGCTTCGAAACGGTGTATCTTGTACCTCCATCCGATAATCGTAGTGCCAATGGTACCAAAACCGTAAACTGATGTCAAAAACTATTTTTTTTGGGTTAGAGCTTAATGCCATTTCCGGATTTTCCTGGTTTACTCTAGTGCTTATACATTCTAGTGGAACCTTATTTTGGTGGTATTTGGCATTGGTTATGACTTGTAATTGAGTCTTATTATGCTTATTTGAATGTTCTAGGCCGTGACGGTGGTGCAAGACGTTCTTAGGCGGAAGTGCATGAAATATCATTTGCTTGATTGGTGAGTGTACCACTCACTTGTTGTTTACAATGTGGCTTTGGTATATGTGAACTTGATGCCTTGAAGGCTTATTTGCTCCGTTGAACTTAATTGAGTGAGGGTGTACTTGATCGCCCTCACCCATTTGGTATCTCCAATGACTGTCTACTGTTTTACTGTAATGATTGAATGATACATGAAATACTAAATTGGTTCATGAATTTGGTGTCGCTTGGACGAGTATCCAACGACCATTACTGATACGACTGAGCTCAACCCCATTGGTAGTCGATTGGATCGAGCCGGCGAGGGCTTCGTCGTGAAAATTGACGAGCCATGGGGACTGTTATATGGAATCTTGTAGTAGTGAGACTCTTGATTCCGGTATACTCAAGTATTACCAAATTTCTACTGTTTGGAGTTCGGGCCCGGTAGGGGTATGTTGGGTGGAAGGAATGGAAGTAAAGTGGAGCCTACGGTTGGTTACTCTTAAACATTGACGGAGGGTCAATGAAATCCGATCAAGAATGCAAACGAGGAAAAGGGCTCTTGAGAGCCGCCCGTATCCTTTTATTACCACTATTAATGTGTGTCTTGGCTTACTTTTGATGAATTGGAATGAAAAGCCTTATGCTTGTGTGAACTTTGCTGCTCGAGTGGTATTATCTCACTGGGCGTAAGCTCACTCTATTCCCTTTTTGTTTTCCTTACAGAAAAATAAATACTTTTGGACTGGATTTGATAGTTGGTTGCCGAATTGAGCTAGATGGACATATCTTTTGTATAGCTCCTTCATTGAAACCCTAAATGTACTTTTGGGTCCGTTTCTCTTTTGATTTGACAAACCGTACATGTATCCACTTTTGAATAACTTTTGTATGCCACTTTGGATTGTATATGCTTAATTTCAACATGTAAATATTTGCTTGATGTTTGGTTGGGTTTTGACGTGTCGGTTACTATTCATGGCCGACTCCGATTTCATTTTTTTTATTTTGACATTTTGACTTGTTTACGCGCCGTTGTATGTTCCAGGAACGTATTAGATAGCTCTAAACTAAACCGTTAGTCCTGGCGAGAGCTGGGCAGGCAGTCCGCTAACCCCTTTGGTTCGCCTTAGGGGAAGGTGGGGCTGTCACAAAATCACGCAAGGCAAATAAAGCAATAAAGCCCTAACTATTACATTGAGGGGGAGCCTACTACAATCTAATGGGGGAAATGAAAATAAATAAAATAAACCTTAACTATTACAACTTGGTATTTAAATGCCTTTTAAATAATCAAAATGAACTAAAATAAATATACGAAATTAAGACGAGTAAAGCGAATTAATAAATAAATAAAATGAAAACATTCAAAAGGCATGCAATTAAACACATAAAGTCATATAATGAACATAGGGTGAAATAAAGCGAAAATAAGGGATAGAGTGTACCTCCCTTGAGTCGGGACCCTAGTGACACGAATTTACTTATTTACCCTCCAAAATAATAAAAAGGGTCAAGGCATCACTTTAATTAACAATTAATCACATGAAACAAAAACATGAGAATTAAACACGAAATAAACCATCCATGTGTAAGAAATTGAGACGAGCGAGATCCTAAGTAAAAAAGTTTTAAAAGTTTAAAATGAAATACTAAAATTCAATGGCTTAAAAATGGAATCTATCATATTCAAGTGCTAAAACTTCACAAAAGAAGAATGGAAACTTATTTATTAGGACAAAACTACTAAATTAGCGAAAATATTAATCAAAGGGAAATCAAAACTATAAATTCTTCACAACTATCCCTATTTCATCCTAAAATCACAAATAATCTGTCCAAGGTTCATGTTAAGACATACCAAAGCAAATTAACATTTTTGAAGGGACAAAATTGATTAACTTTGCCAATTTTTAGGCCATAGCGAAATTAGACAAAACTTAAAGGGTTAAAGTGTGACTTTTCTTTTTAACATGCATGCAAACTATGTAGAAGAGCCTTCCTTTTCTGCACCAATTCAGCCGCAATCTTCTTCCCATTTCATCATGCCAAGCGAGTTCAACAAATACCAAGGTTTCAACTATCAATTATCAACTAAATGAAACATGAACTTTCGTTGCAAGATTGAGGCAAAGCATTTGAGTTGACCCAACAGCAAGAGAAAGGGGAGCAATGCAGCAAGAAACGCAAGAGGTTTCATGTATCAAGAAGACACTACAAGCACCAGCAGCTCTACGATGCAAAGAGATGTAAGAACACTGCAGAGGCACGAAGAGATGAACATGCACACGACATACCAACCAAAAACCTAAAAATCATAAGCTTCAAACAAGCCCACGCTTGAGCGAGCCAAAGAAGGAACAGAATCCATTTGTTCACGCTGTTGTAACAAGCCGAGATCTTTAAACTTGTTGCAGCAGATTTTTATGGGCAACTCTAAGCGCGAAAGTATTCTAAGATCAGGTAAACAGGCTCCTCAAACATTCTTCCTAGTTTTCAACATAAAATTCTTAAGTTGAAACACAAAATTCAGAAAGGGAAAGCGTACAAAACTGGAAATAAAATTTCTGCAACTTTCTCGGTTTCTTAATCAAACACAGAAAAATCAGCGTTATCTATTTTGTTAGAAGCAAAGTAATTTAAGCACCAAATCCAATCATTCTAATGAGGTTGAAGACCGAATCTAAATCACAAACCAAAGGCATGCATCTTCAACTTGAATCAAAATGAACCCCAACTCGAAAGTATAGCAGAATATAAGGGTAGAAAAATAAGGAAAACATCAAAACCTCAAGTTCCTTCTTAGTTTCTGATTAAAACTTTTGCAAACGCACTGAACCCAAAAACTATACAGTCTGCTAACAAGATTGCCAAGCATCATCTGGGCTCTCCACTCACGGATAAAAAAAAAAAAATCTTTGGACAGAATGGAACAGGCGAAGGGGGAGGAAAAAAACCAGAGACAGCCGCCATGTAAAGCTAAAGGAAATGCAGCCCTAATCAAATTATTTGCGTGTTTTGTCTCTCCTTACTCTGTAACAACAAAGAACGGACCAAATCTAGACTTATTAGGGTGCAACCCTGATCAAGCTAAGAAAGAACGCAGCCTGCATAATCACGATTACAAACCCAGCAGACAAACAAGAACCTCAGGGAGAGAAATGTACAAGAGGAGAACTCAGTGTTACCTCTGTTGACGCCTTGGGAGTCGAATCACCGTGAGCACCCTTGGATGAACAACGCTGCAGGACCACCCAAAAGGGAATTGCCTACTCTGATGGAGAATTGCAAAGGCAGGATCTTTTTCCTTTAAACTCCCTTCTCAGCAGCGACCTTTCTTCCCTAGTTCCTTTCTTGTTCTCGGCTTCTCACTTTCTTTCTCAACCCGTAACTCTCTTGACTCCAGATTTTCTCTCCCTCAAACTCTCCTCACTCTCTCTTGGTTTTCGGAGTTGGCCTCCGAAGCTCCATTCGGTTTTTTTTTCTCAGTTTTCTTTTTAGCCTTTTTCTCTCAAAAGTTTTCTCCTCCACCCGAAGCCTATTCTCAATCTCGATTTCTCTTCTAAAACCTCTCTCCACCGTCAACTCCTACCCCTTGCTTTCTTTTTCTAAAACCTAGCCGTCACACCAGATTCCCCCTTACCCGAACTCCTTTCTTTTCCTTTTATACCCAATGACCAAAACCCAAAACCCTGATATCAATGGTCCTTTTCAATGTCAGCTCCTCGTTCCTCACCTCAGCCATCCGATGGTTTCCTTTGTTCTAGATTCCTCTTGCTTCTTTGATGAAAGCCAGGTTAGTATGATCCAAAGGTGGAGAAAAAATGACGGAAAAAATGATGGAAATCAGATTAGAATTGAGCTGCGTTGAGTTATGTACTCTCACGCATGTTCCTTGTTTCTGATGGAGAAAAAGCTTGGATCGTGTGTAGCCTGGGGTGCGTGAGCTTGCTTTTTCTTCTTTTTTTTTTTCCTTTTTTTTTCAATGAATCATTTAATTAAACAATAAACAAAAATAACCGAAATAACAATTTAAGTAAACAAAAATGAACACAAGTAGGAATAAAAGATAAAGACAAAATGCTAAGATTTTTGTTTTATTTTTCAATTAATAAACAGTAAATTTGAAAAAGAAACAAAGTATATTTTTGTGAATGATTTTCTTTTTTTTTGATAAATTCCATGCTAAAAATGTCTTAAAAATAAAACTAAGAGACTAAAATAAATAATAACTAACATAACAAAAAAAAATTTAATAGCAAATAAACTAAATTAAAAAATTTGGTGTCTACAAGTGCCATAGTTGATTTAATGAAATTGGCGAATTAGATATAGGGCTTAATTGCAAAAGTTATGGTGTAATGGTAGAGTTAAAGAAATTGGTATACTACATATAGGGCAAAATTGCAAAAGTTAGGGTGTAATAGTAGAATTAACGAAATTAGTGTACTGCATATAGGGCTAAATTACAAAAGTTATGGTGTCATAGTAGAATTAATGAAATTTTTTTATTACATTTGGGGCTAAATTGCAAAAGTTAGGGTGGCATAATAGAATTACTGAAAATGATCTAGGAACAAGTACTTTAGACAGTGACAACTAATTGTTGTCACTACCTCTGAACCGGTTGAGCGACAATGATGATGTTGGAAGTTGTCATTATATGGACCATTTTAGTGACAACATTTTCTTAGGTCGTCACACAAGTAATTTCCCAATCACTAATTTTTCATGTGTTGCCAAGAGAACTAGATAGGGAGTCATGATATTGTTTTACCTTCATAACAAGTTACTAACTAAGTTTGGAACAATTATAAAATATGTATACATTTTTATTACAACACCTTCCCCATTTTACTAATAAAAAACATAGGCTAAATTGTAAATGATAGGGTGCCATAATAGAATTAATGAAATTGGTTTATTACACATGAGGCTAAATTGCAAAAGATAAGGTGTCATGGTAGAGTTAATGAAATTAGTTTACCACATACGGGGCTAAAATGTAAAAGATAGGGTGTCATAATAGAATTAATAAAATTTATTTACAACATATGGGGCAATATTGAAAAATTTAGGGTGGCATAGTAGAATTACTGAAAGTGAGTTAGGAACAATTACTTTAGACAGTGACGACTAATTGTTGTCACTAACTTTGAACCGGTAATCACATTGTGATAATATTGTAAGTAGTCACTATAGGGCCCATTTCAGTGATAATATTTTTTCAAGTCGTCACGATGGTGATTTCCCGCCACACAGGCTAGTTGTGCGCCACCCATATTATGACGATTAATCGCGTGTTGTCACTGATGATTAGTCTACCCTCGGTCAATTATGATAACATCAAAAAGTCGTCACTAAATTTGCTCAACTGTGACAACTTTTTCTGTTGTCACTGAGAATGTTGTAACAAAAGGCCAAATTTCTTGTAGTGTATCTACAAGAAGAGCAAGAGTACTGTGAAGAAAAAAGTTATATCACAACCCGTTTCATCTTCTTCTATTGACATCCCTATCACTGAAAAAGATGACAGCGGTAATGATAATGATGACGATAATAGAGGAGTTAATAGTAGAGATTTGGGAAATGACAACAATAGTGGTGGCAACAAGTATTAGGATAACCAGTGTGTTGGTGGCATATCATGGGCTCAAGAAGATGAAAACTATTATGCCGTGCAAGATACCGGTCATGATTATTATCCTAGCATAGAAGCACAACGGGCAATATTTGAGTAGAATAACTAAATTCTCAAGCGAAGATAACTCCTCTCACTATTTCAATTTCAAAGATACTCTGAAATTCATGAGCATATGCAAGACCTGAATACAAGTCAATCATATAGAGTATGATATTTAGTAGCAGCTGGGGTACTTGGTGACTAGGACATTAGTTTGATCGATCATATGTAACTTTCACTGGTTATTATTCTGACTATGAGTCATATGATAGATTTGGCCATCTTTAGAGGCCCACTAGCGTTTCTTCTAGTGCATATCGTAATTAGCAAATTGAAAGATATCATGAGGATTTCCTACTAGTTCAAGTAACATTGGCTATTATGGAAAAAATTATGGTTCATCCAATAGCACTACTGATTGTTTGTACTATCAATGCTTCGGTTACCACAATAGTTAGGAATTTATATCAAATCCACCACTTTTGTCATATTGGGATCATGACTCATCTAGGGCGTCACCAAATTTAAGAGACAAACATTATGATTCATATATTTCTTCACATTTACATGAAGAAAACCAAGTATCAATGCCTTATTCTTAATATAATAGGTAGGGAGATAAGGATGATTTTGAACTTGCTCTTCATTCCATATGATTTTTTTTTTAAAACAAACTCTGACTTTATTCGATTAAAAGGAGAATGGATCATACATGCACTGCAAAACCAGAAAAACCTAGCTTGCTTCTTCTAACCCTTCGAAAGCTTGGAAGACCCGCCCGATCGAGCGTGAGGTCACCTCTAACCAAGGCCGGCAGGTCACAGAAAGATTCATATGTACAGCTACTACCCGAGTCCACACCAATGTTTGCAAGACGATCGGCAGGCTTATTCGCTTCACTAAAGCAATGAGACACCTCTCGAAAGCATCTTCTATCCTCCAGCAAATCCTGTAGATCCCTTCGCAATCTCCATGGACACTGTACTATCCCCTGAATGATCTGAACCAGCCCCAAAGAGTCAGACTCTATGTGCAAATTCACGTACCTACGAGAGATAGCCAACCTAACACCAAATAAAAGTGTTTTCAATTCCGTATGCAAGCTGGTCGTCTCTCCAAAACAGCACGAATACCCCAAGATAAACCTTCCCTCCGAGCACCGGAGCATGCCCCCATCACCACTCTCTCCTGGGTTACCCCTTTTGCAACCATCCGAGTTCAGCTTGACCACAAGAGGCACTGGACGGTTCCAGTGAACCACCAAGGTTGTGTACTCTTTTCTCAGTCCAGCCACCATACCAAACAAGCACAGCTAGTCAGGTACAGCGGGGATGGTGCCCTTAAACTGCAATTGCATAATATCCCTGAGGTCAGTAAAAATACTTCCACGTACGTGTGGCACCGGCAACCGTTGCCCTTCGAACACAAATTTGTTCCGCATCTTCCATAGATTCCAACAGATTAAAGATGGCAGGAGACGGAAAAGGTACTGGAGATATGGATTCTGAGCTGGCTGCAGCCACCAGCTAACCACCTTATGTCGTATCATAGAAGATGATCCAAACCCACCAATCACCTCTTCGAAGTACCCCCAAATGCTCCTTACCACCTCCCCAGTGCAGAAGATGTGATCAATAGTCTCTGGACATGGATGTAGACAGCAAAACAATGAGACGGACCCACTATGCCAAGCCTATGTAACCTGTCCATCACTGGCAGTCGGCTACCTATCAATCTTAACATGAAGAACCAAATCTTGAGCGGCACTCCCTGAAGCCAGAGCCTCGAGTAGAGCCAGGAGCTGCTGCCACCTCCTCGAGCAATCTGATAGGCTGATGCTAATAAGAAATTACCGGACATGCTTGGAGCCCAATCCATGGTGTCCGCCTGATATAGAGAAGGCGGAGCAACTTCCAAAACCTGCCCCACGCATCTGCTAGGTAGCACCGCGCACAACCGCTGAACGTCCCAGTCACCCTGGCCGATAAAATCTGAGACTACACATTCCTAAAAATTATCCACTTGCCGACATAAAGGGCCCGTCCCCAACCAATTATCATGCCAGAAACTAATAGCGCCCCTAGCCAAAACCCACCTGATATGCTGCTCAGTCATCCCTTGGATAGCCATCATTCGCCTCCAAGTCCACGAATCACCGGGAGAAGTATCAGCAAAACAAGGATGAAGATTGGGGCAGTATTTGCAATGCATAAACTCAGTCCACAAAGACTGCCGCAGTCAGAACCGCCACCATAGTATCATCAAGAAGGCATCAAACACACACGTCAAGGATCTCAACCCCGCACCCCCCCTATCATATGATTGACCCAACTGGTCCCATTTTATCCAATGAAAGCGCGGCCCAGCCTCGGAGGAACTCTATAGAAAATCAGCAAAGATTTTATCCAATGTGCAAAAGATCGATTTAGGAGGAGTATTAATAAGTATGTAAGAAAGTAAAAATATATGCTTGCTATATTTGTTAAAATTCAACAATTCTACATACTTCATGAATTTTGATATTTCACTAATAGTTATTATTTTTATTGTTAATCATCTAGCCAATGGAGTTGATTAAAATATGGTGAAAAAGTTTACAGAAAATATAAATGCTCGCTTTTGTATGCCTTCGCATTTTATAATATTATTTGATAGTTATGTATTTCTTTTATTATATTGAATTGTACACTATTACTTCTTTCGTGCATTGGGATTTTTATTGTGTTATCGCCTGCGTGGGATTCTTGCTGTGCAATTATATAAGATATAATAGTTTTAATCTTATTTTTTAGACTTTGCCATTGCATAAAATAGGAATAGAAGGTGCTCTTGATGCAAATAATGTACTCTTAATGTTATAGGTCCATGGTTATAGCAGCATCACTTCATTTAAATAATTAGTGAATATATATATCATATTTAGCAAATCTAATTTGATAATTGTGCTTATTATGATATTTTATATTATTAGTAATTTTTTTAAAAAAAATTAGAAACTTCATGTACCGAAATATATGCACCAACCGATATCCGACCAATGTGCCTTGACTACGACATCGAATGACTTTAATCGGATAAGCTTAGCACAAGACTTCACACAGGCACTAGATTCGTAGATTATTTTAAAGTGGCCTGACTACAACAAGGGTTTTGGGTTACTTGAAGGTATTCCCTCCTCTCTACATTAGCCCGTAATTACATGTGTATAATATTATTTTTCCTCTCTATTTATGTAACACTGCCTTGCCCTTTTAGAGTTAACCTTGCACTACTACTTTCTTACTCTCTCGCCTTAGCTAATTAACTAAAAATTTTACTAAATTCGACAACATCTATAAGGGGAAAATGCTTTTTTCATCGCCGTTTGTGAGAACCCGTAAATTTTCTCATTTTCAAGGTTTTATTCTATTTAAGTGCATGCTTTTCTGCATTTTCTTTATTAGGAAAATTTTCTAGATAATTTTTATGAGTAAAAATAGTTTTTAAATTATTTTTCTAGTATCGGTTAGTCTTTGAGAAATTAAGAGCGTATACCGGACGTGGGACCCGCTAGTGCGGAAAAATCGGTAAAATTCGGCCATTTAGGTTAAGTTTTGTATACCGGGTTTATTTTACCGGGTATTAAGAGATAATTAGAGGTTCCCAAATGGATTAGTGTGGGAGAGACAAAAGGATAGCTTTGCATTTAATGAGAGTGACAAGTGTCACTTGGTGAGTTGATCTTGATTTTGACCACTATTTACCACTTTACCAATTAAACAAAAATTGACCAAGAAAGCTTCATTTTCTTCACTCCTTTGGCCGGCCTCTCAAGAAGAAAAAGAAAGGGAAAAGCTCTCAACTTTCTTGCCTCAATCTTGCTCAATCTAGCAAATCAACCGTTTAAACTTCCAATTTCTCCATAAAAACTTTTAGTTGAGTAGTAGTGGGGTTGATTGTGAAGTGGTTTGGAAGCAAGAGGTGTTAAGTTGGTTCCTTTCTTGAGTTGCAAGGTGAGTAATTAAGGAACCTCTCTTTTGTTCTTAGTAATGTTAAATTAGTGGCTTGTGTGAGTAAAAGAGATGGTTTTAGGTGTTATTTCATGACTTGTGGTTGAGATTGGTGAATTTTATATTTATTCTTGATTTTTCTATTTTTATATGTTTAGTATTGTGTGGCCATGGATGATGGCTTGGGATAGTCTAGAATGAAGCCATAGTGCATAAATTGTAGCTAATTGCGGAAAATTTCCACTTTGTGCGGAAAATTCCAGATTAGGGTTTCAATTAACCCCATTCTGCCCGGTACTGTTTGGATAGGAAGAAGGCCGAATTAGCCTTGGATTAAAACATTAAAGTTGTAGGAAATAATATTTTATAGTTGGCTGTAAAATTTCAGCCCAATCTGAGTTTGGTAGCCTGAGAAAAGACAGAAATACCCGGACTGCTATAGGTAGAGTTCGGTGAACAGGGTTGACATTTCACCCGATCTGGCCGTGTCTTTTTAGCTTGATGCGTACTGATTTAACCTTTGGTCAAAACACAAAAGTTGTATTTCTGTGTCTTAGCTTTCCAACGCCCTTGGAAACATCCCAATTGGATTTTGATAGCCTGAGTTATGGTCATTTAACCAGAATGCGGTTAGCTAAACTGTTTGTGCGATTCTGGTTTGGTACATTGAAATTTTGACCTAGTTACACTGTAAACTGGACTGAATGGCCTTCTTCAACATTGTAACCCTTTCTCTTAGCTTCGAAACGGTGTATATTTCACCTCAATCCGACAAGGTTAGCTTCAGTTGTGTTAATTCCGCTAAACAACAGCAAATCTGCCTTTTGTTTTCCAATCTAAACTTCGTTTCCGCACATGTCCTAGTTTGATTTTTGCACTTATACGTTCCATTTGATTTTACTCTAGTAGTATGTGGATTCGGTTTATAACTCGTATTCGAGTCTCATTGTGCTTGTTTGAATGTTTTAGGGCGTGACGGTGATTCAAGACGCTCTTTGGGCGGAAGTGTATGAAATTTCATTGGCTTGCTTGGTGAGTGTACCACTCACTTGCTTGTTACTATGTGGCTTTGTTACACTTGAAATTGATGCCTTGAATGCTTATTTGCACCGTTGAAATTGGTTCAAGCGAGGGTGTACTTGATCACTGTCACCCTTTATGTCTTACGTATGACTGTTTACTGTGTTACTTGAATGGTATATGAATATATTGGAATTGGTGTCGTTTGGATGAGTATCCAACGGCCATTACTATTATCATTGAGCTCAACCCCATTGGTGGTCAATTGAATCGAGCTGGCAAGGGCTTGGTCGTGAAAATTGACGAGCCATAGGGACTGTTATATGGAATATTGTAGTATAAGACTCTCGATTCCGGTATACTCGAGTATTACCAACTCTCCACTGTTTGGAGTTCGGGCCCGGTAGGGGTATGTTGGGTGGAAGGAATGGAAGTAAAGTGGGGTCTACGTTTGGTTGCGCTTTGTACATTGACGGAGGGTCAATGAGATACGATCAAGTATGGCGAGCGAGGAAAGGGGCTCTTGAGAGCCGTCCGTATCCTTTTACCATTGTTATTGATATGTGACTTTATTTAGCTTCCTTATTGAATGATTTGGGATTGATCGACTCCATGCATAATTGAACTTCCTTGCTTGAGTGAAAGTATCTCATTGGGCGTAAGCTCACCCTATTACTTTTGTTTTCCTTACAGGGGTTTGAAACTTTTGAGAGACTAGGACCTTTGGTTGCCGAGTTGAGCTTGAGTAAATACATTTTGAATAGCTCCTTATTGGGCAAAACCTTAAGTGCAATTTGATCCAACCTTTGCGTTTGAGTTGTAATTTGCAAACCGGACTTGTATAAACGTGTATAAACTTGTTGGATAATTGTTGTATGCTATTCTGACGTGTCCGGCACTGTTCATGTCGGTTCCGATTTTTGTTTCTTTTATTTTGTGATTTTGACTTGTTTGAGCGCGCTTTTATTTTCCCGGAACGTTTTAGATCGTGTTTAACTGCACCGATAGTCCTGGCGAGAGCCGGGCAGCCAGTCCGCTAACCTCTTTGGTTCGCCTTAGGGGAAGGTAGGGCTGTCACAGGTGGTATCAGAGCCTAGGTTTGAATTAGTCTGGGCGTGTTAGAAATGCTCGACTTGAGGATTACTTTGATTGTGTCCCTTAAGATTATTTATGATTATTTACTCTTTTAGTATAGGATGGACGGGCTTAGTGGGCCTAGTGGTAGCCCTACTGGTGAGCGACCCCGTGGAGTGCTCCCGACGATTAAGTACCAGATTCGGCCAAGAAGGGCCATCGTACGTTGGAGTCTGGCTAACCGCCTCCGACGTTGAGAGTGCCGTCACACTTACGCCTAACCTAACACCGTAGTGTTGGCTGTGGTAGAGGAACGAAAGGAGTTGGCGAAGGATAACGCTTGGCTTGAGGCCGAAGTGAACCAACTAAGGGCAGCTAACGAGAAACAAGCCGAGCGAATCAAGGAGCTAGAGTACGACGTGATCGAAGGTCAAGATAGGGTGGATGACCTTTGCGCCCAACTTGGAGAGGCACGTGAGCGTATGACTAAGAGAGCTAGGAAAGTTAGGGTTCGAATCGAGTCGATCTTGAACCTTTGCGACGATTTGCTCGAGGAGGAGAGTGACGAGGCTTCGTGTGCGGGGGGCGAGGATGGAGGTGAATCCACCCCGTTGGGTGGGTCCACTAACCCGACGATGGACTGAGCCATTATTCTTAGGGTTTTAGATGATTTTGACTATTGTGTATAGGGTAGATAGGGAATGGTAGACCTGGGGAAGAACCTTTAGCTAGCCATTTTTGTACGTTTGGACTAGCATTGTATATATAACTATTGATGATGTCGTTCCCTTGTGGATTGTCTTTGTTGTACTTGACTGACTGTTAATATGTGCCTTGTTTGACTTTGTTTTGGTGACTTTGCTTTGGAATGTGTATATGCTTTGTTCTAAAAGCTTTTGGTTTCTTACGTACATGTTTTGTTCTTTTATTGTTCTAGTTACATTTGTCTAGATTGAATAGATTCTATGGAGGGCACCCGTAGTGGTCGGGGACGTGGGTGTGGGAGTAGGCAACCCACGTCGGACAGGGGCATTGGGGATACTTCGTTTGGACTCAACCCTGAACCTAGGGTTGACCCTAACGTTCAAATAGCTGCTGCTATGCAGCAAATGACTAATTTATTGGCCCAAGTGGTGCAGCAACAGGGTCAAAACCCTAATTCTAACCCTGAAAACCCTGGCAACCACGTGGAGAGCGAAGATAGAGCTCTCGAAAGATTCCAAAAGTTTGCTCCACCAAAGTTCATTGGGGGGCCCGATCCAGATATAGCCGAAAGGTGGCTAGAGAAAATGGTGGATATTTTTGCTGCCTTGCACTACACCGAAGAAAGGCAGGTGACCTTTGCCGTCTTTCAGCTAGAAGGGGCGGCCCGTTCCTGGTGGAACGTCATACGGCAGAAGTGGGAACGGGAGGAAACGCCCCGGACCTGGGTGAACTTCATGCGAGAGTTCAACGCTAAATTCTTCCCTCCTCTAGTCCAGGAACGGAAGGAAGATGAGTTTATCCGACTTCGCCAAGGGGCCCAGTCTGTAGCGGAATACGAGAGTCAGTTCACCCGCCTATCCAAATTTGCCCCCGAGCTGATCATGACCGAGCAGCGGGGAATAAGGCATTTTATCCAGGGCTTGAACGTAGAATTTCAGAAGGACCTCGCGGTGGCCCAGATTATTGCTTTTAGCGAGGCCGTGGAGAAAGCCCAACGGGTGGAAAGCGCTAGGCTACAAGTAAGAAACTTTCAGGCAAAGAAGCGAGGATTTTCTGGGAGCAGTTCCGGGCAGGGGGATAAAAGTGCCCCTCCGAAGTACGGACGGGGAGCCGGAGGTGGAAGGCAGTCGGGCGCAGGTAGAGGGGCTTCGTCTAGGGGTGGCCCAGCTGGAAGAAGCCAGGAAGGAAGTTTCCAGCGAGGTTCGGGTTCGGCATCCCGTGGACCCTGTGGGTATTGCGGAAAGCAGAACCACACAGAGGACAACTGCTGGAAGAAGGAAGGAAAGTGTCTGCGTTGCGGAAGTGCAGACCACCAGCTTGCCATGTGACGCCCCGAAAAAAATGAGTTTGAGAACCCGGAAATTTTTTAAATTTTCTAGGGTTTATTTTTTAACGCCCGCCTTTTCCACATTTTCTTGATTAGAAAAATTCCCCATATAAAGTTTATGAGCAAAAATAGTTTTAAAATGATTTTTCTAGTATCGGTTAGTTTTTGAGAAATTAAAAGCGTATTTTGGACGTGGGACCCGCAAGTGCGGTAAATGCATTATATTTTTGACAACTTGTTGGAATTTTGTATTAAGTGATATTATTTTACAAGGTGTTAAGATATTTGTCTTGGAGAGACAAGAAGATAATCTCAAGCTTAAAGAGTGACAAGTGTCACCTTGTTATTGAAGGTTGGACTTTGACATTTGACCATCTTACTACCTTTACCAAATAAGTACCAAATTGATCCAAAATTACCTTCATTCTTCATCATCTTGGCTGAGCTTCACAAGGAGAAAAGAAAGGAAAGCTTTCATCTTACTTCTTCATTTCTTGCTCCAATCAAACAATTTAACCGATTAAACTTGGATTTGCTCCATAAAAACCTTTCTCTTGGTAGTATTAAGGTGTGTAGTGAAGTGGTTTGAGAAGCAAAGGTGCTAAGTTGGGTCTTTTCTTGGGTTTGTAAGGTAAGTGACTAAGGAACCTTTCCTTTGATCTTGATAATGTTCAATTAGTGATTGGTGGTGGTTGAATAAGTGATTTTATGGTTGATTTCCTGATTTTGGTTGAAAATGATGAAGATTTATTATTTTTGGGGATTTTTCTGTTTTCATATGGATATGATTATGGGGTCATGTATGATGATTGGAAATGATGTTTAATGACTCTAGGAGGTGGAAAAAGTGATTAATTGCAACCAATTTCTGTTTTGGACCAAAAATTGAAAAGTGAGGGTTTTGTGATGAACATTCTGTCCGAATTTTTAGGTCCTAGATAGAGGACGAATTGGCCTTTTCTTAAAACATGAAAGTTGTAGGGAATGACATTTTAGAGGTGCCTACAAAATTTCAGGTCAATCGGAGTAGCGTGGAATGAGATAAGTCGAAATTACTATTGCTGTTCTGGGTTACCCAGAATTGGAAATCTGCGACTGTAATTGGTTGTTTTCGCTGGAATTGCTTCCGAATTGGTTGTTGAGGTCTTCTGATGAAATGTAGCTTGATGTCTTAGCTATCATATGCCTTTGGAATCAATGCATTTGGACCTGCGTGGACTGAGTTGGACGAATTACAGCATTGTGTGATTTGGGAACCTGCAATTACGGTTCTGGTTTGTTATTTGGCATATTTGACTTAGTTGTGCTGGGATTTGGACTGAGTGACCTTCTACATTGTTGTAGCCCTGGTTCTTAGCTTCGAAGTGGTGGGTCTTACACCCTCATCCGCTAATCGTAGTGCAATTTGTGCCATTACCGCAAAAGGACGTCAAAACTGTTTTCTGGTTTTGAGCAATTGTGGTTAATTGCTATGTGATTGGGTTTGATTGTAGGTTGGAAAATAAAGGAATTAAGGGGAAATGTTGTCCGGTTTTTAATAGCGTTGGTTACCTTAAGTTTCATGTGAAAGGCTTGGACTTGAATGATGGAATTGGCTATATTGGACGAGGATTGTGAGCCGTGGAGGTGAGTGACCTCAAACTGTTTCCAAATTTACTTATGAACCGTTTCTTACATTATTTACTTTTGAACTGTTTCCAAAGTTACTTTTGAAATGTTTTCTTGCATCTCATGTGTGCTGGCATTTGAGTGTGCCTTGTTTGCTATATTTCTTGACTTCATGACTTGTATTTTGGTTGATAACGTGTTAAGCGCTTATAATGATTTCCAAAACGAGTTTTCGAGGCGAGTGTGTACTTTATCGTACTCGACCTCGATAAATGTGAAATTTTCGATTGCAATGTTACTTGCGCATGAATGTAAGCCTTTTGGGCTGAACTGGCCATTGCCCCTTGTTACCGGTCGTCTTGAGCTAGAAGCGGACTCGGTCAGGCGATTTGGAACTTGGGTGAACGTTTGGTATACTCGAGTATTACCTATGTAGGTTGGTGGAGCCTGGCCAAAAGCCAGGGACGGGGTGAATGAAATAAAATGCATGACCAAATGAGCGAGGAAATGTCAGGAGAATGAATGTATCCTTTCATGAATGTTACTATCGCTTTCCATTGTAAATGTTTCTTGAATTATTGATAATCCATATTTACTGTTTTGCAAATGATGTAGTTGTTTCCGGATTTATCATTTAATTTATGACATCATTGCTATATGACATCATTGAAATGAACTATTGTGAAACCGATTTGATTAATGATTTTCTGGTTACTCGCTGAGCTTTTAGCTCACCCCAAAAACTATTTATTCCCCTCCACAGGGCTCGTGGCGAAGGAAGGACTTGTAGTACTTGTGCACGTGTATGGATGGCCTAAACTTTGTACAATTTTGGATTTGGAATTATTTTATGTATATTTGGGATTAGTTTCCGCTGCATTTGTGACATGTAATTATTGGAGACTTGGATGTATATTTGTGGACCATGTGATGTATATTTGAGATTTATATTGTAATTCATTTGAGGATTGTAGTGAACGACTGAGTCCCGGCGAGAGCTGGGCAGGCGACTCGCCGAACCCTCTGGTTCGCCTTAGGGGGAGGTGGGGCCGTCACATGCCACCTGCCCGATTCTAAAGCAAGATGGAAAGGGAAGTCAACCACCGCCAAAGACCAACGCTGGACCAACTAAGGGAGACGGGACGAAACCCAAGGTGCCGGCTCGAGTGTACTCGCTAGAGCCACAGCAGGTCCCTGACTCTTCCGAGGTCGTAGAAGGTACGATCCCTGTTGCATGGATAGCGAGATGGATGGCGGCCCTGACTCAAGGCTTTCATAGAGATATTGAAGGCTTGGAAGGAGACAATCAAGTTATGTACACCATGATCCAAGCCCATGAAGAGTCAAGTTATCTACACCATGATCCAAGCCATGAAGAGTCAAGTGGGCCTCCAAGTGAGTTGGCCGAATAGGGCCATAAGCCTTAGTGTTAGGAGTCTTAAGTTTAGATTAGTCCTTTTGTTAGCCATGGATTCGGCCCACCTTTGTCTAAGGATGGCCGAACCACTAGGCCCTTTTTATTGAGTCCATGGGTCGGCCCACCTTGTCCAAAGAGTGGCCGACCCTCTAGCCTTGCGATATTAGGGTTTCGTTAGTTTTGCCTATATAAAGGCTTCCTTTGTAAGCATAAAGGGAGACGTTTTATCAATAAAGTTTTGCATATTTTCGATTCTTCTTGAGAGAGAGATTCGACCCCTTTACTTGCTTTGGCATGGTTTTTGAGCAGTCTTGCGTCCTGTCCTAGATTGTTCTACCGACCTATTCCCCTGGAGTATTCACCTTCATCGGAGTGTCGTCTACCGTCTTGAATCAAATCGTGTCGTCCGTTTGGTTCTAGATCCCGCAATTCCAAGCGTTGGACATCCTCGCTAGATCCTTGGGCAAACGTGCTACGTGTCTCGAAACGTGTTGATCGAGGAACGTATCAGTTGGCTTCAGAGCTGTGGTTGAGGTATCTTCCGTTATATCCGTAGTTTTGTCTTAGTTTTCCTTGTTTCCGCTGCCTTGTTTTACAAAAAAAAAAAAAAAAAAAAAAAACGTCACTGTTCATCCGACACTGTTCACCCGCTACTGTTCATCCGACACTGTTCACGTTACTGTTCATCCGAACACAAAAATCTGTTGGTGTGTTATCTCCTTTGTGTTGTGTCCAGTTTGTTGATAATTTCTGTCCACAACTTGTTTCTTGCGTTTGAGTCGTTTGTGCATCAAAAAAATTCTGGTTTGTTGGTGTTTCAACGTTGCTCCCAAATCTGTCTCGTTAATTGGTTGTCGCTTGGGCAGCAAGAACAATAACGTGACGGCTGCTAGGGTTTCCTTATCTTGCTAGGGTTTCCTTCTCTTGCTAGGGTTTTCCTTGCGGCTAGGGTTTTCTACTTGCGGCTAGGGTGTCTACTTGCGGCTAGGGTTTCATTTGCACTAGGGTTTCTTTGTTTTCACTTGGACACTCTCCTATATTTTGGGGCACTCTCCTACATTCTCTCCTATATTTTAGGAACACTCTCCTACATTCTCTCATCCATTTTAGGAAACTTGTATATATTCTCTCATCCATTTTAGGAAACTCTTCTATAATCTCTCATCCATTTTAGGAAACTTTCCTATATTCTCTCATCCATTCTAGGAAACTTTCCTATATTCTCTCATCCATTTTAGGAAACTCTCCTATAATCTCTCATCCATTTTAGGAAACTCTCCTATAATCTCTCATCCATTTTAGGAAACTTTCCTATATTCTCTCATCCATTCTAGGAAACTTTCATATATTCTCTCATCCATTTTTAGGAAATTTTCCTAAACTCTTTCATCCATTTTTTTGGAAACTTTCCTAAATTCTCTCATCCATTTTTAGGAAACTCACCTAAAATTCTCTCATCCATTTTTTGGACCTTTCCTATATTCTCTCATCCACTTTAGAAAACTCTCCTATATTCTCTCATCCACTTTAGGAAACTCTCCTATATTCTCTTCCTAGATTTTAGGAACACTCTCCTACACTTTCTCCTATATTTTCTCCTAGTTTTTAGGAACACTTCCCTACACTTTCTCCTGCATCTCCGTGATTACTCTTGAGGGAAAAGTCGGTGACGTTTATTGGACTTGTGCGGCATTTCTCAACTACCCAATCCGACAAGTAAAGGAATTTTGGTAAGCTTATTTGAGTGCTTTGAGTGATACACGAGTGATGAGTACATACACGTGAGCTTGTGTGTCGTGAGGAATCTCCTTTTCTTTGCTAACCATTTTTACAGGTCACGTAATCATGCCAAGGGGAGTTGCCTCTTACTCATACAACCCAGAATTCTTGGAGAATGAGCCTCTCAAGAGGAGGGGTTCCAAGCGGCCTACTCCCAAGCACAGTTCCATGGAATCTAGTTCACAACGTGAGTTTCGCTCACTCCGGGAGGAGATGGAACGTTACCGTGCTTCGTGTGTATATGAAAGGTATAAACGAGATTGTGATGAGTATGAGAAGGAGCAAAGAAGTTTGCACCGAACATCTAAATTGAGATCAACCTCAAGCAAACAAGATTCATCTACGAAGTGCCTTGACAATCAAGGCAAGGCGTTCGCGAACTCTCGAATTGAGGCAAAGCTTCGTGAATCAAAGGATAAATTCCAGAGTCGGACTGAAGCATTGATTGATGATATGATGGAAAGACTTAGCCAAGTGTTGGATTCACACTTGGATCAACTTACCCATGTGCCAACTGGTGGTGATAAGGGGAAAATTCAGTCTAGTCCCTCGTTGATTGAAGAGCCATGTACGAATGAGTTGCCACCGAGCCATGAACAAGAGCTAGCCAATAAAAATCCGAACTCAAGTGCAATAAATGAACAAATGTCCAAGAAGAATGAAATGGGAAAAGGCAAGAATAATTTGGCCTTATTGCTGAGTAAAGAGGAGGAGTTGGCCATGTTCGCAAAAGTTGAAAGTGTGGACGTTTTGTTTGCTAACAAGCTAACATGTGTTGTGTTTAGTACCTCTTCTTTTGTGCAGATTAAACAAAGTCAAGTAGAGTTGGTCATGGCATGTTCCATTCCGAAGTCACTTGGACACTTTGCGAGTTTCCATGGAGTTTGTCTCCTAGGAGCTAAATCTCTTTGGTATCAATCCATGGAACAATCTCCATTCAAACCTGTCCGCGCCATGGGAGGAGTCATTCGAGCCCATTATTTTGACGAGAAGTATTGTAAAGTTATCCAAAATTTTCCAACTACGACTAAAGAGTTGCAGCCTGATTTCATGTTTGTTCCAACTGCGTGTTACGCGAATGCATGTGATTCGTATGGGGTGAATTTCACTTCATTCTTGCCGCTTATGTTGGGTGATGCCCGCAAGGGTGTCAATCAAGATCCGAGTGCTGTTCTTACCTCACTAGTTCGTGTTTCTATGGATGTGCAACACGGGTGGCTCAGTGTCCCACCTCCAGAGTGGCAAGTTGTGCCGATTCAGTGCCTGGGGCTAAATTACACCACCTTGCACAACCAGGTTCGAGGCTTTTGTAGTTTCAATGAATATCGTTATGAAGTGCATGTGAATGTCCGGGTGCGAAGGCTAATTAGCGAGCTTTGGGTTGCAACCTGGAACGTTCACAAGCCTTATACACGTTCCTTCCTACCTTGGAGAATGTCCTTGTTTGAGAACCCCTTGAAGCTGACCAAGAGACATGTGCACCGAATTATCTTAATCATAACATATGCAAGTATCATTCAATCTAAGAGGGCCAATATGTGGAGATTTGAGGTGTCATGCTACTATCTCTTGTTAGTATCATTCATCTCCATCCAGATTTGAGGACAAATCCTTCTCAAGAGGAGGGGACTGATGTGTGCATGGATAGCGAGATGGATGGCGGCCCTGACTCAAGGCTTTCATAGAGATATTGAAGGCTTGGAAGGAGACAATCAAGTTATCTACACCATGATCCAAGCCCATGAAGAGTCAAGTTATCTACACCATGATCCAAGCCATGAAGAGTCAAGTGGGCCTCCAAGTGAGTTGGCCGAATAGGGCCATAAGCCTTAGTGTTAGGAGTCTTAAGTTTAGATTAGTCCTTTTGTTAGCCATGGATTCGGCCCACCTTTGTCTAAGGATGGCCGAACCACTAGGCCCTTTTTATTGAGTCCATGGGTCGGCCCACCTTGTCCAAAGAGTGGCCGACCCTCTAGCCTTGCGATATTAGGGTTTCGTTAGTTTTGCCTATATAAAGGCTTCCTTTGTAAGCATAAAGGGAGACGTTTTATCAATAAAGTTTTGCATATTTTCGATTCTTCTTGAGAGAGAGATTCGACCCCTTTACTTGCTTTGGCAAGGGTTTTGAGCAGTCTTGCGTCCTGTCCTAGATTGTTCTACCAACCTATTCCCCTGGAGTATTCACCTTCATCGGAGTGTCGTCTACCGTCTTGAATCAAATCGTGTCGTCCGTTTGGTTCTAGATCCCGCAATTCCAAGCGTTGGACATCCTCGCTAGATCCTTGGGCAAACGTGCTACGTGTCTCGAAACGTGTTGATCGAGGAACGTATCAATAGGTGAGTCGGTTGTATCGAGCCAGCAAGGGCTTGGTCGAGAAGGCCGATAAACCTTGAGGACTGTTTACTGTTCACTGGAAATTGAATCTTGCTTGGAGGTCCCTGGTGAAGCATAGCCGTTGTGCTTGCTTGTTGTGTTGTCCAGCACCACCAGTGATAAAATCCTCGGCTTGATACTGTTTCATTGGAATCCTTGAGCATTGGAAACTCGGATTCCTGGTATACTCGAGTATTACCAAACTACTGTTTATGGAGTGCGGGCCCGGTGGGGGGTTGTTTGGTGGACGGAGACTGGTGAAAGTGGTGTTGTACGGACCTATATACTGTTACAAGTGTTGACGGAGTGTCAACAGGAGGCAATTATGATCAAGCTCAAGTGGACCTTTGGCTTTTGAAAGCCACCCGTATCCTTGAATTGAACTGTTATTTTACTGTACGGTGTTTAGTTGGCTATTTTGTGATTTTATGTGGCTATGTGTTTACTTGTTTACCTGGAACCTCACTGGGCTTTAGCTCACTCCATTCCCTTTGTTTTCCTTAACAGATCGGGAAGGGATTTGATCGAGGGCTTTCTTAGCTTTATTTTGCCGTTCTTGCGTTTTGAGGTTGTAACTTTCGTTTAAGCAGACTTGTAAGCTTAAATTCTTAAGGGTGATTTATATTATGTAATTTTGGGTGAAGCGTGGTAAGTTGGCATACGATGATATATGTACTAAGCTGAATTGTTGAATTAGTGATTATGTTTGAGTTAGTGTTTCAATCCCCTGCATTGTCAAATGTTACATTCGTTTCATTGATGATATTAGTACTTTGAACGACTGAGTCCTGGCGAGAGTTGGGCAGGCAGTCCGTTGATACCCTGGGGTTTGCCCTAGGGAGAGGTGGGGCTGTCACAGTTGGTATCAGAGCTTAGGCTTCAGATCTTTGTAGAGTATCCTAGACATAAAAGCTCAGGATGCTGGACTGTGGGATTGGTTTGAAAGTTAAGTGATCACTGGAAGGAAAAAAAAAATTTTGAGGCTAGGTTTGAATTGGTTTGGGCGAGTTAGGAATTTTCGACTTGAGGATTATATTTGATTATTTTTCCTTAAGAGTACTTAAGTTTATCTACACTTTGTGTAGGCTGGATGAATCTGGCGGCCCTAGTAATAGACCGGTTGGCGAGCCATCCCGTGGGGACTTACCGATGATTAAGTATCAAATCAGACCCGGAGGCCTAGAGCCTATTGGGGCTTATCTAATCACTACAAGTGGTGTGAGTGTCTGCAAATTTTACCTATTCTAATGGAGTAGTGTTGGCCGTTGTGAAGGAGCGAAAGTTGCTTGCCCGGGACAATGCTAGGTTTAAAGCTGAAGTCAATCAACTAAAGGAAACTACTAAAATGCAAGCCGATCGAATTAAGGAGCACAGGTATGATATGGTTGAAGGCCATCAAAGGATTGGTAAATCTTTGTATGTAACTTGGAGAAGCTCAGGAACGCGTTTAGGGGGCAATAAAAGTGAGGAATAGAGTCGAGTCAAACCTGAATGTTTGTGATGACCTGTTTGGGGACTTCAGTAGACTTAAGTGGTGAAGTCTCTAACATTGGAGACGAGGCAAGTGTTGACCTTGCCTAGACCGGAGGAGGGTCAGCTAGTCCCGCATCAAACTAAGCCTACACCTCTAGGCTACTACTTTGGATGATTTTGACTACTATACATAGAAAGGATAAGGGATGTGGTGACTCGGTGGTTGTACAATTTTCTTTTGACTACTTGCACTGGATTTTTCCTTGATATGACTGTATGACTGTATTTGTATCTGTGAGTCTCGTACCTGAAACTTTTGGTCTAGTTATCTTACAAACAACTACTATGAGCCTTGGAATGTATAATACTTTGACTTTGACTGTGACTGTGAATTGGACTGTGACTGTTACGGTGACTTTGACCTCGACTTTATTACGACATTGGCATTTAATTGCTTTATATTTTCACTCGCTTATTGTGACTCCGATTTCATTTTATTTGACTTTTGTAAAGGAATAATCATCTATCATGTACCAACACGTACTTACCCATTGGTTAAAATACTTGGACCCTAGACCAGTGAGTAATAAAGGAGAATAGGTCCAGGACCAAGAAGAGGAATAAAGGTTTGTAGTCAATTAGAACCAGGGACCCGGAGGTGGAGTAGGGGATCAGGTAGCTACAGCTATCAATCGTATGACCGATCTACTGTTTACTGGCCATTCGGTTGACCAACAAGGTCAAACAACGGGTAACTAGTAAAGGAACCTTGAAGTAAGTTAAGATAGAGTCCTAAATCAGTTCCAAAAGTTCACACCTCCTAAATTTCTTGGAGAACTAGATCCCGAAATTGCCGAGAACTGGTTTGAAAGAATGGAAGATATTTTACTGCTTCGCGTGGTCTCTGCGCGAAGTGAGCTTGGGGCCAAGTGGTGTTATTGTTTCGATTATGTGAGTCAGTGGAAAGGACTAGGTGCTCTTTTTGGGCGTAAGCTATGAATCATGAATGTTATAAGCGTAAACCCTTTATCAGGATACTTGGGAGGAATAGATATGTACGTCGGGTAGGAATCTGTAATATGGGTGATTTACTCTTAGGACCGGCCGGCTCGAGTTGTGAATTACCTTATTGTGGATTCTTGTACTTGAGTACCAAAAAGTGGAGAGCCCTAGAATAAGGGTCTGTATCTTGATTGCACTTGAGACAAGTTTTAATGGCAAAAGTCAAGGCGCGAAAGATCCTAATATTTGACCTAGTTATTGGACTGATTGAGGGAATAAATCTCGGAAGCTATCATGGACTAATCTCAAAATAGTCTGACAGGGTTTCTATAGATGGTGGCTAGATTATACTGTACGTCGAGAAATTTGCACTGAAGATCTGTTTCCTTCACCCATGACTGTGAAGACATGATAAGTGTTTATTTCGAATGTGGGGCGGTTTGATTACAACTATATGGATATTTCTACTCCTCTTGTGACATTCTTTCCTATGCTTCCTTGACACCTATCCACTAATGTCTAAGTATGGACTTGACTCGATTATGATCGTGGCGAGATCGTGAGTTTTGGAATTATGCATGGGATTTTGAGAAAAGAATTGGATTCTATACCTGTATGCAAGAGATTGAGATAGGAGGTAGAAGTTCCGACACATAAAGTACGCTTTAGGGTTGCTATGTGAATAAGTGATAAGGATACTCTCGTATTGAAATTCCCGAATAAGAATGAGTGGCATTGTATTCTGAGCTATTACCCTACCTGTATTCTATTATCTTGTCTATCTCACTTGAGGATAGCTACGTTTAATTCCTTGTGGTAGGATCGGAGGAGAATGAATTTAAAAGTTATATGACTAGAGTTTCCAATTGTAATTAGTTACTTACTTTGCTCCTTTGATTTACTGGCAAGCTACTATCGAGATAAGCGAATTAGTGAGATGACAAATGTGACTGATCTGCATAAGAAAATAGAGGTTATTCAAAAAGAAATAGAGTTCCAAAAGAGATGAACTGAGTACTGGGAAAGATGATGGGAACCGAAATACCTAGAGAACATTGAACTATTGCATCAGAACATACGATTGAAAGGAAATATGAAGGGGTTCCAGAAGAGGTACAGAATAAGTTTGTACCAGTACATTTGCCAAGTTGAATAGCCATTAATGAGGTTTTTGCCTGGATAAGTTATAATCATTGGACTATGCATAGTGACATTTTTATATAGCAAGATGTATTCCCTTAGGAACAGTGGACTTGGTACCTGCTGTTTTAATAAGTGCTATGAAATATTGGTGGTGGTGCAATATTGGATCCTTATCCCTGAGTTTATTGCCCTACTTTGGTCTTTGAGTTAAAAATTTATCGTTTGTCGCTCGAAGGGAAGAAATGATTTAATGTACAGAGTGTATGGGTTAAAGAGCTAGCAAGAATAGTAACCATGTTGTAACTCTTCTTTCTATCGAGATTAAGGTTTGCGTCACATTTTTCACCTTGACTAAATCAACAATTTGACCGAATTGTCTTCATCTTCCCTCTTACTTGGCCGAACCAAGAGAGAAGAGAAACCAAAGAGAGACCTCCAACTCCAACCTCAATTTTGTACTTGAATCTGAAGTTACTCCATGGAAATGTTAACTAAGAAAGATTTCAAGGTATTGGTGGAGCGATTTTTGAGGAAGAAGCCCTGGATTTCCATCTTTCTTGAGGTTACAAGGTAACTTTGGCTAGCAATTTTCCTCTACTACCAATATAGGAAAACTGGTGGATTAAGGTAGTACTTTTGGCAGCTTTATGGAAAATTTCATGGGTTGAACTAGTGTTATGGTAATTTATGGTTTTATGGTGAATTTTCTACCACACGTCATGCTTAAGTACTGACCATGGTCTGATAGCTTTGTTATGACTTGCCTAAAGAAAATTCAAGCTTGTGATTAAGAATTTCAGCTTCGGGTTTCATTTTGCTAAACTTGAGTAGAGACGGTTATATGCTTGATGTAGTGAGTTGTGGGCTTGATATTTATATGCTTGAGTTGAAGCTATTTCATGGGAAGAATGAAGCCTTGAATGGGCTAGGAAAAGTTAGTAAACACAAAGGATGTGCCGCTGAAAATTTTTTCCGCAGGGAACCTTGGAAGGTTTTACAGAATTTGTTATATCTTGATGTAGAAAAGTCAAAATTGAGTTTTATTATGTTTGAAACTAGATTCAGAGTATCAGTATTGTTCTCAATTTCCATGAATATCTATGATTTTTCAAAGTTGACTGAAACTGTATACCTGTTCTGTCTGTTACTGGGTGAAGCAGCAACTTTAGGTTGGAATTTGACCGACTCGTGGATTGGATCTTACAATGGTACCTTCTAGAAAGTTGTAACAATTTGAATCCATATTCCGACGGTATAAAGTTTTTTAAGTTTTGGACATAAGAAGCTCGAGATAAGATTTTCAAATGAGATCACGCAAAACTAAAAAAATTTCTATTTTTCCTAGGATTATTCCTACTTACATTCCCAACTTTAGGATTGGAGTTGGTAAACTATTTTGAGGTTGGTTTATGAGTAGAAACGAGACTTAAATGAAAGGAAAATGAGTTCTTCAAACCACCTTAGGTCGGACAGTTTACAACTTTGCATTTTGAACGTCTTTTCTACTTTCTCTAAACGTTTGGCTATAAGTGATACTTTTCTGCTCTAAATGACTTTTGCAACATTGATTAGTAAGGACATAAGGATTATTCTTCGATGGGAACAAGCTAGTATTATATTTCGATAGGTTATACAACTATGAAACTTGTAAATTGAAACATGTTCTAAATAAAGATTTGTAGCTTCAATTCCTACATAATATGGCTTTGTATTGCTGGTCTTACTAAAGCATGCGCTCACAGGACTCGAGAGAGTTAAAAAGGATATTCATCGAAAATATTTTGAACTACTCAGTAATCAAGCTGAGAATCTCGAGGGCGAAATTCTTTAAGGGGGAGAGAGTGTGAGAACCCTCATTTTTAAAATACAATTTCCCCAAACTACATGCCTTGCACCAAGATTTAAACCACCTCTTATATGCCCTAGCATTATATTTCACAATGTGTTACAACAAATCCCTTGTATTGACCCTCACTTTAAAACACAATTTTCTTACATACATGCCTTATTATAAGATCTAGACCATTTAATATATGCCCTTACAAATTATTTTCTATGTGTTATAATAATTTCCATGCATTTCATTTCAATTCATTTTACTTGAAGTAAAATATTTCCTTGAGCTAGGTTGTAAATAATTCACCACTTGTAATTGTCCAAGTGTTCTTTTATTAGTGGTAGAGACTTTATGTGAGAGATTAGAGGTGTTGAATAATTATTGGTGCATTTGGAAAGGTAAGAATGGCATTAGTCAAAGATTAAGAAAGGTTAGGACAATAATGGAGCCATGTGGCAAAACCCTAGCCATGTATCTTGTTTGACCAAAGGATTAGAGGAATTTTAAACCAACTTTGCTTCATTTTCCTCCAAAATTTCGTCCACCTTAAGGGCTTCCAAGGGAAGGAAGAAAACTCCATCTTCTTGCTATGACAACCTTAGTTTGATCTTGAACAAAAACCAAAAGAGAAAGATCTAGAGTTTGTGAGAAAATTTCCTTCAATCTTTGAGGTTGTTTCAAGCCTAAAGCTTCTATTGTGGTGGTTTGTTTGGTGACCAAAGCAACTTGTAAGTAAGGTATGTAATCTTTAAAATTTGGGTTTATGATGTTATATCATCTACTTGAGGTTGAAATGGTGAAAACAACTTGTTATGGTTGAATTTGGGGTTAGTTTCTTGAGTTAATCAAGTAATGGTTAGGTTTACCAATATGCATACCAAGTGTTTGATGAAATGTCTAACCCTTATTCATGTGTGTTTATGAAGTATTGATATGTTTTAAACCCCTATTTAGTTGGATCTAATACTTGTTATGTGCAAGGAATGAAAATAACAAGAAGAGTAGAAGTTAGAAATTTTTTAAAGTGTGCTGACCGAAACTTTTTAAGCTTGCTGCCCGGTTTTACCTTGATATTTTCATGCACATTTTGGCAACAAATGTGAGTATTATATGTTGGGTTATGTGTGTGGAGGTTGTCTACAAAAAAATTAGCCAATTTGGTTGAATAAATTTTGAGTTATAAACAAAGGAGGAAAACTGGACTAGGTCCAGAAATTTTCTGTCCAGCC
Source organism: Coffea arabica (assembly GCF_036785885.1). Classification (NCBI taxonomy): domain Eukaryota; kingdom Viridiplantae; phylum Streptophyta; class Magnoliopsida; order Gentianales; family Rubiaceae; genus Coffea; species Coffea arabica. The sequence goes on from NC_092321.1 coordinate 34,809,134, forward strand.
ATCTTGTTAAGGTCATAACGTGTTACTCACTGATCAGAATTGAGTGCCGTTTATGGCAATTGAAAGTAGACTCTTAGAGCTTTAAAACGGTACAAAGCTCATTTTCTGGTTCATCCCGAGCGATCCGTGGCGAGTCTGGAAAGTTGGCTGTCCGGGAAGTACTGTTCATCCGAGACAGTCCAGAAAGTTCATTTGGTTTCTTAATTTTGAGCCACTTATGTTGGGATTTTGGAAATGGTTTCGTCTAGACAAATTTAGCCTTATGAACCTAGTTTCCAATGCAACTGACGGAACCAAATTCTGACTTTCCCACAATGAGCAATGACCGTTTCCCCGAGGCTGGCCGGGCGAGACAGTTTAACCCGTAATGAAGCCTTTGAGCTGTAGTGAAACTTTTCTTTTGCCAAACTTTCATGTACATACTAGACTTGTTTTCCATGAACTTTCACCGTGGTTTAGACCCTGTTTGCATGCCGGATTAAGTAGCTTAAGCTACTCACTTGGCCTCTTAATGAACCTATACTTTAGTAGGGAACGAATCCAATTATTAATGTTTTCACTCGTTGACCTAGGTTTGGGCAACGACGGTGATCGTAACTGAGACGTTTGACGTCGATTATTACTTTTGCTTGACAGGTGAGTGTTCCACTACCTGCTACTTGTTATGAGAAATGTTCGTGTACTTGAAAGTATTGAATTGTTATTGTTTGAGCCAAACACTGTTTTAATTAAAATTGAGCCGAGTGTGTACTTTATCGCACTCGACCTTTCTTATTTTTTCTTTTCACTGAGGCTCTACTTACTGAATGAATTAACATGAAATGAGATATTGCTATACATGACTGTGCTTAAGTTGCGTGGATGACATTCCACCAACTACTGTTACTGTTTGGGTACCCAACCTCATAGGTGAGTCGGTTGTATCGAGCCAGCAAGGGCTTGGTCGAGAAGGCCGATAAACCTTGAGGACTGTTTACTGTTCACTGGAAATTGAATCTTGCTTGGAGGTCCCTGGTGAAGCATAGCCGTTGTGCTTGCTTGTTGTGTTGTCCAGCACCACCAGTGATAAAATCCTCGGCTTGATACTGTTTCATTGGAATCCTTGAGCATTGGAAACTCGGATTCCTGGTATACTCGAGTATTACCAAACTACTGTTTATGGAGTGCGGGCCCGGTGGGGGGTTGTTTGGTGGACGGAGACTGGTGAAAGTGGTGTTGTACGGACCTATATACTGTTACAAGTGTTGACGGAGTGTCAACAGGAGGCAATTATGATCAAGCTCAAGTGGACCTTTGGCTTTTGAAAGCCACCCGTATCCTTGAATTGAACTGTTATTTTACTGTACGGTGTTTAGTTGGCTATTTTGTGATTTTATGTGGCTATGTGTTTACTTGTTTACCTGGAACCTCACTGGGCTTTAGCTCACTCCATTCCCTTTGTTTTCCTTAACAGATCGGGAAGGGATTTGATCGAGGGCTTTCTTAGCTTTATTTTGCCGTTCTTGCGTTTTGAGGTTGTAACTTTCGTTTAAGCAGACTTGTAAGCTTAAATTCTTAAGGGTGATTTATATTATGTAATTTTGGGTGAAGCGTGGTAAGTTGGCATACGATGATATATGTACTAAGCTGAATTGTTGAATTAGTGATTATGTTTGAGTTAGTGTTTCAATCCCCTGCATTGTCAAATGTTACATTCGTTTCATTGATGATATTAGTACTTTGAACGACTGAGTCCTGGCGAGAGTTGGGCAGGCAGTCCGTTGATACCCTAGGGTTTGCCCTAGGGAGAGGTGGGGCTGTCACAGTTGGTATCAGAGCTTAGGCTTCAGATCTTTGTAGAGTATCCTAGACATAAAAGCTCAGGATGCTGGACTGTGGGATTGGTTTGAAAGTTAAGTGATCACTGGAAGGAAAAAAAAAATTTTGAGCCTAGGTTTGAATTGGTTTGGGCGAGTTAGGAATTTTCGACTTGAGGATTATATTTGATTATTTTCCCTTAAGAGTACTTAAGTTTATCTACACTTTGTGTAGGCTGGATGAATCTGGCGGCCCTAGTAATAGACCGGTTGGCGAGCCATCCCGTGGGGACTTACCGATGATTAAGTATCAAATCAGACCCGGAGGCCTAGAGCCTATTGGGGCTTATCTAATCACTACAAGTGGTGTGAGTGTCTGCAAATTTTACCTATTCTAATGGAGTAGTGTTGGCCGTTGTGAAGGAGCGAAAGTTGCTTGCCCGGGACAATGCTAGGTTTAAAGCTGAAGTCAATCAACTAAAGGAAACTACTAAAATGCAAGCCGATCGAATTAAGGAGCACAGGTATGATATGGTTGAAGGCCATCAAAGGATTGGTAAATCTTTGTATGTAACTTGGAGAAGCTCAGGAACGCGTTTAGGGGGCAATAAAAGTGAGGAATAGAGTCGAGTCAAACCTGAATGTTTGTGATGACCTGTTTGGGGACTTCAGTAGACTTAAGTGGTGAAGTCTCTAACATTGGAGACGAGGCAAGTGTTGACCTTGCCTAGACCGGAGGAGGGTCAGCTAGTCCCGCATCAAACTAAGCCTACACCTCTAGGCTACTACTTTGGATGATTTTGACTACTATACATAGAAAGGATAAGGGATGTGGTGACTCGGTGGTTGTACAATTTTCTTTTGACTACTTGCACTGGATTTTTCCTTGATATGACTGTATGACTGTATTTGTATCTGTGAGTCTCGTACCTGAAACTTTTGGTCTAGTTATCTTACAAACAACTACTATGAGCCTTGGAATGTATAATACTTTGACTTTGACTGTGACTGTGAATTGGACTGTGACTGTTACGGTGACTTTGACCTCGACTTTATTACGACATTGGCATTTAATTGCTTTATATTTTCACTCGCTTATTGTGACTCCGATTTCATTTTATTTGACTTTTGTAAAGGAATAATCATCTATCATGTACCAACACGTACTTACCCATTGGTTAAAATACTTGGACCCTAGACCAGTGAGTAATAAAGGAGAATAGGTCCAGGACCAAGAAGAGGAATAAAGGTTTGTAGTCAATTAGAACCAGGGACCCGGAGGTGGAGTAGGGGATCAGGTAGCTACAGCTATCAATCGTATGACCGATCTACTGTTTACTGGCCATTCGGTTGACCAACAAGGTCAAACAACGGGTAACTAGTAAAGGAACCTTGAAGTAAGTTAAGATAGAGTCCTAAATCAGTTCCAAAAGTTCACACCTCCTAAATTTCTTGGAGAACTAGATCCCGAAATTGCCGAGAACTGGTTTGAAAGAATGGAAGATATTTTACTGCTTCGCGTGGTCTCTGCGCGAAGTGAGCTTGGGGCCAAGTGGTGTTATTGTTTCGATTATGTGAGTCAGTGGAAAGGACTAGGTGCTCTTTTTGGGCGTAAGCTATGAATCATGACTGTTATAAGCGTAAACCCTTTATCAGGATACTTGGGAGGAATAGATATGTACGTCGGGTAGGAATCTGTAATATGGGTGATTTACTCTTAGGACCGGCCGGCTCGAGTTGTGAATTACCTTATTGTGGATTCTTGTACTTGAGTACCAAAAAGTGGAGAGCCCTAGAATAAGGGTCTGTATCTTGATTGCACTTGAGACAAGTTTTAATGGCAAAAGTCAAGGCGCGAAAGATCCTAATATTTGACCTAGTTATTGGACTGATTGAGGGAATAAATCTCGGAAGCTATCATGGACTAATCTCAAAATAGTCTGACAGGGTTTCTATAGATGGTGGCTAGATTATACTGTACGTCGAGAAATTTGCACTGAAGATCTGTTTCCTTCACCCATGACTGTGAAGACATGATAAGTGTTTATTTCGAATGTGGGGCGGTTTGATTACAACTATATGGATATTTCTACTCCTCTTGTGACATTCTTTCCTATGCTTCCTTGACACCTATCCACTAATGTCTAAGTATGGACTTGACTCGATTATGATCGTGGCGAGATCGTGAGTTTTGGAATTATGCATGGGATTTTGAGAAAAGAATTGGATTCTATACCTGTATGCAAGAGATTGAGATAGGAGGTAGAAGTTCCGACACATAAAGTACGCTTTAGGGTTGCTATGTGAATAAGTGATAAGGATACTCTCGTATTGAAATTCCCGAATAAGAATGAGTGGCATTGTATTCTGAGCTATTACCCTACCTGTATTCTATTATCTTGTCTATCTCACTTGAGGATAGCTACGTTTAATTCCTTGTGGTAGGATCGGAGGAGAATGAATTTAAAAGTTATATGACTAGAGTTTCCAATTGTAATTAGTTACTTACTTTGCTCCTTTGATTTACTGGCAAGCTACTATCGAGATAAGCGAATTAGTGAGATGACAAATGTGACTGATCTGCATAAGAAAATAGAGGTTATTCAAAAAGAAATAGAGTTCCAAAAGAGATGAACTGAGTACTGGGAAAGATGATGGGAACCGAAATACCTAGAGAACATTGAACTATTGCATCAGAACATACGATTGAAAGGAAATATGAAGGGGTTCCAGAAGAGGTACAGAATAAGTTTGTACCAGTACATTTGCCAAGTTGAATAGCCATTAATGAGGTTTTTGCCTGGATAAGTTATAATCATTGGACTATGCATAGTGACATTTTTATATAGCAAGATGTATTCCCTTAGGAACAGTGGACTTGGTACCTGCTGTTTTAATAAGTGCTATGAAATATTGGTGGTGGTGCAATATTGGATCCTTATCCCTGAGTTTATTGCCCTACTTTGGTCTTTGAGTTAAAAATTTATCGTTTGTCGCTCGAAGGGAAGAAATGATTTAATGTACAGAGTGTATGGGTTAAAGAGCTAGCAAGAATAGTAACCATGTTGTAACTCTTCTTTCTATCGAGATTAAGGTTTGCGTCACATTTTTCACCTTGACTAAATCAACAATTTGACCGAATTGTCTTCATCTTCCCTCTTACTTGGCCGAACCAAGAGAGAAGAGAAACCAAAGAGAGACCTCCAACTCCAACCTCAATTTTGTACTTGAATCTGAAGTTACTCCATGGAAATGTTAACTAAGAAAGATTTCAAGGTATTGGTGGAGCGATTTTTGAGGAAGAAGCCCTGGATTTCCATCTTTCTTGAGGTTACAAGGTAACTTTGGCTAGCAATTTTCCTCTACTACCAATATAGGAAAACTGGTGGATTAAGGTAGTACTTTTGGCAGCTTTATGGAAAATTTCATGGGTTGAACTAGTGTTATGGTAATTTATGGTTTTATGGTGAATTTTCTACCACACGTCATGCTTAAGTACTGACCATGGTCTGATAGCTTTGTTATGACTTGCCTAAAGAAAATTCAAGCTTGTGATTAAGAATTTCAGCTTCGGGTTTCATTTTGCTAAACTTGAGTAGAGACGGTTATATGCTTGATGTAGTGAGTTGTGGGCTTGATATTTATATGCTTGAGTTGAAGCTATTTCATGGGAAGAATGAAGCCTTGAATGGGCTAGGAAAAGTTAGTAAACACAAAGGATGTGCCGCTGAAAATTTTTTCCGCAGGGAACCTTGGAAGGTTTTACAGAATTTGTTATATCTTGATGTAGAAAAGTCAAAATTGAGTTTTATTATGTTTGAAACTAGATTCATAGTATCTCTCAATTTCCATGAATATCTATGATTTTTCAAAGTTGACTGAAACTGTATACCTGTTCTGTCTGTTACTGGGTGAAGCAGCAACTTTAGGTTGGAATTTGACCGACTCGTGGATTGGATCTTACAATGGTACCTTCTAGAAAGTTGTAACAATTTGAATCCATATTCCGACGGTATAAAGTTTTTTAAGTTTTGGACATAAGAAGCTCGAGATAAGATTTTCAAATGAGATCACGCAAAACTAAAAAAATTTCTATTTTTCCTAGGATTATTCCTACTTACATTCCCAACTTTAGGATTGGAGTTGGTAAACTATTTTGAGGTTGGTTTATGAGTAGAAACGAGACTTAAATGAAAGGAAAATGAGTTCTTCAAACCACCTTAGGTCGGACAGTTTACAACTTTGCATTTTGAACGTCTTTTCTACTTTCTCTAAACGTTTGGCTATAAGTGATACTTTTCTGCTCTAAATGACTTTTGCAACATTGATTAGTAAGGACATAAGGATTATTCTTCGATGGGAACAAGCTAGTATTATATTTCGATAGGTTATACAACTATGAAACTTGTAAATTGAAACATGTTCTAAATAAAGATTTGTAGCTTCAATTCCTACATAATATGGCTTTGTATTGCTGGTCTTACTAAAGCATGCGCTCACAGGACTCGAGAGAGTTAAAAAGGATATTCATCGAAAATATTTTGAACTACTCAGTAATCAAGCTGAGAATCTCGAGGGCGAAATTCTTTAAGGGGGAGAGAGTGTGAGAACCCTCATTTTTAAAATACAATTTCCCCAAACTACATGCCTTGCACCAAGATTTAAACCACCTCTTATATGCCCTAGCATTATATTTCACAATGTGTTACAACAAATCCCTTGTATTGACCCTCACTTTAAAACACAATTTTCTTACTTACATGCCTTATTATAAGATCTAGACCATTTAATATATGCCCTTACAAATTATTTTCTATGTGTTATAATAATTTCCATGCATTTCATTTCAATTCATTTTACTTGAAGTAAAATATTTCCTTGAGCTAGGTTGTAAATAATTCACCACTTGTAATTGTCCAAGTGTTCTTTTATTAGTGGTAGAGACTTTATGTGAGAGATTAGAGGTGTTGAATAATTATTGGTGCATTTGGAAAGGTAATGATGTGTGCACGGACCTTAGCCCAAGTAATGACCCAGTCCGAGTTCCATTGGGCCCAGTCACACGTGCACGAGCCAAGCTCTTCAAAGAATCCCTCCAAGCCCTTGTTCGAATTGTCCAAAACCAACATGGAGTCCATAGAGATATTGAAGGCTTGAAGGATTTTAATTGAGTTATCTACACCATGACCCAAGCCCATGAAGAGTCAAGTGGGCCTCCAAATGAGTTGGCCGAATAGGGCCTTAGGCCTTAGTAGTTATTTAGCAATTGATTAGTGTTTAAGTAAGAGCATGGGCCGGCCCATCTTGTCCCAAGACCATGGGCCGACTTTTCCCTTTCCTAGTCCCTTTAGGGTTTCAGTCACTTTAGCCTATAAATAGGCTTGCTTTGTAAGGTTTTAGGGTAGACGTTTTATCAATAAAGTTTTGCATATTTTCGATTCTTCTTGAGAGAGAGATTCGACCCCTTTACTTGCTTTGGCAAGGGTTTTGAGCAGTCTTGCGTTCTGTCCTAGATTGTTCTACCGACCTATTCCCCTGGAGTATTCACCTTCATCGGAGTGTCGTCCACCGTCTTGAATCATATCGTGTCGTCCGTTTGGTTCTAGACCCCGCAATTCCAAGCATTGGACATCCTCGCTAGATCCTTGGGCAAACGTGCTACGTGTCTCGAAACGTGTTGATCGAGGAACGTATCAGGTAAGAATGGCATTAGTCAAAGATTAAGAAAGGTTAGGACAATAATGGAGCCATGTGGCAAAACCCTAGCCATGTATCTTGTTTGACCAAAGGATTAGAGGAATTTTAAACCAACTTTGCTTCATTTTCCTCCAAAATTTCGTCCACCTTAAGGGCTTCCAAGGGAAGGAAGAAAACTCCATCTTCTTGCTATGACAACCTTAGTTTGATCTTGAACAAAAACCAAAAGAGAAAGATCTAGAGTTTGTGAGAAAATTTCCTTCAATCTTTGAGGTTGTTTCAAGCCTAAAGCTTCTATTGTGGTGGTTTGTTTGGTGACCAAAGCAACTTGTAAGTAAGGTATGTAATCTTTAAAATTTGGGTTTATGATGTTATATCATCTACTTGAGGTTGAAATGGCGAAAACAACTTGTTATGGTTGAATTTGGGGTTAGTTTCTTGAGTTAATCAAGTAATGGTTAGGTTTACTAATATGCATACCAAGTGTTTGATGAAATGTCTAACCCTTATTCATGTGTGTTTATGAAGTATTGATATGTTTTAAACCCCTATTTAGTTGGATCTAATACTTGTTATGTGCAAGGAATGAAAATAACAAGAAGACTAGAAGTTAGAAATTTTTTAAAGTGTGCTGACCGAAACTTTTTAAGCTTGCTGCCCGGTTTTACCTTGATATTTTCATGCACATTTTGGCTACAAATGTGAGTATTATATGTTGGGTTATGTGTGTGGAGGTTGTCTACAAAAAAATTAGCCAATTTGGTTGAATAAATTTTGAGTTATAAACAAAGGAGGAAAACTGGACTAGGTCCAGAAATTTTCTGTCCAGCCATCTTGTTAAGGTCATAACGTGTTACTCACTGATCAGAATTGAGTGCCGTTTATGGCAATTGAAAGTAGACTCTTAGAGCTTTAAAACGGTACAAAGCTCATTTTCTGGTTCATCCCGAGCGATCCGTGGCGAGTCTGGAAAGTTGGCTGTCCGGGAAGTACTGTTCATCCGAGACAGTCCAGAAAGTTCATTTGGTTTCTTAATTTTGAGCCACTTATGTTGGGATTTTGGAAATGGTTTCTTCTAGACAAATTTAGCCTTATGAACCTAGTTTCCAATGCAACTGACGGAACCAAATTCTGACTTTCCCACAATGAGCAATGACCGTTTCCCCGAGGCTGGCCGGGCGAGACAGTTTAACCCGTAATGAAGCCTTTGAGCTGTAGTGAAACTTTTCTTTTGCCAAACTTTCATGTACATACTAGACTTGTTTTCCATGAACTTTCACCGTGGTTTAGACCCTATTTGCATGCCGGATTAAGTAGCTTAAGCTACTCACTTGGCCTCTTAATGAACCTATACTTTAGTAGGGAACGAATCCAATTATTAATGTTTTCACTCGTTGACCTAGGTTTGGGCAAAGACGGTGATCGTAACTGAGACGTTTGACGTCGATTATTACTTTTGCTTGACAGGTGAGTGTTCCACTACCTGCTACTTGTTATGAGAAATGTTCGTGTACTTGAAAGTATTGAATTGTTATTGTTTGAGCCAAACACTGTTTTAATTAAAATTGAGGCGAGTGTGTACTTTATCGCACTCGACCTTTCTTATTTTTTCTTTTCACTGAGGCTCTACTTACTGAATGAATTAACATGAAATGAGATATTGCTATACATGACTGTGCTTAAGTTACGTGGATGACATTCCACCAACTACTGTTACTGTTTGGGTACCCAACCTCATAGGTGATGTGTGCATGGATAGCGAGATGGATGGCGGCCCTGACTCAAGGCTTTCATAGAGATATTGAAGGCTTGGAAGGAGACAATCAAGTTATGTACACCATGATCCAAGCCCATGAAGAGTCAAGTTATCTACACCATGATCCAAGCCATGAAGAGTCAAGTGGGCCTCCAAGTGAGTTGGCCGAATAGGGCCATAAGCCTTAGTGTTAGGAGTCTTAAGTTTAGATTAGTCCTTTTGTTAGCCATGGATTCGGCCCACCTTTGTCTAAGGATGGCCGAACCACTAGGCCCTTTTTATTGAGTCCATGGGTCGGCCCACCTTGTCCAAAGAGTGGCCGACCCTCTAGCCTTGCGATATTAGGGTTTCGTTAGTTTTGCCTATATAAAGGCTTCCTTTGTAAGCATAAAGGGAGACGTTTTATCAATAAAGTTTTGCATATTTTCGATTCTTCTTGAGAGAGAGATTCGACCCCTTTACTTGCTTTGGCATGGTTTTTGAGCAGTCTTGCGTCCTGTCCTAGATTGTTCTACCGACCTATTCCCCTGGAGTATTCACCTTCATCGGAGTGTCGTCTACCGTCTTGAATCAAATCGTGTCGTCCGTTTGGTTCTAGATCCCGCAATTCCAAGCGTTGGACATCCTCGCTAGATCCTTGGGCAAACGTGCTACGTGTCTCGAAACGTGTTGATCGAGGAACGTATCAGTTGGCTTCAGAGCTGTGGTTGAGGTATCTTCCGTTATATCCGTAGTTTTGTCTTAGTTTTCCTTGTTTCCGCTGCCTTGTTTTACAAAAAAAAAAAAAAAAAAAAAAAAACGTCACTGTTCATCCGACACTGTTCACCCGCTACTGTTCATCCGACACTGTTCACGTTACTGTTCATCCGAACACAAAAATCTGTTGGTGTGTTATCTCCTTTGTGTTGTGTCCAGTTTGTTGATAATTTCTGTCCACAACTTGTTTCTTGCGTTTGAGTCGTTTGTGCATCAAAAAAATTCTGGTTTGTTGGTGTTTCAACGTTGCTCCCAAATCTGTCTCGTTAATTGGTTGTCGCTTGGGCAGCAAGAACAATAACGTGACGGCTGCTAGGGTTTCCTTATCTTGCTAGGGTTTCCTTCTCTTGCTAGGGTTTTCCTTGCGGCTAGGGTTTTCTACTTGCGGCTAGGGTGTCTACTTGCGGCTAGGGTTTCATTTGCACTAGGGTTTCTTTGTTTTCACTTGGACACTCTCCTATATTTTGGGGCACTCTCCTACATTCTCTCCTATATTTTAGGAACACTCTCCTACATTCTCTCATCCATTTTAGGAAACTTGTATATATTCTCTCATCCATTTTAGGAAACTCTTCTATAATCTCTCATCCATTTTAGGAAACTTTCCTATATTCTCTCATCCATTCTAGGAAACTTTCCTATATTCTCTCATCCATTTTAGGAAACTCTCCTATAATCTCTCATCCATTTTAGGAAACTCTCCTATAATCTCTCATCCATTTTAGGAAACTTTCCTATATTCTCTCATCCATTCTAGGAAACTTTCATATATTCTCTCATCCATTTTTAGGAAATTTTCCTAAACTCTTTCATCCATTTTTTTGGAAACTTTCCTAAATTCTCTCATCCATTTTTAGGAAACTCACCTAAAATTCTCTCATCCATTTTTTGGACCTTTCCTATATTCTCTCATCCACTTTAGAAAACTCTCCTATATTCTCTCATCCACTTTAGGAAACTCTCCTATATTCTCTTCCTAGATTTTAGGAACACTCTCCTACACTTTCTCCTATATTTTCTCCTAGTTTTTAGGAACACTTCCCTACACTTTCTCCTGCATCTCCGTGATTACTCTTGAGGGAAAAGTCGGTGACGTTTATTGGACTTGTGCGGCATTTCTCAACTACCCAATCCGACAAGTAAAGGAATTTTGGTAAGCTTATTTGAGTGCTTTGAGTGATACACGAGTGATGAGTACATACACGTGAGCTTGTGTGTCGTGAGGAATCTCCTTTTCTTTGCTAACCATGTAATCGGTATATCTCAGTCCATACAAGTCCAAATGCCGAAATTCCAAAGGCATAAGTTATTTAAGACATCCAGCTACATTTCATCAGAAGACACCAACTCCAAAATCCAAACCAATTCCAGTCAAAACAGGCAATTACTATCGCAGTTCGGACATTCTGTGCACCAAAAACAGCAACAGTAAAAACGGCATAACTCACTCTACACTTGTCCAATTGCCCTGAAATTTTTCAGGCACACTAAACTCATCAATACCTACAACTTTCATGTTTTGAGGAAAGTCCAATTCGGCCTCTAGCTATGACCTAAAATTTCGGACAGAATAGGGGTTCAAGAACCCTAACTTTTCACATTTCATTCCAAATCCAAAATTGATTGCATTTAACAACAATTCACACCTACTAGAACCAAAGCCCCTTATTACCAACCATCATACTAGTCCAAAACATCAAAATCATATGAAACCAGAAAATTCATCATAAAATGGAAAACTTCACCAAATCAAGCCAAACCAAGAAATAAATCATATAATCCAACACTCAAGCCTCTTCTAAGCATAATATAACCATCATTAGGTGTAGTAGGGTGTTCAAGCATCACTTACCAAGAAATTAAGAGAGATAGAGAGGTTGGCCACCTTAGAGCTTCAAAACAACTTCACCAAGTCACTTACTAGCACCTAATGGAGTGATTTTATGGAGCAAATCTAAGTTTAATTGGTTGGAATGGAAGATTGAGATAGTTTGAAGCTTGTAAATTGAAGAAGTTTTTCTTCCTTGTCCAAGAGAGAGAATCGGCCAACAAGAGGTAAGAAAGAATGAATTTTTAGTCAATTTTTGAGATATTTAATCCATGATAAGAAAAGTCAAAAATGTCCAACAAGTGGACCAATCACATAGTGCCACTTGGCACTTCATTTAATGCCTTCCTATCACTTGGTTCCTCTCACATCAATGCCATGTCACCCTCTACTTATCTCTTAACACCCGATAAATTTCCACCAGTATCCGAAACTTAACCTTATTGGCCGAATTTTGCCGAACTTTTCGCACTAGTGGGTCCCACGTCCAAAATATATTCTTAATTTTCTAAAAACTCACCAATACTAGAAAAATCATCTAAAAACTATAATTACTCATAAAATCTACCAGAAAAATATTCCTAGGCCCGAAAATGCAGAAAACATGCAATTAAGGGGAAATAAACCCTAGGAAAATAATTAGGGTTTTACGGGTTCTCACACTCTCCCCCCCTTAAAAGAATTTCGTCCTCGAAATTTTCCTTCAAATTTAAAGTATCCAATGGCCTGTACCTTCTCCGTCTTCAGAGTCAGAAGAAACGAGGTTCTTCATTCCAGTCCCTTCTCCACTTGACGGTGCATGGTCGGTCTGGGTTGGTTGTTGAGTTCTTTTCTTTTTCCGCACTTTAATCGGGCAATATGCAATTCGATGCTCGATGCTCCCACAGCGCAGACATCTACTCCCCTTTCTCCAGCAATCATTCTCAGTGTGATTGGCCTTTCCGCAATAGTCACAAGTCAAGTGGAAAGTCATCTTTTTGCTTTTCGGAGAAATCTCCCCCTGTCTGGTTTGGCTTTCATTGACAAATCTTTTATCTACCGCCCCCATTGTCCATGGCGGCCCGAATAACTGGTTCACTTTCTGTACTTTAGAAGGTTCCTCACTCACGCTACCCACTGCACCCCTTTTCCGTATTTGGGAAGCTTTCACTTGCACCTTTGCATTCTTGATGCATTGAGCCTTTTCCAGGGCCTCCTCGGAAATCCCTTCATATTTCCTTTTTAGCTCTAAGTTTTTGTGCAGGAGCTCAATTTTCTCTGTATACTCGTGCTTCCAGCGCCCTTCCCAGTATGCGACTAGGTTCTTTTGGACTTCTATTTCGTCTCGAAGACCCCCGATTTCATTATACATCTCAACCCTACGTGCCATTTTACAGAGTTGCTGGACCTCAGATGGTAGCCTGTCGGCAAAACAATGGGTCATAAGAAAGTCTTGATTACAAGTAGCACTCTTGGTCCATGTTCGGTTCAGGTGTTGTTTCCTCCCTTTCTTCTCTTTGACTCTTGGTCTCGTTTTGTGTCACTGCTATGACCATTTCCGCGGTTTTTTTTTTTTTTTTTTTTTTTTTTTTTCCCAAAAGGGTACTTCCATGCATGAATGCAATAAATTGACTAACATAACAAAATCTATCATACCAAGAACATATCGCATATAACACGTTATATTAAAAGACGGATAAGCAGGTAAGCAAATATAGACTTAGTCATATACAGTCGAAAAGTCATCCCAGTACCAGCCCGTCTGGTCTCTCACGTCACTTACTATCCAAACTAGATGTCCATTGATCTCTTGTGCTCATTTTAGTCAGACAAAGCCTGTTCACGTTTCCAAAATACAAGGCTTGTTTCCAAAACACAGGGTTCAAATACCTAGTAGCTTGCATCACCTCAATTCTGGGGTACTCGAGCACGAGAATCCGAAATAAGATAGTTCACATCTCGAGCTGGCCAGTCCCAAGAGTAAACCATCTACAAATCAAAATTCCTGTCCGACATACTTATCTAGGGTCCTTAAATACCATGAGAAAGATTAAAGACCTATAACACTTCAAGGTTCAGAACTTATGCTCAAACGAGCCCTTAAACATATTCATGAAATTAGGACCACAACACCACTTGGCCCAGTCTCACTTCGCGCAGAGACCACGCGACGTGGCTCTGATACCACCTGTGACAGCCCCACTTTCCCCTAAGGCGAACCAAAGAGGTTAGCGGACTGCCTGCCCAGCTCTCGCCAGGACTAACGGTGCAGTATAGAGCGATCTTTCACGTTCCGGAACTTATAACGCGCGCAAATAAGGCAAAAGGGAAAAATAACCCAAAATAAAAGAAAATGAAACCCGGAGTCGGCCATGAATAGTAACCGACTCGTCCGAACCCAACCAAACATCGAATTACATAAACCACATAACATTTAGCCTTTACAAACCAAAATGACATTTAAAAGTGATACAAAAGTCGCTACATATATGGTTTGCCAAAACAAAAGTGAAAACGGCCCTAATGATACATTTAGGGTCCCATTTTATATACAATACAAAAGAGTCATTCATCTAGTTCATTCGGCAACCATTTATCAAAATTCATTCCAAAAGAGTCATATTCCTGTAAGGAAAACAAAAGGAACGGGGTGAGCTAATTGCCCAGTGAGAATACAACTCAAGCAACCAAGTTCATGGATACCTCAAGCTTAACAGTCCAATTTACCAAAATAAATAAAGCCACACATTAATAATGAGGATAAAAGGATACGGGTGGCTCTCAAGAGCCCTTTTCCTCGTTTGAATTCTTGATCGGTCTCATTGACTCTCCGTCAATGTTTGAAAAGTAACCAACTGTAGACTCCTCTTCTCTCCCATTCCTTCCACCAAACATCCCCCTACCGGGCCCGCACTCCAAACACTTGCACTGTGGTATTACTCGAGTATACCGGAATCAAGAGTCTCTCATACTACAAGATTCCTTATAACTTTACCCAAGGCTCATTAATTGTCACGACCAAACCCTTGTCGGCTCGATTCAATCAACTACCAATGGGGTTGAGCTCAATGATAACATTTGTAGTCGTTGGATACTTGTCCAATCGATATCAAGTCATGTATTTCATTTCATATATCAGTTCATATAACTTTCCAATAACTTTCCAATAACTTTTCAATAACATGTGAAACAATAAGTGAGAGTGATAAAGTACACTCTCACATCAATCCATTAACATACAACATCTCAAGTTCAAATATCAAAGCCATATAATAGCACACAAGTGAGTAGTACACTCACCAATCAATTAAGTGCTATTTCATGCACTTCTGTCAAGAGAATGTCGTGAGCTATCGTCACGCCCTAGAACATGTAAACAAATACCATAAGACTCAATAACGAGTCATAAAGTCAAACCAATTATCGCCCAATAGGGTTTCATGCATGGAAATTCAAGGGTTAAATACTTAACCTTTACTCAAGTCGAGAATATAGTTTTCTAAATCTCGAGTAAAAATTCGGGCAGCATGCCCTTTGTGTTTACCAAATTTTCCAGCCATAAGGCTTCATTATTTTTCTTCAATCACAACCCAACAACACACATATAAGCATTTCATGTCAAGAGCCGTTCCATAGCTCACAATATCATAAAACAAGAAACCATACCGAGTCATAAACAACACCAATTCACAACCCCAATAGGGTTTTATAAACATATACAAGCATGAAAGCAAACCAGAAATTAAGAAAGGCTTTAATGTTGGCCTTGATAAGAAAACCGGTTTTGACGTCATAATGCGGTAATGGCACAACTCTCACTACAATTATCGGTTAGGGGTGCAAGACCCACCGTTTCGAAGCTATGAAACAGGGCTACAACAATGTAGAAGGTCACTCAATCCAGTTCCTGACCCAACTAGGTCAAAAATGCCAAACACTAAACCAGAATCACCAAAACAGGTTTGCAAAACAAAGAAAACTGTAATCGGTATATCTCAGTCCATACAAGTCCAAATGCCGAAATTCCAAAGGCATAAGTTATTTAAGACATCCAGCTACATTTCATCAGAAGACACCAACTCCAAAATCCAAACCAATTCCAGTCAAAACAGGCAATTACTATCGCAGTTCGGACATTCTGTGCACCAAAAACAGCAACAGTAAAAACGGCATAACTCACTCTACACTTGTCCAATTGCCCTGAAATTTTTCAGGCACACTAAACTCATCAATACCTACAACTTTCATGTTTTGAGGAAAGTCCAATTCGGCCTCTAGCTATGACCTAAAATTTCGGACAGAATAGGGGTTCAAGAACCCTAACTTTTCACATTTCATTCCAAATCCAAAATTGATTGCATTTAACAACAATTCACACCTACTAGAACCAAAGCCCCTTATTACCAACCATCATACTAGTCCAAAACATCAAAATCATATGAAACCAGAAAATTCATCATAAAATGGAAAACTTCACCAAATCAAGCCAAACCAAGAAATAAATCATATAATCCAACACTCAAGCCTCTTCTAAGCATAATATAACCATCATTAGGTGTAGTAGGGTGTTCAAGCATCACTTACCAAGAAATTAAGAGAGATAGAGAGGTTGGCCACCTTAGAGCTTCAAAACAACTTCACCAAGTCACTTACTAGCACCTAATGGAGTGATTTTATGGAGCAAATCTAAGTTTAATTGGTTGGAATGGAAGATTGAGATAGTTTGAAGCTTGTAAATTGAAGAAGTTTTTCTTCCTTGTCCAAGAGAGAGAATCGGCCAACAAGAGGTAAGAAAGAATGAATTTTTAGTCAATTTTTGAGATATTTAATCCATGATAAGAAAAGTCAAAAATGTCCAACAAGTGGACCAATCACATAGTGCCACTTGGCACTTCATTTAATGCCTTCCTATCACTTGGTTCCTCTCACATCAATGCCATGTCACCCTCTACTTATCTCTTAACACCCGATAAATTTCCACCAGTATCCGAAACTTAACCTTATTGGCCGAATTTTGCCGAACTTTTCGCACTAGTGGGTCCCACGTCCAAAATATATTCTTAATTTTCTAAAAACTCACCAATACTAGAAAAATCATCTAAAAACTATAATTACTCATAAAATCTACCAGAAAAATATTCCTAGGCCCGAAAATGCAGAAAACATGCAATTAAGGGGAAATAAACCCTAGGAAAATAATTAGGGTTTTACGGGTTCTCACACTCTCCCCCCCTTAAAAGAATTTCGTCCTCGAAATTTTCCTTCAAATTTAAAGTATCCAATGGCCTGTACCTTCTCCGTCTTCAGAGTCAGAAGAAACGAGGTTCTTCATTCCAGTCCCTTCTCCACTTGACGGTGCATGGTCGGTCTGGGTTGGTTGTTGAGTTCTTTTCTTTTTCCGCACTTTAATCGGGCAATATGCAATTCGATGCTCGATGCTCCCACAGCGCAGACATCTACTCCCCTTTCTCCAGCAATCATTCTCAGTGTGATTGGCCTTTCCGCAATAGTCACAAGTCAAGTGGAAAGTCATCTTTTTGCTTTTCGGAGAAATCTCCCCCTGTCTGGTTTGGCTTTCATTGACAAATCTTTTATCTACCGCCCCCATTGTCCATGGCGGCCCGAATAACTGGTTCACTTTCTGTACTTTAGAAGGTTCCTCACTCACGCTACCCACTGCACCCCTTTTCCGTATTTGGGAAGCTTTCACTTGCACCTTTGCATTCTTGATGCATTGAGCCTTTTCCAGGGCCTCCTCGGAAATCCCTTCATATTTCCTTTTTAGCTCTAAGTTTTTGTGCAGGAGCTCAATTTTCTCTGTATACTCGTGCTTCCAGCGCCCTTCCCAGTATGCGACTAGGTTCTTTTGGACTTCTATTTCGTCTCGAAGACCCCCGATTTCATTATACATCTCAACCCTACGTGCCATTTTACAGAGTTGCTGGACCTCAGATGGTAGCCTGTCGGCAAAACAATGGGTCATAAGAAAGTCTTGATTACAAGTAGCACTCTTGGTCCATGTTCGGTTCAGGTGTTGTTTCCTCCCTTTCTTCTCTTTGACTCTTGGTCTCGTTTTGTGTCACTGCTATGACCATTTCCGCGGTTTTTTTTTTTTTTTTTTTTTTTTTTTTTTTCCCAAAAGGGTACTTCCATGCATGAATGCAATAAATTGACTAACATAACAAAATCTATCATACCAAGAACATATCGCATATAACACGTTATATTAAAAGACGGATAAGCAGGTAAGCAAATATAGACTTAGTCATATACAGTCGAAAAGTCATCCCAGTACCAGCCCGTCTGGTCTCTCACGTCACTTACTATCCAAACTAGATGTCCATTGATCTCTTGTGCTCATTTTAGTCAGACAAAGCCTGTTCACGTTTCCAAAATACAAGGCTTGTTTCCAAAACACAGGGTTCAAATACCTAGTAGCTTGCATCACCTCAATTCTGGGGTACTCGAGCACGAGAATCCGAAATAAGATAGTTCACATCTCGAGCTGGCCAGTCCCAAGAGTAAACCATCTACAAATCAAAATTCCTGTCCGACATACTTATCTAGGGTCCTTAAATACCATGAGAAAGATTAAAGACCTATAACACTTCAAGGTTCAGAACTTATGCTCAAACGAGCCCTTAAACATATTCATGAAATTAGGACCACAACACCACTTGGCCCAGTCTCACTTCGCGCAGAGACCACGCGACGTGGCTCTGATACCACCTGTGACAGCCCCACTTTCCCCTAAGGCGAACCAAAGAGGTTAGCGGACTGCCTGCCCAGCTCTCGCCAGGACTAACGGTGCAGTATAGAGCGATCTTTCACGTTCCGGAACTTATAACGCGCGCAAATAAGGCAAAAGGGAAAAATAACCCAAAATAAAAGAAAATGAAACCCGGAGTCGGCCATGAATAGTAACCGACTCGTCCGAACCCAACCAAACATCGAATTACATAAACCACATAACATTTAGCCTTTACAAACCAAAATGACATTTAAAAGTGATACAAAAGTCGCTACATATATGGTTTGCCAAAACAAAAGTGAAAACGGCCCTAATGATACATTTAGGGTCCCATTTTATATACAATACAAAAGAGTCATTCATCTAGTTCATTCGGCAACCATTTATCAAAATTCATTCCAAAAGAGTCATATTCCTGTAAGGAAAACAAAAGGAACGGGGTGAGCTAATTGCCCAGTGAGAATACAACTCAAGCAACCAAGTTCATGGATACCTCAAGCTTAACAGTCCAATTTACCAAAATAAATAAAGCCACACATTAATAATGAGGATAAAAGGATACGGGTGGCTCTCAAGAGCCCTTTTCCTCGTTTGAATTCTTGATCGGTCTCATTGACTCTCCGTCAATGTTTGAAAAGTAACCAACTGTAGACTCCTCTTCTCTCCCATTCCTTCCACCAAACATCCCCCTACCGGGCCCGCACTCCAAACACTTGCACTGTGGTATTACTCGAGTATACCGGAATCAAGAGTCTCTCATACTACAAGATTCCTTATAACTTTACCCAAGGCTCATTAATTGTCACGACCAAACCCTTGTCGGCTCGATTCAATCAACTACCAATGGGGTTGAGCTCAATGATAACATTTGTAGTCGTTGGATACTTGTCCAATCGATATCAAGTCATGTATTTCATTTCATATATCAGTTCATATAACTTTCCAATAACTTTCCAATAACTTTTCAATAACATGTGAAACAATAAGTGAGAGTGATAAAGTACACTCTCACATCAATCCATTAACATACAACATCTCAAGTTCAAATATCAAAGCCATATAATAGCACACAAGTGAGTAGTACACTCACCAATCAATTAAGTGCTATTTCATGCACTTCTGTCAAGAGAATGTCGTGAGCTATCGTCACGCCCTAGAACATGTAAACAAATACCATAAGACTCAATAACGAGTCATAAAGTCAAACCAATTATCGCCCAATAGGGTTTCATGCATGGAAATTCAAGGGTTAAATACTTAACCTTTACTCAAGTCGAGAATATAGTTTTCTAAATCTCGAGTAAAAATTCGGGCAGCATGCCCTTTGTGTTTACCAAATTTTCCAGCCATAAGGCTTCATTATTTTTCTTCAATCACAACCCAACAACACACATATAAGCATTTCATGTCAAGAGCCGTTCCATAGCTCACAATATCATAAAACAAGAAACCATACCGAGTCATAAACAACACCAATTCACAACCCCAATAGGGTTTTATAAACATATACAAGCATGAAAGCAAACCAGAAATTAAGAAAGGCTTTAATGTTGGCCTTGATAAGAAAACCGGTTTTGACGTCATAATGCGGTAATGGCACAACTCTCACTACAATTATCGGTTAGGGGTGCAAGACCCACCGTTTCGAAGCTATGAAACAGGGCTACAACAATGTAGAAGGTCACTCAATCCAGTTCCTGACCCAACTAGGTCAAAAATGCCAAACACTAAACCAGAATCACCAAAACAGGTTTGCAAAACAAAGAAAACTGTAATCGGTATATCTCAGTCCATACAAGTCCAAATGCCGAAATTCCAAAGGCATAAGTTATTTAAGACATCCAGCTACATTTCATCAGAAGACACCAACTCCAAAATCCAAACCAATTCCAGTCAAAACAGGCAATTACTATCGCAGTTCGGACATTCTGTGCACCAAAAACAGCAACAGTAAAAACGGCATAACTCACTCTACACTTGTCCAATTGCCCTGAAATTTTTCAGGCACACTAAACTCATCAATACCTACAACTTTCATGTTTTGAGGAAAGTCCAATTCGGCCTCTAGCTATGACCTAAAATTTCGGACAGAATAGGGGTTCAAGAACCCTAACTTTTCACATTTCATTCCAAATCCAAAATTGATTGCATTTAACAACAATTCACACCTACTAGAACCAAAGCCCCTTATTACCAACCATCATACTAGTCCAAAACATCAAAATCATATGAAACCAGAAAATTCATCATAAAATGGAAAACTTCACCAAATCAAGCCAAACCAAGAAATAAATCATATAATCCAACACTCAAGCCTCTTCTAAGCATAATATAACCATCATTAGGTGTAGTAGGGTGTTCAAGCATCACTTACCAAGAAATTAAGAGAGATAGAGAGGTTGGCCACCTTAGAGCTTCAAAACAACTTCACCAAGTCACTTACTAGCACCTAATGGAGTGATTTTATGGAGCAAATCTAAGTTTAATTGGTTGGAATGGAAGATTGAGATAGTTTGAAGCTTGTAAATTGAAGAAGTTTTTCTTCCTTGTCCAAGAGAGAGAATCGGCCAACAAGAGGTAAGAAAGAATGAATTTTTAGTCAATTTTTGAGATATTTAATCCATGATAAGAAAAGTCAAAAATGTCCAACAAGTGGACCAATCACATAGTGCCACTTGGCACTTCATTTAATGCCTTCCTATCACTTGGTTCCTCTCACATCAATGCCATGTCACCCTCTACTTATCTCTTAACACCCGATAAATTTCCACCAGTATCCGAAACTTAACCTTATTGGCCGAATTTTGCCGAACTTTTCGCACTAGTGGGTCCCACGTCCAAAATATATTCTTAATTTTCTAAAAACTCACCAATACTAGAAAAATCATCTAAAAACTATAATTACTCATAAAATCTACCAGAAAAATATTCCTAGGCCCGAAAATGCAGAAAACATGCAATTAAGGGGAAATAAACCCTAGGAAAATAATTAGGGTTTTACGGGTTCTCACACTCTCCCCCCCTTAAAAGAATTTCGTCCTCGAAATTTTCCTTCAAATTTAAAGTATCCAATGGCCTGTACCTTCTCCGTCTTCAGAGTCAGAAGAAACGAGGTTCTTCATTCCAGTCCCTTCTCCACTTGACGGTGCATGGTCGGTCTGGGTTGGTTGTTGAGTTCTTTTCTTTTTCCGCACTTTAATCGGGCAATATGCAATTCGATGCTCGATGCTCCCACAGCGCAGACATCTACTCCCCTTTCTCCAGCAATCATTCTCAGTGTGATTGGCCTTTCCGCAATAGTCACAAGTCAAGTGGAAAGTCATCTTTTTGCTTTTCGGAGAAATCTCCCCCTGTCTGGTTTGGCTTTCATTGACAAATCTTTTATCTACCGCCCCCATTGTCCATGGCGGCCCGAATAACTGGTTCACTTTCTGTACTTTAGAAGGTTCCTCACTCACGCTACCCACTGCACCCCTTTTCCGTATTTGGGAAGCTTTCACTTGCACCTTTGCATTCTTGATGCATTGAGCCTTTTCCAGGGCCTCCTCGGAAATCCCTTCATATTTCCTTTTTAGCTCTAAGTTTTTGTGCAGGAGCTCAATTTTCTCTGTATACTCGTGCTTCCAGCGCCCTTCCCAGTATGCGACTAGGTTCTTTTGGACTTCTATTTCGTCTCGAAGACCCCCGATTTCATTATACATCTCAACCCTACGTGCCATTTTACAGAGTTGCTGGACCTCAGATGGTAGCCTGTC
The DNA here is from genome assembly GCF_036785885.1 of Coffea arabica. NCBI lineage: Eukaryota > Viridiplantae > Streptophyta > Magnoliopsida > Gentianales > Rubiaceae > Coffea > Coffea arabica. Next base: position 34,831,452 of record NC_092321.1, read on the forward strand.
GGCAAAACAATGGGTCATAAGAAAGTCTTGATTACAAGTAGCACTCTTGGTCCATGTTCGGTTCAGGTGTTGTTTCCTCCCTTTCTTCTCTTTGACTCTTGGTCTCGTTTTGTGTCACTGCTATGACCATTTCCGCGGTTTTTTTTTTTTTTTTTTTTTTTTTTTTTTTCCCAAAAGGGTACTTCCATGCATGAATGCAATAAATTGACTAACATAACAAAATCTATCATACCAAGAACATATCGCATATAACACGTTATATTAAAAGACGGATAAGCAGGTAAGCAAATATAGACTTAGTCATATACAGTCGAAAAGTCATCCCAGTACCAGCCCGTCTGGTCTCTCACGTCACTTACTATCCAAACTAGATGTCCATTGATCTCTTGTGCTCATTTTAGTCAGACAAAGCCTGTTCACGTTTCCAAAATACAAGGCTTGTTTCCAAAACACAGGGTTCAAATACCTAGTAGCTTGCATCACCTCAATTCTGGGGTACTCGAGCACGAGAATCCGAAATAAGATAGTTCACATCTCGAGCTGGCCAGTCCCAAGAGTAAACCATCTACAAATCAAAATTCCTGTCCGACATACTTATCTAGGGTCCTTAAATACCATGAGAAAGATTAAAGACCTATAACACTTCAAGGTTCAGAACTTATGCTCAAACGAGCCCTTAAACATATTCATGAAATTAGGACCACAACACCACTTGGCCCAGTCTCACTTCGCGCAGAGACCACGCGACGTGGCTCTGATACCACCTGTGACAGCCCCACTTTCCCCTAAGGCGAACCAAAGAGGTTAGCGGACTGCCTGCCCAGCTCTCGCCAGGACTAACGGTGCAGTATAGAGCGATCTTTCACGTTCCGGAACTTATAACGCGCGCAAATAAGGCAAAAGGGAAAAATAACCCAAAATAAAAGAAAATGAAACCCGGAGTCGGCCATGAATAGTAACCGACTCGTCCGAACCCAACCAAACATCGAATTACATAAACCACATAACATTTAGCCTTTACAAACCAAAATGACATTTAAAAGTGATACAAAAGTCGCTACATATATGGTTTGCCAAAACAAAAGTGAAAACGGCCCTAATGATACATTTAGGGTCCCATTTTATATACAATACAAAAGAGTCATTCATCTAGTTCATTCGGCAACCATTTATCAAAATTCATTCCAAAAGAGTCATATTCCTGTAAGGAAAACAAAAGGAACGGGGTGAGCTAATTGCCCAGTGAGAATACAACTCAAGCAACCAAGTTCATGGATACCTCAAGCTTAACAGTCCAATTTACCAAAATAAATAAAGCCACACATTAATAATGAGGATAAAAGGATACGGGTGGCTCTCAAGAGCCCTTTTCCTCGTTTGAATTCTTGATCGGTCTCATTGACTCTCCGTCAATGTTTGAAAAGTAACCAACTGTAGACTCCTCTTCTCTCCCATTCCTTCCACCAAACATCCCCCTACCGGGCCCGCACTCCAAACACTTGCACTGTGGTATTACTCGAGTATACCGGAATCAAGAGTCTCTCATACTACAAGATTCCTTATAACTTTACCCAAGGCTCATTAATTGTCACGACCAAACCCTTGTCGGCTCGATTCAATCAACTACCAATGGGGTTGAGCTCAATGATAACATTTGTAGTCGTTGGATACTTGTCCAATCGATATCAAGTCATGTATTTCATTTCATATATCAGTTCATATAACTTTCCAATAACTTTCCAATAACTTTTCAATAACATGTGAAACAATAAGTGAGAGTGATAAAGTACACTCTCACATCAATCCATTAACATACAACATCTCAAGTTCAAATATCAAAGCCATATAATAGCACACAAGTGAGTAGTACACTCACCAATCAATTAAGTGCTATTTCATGCACTTCTGTCAAGAGAATGTCGTGAGCTATCGTCACGCCCTAGAACATGTAAACAAATACCATAAGACTCAATAACGAGTCATAAAGTCAAACCAATTATCGCCCAATAGGGTTTCATGCATGGAAATTCAAGGGTTAAATACTTAACCTTTACTCAAGTCGAGAATATAGTTTTCTAAATCTCGAGTAAAAATTCGGGCAGCATGCCCTTTGTGTTTACCAAATTTTCCAGCCATAAGGCTTCATTATTTTTCTTCAATCACAACCCAACAACACACATATAAGCATTTCATGTCAAGAGCCGTTCCATAGCTCACAATATCATAAAACAAGAAACCATACCGAGCCATAAACAACACCAATTCACAACCCCAATAGGGTTTTATAAACATATACAAGCATGAAAGCAAACCAGAAATTAAGAAAGGCTTTAATGTTGGCCTTGATAAGAAAACCGGTTTTGACGTCATAATGCGGTAATGGCACAACTCTCACTACAATTATCGGTTAGGGGTGTAAGACCCACCGTTTCGAAGCTATGAAACAGGGCTACAACAATGTAGAAGGTCACTCAATCCAGTTCCTGACCCAACTAGGTCAAAAATGCCAAACACTAAACCAGAATCACCAAAACAGGTTTGCAAAACAAAGAAAACTGTAATCGGTATATCTCAGTCCATACAAGTCCAAATGCCGAAATTCCAAAGGCATAAGTTATTTAAGACATCCAGCTACATTTCATCAGAAGACACCAACTCCAAAATCCAAACCAATTCCAGTCAAAACAGGCAATTACTATCGCAGTTCGGACATTCTGTGCACCAAAAACAGCAACAGTAAAAACGGCATAACTCACTCTACACTTGTCCAATTGCCCTGAAATTTTTCAGGCACACTAAACTCATCAATACCTACAACTTTCATGTTTTGAGGAAAGTCCAATTCGGCCTCTAGCTATGACCTAAAATTTCGGACAGAATAGGGGTTCAAGAACCCTAACTTTTCACATTTCATTCCAAATCCAAAATTGATTGCATTTAACAACAATTCGCACCTACTAGAACCAAAGCCCCTTATTACCAACCATCATACTAGTCCAAAACATCAAAATCATATGAAACCAGAAAATTCATCATAAAATGGAAAACTTCACCAAATCAAGCCAAACCAAGAAATAAATCATATAATCCAACACTCAAGCCTCTTCTAAGCATAATATAACCATCATTAGGTGTAGTAGGGTGTTCAAGCATCACTTACCAAGAAATTAAGAGAGATAGAGAGGTTGGCCACCTTAGAGCTTCAAAACAACTTCACCAAGTCACTTACTAGCACCTAATGGAGTGATTTTATGGAGCAAATCTAAGTTTAATTGGTTGGAATGGAAGATTGAGATAGTTTGAAGCTTGTAAATTGAAGAAGTTTTTCTTCCTTGTCCAAGAGAGAGAATCGGCCAACAAGAGGTAAGAAAGAATGAATTTTTAGTCAATTTTTGAGATATTTAATCCATGATAAGAAAAGTCAAAAATGTCCAACAAGTGGACCAATCACATAGTGCCACTTGGCACTTCATTTAATGCCTTCCTATCACTTGGTTCCTCTCACATCAATGCCATGTCACCCTCTACTTATCTCTTAACACCCGATAAATTTCCACCAGTATCCGAAACTTAACCTTATTGGCCGAATTTTGCCGAACTTTTCGCACTAGTGGGTCCCACGTCCAAAATATATTCTTAATTTTCTAAAAACTCACCAATACTAGAAAAATCATCTAAAAACTATAATTACTCATAAAATCTACCAGAAAAATATTCCTAGGCCCGAAAATGCAGAAAACATGCAATTAAGGGGAAATAAACCCTAGGAAAATAATTAGGGTTTTACGGGTTCTCACACTTCCCTTATCGAAAGGGGACCCTCAAGCAAATGTACCCTATAACTAGTATGAATATGCAAAAGCCTAAAATGAAGGGGAAAGGGTAGGAGGGGCATGCCAAATGCTAAAAAAAGCTAAGAAAAATGCATGAAATGTAGTGAAACATGCAAATATGAACTAGCGAGGGAAATCCCTAAGGGTCTAGCGTTGGACTAGCCCATATCTATGAATTCCTACTAGCGTTGGACTAGTGGAAAACGGGACAATGAGCCACAACTAGCGTTGGACTAATGTGGTGACGTGCATTCATCCATTACATTCATCTATGACTATAGAAAGCAAGTAGACATGCCAATCACCTATAAACACGTAGCACATAACACTTAGCATGCTCGACTAGATGCAAGAGCCTAATAAAGCAAATTAACACGTAACAACAAAGCAAGCAATCAAGCTAATGAACCTATTACATTTGCTAACTAAAACAAAAGGGGAAGGGGGAAAAATGGACAAAAATGCTCGCCAGACCCTATCTATTACAAGCCAAGAGGTGTACACATACCCCATAAATAAATAAAAGAATGACTTAACAAAAGCAACAGTAAATGAAACAAATGAGATGAATTAAGGAAAAACAAGGAAAACCAAGTAGACATGCAATTCTCACTTAGCACGTTGGATCACATAGGGGAGAGACAAAAAAGATAAAAGAAGTTATACCTCCCTTGGAATGGTGTCCAAATGAAAGAAAAATGGCTTCAAAACAATAACAAGGTCAAGGTACCACTTTAATTGAGAAAAATTAAAAGAAATGTGCAAAACAAAGCTCACTTGATCATAAAGCCCCTAAAGTCATGACTTAAGTGCAATTGAAACAAAGCATAGTAATTAATTGAAACAAACAAGCAATGAAGTTGTAGAATTAAAACTACCAAGGACCAAATTGAGGAGATTATTCAATTGATTGGGTCATAGCAGCATGAGTTAGAAGCCAAGGGGTCAAAGTGCGATTGTTTTAGAACATTTCCATGCAAAACTTCATGCAAACTGCTTACGAAGATGTTTCTGCAACCCCTACTGCATTTTATTTCCGGCACTTCAAACCCAAAAACCACAGTTTCGATCCAAATTCTTTCAGCCAGGCAACAAAACTTTGACTAAACAACAAGACCCATGGCTTCAATATCCAATACGGGCCAAAACACAGAAAGGAAATCACGCAAAAGCTGGAGAAAATTGTGCAGAAATGGTTTAGCAATCATGATTCGTTTCCTTTCAGCAAGCATTCGATCATAGCTTAAACATGAAACTTAAGTGTAAGGACCCCAAACACACAAACCCGGCACCAAATCATTCCATTCCTTGCCCTTCAAACCAGATTAAACATGAAGCTTAAGTGCAAGGACTCGATGATCAGCCATGGAAAAGAAAACAGAACAGAGAATGCAATTTCTTTTGTTCTTTGCTGCGGAATTTTTGCAGCTATGAGTTCGTGTAGATTAAATGCAGAAACATTGCATTAGACTCACCATTCATCCACCAAATGCATACAGATTTTCCAAACATCAATCTCAGTAGTGAGGAAACAAAAGAAATACAGCAAAGAAAGCATCAACGTCCACTTAAGATGTTGAACCAAAACATTCGTGGATACATCTCAACTCTCGGGCCATGAAGCAAAGACAACATTAGACATTTTCACAGGGCGTTCCGAGGCAACATCTGACAACCGTGGAGGCTTATACGTAAACATCAACCAAATAGGAAACAAATCATAAGCTTCAAACAAGCCTACGTTTGAACGAGCCAAAGAAGGAAACATAATTCATTTATTCACGCTGCTGTAACAAACTGAAATCCTTAAACTTGTTGCAGCAGATTTTTATGGGCAACTCCAAGCGTGAAAGTATTCTAAGATCATGTAAACGGGCTCCTCAAACATTCTTCCCAGTTTTCAACGTAAAATTCTTAAGCTGGAACACAAAAATTCAGAAAGAGAAAGCGTGCAAAACTAAAAAAAATCCTATAACCTTCGGATGGCTTTGAGATGTTTATTGAGCCTCATGCGGCAATAGCTCATTACACTCTTAAACAACAAAAAATCCTCAAATTCTTGTTAAACTCCCTAAACCCATCATCAAATACAATACCAAGCCTTTAAAAGAAAGAAAAACTGAACTGGGGAAAAACTTGCAAACCCAGATTCGTTCATTAGCTTCAAGTTTCTGGTTTCATGTCAGAATCACACAAAACATCGAGCTTCTAGGCCAAAACAACAAACAAACTTCAAATCTTATACTTAGACCTCCTTAGAATTCTTCAGACTCAAGATATACACACAAACCAGAACCAAAAATGCAACCTTTAGTACATCAGATTACATATGCGGGAAAACATTATCTATTCATGGCTCCTAAACTGAATCCATGGTTTCGTGTGTGCATTAAATGAACAAAAAGGCTAACACCAAAACCCGTCAACAGTAGAAACAACGACACCGGGCATAACCACAGTCATAGTCATCAGGCATGGATAACGGCCAAAACTTAGAAAAGGAAAAGAATTATGCATGAGGCTAGAGTCCTGTGCAGATTGTGTTAAACTAACTTTGAAAGGAATCCATTATACCTGAGAGCACTTAGGCTGCTACACGGACAGGAGAGATCCAAAGGAGTCGAACGGTTCTGGAAATCGAAATCCTCGAATCAAGTTGCAGGAAAATCCCGGTGCTGATGCCGGCGATGCCAACCAAAGATTCCTCCTTTTCTTTTCTTGTTTCTGGCCGAAGCCCCTCCTCTCAGATCTTTCTCGCTCTCATTTTTGCTCTCTCCAAAAGCCCTTCTCAGCCGTCGTCAAAAGCCTCCCCTCTCAAAGCTGCATTTTTTCTATCCAAAAAACCCAGCTGCCACTCTCTCTTTGTTTTTCTCTTCTTTCCAACCAGCCGTCATCATCCCCCTTCTTTGTCCGACTTCCTTTCTTTTTATGTGGATCCCAAAACTCAACCCTATCAACAATGGTTTGGATGAAGCCAGCTGGCTTGTACTCTCTCCATCAAACGGAGCCAACTCCAAGCCAAAATAGCCGAGAAATGCCGCTGCCATTTTCATGCTGCGGCTGAAACCGAAACTTGAATTTTCTTTTTTTTTTTAATCACTTAATAAAAATAATACAAGAATAATAATTTAAATAAAAATCAGATAATAAGAAGCAAACTCAGAATAAAAGAAAGAAAATGAAATGTGTGAGAACCCGTATTTTCCCTAATAATTTTCCTAGGGTTTATTTCCTTTAATGGCATGTTTTCTGCATTTTCTGGCTTAGGAAAATTCTCCTGGTGAATTTTATGAGTAATTATAGTTTTTAGATGATTTTTCTAGTATTGGAGAGTTTTTGAGAAATTAAGAATATATAATGGACGTGGGACCCACTGTGCGAAAAGTTCGGAAAAGTTCGGCCAATTAGGTTAAATTCCGGATACTGGTGGAAATTTATCGGATATTAAGAGATAAGTTGAGGGTGAGATTTGATTGATGTGAGAGGAAAAAAAAAAGGGATAGGATTGCATTAATGAAGGTGACAAGTGTCACCATTATATTGGATATGACTTATGACAACTATTCACCTTTTGGACTTATTTGACCCATTGATTAAATATCTCAAAATTACCACAAAAATCACCATTTCTTACCTCCTTGGTGGCCGGCCCTCTCTAGCAAAGAAGGAAGAGAAACTCTTCAAAATCTTGGCAACTATCTAGCTCAAATCCTCCAAAACACTTGCTTGATCTTGTTTCTACTCCATAAAATCTCTCCATTTGGTGTTAGTGGTTAGTTTGGTGAAGTTTTTGGAGAAGCTAAGGTGTCCTACAACTCTCCCTCTCTTGTTTACTAGGTGAGTGGTGAATGAACTTCCTCCTACACTTAATGATGCTTAATTTGTGCCTAGTGATGGCTAAAGTGCTGAAATTTGTGGTTTATTTCTTGGTTTGAGATGAATTGGTGAAGTTTTCAATTTATTGATGAATTTTCTGGTTTAATGTGATCATGATGTTGTGGTTATCTATGATGGTTGGTAATGAAGGGTAATGACTCTAGTAGGTGTAAATGATGGGTAATTGCAACCAATTTTGGATTTGGAAGGAAATGTGAAAAGTTAGGGTTTCTTAACCCCCTTTCTGTCCGGTTTTGTATCATATGGTTAGAGGCCAAATTGGCATTTTCTTAAAACATGAAAGTTGTAGGTATTGATATGTTTGAGGTTCCTGTAACATTTCAGGTCATTTAGAGTAGTGTAGAGTGAGAAATGTCGATTTTACTATTGCTGTTCTGGGTTCATCAGGATGGCCGAACTGCACCTGTAATCGGCTGTTTTGACTGGAATTGCTTTGGATTTGGTTGTTGAGATCTTCTGATGAAATTTATCTTGATGTCCTAGCTATCATATGCCTTCGGAATTTCTGCATTCGGATCTGTATAGACTGAGTTGGACTAATTACAGCATAGTGTAATTTGTAAACCTGCAATGAAGGTTCTGGTTTGGTATTTTGCATATTTGACTTAGTTGTGCTGGGATTTGGACTGAGTGGCCTTCTACATTGTTGTAGCCCTGTCTTTTAGCTTCGAGATGGTGGGTCTTGCACCCTCATCCAATAAGCGTAGCGCAATTTGTGCCATTACCGCATAATGAGGACAAAACTGTTTTTGTTGTTAGGGCCAAATGAGTTACATTTCCTGATTTTCTGGTTTGCTATGATGCTTATATATGTTTATAAAACCCTATTGGGGTTGTAATTGGCATTGCTTTATGACTCGTTATCGAGTCTCGTTGCACTTGTTTGCATGTTCTAGGAAGTGACGGTGGTGCACGACGTTCGTTTAACGACGGTGCATGAAACATCACCTACTTGAGTGGTGAGTATACTACTCACTTAAATGTTACAATGTGGCTTTGTTATATGTGAATTTGATGCCTTGAAGGCTTATTTGGCTATTGGAAGTGATTGAGGTGAGGGTGTACTTGACCGCCCCCACCCCCCTTGTGATTCCATTCATGACTGTTTACCGTTTCACTGAAATACTGCACTTGCTATATGAGATATTGAATTCCATTCATGGAAAACTGATTTGGTGTCGTTTGGACGAATATCCAACGGCCTTACTGTATTACTGAGCTCAACCCCGTAGGTAGTCAATTGAATCGAGCCGGCGAGGGCTTGGTCGTGAAAATTGACATGCCACGGGGACTGTCCTGGGGAATCTTGTAGTAATGAGACTCTTGGTTCCGGTATACTCGAGTATTACCAAAAGCTACTGATTGGAGTGCGGGCCCGGTTGGGGTATGTTTGGTGGAAGGAATGGGAGTGAAGTGGGTTCTACGGTTGGTACTCATAAACGTTGACGGAGAGTCAATGAGATTGGATCAAGAATATAAGCGTGGAAATGGGCTCTTGAGAGCCGTCCGTATCCTTTTACTGATTTGTTTTATTCCTTAATTGTGTACTTGAAATGAAAGGTTATGCTTAAGTGATCTTTGTTGCTTATGTGGTAGTAACTCACTGGGCTTAAGCTCATTCCGTTCCATTTGTTTTCCTTACAGGAAATGACCACTTTTGGAAAAGGTTGTGTTAGTTGGTTGTCAAGTTGAGCCCATGTAAATGTCTTTTGAATAGCTCTTTGAATGAAACCCTAATGTGTATTGGGTTCAATTTCTTTTGATTGGCAAACCGAACATGTATATCCATGATGAATCGTTTTGATATGCCGCTTTGGCTTTTGGCTTGTAAATGTTACATTTCAATGTATATGTGTTTGGTTGACATTTCGTTGGATTTCGGATTAACTCGTATTTCAAACGGCGAAAGAAAAATTTCTGGCGGGAATGAACAGGGCCAAATCCGGCCAGGAATCCGGCCAGAAACTGGCCGGATTGTCGGCCGGATTGCCTTGGGATTTTTTTTGAAAATCCGGCCTTGCTCACTGGACAGTATCCGGCCAAGAATCCGGCCGGATTCTGCTGTGCCAGGCCACTATTCATCGTTTTCGTTTTTCAATTTTTTTTCTTTTGATATTTGTGGCTTGTCTGAGCGCACTTTTACTTTCCCGAAACGTTCTAGATTGCGTGTAACTGCTCGATAGTCCTGGCGAGAGCTGGGCAGGCAGTCCGCTAACCCCTTTGGTTCGCCTTAGGGGAAGGTGGGGCTGTTATAAGTGGTATCAGAGCCATATGCCGACAGTTGGGACCTTAAGTCCTTCGTCTGGAAAAGCCCCGAGCCTCTCGTTCGTGAAGAGTCACGAAGCGAAACTCTCCGTAGGGGATGCCTGCGTGCGGGTGGCAAGCTGATAGGTACCCTGTAATGTGACCCTGAGAACTGTTACAAGTGGTATCAGAGCCACTTCGCGTGGTCTCTGCGCGGAGTGAGACTGGGCCAAGTGGTGTTGTGGTCCTAATTTCATGAATATGTCTAAGTGCTCGTTTGAGCATAAGTTATGAACCGGGCATGTGATAAGTGTACGAATCATTATGATGGGACTCGAGGAAGCTAGGTAGGTATGTCGGGTAGGAATCTTTAATAAGGATGGTTTACTCTTGGGACCGGCCGGCTCGAGTTGTGAATTATCTTAGATGGGATTCTTGCGCCCGGATACGAAGGATATGAGGGCCTAGGTTAGAAAGGATTTGGTGAACTAGAAAGGCCATTCCTCGGGGGATCGTCTATGTTTGTTTCTGACTTGCCTGTACTTGACTCGACTGATTGTATATATGTGTGTGGCTTGATCTTGCTTGGCTTGTATATATATGTTTGTGATCATGTTTGGATTGTATAACTATGTGTTATTGTGAAAGTTTTGAGTGTTACTTACATGCCTTGTTACTACTTTGGTTTAGTATTCTTGCCTAGACCAAGTAAACTTATGGAAGGTACACGGAGTGGTCAGGGACGTGGGCGCGGAACTAGACAACCCACACCGGTTAGGGGTACGGGGGAAACCTCTACTGGACCCAATCTGGAACCGCAAGTAAACCCTAATGTGCAAATAGCTGCTGCTATGCAGCAAATGACAAACCTGCTAGCACAAGTAGTGCAGCAACAAGGCCAGAACCCAAACCCTAACCCTGGAAACCCCGGAAACCCTGGCCATCATGTCAAGGGCGAAGATAGAGCTCTCGAACGATTCCAAAAGTTCGCTCCTCCAAAGTTTGTTGGGGGACCCGACCCAGATGTTGCCGAAAGATGGCTTGAAAAGATGGTGGATATATTTGCAGCCCTACACTACCCTGACGAACGGCAGGTGACTTTTGCCGTGTTCCAGCTTGAGGGGACAGCCCGTTCCTGGTGGAACGTAATTCGGCAAAAGTGGGAACGAGAACAGACACCTAGGACTTGGGTGAACTTCATCAGAGAGTTCAATGCGAAGTTTTTCCCTCCTCTAGTTCAGGAGAGGAAGGAAGACGAGTTCATTCGACTCCGCCAAGGAGCCCAAACTGTGGCGGAATATGAGAGTCAGTTCACCCGCCTATCCAAATTTGCGCCCGAACTCATCATGACCGAGCAACGAAGAATACGGCGATTTGTCCAGGGCCTGAACGTAGAAATCCAGAAGGACCTCACGGCTGCCCAAATTAACGCCTTCAGCGAAGCAGTGGAGAAGGCACAACGAGTAGAGAATGCTAGGCTCCAGGTGAAAAACTTCCAGGCGAAAAAGAGAGGATTTCCTGGAAGTAGTTCGGGGCAGGGGGATGAAAGTACCCCTCCCAAGTTTGGGCGGGGAACGGGAGGAGTAAGGATGTCGGGAGTGTCACAAGAGAGCCCGTCAAGAGGAGGCTCGGCTTCTGCAGCACGCGGACCCTGCGGGTATTGCGGAAAATTAAACCACTCGGAGGACAATTGCTGGAAGAAAGGAGGAAAATGCTTGCTCTGTGGGAGTGCCGAACATCAAATTGCTAATTGTCCAGCTCGCCTGCGCGAGCGGCAAGGGACTCTGCCACCAACTACGACCAACCCTGCCCAGCCGAAGGGGGACAAGGATGGATCGAAAGTGTCCTCTCGGGTGTACTCCTTAGAACAACATCAAGTCTTTGACCCATTAGAGGACGTGGAAGGTAATAATTTACTGAATCTGGCCAGTGAAGGGGTACAGATCTGTTAGCTAAGTATAATGTTCAATTTAATCCTGGAGTAGTCAATGATAAGGAATTTCGAGGATGAAATTCTTTTAAGGGGGAGAGAGTGTGAGAACCCGTATTTTCCCTAATAATTTTCCTAGGGTTTATTTCCTTTAATGGCATGTTTTCTGCATTTTCTGGCTTAGGAAAATTCTCCTGGTGAATTTTATGAGTAATTATAGTTTTTAGATGATTTTTCTAGTATTGGAGAGTTTTTGAGAAATTAAGAATATATAATGGACGTGGGACCCACTGTGCGAAAAGTTCGGAAAAATTCGGCCAATTAGGTTAAATTTCAGATACTGGTGGAAATTTATCGGATGTTAAGAGATAAGTTGAGGGTGAGATTTGATTGATGTGAGAGGAAAAAAAAAAGGGATAGGATTGCATTAATGAAGGTGACAAGTGTCACCATTATATTGGATATGACTTATGACAACTATTCACCTTTTGGACTTATTTGACCCATTGATTAAATATCTCAAAATTACCACAAAAATCGCCATTTCTTACCTCCTTGGTGGCCGGCCCTCTCTAGCAAAGAAGGAAGAGAAACTCTTCAAAATCTTGGCAACTATCTAGCTCAAATCCTCCAAAACACTTGCTTGATCTTGTTTTTACTCTATAAAATCTCTCCATTTGGTGTTAGTGGTTAGTTTGGTGAAGTTTTTGGAGAAGCTAAGGTGTCCTACAACTCTCCCTCTCTTGTTTACTAGGTGAGTGGTGAATGAACTTCCTCCTACACTTAATGATGCTTAATTTGTGCCTAGTGATGGCTAAAGTGCTGAAATTTGTGGTTTATTTCTTGGTTTGAGATGAATTGGTGAAGTTTTCAATTTATTGATGAATTTTCTGGTTTAATGTGATCATGATGTTGTGGTTATCTATGATGGTTGGTAATGAAGGGTAATGACTCTAGTAGGTGTAAATGATGGCTAATTGCAACCAATTTTGGATTTGGAAGGAAATGTGAAAAGTTAGGGTTTCTTAACCCCCTTTCTGTCCGGTTTTGTATCATATGGTTAGAGGCCAAATTGGCCTTTGCTTAAAACATGAAAGTTGTAGGTATTGATGTTTTTGAGGTGCCTGTAAAATTTCAGGTCATTTGGAGTAGTGTAGAGTGAGAAATGTCGATTTTACTATTGCTGTTCTGGGTTCATCAGGATGGCCGAACTGCACCTGTAATCGGCTGTTTTCACTGGAATTGCTTTGGATTTGGTTGTTGAGGTCTTCTGATGAAATGTAGCTTGATGTCCTAGCTATCATATGCCTTCAGAATTTCTGCATTCGGATCAGTATAGACTGAGTTGGACTAATTACAGCATAGTGTAATTTGTAAACCCGCAATGAAGGTTATGGTTTGGTATTTTGCATATTTGACTTAGTTGTGCTGGGATTTGGACTGAGTGGCCTTCTACATTGTTGTAGCCCTGTCTTTTAGCTTCGAGATGGTGGGTCTTGCACCCTCATCCGATAAGCGTAGCGCAATTTGTGCCATTACCGCATAATGAGGACAAAACTGTTTTTGTTGTTAGGGCCAAATGAGTTACATTTCCTGATTTTCTGGTTTGCTATGATGCTTATATATGTTTATAAAACCCTATTGGGGTTGTGATTGGCATTGCTTTATGACTCGTTATCGAGTCTCGTTGCACTTGTTTGCATGTTCTAGGAAGTGACGGTGGTGCACGACGTTCGTTTAACGACGGTGCATGAAACATCACCTACTTGAGTGGTGAGTATACTACTCACTTAAATGTTACAATGTGGCTTTGTTATATGTGAATTTGATGCCTTGAAGGCTTATTTGGCTATTGGAAGTGATTGAGGTGAGGGTGTACTTGACCGCCCTCACCCCCCTTGTGATTCCATTCATGACTGTTTACCGTTTCACTGAAATACTGCACTTGCTATATGAGATATTGAATTCCATTCATGGAAAACTGATTTGGTGTCGTTTGGACGAATATCCAATGGCCTTACTGTATTACTGAGCTCAACCCCGTAGGTAGTCAATTGAATCGAGCCGGCGAGGGCTTGGTCGTGAAAATTGACATGCCACGGGGACTGTACTGGGGAATCTTGTAGTAATGAGACTCTTGGTTCCGGTATACTCGAGTATTACCAAAAGCTACTGATTGGAGTGCGGGCCCGGTTGGGGTATGTTTGGTGGAAGGAATGGGAGTGAAGTGGGTTCTACGGTTGGTACTCATAAACGTTGACGGAGAGTCAATGAGATTGGATCAAGAATATAAGCGTGGAAATGGGCTCTTGAGAGCCGTCCGTATCCTTTTACTGATTTGTTTTATTCCTTAATTGTGTACTTGAAATGAAAGGTTATGCTTAAGTGATCTTTGTTGCTTATGTGGTAGTAACTCACTGGGCTTAAGCTCATTCCGTTCCATTTGTTTTCCTTACAGGAAATGACCACTTTTGGAAAAGGTTGTGTTAGTTGGTTGTCAAGTTGAGCCCATGTAAATGTCTTTTGAATAGCTCTTTGAATGAAACCCTAATGTGTATTAGGTTCAATTTCTTTTGATTGGCAAACCGAACATGTATATCCATGATGAATCGTTTTGATATGCCGCTTTGGCTTTTGGCTTGTAAATGTTACATTTCAATGTATATGTGTTTGGTTGACATTTGGTTGGATTTCAGATTAACTCGTATTTCAAACGGCGAAAGAAAAATTTCTGGCGGGAATGAACAGGGCCAAATCCGGCCAGGAATCCGGCCAGAAACTGGCCGGATTGTCGGCCGGATTGCCTTGGGATTTTTTTTGAAAATCCGGCCTTGCTCACTGGACAGTATCCAGCCAAGAATCCGGCCGGTAATCCGGCCAGATTCCGGCCGGATTCTGCTGTGCCAGGCCACTATTCATCGTTTTCGTTTTTCAATTTTTTTTCCTTTTGATATTTGTGGCTTGTCCGAGCGCACTTTTACTTTCCCGAAACGTTCTAGATTGCATGTAACTGCTCATCAGTCCTGGCGAGAGCTGGGCAGGCAGTCCGTTAACCCCTTTGGTTCGCCTTAGGGGAAGGTGGGGCTGTTACAAAATGCTTAACAACAAATTATGTTTGATTAATGATTTTCTTTTTTCCTTTTTTTTCTTCTTTTTTTCATTTTTCATATTTTCCCAAAAAAAAACATTGAATCAAAACAACTAAAGCATAATTTTTTAATGCTTTTCTTTTTTCCGAGAAATTCTATGCTAAAACTTAAAAATGAAATAATAAAATAAAACACTAAAAAACTAAAAAGTGAATAAACCTAGCACGACAAATAAAACTAAAAGTAAATGAAATTACACTGAAAATTTGGTGTCTACACAACTGAGATTTGACGAGGTCCAATTGCTCATCTACACCACGTAATGCCACTTCTTTGACTCCCTTAGGATCAGGAAGATAATGTTGTGGGCTAGCTTTTATGCGTCTTATACTTGCCATGACGTATGAGGGAACCTGCAAAAAGTTAGCAACGAAACCGAAGATATTGCCTTTCACGCTCCCTTACGTGTATCCACTCGCACCCGTGTATATGGATGTCACTCTAATGGACTTACCAAATACCTTTACCTGTTGGGTTAGGTAGTTGAGAAATGCTGCTCAAGTCCAACAACCGTTACCAACCTTTCCACAAGTGTAATCACAAGAATGTAGGAGAAAATGTAGGAAAGTGTTCCTAGAATCTAGGAAGAGAATATAGGAGAGTTTCCTAAAGTGGATGAGAGACTATAGGAAAGGTCCTAAAAATGGATGAGAGAATTTTAGGAGAGTTTCCTAAAAATGGATGAGAGAATATAGGAAAGTTTCCAAAAAATGGATGAAAGAGTTTAGGAAAGTTTCCTAAAAAGGTAGGAGAGAGAGTGTCCAAGTGAGTACAAAGAGTTATCCAAGTGCTTTACTTAGTTTCCTAATTGATTTTGGAAACAAGTTAGTTTTTGGAAACCCTTTGAAAATCCTTTTCCTCTTGAACAACTTTTGGTAACCTTCTCGAAACAACTTTTGGTAATCTTCTTGAAACAACTTTTGGTAACCTTCTTGAAACAACCTTTGGTAATCTTCTTGAACAACTTTTGGTAACTTCCAAATTCTACTCCAAGAAAGATTGCACAAATCAGATTTGGTTCCCTATTCAAAACAATTCGGTTGCCACTTTCTTTCCTTTCCTTTTTTTTTCTTGCCAACCGATTCCTCTTTTCTTTCTTTTTCTTTTCGTTTTTGTTTTCTGTTTTTTTTTTCCTTGACTACAACTATCAACCACGACACAAAATAAGGAAGTCCACAAATAATAACTACCAAGAACTCCAAGATCTTTCAAGAACTTTCAAGGAAGTTGTCAGGAACTTCAGAAATTTCAAGATTGTGATCAAGAATGCAAGAAACTCAAGATTATTATAAGTTCTCTTCAAGATTCACAAAATTCCAACAAGTTTTGCCAAAATCCAGATTTGAAAACCAAGTAAACAAGTTGGATAACACAAACAACAAGGCTGGACAGATTTGTATTCGGATGAACAGTGTCGGTGGACAGTAACGATGAACAGTGTCGGTGAACAGTACGGTAAACATATATGACTCGAAATAAACGAAAATTAAAAAGATATAACCTGGTGGTTGTCGACTAGCTCTAGTACCAACTAATGTGAATCCCCGATCTAGACAACCAAAACACCATGGCTTAGGCAGCGGAAATTTGACCCAACTAATCCCTAGAAGTCACGAACAATTTTGATATTATCTCAACCCGTAACTACTCGAATTAACGAACCAAATTGGAGGTAGTAGAACGCCACAATCAAGGAGATACTCGATTGATAAGTTCGGGTGAATAACTTGAGAAGATTCTCAAGTATTCAAAGGCAACTCTCTTGCCAAAGAGAAAGTGAAAACTCACTAATTGTATTTAATAGTCAAAACTGCTCTCCAAAACAAAGAGGAAGTGGGGCTATTTATAGCCCTTACAAGCATTAACCCTAATCCAAAAGTTGACCAAACTACCCTACATACTTAAGAAAGATTTTGGGCCTTACTTACTAACAAATAGGCCGCAATTAAACTATCTTAATTACCTAGACTTTTTAAAACGAGAAATAACTAAAATCAACGAGGAAAATCAAATAATTCTACTAAACTCAAGCATTCGTGCAATCAACTAGTCTTCACTTGAATCTTCCAATTCCCCATGTGCTTGAATGGGCCTTGGTCTTTATATTCTCATCACCTTAGGTGTTCCCTTCGAGATCCTCGTGAAGGTCTCCTTGAGCAACTGAGCAAACAATAGTTATCTATTACACACTATCACTTGAAAATCCTTTCTTATCAAGAGAGGGATTGTACACTTGTACAATCTCGAAAATACCATGGAATGGGGTTTTACTTGCTCAAAATTCAAGGTTCAAATGTAGTGTTTATTAACACAAGGAAAAACTGATTTCCTTTATGAAGACAAGTCCAAAATGGTCAATTAGTATTGAAGGATAGGGAAGAGTTTAAAAAAAAAAGCCTATTCCCGTCAAGTTTAAAAATTTTTCGATTTGAGGTTAAATCTTTGAAAAATCGTATCTCACTCTTCTTATGTCCAAAATTGGAAAACTTAGTACCGTTGGAAGTTACTTCCAAAGTAACAAAGGTCCTAGAAGACACTTTTCCATGATTCCAAATGAAAGACATTCAAAATTTGGCTCAAAGTTACTGTTTTAGACTTGCGAGACAGTTTTGAGGTTGGTTTTTCGCCAACTTTGGAAATTCGGAACAATTCACAGAATTTTAATTAGCCTCTCAGATTTGAAACTCAATTAGAGTTACAATCAAAGTTTAAAACAAAATAAGCGGAACAAGAATCGGAGTTCTGAGCACCAAGATATAATGGCTCAAAGTTGCTGAAAAATTGAGACGGTTAGGCAAATTTCCAGGTTCAAATTACAAACTTTGGGACTTTGTTTGAACATCGAAATAAACTCAGAATGGCACCAAATTTGGCAGTATTATACTAGCACATGAGGGCTATTCCTCTATCAATTTTTATGGAAAAATACGCACGGAAAGTTGGTTAACCAGATCACCAAAGTTTCCAAATTTCCAAGGCAAATCTGCCTTGTACATGAGTTTTCCGTTTTCAAAACGTTTGGCCAACAAAAATGTCTCAAACACGGTCCTTTTGTGTAGGTAATGTCTAAGAAACATCCAAGATGCATTTGGTAGGTGACTAAAATCAAGAATTTTAAAACAACAAGTCCCAATCAAGATTTAGATATTTACTAGCCAAAAAAAGGGTTTCAAATCATTGAGTCAGTTTCGAATTTCGGCCACAACTCACTCAATTCAACTTGGAATCGAACGTGGTTAGTGGCGTTGAAAACTAGATTCATAGAGATACAATTTCTTAAAAGAAATCATTTCGATAATCGGTCCATAGCTAGCTCATATTTGAGCATCAATTCGCTGCTCAAAACAGAGCTCCCAGTGTAGACGCGAAACAGGATAGTAATGTTCAAACGATTGGTATGGACTACTCAGGTGGAATCAGAATGTGCATTTTATACTGTTGGAAATCTGGTAATGTCTAGTTTCCAGTGCCACAAATAGCACTAGATTTTGATTTCGGAGCAAAAAGTTATAGCCGTTTGAAAAACAATGCTAGAGCAGTTTCGGGAAAATTCCAGTTTTACTAGACTTTCAAAAACTCAACATTTACCCATCCAAATCCTGAAAGTTTTTGATGAAACTTTCTGCACAACCCACACAACATGTATATATCATAAAAAAGTCATTAGAACCACAAAAAAATTGCTCTAAGGCCACGGCATGTACAGGTGCAGAAATGAAAAAATTCCCTCATCACTTCCTTTGAGTTTTCATCCATAATATCACTCATTTCTACTAATTTAAGCACTAATCCAACATTATTAACATCAAAACTCACAAAGTCAGTCCATCAAGCCAAAGTGGGAGTTCATAGAGCCCACTCACCAAATTTCTAACAATTTAAAGCTACCCATGAGAATCCAAGAGCTCATGAATGTAATCTAACTTCCATAAATCAAGAATTAAGGGGTTGATCATCACTTACTTTCTTAAATGGTCAAGACAGAAATTTCGGTCACTTTGAGCTAAAGAAAAACCGTGAGAGACAGCTCCTTTCCTAGCTTGTCTTGATCACCAAGTGATTTAAGTGTTGCGTGTAAAATTTGGATGTGATTTGAACAAGGAATTGAGAGGTAAAATGAAGGAAATTTTTCTGGTCTTCTTCCCTTGTGTTTCTCGGCTGGTTTGAGGAAGAAAAGAAGGGTCAAAATCTGATGTTAAAGCTTCTAGAGTAAGCTTAAAACTTGTGGCCCAAAATTGCTCAAAGTTGTCCACTAAAATAATGCACGTGCTCATGCGTTCCGTGCTCGATTCCTCTCAAGTTTATTTCACTAGTGCACTAAACCTCTAATGCACTTTCATTCATATTATTATTATTCACTCTTAATAATCCCAAAATAGAGGTCTTAAGCCCCACAATTAATCGCGCGCGTAAAAACGCGTACTTCCGATTTGTGTGCGATAAAGTGGAATTTTCAAGAAATTCTTATAACGATAGTATAACTAACTAACACTTGAACACTTAAACATAAAAATACCTATTTTAAGGCTAATGTACAAGTCTCCAATTTTCCAAGTTTATTGTATTCTCGATTCGATTATTGTCTCCAAACGTGCATCCACTATTCACCCTAAACGAGCTTTCAAAAAATTAAATTTTGAAACAAGTCATTTTAAAAATATAAGTGAGTCATAGTTCCATTTAATTGGGTCCAAAAAGGTTGAAATAAAATAGTCGGGGCAAACGGGCAATTAAATATTTAAATAAGCTAGTAATAGGAGTTTAAAATAAGTAAATTTTTGCAAGTCCTCACATCCTCTCCTCCTTAAAAGAATTTCGTCCTCGAAATTCACATCTAGGACAATATCATACCCCTTAATCGTCGCATCTATCGGATCAATCAGTAACTAACAATCGCTAACCCATATCTCACAATTTCTATCCACCTGAATTGTAGTCAAACTTTGATTCTATCTTATGATTCTAGGATTTTGTAAAAGTGTGAATTGTACTAGGGTCTCTTAGAACTTCAGATAGACAATGAAAAGCAAGAATCATACCTTCAACGACCGCAGCAGAAATGGAAACCGGTTGATAGCCTAATGCATAAACCCTAGCTGGTGCTTTAGATCGACTTCCTCCAGCACTAGACTGCTTAGCGGCTGACTTTTCAGGCCTTTGGGTACTACCTCCTTCTTTTGGTACGGTTGGGCATTTCGATATCTGGTGCTCGGTACTACCACAATACAAGTACGTCCCTTGTTTCCTAAAACAATCACCCTCTGTATGGTTGAGCTTGCCACAATAACCACAAAAAACTTGGGGAGCCACAGATTGACCACATGGAGGTGTCCCTCTCGATTGACCTCGTCCATTGCGATCTCCTCTTGATTGAGTCCCTTTTGGTGTGCTAGATATCTCCACTCCACCCGTTCCTTTTCCCTTTTTAAAAGGTGGGGCACTCTTATCTGCCTGTCCAGAAGTGTTACTAGAAGTGCTTCTTTTCTTAGCGTGAAAGTCTCTAACTTGCAGCCTGGCACTCTCGACTCTCTGTGCTTTTTCTAAGACTTCAGTGAACGTAGAGATTTGGGCTGCTGCTAAACCCTCCTGAATCTCCACATTAAATCCTTGTACAAAGCGCCTTATCCTCCTTCGTTCATTAGTCACCAATTCTGGAGCATACTTAGAAAGTAGGATTATTCATAATGAGAATATAAAGACCAAGGCCCATTCAAGCACATGGGGAATTGGAAGATTCAAGTGAAGACTAGTTGATTGCACGAATGCTTGAGTTTAGTAGGATTATTTGATTTTCCTCGTTGATTTTGGTTATTTCTCGTTTTAAAAAGTCTAGGTAATTAAGATAGTTTAATTGCGGCCCATTTGTTAGTAAGTAAGGCCCAAAATCTTTCTTAAGTATGTAGGGTAGTTTGGTCAACTTTTGGATTAGGGTTAATGCTTGTAAGGGCTATAAATAGCCCCACTTCCTCTTTGTTTGGGGACCAGTTTTTGACTATTAAATACAATTAGTGAGTTTTCACTTTCTCTTTGGCAAGAGAGTTGCCTTTGAATACTTGAGAATCTTCTCAAGTTATTCACCCGAACTTATCAATCGAGTATCTCCTTGATTGTGGCGTTCTACTACCTCCAATTTGGTTCGTTAATTCGAGTAGTTACGGGTTGAGATAATATCAAAATTGTTCGTGACTTCTAGGGATTAGTTGGGTCAAATTTCCGCTGCCTAAGCCATGGTGTTTTGGTTGTCTAGATCGGGGTTTTACATCAATGTTGACACTCCGTCAACCACATAAGTATCAAATCCGTAGATACACCACTTTTCTTCGAATCCCGTTACCGTTAAATCCCCTTATCGGGCCCGCTCATCAAAGTTTTGGTAATACTCGAGTATATCATGGCAATGCTGCACGAGTAATGCCGAGCAAGATCTCTCCAATAGATCATGCTCTACGAATATCTCATGGTTTACTAAGCTTATCGACCAAGCCCATGCTAGCTCTATTCGCAAAGTTAACCAACGAGTTTGGGCATCCCCGAATACGAATACGAATGTAAGTCGATGAGCAACGCTTGAATCGACGATTCCAGATAGGAATCACAAATACGAATCATAACCACATTACTAAGTACAAGTCGGATATGAATTCACATAGCAAAATTCAAATATCATTTCATTTGAAAGAGGACGAGTGTGGTAAAGTACACACTCGTCTCTCAAAGTTCAAATTCATATAACGGATAAAAAATAGTTAACCACTTAGCGATAAATTCATGCACTTGACACTCATCAATCGAAATAAGAGAGTGAGTTCGTAAACATGCCCTTAGGTGTTCCCCTCGAGATCCTCGTGAAGGTCTCCTTGAACACCTGAGCAAACAATAGTTATCTATTACACACTATCACTTGAAAATCGTTTCTTATCAAGAGAGGGATTGTACACTTGTACAATCTGGAAAATACCATGAAATGGGGTTTTACTTGCTCAAAATTCAAGATTCAAAAGTAGTGTTTATTAACACAAGGAAAAACCGATTTCCTTTATGATGACAAGTCCAAAATGGTCAATTAGTATTGAAGGATAGGGAAGAGTTTCAAAAAAAACTCTATTCCCGTCAGGTTTGAAAATTTCGGATTTGAGGTTCAATGTTTGAAAAATCGTATCTCACTCTTCGTATGTAAAAAATTGGAAAACTTAGTACCGTTAGAAGCTACTTCCAAATTACTAAAAGTTCCTAGAAGCCACTTTTCCATTATTCCAAACGGAAGACATTCAAAATTTGGCTCAAATTTACTGTTTTAGGCTTGCGAGACCGTTTTGAGGTTGGTTTTTCGCCAACTTTGGAAATTCGGCAAAATTCATAGAATTTGAACTAGCCTCTCAGATTTGAAACTCAATTACAGTTGCGATTAAAGCTAAAACAAAACAAGCGGAATAAGAATCGAAGTTTTGAGCACCAAGATATAGTGGCTCAAAGTTGCTGAAAAATTGAGATGGTTAGCCAAATTTTCAGGTTCAAATTACAAACTTTGGGACTTTGTTTGAACATCGAAATGAACTCGAAATGGCACCAAATTTGGCAGTATTATACCACCATATGAGGGATATTCCTCTATCAATTTTCATGGAAAAATACACACGGAAAGTTGGTTAACCAGATCACCAAAGTTTCCAAATTTCCAAGGCAAATCTGCCTTGTACGTGAGTTTTCCGTTTTCAAAACGTTTGGCCAACAAAAATGTCTCAAACATGGTCCTTTAGTTTAGGTAATGTCTAAGAAACATCCAAGATGCATTCGGTAGGTGACTAACACCAAGAATTTCGAAACAACAAGTCCCAATCAAGATTTAGACATTTACTAGCCAAAAAGAGGGTTTCAAATCAGTGAGTCAGTTTCGGATTTCGGCCATAACTCAATCAATTCAACTTGGAATCAAACGCGGTTAGTGGTGTTGAAAACTAGATTCATAAAGCTACAATTTCTTAAAAGAAATTGTTTTCAAAATCTGTCCACAGCTAGCTCATATTTGAGCATCATTTCGCTGCTCAAAACAGAGCTCCCAGTGTAGACGCGAAACAGGACAGTCATGTTCAAACGATTGGTATGGACTACTAAGGTGGAATCAGAATGTGAATTTTATACCGTTGGAAAGCTGGGAATGTCTAGTTTCCAGTGCCACAAATGCCACTTGAGTTTGACATCGGAGCAAAAAGGTATAGCCGTTTCAAAAACACTGCCAGAGCAGTTTCGGGAAAATTCCAGTTTTACTAGACTTTCGAAAACTCAACATTTACCCTTCCAAATCCCGAAATGTTTTGATGAAACTTTATACACAACCCACACAACATGTATACATCATAAACAAGTCATTAGAACCACAAAAAATTGCTCTAAGGCCACGGCATGTACAGGGGCAGAAATGGAAAAATTCCCTCATCACTTCCTTTGAGTTTTCATCCATAATATCACTCATTTCTACTAATTTAAGCACTAATCCAACATTATTAACATCAAAACTCACAAAATCAGTCCATCAAGCCAAAGTGGGAGTTCATAGAGCCCACTCACCAAATTTCTAACAATTTAAAGTTACCCATGAGAATCCAAGAGCTCATGAGTGTAATCTAACTTCCATAAATCAAGAATTAAGGGGTTGATCATCACTTACTTTCTTAAATGGTCAAGACAGAATTTTCGGTCACTTTGAGCTGAAGAAAAACCGTGAGAGGCAGCTCCTTTCCTAGCTTATCTTGATCACCAAGTGATTTGAGTGTTGTGTGTAAAATTTGGAAGTGATTTGAACAAGGAATTGAGAGGTAAAATGAAGGAAATTTTTCTAGTCTTCTTCCCTTGTGTTGCTCAGCTGGTTTGAGGAAGAAAAGAAGGGGTGAAAATCTGATGGTAAAGCTTCTAGAGTAAGCTTAAAACTTGTGGCCCAAAATTGCTCAAGGTTGTCCACTAAAATAATGCACGTGCGCGTGCGTTCCGTGCTCGATTCCTCTCAAGTTTATTTAACTAGTGCACTAAACCTCTAATGCACTTTCATTCATGTTATTGTTATTCACTCTTAATAGTCCCAAAATAAAGGTCTTAAGCCCCTCAATTAATCGCGCGCGTAAAAACGCGTACTTCCGATTTGTGCGCGATAAAGTGGAATTTTCAAGAAATTCTTATAACGATAGTATAACTAACTAACACTTGAACACTTAAACATAAAAATACCTATTTTAAGGCTAATGTACAAGTCTCCAATTTTTCAAACTTATTGTATCCTTGATTCGATTATTGTCTCCAAACGTGCATCCACTATTCACCCTAAATGAGCTTTCAAAAACTTAAATTTTGAAATAAATCATTTTTAAATTATAACTGAGCCATTGTTCCATGTAATTGGGTCTAAAAAGATTGAAATAAAATATTCGGGGCAAACATGCAATTAAATATTTAAATAAGCTAGTAATAGGAGTTTAAAATAAGTAAATTTTTGTGAGTCCTCACATAGCTTCCTATAAAATTTCAGTTCAATCAGAGCACTGTAGCATGTGAAATGACAAAAATACCCTTGACTGCCAAATGTATAGTTTTACGGACAGTTTTGAGATTACACAATTCTGGCTTCATTTTTCACTTTGATCCGTATCAAATCAGCCTTTGGACAAAACAATAAAGTTTTAGCCCTATGTTTTAACTTTCCAATGCATCTGAAAACACCTCAATCGGAATTGTGTAGCTTGAGTTATTCCCATTTGAATCCAGTGCTGACAACCAGACTGACCATGAACTTTTGGTTCTGTAATCTGCAAATTCGACCTAGATAAACTATGAACTGGGTTGAGTTGTCTTCATAAAAGTTATAACCCTTTGTCTTGGCTTCGAAAAGGTATAAAGTGTACCCTAATCCAATAAACGTAGCTCCAGTTGTGACCAAAATGCTATAAGATGTCAAATCTGCTGTTTAGCTTTTGTCTTCAAAACTGATTTCCAATTATCTCATTCGATTTGTATTGTAATTGAATGATGTTGGAGCCTATTGAAGGGCTATGTTGGTAACATTACTTGTGTGTGATTGTGGGGTTGAATTGAGAAAAATATTGTTGGCCTTTACTTGAGACCTTGCAAACTCAACCCGCTGAGCTTTCTCAAGTGCTTCCCTAAAAGTGGTTATTTGAGCAGCTGCTAAGGTCTCTTGAATTTCCACATTAAGGCCTTGCACGAAACGCCTTATTCTCCTCTACTCCATCACCACTAGTTCAGGGGCAAAATTTTGACAACTTAGTAAACTGGGTCTTATACTCGGCTACGCTTTGAGATCCTTGACGAAGTTTTATAAACTCATTCTATCTCGTCTCCTGGATCAAGGGTGGGGGAAATTTTTCGTTAAATTTCTGTGTAAAGTTTACCCAAGTCCTAAGGGTTTGTTCCCTTTCCCACCTAACTTCTATAACATTCCACCAGGATCATGCAGCCCCCTCAAACTGAAAGGTAGCAAAGTTCACTTCCCTCTCTTCCGGATAGTTTAAAACTGTGAAAATGTCAATCATCTTAGCAAGCCAATTCACGGCTACTTCAGGATCGGGTCCACCTAAGAATTTAGGGGGAGAAAATTTTTGAAACCGTTCCAAGACTCTATCTTCCCCTTCTACAGGATTTTCAGGATTTCTAGGTTGATTGAGAGCATTTTGGCCTTGACGGTCCACCAACTGAGCCAACAAGTCAATGATACGGTTAATGGCCATAGCCACTTGGTCTTCCGCTTCAGCCCCTGGTCCCTGCTTTTGATTAACTACAGGTTCTCAGTCACCCCCTTGTTCTTGGGATTGCCTGGGTCCACGCCCACGGCCACATCCACTTCTCCTACTGTTCATTAGTTTTAACAAGTCTTAAATTGAAACGCAGATCCAAAATTTAAAACACTGAGACGTATAGGCCAGATACAAGAAAATAAACAAGCCAGAGGGTCAAGTATATCTAAACACAAACTTTTCATATATACCACAATAATAAAAGTCAGAGACAAGCAAAACAATCCCATTTACAGAAGTAGCAGGATTACATAAAAAGTACGATGAACAAAATTATACCAAAAGTACAAGACATCCAACTAGGAGCTTTCCTAACTACCCCTCACATAGGGTCAAAACAAAACTCATAGGAGCTCCAACCTAGTTTCCAACCGACCTAACGAACTCTCTCTCGTGGGTAGAACTAGGTGCATCTCCCTCTCTAGGGACTCCATCGCTTTGAACCTCCATAGGTGCGTTCGCGCCAATCACTTCCTGGATTAGCGTTTCACACTCATCAATGATACTCCCAGATCGATCCCTAATCTCTCTGACCAGCCTAGTGTGGCGGTCATTAACTACCTAAAG
This sequence comes from Coffea arabica, assembly GCF_036785885.1. Lineage (NCBI taxonomy): Eukaryota > Viridiplantae > Streptophyta > Magnoliopsida > Gentianales > Rubiaceae > Coffea > Coffea arabica. The sequence goes on from NC_092321.1 coordinate 34,857,871, forward strand.
TTGTTCCCTAAAAGCATTGGTTCTCTCCTGCTCCATTAATATATCCCCCTGGAGCTCCTGAATCCTGTCCACTGGCAGCCTCATGATGCCCCTCATCCTTACCATCTTGGTTTGGTCCCTAACATTGGCACGCCTAAGCCTCCTCCTCTCATCTAGTAACACCAAAACCACATGATCAGCATAGGAATAATTCTGGCAATGGCTACATCGTTTAGTCTGATTAGCAGTACTCCAATGCCGGATCAGTCCTCCTGGACTCTCCTCATAATTAATGACTCGAAAGCGCCTTCGAGACGACTCACCTCCACCCTCTCCACTGCTTCCGTCCATGACCTACAAGAATGAACACAGTTTACAACTTAGGCAAGGGTAGTTATATTCAATGACACCCTAACACATCACACTAAGTTCCTTAGAATCAAATTTCTATTTTGCCCAAGCCATTTCGAACCTAGGCTCTGATACCAACTGTGACGACCCCACCTCTACCTAAGGCGAACCAAAAGGTTCAGCGGGCCGCCTGCCTAACTTTCGTCAGGACTCAAGCGCTAGCTAAATAACAAGTTCTTTCAAAATAAAGGTCACATTTACATGACCAATACAAATGATCCTTGGCTAAAAATACAGCAGATTGTGATCGATATAATCTTGAAATATACTACTAGCTCAACTTACAAAAGTTGAGTTCCCAACTTTCAAAAAACAAACTAAAAGTTTGTACAACTGTGCTAAAACAAAAGATTCTGACCAAACTCGGTCTTTCCTAGTCACTCGCCCAAGTGCTCGCCTCTTGTAAGGAAAACAAATCTAAACGGTGAGCTTTCGCCCTGTGAGGTTCCAGGAATGTCATGCAACAATAATATCATATTCACGCCACATATCCATAATTCACAACCATAATGCAAGCACACGTCGGATACCAGTCAATTAAGAATTAACATTGCCAAATAAAAGGATATGGGGCTCTTAAGAGCATATTCAAGCAGCTTGATCAAAATTCCGTTGACACTCCGTCAACATATTTTCCAAAATACGAACAAGTATTTCACCACTTCACGTCATTATCCAACTACCGTACAACCCTCTACCGGGCCCGCACGTCAAAATTCAAGAAGGATAACACTCGAATATACCAGTTCAAATTCAAGAGCTCAAGTACAAGTTCACGTTCAAGTCCAAGTAACAAGACCCCCGGTTCATTGATCGTTTCGACCAAACCCTTGCTGGCTCAACTCAACCAACTTGCCAATGGGGGTTGGGGCCCCAAGCATGCAAGAGAGAGTCAATAGGATAACCACCCAAACAACCAACAAGTCAAGCACAAGTACAGTCATTCATTTCATATCAATACCGAGAAGTTAACCACGAAGGATCGAGTATGATAAAGTACATCCTCATCCCATATGTCATCAATTCAAGAGCAAGTACTTCAATCAAGCAAGCATGTCATTTAAGCAAGGAAACATTTCATGTAAACATTTTCATGCATTTGGAACATTCACCACGGCAACAAGTTCAAGTGTTCACCTCGTGTGAACTTTCGGTCTCACTTCCACGTTCTAAAATCAAGTATGTAAAGTGCCATGAGATCCACTACTCCAAGCTACAATATTCAAAGGAAAACAGAATTTCTCCAGTTTGCGCGATTCTATCTGATAAATCATATTTCAAGCTTCTTAAGTCCAAAATTTATAAACTTTATACCATTGGAAAAGGGTTACAATTTCCCAGAAGACACATTTGTAAGATTCTGTCCACAAGTCAGTCAAATTCCAGACTCAAAAGGCTACTTCATCTAGTAGAAAAACAGAACAGGTGTGAAAATTTAGTCAATTTGGGAAAATCACAGATATTCATAGGAATTGAGAAAAATTCTGAAATTTTCACGGTAGAAAGTGCTCTGAATCTAGTTTGAAACGCAATACAGCAGAGCTCAATTTGGATTTTCTACACCAAGATATGACATATTTCCCAAGACTGCTCAGAGTCTCCTGCGGGAAAATTTCCAGCCATGGTTTTTGGTCAAAATGTGAGGTTTAAGCCACTTAAAATGCATGATTTTGATCAAGTTTCAGCACACACTTGTAGGCTAAAGTATTATAAAATATTTTGAGCAAAACCAAGCCAAAATCATCAAGAAAATTTCGAAACAAAGGCTGTAATGGCAGCCCTTCCATTCGGCCAGCAACCAGAAATTTTCCTCCTAATTTTCAAACTTTCCTCCAACTAATTGTCCCAAGTTCAACAACCATATTTAGCATAACCATAAAGTTTCATTTCCAACATAACCATAGACATATATGTAGCAACAATCACAACAAAATAGCCATCATAATCACACCATAAACATAGGCATAATCAAACCCTAAAATACAAATATAAGGCATAATAATCATCAACTCATAATCTTTCAAGGTTCACCATAAAATCATGTCTTAAATCCAAAATCCACCTTGATTTCAACATAAAGCAAGGAAAGAAAAACATTCTAGCATTTTACCTCTTTGGTCTTCCAACCAAGATGAAACTCAATCTAATCCCCCAAATCTTCTCCCTTTTTCATGCTCAAACAAAGGTTGAAGGAAGCCCCGAGCTTTCTTCTTCTTTTTCCCTTAAAATCCAAGCAAGATTGAAGTTAAAATTTGGTGAAGTTTTCCTCCTTTTTTTCCCTTAGCTCACGGCCTCTCTCTCTCTCCTTCTCTTGAGTTTGTTTTGTTTGGCTTTAAGACAAGAAAGAAAGATTAAATTGTAAGAAAGCTTTGGTCAAAATCAAAGAAAGAAGCTTAGCTCTTTTGGTGACACATGTCACCTTCTAGTGGTTTCTTATTGCACTAACCTCCCTTTTCTTTTTCAAAAGTTCCTTTCACATCCCACTAAAAGGGAAAAGTTCATTTTACCCCACATCCTAATTTCCCCATGTAGAATTTAATAAAAGTATTAAAACAAAATCATGATCAAATCAATAAATAAATGTATAGATGACTAAATAAATAAAATACCATGTAGTTAAACTAGGTAAATTGATAAAATTTCTAGGTTCTCACACAGCTGGCCTGGATGGGTTTACGGGTAATTTTTTTACCTTTGTGTGGGAAGTTATTGCTCATGATGTTCATAATGCAGTGCTTAGTTTTTTCTGTTGGGCAGTGCTGCCTCGATTCATTACTTCTACCTCAATTGTGCTGATTCCCAAGGTTTCAAACCCTTAGGATTTCTCTCAATTTAGGCCGATTAGCCTGTGTAATTTCTTCAACAAGTTGTTATCCAGAATTTTGGCTGATAGAGAGGCTAGTATTTCGCCAAAGATTATTTTCCCCCAGCAGACGGGTTTTATCAAGGGCTGCAATATAATGGAGAACTACTTTCTAGCTGAGGAAGTCGTAAAAAAATCTAGGGGTGGAAACATCGTCTTGAAGCTGGACATGTCTAAGGCTTATGACAGAGTGTCCTGGTTGCATATTATTGGCGTTTTGTGGATGTTTGGCTTTGGGGAGCAGTTTATAGATCTAGTATGGCGGCTGCTGTCTAATGTTTGGTTCTCGGTAATTATCAATGGATCTTCATATGGCTTTTTCAAATCTACGAAAGGGCTATACCAGGGTGACCCGCTATCACTGGCGTTATTTATTATAGGGGTTGAGGCTTTTTCGAGAGGCTTAAACAACCTTGCGTTGCATTCAGGCTTCTTGGGATTTAAAGTTCCATATGGTTGCACTTCTATAACTCATCTGGCATTTGTGAATGATGTGCTTATATTTGCGAATGGGTCTTCCTCCTCTTTGAAAGACATTATGTAGGTGTTGGATGTGTATCAGAAGTGTTCGGGTTAGTTGATAAACGCTCAAAAAAGTGGTTACTTGGTTCATCCGTCGTTGTCACCGGCAAGGAGAAGGGTGATTGAGCGCGTCACAAGATTTTCTTGGCAGCCCTTCCTTATATGCTATTTGGGGTTTCTGCTTTACTTTGGCAAGTATAAATCATCATATTTTGAGGAAGTGCGCCAGTCTATTCTGGGGAGTGTTTTGTCGTGGAAATCAAAGCTATTGTCTCTAGGAGGCAAGATAGTTTTAATCAAGCATGTGTTGTCGTCGATACCAGTGCATTTGTTGTTAGCTGCTGTGTTCCCTCATTCGATGTTTAACACTATAGAAAAGGTCTACTCGAATTTCCTGTGGGGATCAATGCTTGAAGAATTGAAGTTTCATTAGATACGATGGTCCCAGTTGTACTACCCAGTCGAGAAGGGTGGAATGGGATTTCAGAGGCTTAAATACGTCTATTCAGCGTATTCTTGTAAACTATGGTGGAGCTTTCGAACGGGGTCATCGTTATGGGCTGCTTTCATGCAAGCAAAGTACTGTAGAATGATCCACCCTTGTCAAGCAGAATTGACATTGATTGCTTCAGCAGTCTGGAGGTGGATGTTGAACGTGAGCCGACAAGTGGAGCTCTCTATATTATGGCTAGTCAATGACGTGTCCTGTAATTTTTGGTACGACAACTGGTTGAGCAGTGGTGCTTTATTTCTCCGAGCAACAGTTATCCCAAATCTTTTGTTTCACAATTTCATCATAAATGGGCATTGAGATATAAATCTATTATCTCAAATCTTGCCAATGAGCATTATTCCTTCCATCTTACAGCACCTGGTTCCTGACGGAGGCTGTGTAGATGAAGTCACTTGGATGCCAACGAAGTCTGGACAATTCACTTTAACATTAGCTTTTTGTGACGTACGGCAGGTCCATAATACGTCTGTGGTTCTCTCTAAGGTTTGGCATCCTCGAATCCCTTTGAAAGTGTCATTTTTTATGCTGCGGTTGCTGATGGGGAGGTTGCCGTTGCCGGACACTTTATGTAGACTAGGCTTTAACTTGCCTTCAAAATGTTTTTGTTGTCAAGCTGTGTCCGAGGAATCTATCGAGCATGTGTTTTCCAGTGGTCACATAGTGTTGGAGGTCTGGAATTATTTTGGAGGTCTGGGTGGTGTTCCTTGCTCCTGATCTTCCTTGCGCGCTTGTATAGTTGATTGGTGGTTGCGGTCACCAAAATCTGAGACACGGCGGTTTATTTGTCTTATTGTTCCAAGTTTTACCTGCTGGCATATTTGGAAAGCTACAAACAAAGCTATGTTTGAGGCTGTCCAGGTGTGTTCTATTGCTATTTGTCAAGCCATTTTCTCGGAGGTCAAATCCATTGTGGAGATCCAGTTCAAACAAAAGATTGGGGTGCAAACATTTTGTCAGTTGTATGATTGGCTGCATTCACCTACCTATGTATTCAAACTTGTTCACGGGCAAGCGAAGGAGTTTGGGATGTTCATACTTAATACAAATGGTTGTTATAAGGGTAATCTAGGAGTGGGTGGAGGCGGTGGGGTTCTTTCGGATGCAACTGAGTTGCCTCTGTTTGCCTTTTCAGCTTTCTTTGGAGAAATTACTTGCCTTCGCGCAGGGACATTGGCCATTTTGATTGGTCTTCAAACGTGTGCCCACAGGGGTTTTGGTAATCTATGTGTGCAATCGGATTCATTGGTCTTAGTTGGGATTCTTCAGCGACGGATTCAATGCCCATGGCAGATTTGAAGAGAGGTCCGACAGATTTGGCAATTAGTTAAGGATCCTGTTCGATTCTCGCATTGCTATAGGGAGGCAAACAAAGTTGTTGATGTGTTGTCCAATGTAGACATCTCTCATCCTCAGCAGCATATCAAGGTCTATCGCTGTTTACGTATGTTTCCGAAACTGGCTCGCGGGGAAGTCATACTAGATAGATTAGGAATGCCTTCTATTCGGAGAATTCGGTGTGTGTAAGAAGAACTTATTTTTTGATTTAAAATAAAATTCAATTCTTGGAAAAAAAAATAAATACATTTGTAGAAAGGTATATGAGTAAAATGGTGGAGCTTTGGGCTCTGTTTGGTTGGATGTAAAACATTTTCCTTAAGAAAATATTTTCCGCAGAAGTTCTTTTTCGGGAAAATATTCACCTTTTTCAATATTTTCCAATGTTTGGTTGAAATTTTTAACTACGTTCTTATCATCAAAATTCAACTCTTTCTACCGCCCTATTTTGTCTTCCACCAATGAAATTGATCTTCCTAGTTCCTACCACTAAACATAGCAAACCACTCAAGATAGAAGAATCCAAATCAGGCATAAGGACAATTCGTTGACTTGTTACTATTGGCGCCATGAAAAGTCTGTAGACCAAGAAAATTTACTTAGCCAATATTTATTTAAAATAAATTGTTCTTGATTAAATTAAATTGAATTGCGGAAACCCATTATGTTTTGGACTGACAAGTTGGGTTAATATTATATGGGCTATTAAATCAAATTAAATTTATGATGTCTATTTAAATTGAAGTGAATTAATTGTTTTATTAATTCACAATGGACTATTTGGGTTGGTCCACTATTTAAAACCAAGTTAAATGGATTTCTTGAATTACAAGTCACCCAAAATGTAGGAAGGTCCTAGAGGATTTTTTCGAAGATTTAACATACAAATTTTGGCTCTAAATAGAGGTTTTCCCTCAAGTCAAGACACATTGAAATTCCTAAATTTCGAAGAAACTCCATCAAATTTTCTCCAGAGCTTTTTCCCTCAAATCCAAGTTCAAATCAAGCCAAACAAATCCTTCTTTCATTCGAGTTGAAGACTTAAAGATTCAAGTATTCAATAGCATCGTCGAATCATCTATTTCCTACACTCAAATTATAGGAAACACCTTTTTGATCTGTGAACAAGTCTCTTCGACCCTTTTGATTGAAGTCTTTTGAAGAGAAGAATCAGGGGATTAAATTCTTTGGTCCAAGAATTTTTAGAGACTGTAACTCTCTTATTATTTGATTTAATAAATTTGATATTTGTGCAAGTTTTATTGTCTTTTATTTTAGACAACGGAATTTGTACTTACAAATTTTTGGCATGCCGGTGGGACAATCTCTGAGAGGACCCGAAAAATTATTTTTAAATTTTCTCCTATTTTTGAAAATTTCATTTATATTTTCTTTTATTTTAATTTACTTACTTATTTGACAGTCTTAATTTGATAGTGATTTTAAAGGTTAAGTTAAGATTTTTCTCTTTTTCTTTTTATATTTTAGTGCATATTAAGTTTTGTAGAGTATTAAGGTAGTTTGACCGACTAGTGACATGTGTACGTTAAATTTGGTGGACGAGAACAAGTGTGGTACTAGAGGAATTATATGATTAAAAGTGTTAAAAATGCATTAGAGGAACACAAGATAGATTAGCTATAAGAAACACAAGAGAGACAAAGAGATAGGGATGGAATTTGATCTTGACACTTGTCAACCATCAAGCCAACTTTGACCAAGGTTAGTCCTTGCATTTTATCTTGAAAAATTGAAGAAAAGTCCAACATCTTCTTGCTCGTTATGGCCGAAACTAGAGAGGAGAAAGGGAGAGAAAAATACTTCATTTCAAGCCTTGATTTCTTGTTCAATCCAAGAGAAATTCAAACAGCAACCCTAATCTACACCGATTAATCTTAAGCTAGGCTTGGAGGGAAGCTTTTGGTGGAGTCACTTGAGGAAGAAAGCTCTTGTTTTGCTACTTATCTTTGGGCTTTGAGGTATTATACTAAGAACTTCTATTTTCTTTCTTATTTTGCCATTTAAGCAACACATGACTTGATTGTGATGAACTTGATGGAAGAATTCATGGTTTTGCTTGCTAGATTGAAATTTTCAGCTTTGGAATGTGTTGGTTAGCCATGATATGAATGGTTTGGCTTTGATATGAGGTTGGATGAACTTTTTAGCTTTGAGATGAGGTTTTCTAGCTTCTATATTCGAATTTCCAACTTTAGTGGTTAATTTCTAGCTTTCATTCAAAATTTCCAGTCATGAATTATTATTTTCAAGCTTGCTATGAAACTTTGGGCTGCCATGAGGATTTTCTAGCTTGTACTGGCTTCACTTGAAGGATTGCTTGTGAAGACCCAAAAATTTTCTTATTTTATCGTATATTACTAGCATATTTAAATATTTATTCACCCATTTTCTCTGAATAACTTATTTCAACCATTTTAAATCCATTTACACGAAACAATGTCTCACTTATGTTTTTAAAACGTTTCTGTCGCGCCCCATTTTTTATAAGAAAAATAAATGGTTTAAAAAGTGAATTTTGGTTTGATTTTTGATTTGGAAAAAATGGTTTTTGATTTACAAAGAAAATGAAGAAACATATGGGTCTAGATGGGACTTGAAAATGCGACGATTTGACCCAAAATAATAGTTTAAAAAGGGTTTTCGAATAAAAAATCGGAGTCGCCACTTGGTATCGAGTTAAGGTGTACCAAGTCACCTAAAAATGAATTTTTAAAGAAAAAAGTAGAGAAACCCCTTTTAAACGACTCCTAGTCTACGAAAATCAAATGAAAGGTTCGGGAGTCATCATGTTTGACGAAGGGGAAGGCAAGGAAAAAAATCCAAGGCACCCCTGCGACCTAACCAAGGCTAGTTGCGTGATTTAGTCAAAAATTTTCTTGTTTTAACCAAATAATTTATCACATTTGGATGTACTATATAAATGCAAACCCTAGACCTAGGGGGACATCGGGGGGCAAAATTTCTCTTCAAAGCTTGAATGGTGCCAATCACATTAATTGTGATGCCCAATAATGATCCTTTGGAGAAGTCACGAATAATGCAAAAATATGAGACTCTAAGAAAAGGAAAATGATAAAATAATTATAGAAATATACGTGTCTTAAAGGAATGCACCATGTCGGGTACGGGGGACTAATGTTCGTGACTCAATTTTTCCTTTTAATAGAGGGAATACGAGCGTGCTAAGGTTAGAAAGCCAAACTCGTCCATATCCCATATTCAAGGGGTGTTCCCTAATCTAATCAAGCAAATGCACTACCCTAATCCTAATTCTAAAATGAAATGCAAGTCTAATGTTATGTATCATACAAAGGGGCAAGTAATATACATATAAGGGAAAATACGGGGGAAGGGGCATACATATATAAGGAAAAGTGTCATGCAACATGGTGAAAGAGGCCCTAGAGAGTAAAGATATGCATGAGATGAAGTGTTTTTGTCACACAATCATGATCTAACGCACGAAGGGCTCCCAAGGGTCTAGCGTTGGACTAGCCCATGTTTCTACTTTCTCACTAGCGTTGGACTAGTGAAAAATCGAACAAGAAAACCACAACTAGCGTTGGACTAGTGTGGTATCGAGAAATGAATCACAACTAGCGTTGGACTAGTGTGATAACGTCACTAATTAATTATAATCTCATAAAAGCATAATAAAGCGAGTAAACACATAATGTCACATAAACACATAACACATAATCATGATATCTAGATGCAAGGCCCTAAGAAAACGGTAACACATAGCACGTAAGCATGCAAAACACATATAAGGCAAGAAGAAAGCAAATAAAACCCTAGCTATTACATTTGAGAGGGGGCCTACTACAATCTAAAAGGGGGAAAAGAATAAATGAATGCCTAACTATTACATCTTGGCATTTAAATGCCTTTCCAATAACCAAAATTGAACCAAAATAAATATACTAAATTAAAATAAATAAAGCGAATAAATAAATAAATAAAATAAAGACATTCAAAAGGCATGCAATTAAGCACGTAAAGTCACATAGGGACAAATAGGATCAAATAAAGTCAAAATAAGGGATAGAGTGTACCTCCCTTAAGTTGGTGCCCTAATGGAGTGAAATTACTTATTATCCTCCGAAAGAATAAAAATGTCAAGGTACCACTTTAATTAACCAATAGTCACATAAGATTGAAATGAATATGAAATTGAATCAATTGAATCATTCAAATAAACTAAACAACTCATGTTCATCAATATTGAAACAAACAAAGACCCATGTAAAAGAGTTAAGACAATTTGAGGGATCAATTTATTATTATTACAAATATTAAGGGTCCCAAAAGCAAATGAATTAAAATTAAGGACTTGAAACGAAACCTATAAAAAATCAATCGTGAAATCCACAAAAATAAATGAAAATCAATTGCTACATTCAAACCACAAAATACCCAAAATTTTTGCTAAGAAATCCAAATTAAAAAAAACTAAAATCTAGAAAAGGTTCTTAAAACCTTCGAATTCATCCTCAAATTCATGCCTATTCTGTCCAATAGTCAATTTAAAGCATGCCAAAGGAAAACAATATGGTGAAAGGGTAAAATTGATTATTTCTTTCAATTCATTTGGGCCATAGAAGCATTAACCAAAAGCCAATGGGATGAAATGCAATTCTTGAAACCTTTTTCAGGCAAATTCCATGCAAACTTGTACGAAGAAAGCTTCTGCAATTCTTTCTGCAACCTTTAGCCATTCATTCGCTCATGACTTCTTGCACAACAACAATAACATGCCGTTTTGACAGAATGATACAATCCCCTCCCTCTAGCATCAAGAACATGACCTGAACTTCCCAACTGTGATGAACCAAGCTTCCAGGACAATGTCACGCAAGGCAAGAGAGAACGAAAGGAACAAGAGAAAGAAAAGACATCGAAAACTCAGGCTTTTCGAACTCACCCCTTTCTGTACACACCCATTCCAATCCGAACACAACAGTCATCACCACATGACAACAAAAACTCTAGTCTGCCCGACAAAAGAAGAAAGAATGGAAAAATACAGCAAGAGTTTCTGCAACAAAACAGGGAAGCTGCTGCATTTTGTTTCACTTAGCCGAGACATGTCTATGCAAAAGTAACCCAAGAAATTTCCAACAGCCTCGGTGACTCAACTCAACTAGGAGAACTTGGGATGGGAGGAGAGGAAATGGTAGGAAAAAAAAACGCAACTCAAATGACATACATCTGCTGGAAATTTCGCCCCAAGCAAAAACCAAATCTTGACATGAATAAAAGAAATGAAATCCAAAAGCAAGACTCGCGGATTTTCCACCTCAAAACTAACACAACTTTGACGATAAGACTCAAAATGAAGAACAAGGAGACTTTATAATTTACTGCAACTTTGCAAAAGCTTGCTGCATTTTGTGTAACAGCCTTTAGAAGCTTCGAACTTCATGAGTTGTAATGCGTGGTGCAGCATTTTGACAAGAAATGATTCCATCTAACATGGAGCTCACTTTAGCACCTTGGGGCACATGGGACAGACTTAAAAACATCTCCAGTAAAATGCAGACAAAGAAAACAAAGTGGACTGAGGGGTAGCGATGCAAGTATTGAAGGTTTCATGCATCAGAAGCTTACTGCAATTTTCCAGGTTTAATTCTTTAACCTAGCTGTTTTTAATCCCATGCAAAAGTTTTCATCCCAACACAGCTAACATTCTACCAAACATCCATTTTAGACCTTAAGCCAGTAAACACAACATTCAACACTCCAGCATGCAAATTTCAGTCCCAGAAAAAACCATTCTTAGGTTCTTAAGAGGAAGCCTATCCAGATGACCAGAAAACAGTCGTGAAGGAATGAAACATAAGACAAATGAGCATGACCAATAATACCAAAACAAATCCAATCCTCTCGAACAAACTTTTAAAACTTCAAATCAAATTTCCAGGAAGCAAACCCAGAACATCGGAACAAGATAAATAGATGGTGCTCGGTTCATGTTTCCTAAGCTTCCAAACTAGTGTCGCTTTGATTCATAGGCCCCCAACAAAAGATTCTGGATACAGAACATGCATAACTAGGAAACGGAAACCTTGGTAGCCAAAACCGAATGGACTAAGTTGCAGCAAGTAAACAAAACTGTAAACAAGAACTTGGCATTCATTAGACTCCATACGACCGCTACGAATTACCGTTAAAACCGAGAAGATCCAATGTATAAAGGCAACATCTTTGGGTAGTAGACTATGGACCGACGCGAAGAACAACCATTGCAACTCTTATCTTATTCACAGGCTCAAACCAAACGACAACACATATTCATCAGACATCAAACAGACCCATAGTTCTCATGGTCTCATAATTTATTAACCAAAGCTATCCGTAGGAAAAAGCTAGAAGAAATCTTACAGAGCTACTTTCTAATAGAGTCTAGTAGTGATTTTTCGGAGAACAGTCGCAGATGACAGTAAGATTCCTCTGTTCAGCCCTTTCTTGCTTGAAGCTCTTCCTTCGCAACTGGAAGCTTTTCTTCCTCTCAGTTTTTCTATCTTTTCTTTCCAGTCGTTCCCTAGATTCTTTCATCCGCCGTTGTTCTATCCTCCTCCAGCCTCAGGTCCTTTCTTTTCCCAGCCTTTTCATCAGCCGCCACTAGAATCCCCTTAGTTACAGCGCTCCCTTTCCTTGCCCACAAACTATCGATACTTTTCTACCTCTTTGCCCCTTTTCTTTTCTTTCTCTCTCAGCCTCCGCCGTCACCCTCTCTAGCTCTCTGGTCTCTCTTTTTTCCTCTGCCTAGCTTTCTCTCTCAACCGTGCACCTCCGATTTTTTTTCCTGCCCCCCCTCTCTCAACTTTTTACCTCTCTCAAAACCCTAGCCTTTTCTCACAGCCGACCTCCATTCCAAATCTCCCAGAACTCTCTCTCTTTATATCCCCTAAACCCTGATCTTCACGGCTCTTGTTAAATCTCGTTTCACCTTCTTTTTATGGCCATCCGATCGCTCTTCGTTCCAGATGAGAGTCAGGTAGGATGAAGTCAAGGTAATCCAAGGGTAAAGGAAACACAATGGAAAAACGGCGGAAAATGAAATGGGCTAAGCTGTATTTTTCTGCAATTTTTCCGTGCGTTTTTTCTTCTGAAATTGTAACATGAAGAAAGGGCTAGGATCCTATGCTTCTCATGGTCCGTGAGCTTGTCCTTTTTTCTTTTTTTTTCCTTTTTAACACGTAATGAAATAATTTTAACAAGATAAATGAAACGCTACAAAATTGAATTTAAAAGAAAAATAAACATATTTTTGTGAACAATTTTCTCCCTTCTTTTTTTCGATAAATCCTAATACTAGAAAGTCTTAAAATAAAATTAAACGACTAAATGAGCAAAAAATAAAAAAATAATAAATAATAGTAATAATAATCTAAACTGCTACAAAAATGCTAAAAAAATGCCTAAAACAAAAATCATGGGATTAATAAATAAATAAAATAATTATCAATAAATAAAATAAACAATTTAAAAATTTGGTGTCTACAGTTTCGTTAGAAAAATTTATTTTTCGGAGGCTTGTTTGGTAAGAAATAACGAGTACACGTTTGCGAGGTAAATTCGATCCGAGAGTGCATTAGTCTTGGACAATTAAGAATGAATAATAATAGGCTAAGAAAAGTTAATTGAGGCATTAGTGGTGAATGAGTTCAAAAAAATAAAATTTCGCTTTATCGCGCGCGAATCGAAAATTCACGTATATCGAGCCGGAACGGCTAAGTAGAGATTAAGAAACTTATTCTAGACTACTAAGAGTGAATAATTATAATGTTAAAGGAAGTACATTAAAGGTATAGTGCACAAGTGAAACGAACCCGAGAGAAAACGGACACGAAACGCGCGCGGGCGAAACTTTTGGTAGTTGACTTTTGAGACAAACTTTGGCCCCAAGTTTCCAAGCTTCCAAGGGAAGCTTTAGTTATCAGCAACTGTCTCTCTCTCTTCTCATTCTTGCGGGCCGAAAGCTTCCAAGGGAAGAAGGAGAAGAGCCTCTCTTCATTTCACCTCATTTGAGCTTCCATTTTCACTCAAATCTTTCACACAAACTCACAAATACTTGGAGATTCACTTACTCTTGGTGGAGGACCTCATCTTGCCGGTTTTCTTAGGAGCTTTTGGGACCAAAAATTTCTGATTTTACTCCAAAGTGTAGGAGGTAATCATCCGATCACTTAATCTTAACTTTTGTGGGATTATTTTTGCTAGGAAGCTTGTAACTTCATGGTTATTGTTGTGGTTTGAGTTTAAATGTTGGAGTGGGCTCTATGAAATCCCACAATGGATATATTGGACTGATATGGTGATAATGAATGTTGTTTGAGGCAATTATGTGTTAAGCAAGCGGATATTAGTTAGAAAAGTGAAAGGAAAACCGAAGGAAATTTTCGTACGAAGCTGACCGAATTCTGCCCTGTTATTTCTGTGCACTTGGTTCGAATATTTGGTCATCAAATGATTGTAAAACTGATGTATATATGTTGTGTGTAGTGTGTATAAAGTTTCTACCAAAAATCATTTGGATTGGTTGGATAAAAATTGAATTTTGGCAAGAACAAAATCTAGAAAACGTGTAACAGTGGTCCTCTGGCAGGGTTCTTTGAACGAACTTATCTCTCTGTCTGGACGTCATAACCGAGTCATCTGTAGTGATTGAGCAAAGTCTGCTATCCTGTTTCATTGTCAAACCGAGGGAAATCTAGAAGCTGTAACTAGTGGTTCTGTTTTCTCTCACTTGCCAACTGAATTTCAAAATGATTGTTCTGATGAGCTGTAGCCTTTTGAATCTAGTTTTCAATGCCACCAACCATTCCCAATTCCAACCTGTATTGAGTGAGTTATGGTCCAAGTCCCAAACTGCAGCAAATCTGGAAAACCCTCTTTTCATGCTGGCCGACTGGTTTGGTTGCTTGTGAGAGGTTTTATTTTGAGATTTTGATGTCAACCAACTAACAATTTCTTATGAAATGTTTCTTGGGTCTTGGTTTCACAAATGAACCAAATTGGACTGATTTCATGATACAAAGTGTTTGAAAAGGAAAGAGAAGCTTCAGTTGGCAGATTTGCTTTGAAAATTTCACAAACTTCAGTCGTTTTCTTAACTGCCTTCCCACATGAGTTTTTGAGTGAAATTTGGTAGAGATATAGTTAATATATGGAAGATTTAGTGTATCAAATTTAGTCTATTTGCAATGTGACGACGCCTCCTCCCTCTAGGGCGTACCCTAGGGTTTAGCAAGTCGCCTGCCCAATTCTCGCCAGGACTCACTCACGCTTAACTTGAGAAAAGAACTTACAATCATAGAAAAGAAATAAAACAACAATTCCAAACTTAACATATACATTGATGCTCAAATCCAGTTACAAGGCTTATACATGCCCAAATATGTTAAAGTGTTTACAATCTAGGTACAATCAACCCTAATCGAGTGCTAGCACGATTACAATTGCAAAATCCAAAAAAACTAGACTATGTTAGCCTGTACAAGTCTCACGCCTCGCTCGTACCCCCTGTAAGGAAAACAAAACTAACAGAGTGAGTTAAAACTCAGTGAGGTTCCAAATAGCAAGTTGACCATTAATTAAAAGTGAGAATATTAGAATAGTAAAGTAGCGATCATAACAAGTCACGAAAATGAGCAATAACACTTCGTCTGGCCAAACATTAAGTGTTCAACATTTCAAGTAAAAGGATACAGTCGCTTTTGTCCACTATAGTTTGATCAAATAGTAGTTGACACTCTGTCAACTTTCAAGTAAGGTAACTAGTGTGAGAACCCGAAAATTTTCACATTTTCTAAGTATTATTTTATCTCTTTGCCTACATTTTTATACTGTCCTTTAAAATATTAAATTTTCTATACATTTTATCAGTAAGTACAGTTTTTAAATCATTTTCATGGTATAACTTAGTGTACGTTAAATTTGAAGTGCATTATAGATGTGGGACCCGCTAGTGTGGTTAGTGTGATAAAATTTTGGTGACTAAGTGATTTTTGTGAAAAGGGATATTATTTTATAAGGTGCTAGGAGATGATTAAAGGTTAGCTAGATAGATGAATCTTTGGGAGAAGGAAGATAAGCTTTAAACATTCAAAGAGCCAAGTGTCACCACCTCATTAGAAGTTGGACTTTGACTAGGATTATTTCACTTTCCTAAAACAAATTTTGACCCAAAAATTTCATCATTTCTTACCTTCTTGGCCGGCCCTCTTGAGGAGAAAAACAATGGAGAGTTCTTCAATTTCTAGCTTCCAAACTTGCTCAAATCTTGAGTTTTAGCCAACCAAATTTGAATCTACTCCATACAAGTGTTCACTAAGGAAGTTTAAAGGCTTTGGTGGAGTTATTTTGGAGGAGGAAAGACTAAGTTACCATTTTTCCTTGAGGTTCCAAGGTAATTTGCTAAGAATATCTCTCTTTGCTTCTAATAGTTGTAAATTAGTGGCTTGTGGTTGCCACTTTGGTAGTTTTATGCAATATTTCTTGGTTAGAAGTGGTGATGTGTGGATTTTAAGTTTTCTTAGAGAATTTTCTGCCTCATGTGATGGTTAATGGTTGGCCATGTTTTACTAGCTTTGATATGTGAAAAATCTAGTGTTTTGGTGTTAGTTTCATTTGCCTAAAGAAATTCCAGCTTGGGGTGCATCAATTTAATTTTTAGGGTTCCTAATTTGAGCATGATTAGGGTTAGTTTTGGAGCTAGCAATTGGTTGTATTTTAAGGGGGTTTAATAGCCTATGATGTATATGTGAAATTTGGTTGATTGTTATGAGATTTGGTGGTTGGTTGTAACATGGAAAGTAAAGGAAAAACAAGGGAAGTGCTGCTGAAATTTTTTGCAAGAACTCTTGAGCAGTTTTGGGAAATTTACTATATCTTGTTGTAGAAATATCAGAATTGAGTTCTGTTTGTTGCATTTTAAATAAGATTCATAGATCTATAAACCGTGAAAATTTTAGACCCTGGTTCTGTCTGTACGATTTATGGTGATTTTTCAAAGTTGACTGAAATTGCATACCTGTTCTGTTTTTTTACTGGATAAAACACCAATTTGAGACTCGAATTTGACTGACTTGTGATCTGAATCTTATAAATGTGTCTTCTGAGAAATTGTACCCCTTTGAGTCTATTTTCCGACGGTATAAATTTTATCAATTTTAGACTTAAGAATCTTGAGATATTATTTTTGAAATGGTGGTGCGCAAAACTGGAAAATCCTATTTTCCTAAAAGTGTCCTTACTCTCATTTTCCACCTTAGGTTTGGAGTTAGTAAATTATTGTAGGTATGGTTTTGGTAGAAGTAAAGGGTTTGGGGTCATTTATGTTCTTACGATCAACCGTTACCTTTTTACTCCAAAGCCGCCTTTTTATCTCCTTGTACTAGTAGTTATTCGGATTTTCTTTGATTCAGCTAAACTTTGGATGGTTGAACCATAATATTTTCTCTTGGTTATTCTTAGGGTTTCTTGGTGATTGAGAGTGTTATCTAGAAGGAAACTTTGGACGTTATTTTGTTTAAATAGGTGAGTGTTCTATATACGTTCTATTTCCAATGACTATGTGAATTGTTGTGACTATTTGAATTGTTGCTTTAATAAGTGATTGATGTACGTTATGTTTCCAAGATTTGCTAAAAATGAATTTTGCTAGGCGAGTGTGTACTTTAGCACACTCGACCTAAATGAACGTGAAATTTTCAACGATTAAATGATTAAATGTTACTTGTGCATGAATGTAAGTCTTTTGGCTGAACTGGGCCCTTGCCCTTCGTTGCCAGTCAATTCGAGCGAGAAACAAACTCGGTCAGGCGACTGGTGACCCTAGGAAAATGTTTGGTATAGTCGAGTATGACCACGAAGTCTGGTGGAGACTGGCCAGTGTCCAGTAGGGGGGAAATGAAATGAATGAATGAATGGCAAGAACAATGGAGGGGTTTTCACATACAAATGAAATTATTTTTAATGCTGAAGGAATAAGGAAATGGTTGGTGGAATGAATGAACGAAGGGCTCCATGTGAGCATGTATCCTTATAATGAATGTGTTATCATTGCTTTATATTGTAAATGTTATCTGGATTACTTGTTATTACATGATTAATGTCCTTGTTTAATTACTTGGCTATGTGTATGGAACCTCACTGGGCTTTTAGCTTATTCCGTTAGCTTTGTTTTCCTTACAGGAGATACGAGCGAGGGCGTGAGTCCTGTACAGACTAGCTTGGTCTAGTTTTTTTTTGAATTTCTTTTTATTGTACTCGCGCTAGTGCTTGGATAAGGTTGGATGCATTGGGAACTTAAAGCTTTTGTTATAATTGGGATTGTATTTCTGTTTGAGATGGATATTAATGTAAGTATATGTTTCAAGTTTGGAAACTATTATTTCGCTTAGTTTCGAGGTTATATATTTTCACTTGAAGAGAACGATCGAGTCCTGGCGAGAGCTGGGCAGGCGGTCTACCGAACCCTTTGGTTCGCCTTAGGGGGAGGTGGGGTTGTCACAACTAGTCCAGTAGTACACCACTTAACTCCAATCTCCGTCCACCAACCAAACCCCTTACCGGGCCCGAACTCCAAGATAAACACTAGTGGTAATACTCGAGTATACCGATTAGTTGAGAAGATAACACTCCACTCGACAAACTAGAGACCTAGGGTTTATTATCTTATCGACCAGGCCCTTTGCCGGCTCGACTCGATTAATTAGCCTCAGGGTTTCTGGAATTCCAGACAATATGTGAATCATATACATGTATATCAAATCAATGGCAACCACTGATCAAGAATATATCACATTAGGGCAAGTGCGATAAAGTACACCCTTGTCCGACCATACCAATCAAATATCATTCGATCGCATTGGTCAGTATTTCAAACAAGTGTCAAGTTCAATCAGGTATTTGGAAGCACTCACCAAAGACTTAGTGCTTCTTAGATTCACGTTCAAGTACAACTCCTTATCTGGAGTCGAAATCTGCGATAAAACATCATTTAAGAGTTGGAAATCAACTAGGGTTCGAAACTTAAGAGTTTCGCTTAAAGAAAATCAAGTAATTGAAGTTCATTTAAGTAGTATTCATTTTTGCTTATCACACCCTAGAAAACTCATGCTCGCTCTTTTAGAAAACTCATGCTAGCTCTTTTAGTTTTTGTAAGGAAGCGGTTAAAACGTTTAAGTTCGTAAAGTGGCTAAAAGACAAGGAAAACATATTCCGAATGGTCGCTACTTTCACTTTTTAAGGGTACGAGTGTTGGCCAAATTCAGCTCGTACACCTCTTACTACTTACTAACGAAATTCGAATGCCATAACACATGAAGTTCGGTTCAACCTCAAGTCGTTGCTCAAGTCTCAAGTTCGCTCGCCTAACCCTTGAGTGAAAATTTGGGCAGCATACCCTTTGTATTTCACTATTTTCCAGCCATTTATGGTTTCATTTTTTTTCTCAACTCAGCCCAAATTCATGACATAAGTAAGCTTAACACAACAGCTCTTCAACTAGGATCAAAATCATCCAATTACAAGTCAATTCTAACAATGAAACCACCAAGACCAAAGCTGGAAACTAGTTTTGAAGACAAATAGCTAAGTAACAGGTTTGACATCTTCCGGCGTTTTGGTCACAACTGAAGCTACACTTATCGGATTGGAGTAAATTTTATGGCGTTTCGAAGCTAAGACAGAGACCTACATTTCCTATGAAGACATCAACACCACAGTTCTTGTATTTTCAAGGTCAAAAAGCAAAATCTCAGAGAATCCAGAAAACTGTCAGTTAAACTGAGCATTTGGCATCAGGGATATTTTAGTCATTTCACAAGCTACAGTGCGCCGATTGCGCTGATATCTTAGAAGAAGCTAGTTAACTTAATTCTATACAACTTTCATGTTTTGAGCAAGACCTGGTTCGGCCTTTATCATGAACGAATATGCAGTTCAAGTGGATTCCAAAAACAGGGCAGAATCACGATCAATGCTGGAAAATTTTCTAGTAAGAAAACAGTTTGCCAAGGAAGCTTTTCTTCAATAAAACTCTTTGTTTATCACGTAACTTAACATGTATATGAAAATAATATGTTATAAGGGTTATTGAACAACAACCTAAAAGTTTTGCAGCCCCATAAGTCGTGTACAAACTAGAAATGTTCCCTCCTTCCTCACTCGTCCATTCAAGTAGATTTCCAGCAGTTTTTTTTTTCAAGTTGCTCTCCAGTCAAGTTATCAAGTTTCCATTAGATTCAACGGTGAACATACCATAAGTATCATACAAATAGAACTAAGACATGTCTCAACCAAAATTTGAAAATAAGAGCTGCACTTACACAGCTTACTCTCTTGCTTCTATTGTGACGCCCCCACTTCTCCCTAAGGCGAATCAGAGGGTATCCGCGGGACGCCTACCCAACTCTTGCCAGGACTCATGGCAATATCCGTTCAAACTTAGCACAATACTATTCAACAACACTAGATAAGTAAGAAAATGCGAAAAACTTCCTAAACTTAACAATATATAAAACGATTATCGAATTCTTACATCAAATTCCCAAAAGTTACATCAATACCCAAAATATACAACATCCAGGTACATCAAATATCCAAATCATACATTAGGTTCCCATAAGTACAACCAATAAGAGGTCTAGCCCAAAATACATTAGAAACCCGAAGCCAAAAGTGCATCAAAAGGGTTCCTCCAAGTCTCATTCCATGCCCAATCCTGTTAAGGAAAACAAATCTACAGGGTGAGCAAAATACTCGTGAGGCCAAGAACACACATGCAAGCACATAGTCCAAGTAACAAGCCCAAATAACAAGTCAAAGGATAAAGTACAAGTAATTGACAATTCCAATGAAATGTAAACAGAAACAATTCAAGGATATGGTAGCTCTCAGGAGCTAAATTCCACATGCTTTGCCAGGGTCATTCGTATACCTTCCTGCGATGACTCTCCATCAACCGGGTCAGTATTTCCGATCCGTAGATCTCTACTTACTTCCCATGTCCGTCCACCGTACATACCACACCGGGCCCGCACGATATTTATAGGGCGATACTCCACGAGTATGCCAAGCGAGATCTCTCAAATAGATCAAGCTTATTATGTAATCTCATGGCTCACCGAGGTTCCTGACCAAGCCCATGCCGGCTCGAGTCCCAATGTCACCTTGTGAGTTTGGGCGTCTCCCATGTAACATATGAGCGTCGAGGAAATTCACTCCAATGACGCATGCAGCCATAGCATACTATTTCATGTTATTCAAGCATTTGATATATCCAAGCATTTGATAACTTCAAGCATTTGATATATTCCAGCATTTCAAGCATGAGTTATTCATTTCAAATGAGAACGAGTGTTATAAAGTACACACTCGACTCCATTTTCAAAATCTCAAGTCATGGATAACAAGTAAGCAAGTATCAAGTTCACAGGAGTTCAAGTAATCATGCACTTGACACTCACCAAGTAAACAAGAAGGAATGTCACTCGAGTTTCAAGCGTTCACCGTGGGATCCTCTTGAAGGTCCTCGTGGGTCCTGAGTATTTGATAATGAACTATCACTTATAAACCCCAATTATCACGAAAGATCGCACACTTGTACAATCTAGAAAATATCGTGAAAACGGCCTAAAATTCCTTGTAAATCAAGGCTTTAGAAATGGGGTCAAGAACATAAGAAAATCTAATGTTCATTCTTAAAATCATTGGAGGGAAGTGAGTAGGTATGAAATAAAATAAATCATTTTTCAAACGAGCGACCGAAGTCGAAATGAACAGTGCCACGTCACAATCCGGCCAAGATCTGGCCAGATTTAAGGCAGTGAAGAACTCAATTTTTTTTTCAAATCTCACCGTCAATCCAGCCAACTATCTAGTCACGAAGTGGCCGGATACACGGCTGGATTCTATGAAATAGTTTCCCGCGCGGATTCTTTTCAAAATGGCCAAAATTCATGAATTTTAGGGTATTCTTTGAAAAATCATAACTCACTCTCTGAAAATCCAAAATTAGAAAATTTGGTACCGTTGGAAACTACTTCCAAAGTACTAAAAGTTCCTAGAAGACATTTCTTCAAGATTCCAAGTGGAAGACATTCAAAATTTGGCTCAAACTGACTTTTTTGGAAATTCAAGACAGATTTGGGTTGGTTTTTGACCAACTTTGAAAATTCGGCAAAAATTCCACAATGCGAACTAGCCTTTGAAATTTCAAACTCACTTGGAGTTACAAGCAAAATTTTCAACACAAAAGGCAGAACCATAATTGGAGTTTCGAGCACCAAGATATAGTAGTTCAAAGTTGCTAAAAAATTGAGACGGTTAGGCAAATTTCCAGGTTTAAATTACAAACTTTGGGACTTTTTTTGAGCATCGAAATGATCTTGGAATGGTACCAAATTTGGCAGTATTATACTACCATATGAGGGCTATTCCCATATCAAATTTTATGGAAAAATATGCACGGGAAGTTGGTTAACGAGATCACCAAAGTTTCCAAATTTTCAAGGCAATTTTGCCTTGTACATGAGTTTTCCGTTTTCAAAACGTTTGGCCAACAAAAATGTCTCAAACATGATCCCTTTGTGTATATAATGTCTAAGAAATATTCATGGTGCATTTGTTAGGTGATTAACACCAAGAATTTTGAAACAACAAGTCCCAATCAAGATTTAGACGTTTACTAGCCAAAGAGAGGGCTTTCAATCACCGAGTCAGTTTCAAAATATGGCCACAACTCACTCAATTCAACTTGGAATTGAGCGTGGTTGATGGCGTTGAAAACTAGATTTATAATGCTACAATTTCCCAGAAGAAATCTTTTTCAAAATCTGCCCACAACTAGCTCATACTTGAGCACCAAATTGCTGCTCAAAACAGAGCTCCCAGTGATGACGTGAAACAGGACATTCATGTTCAAACAGGACAAAATGTCTAGTTTCCAGTGCCACAAATGGAACTCGATTTCAACATCGTAGTAAAAAGTTATAGCCAAAACAAAAACACTACCAGGGCAGTTATGGAAAATATTTCCAGTTTTGCTGATTTCCGAAAACACATCATTTGGCCAACCAAATCACGTTATTTTTTGATGAAACTTTCTACACAACCCGCACAACATATATACATCATAACCAAGTCATTAGAACCATGGAGAATCACTCTAAAGGTCACGGACAACATAGGGGCAGAAATGGAAAATTTTCACCTTCACTCCCCTTTGATCTTTCATCCATAATATCACTCATTTCCACTAATTTAAACTCTAAACCAACATTAATATCATAAAAACATAACAAATCAGTCCATCCAACCATAGTGAGAGTTCATAGAGCGCACACAATATTTTTCAACATAAATAAGGCTACCCACATGCATGCATGAGCTTATAAATGCCATATTACTTCCATAAGACAAGATTTGAGTAGTAGATCATCACTTACTTCCCTAGATGAACCAAGCAGAAATTTTTGGTCCTAAGATGCTCAAGAAAACCGTGGAAAGCAGCCCTCTTTCCTAGCTTGATGTGGCCTCCAAGTGATTAGCTAAGTGTGGTTAAATTTTGGTGTGATTTGGTGGAAGATTTGATGAAGAAATGAGGAAGAAATTGAAAGAGCTTCTTGGTTCTTTTTCTTTCTTGATGGCCGGCTGTTTGGAGCAAGTGAGAGAGTGTGTTTGATGCAAATGAAGCTTCCAAGAGAAGCTAAAATGTGTGGCCACAATTTGTCCAAAAGTCAACCCTTTCCTCGTGCGCGCACGCGCACATTTCGTGCTCGATCCCTCTCGAGTTTTAAACCTCTAATGCACTTCCATTCATATTATTATTATCCACTCTTATGGGTCTAAAAATAATGGTCTAAAGTCTCTCAATTAATCGCGCGCGTAAAAACGCGTACTTCCTATTTAAGCACGATAAAGTGAAACTTCCAAGAAATTCTTATAACGATAGTATAACTAACTAATAATTGAACACTTAAACATAAATATACCTATTTTAAGACTAATGTACATGTCTCCAATTTTTCAAACTCATTGTACTCTCAGATCGGCTATTGTCTCCAAACGCGTATTCACTATTCTCACTTACCGAGCTTCCAAGAAAATAAATTTTGAAACAAGTCATTTTAAAAATATAATTAAGCTATAGATCCATGTAATTAGGTCTAGAGAGGTTAGAAAATAATATTCGGGACAATTGGCCAAATAAATAATTAAATGAGCTAGTAATAGGAGTTTAAAATAGTTAAATTTTTACGAGTCCTCACATGAGCCGAGTATTAATTCCTCAATTAACCTTTCTTAATCTACCATTGATCATTCTTAACTCTCCAATATTAATACACTCCCGATTCAAGTATAGCCTCGAAAGACGTGCACTCGTTGTTTCGAACTAAACGAATTTTTGAAAAGTGAATTTTCCAACAAAACGCTTTAAAAATATAAAAGAGGCGTTGTTCCATATAAATGGATTTTAAATGGTCGAAATAAATAATTCGGAGAAAATGAGTAAATAAATATTTAAGTGAACTTGTAATATTCGATAAATAAGAAAATTTTCGGGTCCTCACATCCTCCCCTCCTTAAAAGGAATTTCGTCCTCGAAATTCACATCTAGGACAATATCATTCTTGTAATGGTTAAGTCTACCAGATCAATCACTAGCTTACGTTTTTCCAACCCATGCTGCACAATTTCTATTCATTCAACTAGCAATCAAACCTTGATTTTTTCTCATTAGATATTTTAATTTCCAGGTCATAGGGCAACATAATCGGGCTTATGTCTACCTCACATAGGTAACATTTTCACTCTTAATGCTACTATTACTGCCACTAACTCCAAATCATGAGTTGGCTACTTTCTCTCGTGATATATTAAATTTCTAGAGACATACACAATCGCCTCATCATGTATCGTTAGTATACATTCTAATCCATCCTTTGAAGTATCTGGATAAATCACAAAACTACCTCCTCCACTCGGTAGGACTGACACAAGTGCATCGGTTAAACACCTTTCACTTTAAAAATTCTTCCTCACATTTAAAATCCCAAATAACTTGCCAAGTCTTGCACTCTTGAAAAATTCCTTGATCAAACCAAAGGAAAGGTTCGACTACCTCCAAGAACTCCAAATTTCGGTAGGATTTTCTAGTCGTTTCCTCTTAAAAAACGTCCACTGTAGCTGAGTCAATAACAATTCCTTCCTTAGATATTGTATAACCCAGAAAGGCTATTTCCTTCCAATCGAACTCACATTTATTGAAATTAATGAAAGTTGGTGCTCTCTCGAGGTTTGTAAAACCATCATCAAGTGTTTTTCCATGATTTTTTTTCCCAAACCTTAGAGTTTACCGATATATCATCAATAATTGCCATCACAGATTAATCCAATCACGATTTAAAACCTTGATGTATTAAGGCAATAATTGCTGCTAGTGCATTAGTCAACCCAAAGGGCATAATTGAAAATTCAAGCATCCCCATCTTGAATTGGAAGTGGTCTTAAGCACATCAGTTCCTAGGATTCCGGGTTGGTAGTAACTCTACTTTAAATCCCTTATGTGCTTCTCCTGGCCCTTGATTATAATTCTCGTTTATGTGAGGCTACGGAGTATTTGTTCTTAATAGTCATATCGTTCAAGTCTCGATAATTTATATATATATAGCCTCAAGCGTCCATTCCAAATATGATATCCGGTTCTTAATCGTTAGTCTCATTCAATCTATCAAATATTTCCTTTCATTAACCCAAATCTCACCACTTTTAATATCTCAAATTGGCGATCAAACATTGGATCCCAACTTCAACACCAAGTTATCGATTTGGTCACGATCCCTGGTCGCCTCCAAGACCTCAGGGTGGTCTATATTCTCAAATACAATCTCGACCACGTCTAACACCGTTCATGTCTTATTATAAATCTAAAAGTGTGGGGCAAGATTTAAACATATATGTAAGTCATAAAATCAATCAAAAGCGGAGCAAAGTTTCATATGTCATAAAGATCATAATAGGTACATCAAGTTGGGATAGGTTTATCAAACTATTTCAATAGGGAAGGGAAACAACGGGATTATAGCAAAACGTGCCGATTTAACAAAAGACTTTCCCTTATACAAAAGATTAAATCTCCAAAAGTGCTAGTCTAGTCTAGGGTAAAGTTATAACCTCTACCCCTCGAGTGGAGTTATCTACCCCCACTCGAAAAACTTCCAGCACTTTGACCCCTTTCTGACACTCGATGATTTTGTGGCGAATCTAGCTGGGCGCTGAGTATTTCCTCTTTTTAGATGCACTGGGGCAATTCGAAATCTTATGCTCGATACTACCGCACCTCAGACACTTTCCTTACTTTATCCAGCACTTGTCCTCGGTGTGGTTAATCTTGCCACAGTATCCACAATTTTTGTGAGAAGTGACGGCTTGACCAGTTTGAGAATTTTCCTTGTATTCCTTCTCCAGTTCTACATTCTTACGTAGCAACTCAGTTTTCTCTGCATATTCCTGTTTCCACCATCCTTCCCAGTAGTCAGCCAATTTCTTTTGAAATTCTACCTCATTTCGAAGAATGTTCATCTCTATACGCATTTCTTTCAAAGTTGTCATCTTACCAATTGACTTAAGTTAAATACTAACCTGCCAGGCAAATCAAAGGATCAAAATGTATAGCTATTCATAATGGAAGCTCGAGCCGTATTACTCTTGCATTCTTTCACTTATAGGTTACCCCGGCATATAAATCTTAACTATTCTCTGCTTAATACGGGCAAGTTCTTAGGTTTCCACGAGATTACTATCATCATTTACAAACACAACAAGATACGGGGCCTTATTCCTTAATATGGAGGTTCCATGTGTAAGTTCACTTTCTAATACTTATCTACAAAGTTGTTTGAGAAGAAATCATAACCTCTTGCTCTCACTAGTGCCTTATTGTATCGTTTCAAATCAATCTTACTATTTCGAAGTTAGGTTCTCCGTGAAGCCTAGATAGGCAAACTTCAAGAATCATTCCATTTTCACATCTCACTGGGTCCCCAAGTTGGTTGATTGGTTTAGAGCTTTAGTGCCCCACTAATTGTGCTAGGGCATCAATCGTCTGGTTAATAGCAATAACTACGCGATTATTTTCCTTCATTTCCAGGGTTTTGGTTCAGTCCAGCAGTCGTTTTATAATCGCCCCCTTGAGCTGGGAGTTGCTTAACCCCTCGCCCTCGATCCTTTTTCACTCCTTTGACCACCTATAAATTTAACATGTTTAAAGGCATGACATACAGTGAGTGCACATAAATGGAGTTTGAAAAGTGACACCTTTATCACGCCAAACAAATACAAGAATAAAAGGGAAGACACCGAAATAATCGCAAATGTGTACAACCTAATCATGGATTTGAAATCATGATGCAGTAAAGTCAAGCATGTCATGAGTAACGTTTAATTGCCTCAAAAGGTAGGAAACATAGTGAAACAAGATACAAAATGCAATGGCCTTTAACCGAGCGCCACCCCGTCTATCTTTGGCAAAAACTATTAAAATAGTTTAAATCACTAGCTTAGTGATTGGCGGAGCTAAAAGTCTTAATTACCTCCGTAGGATCATTTTCATTTCCAGCACTAGGAGTTTTAGATCTCATGTCCCTTATCGAATATCTTGTCATTCTCCACTTGTTCAACCAAGGTAACACACCCAGCCATCGACTTATCCATCTTGTCATTAATTTCGAGCACTACCCTAACAAGTCGATTCTTAGCTTTTTAAAGCTTCTCACAAGGAGCTTTTGTCTTCCTCGCTCCTTAAGTATCTCAATCTCCACTTCAGGAATTCTAGTAGTTTAGGCATCCGCAATTGCCCTCAGTTCTCGATTATCCCCTCGGATAGCCACTTTTAATGATCGACCACTATTAACGCCCCATTATTTGGGCGCGAGCAAGTCCTTTGAAAATCACATGAAATCCTAATTCTGTGAATTGGATTATCTCTCCAATGCTCCCTTAGGTCTTTCTCGATAATGGACCACCGGAAGGCGTCCCGAGACAATTTAATGTCACCCTTACCTCCCATAGCTTACCCTTAAAAGTAAAAGCTCATGTAGGTCCAAATATATTCAATAAACTAGATCTGATCATTTCGTACTATCCCACATGTATCACACAAGATCAAGACTCCTTGTCATCCACTAATTCAAACCTAGGTTCTAATTTTCTTTTCCACAAGCTGTCACTTAACTTCCCAACCAGTTCCACAGTCCGACATCCTAAACTTTTAAACCTAGGATACACTATAGAGATCTAAAGCCTAAGCTTTGATACCAACTGTGACGCCCCCACTTCTCCCTAAGGTGAACCAGAGAGTATCCGCGGGACGCCTGCCCAACTCTCGCCAGGACTCATGGTAATATCCGTTCAAACTTAGCACAATACTATTCAACAACACTAGATAAGTAAGAAAGTGCGGAAAACTTCCCAAACTTAACAATATATATAACGATTATCCAATCCTTATATCAAATTTCCAAAAGTTACATCAATACCCAAAATATACAACATCCAGGTACATCAAATATCCAAATCATATATTAGATTCCCATAAGTACAACCAATAAGAGGTCTAGCCCAAAATACATTAGAAACCCGAAACCAAAAGTGCATCAAAAGGGTTCCTCCAAGTCTCATTCCATGCCCAATCCTTTTAAGGAAAACAAATCTACAGGGTGAGCAAAACGCTCGTGAGGCCAATAACACACATGCAAGCACATAGTCCAAGTAACAAGCCCAAATAACAAGTCAAAGGATAAAGTACAAGTAATTGACAATTCCAATGAAATGTAAATAGAAACAATTCAAGGATATGGTAGCTCTCAGGAGCTAAGTTCCACATGCTTTGCCAGGGTCATTCGTATACCTTCCCGCGATAACTCTCCGTCAACCGGGTCGGTATTTCCAATCCGTAGATCTCCACTTATTTCTCATGTCCGTCCACTGTACATACCATAACGGGCCCGCACGACATTTATAGGGCGATACTCCACGAGTATACCAAGCGAGATCTCTCAATTAGATCAAGCTTATCATGTAATCTCATGGCTCACCAAGGTTCCCGACCAATCCCATGTCGGCTCGAGTCCCAAGGTCGGCCTGTGAGTTTGGGCGTCCCCCATGTAACATGTGAGCGTCGAGGAGATTTACTCCAACGACGCATGCAGCCATAGCATACTATTTCATGTTATTCAAGCATTTGATATATCCAAGCATTTGATAACTTCAAGCATTTGATATATTCCAGCATTTCAATCATGAGTTATTCATTTCAAATGAGAACGAGTGCGATAAAGTACACACTCGACTACATTTTCAAAATCTCAAGTCTTGGATAACAAGTAAGAATGTATCAAGTTCACAGGAGTTCAAGTAATCATGCACTTGACACTCACCAAGTAAACAAGAAGGAATGTCACTCGAGGTTCAAGCGTTCATCGTGGGATCCTCTTGAAGGTCCTCGTGGGTGCCTGTGTAATTGATAATGAACTATCACTTATAAACCACAATTATCACGGAAGATCGCACACTTGTACAATCTAGAAAATATCGTGAAAACGGCCTAAAATTCCTTGTAAATCAAGGCTTTAGAAATGGGGTCAAGAACATAAGAAAATCTAATGTTCATTCTTAAAAACATTGGAGAGAAGTGAGTAGGTATGAAATTAAGTAAATCATTTTCCAAACGAACGGCCGAAGTCGAAATGAACAGTGCCACGTCACAATGCAGCCAAGATCTGGTCGGATTCAAGGCAGTGAAGAACTCAATTTTTTTTCAAATCTCACAGTCAATTCAGCCAACTATCCAGCCAAGAAGTGGCCGGATACACGGCCGGATTCTATGAAATAGTTTCCCGCGCGGATTCTTTTCAAAATGGACAAAATTCATGAATTTTAGGGCATTTTTTGAAAAATCATAACTCACTCTGTGAAAGTCCAAAATTGGAAAATTTGGTACCGTTGGAAACTAATTCCAAAGTACTAAAAGTTTCTAGAAGACATTTCTTCAAGATTCCAAATGGAAGACATTCAAAATTTGGCTCAAATTTGCTGTTTTGGAAAGTCAAGACAGATTTGGGTTGGTTTTTGGCCAACTTTGAAAATTTGGCAAAAATTCCACAATGCGAACTAGCCTTTGAAATTTGAAACTCACTTGGAGTTAAAGCAAAGTTTTCAACACAAAAGGTGGAACAAGAATTGGAGTTTCGAGCACCAAGATATAGTAGTTCAAATTTGCTGAAAAATTGAGACGGTTAGGCAAATTTCCAGGTTTAAATTACAAACTTTGGGACTTTGTTTGAGCATCGAAATGAACTTGGAATGGCACCAAATTTGGCAGTATTATACTATCATATGATGGATATTCCTATATCAAAATTTATGGAAAAATACGCATGGGAAGTTGGTTAACGATATCACCAAAATTTTCAAATTTTCAAGGCAATTCTGCCTTGTACATGAGTTTTCCGTTTTTAAAACCTTTGGCCGACAAAAATGTCTCAAACATGATCCCTTGGTGTAGGTAATGTCTAAGAAACACCCAAGG
This sequence comes from Coffea arabica, assembly GCF_036785885.1. Lineage (NCBI taxonomy): Eukaryota > Viridiplantae > Streptophyta > Magnoliopsida > Gentianales > Rubiaceae > Coffea > Coffea arabica. The sequence goes on from NC_092321.1 coordinate 34,888,117, forward strand.
TGCATTTGGTAGGTGATTAACACCAAGAATTTCGAAACAACAAGTCCCAATCAAGATTTAGACGTTTACTAGCCAAAGAGAGGGTTTTCAATCACCGAGTCAGTTTCGAAATACGGCCACAACTCACTCAATTTGACTTGGAATTGAGCGTGGTTAGTGGCTTTGAAACCGAGATTCATAATGCTACAATTTCCCAGAAGAAATATTTTTCAAAATCGGCCCACAACTAGCTCATACTTGAGTACCAAATTGCTGCTCAAAACAGAGGTCCCAGCAAAGATGCGAAACAAGACAGTCATGTTCAAAAGATTGGTATGGACTACTCAGGTGGAATCAGAACATACATTTTATACCATTGAAAATATGGGAATGTCTAGTTTCCAGTACCACAAACGGCACTCGATTTTGACATCGGAGTAAAAAGTTATAGCCAAAACAAAAACACTGCCAGGGCAGTTACGGAAAATATTTCCAGTTTTGCTGATTTCCGAAAACACATCATTTGGCCAACCAAATCATGTTATTTTTTTATGAAACTTTCTACACAACCCACACAACATATATACATCATAACCAAGTCATTAGAACCACGGAAAATCACTCTAAAGGTCACGGACAACACAGGGGCAGAAATGGAAAATTTTCACCTTCACTCCCCTTTGAACTTTCATCCATAATATCACTCATTTCCACTAATTTAAGCTCTAAACCAACATTAATATCATCAAAACAGAAAAAATCAGTCCATCCAACCATAGTGGGAGTTCATAGAGCCCACACAACATTTTCCAACATAAATAAGGCTGCCCACATGCATGCATGAGCTTATAAATGCTATATTACTTCCATAAGACAAGATTTGATTAGTGGATCATCCCTTACTTCCTTAGATGAACCAAGCAGAAATTTTCGGTCCTAAGATGCTCAAGAAAACCATGGAAAGCAGCCCTTTTTCTTAGCTTGATGTGGCCTCCAAGTGATTAGCTAAGTGTGGTTAAATTTTGGTGTGATTTGGTGGAAGATTTGATGAAGAAATGAGGAAGAAATTGAAAGAGCTTCTTGGTTTTTTCTCTTTCTTGATGGCTGGCTGTTTGGAGCAAGAGAGAGATTGTGTTTGATGCAAATGAAGCTTCCAAGAGAAGCTAAAATGTGTGGCCACAATTTGTCCCAAAGTCTACCCTTTCCCAATGCGCGCACGCGCACATTTCTCGCTCGATTCCTCTCGAGTTTGTTTCACTACTGCACTAAACCTCTAATGCACTTCCATTCATATTATTATTATCCAATCTTATGGGTCTAAAAATAACGGTCTAAATTCCCTCAATTAATCGCACGCGTAAAAACGCGTACTTCCTATTTAAGCGCGATAAAGTGAAACTTCCAAGAAATTCTTATAACGATAGTATAACTAACTAATAATTGAACACTTAAACATAAATATACCTATTTTAAGACTAATGTACATGTCTCCAATTTTTCAAACTCATTGTACTCTCAGATCGACTATTATCTCCAAACGCGTATTCACTATTCTCACTTACCGAGCTTCCAAGAAAATAAATTTTGAAACAAGTCACTTTAAAAATATAATTAAACTATAGATCCATCTAATTAGGTCTAGATAGGTCAGAAAATAATATTCGGGGCAATTGGCCAAATAAATAATTAAATGAACTAGTAATAGGAGTTTAAAATAGGTAAATTTTTGCTAGTCGTCACATGAGTCGGGTATTAATTCCTCAATTAACCTTTCTTAATCTACCATTGATCATTCTTAACTCTCCAATATTAATACACTCCCGATTCAACTATAGCCTCGAAAGACGTGCGCTCATTGTTCCGAACTAAACGAATTTTCGAAAAGTGAATTTTTCAACAAAACGCTTTAAAATATAAAAGAGGCGTCGTTCCATATAAATAGATTTTAAATGGTTGAAATAAATAATTCAGAGAAAATGAGTAAATAAATATTTAAGTAAACTTGTAATATTCGATAAATAAAAAAATTTTCGGGTCCTCACATCTATCCCAACAAATACCACATACATGTCTAGATAAATGGTACATGAAGTAAGTTCTTGACCAAAACCAGCAAAAATCTTGCAGTTAAAGCTGAAACTTTTCAGCTTTGCTCCACCAGCCTTCAAGCATCAACATAACCAGAAAATTTTTAGCAAAGTTCCTTTAAAATCCAACACTAACCTCACTTAGATTCAAGTAAAACAATATGTGCATGTCACGAAAATAAGGATAGGAGGTATATAAAGTACATCTAGACAAAATCCAGCAAAACTTTAAAGAAAAGAACCAAAAATAGCAGCTTTGTCCTCTTGGTCTTTAAGCAGCAATTTATCCAGAAATTTCTAGCTTTGGATGAACTTTTCTCCAACTAAACTTCTCTTTTCTCAGTTCTAATTCATTCTAAGACATTATTAACCAAAGGTAGAAGGAAAATAAAGAAGAACTTAGCAATTACCTCCCTTTTTCATTCACGGTTCATGGCTGGAATAATGGAGACAGAATGCTCTTTCCTCCCTCAGCTCCTCAAGGTTGAATCACACCAAGAAAATAGAACTTCCTCACTTTTTCCTTCCTCTCTAACTCTCTTTCCCTCGGCTTCAACTGATATGGAGGTGAACCAGAAAATTCTCTCAACTTTTCTCTCTCGGTTGGAGTAGAAGATAGGAGACCAGCCTTGCCCTTTTTCCTTCTTGGTTGAAGTGGGACAGCCAAGAGGAATGTTTTGGTTCTCTCTCTCGGTTCCAACAAAAGTGAGGAATGTGCAATTGGCTCTCGGTTGAGCTAAATGGAAAAAAGGAGGAATTCAAGCTGTTTTGACTTGGTCAAAATTTGTGGCTGGTCATGGAAGCTCTTGGTCATGCTATGACCCAAGTATCCCTCTCTTTCTCTTGGCTAAAACAATGAAGGCAACAGAAGAATTTTCTGGTCAAACATAGTTTTGGGGTCTTGCAAGACAACCGTCACTTAGCATACCACTTATCACTCAAGCATGTATAAAAGTTAATCTAAAAATTACCCTCACATTTCTATATTATTAGATTATGACCCTATTAATTCTTACTCTAGTTGGTTTTAAGTCCTATTAGATTTGATGCTATACAAATTGAGGGTGCACTCAAATTTTTTAATCTCGTGAAACAAACAAACATGGGAATTAAATAATATCATGCAAATTACAACACATTCAAATTCTAGATGAAATCATAGATGACAAAAACAATTTTTTTTTCTTTTGGGCTCTCACATGCAATGCCAATTCGATGGCCAAATAATACTTCAAAGATAGCCTTTCAAATCTGGAAAATGGCTGAACAGTTTATAAAATGCGACCAACTTTGAGCTACTATATCTCAATGTTCAAAACTCTGACTTCAGTTACGTTTCTTGTGTTTTAAACCTTGGTTAGAATTTTAATTGAGTTACAAATTTCAGAGGCTAGTTCACTTTCTGTGAATTTTACCGAATTTCCAAAGTTTACCGAAAACTAGGACTGAAGCTGTCTTGTAGTACGAATCAGCCACTTTAAGCTGAAATTTGAGTGTCTTCCATTTAGAATCTTGGAAAAGTGTCTTCTAGGACCTTTTAGCACTTTAAAACAAGATTTCCATTGGTATAAAATTTTTCAGTTTTGGACCTACGGAGTGCAAGATATGATTTTTCAAAGATTGCTCCTTAAAACTGAAATTTTTGAACTTGATGAGAAATGAGTTTTTGGAAACTTTTCTCTACCCTTTGATAATGATTGATCGTTTTAAACTCAATTTCGTGAAGAAAATTAGTTTTTCTTGTGTTAATAAATCCTCACTTTTGAACCTTTGTTTTGAGTGGTTAAGGTTCGTGTTTGAGATATCAACTAGTCAAACAAAGTGTGCCTTCTTTTTTGATTAATACATGATTGTGAGTGAGAAATATTTGTTAATTGTCCAAGCGCTCAAGGAGATTTCGAAGGGAATCTCGGTGCAGACACCTAAAACTTTGTTTACTCAATTATTTTGAATCGGTGAGTGTCAAGTGCATGACTTGTTTTGTTTACTTCATTTATCTGCTTATATACGTGAATATCACCTAATGAGACGAGTGTGTACTTTATCGCACTTGCTCTCCTTTACTCGAAATTTACTTACATTAAACTTGATTTTCAAAGTCGATTGGAGTGAATCTCGCCGACAAAAAAAAAATACTTGTTTACGTGTGCATGTCGTGTTGTCGTGCGTGTCGTGTTATCGAGTGGAGTGAACCTCCTCGACTTATGGGGACGCCCAACTCTCTTAGCCAATCTTGCAACTTGAGCCGGCATGGGCTTGGTCAAGAAGCTGGATAAACCAAGAGAATAACAAAACAAAACTTGATCTTTTGAGATCTTGTTCGGCATACTCTTCGAGTATCGCCTTTTTTCGTGCGTGTTTGGTTACGGATCTGAGATGGTGGAATGTTGGCTGGAGGTAGTAAGTGGAGCTTCTATGGACTTCAAACCTATCCAGTTGACGGAGTGTCAACTCCTGGAGGTAGTGGATCGAGCATTGGCAAAGCATGTGGAAATTAGCTCCTGAGAGCTCTTGTATCCTATTCAAGTGTGTTTAAATTGTTAATCGTGAATTACTTGACTTTATCGCTTTATTTATGGCATAAATGTTATTGATACTTGAACTACGTGCTTGCATGACTTTCTTGGCCTTACTGAGTATTGGCTCATCCCATTAGTTATTTTCCTTAATAGGAACCGTAATGGAAGAAGTTAAGGAAATGCCGACTTGAGGCACTTTTGTATTAGTGTTTTGATTGTAATCGAATAGACACTTTTGGATGTTGTATATTTTGGGGAAAGTGGTTATAAATTTGAAATTGTGATGTAAGATTGAATATTTATGTATGGAAATGACTTCGTACGTTTATTCCGACTTTCATTGTTAGTATTAGACATTAAGTTTGAATTGGAATTGTCTCGAGTCCTGGCGAGAGCTGTACAGGCGTCCCGCAGATACCCTTGGGTTCGCCCTTGAGAGAAGTGGGGGTGTCACAATTGGTATCAGACCCTAGGCTTTAGATCTTTGTAGTGTATCTTAGACTAAAGGTTTTGGATGCCGGACTGTGGGACTAGTTCGAAAATTAAGTGACCGCTTGTAGGGATGAAAAATTAGAGCCTAAGTTTAAAGATTTATTTGGGGAGATATTTTAGAGATTTTACTCTCGAGAATAGTGACTAGACCACTTAGTTGTACCTTAAATAATGTTTGAGCGAGTTAGTGACTTTAAGTTTCTAACCTGAAAATTGTGATTGTTTCGCAAGGATGGATAATTGAAATGGACATGCTGCTAATGGTCACGGTCATGCCAATGGCCATGTAGAGCCCCTTAGGCCTATTTACTACCGAGCTCGTGGTGGAGCAGCTCGTGTGCACTACTCGCCTGCTACTAGGTACCCTCGATGTTCGTGTAGGATGACGTACGCGTACCCTAATGACTTAGTACTGGCCCTTGACGACGAGCGTCGTCAGTTAGTGGATACCAACAGAGATCTACTTCAGGAGGTTGAGGAGCTAAGCCATATGGTGAACGCTCAGGGTGGTAGGATTGCAGAACTAGAGGGGACATTAGTAGACGAGGGGGCTAGGACTGAGGCCGCCCGTGATAAGGTTCGGAGAGTTAGAGCTCGACTCATTAGGATAGTCGAGAAGGTTCGAGATCGGGCTTCCAGGATTCTAACTGACACCTCCATGCTGATTGATGAGGTGATGGATATAGTACAGAGTCCAGTCCCTAAGGGCACTGAGGAGGATCCGGAGGAGGACCCTAAGGAGGAGGTTCCACCTGATAGCCCTACAGCGGACTAGACTTAGAGTGACAGACTTTTAACTTTTGTGGTTAGAAATAGCTGGGGTGATGCTAGTGCCAAGGCCATTGTATTTTGCTTGACTGTGTGGCATACTTTTGAGGCATTTGACTTTACTTTGGTCGTATGTGACTAAAAGTACTTTTGTGGCACTTGTGTGCTATATTTTTGAAATATCCCATGACTTGTAAATTGTATGGAACTTAAAGTATTAATGTATGTAAATTATTGCTATTTCCAATATTTTTGTGATTGGTTCTTGGTTTCAACATTTCCTCGCATAATTATTTTATTTCTTGCACTAGGCACAACTAGGATTATGGACGGACGAAGGAGTGGTAGAGGCCGTGGGTGAGGGTCTAGGCAAAACCAACCTCAAGGGGATGAACAAGGATCGGCAACTGGACCGACCCAGGGACAAGAGAATGTAGAGGGTAACCAAGTGGCTACTACCATTAATAGAATGACTGATATCCTTGAACGGTTAGCTGAGAGACAGGGTCCAGGACCACTTAACCAACCTGGGGGACAGGATGGGGGGAAGATTGAGCTTTGAAGAGGTTTCTGAAATTTAATCCGCCTAAGTTTATTGGAGGACCTGACCCCGAATTAGCAGAGAATTGGCTAGAAAGAATGACTAATATTTTCGCCGCCCTAGATTATGCGGATGAGAGGTGAGTGACTTTTGCTGTCTTTAAGTTTGAGGGTACAGCACGCGCTTGGTGGGATATGATAAGGGGAAAATAGGAAAGAGCACAAATCCCTTGGACCTGGGAAAATCTTTGAAGAGAGTTTAATTAGAAATTTCTCCCGCCCTTGATTCAAGAAAAATGGGATGATGAATTCATAAAAGTGAAGCAGGGGGTGTCTAGCTGGCTGAGTATGAAGGAAAATTTACTAAACTTTTTAGGTGCGCCCCGGAATTGGTAGCCACTGAGAGGAGAAGGATAAGACGATTTGTACAGGGACTTAACGTGGAGATTCAAGAGGGGTTAGCAGCGGCCCAAATCTCTACTTTCACCGAAACCCTAGAGAAGGCACAGAGAGTTGAAAGTGCAAGGCTGCAAGTTAAGGATTTTCATGCCAAGAAAAGGGGCATTCCTAGTCATCCTCTTAGACAAGCAGATAAGGGTACCCCACCTTCTAAAAAGGAAACAAGAACGGGAGGAGTAGAGACATCTAGTACACCAAAAAGGACTCAATCAAGAGGAGACCACAATGGATGAGGTCAACCGAGGGAGACACCTCCAAATGGTCAGGCTGTGGCTCCTCAAGTTATTTGTGGTTATTGTCGTAAACCTAACCATACAGAGAATAAGTGTCGGAAGAAATCAGGAAAGTGTTTGTATTGTGGCAGCACTGAACATCAGATCGCGAACTGCCCGAGTATACCGAAGGAAGGAGGTAGTGCTCAACGGCCAGACAAGTCGGTATCTAAACAATCTAGTAGTGGAGGAAGTCGATCTAAAGCGCCAGCTAGGATTTATGCATTAGACTAACAACAGGTTTCCGATCCGCTAAGGTCATTGAAGGTATGATTCTTGCTTTCCATTGTTTAGTTAAGGTTCTAAGTGACCATAGTACGACACACACTTTTGTAAAATCCTAGACTCATGAGATAGAATCAAAGTTTGACTGCTAATTGGGTGAATAGAAATTGTGGGATATGGGTTGGAGAGTGTAAGTTATTAATTAATCTGATAAGCGTGACTATTAAGGGGTATGACTATTATCCTAAGTGCGAATTTCGAGGACGAAATTCTTTTTATGGAGGGGAGGATGTGAGGACCCGAAAATTTTCTTATTTTATCGTATATTACTAGCTTATTTAAATATTTATTCACCCGTTTTCTCTGAATAATTTATTTCAACTATTTTAAATCCATTTACACGAAACAATGTCTCACTTATGCTTTCAAAACGTTTCGTCAGAAAAATTTATTTTTCGGAGGCTTGTTCGGTAAGAAATAACGAGTACACGTTTTTTGAGGTAAATTCAATCGTTGAGTGCATTAGTTTTTGAGAATTAAGAATGAATAATAATAGGTTAAGAAAAGTTAATTGAGGCATTAGTGGTGAATGAGTTAAAAAAAAAAATTCGCTTTATCGCGCGCGAATCGAAAATTCACGTATATCGAGCCACAACGGCTAAGTAGAGATTAAGAAACTTATTCTATACTACTAAGAGTGAATAATTATAATGTTAAATGAAGCACATTAAAGGTATAGTGTACAAATGAAACGAACCCGAGAGAAAACGGACACGAAACGCTCGCGCGCGAAACTTTTGGTAGTTGACTTTTGAGACAAACTTTGGCCCCAAGTTTCCAAGCTTCCAAGGGAAGCTTTAGTTATCAGCAACCGTCTCTCTCTCTTCTCATTCTTGCTGGATGAAAGCTTCCAAGGGAAGAAGGAGAAGAGCATCTCTTCATTTCACCTCATTTGAGCTTCCATTTTCACTCAAATCTTTCACACAAACTCACAAATATTTGGAGATTCACTTACTCTTGATGGAGGACCTCATCTTGCCGGTTTTCTTAGGAACTTTTGGGACCAAAATTTTTTTATTTTACTCCAAAGTGTAGGAGGTAATCATCCGATCACTTAATCTTAACTTTAGTGGGATTATTTTTGCTAGGAAGCTTGTAGCTTCATGGTTATTGTTGTGGTTTGAGTTTAAATATTGGAGTGGGCTCTATGAAATCCCACAATGGATATATTGGACTGTTATGGTGTTAATGAATGTTGTTTGAGGTAATTCTGTGTTAAACAAGAGGATATTAGTTAGAAAAGTGAAAGGAAAACCGAAGGAAATTTTCGTAGGAAGCTGACTGAATTCTGCCCTGTTATTTCTGTGCACTTGGTTTGAATTTTTGGTGATCAAATGATTGTAAAACTTATGTATATATGTTGTGTGTGGTGTGTATAAAGTTTCTATCAAAAATCATTTGGATTGGTTGGATGAAAATTGAATTTTGGCAAGAACAAAATCTGGAAAACGTGTAACAGTGGTCCTCTGGCAGTGTTCTTTGAACGAACATATCTCTCTGTCCGGACGTCAGAATTGACTGCTGTCAGTGGCATTCAAAACTAGCCATCTTTAGTTTTCTAATGGTGTATATGAACCTTCTAATTCGAACCGGGTCATCTATAGTGATTGAGCAAAGTCTGCTATCCTGTTTCATTGTCAAACCGAGGGAAAGCTAGAAGCTGCAACTTGTGGCTCTGTTTTCTCTCACTTGCCAACTGAATTGTTCTGATGAATTGTAGCCTTTTGAATTTAATTTTCAATGCCACCAAGCATTCCAAATTCCAACCTGTATTGAGTGAGTTATGGTCTAAGTCCCAAACTGCAGCAAATCTGGAAAACCCTCTTTTCATGCTGGCCGACTGGTTTGGTTGCTTGTGAGAGGTTTTATTTTGAAATTTTGATGTCAACCAACTAAAATTGCTTATGAAATGTTTCTTGGGTCTTGGTTTCACAAAAGAACAAATTGGGCTGATTTCATGATACAAAGTGTTTGAAAAGGAAAGAGAAGCTTGAGTTGGCAGATTTGCTTTGAAATTTCACAAACTTCAGTCGTTTTGTTAACTGCCTTCCCACGTTAGTTTTTGCTTGAAATTTGGTAGAGATGTAGTTAATATATGAAAGATTTAGTGTACCAAATTTGGTGTATTTTCAATGCCCATTCGATGGCCAAATAATACTTCAAAGATAGCCTTTCAAATCTGGAAAATGACTGAACAGTGTATAAAATGCGACCAACTTTGAGCTGCTATATCTCAATGCTCAAAACTCTGATTTCAGTTCCGTTTGTTGTGTTTTAAACCTTGGTTGGAATTCTAATTGAGTTACAAATTTCAGAGGCTAGTTCACTTTCCGTGAATTTTATCGAATTTCCAAAGTTTGCCAAAAACTAGGACTGAAACTGTCTTGTAGTACGAATCAACCACTTTAAACTGAAATTTGAGTGTCTTCCATTTAGAATCTTAGAAAAGTGTCTTCTAGGAACTTTTAGTACTTTGAAGCAAGATTTCCAACGGTAAAAAATTTTCCAATTTTGGACCTACGGAGTGCAAGATATGATTTTCAAAGATTGTTCCTTAAAACTGAAATTTTCGAACTTGATGAAAAATGAGTTTTTGGAAACTTTTCTCTACCCTTTGATAATGATTGATCGTTTTAAACTCGATTTCGTGAAGGAAATCAATTTTCTTGTGTTAATAAATCCTCACTTTTGAACCTTTGTTTTGAGTGGTTAAGGTTCGTGTTTGAGATATCAACTAGTCAAACTAAGTGTGCCTTCTTTCTTGATTAATACATAATTGTGAGTGAGAAAGATTTGTTAATTGTCCAGGCGCTCAAGGAGATTTCGAAGGGAATCTCGGTGCGGACACCTAAAGCTTTGTTTGCTCAATTATTTTGATTCGGTGAGTGTCAAGTGCATGACTTGTTGTGTTTACTTGATTTATCTGCTTATATACGTGAATATCACCTGATGAGACGAGTGTGTACTTTATCGTACTCGCTCTCCTTTACTCTAACTTTACTTACATTAAACCTGATTTTCAAAGTCGAGTGGAGTGAATCTCGTCGGCAAAAAAAAAAAACTTGTTTACGTGTGCATGTCGTGTTGTCGAGTGGAGTGAACCTCCTCGACTTATGGGGACGCCCAATTCTCTTAGTCAATCTTGCAACTCAAACCGACATGGGCTTGGTCGAGAATCTGGATAAACAAAGAGAATAACAAAATAAAACTTAATCTTTTGAGATCTTGTTCGGCATACTCGTCGAGTATCGCCTTTTTTCGTGCGTGTTTGGTTACGGATCCGAGAGGGTGGAATGTTGGCTGGAGGTAGTAAGTGGAGCTTCAAAACCTACCCGGTTGACGGAGTGGCAACTCCTGGAGGTAGTGGATCGAGCATTGGCAAAGCATTTGGAAATTAGCTCCTGAGAGCTCTTGTATTCTACTCAAGTATGTTTAAATTGTTAATCATGACTTACTTGACTTTATCGCTTTATTTATGGCATAAATGTTATTGATACTTGAACTACGTGCTTGCATGATTTTCTTGGCTTCACTGAGTATTGGCTCATCCCATTAGTTGTTTTCCTTAACAGGAACCAGAATGGAAGAAGTTAAGGAAATGCCGACTTGAGGCACTTTTGTATTAGTGTTTTGATTGTAATCGACTAGACACTTTTGGAAAAGTGATTGTAAATTTGAAATTGTGATGTAAGATTGAATATTTATGTATGGAAATGACTTCGTACCTTTATTCTGACTTTCATTGTTAGTATTAGACTTTAAATTTGAATTGGAATTGTCTCGAGTCCTGGCGAGAGTTGGGCAGGCATCCCGCGGATACCCTTGGGTTCGTTCTTGGGAGAAGTGGGGGCATCACATTGCTAGCTCTCGGTGTTAAATTCCAGCTTAGAGTTTAAATTTTGAGTCAAGATATATGTTGAATATATGCTAGGTAAAGGCCTAATATAGCTAGTTTTGTGGCTGAAAAAGGACCCCTTTGTATCTTATCATTTGTGGACTTGTTTGGGGCTGTTTGGCTATGAAAGTTAGCTTTGAAATTGGAGGAAAATGTAAGGAAAAAATAGGGGAAATGCTGTCCGTTTATTTTCTTGTAGTATAAGTGAGTAAAAGTGAAAGTGGGAATGTGATTTTTGGATGATTTGGACTTAGGTTGCTTACGGATGCTCGAGTCCACTTTAGTGGTGGTTTACGAGCTGAAATTTTGCCAAAATCCATACATTTGCATGGTGAACGTGATGACCATTTTAAACATGATGTTTAGTTGCATATGTCAAGTTTTAAACGTAAAATATTTTACCCGTTTTCCTTCCAAAACACAAAAGGAGCGTGCATGTATCTTGCATGGGGTTACTTGGCCATGAGGTTTATTTATATAAGTTTTATTTATATGATCTTTCTTGATATTAACAAACGAAGGTTGAGGTGTGAATCTAGGGCATTTTGTTTTTCTCTTGCATATGATTTTACTCAAAGCACTTGTTACAATCTATTTCTTTGCATATGTATTACTTTTGAGCCAAGAGGTTTAAATGAAAGGAAATGAGTTTCTTCAAATCATCTTCTAGTCGGACAATTTCCAACTTTGCACTTTGAAAGTCTTGACCTAACATCTTCAAATGTTTGACTATAATCGATGCTTATGTGCTCCAAATGACTCTTAAAACATTGATTTAGTGTGCACATGAGGTTTTCTTCTTGTTTTGAACAAGAAATGTTATATTTTTTTTATAAGTTATATGGGTATAAAACTGGTAAATTGATGCATCTTCTAAATGAAGTTTTGAAACCTCAATTCCTTCATGCATTCTGGCTTTGTATTGCTAGTCTTTTAATATAGTATATGACCATAGGACTCGAGAGAGTTCAGGAGGACGAACCAAGGTTGAAGTGAAAGATTGCTATTGATTGGTGAGTGTTCCTTGCATGCTGTGCTTCCAATGACTGTGTGAAATGTTATGAATGTTTTTTTGAATGTTAAATGTTTTCAATGATTGTTAAACGAATTTTCAATGGACGAGCGTATACTTTATCGCACTCGATCTAAGCGAATGTGAATTTTCAAAAATCAATGATTGAATGTTACTTGTGCATGAATATAAGCCTTTGGCTGAACTGGACCCTTGCCCTTTGTTGCTAGTCGACTTGAGCCAGAAGCGGACTCGGTCGGGCGGCTGGTGACCTTGGGACAGTGTTTGGTGTACTCGAGTATAACCATGAAGTCTGGTGGAGTACTGGCTAGTGAATGCAATACAATGATTGAAATGAATGGATGAACGAGATGAACATTGAAGGAGTGAATTTTCACACATCGGAGGAATAAGGGAAATGGTCGGCGACTGAATGATCGAATGAATGGCTCCAAGTGAGCACGTATCCTTCCAATGATTGAATGTTTGTTTTTTGAATGACTGCTTATTACTGTGCAAAGTGTGTAAATTATTAAATGTGATACTTCTGTGTTTTATCTACCTAATTACTTGTTTGAGAACCTCACTGGGCTTTTAGTTCATTCTTTTAGTTTTGTTTTCCTTATAGGAGTGGAGGTCAGAGCAAGTAAGCATGAACTAGTGTGTATTATCTTCATGTACTTGTACTTTTATAGATGGAATGTATTTTGGGATTTTTGGTAAGGAAATCCTATGTTTCATTTTTGGGTTGTAAATTAAGTTGAAATTCTTGGATGAATGGAACTTTTATGTTAATCTAGAGCCGTGAAAGACTATTTCAAGAATGTAAGTGAGTGAGTCCTAACGAGAGTTGGGCAGGCGGTCCGTCAAACCCTTGGGTATGCCCTAGGGGGAGGTGGGGTCATCACAATCTCTGCCTCTCATCTCTTTTCTTCCAACAACTTACTTGTTTCAAGAATTAATGGAGTCCAAGAAGGTGAACTTTGCTCTTGAAGAGTCAATTGCTGGTATCCCAACAACTCTGGAGATGCAGTAAATTGTACCCATGATGAAGAGCAAGGCTAAGAAATTAGCATAGAGGACTAAGGCAAATGTTGTGGCTGAAGGAAAAAAACTTGAGGTTTTTCCCAACAAGAAGTGAGTTCATGATGAATCTGCTGATAGCTTAAGTAATTCAGCTACTTTTGTGGTAATGTCCGTCATAATGACTAACACCACAATTGTGGAAGATCAAATTTCAAAACTTGTCAAAATTATTGAAGGGCTAATAGGGTATATGCATAGTCAAGATGCCAAAATAGCCAAACTAATGGCTATGGCAGAAAATATGAGCGAAAATAGCCCTAGCATGCTCAAACAAAAATCCAAAGTGAAAGATGAAGGTGACTCACCATTAAGGGAGAAGGAGAAAAAGGCTATCAAGTCACAAACAATAAAAGGGCTTTCAATATCTCCTAATGGCACCATTCATGTCAATAATCTAAAGAAGTTTATCGAAAGTACGATCAAGGACAAGATTGGTAGCGGTTATACCAAATCTTACACTGCAAGAGTGGAAAGTTTAAAAATACTTGTAGGATATCAACCTCCAAAATTTTAATAATTTGATGGCAAGGGCAACCCTAAGTAGCATATCATGTACTTTGTCAAAACCTGTAAGAATGCTAGCACTGATGGTGACTTGTTGGTTAAGTAATCTGTTCGCTCATTGAAGGGTAACGCCTTTGATTGGTACATAGATCTAGAGTCTACCACTATTGACAGTTGGGAGCAGTTGGAGCAGCAATTTTTTAACCGCTTCCATATCACAAAGAGGACTATTAGTATGACTGAACTTTCAAATACACGTCAATGAAAGAATGAACCTGTTATTGATTTCATCGATTGCTGGAGGAATCTGAGCCTAAACTGCAAGGATCGAATTTCTGAGTCTTCTACCATTGAGATATGTATTCAAGACATGCCTGGGGGACTCAAATATATCTTGCAAGGTGTGCAGTCAGAAATATTTGATGAATTATCCACAAAGGCCCACAAGGTAAAAATCAATCTTGAAAGACAAGAACCATTAATTCTTGATCCTCAGAAGGCTAAGAAGAGATAAAAAGTGAGGAAAGAGGTTAAAACTCCAATCAAAAGTAAGAAAAAGAGGCCATGGTGCAAGTGTAACACTTTTCAAGATTGTCCCCAAAATTGCTAAGAAAGAAGACAAGAAATTCAATATGTGCCAAGAGCAAGCAAAGAGAAGACCCACTCTCAAGGAGATACAAGACAAGAAGTAACCTTTCCTTGATTCTAATATTCCTGATATGTTTGATGATTTGCTAAGCATGAATTTGATCACACTTCTCGAGATGAAACGCTTTGACGAGATCAGGAATACAGATGACCAAAATTACTCCAAGTATCACCGCTTGGTTAGGTATCCCATTCAAAAATGCTTTGTCATTGATGACATATTGGTATAGTCTAAATCTTGAGAAGAGCATGAACGACACTTGAGGATAATCTTGCAAACCCTGAGAGAGCACTAACTTTTTGCTAAGTTCAATAAGTGTGAGTTTTGGTTGGAAGAAATAGCCTTTCTAGGTCATATAATCTCTAAGGAAGGGATTACTGTGAATCCAGCTAAGGTAGAAGCCGTTTCTAAGTGGAATCTGTGACAGCCCCACCTCCCCCTAAGGCGAACCAAAGGGTTCGGCGGACCGCCTGCCCAACTCTCGCCGGGACTCACTCACTCACTACAGTCCTCAAACAAATTACAATATAAATCTCAAATATTACATCAAATTCCCCAAGAATTACATATCATAAGCGAAGCGAAAACTAATTCTAAGCGTGGAACGTACACATACATCCACTTTAATTCCAAACAGTCACACTAGCCCAACTATTACACAAAATGAAACCAAATCTAAACTGTACAATATATATGTCATCCAGTCCCACAAATAACGTAATACAAGCGCTTCCTTTGCCTCGAGCCCTGTGGAGGGGACATAAAATATTTTTTGGGGTGAGCTAGAAGCTCAGCGAGTAACTAGTAAAATCAGTAATCAAATCAGTTTCATAATAGTTCATTTCAATGATGTCATAAATCAGTAATCAAATGCACGTTTATTGCTCTCGTGAGCCAGTGAAATCAATGTACTTAAACATCCAACGCTCAAATTGATCAGTTAACAGTCAAACAGGGATAGGGAGCCATTTGCTCCAGGTAAACAGTGATGGAGACATTGGTTCTAAGCATACGAATTCCAAGTACTCCTTTGAGCCAAAACATGTCATGAACTCACATGCAAGCACACATGATATGCAATCGAGTAGATAATGCAAGAAACAGTTCATAAGTAGCTTTGGAAATAGTTTGGGGTCACTCACCAACCACAGCTCAGGAACCATCCATCATATATCATTGCCTTGCTCAAGTCCAAGCCCTTCAACTCAAACTCAAAGTAATCAAATGCTTTCAAAGATCGGACAGCATATCCCCTTAATTTCCATACTTTTCCATCCTACAAGCAACACCAATTCATCTCAAATTAACCACATACACATCATAAACTATCAAATACACCTTTCGGCACAATATCCATAACTGAAGCTACCCTTATCAAATTGAAACAAATCTTATGGCGTTTCGAAGCCAAGACATATACCTACATTTCTTATGAATACCTCCAAGGCCAAATCATGCATTTTCATGGTCAAAAATGGAAAACTCCACGAAAACAGAAAACTGTCCGCAAAACAAGGTTCATGGGCAGTCAAGGGTATTTCGGTTATTTCACATGATACAGTGCTCCGATTGAGGTGAAATTTTGTAGACAGCTAGTTAGAACAATTTGCTACAACTTTCATGTTTTAACCTAAGCCTGATTCGGCCTCTAATATGGTCAAATAGAACCGGGCAGAACAGGGTAAATTGGAACCCTAACACTGAAATTTTCGCACAAAACCGAAATTTTTCGGCAAACAATCACAATTAGCACACAAGGGATCCTTTTAACACAATTTAGATCCATCAATTCAAATCCAACCATAACCATCATATGAAATCCCAAAAAAAATCAGAAATTTAGCTAGTTCCACTTTAATCCATGAAATCTTCCATAAAATCACCTAGTTAGCTATCATAAGGCACCAATTGGCCATTATTAGGAACAAAGAGTGAGTTCCAAGCAAAATACCTTAACTCTTCAAGAAAGGTAGTAGCTTAGGGGTTTTCTTCCAAAACAACTCCACCAAGACCTTTGTTTTTCCTTAGATAACACTCTTATGGAAGGGTTTGCGATTCTATCGGTTGAAACTCCAAATTTTAGCAAGAAATGGAAGGACAAAGTGAAGGTTCTCTCTTGGTTTTTCTCCTTACAAGGGCCGGCCAACAAGCATAGGAAATGAAGATGATTTTGGTCAATTTTGAAGTTTAGTAAAGGTGATGAAAATTAGTCAAAGTCCAACTTGCAATAGGGTCATGACACTTGACACCTTCTTAAGTTATTCTTATCCCTTTGTCTACCAAGCTCAACCTAGAACTATCCTCTAATTATCTCCTCACACCTTGTAAAATAATATTTCTTGATACAAAACTTCAATTAATCGTCAAAAATTTATCGCACTTAACGCACTAGCGGGCCCCACATCCATAATACGCTTCAAACTTAATATGAACTAACTTAAACTAGGAAAATGATTTGAAAACTCTACTCACTTATAAAATCTCTGGAAAAATTAATATAATAGGTATAATGAAGAAAATGCATGTGAGAGAATAAAATAAAATAATATAAAATACGGAAAATTTACGGGTCCTCACACTCTCTCCCCCTTAAAGAAATTCCGTCCTTGAAATTTTGCTTACCATGCCACTATCTATCTAGAAAGAAATCGTGTTAATGCAATGACTAAAATCCCCTGCTAAGAAAACCAGTGAAAATATCAAAAGTTTCCTCTTTTGAACCACAGATGAAAATTTCATTTAACATCAAGGAAATATAGGCAAAGGTAGTTTATTGAGAACCATACTACGGGTATCAAGCCTTACAAGAGGGGTAGAAAATACCAAATACCTCTATAGTTGTAGCTAGATTAATGCAAAGTCAAGTAGACGTTTATCAAGTCCTCACGCTTATAACAGAAAGGAAATAACACTTCCATATCCAATCCCCTCAATCGGTCTAATTACTAGGTCCAATGTGAAAATCTTTCTTGCCTTGGCCTTGCCATCCAGACTTACCTCAAGTTCAATCAAGATACCGACTCTTATTCTAGCACTCTCTATCCTCCGGTACTCAGGTCCAAGAATCTAAAATAAGATAATTCACAACTCGAGCCGGCCGGTCCCAAGAGTAAATCATCCATATTAAAGATTCCTACCCGACATACATATATATATATCTTCCTCAAGTACAATGATAACGATTTTTACACTTATAACATGCACGATTCATAACTTACGCCCAAGAAAAGCACTTAATCCTCTACACTTATGCACATAATCGGGACCATAACACCACTTGGCCCAAGCTCAATCCGCACAGAGACCACGCGAAGCTACTCTGATATCACCTGTGACAGCCCCACCTTCTCCTAAGTCGTACCAAAGGGGTTAGCGGACTGCCTGCCCAACTCTCGCCAGGTCTACGGAATCAAATCACTTAAAACCCTACAACCGTGCACAGAAACCCAAAGAAAACAAACAATTGGAGACCACCAAGCCAAAATAAAACTTACCAAACTATACGGATACCAGAAGTGTTCATCAAGCCAAGTAAAAGTACCATCCCAACAAGTACACTTAATTTACATGGTTAATCTCTTTAAGATATACAAACGCTGAAAGGTTTAAAAGTTCAACAAGCAATAACAAGTCGGAATATTCACGAGGGATCAAAGTACAAATAGGGATTCAACTACAGAGGTGCTATACAAAAGAATAACTAGAACTCGTTCTACTTCTTTCTTCAAAATCATGGTTCAAAAGTATTGATCCCTGTAAGAAAAACAAAAGGTAACGGGAAGGGGGTGAGCTTACGCTCAATGAGGTACCAAAATAATAGCAGTTTAAAACATGGCATTTCATATTCAATTAGTCACATATGCATATCAAATAAGGAAATGAACAAACATCTTAAATAGAAAGGATACGGGTGGCTCTCATGAGCCAAATTTCCCCATTTGTAGTACTTGATCCCAACTCGTTAACTCTCCGTCAACGCTCGAAGAAACAAACATGATTGTAGACTTCGCTTACGCCAAATCCCGTTCACCAAGCATACCCCTTACCGGGCCCGAACGCCAAACAGGAAACAGGAATGGTAATACTCGAGTATGCCGGAATCAAGGGTCTCAATACCCAAAGATTCCTAGAACAGACTACTGTGGTTCGTTATCTAATCGACCAGGACCTTGCCGGCTCGACTCGAGTAACTTGCCACAGGTGTTGAGCTCAGAGGTCACAGAAAGGTCGTTGGATACCAGTCTCCAAACGACGTCCGAACAGACTCAGATACAGATAACAGATTACACACAGTAAATAGGCATACAGACAGACAAGAGAACGAGTGTGATAAAGCACACCCTCGTCTCAAATAGAATAAACAGATAGTACAGTCATTCAAATCACAGATTGCAGGTGCAGAAACCAAGTTAAGCAACAAAAGAGGGGAGTACAGATACTTCAAAAGTGTTCACCCAAAGTGGCTTAATTGCCAAGAAACCCTAAAAATAACCAAAGTAAAACAATTGAAGTTTCTACATCCAAAATGGAGTAAACAGAATGCACAAGTGAGGCTCGACTACTAGTCGTATGCCTATTCAAATGACCACAAATACAAAGAAATAAAGGTGTGCTTTTGGAGTAAAACGGTAGCGGTTGGTTCTACAACTTGAACAAATCCCAAAACCCTACATTTCTATCAAAACCATACCTACAATGATGTACTAACTCCAAACTTAAGGTGCAAAATGAGAGTAAGAATAATTCTAGGAAAACAGGATTTTTCAGTTTTGCGCACCACCATTTGAAAAATCATATATCAAGATTCTTAAGTCCAAAATTGATAAACTTTATACCATCGGAAAATAAACTCAAAGGGGTACAATTTTCCAGAAGACACTATGGTAAGATTCAGAACACAAGTTAGTCATATTCGAACCTCAAATTGCTGTTTTATCCAGTAAAAGACAGAACGGGTATGCAATTTTAGTCAAATTTAAAAATTCACTATAAATCGTATAGACAGAACCAGGGTCTAAAATTTTCATGGTTTGTAGTTCTATGAATCTAGTTTCAAACGCAACAAACTGAACTCAATTCTGACATTTCTACATCAAGTTATAACAGATTTTCCGAAACTGCTCAGGAGTTCTTGCAGAAATTTTGACAGCACCTCTCTTTGTTTTTCTTTACTTTTCCATCCAAACATTAACACCAACCACTTCTCAATTTCAACCAGAAGTATACCCACAAATCACAAGCTATCAAACACCCTTAATATACCACCAATTTGTAGCTCCAAAAGTAACTCTAATCATGTCCAAATTAGAAACCCTAAACCTGAAATTTATGCATCAAAGCTGAAATTTCTTTAAGCAAAGTGAAATAACACATAAACACTAGATTTTGCACATGTCAAAGCTAGGAAATCCTAACTAACCTTCAAGCTTCATATTTGGACAGAAAATTCATGATAAAACTGAAAATTTCCATAATATCACTTCCAACCATGAAATTTTGCATAAAACTACCAAAGTTGCCTCCATAAGACACTAATTTGCAATTATCTGAAATAGAGAAAGATTCTTAGCATAAATACCTTAAACCTTAGGCAAAGAGGCTATCCACACCTTCCTCTTCCTAAATCATTCCATAGGAACCCTCAAGCTTCCTTAGAGAACAACTTCTATGGAGTATTTTGCAAGACCATCGGTGAAATCTCAAAGTTTAGGCAAGAAATTGAAGTGGAAGATGAAGCTATCTTTCTCTCTTTTGCTCTCCAAATTTTCGGCCAAGAGAGGGCAAGAATGAAGAAGATTTGGGTCAATTTTGATTTTGGTAAAGTTAAATAAGAGTTGGTCAAGTCCAACTTCCAATGGATTCGCGACACGTGGCATCTTAAATGTCTCAAGCTTATCTTCTTTCTCTCAATGGTTAATATATCTAGCTAACCTCTAATAATCTCCTAGCACCTTGTAAAATAATATCCCTTAACACAAACTTCAACTAGTGGTCAAAATTTTATCGCACTAACCGCACTAGTGGGTCCCACATCCAAGATACACTACTAATGTCACATAAACTAACTTATACTAGAAAATTATTTTAAAACTATACTTACTTATAAAATCTTTGAAAAAATTAATATAATAGGTATAATGAAGAAAATACGTGTGAGAGAATAATATAAAATACGAGAAATTTAGGGGTCCTTACGAAATCGACCAGAAAACTCTACCGAAATTCGTAGTTTCTTAGGGTTAGAGGGGTATTTCCGTCGATTTATCAAGGACTTTTCTAATATTGCAAAACCCCTAATCGAGTTGACTAAGAAGTATGGCAAGCTCATATGGGATTCTAAATGTGAGAAAGGGTTCCAAGAGTTGAAGAAGTGTTTGATCGAGGCACCTGTATTGGCATTGCCGAATGGAGGAGATGGTTTCACGGTTTATACAGATGCTTCAAAGGATGGTTTAGGATGTGTGTTAATGCAAAACAGGAAAGTAATTGCGTACGCCTCCCGCAAATTGAAATCTCATGAGCAAAATTATCCGACCCATGACTTGGAGCCAGCGACAGTGGTGTTTACCTTGAAAAAGTGGAGATATTTTCTGTATGGGGTGACTTTTGAGGTTTTCACTGATTATAAAAGTCTTAAGTATTTATTTTCCCAGAAAAAGTTGAATTTGAAGCAACGTAGGTGGGTGAAATTTTTGGAAGTTATGGCTGTACGCTTAACTACCACCCTAGAAAACTTGAGCCACCGAGAGTGATTTTTGGGAATAGCACCGTGAAGTCTACCTTGTTAAATTGAATTAAAGAAGCTCAAAAAGGAGACCCTGAGGTGCAAAAATGGATTGAAAAAGTTCAAAAAAGAAAAAAGTTTGACTTCAATTTGGGGACCGATGGAGTGTTAAAGCTTAGAAATCGTCTAGTGGTGCCAAAAGATGAAGGACTAAAGAAGGAAATTTTGGATGAAACTCACCATTCCAAGTATACGGTACACCCTGGGGGTAATAAGATGTATCAGGACTTGAAGAGCCTCTATTGATGGGAGATTATCAAAAGAGAAATTGCCCAACTTGTTCGGACCTGTCTCATTTGCCAACAAGTTAAGGCCGAGCATCAAAAGCCATCAGGATTATTACAGCCATTGGAGATACCTGAGTGGAAGTGGGAGAATATCACTATGAATTTCGTATCAGAGCTGCCAAGAACTCAGAGAGGGCACGATGCTATTTGGGTAATAGTGAATCGGTTGACCAAGTCTGCTCACTTCTTGCCGATTAGTATGAAGTACTCCTTTGAAAAATTGGCTAAGTTGTACATGGATGAGATTATAAGGTTGCATGGGATACCGGTGAGTATAGTATCAGATCGGGACCCTAGGTTGTGTCTCGATTTTGGCAAAAGATGCAAGAAAACTTAGGGACTAAGTTGAATTTTAGTACCACCTACCACCCGCAGACTGATGGACAATCGAAAAGAATGATTCAAACCCTAGAGGACATGTTGAGGTCTTGTACTTTAGATTTTTGAGAAAATTGGAGTCAGTATCTTACGTTGGTGGAATTTACTTATAACAATAGTTTTCATTCCTAAAAAAAAATGGCTCTTTACGAAGCCCTTTATGGTCGAAAGTGTCGGTCTCCAATTCATTAGGACGAAGTTGAAGAAAAGAAGATTTTGAACCCGACTACTGGCCCTTCGATTGAGAAAGCCTTTGAGAAGGTGAAGTTGATACGTCAGAGGATCCGAAAGGCTCAAAGTTGCCAAAAGAGCTATGCAGATAATCAGTGGAAAGATTTGGAATTTGAGATTGGAGATAAAGTGTTCCTCAAGATTACACCTTTCAAAGCAAGTCTAATGGCGGGAAAAAGAAAGAAGTTACAACCGAAATTTGTGAGGCCCTATAAGGTTATCTAGTGCATAGGGAATGTGGCTTACAAGTTGGAATTACCCTTGAACTTATCCAAAATTCATGATGTCTTTCATGTCTCTAGGCTTAAGAAATATCATCCCGACCCGTCCCATGTGTTACAATCGGAAGAAATAGAAATTGATGAGAATTTGTCATATGAGGAAAGGCCGATAAAACTCTTAGATCAAAAAGTGAAGGAGTTAAGGCACAAGTAAATCCCTCAAGTGAAGGTCTTATGGAGGAATCATGGAATCGAAAAAGCAACTTGGGAAGTTGAAGAGGAGATTCGAAGGAAATATCCAGAGTTATTCGCAAATCAATGTATGAATTTCGAGAACGAAATTCTGTTAAGGGGGGAAGGATGTGAGGACCCGAATTTATTTTATTTTATTTTATTTTTACTGGCTTATCGAATTATATATTTATTCATTTGCCTGAATTAATTTATTTCATTCATTTTAATTACATCTGCATGGTACATTGCCTTTTTATATTTTTAACACGTTTGCTCTTAAACTTAATTTTTCGGTCGCCCAATTTGTGAATTTTTAAGAAAACACGTTTTTCGAGGCAATAATTGGTTTGAGAGCGCAGTAGTCTTGGAGAGTTAAGGATGATTAATTGTAGATTAAGAAAAGTTAATTGAGGGATTAGAGGTGAGTGATTTGAATTAAACTCAATTAGGAGCATTAATGGATCACTATTCAAATGTTGACTTTTGCACCAAAAGTTAGCTTTATGTCGCTTCTTTCTTTCATCCTCTCATATCCCAATAATCAAACAAAATCCCTCTCTCTTCCTCCCTCTCATGGCCGAACCTTTCCTCCTATTTTGGCCAAAAAAAGTTCATCTTCTTCCTCTCAATTTTGCTCCTCAATCTTGCTTACTAACCTTGCTCACACCTTGGATCATCTTCAAGCTTGGTAGAAGACTTGGTGGAGGGAAGATTTTTGGAGGTTTAGTGCTTGGTTTCTTGAGGTTTTACTTGCTAACCTTGGAAGAAGGTAAACCCTCCAAGCTCCAATTTTTCTTTCATCCTTTAGCTAATTTTAGCTAGATAAACTTGGGATTTGTTGGAGGGTTCTATGAACCTTGACATTAGGTAGCATGCCTTGAGGATATTCTTACTTTCTTGACTTGGTCTTAGGAAGATGCCTTGAGGAGGATTATTAGGTAGTGGACTTGAGGATTTCTTGCAAGTTGATTGTTGTTATGGTGAATTCTAGCTTGGTTTTGGCATGAGAGTTTAGGAAAAAAATTTGGAGAGAAAGGAGAAAGGTTGTTGTGCATTTTTTGCTGGAGTGTTTTGCTATTTTAATTTCAAAATTTGTGGTTAAATTGATGGAAAAATGCTTGCTACATGTTGGGTTACGTGTGTGTAAATTACCTTCCAAAAATCACTTCATTTGAATGAGTTAAAGTTAAGCTTAAAAGAGGAAAACAAACCTGGAAATTTTTGAGCAGGGCAGCCGACCAGTGTGCACTCGAGTATACCGGAATCAAGGGTCGCAATACCCAAAGATCCCAAAACAGACTACCGTGGTTCGTTATCTAATCGTCCAGGCCCTTGCCGGCCCGACTCGAATAACTTAGCCACAGGATTTGAGCTCATAGGTCACAGATACAGATACAGATACAGATACAGATATCAGATACAGATACAGATTCAGATTGACACCAAAATTGGCATATGAACAGACAAGAGAACGAGTGCGATAAAATACACCCTCGTCTCAAACAAATTAAACAGATTGCAGAGCAGAAATCAAGTTAAACGGCAATGGAGGGGAGTGGTACACTCACCGGTTCAAGTACAGATACCTCAAAAGTTTTCACTTCGGATTGGCTTTAATCGCCAAGAAACCCTAAAATAATCAAAGTAATCCAATTGAAGGTTTCACATCCAGAATCGAGTAAACAAAATGCACATGTGAGGCTCGACTACTAGTCGTATGCCTCGCCAAATAATTACTAATGCAAGGGTACAAAACATGATTTTTGGGAACAAAAAAAGTAACATGAAGACCAAGGTTCAACAACCCAAAAGCCCTTCATTTCTATCACAAGTCAATTCAAATTTAAAGGAACCAATCGGCCTAGAAAATTGGACAGCACTTCCCCTAAAACTCTTACTTTTCCAGCCATCACGACTTCATTATTTTCCTCAATCAACTCCCAAATTCATACTCAATATACATTCATCACCACAGCCGTTCAATAGGCTCAAGGTTATCCAAGTACAAAAATTAGCTAGGAAAATGACTGGAAATAAAAGTCAAGCCCTAGAAAATTCCAATAAGCACAAGAAGACTCGATGACAAGTCATAAACCAATGCCAACACGATCACAATAGGGTTCCATAAGCATATATAAGCATTAGAGGAAACCAGAAAAATCCGGAAATAGAATTAGCTTTAGCCCTGAAAAAAACAGTTTTGACCTCATTTTGCGGTAATGGTACCAATTTCACTACGATTATTGGATGAGGGTGCAAGACCCACCATTTCGAACCTAAAATACAGGGCTACAATATTACAGAAGGTCACTCAACCCAGTTTCGAGTGTAACCAGATCAAAAATGTAAAATACTACACCAGAATCACAAAAACAGATTCACAGAATACATTCTAGCGAAAACATCATAAATCAGGCTATCCAAGTCCAAATCCAGAAATTCCAAAACCAGCTGAAAGCTAAGAAACAGGGATACA
Organism: Coffea arabica; assembly: GCF_036785885.1. NCBI lineage: Eukaryota > Viridiplantae > Streptophyta > Magnoliopsida > Gentianales > Rubiaceae > Coffea > Coffea arabica. The sequence goes on from NC_092321.1 coordinate 34,913,275, forward strand.
TTTCATCAGAAGACCTCAACAACCAATTCAGAAGCAATTCCAGCCAAAACAACCAATTACAGGCGCAATTCTTAAATTCTGGCAAAACCAGAACAGCAATAGTAATTTCGACTTTTCTCATTCCACACTACTCCGATTGATCTGAAATTTTGCAGGAACCTCTAAAATGTCATTCCCTACAACTTTCACGTTTTGAGCTAAGGCTAATTCGGCCCCTATCTATGAGCTATAAATTCAGACAGAATGCATAATCATAAACCCTAACTTTCCAAAATTTCTTCCAAAACAGAAATTGTTTGCAATTATCCACTTTTTCCACCTTCTAGAATCATTATATACCATTTCCAATCATCATATATAACCACACAATCATATCCATATGAAAACAGAAAAATCCCCAATAATTATAAAACTTCATCAATTCAACCACAAATCAAGAAATAATCCATAAACTTGCATCTTATACCACCACCAATCATGAATTGAACATCATTAGAGGAAGGAAAGTGGTTCTTCACAACTCACCTTAGCAATACAAGAGATAGAGCAATTAGTCACCTTAGCTTTCCAAATAACTTCACAACCAAGCTCAACTCCACCAAACTAAGAGGTTTTATGGAGTAATTGGAAGATTAATCGGTTTAATTGAAAGATTGGGCAAGATTGGAGACTAGAAAATTGAGAGCTTTTCTTTCTTTCTTTGAGCAAGAAAGTCGGCCAAGAGAGGTAAGAAATGAAGAGATTTTTGGCCAATTTTAATTAAATGGTAAAGTTATGAATAGTAGTCAAACTCAAGACTAAATCTTATGGTGACACTTGTCACCTTTAGGTTTAAAACTTATCTTTTTGTCTCTCCAATACAAATATCTTAACACCTTGTAAAATAATATCACTTAATACAAAATTTCAACAAGTTGTCAAAAATATAATGCATTTACCGCACTTGCGGGTCCCACGTTCAAAATACACTCTTAATTTCGCAAAAACTAATCGATACTAGAAAAATCATTTCAAAACTATCTTTGCTCATAAACTTTATCTGGTGAATTTTTCTAATAAAGAAAATGTAGAAAAGGCGGGCGATTAAATAAAATAAACCCTAGAAAATTAGAAAATTTCTGGGTTCTCACACTCATTCTTTCGGGGGGTCACAAACTCCCCTCCTTAAAAGAATGTCGTCCTCGACATTCCATCTTGTACCAATCAAGTCAAGACATCCCGCAAAAATCACTCAAGCATTCCAAGTAAACACTAAGAGTCAAATCAAACCCACAGTCCGGCATCCTAAACTTCAAGCCTAGGATACACTACAGAGATCTGAAGTCTAAGCTCTGATACCAACTGTGACGGCTCCACCTCCCCCTAAGGCGAACCAGAGGGTTCGGCGGGCCGCCTGCCCAGCTCTCGCCGGGACTCAGTCGTTCACTAAAGTCCTTAAATAAATTACAAGATAAATCTCAAATATACATCCAAGTCTCCAATAATTACATATCAAAAGCGAAGCGTCCACGCTTCCGCTGCGCCACTCTGATCTTTGATACCAACCATTCATACGAAGAACTTTAACACAAACGTTTCCTTCGCCTCGAGCCCTGTGGAGGGGAATAAAATATTTTTGGGGTGAGCTAAAAGCTCAGCGAGTAACCAGTAAAATCAGTAATCAAATATATTTCACAATAATGCATTTCGATGATGTCATGATTCAGAGATCAAATGTACGTCTTTTGCTCTCGTGAGCCAGTGAAATCATAGCACTTGAACACCCAACGCTCAAATAGATCATCTAACATTAACATTAACATGAAGAGGGAGCCCCTTTTTGAGCTCCAGATAAACATGAACATGAACCATAAACTAGGTGGAGACGTTGGTGTCCAGCACAAGACTTTCCCAGAACTCATTGAAGCCAAAACATGTCATGAATCCACATGCAAGCACGCATGATATGCAATCGAGTACATAATGCAAGAAACATTTCACAAGTACTTTGGAAATAGTTTAGGGTCACTCACCTCCACAGCTCAGAAATCATCCAACATATAACATTGCCTTGATCAAATCCAAGTCTTAGATCACAAACTCAATGCAAACAAATGTGACAGCCCCACCTTCCCCTAAGGCGAACCAAAGGGGTTAGCGGACTGCCTGCCCAGCTCTCGCCAGGACTACGGTACAGTTACACGCGTTCGAATACGTTTCGGGAAAACAAAAGTGCGCTCGGACAAGCCATAAGTATCAAAATAGCAAAATAAAAAAATGGAAAACTGAATAGTGGCCTGGATAGTAGAATCCAAACATCAATTTAACATATACACATTGAAATCCAACATTTACAACCATAGTGGCATGCCACAGACATTCATAAAGAAAGTACATATTCAGTTTGCCTATCAAAAGGAAATGAACCCGTTACACATTAAGGCTTCATTTCAAGAGCTATACAAAAGACATTTATAAGCTCAACTTGGCAAGTGACTATCCAATCCATTCTCAAAAGTAATTATATCCCTGTAAGGAAAACAAATAACACGGAATGAGCTAAAGCCCAGTGGTATACTACTACAATAGCAACCAAAGTCACATAAGGATGAACTTTCATTTAAAGTGCACAAATAAGCAGTAAAACAAAATGGAAAAGGATACGGTCGGCTCTCAAGAGCCCATTTCCACGCTTGCAATCTTGATCCAACCTCATTGACCCTCCGTCAATGAAAAGTAACCATCCGTAGACATCACTTACATCCAACCGTCCAACTATCATACCCCAACCGGGCCCGCACTCCATTCAGTCATTTTGGTAATACTCGAGTATACCGGAACCAAAGGTCTCATTACCACAAGATTCCACAGTACAGTCCCCGTGGCATGACAATTTTCACGACCAAGCCCTCGCCGGCTCGATCCAATTGACTACCAAACGGGGTTGAGCTCAGTGATACAGTAAAGCCATTGGACATTCGCCCAAATGATACCAAATCAGTTTCCATGAAGGGAATTCAGTATTTCATATATCAAGTGCAGTAATTCAGCAATGCAAGCACTAGCCATGCATGGAATCACAAGGGGTGAGGGCGGTCAAGTACACCCTCACCTCAATCATTTCCAATAACCAATTAAGCCTTCAAGGCATCGATACACATAGCACAAAGCCACATTATAACAAATAAGTGAGTAGTATACTCACCAAGCAAGAAAGTGGTATTTCATGCACCACGATCACCAAGACGTCGTGAGCTATCGTCACGCCCTAGAACATGTAAACAAATACTATAAGACTCGATAACGAGTCATAAAGTCAAACCAATTATCGCCCAATAGGGTTTCATGCATGGAAATTCAAGTGTTAAATACTTAACCTTTACTCAAGTTGAGATAAGGCCAATTAGGCCCCTATCTATGAGCTATAAATTCGGACAGAATGCATAATCATAAACCCTAACTTTCCAAAATTTCTTCCAAAACAGAAATTGTTTGCAATTATCCACTTTTTCCACCTTCTAGAATCATTATATACCATTTCCAATCATCATATATAACCACACAATCATATCCATATGAAAACCGAAAAATCCCCAATAATTATAAAACTTCATCAATTCAACCACAAATCAAGAAATAATCCATAAACTTGCATCTTATACCACCACCAATCATGAATTGAACATCATTAGAGGAAGGAAAGTGGTTCTTCACAACTCACCTTAGCAATACAAGAGATAGAGCAATTAGTCACCTTAGCTTTCCAAATAACTTCACAACCAAGCTCAACTCCACCAAACTAAGAGGTTTTATGGAGTAATTGGAAGATTAATCGGTTTAATTGAAAGATTGGGCAAGATTGGAGACTAGAAAATTGAGAGCTTTTCTTTCTTTCTTTGAGCAAGAAAGTTGGCCAAGAGAGGTAAGAAATGAAGAGATTTTTGGCCAATTTTAATTAAATGGTAAAGTTATGAATAGTAGTCAAACTCAAGACTAAATCTTATGGTGACACTTGTCACCTTTAGGTTTAAAACTTATCTTTTTGTCTCTCCAATAAAAATATCTTAACACCTTGTAAAATAATATCACTTAATACAAAATTTCAACAAGTTGTCAAAAATATAATGCATTTACCGCACTTGCGGGTCCCACGTTCAAAATACGCTCTTAATTTCTCAAAAACTAACCGATACTAGAAAAATCATTTCAAAACTATCTTTGCTCATAAACTTTATCTGGGGAATTTTTCTAATAAAGAAAATGTAGAAAAGGCGGGCGATTAAATAAAATAAACCCTAGAAAATTAGAAAATTTCCGGGTTCTCACACTCATTCTTTCGGGGCGTCACACTTTTTCTAGAACTTGCCCTCTTTTTCTAAAGGACCACACAATGGAGCAATTGATGAATAAGAACAAGTTCTTGGGAGTAGAAGAGATAGACAATTTATATTGTAAGACAGTAAGTAAAAAGATAGAATAGCAAACCAAGTTTCAAACTCCACTTCAGTTTGAATATCACTTTGTATGGCAAGCTTCTTCAAGTTGATCAACTTACAACCAGTCTTTTGTGTACAAAGGAAGGATCACTTCCTTCTTACCCCAAGACTCACTTGATCAAGCAAGGAAGTTTTACAATCTCTCGGATAACCCTCACAAAGCTACACTATTGAAGAAATCGAAATACACTTGAAAAGCTTATTGAAAATTACACAACTAAGAATACAAATATTCTTTTGGAGTATTCTCACACTTGAATCACTCAAAATCTGATGTAGTCTTAGTGTGCAAAAGTGCTTCTGAAGTGGTTGACTTTTTCCTATTTATAAGAGACCAAAAAGTACTCCAATTAATGCTGTCAACGGATAGAAGACAGCTGAAGTGTCAACTAGCCGTTGGTGGTGTCAGACGTCCGATAGGCTGGTTTTCCGCGTCCGATCGCGGGCAGTGAGTTCAAGAAATTTTCTTGAAATGTTTAGGACGTCCGGTGCTTCAATGCTTTGCGTCCGAAGTGTCGCACCGTTTGTCGGACGTCCGGTACTTAGGTGTTGTTCATCCGAATGAAGTCAGTGAGTTTAGAGGATCTTGGCTTATTATCTTCGGACGTCCGGGAGTGAGTTCCTTATGCGTCTGAAGTTACTCGAAGGTTGTCAGACGGCCGATGCAGACTTTTTGTTCGTCCGACACATGCTTCAACATATGTTAGCCTGTTTTGCTCCAAATCTGAAAACATCTATTTAGGGAATATTAGTAACATCCATTTATTTTGTAATCAACAAAAGATACTGACTGGGAAGAACAATCTCCCCTTTTTGATGATGACAAAACAATGGATGGACCAAAAAATTTTAAGCACAGCTCCCCCTTACTTAATGCATCTCCCCTCTTTGCTTAAGTATAAAATTTAAGTACAACTTCCCTTCAGAATAATGTTCACCCATGTTTACTCAGAAAAGAATGACTCCCCCTCACATAGAGAATTCATGTCCAATCCATTTCTCCCCCTTTTTGGCATCATTAAATCAACCATGGCCATATTACCAACAATATTGTCCAGCAACAAATAGTGTCAGACATTCATCCAAAATCATAGGAATAACAAATCATGTGTTTAAGGCACACAAAATATCCAAATATTCTTACAGACCTGCAGTGAAAGGGAAAGTAGAAGTCTTAATACAAAACACATAAAGTTTGAAAACGCAAGGGATGCCAAGAGCCTATTATGAACTACCATGAGGTGCATGTGCCTAGGGGTGCCTAAAATGTGATCTTGGAGGATTCAGACCTTCTTCTAGCCAGATGAAACTGAGCAGGGTTGTGACGCCCCCGCTTCTCCTAAGGGCGAACCCTAGGGTATCGGCGGGACGCCTGCCTAGCTCGCGCCAGGATTCAAAATTTTAAAACAATAAAACTAGATAAACCCACAAGCATACTATTCACTATATATCTAACGCCAAAAGAGTTCTATTTACATCTTCAAAAGTATCGAGTCAAACCACTCTAATACATTAGAATAACAACCAGCTGAAGGTAGACCCTATGGAGGGTCCTTATACAAACCACCAAAACAAAAAAACAAACATCCTAACTGTCCCTGCTAAGGAAAACAAAGGAAACGGGGTAAGCTAGAAGCTTAGATACAACATATATCATCCATATAGCAAATATAGGCAGAAATCATCAAACCCTAACTTACATATATCACCTTAAAATCATCCCAACAACTTGTATCACAACTAATCTAACCAAAACATGAATTATATAACATCTTAATCAAAAATAAAAGAACCAAAGCTATGGGTTAGACCTTGTACCTCAACAAAAGAAGCTTGCAAGAGTAATACTTCACCTTCTCTTGGAATTTTTGTTTCCCCTAACTTCCCAAGATCACAACTCACACTTTAATCGGTTTAGTTTTTCTTGTTTTCACTCATTCAAGCTCAAACCAAGATTGATTGAAGTTTCCTTTTCTTTTGTTTTTCCTCCCTCAACTCACGGCTGATATACAGAAATAATGGAGGAAATAGGTTGGTTTTTGGTGATAAATAGGGTGTAAAGTAGTTAGTCAACCATCCAATGAAATACCGCCACTTGTCGCCACCAATTCCATTCATTTTTTCCCTTCTCTCTCTTGGTATTTAAAGTCAACAATTGTGGCTGATGTATGAGATATTTTGAGGGTTAATTAGCTGTAATAAAATAAGAAGATTAAGGTAATAAAGTAGGGATCAAGTGGTGTGTTCAATTGGTAGCGCGCGACACCCGTCGGTCCAAGCCGTTTGTCCTAAAATCGCATATACTTGAGTTTTTAACTTCTAATCACTAACTTATTGTTATCACTTCTAATCATAAAATATTTCCTCATCCAAAAGTCACTCTTAGCTACCAAATTTGATCCTTACTCGGTACCGAATAGGCACACTACGGAAAAATGTGAAAACCCTAATTTGCTCCAATCTTGAAATCGAAAAGTGAAACCCTACTTTTTAGGTTCATTTACACTTATTGTGGAATGACTGGGTAGTAGGGCTATAATAAATAAATAATTTCCAAATAAAGGGCATTGTTAAGAAAAACGTGAGGAAATTTATAATTCCAGTGATTAAAATATTAGGGTTTCTAATCTTTTAAAACAAAATAAGGTTTTAAATCAAATCCAAAGAAATAGTATTTTCTTTACAAACAACCTCCTAATATTCGGGGTGTCACAAGGGTCTTTTTCCTCAATGTCCTCATCCTCATCATCATCATCCTCCTCTTCAGTTTCTTCTTCAGTTGCCAGAGTTTTTCCTTTGTCCTGTGGTTGAGAACTGGAGGCACGGTACTCTAGGGTAGCCTCAGTGGTTGGCTCAGTTCTAGGCTCCTTTCGGTATGCATTTTCATTTTCTGGAGGAATGGGAGGAACAAGCAGATTCCTTTTGTCAACGAAAGTGGCTTGTTGATCAGAAGTCATGGTCATCATCAAGTCATCTTCTAGAAGCAAGATATGTTGTTTGAGGTCCCCAAACAGAGTGATGACCTGAAGGTTGTATGAAGGAAATTTAGAGACTGATTTTCTGGGATGAATGGTGAAAGGTGTCACATACATTGACTGGTCACGAGGAGTCCTAGGGGTGACAGGGGTTTCATGAAGACTTTTCCTCCTAGGCTCAGCGACAATTTCTTTATAGCACCAGTGACCCTCAAAAAATTTCAGATTTTTCCTTTCAAAGTAAGCCTTTGAAAATACAGTTGATGCACTCTCTTTTGGGGATTTGCCAGTAAAAGGAATTTCAAAATGATTGAAAATAGGAGTCAGAAATTTTCCATAGGACAGTTTCCTACGGCTATCAGAACTTATCTTGAGCAGAAACTTACACATGACAAAACCAAAATCAATTCGAATTTTTTCCAGAAAACAGTCGAACAAGTAAAGTTTCATTTTATTTGCATCAGTTCGGTGGCCATCAGTGGGCACCAACAAGTTTAAAATTATGGTGAAAATAATCAGATTCTGAGGGTTAAGATCCTCTAATCTAGCCTCAGCAGGAGTATTAAAGTGAGATTGAAAGTAGGTCATTAATTTTGCAGCATGAAAGTGATGGTATGTAGAGGAAAATTCTTCGTATGAAAAGAAGTTTGCAATTTTGCCTTTAAAATCACTTTCAATTTTGGTTTCAAAACAGAGTTAACAATGTCAAGATTTAGTTCAATGTTAACAGAGTTGACACGAGAAATGAGATCAGTATGTGATTTGCCTTTCCTAAGATTAGTAAAAAACTGATGGAGCATGTCAGGATAGTATGTGGTTGGAATGGTTAAAAAATGGGTCCATTTTTAGAATTCAAACAGGTTGAGAACAGGTTCAAGATCAAGATTACGGAATTCGTAAGGGATAATGGTCCTTTGGGTAATGAAGCCCTTCTGCGAGATCCATTCAAACCTTTCTCTGGCTTCATCGTCGATGAACTTGGGTAGAGAAGTGGGTTCAGTAGCAGTTTGGGTCTCAGGCTGCTCAGGACGCTTTCTTTTTCCACTGCGCTGAGCAGTTTGCGCAGCACTCTGGACACCAAACCTTGTCCTTGGTGATCTCCTGGTAGATGGTTCCTCAGTTTGCTGTTTCTCAGCAATTTTTTCTGCATTCTGCTGATCCCCAGAAGGATCAACATTTTGCTTTTCCTTAGGTTGAGCAATGCTCTTCCTTTTGGCAGTCATTTTTCCTTTCCTTGGTGATTTGGTTACTGTTACATCTGCATTGGTGGGCTGCACTGGTTCCTCTTCATTGTCACTCACTGGATGCCCTTCAGATTGCTGTTCCTCCATCTGCTCATCAGATGGTTCAGCAGATGGTTCTCTAGTCTACATATTATGTTTTTTTCTTGCAGATTGTTTTGTTTTTCCACCCGGTTTCCAGTTTTCTTCTTGGGTGATTTGATGGAGGGTTCAATAACCTGAACATCTTCATTCTCTTCGTCACGCAGTCTGAAAGTGCGTCCGGCACTCACGAATCCCTCTCTAATTCTCACTATGATTGAAGTGTAGTGGGGTTTGTGGTGTGTGATGTGATGCAAATGAGTATTAAATGGTGAAACGTTCAGTATGAACTACAATGGATGCACAAATGGTCCACAGAGAGTGAGTTTTTGTGATTTAGGGTTTCGGGTAGTAATTGGAATTTATAGTGTAGTTGGCTGCTGGGGGAAGTTATGAAGTGTAATAAACTCGCAATAGGTGTGAGAAGGTGTCGGTCAGAGTGATTTCTTGGTGCTTGTTCCAGGGAGAGACGAATTTGAATTTTGAACTTTGAGAGAATGTGAAGAGTTGCGTCCGAGATAAATGGTAAGAATGAACTGAATGACGCAGAGAATTTCTTTATAAGACGCAATTTTTGAGTATCGGATGGCCGAGCGAAGTGAAACGTCCAACACAACCGTCCAGACCAAACCTTTCTGGAACAAGAATGAAGAACACTGTCGGACGTCCGTCCTAACCTATTGGACGTTAAATAAAGAATGACCAGAAAAAAAATCTTAGAATATTTTTTCTGAAACACCCAGTTTTGTTCTCAGATACACAAATTGATCCAGTGGGAGGGCTTTTGTGAGGATATCAACAATTTGATATTTAGAACAAACATATTGAACACAAATTGTACCCTGGTGGACAAGATCGCGAATAAAATAATGCTTTATGTCTATGTGCTTAGTCCTAGAATGTTGAATGGAATTTTTTGTCAAATTGATGGCACTAGTGTTATCACAATACATAGGCACACAATCATATACTAAACCAAAATCATTCAATGTGTTTTTCATCCACAACAATTGAGTACAACAAGCACCAGCAGCAACATATTCAGCCTCAGTTGTAGACAATGAAATAGCATTTTATTTTTTGCTAAACCAAGACACTAAGTAATTTCCAAGAAAGTTACATATACCTGTTGTACTTTTTCTATCTACCTTACAGCCACCAAAGTCAGCATCAGAGAATTCACACAGAGGAAGTTCATAACACTTAGGATACCAAAGGCCAAAATTCAAGGTTTCTTTTAGATATCTAAGGATTCTTTTTACCGCATTCAAATGTGATTCCTTTGGACAAGACTGAAAATGAGCACATAGGCACACAACAAACTTAATATCAGGTCTACTAGCAGTTAAGTAAAGCAAACTACCAATCATACCTCTATACTTCTTTTCATCAACTTTTGTACCTTCTTCATCCTTGTCAAGTTTGGTAGACGTGCACATAGGTGTTCCAACTTGCTTTGAATCCTCCATTCCAAATCTTTTAAGCAGCTTCTTGGTGTATTTGGTTTGATTGATGAATGTTCCATCTCGGGTTTGAATCACTTGGAGTCCAAGGAAGAAATTTAATTCTCTCATCATGCTCATTTCAAACTCTTTTTGCATGATATTGGAAAAATCCTTGCACAATCTCTCATTAGTAGCACCAAATATGATATCATCCATATATATTTGGATGATTAAAAGATCACGTGAACTTTGTTTAGTGAAAAGAGTAGTATCCACAATGCCTCTTTTAAAACCATTTTCAATCAAAAAACCACTCAAACGTTCATACCATGCTCTTGAAACTTGTTTTAATCCATACAAGATTTTTGAGAGTTTAAAAACATGATTTGGATAAATTTCATTTTCAAAATCAGGAGGGTGATCAACATAAACTTCTTGATCAATAAATCCATTTAAGAAGGCACTTTTAACATCCATTTGAAATAATTTAAAGTTCTTGAAACATGCGAAGGCCAAAAATATTCTAATTGATTCTAGCCTAACTACGGGTGCAAATGATTCATCAAAATCTATTCCTTCTTATTGAGTGTATCCCTTAACTACCAGTCTGGCCTTATTTCTTACTACCTCACCTTTGTCATTCATTTTGTTTCTAAAAATCCACTTGGTGCCAATGGTAGGATGATCTTATGGTCTAGCAACTAATGTCCAAACCTTGTTTCTTTCAAATTGATTTAACTCCTCTTCCATACTTAAAATCCAATTCTCATCTTTTAATGCATCAACAACATTTTTGGGTTCAAAGTGTGAGACCAATGCAAAATTATCTATTAGTTGTCTAGAGTAGGAACGTGTTCTGACCTTTTCGAATGGATCACCAATGATGAATTTCTTAAGATGATTTTGGACAAATTTCTAGGCTCTTGGAAGATCATTAGGAGTGGTAGTGTCTCTATCGTTGTTTTTTCTAGCTGGACTGTCTTGAGTTTCATCTTCCTTTGAATCATTTCTGGTGAAGCAGTGCCTTGGTCACTGATTGTTAGCTTCTTTAGTTCTTCTTGAACACTTGCATCATCATCTTCACCACAACTCATGGACATGTCACCATTAAATTCATCAAAAGTAATGTGTATAGCTTCCTCTATAACTAGAGTCCTACGATTATAGACTCTAAAACCTCTCTTATTCTCACAATATCCCAAGAAAATTTTCTCATCAGATTTTTTATCAAACTTTCTAAGATGTTCCTTGATGTTTAGAATGAAGATTTGCAACCAAAAACCTTAAAATATCCAACAACAGCTCATAAGAAGTTTTGTTCAAAATTGATCTTAAAAGTACTCTGTTCATGGTATAGCAGGCTGTGTTTATAGGTTCAACCCAAAAATACTTTGGTAAATTACATTTCACTAAGCATGATTCTAGTAGCCTCCTGAAGAGTTCTATTTTTTCTTTCAACAACCCCATTTTGTTAGGGGACTCTTGCAATAGAAAATTCATGTGTAATACCATTGTTATCACAAAATTTTGAAAAACCACAGAAATGAAATTCTGAGCCATTGTCACTTCTTATTTTCATGATTTTCAAACCAATCAGATTCTGAACTTTTGTAAACAGTGAAACAAAGTTTTTGAAAGCATCATCTTTGTGTGCAAGAAACATCACCAAAGTGTATCTAGAATAATCATCAACAACAACAAAATAAAATCTTTTGCCACCTAGGCTTGTGGTTTGAGTAGGACCAAATAGATCAAGATATAAAAGTTTTAGAGGTTTTGAAGTAGAAACTGTGACGACCCCACTTCTCCCAAGGGCGAACCCAAGGGTATCGGCGGGCCGCCTGCCTAACTCGCGCCAGGACTCAAAACTTAAAGCAATAAAACTAGATAAATCGAAAGAGCACTATATACAATATATATACAATCCCAAAAGTTACAATTACATCCTCAAAAGTCTCGAGTCAAACCACTCTAATACACTATAACCACAACCAGCAGAAGATAGACCCTAAGAAGGGTCCTTATACAAACTACCAAAACTAAAACAAACATCCTAACTGTTTAACTAATACAAGCCAATCTAACTATACTAGTGTACGAGCCAAAAGTCCCCGCGTCAGCCCCTGCTAAGGAAAACAAAAGGAAAGGGGTAAGCTATATGCTTAGTAAGTAAACAGGGGCGAAAGCATAAATTCACGTAGCAACAATTACACAATAAGAGTAAAGCAAAAGCAGAAAAGAACAACATCATACAATAAGGATACGGGTGGCTCCAAAGCCAATTCATGTGCCATGTATGATCTCCTGCCGACACTCCGTCGACCGCAAATAATAGTCCGTAGAACTTCACTTATACACCCACCGACACCTTATCACCCTCACTGGCCAGTCACCTCACAAACTTGCCCGGGCGAACGAAATCACAAACTTGAGCTTGAGTCACAAGCTCGGGTCACAAACTTGGTCACCTTCTCGGTGAACCGGATTCACAAAATTGGTTCATAACATGAACCTACAAACTTGGTGACCTCAGACTAAGTTGGACTGACTTCGACCAAGCCCTAACCGGCTCGAATAGTCCAAACAGGTCTTAGATCGGGCCCACGAACTCACAAACTTTGCAAACTTCACAAACTTTACTCAAAAGTCGCCCCGAGCCACAAGCTCAAGGGTTTTGGTTCCAAAAGGTTCATATACATATGCCAAGTACAATTATACATTCAAATTAGGGTTTAGGTCGAGTGCGATAAAGTACACCCTCGCCTAAGTACCCTTTTCACACATCTCAAACACATAGCAAAGAAAACACACCAAACTGGCCTGAATACTTACTCAAAACGGAAATAGCAAAAGTACGAAGTCGGAGCGAAACGAACAGCTAGTAGTGGACCCCACCAGATCCGCCCAGCTCACCACCGTCTGAAATAGGAGATTGTGTCACATAATATCGTAAACGGCTACTATCGTGCCTCAAACAAACAAAACGGCAAAAACGGCACGCGCGCACGTACATATGACGGACGGAAACGGAAACGGCCGTTAGCGGAAACGGCAGATTTGACACTCGTTTCTACTTTAATCATAAGTTGAGCTACGAATATCGGATTAAGGCGTATGAGACACCATATCGAAGCTTAAAGGATGAACAACAATTGTTATGAAGACATCCAGAACTGAAACTGGAGGCTTCAGCCCCAAATGAACCAAACACAATCACATACGAAATCTGGCTAATGCACAAATGGTCAGTTTTGAGTGCAAACTGTTTTCTATGTTACACATGGGCAAAAGAGCTGAAAATTGGCAGTTAGATAGTTCATTCTAAATGGAACAACTTTCATGAAGGTCGGCAATCGAAATTCGGAACAGAAATTGGTCGTCAGGACCAAAACAAATCTGACCAGAAAATGGTCATTTTCACGGGCAGGCCTTATTTGCTCGGCTATATCTCAGGTTCTATAAATCCGATTCATGAAATTCCAAGGGCGTTAGAAAGCTATGATATAGAGCTATAAGTTTGGTGTTTTGGTCGCAAGCCCAAACAGCTTGTAACCTAGTCAAACGTGAAGCCAAATTCCAGTCGTAAACTGTCCGGATATAAGAACAGAACAGAATTTGACGGTCAAAACAGGTCTGAGTATTTCGTTTAGAACTCAGGTTATACCACTCCGTTAATCCTGAAAATTTACAGGGATATCCAGGACTTAAGGGGATACAACAATGTAGAAGGCCTCTCAATCCAAATCCTATCACAACTAGGTCAAAATGCAGAAAACCAACCCAGAACCGTAATTGCAGGTTCCCAAATCACACAAAACTGTAATCAGTCCAAGTCAGTCTATACAGGTCCAAAAGCATTGATTCCAAAGGAATATGAAAGCTAAGACATCAAGATACATTTCATCAGAAGACACCAACAACAAAATCCAAACCAATTCCAGTCAAAACAGACAATTACTATCGCAGTTCGGACATTCTGTTCACCAAAAACAGCAACAGTAAAAACGGCATAACTCACTCTATACTACTCCAAATGCCCTGAAATTTTGCAGGCACTTCAACCTCATCAATACCTAAAACTTTCATGTTTTGAGAAAAGTCCAATTCGGACTCTATCTATGACCTAAAATTTCGGACAGAATGTTCAACCAAGACCCCTAATTTTCCAGAAATTCTTCCAAATCCAAAATTGATTGCAATTATCAACTATTCACACCTACTAGTGTCATTATAGGCCATTGCCAATCATCATAAACAACCACACCATCATAATCCAATTAAACCAGAAAAATCATCAATAAAAGAAAAACTTCACCAAATCACTTCAAACCAAGATAAAAACCAGAAATTTCAGCACTTTAATCACTAATAAGCATAACCTAAGCTTCATAAGGTATAGGAGGGTAGTCAAGCACCACTTACCAAGAAAACAAGAGAGAGGAAGTTGTGGAACACCTTAACTCTTCCAAAAACTTCACCAAACCAACCACTAACACCAACTAGAGAGATTTTATGGAGTAGAAATAGATGGAAGCAAGTATTTTTGGGTGATTTGAGCTAGTTGGGACTTGTAAATTGAAGAAGTTTTCTTCCTTTCTTAGCACAAGAGGGCCGGCCACCAAGGAGAATAAATGGTGAATTTTTGAGCAATTTTTAAGATATTTACCTTTTGGTCAAAAAAAGTCAAAAATTGGAATAGTAAATCTTAACTTGGAACCACTAAGAAGGTGACACTTGTCACCTCTTAAATGCAATCTTATCTTTTCTTTTCTCTCTCACATCAATCAAATCACCTCCTCTACTTATCTCCGAACACCCGATAAATTTTTCACAGTATCCGAAATTTAATCTTATTGGCCGAATTTTCCCGAACTTTTCGCACTAGTGGGTCCCACGTTCGAAATCCGTTCTTATTTTCTCAAAATCTAACCGATACTAGAAAAATCATCTAAAACTATATTTACTCAAAAAAATTATCTGGGGAACTTTTCTAATAAGAAAATGTGGAAAAGCGGCGATAAATAATCTCCACTGAAACTTTCTAATATTGCAACACTAGAGGTTTGCTAATCATTCAAACTTACTAACCTATGTCATGGCACACACTAGATTACCGAATATAAATTATAGCTTGAACCGTATAATCATAATACGTAAACTAGGATTTTCCAACTTAACCGAATTAGGGTTTCCTTCCTAGCCATAAAACCCTATTTTTCCAAACCAAATATCAAATAACCCTAATATCGACTTACGATCGGACTGGGGCCTCACAATCTCCCCCACTTAGGACAATTTCGTCCTCGAAATTAATTCGTTGGTCAAAGCGTACCTTCAAAACCTGCCGTAAAGGATACACGAAAACACAAAACACAAAACAGATACACGAAAGGCACGCAAAGGATAGGTACAATACAAAGTCACACCAAAAGATATACAAATTACCCGACCTCCAGTCGGGTCAAAACCCAATATACACACGAGCACTCCGGCTCCAAAAATCTAGTCAACCAACCAGAAAACAAAAGAAATTAGCCAGGCCAGTTCTAACAAAAGTAATCTGCCAGCTAATCAAAATACGAAAGCGACCCTAAACGCCTCCCCTAGGGCCCCGGTTCCCTACGGAACCTAAAGTACCTATCTCACCTATCTGCTCTGGCCCGGTAGCTCGTGGGGGTGCCTCCGCGGCCATATCTAGTAAGACCCCACAATCAAACGTGATACTCCGGGCCCTCTCCCTGAGCTGCCTCTTCATAGCGAAGAGGTGCTGGTGTGTGTCTCGGAGATCCCGCTCCAGGTCTCTAACGCGCAACGCCTGCCAGCGGCTAAACTCTCTAACCTCCGCCAGCTGCGCCCGCAAAGTCTCGACCGTCTGGTCTAGGTGATAATGCTCATCATCCAACGCTAAGACAACCTCGTCAGGATAGCTATAGGTATACCAGCACGCACAGGGTCGGCGCGACACCTGGCCGAAGGGAGAATACAAAGTATAGGGCTCCCCAAGCCTCCTCCGATAGCGGATCGCCCGCTTACGCAGCACCCGGTCATCCGAGCCCCTCCCACTGGGAGGTCTCGGTCCCGGTCCCACGCCGCTAGAACTGCCCGGATCCATACCTACAAACATTAATTCGTTAGTTAACCGACATTTCAACTTAAAATAGATCATTCAACTTAAATATATCATTCAACTTAAAGAGAATCACGTAATCCGAATGAACCTATCACGTATGTCCCACAATTGCCCAAGTCCTCTAACCTAGGCGCTCTGATACCAACTGTGACGACCCCACTTCTCCCAAGGGCGAACCCAAGGGTATCGGCGGGCCGCCTGCCTAGCTCGCGCCAGGACTCAAAACTTAAAGCAATAAAACTAGATAAATCGAAAGAGCACTATATACAATATATATACAATCCCAAAAGTTACATTTACATCCTCAAAAGTCTCGAGTCAAACCACTCTAATACACTATAACCACAACCAGCAGAAGATAGACCCTAAGAAGGGTCCTTATACAAACTACCAAAACTAAAACAAACATCCTAACTGTTTAACTGATACAAGCCAATCTAACTATACTAGTGTACGAGCCAAAAGTCCCCGCGTCGGCCCCTGCTAGGGAAAACAAAAGGAAAGGGGTAAGCTATATGCTTAGTAAGTAAACAGGGGCGAAAGCATAAATTCACGTAGCAACAATTACACAATAAGAGTAAAGCAAAAGCAGAAAAGAACAACATCATACAATAAGGATACGGGTGGCTCCAAAGCCAATTCATGTGCCATGTATGATCTCCTGCCGACACTCCGTCGACCGCAAATAATAGTCCGTAGAACTTCACTTATACACCCACCGACACCTTATCACCCTCACTGGCCAGTCACCTCACAAACTTGCCCGGGCGAACGAAATCACAAACTTGAGCTTGAGTCACAAGCTCGGGTCACAAACTTGGTCACCTTCTCGGTGAACCGGATTCACAAAATTGGTTCATAACATGAACCTACAAACTTGGTGACCTCAGACTAAGTTGGACTGACTTCGACCAAGCCCTAACCGGCTCGAATAGTCCAAACAGGTCTTAGATCGGGCCCACGAACTCACAAACTTTGCAAACTTCACAAACTTTACTCGAAAGTCGCCCCGAGCCACAAACTCAAGGGTTTTGGTTCCAAAAGGTTCATATACATATGCCAAGTACAATTATACATTCAAATTAGGGTTTAGGTCGAGTGCGATAAAGTACACCCTCGCCTAAGTACCCTTTTCACACATCTCAAACACATAGCAAAGAAAACACGCCAAACTGGCCTGAATACTTACTCAAAACGGAAATAGCAAAAGTACGAAGTCGGAGCGAAACGAATAGCTAGTAGTGGACCCCACCAGATCCGCCCAGCTCACCACCATCTGAAATAGGAGATTGTGTCACATAATATCGTAAACGGCTACTATCGTGCCTCAAACAAACAAAACGGCAAAAACGGCACACGCGCACGTACATATGACGGACGGAAACGGAAACGGCCGTTAGCGGAAACGGCAGATTTGACACTCGTTTCTATTTTAATCATAAGTTGAGCTACAAATATCGGATTAAGGCGTATGAGACAACATATCGAAGCTTAAAGGATGAACAACAATTGTTATGAAGACATCCAGAACTGAAACTGGAGGCTTCAGCCCCAAATGAACCAAACACAATCACATACGAAATCTGGCTAATGCACAAATGGTCAGTTTTGAGTACAAACTGTTTTCTATGCTACACATGGGCAAAAGAGTTGAAAATTGGAAGTTAGATAGTTCATTCCAAATGGAACAACTTTCATGAAGGTCGGCAATCCAAATTCGGAACAGAAGTTGGTCGTCAGGACCAAAACAAATCTGACCAGAAAATGGTCATTTTCACGGGCAGGCCTTATTTGCTCGGCTATATCTCAGGTTCTATAAATCCGATTCATGAAATTCCAAGGGCGTTAGAAAGCTCTGATATAGAGCTATAAGTTTGGTGTTTTGGTCGCAAGCCCAAACAGCTTGTAACCTAGTCAAACGTGAAGCCAAAGTTCCAGTCGTAAACTGTCCGGATATAAGAACAGAACAGAATTTGACGGTCAAAACAGGTCTGAGTATTTCGTTTAGAACTCAGGTTATACCACTCCGTTAATCCTGAAAATTTTCAGGGATATCCAGGACTTAAGGGGCTACAACAATGTAGAAGGCCTCTCAATCCAAATCCTAGCACAACTAAGTCAAAATGCAGAAAACCAACCCAGAACCGTAATTGCAGGTTCCCAAATCACACAAAACTGTAATCAGTCCAAGTCAGTCTATACAGGTCCAAAAGCATTGATTCCAAAGGAATATGAAAGCTAAGACATCAAGATACATTTCATCAGAAGACACCAACAACAAAATCCAAACCAATTCCAGTCAAAACAGACAATTACTATCGCAGTTCGGACATTCTGTTCACCAAAAACAGCAACAGTAAAAACGGCATAACTCACTCTATACTACTCCAAATGCCCTGAAATTTTGCAGGCACTTCAACCTCATCAATACCTAAAACTTTCATGTTTTGAGAAAAGTCCAATTCGGACTCTATCTATGACCTAAAATTTCGGACAGAATGTTCAACCAAGACCCCTAATTTTCCAGAAATTCTTCCAAATCCAAAATTGATTGCAATTATCAACTATTCACACCTACTAGTGTCATTATAGGCCATTGCCAATCATCATAAACAACCACACCATCATAATCCAATTAAACCAGAAAAATCATCAATAAAAGAAAAACTTCACCAAATCACTTCAAACCAAGATAAAAACCAGAAATTTCAGCACTTTAATCACTAATAAGCATAACCTAAGCTTCATAAGGTATAGGAGGGTAGTCAAGCACCACTTACCAAGAAAACAAGAGAGAGGAAGTTGTGGAACACCTTAACTCTTCCAAAAACTTCACCAAACCAACCACTAACACCAACTAGAGAGATTTTATGGAGTAGAAATAGATGGAAGCCAGTATTTTTGGGTGATTTGAGCTAGTTGGGACTTGTAAATTGAAGAAGTTTTCTTCCTTTCTTAGCACAAGAGGGCCGGCCACCAAGGAGAAGAAATGGTGAATTTTTGAGCAATTTTTAAGATATTTACCTTTTGGTCAAAAAAAGTCAAAAATTGGAATAGTAAATCTTAACTTGGAACCACTAAGAAGGTGACACTTGTCACCTCTTAAATGCAATCTTAACTTTTCTTTTCTCTCTCACATCAATCAAATCACCTCCTCTACTTATCTCCTAACACCCGATAAATTTTTCACAGTATCCGAAATTTAATCTTATTGGCCGAATTTTCCCGAACTTTTCGCACTAGTGGGTCCCACGTTCGAAATCCGTTCTTATTTTCTCAAAATCTAACCGATACTAGAAAAATCATCTAAAATTATATTTACTCATAAAAATTATCTGGGGAACTTTTCTAATAAGAAAATGTGGAAAAGCGGCGATAAATAATCTCCACTGAAACTTTCTAATATTGCAACACTAGAGGTTTGCTAATCATTCAAACTTACTAACCTATGTCAAGGCACACACTAGATTACCGAATATAAATTATATCTTGAACCGTATAATCATAATACGTAAACTAGGATTTTCCAACTTAACCGAATTAGGGTTTCCTTCCTAGCCATAAAACCCTATTTTTCCAAACCAAATATCAAATAACCCTAATATCGACTTACGATCGGACTGGGGCCTCACAGAAACACATTTCTTGGGTTTAAAAGATACCTTGACTTGTTTTCCAAATTGGCAAGCATCACAGATTCGATCTTTTTCAAATTTGATTTTTGGAAGCACTCTAACGAGTTCGTTTTTGGAAATTTCTTTTAGCAAATCCATATTGAAATGATAGAGCCTTCTATGCCACAGCCAGTGGTCCTCATTTGCTGCTTTGAGACAACTAATGCTAGAGGAATCAATTTTTTCAAGGATAACTACATAAATGTCATTTACTCTTTTTCCTTTGAAAACAGTGTTGAATTTTGAGTCAAGAACAAGGCATTCATGCTTTTTTAAATAACACAAACAGATTCCTATCACACAACTGACTAACACTTAGCAAGTTGTAGCTCAAATTGTCAACTAAAAGAACATTGCGAACAAAGATTTGACCATTCTTACCAACATCACCAATTCCAACAGTTTTGGCTTTGTTGTCATCTCCAAAAGTTACCTTTTCGCTTGCTTTTGGTTTGAGTTTGATGAACTGTTATGTATCATCTATGAACCATTTTGATTCCTTAACAGTGTTCACCAGGTTCACCTACACAGAGATCCATAAGATAATATTTGGTACTCTTTACTTTTTGGGTCCTTGAGAGTTAGCATTATGTCTAACCATCCACATGCATCTCATGCCATTTCTCATATTTTTCTTAATAGAACAATTGCTTTTTATGTGGCCAAATTGACAATAGAAGCTACATTCAGTTAAAGAATTATTCAAATGAACAGGTTTAATAAATCTGATTTGCCTTTTCCTATGGATAGCAAACTCATTTGCATTTTGATTCAGCCTTATCTGATGAGTACCAAAATGAGGTTTTGCATCATTTTTTTTTTAAAACAGTTTTGTTTCTTATGTTGAAGCATCTGACTAAGATCATCCATTCTTCTTTTCAAGTTACTTCGTTCATTTTTTAGCATGTTACAGAAGTTTGTTTTTCTATCAAGTTCAGCATGCAAATCATTTTCAATCCTTTTCAGGTTCTCATTTTCATTTCTCAGACATTTGTTTTGTCGAAAAAGGCTTGCATTGTTTTGTATCAGAAAGTTAATTTTCTGTTTTAATTCCTTGTTACTAGCATAGGATTCTTTCAAACTGTTGTGCATTTTTTCCAAAACTGAATTAACATCATCATCAGATTCACTATCACTATCAGTTTGAGAGTTACACGTGGTTTACCTCTTCATCACCAATGGCCATGAAGGCCACTTGGGCAGATTCCTCCTCTTTTTCAATTTCACCTTCTGAATTGCAGTCATTTCAGGTGATCTGAAAATTGTTGAACTTTGGTTTTCATTCAACTTTTCTCTCCTTCTTTTTCTTCATTGGACACTCATTTGCCTAGTGTCCAGGTTGGTCACATTCAAAGCACTTATCAGTTTGCTTCTTGTTGAACTCTAGCTTCCCTTTGTTTCTTAAGTTGTTGGACTGATTTAGGAAGGAATTGCTAGGTCCACCTTTTCTGAATCTTCTCTTGTTGAGTATTCTTTTGAAGCCTTGTGTGATGAGTGCAATATCACTGCCATCACCTTCCATGTCATCTCCATTCAGGGAGGCTGTATCATCTTCATCTTGTGAGTGAAGCCTTGAGAGATATATTCTTTCTCACCCTTGTGTCTTCTTCTTCCTGCACCTTAGACTTGAGTTTTAGCTCATAAGAAGTCAGTGAATTAATAAGAGATTCAATAGGTAAGATATTTAGATCTTTGGCTTCCTCAATGGCAGTTACTTTATTCTCCCAATCCTTCGATAAGGCATTCAGAATTATTTTATTTTTCTCACCTAGAGAGTAATCCTTCTCAAGCACTTCTAAATCCTTAATAAGATCATTAAATGTACAATACATCTTGTCAATGTTTTCATGAGGTTCCATCTTAAAAGATTCATACTTAGTGACCAGAATGGACTTCTTCTGTTCTCTCACATTCTCACTTCCTTCATGGATTTCTCTAAATTTATCCCAAATCTCTTTTGCAGGTTTGCAGCCCTTGACTCTAATAGAATCATTTGAATCTAAAGCACTGTATAGTACATTCATCGCCTTGACATTTAGAGTGAGATGAGTTCTATCTTCAGCAGTCAGCTCACTTCTTGTTTTTGGTCTCGGCCTA
The DNA here is from genome assembly GCF_036785885.1 of Coffea arabica. Lineage (NCBI taxonomy): Eukaryota > Viridiplantae > Streptophyta > Magnoliopsida > Gentianales > Rubiaceae > Coffea > Coffea arabica. Next base: position 34,935,393 of record NC_092321.1, read on the forward strand.
TTAGTATCTTCATCAATAATAGAGGCATCATATGGACCTTCATTGACAATAAACCATAGCTCAATATCAATAGATTGTAAGAAAATAATCATCCTCTCCTTCCAACTCACATAATTTGATCCATTAAACATTGGAGGTCTAGTGACTGATTGTCCCTCAAAGAACATGGCATTGTTGGTTGTCATTTTTACTCCAAAGCCGATTGATCTTAATCTCGAGGAGACCAAACTTTGATACCAATTGTAAGGATTGAAAACAACCTAAGAGGAGGGGTGAATTAGGTGGTTTAAAAACTAGCCAAGATGTGAGTCACTTTTTCTAGAACTTGCCCTCCTTTTCTAAAGGACCACACAATGGAGCAATTGATGAACAAGCACAAGTGATTGGGAGTAGAAGAGATAGACAATTTATATTGCAAGACAGTAAGTAAAAAGATAGAATAGCAAACCAAGTTTCAAACTCCACTTCAGTTTGAATATCACTTTATATAGCAAGTTTCTTCAAGTTGATCAACTTACAACCAGTCTCTTGTGTACAAAGGAAAGATCACTTCCTTCTTGCCCTAAGCCTCACTTGATCAAGCAAGGAAGTTTTACAATCTCTCGGATAACCCTCACAAAGCTACACTATTGAAGAAATTGAAACACACTTGAAAAGCTTATCGAAAATTACACAACTAAGAATACAAATCTTCTTTTGGAGTATTCTCACACTTGAATCACTCAAGATCTGATGTAGTCTTAATGTGCAAAAGTGTTTCTAAAGTGGTTGACTTTTCCCTATTTATAAGAGACCAAAAAGTACTCCAATTAATGCTGTCAACGGATAGAAGGCAGCTAAAGAGTCAACTAGCCGTTGATGGTGTTAGACGTCCGATAGGCTGGTTTTCCGCGTCCGATCACGGGCAGTGAGTTCAAGAAATTTTCTTGAAATGTTTAGGATATCCGGTGCTTCAATGTTTTGCGTCTGAAGTATCACACCATTTGTCAGACGTCCAGTACTCAGGTGTTGTTCGTCCAAACGAAGTCAGTGAGTTTAGAGGATCTTGGCTTATTATCTTTGGACTTCCGGGAGTGAATTCCTTATGCGTCCGAAGTTACTCGAAGGTTGTCGGACGGTCGATGCAGACTTTTTGTTCGTCCGACACATGCTTCAACATATGTTAGTTTGTTTTGCTCCAAATCTGAAAACATCTATTTTGGGAATATTAGTAACATCCATTTGTTTTGTAATCATCAAAAGATACAGACTGGGATGAACAGCATCTGCATGGTAAATTGTCTCATTATATATTTTTAACACGTTTGCTCTTAAATTTAATTTTTCTATCGCCCAATTAGTGAAAATTTGAGAAAACATGTTTTTCGAGGAAATAATTAGTTTGAGAGTGTAGTGGTCTTGGAGAGTTAATGATGATTAATTGTAGATTAAGAAAAATTAATTGAGAGATTAGAGGTGAGTGATTTGAATTAAACTCAATTAGGAGCATTAATGGACCACTGTTCAAATATTGACTTTTGTACCAAAAGTTAGTTTTATGTCACTTCTTTCTTTCATCCTCTCATATCCCAATAATCAAACAAAATCCCTCTCTCTTCCTCCCTCTCATGGCCGAACCTTTCATCCTCTTTTAGCCAAAAAAATTTCATCTTCTTCCTCTCAATTTTGCTCCTCAATCTTGCCCACTAACCTTGCTCACACCTTGTATCATCTTCAAGATTGGTAGAAGACTTGGTGGAGGGAAGATTCTTAGAAGTTTAGTGCTTGGTTTCTTGAGGTTTTACTTGCTAACCTTGGAAGAAGGTAAACCCTCCAAGCTCCAATTTTTCTTTCATCCTTTAGCTAATTTTAGCTAGATAAACTTGGGATTTGTTGAAAGGTTCTATGAACCTTGACATTAGGTAGCATGCCTTGAGGATATTCTTACTTTCTTGACTTGGTCTTAGGAAGATGCCTTGAGGAGGATTATTAGGTAGTGGACTTGAGGATTTCTTGTTTGTTGGTTGTTGTTATGGTGAATTCTAGCTTGGTTTTGGTGTAAGAGTTTAGGAAGAAAATTTGAAGAGAAAGAAGAAGGGTTGCTGGAGTGTTTCTGTGACGACCCCACCTCTGTGAGGACCAGAAAATTTTCTTATTTTTATCTTATTTTACTAGTTTATTTAATTATTTATTCATTGTTTTCTCCGAATAATTTATTTCAACCATTTTGTGTGACGACCCCACCTTCTCCTAGGGCATACCCTAGAAGTTAGCGGATCGCTTGCCTGGCTCTCGCCAGGACTCACTCACTCACAATAACTTCAGAGATAACATTACCATTGGACAACTGAACATCCACTCTTAAGTACATCTTCAATCAACTTGAAACATAAATTTGTCCAATAAAAGAAACAAAATACCTGTTCTAAATATCCATTCTTAATATCACACCAACTCAAACAAAAATTCAATCGTCTCAAAATTCAAAAGAGACCATGACTACACTATATACACAGAATAACGGATCTTCCCAAAATAACTTTCTAGTTCAATCCAATCACTCTTCAATCTCTGACTCCTGTAAGGAAAACAAAGCTAAAAGGGTGAACTTACGCCCGTGAGGTTTCCATGCAAGTAACATTTAATAATCACATGAATCAATACAATTAAGCAGGTAGTGCACATTTCACTGTACAATCACTTTCATTAGCAATTGAGAAAACACTTCACTGAACAATTATTTCACAAAGATGTCAAATCAAAAGTACAAAAGTAACAACACAAGTTAAGGATAAAGGTTGTCTCCAAAGCCAAATCATGTGCCACGTGTAACCTCCTATCGACACTCCGTCGACCACAAATAAGGGTCCGTGGAACTCCGCTTGTACTCCCACCTAACACCTTATCACCCTCACTGGCCAGTCACCTCACAAAATGGCTCGAGCAAACGAAACGAAATTGAACTTGATTCACAAGCTCGGTTCACAAACTTGATTCACAAACTTGGTTCACAAACTTGGTGACCTCAAGACTAGGTTGGACTGGTTTCGACCAAGCCCCGGCCGGCTCGAATAGTCCGTCTAGGTCTTGAGATCGGACCCCACAAACGTCACCCCGAACTACAAGCTCAAGGGGTTCAACATTAAAATAATTCATATATATACATCTCATAGACAAACACAGGTGCAAAATTAGGGTTTAGGTCGAGTGTGATCAAGTACACCCTCGCCTACATACCTTCTCATTCACATCAAAGTACATAAGCAAGTTATACACAAAAACGGCCTGAATACTTACAATATCACTTGATCAATTATCAATCTTCAAGCTCAACTACGTCGAGTGCGATAAAGTACACCCTCGACTTAGAAGGTGAGGAACAACCGAGATACACTTTACAATGAATCACTTAGCAATATTTCACAATACACACATTTGTGACATAATTTCACTTAAATACACATAAACAGTTAAACACATAAATTCGGAAACACTCACCTAAAGTAATTTGAGTTCACTACTCGGTGCTTGGACCTTTCTCTGGTTCTTTCTATTCTGCTTATTATTTCTCCAATGGTGAAGTTAAGGTTCTCATGATTATTTTAATTAAATGTATATAGGTGCGTATAAGTATAATTCGAGATATTTAAATGCATACATATATATAGGGTTTTAAGGTAATCTTAGTATTTATCTTATTCTAGTACATCAAAGGTTCAAAGTCTAGGTAGCTTTAATCTTTCAAGCTTTAAAATTCCATGTTTTACCAAAAGAAAGTAAGATATAGTGATTATATTGCAATTTACATTTTATAATGAAAGTTACGATCTAGGTACTAAGGATCATTTTAGAAATCAAAGTTCAAAGTTGATAAATTTCCTAGAGGTTGGCAGCTTAGTATTCCTATAAACTTCCTTGATTTTATCCTATAGTTTGGATGAAAGTCGCGAGTAAAACCTTTATAAGATAGCCTTAAAGAGGCTTTGACCAGCTTTGGTTCATTTCCTCTTTAGGAACTCAAAGTTAAATCTAGAATTTAAGTACTAAGTTAGAATTGTTTAAACCAGATTTTTTAGCAGGGCATACTTCATGTCTTCCATCCAAAGTCCATCATTTTCTTTGTTTAAGTTTCCTAAAATCCATCATGCATTTTATCGTTATACCAACAGGTGGTTCTTAGTTTAAGGTTTGATTGAAATCCCCTAGAATTCCAGAAAATGGTTTAAACTCCTCAACTATTCCAAGCTGTGTAAACTAGTCTCGTAAGCTCAACTAGCTTCAGATTTCTTCCCCAAAGGCTCTATGTTTCTTTCTAAATCAAAGTAATCATAATACATGGAACAAAACAGGGTACTATAGGATACTTTTAGCCAATATCCGCATAAACTTCAATTTACGAAACAGAAGTTAAGCTTGAGAGAATACAATCAGTCATTCGGGTTTCAAAACGGAGATTCCAGCCATGTATCTTCCGAGATTTCATTCAATCTACCAAGTTATTAACCAAATCCAACATGAAATCACCTAAACACTGAAGTGAAAACATGCAACTTTGAATCCAGCAAAATTTTGAAGAAAAGAGCCAACAATTGCAGCTTTATCCTCTCGGGTTCATACAACACTTTTGTCCAGAAATTCCAGCTTTGATATTTCCTCCAAAAGTTGATCTTTCCTTGTTTAATCCAAATAATTTACCACATGCATGCTAAGGTTTAAGTATTAAGAGGTATGTGGAGCAAAGATATATATTCATTCACAACCAAAATTGTGGAGATAAAACTAGAAAAATTCCCAGCTCCTCTCTCCTCAGGTCTCAACAGAAATTTCCAGTAAGTTCCTTCAACACCAACACTTATTTCACTTGGATTCAAGTTAAATACTACATGCATGCTAATATTATTGGATTACAAGGTGTAGACAGCAACAATATGCAATTTCACAGTCAATATTCATGAAGAAAACTGGAAAATTCTTCCATTTCTCTCTCGACCATGTCATCAAATTTCCAGCAGTTTCTTTCAACAAATTCGGCCAAGTTTGTTAATGATTCACTAGTTTCAAAACAAATATCTTAAAAGCCATGAGATTGAACATATATAATGCATTTTTAGTGAAATTTTGCTCCAAGATTTTGAATGGACAGCTGTGAACTTCAACTCTCCTACCATCGGCCAAGTTGAGCTTTCCAAGAACGAATCAGTTTCTACACAGGATTTCCTTTAGAAAAACTCACTTTTCTTGGCTAAAAACTATCATACAACATACATATTCAAGTGTATTAGGTGATTAAGAGATTATCACATAAATTTTCCATCACTTATAGGCTGAAATTCAAACAACAACTCCCAATTCTCTCCATCTCTGTCCGTTAGTTTCATTCGTTTCAAAACAGAATTTTATCTTAGCTAAGAACTTATTTTCTTTGCTAAATTCACATGCAGCTCATGTATTATTCCAGTTATACCGAAGAAACAGAAAATAAGTGTAGGTTCTTACCCTTTTCTCCTAAGAATTCGATGTTGCGGGCTGCTAAAATTTCTGGTTCTAGTTCCTCACTCTTAGCTCCAGTTTCCTTTGCCCACTGACAGTATTCTCTCGACTTGGTTTAGCTGATGATACAGCTTGCTAATCCTTTTTTTTTCCTCACCCTCGATCTTGTTTTTGTAAGATGTAAGAAAGAAAGAAAGAAAAGAAGCTGTCTGCTTCACTCCTCTGATCACCGCCCAAATAATGAGCCTGCTGTCTAGTTATTTCCTCTGGGTTGTTTTGTAGAGTTTTAACATAAGAAAGATAACAATGCTACCGAAATCCTCTTGCCTTTAGTCACTCCTGCCTCGGCAAATGTTCCACCGCCCAGCTAGCTGGCCGACTCTTATTTGCTGCTTCATTTCCACTGCTTAGACTTAGTAGTTCTAGTGCTGTTTTCTTTAAATTTTCCTTCAGTCACCGCCCAAATTTTACCAATTAATTCACCTTACTTCTACTTGGTTCCAGTCCCGATAATTTCTTCTTGGGATGCATGGTGAATTGTCTAACATTTAGGGCTAAATTAGTCCTCTAGTTTTAGCATATTTACCTACTAAGGCCCGAAATTTTATTATCTTACTCATTGATTCCAAATTGCATTTGTTCTAATTTGTATGTACCTTGAAAGATTTTCCTTATATTGATCTAGTAGATTTTCACACATTTGACTTTAAGGGAAAATTAATTAGTCATGTAATTTATTCAATTATATAATATATTCAAATTGCTCAAATTACAATATGCATATCATATGTTTATTTGATTCATATATATATATATATATATTTTGCACCATTCTAGGATATTTCTAAATTATCAATTTTTATATAAATTCAATTAGGCATTTAATTTAACCATTTATTCGTTATAATATTTCTAATATCAAAGTAACTAAAATAAAAGAAATTTATAGCGTACATATAATTTTTTTTTCTCGAGTTCTCACATTTTGAATCCATTTTCATGAAACAATGTCTCGCTTATATTATTAAAACGTTTCGTTAGCAAATTTAATTTTTCGGAGGCTCGTTTAGTAAGGAATAACAAGTAAATGTTTTTTTCCGTGGCAATATTCGATCCGAGAGTGCAATAATTTTGGAGAATTAAGGATGGTCAATAGTAGACTAAGAAAATTTAATTGAGGGATTAGATGTGAGTTAATTAATTATATTTTGGTTGCGTGAATTACCCTTAAATTTCGTTTTATCGCGTGCGAGTCAAAAATTCACGTATTTCGCGTCAAAACGGCTAAGTGGAAATTTAAGAAATTTATACTAGACTACAAAGAGTGAATAATTACAGTGTTAAAGGAATTATATTGGAGGATTAGTGCACTAGTGAAACAAACAAGAGAGAAAAGTGGTTGTACGAGACACTATTCGTGCACTATTTATACTTGACTTTTGCATAGCTTTTGACGACAAATTCTTAAAGCTTCCAAGACAAGATTCATACCTACCAAACACTCTCTCTTTCTCTCTGTGACGACTCCACCGTACCCAGAGCTGTACCAAAGGGTTTAGCGAATCGCCTGTCCAGCTCGCGCCAGGACTCAATTCCAAAACGATAAATAAATGTCACGCTAAAAGAAAGATCTATATACACTATTACATCTTCAAAAGTTATATAAACTATTACATCAAGCCATACATACCACTAGTTGTGACAGCCCCACCTCTCCCTAGGGCGAACCCTAGGGTATCAGCAGACTGCCTGCCCAACTCTCGCCGGGGCTCAGTCGATCAAAGTACTATTAACTCAAATGAAGCAGAGGAAATATCTTCCATTCTTTGGAGCGTAACCCTAAATAAAACATAATCACTTCACCAACAATCCAAAAGCTTAGTATACATATAGCCAAATGTCAACTTACCACTCCACACAGAAACTTACATAACATGAGTCGAACTTATAGGTTTAAGCTTACAGGAGTCAAAAGTAAGGTCTACTTAAGCAAAAGGTTATAATCTCAAATACCAGTCCAAAACAATGTAAAGCTAAGAAAGCTCTTGATCAAATCCATCCCCGATGTGTTAAGGAAAACAAAGGGAATGGGGTGAGCTAAAGCTTAGTGAGGTTCCAAGTAAAACAAGTAAGCACATAGCCAAATAAGAGCACAGAAATAATCAAATAAATATCACACAGTAGGATAACAGTTTAATCACAGTTCAATTCAAGGATACGGGTGGCTTTCAAAAGCCAAAGATCCACTTGAGCTTGATCATAATTGCCTCCTGTTGACACTCCGTCAACATTTGTATGCACAGTATAAAAGGGTCCGTAGAACACCACTTTCACCAGTCTGCGTCCACCAATCAACCCCTACCGGGCCTGCACTTCATAACAGTAGTTTGGTAATACTCGAGTATACCGGTTTCAGTGAACAATAAACAGTCCTCAAGGTTTATCGGCCTTCTCGACCAAGCCCTTGCTGGCTCGATACAACCGACTCACCTATGAGGTTGGGTCCCCAAACAGTAACAGTAGTTGAAGGGATATCACCCTAACAACTCATTCACAGTCACAATTAAAATTTCACATCACAGTGTAACAATATATAGAGCCTCAGTGGAAATCAAGGAAGGTCGAGTGCGATAAAGTACATACTCGTCTCCAACTTTAATTAAAACAGTGTTTGGCTCAGTCAATAGCACATCAAGGTTTTCACATATACAAGTATCCCACATAACAAGTAGCAGGTCGTAGAACACTCACCTGTCAAACACAAGTCATTATCAACTTCAAATGATTCAGTTACAGTCACCTCCGTTTCCCGATCCTAGGGCAACGAATGAAAAGGATAACAATAAGATTCGTTTCTCACTAAATTATAGGTTCATGAAGAAGCTAAGTAACTAAGGTAATCTACTTAATCCTTCATGTAAATGAGGTCCAAAGTATAGTAACAGTTCATGAAAATACATGTTTAGTGTTCATATGATTGCTTGGTAAGAAAAGGTTTCATTTTCGATTTGAACAGTATCGGCCGGCCTGTGACGACCCCACTTCCCCCTAAGGCGAACCAAAGGGTTTGGCGGGCCGCCTGCCCAGCTCTCGCCGGGACTCACTACAAAACTCAAGCATGAATGTAATCGATGGTTCTTAAAAGCTCAAACGGAGTATAATATATCCACCAGTCCAACATACCAAAGTACGAGTCCAATACTTCATCTAAATTTCCACAATAATAACTTAAGTACAATCCTTATGTTTGCAATTCAAATCATTCTTACAAAAGTATAATCCCCAAAATATCATGAGATTTACATTCACTTCAACCACAAGTACATCATACCATAAAGTTCACAAATCTTTCAAAATAACCATTACATTCCACCAAGAAAATCAATCACAACCCAGATAAAGGATAATCCACGGTACTCCAAATCCTTGTGCTTGAGTAACTATCCTTCTCGAGCCCTGCATAGAACTAAAATGTTTTTGGGAGTGAGCTAAAGCTCAATGAGGTTTCAAAAGGGAAAATCAAGTATTTATAAACCAATGCGTAAGTGTTACTTTGGAAACACATGTAGAAGTAATACTTTTGTTGGCAACTTTATTATGAGTACAACTCATAAATCATTTAAAAACCACTAACGTACATTTTGAATGCATGACCACATAAATATATTCTCATGAATTTTAGCCAAACAAATAGCGGCTCGTCCGACTAGAAGAACATTACAAGGATTGCTTCGTCTCAGAGATTAATGCTCATGAGGAGTCTTACCCGAGAAATGTCAACTAGGAGAGCAATAACAGTATTAATAGTAAAGCAAACACAAAAGGATACAGTACTCGGTCCACTTCCCGTCCTTATAACTCCCATCGATAACTCCCTCGGTTGACTGGCCATCACCTTATCCCTCCAGTGGTAATACTCGAGTATACCAAAATACAGTGCCCAGGGTTATCAACCTATCCGACCGAGTCCGCTTCTGGCTCGAATAGGTGATAACGAAGGGGAAAAGGCCTTGTTCAGCCAATGTGATAAAGTACACATGGCCTATAGCATACGCAAATAACATATAAACAATGAAATATTGAACAGTTAAGTAATACAGCAACAGTTAGGTCGAGTGCGATAAAGTACACACTCGCCTAGAAATAAGTACTTTTCATTCAAATGAACAAGATTCATCAAGTATTAGACCACTTAGGCATGAAAGAAGCACTCATGAAGTCACATCACGTATATATATATAAGCAATTATACAAGTAGTGGTTATAAAAGTTCGAGAAGCAATTTTGTGCAAAACAGTTTGGAATCCCTCACCGTAATCCGGAGCAAAGCAAGAGCAAAAGCAGGAAATTAAAAGAGCTTCTCGGTGTCCTCTGAATCACCTGAGATTAATCACAATTACAAATTACCTAGATGCTCGATTAAGGCGAATAAAAGAAAACCTCTTAGATACACACACTCAAGCCTCAAACTCAAACAAATTGAAATAGGAAGTTTTAACTTAATCATTGGTATAAAACCAAAAGGAATTTAAAAGTCCCATTTCCGAGATAAATCGTAATGAGGAGGGGCTCAAGGCTGCTCAAACTTCTAGTGCTCAGGTCATGCAAATACCCAGTGGTCCAATTACAAGAGCGCGTGCTAGGAGAATTCAAGAATCACTTCAAGCTCTTGTTTGCACGATTCAAGAACGAGTTGGTGATGACTTGAGGACCATTGAAGGATTACATAATAGAGAAACTACTCTATACACTTTCCTTCAAATGGAAGAACCAAGTGAAGACTAGTTCACGGAACACTAGCTTGCTAATTAGGGTTTTGGTTACCATTATTAGTTGTTTGTTAGCATTAATAATTTCGGTCAATTTTCACTTCACTTTGGACGAATTCAGAGTCTTAATTTTAGTCAATTAGTTGTTAGATATTTTCACCCTTAATGAAGGGCAAGGTCGTCCATTGGACATTCTAGGGTTTGAGTCCTGTAAGGCTATATATAGCCTAGGTTTTCATTCATTAGAGGACAATTCAGATTTTATAAAATATATGTGAGTTTTTTTCACTCTCTCTTGCCTCAAGAGAATTTCCTTTGAATACTTGAGAATCAATCTCAAGCTGTTCATTGAACTTATCAATCAAGTAGTCTCCTTGGTTGTGGCGTTCTTCTAACTATACTTTTGGTTCGCTAAATTCGCTAGTCTTGGGTTAAGGATTATCCTTAGTTCGTGACTTGTGATTCTAGAAGGGTCAAAGTTCCGCATATCGATTCAACTTGGTGTTCGTCTAGATCCGTCGCGCATCAGTTGGTATCCAGAGCTAGTCGACGACATCAAGTATATCCCGTTAAGTTTGTTCGTAAGCTTTCTAGTAAATTTTATCTTGCAAAACTAGTCGTGTCTCTCTCTGTGTCAAGTCCGATTATTATTACAAAATAAAAAATTTCTGTCCACCTTTGTTTGTTCTTGTTGCGTCGCTCTTTGGTTTCTTTTGCTTCGCGTCCACTTCGTGCATTACTTGTTGTGTGATTCTGTCTTGAAGCCTACCTTCAAGTGTAACCGAGTTGTGTGCCTTGGATATTCTGTTTGAATATTAAAAAAAAAAAAAAATTTCCGCGATGGCTAGGGTTTTCACTTGCAACTAGGGTTTTCTTGGGCGCAAGTTTCTTGCCAAATCTGTCCAAACTTTAGTTTATTCCACCAAGTTATTTTCATTAATTTCCTAAACTGATTTTTGTGGTTAAACTTGTTTGGGGTTGGAATCTTGAAGAGGGACTACAATAATCTAGGGTTTCTTGAGTTTCTTGAAACTAATCTTGAAGTCTCGAAATTTTGATACATGTCTTGATAGTTATTGGAGGATTGAAGGAGAACATTGGATTGACATTAAATTCTGGAATTTTTACCAAAAAAAAAAAATAACAGCCGAGTAATTGTGTGTTCTTAGAGTCAAAAAAAAAAAAGACAAAGAAAGAGGAAGTGCGCGGGTGACAAGGAAGAAAAGGAAATCGTGTTCTTTATTGCCAAGATCTGATTTGCTACACTTTGTTTCTTGAATATTGATCCGAAAAAAAAAAGAAAAAAGGGGCTTAAAAATTCTGACCAACCTCCTCTTGAAGGTCTCCAACACTTGGCCTCTTGATTATCTGTATCACCCTTTGAGATTCTTGATCATCTTGATTCTTGAAGACTTGTACCTCCCTTCGTACAAAAAGTTTCTTGTATGCTCTTGCATCCATACAGGGCTTTCTTGTTTTAGGAGAAAATTTCTTGGAGGTTTCTTGGGCAAGCCGCTTGGGGAATTCTTGTGTAACATCACTTGCATTATCTTGTGACGCCATTGCTTAGGACCAAGAGTCAAATCTGTCCTTGTGTGGTGCGAAAGGGAAGGGGCCGAATTGCTTGTCTTTGGGGGAAGTAAGGGATGAAATTTGGGAGCAACGAGAGGGGAGTATAGCCGAGTTTATGGAGGGGTTTTAGCAGCAAAATTCTGGAATTCTCGGAGGATAGTTTCGGGTAGAATAGGAAGCTACCAAAATCTGTTTTACACTTGGTTGACCAGCCGACTTTAGGAAGGGAATAAGGAGAAGGAAATCTGGAAAATTTTTTTGGAAATAACCCTGATTTGGTATAGCCGATTTTGAGGAAGGTTAAGGGGTACGAAATCTGGAAATTTTTTGGTAACAATTCTGATTTGGTTAGCCGACTTTAAGGAATTTTCCAAATAAATCCAACACCTAACTTGGTTCCCAAAAAAAAAATCAATTAGGAAATTAAGTAAACACTTGGGAAACTCTATCATTGTACTTGGACATTTTTTTTACATTAATTTTTCCTCGTTCCATTCCTTATCGAATTCATTACTTGAGTTTTCCGTTTCTACTCTTGCTTCTTGTTCTTTTGGTACAATTGGATACTATTTGATTAAGGTTCAATTGAACTTCTTTGAGAAAATTTCTGATTTCTTCAAAGGAAACAATCAAGTGGCTTGAGAAGTGAATTGGTGAGAGCATTAGAGTGATATAAGCACTTGCGTGAAAACACGAGAGGAGTGAAACACTTAAGGGAGCAAGTGAGGCATTTTCTACTAACAATTTGTCAAGTTTTACAGGTTTCACTATGTCTCAGGAAAATGAACTTACCATTGCTCAGTTATCACGTAAAATGGATGATATGTGGAAGGAAATGCAGAGGAGATTTGACCAAAGGCTGGAAACAATCCATGAGCAGATTGATCAACTAAGTTCATCTAGGGTTTCTTCTAGGAAATCTAGTGGAAAATCCACCCTAGAGGAATCTAGTGATTCCAATGCCGATTCGGAGCATGAGGTATACGAGCAAGGAAGACCGAAGCGAAACATAAGAGCAATCGGTGATGCAATCAAGGGGATTAAGATGAAGATTCCTCCTTTCCAAGGAAAATCTGATCCGGATACATACCTTGAATGGGAGAGCCGAGTAGAGCTAGTATTCAATTGTAATGACTACACCGATGCACAAAAATTGAGACTTGCCGTAGTAGAATTCACCGACTATGCCATAGTTTGGTGGGAACAAGTGGCTACAAGCAGGAGAAGGTGTGGAGAACCATCTATAACCACTTGGACTGAGCTCAAGAGACTGATGAAGAAGCGATTTGTACCAAGTCACTACCATAGAGACTTGTACCAAAAACTTCAAACCTTGACACAAGGTCAACGCTCAGTTGAGGACTACTACAAGGACATGGTGTGACAGCCCCACCTTCCCCTAAGGCGAACCAAAGGGGTTAGCGGACTGCCTGCCCAGCTCTCGCCAGGACTACGGGCAGTTACACGTGATCTAGAACGTTTCGGGAAAATAAAAGCGCGCTCGAACAAGCCACAAGAACCAAAATAACAAAATACGAAGGAAAGTGAATACGATGAATCATGCCTGGAATAGTGGAATCCGAGATCCCACCAAACCTTAATACATAGCAATTCAACGTTTACAACCACATTGGCATGTCAAAAGCGATACATAAGGGATACACATATTCGGTTTGCCATTCAAACAATGAACCCAATACACATTAGGGTTTCATGCAAAGAGCTACAAAAGAGACATATACAAGGCTCAATTTGGCAACCAACAAGTATGAGCTTCCAAAAGTGCTTATTTTCCTGTAAGGAAAACAAATGGAATGGTGTGAGCTAAAGCTCAGTGAGCAACTATCACACAATCAACCCAGATCACTTGAGCATAATCGTTCATTGCAAATATTCAAATAAGAAGTAAAACAATTCAGTAAAAGGATACGGTCGGCTCTCAAGAGCCCATTTCCACGCTACATGCTTGATCTAACTCAATTGACACTCCGTCAATATTAAAAGTACCAAACCGTAGACCTCTCTTCACTTCCATTCCTTCCACCCAACATTCCCTAACCGGGCCAGCACTCCATTCAGTCATTTTGGTAATACTCGAGTACACCGGAACCAAGGGTCTCATTACCACAAGATTCCCATTTCAGTCCCCGTGGCGAGTCAATTTTCACGACCAAGCCCTCACTGGCTCGATTCAATTGAATGCCAACGGGGTCGAGCTCAGTACAGTAGGGCCGTTGGATACTCGTCCAACCAACACCCAAACAATTTCCATGAATGAAATCCAAGAATTCATATAGCAGTACAGTAATACAGTAAAACGGTAAACAATCGGTCACAAGAATAAAAGGAATGAGGGCGGTTAAGTACACCCTCACCCTAATCATTTCCAATAGTCAAACAAGCCTTCAAGGCATCACAATCACATAGAGCAAAGCCACATTATAAATCCAAGTGAGTAGTATACTCACCAATCGATAAAATGATGTTTCATGCACCGTCGTTAAACGAACGTCGTGCACCACCGTTTCCTCCTAGAACAAGTAAACAATTACCATAAGACTCGATAACGAGTCATGAATCAACACTAATCACAACCCAATAGGGTTTCATATACATAAACAAGCATCATAAGCAAACCAGAAATTAGAAGTAGCACTAGCCTTGGCCCCGAATAGAAAAACTGTTTTGCCCTTATTATGCGGTAATGGCGTCAAATTCAATACGGTTATCGGATGGGGGTGTAAGACCCACCGTTTCGAAGCTATGAAACAGGTCTACAACAATGAAGAAGGCCTCTCAGTCCAAATCCTAGCACAACTAGGTCAAAAATGCAGAAAACCAAGCCAGAACCGTAATTGCAGGTTCCCAAATCACACAAAACTGTAATCAGTCTATCTCAGCCTACACAGGTCCAAATGCATTGATTCCAAAGGCATATGAAAGCTAAGACATCACGCTACATTTTATCAGAAGATACCAACAACAAAATCCAAACCAATTCCAGTCAAAACAGGCAATTACTATCGCAGTTAGGACATTCTGTTCACCAAAAACAGCAACAGTAAAAACGGCATAACTCACTCTATACTACTCCAAATGCCCTGAAATTTTGCAGGCACTTCATACTCATCAATACCTAAAACTTTCATGTTTTGAGAAAAGTCCAATTCGGCCTCTATCTATGACCTAAAATTTCGGACAGATTAGGGGTTCATGAACCCTAACTTTTCACATTTCATTCCAAACCCAAAATTGATTGCATTTATCAACAATTCACACCCACTAGAGTCAAAGCCCCTTATTACCAACCATCAAAAACAACCACACCATCAAGATCATATGAAACCAGAAAATTCCTCAAAAAATAAAAAACTCAACCAAATCACTTCAAACCAAGAAATAAATCACATATACCATCACTCAAGCTACTTCTAAGCATAACATAAACATCATTAGGTGTAGTAGGGTGTTCAAGCATCACTTACCAAGAAATTAAGAGAGAGAGAGATGTTGGACACCTTAGCTCTTCAAACAAACTCCACCAAACTACTTACTAGCACTAGAAGAAAGGTTTTTTATGGAGTAGAATCTATTCTAGGTGATTAGTTGTGGAAGATTGAGTGAAATGGAAGCTAGAAAGTTGAAGAATTTCCTTCCTTCTTGCAAGAGAGAGAGCCGGCCAACACAAGGTAAGAAAATGGTAATTTTTGTGAATTTTTGAGATATTTACTTCCTTAGGTCAAAAGTCAAAATAGTGAATAGTCTTTCTTAAGTCAAATCCAATAACTATGTGACACTTGTCACTCTCATAAATGCAATCCTATCTTTTCTTTTACCTCTCACATCAATCATTTCACCCACTCTACTTATCTCTAAACACCCGATAAATTTTTCACAGTATCCGAAACTTAACCGTATTGGCCGAATTTTCCCGAACTTTTCGCACTCGTGGGTCCCACGTCCAATATATATTCTTAATTTTCTAAAAATTCTCCAATACTAGAAAAAGCATCTAAAAACCATAATTGCTCATAAAATCCACCAAGAAAATATTCCTAGGCCAGAAAATGCAGAAAACATGAAATTTAAGGGGGGGAAAAACCCTAGGAAAATATTAGGGCAAATCTGGGTTCTCACACTCTCTCCCCCTTAAAAGAATTTCGTCCTCGAAATTTCTCACCTCAATTCCCGAAAAGGTTTGGATACTTCTTTCGCATTTCCTCTTCCATTTCCCAAGTAGCTCCCTCAACTCCGTGGTTTCTCCACAGCACCTTTACTAATGGAATTTTCTTGTTGCGAAGCTCTTTGACCTTCCGATCAAGTACCTGGACCGGTTTCTCTTCATAGGCCAGTGATTCATCTACTTCGATATCCTCCGGTTGCAATATATGGGATGGGTCAGGATGGTACTTCTTTAGCATCGAGACGTGAAATACATCGTGGATTCGAGAGAGACTGGACGGTAGTTCCAATCGATACGCGACCGCTCCTACCCTCTGAAGGATCTTGTAGGGTCCGACGTACCGCGGTTGGAGCTTCTTTCCTTTACCCGTTGTAAGACTTCGTAATGGTGTGATCTTGAGAAATACGTGGTCTCCAACTTCAAACTCCAAGTCTTTTCTTCGATTATCCGCGTAACTCTTTTGTCGACTTTGAGCTGTTTGAAGTCGTTGCCGTATCAACTTGACTTTCTCTTGAGCCTCTTCCATCCATGGAATAGTTGCCGGGTCTAAAGCTTTCTTTTCGCCAACTTCATCCCAGTAAATCGGCGAGCGGCATTTGCGTCCGTATAGGGCTTCATACGGAGCCATTTGGATCGACGAATGGAAGCTATTGTTGTACGCAAACTCTACCAAGGTCATGTGTTGACCCCAGTTGCCTCCGAAATCCAGAATGCAAGTTCGTAGCATGTCCTCGAGAGTTTGAATCGTCCGCTCTGACTGTCCATCCGTCTGAGGATGATAGGTCGTGCTCAAATTCAGTTTAGTCCCCAAGGTTTCTTGAAACTTCTGCCAAAACCGAGATACAAACCGTGGATCCCGGTCGGAGACGATGCTTACCGGCACACCATGTAGCCTTACTATCTCGTCCATGTACAGTCGGGCCAACTTATCCATTGAATACTTCATGTTCACCGGCAAGAAATGAGCCGACTTGGTTAACCGATCAACGATCACCCAAACGGCATCGTGTCCTCTTTGCGTCCTCGGTAAACCTGAAACGAAGTCCATCGTGATGTTTTCCCACTTCCACTCGGGTATCTCCAAGGGTTGTAATAAACCCGATGGTTTCTGATGTTCCGCTTTCACTTGTTGACAAATGAGACACTTTTGTACGTATTGAGCAATTTCCCTCTTCATGTTGTCCCACCAATAAGTCCCTTTCAGGTCCTGATACATCTTGCTGCTGCCCGGATGGATTGTATACTTGGACCGATGAGCTTCCTCCAGAATCTCTGCTTTCAACGACTCATCCTTTGGTACCACTAGTCGGTTTCGATACTTCAAAATGCCTTCAGGACTCAAATTGAAGTCCGAAGTTTCTCCCTTTTCCACTTTCTCTCTCCACTTCTTTACCATCATATCTTCGTTTTGCGCCTCTTTAATATGCTCCAGTAAAGTAGAGGTTACCCTAACATTGCCAAGTATCACCTTATGACTCCCAAGACAGGGTCTCCACTCGCACACGGATTCTAATAAATCCCACTCCTTAATCATCAACCCTGCCACTTGCACTTTACGACTCAAAGCATCTGCTACCACATTTGCCTTTCCCGGATGGTAGTTGATTGTGCAGTCATAATCTTCCAGGAACTCCATCCACCTTCGTTGCCTCATGTTTAATTCCTTCTGGGAGAAAAGGTATCTAAGACTTTTGTGATCCGAAAACACTTCGAAGGTCACCCCATATAGGTAATGCCTCCACTTTTTCAGTGCAAAGACAACTGCGGCTAATTCCAGATCGTGAGTCGGGTAATTCTGCTCGTGAAGCTTTAGCTTCCTAGAGGCAAATGAAATCACATTCCGATTCTGCATCAAAACACACCCCAGGCCTTCTCGCGACGCATCTGCGTACACTGCGAACCCATCCACGCCATTTGGCAAGACCAGTACCGGAGCCATGGTCAATCTTTTCTTTAATTCCTGAAAACTTGTTTCGCATCGGCCGTTCCAGATAAACTGGCCATGCTTCTTTGTCAAGTCAGTTAAAGGTCCTGCCAGTTTGGAAAAATCCTTAATAAACCTTCGGTAGTACCCCGCTAGCCCTAGAAAGCTACGAATTTCCGTGGGGGTTTCTGGCCTCTTCCAATTTGTCACGGCCTCTACCTTTGCCGGGTCCACCGAAATACCTTCGTGAGAGATTACGTGCCCTAGAAATGCTACTTTCTCCAACCAAAACTCGCATTTACTAAATTTGGCGTACAACTGATGTTCCCTTAACGTTTGCAACACCACTCTCAAATGCTCCTCATGCTCCTCGCGTGTCTTAGAGTAGACCAAAATGTCATCGATAAACACAACAACAAATCGGTATAGATAGGGTTTGAAAACCCTATGCATTAGGTCCATAAAGGCGGCGGGAGCATTGGTCAGTCCAAAAGGCATAACGGCGAACTCGTAATGCCCGTATCTCGAGTTGAAGGCAGTTTTCGGTATATCCTCCTTCCTAATCAACAACTGATAGTATCCTTGTCGGAGGTCCAACTTTGAGAAGACCACTGCTCCTTGCAGCTGGTCGAACAACTCGTCGATGTGGGGCAGGGGATACTTATTCTTGATCGTGACATTGTTTAGGCCTCGGTAGTCAATACACATCCTCAAGGTTCCGTCCTTTTTCTTCACAAACAGGACAGGAGCTCCCCAAGGAGACCCACTCTCATGAATGAATCCCCGCTCCAAAAGATCTTGTAATTGCAACTTAAGCTCCTTAAGTTCCGCAGGCGCCATTCGGTAAGGGGTTTTTGAGATAGGTGCAGTTCCAGGTAACAAATCTATTTGAAATGCTTTCCCGTTCTGGAGGTAAAGCTACTAGTTCATCAGGAAATACATCTGGAAATTCCCTCACTACGGCCACGTCTTCCACTTTTAACTTATCTATGGGGGTGTTAATCAAAAATGCCAAAAATCCCTGCGCCCCTCGACTTATCAATTTCCTAGCTCGAATGCCCGAAATCAAAGCAGATGAGGCTAACCTACCCCTTATATCCAACCTTAAGGTTGCCTCGCCAGGAATGTGAAATTCTACCACCTTCGTTTTACAATCCAGTTGGGCGTTATATTTGGCTAGCCAGTCCATCCCCAAAATCACATCGTACCCCTTAATGGACAAGCTAATCAGGTCTCCTAAAAATCTCCTTTCACCTACCCAAACATCGCAATCCCTATAAACCATACTAGTCACCAAACGTTGATTACCCGTAGGTGTACTAACTTCTAGGTCATATGGTAAACTAGCAGGTTTTATATCGATGCCACACATGAAATCAGGGTTAACAAACGAATGAGTGGCACCAGGATCAATTAAAACTTTGGGAAAGCGGTGGCAAATAGGGATCGTACCTTCTACGACCTCCGAAGACTCTGGGACCTGATGGGGCTCTAAGGAGTAAACCCTAGCTGGAACTTTCGGTTTGGACCCATCTCCTTTCGTTGGTCCAGTATTGGTCCTCGGCGGGGGTTGGCTTCCCTTTCCATCCTGTTTCAGGACCGGGCAAGTAGCCAGTTGGTGGTCCGCGCTTCCACATCGTAGACATTTACCCTGCTTCCTCCAGCAGTTATCCTCGGTGTGGTTTGCTTTTCCACAATGCCCACAGGGACCACGAGGTGCCGAAGCCGAGCCACTCTGAGCGTTTCCCCTTTGTCCTCGCCCAGCTTGACCACCCCTGAACGGAGTCCCTCTGCCCGGACCAGAGTGTCGACCACTACTCGTCCCTCGTCCAAACTTAGAAGGAGTGCTCTTCTCACCTTGTCCAGACGTACTCCCAGGAAAACCACGCTTCTTAGCCTGGAAGTTTCGGACCTGCAGCCGTGCACTTTCTACTCGTTGGGCTTTTTCCATTGCCTCGCTAAACGTGGTAATTTGAGCCGCCGCGAGGTCTTTCTGGATCTCAACGTTCAAACCCTGAATGAAGCGCCTAACCAGTCGTTGCTCAGTTATGATTAATTCCGGCGCAAACTTGGACAGGCGGGTAAACTGACTCTCGTACTCTGCCACAATCTGAGCCCCTTGCCGGAGCCGGATAAACTCGTCTTCCTTCCTCTCCTGGACTAAGGGAGCGAAAAACTTTGCATTAAATTCCCGGATGAAGTTCACCCAAGTCCTAGATGTCTGCTCCCGCTCCCATTTCTGTCTAATTACGTTCCACCAGGAACGGGCAGCCCCCTCGAGTTGAAACACGGCAAAAGTCACCTGCCGTTCGTCTGGGTAGTGTAGAGCTGCAAATATATCAACCATCTTCTCGAGCCATTTCTCAGCAACGTCAGGGTCGGGTCCCCCAACAAATTTCGGCGGAGCGAACTTTTGGAAACGTTCGAGAGCTCTATCCTCGCTCTCGACATGGTGGCCAGGGTTTCCAGGGTTTCCAGGGTTAGGGTTTGGGTTCTGAGCTTGTTGCTGCACTACTTGTGCAAGCAGGTTTGTCATTTGCTGCATAGCCGCAGCTATCTGGGCATTAGGGTCGGCTTGGGGTTCAGGATCAGGTCCAGTCGAGGTTTCCCCCGCACCCCTAACCGGTGTGGGTTGTCTAGCACCGCGCCCACATCCCCGACCACTCCGAGTACCTTCCATAATTTACTTGGTCTAGGCAAGAGTACTAAACCAAAGTCATAATACGGCATCGTAAGTAACATGCAAAACTTGTACAGTAACACATATGGATATATTGCAAACAACATATATACAAGCCAAAAGCCACACACATATATAGAAGCAGTCAAGTCATGTACAGGCAAGTCAGAAACAAACATAGAAAATTCCCCGAGGATTGCCCTTATCAAAAGAGATTTACACGAAGCTAATCTAACGACCCTAAACGATTAGCTAAGGCTCTATCCCTATCCCTATGTACAGACAAAAACCACCACTATCCAAAAGATGCCTAAAGATCAAGGCCTAGTCAGTCGCCGGGGTCTGGGATCCAGGCGATGGGGCAGACTCCTCTCCAGGGTCGGCCTCCGCACACGACGCCTCGTCGCTACACTCTTCCAAGCCATCGTCACACAAATTAAGGATCGCCTCAGCGCGACCCCTGACCTTGCAAGCTCGCTTAAGCTCGCGCTCTCGTGCCTCCCTCAACTGCGCGCAAAGGTCGTCTACTCGATCCTCGGCCTCAAGTACGTCGTACTCTAGCTCTTTAATTCGCGCAGCTTGCTTCTCATTCGTCGCCCTATCCTGGATCGCATCGACCTCAAGTCGAGCATTCTCTCTAGCCAACACTTTACGCTCTTTATCCAGCGCAAACACGAGGGTGTTCGGGTAAGCATATTTCTCCTTACACGGGCACCGTCGAAGACGGTTAGACGGGATCCAACGAATGACGGCCCCTCCCGGCCGTATCTGATATGGGATCACGGGGAGTACTTTGCGAGGTCTCGCCCCCGAAGGACTAGCACTAGGGTCACCCTGTCCGGCCATCCTACATCACAAGAACATGTAATCGTAAATAGAAGCTTAAAGGCCAAAACAACAAATCCTCAAGTCAAACAGTCCTATATCACCCAGGCTAAGTCAAACCTAGGCTCTGATACCACCTGTGACAGCCCCACCTTCCCCTAAGGCGAACCAAAGGGGTTAGCGGACTGCCTGCCCAGCTCTCGCCAGGACTACGGGCAGTTTCACGTGATCTAGAACGTTTCGGGAAAATAAAAGCGCGCTCGAACAAGCCACAAGAACCAAAATAACAAAATACGAAGGAAAGTGAATACGATGAATCATGCCTGGAATAGTGGAATCCGAGATCCCACCAAACCTTAATACATAGCAATTCAACGTTTACAACCACATTGGCATGTCAAAAGCGATACATAAGGGATACACATATTCGGTTTGCCATTCAAACAATGAACCCAATACACATTAGGGTTTCATGCAAAGAGCTACAAAAGAGACATATACAAGGCTCAATTTGGCAACCAACAAGTATGAGCTTCCAAAAGTGCTTATTTTCCTGTAAGGAAAACAAATGGAATGGTGTGAGCTAAAGCTCAGTGAGCAACTATCACACAATCAACCCAGATCACTTGAGCATAATCGTTCATTGCAAATATTCAAATAAGAAGTAAAACAATTCAGTAAAAGGATACGGTCGGCTCTCAAGAGCCCATTTCCACGCTACATGCTTGATCTAACTCAATTGACCCTCCGTCAATATTAAAAGTACCAAACCGTAGACCTCTCTTCACTTCCATTCCTTCCACCCAACATTCCCCAACCGGGCCAGCACTCCATTCAGTCATTTTGGTAATACTCGAGTACACCGGAACCAAGGGTCTCATTACCACAAGATTCCCATTTCAGTCCCCGTGGCGAGTCAATTTTCACGACCAAGCCCTCACTGGCTCGATTCAATTGAATGCCAACGGGGTCGAGCTCAGTACAGTAGGGCCGTTGGATACTCGTCCAACCAACACCCAAACAATTTCCATGAATGAAATCCAAGAATTCATATAGCAGTACAGTAATACAGTAAAACGGTAAACAATCGGTCACAAGAATAAAAGGAATGAGGGCGGTTAAGTACACCCTCACCCTAATCATTTCCAATAGTCAAACAAGCCTTCAAGGCATCACAATCACATAGAGCAAAGCCACATTATAAATCCAAGTGAGTAGTATACTCACCAATCGATAAAATGATGTTTCATGCACCGTCGTTAAACGAACGTCGTGCACCACCGTTTCCTCCTAGAACAAGTAAACAATTACCATAAGACTCGATAACGAGTCATGAATCAACACTAATCACAACCCAATAGGGTTTCATATACATAAACAAGCATCATAAGCAAACCAGAAATTAGAAGTAGCACTAGCCTTGGCCCCGAATAGAAAAACTGTTTTGCCCTTATTATGCGGTAATGGCGTCAAATTCAATACGGTTATCGGATGGGGGTGTAAGACCCACCGTTTCGAAGCTATGAAACAGGTCTACAACAATGAAGAAGGCCTCTCAGTCCAAATCCTAGCACAACTAGGTCAAAAATGCAGAAAACCAAGCCAGAACCGTAATTGCAGGTTCCCAAATCACACAAAACTGTAATCAGTCTATCTCAGCCTACACAGGTCCAAATGCATTGATTCCAAAGGCATATGAAAGCTAAGACATCACGCTACATTTTATCAGAAGATACCAACAACAAAATCCAAACCAATTCCAGTCAAAACAGGCAATTACTATCGCAGTTAGGACATTCTGTTCACCAAAAACAGCAACAGTAAAAACGGCATAACTCACTCTATACTACTCCAAATGCCCTGAAATTTTGCAGGCACTTCATACTCATCAATACCTACAACTTTCATGTTTTGAGCAAAGTCCAATTCGGCCTCTATCTATGACCTAAAATTTCGGACAGATTAGGGGTTCATGAACCCTAACTTTTCACATTTCATTCCAAACCCAAAATTGATTGCATTTATCAACAATTCACACCCACTAGAGTCAAAGCCCCTTATTACCAACCATCAAAAACAACCACACCATCAAGATCATATGAAACCAGAAAATTCCTCAAAAAATAAAAAACTCAACCAAATCACTTCAAACCAAGAAATAAATCACATATACCATCACTCAAGCTACTTCTAAGCATAACATAAACATCATTAGGTGTAGTAGGGTGTTCAAGCATCACTTACCAAGAAATTAAGAGAGAGAGAGATGTTGGACACCTTAGCTCTTCAAACAAACTCCACCAAACTACTTACTAGCACTAGAAGAAAGGTTTTTTATGGAGTAGAATCTATTCTAGGTGATTAGTTGTGGAAGATTGAGTGAAATGGAAGCTAGAAAGTTGAAGAATTTCCTTCCTTCTTGCAAGAGAGAGAGCCGGCCAACACAAGGTAAGAAAATGGTAATTTTTGTGAATTTTTGAGATATTTACTTCCTTGGGTCAAAAGTCAAAATAGTGAATAGTCTTTCTTAAGTCAAATCCAATAACTATGTGACACTTGTCACTCTCATAAATGCAATCCTACATTTTCTTTTACCTCTCACATCAATCATTTCACCCACTCTACTTATCTCTAAACACCCGATAAATTTTTCACAGTATCCGAAACTTAACCGTATTGGCCGAATTTTCCCGAACTTTTCGCACTCGTGGGTCCCACGTCCAATATATATTCTTAATTTTCTAAAAATTCTCCAATACTAGAAAAAGCATCTAAAAACCATAATTGCTCATAAAATCCACCAAGAAAATATTCCTAGGCCAGAAAATGCAGAAAACATGAAATTTAAGGGGGGGGAAAAACCCTAGGAAAATATTAGGGCAAATCTGGGTTCTCACACTCTCTCCCCCTTAAAAGAATTTCGTCCTCGAAATTTCTCACCTCAATTCCCGAAAAGGTTTGGATACTTCTTTCGCATTTCCTCTTCCATTTCCCAAGTAGCTCCCTCAACTCCGTGGTTTCTCCACAGCACCTTTACTAATGGAATTTTCTTGTTGCGAAGCTCTTTGACCTTCCGATCAAGTACCTGGACCGGTTTCTCTTCATAGGCCAGTGATTCATCTACTTCGATATCCTCCGGTTGCAATATATGGGATGGGTCAGGATGGTACTTCTTTAGCATCGAGACGTGAAATACATCGTGGATTCGAGAGAGACTGGACGGTAGTTCCAATCGATACGCGACCGCTCCTACCCTCTGAAGGATCTTGTAGGGTCCGACGTACCGCGGTTGGAGCTTCTTTCCTTTACCCGTTGTAAGACTTCGTAATGGTGTGATCTTGAGAAATACGTGGTCTCCAACTTCAAACTCCAAGTCTTTTCTTCGATTATCCGCGTAACTCTTTTGTCGACTTTGAGCTGTTTGAAGTCGTTGCCGTATCAACTTGACTTTCTCTTGAGCCTCTTCCATCCATGGAATAGTTGCCGGGTCTAAAGCTTTCTTTTCGCCAACTTCATCCCAGTAAATCGGCGAGCGGCATTTGCGTCCGTATAGGGCTTCATACGGAGCCATTTGGATCGACGAATGGAAGCTATTGTTGTACGCAAACTCTACCAAGGTCATGTGTTGACCCCAGTTGCCTCCGAAATCCAGAATGCAAGTTCGTAGCATGTCCTCGAGAGTTTGAATCGTCCGCTCTGACTGTCCATCCGTCTGAGGATGATAGGTCGTGCTCAAATTCAGTTTAGTCCCCAAGGTTTCTTGAAACTTCTGCCAAAACCGAGATACAAACCGTGGATCCCGGTCGGAGACGATGCTTACCGGCACACCATGTAGCCTTACTATCTCGTCCATGTACAGTCGGGCCAACTTATCCATTGAATACTTCATGTTCACCGGCAAGAAATGAGCCGACTTGGTTAACCGATCAACGATCACCCAAACGGCATCGTGTCCTCTTTGCGTCCTCGGTAAACCTGAAACGAAGTCCATCGTGATGTTTTCCCACTTCCACTCGGGTATCTCCAAGGGTTGTAATAAACCCGATGGTTTCTGATGTTCCGCTTTCACTTGTTGACAAATGAGACACTTTTGTACGTATTGAGCAATTTCCCTCTTCATGTTGTCCCACCAATAAGTCCCTTTCAGGTCCTGATACATCTTGCTGCTGCCCGGATGGATTGTATACTTGGACCGATGAGCTTCCTCCAGAATCTCTGCTTTCAACGACTCATCCTTTGGTACCACTAGTCGGTTTCGATACTTCAAAATGCCTTCAGGACTCAAATTGAAGTCCGAAGTTTCTCCCTTTTCCACTTTCTCTCTCCACTTCTTTACCATCATATCTTCGTTTTGCGCCTCTTTAATATGCTCCAGTAAAGTAGAGGTTACCCTAACATTGCCAAGTATCACCTTATGACTCCCAAGACAGGGTCTCCACTCGCACACGGATTCTAATAAATCCCACTCCTTAATCATCAACCCTGCCACTTGCACTTTACGACTCAAAGCATCTGCTACCACATTTGCCTTTCCCGGATGGTAGTTGATTGTGCAGTCATAATCTTCCAGGAACTCCATCCACCTTCGTTGCCTCATGTTTAATTCCTTCTGGGAGAAAAGGTATCTAAGACTTTTGTGATCCGAAAACACTTCGAAGGTCACCCCATATAGGTAATGCCTCCACTTTTTCAGTGCAAAGACAACTGCGGCTAATTCCAGATCGTGAGTCGGGTAATTCTGCTCGTGAAGCTTTAGCTTCCTAGAGGCAAATGAAATCACATTCCGATTCTGCATCAAAACACACCCCAGGCCTTCTCGCGACGCATCTGCGTACACTGCGAACCCATCCACGCCATTTGGCAAGACCAGTACCGGAGCCATGGTCAATCTTTTCTTTAATTCCTGAAAACTTGTTTCGCATCGGCCGTTCCAGATAAACTGGCCATGCTTCTTTGTCAAGTCAGTTAAAGGTCCTGCCAGTTTGGAAAAATCCTTAATAAACCTTCGGTAGTACCCCGCTAGCCCTAGAAAGCTACGAATTTCCGTGGGGGTTTCTGGCCTCTTCCAATTTGTCACGGCCTCTACCTTTGCCGGGTCCACCGAAATACCTTCGTGAGAGATTACGTGCCCTAGAAATGCTACTTTCTCCAACCAAAACTCGCATTTACTAAATTTGGCGTACAACTGATGTTCCCTTAACGTTTGCAACACCACTCTCAAATGCTCCTCATGCTCCTCGCGTGTCTTAGAGTAGACCAAAATGTCATCGATAAACACAACAACAAATCGGTATAGATAGGGTTTGAAAACCCTATGCATTAGGTCCATAAAGGCGGCGGGAGCATTGGTCAGTCCAAAAGGCATAACGGCGAACTCGTAATGCCCGTATCTCGAGTTGAAGGCAGTTTTCGGTATATCCTCCTTCCTAATCAACAACTGATAGTATCCTTGTCGGAGGTCCAACTTTGAGAAGACCACTGCTCCTTGCAGCTGGTCGAACAACTCGTCGATGTGGGGCAGGGGATACTTATTCTTGATCGTGACATTGTTTAGGCCTCGGTAGTCAATACACATCCTCAAGGTTCCGTCCTTTTTCTTCACAAACAGGACAGGAGCTCCCCAAGGAGACCCACTCTCATGAATGAATCCCCGCTCCAAAAGATCTTGTAATTGCAACTTAAGCTCCTTAAGTTCCGCAGGCGCCATTCGGTAAGGGGTTTTTGAGATAGGTGCAGTTCCAGGTAACAAATCTATTTGAAATGCTTTCCCGTTCTGGAGGTAAAGCTACTAGTTCATCAGGAAATACATCTGGAAATTCCCTCACTACGGCCACGTCTTCCACTTTTAACTTATCTATGGGGGTGTTAATAAAAAATGCCAAAAATCCCTGCGCCCCTCGACTTATCAATTTCCTAGCTCGAATGCCCGAAATCAAAGCAGATGAGGCTAACCTACCCCTTATATCCAACCTTAAGGTTGCCTCGCCAGGAATGTGAAATTCTACCACCTTCGTTTTACAATCCAGTTGGGCGTTATATTTGGCTAGCCAGTCCATCCCCAAAATCACATCGTACCCCTTAATGGACAAGCTAATCAGGTCTCCTAAAAATCTCCTTTCACCTACCCAAACATCGCAATCCCTATAAACCATACTAGTCACCAAACGTTGATTACCCGTAGGTGTACTAACTTCTAGGTCATATGGTAAACTAGCAGGTTTTATATCGATGCCACACATGAAATCAGGGTTAACAAACGAATGAGTGGCACCAGGATCAATTAAAACTTTGGGAAAGCGGTGGCAAATAGGGATCGTACCTTCTACGACCTCCGAAGACTCTGGGACCTGATGGGGCTCTAAGGAGTAAACCCTAGCTGGAACTTTCGGTTTGGACCCATCTCCTTTCGTTGGTCCAGTATTGGTCCTCGGCGGGGGTTGGCTTCCCTTTCCATCCTGTTTCAGGACCGGGCAAGTAGCCAGTTGGTGGTCCGCGCTTCCACATCGTAGACATTTACCCTGCTTCCTCCAGCAGTTATCCTCGGTGTGGTTTGCTTTTCCACAATGCCCACAGGGACCACGAGGTGCCGAAGCCGAGCCACTCTGAGCGTTTCCCCTTTGTCCTCGCCCAGCTTGACCACCCCTGAACGGAGTCCCTCTGCCCGGACCAGAGTGTCGACCACTACTCGTCCCTCGTCCAAACTTAGAAGGAGTGCTCTTCTCACCTTGTCCAGACGTACTCCCAGGAAAACCACGCTTCTTAGCCTGGAAGTTTCGGACCTGCAGCCGTGCACTTTCTACTCGTTGGGCTTTTTCCATTGCCTCGCTAAACGTGGTAATTTGAGCCGCCGCGAGGTCTTTCTGGATCTCAACGTTCAAACCCTGAATGAAGCGCCTAACCAGTCGTTGCTCAGTTATGATTAATTCCGGCGCAAACTTGGACAGGCGGGTAAACTGACTCTCGTACTCTGCCACAATCTGAGCCCCTTGCCGGAGCCGGATAAACTCGTCTTCCTTCCTCTCCTGGACTAAGGGAGCGAAAAACTTTGCATTAAATTCCCGGATGAAGTTCACCCAAGTCCTAGATGTCTGCTCCCGCTCCCATTTCTGTCTAATTACGTTCCACCAGGAACGGGCAGCCCCCTCGAGTTGAAACACGGCAAAAGTCACCTGCCGTTCGTCTGGGTAGTGTAGAGCTGCAAATATATCAACCATCTTCTCGAGCCATTTCTCAGCAACGTCAGGGTCGGGTCCCCCAACAAATTTCGGCGGAGCGAACTTTTGGAAACGTTCGAGAGCTCTATCCTCGCTCTCGACATGGTGGCCAGGGTTTCCAGGGTTTCCAGGGTTAGGGTTTGGGTTCTGAGCTTGTTGCTGCACTACTTGTGCAAGCAGGTTTGTCATTTGCTGCATAGCCGCAGCTATCTGGGCATTAGGGTCGGCTTGGGGTTCAGGATCAGGTCCAGTCGAGGTTTCCCCCGCACCCCTAACCGGTGTGGGTTGTCTAGCACCGCGCCCACATCCCCGACCACTCCGAGTACCTTCCATAATTTACTTGGTCTAGGCAAGAGTACTAAACCAAAGTCATAATACGGCATCGTAAGTAACATGCAAAACTTGTACAGTAACACATATGGATATATTGCAAACAACATATATACAAGCCAAAAGCCACACACATATATAGAAGCAGTCAAGTCATGTACAGGCAAGTCAGAAACAAACATAGAAAATTCCCCGAGGATTGCCCTTATCAAAAGAGATTTACACGAAGCTAATCTAACGACCCTAAACGATTAGCTAAGGCTCTATCCCTATCCCTATGTACAGACAAAAACCACCACTATCCAAAAGATGCCTAAAGATCAAGGCCTAGTCAGTCGCCGGGGTCTGGGATCCAGGCGATGGGGCAGACTCCTCTCCAGGGTCGGCCTCCGCACACGACGCCTCGTCGCTACACTCTTCCAAGCCATCGTCACACAAATTAAGGATCGCCTCAGCGCGACCCCTGACCTTGCAAGCTCGCTTAAGCTCGCGCTCTCGTGCCTCCCTCAACTGCGCGCAAAGGTCGTCTACTCGATCCTCGGCCTCAAGTACGTCGTACTCTAGCTCTTTAATTCGCGCAGCTTGCTTCTCATTCGTCGCCCTATCCTGGATCGCATCGACCTCAAGTCGAGCATTCTCTCTAGCCAACACTTTACGCTCTTTATCCAGCGCAAACACGAGGGTGTTCGGGTAAGCATATTTCTCCTTACACGGGCACCGTCGAAGACGGTTAGACGGGATCCAACGAATGACGGCCCCTCCCGGCCGTATCTGATATGGGATCACGGGGAGTACTTTGCGAGGTCTCGCCCCCGAAGGACTAGCACTAGGGTCACCCTGTCCGGCCATCCTACATCACAAGAACATGTAATCGTAAATAGAAGCTTAAAGGCCAAAACAACAAATCCTCAAGTCAAACAGTCCTATATCACCCAGGCTAAGTCAAACCTAGGCTCTGATACCACCTGTGACAGCCCCACCTTCCCCTAAGGCGAACCAAAGGGGTTAGCGGACTGCCTGCCCAGCTCTCGCCAGGACTACGGGCAGTTTCACGTGATCTAGAACGTTTCGGGAAAATAAAAGCGCGCTCGAACAAGCCACAAGAACCAAAATAACAAAATACGAAGGAAAGTGAATACGATGAATCATGCCTGGAATAGTGGAATCCGAGATCCCACCAAACCTTAATACATAGCAATTCAACGTTTACAACCACATTGGCATGTCAAAAGCGATACATAAGGGATACACATATTCGGTTTGCCATTCAAACAATGAACCCAATACACATTAGGGTTTCATGCAAAGAGCTACAAAAGAGACATATACAAGGCTCAATTTGGCAACCAACAAGTATGAGCTTCCAAAAGTGCTTATTTTCCTGTAAGGAAAACAAATGGAATGGTGTGAGCTAAAGCTCAGTGAGCAACTATCACACAATCAACCCAGATCACTTGAGCATAATCGTTCATTGCAAATATTCAAATAAGAAGTAAAACAATTCAGTAAAAGGATACGGTCGGCTCTCAAGAGCCCATTTCCACGCTACATGCTTGATCTAACTCAATTGACCCTCCGTCAATATTAAAAGTACCAAACCGTAGACCTCTCTTCACTTCCATTCCTTCCACCCAACATTCCCCAACCGGGCCAGCACTCCATTCAGTCATTTTGGTAATACTCGAGTACACCGGAACCAAGGGTCTCATTACCACAAGATTCCCATTTCAGTCCCCGTGGCGAGTCAATTTTCACGACCAAGCCCTCACTGGCTCGATTCAATTGAATGCCAACGGGGTCGAGCTCAGTACAGTAGGGCCGTTGGATACTCGTCCAACCAACACCCAAACAATTTCCATGAATGAAATCCAAGAATTCATATAGCAGTACAGTAATACAGTAAAACGGTAAACAATCGGTCACAAGAATAAAAGGAATGAGGGCGGTTAAGTACACCCTCACCCTAATCATTTCCAATAGTCAAACAAGCCTTCAAGGCATCACAATCACATAGAGCAAAGCCACATTATAAATCCAAGTGAGTAGTATACTCACCAATCGATAAAATGATGTTTCATGCACCGTCGTTAAACGAACGTCGTGCACCACCGTTTCCTCCTAGAACAAGTAAACAATTACCATAAGACTCGATAACGAGTCATGAATCAACACTAATCACAACCCAATAGGGTTTCATATACATAAACAAGCATCATAAGCAAACCAGAAATTAGAAGTAGCACTAGCCTTGGCCTCGAATAGAAAAACTGTTTTGCCCTTATTATGCGGTAATGGCGTCAAATTCAATACGGTTATCGGATGGGGGTGTAAGACCCACCGTTTCGAAGCTATGAAACAGGTCTACAACAATGAAGAAGGCCTCTCAGTCCAAATCCTAGCACAACTAGGTCAAAAATGCAGAAAACCAAGCCAGAACCGTAATTGCAGGTTCCCAAATCACACAAAACTGTAATCAGTCTATCATCCTACACAGGTCCAAATGCATTGATTCCAAAGGCATATGAAAGCTAAGACATCAAGCTACATTTCATCAGAAGACACCAACAACAAAATCCAAACCAATTCCAGTCAAAACAGGCAATTACTATCGCAGTTCGGACATTCTGTTCACCAAAAACAGCAACAGTAAAAACGGCATAACTCACTCTATACTACTCCAAATGCCCTGAAATTTTGCAGGCACTTCATACTCATCAATACCTACAACTTTCATGTTTTGAGCAAAGTCCAATTCGGCCTCTATCTATGACCTAAAATTTCGGACAGATTAGGGGTTCATGAACCCTAACTTTTCACATTTCATTCCAAACCCAAAATTGATTGCATTTATCAACAATTCACACCCACTAGAGTCAAAGCCCCTTATTACCAACCATCAAAAACAACCACACCATCAAGATCATATGAAACCAGAAAATTCCTCAAAAAATAAAAAACTCAACCAAATCACTTCAAACCAAGAAATAAATCACATATACCATCACTCAAGCTACTTCTAAGCATAACATAAACATCATTAGGTGTAGTAGGGTGTTCAAGCATCACTTACCAAGAAATTAAGAGAGAGAGAGATGTTGGACACCTTAGCTCTTCAAACAAACTCCACCAAACTACTTACTAGCACTAGAAGAAAGGTTTTTTATGGAGTAGAATCTATTCTAGGTGATTAGTTGTGGAAGATTGAGTGAAATGGAAGCTAGAAAGTTGAAGAATTTCCTTCCTTCTTGCAAGAGAGAGAGCCGGCCAACACAAGGTAAGAAAATGGTAATTTTTGTGAATTTTTGAGATATTTACTTCCTTGGGTCAAAAGTCAAAATAGTGAATAGTCTTTCTTAAGTCAAATCCAATAACTATGTGACACTTGTCACTCTCATAAATGCAATCCTACATTTTCTTTTACCTCTCACATCAATCATTTCACCCACTCTACTTATCTCTAAACACCCGATAAATTTTTCACAGTATCCGAAACTTAACCGTATTGGCCGAATTTTCCCGAACTTTTCGCACTCGTGGGTCCCACGTCCAATATATATTCTTAATTTTCTAAAAATTCTCCAATACTAGAAAAAGCATCTAAAAACCATAATTGCTCATAAAATCCACCAAGAAAATATTCCTAGGCCAGAAAATGCAGAAAACATGAAATTTAAGGGGGGGAAAAACCCTAGGAAAATATTAGGGCAAATCTGGGTTCTCACACATGGAAATCTCCATGTTGAGAGCTAATATTCAAGAAGATCGAGAGGCTACAATGGCAAGATTTCTCAGTGGTCTGAGGGTTGAAATAGCCGATCAACTTGAGCTTCAATACTATGTGGAGATAGAAGATATGGTGGAAAAAGCTATCAAGATTGAGCAAAGGCTCAAGCGGAGGGGTACCACCAGACATTATAACCCTAATCCGCAACCATTTACTCGACCATTCCAGCCCAAAAGGGAGGAGAGAGGTCCGAACGCTTGGAACCCTCCAAAGCCGAAGCAAGATCACGGGTCAAGCTCACGGCCACCTTTTACTAAAATTGACTCCAAGGTTGTTTCCAAGCCAACAATTGAAACTCCAAAACCTAGGAATCGTGACACCAAATGTTGGAGGTGTCAAGGAGTTGGGCATATTGCAAGCCAATGTCCAAACCCAAGGACCATACTTGTCCTACCAAATGGAGACATTGTCACTGATGATGAAGAGGAGGATTACAAAGACATGCCTCCCTTGGTTGAAGAGGAAGATGAGATAGAGGAAGTTCCAACTCAAGACAAAGTTGGATTGGTAGCAAGAAGGGCCCTAGCTACTCAAGCTAGTAAAAATGAGCTTCAACGTGACAACATCTTTTACACTAGGTGCCATGTGACCAACAAGGTATGCAGCTTGGTGATTGACCCCGGAAGTTGCACTAATGTTGCTAGTGCATTGATGGTGGAGAAACTAAACTTGCCAACTAGTGAACACCCCCATCCCTACAAGCTTCAGTGGTTAAACAACAGTGGAGAGGTACGTGTTCATAAACAAGTTTTGGTTACTTTTCGCATTGGTAGGTATGAAGATGATGTTATGTGTGATGTAGTACCAATGCAAGCTGCACATATACTCTTAGGGCGTCCTTGGCAATTTGACAAAAGAGTCACTTTTGATGGTTTCTTGAACAAATACTCTTTCATACATAATTGTAAAAAGATTACACTTGCACCTCTTACACCTCAACAAGTGCATGAGGATCAAGTTAGTCTACAAAAAGAGTATGCCTTGCATACTACCACCAAGAAGGACAACGCCAAAGCTAAGAAATTAGTGACGGCCGACCCTTCTTCAAGCAAGTTGGATCACTCTCATTCGGCCTTAGAGCCCACACAGGAGAGAAAAAACCAGCATGCTTGCCAAGGTGAAAAATGTGAGACAGGCCTTGCATTCTAATCAGATTTTATTTATTTTATTTGGCAAGGAATCCTTACTCACTAATGCTCTTGATGCTTCTTTGCCTAGTATTATTACTAAACTCTTATAGGAGTATCAAGACGTCTTTCCTGAGGATATACCTACTGGTTTGCCTCCATTAAGGGGAATTGAACATCAAATTGATTTCATTCCTGGATCTTCCCTTCCAAACAAGGCACCATATAGGACCAATCCTGAGGAAACCAAGGAGCAATAACGACAAATGGAGGAGTTGCTTAGTAAGGATTGGATTCAGGAGAGTCTAAGCCCTTGTGCTGTACCAGTTCTACTTGTTCCAAAGAAAGATGGAGGATGGAGAATGTGCACTGATTGTAGGGCAATTAATGCCATCACGGTAAAGTACCGCCATCCCATACCTCGTTTGGATGACATGCTTGACGAATTACATGGTGCTATCATTTTTACTAAGATTGATTTGAAAAGTGGTTACCATCAAATTCGCATGAAAGAAGGAGATGAATGGAAAACTGTATTTAAGACAAAACATGGACTTTTTGAGTGGTTGGTCATGCCTTTTGGGCTAACCAATGCACCAAGTACTTTTATGAGACTCATGAATCATGTTTTACGCTCTTTCATTGGTAAATTTGTGGTCGTTTACTTTGATGACATCTTGGTCTATAGTAAGACTCTAGATGAGCATGTTATGCATTTACAAATGATCCTCGATGCACTTCGCAAGGCAAGCCTCGACGCTAACCTTAAGAAGTGTACCTTTTGCACAAATCAATTGGTTTTCCTAGGATATGTTGTTAGTGAGCAGGGAATTCATGTTGATCAAGAAAAGGTGAAGGCTATTAGTGAATGGCCAACCCCTACCAATGTAAGTGAGGTGCGAAGTTTCCATGGCTTGGCAAGCTTCTATAGGCGTTTTGTCAAGGACTTTAGTACAATTGCTGCCCCACTTACGTCGATTGTCAAGAAAGATGTGCAATTTCATTGGGGAGAGGAACAAGCTAAGTCTTTCCAATTACTTAAGCACAAGCTCACACATGCACCTGTTCTTAGTTTACCTAATTTTGACAAAGCTTTTGAAGTCGAGTGTGATGCTTCTGGTATAGGTATTGGAGCTGTTTTACTCCAAGAGGGTCGCCCGGCTGCCTACTTTAGCGAGAAGTTGAATGGAGCTGCTCTAAATTACTCAACCTATGATAAGGAACTAATGGCC
This sequence comes from Coffea arabica, assembly GCF_036785885.1. Lineage (NCBI taxonomy): Eukaryota > Viridiplantae > Streptophyta > Magnoliopsida > Gentianales > Rubiaceae > Coffea > Coffea arabica. The sequence continues at coordinate 34,970,502 of NC_092321.1, forward strand.
TTAGTGCGAGCTCTACAAACATGGCAACATTACCTTCGCCCTCGTGAGTTTGTCTTGCACACAGATCATGAGTCGCTCAAGCATATCAAGTCTCAAGACAAGTTAAGTAAGCGACATGCACGATGGATTACCTTCATTGACAGTTTTACCTTTGTGATCAAATACAGGACAGGTAAGACGAATGTAGTGGCTGATGCACTCTCGCGAAGGCATACACTTATCACTACATTAGATGCTAAGTTGCTTGGTTTTGAATTTCTTAAAGAACTTTATGCAACTGACTCAGATTTTGGTGAGATTTTTTCATCCTTGCCACGACACTCTCGTGAGCATTATTTCATCTCTCAAGGGTTCTTATACTACAAGGACAGGCTTTGCATTCCCAAGAGCTCCATGCGCACACTCCTAGTAAGAGAATCTCATGGAGGAGGGCTAATGGGACACTTCGGCATTGCCAAGACTTTAATGATTCTCCAAGAACATTTCTTCTGGCCACGCATGAGGAGTGACGTGGAATGACACATCGAAAGGTGCGTGACTTGTCACCAAGCAAAATCAAAGGTACACCCTTATGGTCTCTATACACCTTTGCCAATTCCACAGGAACCATGGGTTGATCTGTCAATGGATTTTGTGCTTGGACTACCTAGAACTAGAAAAGGACATGATTCAATCTATGTGGTGGTTGACCGCTTCTCCAAAATGGCCCATTTTATTCCTTGTCTTAAAACAGATGATGCTAAGCATGTTGCAGATTTATTCTTTCGTGAGATAGTTAGATTACATGGCATGCCACGCACTATTGTTTCTGATAGGGACGCCAAATTCCTTAGCTATTTTTGGAAAACTTTGTGGTGTAAACTAGGTACTAAATTGCTATTTTCTACTTCTAGCCACCCACAAACTGATGGTCAAACCGAAGTGGTTAATAGGACTTTATCTACCCTATTGCGCGCAGTTATTAAAAAGAACATTAAATCTTTGGAAGATTGCTTAGCACATGTGGAATTTGCATACAATCGCACTGTCCATTCTGCTACACGTTATTCGCCGTTTGAAATTGTGTATGGTTTTAACCCTCTCACACCTTTGGATTTAACTCCTTTACCTGTTCATGAGAGAGTTAACTTGGATGGTAAGACCAAGGCTGGATATGTACATGAGTTACACACTAAGGTGCGAGCCAACATCGAGAAGCGTACACTTCAATACATCCAAAGTGCCAACAAGGGGCGCCGCAAGATGGTCTTTGAGCCTGGCGATTGGGTATGGATACACATGCGCAAAGAGAGGTTCCCAGTCAAACGGCGTAGTAAGCTACTTCCACGGGGAGATGGTCCATTCCAAGTCCTGGAGCGTATAAATGACAATGCCTACAAACTTGAACTTCCAGGTGAGTATGGGGTACATGCTACTTTTAATGTATCTGACTTGAGTCCTTTTCATGCAGACGATGAGTTTGATTTGGGGACAAATCGCCTTCAAGAGGAGGGGACTAATAAGGAGGGGCTCAAGGCTGCTCAAACTTCTAGTGCTCAGGTCATGCAAATACCCAGTGGTCCAATTACAAGAGCGCGTGCTAGGAGAATTCAAGAATCACTTCAAGCTCTTGTTTGCACGATTCAAGAACGAGTTGGTGATGACTTGAGGACCATTGAAGGATTACATAATGGAGAAACTACTCTATACACTTTCCTTCAAATGGAAGAACCAAGTGAAGACTAGTTCACGGAGCACTAGCTTGCTAATTAGGGTTTTGGTTACCATTATTAGTTGTTTGTTAGCATTAATAATTTCGGTCAATTTTCACTTCACTTTGGCCGAATTCAGAGTCTTAATTTTAGTCAATTAGTTGTTAGATATTTTCACTCTTAATGAAGGGCAAGGTCGTCCATTGGACATTCTAGGGTTTAAGTCCTGTAAGGCTATATATAGCCTAGGTTTTCATTCATTAGAGGACAATTCAGATTTTATAAAATATATGTGAGTTTTTTTCACTCTCTCTTGCCTCAAGAGAATTTCCTTTGAATACTTGAGAATCAATCTCAAGCTGTTCATTGAACTTATCAATCAAGTAGTCTCCTTGGTTGTGGCGTTCTTCTAACTATACTTTTGGTTCGCTAAATTCGCTAGTCTTGGGTTAAGGATTATCCTTAGTTCGTGACTTGTGATTCTAGAAGGGTCAAAGTTCCGCATATCGATTCAACTTGGTGTTCCTCTAGATCCGTCGCGCATCAAATCGTGGCAAGGACTATCAATTTCAAAAGAAGAGTAAAATGCTTAATTTGGCACGGAAATCGAGAAGGTGAAAAATATGTTCGTACTAGAAAATTTTCAATAATAGCTCAAGTACTAGAATATAAGTGAAAAAGAATCATGTTTTCTTGCCGAGCAAGTTTTCTACACTTTTCATTTAAATTTATTTAAATCTAGTGTTTTTAACAATTTTCCTCTAAAACAACTGGCCCGGAATAATTTTTATGAAAAATTTAGAGTTTGGAAGTTAGTGCAATTATTTCTTAAAATAATAAAGCTAGTATAAGCAAAGAAAAGAATCAACAAGTTAGCAAGGGTTTAAAAATTCCGACACTCGAATTTAGCATTATCGTACTATACTCAATTTCTATAGCTTAATATTGGAACAAAACATTTCAACAAAGCTTGATTTAAAAATACTCAAATTCAACAGACCAAAACGGATTTCACGATTTCAAATCATTTGCACATCGTATTCCCGGTTGCCAAAATAGCCAAAACACAATTCAAACATCAATTTCACTAGGGGTTCATCAATCATTAGCCCTAGGTCTCAACAGATTCAGTTCCAAATAAAATTCAACAAAGGAAGTCCAAGGTATCAAAACAATCCCAAATCACCAACCATGGACCTTCCAAATACATTTCAGCCAACCACTTGAACAAATTCATCAAAATTAAACTCTTGCAAAAATTTACTCAAATGGCCAAGAGTTTCATCAATCATTAGCTCTTGGCATCAACCAAATATCTCTTACAACAAGTCAACTAGAAATTTAACTCAAACATAAAAGAAAGTCACGGTTAGCTTACTCATAAGCACACTTAGGAACTCAGGTTTTCTTTTCTTGTTTCAACAATCAAGAAAAATCCAGCAATTGCCAATTGAAGACATCCATTAAATCTCCCTCTTTTATTTACTTGAAACACATCAAATATACAGCTCATAATCTGTCCAATCCAAACCAAAATGAATAACACATGATTCCAGAGAATCATCTCACACAAAAACCTCGATTAATTCGGCCAGCTATCAAATCCCATTTCCAGCAATATAGTAGTTTATATAGAGCTTTTGTCCCTAGTTTTCTTCAACTAGACTTCACTTAACACATAAAACTAACAAATTACATGCATTACGCAACATAAATTTCCATTTTACTGGAATCACAAGCTGCAAGACAAACATGCAAGCTCTCGGTTCCTCATCTTTGATCCAGCTCCCAATTTTTTATTCTTATCAAAATTTCCCTTCAGCCAAATATTATTATTCATGGCTAAACCATCATGCAGCCCGTAATACAGCTACATGCATGACCAAATAAACAGCTATCCATTAAATTTGTTTCATAACCAAGTTCGGACAACATCAAACTCACTAACTAACCAGAAATTCATCCCAACTCTCTCGATTGACATGCATGCAACCAGATTTTTGGTATTCCTTCAATTTTCTTGCTTAATCCAAGTTAATTAGCTTCATGCAGAGCTAGATCATCCAGACTTTGGTTAGTTAAACATACATATAGCTCAGATCATCAAAACTTGGTCAACCGAAGCTGCAAATTTCCAGCTTAAACTCTCGGCAACCATAGTTCCTGCTCAAACAGATTTTTCTGTGACTTAACTCATCATCCAGCTGCACAACCATCACATGCATGCTTATAAACAACACCACCTACCCTTAACCAATCAATCTAGTTCCAGAAATTACCTCAGCTTGGAGTACACACACATGATTAGCAGCAGAGATTATTTTCCTCCCCTCGGCAGTCCAGAAAAATGCAGACCGCTAGCTCTCTCCCTCTCTCCCTTGCTCTGGCTTGCGGCTGGATGAAGGAAATCTGGTCTCAAGCTCTTCTCCAGCTCACGGATGGAAGACAGACTGAATCGCAAGTCTCTCTCTTCCCTCTCTAGTTTATGGACGGAAGGAAAAGAAACAAGAAGCTCGGCTCCCTCTTTCTCACTCTCATCGATGATACCAAGGCAGCGAAATGGAAGTGAAGTGGAGTTGTTGTGGGTGGGACTGATGTGTAGTGGAATGTATATATTGCAATGTTTTAGTGGAGTTGTGCCGGCAATAGAAATGGAAAGTGCTGGAATAAGAAATGGAAATGGAACCGGCAGAAATTGGAAATGTTTGGAATGAAACTTGTTTAAGGTTTCCGTGGCTGCATGGTAAATCCAAGATACTGGAGGGCCAGTTTGGTCTTTTCACACTTGTTCGACCTTCCACTTAGGTTCTCACTCGTAAACTAATTCCAAAATTTATCCCAGATGAAATTCGATAGCCTACTGGAGCACTAATCTTGCGAAAATTCAATTATCGAAATACAACGTCCTAAGCGTAATTATACAAAGTCTTGACTTAAAACGATTCGTCTTAATTCCAGTTTCCCCTTAACACCTAACGTTAATAATGCTTAAAATTAGCTATTGAAATTCAAGGAATTAATATTAAAGCAATAACACACTCTACGTCAAGAAATATTAACTTAACTTGGCAAAAATTCAAATAACCCAATATTTTGCACAATTAACTTATTTGCAACTTTAAACTTATTTTTACATACTTATCTAAGAACCAACAATAATAAAATTTATTAAAAGTCAAAGATGCAAATGCGACAAGTATATATAACAATCAAAAGCACCATAAATAATTCAACTCGAATAAATTTGGTCATTAAAATAATAATTGTTTAAAGAACCAATTGTTGAGACTCATTTTCGAGAAATTGATGCAATTTGGGAAAACTTGAGTAATTCACATGCAAAAATACTATTAAATGACCAATTTAAGAATATTTTGCAATAATTAAAATATGAGTCCTCACACGGCCAGTCTCGGGAAAACTGTCACGGCTCATTGTAGGAGAGTCAGAATTAGGTTTCGTCAGTTGCGTTGGAAACTAGGTTCATAAGGCTAAATCTGTCTAGAAGAAACCATTTCAAAATCCCAACATAAGTGGCTCCAAATTAAGAAACCAAATGAAATTTCTGGACTGCCACGGATGAACAGTACCGCCCAGGCAGCCAACTTCCACGACTCGCCACGGATCGGTCAAGACGAACCAGAAAATGAGCTTGGTACCGTTTTAAAGTTCTAAGAGTCTACTTTCAAACACTATAAACGGCACTCAATTCTGATCAGTGAGTAAAACGTTATGGCCTTTACAAGATTGCTGGACAGAAAATTCTGGACCTTGTCCTTTTGTTCCTTTGCTTGTAACTCAAAATTTACTCAACCAAATTGGCTAATTTTTTGTAGACAACCTACACACACATAACCCAACATATATCGCTCACTTTTGTAGCCAAAATATGCATGAAACATCAAGGCAAAAACCGGACAGCAACCCCTAAAATTTCGGTCAGCACACTTGAAATTTTCCAACTTTCACTCTTCTCATTATTTTCACCTTTTGCACATATCAAGTATTAAATCTAACTAAATAGGGCTTTAAAACATATCAATACATCATAAATACACATGAATAAGGGCTGGACATTTCATCAAACACTTGGTGTGCATAATAACAATTCATCCACTACTTGTTTAATTCAAGGGGTTAACTTCCAATTCCAACCACAACAACTTGAAATTCATGATTAGAGCTTATAATATATGATCTAACACATAAAACCCCCAATTTAAAGAGTACTTACCTTACTTGAAAGGTGCTCAAATCACCAAGAAATCCACCAAAGTAGAGGCTTCAAGGTTTGATTCACCACTAGAACCAAAGAGAGTTTGTTTACAAACCCTAAATTTCTCTCTTTTGGATTTTTTCCCTTGATTTGTTTAGGTAAGAAAACCTTGTTTATGGAGCTCTCTCTCTCTCTCTCTCTTTTTCTTGGCTAAGGGTTCTGCCACTCTAAGGGACAAAAAAGGGTTTGTTTAGCTTTTATTTTGTCCCTTAATCCTTAGTCATCAAGCTCATGGTCAAGGTTTTGCCATATGGCTTCATTAATAGCCTAACCTTTCTTAACCTTTGACTAATGGTGTTCTTAACTTTCCAAATGTACCAATAATTGTTAAACATCTCTAATCCCTCACAAAAAATCTCTACTACTTAAGACAAGAACACTTGGACAAATTCAAGTGTTGCATTAACTTAAACTAACTCAAGAAAATATTTTACTCCAAGTAAAATAAAATGGAATGTTATGCATGGAAATTATTATAGTATATAGAAAATGTATTGTAAGGGTATGTAATAAATGGTTTAGATCTTATAATAAGGCATGTAAATAAGAGAATTGTGTTTTAAAGTGAGGGTCAATACAAGGGATTTGTTGTAACACATTGTAAAATATAATGCTAGGCATATAAGAGGTGGTTTAAATCTTGGTGCAAGGTATGTAGTTTGGGGAAATCATATTTTAAAAATGAGGGTTCTCACACACTCTCCCCCTTAAAGAATTTCGAGGGCGAAATTCTCAGCTTGATTACTGAGTAGTTCAAAATATTTTCGGTGAATATCCTTTTTAACTCTCTCGAGTCCTGTGAGCACATGCTTTAGTAAAAGGCCAGTAATACAAAGCCATATTAGGTAGGAATTGAGGCTCCAAATCTTTATTTAGAACATGTATCAATTTACAAGTTTCATACTCGTATAACCTATCAAAATATAATACTAGCTTGTTCCAATCAAGGAATAATCCTCATGTCCTTACTAATCAACGTTGCAAAAGTCATTTAGAGCAGAAAAGTATCACTTATAGCCAAACGTTTGGGGAAAGTAGAAAAGACGTTCAAAATGCAAAGTTGTAAACTGTCTGACCTAAAATGATTTGTAGAACTCATTTTCCTTTTATTTAAGCCTCAATCCACTCATAAACCAACCTCAAAATAGTTTACCAACTCCAATCTTAAAGTTGGAAATGTAAGTAGGACTAATCCTAGGAAAATAGGAATTTTCCAGTTTTACGTGATCTCACTTGAAAATCATATCTCGAGATTCTTATGTCCAAAACTTATAAACTTTATACCGTCGGAATATAGATTCAAATTGTTACAACTTTCTAGAAGGTACCATTGTAAGATCCAATCCACAAGTCAGTCAAATTCCAACCTAAAATTGCTGCTTCACCCAGTAACAGACAGAACAGGTATACAATTTCAGTCAACTGTGAAAAATCGTAGATATTCATGGGAATTGAGAACAATACTGATACTCTGAACCTAGTTTCAAATATAATAAACGAAACTCAGTTTTGACTTTTCTACATCAAGATATAACAGATTTCGTAAAACTTTCCAAGGTTCCCTGCGGAAAAATTTTCAGCGGCACTTCCTTTGTGTTTACTAACTTTTTCCAGCCCATTCAAGGTTTCATTCTTCCCATGAAATAGCTTCAACTCAAGCATATAAATATCAAGCCAACAACTCACTACATCAAGCATATAATTGTCACCTATTCAAGTTAGAAAATGAAACCCTAAGCTGAAATTCCTAATCACAAGCTGGAAGTTTCTTTAGGCAAGTCAAACTAGCATATAAAAGCTAGATATTTCACATAGCAAAGCTACCAAACCATGGCCAACACTTAAGTATCATGTGTGGACAGAAAAGTACCATAAAACTGAAAATTTCACGACACAACTTCAAACCATGATATTTTCTCATAAAACAACCGAAATTGAAACCCTAAACCACCAGTTTGCATATATTTAAAGTAGAGGAAAGTTCATTGTCACGGTTACCCTGTAACCTCAAGAAAGATGAAAACTTAGAGCTTCTTCCTCCAAAATCACTCTACCAACACCTTGAAATCTACCTTAGTTATCATTTCTATAGAGTAGTTTGCAAATTAGTTGGTTGAAACTCAAATTTCAAGTACAAATTTGAGGTTAGAGTTGAAGGTCTCTCTTTGGTTTTTCTTCTCCATTTGTTCGGCCAAGTAAGAGGAAAATGAAAACAATTTGGTCAACTTTTTGATTTAGTCGAGGTGAAGAATGTGACACAAACTTTAATCTTGATAAAAGAAGAGTTAAAACGTGGCTACTATTCTTGCTAGCTCTCAAACCCATACACTATCCATTGAATAATTTCTTCCTTTCAAATGACAAACGAAAAATTTTCGCTTAACTTAAAGACTAAAATATAGGGATAGATTCATGGGCAAGGATCCAATACTGCCCAACCACCAATTTTTAATAGCACTTATTAAAATAGCAGGTACCAAGTTCACTGTTCCTAACGAGAATACAGCTTACTACATAAAAATTTCACTACGCATAGTTCAATGATTACAACTATTTCAGGCAAAATCTCACTAATGGCTAACTTTGACTAGGAATGTCTTAAGATGCTATTCGATTAGGCAAATGCACTAATTCAAACTCATTCCGCACCTCTTCTAGAATCCCTTCGTATTTCTTTTTCAATTCTATGTTCTGGTGCAGTGGTTCAATTTTCTCCAAGTATTCTTGTTCCCATCATCCTTCCCAGTACTCAGCTAATCTCTATTGGAACTCTACTTCCATTATGTGAAGACTCGTAAAAACTATTATTTTATGCCTAATTTATGGCTTAATAAATTATTTAATTGGATTTTATTTCCAAGGAATATTTTCTAGTCTTAATAGACCTAAATACATGGTAATGTAACTTCGTTATATTTTTAAAATGATTCGTTTCAAAAATTAGTTTCCTAGAGCGCGTTTCGTAAAAATAGTGAATAGTGCTTGGAGATTTTATCCGCGTAGTAGCACAATAAGCTTGGAATATTGGAGACTTGTACTATGGTCCTAAAATAGGTAATTTTATGAATAAATATTCAAGTGATAGTTAGTAGTGCAATCGTTATAAGAATTTTCGAAAGTTTCGCGTTATAGCGGTAAAATTGACGGTACGCGTTTTCACACGCGCGATTTCATTTGAGGGACTTTAGACCCTTATTTCGAGACAATTAAGAGTGAATAATATTTACATGAATATATATGCATTGGAGGTTTAGTGCACTAGTGAACCAAACGCGCGAGAAAATCGAGCCTAAAAACGTGCCAAACGAGCCTTACAAGAGTTGACTTTGGAGCAATTTTTTTCACCACACATTTAATCTTCTTGGAGAAGCTAACTTAGATCAAACACACTCTCTCTTCTCTCTCCTCACAGCCGGCCAAGCTCTCCCTTCTCTCTAACTCATTTGCAACAAAAATTCTGCACACTAACCTCACACAAAACCACCCCAAATCACCTCCAAATCACACCAAACTTGGAGACCACTTAGCAAACCTCTTGGAGGTTGGATTTAGCTAACAAAAGGCTGCATCTTCACGGTTTCTTGGAGCTTCAAGAGGGCCGAAATTTTCTGATCTTGCACACCCAAGGAAGAGGTAATGATCAACCCATGAATTCTTGTCTTTTGGAAGTTATATAGCAAGATTAAGCTCATGCATGTACTTAGTTACTTGATTATGGTGTAAAAATGTGATTGTGGGCTCTTGGAATTCCCACACTTGGGTTGTTGTTGCTGATGTGATGATTAATGGTGATTATATTGTTGGTTTAGTGATTTTAATGATGCATTAGTGATGGGTAATTAGTGGAAACTTCATTGGGTGTAAGAAGCTAAACTTTCCGATTTTGCCCCTGCCATGTTCGGCCATTTCCAGGCCAATTTTTAATGGTTTAATTGCTTGAATTGGATGTTTGTAGGATGTATTAGATGTGTGAAAAATTTCATTGAAAAATAATGAGGTTTGAATGGGCAAATGAATTTTTTTTAGAAACCAGCAAATCTGGAAAACTGATTCGCGTATGCTCTGACCAGCAGTAGTATTTTGGCTATAACTCTGTCCTCGGATGTCGAAATCATGTTCCGTTGGTGGCGTTTGAAACTAGACATTCCTAGATTTAATTTGGTATATAATGCACGTTCTGATTCCTTGTGAGCAAGCCGAACCAAATGTTTTAAGTTCGCTGTCCTGTTGCTCTGTTCGTCTGGAATGAAGTGTTCAGGCAGCAACTTGATGCCCGAATTTGAACCAGATGGGTGCCGAATTTGGAAATGATTTCTTCTGTGATATTTTAGTCCTATGAATGTACTTTCCAACGGCGTAAGCCATGCTCAATTTCGAGCTATATTGACTGATTTGTGACTGAAACAAGTGGACTGCTCTGTTTTGGAAAACCATGATGTTTGGACTGGTTTGGAACCAAATCTTGGAGTGAACTTGTTAGTTGATGTTTTTGATATTAAACACTTACCAAAGATATTATGGGTGTATCTTAGACCCTTATTTCACAAATGAACCATGGTTGGATAACTTTCTTGGTTAAACGATTGGAAATTTGGAAAATGAAAGTCCAAGGCAGATTGCCTTAGGATTTTTCTTGAACTTCGGTTGGCTCATTAACTACCTTGCCGAAGGTATTTTTCCATGAAAATCGATAGAGAGATACTTTCCATATAGTATCGAAATACTGCCAATTTTGGTGCCGATTCAAGTTCGTTTCGATACCCAATCGAATTACTAAAGTTAGAGGTTTAAATCTGGAAAATTCTCATCCAGTCTTGAATTTGCTCAACTTCGGGCTACCGTATCTCGGTGCTCGAGACTCCGATTCTTGATCCGCTTGTTTTTTCATACACTTCACTTGCAACACTAATTGAGCTGAAAATTTCAGAGGCCGGTTTGCAACGTGCGAATCGTGCCGAATTTTCAAAGTTGGCCAAAAACCAACTTCATTCTGCCTTGTGAACCAACCCTGCATCTTCAAGCTCATTTTTGACCACTTTCCACTTTGATTCATGGAAAAGTGTCTTCTAGGAACTTATAGTACTCTCTAAGAGGTTTCCAACGGTATAAAGTTTTCCAATTCTCGACTTATATCGAGCGAGTTACGATTTTTCAAAGATTCATCATAAAACTGGAAAATTTTCCAATTTCAAAGAAATAGAGTTTTTCGAGAACTCTTTATTCTTTCGATATTCTTAAAACGTTTTGCTTACGATTTTCATGATAAAAACTCAAATAATATTGTACCTAATAAAAGGCAAGTTGAACCTCGATTTACGTGTAATTGAGGTTCCTTTTTGCAAAATAATTCTTAGATTGTACTAGTGTACAATCTTCCTGATAAGTGGGTTAATTGTATGATTATTCGCCATTAAATTGTCAGGCGCGCAAGGAGACCTTCAAGAGGATCTCACCGCGGACACTTGAACTTCCGGAAAATAATTCTTATTGAATTGCTCGGTGAGTGTCAAGTGTATGAATTTGATACTTGCTTATTGTGATACTTGTTGGGAGTTTTAAAAATAAGGGCGGGTGCGTACTTTATCGCACTCGTTCTAATTTCAAATGAATGAATGAATGAATGAAATGTATTGAATGAATGAATGAAATGCAATGTCATGTCATGAATGCTTGTGTCGTTGGAGTGAATCTCCTCGACTACCAAATGAATGGGGGACGCCCAAACTCATAGGCCGTCCTTAGACTCGAGCCGGCAATGGGCTTGGTCGGGAACTTGGGCGAGCCATGAGATTATAAGCTCGACCTAATAAGAGGTCTTGCTTGGCATACTCGTCGAGTATCGCCCTAAAAATAGACTTGTGGGCCCTTGGGGTGTACGGTGGACGGAGGAAAGCAAGTGGTGATCTACGGAAATGGAAATACCGACCCGGTTGACAGGAGGGTCAATGCGGGAAAGTATACGAATGACATCGACAGATCGAGTGGAACTTAGCTCCTGAGAGCTACTATATCCTTGAATTGTTTCTGATTACTTTTCCTGTTTGAGAGATTGATTATTGAAAAGACATGGCTTTATTTATTAAAGTTGGGATTGTTATTTGATTACGTGCTTGCATGTGTGTTCTTGGCCTCACGAGCGTTTAGCTCACCCTATAGTTTTGTTTTCCTTAACAGGACCGACTCTTGGAGAAATATGGAGAAACCATCCGTTGTAATTTTGTTAAGACTCCTGTTATATATTTTGACTAGGCCCTGGTTTGGGTTGTACTTTTGGAAATTGTAAACTTGAAATGTTTGGGCCCTGATGTGTACTTTGAATTGAAGTCGTTTCATGATTACCCGATGTACTGGTTATACATTAAGTGACTTATTAGGCTTGAACGCTTCCGCATTATTGTATTCATGTTGCTCTCATCGAAGTGCTTAATTCGGTTTTAAATTGAATGGAATTGCTTGAGTCCTGGCGAGAGCTGGGCAGGCGTCCGCGGATACCCTTTGGTCCGCCTTAGGGAGATGTGGGGCGTCACAGTTGGTATCAGAGCACTAGGTTAGAGGTCTATATGGGAGACATATTAAATACTCTACCTTTAAGACTCGATATGGGATGACTTAATCCTACCCTAAGTGATACTTGAGGCGAGCTAGCAACTAAGTTAGTCCTACCTCAGGTGACGAATGGGATGAACCAACGATTAAGATAGGCATGCATTGCAGGATATTGGAACTGAGTAGTGATTTAAGTTTCTAACCTGAAAAATATTATTATTGTTATTATTTTGCAGGGATGGCTGACGGAAACGGAGCCCCGGCAGCTAACGGGAATGGCCATGCGAATGGTCATTATGAGCCTCTTAGGACTATCTTCTACCGAGCTCGAGTAGGAGGAGCTCGAGTACGCTACTCACCATATGATAGATACCCTCGATGTCCGTGTAGGTTGACTTACGCCTACCCGAGCCATGTAGTGCATGCTATGGACGACGAGCGTCGTCAGTTGGTGGATACCAACCGCGCTTTACAGGCTGTGGTAGACGAGCTTAGGCAGATGGTCGGCGCTCAGGGTGAGCGGATTGCCGAGCTCGAGGAGGTGCTGGAGGGTGAGGTAGCCACATCTGCAGTGGTTAATGAGGAGCTTCGGGATACTAGGGCTCGACTCACTAGGCTAGGACGGGATGTCCGTAACCGGGCTTTCGAGATCTTGGCTGATGCTACTAGATTGGTTGAGGACGCTACTGAGGTGATTCCTGATGAGGAGGAGGAGGATCCGGAGGAGGATCCCGAGGAGGAGGTTCCTCCTGATAGCCCTGCTATGGACTAGGATCTTGGTCGTTGACCCCTTTTGACTTTTGACTGGTACAGTTAGGACTAGTTAGGGTGACGCGAGTGCTGAGGCCATGGTATTTTGCATGCTTGTGTGGCCTACTCTTGGGCACTTGTTCTTACTTTAGTCTTCTGTGACTAAAAGTATACTTTTGAGCACCTGTGTGCTATATTTTGTGAATTGTCCCTAACTTGCTAATTGTACAAACTTGACATGCTTATGAATGTAAATTATTGTTAATTCCAATGCTTTCTTGGTTGGTTCTAATTTTGGTATAATTCTTCGTTCTTGCTTAAATTAATCTATTTCTTGCACTAGGCACATTTAGACTAATGGAAGGATTAAGGAGTGGAATAGACTTGAAGCCAATTAAGTTACCATATGACTTGGAGGTTAAAACACCCACTGGGGACAAAAGTTTAATTGCTAATCTGGTGTATCAGAATAGTGAAATCTGCGTGAACGAAAGAAAATTGCTGGCCGATTTGATAGGCCTAGCGATTAAAGGATATGATGTGATCCTAGGAATGGACTGGTTAGCCCGTTATAATGCCCAACTAAATTGTAGGACGAAAATTGTAGAATTGTGTATTCCAGGTGAGGCAACCCTGAAATTGGATGTGAGGGGTAAGTTAGCCTCATCTGCACTTATTTCGGGAATTCGGGCTAGAAAATTGTTGAATAAGGGAGCTGTAGGATATTTGGCTTTTCTTATTAATACCCCTAACGATAAGGTGAATCTGGAAGACACCCCGGTAGTAAAAGAATTTTCTGATGTTTTTCCTGAAGAATTGGAGTCTCTACCTCCGGAACGGGAAATAGCTTTTAAAATTGATTTAGCTCCGGGAACAGCACCTATATCAAGGACACCATACCGGATGGCTCCAGCTGAGTTGAAGGAGTTGAAGTTACAATTACAGGATTTGTTGGAACGGGGTTTTATACGAGAGAGTGATTCTCCGTGGGGAGCCCCAGTTTTGTTTGTAAAGAAGAAAGATGGGAGTTTGAGGTTATGTATAGATTATCGAGGCTTAAATGATGTTACGGTTAAGAATAAATACCCACTACCCCACATTGATGAACTGTTTGACCAATTGCAAGGGGCGGTAGTGTTTTCAAAGTTGGATCTAAGGCAAGGTTACTATCAATTGAGGATTTTGGAGAAGGATATACCTAAGACTGCTTTTAACTCAAGGTATGGGCACTTCGAGTTTGCAGTAATGCCTTTTGGGTTGACCAATGCACCTGCCGCTTTCATGGATTTAATGCATAGGGTTTTTAAGCCTTACTTGGATCAATTTGTGGTGATTTTCATTGATGACATTTTAGTGTATTCTAAGAATGTGAAAGATCACGAGAAACATTTGAGAATTGTTTTACAAATCCTGAGGGAACATCAGTTATATGCTAAGTTTAGCAAGTGTGAATTTTGGCTAAAGGAAGTGACCTTCCTAGGGCACATAATTTCAAAGGATGGGATTAAAGTGGATCCAGCTAAAGTGGAAGCTGTTTCGAAATGGAAACGACCGGAAAACCCAACGGAAGTTCGGAGTTTTATAGGACTGGCAGGATATTACCGGAGATTCATCCAGGATTTTTCGAAAATCGCTGGACCTATGACTGAGTTGACCAAGAAAAATGGAAAGTTTATTTGGAGTTCTAAGTGTGAAGGAAGTTTTCAGGAGTTGAAAAGACGATTGACTAGAGCGCCTGTTCTAGCTCTACCAAATGGACATGATAGTTTCGTGGTTTACACAGATGCATCTAAGGAAGGTTTGGGATGTGTTTTGATGCAAAATGATAAAGTGATAGCTTATGCCTCTAGAAAATTGAAACCGCATGAAGGAAATTATCCGACCCATGATTTGGAGTTAGCGGCTGTGGTCTTTGCTTTGAAGAAATGGAGACACTATTTATACGGAGTGACATTTGAGGTTTTTACAGATCACAAAAGCCTTAAGTACTTATTTTCTCAGAAGGAGCTGAATTTAAGGCAACGTAGATGGATGGAATTCTTGGAAGATTATGACTGCATTATTAAGTACCACCCTGGAAAGGCCAATGTAGTGGCCGATGCTTTGAGCCGTCAGGTACAAATGGCTGGATTGATGGTTAAGGAATTTCGATTGTTGGAGGAAGTTAGCTATTGGAATCCTCGATTAGAACCAAGTAAAGTGATTTTGGGGAATATTGTGATAACCTCCACTTTATTGGGACGTATTAAGGAATCTCAGGAAAAGGACCCTGAAATGCAAAAGTTGGTGGAGAAAGTCAAGATGGGAGACCAGACCGATTTCACTTTGGGATCAGGTGGAATATTAAGATTTCGAAATCGGGTGGTTATGCCAAAGGACGAAGGGCTTAGAAAAGAAATTTTGGAAGAAGCCCACCGATCAAAGTTTACAGTACATCCAGGAGGGAATAAAATGTACCAAGACTTGAAAGGTCTTTATTGGTGGAAAAATATGAAGAAGGAAATTGCCCAATTTGTTCAGACATGCTTGGTTTGTCAACAAGTTAAAGCCGAACATCAGAAACCATCTGGGCTTTTGCAACCTCTAGAAATACCTGAGTGGAAATGGGAAAATGTTACCATGGACTTTGTATCAGGTTTACCAAGGACACAGAGAGGCCATGATGCCATTTGGGTGATAGTGGATAGATTGACTAAATCGGCTCATTTTCTGCCGATTAATATGAAATACCCGTTAGAAAAGCTGGCCAGATTGTACTTAGATGAGATTATTAGACTACATGGTATACCTGTGAGTATTGTGTCGGATAGGGATCCAAGATTTGTTTCGAGGTTTTGGCAAAAGATGCAAGAAGTGTTGGGGACTAAGTTGAACTTTAGTACCACCTATCATCCCCAGACTGATGGACAATCTGAAAGAACAATTCAAACTCTTGAGGACATGTTGAGGACTTGTGTACTGGACTTTGGAGAGAATTGGAGTAAGTTTTTGACGTTAGTGGAATTTGCCTACAATAATAGTTTTCACTCTTCTATTCAAATGGCTCCATACGAAGCACTTTATGGTCGGAAGTGTAGATCCCCCATTTGTTGGGATGAAGTAGGTGAACGGAAAATCTTAGACACGACTACTGTATCTTGGATTGAGGAGGCCAATGAAAAGGTGAAATTGGTACGGCAAAGAATTCAAACCGCTCAGAGTAGACAAAAGAGTTATGCCGACAATCGGAGAAAAGATTTGGAGTTCACTGTTGGAGATATGGTATTTCTCAAGATTACGCCTTTAAAAGCAAGCCTGATGTCCGGAAAAGGGAAGAAACTACAACCAAGGTTTGTAGGGCCATATAAGATTATTCAGCGAGTTGGGAATGTAGCCTATAAGCTGGAATTACCACCGAGCTTATCTCGTATTCATAACGTGTTTCATGTGTCCATGCTTAAGAAATATCATCCAGACCCCTCTCATGTTTTACAACCGGAGAATATTGAGATCGATGAAACCCTAACCTATGAGGAGAGACCGGTAAAACTTCTGGATCGAAAGGTGAAGGAATTGAGGAACAAGCAGATACCACTAGTGAAAGTTCTATGGAAGAACCATGGAGTAGAGGAAGCAACATGGGAAGTTGAAGAGACAATCAGAGAGAAGTATCCAAACTTGTTCATCAACCAAGGTAAATTTCGAGGACGAAATTTTCTTAAGGGGGAGAGGATGTGAAGACTCGTAAAAACTATTATTTTATGCCTAATTTATGGCTTAATAAATTATTTAATTGGATTTTATTTCCAAGGAATATTTTCTAGTCTTATTAGACCTAAATACATGGTAATGTAACTTCGTTATATTTTTAAAATGATTCGTTTCAAAAATTAGTTTCCTAGAGCGCGTTTCGTAAAAATAGTGAATAGTGCTTGGAGATTTTATCCGCGTAGTAGCACAATAAGCTTGGAATATTGGAGACTTGTACTATGGTCCTAAAATAGGTAATTTTATGAATAAATATTCA
Source organism: Coffea arabica (assembly GCF_036785885.1). NCBI lineage: Eukaryota > Viridiplantae > Streptophyta > Magnoliopsida > Gentianales > Rubiaceae > Coffea > Coffea arabica. The sequence goes on from NC_092321.1 coordinate 34,987,771, forward strand.
AGTGATAGTTAGTAGTGCAATCGTTATAAGAATTTTCGAAAGTTTCGCGTTATAGCGGTAAAATTGACGGTACGCGTTTTCACACGCGCGACTTCATTTGAGGGACTTTAGACCCTTATTTCGAGACAATTAAGAGTGAATAATATTTACATGAATATATATGCATTGGAGGTTTAGTGCACTAGTGAACCAAACGCGCGAGAAAATCGAGCCTAAAAACGTGCCAAACGAGCCTTACAAGAGTTGACTTTGGAGCAATTTTTTTCACCACACATTTAATCTTCTTGGAGAAGCTAACTTAGATCAAACACACTCTCTCTTCTCTCTCCTCACAGCCGGCCAAGCTCTCCCTTCTCTCTAACTCATTTGCAACAAAAATTCTGCACACTAACCTCACACAAAACCACCCCAAATCACCTCCAAATCACACCAAACTTGGAGACCACTTAGCAAACCTCTTGGAGGTTGGATTTAGCTAACAAAAGGCTGCATCTTCACGGTTTCTTGGAGCTTCAAGAGGGCCGAAATTTTCTGATCTTGCACACCCAAGGAAGAGGTAATGATCAACCCATGAATTCTTGTCTTTTGGAAGTTATATAGCAAGATTAAGCTCATGCATGTACTTAGTTACTTGATTATGGTGTAAAAATGTGATTGTGGGCTCTTGGAATTCCCACACTTGGGTTGTTGTTGCTGATGTGATGATTAATGGTGATTATATTGTTGGTTTAGTGATTTTAATGATGCATTAGTGATGGGTAATTAGTGGAAACTTCATTGGGTGTAAGAAGCTAAACTTTCCGATTTTGCCCCTGCCATGTTCGGCCATTTCCAGGCCAATTTTTAATGGTTTAATTGCTTGAATTGGATGTTTGTAGGATGTATTAGATGTGTGAAAAATTTCATTGAAAAATAATGAGGTTTGAATGGGCAAATGAATTTTTTTTAGAAACCAGCAAATCTGGAAAACTGATTCGCGTATGCTCTGACCAGCAGTAGTATTTTGGCTATAACTCTGTCCTCGGATGTCGAAATCATGTGCCGTTGGTGGCGTTTGAAACTAGACATTCCTAGATTTAATTTGGTATATAATGCACGTTCTGATTCCTTGTGAGCAAGCCGAACCAAATGTTTTAAGTTCGCTGTCCTGTTGCTCTGTTCGTCTGGAATGAAGTGTTCAGGCAGCAACTTGATGCCCGAATTTGAACCAGATGGGTGCCGAATTTGGAAATGATTTCTTCTGTGATATTTTAGTCCTATGAATGTACTTTCCAACGGCGTAAGCCATGCTCAATTTCGAGCTATATTGACTGATTTGTGACTGAAACAAGTGGACTGCTCTGTTTTGGAAAACCATGATGTTTGGACTGGTTTGGAACCAAATCTTGGAGTGAACTTGTTAGTTGATGTTTTTGATATTAAACACTTACCAAAGATATTATGGGTGTATCTTAGACCCTTATTTCACAAATGAACCATGGTTGGATAACTTTCTTGGTTAAACGATTGGAAATTTGGAAAATGAAAGTCCAAGGCAGATTGCCTTAGGATTTTTCTTGAACTTCGGTTGGCTCATTAACTACCTTGCCGAAGGTATTTTTCCATGAAAATCGATAGAGAGATACTTTCCATATAGTATCGAAATACTGCCAATTTTGGTGCCGATTCAAGTTCGTTTCGATACCCAATCGAATTACTAAAGTTAGAGGTTTAAATCTGGAAAATTCTCATCCAGTCTTGAATTTGCTCAACTTCGGGCTACCGTATCTCGGTGCTCGAGACTCCGATTCTTGATCCGCTTGTTTTGTCATACACTTCACTTGCAACACTAATTGAGCTGAAAATTTCAGAGGCCGGTTTGCAACGTGCGAATCGTGCCGAATTTTCAAAGTTGGCCAAAAACCAACTTCATTCTGCCTTGTGAACCAACCCTGCATCTTCAAGCTCATTTTTGACCACTTTCCACTTTGATTCATGGAAAAGTGTCTTCTAGGAACTTATAGTACTCTCTAAGAGGTTTCCAACGGTATAAAGTTTTCCAATTCTCGACTTATATCGAGCGAGTTACGATTTTTCAAAGATTCATCATAAAACTGGAAAATTTTCCAATTTCAAAGAAATAGAGTTTTTCGAGAACTCTTTATTCTTTCGATATTCTTAAAACGTTTTGCTTACGATTTTCATGATAAAAACTCAAATAATATTGTACCTAATAAAAGGCAAGTTGAACCTCGATTTACGTGTAATTGAGGTTCCTTTTTGCAAAATAATTCTTAGATTGTACTAGTGTACAATCTTCCTGATAAGTGGGTTAATTGTATGATTATTCGCCATTAAATTGTCAGGCGCGCAAGGAGACCTTCAAGAGGATCTCACCGCGGACACTTGAACTTCCGGAAAATAATTCTTATTGAATTGCTCGGTGAGTGTCAAGTGTATGAATTTGATACTTGCTTATTGTGATACTTGTTGGGAGTTTTAAAAATAAGGGCGGGTGCGTACTTTATCGCACTCGTTCTAATTTCAAATGAATGAATGAATGAATGAAATGTATTGAATGAATGAATGAAATGCAATGTCATGTCATGAATGCTTGTGTCGTTGGAGTGAATCTCCTCGACTACCAAATGAATGGGGGACGCCCAAACTCATAGGCCGTCCTTAGACTCGAGCCGGCAATGGGCTTGGTCGGGAACTTGGGCGAGCCATGAGATTATAAGCTCGACCTAATAAGAGGTCTTGCTTGGCATACTCGTCGAGTATCGCCCTAAAAATAGACTTGTGGGCCCTTGGGGTGTACGGTGGACGGAGGAAAGCAAGTGGTGATCTACGGAAATGGAAATACCGACCCGGTTGACAGGAGGGTCAATGCGGGAAAGTATACGAATGACATCGACAGATCGAGTGGAACTTAGCTCCTGAGAGCTACTATATCCTTGAATTGTTTCTGATTACTTTTCCTGTTTGAGAGATTGATTATTGAAAAGACATGGCTTTATTTATTAAAGTTGGGATTGTTATTTGATTACGTGCTTGCATGTGTGTTCTTGGCCTCACGAGCGTTTAGCTCACCCTATAGTTTTGTTTTCCTTAACAGGACCGACTCTTGGAGAAATATGGAGAAACCATCCGTTGTAATTTTGTTAAGACTCCTGTTATATATTTTGACTAGGCCCTGGTTTGGGTTGTACTTTTGGAAATTGTAAACTTGAAATGTTTGGGCCCTGATGTGTACTTTGAATTGAAGTCGTTTCATGATTACCCGATGTACTGGTTATACATTAAGTGACTTATTAGGCTTGAACGCTTCCGCATTATTGTATTCATGTTGCTCTCATCGAAGTGCTTAATTCGGTTTTAAATTGAATGGAATTGCTTGAGTCCTGGCGAGAGCTGGGCAGGCGTCCGCGGATACCCTTTGGTCCGCCTTAGGGAGATGTGGGGCGTCACACTATAATCTAGCCACCATCTATAGAAACCCTAACAGACTATTTCTAGATTAGTCCATGATAACTTCCGAGATCCATTCCCTCAATCAGTCCATTAACTAGGTCAAGTGTTAGAATCTTTCGCGCCTTGACTTTTACCATTAAAACTTATCTCAAGTGCAATCAAGGTACAGACCATTATTCCAGTGCTCTCCACTTTTGGTACTCAAGTACTAGAATCCACAATAAGACAATTCACAACTCGAGCCGGCCGGTCCCAAGAGTAAATCATCCATATTAGAGATTCCTACCCGACGTACATATCTATTTCTCCCAAGTACACTGATAAGGGTTTATACTTATAATAGTCATGATTCATAGCTTACGCCCAAAAACACCACTCGACCCCAAGCTCACTCCGCACAGGGACCACGCGAAGCAGTAAAATATCTTCCATTCTTTCAAACCAGTTCTCGGCAGCTTTGGGATCTGGTCCTCTAGAAATTTAAGGGAAGCGAACTTTGGAACCGTCTCAGGGCCCTATCTTCACTTACTTCAAGGTTCCTTTACTAGTTACCCGATACTTGACCTCGATGGTCAACCAAACGGGCCAGTAAACATTAGATCAGTCATACAATTGATAGCTGTAGCTACCTGGACTCCTTCTCCACATTCGGGTCCTTGGTTCTAATTGACTACAGACCTTTACTCCTCTTATTCTTGGACCTACCTATGTGAGGACTCGCAAATTCCTCGTATTTTTCCTCAAAAATACCCTTTTATTTGAAAATTAGTATTTATCAAAGGCCACTACCCAACTATTTCACATTAAGTGTAAGTAAACCTAGAAAATAGGGTTTTACGCTTCGGTTTTAAGTTTGGAGCAAAATTAGGGTTTTCGCGTTTTTCCGCCGGATGAATTTTCGGAACGGAGTAAGGATCAAATTTGGTGATTAAAAGTGACTTTTAAGTAAGAAATAATATGTGAGTAGTAGAAATGATATAAGGTTTGTGAATGGGAAGTGAAAAAACTAGTACGTGAGTTTTTAAGAAAAACGGCGCGATCCGGCGGGTCCCGCGCACTACCGATTGAACGCACCACTTGACCACCATTTTTGTTTACCAAACAAATTTATTGAACTTGAACAAAATATCTTCCCCATCGTAGTTCTCCTATTGGCCGAAATTTAAGGCAAAGAAAAAGCAAGGAAAGAGAAAATTTGAGTGGTTGAAATTGAGCCAAGTGTTAGGCCAACTTGTGGACACCATTAGTCCTAATCCTCTTGCTTTATTATAAGGCAACTAAGCTCCATTTCTCTTCATATTTCTGCCAAGGAGCCGAGAGAGAGAGAGGGGAAGAACAAGAGAGAAATTTCTTCATTTCATCTTCAAATCCAACAACTTAGTGAGCAAATAAACAAAGTAAACCGATTAAACTTGTTCTTGAGTGACTAGGTGGTGATTTGTGGTAAGTTTTTGGAAGAAGGAAGCTTGGGCTACTTGTAGTAACCTCTAGTCAAGGTAAGAGAGCTTATCTCTCCAAGTTTTGCTTTCAATTTTGTTCAATTAAGCTTGGCAACTTGATCTTGTGGTGAGATTATGGATGATTATCATGTTTTAGTAGTTTTCCCCAATTTATTTGATGAACTAGGGCTTGTGGGAATTCTTCCCAAATGATTGTATGATGTTTATATGTTGCAATTGAGGTGTTATATGGTGTTTTGGTAGTGATTGGACCAAGAAATTAAGGAAAGATTCACTAGAAACTCAAAATTTCCAAAATCTGGAAAATAGTCCTAACATTCTGTCCGAATTTTTATCTATGTGTTAGAGGCCGATTTGGCCTTGGATCAAAGAAGAAAAGTTGTAGAGAATGGCATTTTATAGGTGCCTACAAAATTTCAGCTCAATCGGAGCAACGTAGGACGTGAAAAGTCCAAAATACCCCTACTATTTTAAGTATTTCCCAGCAGTCCGTTTCTTCAGTTCAGTCTAGTTTATCACGATTTTGGACCCGGATCCATTCTGATTTAGCTCTTTGCCAAAACATGAAAGTTGTAGTGTTCTGAAGTATCTTTAAAATGCCTCTAAGAAAACCTGATTCGGACTTGTGTACACTGAGTTATGTCCATTACAGTGTTCTGCGGTTAAACAGCCGGCGAATTGGTTTCTGGTTTAGTAATTTGAGAATTTGACTAAGTTACATTAGGAAATGGACTAAGTGACCTTCATGAATGTTGTAGCTCTGAGTCTTAGCTTCGAAATGGCACAGGTTTCGTTTTAATCCGATAAGCGTGGCCTCGGATAAGTTATTTCCGCATTCATATGTCAAATCTGTTTTGTACTAGATTGCATTTCTGCACTTGCTATTGTTGTGAACCTTATTATTATGATATTGTGAGCCTATGGAACGGCTCTTGACATAAATTGCTGATATGTATGATGTTGGGTTGTGTTTGAGAAAAACAATGAAGCCTAAATGGCTGGAAAATTAGGTAAACACAAAGGGCATGCTGCCCGAATTTTTACTCGAGGGCTAGAATGCTATATTTTCGACTTGGGTGAAGGTTAAGTACTTAACACTTGAACTAGCGAGGACTTTGGCTCTTATGTTTCTTGAGTGTTAAACGTTAGGACTTGACTACACTTGTACCCTTGGGAAATGAAATAATGATTGCTCGAAGTACGTTTTCCTTGTACTCTCGACTCACATGACAATATCAAGTATAAATGTTACAAAGCTTTATCGTTTAAAAAGCGAGCAAGTGTTTCATGACTACTGTCCGAGTGAATTTCAATTTCTTGATTCTTATTGAACGAAACGTCTAAGTTTCGAACTCTAGTCATGTTTCAAAGTTCTCAAATTGAGTTTTATCGCTGATTTGGACTCCGAACTCGGAGTATAACCTGAAAGTGACCAGTAAAAGCACTATATCTTTTGGTGAGTGCTTTCAAATACTGAATTGAACTTGATACTTGTACTTGATACGTGCCAATATGATTACATGTCACATGCGTGAATTGTTAGGGCAAGAGTGTACTTTATCGCACTTGCCCTTACGTGATATACCTGTTTATTGATTGGAATTGACTTGATATACTTGATATGATGCGCGCACTTCCTGGAATTCCAGAAACCCTGTGGCGAGTTACTCTAGTCGAGCCGGCAAGGGCTTGGTCGATTGGGTAACGAACCCTGGGTCTCTTGTATTGTCGAGTGGAGTGATATCTCCTCAACTAATTGGTATACTCGAGTATTACCTGAGAGGACCCAGACCGTTCGTAAGTTGATATTAGGGTTAGGGCTAAGAAGAAAACCCTAATTTCCGGTTAAGATTGAAAACCCGCATTTTCTACATTTTCTTTATTAGAAAAGTTTCCCAGATAAGTTTTATGAGTAAATATAGTTCTTAGATGATTTTTCTAGTATTAGTTAGTTTTTGAGAAAATAAGAACGTATATCGGATGTGGGACCCACTAGTGTGGGAAGGTATAGGATTTAATCCATTTTGTATAGAAACCCTAAGTGAGCAAATCCCTAATGTTATGATTTATTAGAAGCTTTAAGTTGGGTTTAAACCCTAATTTTTCCCTTGACAAAAAGGTTATTGTTTAATTACTTTTATGTGGGATAAAGCATGCTTAAGTGTAAGTGATTAAGATGAGAAAGTGATTAGTGAGGTAATTAAATGTGATTACATGTTTTAAAAGAGATTAAGTTATGACTTATGGAGTAAATTGAAAGGTTATCAAATGTTTGAGGGAAAATGTATATGAAAGAGAAAGTTGAAGTGCAAGGGTGAAAACAACAAATAAAGCATTTTTGTGCTTGGTTAGCTATAAGAAATATCTCTCAAGCTTTGACTATATGTTGTCTTACAACTTATAAGAAACAAGAGAAAACAAAACTAAGAAAAAAAGAAAGGAAGAGCCGAGAGAGAGAGTGAGAGCCGTGAGAAGAGAAAGAAAAAAAGAAAAGGAAAGCTTGCTTTGGTGCATCATTTTTGCTTTTCAATCTTGAGTTTGGACCTTGGAGAAACAACTTGAGCACTTGATTGTTGTGGGTGATCATCTACAAAGCTTGAATCAAAGGTAAGAAAGTCTATTTGAAGACTTAAGTTGATTATTGTTTGATGAACTAGTGGTTAATTGGCATAGGACCCTAGTTGTGCTTGATTGTGGTACCTCTTATGCCTATCACATGTTTTTATGGAGTACTTTGGTTAATTTTAGTGTTATTTGGTTGCTGAAAATTCGGCCAAGAAGAGGAAAGAATTTGGGTTTCTTGCTAATGCTTTCCTTACTTGTTTTAGTTGAGAAATGGACTTGTAGTGGTTATGTTTGATGAATTGCCTCACTTGATTTGGTTGGTTACTTGCAAAAAGCTGATTTGGGTTAAGAAACCCTAAACTCCATTAGGCTAATTTAGCTTAGCTTATGGTTAGTGAGATAGAGTTTGGTTAGTGAGAGGTTGGATTAAGTTCATTGGTGCAAATGAAATTTGGTTAGGGATTGTGGTTGATGATTGTTAAATTTGGTATTGACTTGGGAGGGGAATTTCGGACCATTTGTAGGCCATTTAGATGTTAGTATATGTGTGTTTATTTGGTACAAAAGTGGTTGAAAAACCTGCATAAGAACCATGAAAACGAACCATATGTTTGCGACATTTGAAACCGGCAAAATGGGTAAACAGGGCAACCCAGAACCTGAACTTGAGCTCCATTTTTCTTAATGTTCCGTGCTGATTCAGAAGTTTCGTAAAACATGAAAGTCGTAGCCCCTTGAGTTCTGAGTATGCCTGCAAAAGTTTAGGTCAATCGGATTAGCGTAGCCTGAGTTATCGACGAAATTCTCAAGCCTGTTTTGATCCTCTGGTTCTACGCGTTTTCTGATTTTGTTTCTGCCCAGGACTTTTCGATTTTTATAGAGTTCGATCTGGGTGCCGACTCCTTCATAAGAAGTTTAGATCTTGATCTCAGCTTCGAAACGGTATAAAGTACGTCGAACACCGAGTTCCGTAGCTCCGGTTATGATCAAAACAATATCGCTCGTCAGAACTGCCTTGTATTTGGACAGTTCTGACGGGTACTTTGGCACTCGAATTTTGTTTTGTTATGAATAGATTCAGGTCTTGGCCAAAACATGGAAGTTTTAGCCTTATGTCTCAGATTTCTAATGCCTTTGGAATTTCTTAATTTCGATTTCTGAGCCGTGAGTTACGGCCTTGTAAACAGGGCCTGTTTGGTAACTCGCAATGAAACAGCTGGAACTGTTTCACGCAATTTTCACCTATACCCATTGAGATCTGGGTTGCGATGTATTCATGAACATTGTAGCCCTTCCTCTTAGCTTCGTAACGGTACCTCATGTACCTTGATCCGATATTCCTAGCCTAAATTTTGACCAAAACGGTTTGAGATGGCCGACTTGGCCATTTCCGTTTGCCGTTCTGCGCGGACGTGTGCGGCCGTTTTGCCGTTTCCGCACTTGCGTGTGCCAATTTTGCCGTTTGGCTTATTTCAAGTACGTTAGTTGCCGTTTGTGATATATTGTGACATAATCTTCGATTTCAGACAGTGGTGAGCTAGGCGGTGCCGGTGGGGCCCACTACTAGCCAACACACAAAGTGAATTCCGCCTTTATACTACTTTTGGTATTTTGAGTAAGTATTCAGGCCGCTCTTATGTGTTAGTTGTTTATGTGTTTCGTTATGTGTAAAAAGGGTACCTAGGCGAGGGTGTACTTTATCGCACTCGATCTAGACCCTAATTTACGCACCAATTTGTACATGACATATGTATGTGAGAAATTTTGGAACAAAAACCTTGAGCTTGTGGCTCGGGGTGACTTTTGAATACTTTTGTGAATTTTGTGAGTTTGCGGTTGAACTCAATACCTAGATGGACTATTCGAGCCGGTTAGGGCTTGGTCGAAGTCAGTCCAACTTGGATTGAGGTCACCAAGTTTGTGACCCGAGCTTGCGACTCAAGCTCAAGTTTGTGATTTCGTTTGCCTGGGCAAGTTTGTGAGGTGACTGGCCAGTGAGGGTGATAAGGTGTCGGTGGGTGTACAAGTGAAGTTCTACGGACCTTATTTATGGTCGACGGAGTGTCGACAGGAGATCACGCATGACAAATGACTTGGCTTTGGAGCCACCCGTATCCTTATCATGTGATGTTACTTTTCTGCTTTTGCTTTACTCTTACTGTGTAATTGATGTTACGTGAAATTTACGCTTTTGCCCCTGTTTACTTACTAAGCTTTTAGCTTACCCTATTCCTTTTGTTTTCCTTAGCAGGGGTCGACGCGGGTACGTTTGGGCACTTACACTAGTATAGTATAGTTAGACTTGCTTGTAATAGCGGACAATTAGGATGTTTGTTTTTATTGTGGTGGTTTGTATAAGGACCCTTTTTAGGGTCTACCTTTTGGTTTTGGTTGTAATTATAAGGATGTAATAGTTTGAGCAGGTACTTTTGGGGAATGTACTTATAACTCTTTTGGGATTGCATATATATGTATAGTACTCTTTTGGATTTTGCTAGCTTTCGTTGTTTTAAGTTTTGATTCCCGGCGCGAGCTAGGCAGGCGGCCCACCGATACCCTTGGGTTCGCCCTTGGGAGAAGTGGGGTCGTCACATTACCACCCGTGTTTATTGAGGATTTTGGGCCCAGCTGGGGGTTTGAACGGTGGACGGAGAGTAGTGTAAGTGGTGTTCTACTGGATTGGTTCCTGTACTTGAAAGTTGACGGAATGTCAACTACTATGTGATCAAGCTCCTGATGATGAATGGAAGTTGGCTCCTGAGAGCCATCCGTATCCTTATGCTTTGGAATGATTATTGTTTATTGGATTATAGTGTCTTCTGAAAACTTTTATACTCGCTCATTTTGAGATTTTCTCACTTTTATGAACTCTTCATGCCCGTTACTTTCCTATATCGAAAACTTGTACTTATAAATAATGGTCAATTTGCTATTTGGAACCTCACTGGGCTTTTAGCTCATACCACGCTATTTGTTTTCCTTACAGGGGGTACGAGTGACGCGTGAGACTTGTAAAAGACTAGCGTAGCCTTTTGTTTTGACTTTTGACTTTTGGTCTTGTACTCGCGCTATTCCTCGAATGGAACATGTTGTACTTGGATTGTATACGTTTTGGACTAGTTTGGTGTATTGAGGCTTTGTACCTTGATTTCTATCAATGTAAATTATAAGCTTGAATTGTGAATGTTATTTATGGTTCATGGATGTGTGTACATAACTCGATTGAGATAGTGAGTGAGTCCTGGCGAGAGCTGGGCAGGCGGTCCGCCGAACCCTTTGGTACGCCTTAGGGGGAGGTGGGGTCGTCACAACCTAGATCCACACCCATGGCCCCTACTATACTGTCATCTAGTCTCCATTATTACTCACTAGTCTAGGGCCCCAAGTATTATAACTAATGGGTGAGTACGCGTCGATACATAACAGATACTTATTCATTCTAAAAAAAAACTAAATAAAAGGGAAATCAGAGTCACGATAGGCGAGTAAAATGCAAAGTAATTTGAATGCGATGCCAAAATAAAGTCATAGCCAAAAGTCAAAAGTCAAGTCAAGGTCAAAAGTCAAAGTCAATTATCAAAGTCAAAAGTCAAAAGTCAAAAGTCAAAGTCAATGGTCCAAAGTCAAAAATCAACAGTCAACAATCAAGTATTATACATTCAAAGGCTCATAGCAGTCATTTACAAGATAACAAGACCAAAAGTAGTAAGTACGAGTCTCAAAAGTACAGATATAGTCGTACAGTCATATTAAGCAAAAACCTAGTGCATGTAATCAAAAGAAAGATGTACAACCACCAAGTCACTACATCCCCTATCCTTTCTATGTATAGTAGTCAAAATCACCCAAAATAGTAGCCTAGAAGTGAAGGCTTAATCCACCGCGAGACTAGCTGACCCCTCAGTCTGGGCAGGTTCTGCTCCTGCCTCGCCTCCAATGTGGGAAGCCTCATCGTACACATCTCCAAGTAAGTCATTGCAAATGTTCAGAATCGATTCAACTCTATTCCTCACTTTCATTGCCCCCTTAACCATACGCTCCTGAGTTTCTCCTAACTACGCACACAGATCATCAATCCTTTCATGGCCTTCAACCATATCATACTCGTGCTCCTTAATTTGATCGGCTCGCATTTTAATAGTTTCCTTCAGTTGATTCACTTCAGATTCAAGCCTAGCATTGTCCCTTATGGCAACCTTCCGCCCCTTCACCACGACCAACACTACTTCATTAGGGTAGATATAAGTATGATGGCACTTGCAATGCCTGTAGCGGTTAGATGGGCTTTAATAGGCTCTAGCTTCTCCGGGCCTGATTTGATACTTAATCATCGGTAAGTCCCTACAGGACGGCTCGCTAACCGGTCTATTGCTAAGGTCACTAGATCCGTCCACTCTACATGAAGTGTAGAGGAAACTTAAATACTCTTAAGGGGAAATAGTCATGCACTCCGGCCAATTAAAGACTCAAATTAAAAATTTCTAATTCACTCCGGCCAATTGAAACCTAGGCCCTAATTTTTTTATCCCTACCAGCAGTCACTCAACTTTCAAACCAATCACACAGTCCGGCATCCTAAACATTTAAGTCTAGGATACACTACAAAGATCTAAAGCCTAAGCTCTGATACCAACTGTGACAGCCCCACCTCTCCCTAGGGCGAACCCTAGGGTATCAGCAGACTGCCTGCCCAGCTCTCGCCGGGGCTCAGTCGATCAAAGTACTAATAACTCAAATGAAGCAGAGGAAATATCTTCCATTCTTTGGAGCGTAACCCTAAATAAAACATAATCACTTCACCAACAATCCAAAAGCTTAGTATACATATAGCCAAATGTCAACTTACCACTCCACACATAAACTTACATAACATGAGTCGAGCTTATAGGTTTAAGCTTACAGGAGTCAAAAGTAAGGTCTACTTAAGCAAAAGGTTATAATCTCAAATACCAGTCCAAAACAATGTAAAGCTAAGAAAGCTCTTGATCAAATCCATCCCCGATCTGTTAAGGAAAACAAAGGGAATGGGGCGAGCTAAAGCTCAGTGAGGTTCCAAGTAAAACAAGTAAGCACATAGCCAAATAAGAGCACATAAATAATCAAATAAATATCACACAGTAGGATAACAGTTTAATCACAGTTCAATTCAAGAATACGGGTGGCTTTCAAAAGCCAAAGATCCACTTGAGCTTGATCATAATTGCCTCCTGTTGACACTCCGTCAACATTTGTATGCACAGTATAAAAGGGTACGTAGAACACCACTTTCACCAGTCTCCGTCCACCAATCAACCCCTACCAGGCCCGCACTTCATAACAGTAGTTTGGTAATACTCGAGTATACCGGTTTCAGTGAACAATAAACAGTCCTCAAGGTTTATCGGCTTTCTCGACCAAGCCCTTGCTGGCTCGATACAACCGACTCACCTATGAGGTTGGGTCCCCAAACAGTAACAGTAGTTGAAGGGATATCACCCTAACAACTCATTCACAGTCACAATTAAAATTTCACATCACAGTGTAACAATATATAGAGCCTCAGTGGAAATCAAGGAAGGTCGAGTGCGATAAAGTACACACTCGCCTCCAACTTTAATTAAAACAGTGTTTGGCTCAGTCAATAGCACATAAAGGTTTTCACATATACAAGTATCCCACATAACAAGTAGCAGGTCGTAGAACACTCACCTGTCAAACACAAGTCATTATCAACTTCAAATGATTCAGTTACAGTCACCTCTGTTTCCCGATCCTAGGGCAACGAATGAAAACGATAACAATAAGATTCGTTTCTCACTAAATTATAGGTTCATGAAGAAGCTAAGTAACTAAGCTAATCTACTTAATCCTTCATGTAAATGAGGTCCAAAGTATAGTAACATTTCATGAAAATACATGTTTAGTGTTCATATGATTGCTTGGTAAGGAAAGGTTTCATTTTCTGTTTGAACAGTGTCGGCCGGCCAGTCTCGGGAAAACGGTCACGGCTCATTGTAGGAGAGTCAGAATTAGGTTTCATCAGTTGCGTTAGAAACTAGGTTCATAAGGTTAAATCTGTCTAGAAGAAACCATTTCCAAAATCCCAACATAAGTGGCTCCAAATTAAGAAACCAAATGAAATTTCTGGACTGCCACGGATGAACAGTACCGCCCAGGCAGCCAACTTCCACGACTCGCCACGGATCGTTCAAGACGAACCAGGAAATGAGCTTGGTACCGTTTTAAAGCTCTAAGAGTCAAATTTCAAACGCTACAAACGGCACTCAATTCCGATCAGTGAGTAAAACGTTATGGCCTTTACAAGATTGCTGGACAGAAAATTCTGGACCTTGTCCAGTTTTGTTCCTTTGCTTGTAACTCAAAATTTACTCAACCAAATTGGCTAATTTTTTGTAGACAACCTACACAGACATAACCCAACATATATCACTCACTTTTGTAGCCAAAATATGCATGTAACATCAAGGCAAAAACCGGACAGCAACCCCTAAAATTTCGGTCAGCACACTTGAAATTTTCCAACTTTCACTCTTCTCATTATTTTCACCTTTTGCACATATCAAGTATTAAATCTAACTAAATAGGGCTTTAAAACATATCAATACTTCATAAATACACATGAATAAGGGCTGGACATTTTATCAAACACTTGGTGTGCATAATAACAATTCATCCACTACTTGTTTAATTCAAGGGGTTAACTTCCAATTCCAACCACAACAACTTGAAATTCATGATTAGAGCTTATAATAGATGATCTAACACATAAAACCCCCAATTTAAAGAGTACTTACCTTACTTGAAAGGTGCTCAAATCACCAAGAAATCCACCAAGGTAGAGGCTTGAAGGTTTGATTCACCACTAGAACCAAAGAGAGTTTGTTTACAAACCCTAAATTTCTCTCTTTTGGATTTTTGCCTTTGATTTGTTTAGGTAAGAAAACCTTGTTTATGGAGCTCTCTCTCTCTCTCTCTTTTTCTTGGCTAAGGGTTCGGCCACTCTAAGGGACAAAAAAGGGTTTGTTTAGCTTTTATTTTGTCCCTTAATCCTTAGTCATCAAGCTCATGGTCAAGGTTTTGCCACATGGCTTCATTAATAGCCTAACCTTTCTTAACCTTTGACTAATGGTCTTCTTAACTTTCGCAATGTACCAATAATTATTAAACATCTCTAATCCCTCACAAAAAATCTCTACTACTTAAGACAAGAACACTTGGACAAATTCAAGTGGTGCATTAACTTAAACTAACTCAAGAAAATATTTTACTCCAAGTAAAATAAAATGGAATGTTATGCATGGAAATTATTATAGTATATAGAAAATGTATTGTAAGGGTATGTAATAAATGGTTTAGATCTTATAATAAGGCATGTAAATAAGAGAATTGTGTTTTAAAGTGAGGGTCAATACAAGGGATTTGTTGTAACAAATTGTAAAATATAATGCTAGGCATATAAGAGGTGGTTTAAATCTTGGTGCAAGGCATGTAGTTTGGGGAAATTATATTTTAAAAATGAGGGTTCTCACACTAGTACCAGAAAGTAACCCCTAGAAAAGCTGAAAACTATAACCACCACAACAAATATATACATCTTACTAGTCCACTTATAACAAGTACTAGGGCAACATCAGTTATTCTTTAAATCAAAAGTCTATACACCTTCAAGAGAGATCCCTGCGTTGGCCCCTGCTAAGGAAAACAAATGAAATTGGGTAAGATATATGCTTAGTGAATAATCGGGGGTAAAACGTAAAATCACATCCAAATAAACATGTAACCCAAGATATTTCCCATCAATAGACAGCAAAGTAACATCACAATGGTAGGATACGGGTGGCTTCAAAGCCAGTTCATTTCCCCGAGCTTGAACGCCTGTTGACACTCCATCAACCAAAATACTCATGGTCCGTACACTTCACTTACTTTTCCCGTTCACCTTATCAACCCCCACTGACCAGTCAACAGCGCACAGCAGCTCGAGCGAAATAAAATTACTTAGCTTTCATCAAAGCTTTAACAAAGAACGAAATCCCAAGGTTAGCATGGGAATAATTTCGACCAAGCCCCGGCTGACTCGAATAGTCCGTCTACCCTTGGAACCGGGTTGGAACCAAGTCCTGAGATATCCAATCTCTCAATAGATGATATCTATCTACAAAGTACATAACAAAGCACTCACCCCAATAGCACATAGCATAAGGGGTTCAACTCAAGTCATGTAATCACCCCAACAGCACACAACAAAAGGGTGATACTGAACACAAGACATGTATTCTTATTTATTAAATCAAGAACAAAGGATGGGTTTAGGTCGAGTGAGATAAAGTACACCCTCGCCTAAGTACCCATTTAACATATATAAGTCACCTTGACAATTTATCATATAAACCAACCCAATTACTCACTCAAAATAGTTAGCACGCAAATCAAGGCACTTTATACGGGTCCACCTTCCAAAGGTCCCTTGTAAGTGAGAAACACACCACTTTCTTCCCAAGCTTTTACCACACACAACTATCTAAGCACTAAAATGGAAGTTTAATTGGTTTGAATTGGGTGATTTTTCTCAAGCTAAGATGATTCAAGGTAGAAGTTGGAGTTTCTTCACTTGGTTTCTTTTCTCCTCAATCTCGGCTGGAATGTGCAGAAATGAAGGGAAGATGAAGTGATTTTGGGGATAAAAATGAAGGAAATTGGTTGGTCAAACAACCCTTGGATGTTTGCCACTTGTCACCCCAAGATTACATCTTGAATTTTTCTTCTTTTTCCTTTCTTTTTGGGTCAAAATTTTCAGCCCTTTGGAGGAGATATTTATGGCCAATTTTGCTGAAATAAAAGTGAGAAGATTAAGGTAATAAAGTAGTGTTCAAGTGGTGCACTCAATCGGTAACGAACGGTACCCGTCGGTTCCAACCGTTTTTCCTTAACTCGCACGTACTAGGGTTTTCACTTATAATTCACTAACTTATTCTTATTACTTCTAATCCCACACATTTTTTTATCCAAAACTCACTCTTGATCACCAAATTTAATCCACACTCCGTACTGACTATTCATACTACGAAAAGTGTTGACCTTGGTCGATCAATCCTTGGTTTTGATGATTAACAAACCAAAATGTAGATTTGGTCTAATGTTTTTATGTGAGAAATTTGTTAGAATCAGGTTCAATGGTGTCAAGGAAAGAAAACCAACCAAATGAAGAAGCAAAATCAGGTCACTCATGTCGGACGGCCAAAAGGAAACTATCGGACGTCCGAAAGGATGAAGAACATCAAGAAGGAAACTCTGTCGGACGCTCGTGAGGAAGCATCGGACGTCCGGAAGGATCGGACGCACGCCTCGGACGCACATCGATCGCATCGGACGTCCGAGAAATTTCGCAAAGATTTGATGACTCTCTGCCTACGTTCGGACGCAGGGTTCGGACGTCCGACAGGTGGTTCGGACGTCTGACAGGCACCTGTCGGACGTCCGACAGGCCAACGGCTAGTTTTGACAGCAATTAATATTTGACCGTTGGAGAGTCTTTTGGAGCCATTTCTCACCTTCTATAAAAACCCCAAAGCACAAGAAGACTAAAGACTTTTGCCAACACAAAATACAAGCTTACAAGTGAGATTTTTGAGTAGAAAGATTCTTTGTTGGTTGTATAAGGGGTTGGGGAAGTTGGGTTGTGAGGTTGCTCAAGTGAAGGTTACTCTCTTGGAGTAGTAAAACCTTGGTGAAGGTGAACCAATCACTTGGAGTGGTAAAACCTTGGTGAAGGTTGCCTCATTTGTATAAAATAGTTCTTAATTGGGTGAGTGATCTTTCAAGTGTAGGTTGTTGAGGGTTAACTAGAATAGTTGTAAAACTCCTTGGCTCAACCAAAGAGTATTTGGGGTGAGGAAGGAGTGAGCCTTCACTTGTACATCTTGGTTAGCATCGCCATCAATTGAAGAGGCTATTGGTTTGATATTTGGTTTGCATTTCTTATCTTTTCTCTTTAATTAAGTTTTCTTTATTGTGCTTAAATTTGATATATCTTTGTGCATCATTGTGAATTTGTTTGTACTCATTGGGTTGCACCGGGCTCTTACAAAAAGGCGTAAAACCCCTAATTTGCGATAACTTGAAAATGAAAGGAAAATCCCTTAATTCTATGTTCATTTGCACTTTTTGTGGGGTAAATGGGTAGTAAAGCTAGTCTAAAGTAATAAAGTTCAAATAAAAGGGGATTTTACAACTCCATCGATTAAAATTAGGGTTTTGATTAAAATAGGAGAGATTTAAAAAACCTATTAGTCACAAGTAAAACTAGGGTTTTGAGTACAAGTAGGGTTTCTAGTATTTAAAAAAAACAATGTCTTAAAATAAAAATAAAATAAAGAAACCGTAATATCCTCTTTGAGACTAAACAAAACATTCTCCTAAAAGTCGGGGTATCACAATCTCCCCTCCTTAAAAGAATTTCGTCCTCGAAATTGCAACCTATAAGCCAAATCTTCTTAATCTTTTCACTAGCTAAGGGTTGAAATACTCTAATACCTCATTAACAAGTTCATCATTGATAATAAAATTCACCTCAAAAGGTTGTCCCTCTATGTAGTCCAATCCAAGAACCAACCGTGTAATCCTTAGCTCAAAGTCTCAATGGTCTTTACGTATTCTTAATGAACGCTAAACGTATCATAGATCGAATTCCATAAAATCTTAACAACATAATAATTTCACTGTACTCGACCTTAATCTATTAGAGCGAATAGAAGGAAACCTCAATACGATGGAAGATAGGGAGGGTACCTTCGATGATTGCTAATGGGTTTGTCACTTCTTGATATCCCATTGCATAGGTCCTTGCCGGCACTTTCGGTCGATTACCCGTTGCATTGGTCGGCTAAGAAGTGCTCCCTTCTGCCCTTGGCAAATTTTCTTCTTTTGGCAGGTGAGGGCACTGAGCAATCAGGTGCTCAGCACTACCATATCGGTAGCATTTCCGAACTTGCCCTTTCTTCCAACAATTATCTTCCATGTGGTTAGCAGCCCCACAAAACCCACATGTCATTCTAGGTCCTGATGTCGGACCTCCACATGAGGTACCCCTTTGGGTCTCCCTCCCTGCCTGACCTTTCTCAAAATTTTCTTGATTCGGGTCCTTATTGATCATGAACTACCTACTCCTTGGCCCATCTTAGATGGTGGCTCGCTCCGCGAGCTCTGTCCCTCTATATAACTGCTTGTATCTGGTTGTCTTCTTTTCTTATCATGAAAAGCCTTTACTTGACTCTTAGTACTTTCAATTCTTTGTGCCTTTTCAATCATTTGACAATATGTCTCCAAATGAGCAGCTGTCAGTGCCTCTTGAATCTCCATGTTCAAACCCTGGACAAATCGACGAATTTTCTTTCGGTCTGTTAGCACTAACTCTGGAGCAAAACGAGAGAGTTTGGTAAACTGTGTCTCGTACTCCGCCACACTCATAGTCCCTTGACGTAGTCGTATGAACTCATCCTTCGCCTTTCTTGAACAAGTGGCTGTAAGTACTTCTCATTAAACTCACGAATGAAATTAACCAATGTCTAGGTGGTCTGCTCTCTATCCCATTTGGCTCTGATCACATTCCACCAGGCACGAGCCGCCCCCTCAAATTGAAAAACGGCAAAAGCTATCTGCCGTTCCTCCGGGTATCCTAACGCAGCGAAAATATCTAACATTCGATCCAACCAACTCTCCGCTATATTAGGGCTAGGTCCACCCAGAAATTTTGATGGTAGAAACTTCTGAAACCGTTCTAAGGCACGGCCCTCTCCTTCATGATTTTCGGGATGCTGTACCTGGCCTTGACCCTGTTGATTGACCATTTGTTCTAACAAATCAGCCATTCACTGTATGACCGTAGCTACTTGGGTCTTAGCTTGTCTATTTACAGTTTCATTGGTTACCCCTTCGGTTCCTTCTCCTCGACCTCTACCCCCACCTCGACCACGGGTCTCCATTTGATTGTTTTATAACTTCTATAATTGGAACAAAATATGGTACGAGTTCAAAGTATTGAAAATTATAAAATGCACGAAATAACCAATATACCAAAATATCATGTACGAAACTATATACATATATATACAATTCACGCCAAAAATATACACATATCAGTTCACAGCTAGCCATTATTCAACCAATACAAAACATGTTAGTTCATGAGCACAGCGGCTCCAAAAAGTCAACAAAACAACTCAGAGTAACGGCCCTAGCGGAAATCCTCTACAGAACCTATAGAGTCTATCGCATCCATCGGCCCCGCTCCGCCAGCCCTGGGTGGCGCCTCCGCAGCCACATCCAAGAGAACCTCACAGTCTAGCATAATATCACGGGCTCTCTCTCTTAGCTGCTCCTTCAAAGCGAAAAGGTGGCAGTGGGTCTCCTCAAGCTGACGACCAACAGTATATGTTCTCTCCTCCTCAACTCGTAACCCCTCCTCGAGGTCACGCAGGCGCACGGCCTGTCTATGGCTCACTCTTCTGGCCTCCTCCAACTGTGCTCTCAGAGTATCAATCGTCTTACCTAGGCAATGACGCTCGTCATCTATAGCCATAACTACCTCGTCAGGGTATCGATACATATGTTGACACTCACACGATCGACTCGTTTGGCCGAAGGGAGAATACAGCTTATAGGGTTCCCCGACCCTCCTCTGATACCTATGGACTCGTCGGCACACCACCTGATTCACCGGCCTATCTACACTCGTAGCTCTTGCTCTAGCACCGCTAGGTCCACCAGTCTCCATACCTAAACAACAAAACGTCACTTAATCAGTTCTCCGGCATTTCATCTTAATAGATACGTTTCAACTTAAAGGCAATTGAATACTTATGCGTCCTATGACTTATTTCCCAACTGCCCAAATCCTCTAACCTAGGCGCTCTGATACCACCTGTGACGATCCCACCATACCTAGAGGCGTACCAAAGGGCTTAGCGGATCGTCTGCCTAACTCACGCCAGGACTCAATTCCAAAACGATAAATAAACGTCACGCTAAAAGAAAGTTCTATATACACTATTACATCTTCAAAAGTTATATAAACTATTACATCAAGCCATACATACCAATAGTACCATAAAGTAAACCCTAGAAAAGCTGATAACTAAAATCACCACAAAAAATATATACATCTTACTAGTCCACTTATAACAAGTACGAGGGCAACATATGTTATTCTTTAAACCAAAAGTCTATACACCTTCCCGAGAGATCCCCGCGTTGGCCCCTGTTAAGGAAAACAAATAAAATGGGGTAAGCTATATGTTTAGTGAATAATCGGGGGTAAAAGGTAAAATCACATCCAAATAAACATGTAACCCAAGATATTTCACATCAATAGACAGCAATGTAACATCACAATGGTAGGATACGGGTGGCTTCAAAGCCAGTTCATTTCCCCGAACTTGAACGCCTGTTGATACTCCGTCAACCAAAATACTCATGGTCCGTAGACTCTACTTACTTTCTCCGTTCACCTTATCAACCCCCGCTGGCCAATCAACAGCACACAGCAGCTCGAGCAAAACAAAATCACTTAGCTTTCATTAAAGCTTTAACAAAGAACGAAATCTCAAGGTTAGCATAGGACTAACTTCGACCAAACCCCCGCTGGCTCGAATAGTCCGTCTATCCTTGGAACCGGGTTGGAACTAAGTTCTGAGATATCCAATCTCTCAATAGATGATATCTCTCAACAAAGTACATAACAAAGTACTCACCCCAACAACACATAGCACAAGGGGTTCAACTCAAGTCATGTAATCACCCCAACAGCACACAACAAAAGGGTGATACTCAACACAAGGCATGTATTCTCATATATTAAATCAAGAACAAAGGATGGGCTTAGGTCGAGTGAGATAAAGTACACGCTCGCCTAAGTACCCATTTAACATATATAAGTCACCTTGACAATTTATCATATAAACAAACCCAATTACACACTCAAAATAGTTAGCATGGAAATCAAGGCACTTTATACGGGTCCACCGACTCCGTTCGGTTCGTCACTGCCTGTGATAGAAGATTATACTCAACCATCAGTCAAACAACCATTACAAATGGAAATAAGGACTAAAACGGCCAAAACGGCAAAAATGGCCACGAAATGCATGTGTGCGTGCGCGAAAATGAAAATGGTATGAAAATAGGTTACACGGTTTTTGCCATAGCTAGAGCTGTGGTTATCGGATGAAGGTGTACTAGGTAGCGTCTCAAAGCTAAGACAAAGGGTTACAACTTTCATCAAAACAACTCAACCCAGTTTTTAGTGGATCTAGGTCAAATTTGTAGATTACAGAACCAAAACTCCAAAGGCTGGTTTATACCGCTAGTGAAAATTTGGGCGGCATGCCCCTTGTATTTACCTATATTCTAGCCATTTATGGCATTATCATTTTCCTCAACTCAGCCGAAAAACATACATAAGTCAAATAAGGCAATCAGAAATCAGTTTTGAAGACAAAACTAGACAACAGATTTGACGTCCCTTAGCGTTTCGGTCACAACTGATGCTATACTTATCGGATTGGGGTGTAATTTATACCGTTTCGAAGATAAGACAGAGAAATACAAGTCTCGTGAAGATATCAACAACTAGTTCGTGCATTTTCAAGGTCAAATCGTGCAATCTCAAAGAAGACAGAAAACTGGCCACAAAACAGGGCATTTGACAGTCAGGCGTATTTCTATCATTTCACATGCTACAGTGCTCCAATTGAGCTGAAATGTTATAGGAAGCTATAAATCATCATTGCCTACAACTTTCATGTTTTAATCTAATCCCAATTCGGCCTCCATCATGGCCGAATGAAACTGGTCGGAACAGGACAAATTGGTTTCCAAATTCTGGAATTTAAACTTTTCGTCTAGAAATTCATATCTAACAAGTACTCTATCATCAAAACCATTAACTACTAGCTCAATAACATCAATTAAGAGGTAGATAACTATAATCAAAGCTGAAAATGTAAACCCTAGCTCCATATCCAACAAATCACTCAAAACTAACCGATTAACCGTCATAAGGCAAGATTAAGAGCTTCTAACTAAACTTTAACAAGATTAAAGAAGAGAAAAGGGATAGGCAGCCATCGTACCTTCCAAAGGTCCCTTGTAAGTGAGAAACACACCACTTTCTTCCCAAGCTTTTACCACACACAACTATCTAAGCACTAAAATGGAAGTTTAATCGGTTTGGATTGGGTGATTTTTCTCAAGCTAAGATGATTCAAGGTAGAAGTTGGAGTTTCTTCACTTGGTTTCTTTTCTCCTCAATCTCGGCTGGAATGTGCAGAAATGAAGGGAAGATGAAGTGATTTTGGGGATAAAAATGAAGGAAATTGGTTGGTCAAACAACCCTTGGATGTTTGCCACTTGTCACCCCAAGATTACATCTTGAATTTTTCTTCTTTTTCCTTTCTTTTTGGGTCAAAATTTTCAGCCCTTTGGAGGAGATATTTAGGGCCAATTTTGCTGAAATAAAAGTGAGAAGATTAAGGTAATAAAGTAGTTTTCAAGTGGTGCACTCAATCGGTAACGAACGGTACCCGTCGGTTCCAACCGTTTTTCCTTAACTCGCACGTACTAGGGTTTTCACTTATAATTCACTAATTTATTCTTATTACTTCTAATCCCACACATTTTCTTATCCAAAACTCACTCTTAATCACCAAATTTAATCCATATTCCGTACCGACTAGTCACACTACGAAAAGGCGTAAAAATCCTAATTTGCGATAACTTGAAAACGAAAGGAAAACCCCTTAATTTTATGTTCGTTTGCACTTTTTGTGGGGTAAATGAGTAGTAAGGCTAGTCTAAAGTAATAAAGTTCAAATAAAAGGATATTTCACAACTCCATCGATTAAAATTAGGGTTTTGGTTAAAATATGAGAGATTTAAGAAAACCTGTTAGTCACAAGTAAAACTAGGGTTTTGAATACAAGTAGGGTTTCTAGTCTTTAAAACAAAACAATGTCTTAAAATAAAAATAAAATAAAGAAACCGTAATATCCTCTTTGAGACTAAACAAAACATTCTCCTAAAAGTCGGGGTATCACACTCTCCATAGTCTCGGCCGAAACCAGCAAAGGAAAAGAAGAGAAGAAAGCTTCACTTCCTCTTGCTTTATCTTGCTCCATTTCACTTCCAAATTTGCACCCAACTTCAAAACCTCTTAGAGATCAACTTTAGATTGGTTTAAGTCATCATCTTGTGGACTTTTTTTGGAGAGTTTTGGTGGAAATTTCTGGTATCATCTAGGGTTCAAGAGGCAAACTTCAACTCTTGCAATCTCTCCATTTTTCTTCAAGAATCAAGCTTAGATTGCATGAGTTTACAACTCTAAGCAAGAAATAGGTAGAGGACTTGAGGAAACCCATTTTATCTTGCTTTAATCTTTAGGCTAGCGGTCTTGAGGTGGATTATAGGTAGCTAACTTGAGGTGTAATTAGTTGATTGTGGTTGTTTATGTGTTATTTGAGATGAATACGATTAGAAAGTGAAGGAAAAATCAAAGGAAGAATGGAAGTGCAAGCTGGCTGAATCTGTCCTGTGATTATCTTGCTTATATTTCAAATTTTTGTTGATTATTTGGCTGTGAAATTGAGTGATATATGTTGTATATTGTGTGTACAAAGTGTCTACCAAAAATTGTTTCAATTGGTTGCTCAAAACTAGAGTTTTCGAAAAGAAAGAAATCTGGAAATGGTAATCTGGGTAGCCGAACAGTACCTCTTCATTTGAACATAACTTGCTGTACAAAAGTCAAAATTGAGTGCCGTTAACGGCATTCAAAAAAGACATTCATAGATTTCTAACGGTATAAAAATCATTTGCTAGTTCAAACTGAGTGAACTGTAGTGATTCAACAATGTTGACTGTCCTGTTCTGATTGTTTGTCCGAGAGGAATGGAGAACCTACATCTTGTGACTCTATTTTCACTCACTTGTGAACTGATTTTGAAAATATTTTCTCCTGATGAAATTTGGAATTTTGAACCTAGTTTTCAACGCCACCAACTATTCCCAATTTGAGCTTGTATTGAGTGAGATGTGATCTGATTTCGAAAGTGCAACAAAGCTGGAAAACTGGAAAGTTTTTCCTTCTTGCTGGCCGAATGGTCAGAGTTGTTTTGGGATGTTTTGTCTCGAAAATTTTGGTTCTAATTGCTTGTCAATTGCTTATTAAATGTTTATAGGACCTTAGTTTCAAAAATGGATCAAATTGGGACTGATTTCATCGTGCAAAACGTTTGAAAAGGAAAGAAAAGCAAGAGGGCAGATTAGCCTTGAAACATTTTTTTGAACTTTGGTAGTTTCATTAACTACCTTCCCACTTGAGTTTTTGCATGAAAATTTATAAAGAGGTATTCCACATACGAAAGTTTAAGTGTACCAAATTTGGTGTTATTTCGATAACCTTTCGATTTTGAAATGTTGCCCCAAAAATTGCTTGTCAAATCTGGAAATTCACTATTCACATATTGAAAATCAATCGACTTTGAACTGTTATATCTTGTTGCCCAAAACTCCGAATTTAGTTTTGTTTGTTGTGTTAGAAACCTTGTTTGGAACTCTTATTGTGTTATGAATTTCAAAGGCTGATTCATTTTCTATGAATTTTTCCGAATTTTCAAATATCGCCAAAAAACAAGACTGGTTCTGTCTTGCTTGTTTAAATCAGCAACTTTGAGCTAAAAATGAATGCTTTCTGCTTGGAACCATGTAAAAGTGTCTTCTAGGAACTTTTACCACTTTGGATCTAGTTTCCAACGGTGTAAAGTTTTCCATTTTTGGACATACGAAACTCAAGATCTGATTTTACCAAGTTTGTCGCACAAAGCTGAAATTCTTGATTTTTTAGAAAATGAACTTTTGAGAACTTTCCATCCTCCTTTGCAATTGTTGGACGGTTTTAGGTGTAATTTCATGATGGAATACACGGTTCCATTAGAAATTTAAACCTTCATTTCAAATCTTGGTTTCCAAAGGTTAAACCTTTCCTAATGCGTTTTCTTGATTGCTCTACTTTCTTGGTTAATGACACCTTATTTTATACTTGAACCTTGGAACCTTAGATTTGATATTTTTTTCTATGAAATGAATGGAGTTTTGGATATGTTTGACTTCATTAGTTTGGAAAAATATGAATACTCTTTACCTTCCAAAGTTTGGACATGAGATTTAAAGTTTTGGAAAAACGAGAACCATTTACTTCTTTTCCTCGATTTTTGTGCCAAAAGTGAAAATGGTGCTATCTTTTGGATTTGAGATTTCTTATCACGAATTGAATCAAAGACCACCTTCAAGCTCTCTTGAGCATTATTTTAACGATTTAGCTAGAAAAGCTTCTTTAATTTAGCTCGAACTTGTGACTTGGAGAGTGAGTAGCGAGAAAATGTCTTTCTTCGTAACCTTGGTCGAGCACCTAGGTAGTTATGATTGTACATGTCTCAGGTGGTCACGAAGACTCCGAAGAACTCGTCTGACAACTCGCTTCACTCTTAACTTGCCCTTGACTTGTGATGAGTGTCAAGTGCATGTTAAATGCTTATGTGGTTGAAATGTTAATTGTACAAGTGTTATACAGGATACGTAAACTCGCCGAGGCGAGAGTGTACTTTATCACCCTCATCCTCTCTCTCTCTCTTTTAATTATGTGATACTTGTTACATGAATACATAAGTTTTGGAAATTGTACATGAATATGTTTAACTTGTGAGCTTTGAGTGGATGCATGTACCACACCAATTCGGGTGGGAGGTACCTCTCATGTCGACTTAGAACCATAAACAATTCTGAATGGATGTATGTACCACACCAATTCGGGTGGGAGGTATCTCTCATGTTGACTCAGAACCACAAACAATTTGAAGTCGATTGGAGTGATGTCTCATCAACCCAGTTCTCTAAGCGATAGCATGTGCCACACCAATTCGGGTGGGAGGTACCTCTCATGTCAACTCAAAACCATAAACAATTTTAAGTCGATTGGAGCGATGTCTCATCGACCTAGTTCTCTAAGCGATAGCATGCACCACACCAATTCAGGTGGAAGGTACCTCTCATGTTGACTCAGAACTATAAACAATTCTAAGTCGATTGGAGCAATGTCTCATCGACCACTTATACTTCTGGAGGGGGGCATCCCGACCAATTAGCTAATTGTGTAACTCGAGCCGGCGTGAGCTCCCGTATCCTTATTGAGTGTGTCTCTTTTAAATTGTGAATTGCTTGAATGTTATAGCTTTATTTCTCGCATAAGTGCTATTGCTACTTGACCATGTGTTTGCATGTTTTTCTTGGTCTTACTAAGCGTTAACTCATCCCATTCCATTTGTTATTCCTTAACAGGAGAGTGACGTGAAGGAAGCGATTGGAAGATTCTAGTGAATGCTAGTCTTTTGTATAGTTTAGAATTTTGTAACTGACCTTTGGGAATTGTGAGATTTGGCACTCGATGTAGTTGACTTGAGAATTGTACCCTTGGGTGTACTTGTGCAATGAAATGTTATAGTCGTATTATTATTTTGGCATTTTAGATATAATCATTGGAATTGATTTTGGCATTTTAGATATAATCATTGGAATTGATCTTTTTTTCATTGGAGGATTGTAGCGAGTCCCGGCGAGAGCTGGGCAGGCGGTCCGCCGAACCCTTTGGTTCGCCTTGGGAGAGATGGGGTTGTCACAACCTCCCCCAAAGGTAAACCAAAGGGCTCGGCGGACCGCCTGCCCAACTCTCGTCGGGGTTCACTCACTTATCACTTCAAGAGCAAGTAAAGATTTTCCAATCAAACTTGACGTATATACAAACATTAACGCAGATATACAATCCTCAAGGTTAAGTGGAAAAGTTCAGGATTCAACCAACTACTAATACTATCACTATTACACAACAAAAGTTCTAGTCAAAAGTTTAGTTTTTCTCTAAACACTCGTCCTTGCTCTCAAACCCTGTAAGAAAAACAAATTTAACGGAATAGAGGGATGAGCTAAAACTCAGTGAGATTCCCATACACATAACCAAGCAATTGAAACAAGGACATTAGTCATTTAATAACAATCAATCGAGAAAATATTCTCAATATAAAAGCAATGAGAACACACTCATTAAAAGGATACATGCTCACGTGGAGCCATTCGTTCATTCATTCGCCAACCATGTTCCTTATCCCTCCAATATTAGAAAAAAATTTTGCAAGTGAAAACTCCTTCAGTGTTCCTGACATTCATTCATTAATTTTATTTCCCACCACTAGCCAATTCACTGGCCAGTTCTCCACCAACCTTCGTGGTCATACTCGAGTCTACCAAACATTATCCCAGGGTCACCAGTCGCCCGACCGAGTCCATTTCTAGCTCGAGTCGACTGGCAACAAAGGGCAAGGGTCCAGTTCAGCCAAAAGGCTTACATCCATGCACAAGTAGCATTCAATCATTGAAAATTCACTTTTGCTTAGGTCGCGTGCCATAAAGTACACACTCGCCCATCAAAAATCCATTTGGCAATTATTGGAAAGCATTTAACACTCAATCGAATATTCACAACAAGTACACAGTCATTTAATACACAAACATGCAAGAAACACTCACCCTAAACAAGTCACGTTTTATCAAAATTTAGTTCAGGGCTGGCACCTTGGCCATTCTCGAAATCTGCAGTCCAATATTGTCCACAAAGAGCCAATTATACACAAGTAAAAGCTGCATAACTTATATCTCTATATCAAAGGAAAAAGGCATGAAAAGTATAGTAAGTCATATAGGCAAGGTGCGCGCATAATTTGTAAAAGAAAATAATCAAAGACGGTTAAGTTCAAAGCCAGTATGTGCACCTAAAAATCATGTTTTGAATACTTGTTTAGAATGTTAGAAATTAGGTTTAGAACACTTGAGAAGTACATGTTAAGTTGGACCAAGGAAACGAAAAACAAGAGCAAGGCAATGAGAAACAATGAAGATGGCAGCTTTGCCATCCTTTGGTGTTTGGAACACAACTGAAGCTACACTTATTAGATTGAGGTAAATTTTATGGCGTTTCAAAGCTAAGACATAGACCTACATTTCCTATGAAGACATCGACACCCAGTTCTCACACTTTCAGGGGCAAAAATGGACTATCAGAAACATATGAAAAACAGGTCAGAAAAATGAGAGTTTTTGCACAGTCAGGAGTGCTCTGCCCAAATCATAAGTTAAGATGATCCAATTGCTCTGAAAATTTTCAGGTAGAAATTTAACTCAAATCCCTATAACTTTCATGTTTTGTCCAAAAGCGGATTTGTGAGAACCCATAATTGCCCTAATAATTTTCCTAGGGTTTTTCCCCTTTAATTGCATGTTTTCTGCATTTTCTGGCCTAGGACTATTTTCTTGGTGGATTTTATAAGTAATTATAGTTTTTAGATGATTTTCTAGCATTGGGTAGTTTTTGAAAAATTACGGATCGATTATGGACGTGGGCCCCACTAGTGCAAAAAGTTCGGAAAAATTCGGCCAATAAGGTTAAGTTTCGGATACTGTGTAAAATTTATCGGGTGTTAAGAGATAAGTAGAGGAGTGTGAGGTGATTGATGTGAGAGGTGACCAAAGGATAGAAATGCATTTACTAGTGTGCCAAGTGTCATTTTTCCATTGGGTGGACTTTATGACTTACTATTTATGTTTTTGACCTTTTGACTAAGTGGTTAAATATCTAAAAATTACCTCAAAAATTCATTATTTTCACTCCTTGGTGGCCGACTTCCTCAAGCTCAAGAAGGAAGAGAATTGCTTCAAATTTCAAGCTTCCATTTAGCACAATCTTCCAAACCAATTGCATCAACTAGTTTCTACTCCATAAAAGCTTTCCATTAGGTACTAGTGAGTTGCTTAGTGAAGTTTTTTGGAGGAGCTAAGGTGGTCTACCACTTCCTCTCTCTTGTTTACTTGGTAAGTAGTGATTGACTATCCTCTTACACCTAATGATGTTGAATTTATGCCTAATGGTGGCTATTGTGTTAGAAATTGTGGTTTATTTCTTGGTTTGAAGTGATTTGGTTAAGTTTTTATTTTTTGAGGAATTTTCTGGTTTTATGTGATCTTGATGGTGTGGTTGTTTTTGATGGTTGGTAATAAGGGGCTATGGCTCTAGTAGGTGCATATGATAGGAAATTGCAATCAATTTTGGGTTTGGATTGAAATGAGAAAAGTTAGGGTTGATAACCCCCAATTCTGTCCGGTTTTGGATCATAGGGTTAGAGGCCGAATTGGACTTTTCTCAAAACATGAAAGTTGTAGGTATTGATGAGTTTGAAGTGCCTGAAAAATTTCAGGGCATTTGGAGTAGTGTAGAATGAATTATGCCGTTTTTACTGTTGCTGTTCTGGGTGATCAGAATGTGCGAACTGTGATTGTAATCGTCTGTTTTGACTGGAATTGGTTTGGATTTTATTGTTGGTGTCTTCTTATGAATTGTAGATTGATGTATTAGCTATCATATTCCTTTGGAATCAATGCATTTGGACCTGTATAGACTGAATTGGACTGATTACAGTTTTGTGTGATTTGGGAACCTGCAATTACGGTTCTGGGTTGGTTTTCTGCATTTTTGACCTAGTTGTGCTAGGATTTGGACTGAGTGGCCTTCTACATTGTTGTAGCCCTGTCTCTTAGCTTCGCGATGGTGGATCTTACACCCTCATCCGATGAGCGTAGCGCATTTTGTGCCATTACCGCATTTGGAAGCCAAAACCTGTTTTTGTTGTTGGGACAAATGAGTTCCATTTCTTGATTTTCTGGTTTGCTTATATACTTATATATGCATATGAAACCCTAATGGGGTTGTGTTGGGCTTGGCTTTATGACTCGTTATCGAGTCTTATGGTATTTGTTTACATGTTCTAGGACGTGACGTTAGTGCACGACGTACTAGGGACGACGGTGCATGAAACCTCACTTGCTTAATTGGTGAGTATACTACTCACTTGGATTTATAATGTGGCTTTGCTATATGTGATTGTGATGCCTTGAAGGCTTGTTTGGCTATTGGAAATGATTAGGGTGAGGGTGTACTTGACCGCCCTCATTCCTTTTATTCTTGTGACCGATTGTTTACCGTTTCACTGTATTACTGTACTGCTATATGAATTCTTGGATTTCATTCATGGAAATTGTTTGGGTGTTAGTTGGACGAGTATCCAACGGCCCTACTGTACTGAGCTCGACCCCGTTGGCATTCAATTGAATCGAGCCAGCGAGGGCTTGGTCGTGAACATTGACTAGCCATGGGGACTGAAATGGGAATCTTGTGGTAATGAGACCCTTGGTTCCGGTGTACTCGAGTATCACCTAAAGTTACTGCTTGGAGTGCGGGCCCGGTTGGGGTATGATGGGTGGAAGGAATGGAAGTGAAGTGAAGTCTATGGTTTGGTACTTTTAACATTGACGGAGGGTCAATGAGGTTGGATCAAGAATGTAAGCGTGGAAATGGGCTCTTGAGAGCCGTCCGTATCCTTTTACCGACTTGTTTTGCTTCTTATCTGAATATTTGCAATGAACGTTTATGCTGAAGTGATCTTGGTTGATTGTGTGATAGTTGCTCACTGAGCTTTAGCTCACACCATTCCATTTGTTTTCCTTACAGGAAACTAATCACTTTTGGAAGCTTACACTTGTTGGTTGCCAAATTGAGCCATGTATATGTCTATTTTGATAGCTCTTTGCATGAAACCCTAATGTGTATTGGGTTCATCTTTTGAATGGCAAACCGAATATGTGTATCCCTTATGTATAGCTTTTGACATGCCGTTTTGGTTGTAAATGTTGAATTGCTATGTATTAATGTTTGGTGGGATTTCGGATTCTAACACTTCAGGCACTATTCATCGTTTTCATTTTACTTATTATTTTTGTTATTTTGGTTCTTGTGGCTTGGCCGAGCGCGCTTTTACTTTCCCGAAACGTTCTAGATCGCGTGTAACTGCCCGTAGTCCTGGTGAGAGCTGGGCAGGCAGTCCGCTAACCCCTTTGGTTCGCCTTAGGGGAAGGTGGGGCTGTCACAGGATTCAGTCCATAAGTTAGTCAAATTCGAGTCTCAAGTTGCTACTTCATCCAGTAAAAGGCAGAACAGGTATGCAATTTTAGTCAACTTTAAAAAATCACAGATATTCATGGGAATTGAGAAAAGGCTGAAATTTTCACGGTTGATAGTATTCTGACTCTAGTTTCAAACGCAATAAACAAAATTAAATTCTGACTTTTCTACAACAAAGATATTGCAGATTTCCTAAGGCTGCCCAAGGTTTCCTGCAGACAAAATTTTCAGCGGCACCTCCTTTGTGTTTACTACTTTTCCAGCCAAATCAAGGCTTCATTCTTACCACAAAATAGCCTCAACTCAACCATATACATACCAGGCCAATAACTCACTAAATCAAACATATGACCATTGTGAGGACTTGCAAATTCCTTACATATTTCTTGAAAATTTCCTTTTATTTGAAAATTATTTAGAAATTATTATTCTATACCATATTGGTACTTAATCTGTGACGACCCCACCTCCCCCTAAGGCGAACCAGAGGGTTCGGCGGGCCGCCTGCCCGGCTCTCGCCGGGACTCAGTCGATCACTACAATCCTCAAATATATTACAATATAAATCTCAAATATACATCACATGGTCCACAAATAAACATCCAAGTCTCCAATAATTACATGTCAAAAGCGAAGCTAAAACAATTTCCAACTATACATAAAATGATTCCAAATCCAAATTGTACAAAATATAGGCCATCCATTCACGTGAATAAGCACTACAAGTCCTTCGTTTGCCTTGAGCCCTGTGGAGGGGAAAAAAATGTTTTGGGGTGAGCTAAAAGCTCAGCGAGTAACCAGAAAATCATTAATCAAATCGGTTTAACCATAGTTCATTTCAATGATGTCATATAGCAATGATGTCATAAATTAAATGGTAAATCCGGAAACAACTACATCATTTGCAAAACAGTAAATATGGATTATCAATAATTCAAGAAACATTTACAATGGAAAGCGATAGTAACATTCATGAAAGGATACATTCATTCTCCTGACATTTCCTCGCTCATTTGGTCATTCATTTCATTTCATTCACCCCGTCCCTGGCTTTTGGCCAGGCTCCACCAACCTACATAGGTAATACTCGAGTATACCAAACGTTCACCCAAGTTCCTAATCGCCTGACCGAGTCCGCTTCTGGCTCAAGACGACCGGTAACAAGGGGCAATGGCCAGTTCAGCCCAAAAGGGCTTACATTCATGCGCAAGTAACATTTCAATCGAACATTTCACATTTATCGAGGTCGAGTGCGATAAAGTACACACTCGCCTCGAAAACTCGTTTTGGAAATCATTATAAGCGCTTAACACGTTATCAACTCAAAATACAAGTCATGAAGTCAAGAAATATAGCAAACAAGGCACACTCACATGCCAGCACGCATGATATGCAAGAAAACATTTCAAAAGTAACTTTGGAAACAGTTCAAAAGTAAATAATGCACGAAACGGTTCATAAATAACTTTAGAAGTAGTTTGAGGTCACTCACTTCCACGGCTCACAATTCTCGTCCAATATAGCCAATTCCATCATTCACGTCCAAGCCTTTCACATGAAACTTAAGGTAACCAACGCTATTAAAAATCGGACAGCATTTTCCCATAAATTCATCCTTTCCATCCTACAATCAAACCCAATCACATAGCAATTAACCACAATTGCTCAAAACCAGAAAACAGTTTTGACGTCCTTTTGCGGTAATGGCACCAAAGGTATTACGAGTATCGGATGGAGGTCCAAGACCCACCGTTTCGAAGCTAAGAACCAGGGCTACAATAATGTAGAAGGTCACTCAGTCCAAATCCTAGCACAACTAGGTCAAAAATGCAGAAAACCAACCCAAAACCGTAATTGCAGGTTCCCAAATCACACAAAACTGTAATCAGTCCAAGTCCGTCTATACAGGTCCAAATGCATTGATTCCAAAGGCATATGATAGCTAAGACATCAAGCTACATTTCATCAGAAGACACCAACAACAAAATCCAAACCAATTCCAGTCAAAACAGACGATTACCATCACAGTTCGCACATTCTGATCACCCAGAACAGCAACAGTAAAAACGGCATTACTCACTCTACACTACTCCAAATGACCTGAAATTGTGCAGGCACTTCAAAATCATCAATACCTACAACTTTCATGTTTTGAGCTAAGGCCAATTCGGCCTCTATATATGACCTAAAATTTCGGACAGAATGTTCAACCAAGAACCCTAATTTTCCAGAAATTCTTCCAAATTCAAAATTGATTGCAATTTCCTATCATATGCACCTACTAGAGCTAAAGCCCCTTATTACCAACCATCAAAAACAACCACACCATCAAGATCATATGAAACCAGAAAATTCATCATAAAATTGAAAACTTCACCAAAACACTTCAAATCAAGAAACAAGTCACATAATCCATCACTTTAGGTCCCATTAAGCACCATATAAGCATCAATAAGTGTAGTAGAATGTTTAATCATCACTTACCTAAGAAACAAGAGAGAGAGAGATGTTGGCCACCTTAGAGCTTCAAACAAACTTCACTAATACACTTACCATCACTAGAAGAAAGGTTTTTATGGAGTAGAATCTAATCTAGGCTTTTGTTTGTAGAAGATTGAAGCATATGGAAGCTTGAAAGTTGAAGAATTTCCTTCCTTCTTTGCTCAAGGAGAACCGGCCACAAGGAGAGAAAAATGGTGCATTTTGTGCAATTTTTGATATTTAATTCTTTGGTCAAAAAAAAGTCAAGAAAGTGAATAGTGTTTCTTAAAGTCCAACTAATGAGAAGATGACACTTGTCCTCATTAAATGCATTCTTATCTTTCTTTTCTCTCTTACCTCAATCACTTCACACACACTACTTATCTCTTAACACCCGATAAATTTTTCACAGTATCCGAAACTTAACCTTATTGGCCGAATTTTTCCGAACTTTTCGCACTAGTGGGTCCCACATCCAATATATATTCTTAATTTTCCAAAAACTCTCCAATACTAGAAAAATTATCTAAAAACTATAATTGCTCATAAAATTTATCTAGAAAATTTTCCGGATACAGAAAGTGTAGAAAACAAGCCATTGAAAATAAGAAAGCCTAGAAAGATTATAAAACCTAACAAATGGAAAAGTTACGGGTTCTCACACTCTCTCCCCCTTAAAAGAATTTCGTCCTCGAAATTCCTTATCATCTATACAGCCAGTTAAGTCAAGTACAAACATAAACGATCCACCGAGGAATGGCCTTTCTAGTTCACCAAATCCTTTCTAACCTAGGCCCTCATATCTTTCGTATCCGGGCGCAAGAATCCCATCTAAGATAATTCACAACTCGAGCCGGCCGGTCCCAAGAGTAAACCATCCTTATTAAAGATTCCTACCCGACATACATACCTAGCTTCCTCAAGTCCCATGATAATGATTCGCATACTTATCACATGCCCGGTTCATAACTTACGCTCAAACGAGCACTTAGACATATTCATGAAATTAGGACCACAACACCACTTGGCCCAGTCTCACTCCGCGCAGAGACCACGCGAAGTGGCTCTGATACCAATTGTGACGACCCCACCTCCCCCTAAGGCGAACCAGAGGGTTCGGCGGGCCGCCTGCCCGGCTCTCGCCGGGACTCAGTCGATCACTACAATCCTCAAATATATTACAATATAAATCTCAAATATACATCACATGGTCCACAAATAAACATCCAAGTCTCCAATAATTACATGTCAAAAGCGAAGCTAAAACAATTTCCAACTATACATAAAATGATTCCAAATCCAAATTGTACAAAATATAGGCCATCCATTCACGTGAATAAGCACTACAAGTCCTTCGTTCGCCTTGAGCCCTGTGGAGGGGAAAAAAATGTTTTGGGGTGAGCTAAAAGCTCAGCGAGTAACCAGAAAATCATTAATCAAATCGGTTTAACCATAGTTCATTTCAATGATGTCATATAGCAATGATGTCATAAATTAAATGGTAAATCCGGAAAAAACTACATCATTTGCAAAACAGTAAATATGGATTATCAATAATTCAAGAAACATTTACAATGGAAAGCGATAGTAACATTCATGAAAGGATACATTCATTCTCCTGACATTTCCTCGCTCATTTGGTCATTCATTTCATTTCATTCACCCCGTCCCTGGCTTTTGGCCAGGCTCCACCAACCTACATAGGTAATACTCGAGTATACCAAACGTTCACCCAAGTTTCTAATCGCCTGACCGAGTCCGCTTCTGGCTCAAGACGACCGGTAACAAGGGGCAATGGCCAGTTCAGCCCAAAAGGGCTTACATTCATGCGCAAGTAACATTTCAATCGAACATTTCACATTTATCGAGGTCGAGTGCGATAAAGTACACACTCGCCTCGAAAACTCGTTTTGGAAATCATTATAAGCGCTTAACACGTTATCAACTCAAAATACAAGTCATGAAGTCAAGAAATATAGCAAACAAGGCACACTCACATGCCAGCACGCCTGATATGCAAGAAAACATTTCAAAAGTAACTTTGGAAACAGTTCAAAAGTAAATAATGTACGAAACGGTTCATAAATAACTTTAGAAGTAGTTTGAGGTCACTCACCTCCACGGCTCACAATCCTCGTCCAATATAGCCAATTCCATCATTCACGTCCAAGCCTTTCACATGAAACTTAAGGTAACCAACGCTATTAAAAATCGGACAGCATTTTCCCATAAATTCATCCTTTCCATCCTACAATCAAACCCAATCACATAGCAATTAACCACAATTGCTCAAAACCAGAAAACAGTTTTGACGTCCTTTTGCGGTAATGGCACCAAAGGTATTACGAGTATCGGATGGAGGTCCAAGACCCACCGTTTCGAAGCTAAGAACCAGGGCTACAACAATGTAGAAGGTCACTCAGTCCAAATCCTAGCACAACTAGGTCAAAAATGCAGAAAACCAACCCAAAACCGTAATTGCAGGTTCCCAAATCACACAAAACTGTAATCAGTCCAAGTCCGTCTATACAGGTCCAAATGCATTGATTCCAAAGGCATATGATAGCTAAGACATCAAGCTACATTTCATCAGAAGACACCAACAACAAAATCCAAACCAATTCCAGTCAAAACAGACGATTACCATCACAGTTCGCACATTCTGATCACCCAGAACAGCAACAGTAAAAATGGCATAACTCACTCTACACTACTCCAAATTACCTGAAATTTTGCAGGCACTTCAAAATCATCAATACCTACAACTTTCATGTTTTGAGCTAAGGCCAATTCGGCCTCTATATATGACCTAAAATTTCGGACAGAATGTTCAACCAAGAACCCTAATTTTCCAGAAATTCTTCCAAATTCAAAATTGATTGCAATTTCCTATCATATGCACCTACTAGAGCTAAAGCCCCTTATTACCAACCATCAAAAACAACCACACCATCAAGATCATATGAAACCAGAAAATTCATCATAAAATTGAAAACTTCACCAAAACACTTCAAATCAAGAAACAAGTCACATAATCCATCACTTTAGGTCCCATTAAGCACCATATAAGCATCAATAAGTGTAGTAGAATGTTTAATCATCACTTACCTAAGAAACAAGAGAGAGAGAGATGTTGGCCACCTTAGAGCTTCAAACAAACTTCACTAATACACTTACCATCACTAGAAGAAAGGTTTTTATGGAGTAGAATCTAATCTAGGCTTTTGTTTGTAGAAGATTGAAGCATATGGAAGCTTGAAAGTTGAAGAATTTCCTTCCTTCTTTGCTCAAGGAGAACCGGCCACAAGGAGAGAAAAATGGTGCATTTTGTGCAATTTTTGATATTTAATCCTTTGGTCAAAAAAAAGTCAAGAAAGTGAATAGTGTTTCTTAAAGTCCAACTAATGAGAAGATGACACTTGTCCTCATTAAATGCATTCTTATCTTTCTTTTCTCTCTTACCTCAATCACTTCACACACACTACTTATCTCTTAACACCCGATAAATTTTTCACAGTATCCGAAACTTAACCTTATTGGCCGAATTTTTCCGAACTTTTCGCACTAGTGGGTCCCACATCCAATATATATTCTTAATTTTCCAAAAACTCTCCAATACTAGAAAAATTATCTAAAAACTATAATTGCTCATAAAATTTATCTAGAAAATTTTCCGGATACAGAAAGTGTAGAAAACAAGCCATTGAAAATAAGAAAGCCTAGAAAGATTATAAAACCTAACAAATGGAAAAGTTATGGGTTCTCACATAATCACCCTAGAAAAAGTGCCAATGATCATAGAAAATTAGGGTTTTCCTTTCCGATTTCAATTCGAAGTGAAATAGGGTTTTTCGTGTATCCATCGTGTAATTATCCGGTACGGAGCGAGGATCAAATTTGGTGCTTAAGAGTGACTTTTGGGTGAGAAATAATATGTGATTAGAAGAAATGATAAAAAGTTAGTGAATAGGAAGTAAAAAACCCTTGTACGTGTGATTTAAGGAAAAACTGTGCGAACCGACGTGAACCGTGCACTACCGATTGAACACACCACTTGACCACCACTTTCTTACCATACAAGCTCATTAATATTTGAGCAAAATATCCCCCTCATGGCCAGCTAGCCTTGACCGAAAATGTGGACCAAATGCAAGGAAAGAGAAAAGAAAAATGAGTGGTGGTGGTGAAGCCACTTGTTGGCCACCTAAGGCCCATTGACCAAATAATTTTTCTACCTTCTTATCACCTTGGAGCCATCTTTTTTTCTTCATTTTTCTGCTGCAAGGCCAAGAGAGAGGGAGAGGAAGACACCAAGGGAAAGTTGCTCCATTTCTTCTTGAATCTAGTCACCAAGTGAGGAAACAAAGAAAACAAACCGATTAAAGTCATCCTTGGGTGTTTAGCTAGTGGAGTATTGGTGAAATTTTGAAAGGAAGAACTAGGGTTGCTCTTGGAAGACACTTAAGCAAGGTAAGGATGATGATTTCCCCATTTCTTACTCTTGATCTTGTTTAAATTAGCTTAGCATCTCAAATTTGTGGTGAATGATGGTTGTTATCATGCTTTGGGTGATTTTCCTTTTAGTTGCATGAATTAGGGTTTGATGAATTGCTGCCTATACTTGATGTATGGTTAGTATATGTTGTATCCACGATTATATAGGGGGTTTTGGTAGCAAGTGAAGCAAGAAATGAAGAAAGTTACCATTGAAACCAAAAAAATTCCAGATTTCTGGAAAAATTTCACCCTGTTCTATCTGGTTTCAGTTCGTGTGTTTAGAGGCCTAATTAGGCTTGGAATAAAACATGAAATTTGTATAGAATTGTATTTTATAGGTGCCTACAAAATTTCAGCTCAATCCGAGCAACGTAACCTATGAAAATACCAAAATACCCTCACTATTTTAGGATGTTTCCAGTGTTCCGTTTTAGTCAGTTCATCCAGTTTATCATGTTTATTCACTAGGATCCGTGCTGATTTAGCCATTTTCTAAAACATGAAAGTTTTATTACTCTGTCTTATCTTTTCAACACCTACAAGAACACCTTAAACGGACCTTGGTAGCCTGAGATATGACCATTCTAGTGTAGTGCGGTTAATTAGCCATATAGTTGGAAGTTGGCTCTGTAAATTGGGAATTTGACCAGGTTACACTGGAAATTTGACCAAGTGATCTTCATGAAAGTTGTAGGCCTTCGTCTTAGCTTCGAAATGGTATAAGTTTCATACCAATCTGATAAGTGTAACCTCAGATGTGTTCTTTCCGCAAAAACCCATCAAATCTGTCTTTTGTAAACTTCATTTCCGCATTTGTTATTAGTTGATTTATGTCCTTGTATTGTCTTGAGCCTATGGAACGGCTATTGAAATGCATTTTTGTTGTGTATAAACTTGAGCCTGAATGAGAAAAATAATAAAGCCAAAATGGCTGGAAAATTAGGTAAATACAAAGGGCGTGCTGCCCAAATTTTCGCTCGAGGGCTAAGTTTCTATTTGAATTTGTATATTTTCGTTTGGCAAATACTATGACCGTTTTACCATTCCAAAACATGATACCTCTTCGATTTGAAACGCCAAATGTTTACTTACTCCGTACCCAAAATATAGAAGTATGAGTTAGGGTTTTATCGGCCACAAGTGAACTACTTTCAAGTACGCTTTTAAGAGTCCTCCTTTTCCATATGATTTTCATCAAAACCCTTGTTATATAACCTCTACTTGAATACATAGTGACTTTTAGTCATATAAACGATTCTTTACGATTCTGAAAGAATATTTTCTTAGCATTTCTATTTGTCTTTTGATTTGTCGTTGGTCAAATGTTTTCCGTTGGAATTCTATAAGCCTTTTGAGCTTGGTTTTGCGATTGATTTTGAAACCCTAGTTATTTTCATCCTTGGGTCCAAACAACCCTCTTTTTACTTGAAAGTCATCTTTACACGTTTTACTCCTAATTAGTCGGGTTTCTTCGTTTCCCCTTAAATGTTTTGCTCGATAAACTGTAATATGTTTTCTTGTTCAATCTTTAGGTTTCATTGGTGACTAAGGGTAATATCCGAAAGGATATTTTGCATGATATTTTACATAACTAGGTGAGTGTTCCTTGTTTGTTATATTTCCTTGACTTATTGGCTTGTTATTATTGATTGATAATGTGTTAAGTGCTTTCAACGATTGGCCAAACGAGTTTTCTAGGCGAGTGTGTACTTTATCGCACTCAGCCTAAATGATTATGAAATTTTCAATGATTGAACGATTGAAATGTTACTTGTGCATGAATGTAAGCCTTTTGGCTGAACTGGCCACTGCCCCTTGTTACCGATCGACTCGAACCAGAAGCGGATTCGGTCGAGCGATATGGTGACCTGGGTGAACGTTTGGTATACCCGAGTATTACCTTGAAGTCTGGTGGAGCCCGACCAATGTCTGGGAAGGGGGTGGATGAAATGAATGAACGAACGAGAGTTTTACTTACAAAAATGCATTTTCAAGTGAATGGAGGAATAAGGGGAATGTCAGGAGAACGAACGAACGAACGAATGAACAAATGACTCCTTGTGAGCCTGTATCCTTTTAATGTATGTGTTATTATCGCTTTCCATTGTAAATGTTACTTGAATTATTGAAATTCTATATTTAATGTTTTGGATGGATTGCTGCTTATGTGTTCAGAACCTCACTGAACTTTTAGCTCATCCCTTTAGTTTTGTTTTCCTTAACAGGGGAAGGCAAGCAAGGACGAGAGCTCTATATAGACTAGTTTGGTCTAGTTCTTTGGTTTTGTAATGGTTCTCGCCCTAGTGCTTGGCACGGGCTGGTTGTATGGTGAATTGAGAACCTTTGTATATTCGACGGATGTACTTCCTTCTGAGATAACAATGTATATAATTTTGTTTTAAGTTTTGGATCCTTGTTTTGCTCTTTCTTGAGGTTTTATTTCTGATTTGCTTGAGTGAACGACTGAGTCCCATCGAGAGTTGGGCAGACGGTCCGCCGAACCCTTTGGTTCGCCTTAGGGGGAGGTGGGGCTGTCACAACCATCACCTACTCAAGCTAGAAAATGAAACCCTAAGCTGAAATTTATGCACCCAAGCTGGAAATTTCTTTAGGCAAAGTAAACTAGCATAGAAACACTAGATATTTCACATGTCAAAGCTAGTAAATCATGGCCAACCCTTAAGCTTCATAGATGAGCAGAAAATTCACCAATAAAACTGAAATTCTACATATCACCAATTCCAGTCATGAAATTTCTCACAAAACTACACATTTAGCAACCCTAAACCACTAATATGCAATTATTAGAAGCAAAGAGGGATTTCTTGGCAAGTTACCTTAGAACCACAAGAAAGATGGTAGCTTAGAGCTTTTTCCTCCAAAATCACTCCACCAACACCTCTACCCTCCCTTAGTTAGCACTTTGTATGGAGTAATTTGCAAATTTAATGATTGAAACTCAAGATTGTAGCAAGAAATTGCAAGACAAGATGAAGTTTCTCTCCCTTTCTCTACCTCAAGAAATTTGGCCAAGCAAGAAAGAAAAATGGAGAAGTTTTGGTCAAATTTTGATTTTTAGTAAAGGTGAAGAAAGGTTGGTCAAAGTCCAACTTGCAATGGTTTCGTGACAAATGGCGTCCTAAGGTTTTAATCTCATCTTCTTGTCTTCCAATGGTTAAACTATCTAGCTAACCTCTAATTATCTTTTAGCACTTTATAACTAATATCCCTTTATACAAAACTTTACCTAGTTGTAAAAAATTTATCGTACTTACCGTGCTAGCGGGTCCCACGTCCATAGTGCGCTACGAACTTAACATGAACCAACTTATTCAAGAAAAATGATTTGAAAACTTGACTCACTTATAAAAATATCAAGGAAATTAAGGCAATAATTTAAAGTAAAGAAAATGCATTCAAAGAAATAAAATAAAATATAACCTAATTTTTCGGGTTCTTACACTCTCCCCCTCTTAACAGAATTTCGTCCTCGAAATTCTCACATTCATAAGATTTTGGAATGGGTTGTTGATCCAAAGAGTATACTCTTGCTGA
Organism: Coffea arabica; assembly: GCF_036785885.1. Lineage (NCBI taxonomy): Eukaryota > Viridiplantae > Streptophyta > Magnoliopsida > Gentianales > Rubiaceae > Coffea > Coffea arabica. The sequence goes on from NC_092321.1 coordinate 35,029,891, forward strand.
TGCCTTAGATCTGTTTCCTCTTTCTTGGTTCGGCCTAGAAGTAATCTGATCCCTTTGCTGCACATTCAACCCTCTTTGTTGCGTCTTCGGACAATTGTGAAGTTGATGATCAGCACTTCCACATATCAAGCATTTCTTTCCCTTTACCCAGCATGCATCCTCAGTATGATTTGTTTTCCCACAGTAACCACAAGCTAATGGAGAAGCTTCTATTTGATTCTTTAGAGAGATTTCCTCTTGTCGTCCTCTTCCTACCTGACTTTCTCTTGTCAAACTTCCCTCATATTGTCCTTGCATCCATGATGGGTAAGGTAGAAGGTTTACTCTTCTAGATTTGGAAGGTGGTACGGTGTCCTTAAGTTCCTCAGGCTCATTACTCGGCGCACTTCTTTTCTGCGCTTGGAATGCTTTTACTTGCACCCTTGCAATTTCAACCCTTTGGGCTTTCTCAAGAACTTCTATGAATGTAGTGATTTGAGCCGCCGCAAGAGCTTTCTGGATTTTCACATTTAATCCTTGTACAAACCGCTTTACTCTTCATTGCTCTATAGTTACTAATTTAGGGACAATTTTAGATAACTTAGTGAATTGGGTTTCATATTCTGACACGCTCAAGGCTCCCTGACGTAATCTAATGAAATCATCCTCCCTTTTCTCTTGGACTAAGGGCGTAAGGTATTTCTCATTAAATTTCCATATGAAATTTACCCAAGTTTGCCCTATTTGTTCCCTCTCCCACTTTGCCCTAACCACGTTCCATCAAGCAGGAGCTAGCCCTTCAACTTGAAATATCGTAAATGTCACCTGTCTCTCCTCTGGATAGTTTAGCGCGGCAAAAAAATTAATCATTTGTTCTAACCAACTCTCGGCTGCCTTCGGATTAGATCCTCCAAGAAACTTAGGAGGAGAAAACTTCTGAAAATACTCTAGGACCCTATCCTCTCCTCCCTCAGGTTCCCTGGGTTGGTTATCAGGTACTTGCCCTTGTTGATCCACTAAACGCGCCAAAATATCGATCATTCGTTGTATGGTCGTCGCTACCTGATCCCCTGCTTCGGCCCATGGTTCATGTTGTTGTTTAGCTGCCGCTTCTCTTTCTTCTCTTGGTTCTTGAGCTTGCCTAGCCCCACGTCCACGATTAACCCCTTGTCCTCGACTTCTTCGTCCCTCCATACCTTTTTTTTTAAATAAACTATATACGTGTATGAGCAAAAATAGATCGGCTATATATATAGAATAAGAAGAAAACAACATAGGCCAAAAATGAGAAAACACCCTTGAATATATAACACAACAAATTCACAAGTTAAATCACAAGAATGTTGTACGTATCATCCTAGAAAAATCAAGTTCACATAACATGTGTAGTACACTATACATATTAGTTCGCAACATGGCAAACATATACATACATGCAGAACAAAACAAGAGACAACGGTTCCCAGTTTCTCCAAGGGTAGATTCTAAACCCCAAGTTCATCCGTCAAAGAAAATTCAAAAGATCCCTACTTAAGCAATCGCTCCAAGAATTATATCTAGTTCCTTACAAATGCAAAGTCAAAGTCAAAGTCAGTCCCATAGGTATCAACTACGATCATTGTTCAAGAAACTGACCCATTACTCTTCAAAACAATCTCACACAATTCTCTTCTCTTCTTGTGAACCCAATATAAAACCCTCAAACATCAAATCTTACTATCCATCAGGAACATAGATGCTTAATATTGCACTTAAACTTCACAATATCCCGCAATCCGACATCCTAAACATTAAACCTAGAATACACTACAGAGATCTGAAACCTAAACTCTGATACCACCTGTGACGACCCCACCTCCCCCTAAGGCAAACCAAAGGGTTTGGTGGACCGCCTGTCCAACTCTCGTCGGGGTTCACTTACTTATCACTTCAAGAGCAAGTAAAGATGTGCCAATCAAACTTAACGTATATACAAACATTAACACAGATATACAATCCTCAAGGTTAAGTACAAAAGTTCAAGATCCAACCAACTACTAATACTATCACTATTACACAACAAAAGTTCTAGTCAAAAGTTTAGTCTTCCTCTAAATACCCGTCCTTGCTCTCAAACCCTATAAGGAAAACAAATTTAACGGAATAGAGGGATGAGCTAAAACTCAGTGAGATTCCCATACACATAACCAAGTAATTGAAACAAAGACATTAGTCATTTAATAACAATCAATAGAAAATGTAGACACCAAAATTTCAATTATTATCTAATTCAATTTTAGCTTTATTTTTTATTTTTTATTATTTTTTATTATTTTAATTTTATTTTATTTTAAATGATTAAATGACAGTTAGTGTTTATTTTTGTACATTAGGTTTATCAGTTTCATTTTTAAGATATTTTGCATTAAATTTCTAAAAAAAAGGAAAAATTCTCACAAAAAAATTCAAAATTTGTCTTTAATCCTTTTAGATTCAATTTTTTTTAAGATAAATGAAAATTGTGCAATGCATTTGCAATTAGGAATTAAAATTTTGTTTTTTATTGTTTTTTTGTTTTGTTGTTTTGTTTTTGTTTACCTAAATTGTTTTTGGAAAATATATAATAAATAAATAAAATAAGAAGACAAGTGTAATAGGAAATTATTTGTCAAGTGTAATATGAGATTATTAGACAGGTGTATTAGGGGCATAGTAGCCAAGTGGAGGCCATGCAAGAGGGTTAGGTGTGATGGATAGGCTTTAGACAAATGTCCCTATTGGTTGAAGTGGTGAAGGACCCCTCCTCCTTCAAGGGTAAGCCGGCTGTGTTTTTCTTAGATGGGGATGTCTTTGCACTCTCAGCACCATTCAAGCTAGCGCTGGTAGGTAAATTTTCTAGAGGGCGACCGACTATGGAGGAGCTCCGGAAGTTTTTTCAGGCTGTGGGTTACAAGGGTGTGTATAGCCTTGGGTTGCTTGACCCTAGGCATGTCTTGATCAAGTTCACCTTGGAGGAGGATTACTTACGTTGCTGGCTTCGTGGGGTATGGAACTTCCAAGGTTTTGTTATGTGCATGTTTAAATGGTCACCCGTCTTCTCGGTCGATGTGGAATCCCCCATTGCCCCAGTTTGGGTTTCTCTCCCAGGTTTGCCGATTCATTATTTTGCCAAAGGAGCATTGTTTTCGATTGCGCGTTTGATTGGAGAACCTCTCAACATGGATACGTCTACAGTTGCTCTGGTGAGGCCGAGCGTGGCAAGAGTTTGTGTAGAGGTCAATCTGTAGCAAGAGCTTCCTAACAAACTATGGATTGGTAATGGTTCAGTGAGGGGCTTCTGGCAACGTGTGGAGTATGAGAACCTCCTAGATTTCTGTTCCTCCTGCTACAAAGTTGGTCATATGGCACAAGCATGTCGGATGGGGATGGGGAAGGTTTTGGGGGGCAGGCCTCAGGCTGATCTTCAATGCCAAACATGGACACCGAAGGTGGTTGCTGCTCCAGAGGGGGATGTGACTGTAGCGGGGAGTGGGAAGGTGCATGGGACTGGTACGCAAGCTGATGAGAGGGGGAGACAACCCCTGGGCGAGGATATCCTACTGCAAGACTTGCCGCTGGATGGGCAAGAACAACCGACAAACAGCGAGCTCCTGGCTTCACCTGTGCGGGAGACCCAGATGCTAGGCTTAGGTCAGGCAGGTTCTTCCCCTGCCAAGGCGTTGTCGCCCATGGAGGTTCAGGTTGGTGAGAACGCGAGGGTCATAGCCGAACTTGCTCTAGAGTCACATCTGGTCCCGGGATAGTTTTCTCCGCTGCTGTCCAACGAACCCTTGGAGGTTGCTTCGGCTATGGGTGACTGCGGGGAGGTGCAGACTAGTGGTGGTGCGGTTCAGTCCAGCGATAGGTTTCCAGGAGAATGGAATGGGGAGGAGAGTAGCCTTCGAAGTTGAGTATGTGGCTGCAGCAGGTAACCTCTCTCCACAGGGTATGGCGTTGAGGGATGGGCTGGGTGCTGGTGAGGTTGGACAGCCGTCTAAGCAGTCCCTTCAGGTCCTTGATGATTCCTTTAGGGTGGTCATGGGCAAGTCCAAAGGCATGCATGCGAGATTCCTATCGGATAGGGAACTGCGATCTACGGTAAGGGCTTCACAAAACTTTTCCAACATTTATCTCATGATTAATACACTGTTCTGGAACATTAGGGGTATGGCTAAGGTGTCCCATTTGCGTAGACTGTGAAAATTAGTTGTGTCTCATAATATCCAATTGCTTGTAGTGTGTGAAACGCATGTTCAAATGTCTTTGGCAGAGGAGTTTCAGGTTAGATTGAAATTTGATTATGTGCTTTCTCATTTTGAGCTGTTGTTGTGGGTTTTCTATAATTCTCCATTTTGTTGTTCCATTGTGGGTGAGGGTACTCAGGTTTTATCTTTGTCTATTCAACATCCCTATTTGGTGAGCTCAATTTCCTTCTCGGTGGTACATGCTGCTACCACTGGGGAGGGAAGGAAGGCTCTTTGGGTAGGTTTGCTCCAATGCAAACCATCGCACGGCCCCTGGCTGGTGTATGGTGATTTTAATGTTGTTGTTGGGGATGAGGAAAAAAAGGGGGGACAGCTGTTCACTGTTGATGAGGCAGCAGATTTTGTGGCTTTCATGAGTGCTGCTGGTTTGGTAGATGGCGGGTTCTCAGGTTCTAATTCTACCTGGTGCAATAATCGCCACGGCCGAGCTAGGATTTGGAAACGGTTAAACCGTTTATTGCTGAATGTGGAGTGTTTTGATGCTGGTTTATCGATTGTTGTTGCTCATTTGGAGCGTCATCCCTCTGATAATACGCCATTGTTGCTCTCCACTGCTACAAGGATGGATGGTAAACCCCGTCCATTTCGGTTCATCAATGTTTGGGCGGATCGTGAGGATTTCTTAGGTGCGGTGAAAGAGTCATGGCAGCAAGAGTGCGGCGGGCCCCCGATGCATGTGCTTTGCTCTAAGTTACAGCGGCTAAAGAGGCATCTTCAACTGTGGAACAAGGACTGCGTGGAAAACTTTTTGGCAAAGGTTGAAGAGGAGGTTGGATGGTTAGAGAGACAGTTAGAGGAAGGAGGGTTTGAGGTGGTACATGCGGAAATGTAACAGGCCCAGGCTTCTTGGAGACGAGCATTAGCCATGGAGGAGTTGCTGTGGAAGCAAATAGCTCAGGTCAAATGGCTGGCTTTAGGTGATTGTAACACCAAGTTTTTCCACTCGGTGGTAAAGCAACGGCATATGCAATCGGTAATCCACCGGATTCAGAAGTCTATGGCAAATGGGTCAATGAGGATGCAATCATTGGAGAGGAGGCGGTGCGGTATTTCTCCTCCTTATTCTTATTGAAGGATGCCCCTGGTATAAGGGATGTGCCTAATGTCATCCCTCGGCTGATATCAATGGAGGACAATGAGAAGTTGGAGGAGGCCCCATCCTTGGAGGAAGTGTGGCAGATTGTTTGTGAAATGGATGGGAATAGTGCTGCAGGTCCTGATGGTTTCTCTGGCAGGTTCTTCTCCGCGGCCTGGGAGATAGTTAGTGGTGATGTGTATAACGCTGTCCAAAGTTTCTTTTGCGGTGCTGAACTTCCAAGGTGAATCACTACTACCTCTATCATTTTGTTGCTCAAGGTGCAGCAGTCGAAGGAGTTTTCACAGTTTCGTCCTATCAGTCTTTGTAACTTTGTGAATAAGATCTTCTCAAAGATTCTGTCTTGTCATCTAGCGCCTATCTTACCTAAGATTATCTCAATGAATCAGAGCGGGTTTGTTCGGGGCCGGTCCATTTCAGATAATTACGTACTAGCTCAGGAGATCATTGCGGGCATCAACCGGAAGATGCGCGAGGGTAATGTGGTTTTCAAACTTGACATGACGAAAGCTTATGATAGGATGATATGGCCATTCTTGGTAAAAGTATTACGAGCTTTTGGCTTTGGGGAACACTGGATTGATATGGTCTGGCGGATTATTTTCAATGTTTGCTTCTCCGTAATTATAAATGGTTTGCTCTGCGGTTTCTTTAAGTCAACTCGAGGGCTTTGCCAGGGGGATCCATTGTCGCCTGCTTTGTTTATCATCGGGGCGGAGGTATTATCTCGGTCTCTAAATTAGCTTGTACATCAACGGGGGTTTCAAGGCTTCAGGATCCCAAGAGGTTGCCCAACTATTACGCATTTGGGCTATGCTGATGATGTGCTAATTTTTTCTAGTGCGACTTCTGCCTCTCTCAGGCTAGTAATGAGGGTATTAGAGGAGTATGAGGCGACCTCTAGACAGCAGATCAATAAAATGAAGAGTTGATTTTTGGTTCATGACAGCTTAGGTAGACCGAGGAGGACGATGATCCAGCAGGTAACGCGCTTCAATTTTAGGGCATTTCCCATCAAGTATCTAAGGTACACTCTGTACTATGGGAGGCGAAGAAAGGAGTACTTTGCTGGATTATGCCAGGCCGTGGTGAGCAAGGTTGAGTCCTAGAAGAACAGGTTCTTGTCTACTGGGGGTAGGATTGTGCTGTTGAAGCATGTCCTCGCCCTACCGGTCTATCTCTTAATGGCTGCATCACCTCCGAAATCAGTATTCAAAGAGATTGAAGGCAGGTTCTCAAATTTTCTCTGGGGTGACTCCGAGTGGGGTCACAAATTGCATTGGATTGGATGGAAGGAACTATGTGTGCCAGGTGAAGAGGGGGGCATGGGATTCCAACGACTGTAGGATATTCATGGTGCATTTTCCATCAAGTTGTGGTGGAGCTTCCGTTCCTTGTCATCTCTTTGGGCGACCTTCATGAAGGCTAAGTATTGCGCGCAGGTGCATCCTAATCTGGTATATCGTGATGAGGGGTCGCAAGTATGGAGAAGGATGGTGGTGGTGCTCATCTTGCGGAATGTTACATTGGATGGATTGGGCACTCTGGTAGCTCAAATTTCTAGTTTGACAATTGCCTTGGGACTGGTTCATTGGCTTCACGGCTGGATAGTGTGTCGGATCATCTGGTTGCTGATTTTGTAACTAATGGATCTTGGAACTTTCAGCTTCTTCAGCAATGGGTGCCAAATGGAGTCGTCAGTGAGGTTGTTCAGGTTGCTCCTCCGGTAGGCCATCTTCCTGATTTAATGGTATGGAGACCGTCACAATCGGGGCGGTTTACCCTACAGTCTCCGTTTCAGCTTGTGCGCCGGCATGCCAATAGCTCCTTCATGTCTCGAAGAATATGGCATCCGGTGTTACCCTTGAAAATCTCATTCTTCTTATTACAACTTGTGAGGACTCGTAATTTTCTGAATTTCTAGGTTTTATTTTCGTTTAATTGCACGTTTTTCCATATTTTTTTTATTATTCGGAAAAATTTTAAAAGTAATTTTTATGAGTAAATATAGTTTTTAAATGATTTTTCTAGTATCGATTAGTTTTTGAGAAATTAAGAGCGTATACCGGACGTGAGACCCGCTAGTGCGAAAAGTTAAGAAAAATTCGGCCCGTTAGGTTAGGTTTTGGATATTGGGTTTAATTTATCGGGTGTTATGAGATAATTAGAGGTTGTTGTATGGATAAGAGTGGAGAGACAAAAGGATAACCTAGCATTAAAGAGAGGGACAAATGTCACTTTGCTATTGGACTTGGAATTTGACCATAAGACCATCTTACCACCTTTACCAAATAAATACCAAAAATTGGCCAAAAATCCTCTTATTTTTCCCTCTTTTGGCCGAATTTCTTGGAGAACAAAAGAAAGAAAAGCTATCAAATTTCTTCTACTCAATCTTGCTCAATCTCACAACTTAACCGATAAAACTTCAAATCACTCCATAAAAATCCTTAGCTAGGTGGTAGTGAAGTAATAGGTGAAGTGGTTTGAAAGATAGTGGTGTAAGTTGCTTCCTTTCTTGAGATTTCAAGGTGAGTAGTCAAGAAATTCCATCTTTGGCTTTGATAATGATAAATTCATGACTTGTGAAGGTTAGTTAGGTGATTTTGTGGAGGTTTTCATGAATTTTGGTGGTGTTTGATGAATTTTTGATTTTATGCAAATTTTTTCTGTTTTTATATGTTTAATGTTGTTTGGCCATGTATGATGGTCTAGTATGGGTTAGAATGAAGCTTTGGTATGATAATTGTAATGATTAGTGGAAAATTTCTGGTTTGAAGAAAAAAATTCCAGATTAGGGTTTCTATGAAGCCTGTTCTGCCCGGTACTATTTGACTAGGTTAGAGGCCGAATTAGCCTTCGGTTAAAACATGAAAGTTGTAGAGGATGGTATTTTATAGTTTCCTGAAAACTTTCAGCTCAATCAGAGCAATGTAGCCTGTGAAAAGATCGAAATACCCCTGCTGCCCTGTTTATGTCCGAACCTGCTAATCCGCTTCTGTAATTGGTTAGTTTGACCAGGAATACTACTGATTTGGTTGTCAGTGTCTTCTTAAGACTTATAGCCTTGTATCTTAGCTTTCACATGGATTTGGAATCACTTGAATTGGAGTTGTATATGCTGAGATATGACTGAATGAATCCGGACTGCCACAGTAAACTTTGAATTGGAAAATCTGGGGTTGTTTTTATAAATTTGACTTAGATACATTACAAACTGGACTGAGTGGCCTTCTTCAACATTATAGCCCTTTCTCTTAGCTTTGAAACGGTGTAAATTATACCTTAATCCGACGAGGATAGCTTCAGTTGTGTTAATTCCGCTAAGCAACAGAAAATTTGCCTTTTGTTTTCCAACCCAAACTTTGTTTCCGCATATGTCCTAGTTTGATTTTTCACTCATACGTTCCATATGATTTTACTCTAGTGATATGTGGATTTGGTTTATGACTCGTATTCGAGCCTTATGGTGGCTCTAATTAAAGGTGTTTGATAGCTTGTGATTTGTGGGTGTTGAGGTTTGGTTGGAAAGTAAAGAAAGACAAGGGAAATGCTGTCAAAATTTTCGCGGAGCTTCTGCACAGTCTCGGGAAATTTGCTATATCTTGATGTAGGAATGTCGGAATTGACTTCCGTTTATTGCGTTTTAAACTAGATTCATAGGGCTATAAACTGTATAAATTTTGGATCCTTTTTATGTCTGTACCATTTATGGTGATTTTTCAAAGTTGACTGAAATATTGTACCTGTTCTGTCTTTCACTGGATAAAGCAGCAATTTGAAGCTTGAATTTGACTGACTTGCGTTCTGAATCTTATAAGGATGTTTTCTGGAAAGTTAGAGCCCTTTGAATGTATTTTCCAACGGTATAACTTTTACTAATTTTGGACTTACAAAACTTGAGATATGATTTTTCATATAGGGTTGCGCGGAACTGGAAAATCCTGTTTTCCTAGTATTGATCTTGCTTTCATTATCTACTTCAAATTTGGAATTGGTCAGTCATTGTTGGTAGGGCTTTGAGGTTGTTCATGCCTTTAAGACTAATTGTTACCTTTTCACTCCGAGGTCACCTCTTTGCTTTGCATTAATGGTTCTTTTGACTAGGCATATGGCTCGTAACCGAGTCTCACTTGCAAATTCCATACTCGGTCTTGGAGTCGAGTCTTAAGTGTTTACCTTAATTGTTCTAGGAGGTGCCAGCGAGTAAAGCCACACTTGGGAAGGAAACTTTTGAAATTATCCTTGTTTGATCAGGTGAGTGTACCACTCCCCTGAATTATTGCTAAACGGGTTTCCTGTACTTGCCAATTGCTAGTTGAATGTCTTTCCTGACTGTTTATCTTGTATGAGATGAGGGTGTACTTTATCACACTCGTTCTCTTGCCTGTACTGAACAAACTGGAATCTATTACTTGTACTTGTCATGTACTTGAACTTGTTACTTGCACTTGTTATGATGTCGTTTGGAAGAGTATCCAACGACCTTCCTGTTAAACCTGAGCTCAACCTCATGGAGAGTTAATTAAATCGAACCAGCGGGGGCTTGGTCGAGATAATTGACAAACCATGGGTGCCTGTTCCTGGGGGAATCTTTGGGTATTGAGACTCTTGATTCCGGTATACTCGAGTATTACCATTCCTGTTCCTGTTTGGCGTTCGGGCCCGGTAAGGGGTATGTTTGGTGTACGGGATTTTGGCGTTATAGTGGTGATCTACTGGACTAGTTCCTTTACTTGAACGTTGACGGAGGGTCAACAAGACTGGATCAAGTATAGCAACGGGGATTTGGCTCCTAAGAGCCACCTGTATCCTTTACATTGTGACATTCATTCATTTCTCGTATTTGATGTGAATATGTGCCTCCAAAGTGCTTTCACATGAATTCTACTGATTCTACTGTTTATACTGTTGGTACCTCATTGAGCTTCTAGCTCACCCCGTTCCGTTATCCTTGTTTTCCTTACAGGAAATCACCTTTTGAAGACTGATGTTTTGAAGCATGAGTTGAGCTAGTTTAGTATTCTTTTGTATAGCTCCTCGATGGTTGGAAAACCTTAAATGTATTTTAACCAAACAATTCCCTTTTGAATTGTAAATTTGCAACCATGTGTATATAAAAGTGTTTAACCATGTTCCTAAGTTGATTGGGTTTGGAAATGTTCTTTTCTAGGGTTATCTAAAGTTGTTGTGCTTGGTTGGGTTTCAGACAGTGAATGTTATCTTCTTGAAGTTCTTTTGAGCGGTTGGTAGGGTTTACGCTCGTTCCGGATCCGTAGTCCCGGCGAGAGTTGGGCAGGCGGTCCGCCGAACCCTTTGGTTCGCCTTAGGGGGAGGTGGGGCTGCCACACAACTATTACGTGGTCGTTTACCGGTGGATTGTTGCTTGTGGAAATTTGAGGTTCATGGGCCTTCCAGGTGTGGGTGTTGCCCATCCCCGAATATCGAGACGCTAGAGCATGTCTTTGCTGAAGGTGACATTGTGTCACAGGTTTGGCATTTCTTCGGGGATCCAGTGGGTATATCTTGGATTGGTTCATCGTTTCGTGTATGTCTGGTAGCCTAGTTGTGAGGGCCCGAAAATTTTTCTTATTTTACTGTATATTACTAGCTTATTGAAATAATTATTCATCCATTTTCTTTGAATAATTTATTTCAACTCTTTTAGAACCATTTACATGGAACTATGACTTGCATATATTCTTAAAATGTCCCGTTAATAAATTTAATTTTCAGAAGCTCGTTTAGTGAGATTTAGTGAATATGCATTTGGAGGCAATAATCGATTTGAGAATACAGTGACCTTGGAGATTTGAGAACTCATACGTTAGTTTTAATATAGGTATTTTTATGAATAATTATCCTAGTGTTAGTTAGTTATATTATCGTTACGAGAATTTCTTAGAAATTTCTCTTTATCGCGCACGAGTCGAAAGTTTGCGTTTTACGCGCGCGACTAATAGATGGACTTTAGAAATTTATTTTTGACTACTAACAGTGGATAAATATGGTATTTAAGGAATTACATTTGAAGGTTTAGTGCACAAGTGAAACAAACCCGAGAGGAAATGGGCACGAAACGCGCGCGTACGCGCACTATTGAAGAGTTGACTTTTGTGCACACTTAAAGCCTTACCTACCAATCTTCCTCAAGAAGCCACAACACTCTCTACTCTCTCTTTTCTCTCTCAAGGCAGCCGAACACACCAAGGAAGAAGGAGGCCAAAAGTTTCATCATCTCACTTCATTTTCTTGCACCAAATCACTTCAAATTCATACCACAACCTCAAAACAACTTGGAGATTATCTTGGACTAGGAAGAGGGCTTCATTCTCACGGTTCTCTTGGAGCTTAGTGACCAAAATTTTCTGGTTTATCATCATCTAGGAAGTAATAATCATCCAACCTTTGAATCTTAGTTTTAGTAAGGTAAATTTCACTTGGAAGCTTGTAGCTTCATGTGGGTAGTTTTGATTGGTTAAAAATCACTAGAGTGGGCTCTATGAAATTCCACAATGGACTTGTTGGTCTGATATGAAAGCAAAGGGAGGAAAGAGCAGATTCTGCCCTGTTCTTGCCGCAACCTTAGTTCAAAATTTTTGACATCAAATTGCCTTGATTTTGATATAGATATGTTGTATAGGTTGTGTGAAAATTTTCACCAAAAATCACTTGATTTGGTTGGCTAAAGGTTGCATTTTAGAAAATTCTTCAAACCTGGAAAACGTGTACAAAGGTGCTCTGGCAGCAAACTTTAAATGATCATAACTCTTTGCTCTGATGTCAAAATTGAGTTCCATTTGTGGAATTTGAAACTAGATACTTCCAGTTTTCTAACGGTATAAAATGCATCCCCTGATTCAACTTGAGTGAGCCGCACTAGTTCTTCAAAGTTACCTGTTCTGTTTTATTGCTGTGCTAGAGAGTCAGTGATGTGCTGGGAATTGTTGCTTGAATTTGAGATAGCTATGAACTGCATTTCAAAGTGATTTATTCTAATGAAATGTAGCCTTAGGAATGTAGTTTCCAACGCCACCAACCATGCTTAATTTCAACTTGAACTGAGTGAGTTATGGTCCAAATCCCAAACTGTTGCAACTCTGGAAAACCCTAATTTTACTAGCTAAATGGTCTAGTTTAACTTGGGACTTGTTATTTTGAAACTGTTGGTGTCAATCACCTACCAAATGTATGTTGGATGTTTCTTAGACCTTTTCTTCATAAATGAACCATGTTTGAGTTGATTTCATTGGGCAAAAAGTTTGGAAAGAGAAAAATGGAAGCATAAGGCAGATTTGCCTTGGAAATTCCTGGAACTTTAGTGGTCTTGTTAACTGACTTCCCGTATGAATTTTTGCAATAAATTTGACAGAGGAGTAGCCCTTATATGGTAGTATAATCATACCAAATTTGGTGCCATTCCAAGTCAATTTCAATGCCAACTGAAGTCCCAAAGTTCGTGTTTCAAATCTAGAAATTCTTGATCAATAAGGAATTTTTAGCCAACTTTGAGCTGCTATATCTTGGCGCTCAAAACTCCGATTTTAGTTCCGCTTGTTGTATTTTAAACCTTGATTGTAACTCTAATTGAGTTTCAAATTTGAGAGGCTAGTTCACATTCTGTGAATTTTGCCGAACAATGAGAAAGAAAGCTGCGATTACTTGCATGGGAACTTGCCAAAATTACACTTTGGCCCCCAAACTTTTGAATAATTCTGATATGGCCCAGAAAATTGGAAAATCAATGAATTCGGTCACTTTTGTGACGACCCCACCATACCCAGAGGCATACCAAAGGGCTTAGCGGATCGCCTGCCTAGCTCGCAACAGGACTTGATACTCTCAAACGAGAAAATAGAGTTCACACCAAAAGAAAGTTCTATTTAAACTATTACATCTTCAAAAATTGTATAGACTATTACATTAAACCATACATACCACTCGTACCAAGAACCAAACCCTAGAGAAGTTACTATCATAACCACCATGACAAATATATACATTTCACTAGTCAACTTATAACAAGTACAAATTCAACTATTCTATAACCCAAGTCTATACACCTTCCCGAGCTTTCCCCACGTCGGCCCCCTGCAAAGGAAAATAAATGGAATGGGGTAAGCTATATACTTCGTGAATAATCAGGGGTAAAAATGTAAACTCACATCCAAATAAACAAGTAAAAAGGGTGATACTCAACATAAGGCATGCATTCTCACATATGAAATCAAAACAAAGGATGGGCTTAGGTCGAGTGAGATAAAGTACACCCTCGCCTAAGTACCCATTTAACATATACAAAGCACTTTGACAATTTCACATTAATAAACAACCCAATTACTCACTTAAAAGAGTTAGCTTGTAAATCAAGGCACTTTATACGGGTCCACCGACTCCGTCCGGTTCATCACTGCCTGTGACGGAAGATTATACTCAACAATCAGTGAATCGACCATCACAACTGGAAATAAGGACTAAAATGATCAAAGCTGCAAAACGGCAAAGGAATGCATGCGCGCGTGCGCGGAAATGAAAATGGTACAAAACGGGTTACACGATTTTGACCATATCTGGAGCTGTGGTTATCGGATCAAAATGTATTAGGTAGTGTCTCGAAGCTTAGACAAAGGGTTACAACTTTCATGAAGGCACCTCAACCCATTTTTCAGTGTATCCAAGTCAAATTTGCAGATTACCGAACCAGAACTCCAAAGACCGGTTTATACCTCTAGTGAAAATTTGGCGACATGCCCCTTGTGTTTACCTATTTTTCAGCCATTTATGGCTTCAATATTTTCCTCAAATCAGTCCCAAAGTCACACATAAAATAATCTCATTTCAATAGCCGTTCAATAGGCTCAATGTCGTACAAGTACAAAATCAAGCTAGGAAAATGTCCGGAAATGAAATTTAAGTCATAAAACAAAAGACAGATTTGACGTCGCTTAGCGTATCGGACACAACTGAAGCTATGTTTATCAGATTGGGGTACCATTTATACCATTTCGAAGATAAGATAAAGGGTTACAACTTTGATGAAGACCACTCAGTCCAGTTTGTAGTGTATCCAGGTCAAAATTTCAAATTACAGAACTAGAATCTCACAATCAGGCTTGTTAACTACACTATGCATAAATGACAATAACTCAGGCTACCGAAGTCCGATTGAGGCATTTTCAGGGCCATTGGAAAGCTAAGACATAGAACTACAACTTCTATGTTTTGGCCAAAGGCTAATTCAGTACGGATCAGGGTGAACAGATGCGGTCAGATTGGTAAAATGTCAAAACTAGCCACAAAGCTCTACCTATGGCAGTCAGGGGTAGTTTTGTCTTTTCATGTGTTAAAGTGCTCGGATTGAGCTAAAATTTTACAGGAACTTATAAAATATCATTCACTACAACTTTTATGTTTTGTACTAAGCCTAATTCGACCACTATTATGGTCAAACAGAACCGGGCAGAACAGAACAATGAAGAATCTCAATTCTGGAATTTAAGGTATTCAAGGTATAACTTCCCATTTCTAGCTTAAAACCACTACTCCTACCTCCTATACAAGCCTACATGCACCATATACCATCCAAACAACAAGAATTACAAGTGAACCACTCAAAACCCTAACTCAAAATTCATCACTACAATCATCAAAATCACTTAAATTAGATATCACCAAGCATGAATTCAAGCTACTACATAACTCAAACAAGAGTAAGGGAAAAGGAAATGATGGTCAGCCATAATACCTCAATAAAAGGGCTTGAAGAGTCATCCTTCACCTCTCCTTGTGAAATTTAGCTCCCTAAGCTTCCCAAGCTCTCAATTTGCAAGTTAATCGGTTTAGTTTTCTTGTTTTCTCACTCAATCAAGCAAAACCCAAGATGGATTTGAAGTTCTCTTCTCCCTTTTTTTTCTCTCCTAGATTCGGCCAAGAGGAATGAAAAATGAAGGGAAAATGAAGTCCAAGAAGGTTATAAGGCTTAGTCCTAATTTGGGTCAAAGATGCATGGATTGATGCCACTTGTCACCGCCAATTTCCATCTCAATTTTGTTTCTTTTCCTTTGGTTTAAATCGTCAAAAATTTTGGCCACCTTGATCAGCTTTAGAGCTGATATTTAGGCTCTAAAAACAATGAGATTAACTTGATAAAATGTTGGTCAAATGGTGTGTTCAATCGGTAGTGAACGGTACCCGTCGGTTCGAACCGATTTTCCTTAAATCGCGTATACTAGGGTTATATCTTATAATTCACTAACTTATTATTATCACTTCTAATCACACACTTAATATCATCTAAAACTCACTCTTAATCACCAAATTTGATACACACTCCGTACCGAATGGTCACACTACGAAAAGGTGAAAAAAACCCTAATTTACGATAACTCGAAAACGAAAGGGAAAACCCTTAATTCTATGGTTGATTGCAATTACTGAGAGTGTGAATGAGTAGTAAAGCTATTAGAAAGGAATAAATGCCAAATAAAAGGAATTTTAAGCAAAATGTGAGGGATTTTACAATTCCATTGATTACAATTAGGGTTTCGATTAAAAATGAGAGATTTAAGAAAACCGGTTAGTCACAAGTAAACTAGGGTTTTTTATTAGACTTTAGGGTTTCTAATCCCTTTAAAACAAATTTAAGGTTTTAAATCAAACCAAAAAAAAAAATCTCCGAACATTCGGTGTATCGCAACTTTTAAATGTCATTTTTCTTTGGTATACTTTAATGTGTTTTTTGGACAGAGTATTGGTGAATTTTAGGATAAAATTTGAGGTTTAATAATTTTTTATAGATTTATAGTTTTTATTTGGATTTTAGTTGAAATAATTGAAAATTTGGGTAATATTTTTGTTTTAGGGTTTGATGAGAGGATTTTAATTTATTTTGTGAATTTTAGCATTTAGTTTCACCTTAAACCCTAATTTTATTTTATTTTAGTTTAGACCCCTAAAATTTGTAATAATAATGATTTGACCCCCTCAAACTTCTTCAATTTTTGCAATTGGATCCTTGTTTGTTTTAATTTATTAAATATGGGTTGTTTACTTTTATTTGAATGCTTTGATTATTTGTTAATTAAAGTGGTGCCTTGACATTTTTCTTTGTTTTAGAGGGTAAATAAGAAAAAATTCCATTTCATTAGGTCACCAATTCAATGGAGGTACACTCTACTCCTTTATTTTAGTTTTACTTGATCCTATGTGCTACTATATGATTTTATGTGTGTAATTGCATGCCTGTTTGAATGTTTTTTATTATTATTTCATTTATTTCTTTATTTCACTTTATTTATTTTGTATATTTATTTTAATTTAATTTTGGTTATTTGAGAGGCATTTAAGTACCATATTGTAATAGTTATGTTATTATTTTATTTTATTTCATTCTTTCCCCTTTTAGATTGTAGTTAGGGCCCCCAAATGTAATAGTTAGGGTTTTATTTGCTTTATTTGCTTTGTATGTTTTGCATACTTGTGTGTTACGTGTTACTCGCTTTCTTAGGGTCTTGTATTTAAATATCATACTTATGTGTTATGTGTTTTGTGTGTTTTATGTGTTTATTTGCTTTATTATGTTTCATATGATTTATTTGACTATAATAAATGCATGACGTCACCACACTAATCCAACGCTAGTTGTGGCACTTTTTTCGATTCCACACTAGTCTAACACTAGTTGTGGCCTTTTTTCGATTTCTCACTAGTCCAATGCTAGTGAGAACTCATAGATATGGGCTAGTCTGTGACGACCCCACCTCCCCCTAAGGCGTACCAAAGGGTTCGGCGGACCGCCTGCCCAGCTCTCGCCAGGACTCACTCACTCGTATCACATGCATACATCCATAGACCATAAATAACATCGCAATTCAAGCTTATAATTTTCATTGATGCATAATCAAGATACAAAACCTCAATATACCCAAACTAGTTCAAAGTGTATACAATCCAGATACAAAACATTCTATTCGAGTAATAGCGCGAGTACAAGTCAAAAGTCAAAATAACTAGACTATGCTAGTCTTTACATATCTCACGCGTCGCTCGTACCCCTGAAAGGAAAACAAATGGAGTGGAATGAGCTAAAAGCCCAGTGAGGTTCCAAATAGCAAATTGACCATTGTTTATAAGTACAAGTTTTCGATATAGCAAAGTAACGAGCATGAAGAGTTCATACAGGTGAGCAATAACACGTCAAGTAGAAATCTCAAAATGAGCAAGTGTAAAAGTTTTTCAAAATAAACAATAATCCAATAAGCAATAATCATTCCAAAGCATAAGGATACGGATGGCTCTCAGGAGCCAACTTCCATTCATCATCAGGAGCTTGATCACGTAGTAGTTGACACTCCGTCAACTTTCAAGTAAAGGAACCAATCCAGTAGAGCACCACTTAACTACTCTCCGTCCACCATTCAAACCCCCTACTGGGCCCAAAATCCTCAAGAAACACGGGTGGTAATACTCGAGTATACCAATTAATCGAGGAGATATCACTCCACTCGACAAAACAAGAGACCCAGGGTTCGTTACCCAATCGATCAAGCCCTTGCCGGCTCGACTTAAGTAACTCGCCGCAGGGTTTCAGGAATTCCAGGAAGTGCGCGCATCATAAACAAGTATATCGAGTCAATTGCAACAATAAACAAGTGTATATCACATAAGGGCAAGTACGATAAAGTACACTCTTGCCCTAACAATTCACGTATATAACATGTAATCATATTGGCCACGTATCAAGTTCAAGTATCAAGTTCAATTCGGTATTTGAAAGCACTCACCAAAAGATATAGTGCCTTTACTGGTCACTTTTAGGTTATACTCCGGGTTCGGAGTCCAAATCTGCGATAAAACTCAGTTTGAGAACTTTGAAACATGACTAAGATTCGAAACTTAGACGTTTCGTTCAATAAAAATCAAGAAATTGGAATTCACTTGGAGAGTAGTCGTGAAACACTTGCTCGCTTTTTAAACGATAAAACTTTGTAACATTTATACTTGAAAATGCCATGCAAGTCGAAAGTACAAGGAAAACATACTCCGAGCAATCATTATTTCATTTCTCAAGGGTACAAGTTCGGCCAAGTCCTTACTTATATACCTCGGAACAAGAAGACTCAAGTACCCTAGATGGTTCAAGTGATATTCATATCAACTCTTCCCAAGTCGCAAGTGTATTTCTATAGTCCTCGAGCGTAAATTTGGGTAGCATGCCCTTTGTGTTTACCTAATTTTCCAGCCATTTAGGGCTTCATTATTTTTCCTCAGCCAATCCCAAAGTCATACATATCATAGATTCAAGTAAATAGCCGTTCCATAGGCTCATAACAACATAAGAACAAAAATCAAAGTGATAACAAGTGCGGAAATGTAACCTAGCAAAAGACAGATTTGACGTGTGGTTGCGGAAATAACACATCCGAGGCTACGCTTATCGGATTGAGGTGAAAATTATACCTTTTCGAAGCTAAGACACAGGGATACAATTTTCATGAAGATCACTTAGTCCAGTTTCCAATGCAACCTAGTCAAATTCCCAATTTACAGAACCAAAATCCAACTAGTCGGCTAATTAACCGCACTGTACTGGAATGGTCATATCTCAGGTTACCAAGGTCCGATTAAGGTGTTCTTGGAGGCGTTTAAAAGCTAAGACAGAATAATAAAACTTTCATGTTTTAGAAAATAGCTAAATCCCAACGGATTATAGTGAATAAACACAACCAAATAGATTAAACTGTCCACGCGGAACTCTGGAATGTAACCTAGAACAGCGAGGGTATTTTCATCTTTTCACAAGATACATTGCTCCGATTGAGCTGAAATTTTGTAGGAACCTATAAAATATCATTATATACAACTTTCATTTTTTATGCCAAGCCTAATTTGGCCTCTATATAAGAGTACCAAAACCGGGCAGAACTGAATTAGGAAATTTCCAGAAATCTGAAATTTTTGGGATTTCATGACAATCTATTCATTTCTTGCTTCCAACACTACCGAAGCCCCTTATATAATCTTATATACAACATATACCCACTATACAACAAGTCTAGGCAGAAATTTAGGAAACCCTAACTTGCATATATCATCCAAAATCATCACAACAACTTGCATATCTTGTAATCAAGCCCAAAACATGAACTAGATAACATCTTAAACCAAAATTTAAAAGAACAAGAACCATGATCAGATCTTATATCTCACAGACAAAGCTTGGAAGAGTGATACTCCACCTCCTTTGGAAAATTTTAGTTCCCCTAGCTTCCCAACTCCACAACTCACTCTTTAATCGGTTTAGTTTTCTTTCTTCTCACTTGGATAGTGCAAATCAAGAAGGAAATGGTTTTCTCTTGCTCTCCCTTTCTCTCTCTTCTTGTTCGGCTATGGAGCAGAAATAATGAAGGAAAGATGCAAAAATTGGGGTTAAAAAGGAATACTAATCTCTTGGTCAAGAAACCCTTAGGTGGCGACAAGTGTCGCCACCACCACCTTTCATTTTTCTCTTTCTTTTCCTTGCTATTTTTAGCCTTCAAATTCAGTCAAGCTAGCTGGAAAATAAGAAGATATTTTACTCAAGTATTAATGAGCTCATGTGGTAAGAAAGTGGTGGTCAAGTGGTGTGTTCAATCGGTAGTGCGCGATACCCGTCGGTTCGCGCCGTTTTTCTTAAAAGCACACGTACTAGGGTTTTTACTTCCCATTCACTAACCTTATATCATTGCTCCTAATCACATATTATTTCTCACTTAAAAGTCATTTTTAATCACCAAATTCGGTCCTTGCTTCGTACCGAAAATTCATCCGCCGAAAAATCGCGAAAACCCTAATTTGCTCGAATCTTGAAAACGAAGAGTAAAACCTTACTTTCTAGGTTTATTACACTCATTGTGGAATGATTTGGGTAGTAGGGCTTTAATAAATGAATAACTTCCAAATAAAAGGAAATTTTTAAGAAAAAGGTGAGGGATTTTACAATTCCAGTGATTAAAATTAGGGTTTCAATTAAAATATGAGAGATTTAAGAAAACTGGTTAGTCACAAGTAACTAGGGATTTTGATTAAAATATTAGGGTTTCTAATCTTTTAAAATAAAATAAGGTTTTAAATCAAACCCAAAGAAATACACTTTAGTATTTTCTTTACAAACAACTTCCTAATATTCGGGGTGTCACATAGTCCAATACTAGACCCTTAAGGACCGCCCACGCACTAGATCATGTTTGTGTGACAATCATTACATTTTCATGCATACTTTCTACTTTTTAGGGTTTTATCATTTTGCATGACATTTTCCTTATATATATACTCCTTATCCCATGCTTCCCCTATATGTATATTCCTTACATCTATGTATGAAACATGACATTAGATTTGCATTTCATTTAAGAAAAGTTAGAACTAGGTTAGATCATTTTGCTTGCCTAGATTAGGGAAATACCCCTCGAATATGGGATACGGATGAGTATGGCTCTCAAGCCTTATCAAGCTCGTATTCCCTCTATCAAAGGGAAAATTGAAGTCACGAGTGTTAGTTTCCCCCGCACCCATTATGATGCATTCCCTTAGGTCACACATATTTGTATATTATAATTTTTCTAATTTTTTTGAGTCTCATTGTTGGATATTCGTGACCTCTTCAAATAATCACTTTTGGACGTCGCAATTAATGCGATTTGCACCAACTAAAATTTGAAGAGATATTTCGACCCTTCCGATAACCATTAGGTCTAGGTTTTGCATTCATATAGTAACATATGAATGTGATAAATTTTTAGGTTAAATTAAGAAATTTTTTGACTAAATCACGCAACTAGCTTTGGCTAGGTTGAAAGGGTGCCTTGGATTTTATCGTTGCATTCCCTTTCTTCAAATGTGACTCCCGACCCCTTTTATGTTGATTTTTTGCTGACTTGGAGTCGTTTAAAAAGGGTTTTCTCTACTTTTTCCTTTAAAAATTCATTTTAGGTGACCTAGTACACCTTAACTCAATACCACGTGGCGACTCCTATCTTTTCATTAAAAACCCTTTTTAAACTATTATTTTTGGGTCAAAATCGTCGCACTTTAAGTCCCATTTAGACCCATTTCTTTATTTATTTTCTAAAAAATCAAAAACCCATTTTTCACCCAAAATAAACCAAAATTCATTTCTTTATTCATTTTCAAATTAAAAATTCATTTTTACACAAAATTAATGAAAAATCCATTTTTTTTAAAACACGTTATTTTTCATTAAAAATGGGACGCAACAGCTTAGCGACTCCACTGGGGACTTAGAGAGTCCGAGCATTTGATTTAGTCAATTCTTTTCTTCTTTTAACCTTCTTATATATCACATTTGGAGGTTTTTAGGTTGCATTTTTCCTTTTTAGGGTTTTCTTACATCTAACGCGTGCAATCGTCTCGATATCCATGTATGTGATGAATCAAGTATTTTTATTTCATTCGCTTATGTTTGTATATCACGCTTGCATCTCAGGGGAAGGGGTAGCTGTGAGCACCCAAAAAATTTTCTTATTTTTATCGAATAATGTTGACTTATTTAAATGTTTATCCACCTGTTCCCTCCAAATAATTTATTTCAACCCTTTTTGAACCATTTACATGGAACTATTACTTGCAAATATTTTTAAAATGTTCCGTTAATAAATTTAATTTTCGAAAACTCGTTTAGTGAGAATAGTGAATACGCGTTTGGAGACAGTAACCGATTTAAGAGTACAATGAGTTTGGAAAATTGGAGACTTATATATATTGGTCTTAAAATAAGTATTTTTATGTTTAAGTGCTCAAGTGATAGTTAGTTGTACTATCGTTATAAGAATTTTTTAGAAATTTCACTCTATTGTGCATAAATCGAAAATACGCGAATACGCGTTTGTAGACAATAACCGATTTGAGAGTACAATGAGTTTGGAAAATTGGAGACTTATATATATTGGTCTTAAAATAAGTATTTTTATGTTTAAGTGCTCAAGTGATAGTTAGTTATACTATCGTTATAATAATTTTTTAGAAATTTCACTCTATCACGCATAAATCGGAAATACGCGTTTTTACGCGCGCGATCAATTGAGGGACTTAAGACCTTTATTTTGGGACTATTAAGAGTGAATAATGATAGTATGAATGGAAGTGCAATAGAGGTTTAGTGTACTAGTGAAACAAACCCGAGAGGAATCAAGCACGAAAAGCACGCATACGCGCACTATTCCTAGTTGACTTTTGAAGCAATTTTTGGCCACAAATTTTAAAGCTTCTCACGGAAGCTTACCATCAGCACCATCTCTTCTTTTCCTTCTCTAAGTAGCCGGCCACACCAAGGGAAGAAAGAGCTAACCTTCTGCATCATTTCACTTCACTTTACTCCACCAAATCACCTCAAATTTACACTAAACTTTGCTAAACACTTGGAGAGCAACTCAAATTGGAAAAAGGACTTCATTTCCACGGTTCTTGTGAGCTTTAAGAGGGCCGAAATTTCTGCCTAAGTCATCAACTAAGGTAATCAATGATCAACCTTGAAATTCTTGGTTTATGGAAGTAATATAGCACTTATACATTCATATCTTCTTGTGGGTAGTTTTATTTATATTGGAAAGTTGTTGTGTAGGCTCTATGAACTCCCACTACGGATTGATGGACTGATTTGTGGTGTTTTGATGTTATTAATGTTGGTTTAGTGCTTAAATTAGTAGAAATGAGTGATATTATGGATGAAAGCTCAAAGAGAGTGAAGATGAAAAACTTTCCGTTTCTGCCCCTGTGAATGTCCGTGACCCTTAGAGCAAAATTTTGTGGTTCTATTGACTTGTTTATGATGTATACATGTTGTGTGGATGGTGTAGAAAGTTTCATCAAAAAATTTCATGATTTGGTTGGCCAAATGATGTGTTTTCGGAAGTCAGCAAAAACTGGAAATTTTCCCTTAACTGCTCTGGCAGTATTTTTGTTTAGGCTATTACTTTTTACTCCGACGTCAAAATCGAGTGCTGTTTGTGGCACTGGAAACTAGACATTCCCAGATTTCCAACAGTATAAAATGCACATCCTGATTCCACCTGAGTAGTCCATACCAATCGTTTGAACATGACTAGTTTTACGAAATTGTAGTTTTATGAATCTAGTTTTCAACGCCACCAACCACGCTCAATTCCAAGTTGAATTGAGTGAGTTGTGGCCGTATTTCGAAACTGACTCAATGATTTGAAACCCTCTTTTGGCTAGTAAATGTCTAAATCTTGATTGGGACTTGTTGTCTGGAAATTCTTGGTGTTAATCGCCTACCAAATGTATCTTGGATGTTTCTTAGACATTGTCTATGGAAATGGACCATGCTTGAGATACTTGGTTGGCCAAACGTTTTGAAAACAGAAAAACGGAGCGACCAATATAGATTTGCCTCGGAACTTTTAGTACTTCGGAAGAAGTTTCCAACGGTACCAAGTTTTCCAATTTTGGACTTGTAATGAGTGAGATACGATTTTTCAAAGATCTCGTATCAAAAGTGAAATTTTTGAAACTTAAGGAACTGGAGTTTTTCAAATTCTCCTTTTTCCCTCGATATTATTTGAACGTTTTACACTTGATTTCAAAGATGAAAACTCGATTTCTCTTGTGCTTTAAAAACCCCACTTTTGAGCCTTGATTCGCGAGTAATTTAGGCTCGCTTTCGTGAGATTTTCGTGGATCGTACAAGCATAGAATCATTCGTGATAATTGGGGTATATAATTGATAGTTCACTATTAATTGCTCAGGCTCACACGAGGACCTTCGAGAGGATCCACGGTGGATGCCTGGACGTCAATTGACATTTCTTCTTTGTTTATTTGGTGAGTGTCAAGTATGTGTTAAATGCTTATGTGATTGAGATATTAGTTGTACAAGTGTTATACATGATACGTAAACTTGTTGAGCCGAGTGTGTACTTTATCGCATTCATTCTCATTCGAAAAAAATGACTCATGCTTGACCTGACCTGACTTGCTTGACCTGACGTGACTTGCTTGACCTAACTTGTCTTGACCTGCCCTGACTTGCTTGATCTGACCTGACTTGCCTGACCTGACGTGACTTGTCTTGACCTAACCTGACTTGCTTGACCTGAATGACTTGGAAAATATGTTATGGCTGTATAAGTCGACTGGAGCGATGTCTCATCGACCTCTGAACGATAGCAAGTACCACACCGATTTGGTGGGAGGTACCTCTCGAATCGTCTCAGAACCCTAAAGCATTCTAAGTCGATTGGAGCGATGGAGCGATGTCTCATCGACCTCTGAATGATAGTAAGTACCACACCGATTTGGGTGGGAGGTACCTCTCGAATCGTCTCAGAACTATAAACTGAACGATAGTAAGTATCACACCGATTTGGGTGGGAGGTACCTCTCAAGTCATCTCAGAAACATACATGGAATACGTGAAGTGCTATGAGCTCAATTACCTACCCAGGAGACAGGGTGTCATCACGAGAAGGTATTAAAATTGAACTTGGGCAAAGTAAGAAATCATTAGCTCCGAAGAGCTTCTGCATCCTACTCAAGGCTGTTTATTAGAAATTGTGAAATTTTTTGAATGTTATAGTTTTCACTATTATGTAGGTGCTATTATTATTGAATTACTTGTCTTGCATGTTTTCTTGGCCTCACGAGCATCTGCTCACCCCGTTAGACTTGCTTTCTTTAACAGGAGCTGAAATGGAAGGAATTATGGAGAGGTCGACTTGATGGCCTTTTATTAGAATTTTGAATGTATTCATTTAGTCAACTTTTGGAAGCTGTATATTTTGGGATTGTAAGATATTTTGGTAACTTATGATGTAAGACTTGATCGATTATTAAGGAATTGACCTTCTTTTATATTTTCGACATTTAGTACTGGTTGGTTATTCTTAAGTTTGAATTGAATTTGTACCGAGTCCTGGCGAGAGTTGGGCAGGCGTCCCGCAGATACCCTTGGGTTCACCCTTGGGAGAAGTGGGGGCGTCACAGTTGGTATCAGAGCTTAGGCTTCAGATCTTTGTAGTGTATCTTAGGCTAAAAGTTTAAGATACCGGACCGTGGGATTCACTTGACTATTAACCTATTGTATCCCGGTGGTTAAAGAGAATTAGTACCTGAGACTTTCTTGAATGGTAGTTGTTGTTAGAGCACCAGATTAGAAATCTATTTGGGGAGATATATTAAGGACTTTATCCTTAGGAATTGATATGAGATGACTTAGTCTTATCGTAAGTGATATTTGAGCGAAATAGTGACTTTAAGTTTAATCTGGAAACTGTGGTTGTTTTGCAGGGATGGATAACGGAAACGGACATGCCGCTAATGGTAACGGTCATGCAAATGGCCACGTGGGACCTCTTAGGTCTATCTACTACCGAGCTCATGGTAGGGGAGCTCGCATACGTTACTCACCTACTTCGAGGACTTCCCGTTGTCCCTGTAGGATGATGTATGCTTATTCAAATGATCTAGTACTTGCTCTTGATGATGAGCGACGTCAGCTGGTGGATGCCAACCGTGATTTGCTTCGGGATGTAGAGGATCTGAGCACTATGGCGAATGCTCAGAGTGCTAGGATTGCTGAGCTTGAAGAGGTACTAGATGGTGAGGTGGCTACGGCCGCGGTCACTCGTGAGGAGCTTCAGAGAGTTAGGGCTCGACTTGCTAGAGTAGGTGAGGAGGTCCGTGATCGGGCTTCTGGGATCCTAGCAGATACTGGTAGATTGGTTAATGAGGTGAGAGACATTATTCAGGGTTCAGCTCAGGAGGAGGAGATTCCCCCTGATAGTCCTACTGTGGACTAGACTTGGAGTGATAGGCTTTTGACTTTTGTGACTAGGAATAGTTGGGGTGATGCTAGTGCTGAGGCCATTGTATTTTGCTTGATTATATGGCCTACTTTTGAGGCACTCGACTTTACTTTAGTCGTGTATGACTAAAAGTATTTTGGTGGCACCGGTGTGCTATATTTTTGTAATTCCCCTATGACTTGCTAACTTCATGAACTCTGAAGTGTTAATGAATGTAAATTGTTATTATTCCCAATGTTTCTTGGTAGGCTCTTGTTTTGAGTATTTTCTAGCGTGATCACTTTTATTTCTTGCACTGGGCACCACTAGAATTATGGAAAAACAATGATGGGGTCATGGCATGGGATTAGGCAACCCCGCACTCCTGAGAAAGAATATTGGATAGTCTTATATAACTCAATGGAATCCTAGTGCTAGATATAAATCGGAAATAAACGAGAAGATTATACCTACCAGTGTTATAAAAGATTGACCTAGTTGGATACCCAAAGAGGTTTTCCCCTGTGAAATTTTAATAATTGTTCTACCGTATCTTGTGATTGGTCCTATGGACATGTTTCAACCTTTCATGAATGTTTGAACTTCCAAAGTATCTTGTCGGTTATTTGTGAAGTGACTTAAACTCATTACTTATTTGCTTTACTTAAATAAAAGCACTTTCTCTCTTAAAAGTATTTTCTAGAATATATGTTTATTCAAACGCAATTCTTAACTCGAAACTTTGAGGGAATTTTTGAAACATCCTTCAGGTATATGATATTTTATAATATTTGTGTTTTAATATTCAAGCATTGGGTTGCATGATTAATCTTCTTAAATGTATTTGAGGAATTTGAAATATGTATTAATGACGGTGGGAAAAATATTACCTGAAGTTTCTTACTAAGAAAATTTAGTTTCGGACCATAGAAAAAAAAAAAAAAAGGTTTGTATCTTCTAGCTCTAATTTTGAAATTTGTGAATCGCATTTTGTCACGTACATATCCAAAATACATTAAATGGTTTTGGACAAATTAAGTTCGAAGATTTTGGTAAGCTTAGTTTCTTATTGAAAATATATCTTCCTATTCGAGTTTTAAACCTCCAGATTGAATCATCTAACTAGACTTTTAATTGACTCTGGATTCGACTATTTTGTGTAAACCCTAGTTTCATGAGTGATACAAATAAAGTGTGATCGCTGCCCTATAGCTTGGAGGTTAGGACTCCTATGGGGAAATCAGTGCTTAATTGTTAGTGCAAAATATAGAAGCTGTGGATTTTGGCAGATCTAGTGGACCTGACAAATAAGGGATATGATATTATCCTAAGTGTGAATTTCGAGGGCGAAATTATTTTAGGGAGGTGATGATGTGAGGACCCGAAAAATTTTCTTATTTTTATTGAATAATATTGGCTTATTTAAATATTTATCCACCTGTTCCCTCCAAATAATTTATTTCAACCCTTTTTGAACCATTTACATGGAACTATGACTTGTAAATATTTTTAAAATGTTCCGTTAATAAATTTAATTTTCGAAAGCTCGTTTAGTGAGAATAGTGAATACGTGTTTGGAGACAGTAACCGATTTGAGAGTACAATGAGTTTGAAAAATTGGAGACTTATATATATTGGTCTTAAAATAAGTATTTTTATGTTTAAGTGCTCAAGTGATAGTTAGTTGTACTATCGTTATAAGAATTTTTTAGAAATTTCACTCTATCGCGCATAAATCGGAAATACGCGAATACGCATTTGGAGACAGTAACCGATTTGAGAGTACAATGAGTTTGGAAAATTGGAGACTTATATATATTGGTCTTCAAATAAGTATTTTTATGTTTAAGTGCTCAAGTGATAGTTAGTTATACTATCGTTATAAGAATTTTTTAGAAATTTCACTCTATCACGCATAAATCGGAAATAAGCGTTTTTACGCGCGCGATCAATTGAGGGACTTAAGACCTTTATTTTGGGACTATTAAGAGTGAATAATGATAGTGTGACAGCCCCACCTTCCCCTAAGGCGTACCAAAGGGGTTAGCGGACTGCCTGCCCAGCTCTCGCCAGGACTAACGGGCAGTTACACGCGATCTAAAATGTTTCGGGAAAGTAAAAGCGCACTCGGACAAGCCACAAGTACCAAAATAAACAAAATAAAAAAAAAACGAAAACGATGAATAGTGCCTGGAACAGTGGAATCCGGCCGGAATTTGGCCGGATTATCAGCCGGATTCTTGGTCGGATACTGTCCAGTAGCTAACAGCCCGGATTCAAAATTTCCCAAGGCAATCCGGCCGACAATCCGGCCTGTTTCTGGCCGGATTCCTGGCCGGATTCAGGCCAGGCAGTCCTCGCCAAATTTTTTTCTTTTGCCGTTTGGAGACCGAACCTGTCCGCAACCCAACCAAACATCAAAAATACATATACAACGTAACATTTAGCGTTTACAAGCCAAAATGGCATAGGAAAGTCACTCAAAAGTTAATACATGTATGATTGCCAAATGAAAAGTGAAAACGGCCCCAAAGGCACATTTAAGGTTTCAATTCATAAGCTATACATTTCAAAAGCTATATTCATCTAGTTCATTCGGCAACCAATTCAAAAGTCATTCCAAAAGCAGTCAGATTCCTGTAAGGAAAACAAAAGGAACGGGGTGAGCTATATGCCCAGTGAGAGACTATCACTCAATCAACCAAATTCATGTAAGCATAAAGCTTTCATTTCAATTCGTCAAAAGTGAACAAAGGCACACAATAATGGTAGTGATAAAAGGATACGGGCGGCTCTCAAGAGCCCTTTTCCTCGTTTGCATTCTTGATCGGTTTTCATTGACTCTCCGTCAATGTTTACAAGTAACCAACCGTAGACTCCACTTTACTTCCATTCCTTCCATCTAACATTCCCCTACCGGGCCCGAACTCCAAACACTTGCACTTTGGTATTACTCGAGTAAACCGGAATCGAGAGTCTATCATACTACAAGATTCCATATAACATTGCCCCAAGGCACATTAATTGGCACGACCAAGCCCTCGCCGGCTCGATTCAATCAATTACCAATGGGGTTGAGCTCATTGATAACATTTGTAGTCGTTGGAGACTCGTCCAAACGACACCAAGTCATGTATTTCATTTCATATAACATTTCATATAACATTCCAATAACTTTTCAATAACATGCGAAACAATAAGTGAGAGTGATAAAGTACACTCTCACTTCAATCAATTAACATTCAACATCTCAAGTTCAAATATCAAAGCCATATAATAGCACACAAGTGAGTAGTACACTCACCAAGCTAGCAAATGTGGTTTCATGCACTTCCGTCAAAAGAACGTTGTGCACCACGGTCACGTCCTAAAACATGCAAACAAATACAATGAGACTCGATAACGAGTCATAAACCAAGGCCAAACATGACCCCAATAGGGTTCCATAAGCATATACAAACAATAAAGGAAACCAGAAATTTTGGAAATGTAACTTGCTTTGGCCCTGAAAAAAATAGTTTTTGTCCTCATTTTG
This sequence comes from Coffea arabica, assembly GCF_036785885.1. Taxonomy (NCBI): domain Eukaryota; kingdom Viridiplantae; phylum Streptophyta; class Magnoliopsida; order Gentianales; family Rubiaceae; genus Coffea; species Coffea arabica. Next base: position 35,059,582 of record NC_092321.1, read on the forward strand.
CGGTAATGGCACCAATTTCACTACGATTATCGGATGAGGGTACAAGACCCACCATTTCGAAGCTAAAAGACAGGGATACAACATCACAGAAGGTCACTCAACCCAGTTTTGAGTGAAAACAGGTCAAAAATGCAAGATACTACATCAAAAATGTAAAACAGATTCACCAAAACGCATTCTAGCGGAAACATCATAACTCAGGTTCTCCAAGTCCAAATCCAGAAATTCCAAAACCAGATGAAAGCTAAGAAACAGGGATAAATTTCATCAGAAGGCCTCAACAACCAATTCCGAATCAATTCCAGCCAAAACAACCAATTACAGGCGCAGTTCTTACATTCGGGTAAAACCAGAACAGCAATAGTAATTTCGACTTATCTCATTCTACACTACTCCGATTGACCTGAAATTTTGTAGGCACCTCTAAAATTTCATTCTCTACAACTTTCATGTTTTAATACAAGGCCAATTCGGCGTCTAACTAGGACCTAAAAATTCGGGCAGAATGCTCCCTCAAGAACCCTAATTTTCTGAAATTTCTTCCAAACCAGAATTTGGTTGCAATTAATCACTTTTTCCACCTCCTAAAGTCATTATATACCATTTCTAATCATCATAGATAGCCACACAATCATGCTTATATTAAAACAGAAAAATTCCCAAAAATAATAAAACTTCATCATATCAACCACAAATCAAGAAATAATCCATAAACTTGTATCTCATACTACCACTAAGCATGATTTAAGCATCAATTAAAGGAGGAGGGTGGTTCTTCACAACATACCTTAAAAACAAGAGAGAGAGCTATTGGTCACCTTAACTTTCCAAAAAACTTCACACAACAACTCACCAACACTTCCTTAAGTGGTTTTATGGAGCAAAATCAAGGTTGGATGGTTGGTTTTGATGATTTGGAACAAGATTGAAGTGTTTCTTCCTTGTGCTTGGAATAAGAGAGAGAGAAAGAGAGAAAGAGAGGGCCGGCCACTTCTTGATGTTTTTTGAAGATTTTTGGTCATTTTTAAGCTATTTTAACAAAATTGGTAAAAGGGTGAATAGTGTTCAAAAAAAGTCAAACCACTCCTATGGTAACACTTGTCACCTTTTATTATCACCTACCTTGTCTCTCTTATATCAATCCACTTAGCATCCTCTACTTATCTCTTAACACCCGGTAAATTAATTCTAGTATTCAAAACTTAACTTAGTTGGCCGAATTTTCCGAACTTTTCGTACTAGTGAGTCCCACGTCCGGTATACGCTCTTAATTTCTCAAAATCCATTCGATACTAGAAAAATCATCTAAAAATTATATCTGCTCCTTAAATTCATCTGGCAATTTTTTCTAATCACGAAAATACAGAAAACAAGCCATGAAAAATACGAGAAACCTAGAAAATGAAACTTATTGGTTCTCACAGATAGTATGAATGGAAGTGCAATAGAGGTTTAGTGTACTAGTGAAACAAACCCGAGAGGAATCAAGCACGAAACGCACGCGTACGCGTACTATTCCTAGTTGACTTTTGAAGCAATTTTTTGCCACAAATTTTAAAGCTTCTCACGGAAGCTTACCATCAGCACCATCTCTTCTTTTCCTTCTCCAAGCAGCCGGCCACACCAAGGGAAGAAAGAGCTAACCTTCTTCATCATTTCACTTCACTTTACTCCACCAAATCACCTCAAATTTACACTAAACTTTGCTAAACACTTGGAGAGCAACTCAAGTTGGAAAAAGGACTTCATCTCCACGGTTCTTGTGAGCTTTAAGAGGGCCGAAATTTCTGCCTAAGTCATCAACTAAGGTAATCAATGATCAACCCTGAAATTCTTGGTTTATGGAAGTAATATGGCACTTATAAGTTCATATCTACTTGTGGGTAGTTTTATTTATGTTGGAAAGTTGTTGTGTGGGCTCTATGAACTCCCACTACGGTTTGATGGACTGATTTGTGGTGTTTTGATATTATTAATGTTGGTTTAGTGCTTAAATTAGTAGAAATGAGTGATATTATGGATGAAAGCTCAAAGGGAGTGAAGATGAAAAACTTTCCGTTTCTGCCCCTGTGAAAGTCCGTGACCCTTAGAGCAAAATTTTGTGGTTCTATTGACTTGTTTATGATGTATACATGTTGTGTGGGTGGTGTAGAAATTTCATCAAAAAATTTCATGATTTGGTTGGCCAAATGATGTGTTTTCGGAAGTCAGCAAAAACTGGAAATTTTCCCGTAACGGCTCTGGCAGTGTTTTTGTTTTGGCTATAACTTTTTACTCCGATGTCAAAATCGAGTGCCGTTTGTGGCACTGAAAACTAGACATTCCCAGATTTCTAACAGTATAAAATGCACATCCTGATTCTACCTGAGTAGTCCATACCAATCGTTTGAACATGACTGTCCTGTTTCGCTAGTTCACTGGAAGCTCTGTTTGAGCCGTAGCCGTATTTCGAAACTGACTCAATGATTTGAAACCCTCTTTTGGATAGTAAATGTCTAAATCTTGATTGGGACTTGTTGTCTGGAAATTCTTGGTGTTAATCGCCTACCAAATGTATCTTGGATGTTTCTTAGACATGGTCTATGCAAATAGACCGTGCTTGAGATACTTGGCTTGCCAAACGTTTTGAAAACGGAAAAACGGAATGACCAAGACAGATTTGCCTTGAAACTTTTGTAATTTTGTGATTTGGTTAACCAACTTTCGGTACGTATTTTTTCATGAAATTTGACAGAGGGATAGCCCTTATATGTTAGGGTGGTACTGCCAAATTTGGTGCCATTCCGAATCCATTTCAATGCTCAAACAAAGTCCCAAAGTTTGTAACTTAAATCTGGAAAATTTGCCTAACCGTCTCAATTTTTCAGCAAATTTGAGCTACTATAACTTGGTGCTCAAAACTCCGATTCTTGTTCCGCTCATTTTGTTTTAAACTTTGATTGTAACTCTAATTGAGTTTCAAATTTGAGGGGCTATTTCAAATTCTATGAATTTTTCCGAATTTCCAAAGTTGGTCAAAAATCAACCGCGAAACTGTCTTGCAAGCCTAAAACAGCAACTTTGGGCCAAATTTTGAATGCCTTCCATTTGGAATCATGGAAAAGTGTATTGTATGAACTTTTAGTACTTCGGAAGAAGTTTCCAACGGTACCAAGTTTTCCAATTTTGAACTTGTAATGAGTGAGATACGATTTTTCAAAGATCTCGTATCAAAGCTGAAAATTTCGAAACTTAAGGAACTGGAGCTTTTCAAATTCTCCTTTTTTCCTCGATATCACTTGAATGTTTTACACTTGATTTCAAAGATGAAAACTCGATTTCTCTTGTGGTTTAAAAACCCCACTTTTGAGCCTTGATTCGCGAGTAATTTAGGCTCGCTTTCGTGAGATTTTCTTGGATCGTACAAGCGTAGAATCATTTGTGATAATTGGGGTATATAAATGATAGTTCACTATTAATTGCTCAGGCTCGCACGAGGACCCTCAAGAGGATTCCACGGTGGACGCCTGGACGTCAAGTGACATTTCTTCTTTGTTTATTTGATGAGTGTCAAGTATGTGTTAAATGCTTATGTGATTGAGATATTAGTTGTACAAGTGTTATACATGATACGTCAACTTGTCGATTCGAGTATGTAGTTTATCGCACTCGTTCTCATTTGAAATAAATGACTCATGCTTGACCTGACTTGACTTGCTTGACCTGACTTGTCTTGACCTGCCTGCTTGATCTGACCTGACTTGCTTGACCTGACTTGACTTGGAAAATATGGTATGGCTGCATAAGTTGATTGGAGCGATGTCTCATCGACCTCTGAACGATAGCAAGTACCACACCGATTTGGTGGGAGGTACCTCTCGAATTGTCTCAAAACCCTAAAGCATTCTAAGTCGATTGGAACAATGTCTCATCGACATCTGAACGATAGCAAGTATCACACCGATTTGGTGGGAGGTACCTCTCGAATCGTCTCAGAACCCTAAAGCATTCTAAGTCGATTGGAGCGATATCTCATCGACCTCTGAACAATAGTAAGAACCACACCGATTTGGGTGAGAGGTACCTCTCGAATCGTCTCAGAACTATAAACTGAACAGTTGTAAGTACCACACCGATTTGGGTGGGAGGTACCTCTCGAATCGTCTCAGAACTATAAACTGAACGATAGTAAATACCACACCGATTTGGGTGGGAGGTACCTCTCGAGTCGTCTCAGAAACATACATGGAATACGTGAAGTGCTACGAACTCAATTACCTACCCGAGAGGCGGGGTGTCGTCACGAGAAGGTATTAAAGTTGAACTTGGGCAAAGTAAGAAATTATTAGCTCCGGAGAGCTTCTGCATCCTACTCAAGGGTGTTTATTATAAATTGTGAAATTTCTTGAATGTTATAGTTTTCACTATTGTGTAAGTGCTATTATTATTGAATTACTTGTCTTGCATGTTTTCTTGGCCTCACGAGCATCCGCTCACCCCGTTAGACTTGCTTTCTTTAACAGGAGCTGAAATGGAAGGAATTATGGAGAGGTCGACTTGATGGCCTTTTATTAGAATTTTGAATGTATTCATTTAGTCAATTTTTGGAAGCTGTATATTTTGGGATTGTAAGATATTTTGGTAACTTATGATGTAAGACTTGATCGATTATTAAGGAATTGACCTTCCTTTATATTTTTTACTTTTAGTACTGGTTAGTTATTCTTAAGTTGGAATTGAATTTGTACCGAGTCTTGGCGAGAGCTGGGCAGGCGTCCCGCAGATACCCTTGGGTTCACCCTTGGGAGAAGTGGGGGCGTCATAGTAGCCATCCTAGAACCTTCACCCGCATTTAATGGTATTCAATCCCTCCTTTTAATAGGGGCACTTCATACGTGCATACGTTTTACTTTTATACGCCCTCATTTCTTTTTACTTTTAGTAGTTGTCACACCGCTCCACCAGTTAGGATTAGGATCGATCCACTTGGACATGTGGCCGTGGCACGACGTGCGCGTAGTAATGTCCGAGGGATCACTTGAACCACCGACTCTTAGGCCTTGGGATTGATGACCCTCCGCCTGTGGTCTGAAGGTTTGGGAACCTGCAGTTTTGTCGAGTCTAGATGCAGTAGTGAGCCCAACCTCATGCATTCATATTAGAAATCGCCTAGGATAGAGTCGATCGTGTGATACACCGAATGTTAGGAGATTGTTTAGTTTTGGTTTTGATTTAAACCCTTAAATTTGTTTTGTTTAAAGACTAGAAACCCAAAAAAAAGAAAAAAAAACCCTAGTTACTTGTGACTAATCGGTTTTCGTAAATCTCTCATGTTTTAATCAAAACCCTACTTTTAATTGAATTGTAAAATCCCGCACATTTTTCTTAAAATTACTTTTACTTGGAAATTATTGCTTTATAATAGCCTTACCACCCAATCACCCCATAATAAGTGCAAATGAATATAGAATTAAGGGTTCACCCCTTTCGTTTTCAAGTTAGCGCGAATTAGGGTTTTTACGTCTATCCGTAGGGTGACTATCCGGTATCGAGGGTGAATCAAATTTGGTGATTAAGAGTGAGTTTTAGATGGTATTAAGTGTGGGATTAGAAGTAGTAATAATGAGGTAGTAAATTATAAGTTAAAACCATAGTTACGCGATTTAAGGAAAATCGGCTCGAACCGACGGGTATCGCTCACTACCGATTGACCACACCACTTGACCACCACTTCCTCACCATAAAATATCATTGATATTGGTGCAAAATATCTCCCTCATCCTCAGCCCTCTTAGCCGAAATATTTGACTAAAAATGCAAGGAAAAGAAAAAATTTGAGATGGATTTTGGTTGCGACAAGTGGCAACCATCCCTTAAGTGTTGACCAACCAATTTTCCTCCATATTTATCATCAAAAAACACACAAATTGCCCTCATTTTCTTCCTCCTAGCCATGAATAAGAGAGAGAGAGAGAGAGCAAGAGAAAAACAACTTCACTTCATCTTGATTTGCACCATTTGAGAGAAAAAAACAAGATTCTAAACCGATTAACTTGTAAATTGGAAGCTTGGGAAGCTTAAGGAACTAAAAATTTCAAGGGGAAGTGAAGGAGAACACTAGCAAGCTCTAGTTTTGAGGTAAAATGGCTGACCACTCTTTTCTTTTTCCCTTAATCATGTTGGAGTTGTTTAGTAACTTGTATTTGTGATTGTGATGCTTAAATCAAGAGATTTTGGATGATTGGAGTGATGCATTTGAGTTAGGGTTTAAATTATTCCTTTCTCATACTTGTTGTATGGATGGTTTATGATGTATGTAAGCTTGTATAAGAGGTTGTGGTAGTGATTTAAGGAAGAAATGAAGAGATTTCCCTTTTAAACCCCAAATTCCAGATTTCAGGAAATCTTGTTTTCAGTTCTGCCCGTTTCTGTTTGCCTATGATAGAGGCCAAATTAGGCTTAGCATAAAACATGAAAGTTGTAGAGAATGATGTTTTAAAGTGCCTATAAAATTTCAGCTCAATCCGACCACTGTAGCATGTGAAAAGATAAAAATACCCCTGACTGCCATAGGTAGAACTTTAGGGACAGTTTTGACATTTCACCAATTTGACCACGCCTGGTCACCCTGATGCGTACTGAATTAGTATTTAGCCAAAATACAAAAGTTGTAGTGCTATTCTTAGCTTTCCAATGCCCCTGGAATCACCTCGATTGGACTTCGGTAGTCTGAGTTATTGTCATTTAAACATAGCGCGGTTAACTGACCTGTTTGCGCGATTCTGGTTCAGTAATTTCAAATTTTGACCTAGATACACTACGAACTGGACTAGGTGATCTTCATCAAAGCTGTAGCTCTCAGCCTTAGCTTCGAAATGGTATAAATTTGATCCCAATCTGATAACCGTGGCCTTGGTTGTGTACGTTACGGAAAATAATGTCAAATCTATCTTTTGTTTCTTGACTCAAACTTCATTTCCGCACATGTTCCTAGCTTGATTTTGTACTTGTATGACTTTGAGTCTATTGAATGGCTATTGAAATGAGATTATTTTGTGTGTGACTTTGGGACTGTTTGAGAAAAATATTGAAGCCATAAATGGCTGGAAAAAGGTAAACACAAGGGGCATGCCGCCAAATTTTCGCTAGAGATATAAACAAGCCTTTGGAGTTCTAGTTCTGTGTTTTGCAAAGTTGACTTGGATATACTGAAAACTGGGTTGAGGTGTCTTCATGGAAGTTGTAACCTGTTGCCTAAGCTTCGAGATGCTACCTAGTACATTTTGATCTGATAACCACAGCTCCAATTATGGTCAAAATCATGTAACGCGTTTTGTACCATTTTCATTTTGAGCACACGCACGTGCAGTTCTCAACCGTTTTTGCCGTTTTGGACCGTTTAGGATTATTTTTGTTATTTTGTTACCATTCCGGCCGTTTACGCCAATTTCGACAACTTTTGGCCTTAATGTCGTTTTTGACTGTTTTTTATTTATTTTTGATTGTTTTCGACCGTTTTCGATCGTTTAAGTTATAAACTGCTATTGTATGGCCGTTCCACTTATGTGTGTATATAATCTGTCAATACAGACTATGAGGCTTTTGACGGTGATGGTCAAGCTTAGTGAATTGTATCGTTTTTCATGCCAAGCTTTATCAAGTGAGTAATTGGGTTGTTTATTGATGTGAAATTATCAAAGTGCTTTGTATATGTTAAATGGGTACTTAGGCGAGGGTGTACTTTATCTCACTCGACCTAAGCCCATCCTTTGTTTTGATTTTATATGTGAGAATACATGTCTTATGTTGAGTATCACCCTCTTGCTGTGTTCTGATGGGGGTGGTTACATGACTTGAGTTGAACCCCTTTTCGCTGTGTACTGTTGGGGTAAGTACTTTGTTGTGCACTTTATTAAGAGATATCATCTATTGAGAGATTGGATATCTTAGGGCTTGGTTCCAGTCCAATTCCAAGGGTAGACGAACTATTCGAGCCAGCCGAGGCTTGGTCGAAATTAGTTCCATGCTAACCTTGGGATTTCGTTCTTTGTTAAAACTTTGATGAAAACTAACTGATTTTGTTTCGCTTGAGCTGTTGTGTGCTATTGACTGGCCAGCGGGGGTTGATAAGGTGAACGGGGAAAGTAACTGGAGTCTACGGACCATGAGTACTTTGGTTGATGGAGTGTCAACAGGCGTTCAAGCTCGGGGAAATTGAACTGGTTTTGAAGCCACCCGTATCCTACCATTGTGTTGTTACCTTTCTGTTATTGATGTGAAATATTCTGATTACTTGTTATTTGGATGTGAGTTTATATTTTTACCCCTGATTACTCACTAAGCATATAGCTTACCCCATTTTCTTTGTTTTCCTTAGCAGAGGGTCGACGCGGGAATCACTTGGGAAGGTGTTTAGACTTTTGATTATAGAATAGTTGAATTTGTACTTGTTATAAGTTGACTAGTAAGATGTATATAGTTGTCGTGGTGGTTGTAGTTATCAACTTTTCTATGGTTTCCTTTCTGGTACTCGTGGTATGTATGACTTGATGTACTAGTTTATGCAACTTTTAAAGATGTAATCGTTTAAATAGAACTTTCTTTTGGTGTGACCTCTATTTTTTAGTTTAAGAGTATCGAGTCCAGGCGCGAGCTAGGCAGGCGTCCCGTCGATACCCTCGGGTTCGCCCTTGGGAGAAGTGGGGGCGTCACAGGTGGTATCAGAGCGCCTAGGTTAGAGGATTTGGGCAGTTGGAAAATGTGTTATGGAACATATAAGTATTCGATTGTCTCTAAGTTGAATCGTATCTATTAAGATGAAATGCCGGAGAACTGATTAAGTGATATTTGTTGTGTAGGTATGGAGGCTAGTGGACTTAGAGATACCGGTGGACCTAGCGGTGCCGGAGTACGAGCTACGGGTGTTGGTGGGCCGGTGAACGTGATGGTATGCCAACGAGTACTCAGATATCAGAGGAGGGTCGGGGAACCCTATAGGCTATATTTTTCCTTTGGCCAGATGAGTTGATCATGTGAGTGTTGACATACGTATGGATACCCTGACGAGGTGGTTATGGCTATAGATGACGAGCGTCGTCACCTAGGCAGGACGGTCGACACTTTGAGGGCATAGTTGGATGAGGCCAGAGGGGTGAGTCATGCACAGGCCATGCGCCTGTGTGACCTCGAGACGGGGTTACGATTTGAGGAGGAGCGGATGCATACCTTTGGTCGTCAGCTTGAGGAGACCCACCGCCACTCTTCGCTTTGAAGGGGCAGATGAGAGAGAGAGAGCTCGGGGTATTATGCTAGACCGTGAGGTTCTCCTAGATATGGCTGCCGAGGCGCCACCTAGGGCTTGCAGAGCGGGGCCGATGGATGCGATAGACTCTATAGGCTCTGTAGGGGATTTCCGCTAAGGCCGTTACTCTGAGTTATTTTGTTGATTTGTTTTGGAGCCGGCGTGCTCATGAACGAACATGTTTTGTACTGGCTGGATATTAGTTGCTATGTGAACTGAAATGTGTATATTTTTGGCGTGACTTGTATATATATGTACATATTTTGATCTTTTGATTATTTCATGCATTTTATGACTTTTCAACGCCTTGATCTTGTACCATATTTTGTCCCCAATTATAGAAGTTATAAAACAATCAAATGGAGACTCGTGGTGGGGGTAGGGTACGAGGGCAAGGAACCGAAGGGGTAACCAATGAAAATATGAATACACAAGCTGAAACCTAAGTAGCTACAGCCATACAACGAATGGCTGATTTATTAGAACGAATGGTCAATCAACAGGGTCAAGGCCAAGTACAGCATCCTGGAAATCATGAGGGAGAGGACCGTGCCTTAGAACGGTTCCAGAAGTTTCTACCACCAAAATTTTTGGGTGGACCTAGCCCTGATATAGCGGAGAGTTGGTTGGAACGAATGTTAAACATTTTTGCTACGTTAGGATACCCGGAGGAACGGCAGATAACTTTTGCCATTTTTCAATTTAAGGGAGCGGCTCGTGCCTGGTGGAATTTGATTCGAGCCAAATGGGATAGAGAGCAAACCCCATGGACATGGGTGAATTTCACTCGTGAGTTTAATGAAAAGTACTTACCGCTACTTGTTCAAGAAAGGCGAGAAGATGAGTTCATACGCCTACGTCAAGGGACTATGAGTGTGGCGGAGTACGAGACGCAATTTACCAAACTCTCTCGTTTAGCTCCAGAGTTAGTGTTGACCGACCAAAGAAGAATTCGCCGGTTTATCCAGGGTTTGAATGTGGAGATTCAAGAGGCACTGGCAGCTGCTCAATTGGAGACTTATAGTCAAGCGATTGAAAAAGCACAAAGAATTGAAAGTACTAAGAGTCAAGTAAAGGCCTTTCATGATAAGAAAAGAAGACAATCGGATACAAGTAGTTATAGTGATGGACAAAGCTCGAGGAGCGAGCCACCATCTAAGATGAGCCGAGGAATAAGTGGTCCACGATCCATAGGGATCCCAAATCAAGGAAATGTTGAGAAAAGTCAGGTAGGGAGAGAGACCCAAAGGGGTACCTCACGAGGAGGTCCGACATCAGGACCTAGAATGGCATGTGGATCTTGTGGGGCTGCTAACCACGTGGAAGATAATTGTTGGAAGAAAAGACAAGTTCGAAAATGTTATCGATGTGGTAGTGCTGAGCACCTGATTGCTCAGTGCCCTCACCTGCCAAAAGAAAGAAATTTGCCAAGGGCAGAAGGGAACACGTCTAAGTCGACCAATGCCACGGGTAATCGACCGAAAGTGCCGGCAAGGACCTATGCAATGGGACACCAAGAGGTGACAGACCCATTGGCAATCATCGAAGGTACCCCCAATCTTCCATCGTATTAAGGTTTCTTCTATTCGTTTTAAAAGATTACTACTATTAAGGCCGATCTACGAGACATTTGAAGTTCATTAAGGCTAAAGACCATTGAGACTTTGAGCTAAGGATTACACGGTTGGTTGGTTCTTGGATTGAGGTAAACTTTACCACTACTGATGAACTCGTTAATGAGGTATTAGAGTATTCCAACCCTTAGCTCGTGAAAGGATTAAGAAGATTTGACTTAAAGGTTGCAATTTCGAGGACAAAATTTTTTTAAGGAGGCAAGATTGTGATATACCGAATGTTAGGAGATTGTCTAGTTTTGGTTTTGATTTAAACCCATAAATTTTTTTTGTTTAAAGACTAGAAACCCCCCCCCCCAAAAAAAGAAAAAAAAACCCTAGTTACTTGAGACTAATCGGTTTTCTTAAATCTCTCATGTTTTAATCGAAACCCTACTTTCAATGGAATTGTAAAATCCCGCACATTTTTCTTAAAATTCCTTTTACTTGGAAATTATTACTTTATAATAGCCTTACCACCCAATCACCCCACAATAAGTGCAAATGAATATAGAATTAAAGGTTCACCCCTTTCATTTTCAAGTTAGCGCGAATTAGGGTTTTTACATCTATCCGTAGGGTGACTATCCGGTATCGAGGGTGAATCAAATTTGGTGATTAAAAGTAAGTTTTAGATGATATTAAGTGTGGGATTGAAAGTAGTAATAATGAGGTAGTAAATTATAAGTTAAAACCCTAGTATACGCGATTTAAGGAAAATCGACTCGAACTGACGGGTACCGCTTACTACCGATTGACCACACCACTTCCTCACCATAAAATATCATTGATATTGGTGCAAAATATCTCCCTCATCCTCAGCCCTCTTAGCAAAAATATTTGACTAAAAAATGCAAGGAAAACAAAAAATTTGAGATGGATTTTGGTTGCGACAAATGGCAACCATCCCTTAAGTGTTGACCAACCAATTTTCCTCCATATTTATCATCAAAAAACACACAAATTGCCCTCATTTTCTTCCTCCTAGCCGTGAATAAGAGAGAGAGAGAGAGCAAGAGAAAAATAACTTCACTTCATCTTGATTTGCACCATTTGAGAGAAAAAAACAAGATTCTAAACCGATTAACTTGTAAATTGAAAGCTTGGGAAGTTTAGGGAACTAAAAATTTCAAGGGGAAGTGAAGGAGAACACTAGCAAGCTCTAGTTTTGAGGTAAAATGGCTGACCACTCTTTTCTTTTTCCCTTAATCATGTTGGAGTTGTTTAGTAACTTGTATTTGTGATTGTGATGCTTATATCAAGAGATTTTGGATGATTGGAGTGATGCATTTGAGTTAGGGTTTGAATTATTCCCTTCTCATACTTGTTGTATGGATGGTTTATGATGTATGTAAGCTTGTATAAGAGGTTGTGGTAGTGATTTAAGTAAGAAATGAAGAGATTTCCCTTTTAAACCCCAAATTCCAGATTTCAGGAAATCTTGTTTTCAGTTCTGCCCGTTTCTGTTTGCCTATGATAGAGGCCGAATTAGGCTTAGCATAAAACATGAAAGTTTTATAGAATGATATTCTATAGGCGACTGTAAAATTTCAGCTCAATCCGATCATTGTAGCATGTGAAAAGATAAAAATACCCCTGATTGCCATAGGTAGAACTTTAGGGACAGTTTTGACATTTCACCAATTTGACCGCGCCTGGTCACCCTGATGCATACTGAATTAGCATTTAGCCAAAACACAAAAGTTGTAGTGCTATTCTTAGCTTTCCAACGCCCCTGGAATCACCTCGATTGGACTTCGGTAGCCTGAGTTATTGTCGTTTAAACATAGCGCGGTTCAAAGTTGTAGCTCTCTGTCTTAGCTTCGAAATGGTATAAATTGCATCCCAATACGATAAGCGTAGCCTTGGTTGTGTCTGTTATGCAAAACAACGTCAAATCTATCTTTTGTTTCTTGACTCAAACTTCATTTCTGCACATGTTCCTAGCTTGATTTTGTACTTGTATGACTTTGAGTCTATTGAATGGCTATTGAAATGAGATTATTTTATGTGTGACTTTGGGACTGTTTGAGAAAAATATTGAAGCCATAAATGGCTGGAAAATAGGTAAACACAAGGGGCGTGCCGCCAAATTTTCGCTAGAGATATAAACTAGAATTTGGAGTTCTAGTTCTGTGTTTTGCAAAGTTGACTTGGATATACTGAAAACTGGGTTGAGGTGTCTTCATGGAAGTTGTAACCTGTTGCCTAAGTTTCGAGACGCTACCTAGTACATTTTGATCCGATAACCACAGCTCCAGTTATGGTGAAAATCGTGTAACCCTTTTTGTACCATTTTCATTTTGAGCACACGCACGTGCAGTTTTCAACCGTTTTTGCCGTTTTGGACCGTTTAGGATTATTTTTGTTATTTTGTTACCATTCCGGCCGTTTCCGCCAATTTCGACAATCTTTTGGCCCTAATGTCGTTTTTGACCGTTTTTTATTTATTTTTAACCGTTTTCGATCGTTTAAGTTATAAACTGTTATTGTATGGCCGTTTCACTTATGTGTGTATATAATCTCTCAAAACAGACTGTGAAGCTTTTGACGGTGATGGTCAATCTCAGTGAATTGTATCATTTTTCGTGCCAAACTTTATCAAGTGAGTAATTGGGTTGTTTATTGATGTGAAATTATCAAAGTGCTTTGTATATGTTAAATGGGTACTTAGGCGAGGGTGTACTTTATCTCACTCGACCTAAGCCCATCCTTTGTTTTGATTTCATATGTGAGAATACATGTCTTATGTTGAGTATCACCCTCTTGCTATATGCTAATGGGGGTGGTTACATGACTTGAGTTGAACCCCTTTTTGTTGTGTGCAGTTGGAGTAAGTACTTTGTTGTGCACTTTATTAAGAGATATCATCTATTGAGAGATCGGATATCTTGGGGCTTGGTTCCAACCCGATTCCAAGGGTAGACGAACTATTCAAGCCAGCCGAGACTTGGTCGAAGTTAGTCCCATACTAACCTTGGGATTTCGTTCTTTGTTAAAGCTTTGATGAAAGGTAACTGATTTTGTTTCGCTCGAGCTGCTGTGTGCTGTTGACTGGCCAGCGGGGATTAATAAGGTGAACGGGGAAAGTAAGTGTAGTCTACGGACCATGAGTACTTTGGTTGACGGAGTGTCAACAGGCGTTCAAGCTCGGGAAAATTGAACTGGCTTTGAAGCCACCCGTATCCTACCATTGTGTTGTTACCTTTCTGTTATTGATGTGAAATTGTGACAGCCCCACCTTCCCCTAAGGCGAACCAAAGGGGTTAGCGGACTGCCTGCCCAGCTCTCGCCAGGACTAACGGTGCAGTTTCGAGCGATCTATTGCGTTCCGGAACTTATAACGCGCGTAAACAAGGCAAAATGGCAAAATCACCCAAAATTAAAAAGAAATGAAATTCGAAGTCGGCCATGAATAGTAACCGACCCGTCAGAACGTAACCAAATATCGAACAAACATTCACATCTTGAACTTTAGCAAATACAATCCAAAGTGACATACAAAAGTTGTCAAAAGTGAATATATACACGGTTTGCCAAATTGAAAGTGAAAATGACCCTAAAAATACATTTAGGGTTTCACTTCATATACAATACAAAAAAAATATACATCTAGTTCATTCGGCAACCATCTATCAAGATTCATTCCAAAAAGAGTCATATTCCTGTAAGGAAAACAAAAGGAATGGTGTGAGCTAATTGTCCCGTGAGATACTATCACTTACGCAACCCAGTGCATATAAGCATCAAACTTTCATTCAATATAGTAAAATAAGCAAAGGTACACGTCAAATATGGTGATAAAAGGATACGGATGGCTCTCAAGAGCCCTTTCCTCGTTTGCATTTCTTGATCGGACATCATTGACTCTCCGTCAATGTTCAAAAGTAACCAACCGTAGACTCCACTTTACTCCCACTCCTTCCACCTAACATACCCCTACCGGGCCCGAACTCCAAACACTTGCACTTTGGTATTACTCGAGTATACCGGAATCGAGAGTCTCGCATACTACAAGATTCCATATAACTTTACCCAAGGTTCATTAATTGGCACGACCAAGCCCTCGCCGGCTCGATTCAATCAACTACCAATGGGGTTGAGCTCAATGATAACATTTGTAGTCGTTGGATACTCGTCCAATCACTTCACTTTCATTTCATTTCATGTAACATTTCATGTAACATTCCAATAACATGACAACAATGATATAAGGCATATAAGTGAGAGTGATAAAGTACACTTTCACTTCAATCAAGTCACATTCAATTCACTTCAAGCAATTTACATTCAAAGCCATATAGTAACATACAAGTGAGTAGTACTCACCAACCTGAAGGAATTTTGAAGTATCGGAATCGAGTAGTGGTGCCTAAGGATGAAACATTGAAAAAGAAGATTTTCGAGGAACCCCAACGATCGAAATATATGATCCATCTGGGTAGTAGTAAGATGTATCAGGATTTACGAAAGGCTGTATTGGTGGGATAACATGAAGAGGGAAATTGCCCAATATGTGCAAACCTGTCTCGTCTGCCAGCAAGTTAAGGCTGAACATAAAAAACCCTCTGGTTTGTTGCAACCTTTTGAGATACCTGAATGGAAGTGGGAAAACATCACGATGGACTTTGTCTCCGGGTTGCCAAGGACACAAGGGCCTGGTCGATTAGATAATGAACCATGGGTTTACTGTTTGTCGAGTGGAGTGTTAGCTCCTCGACCTGTGGTATACTTGAGTATTACCCCACTGTTACTGTGAGGTGTTTGGGCCCGGTAAAGGGTGTGTATGTTGGACAGAATTTGGTGTAAAGTGGAGTCTATGGTCATGGTTACTTTCAAACGTTGACGGAGGGTCAACGGGTTCAGATCAAGTGGTAAAAAGGGGAAAATGACACTTGAGTGCCATCTGTATCCTTTTACTCCATGTTAAAATGTGGTGCTCCTTGGTATTTAAATGAAGTCTATGTGATTATTTAAAGTGTACTTCTGTGATTCCTGATTGCCTGACCTATGGTACTTCATTGAGCGAAAACTCATCCCCCCGTTACTTTGTTTTCCTTACAGGATTAGTACTATGAAAATCATGATTTTTGGAAGAGAGAGGGGGAGTTGAGCTAGTAGATGTATATACATTTTTGTTAAGCTCCTCTGTAATGTAAATCTTAAGGGTATTTTGTATAGTGTGACCCTTTTCATTTGTACTCCATGTAATCGTTGAAGACACCAATGTATATATTTTGGCAAGTATATAACTACGTTTAGCTGTGGATTAATAATGTCTTTATGGTTGTTTGAACCTTACTTGAACCTGTTGGCATGATCGGGCAAGTGCAGAATTTGAACGAAGAAAGAAAAGTTTTGGCGGGAAGAGAATCCGGCCGGATCTTGGCCGGATAGCTGGCCAAATTGACAGCGGATTTGGGTTACGTTTGAGTTGAGCTACTGCCTCCAATCCGACCAGAAATTGAAACCTCACAAACAAAACTATCCAACCCACAACTTGGAGTTAGCAGCTGTGGTCTTTGCCTTGAAAAAGTGGAGGCACTACCTGTATGGAGTAACCTTTGAGGTTTATTCTGACCATAAGAGCCTTAAATACCTATTTTCCCAAAAGGAACTTGTGAGAACTCGCAAATTTTCTTATTTTAAATTCCTATTGCTAGCTCATTTAAATATTTAATTGTTCGTTTACTCCGAATATTTTATTTCAACCTTTTTAGACCTAATTACATGGAAGCTCATTTAAATATTTAATTGTCTGTTTACTCTGAATATTTTATTTCAACCTTTTTAGACCTAATTACATGGAACTAAGGCTTACTTATATTTTTAAAATGACTCGTTTCACAATTTATTTTTTTGAAAGCTCGTTAAGTGAGAATAGTGGATACGCGTTTGGAGACAATGATTGATTCGAGGATACAATAAGGTTGGAAAATTGGAGACTTGTACATTAGTCTTGAAATAGGTATTCTTATGTTTAAGTGTTCAAATATTAGTTAGTGATACTATCATTATAAGAATTTCTTGGAAATTCCACTTTATCGCGCACAAATCGGAAGTACGTGTTTTCGCGCGCGCGATTAATTGAGGAACTTTAGACCTTTATTTTTAGACCATTAAGAGTGAATAATAATAGTATGAATGGAAGTGCATTAGAGGTTTAGTGCACAAGTAAAATAAACTCGAAAGGAATCGAGCACGAAACGCGCGCGTATGCGCGCGGGGAGAGAGTTGACTTTTGAGGCATTCTTAGCCACACATTTTAGCTTCTCAAGGAAGCTTCATTTTTCATCAAACACTCTCTCTCTCTTTCTCTAAGCTGGCTGGCCATCCAAGGGAGAAAAGAACCAAATTTCTTCATCAAGTTCTTCTTCATTTCATTACTAAATCTTCACCAAATCACCTCAAAATTTACATACACTTTGCTAACCACTTGGAGATCACCTCAAGCTAGGAAAAGAGTTTCATCTCACGGTTTTTCTTTAGTTCCAAGGGACCAAAATTTTCTGCCTTGCTCATCCAAAGAGGTAATGAACGATCAACCTCTAAAATCTTAGTTTATGGAAGTTATCTTGCACTTGTGAGCTTATAAATTCATATGGGTAGCTTTATATTGTTGGAAATTTTGTGTGTGGGCTCTATGAAATCCCACTATGGCTTGATGGACTGATTTGATGAGTTTTCATGTTGTTTATGTTGGATTAGTGTTTATTCTAGTGGAAATGAGTTGTATTGTTGAAGAAAGTTCAAAGGAAGTGAAGAGGAAAATTTTACCCGTTCTGCCCTTGCCGTTGCCGTGACCCTTAGTGCATTTTTTTTGTGGTTCAAATGACTGGATTTTGATGTAAATGTGTAATATAGGTTGTGTAAAAAGTTTCATCAAAAAATTACTTGATTTGGTTGGGCAAATGTTGAGATTTCGAAATTCTACCAAAACTGGAATTTTGTCCCGTATTGCTCTGGCAGTGATTTTCAAACAGCTATAACTCCTTACTCCGATGTCAAAATAGAGTGCCGTTTACGGCATTGGAAACTAGACATTCCCAGTTTTCCAACGGTATAAAATACACATCCTGATTTCACCTGAGTGCTCTGTACCAACCTCGTAAAGTTGCCTGTTCTGTTTCTCATCTGTACTGGAAGCTCTGTTCTGAGCTGCGACTTGATGCTCAAATATGAGCTAGTTGTGGACAGAATTTTAAAACAATTCCTTCTAAGAAATTGTAGCCTTATGATATGTTAAGATTCAGACACTTGAAGATATGTTAAGAACGTGTGTTTTAGACTTCGGAGGTAGTTGGGGCCAACATATGACATTAGTGGAATTCGCCTACAACAACAGTTACCATTCATCGATTCAAATGGCACCGTATGAGGCTCTTTATGGACGAAAGTGTCGATCTCCGTTATACTGGGATGAGGTAGGAGAAAAGAAGGTCTTGGACCCAACAGTTATCCCATGGATAGAGGATGCCCAAGAAAAGGTCAAGTTAATCCGTCAGAGACTCCAAACTGCTCAGAGTCGCCAAAAGAGCTACGCGGACAACCGAAGAAAAGATTTGGAGTTTGAAGTTGGAGATCGTGTTTTCCTTAAAATTACACCCCTGTGAAGTGTTACGATGGGTAGAGGAAAGAAACTTCAACCAAGATTTGTAGGACCTTACACGATACTCCAACGAGTTGGGAAAGTTGCATACCGGCTTGAGTTACAGCCGAGTTTGTCCCGAATACACGATGTCTTCCTTGTGTCAATGCTCAAGCAATATTACCCTGACCCGACACATATTGTACAACCAGAGGAGATTGAGATAGATGAAACCCTTACCTACGAGGAGAGACCTGTATGTGTGCTAGATCGAAAAGTGAAGGAGCTGAGGAGTAAACAAATTCCTTTGGTGAAAATCCTATGGAAAAACCATGGAGTCGAAGAGGCGACCTGGGAGATGGAAGACGATATGAAAAAAGAATACCTTGAGCTATTTAATGATTCAGGAGAGAAATTTCGAGGACGAAATTCTTTTAAGAGGGAGAGAGTGTGAGAGCCTGAAATTTTCCTATTTTCTAGGCATTTATTTTAGTCTTTTGCGTATAATTTCCGTATCTTCTTTCTTATATGAATATTCTGGGAATTTTTATGAGTAAATATAGTCTTTAAATCATTTTTCTAGTATAAGTTAGTTAATGAGATTTTAGAAGTGTACAGTGGATGTGAGACCCACTAGTGCGATAAGTGTGGTAAATGTGGTTCATTTGGAGAAGCTTTGTGTACATGGATTATATTACATGGTGTTATGAGATAATTAGGGGTTAGCTAGTTAATTAAGTCTTGCATGACAAAAGAAATGAGATAAGCTTGAAATGGGCACATGTTGCATTGTGATTGGAGGATGGCATTTGACTAGTCTTTCTTTACCTTTACTAAACTAATTTTGACCAAAAATCATCTTCCATTTCCTCCTTCTTGGCCGAACCACTAGAGAGAAAAGAAGAGAGAAAGCTTCTTCAATTTTCCTTCCTTTCTTGCTTGAATCTCACAAAACAACCATTTAAATTCCAAATTTCTCCACAAAAGGGAGTTTCTAAGCTAGTTTAAGGTGTTGAGTGGAGCCATTTGTGAAGAACAAGCTCTAGTTGTCTTGCTTCTTGGAGTTACAAAGGTAAGTTGTCAAGGAAATTTTCTTTTGTCCTTAATGATGTGAAATTGGAGGTTTATAAAGGTTGAATATGTTAGTTTGTGGATTATTTCATGACTTATGGTTGAGATGTGCAAATTTTTCTAATTATTGAGGATTTTTTGTTTTAATATATAAATTATTGTTTAGTCATGGATTAATGGTTTGTTATAGTGTAAGATGGAGTTGGTATGTGTTGGAAATGAGTGTTTGTGAAAAATTGTTGGTTTGAAACTAAAATTCCAGATTAGGGTTCCAAACAGGCCTGTTCTGTCCGAATTTATTTGAGCATTATAGAGGCCAAATCAGCCTTATGCTAAAACATAAAAGTTGTAGGAAATGAAGTTTTATAGTTCCCTACAAAATTTCAGCCCAATCGGAGCAACGTAGCCTATGAAAAGACCAAAATATCCCTGCTACCCTGTTTCTGTCCGAACCTGATAATCAGCTTCTGTAATTGGCTAGTTTGACTGGGAATACTACTGATTTGGTTGTCGATGTCTTCGTAAGAATTATAGCCTGGTATCTTAGCTTTCATATGGCTTTGGAATCACTTCAATTGGAATCGTATGTGCTGAGATATGATTGAATGAATCAGGACTGCTCATTGAATTTCACAGTAAGCTGTGAACTGGAAAATCTGGGAATGTTTTGGTAAATTTGACCTAGATACGTTGCAAACTGGACTGAGTGTCCTTCTCCAACATTGTAGCCCTTTATCTTAGCTTCGAAACGGTGTAACTTGTACCCCAAACCAATAAGTGTAGCTCCAGTTGTGACAGTTCCGCTAAGTAACGTCAAAACTGTCTTTTGCTTTTCAACTTAAACTTCATTTCCGCACATGTCCCTAGCTTGATTATGCACTTATACGTTCTATTGGGCCTTATTTTTGGTAGTGCGTGGATTTGAATTGACTCATGTTCGAATCTTAATTGTGATATTCTTGTTGTATAGGTCGTGCTGGTAATCCGACGCCTACGCCTGAAGCTAACTTGTGAAATTGGTTACTTAACTTGGTGAGTGTACCATTATATGGTCTACTGCTTAAATGGTTGCTTATACTTGTTATGTGAACTTGAATGGCTTGAATGAGATGAGAGTGTACTTTATCGCTCTCGATCTCTTATCTGTATTACTGTTACTGTCAAAATGTGAAATTGTCTACATGTATGATTTGACATGGCTGAGGGCTTTGCCCGACAACTTAACTGTGCTATCTGAGCTCATACCCCATTGGTCTTTAATCGAATCGAGCCGGCAAAGGCTTGGGCGAATTGATAAGGGACTTGGGTTCACTGTAGTCGAGTGGAGTGTTAACTACTCGACCTTATGGTAAACTCGAGTATTACCCTCTCTGTTACTGTGAGGTGTTCGGGCCCGATAAGGGGGTGATCGGTGGAAGGGATACGGAGTATAGTGGGGATCTATGGGATGTTCTTTTCTTCAAAGGTTGACGGAGTGTCAACGGGTTGGAGATCAAGTGCGGCCAGTGGAAAGTGGCTCTGGAGAGCCAATTGTATCCTTTCATTGACTTGTTTTGTTTATGAGCTTTGGAATCACTATGTGATAAAATATGTTTATTGGTGTGTCTTATTCGTACCTCACGAGCGTAAGCTCACCCTCGTTACTTTGTTTTCCTTACAGGGATATGAATAACTTTTGAGGGAACTATATTGTTTTGAAGCACGAGTTGAGCTAGTTTGAATATATTTTTTTGTAAAGCTCCTCGATGGTTGGAAAAACCCTAAATGTACTTTGATCTAAATTTCTCCCTTTTGATTTGTAAATTACAAACGTATGTGTATAACACTGTTAAACCCTGTTCATGTATCCTATTTGGTTTGGGAATGTTTCTCCGAGGTATATGGTGAGATCAGATCTACATACGATTGGATTCTAGTTGGACGGTGACGTGGCAGTCACTATTGATTTGTGATTTTAATTTTCGTTTCCCATTTTACGATTTTAATCGCGTGAGCGCGCTAACATTTTCCGAAACATTTTAGATTATATACGGCCGTCTTAGTAGTCCTGGCGAGAGTTGGGCAGGCAGTCCGCTAACCCCTTTGGTACGCCCTAGGGGAAGGTGGGGCTGTCACAGGTGGTATCAGAGCCTAGGTTCGAAGTGACCTAGGCAAGTTTGAAATTTTGTTCCTCAGGACCTGTGAGGGAAGTGTTAAGGTACTGTTAGGTGCGATTATGCTTATGTTGTCTAAGATAAGAACCCTTTTGTTATCTTTGTAGGTTATGGCCGGTACGAGTGGACAGGGTGGAGGTGAGCCACCTCAGAGGTGGCCACGAGTTATTGATTACCAGGAGAGGCCGGGAGGTCCGATCCGGCTTTGGTACACTGCCAGTCGGACCCGCCGCTGCAGGCGTTGCCAGTATTACTCTTATGCTGACCATGTGGTCTTGGCGGTGCTAGACGAGCGGAGGAGACTTAGGAGTGTCGCCGCGAGGGATCACACTGAGGCGCTTAGACTGAGGGGCGTCCTAAGGATGCAGGCTGACCGGATTGGAGAGCTCCAAGGAGACATAGTTATGGAGCAGGAGTGATCGAATGCTTTAAGGGAACAGTTGCAAGTTGTGAACACCCGCCTTACTAATGTCGTCCGGGAGGTTAGAGACCGTTCCGGAGGCATTATTAACGAGTGCGAGGCGCTAATCCAAGGTGTGATTGGCGCCAATGCGCAAGTAGTGGCTCCTAGTAGTAGTACACCTGGCGAAGGGAGTAGCCCTAGTTCTAGCCAGGGGGGAGAGTCTGTGGCCTCCGTAGGGAGCTAGGCTAGAGCTCTTTTGAACCACTTTTGATCCCACGAAGGGAATAGTTAGCAAAAGCGCTTAGTTAGTTGTTTTGGCCTAACTTTGTATATAATCTTTTGGAGGACCCCTTTTGTTGCATGGGATTTCTTTTGTATGTCCTTGACCGACTGCTTTTGTATGACTGCTTGCAACATCTGTGTGTGAATGTTCTATGTGTATATATGTCTTGTGTATTATTTTGATTATTTGCCGATGTTTATAAGTTTATGCCCGTATGGTTCTTTCATTGTTATTACGTGTCTCGACCTTAGAGTGACTTGAACCATGGAGGGCACTCGTAGTGGACGAGGCCGTGGACGTGGAAATAGGCAACCTTTTGATAGAGGCACTGCGGAAACCTCGACTGGACCAAACCCTGAACCTAGGGTAGATCCAAATGTTCAGATAGTTGCCGCTATGCAGCAAATGATCAACTTGCTGGCCCATGTGGTGCAACAACAGGGCCACAACCCTAACCCACCTGTCGGGAATCCCGAAAACCCTGGGAATCACATAGAAAGTGAGGATCGAGCTCTTGAAAGGTTCCAAAAGTTCTCCCCACCAAAGTTTCTTGGAGGGCCCGATCCCGATGTGGCTGAAAGATGGTTGGAGAAGATGGTGGACATCTTTGCGGCCTTACATTACTCCGAAGAGAGGCAGGTTACTTTTGTGGTCTTCCAATTAGAAGGGGCCGCTCGCTCTTGGTGGAATGTTATTCGAACTTGTGACAGCCCACCTCACCCTAAGGCGAACCAAAGGGTTCGGCGGACCATCTGCCCAACTCTCGCCGGGACTCAGGCATACCTCCGTCAAAACCGGAATGAAGCTGCAAGAATCAAAACGAAATGGAAGGGCCGCCGCCATTCAAGATCCAACCAAGTACAAGGAAACTTTGTTCGCCATGAAAGTAGGTACATTCCCGAATACATATGTTACATAAACATGAGGAAACACTTCAAAATCTACATGTTAGTAAGTTTACAGATCTAAAAAAAAAATATTGTATTAAGATACATTTAGGGTTTTTCATACATCGAGGAGCTACACAAAAGAAGATTAAAACTAGCTCAACTCATGCTTCAAAATATCATAGTCTCCAAAAGGTGGTTTTCTGTAAGGAAAACAAGGATAACGGAACGGGGTGAGCTAGAAGCTCAATGAGGAACCAAAATAATAACAGTCAAGAACCAAGGAACTTCATGCTCAATTAATCACATAAGTGTATCAAATAAGGAGATGGGCAAAATAACTTAGATAGAAAGGATACATGTGGCTCTCAGGAGCCAAATCCCCGTTGCAGCACTTGATTCGACTATGTTGACCTTCCGTCAACTTCCAAATAAGGAAACTAGTCCAGTAGAACACCATTTTAACGCCAAATCCCGTTCACCAAACATACCCCCTTACCGGGGCCGAACGCCAAATAGAAACAGGAATGGTAATACTCGAGTATACCGGAATCAAGAGTCTCAATACTCAAAGATTCCATAAAAACAGGCACCCACGGATTGTCAATTTCCTCGACCAAGCCCTTGCATGGCTCGATTTAATTAACTCCCCATGAGGTTGAGCTCAGGTTTAACAAGGAGGTCGTTGGACACACTTCCAAACGACATTATAACAAGTGCAGGTAACAGACTCAAGTTCATAACAAGTACAAGTAATAGATTTCAGTTTGTACAACACAGGCAAGAGAACGAGTGTGATAAAGTACACCCTCGTCTCAATCAAACTAAACAGGATTCATAGTCATTCATGTCATAGATTTTAAGTACAGATAACTCAAATCGCGACAATGCAAGGGAGTGGTACACTCACCTGATCAAACAAGGATAATTTCAAAAGTTTCCTTCCCAAGTATGGCTTTACTCGCCGGCACCTCCTAGAACAATCAAGGCAAACACTTAAGACTGGACTCCAAGACCTAATAAGTGGAATTCGCAAGTAAAACTCGATTACAAGTCGGGTGCCTATCCAAATGAACCATTAATGTAAAGCGAAGAGGTGACTTTGGAGTGAAAAGATAACAATTAGTCTTAAAGGCATGACCAACCTCAAAACCCTACCTACAATGACTAACCAAATCCAAATTGGAAGTAGCTAATGAAAGTAAGATCAATACTAGGAAAATAGGATTTTCCAGTTTGCACAACCCTATAAGAAAAATCATATCTCAAGTTTTGTAAGTCCAAAATTGATAAAATTTATACCGTTGGAAAATACAGTCAAAGGGCTATAACTTTCCAGAAAACACAATTGTAAGATTCAAAACACAAGGCAGTCAAATTCGAGCCTTAAGTTGCTGCTTCAACCAGTGAAAGACAGAACAGGTACAATATTTCGGTCCATTTTGAAAAATCACCATAACTTTCACAGACTGAAACAGTGCCTGAAATTTACATGGTTTATAGCCCTATGAATCTAGTTTAAAACGCAACAAACAGAACTCAATTCTGACATTCCTACATCAAGATATAGTAAATTTCCAGAGACTGTGCAGAAGCTCCGCGAAAATTTTGATAGCATTTCCCTTGTCTTTCTTTACTTTCCAACAAAACCTCAACACCCACAAATCACAGGCTATCAAACACCTTTAATTAGAGACACAATAAGGCTCGAATACGAGTCATAAACCGAATCCACATATCACTAGAGTAAAATCATATGGAACGTATAAGTGCAAAATCAAACTAGGACATATGCGGAAATGAAGTTTGGGTGGGAAAACAAAAGGCAGATTTGCTGTTGCTTAGCGGAATTAACATAACTGAAGCTATCCTTGTCGGATTGAGGTGTAATTTACATCGATTCGAAGCTAAGAGAAAGGGCTACAATGTTGAAGAAGGTCACTCAGTCCAGTTTGCAATGTATCTAGGTCAAATTTACCAAAACAACCCCAGATTTTCCAGTTTGAAGTTTACTATGAAATGCAACCAGCAGTCCTGATTCATTCACTCATATCTCAGCACCTACGACTCCAATTCAAGTGATTCCAAAGCCATTTGAATGATAAGATACCAAGCTATAAATTTTAAGAAGACATCAACAACTAAATCAGTAGTATTCCCAGTCAACCTAACCAATTACCAAAGCTGATTATCAGTTTCAGACAGAAACAGGGCAGCAGGGGTATTTCAGTCTTTTCACAGGTTACATTGCTCCAATTGGGCTGAAATTTTGTAGGAAACTATAAAACATCATGCTATACAACTTTCATGTTTTGTACTAAGGCTAGTTCGGCCTCTAACATGGTGAAATAGAACCGGACAGAAGCAGGGCAGGTTATCATCCAAGCTGGAATTTATGCTTACAAACCAGAAATTTCTTTAGGCAAAGTAAACTAGCATCTAAACACTAGCTATTTCACATATCAAAGCTATCAAACCATAACTAATCATAAATCTTCATCTTAGGGCAGAAAATTCACCAAGAAACTGAAATTTTCCATAACACCACTTCCTTCATGAAATTTTTCTATAAATCTACATAACTCACAACTCTAAACCATGCCCTAACAATTAATTGAAGTAAGAAGAAATTTCTTGGTAACATACCTTAAAACCCCAATAAAAATGATAGCTTGATGTTTCCCTTTCAAAAACAACACCACCAACCTCTTAAATCCTCCCTAGCAAGAAGTTTTTATGGAGTACTTTGATGTATTAAAGATTGGAACTCAAGATTTGGCTTGGATTGGCAAGACAAGATGAAGGTTTTTCCTCTCTTTTTTTCTTCCTCAATAGCCGGCCAAGAAGCATGAAGAATGAAGATAATTTTGGTCAATTTTTGGTATTTAGTAAAGGTGATGAATAGTAGGTCAAAGTCATCCTCCAATAGTTACTTGACACTTGTCCATTCCTATGCTTGATCTCATCCTTTTGTCTCTCCTTACAAATTAATCTAACTAACCTCTAATTATCTCCTAACACATAGTAAATGAATCTCTTAATGCAAAACTTAACATAATTGGCCGAATTTTATCGAACTTACCGCACTAGTGGGTCCCACATCCGGTATATACTCTTAAAAGCTCATGAACTAACTTATACTAGAAAAATACTTTTAAAAACCCTATTTACTCATAAAATTATTTAGAAAATTTTTTTTCCTAATAAAGAAATTGCATAAAAGGCGTGTAATTAAATAAAATAAAACCCTAGAAAATACGAAAATTTACGGGTTCTCACAGAACCAAGTGGGAGAGAGAGCAGACACCCAGAACGTGGGTGAACTTTGTAAGAGAATTTAATGCCAAGTACTTTCCACCCTTGATCCAAGAAAAGAAGGAGGACGAGTTCATCCGACTTCGCCAGGGCACCCAATCCGTGGCTGAATACGAAAGCCAGTTTACCCGATTAGCCAAGTTTGCCCCTGAACTTATTATGACTGAACAAAGAAGGGTACGACGTTTCATTCAGGGGCTAAATGTGGAAATCCAAAAGGATTTAGCAGTGACCCAGATTAACACTTTCAGTGATGTGGTGGATAAGGCTTTGCGAGCCGAGAACGCAAGGCTTCAAGTTTGGAATTTCCAAGTTAGAAAACGTGGATTTTCTGGAGGTAGTTCTACTCAGGCGGATAAGAGTACCCCTCTTAAATTTGGCCGGGGAGCTGGAGGAGGACGATTTTCGGGTATGGCAAGAGGGACTCCGCCAAGAGGTGGCCAGACGGGACGAGGCCAACAGAGGAGTGCCTCACAAGGGAGCTCCGCCAGCGTTTCTCGTGGCCCGTGTGGGTTCTGTGGGAAGTCGAACCACACGGAGGATAATTGCTAGAGAAAGGAAAAGAAGTGCTTATGCCGTGGGAGTGCGGAGCACCAGATAGCCAGCTGTCCAGTTCAACCCCGAGAGGCAAGAGGGACCACACAATCTTCTAAGGCGACTTCAGCACAATCAAAGGTGGAAGTGACGAAACCGAAGGTGCCTGCCCGAGTGTACTCTATCGAGCAACGTCCTGTCCCTGATTCGGCGGAGGTGGTGGAAGGTACGATTCCTGTCTTCCACCGTCTAGCTAGGATTTTAATAGACCCTGGTGCCACCCATTCCTTTGTTAACCCTGAATTCATGTGTGGTATTGATATAACCCCTGTAAACCTGCCCTATGAACTAGAAGTGAGTACGCCTACGGGAGAACAGTGTTTGGTTACTAGCAAAATGTATGTAAACTGTGAAATCTGGGTAGGAGAGAGGAAGTTACTGGGGAATTTGATAAGTTTGGCTATTAAAGGGTACGACGTGATATTAGGCATGGACTGGTTAGCTAGGTATGATGCCCAACTTGACTGTAAAAAGAAAGTAGTAGAATTTCATATACCGGGGAAGGCGACCTTAAAGTTAGATGTGAGGGCCAGTTTAGCCTCATCTGCAATGATTTCAGGTATTCGGGCTAGGAAACTATTGAGTAGAGGGGCACAAGGGTTCTTAGCCTTTCTCATCAACACTCCCACTGATAAGTTAAACGTAGAAGATGTTCCAGTAGTGGGCGAATATTCGGACATGTTTCCCGATGAGTTAGTGAATCTACCGTCGCAAAGAGAGATAGAATTTGAGATTAACTTGTTACCAGGGACTTCACCTATCTCTAAGACCCCATACCACATGGCACCTGCTGAACTTAAGGAGTTGAAGTTGCAGTTGCAAGACCTTTTGGAGCGGGGTTTTATCCGTGAGAGTGGATCTCCTTGGGGAACACCCGTTCTCTTTGTTAAAAAGAAGGACGGGACCTTGAGATTATGTATCGATTACCGAGGGTTGAACAACGTAACCGTTAAGAATAACCACATTGATGAGCTGTTTGTCCAGTTGCAAGGTGCAGTGGTCTTTTGAAAACTGGACCTTCGACAGGGGTACTACCAATTATTGATCCGAAAAGAAGATGTGCCTAAAACTGCCTTCAATTCTCAGTATGGGCATTTCGAATTTGCCGTGATGCCCTTTGGACTAACCAATGCCCCTGCCGCTTTTATGGACTTGATGCATCGAGTTTTCAAACCCTACCTAGACCAATTTGTCGTTGTGTTTATCGATGACATTTTGGTCTACTCGAAAATCCAGGAGGAGCATGTGCAACACCTGAAATTAGTCTTGTAAACCCTAAGGGATCACCAATTATATGCCAAATTTAGTAAGTGTGAGTTTTGGCTGGAGAAGGTTTCCTTCTTAGGTCATGTAATTTCGAAGGAGGGGATTGCAGTAGATCCGGCGAAGGTAGAGGCAGTGACCGAGTGGAAGAGATTTGAGAGTCCGACTAAGATTCGAAACTTATTAGGGTTGGCAGGTTACTATCGGCGATTTGTTAAGGATTTCTCAAAACTTGCCAGTCCTTTAACCAATTTGACAAAGAAAAGTAACCGGTTTCTGTGGGATGCCCGATGTGAGCAGAGCTTTCAGGAGTTGAAGAAAATGTTAACTATGGCTCCTGTTCTAGTCTTACCTAACGGTAAGGACAGTTTCACTGTGTATACTGATGCTTCGAAGGAAGGCTTAGGGTGTGTATTGATGCAAAATAAGAACGTGATAGCCTTTGCCTCTAGGAAATTGAAGACCCACGAGCAAAACTATCCCAATCATGATTTGGAGTTAGCCGCAGTTGTCTTTGCTCTGAAAAAGTGGAGACACTACCTGTATGGGGTAACCTTTGAAGTTTATTCCGATCACAAGAGCCTTAAGTACCTCTTTTCTCAAAAGAAGTTGAATATGAGACAACGTCGTTGGATGGAATTCTTAGAAGATTATAACTGCACGATCAACTACCATCCGGGTAAGGCTAACGTAGTAGCTGATGCCTTATGCAGGAAGGCTCGAATATCTGGGTTAATAGTTAAGGAGTGGGAAATGTTAGAAGCTATTGGTGAATGCAACCCTAAAATGGAAGGTAAGAAGATCACCTTTGGAAATATCCGGGTGACATCCGCCCTATTGGATAGAATCAAGGAGGCCCAAACTACAGATCCAATGGTTCAGAAGTGGGTGGAAAAAGTGAAGAAAGGAGAAATTCCTGAGTTTACTCTAAGTCCTGAGGGAATTTTGAGATTTAGAAATCGCATTGTAGTGCCTGAGGATGAGAATTTTAGGAGAGAGATTCTGGATGAAGCCCATCGATCGAAATACACCATCCATCCGGGTAGTACTAAAATGTATCAGGATTTACGACGGTTATACTGGTGGGATAAAATGAAGAGGGGGATTGCTCAATATGTACAAACCTGTCTAGTCTGCCAGCAGGTTAAGGCCGAACACCAAAACCTTCTGGATTACTACAACCTCTTGAGATACCTGAATGGAAATGGGAGAACATTACCATGGACTTCGTTTCCGGATTGCCTAGAACCCAAAAAGGGCATGATGCCGTTTGGGTGATCGTCGATCGGTTAACCAAATCGGCTCATTTCGTACCTATAAATATGAAGTATTCCATGGATAAATTGGCTCGGGTGTATATGGAGGAGATTGTGAGATTACATGGGGTCCCTGTAAGTATAGTTTCCGACCGAGACCCTCGTTTTGTGTCAAAGTTTTGGCAAAAGTTTCAGGAGACCTTGGGAACTAAACTGAACCTAAGTACCACTTATCACCCTCAAACGGATGGGCAGTCGGAGCGAACGATTCAGACACTTGAAGATATGTTAAGAACGTGTGTTTTAGACTTCGGAGGTAGTTGGGGCCAACATATGACATTAGTGGAATTCGCCTACAACAACAGTTACCATTCATCGATTCAAATGGCACCGTATGAGGCTCTTTATGGACGAAAGTGTCAATCTGCGTTATACTGGGATGAGGTAGGAGAAAATAAGGTCTTGGACCCAACAGTTATCCCATGGATGGAGGATGCCCAAGAAAAGGTCAAGTTAATCCGTCAGAGACTCCAAACTGCTCAGAGTCGCCAAAAGAGCTACGCGGACAACCGAAGAAAAGATTTGGAGTTTGAAGTTGGAGATCGTGTTTTCCTTAAAATTATACCCCTGCGAAGTGTTACGATGGGTAGAGGAAAGAAACTTCAACCAAGATTTGTAGGACCTTACACGATACTCCAACGAGTTGGGAAAGTTGCATACCGGCTTGAGTTACCGCTGAGTTTGTCCCGAATACACGATGTCTTCCATGTGTCAATGCTCAAGAAATATTACCCTAACCCGACACATATTGTACAACCAGAGGAGATTGAGATAGACGAAGCCCATACCTACGATGAGAGACCTGTACGTGTGCTAGATCGAAAAGTGAAGGAGCTGAGGAGTAAACAAATTCCTTTGGTGAAAATCCTGTGGAAGAACCATGGAGTCGAAGAGGCGACTTGGGAGATGGAAGACGATATGAAAAAAAAATACCCTGAGCTATTTAACAATTCAGGTGAGAAATTTCGAGGACGAAATTCTTTTAAGGGGAAGAGAGTGTGAGAGCCCGAAATTTTCCTATTTTCTAGGCATTTATTTTAGTCTTTTGCGTATAATTTCCGTATCTTCTTTCTTATATGAATATTCTGGAAATTTTTATGAGTAAATATAGTTTTTAAATCATTTTTCTAGTATAAGTTAGTTCATGAGATTTTAGAAGTGTACAGTGGATGTGGGACCCACTAGTGCGATAAGTGTGGTAAATGTGGTTCATTTGGAGAAGCTTTGTATACATGGATTATATTACATGGTGTTATGAGATAATTAGGGGTTAGTGTAGACACCAAATTTTTAAATAATTGTTATCCTAATTTTTTATTTTTAGTTTTAGTAATAATTCTTATCTATTTTTATTTTTCTTTAATTTCATGATTTTTAGTTTTGCACTTTTAGTATTTCTAGATTATTATTGTCCTTTATTTTATTTTAGTTTTATTTTTGCATTCGTTTTCACCCTTTAGCTATTTATTTTTTATTATAGGATTTTTTTAGCATAAAATTTGTCAAAAAGAGAAAATTTTTTATAAAAATATGTTTTATTTCCTTTTACTGTTTATTAATCGAAAAAAAAAGAGGAAAAGAGAGGAAAAATCTTAGGTTTTCGTTTTATCTTTTGTTAATTAGTTTTGTACATTTATTTAAGATTTTGTTTAAACTATTTTTGTATTATTATTTAATTAAGTGATTAAAAAAAAAAAGCCACGCGCGCTGCATTCCGTTCCAGTTTCGTACGAGGCAGCAAAAATAGCGCAGCCCTGTTTTGTTTTTCTTCCAGTTTTCTTCCATTTTTTCTCAATTTTTTGGGCTCTGTTAGATCATCACAGTACTGTTACACTTGGCTTTCATCTACAAGCCCAGAGCAATCTAGAAATGGAAGCTAATCCGATGGCTGAGAGGGGAACGGAGACTTGAAGCTGCTTCTGAACCATTGAGATGAGGTTTAAGGGGTTTGGATGGGATATAAAAGCAAAGCTAAGGGTTTAGAAATAGAGGCGTTTTTGGATGACGGCTGAATGAGAGTAAGGGAGAATGAAAATGACGGCTGAAAAATCTGAGGGAATGTAGAGGAGCGTAGAAAAGGAGAAGCTTTCGACCAGGAGATAAAAAACAGAGAGAGAGAGGGCAGCGGGGAGAGTGAAAGGAGGGAAAAAGAATTGGCGGCTGCAAAGGAAAACAGAGGGGAAGCTTCGTGGAGGTCTGAAAAGAAAAAAGAAGAAAAAATAGAGGAAAAGAAAAGAGCAAGGGGAGGATTCCAGTGGCGGCAGAGGGAGGAAGAAAGGAGCTTTGGGGTTGCAAGGACGGTGCTGCGTTATCATCACTGTTCTCCTATTGACATCCTTTGAAGGCCTGGCAGAATCATCCGAATCCTTTCTTGGTCATTCCCCGACTCATTCTGTGATTAAGGTAATATCCTTGATCTCTTAGAATTAGAGACTGTTTTCTTTAATTGCTGGTTTGCACCCTTTCGCTATCTGCTGGTTCGGTTGTCCCTTGTTGTCTCTCATTTTCATTTCCGTAGTTCTGGCTTAAGTTTGGATTTGGGTTTATGATTCACAGTGGGACTGTTATGCTTGCTTGACTTGAGTGATGTTTGCCGAGGTTGAAAACATAGCAAAGCTTCGCAGTTTTGCCTCTTGTTGCTGCTTACTGGTTTTGTTTAGCATTGGTTTGTATGATTGCATGACTTTGTTAGACTGGAGATGGGTTTGTGCGGTTTGTGAATCTAATAGAGTAGACATAGAAGAGTTGCAAAATTTTACAGACTTCGCATGACCTCTTAGTCTGTCTTTTTGTTTCTTTACTTGAACTCTCGGTTTGATGGCCATTAGAATGTTTGGTAATCCTTCTTGCTGGGGTTTAGATTTTCTTGGGCAGAGCTTTGTATATAATGTTTGCTGCAGTAAGCTTGAAGTTGTCGGTTTTGTTGCCGCAATTTTTCTTTTCATTTTTGGGTCCAATGTGTGATAATGAGTAAGTTTGCAGTGTTTGGAGGGTGATTTTTCTTTGCAAAAGGTTTCGGTCAACCAGAAGCTAGGAAAGAACTTATAGCTTTGGCGCTTCCTATTTTATTCCTCCTGCATTTTTGCTGTGCTTGAACCAAACTGAAGCTGCATGCCTTTGGTTTGTGTTTAGATTCAGTCTTCAACCTCATTAGAATGATTGGATTAGGCGCTTAAATTACTTGGCTTCCAACAAAATGGATAACGCTGATTTTTCTGTGTTTGATCAAGAAACCGAGAATTGCATAAATCTCATTTTCAGTTTTGCACGCTTTCTCTTCCTGAATTCTGTGTTTCAAATCCAAAAGTTTTATGTCGAAAAATAGGAGCAATGTTTGATAATCCTGTTGCCTGGATTCAGTTTGCATTGCGCTTAAATTTGCGCATACAAACCTGCTGCAACAAGCCACGCTTGAAGCTCTTGGTCTTGTTGCAGCAGCGTGCGCAGCCCCTTTTTCTTTTCCTTAGAGTGCCGTAAGTTTCACCTTCTCTTTCGCTGCATTTCATGCCCTGCTGTTTCAATCAGCTTATGGGGGTTAGATGATTATGCTTGGGGATGTTAAATGACAATAAGTTGAAGCTGTAAAATTTGCTGCAGAACAGAAAAAAAAAAAGAAGAAAGCTCTCGCATTCTCTTTGCTGTTTTCTTACCTGCACTTGCTCACCAAAGTTTCGGCCATCCAGTTTGCTTGGTTGACCTTATGTTGGAAAGAGGAATTAGATAAGGGGTGTTGGGTTTGCATTTTTTGTGGCTGGAATTTTACAGAATGCATGAGCTTCTTTGTGTCTTTTTGCATGAGTTTCCTTCTATGTTTCGCTTGTTTAGATGTTAAAGTTCTATACTCGGTTGTTTAGTTTAGAGTTTTGATGTTTGGCGGGTAAAGTTTAGATCAAAATTGTGCATGTGGATTGAAATTTGCGTTTGAAAGTTGAAAATTGCAGCAAGCATTCCTTTCTGTTGCCTTCCTCGTAGCATTTGCATGGCATTTGCATGGAAATCTTTCAATAATTTCACTTTGACCCCTTGGCTTCCAACTAATGCTGCTATGACCCAATCAATTGAATAATCTCCTCAATTTGGTCCTTGGTAGTCTTAATTTTACAACTTCATTGCTTGTTTGCTTCAATTAACTACTATGCTATGTTTCAATTGCACTTAAGTCATGACTTTAGGGGCTTCATGATCAAGTGAGCTTTGTATTTGCACATTTCTTTTAATTTTTCTTAATTAAAGTGGTACCTTGACCCTTTTATTGTTTTGAAGCCATTTTTTCCTTCCTTTGATTACCATTGCGAGGGAGGTACACTCTATCCTTCATTTCTTGACTTTATTTGACCCTACGTGCATATATGTGTCTTATGTGTGCAATTGCATGACTTTAACTGTTTATTTCATTTTTACCTTATTTATTTCTTTAGTTGCTTAGTTTTGCTTTAATTTTAGTTCAATTTCGTCATTTGGGAGGCACTCGAATGCCAAAATTGTAATAGTTAGGGATTTAATTGTTTTATTCCTTCTATTTCCCCTTTTAGATTGTAGTAGGCCTTCCCCCAAAAAATGTAATAGTTAGGGCCTTAATTGCCTTGTGTGTTTTGCATGTCTATGTGCTATGTGTTTAATCGCTTTCTTAGGTTTTGGCATCTAGATATGCATGCTTATGTGTTATGTGAATTACGTGCTCACATGTCTACTTGCTTTAATTATGCACATTACTTATATATGTGTATGATGGATGCGAATGCACGTAATCGTGGCTAGTCCAATGCTAGTCATGATTGTCCCCTCGAGCTCTTGCAAGTCCAATGCTTGTGAGAGAGAGTTAGTGAAGGACTAGTCCAACGCTAGACCATTAGAAGCCCTTTGCGCGTTAGATCATGATTGCATGATAAAAACACTTCATTTCATGCATATTTGCACTTTTTAGGGCCTTTTATCATTTTGTATGATATTCCCTTTATACGTATAACCCTTATCCCTAATTTTCCTATATATATACCCCTATGTATGATACATGACATTAGAATTGCATTTCATTCTAGAAATAGGATTAGGGTAGTGCATTTGCTTGATTAGATTAGGGAATAACCCCTTGGATATGGGATATGGACGAGTTTGGCTTTTCTAGCCTTAGCACGCTCGTATTCCCTCTATTAAAAGGGAAAATTGAGTCACGAACATTAGTCCCCCGTACCCGACATGATGCATTCCTTTAAGACATGTATATTTCTATAATTATTTTATTCTTTTCCTCTTCTTAGAGTCTCATATTTTTGCATCATTCGTGACCTCTCCAAAGAGTCATTATTGGGCATCACAACTAATGTGATTGGCACCACTCAAGCTTTGAAGAGAAATTTTGCCCCCCGATGTCCCCCTAGGTCTAGGTCTTGCATTCATATAGTGCATCCAAATGTGATAAATGCTTTGGTTAAAACAAGAAAATCTTTGACTAAATCGCGCAACTAGCCTTGGCTAGGTCGAAGGGGTGCCTTGGATTTTTATCCTTGCCTTCCCCTTCGTCAAATGTGACTCCCGAACCTTTTTCGTTGGTTTATGTAGACTAGGAGTCGTTTAAAAGGGGTTTCTTTCTACCTTTTTCCTTTAAAAAATTCATTTTAGGTGACTTGGTACACCTTAACTCTATACCAAGTGGCGACTCCGATTTTTATTTCAAAAACCCTTTTTAAACTATATTTTGGGTCAAATCGTCGCATTTTCAAGTCCCATTTAGACCCACTTTCTTTGTAAATCAAAAATCACATTTTCAATCAAAAAATTCACTCTTTAAACCATTTATTTATTTATTTTTCTTGTAAAAAAAAATGGGGTGCGACAGCTGGCGACTCCACTGGGGACTTAGAGAGTCCGAGCATTTGATTTAGTCGATTGTTTTCTTCTTTTAACCTTCTTATCTATTACATTTGGATGTTTAGGATTGCATTCCTCTTTCCCTTTTTGCCCTTTTTCTCTTTTTAGGGATTTTGCATCCACCACGCGACTAATCGTTCTTCACACACTATGTATGTGATGAATGGATGGATCATTTATTTATTTACTTTTACTTGTTTCGCGATTGCATTTTGGGATGGGAGGTAGTCACCCTAGAACCTCCGTCCGCATGTATGGTACAATCCCTCCCCTCAATAAGAAAGCACCTCATACGTGCATGCATAGTTTATTTACCCTACTTTTTTCTTTTTTTCGTGGGCGTTTCCCACACCTCCTTGTAGGATTAGGATCGATTGCCTTGGGTAGGCGGATGGTGTGCTCTGCGCCCATAGCGCTACCTAAGGGATCACTCGAGCCACCGATCAAAGGCCCTGGGAGTGATGACCCTTCGCCTTAAGGTCTGAAGGCTTGGGAGCCGAAGCCTTATTGAGTCTAGATGCATTAGTGAGCCAAACCTCACGCATCCATATTAGAATTGCCTAGGATAGAGTCGACCTTATCCTGAATTAAGGACACTAGGCACGAGGGGAGGGATTCCAACCCTCTTTCCTTATTTCTGCTTTCTATATTTATTACTTGATTGCCACAACGTGTTATGTGTTGAACTAACTTTCTTTGTTTCTTGTCTTTTGCATTCACAAACGTTGGGAAATAAGAGGTCTGACATGATCTCCTTTTAGAACCTACCCTTGTAAATAGGTTATTGCACGTTTAAAGATTTTGGTATATTGCATATATAGATTAATAATGCCATATCATTTTAGGCCTACCCTGGCAAATAAAGGGTCCCTTAGGTCATGTTTCATTTTCAATTGCATATTTTACTGCTTTAATAAACTGGCATCACGCATAAACCATTGAAAGGGAATGCCATTTAGGGGATCCCACGTTATAGGAATAAACCACCACGTGTCTCGGATACTTAATCCAATGAGACTTACACGGTTATATTTCTTGTACTGTCCGAAGGGGTAGTGCACGAGGTAAGGTAGAATCCGATTTTTTCGAAGACGACAAAGCAATTTTTGTACATTAGAATATGAGCATCTAACAATCATTCTTTGGTCATTTTATCAAATTGGTAAAAATCCCTTGCAAAAAGGACATTAATTTGAAGAAATTCACAAATAATTTCTCACTATTGAGACGATAAATAAACTGAGGCCAAAAATTTGATTTTAGAAGGCTCGTACACTAATGCATCGCAATAAATTTTTGAAGCTACCAATGGATAGATTGATTTTTTAAATAAGCTGTCAGTTCCATTCAATCCATTGGACCATTTTATCCATCAATTTCATCAATTTGTTCATTTTTAGGGCAACCTAATCGATTTTGAATTCATTTGACTAGTTTACCCATTTTAGGGCATTTTAGTCGATTTTGAGTAGATAACCAATTTCATTCAATTCATTTGATTAGTTCTTAGGGCAATCTTATGGATTTTGAATAAATCATCAATTTCATCCTATTCATTTGACCCGCTTATTCCCTTTAGGGTTTAAGTCTAAGGTTCACTGAATAAACTAGTCGAGACATTGCAATCATTTCAAGAGTAGATTCTTTTACACATCATTTTTCGGACGTTGTCCTCATTTTTAGAATAAATGTCTCTTCTTACTCCAATTGGTCAAACTTTTTCACATTATTTTTCACTCAATCAGTTGATCGGATTCATCAGGTATGGTATGATGCCTACCCTAGAGGATTGCATTTTCATGCTAGGCCTACCCTTGGCACAAAAAGGGTTCCCCCCATAGGACATGCATCCGAATTCTTTTGGATATTTACTAACTCTTGTCTTTTTCTTTTTCCTTTTCTTTATTGCAATAGCTAAGCGAGGGCTAAATCTAAAGGCAATTCCTTTCCAAATTCTCAGGTAATATTTAAACATAGCTTCTCGTCGAAGCCCCATCATAACGCGATCCCGTAGTCGAGCCCAGAGGAATCGTGTAAACATGAGTTCACAGCCGGAACCGTCGGATAGGTCTGCTACTACAGCTCAACCTGAGACTGCAAGTTTGGGGGTCCAACTGACCGAGATGCTTACTAAGTTTGGTGAGATGGCCACTGAGATGGCGGCCCAAAGGAAATTAATTGATGAACTTATCAGCAGCGGAGTTCAACCCGAGCCTGTACCCGTCAGTCAACCGGAGCCGGAATCGTTTGTCATACCCACAACCCAAACCACTTTTACTCCACCCTTCATTATTCTACCCGAAGAAACCTTCACCTATACCACCGCAAATTTGACATACACTTACCCGCCTAATCCTTCATTCTTTCCTAGTAACGTGCAAGGCCCACAACCCCAAATCACTGCGAACATACCCCCCGAACCGCATACCTTTTATCACACCACTGCAGAGCCTTTCTTGCTAGACCACACTGTCCAAGCTAAACCAGAAGTAGGAGAATCTTCTGCTCCTATGGATATGAAGTTGCTCAAGCGCCTTGACCGTTTTGATGAATTTATGAGGAAAATTCAAGGGTTAAACAAGCAAGGAGTGCTGGACTATGATGAGCTTTGTCTCTTTCCAAATGTGCAATTGCCTGAGGGGTTCAAAACCCCAAAATTTAACAAGTATGATGGCACCAGCAATCCCAAGACACACCTCCGATTGTTCGCCAACTAGCTGGGTAGGCCAACAGATGATGAAAATCTACCTTTAAGGCTATTCCCAGAAAGTCTGGAAGGCGACGCACTTGATTGGTATTCAAATTTGAAGTCTGATGAGATAAAGACTTGGTTGGACCTGTCCAATGCGTTTATAAGGCAATATGAATACAACTGTGAACTAGCACCGACACGAACCACACTAGAGGGGACAAAGAGGAAGCCATCTGAGGATCACAAAACCTATGCTAAGAGATGGAGGAAAATAGCTGCAAAGGTTGACCCGCCAATGACTGAAGATGAAATCATTCGCACCTTTATCAAAGCACACGATCCCTTTATTTTGAGGAAATCTTTCGCATGACTGGATGCTCATTTGCTGCTATTGTCAATAAGCTTGAAGAATATGATGATTTTGTGAAGGCCGGAAAGATTGTTAATGTGTCTGCCCTGAAAACCCAAGTGGAAGCTTTGCAAGGCCAAAGTAATAGTGGGAAGAAGCAACAACTCCAAAAGAAAGAGGGGGAAATCACTTTTGTCTGGGATCGAAACCCTATCCCAAGACCCAGACCTCGACAATACCCTACCTACTCAAACCCTTACCCTTACTATTCAAACCCTCATCCTGTTTATCACACCAATATCAACCATCCCCGACCTCGCCCAAATTACATCAACTCGCCTATAGCCCCTTTCCAAATATCTCAACCTAACCTCCCACAAGTTCGACCCCGACCTCCCTACAATCAACAATTTCCTCCACCAAATAGACCCACCTATAATTACCCTCAACCCATTGAACCCCAAAAACCCGGTCGATCTCGAACTTTTACCAACTTAGGCCGACCAATTGACCAACTGTACGAACAGCTCAAGGCCGCCGGTGAAATCGATGACATACCTCCTCCAAACTACTCTCGTCGAGGTCTCTCTGCTGGGTACAACCCTCGAGCCGCTTGTGCCTACCATTCTGGAGCGCCCGGTCACTCGACCAGTAATTGTTGGGTACTAAAACATAAGATCCAGGACATGATCGAAGCAGGAGATATAGTGTTAAGGAAAAGGGAGGAACAAGGACCGAGCATAAGTACGAATCCCTTTCCTGAACACAAGGACACCTTTGAGGCATTTACCCCCAATGAAGAAATTTGAAAATCCTGGAAAATGGATGAATTAGTGAGGTTCCTCCCTCTTGAAGGGAAGTTTCGATAAATTTGGGGAGTTGTTTTGATTAAATCCAGTGCAAATCGTTCATACATGTGTCCTTTGTTTAACTATGTCTTTTGTAAATAGTTTTCAATCAAGTGACTGCTAAAGACACGTTTCATGATATTAAGTTTGGTTTTTGTCTGGAAATTCAATAAAATGTGCAGTTTTATATATATTGTGACTTACACATTCTTTTCAAATGGCCCAGAATAAAACCGTCTGACCCTTTGGATATCACTATTCAGAAATTTGATGGCAGCGATCTCACGAATGTGAATTCAAATTTCAAAATGAGAAGAGTGGCAAAAAGACATCCGAAAATGTTTCAAAGAATCCCGAATGGAATAAAAAAGAAGTTCAAGCCGAATCGGGATCAAGATTAGGGAAAAGAAGCAGTTAAACACAGTCCATCATGGTCAATATGATCAAAAGGATTGGTCCGTGATTACCATCAATGGATCAAATCATGGCCATTCAGACGAGGAAGCAAGCATTAAGGTGGTTTTCGTCAGTACAAAATGAAGCCAAAAGAAGAGTTCGCCGCGAATTGGCAAGGTGCTCTTATTATCAAAAAGATATTGCTTGGTGGAGCACTTGTTCCCTCAGCCAATCAATTCGGAGATGTGTAAGAAATTTTCATCTGATAAATGGAAGTTTCCTTTTAGGGTTAATACGAAGAATGGAATGAAAGTTAGGCCCTTTTCCTTTCCAATTAAACATTTTATCCCTAGTTATCCCTTTTGAGCCTTCAGAATAAATCGTTTCGTTTGGTAACCCCTGAGAATCGCAAACCCCACACTGGGGTAAATTTGGGCCAAAAGAAAGGAAATGAAAGAAAAGAAAACCTCGGCTAAGCATGAACTCGGGCAAATTTTGGAAATTTCAATGAAATGGCAGAAGGCCGAAAACGAAAAATGAAGAAAAGAGAGCCTCAATCGAGAATAAACTGGGGCAAGTTTTGATTTAACCCTAAAATAGGGTTGGCGCAACAATGCGATCTCAGATCATTTAAACCATTCATAAAATCTGCCTTCATGCCTTAACCTTTTCTTATCACCCCGCCAGACCCCATTACAAAAGCCAAAAGTCCTGACTTCCGTTCTTTGCACCACCTCTTTAAGGAAATTTTCTTAATCAAATGACAAATGATGTCAATACATCTTCGCCAATTTGCAAGGGAAGGTTTGTCGCACTGATGCCATCATTTCTTAAACACATTTCGAGTTGATGAAGGCTATCGGCAGGATTGGTTCATTAGTGAAAACCGGAGTACCACCCAAGAAGAAAAGAAAAGGCAAAAAAGAAAAAGAAAGGGAAGAAAAATAAAAAGGTGAGGATAGCCTTAGTGAAAACCCGAGAGGGCACTAGGGTAGGATTTTATAAGGAGAAGTAAGCTTGGATTTGAAAGACTAGTGACTCAGTTCATTGAAATTTCTATTCACCTTGTGGTTCGGTTGCCGACATTGAATTTTGGAAGGATGATATCCAAAGAGTCAACGGTGATAATTTGTTTGAGATTAAAGGGTTTTGGATTACCCGATACAAATTGTTAAATTTACAGATTCATTTTCTTAAATTAATTTTTGTTTTCAAATCACAAAGATTTTCATCATTGATAGTGTAAATATAATATTCTTTCATTTGTTTCATGGTCTCATCTATTTTTGGATTTATCCAATGGCAATCCCTGTGATTTATTGGAATTACCTGGATACCAAGTGTCTTGTTAGCATTAGAAGTCAAGAAGATGGAATGTGATTCGAGGAGCGAAGTTGGGTCAAGAATATATCAAATGGCAACCCCTACGATTGACTGGATACCAAGGGTCTTGTTAGCATTGGAAGTTGAGGAATCTTGACACAGTTCACAGAGCAAAGTGAAGTTTTCGCTATATCGGAAGAACGTCCAAGTACTCATGTTTACACATTTCTTGAAAGTAAGATGGATCGGATAGTGGTGGCATTATCTATCATTATCATTATTTTTACTTTTTGTAGGTCCAATGGTCCAACAACAACACACTGGGGCAATTTTTATATGACTGTGGAGTGTCACCCAAGAATTGAAAGGTTCGGACCAAAGAAGAGATGAATCAAAGTTTTGAGGAGGAGCAACCCGGCCATAATGCAAATCAAATGATCGGTTGCACAATAAGTGATGGAGACTGGGGCAAAATTATTCCTTGAAAACTTTCTCCCAAACGGAAAAAATTATTATTAGGTTTAACTTCTTATTTCTTGAAGAAATCAATTTCAATCTCAAATTTTAATTTCTTGTTGGCAAGTCTCAGCGTTCGCCGCGCACCCTTCTACCTCCTTTCTTGACAACCACATTTTATTCACTGGCTTCAACCACCGTTAGCATCGAGTCTATCTCACTAACGTGTGCGGTTTTATTCCACCACCGTTAGCATCGAGTCTATCTCACTAACGTGTGCGGTTTTATTCTACCACCGTTAGCATCGAGTCTATCTCATTAACGTGCGCGTTTTTATTCTACCACCGTTAGCATCGAGTCTATCTCACTAACGTGTGCGGTTTTATTCCGCCACCACAAATAGCATCGAGTCTATCTCACTAACGTGTGCGTTTTATTCCACCACCGTTAGCATCGAGTCTATCTCACTAACGTGTGCGTTTTATTCCACCACCGTTAGCATCGAGTCTATCTCACTAATGTGTGCATTTTTATTTTACCACCGTTAGCATTGAGTCTATCTCACTAACGTGTGCGTTTTTATTCTACCACCGTTAGCATGTGCGTTTTTATTCAACCACCGTTAGCATCGAGTCTATCTCACTAACGTGTGTGTTGTTTTAGTCTATCTCCGTTAGCATTGGGATCATCCCACTAACGTGCCTTTCTATTTTCGATTTTCTCTACAGGCTCGGGTTTAATCCCACTGGCCGATTTGTCAAGGCATTTCATTTCATTGCCACTAAACATGGGTTAGTCCCACTAGTGAGCCGTTGGGTCAGTCCCACTAGTGAACATTTCTTTTGCACCGCCATTAGCTGTTGGGGTCAGTTCCCTCGGGTCAGTCCCGATTTAATTTCATGATGGGGTCAGTCCCATCGGGTCGGTCCCGATTTTAATTTCATGTTGGGGTCAGTCCCCTCGGGTCAGTCCCGATTTAATTTCGTGTAGGGGTCAGTCCCGATTTTAAATTTCTCGTCCGAGTCAGTCTCATCAAAAGGGGCCAGTCCTCATTTCAAAAACGGCAGTCGTTCGGCCAGTTTGCAGGTAAGTATTTGGTGTCTACTTCTTTGTCTCAAGTTTTTCCAAAACTCAGACAAAGAGGGGCAAACTGTAGACACCAAATTTTTAAATAATTGTTATCCTAATTTTTTATTTTTAGTTTTAGTAATAATTCTTATCTATTTTTATTTTTCTTTAATTTCATGATTTTTAGTTTTGGACTTTTAGTATTTCATGATTCTTTAATTTCGTTTTCACCCTTTAGCTATTTATTTTTTATTATAGGACTTTTTTAGC
The DNA here is from genome assembly GCF_036785885.1 of Coffea arabica. Lineage (NCBI taxonomy): Eukaryota > Viridiplantae > Streptophyta > Magnoliopsida > Gentianales > Rubiaceae > Coffea > Coffea arabica. Next base: position 35,102,618 of record NC_092321.1, read on the forward strand.
ATAAAATTTGTCAAAAAGAGAAATTTTTTTAAAAAAATATGTTTTATTTCCTTTTACTGTTTATTAATCGAAAAAAAAAGAGGAAAAGAGAGGAAAAATCTTAGCTTTTCGTTTTATCTTTTGTTAATTAGTTTTGTACATTTATTTAAGATTTTGTTTAAACTGTTTTTGTATTATTATTATTTAATTAAGTGATTTAAAAAAAAAAAGCCACGCGCGCTGCATTCCGTTCCAGTTTCGTACGAGGCAGCAAAAATAGCGCAGCCCTGGTTTGTTTTTCTTCCAGTTTTCTTCCATTTTTTCTCCATTTTATGGGCTCCGTTAGATCATCACAGTACTGTTACACTTGGCTTTCATCTACAAGCCCAGAGCAATCTAGAAATGGAAGCTAATCCGATGGCTGAGAGGGGAACGGAGACTTGAAGCTGCTTCTGAACCATTGAGATGAGGTTTAAGGGGTTTGGATGGGATATAAAAGCAAAGCTAAGGGTTCAGAAATAGAGGGGTTTTTGGATGACGGCTGAATGAGAGTAAGGGAGAATGAAAATGATGGCTGAAAAATCTGAGGGAAGGTAGAGGAGCGTAGAAAAGGAGAAGCTTTCGACCAGGAGATAAAAAACAGAGAGAGAGAGGGCAGCGGGGAGAGTGAAAGGAGGGAAAAAGAATTGACGGCTGCAAAGGAAAACAGAGGGGAAGCTTCGTGGAGGTCTGAAAAGAAAAAAGAAGAAAAACCAGAGGAAAAGAGGACGTGAGATGAAGTGTCCGTGGAGGATTTGGGGGGTGGTTTGCCACATTCGACATCTACTTGAGGACTTCACCTCGGTCTTGCATCATTGCTACAGAGAGCTCAATGCTGTGGCGGACTCGCTTGCCAAATTAGCCAGCACGTCTCGTGCGTCCTCATCCTACTGTGCTACCTCTTTTCCAAGGGACATTCGTGGGCTTCTTCAGTTAGACAGAGTTAGCTATCCTTACATTCGCCGGCAATGGCAGCCTTAGTTACTATGTAGGACTGTTTTTCATGACAGGGCGTTTTAGCTCCTCTCCATTGTAATTTTCTTACCATTAATAAAGGTTTTGATTAAAAAAAAAAAAAAAAAAAAAAAAACCAGAGGAAAAGAAAAGAGCAAGGGGAGGATTCCAGTGGCGGCAGAGGGAGGAAGAAAGGAGCTTTGGGGTTGCAAGGACGGTGTTACGTTATCATCACTGTTCTCCTATTGACATCCTTCGAAGGCCTGGCAGAATCATCCGAATCCTTTCTTGGTCATTCCCCGACTCATTCTGTGATTAAGGTAATATCCTTGATCTCTTAGAATTAGAGACTGTTTTCTTTAATTGCTGGTTTGCACCCTTTCGCTATCTGCTGGTTCGGTTGTCCCTTGTTGTCTCTCATTTTCATTTCCGTAGTTCTGGCTTAAGTTTGGATTTGGGTTTATGATTCACAGTGGGACTGTTATGCTTGCTTGACTTGAGTGATGTTTGCCGAGGTTGAAAACATAGCAAAGCTTCGCAGTTTTGCCTCTTGTTGCTGCTTACTGGTTTTGTTTAGCGTTGGTTTGTATGATTGCACGACTTTGTTAGACTGGAGATGGGTTTGTGCGGTTTGTGAATCTAATAGAGTAGACATAGAAGAGTTGCAAAATTTTACAGACTTCGCATGACCTCTTAGTCTGTCTTTTTGTTTCTTTACTTGAACTCTCGGTTTGATGGCCATTAGAATGTTTGGTAATCCTTCTTGCTGGGGTTTAGATTTTCTTGGGCAGAGCTTTGTATATAATGTTTGCTGCAGTAAACTTGAAGTTGTCGGTTTTGTTGCCGCAATTTTTCTTTTCATTTTTGGGTCCAATGTGTGATAATGAGTAAGTTTGCAGTGTTTGGAGGGTGATTTTCTTTGCAAAAGGTTTCGGTCAACCAGAAGCTAAGAAAGAACTTATAGCTTTGGCGCTCCCTATTTTATTCCTCCTGCATTTTTGTTGTGCTTGAACCAAACTGAAGATGCATGCCTTTGGTTTGTGTTTAGATTCAGTCTTCAACCTCATTAGAATGATTGGATTAGGCGCTTAAATTACTTGGCTTCCAACAAAATGGATAACGCTGATTTTTCTGTGTTTGATCAAGAAACCGAGAATTGCATAAATCTCATTTTCAGTTTTGCACGCTTTCTCTTCCTGAATTCTGTGTTTCAAATCCAAAAGTTTTATGTCGAAAAATAGGAGCAATGTTTGATAATCCTGTTGCCTGGATTCAGTTTGCATTGCGCTTAAATTTGCGCATACAAACCTGCTGCAACAAGCCACGCTTGAAGCTCTTGGTCTTGTTGCAGCAGCGTGCGCAGCCCCTTTTTCTTTTCCTTAGAGTGCCGCAAGTTTCACCTTCTCTTTCGCTGCATTTCATGCCCTGCTGTTTCAATCAGCTTATGGGGGTTAGATGATTATGCTTGGGGATGTTAAATGACAATAAGTTGAAGCTGTAAAATTTGCTGCAGAACAGAAAAAAAAAAAGAAGAAAGCTCTCGCATTCTCTTTGCTGTTTTCTTACCTGCACTTGCTCACCAAAGTTTCGGCCATCCAGTTTGCTTGGTTGACCTTATGTTGGAAAGAGGAATTAGATAAGGGGTGTTGGGTTTGCATTTTTGGTGGCTGGAATTTTGCAGAATGCATGAGCTTCTTTGTGTCTTTTTGCATGAGTTTCCTTCTATGTTTCGCTTGTTTAGATGTTAAAGTTCTATACTCGGTTGTTTAGTTTAGAGTTTTGATGTTTGGCGGGTAAAGTCTAGATCAAAATTGTGCATGTGGATTGAAATTTGCGTTTGAAAGTTGAAAATTGCAGCAAGCATTCCTTTCTGTTGCCTTCCTCGTAGCATTTGCATGGCATTTGCATGGCATTTGCATGGAAATCTTTCAATAATTTCACTTTGACCCCTTGGCTTCCAACTAATGCTGCTATGACCCAATCAATTGAATAATCTCCTCAATTTGGTCCTTGGTAGTCTTAATTTTACAACTTCATTGCTTGTTTGCTTCAATTAACTACTATGCTTTGTTTTAATTGCACTTAAGTCATGACTTTAGGGGCTTCATGATCAAGTGAGCTTTGTATTTGCACATTTCTTTTAATTTTTCTTAATTAAAGTGGTACCTTGACCCTTTTATTGTTTTGAAGCCATTTTTTCCTTCCTTTGATTACCATTGCGAGGGAGGTACACTCTATCCTTCATTTCTTTACTTTATTTGACCCTACGTGCATATATGTGTCTTATGTGTGCAATTGCATGACTTTAACTGTTTATTTCATTTTTACCTTATTTATTTCTTTAGTTGCTTAGTTTTGCTTTAATTTTAGTTCAATTTCGTCATTTGGGAGGCACTCGAATGCCAAAATTGTAATAGTTAGGGATTTAATTGTTTTATTCCTTCTATTTCCCCTTTTAGATTGTAGTAGGCCTTCCCCCAAAAAATGTAATAGTTAGGGCCTTAATTGCCTTGTGTGTTTTGCATGTCTATGTGCTATGTGTTTAATCGCTTTCTTAGGTTTTGGCATCTAGATATGCATGCTTATGTGTTATGTGAATTACGTGCTCACATGTCTACTTGCTTTAATTATGCACATTACTTATATATGTGTATGATGGATGCGAATGCACGTAATCGTGGCTAGTCCAATGCTAGTCATGATTGTCCCCTCGAGCTCTTGCAAGTCCAATGCTTGTGAGAGAGCGTTAGTGAAGGACTAGTCCAACGCTAGACCATTAGAAGCCCTTTGCGCGTTAGATCATGATTGCATGATAAAAACACTTCATTTCATGCATATTTGCACTTTTTAGGGCCTTTTATCATTTTGTATGATATTCCCTTTATACGTATAACCCTTATCCCTAATTTTCCTATATATATACCCCTATGTATGATACATGACATTAGAATTGCATTTCATTCTAGAAATAGGATTAGGGTAGTGCATTTGCTTGATTAGATTAGGGAATAACCCCTTGGATATGGGATATGGACGAGTTTGGCTTTTCTAGCCTTAGCACGCTCGTATTCCCTCTATTAAAAGGGAAAATTGAGTCACGAACATTAGTCCCCCGTACCCGACATGATGCATTCCTTTAAGACATGTATATTTCTATAATTATTTTATTCTTTTCCTCTTCTTAGAGTCTCATATTTTTGCATCATTCGTGACCTCTCCAAAGAGTCATTATTGGGCATCACAACTAATGTGATTGGCACCACTCAAGCTTTGAAGAGAAATTTTGCCCCCCGATGTCCCCCTAGGTCTAGGTCTTGCATTCATATAGTGCATCCAAATGTGATAAATGCTTTGGTTAAAACAAGAAAATCTTTGACTAAATCGCGCAACTAGCCTTGGCTAGGTCGAAGGGGTGCCTTGGATTTTTATCCTTGCCTTCCCCTTCGTCAAATGTGACTCCCGAACCTTTTTTGTTGGTTTACGTAGACTAGGAGTCGTTTAAAAGGGGTTTCTTTCTACCTTTTTCCTTTAAAAAATTCATTTTAGGTGACTTGGTACACCTTAACTCTATACCAAGTGGCGACTCCGATTTTTATTTCAAAAACCCTTTTTAAACTATATTTTGGGTCAAATCGTCGCATTTTCAAGTCCCATTTAGACCCACTTTCTTTGTAAATCAAAAATCACATTTTCAATCAAAAAATTCACTCTTTAAACCAATTATTTATTTATTTTTCTTGTAAAAAAAAATGGGGCGCGACAGCTAGCTAGTTAATTAAGTCTTGCATGACAAAAGAAATGAGATAAGCTTGAAATGGGCACATGTTGCATTGTGATTGGAGGTTGGGATTTGACTAGTCTTTCTTTACCTTTACTAAACTAATTTTGACCAAAAATCATCTTCCATTTCCTCCTTCTTGGCCGAACCACTAGAGAGAAAAGAAGAGAGAAAGCTTCTTCAATTTTCCTTCCTTTCTTGCTTGAATCTCACAAACCAACCGTTTAAATTCCAAATTTCTCCACAAAAGGGAGTTGCTAAGCTAGTTTAAGGTGTTGAGTGGAGCCATTTGTGAAGAACAAGCTCTAGTTGTCTTGCTTCTTGGAATTACAAAGGTAAGTTGTCAAGGAAATTTTCTTTTGTCCTTGATGATGTGAAATTGGAGGTTTATAAAGGTTGAATATGTTAGTTTGTGGATTATTTCATGACTTATGGTTGAGATGTGCAAATTTTTCTAATTATTGAGGATTTTCTGTTTTAATATATAAATTATTGTTTATTCATGGATTAATGGTTTGTTATAGTGTAAGATGGAGTTGGTATGTGTTGGAAATGAGTGTTTGTGAAAAATTGTTGGTTTGAAACTAAAATTCCAGATTATGGTTCCAAACAGGCCTGTTCTGTCCGAATTTATTTGAGCATGATAGAGGCCTAATCAGCCTTAGGCTAAAACATGAAAGTTGTAGGAAATGAAGTTTTATAGTAGCCTGAAAAATTTCACCCCAATCGGAGCAACGTAACCTATGAAAAGACCGAAATATCCCTGCTGCCCTGTTTCTGTCTGAACCTGATAATCAGCTTCTGTAATTGGCTAGTTTGACCGGGAATACTACTGATTTGTGTAGACACCAAATTTTTGGTGTAATTTCATTTACTGTTTATTTTTAGTTTTTTATTTATTTATCGTGTTAGTTTTATTCGATTTTTAGTTTTTAGTTTCTAGTTTTATTTTTAAGTCTTTAGCGTAGAATTTCTTGGAGGAAAAAATGAAAAACGAAAAATGAAGAAAAGAAAAATTAATTAGCATTTCATTGTTTTTTATCTCTTATTCCTAGGTTTTTATATTGTTGTTTTTCTTTATTTAATATTAATTTTGTTATTATTGTATTAGTTAAAAAAAAAAAAAAAAAAGTCACGGCCTGCAAGCTGCATTTTTGCAGCTTGCAAAGGACAGCTCCGTGCGTGCCATTGAAGGGCAGGATGAAGGCAGGGGCAGGCCTTTCATCCTGACCATCCAGTGAAGGGTTGAGGAACTTGGATTCCCATATAAATAGCAAGAGATGCAGCAGCCGCAAAGCGAGGTCGGGGGAGACAGAAAACAAGGAAAAGAAAAGAAAAGGGCCGAGAGGAAAAAGACCAGAGGAGGAAAGAAAAGATAGAGAGGAGAGGCTGGAACGAAAAAAAACCAGAAGGCTAGGTAGCAGCTGGGTTTGGAGGAGAGAGCTTCCGTGAGAGAGGGTCTGAGGTTTAAGAAAGGAGAAGTGTAGCGGCTGAGTGGAACTAGGAGAGGGTGAAGGAAAAAGATCGAAAGAAAAGGAACCAGAAAAGGGAAGGTCGACGGATAAGTGGCCGCCGGACAGAAGGAAAACGGCAAGACCAGGAAACGACGATTCAACTGAGCAAAGGTTTCATCTTCCGACTCAAGCTTTGATCAAAAGCTAAAGGTGATGTTTTTTCTACTCTGGAGCCATTTATAAACTGTTGACTGTGATAGAATGCTGAAAGTTCTTGTCTTTACGCTTGTGTCGTTTCCCTTTATGAACCCTGTCTGCGAAATCTGGTTGGGATGGATGAATCCATGAGTATTGGCTGGATTTTAGGGACAGCCGTTAGAGTTTTCATGCGTCTAATGTTTATGAACGATCATCATCCGTTTGAATGAACAAAAACCAGATAATTGCAATAAGCTTTCAGCTTTATAGTTTTTTCGTTGGGTCTGGTTCCGTAATGTTTCCCTGGTTGCCGTTTCCTTTATGTTTTTTGCAATGTTTTAGCAATGAAAGGCTTGAATATCATGGTTTTCTTTGGTTTGGAAATGGGTTGGAATTTCTGGTTTCCATTTTGCATGCTTCATGGTTGGAATTGCTAGATATCATGGTGGGAATTTCTGGTAGCTAGTTCACGCTTCCTTACTGCATTTTGTGCATTACACTTGGTAGGTTGGTTTTAAGTTGATGAATGAGCATGCTTCGTGGGTGAATTGCAGCAAGACGGAAGTGGTGTCTTTTGCTGCAATTTGCTGCATTTTAGCTGCATTCAGTGGGTAAAAATTGCTGTTCTTGCTGAAGTCCATGTAGTTGGGTTTTGGCAGTCAAATTAGTGGAAGTCTGTAGGAGCTTTTGGCACACGAACACAATTCGGCTAAAGTAAAGTAATGCAGCAAAGGAAATTGCAGAAACTCTTCTCATGATATTTTGCATGAAGCTGCGTTAGCTTTCATATTTTGACTCCCACAGCAGCTCACAAATTGGATTTCATTACTCTGTTTGCATGATCAATCCTGTGTCGATGACTGGTGCATTGATTTGTGTAAAATCCAAGAAAACACCAGGGGGGTTTGCGGCAAAGGCTGCAACAGGAAAATGCAGGAATGGGTCCAATGCTTGCAACTTTTTTTTTCCTTTTTTTATATTCATTCCAGTAGCTGTCTTCCTTGCATTTCTGTGTAATCATGGAGCTTGTTCAATAGTTGTTTGAAAGATCTTTAGGAACGTGTTAACAAGTGAAGTCTTGGTGGCTGTTTCCATTGACAAAACATGCGTGTGTTCATTGCATTAAGGATAGGTAGCTGCCAGATTTTTATCCTCTTGGAAACCTGTTTTGGGCAAATGATCACAGCATTCCATTGCAGTTTTTTCGTGTCTTTCTTCTCCCCCCAGTTCCAAGTTGTTGCATTCAATTTGAGTTGTCAAGTTCATTGGTTTGTTTTACAAGGCTAAATGGAAAAATGGAAGAAAGTTTCAAAGTTGTTGAATGGTTTTCATTGCAGAAAATCCTCTTCGTATGCATGCTTTGCATGAAGAAGACTTCTAAAATTGATTCTAAACCCTTGGTTCCTATCTAATTCTACTATGGCCCAATCAATCACATGATTTCCTCAATTTGGTCCTTGGTAGCTTTTAATTTTGCAACTTCATTGCTTGTTTGCTTCAATTAACTACCATGCTTTGTTTCAATTGCACTCAAGTCATGACTTTAGGGGCTTTATGATCAAGTGAGCTTGTGTTCGCCTATTTCCTTTAATTTTCCCAAATAAATTGGTACCTTGACCATTTCTTTTATTTTGGAGGATAAATAAGTGATTTCACTTCATTGGGGCCCAATTGCAAGGGAGGTAACCTCTATCTCCTTGATTTTCATTTCTCCTATGTGATCCAACGTGCTAAGTGTGAATTGCATGTCTACGTTGCTTTCCTTGCCTTTCTTTAATTCCTTTCATTTATTTCATTTACTATTGTTTTTTGTTAAGTTATTCTTTTATGGGGTATGTGTACACCTCTTGGCTTGTAATAGATAGGGCTTGGAGGAGCATTTGATGAAGACCTATTGAAGACGTGTGCCTAGCTAGCAAATGTAATAGGTTTATTAGTTTGGTTGCTTACCTTTGTTGCTATGTGTTAATTTGCTTTGTTAGGCTCTTGCATCTAGTCGAGCATGCTAAGTGTTACTTGCTATGTGTTTATGAGTATTTGGCATGTCTACTTGCTTTCTATAGTCGTGGATGAATGTGATGGATGAATGTACGTCACCACACTAGTCCAATGCTAGTTGTGGCTCATTATTTCATTAGGAATTCCTAGAAAGGGCTAGTCCAACGCTAGACCCAATAGGCCATCCCCTTTTGTTAGTGCATATTTGCATGTTCACTACATGTCATGCATTTTTCTTAGTTTTATCATTGGCATGTTCCTCGAACCCCTTTTCCCCTCATTTTTAGGTTTTGCATCTCATACTAGTTATAGGGTTCATTTGCTTGAGTGTCCCCTTTCGATAAGGGAAACGAGCGAGTGTGGCTATCCAATAGCCTTAGCACGCTAGTTCCCCCTTCTAATCAAAGGGAAGATTAAAGTCACAAAGTTAGGACTCCCCGTTCCCATCTTGATGCATTCCTATAGGATTCATGCATTTTATTCATTCACTATCACATACACTTACTTTATATTCTATCCTTTTTCTCACTTCACACTACTTTCATTTTACACGTTTTTGTTCAACTACTTACACTCTATACCATATCACTCGCACATATGCACTTTATGGCATTTTCACCTTATTATTCTTTACTTACCTTATCTTGTAAAGACATTTTCACACCTCCACTTATATCTTATTATTTTTATCATTTTTCTCACTTCACACAAACTCACATTTTCACATGGCATGCATTCCACTCATTTTTACATCATTTAGGATTATGTGACCTCTCCAAAGGATCATTATTGGGCTTCACAATTAATGTGATTGGCACCACTCAACCTTTGAAAAGAAATTTCCCCCAATACCCCTAGGTCTAGGGTTTTGCATTCATATAGACATATCCAACACGCGATACATACCTTGGGTAGAAAAATTAGGGAAAATTGGTTTAAGTCACTCAACTAGCCTTGGCTAGGTCGAAGGGGTGCCTTGGATTTTTATCCTTGCCTTCCCCTTCGTCAAATGTGACCCCCGATCCTTTTTTTGGTTGCGTAGACCCAAAAGTTCTCTAAAAGGGTTTATTTACTTTTTTCAAAAACAAAAATCATTTTTGGGTGACTTGGTACACCCTAACTCTATACCAAGTGGCGACTCCATTTTTGATACAAAAAACCCTTTTTTGAACTTTATATGGCCAAACCGTCGCATTATCGAGTCCCATGGCCTTTATTTTCATTTTGCACACGTTCACACACACACTACACACACCACAACATTACATCAAAAAGTGGGGCGCGACAGTTGGCGACTCCACTGGGGACTTCCTAAGTGGGTCCAAGCATTTTGATTTAGCCATTCTTTTCCCTTTTCTACCCTTTTTATGCATGGCATGTGGATATTAGGGTTGCATCTTCCATTTTTAGGACTTTTTGTCTCACATACGTCTCAAACTACTCCCTCGCTCACGAATGTATGATTGGTTGATTGGATGAATGTTCACTTGTTTATCTCGCGCTTGCATTGCATTTGGGTGGGGGATGTACCCTAGAGCCTCGCGTTGGTTCTTGATCCCTCCCCTCCAAACGAGCACTAGCATACGTGCATACGCTTTAATTTGTCACTCCTCTTTTATTTTTCTTTTAGTGGCTTGTCACGCCACTCCACCCTATTAGGATTTTAGGCGACTCACTTGGACTTGTGATCGCGACACGATGTGTGCGTAGCATGATCCGAGGAGTCACTCGATCTTCCATTTTAAGCTTTGGGTTCATAGCTTTTAGCTTTTGATGGAAGATTGAGGATTTTTGATAGATTCACTAAAACACGTAGCCGCGACACGATGTGTGCGTAGCGGTGTTTGGGGAATCGCTCGAGCCACCGACAAAGAACCTTGGGATTGATGACCATTGGTTTCTAAGTCTGAAGGCTCGGGGACCTGAGCTTGTCGAGTCTAGATGCATTAGCGAACCCCAACCTCATGCATCCTGTCGCGCCCCACTTTTCGATGAAGTGTTGAATTGTGTGATGTGTGAAGTGTGGTGTGAACGTGTGCAAAATGAAAAGTAAATAGGCCATGGGACTTTGGAAAGCGACGATTTGGCCAAATGAAATTTTAAAAAGGGTTTTTTTTAAATATGAAAAACGGAGTCGCCACTTGGTATAGATTTGGGGTGTACCAAGTCACCCAAAAAAGTGTTTTTTAAAGACAAAGTAGTAAAACCCTTTTTAAAACGACTCCTAGTCCACGTAAGCCAAAGAAAAAAGGTTCGGGGGTCACGTTTGACAAAGGGGAAGGCAAGGATAGAATCCAAGGCACCCCTTTGACCTAGCCAAGGCTAGTTGCGCGACTTAACCTTACCTTTCCTAATTTTCTACCCAATATATGTTCGCACGTTGGATATGACTATATGAATGCAATACGGAAAGAAAAATGCAATCCTAAATTCTACGATGTCTCTCGTGAGGCTTTTGGTCCCAAACCACATGAATTGTGGCGGCCAACAAAGGAAAACCCCATAGAGGTCGATTAATGCAAATGAGACTCAAATGTGCAAGTGTGGAAGTGTATGAAAGAAATTAAAAATCCAAGTGTTTGTGTGCAAGTGTATGAAAAGGTGCACGTGTGCAATTGTATGAAAATTCCAAGTGTTCGTGTGCAAGTGTATGAAATATAGTGATAAGTGCATATACGTGTAATTAAATGCAATTTTGTGAAGTAGAAATCAAAATGAACAATAAGGAAAGGAAAATGTGAATTGAAAAGAATGAGTGAGTGATAAATGAGAATGAATGAACCTAAGGGAATGCATCAGGTCGGGTATGGGAATGACTCCTAACTTGTCGACTTCGATTTTCCCTTTGATTAGAAGGCAAAACTAGCGTGCTAAGGCTATCGAGTAGCCACACTCGCTCGTTTCCCTTATCAGAAGGGGACTCTCAAGCAAATGGACCCTACAACTATCATGATATGCAAAAATCCTAAAGTGAAGGGAAAGGGGGTTCGAGGAGCATGCCAAGTGATAAAACTAAGAAAAATGCATGATATGTGGTGAACAAGCAAATGATATGCTAATGAGGGGAAATCCCTAAGGGTCTAGCGTTGGACTAGCCCATTCTATGAATTCCGACTAGCGTTGGACTAGCGGAAACGTACATTCATCCATTCCATTCATTCATGGCTATGAAAGCAAGTAGACATGCCAAAATACTCGTAAACACATAGCACATAGCATTTAGCATGCTCGACTAGATGCAAGAGCCTAATAAAGCAATTAAACATGTAGCAACAAAAACAAGCAAGCAAGGGGAAGGGGAAGTGGACCAGATGCTCTCCGAGCCCTATCTATTACAAGCCAAGAGGTGTACACATACCCCATAAAACTTAAATAAAAGCAACCAAGGGGAAGGGGAAATGGACCAAATGCTCTCCGAGCCCTATCTATTACAAGCCAAGAGGTGTACACATACCCCATAAAACTTAAATAAAGGTAAAAGCAAGTAAATACATGCAAGGAGGTAATGAAAGCGGAGTAGGCATGCGTATTCACATAACACGTAGGAGCACGTAGGAAAAATAACTCAAGAGTATAGAAGTTACCTCCCTTGCAATGGAAATCGAGTAATTGAGATTAGCTTCAAAATAATAAAAAGGGTCAAGGTACCAATTTATTGATAATATAAACAAAACCATCAAAATTCCCACAATTGCAACTCAAATGAAATCACGCAGTGCATAATTATCAAGAAGAGTGGAATGACCCATCAAATTCCCAAATATGGCAACCACTAATCTAAGCAAACACAATCAAAGCCAAATGAATCATTCAAGATCTACAAAGGTCCCAAAATAACAAAGCCCAGTAACGACTCAACTTGTACCCACCTTAGGACCCAGTTGGAAAGGAGAGGGAATACGAGGGGGTCAGGACATCTCAAATTGACCATTAATTACACGAATTTGGCCCTTCGAAAGCATTTAAACAATTGCACAACTGGTGATTCACAAAATTAGGATTAAATTGAAAAAGAAAAGAAAGATTGAGGGATCACTTTGATAGATTTTTCAATGGTTTGGGCCATAGTGAAACAAAGGTATGCTCGGGGGGTCAAAGTGCAAATTCAGAAATTTATTTCATGCATGCAACGTGAACTAAAGCCTTCATTACTTCTGCAATTCTGGTTTTCTTTCCTACATGATGTGCCGTGCTTCATTTGTCACCGAAATGCATCACCAAAACAACTTGAACCGAAATAAACCTCAAGATGCAATTCTAATCATTACCAAACTTAATGCCACACTTTTATTGCAAGATTGAGGCAGCAAAACTGAGTTGATTGACTGTCAAAGATCAAGAAAAACAGCAAAAAAGAATGCCGCCAGAATTTCTGCAAAAGCTAGGAAGCTTGCTGCAATTTACGTTTCCAAGTGCAGCTTTTACAACTGAGATTATGTATTTCAAAAAACAAACCTACAACTTTAGGCTAAACAAAACACATGATCACCACTATCAAAACAAGCAGAAGACTTAGGACAAGATCATGCAAAAATTCTGGAGAATAACAAGGGTGGTTCAGCGATTTGGTTGTTCATTTTGCAGCAAAGCATTGGAACATGATTCAAAGGTTTTAAGAACCCAAACATGCCAACCCAAAACAAACTTCACCCAGCCAACTCTTCTCTCCACATAAGATCAGGCATCAAGTTAGATGGCCAAAAATTTGGTGAACAATTTGCAGGAAAGAAAACAGCAAAGAGTAAGACCGAATGCAGCAACCTTTACTTCTCCTATCTTGGTTTAAATGTATTGGCATGGTTCAAATGTATTGGCATGCAAAACTCAAACAAATCTGGACATTTCCTAAACAGAACAGCCACAGCCAAGGTAGTTCAAAGAAAAACAAACAACGGCAAGAAGTAAGGAAAATGCAATCCTGGCCGAATAGATAAAACTGCAGCAGAATTTCTGCTATTTAGCACTTTACAAAATCCAGCTTTCGAATGCTATCAAAACCCAAACAAAACCCCCATACAATCCTCTCACCTTGCCACATGAAACTTGTAGATCTAAACACCAAAAAGTCGAACGAAAGGACATGCAAATCTGGACAGTTCAAACAAATGTATGCAAACAAAAACTCCAAGCAAACCGAAGCTTCTTTTTTTTTTGAAATATTTTCAGCCAACATCCTTTCTGTAACTTGCGGTCGTTTCCTTTCTATCATTTCGGCACACACACGACTCATTTATAAACTCCAATGAAGCATGTAGAAACCTCAAACTGATAGCCCCAAAACTCAAACTGACTCACTTAGGATCTAAACAGCCGAAAACATGATACAAAAACATGGCTTCAGTAACTACCGTCCACAAACGGATGTCTTATTCATATAGCGTCAGAGACAAATATTGACCAAAATGCTAAAACTAATGAACTGGGCTTCTGGAACAAATCATACCCAGAAATTTATGAAATCATACCAAAATGCTAAACTAGATTCGTTCATGAAAACCCCTACAAAATTTATGATTCCTTTTCTGCAATTCTCATTCATACGTTTAAAAGAACTCTGAACGAAATCATGCAAAGCATCTGGGAAAATTGACATTCTGGGCGCACGCAGCTAACAAGATTCATCAAAGTAGCAATCTTTTGAACCAACACACACTTTTAAACCACTCCCAGCATCAAACAGATCAAATGTTTCATTCCAACGCGAAATTATAGTAGAAGAGTGGAACTTTTAGCTGCGGAGAAAGATAAAAGAAACGGTTACCGTGAGAATCCTAACACCAGATTTATGAAGGCCCGCGAACTTGCTGCGACCTTGATGAAGAATCCGCTGCTGGTTCCTCCTCTTTACTTACGTAACTCTGCTTTCTTCTTTTCCTCCCAATCAGAAACCAGTCGCTCCTTCTTCTCCGTCACCTTCCGCTTCCTTTTTCCCTTTTCGCCTTGCTTCACTTAGCTATCCCGCCGCCCCTTTTTCCTCTCAAACCTCTTTGTTAGAAACCCTCGCAGTCCCCTGCGTTTTTCCTTTCCAGATGCCACCCTCTATTCTCTCCTTCCCGATCTCAGCCGCCCCTTTTTATCTCTCGGCCCTTTTCTTTTCTTTTGCTTGTGTTTCTATCTCCCCGGACTCTCCCCCGTTTTTCAAAACTCCCCAGATTATCCCAGCTTTCTTTTCACTCTCTCTCGCGCCACCCTTGCTTCTCAGTTTTTCTTTTTGTTTCTTCCCCTCTCGGTTCTCTCTTAGCCCGTTAATGCTCTCCAAAAAAAACCTCTCCTCTTGCTCACCGAAAAGCTCCCAGCTGCCACCTTTCTCTTGCTGTTTTCTGGTTTCCCTCCGTCGCCCCTTAGCTCTCTCTCCTTTTTTGTTCTATAGTCATTCACTCCCTCACAAAGCCTTAGCCCAGCCGTTGTGTAACCTCCCCAGCTCTTTCCCAGAAACCTCTCTAGGCTTTTCTCCGTGGGTTTCCTTTGCTTCTGTTTTTCTCTCCTCTTGCGGCTGCTGCTGCATCTTCTATTTATATGGGGCCACCCCAACCCTAAAACTCCCATTGTCTCCTCTAAAATTGCAGCCAAGGGCTGCCCGAGCCCTTACTTGCAAGCTGCGTAAAAACGCAGCTTGCCATCGCGTATTCCCCTTTTTTTTTTTTTTTTTTTTTAAAGTAATTAACATTGATAATAGTAAAAACAAATAACAAAAACAATTTAATTAACATTGGATGAAAAATAAACTAGAAACAAGAAAGTGCAAATTCCAATTCATCATCTTTTCATTTTCCATTTTTCCTTTTTCCTTTAAATAATGAAACTAAATCCTAAACAAATAAAAATAGAACAAATAAAAACGAATAGTAAATAAATAAATAAATAATAAAACACCAAAAATTTGGTGTCTACAGTTTGCCCCTCTTTGTCTGAGTTTTGAAAAAACTTGAGACAAAGAAGTAGACACCAAATACTTACCTGTGTTATTCGGCTGCAAAATGATTCCAACGAACAAGAATTCTAAAAAAAAAAATGGGACTGACCAGAACAGAAATTTAAATTTGGGATAGACCCACGGGATAGACCCGGACAGAAACGTAAAATTGGGATAGACCCACGGGATAGACCCGGACAGAAATGTAAAATTGGGATAGACCCACGGGATCTTTGGAATGTTGGCGGCACAAAATCCAGGCCCAACGTGACATTTGACCTGTTGGCGGCACGAAACTCAGGCCCAACGTGACATTTGAACTGTTGGCGGCACGAAACTCAGGCCCAACTTGACATTTGAACTGTTGGCGGCACGAAACTCAGGCCCAACGTGACATTCGGGATGTTGGCGGCACAAAGTCCAGGCCCAACGTGATTTTGTGAAGTTGGCGGCACAAAGTCCAGGCCCAACGTGATTTTGTGAAGTTGGCGGCACAAAGTCCAGGCCCAACATGGTGAAGTGATGTTGGCAGCACCAAGTCCAGGCCCAACGTGATTTTGTGAAGTTGGCGGCACCAAGTCCAGGCCCAACGTGATAAAGCGAAGTTGGCGGCACCAAGTCCAGGCCCAACATGGTGAAGTGATGTTGGCGGCACCAAGTCCAGGCCCAACGTGATAAAGCGAAGTTGGCGGCACCAAGTCCAGGCCCAACGTGATAAAGTGAAGTTGGCGGCACCAAGTCCAGGCCCAACGTGGTAAAGTGACGTTGGCGGCACCAAGTCCAGGCCCAACGTGATAAAGTGAAGTTGGCGGCACCAAGTCCAGACCCAACGTGATAAAGTGAAGTTGGCGGCACCAAATCCAGGCCCAACGTGATAAAGTGAAGTTGGCGGCACGAAACTCAGGCCCAACGTGACTTTCGTGAAGTTGGTGGCACGGAAACCAAGCCCAACGTGATAAAGTGAATGGTCAGCGGGATAAGACCCAATCCTGCCATCCAATTGGTGAAGAAATTGAATTTGATTTGTCAAAGTACAAGAAATTAAATTTGATTTTCCAAGAAACAAAATTTTGAACTTGATTTTTTGATTTTTTGAATTTTTCTGATTTTTCGAGAGAATCTTTTTCACAAATAATTTGCCCCAGTGTAGGGCCTTCTCTTTCTTTCTTCTCTTTCTTCGGCATCGGCCTTCTACATCGCCAGATGCTTTTCGTCGACTTCAACTGTGAATACCTGCACAGGGCTTACGTGCACTCAAATGAGCATGACTGATTTGAAAAATGCATTATTTTGATTCTTGGACGAAATCCTCAATTGGACTACAAAAATATTTGCCCCTGTGTGGGCTTATTTTGCGAAATTTTGCAAATAAAAATTTTGCCCCAGTTTGGGCCCATTTGATTGCAAAAATTGGTTTAGATGATTTCCCATTTACTTGAACAAAGAAAACCCGCACTTTCTAAAATTTAGAAAAGAGTGCACATACAACAATGTGAAGAAACTTTAATCATCAAGTTTGAACTCATGCAGAAATTTCATGATGAATTCCTCGAAATAATGCCAAATTACAAGATATTTCTTCCTTACCTTAGCATCGAAGCTTTGGGTAATGGGCGTTATTTCTGACTTGGAAATGGGAGGCCAAGATTTGTCTTATTTTGTGCTCATTCGATATCACGTCTTCATGAAAGCAAAATAGTTTGTCACCCTTATTTTCCAAGAAAACTTAGTCAACATACAAGCTTGATAGGCTTGCAATAAAATGGGTAGAAACGATAGCTAAACCTGTGAAAACTGGTTATACTCCCATGATCACAAATGATTGATGGCTTACGAGCATAATCGCCACTTTGGATTGTCATGAAAGAATAAGTCAACGATGGACTTTATCAGCTTGTAATTTGGCTTGAAAACGATAGCTAAAGAAAGAAATAATTTTCAAGGACATTGCACCGAAGATCGCGTTTTTCTCAAAATTACCCTCAATTTGGACTCCAAGATCTTGGACTTTGTTTGACTTTTTGTCATCACTCAACAGGGTCTTTCGCGTCGAATTTTCTGCATTTTCTTGCATTTACTTTTCTTTCTTTGCTTTTTGCCTCTTTTCCTTTTCCCTCGAGCTGATGGGTTTTCACATGGTGAGTAGCGTCAACCTCATACTCAAGCAATTCAGAAATACAGTTAAAATTTTCCGGCATCAGAAATTTTCTTGACAGGGCCATTGCAAAGAACAGAAGTCAGGACTTTCGGCTTTGTAATGGGGTCAAGTGGGGTGCTTAGAAAAGTTAAGGCTTGAAAACGGATTTCAAAACTGGTTTGAAGAATCTGAGATCGCATTGTTGCGCGAACCCTATTTTAGGGTAAAATCAGAATTTGCCTCAGTTTTTGCTCAATTGAGGCTTTTCACTTTCATTTCCTTTTTCCTTTTGACTTTTCGGCCTTTTGCCATTTTTGAACTTTCACAAAATTTGCCCCAGTTTACTTTTGAACTGAGGTTCTCTTTTCTTCTTTTGCCTTTTGATTTTGTGGGTTTTCACTTTTTTGAAATTTTCTTTTCAACTCAAACTCGCCCCCAGTGTGGGGTTTGCGATTCTCAGGGGTTGCCAAACGAAATAATTCATTCTGAAGGCTCAAAAGGGATAACGAGGGATAGAATGTTTGATCGGAAAAGAAGAGGGCCTGACTTGTATTCCGTTCCTTACAATAACTCTGAAAGGAAATTTTCGCTAATGGGAAATTTTTGGCATGTATCTGAATTAACTGATTGAGGAAGACCCTTGTTCATCCATATTTGTGAAACGTTGGCGATCCACGCGGACAAATCTCTTCCCTTTCTTTTTTTTCAAAATTCGGAACCCAAGTGGAGTCGATTTTCCTCAATTTGCAGTTCCCTCTTTTTCTATCATTTTTGCTTTTCTCTTTTTTTTCAAAATTTTCCAATCTCCTTCCCCAATGTGGGGTGCGATCATATGTGCACTCGAAAAGAAACACCAATTTTTAGCTCAAATGAGGATGCAAGGGATGATCAGTGTTTAGATTGTAGAAATGACGGCCAAAGTATCATTCTTATACCTCATGACAACCGAAGTAGCGAAATGGTCATTGAAAATCCATTCTTCTTTTGATATTTGAAAATTTTTCAATGATGGGTAGTGATTATTAAGACCCTTATTTGAAACGAAATTATTCTTTCATAGGCTCAAATGGGAGAGCAAGTGATAAAAATCTGTATAGGTAGAGAAAAGAATCCTCGAAGTATCATTCCAAATTTTCAAAACAAACAAGAATAATGCACATTTTTGCTTTCACTTAGATGTGAATTGAATCGATTAAACACAATGGATATTTTCAAGCAAAGATGGCCCCAATTTGCGATTTATCAATCAATGTGACTGATTTTATTTTGGGGTTCAGTGAAGGAAAAAAGATATCTCATTGGGCCTTCTGAATGACCTCTTTTAATTCTGAACACTCTTATTGTGAATTTTCAGGTCGGAGGTTGAAAAAACCCCAATTTAGTCTTATTTCTTAAAATTCATCATGAAATCTCCAATGAATAAGAATAAAGAATGAAATGTACATAAATATACACAAAACAATGATTGTCCAAACAGTTTATTGCTGAAAAAGTTTGAAACAAATTTTCTCATTCAATTACGATACAAGTGAGAAGGGAGAAACTTGTAAAGAGTTCCACATATACACTTTTTGTCTCCTTTTCAAATATACAAAATTTCCCTTTGGAAAACAATTACAACATCTCTCAGAGGGTTTTCATCGTAGGATCCGCCCAAGAATCAAATAACACTTGTAATCTTCAAACTTTATTGGATTAAAATTATCATCAGATATAGAAGAACATTTTCGTCTTATTGAAATATTTTTATGAATGCAGGGGAGGGGGGAAACAAAAGAAAAATACCCCGAGTTAGTAGGCAAAACTGCAAAATCGGTATGCATGTCCTATGGGAGAACCCTTTTATGCCAAGGGTAGGCCTAGCATGAAAATGCAATCCTCCAGAGCAGGCACTATACAATACCTGATGGATCCAATCAGCTCATGGAGTGAAAAATAATTTTGAAAGAATTTGGTCAATTGGGGTGACGAGAGATTTGTCAAAATGAGGACAACGTCCGAATAGATTGATCACCTTTGATTTGCAAAAGGCACGGGTTTGACCTTGACGAACTTCCTATCGAAGAGATTGGAATTTGTTGACAAATTTCCTCAGTGAAGCATGAGTCAAAAACCCAAATGATTAAATGAATGGTTTTCTCAAAAATTGACTAGATTTCCCAATTTGGAATTCGATATCGAAACTCTAATTGGTCAAACGGTTTGAATGAAATTTATTTAAAATCGACCGCATTACCCTAAAAGGGGAAACGGGTCAAATGAATTGAGTAAAATTTAAAAACTTACTCAAAATTGACCGAATCATCCCTAAAAAGGAACTTGATCGAATGAAATTGAAAATTTTATTCAAAAATGGATCGGATCATCCTAAAAAGGAACTTGATCAAATGAATTGAATGAAATCGAGAATTTATTCAAAATTGACCAGATCGCCCTAAAAACGGTAAATTGGTCAAATGAATGAAATTGAATTAGTGATTTATTCAAAAATCGGCCGAATGACCCTAAAAAGGGTAAATTGGTCAAATGAATTGACGACTTATTCAAAATCGACCGGATGACCCTAAAAAGGGTAAATTGGTCAAATGAATTTATTTCAAAACTGATTAGATTGTACTAAAATTGAATGAATTGAAAAAAAATGGATTGGATAAGATGGATGATTTGTTCAAAAATCGATTGAATTATTCGCCCACTGGGTGGTTTCAAGAAATCATTACAATTCCTTGGTCTATGAGCCTCTAAAATCAAAATTTGGCCTCTATATTTATCGTCTCAACAATGAGGAATCATTTGTGAATTTTCTTCGAATTAATGTCCTTTTACGCAAGGGAATTTTACCAATTTTGAGAAAATGGCCAAAAAGTGATTATTAGATGCTCATATTCCAAAAGTTGCTCCATGAAAATGATCGGATCTTTACCTTACCTTGTGCACTACCCCTTCGGATGGTACGAGAAAGGTAAACGTGCAAGTCTCATTTGGATTATATATCCGAGACATGGGGTGGTTCATTCCTAACACGGGATCCCCTAAATGGCATTCCCTTTCTAGGGTTTATGCATGATGCCAGTTTATTAAAGCTATGTAAATATGTGACAAACATGAAATGTGAGCTAAAGGACATAAATAATGCAACGGGGGGAAAAGGTCTAAACATGAAATGTATTTACTGGAAAGTAAGTGCAAAGACTGAAATTTAGACATGTGAGCTATCTAGTGGGTGAGTCACTAAAAGAGTGCCCAAGAGGCCTCTTATTGCTAAGGCACATGAATGCAAGCCAAGAAAACAAAAGAAATGGTTAGTGCAGTTGATAGTACACATAACACATTGGGAGCAATTAAAAAAAAGAAATACAATAAAGCAGGTAAAAGGGGTGGAACCCCTTCCCTCGTGCCTAATGTGCTTAAAATAGGGTGAGGCTGACTCTAACCTAGGAAAATTCTAATATGGATGCATGAGGCTGGGGTTCACTAATGCCTAGACTCGATAAAGCTTCGGCTCCCAAGCCTTCAGACCTAAAGGCGAAGGGTCATCACTCCCAGGGCCTTCGGTCGGTGGCTCGAGTGATCCCTTAGGTAGCGCTATGGGCGCAGAGCATACCATCCGCCTACCCAAGGCAATCGATCCTAATCCTACAAGGCGGTGTGGGATGGCGCCCACGAAAATACAAATAAAATGGGATAAAGCAAGTAAATATGCACGTATGAAGTGTTCCCCTAATTTGAGGGAAGGGGTTGAGAACCACGCGGGGCTCTAAAGGTGACACACACCCCCCCCCAAATGCAATGCAAGCGCGAGATAAACAAGTAAACATACATCCAATCAACCAATCACACATTCGTGAGCGAGGGAGTAGTTGGATACGCGCGCGAGGCAAAAGGCCCTAAAAATGGAAAATGCAACCCTAATATCCAAATGCAATGCATAAAAAGGGTAGAAAAAGGAAACGAATGGCTTAGTCAAATGCTTGGACCCACTTAGGAGTTCCCCAGTGGAGTCGCCAACTGTCGCGCCCCACTTTTCGATGAAGTGTTGAATTGTGTGATGTGTGAAGTGTGGTGTGAACGTGTGCAAAATGAAAAGTAAATAGGCCATGGGACTTTGGAAAGCGACGATTTGGCCAAATGAAATTTTAAAAAGGGTTTTTTTTAAATATGAAAAATGGAGTCGCCACTTGGTATAGATTTGGGGTGTACCAAGTCACCCAAAAAAGTGTTTTTTAAAGACAAAGTAGTAAAACCCTTTTTAAAACGACTCCTAGTCCACGTAAGCCAAAGAAAAAAGGTTCGGGGGTCACGTTTGACAAAGGGGAAGGCAAGGATAGAATCCAAGGCACCCCTTTGACCTAGCCAAGGCTAGTTGCGCGACTTAACCTTACCTTTCCTAATTTTCTACCCAATATATGTTCGCACGTTGGATATGACTATATGAATGCAATACGGAAAGAAAAATGCAATCCTAAATTCTACGATGTCTCTCGTGAGGCTTTTGGTCCCAAACCACATGAATTGTGGCGGCCAACAAAGGAAAACCCCATAGAGGTCGATTAATGCAAATGAGACTCAAATGTGCAAGTGTGGAAGTGTATGAAAGAAATTAAAAATCCAAGTGTTTGTGTGCAAGTGTATGAAAAGGTGCACGTGTGCAATTGTATGAAAATTCCAAGTGTTCGTGTGCAAGTGTATGAAATATAGTGATAAGTGCATATAGGTGTAATTAAATGCAATTTTGTGAAGTAGAAATCAAAATGAACAATAAGGAAAGGAAAATGTGAATTGAAAAGAATGAGTGAGTGATAAATGAGAATGAATGAACCTAAGGGAATGCATCAGGTCGGGTATGGGAATGACTCCTAACTTGTCGACTTCGATTTTCCCTTTGATTAGAAGGCAAAACTAGCGTGCTAAGGCTATCGAGTAGCCACACTCGCTCGTTTCCCTTATCAGAAGGGGACTCTCAAGCAAATGGACCCTACAACTATCATGATATGCAAAAATCCTAAAGTGAAGGGAAAGGGGGTTCGAGGAGCATGCCAAGTGATAAAACTAAGAAAAATGCATGATATGTGGTGAACAAGCAAATGATATGCTAATGAGGGGAAATCCCTAAGGGTCTAGCGTTGGACTAGCCCATTCTATGAATTCCGACTAGCGTTGGACTAGCGGAAACGTACATTCATCCATTCCATTCATTCATGGCTATGAAAGCAAGTAGACATGCCAAAATACTCGTAAACACATAGCACATAGCATTTAGCATGCTCGACTAGATGCAAGAGCCTAATAAAGCAATTAAACATGTAGCAACAAAAACAAGCAAGCAAGGGGAAGGGGAAGTGGACCAGATGCTCTCCGAGCCCTATCTATTACAAGCCAAGAGGTGTACACATACCCCATAAAACTTAAATAAAAGCAACCAAGGGGAAGGGGAAATGGACCAAATGCTCTCCGAGCCCTATCTATTACAAGCCAAGAGGTGTACACATACCCCATAAAACTTAAATAAAGGTAAAAGCAAGTAAATACATGCAAGGAGGTAATGAAAGCGGAGTAGGCATGCGTATTCACATAACACGTAGGAGCACGTAGGAAAAATAACTCAAGAGTATAGAAGTTACCTCCCTTGCAATGGAAATCGAGTAATTGAGATTAGCTTCAAAATAATAAAAAGGGTCAAGGTACCAATTTGTTGATAATATAAACAAAACCATCAAAATTCCCACAATTGCAACTCAAATGAAATCACGCAGTGCATAATTATCAAGAAGAGTGGAATGACCCATCAAATTCCCAAATATGGCAACCACTAATCTAAGCAAACACAATCAAAGCCAAATGAATCATTCAAGATCTACAAAGGTCCCAAAATAACAAAGCCCAGTAACGACTCAACTTGTACCCACCTTAGGACCCAGTTGGAAAGGAGAGGGAATACGAGGGGGTCAGGACATCTCAAATTGACCATTAATTACACGAATTTGGCCCTTCGAAAGCATTTAAACAATTGCACAACTGGTGATTCACAAAATTAGGATTAAATTGAAAAAGAAAAGAAAGATTGAGGGATCACTTTGATAGATTTTTCAATGGTTTGGGCCATAGTGAAACAAAGGTATGCTCGGGGGGTCAAAGTGCAAATTCAGAAATTTATTTCATGCATGCAACGTGAACTAAAGCCTTCATTACTTCTGCAATTCTGGTTTTCTTTCCTACATGATGTGCCGTGCTTCATTTGTCACCGAAATGCATCACCAAAACAACTTGAACCGAAATAAACCTCAAGATGCAATTCTAATCATTACCAAACTTAATGCCACACTTTTATTGCAAGATTGAGGCAGCAAAACTGAGTTGATTGACTGTCAAAGATCAAGAAAAACAGCAAAAAAGAATGCCGCCAGAATTTCTGCAAAAGCTAGGAAGCTTGCTGCAATTTACGTTTCCAAGTGCAGCTTTTACAACTGAGATTATGTATTTCAAAAAACAAACCTACAACTTTAGGCTAAACAAAACACATGATCACCACTATCAAAACAAGCAGAAGACTTAGGACAAGATCATGCAAAAATTCTGGAGAATAACAAGGGTGGTTCAGCGATTTGGTTGTTCATTTTGCAGCAAAGCATTGGAACATGATTCAAAGGTTTTAAGAACCCAAACATGCCAACCCAAAACAAACTTCACCCAGCCAACTCTTCTCTCCACATAAGATCAGGCATCAAGTTAGATGGCCAAAAATTTGGTGAACAATTTGCAGGAAAGAAAACAGCAAAGAGTAAGACCGAATGCAGCAACCTTTACTTCTCCTATCTTGGTTTAAATGTATTGGCATGGTTCAAATGTATTGGCATGCAAAACTCAAACAAATCTGGACATTTCCTAAACAGAACAGCCACAGCCAAGGTAGTTCAAAGAAAAACAAACAACGGCAAGAAGTAAGGAAAATGCAATCCTGGCCGAATAGATAAAACTGCAGCAGAATTTCTGCTATTTAGCACTTTACAAAATCCAGCTTTCGAATGCTATCAAAACCCAAACAAAACCCCCATACAATCCTCTCACCTTGCCACATGAAACTTGTAGATCTAAACACCAAAAAGTCGAACGAAAGGACATGCAAATCTGGACAGTTCAAACAAATGTATGCAAACAAAAACTCCAAGCAAACCGAAGCTTCTTTTTTTTTTGAAATATTTTCAGCCAACATCCTTTCTGTAACTTGCGGTCGTTTCCTTTCTATCATTTCGGCACACACACGACTCATTTATAAACTCCAATGAAGCATGTAGAAACCTCAAACTGATAGCCCCAAAACTCAAACTGACTCACTTAGGATCTAAACAGCCGAAAACATGATACAAAAACATGGCTTCAGTAACTACCGTCCACAAACGGATGTCTTATTCATATAGTGTCAGAGACAAATATTGACCAAAATGCTAAAACTAATGAACTGGGCTTCTGGAACAAATCATACCCAGAAATTTATGAAATCATACCAAAATGCTAAACTAGATTCGTTCATGAAAACCCCTACAAAATTTATGATTCCTTTTCTGCAATTCTCATTCATACGTTTAAAAGAACTCTGAACGAAATCATGCAAAGCATCTGGGAAAATTGACATTCTGGGCGCACGCAGCTAACAAGATTCATCAAAGTAGCAATCTTTTGAACCAACACACACTTTTAAACCACTCCCAGCATCAAACAGATCAAATGTTTCATTCCAACGCGAAATTATAGTAGAAGAGTGGAACTTTTAGCTGCGGAGAAAGATAAAAGAAACGGTTACCGTGAGAATCCTAACACCAGATTTATGAAGGCCCGCGAACTTGCTGCGACCTTGATGAAGAATCCGCTGCTGGTTCCTCCTCTTTACTTACGTAACTCTGCTTTCTTCTTTTCCTCCCAATCAGAAACCAGTCGCTCCTTCTTCTCCGTCACCTTCCGCTTCCTTTTTCCCTTTTCGCCTTGCTTCACTTAGCTATCCCGCCGCCCCTTTTTCCTCTCAAACCTCTTTGTTAGAAACCCTCGCAGTCCCCTGCGTTTTTCCTTTCCAGATGCCACCCTCTATTCTCTCCTTCCCGATCTCAGCCGCCCCTTTTTATCTCTCGGCCCTTTTCTTTTCTTTTGCTTGTGTTTCTATCTCCCCGGACTCTCCCCCGTTTTTCAAAACTCCCCAGATTATCCCAGCTTTCTTTTCACTCTCTCTCGCGCCACCCTTGCTTCTCAGTTTTTCTTTTTGTTTCTTCCCCTCTCGGTTCTCTCTTAGCCCGTTAATGCTCTCCAAAAAAAACCTCTCCTCTTGCTCACCGAAAAGCTCCCAGCTGCCACCTTTCTCTTGCTGTTTTCTGGTTTCCCTCCGTCGCCCCTTAGCTCTCTCTCCTTTTTTGTTCTATAGTCATTCACTCCCTCACAAAGCCTTAGCCCAGCCGTTGTGTAACCTCCCCAGCTCTTTCCCAGAAACCTCTCTAGGCTTTTCTCCGTGGGTTTCCTTTGCTTCTGTTTTTCTCTCCTCTTGCGGCTGCTGCTGCATCTTCTATTTATATGGGGCCACCCCAACCCTAAAACTCCCATTGTCTCCTCTAAAATTGCAGCCAAGGGCTGCCCGAGCCCTTACTTGCAAGCTGCGTAAAAACGCAGCTTGCCATCGCGTATTCCCCTTTTTTTTTTTTTTTTTTTTTTTTAAAGTAATTAACATTGATAATAGTAAAAACAAATAACAAAAACAATTTAATTAACATTGGATGAAAAATAAACTAGAAACAAGAAAGTGCAAATTCCAATTCATCATCTTTTCATTTTCCATTTTTCCTTTTTCCTTTAAATAATGAAACTAAATCCTAAACAAATAAAAATAGAACAAATAAAAACGAATAGTAAATAAATAAATAAATAATAAAACACCAAAAATTTGGTGTCTACACATCCATATTAGAATTGCCTAAGGTAGAGTCTGCCTTACCCTATTAGGGACACGATTCACGAGGGGAGGGATCCAACCCCTCTTTCCCTTTTATTGCTTTATTTCTTTGTATTGATTTCGTTGCTACAATGTGTTATGTGTATTTATCTGGCTGAACTAACTTTTCTTGGTTTTGTGTCCCCATTGCATTCACAAACCCTAGCAAATAAGAGGTCTGGCTGACCTTCTTTTAGAACCTACCCTCGTAGATAGGTTATTGCACGTTTAAAGATTTTGGGATATTGCATTCATAGATTAATAATTGCATAGCATTCTAAGCCTACCTTGGCGTAATAAAGGGTCCCTTAGGTCATGTTTCATTTCGAATTGCATATTTTACTGCTTTAATAAAATGGCATCATGCATAAACCCTAGAAAGGGAATGCCATTTAGGGGATCCCGTGTCAGGAATAAACCACCTTGTGTCTCGGATACTTAATCCAAAGAGACTTGCACGTTTACATTTTGTACCATCTAAAGGGGTATTGCACAAGGTAAGGTAGGATCCGATCATTTTCATTGAGTGATCTTTGGAATATGAGCATCTAATAATCACTTTTTGGCCATTTTATCAAAAATTGGTAAAAATCCCTTGCGTGAAGGACATTAATTTGAAGAAAATCACAAATGATTCCTCCTATTGAGACGATAAATAAATTGAGGCCAAAATTTGATTTTTAGAAGGTCATAGACTAATGCACCTTAATAATTTTGAAATGGCCGGACAATTCAACCAATCCATTTTGCCAATTCATTCAATAAATCGTCAATTCATTTGACCAATTTACCCTTTTTAGGGTCACCTGGTCGATTTTTGAATAAATCATAATTTACCCTTTCTAGGGTCATCCGGTCGATTTTGAATAAATCGTCAATTCATTTGACCAATTTACCCTTTTTAGGGTCATTCGGCCGATTTTTGAATCAATCATTCATTTGGCCAATTTACCCATTTTTAGGGCAGCCGAGCCGATTTTGAATAAATCAAGTTTCGTTCAATCTATTTGATCAATTTACCCTTCTTGGGGTGATCTGATTAATTTTGGATAAATTAAACTTCATTCAATTCATTTGACCTGTTTCCCTTTTTAGGGTAATCCGGTCGATTTTTAATAAATGGTCAATTTCATTTGACCAATTAGGATTTCAATGTCGAATTTCAAAATGGAAAACCTAGTTGATTTTGAGCAAAACATCCATTGCATCCAGCCATTTGATCAGTTGGAGTTTTGACCCGTGCTTCACTAAGAAAAGTTGTCAAAACGAATTCCAATCTCTTCGATAGAAAGGTCCGTCAAGGTCAAACCCATGCGTTTTACAAATCAAAGGTGATCAATCTGTTCAGACGTTGTCCTCATTTTGACAAATCTCTCGTCACCCCAATTGACCAAATTCTTTCAAAATTATTTTTCACTCAATGAGTTGATCAGATCCATCAGATATGGTATAGTGCCTACCCCAGAGGATTGCATCCTCATTCTAGGCCTACCCTTGGCACAAAAAGGGTTCCCCCCATAGGACATGCATCCGAATTTTCTGGATATCTACTAACTCTTGCCTTTTTCTTTTCCTTTTCTTTATTTTCTGTGGAATAATTAAGCGAGGGTTGAATCTAAAGGCAATCTTTCCAAAATTTTCAGGTAATATTTAAACATAGCTTCTCGTCGAAGCCCCATCATAACGCGATCCCGTAGTCAAGCCCAGAGGAGTCGTGTAAACATGAGTTCGCAACCGGAACTGTCAGATAAGTTTGCTACTACAGCCCAACCTGAGACTGCAAGTTTGGGGGTCCAACTGACCGAGATGCTTACGAAGTTTGGTGAGATGGCATCTGAAATGGCCGCCCAAAAGAAATTAATCGATGAGCTTATCAGTAGCGGAATTCAACCCGAGCCTGGACTCGTCAGTCAATCGGGGCCAAAATCATTGGTCATATCCACGACCCAAACCACTTTTACTCCACCCTTCATCATTCCACCCGAAGGAACTTTCACCTATCCCACCATAAATTTGCCATATACTTACCCTCCTAACCCTTCGTTCTTTCCTACTCACATGCAAGGTCCCCAACCGCAAATCACTTCAAACATACCACTTGAGCCACATACCTTTTATCACACTGCCGCTGAGCCATTCCTACTTGACCATACTGTCCAAACCAAGCCAGAGATGGGGAAATCTTCCGCTCCCGTTGATATAAAGCTGCTCAAACGCCTTGACCGTTTTGATGAATTTATGAGGAAAAGTCAGGGTTTAAACAAGCAAGGAGTGCTGGACTATGATGAGCTTTGTCTCTTTCCAAATGTTCAATTGCCTGAGGGGTTCAAAACCCCTAAGTTTAACAAGTACGATGGAACTGGCAATCCCAAAACGCACCTCCGTCTGTTTGCTAACAAGTTGGGAAAGCCTGTAGACGACGAGAACCTGCCTCTAAGGTTGTTCCCGGAAAGTCTGGAGGGGGATGCACTCGACTGGTATTCCAACCTGAAGCTCGAGGAAGTGAAAACCTGGATTGATTTGTCCAAGGCTTTTGTGAGGCAATACGAGTATAACTGCGAGCTGGCTCCGACACGAACCACGTTGGAAGGAACAAAAAGAAAATCTTCTGAGGACCATAAGACTTATGCCAAGAGGTGGAGGAAAATAGCTGCAAAAGTCGAGCCACCAATGACTGAGGACGAAATCATACGAACTTTCATTAAGGCACATGATCCGCCATACTTTGAGGAAATTTTTCGCATGACTGGATGCTCATTTGCCGCTATTGTAAATAAGCTGGAGGAATATGATGACTTCGTGAAAGCTGGAAAGATTGTTAATGTGTCTGCCCTGAAAACTCAAGTGGAAGTTTTGCAAAGTCAAAGTAGTAATGGGAAGAAGCAACAATTCAAAAAGCAAGAGGGGGAAACTGCTTTTGTCTGGGATCAAAACCCTACTCCAAAACCCAGATTTCGACAATACCCTACCTACTCCAACCCTTACCCCCATTATCCAAACTCTCATCCTGTTTATCACGCCAATATCCACCACCCTCGACCTCGCCCAAGCTATCCTAATCCACCTGTAGTCCCTTTTCAAGTAACTCAACCTAATTTTCAACAAATCCGACCCCGGCCCCCTTACAATCAACAACTTCCTCCACCAAATGGACTCGCCTACAACTACCCTCAACCCACTGAACCTCAAAGGCAAAATCGCTATCGCACTTTTACTAATCTTGGCAGGCCTCTGGACCAATTGTATGAACAATTAAAAGCCGCTGGTAAAATCGGCGTAATTCCCCCTCCAGCTTACCCCCATGGCGCTCCTGCTGAATACAATCCACAGTCCACCTGTGCCTATCATTCGGGGGCACCTGGCCACCTAACCGCTGACTGCAGAGCACTTAAGAACAGAGTCCAAGATATGATCGAGGTAGGGGAAATAGTGCTAAGAGGAAAGAGTGAACAAGGTCCGAGTATAAGTACAAACCCCTTTCCCAAGCACAAGGACACCTTTGAGGCATCCACCTTCAATAACGAAATTTGAAAAGCCCGAAAGGAGCTTTGCACAATTTGGGGGGCCGAGTATTATCTTTCTTGAAGGGAATTTCGGTAAATCTAGGGGTTGTTATTTACTAAGTTCATGAAAACTGTTTTTCGCATATGTGAATAGCTTAATGAAAGCATTTTTTTTTGCAAATTGAGTTTTTGGCTTGCTTCCGCTTAATTTGGAGTTTCATAAAATGCACAATTTGTTTTATTTGATTATGGTCCTGATTGTTTAATTCTCTTAAGATGGCCAAAGATGAAATTATTTGATCCTCTGAATATCACTGTGCTGGAATCCGATGATGGCTTCATTGAAAAATCCCTTTATTCAGAAATCCCTTCATATAAAAATTGCTTCATTGAGAAGATCCCTTCGTTTGAAAATCCATTCCTTGAAGAAAACCTTCATTGAAAAGGCCAAAATCCCTTCATTAAAAATCCCTTCATTGATAAAAATTCCTTCCCTGCCAAGCTCGAAGCTGATTGGTTAGAGTAGGGTTACCAATGATCGATTTTGACTGATGAAAAGTAGCTGAATGCCATAACGCATGGCCTATGTCTGCCACCAATCCTTTGGAGAAGGGGACAAAGAACTGAAACGAGTTTTGCCTAATAAATGATGAAGTCAAAGGCGAATTTGCTTCAAATGGCAAGGCCCATTTGTCGTTCAAAAGAGGCTACCGAGCGAAGCACTTGTCCTAACAAAGGCAGATAGACAGACATTCCCTCAACCTATCAACTCGGACATGTGTAAGAAGTTCTTTATTTGATTATGCAAATTTCTTTTTGGAAATCGCGCAAGGGACGAGGCACAAGTCAGGCCATCTTCCTTTCCAATCAAAACATTTCATCCCTAGTCATCCCCTTTGAGCTATCAGAACAATAATTTTCGTTTGGCAACCCCTGAGAACTGCAAACCCCACACTGGGGCAAATTCATTTTGAAAATGATCAGAAAGGGAAGAAAAACCCCACACTGGGGCAAATTTATCTTTGAAAGAGATGAAAAGGGAAAAAGAACCCCACACAGGGGCAAATTTAGTTTTTGAAAAAAAATGCAAAAAGTAAGAAGAATGTAATGAAGAAAATGCAAAGAAAGAAAATCCAATCAAACTGGGGCAAAATTTTCCTCAGTTTCGTTCAAAATTGGAAATAATTTCAAAATGATGCAATCTCAGGCTATTTCACACCCCTCTCATCAAAATTTGCTTTCAAGCCTCAACTTTTCTTGAAAAACACCCCACCTGACTTCATTTCAAAAGCCCAAAGTCCTGGCTTTCGTCATTTGCCGTATTTTCTATTGGGAAGTTTGCTAATCAACTGGCAAGTGATGTCCATAATGCCTTCGCCTAATCTTACAAGGGAAGCGCATTTTACTGATGTCAGCAATCTTCAGTTCATACTCCTGAGTCGATTATGGTTGAGTTTTTCCATTGTTCCTTAGGTGAAAACCCGAAAGGGCACCTCAAAAGAAAAGGAGAAAAAGAAAAGAAAAAGAGAAAAACAAAAACAAAAACAAAACAAAAGAAAAGGAGTGGGGGCAACCTTGGTGAAAACCCGAAAGGGCGCCAAGGTAGGATTTCTGTAATGAGCAAGCACAAGGAGGAACAACTGGTGGTTTGGTCCGTTTGGATTTCTCCTCATTTTTGTCATACCCCTGCCAATATTGAATTCCAGAACAAGGATATTCAGAGATTCGAATACGCATCCTTTGGCCAAAGCTGTGTCATTTTGTAAAACATTCTTTGGCAAATACATTCTTAGGAAACTCATTTTTACCAAATTTCTTGCATTCATGGCATTTTTGTAGAATTTAAGCACAAATAGTTGTAAGTGCATTCTTGTGCATATTCATTTCTACATGACATGTGAATTTTTCTTTCATACCTCATTCTTTATCATTGAATTGTGGTAAATGACAACCCCTGTGGTTTACTCGAAGCATACTTGGGTTCGGTCATCTCTTAAAAAGGGCTAAGGTGCAGCCAAGCCAATTACGAAGGCTTCGCAATATGGCAAAATGCTTACCCGGTCAGTCTGGAAAAGCAGAGACATTTGAAGTGATAAATCCAACCAAGTCAGATGCCGCGGCCAACTTTGACGAAGGCATCAAAAGGCTTACGTTTACACGATTCTCAAAAGGCAAGCGGATCAAATGATGGTGGCAATTCTTTTGTTTTTTCTCTTTTGCAGGAAAATTCCATGCATGGATGAAAACAATCACACCTCGCACTGGAATCGGTGTTGGAAGGAGTCCTCTGGTGAACAAAGGCAAATCGAAAATGTTGCAAGCAAATTTGATCAAAAGGTGCAACAACATGGCGATACAGAATCAACTATGGGCTCAAGTTACAAAAATTCATCATACTGGGGCAAATTATTTGTTTTTGGAAAGATTCTCAAAAGTCAAAAAGAAAAGCGAAAAGAAAAGAAAAATCACCAAACAAAAATAAAAAAAAATCAATCAAGTCAAGTTCATCACGGCAGGCTCGGGTTTTGATCCCACTGTCCGATTGTCAAAAGCATTTCATTTTCATTGCTACTGGAGCTGGGTTTGTCCCACCAGTAAGCATTTCGTTTACATCGCTACTGGAGCTGGGTTTGTCCCGCCAGTAAGCATTTCATTTTCATCGCTGCTGGAGTTGGGTTTGTCCCGCCAGTAAGCATGTTCATTTGCTTTCGCCACTAGCCGTTGGGTTTGTCCCACTAGTGTGCCTTTCATTTGCATTTCGCCGCTAGCCGTTGGGTTTGTCCCACTAGTGTGCCTTTCATTTGCTTTCGCCACTAGCCGTTGGGTTTGTCCCACTAGTGCGCCTTTCAATTGCATTCGCCGCTAGCCGTTGAGTTTGTCCCACTAGTGTGCCTTTCATTTGCTTTCGCCACTAGCCGTTGGGTTTGTCCCACTAGTGTGCCTTTTAATTGCATTCGCCGCTAGCCGTTGGGTTTGTCCCACTAGTGTGCCTTTCATTTGCTTTCGCCACTAGCCGTTGGGTTTGTCCCACTAGTGTGCCTTTCATTTGCATTCGCCGCTAGCCGTTGGGTTTGTCCCACTAGTGTGCCTTTCATTTGCTTTCGCCACTAGCCGTTGGGTTTGTCCCACTAGTGTGCCTTTTAATTGCATTCGCCGCTAGCCGTTGGGGGGACAAATGTGCCTTTTAATTGCATTCGCCGCTAGCCGTTGGGTTTGTCCCACTAGTGTGACTTTCATTTGCATTCGCCGCTAGCCGTTGGGTTTGTCCCATTAGTGTGCATCATCACTTTACATTTCTGTTCGGGCCAGTCCCATGATTAAAAGTTATTCGGGTCAGTCCCATGAGCTTATTCGGGTCAGTCCCATGATTTAAAGCTTATTCGGGTCAGTCCCATGATTAAAAGCTTGTTCGGGCCAGTCCCATGATTTTAAAGCTTATTCGGGTCAGTCCCATGATTAAAAGCTTATTCGGGTCAGTCCCATGATTAAAAGCTTATTCGGGTCAGTCCCGTTTTAAATTTCTTGTTCGGGTCAGTCCCGTTTTAAATTCTCGTTCGGGTCAGTCCCGTTTAAATTCCTGTTCGGGTCAATCCCGTCTACATTTCTGTTTGGGGTCTATCACATTTACATTTTTATCCGAGTCTATCCCGTGGGTCTATCCCATTACATTTCTGTTTGGGTCTATTCCATTTACATTTCTGTCCGGGTCTATCCCGTTTACAATTCTGTTCGGGCCAGTCCCATGTTTGAAATTCCTTGTTTAGGTCAATCCTCCGAATAGGGGCAACCGAGTGGTACAGGTAAGTATTTGGTGTCTACTTCTTTGTCTCAAGTTTTCCAAAACTCAGACAAAGAGGGGCAAACTGTAGACACCAAATTTTTGGTGTAATTTCATTTACTGTTTATTTTTAGTTTTTTATTTATTTATCGTGTTAGTTTTATTCGATTTTTAGTTTTTAGTTTCTAGTTTTATTTTTAAGTCTTTAGCGTAGAATTTCTTGGAGGAAAAAATGAAAAACGGAAAATGAAGAAAAGAAAAATTAATTAGCATTTCATTGTTTTTTATCTCTTATTCCTAGTTTTTTATATTGTTGTTTTTCTTTATTTAATATTAATTTTGTTATTATTGTATTAGTTAAAAAAAAAAAAAAAAAGTCACGGCCTGCAAGCTGCATTTTTGCAGCTTGCAAAGGACAGCTCCGTGCGTGCCATTGAAGGGCAGGATGAAGGCAGGGGCAGGCCTTTCATCCTGACCATCCAGTGAAGGGTTGAGGAACTTGGATTCCCATATAAATAGCAAGAGATGCAGCAGCCGCAAAGCGAGGTCGGGGGAGACAGAAAACAAGGAAAAGAAAAGAAAAGGGCCGAGAGGAAAAAGACCAGAGGAGGAAAGAAAAGATAGAGAGAAGAGGCTGGAACGAAAAAAAACCAGAAGGCTAGGTAGCAGCTGGGTTTGGAGGAGAGAGCATCCGTGAGAGAGGGTCTGAGGTTTAAGAAAGGAGAAGTGTAGCGGCTGAGTGGAACTAGGAGAGGGTGAAGGAAAAAGATCGAAAGAAAAGGAACCAGAAAAGGGAAGGTCGACGGATAAGTGGCCGCCGGACAGAAGGAAAACGGCAAGACCAGGAAACGACGATTCAACTGAGCAAAGGTTTCATCTTCCGACTCAAGCTTTGATCAAAAGCTAAAGGTGATGTTTTTTCTACTCTGGAGCCATTTATAAACTGTTGACTGTGATAGACTGCTGAAAGTTCTTGTCTTTACGCTTGTGTCGTTTCCCTTTATGAACCCTGTCTGCGAAATCTGGTTGGGATGGATGAATCCATGAGTATTGGCTGGATTTTAGGGACAGCCGTTAGAGTTTTCATGCGTCTAATGTTTATGAACGATCATCATGCGTTTGAATGAACAAAAACCAGATAATTGCAATAAGCTTTCAGCTTTATAGTTTTTTCGTTGGGTCTGGTTCCGTAATGTTTCCCTGGTTGCCGTTTCCTTTATGTTTTTTGCAATGTTTTAGCAATGAAAGGCTTGAATATCATGGTTTTCTTTGGTTTGGAAATGGGTTGGAATTTCTGGTTTCCATTTTGCATGCTTCATGGTTGGAATTGCTAGATATCATGGTGGGAATTTCTGGTAGCTAGTTCACGCTTCCTTACTGCATTTTGTGCATTACACTTGGTAGGTTGGTTTTAAGTTGATGAATGAGCATGCTTCGTGGGTGAATTGCAGCAAGACGGAAGTGGTGTCTTTTGCTGCAATTTGCTGCATTTTAGCTGCATTCAGTGGGTAAAAATTGCTGTTCTTGCTGAAGTCCATGTAGTTGGGTTTTGGCAGTCAAATTAGTGGAAGTCTGTAGGAGCTTTTGGCACACGAACACAATTCGGCTAAAGTAAAGTAATGCAGCAAAGGAAATTGCAGAAACTCTTCTCATGATATTTTGCATGAAGCTGCGTTAGCTTTCATATTTTGACTCCCACAGCAGCTCACAAATTGGATTTCATTACTCTGTTTGCATGATCAATCCTGTGTCGATGACTGGTGCATTGATTTGTGTAAAATCCAAGAAAACACCAGGGGGGTTTGCGGCAAAGGCTGCAACAGGAAAATGCAGGAATGGGTCCAATGCTTGCAACTTTTTTTTTCCTTTTTTTATATTCATTCCAGTAGCTGTCTTCCTTGCATTTCTGTGTAATCATGGAGCTTGTTCAATAGTTGTTTGAAAGATCTTTAGGAACGTGTTAACAAGTGAAGTCTTGGTGGCTGTTTCCATTGACAAAACATGCGTGTGTTCATTGCATTAAGGATAGGTAGCTGCCAGATTTTTATCCTCTTGGAAACCTGTTTTGGGCAAATGATCACAGCATTCCATTGCAGTTTTTTCGTGTCTTTCTTCTCCCCCCAGTTCCAAGTTGTTGCATTCAATTTGAGTTGTCAAGTTCATTGGTTTGTTTTACAAGGCTAAATGGAAAAATGGAAGAAAGTTTCAAAGTTGTTGAATGGTTTTCATTGCAGAAAATCCTCTTCGTATGCATGCTTTGCATGAAGAAGACTTCTAAAATTGATTCTAAACCCTTGGTTCCTATCTAATTCTACTATGGCCCAATCAATCACATGATTTCCTCAATTTGGTCCTTGGTAGCTTTTAATTTTGCAACTTCATTGCTTGTTTGCTTCAATTAACTACCATGCTTTGTTTCAATTGCACTCAAGTCATGACTTTAGGGGCTTTATGATCAAGTGAGCTTGTGTTCGCCTATTTCCTTTAATTTTCCCAAATAAATTGGTACCTTGACCATTTCTTTTATTTTGGAGGATAAATAAGTGATTTCACTTCATTGGGGCCCAATTGCAAGGGAGGTAACCTCTATCTCCTTGATTTTCATTTCTCCTATGTGATCCAACGTGCTAAGTGTGAATTGCATGTCTACGTTGCTTTCCTTGCCTTTCTTTAATTCCTTTCATTTATTTCATTTACTATTGTTTTTTGTTAAGTTATTCTTTTATGGGGTATGTGTACACCTCTTGGCTTGTAATAGATAGGGCTTGGAGGAGCATTTGATGAAGACCTATTGAAGACGTGTGCCTAGCTAGCAAATGTAATAGGTTTATTAGTTTGGTTGCTTACCTTTGTTGCTATGTGTTAATTTGCTTTGTTAGGCTCTTGCATCTAGTCGAGCATGCTAAGTGTTACTTGCTATGTGTTTATGAGTATTTGGCATGTCTACTTGCTTTCTATAGTCGTGGATGAATGTGATGGATGAATGTACGTCACCACACTAGTCCAATGCTAGTTGTGGCTCATTATTTCATTAGGAATTCCTAGAAAGGGCTAGTCCAACGCTAGACCCAATAGGCCATCCCCTTTTGTTAGTGCATATTTGCATGTTCACTACATGTCATGCATTTTTCTTAGTTTTATCATTGGCATGTTCCTCGAACCCCTTTTCCCCTCATTTTTAGGTTTTGCATCTCATACTAGTTATAGGGTTCATTTGCTTGAGTGTCCCCTTTCGATAAGGGAAACGAGCGAGTGTGGCTATCCAATAGCCTTAGCACGCTAGTTCCCCCTTCTAATCAAAGGGAAGATTAAAGTCACAAAGTTAGGACTCCCCGTTCCCATCTTGATGCATTCCTATAGGATTCATGCATTTTATTCATTCACTATCACATACACTTACTTTATATTCTATCCTTTTTCTCACTTCACACTACTTTCATTTTACACGTTTTTGTTCAACTACTTACACTCTATACCATATCACTCGCACATATGCACTTTATGGCATTTTCACCTTATTATTCTTTACTTACCTTATCTTGTAAAGACCTTTGCACACCTCCACTTATATCTTATTATTTTTATCATTTTTCTCACTTCACACAAACTCACATTTTCACATGGCATGCATTCCACTCATTTTTACATCATTTAGGATTATGTGACCTCTCCAAAGGATCATTATTGGGCTTCACAATTAATGTGATTGGCACCACTCAACCTTTGAAAAGAAATTTCCCCCAATACCCCTAGGTCTAGGGTTTTGCATTCATATAGACATATCCAACACGCGATACATACCTTGGGTAGAAAAATTAGTGAAAATTGGTTTAAGTCACGCAACTAGCCTTGGCTAGGTCGAAGGGGTGCCTTGGATTTTTATCCTTGCCTTCCCCTTCGTCAAATGTGACCCCCGATCCTTTTTTTGGTTGCGTAGACCCAAAAGTTCTCTAAAAGGGTTTATTTACTTTTTTCAAAAACAAAAATCATTTTTGGGTGACTTGGTACACCCTAACTCTATACCAAGTGGCGACTCCATTTTTGATACAAAAAACCCTTTTTTGAACTTTATATGGCCAAACCGTCGCATTATCGAGTCCCATGGCCTTTATTTTCATTTTGCACACGTTCACACACACACTACACACACCACAACATTACATCAAAAAGTGGGGCGCGACAATTTGGTTGTCGATGTCTTCATAAGAATTATAGCCTGGTATCTTAGCTTTCATATGGCTTTGGAATCACTTGAATTAGAGTTGTATGTGCTGAGATATGATTGAATGAATCAGGACTGCTCATTGAATTTCATAGTAAGCTGCGAACTGGAAAATCTGGGGTTGTTTTGGTAAATGTGACCTAGATACGTTGCAAACTGGACTGAGTGTCCTTCTTCAACATTGTAGCCCTTTCTCTTAGCTTCGAAACTGTGTAACTTGCACACCAAACCGATAAGTGTAGCTCCAGTTGTGACAGTTCCGCTAAGTAACATCAACACTGTCTTTTGCTTTTCAACTTAAACTTCATTTCCGCACATGTCCCTAGCTTGATTATGCACTTATACGTTCTATTGGGCCTTATTTTTGGTAGTGCGTGGATTTGAATTGACTCGTGCTCGAGTCTTAATTGTGATATTCTTGTTGTATAGGTCGTGCCGGTAATCCGACGCCTACGCCTGAAGCTAACTTGTGAAATTGCTTACTTAACTTGGTGAGTGTACCATTATATGGTCTACTGCTTAAATGGTTGCTTATACTTGTTATGTGAACTTGAATGGCTTGAATGAGACGAGAGTGTACTTTATCACTCTCGATCTCTTATCTGTATTACTGTTATTGTCAAAATGTGAAATTGTCTACATGTATGATTTGACATGGCTGAGGGCTTTGCCCGACAACTTAACTGTGCTATCTGAGCTCTTACCCTATTGGTCTTTAATCGAATCGAGCCGGCAAAGGCTTGGGCGAATCGATAAGGGACCTTGGGTTCACTGCAGTCGAGTAGAGTGTTAACTCCTCGACCTTATGGTATACTCGAGTATTACCCTCTCTGTTACTGTGAGGTGTTCGGGCCCGGTAAGGGGGTGATCGGTGGAAGGGATACGGAGTAAAGTGGGGATCTACGGGATGTTCTTTTCTCCAAAGGTTGACAGAGTGTCAACGGGTTGGAGATCAAGTGCGGCCAGTGGAAAGTGGCTCTTGAGAGCCAATTGTATCCTTTCATTGACTTGTTTTGTTTATGAGCTTTGGAATCACTATGTGATAAAATGTGTTTATTGGTGTGTTTTATTGGTACCTCACGAGCGTAAGCTCACCCTCGTTACATTGTTTTCCTTACAGGGATATGAATAACTTTTGAGGGAACTATATTGTTTTGAAGCACGAGTTGAACTAGTTTTCATATAGTTTGATTATATTTTTTTGTAAAGCTCCTCGATGGTTGAAAAAATCCTAAATGTACTTTGATCTAAATTTCTCCCTTTTGATTTGTAAATTACAAACGTATGTGTATAACACTGTTAAACCCTGTTCATGTATCCTATTTGGTTTGGGAATGTTTCTCCGAGGTATATGGTGAGATCAGATCTACATACGATTGGATTCTAGTTGGACGGTGACGTGGCAGTCACTATTTATTTGCGATTTTAATTTTTGTTTCCCATTTTACGATTTTAATCGCGTGAGCGCGCTAACATTTTCTGAAACATTTTAGATTATATACGACCGTCTTAGTAGTCCTGGCGAGAGATGGGCAGGCAGTCCGCTAACCTCTTTGGTACACCCTAGGGGAAGGTGGGGCTGTCACAGAAACAAAATAACTTAGCTTTCATCAAAGTTTTAACAAATAACTAAATCCCAAGGTTAGCATGGAACTATCTTCGACCAAACCCCGGCTGGCTCGAATAGTTCGTCTACCCTTGGAACCGGGCTGGAACCAAGCCCTGAGATATCCAATCTCTCAATAGATGATATCTCTCAACAAAGTACACAACAAAGTGCTTACCCCAACAGCACACAACAAAATGGGGTTTAATTCAAGTCATGTAATCACCTCCATCAGCACACAACAAAAGGGTGATACTCAACATAAGGCATGTATTCTCACATATGAAATCAAAACAAAGGATGGGCTTAGGTCGAGTGAGATAAAGTACACCCTCGCCTAAGTACCCATTTAACATATACAAAGCACTTTAACAATTTCACATCAATAACAACCCAATTACTCACTCAAAAGAGTTGGCACACAAATCAAGGTACTTTATACGGGTCCACCGACTCCGTCCGGTTCGTCACTGCCTGTGACAGAAGATTATACTCAAATATCAATGAATCGACCATCCCAAATGGGAATAAGGACTAAAACGATCAAAGCGGCAAAAAGGCAAAGGAATGCATGTGCACGTGCGTGGAAATGAAAATGGTACAAAATGGGTTACACAATTTTGACCATAACTGGAGCTGTGGTTCTCGGATCAAAATGTACTGGTAGTGTCTTGAAGCTTCTACAAAGGGATAGAACATCCATGAAGACACCTCAACCCAGTTTTCAGTGTATCCAAGGCAAATTTGCAAAATACAGAACTAGAACTCCAAAGGCTAGTTTATTCCTCAAGTGAAAATTTGGCAGCATGCCCCATGTGTTTACCTATTTTCCAGCCATTTATGGCTTCAATATTTTCCTCAAATCATCCCCAAATTTACACACAAAATAATCTCATTTCAATAGCCATTCAATAGGCTCAATGTCGTACAAGTACAAAATCAAGCTAGGAAAATGTCCGGAAATGAAGTTTAAGTCATAAAACAAAAGACAGATGTGACGTCTCTTAGCGGAACAGACACAACCGAAGATACACTTATCGGATTGGGGTGAAATTTATAGCGTTTCGAAGCTAAGATAAAGGCTTACAACTTTGATGAAGACCACTCAGTCCAGTTCATAGGGTATCCAGGTCAAACATTCAAATTACAGAACCAGAATCTCACATTCGAGCTAGTTAACCGCACTATGTGTAACCGACAATAACTCAGGCTACCGAAGTCCGATTAAGGCATTTTTAGGGGCGTTGAAAAGATAAGACATAGCACTATAACTTCTATGTTTTGGCCAAATACTAATTCAGTACGGATCAGGGTGAACAGACGCGGTCAGATTG
The DNA here is from genome assembly GCF_036785885.1 of Coffea arabica. Classification (NCBI taxonomy): domain Eukaryota; kingdom Viridiplantae; phylum Streptophyta; class Magnoliopsida; order Gentianales; family Rubiaceae; genus Coffea; species Coffea arabica. Next base: position 35,143,479 of record NC_092321.1, read on the forward strand.
GTGTAATGTCAAAACTGTCCATGAAGCTCTACCTATGGCAGTCAGGGGTATTTTTGTCTTTTCACATGTTACAGTATTTGGATTGTGTTGAAATTTTACAGGAAGCTATAAAACATCATTACCTACAACTTTTATGTTTTGAGCTAAGGCTAATTCGGCCTCTAACATGGACTAAAAGACACGGTCAGAAACAGGATAATTTCAGCATTAAAACTGGAAATTTGTATCACCTGCTGGAATTTTCTCAAACCATCATAGAAATCACCAAATCCTCCACACAAACCCACAAAAGTGATATATAAACCATCATTAACCCTTATTAGCATCTTACAACATCAAAATCAACATTTCTACTCAATTGCTACAAGTTTTTACAAGAGTTCAAGGCTGCTTTACCTTCCAAAGGTTGGTTCACAAGGTTGCACTTCAAGAACCAAGTTCCTTAGCTTTCTTTTGCTCTAACTCCCAAGCTTGTTGGATGAGTTGCACACAACCAGAATTTTTCTTGTTCTTCCTCTTATTTCCTCTCGATTTTTTCTTCCTTCTTTTCTGCCAAAAGCTGGCCGAATGTTCCTTGTTTTTGTTTGGCTTTTGTCTTGCTAAGTTAAATAAAGACTAAGCCACTTGGTCAAAATCCACATACCTTTTTGATTAGCCAATCAAAATTAAGCTTAGGAATCTCATGGAACCTTTAGGAAGTCTAGCAACTTGTAATTAACCAAAAGTCACACTATGGCCCAATTAAATGCACAATCCTACCAATTTACTCCACAATTTACATACTTGATATATTCCAAAAACCTAATTACACCTCAATTACACCACTAATCACCCAATCACTATAATTACCTATAATAAAATGTGCATTGTCATACATAATAACCTTTTAGTCACAAGTAAAACTAGGGTTTTGATTTAAATTTAAAGTGTCCAATTAAAAAAACACTGTTTTAAAACAAGACAAAAGAAATAAATCAAAATTTTAAAAGAACGAGGGAAAAACATTGTCCTAAAATTTGGGGTATCACATTTTTAATGCACAAGAGAAATCGAGTTTTCATCTTTGAAATCAAGTGTAAAACGTTCAAGTGATATCAAGGGGAAAAGGAGAATTTGAAAACTCTATTTCCTCAAGTTTCGAAAATTTCAGCTTTGATACAAGATCTTTGAAAAATCGTATCTCACTCATTACAGGTCCAAAATTGGAAAACTTGGTACCGTTGGAAACTTCTTCCAAAGTTCTAAAAGTTTCTAGAATACACTTTCCCATGATTCCCAACGGAAGGCATTCAAAAATTAGCTCAAAGTTACTGTTTTAGGCTTGCGAGACAGTTTTGAGGTTAGTTTTTCGCCAACTTTGGAAATTCGGTAAAATTCACAGAATTGGAACTAGCCTCTCAGATTTGAAACTCAATTAGAGTTGCAATCAAAGTTTAAAAAAAAAACAAACGGAACAAGAATCGGAGTTTTGAGCACCAAGATATAGTGGCTCAAAGTTGCTGAAAAATTGAGACGGTTAGGCAAATTTCCAGGTTAAATTTACAAACTTTGGGACTTTGTTTGAGCATCGAAATGAACTCGGAATGGCATCAAATTTGGTAGTATTATACTACCATATGAGGGATATTCCTCTATCAATTTTCATGGAAAAATACGCACGGAAAGTTGGTTAACCAGATCACCAAAGTTTCCAAATTTCCGAGGCAAATCTGCCTTGTACATGAGCTTTCCGTTTGGTAGGTGATTAACACCAAGAATTTAGAAACAACAAGTCCCAATCAAGATTTAGACATTTACTAGCCAAAAAGAGGGTGTCAAATCATTGAGTCAGTTTCGGATTTCGGCCACAACTTACTCAATTCAACTTATAATCGAGCGTGGTCAGTGGCGTTGAAAACTAGATTCATAAAGCTACAATTTCTTAGAAGAAATCATTCTCAAAATTTGTCCACAGCTAGCTCATATTTGAGCATCAATTCGCTGCTCAAAACAGAGCTCCCAGTGTAGACGCGAAACAGGATAGTCATGTTCAAACGATTGGTATGGACTACTCAGGTGGAACTAGGATGTGCATTTTATACCGTTGGAAAGCTGGGAATGTCTAATTTCCAGTGCCGCAAATAGCACTCGATTTTGATGTTGAGCAAAAAGTTATAGCCAAAACAAAAACACTGCCAGAGCAGTTACGGGAAAATTTCCAGTTTTTACTGACTTCCGAAAACACATCATTTGGCCAATCAAATCATGAAATTTTTTGATGAAACTTTCTACACCACCCACACAACATGTATACATCATAAACAAGTCAATAGAACCACAAAGTTTTGCTCTAAGGGTCACGGACATTCACAGGGACAGAAACGGAAAGTTTTCCATCTTCACTCCCTTTGAGCTTTCATCCATAATATCACTCATTTCTACTAATTTAAGCACTAAACCAACATTAATAACATCAAAACACCACAAATCAGTCCATCAAACCATAGTGGGAGTTTATAGAGCCCACACAACAACTTTCCAACATCAATAAAGCTACCTAAAAGAAGATATGAACTTATAAGTGCTATATTACTTCCATAAATCAAGATTTGAAGGTTTGATCGTCACTTACTTTGCTAGATGTTTCAAGGCAGGATTTTCGGTCCTCCTTAGACCAAGAAAAGCCGTGGAAAGCAAGCTCTTTTGTAGCTTAAGATGATCACCAAGTGCTTAGCAAAGTGTGGTTGAAGTTTGAGGTGATTTGGTGAAGGATTGAAGCAAGTTTTGATGAAGAAAAATGACGAACTTTAGTTGTTCTTCAAGCTTAGGATGGCCGGCTGTCTTGGAGCAAGAAAGAGAGAGTGTGTGATGCAAATAAAGCTTCCAAGAGAAGCTAAAATGTGTGGCTCACAATGGCTCAAAGTCAACTCTTTAATAGTGCGTGTTCGCGCGCGTTACGCACCCGATTCCTCTCAAGTTTGTTTCATTTATGCACTAAACCTCTAATGCACTTTTATTCATACTATTATTATTCACTCATGGTGGTCTAAAAATAGAGGTCTAAAGTCCCTCAATTAATCGCGCGGGTGAAAACGCGTACTTCCGATTTGTGCGCGATAAAGTGAAATTTCCAAGAAATTCTTATAACGATAGTATTTGTGAGAACCCGAAAATTTTCACATTTTCTAGGCATTATTTTATTTTTGCCTACATTTTTATACTTGCCTTTAAAATATTAAAGTTTCTATGCATTTTTATAAGCAAGTACAGTTTTAAATCATTTTCCTAGTATAAGTTAGTGTACGTTAAATTTGAAACGCATTATAGACGTGGGACCCGCTAGTGCGATAAAATTTTGGTGATTAAGTGATTTTTGTGCTAAGTATTATTATTTTACAAGGTGCTAGGAGACAATTAGAAGTTAGCTAGATAAATTACCATTGGCAGACAAAAGGATAGGATTGAAACCCTAAAGGACCATTTGTCACAAAACTATTGGAACTTGGACTTTTGACCAAGCTTATTTAACTTTACTAAAACAAAAATTTGACCAAAAATCAAGCCGTTTTTCCCTTCTTATGGCCGAAAATTTGAGAATAAGAGAGAGAGAAAAACCTTCATCTTTCACTCCAATTTCTTGTCCAAATCTTAAGTTCCAACCGATTAAATCGTAAACTACTCCATAAAAGTGCTAGTTAGGGTAGTTTCCAAGGTGTTTGTGGAGCTAATTTGGGAAGAAGAACTCTAAGCCACCATCTTTCTTGAGGATCCAAGGTACCTTGCTTGCAAAATCCCTCTTTGTTTCTAATAGTTGCCAATTAGTGGTTTAAAGTTGTAGTTTTGGAAGTTTTATGAGCATATTTCATAGTTTGAAGCAATATTATGGAAATTTCAGTTTTTATGGTGATTTTTCTGCCTTCATGAGATGAGTAAGGGTTGGCCATGGAATGATAGCTTTATATTGGGTGAAATGAAGCTTTGGTATGCTAGTTTTGGTTACCTAAAGAAATTTCAGCTTATATGCACAAATTCCAGTTTTAGGGTTTTCATCTTGCCCTATTCTGACCAGTGTCATTAGGCCATGATGGAGGCCGAATTGGGCTTAGCTCAAAACATTAAAGTTGTAGGAAATGATGTTTTATAACTTCCTGTAAATTTTCAACTCAATCCAAATATGGTAGTATGTGAAAAGACAAAAATACCCTTGACTGCCATAGGTAGAGCTCTGTGGACCGTTTTGACATTTCACCATTTTGGCCGCATTTTTTTCACCTTGCTCTGTATTGAATTAGAATTTGGCCAAAACACAACAGTTGTAGTTCTATGTTTTATCTTTCCAACGCCTTTGAAAATGCCTCAATCGGGCTTTTGTATCCTGAGTTATTGTCAGTTGAACGCACAGCTGTTAACCAGCCTGACGGTGAAATTCTGGTTCTGTAAACGATGAATTTGACTTGGATACACTATGAACTGGATTGAGTAGTCTTCATAAAAGTTGTAGCCCTTTGTCTTAGCTTCAAAATGGTATAAATTTCACCCCAATCCGATAAGCGTAGCTTCGGTTGTGACCGATACGCTAAGAGACGTCAAACCTGTCCTTTACTTTTTGCCTTAAACCTTATTTCCGGTCATTTCTGTAGCATGGTTTTGTAATTTTATGACGTTGAGCCTATTGAACGGCTATTGTAATGAGACTATTTGTGTGTGATTTTGGGACTGATTGAGGAAAAGAATGAAGCCATAAATGGCTGGAAAATAGGTAAATACAAAGGGCGTGCTGCCCAAATTTGCGCTCGAGGGCTAGGTAGATCTACTCGCGATTTGCGTCTTCTTTTATCGAGGTATATAAGGTAGAACTTGGCCGAAACTTGTGCCCTTGGAAAAATGAAATTTACGACTAATAGAAAAACGTTTTCTTTGTCACTTCGACTCAAATGGAGATTTCAAAGTTTTACGAGTGAGCATAAGTGTTACAAATATTTTACTTATATCCTTTGGTTTAAATGTACTCTTTTCACTTCCAAAATCATATTTATACTTTGTACTAGTACGTATTCAAATTTTCTTTGAATCACTTACATCTTTGATGGTTGAAGCATAATGTGTTCTTTTGATTATATTAGGGTTCCTTGGTGATTGAGGGTGTTATCCGGAAGGATACTTTGGACGTTCTTTTGCTTAAATAGGTGAGTGTTCTTTGTATGTTATGTTTTCATTGACTATGTGGCTTGTTGTGGATGTATGATTAAATGTTCAATGTTATCAATGACTGTTAAAATGAATTTTACTAGACGAGTGTGTACTTTATCGCACTCGACCTAAATGAATGTGAAATTTTCAATGATTAAATGCTAGTTGTGCATGAATGTAAGCTGTTTGGCTGAATTGGGCCCTTGCCCTTCTTTGCCGATCGACTCGAGCCAGAAGCGGACTCGGTCGGGCGATTTGGTGACCCTGGGTGAAAGTTTGGTATACTCGAGTATTACCACGTTGTCGGGTGGAGTCTGGCCAATGTCCAGAAGGGGGAAGAATGAAATGAATGAACGAGTGATAAAGTCAATGGAGGAGTTTTCACTTACAAAGTGTATTTTAAAATGATTGGAGGAATAAGGAAATGAAGGGTGAAGGAAAGAACGAAAGGCTCCATGTGAGCATGTATCCTTTTAATGAATGTATTATCATTGTTTTATATCGTCAATGTTTCCTAGATTACTTGTTATTACATGATTAATGTCCTTGGTTAAGTTGATTGTGTGTCCGGAACCTCACTTAGCTTGTAGCTCATTTCATTAGTTTTGTTTTCCTTAACAGGGGATGCGCGCAAGGACGAGAGATCTGTACAGACTGGCCCAGTCTAGTTCTTTTGAATTTGTATAATGGTTCTCACCCTAGCGCTTGGCAAGGGTTGGTTGTATGAAGAATTGAGAACCTTTGTACATTTGGATTTGTACTACTTTTGATAGGGAAATGTATGTAAGTATACATTCTGAACTTGGGAAATGTTATTTCGTTTATTATTGAGGATCGTACCCTATGTTTGGAAGTGAGCGATGTAATTTATTTGAGAACTGTAGTGAGCCCCGGCGAGAGCTGGGTAGGCGACTCGCCGAACCCCTGGGGTACGCCCTAGGGGAAGGTGGGGCCATCACAGGTGGTATCAGAGCTTAGGCTTCAGATCTCTGTAGTGTATCCTAGGCTAAAGTTTAGGATGCCGGGCTGTGGGATTGATTTGAAAGTTAAGCGACTACTTGTAGGGATAAAACCCAGAGCTGCTTCGCGTGGTCTCTGCGTGGAGTGAGCTTGGGCCAAGTGGTGTTATGGTCCTGATTTCGTGAATAAGTGTGAAGGATTAAGTGCTCTTTTGAACATAAGTTATGAATCATGAATTGTTATAGGCCCTAAATCGTTATTATGGTATTTGAGGACAATTGATAGGTACGTTAGGTAGGAATCTCGATTGTAGGTAATTTACTCTTGGGACTGGCCAGCTCGAGATGTGAATTATCTTATTTCGGATTCATGTACCCGAGTACTCCAGAGTTGAGGGCGATACTAAGTACTTGAGAATTTCATTCCGGGGAACATGAATAGGTTCGTGTTTGGCTAGAGTGAGTACAAGAGATGAACGGGCGCCTAGTTCGGATAAAAAGTGAAGTAAGAGACCGGATGTGAGGACTCGTAAAATTCTTTATATTTTTCTTAAAATTCCCTTTAATTTGGAATTTATTCAAATTTATTACTTTACAATGACTTTAATATACATTCGCTACCCCAATAGCTACAAATAATCATAAAAACAAGGTTCCCTTTTTACCTTTGTGACAGCCCCACCTCACCCTAAAGCGAACCAAAGGGTTCGGCGGACCACTTACCCAACTCTCGCCAGGACTACGGAGTCGAATCACACAACCCAATATAGCACGTGCGATAGGACCCAAAGAAAACGAACAATCGGAAACTACTAAGGTGAGAACATGCTTACCAAACCATAAAACTCATAATCTCAATTGAATACACTTAATAGACAATGTTAAACACTTATACATATATTTACATCGGAGTCTTTGGAAAATTAACTAAACTAAAATACAAGCCAAAGTATTCATACACTTAAAATACGATTCGGGTTTTGGTTGCAAAAGAGCTTAAAAAAATATTAGTTACACTAGCTCGACCCTTTCTTCCAAGATCATGGATTCAAAGTTTGCCCCTGAAAGGAAAACAAAGATAACGGGAAGGAGGTGAGCTTACGGTCAATGAGGTACCAAAATAATAGCAGTCAAATCTTGGCATTTCACGTTTAACCAATCAGGTATACATGCCGGATATAAAGTAAAGTAGTTAGACACAATGATTCAAATAGGAAGGATACAGGTGGCTCTCAGAAGCCAAATTTCCATGGCAGAACTTGATCCAAACCCGTTGACTCTCCGTCAATGTATATAGAACCAACATGTCCGTAGACCCCACTTTATACCAAATTTTGTCCACCAAACATACCCCTTACCGGGCTCGAACACCTCAACAGAAACAGAAGTGGTAATACTCGAGTATACCGGAATCAAGAGTCTCAATACCCAAAGATTCCCAGAAACAGACTACCGTGGTTCGTTATCTAATCGACCAGGCCCTTGCCGACCCGACTCGAGTAACTAGCCACAGGTGTTGAGCTCAGAGGTCACAGAAAGGTCGTTGGATACCAGCCTCCAAACGACGTCCGAACAGACTCAGATACAGATAACAGATTACAGACAGTAAATAGGCATACAGACAAACAAGAGAACAAGTGTGATAAAGTACACCCTCGTCTCAAACAGAATAAACAGATAGTACAGTCATTCAAATCACAGATTGCAGGTGCAGAAACCAGGTTAAGCAACAAATGAGGGGAGTGGTACACTCGCCGGTTCCAGTACAGATACTTCAAAAGTTTTACCCAAAATAGCTTTAATCGCCAAGAAACCCTAAAATGACCAAGATAAAACAATTATAGTTCGCACATCCACAAACCCAGTAAATGGAATGCATCAAGGAGGCTCGACTACAAGTCGTATGCCTTCCTAGGTTAAGTACTAGTACAAAAGAATAAAAGATGACTTTTGAGCAAAAAGATAATAGTTGGTCCTAGGGTTACAAACAACTCCCAAAACCCTTCATTTTTACCAAGATCAACTCAACTTGAAGGAATCGCGTAGCCCTAAAATTTTGGGCAGCATGCCCTCTGTATTTACCTATTTTCCAGCCATTTATGGCTTCATTGTTTTCCTCAATCAATCCCAAAGTCACACACAAAATAATCTCATTTCAATAGCCGTTCAATAGGCTCAAATTCGTACAAGTACAAATTCAAGCTAGGAAAATGTCCGGAAATGAAGTTGAAGTCAGAAAACAAAAGACAGCTTTGACGTCGCTTAGCGGAACAGACACAACAGAAGTTACGCTTATCAGATTGGGGTAAACTTTATACCGTTTCGAAGCTAAGATAAAGGTCTACAATTTTGATGAAGACCCCTCAGTCCATTTCATAGTGTATCGATGTCAAAATTTCAAATTACAGAACCAGCATCTCACAATCAGACTAGTTAACCGCACTATGATTAAACGACAATAATTCAGGCTACCGAAGTCCGATTGAGGTGTATCTTATGGTGTTTCAAAGCCAAGACATATACCTACATTTATTATGAAGGCCTCCAAATCTAAATCATGCATTTCCAGAGTCAAAAATTGAAATCTCCACGAAGATAGAAAACTGTCCGCGAAACAGGGCTTATCGGCAGTCAAGGGTATTTCGGTAATTTAACATGACACAATGCTACGATCGAGCTGAAATTTTACAAGAAGCTATAAAACATCATTTTCTACAACTTTAATGTTTTGTGCTAAGCCTAATTCGGCCTCTAACATGGTCAAACAGAATCGGACAGAACAGGGCAAATTGGAAACCTTGAAACTGAAATTCATGCAATCTAGCTGAAATTCATTGAAGGTAAGCAAAACTAGCATTTTCAAGCTCAAAATTACTCATGACAACTACCAAATCATGGCTAAACATCAATCATCATATGAGGACAGAAAATTTACTATAAAAACTGAAATTCACCATGCCCCTACTTCAAACCATAAACTTGTCCACAAAACTACACATTTAACCTCTCCAATCCACTAATTGACAATTATCAACAGTAAAAGGAAACTTCTAGGGAATTTACCTTGAAACTGAGGAAAGATGATAGCTTAGGATTTCTTCTACAAAAATCACTCCACCAAGACCTTTGTTACTCCTTAATAAGCCCTTGTATGGTGTAGTTTCCAAAACTAACGGTTAAAACTCAAGATTTTAGCCAAGAATGGAGGATGAAGTTGAAGCTTTGCTCTCTTATTCTTTCCTCTCCAAAAATTTCGGCCAACACAATGAAAATGGAAAGAAATTGGGTCAAAATTTGGTTTAGTAAAGGTTAAGACAAGTCCAAGTCAAAGTTAAGGTCCAATGTTTCAAGGACAAATGGCATCCAAGGGTTAATCCTCATCTTTTTGTCTTCCAATGGTTATTTATCTAGCTAACCTCTAATTGTCACCTATCACCTTGTAAAATAATATCCCTTTATACAAATCATCAACTAATCGTCAAAATTTTATCGCACTTAGTGCACTAGCGGGTCCCACGCCCATAATACACTTCAAATTTAACATAAACTATCTTATACTAGGAAAATGATTTAAAAACTATACTCACTTATAAAATATTTGAAAAAATTAATATAGTAAAGTAAAGTGAAGAAAATGCATGTGAAATAAAAGAAAATAACATAATATAAACTAAGGGAATTTTACGGGTCCTCACAATCACACTACCAAAATGCACACAAAAACACACAACAAAACCCTAGTATGCACAAAACCCTAACTTATGCCCTTCCTTTAGAAAAATTATAACTTGAGTTATAAATATAAAAAATTTATATAACTTGACTTGTCAAAACGAGACTTCAAATACTAAGAATCTTTAGAAGACACCTCAAAGAGATTTAGTTCATAAGTTGGTCCAAATTGAGCCATAAGCTACTACAACATTCCTATGTTTACTTGTGCAGGGCAGAATTTTCAGTCAACTTTGACAATTTCCTAGAATTTATAAACATTGAATCAAACTCTAAATTTTACACCGTAGGACGCCGTCTGAGTCTAGTTTCAAACGCAATAAACGGAACTCAATTCTGACTTTCCTATACGAAGTTATAGTCAATTTCCCAAAACTGCGCAGAGCCTCTTGCGAAAATTCTAGATTTTCTAACAACTTGAGATTATGAAACTTTTCTTAACAAGATTCACTCCCTTGACTCAAATTCAACCATTAAAGCAATCAAGAATCAAACAAAAGTGAGTTCACATAAAGGTTATAAAGAAAAGTAAAATTTCGGGGTCTCACAACCTTCATCGTTACAATAAATTAGGGTTTTTACGTCTTTCCGTAATATGAGTAATCGGTGCAGAGTGTGTACTAAATTTGGTGAGTAAGAGTGACTTTTAGATGAGAAAATAATGTGTGATTAGAAGTAATAATAATAAGTTAGTGAATTGTAAGTTAAAACCCTAGTATACGCGATTTAAGGAAAATCGGCTCGAACCGGCGGGTATCGCTCACTACCGATTGACTACCACTTCCTCACCATAAAATATCATTGATATTGGTGCAAAATATCTCCCTCATCCTCAGCCCTCTTAGCCGAAATATTTGACCAAAAAATGCAAGGAAAATAAAAAATTTTGAGATGGATTTTGGTTGCGACAAGTGGCAACCATCCCTTAAGTGTTGACCAACCAATTTTCCTCCATATTTATCATCAAAAAACACACAAATTGCCCTCATTTTCCTCCTCCTAGCTGTGAACAAGAGAGAGAGTGTGTGAGCAAGAGAAAAACAACTTCATTTCATCTTGATTTGCACCATTTGAATGGAAAAAAACAAGATTCTAAACCGATTAACTTGTAAATTGGAAGCTTGGGAAGCTTAGGGAACTAAAAATTTCAAGGGGAAGTGAAGGAGAACACTAGCAAGCTCTAGTTTTGAGGTGAAATGGCTGACCACTCTTTTCTTTTTCCCTTAATCCTGTTGGAGTTGTTTAGTAACTTGTATTTGTGATTGTGATGCTTAAATCAAGAGAATTTGGATGATTGAGGTGATGCACTTGAGTTAGGGTTTCAATGATTTCCTTCTCATACTTGTTGTATGGATGGTATATGATGTATACAAGCTTGTATATGAGGTGGTAGTGATGGTTTTAAACTAGAAATGGAAATTATATCTTGATTGTAGCAAATTTCCAGAATTGAAATTAGTATGCACCCTGTTCTGCCCGGTTCTAGTACACCATGTTATAGGCCGAATTAGGCTTAGAATAAAACATAAAAGTTGTATAGAATGATGTTTTATAGGTACCTGTAAATTTTCAACTCAATCCGAGCACTGTAGCATGTGAAAAGACAAAAATACTCCTGACTGCCATAGGTAGAACTTTAGGGACAGTTTTGACATTTCACCAATTTGACCGCGCCTGTTCACCCTGATACGTACTGAATTAGCATTTAGCCAAAACATGAAAGATGTAGTGCTATGTCTTAGCTTACCAACATCCCTAAGAACACCTCAATCGGAGTTCGGTAGCCTGAGTTAGGGCCATTGAAACATAGTACGGTTAACTGGCCTGTCGGTAGGAATCTGGTACTGTAATTTGTGAATTTGACTTGGATATATTACAAACTGGACTGAGTGGTCTCATCAAAATTGTATCCCTCTGTCTTAGCTTCGAAACGGTATAAATTTCATCCCAATCTGATAAGCGTAGCCTCGGTTGTGTCCGTTACGCAAAACAACGTCAAATCTGTCTTTTGTTTCTTGACTCAAACTTTATTTCCGCACATGTTCCTAGCTTGATTTTGTACTTGCATGACTTTGAGCCTATTGAATGGCTATTGAAATGAGATTATTTTATGTGTGACTTTGGGACTAATTGAGGAAACGAATGATGTGAGAACCCTAAAATTTTCACATTTTCTTAGCCTTTTGTTTATTCTCACTTCCCCTTGTGAAGTGAAAATGTGTAAACCATTTGTTTTCAACAAAGGAAGGTTTTGATATTACGTGTATTTGGGTGAACGATATGTATATACGTGTATGTGTTGGAAGTACGGTTGAGCGCGGCAATTGAACTAGGATTATTTTATTTCTTTGCCTACATTTTATACTTTCCTTGGAAATATTAAAATTTCTATGCATTTTTACAAAGCAAGTACAATTTTAAATTCATTTTTCTAGTATGAGTTAGTGGACATTAAATTTGAAATGCATTATCGATGTGAGGCCCGCTAGTGCGATAAATGTGGTGATTAAGAGTGAGTTTTAGATGATATTAAGTGTGTAATTAGAAGTGATAATAATAAGTTAGTGAATTAGAAGATAAAACCCTAGTATACGCGATTTAAGGAAATACGGCTAGAACCGACGGGTAACGTTCATTATCGATTGAACACACCACTTGACTACCATTTCCCTACCACCACATACCCTTGATATTGTTGCAAAATATCTCCCTCATCCTCAGCCCTTATAGCCGAAAATGTTGACTCAAAATGCAAGGAAAAGAAAAAAATTTTGGATGGATTTTGGTGGTGCCATTTGTTGGCCATCTATGGCCCTTTGACCAAACCCTTTTGTCTTGCCTTCTTATCTTTCATTTGAGCTCATTCTTAATCATTTTTTTCTGGTTTGGCCGAGAGCAAGGAGAGGGAGGAGAGTGAAGAGAGTTTTCCATTTCCAACCTTGAATCCAACCTTTGTAAGTGAGAACAAGAAAAACTAAACCGATTAATCATTAGTTTGGAAGCTTGGGAAGCTTAAGGAACCAAAAATTTCAAGGAGTAGTGGAGGATCACTCTTGCAAGGTCTTGTCTTGAGGTATAATGGCTGATCACTCTTTCTTTCTCCATTAATCATGATTAAGTTGGGTATTAATGTTAGAGTTGTGCTTGTGATGCTTGTTTCAAATGGTTTTGATGATTGGAGGGAGGAATATTGAGTTAGGGTTTTGATTTATTCACTCATATTTCTTGTGGGTTAGGTATTATATGGTGTATATATATGGTATAAATTCACCCCAATCCGATAAGCGTAGCCTCGGTTGTGTCCGTTACACAAAACAACGTCAAATCTGTCTTTTGTTTCTTGACTCAACCTTCATTTCCGCACATGCTCCTAGCTTAATTTTGTACTTGTATGACTTGGAGCCTATGGAATGGCTATTGAAATGAGATGATTTTGTGTATGACTTTGGGATTGATTGAGGAAAAGAATGAAGCCATAAATGGCTGGAAAATGGGTAAATACAAAGGGCGTGCTGCCCAAATTTACACTCAAGAACTAGGTAGATATACCTGTGACTTGAGTGAGGCTTGAGAGCGAATACCACGTGAACCATCTAGGATATTTGCATCTTCTTTTATCGAGGTATATAAGTAGAATTCGGCCGACACTTGTACCCTTGAAAAAATGAAATTTTCGACTAATAGAAATATGTTTTCTTTGTCACTTCGACTCAAATGGAGATTTTAAAGTTTACGAGTGAGCATAAGTTTTATAAATATTTTACTTATGTCCTTTGGTTTAAATGTACTCTTTTCACTACCAAAACCATATTTATACCTTGTACTAGTACGTATTCAAATTTTGTACGTATTCGAAATGGTATAAGTTGCACCCAATCCGATAAGCGTAGCTTAGGTTGTGTCCGTTACGCAAAACTCTATCAAATCTGTCTTTTACTAAAGCTCATTTCCGCACTTGTTATTAGTTTGATTTTTGTCCTTGTATTGTCTTGAGCCTATGGAATGGCTATTGAAATTAGATTGTTGTGTGTGTACCTTTGGGTTTGAATGAGGAAAATAATGAAGCCATAAATAGCTGGAAATAGGAAAATACAAAGGGCATGCTGCCCAAATTTACGCTCGAGGACTAGAGAAATATACTTACGACTTGAGTAAGGGTTAAGAGTGATTACTACTTGAACTATCTAGGATACTTGCATCTTCTTGTTCCGAGGTATATAAGTAAGGACTTGGCCGAACTTGTACCCTTGGGAAATAAAATAATGATTGCTCGAAGTATGTTTTCCTTGTACTTTCGAGTCAAATGACATTTCCAAGTATAAATGTTACAAAGTTATATAGTTTGAAAAGCGAGCGAGTGTTTCACGAATATTCTCCAAGTGAATTTCCATTTCTTGATTCTTATTGAACGAAACGTCTAAGTTTCGAATCTTAGTCATGTTTCAAAGTTCTCAAATTGAGTTTTATCGCAGATTTGGACTCCGAACCCGGAGTATAAACCAGACGTGATTACTAGGGGCACTTCATTTTGGTGAGTGCTTTCAAATACCGAATTGAACTTGATACTTGTATTTGATACGTGACCAATGTGATTACATGTTGTATACGTGAATTGTTAGGGCGAGAGTGTACTTTATCGCACTTGCCCTTATTTGATATATACTTGTTTATTGTTGAAATTGAATTGATATACTTGTTTATGTTGTGCGCACTTCCTGGAATTCCAGAAACCCTGCGGCAAGTTACTCGGGTCGAGCCGGCAAGGGCTTGGTCGATTGGGTAACAAACCCTGGGTCTCTTGATTGTCGAGTGGAGTGATATCTCCTCGACTAATCGGTATACTCGAGTATTACCACCCGTGTTTATTGAGGATTTTGGGCCCAGTAGGGGGTTTGAATGGTGGACGGAGAGTAGTGTAAGTGGTGTTCTACTGGATTGGTTAATTACTTGAAAGTTGACGGAGTGTCAACTATTACGTGATCAAGCTCCTGATGATGAATGGAAGTTGGCTCCTGAGAGCCATCTGTATCCTTATGCTTTGGAATGATTATTGCTTTTTGGATTATTGTTTATTTTGAAAAACTTTTACACTTGCTCATTTTGAGATTGCTACTTGTCATGTTATTGCTCCCTTTTATGAACTCTTCATGCTCGTTACTTTGCTATATCGAAAACTTGTACTTATAAATAATGGTCAATTTGCTATTTGGAACCTCACTGGGCTTTTAGCTCATTCCACTCCATTTGTTTTCCTTTCAGGGGTACGAGCGAGGCGTGAGATATGTAAAGACTAGCGTAGACTAGTTGTTTTTGACTTGTACTCGCGCTATTACTCGAATAGAATGTTTTGTATCTGGATTGTATACACTTTGAACCAGTTTGGGTATATTGAGGTTTTGTATCTTGATTGTGCATCGATGTAAATTATAAGCTTGAATTGCGATGTTATTTATTGTCGACGGTTGTATGCACGTGATACGAGGGAGTGAGTCCTGGCGAGAGATGGGCAGGCGGTCCGCTAAACCCTAGGGTACGCCCAGGGGAAGGTGGGGCCGTCACAGATGGATTATCCGAGCAATTCAACATCAAACACCAAAATTCTACTATCTGCAGGCCTTAGATGAATGGAGTTGTAGAGGGTGCAAACAAAAATTTGAAGAAGATTATTCGCAAAATGATGGAAAGCCACTGAGATTGGCATGAAAAGTTACTTTATGCATTAATGACTCATCAGGCTGCAATCAGGACTTCTACTAGAGCAACACTTTACTCTCTCAAGTATGGGATGGAAGCAGTATTACCCGCAGAGGTTGAGATCCCATCCTTGCACATTTTGATAGAAACCTAGTTGGAGGAAACTGAATAGGTTAAACAACGGCACGAGCAATTATCTCTGATTGACAAAAAATGATTAAATGCTATTTGTCATAGACAATGTTATCAACGGCGAATGGCTGATATTTATTTTTAAAAAAAGTCAAACATCACCTATTAGAAGAAAAAGACAATGTCCTGAAGTGAATTCTTTCAATTCAAGATGAAGCCAAAGAAAAATTTGCTCCAAATTAGTAGGGACCTTTCATTGTTAAGAAAGTATTGCCTGGAGGAGCGCTCATTCTCATGGAGATGGACGAATAGGTTTTTCCTTAAACAATCAATTCAGATATATGCAAAAAAAATTTCATCTGATTACGTAAATTTTCTTTTTGAAACTACTACATAAGGTGGATTTAAATGCGGCCCTTCTTCCTTTTCAATTTAACATTTTATCCCTAGTTTTCTCTTTTGAAACTCTAGAATGACCTATTCTTTCATTTGGCAGTGTGACAACCCGAAAATTTTTATATTTTCTAGACATTATTTTATTTCCTTGTCTACATTTTTATACTTTCCTTCAATATATTAACTTTATATACATTTTTATAAGTGAATATCATTTTTCAAATCATTTTCCTGGTATGAGTTGGTTCATAGTAAGTTTGAAGCGTAGTATGGCTGTGGAGCCCGCTAGTGTGCTAAGTGCGATAAAATTTTGCCGATTAATTGAAGTTTTGTATTACGAAATATTATGTTACAGGGTGCTGGGAAATAATTGGAGGTTAGCTAGATAGATTAACCGTTGGAAGAAAGAAGATAAGCTTGAACCATTTAAAAGTGCCACGTGTCGCGACACGATTGGAAGTTGGACTTGCCTAACTTTCTTTACCTTTACTAAAACCTTAATTTTGACCAATTTTTGCTTCATTCTTTACCTTCTTGGGTGAGCTTCTTGAAGAGAAAAACCAAGGGAGAAAACTTCATTTGCCAATTCAATTTGCCTCAATCTTGAGTTCTAACCAAGTGAGTTGCAAAATACCCATCAAAGTTGCTAGATAAGGAGGATTAAAGCTTCTAGTGGAGGAATTTGTGAAAGGAAAACTCTAAGTTCTCATCTTTCTTGAGGTGTTAAGGTACTTTTCTTACAAACCTCCTATTTGTTCATGCTAATGTCAAATTAGTGGTTTGTGGTGGCTAAATATGCTATTTTATGGAGGATTTTCTGGTTTGAGGTAGAGTTAGATAAATTTCAGGTTTTATTGGTGATTTTTCTGATTATATATGATAATTAGTGGTTGGCCATGAATGATAGCTTGATATGGTGAGAAATGAAGCATTTGTGTGTTAGTTGTAGTTGTTTGCGAAAAATTTCAGACTTTGTGCGGAAATTCCAGCTTAGGGTTAGTAATCTGCCCTGATTTTACACTGCATGTTCGTCCTTGAAGGAGGCCTAATCAGCCTTTGCCCAAAACATTAAAGTTGTTGGTAATTGAGTTAGCTAGCTACCTGTAAAATTTCAGCTCAATCAAAGCATTGTAACATGTGAAATGACTAAAATACCCTTGACTGCCCATGAGCCCTGTTTCGCGGCCAGCTTTCTGTTTTCGTGGAAATTTCCATTTTTGACCTTGAAAATGCATGATTTGGCTTTGGAGGTCTTCATAATAAATGTAGGTATATGTCTTGGCTTTGAAACGCCATAAGATTCGTTTCAATCTGATAAGTGTAGCTTCAGTTATGGTTATTGTGCTGAAAGGTGTGTTTTATCGGCTATGATTTGTATGTGGTTGATTTGAGATGAATTGGTGTTGATTGTAGGATGGAAAAGTAAGGAAATGTAGGGGACATGCTGCCCAAATTTTGGGAGTGTTGGATTTCTTCGACTTTGGGGATATATATATATAAGAAAGGTGTGAGACCCCGTAAAATTTCTTATTTTCTAGGTTTTATTCTATTTAATTGCATGCTTTTCTGCATTTTCTTTATTAGAAAAATTTTCTAGATAATTTTTATGAGTAAATATAGTTTTAAAATGATTTTTCTAGTATCGATTAGTTTTTGAGAAATTAAGAACGTATACCGGACGTGGGACCCGCTAGTGCGGAAAGTTCGGTAAAATTCGACCAGTTAGGTTAAGTTTTGTATACCGGGATTAGTTTACCAGGTATGAAGAGATAATTGGAGGTTACCCAATGGATGAGAGTTGAAGAGACAAAAGGATAGCCATGCATTAATTAGAGTGCCATGTGTCACTTGGTGGTTAACTCTTGGACTTTGACCACTATTTACCACTTTACCAATTAATACAAAAATTGACCAAAAACATCTTCATTTGCAAGCTTCCTTGGCCGGCCATCTTCAAGAGAAAAGAAGAGAAAACTCCCAACTTTCTTGCCTCCAATCTTGTTCAATCTTCTAGTTCAACCGATTAAACTTGGATTTCCTCCATAAAAACCTTTAGTTTAGTGGTAGTAAGGTTGGTTGTGAAGTGGTTTGGAAGACCAAGGTGCTAAGTGCTTCCTTTCTTGAGTTGGTAAGGTGAGTAGCTAAGGAACCTCTCTTTTCTTCTCAATAATGTGTAATTGGTGGCTTATGTGAGTTAAAGAGATGGTTTTAGGTGTTATTTCATGACTTTTGGTAGAAATTGGTGAATTTTATATTTATCCATGATTTTTCTATTTTTATATGTTTAATATTGTGTGGCCATAGATGATGGTTTGGGATAGTCTAGAATGAAGCTATAGTGCGTAAATTGTAGCGAATTGCGGAAAATTTCCACTTTGTGCGGAAATTCCAGATTACAGTTTCAATTTTTCCCTGTTCTGCCCGGTACTGTTTCTCTTAGTTAGAGGCCGAATTGGCCTTAGTGTAAAACATAAAAGTTGTAGAGAATGATGTTTTATATTTCTTGCAAAATTTCAGCTCAATCGGAGCAATGTAGCCTGTGAAAAGACCGAAATACCCCTGCTGCCTTGTTTCTGTCCGAAACTAATAATCCGCTTCTGTAATTGGTTAGTTTGTCCAGGAATACTACTGATTTGGTTGTCGATGTCTTCTTAAGAAATATAGCCTAGTATCTTAGCTTTCAGTTGGCTTTGGAATCACTTGAATTGGAGTCGTATGTGCTGAGATATGATTGAATGAATCAGGACTACTAGTTGAATTTCACAGTAAACTTCGAACTGGAAACTCTGGGGTTGTTTTGGTAAATTTGACCTAGATACATTGTGAACTGGACTGAGTAGCCTTCATCAAAGTTGTAGCCCTCTATCTTAGCTTCGAAGCGATATAAATTGTACATCCATCGGATAATCGTAACGCCAGTTGTGTCCAATACGCTAAACAACGTCAAAACATTTTTGGGTTTTAGGGCTTAACTTTCATTTTTGGACTTTCCCTAGCTTACTTTGGTACTTATACGTTCCATTTGATTTTACTCTAGTAGTATGTGGATTCGGTTTATGACTCGTATTCGAGTCTCATTGTGCTTGTTTGAATGTTTTAGGGCGTGACGGTGATTCAAGACGCTCTCTGGGCGGAAGTGTATGAAATTTCATTTGCTTGCTTGGTGAGTGTACCACTCACTTGCTTGTTACTATGTGGCTTTGTTACACTTGAAATTGATGCCTTGAATGCTTATTTGCACCGTTGAAATTGGTTCAAGCGAGGGTGTACTTGATCACTCTCACCCTTTATGTCTTACATATGACTGTTTACTGTGTTACTTGAATGGTATATGAATATATTGGAATTGGTGTCGTTTGGATGAGTATTCAAAGGCCATTACTGTTAACACTGAGCTCAACCCCATCGGTGGTCAATTGAATCGAGCCGGCAAGGGCTTGGTCGTGAAAATTGACAAGCCATGGGAACTGTTATATGGAATCTTGTAGTATGAGACTCTCGATTCCGGTATACTTGAGTATTGCCAATTTTTCCACTGTTTGGAGTTCGGGCCCGATAGGGGTATGTTAGGTCGAAGGAATGGAAGTAAAGTGGAGTCTACGTTTGGTTACACTTTGTACATTGACGGAGGGTCAATGAGATACGATCAAGTATGGCGAGCGAGGAAAGGGGCTCTTGAGAGCCATCCATTGTTATTGATATGTGACTTTATTTAGCTTCCTTATTGAATGATTTGGGATTGATCGACTCCATGTCTAATTGAACTTCCTTGCTTGAGTGAAAGTATCTCACTGGGCGTAAGCTCACCCTATTACTTTTGTTTTCCTTACAGGGGTTTGAAACTTTTGAGAGACTAGGACCTTTGGTTGCCGAGTTGAGCTTGAGTAAATACATTTTGAATAGCTCCTTATTGGGCAAAACCTTAAGTGCAATTTGATCCAACCTTTTCGTTTGAGTTGTAATTTGCAAACCGGACTTGTATAAACTTGTTGAATTACTTTTGTATGCTATTCTGACGTGTCCGACACTGTTCATGTCGGTTCCGATTTTCGTTTCTTCTAATTTGTGATTTTGACTTGTTTGAGCGCGCTTTTATTTTATTTTATTTTTTTTTCGGAACATTTTAGATCGTGTTTAACTGCACCATTAGTCCTGGCAAGAGCTGGGCAGGCAGTCCGCTAACCTCTTTGGTTCGCCTTAGGGGAAGGTGGGGCTGTCCCAAAAGTCTTTTGGGGTTGTTTGAGCCCTAGGCCTTCATGTTACCTTTTCGTTCCCAAAAATCATGTTTTACACCCTTGCATTAGTAATTATTTGGCGAGGCATACGACTAGTAGTCGAACCTCACTTGCGTATTTCGTTTACTCGATCTTGGATGTGGAACTTTCAATTGTTTTACTTTGGTTATTTTAGGGTTTCTTGGCGATTAAAGCCACGCTGGGGTGAAAATTTTTGAAGTATCTATACTTGAACCGGTGAGTGTACCACTCTCCTGAATCATTGCTAAACTGGTTATCTGTACTTGTAAATTGCTATTTGAATGTCCTTACCGACTGTTTATTTTGTACGAGACGAGTGTGTACTTTATCACACTCGTTCTTTGGCCTGTGTGACTTGTTTCCTGTATATACTTGAATCTGTTACCTGCGCCTGTTATAATGTCTTTTGGAAGTGCATCCAATGACCTTCCTGTTAAATTTGAGCTCAACCTCATGGGGAGTCAATTGGATCGAGCCAGCAAGGACTTGGTCGAGAAAATTTGGCAATCCATGGGTGCCTGTTCCTGGGAAATCTTTGGGTATTGGAGACTCTAGATTTCCGGTATACTCGAGTATTACCATTCCTGTTCCTGTTTGGCGTTCGGGCCAGGTAAGGGGTATGTTTGCTGGATGGGATTTGGCGTTAAAGTGGTGTTCTACTGGACTGGTTCCTTTATTTGAATGTTGACGGAGGGTCAACTAGGTTGGATCAAGAATTGTAACGGGGATTTGGCTCTTGAGAGCTACCTGTATCCTTTAAATTGTGGTGTTCATTCATTTCTCGTATTTGATGTGTATATGTGCCCTAAAAGTGATTTCTCATGATTTCTACTGTTTATACTTTTGGTACCTCATTGAGCTTTTAGCTCACCCCGTCCCGTTATCCTTGTTTTCCTTACAGGGAACCATCTTTTGGAACTTCGATGTTTTTGAAGAATGAGTTGAGCTAGTTAGAAATTCTTTTGCTCTTTTGGGTATAGCTCCTCGACAATTTGGAAACCCTAAATGTATCTTAATAAAATGTTTCTTTTGGTGTGTAAACTTACTGATATGTATATTGTACAGTGTTTCCTTATGGTTATATGTCTTTAGGAATGTACATTCTCTCATGTCAAACAAAGTTTATTTGTACTTGGTTGGATTGTGACGGGGCAGCAGCCCTTCATCTCGTTTTGATTTTTTTTTCGTGGGAACGTTGTACTAAACATTGATTGTATCTTTTAGTTTGGCTCAATTGAGTTTTGAATGTTATCTTCTCGAAGGTGAATTTGAGCGTTTGGTAAGGTTTCCGTTTGTTCGGGATCCGTAGTCCCGGCGAGAGTTGGGCAGGCGGTCCGCCGAACCCTTTGGTTCGCCTTAGGGTAAGGTGGGGCTGTCACAGGTGGTATCAGAACCGTTTCGCGTGGTCTCTGCACGGAGTGAGCTTGGGCCAAGTGGTGTTATGGTCCTGATTTCGTGAATGTGTCTAAGTGCTCGTTTGAGCATAAGCTATGAACCATGCATGTTATAAGTGTAAAAATCTTTATCATGGAACTTGAGGAAGATAGATATGTATGTCGGGCAGGAATCTATAATATGGATGATTTACTCTTGGGACTGGCCGGCTCGAGCTGTGAATTATCTTATTGTGGATTCTTGGACTTGAGTACCAAATAGTGGAGAGCGCGAGAATAAGGATCTGTATCTTGATTGAACTTGAGGTAAGTCTGGATGGCAAAGGCCAAGGCACGGAAGATTTTACATTGGACCTCGTAATAAGACTGATCGAGAGGGTTTGATATGGAAGTGTTATCATGGACTATTCTTGTACTAGTCTGGCTCGGATTTTCTCGAGGGTGGCTAGACTGTAAGGGAATTCGCACCTAAGACATGTTCCTTTTTGCTATGACCGTGAGGACTTGATAAGTGTTTACTTGACTTTGAGTTAGTCTAGCTACAACCATGGAGGTATTTTCTACCCCTCTTGTGAGATTCGATAACCGTAGTTTGGCTCTCGATAAACTACCATTGCCTATACTTTCTTGACATTTATCTCTTGACGTCAAAGTATGGACCTGACTTGATTATTATTATGTCGTGTCGAGATCGAGAGTTTGGAAGTAGGTATGGAATTTGAGAGAAATGATTTGGCCTCTATACCTGTATGCTTCTAAGTTTGATTTTTCGTGGTTGGATTGGGAGTGAGGGAACTTGACAGTTATATGGTTAAAGTCCCAAGTGTACTTGGTTACTTATTTGATTTTTTGTAAATTTACTTGGCAGGCTATCCCTTGAGTTCGAGCGAATCGGTAAAATGGCACATTTGGCTGATATGTATAAGGAGATAGAGATTCTTCGAAAGGAAGTAGAGTTCCAAAAGAGATTAGCTGAGCACTGGAAAGGGCGATGGAAACAGGAGTATTCGGAGAAAATTGAGCTACTGCACAAGAAATACAAAGAGATTCCGGAAGAGGTACAAAGTAAGTTTGGGCTAGTGCCTTAATCTAGTCAAATGGCCTCTCAGAACATTCTTAATAATAAAGATGAAAGAGGTGAAGGAAGTGCTCGTGATAATAAAGGGAAACGTAAAGAGATGGATGGAAATGGAATTGCTATGAGGGATAAGGGGAGGAAGAAGGAAAAGAATGGACACTTCAAGAAGAAATGGGTGGCTGCTAAGTGTGAAACATGTAACAAAACTCATACGGGAATATGTTATGTGAAAATTGGTGCATGCTTTAGATGCGGCCAACTGGGACACCAAGTGAGGAACTGCCTAGAACAAATGAATTTTGGGATGGCGAAGCTGCTGTAATAGTTAAAGTCAGCAAGTAGTGATGTGTTAGCTAAAATAATTGTATTTATGGAACTATGTGTATACAACCCCTATGTAATGAGTGTATTCTCGATAAAAGTAGTAGATCTATACCTGATATTGTGAGTGTATTCTCCCTATGTCTTCACTGATTTTCTTAGCATAGCGTTTTAGTCATAGCATTGTTACGATTTCTTTCTAGATAGATTATGGTATGAGGAGAATTTTGAGGATGAAATTCTTTTAAGGGGGAGAGAGTGTGAGAACCTAAAAATTTTTATATTTTCTAGACATTATTTTATTTCCTTGTCTACAATTTTATACTTTCCTTCAATATATTAACTTTATAGGATTATGAGAATGTCTTCCCCGATGAGATTCCAAATGGACTACCACCAATAAGGGGAATTGAGCATCAAATTGATTTGGTTCCAGGTGCCCCACTTCCTAACAGACCAGCCTACAAAATGGGACCAGATGAGACAAAGGAGCTCCAACGCCAAATCGAAGAGCTTCTAACAAAGGGACGGGCACGACAAAGCTTGAGCCCATGTGCGATTCCCGTCATCTTAGTGCCTAAAAAGGATGGAAGTTGGCGAATGTGCACTGACTGTAGGGCTGTTAATGCAATAACGGTAAAATATCGTCACCCTATTCCTAGACTTGATGATATGTTAGATGAGCTATATGGTGCTGTGATTTTCACTAAAATTGATCTAAAAAGCGGTTATCATCAAATTAGGATGAAAGAGGGGGATGAATGGAAAACAGCCTTTAAAACCAAACATGGCTTGTACGAGTGGTTAGTTATGCCATTTGGACTAACTAATGCACCTAGTACGTTCGTGAGGTTGATGAACCATGTACTACGTCCATTCCTTGGAAAATTTGTAGTTGTGTTGTGAGGCCCCAATCCGTTCGTAAGTTGAAATTAGGGTTCTAGGGCTAAGGAGAAAACCCTAATCTTGGTTAAGATTGAAAACCCTAGTTTATGTATGTATTATTATTCGTAGGTTCGAGCTATAATTTATATTCGGTGTTCTAGTGTGTGTTTTGGCATACGTAAGTTTAGGATTTGTTTTAGTTTACAAAGGTTTAGCAAGTTTGATATGGTTAGCAAACTCTAGATTAGCAAACCTCTAGTGTTACAATTTATTAGAAAGCTTAAGTGGGGTTTACAAACCCTAATTTTGCCAAAGTTATAAAAGTTGTTGTTTGATTGTTTTATTATGGAGAAAGTATGTTTGAGTATAGGTGATTAAGATAGGAAAGCGATTAGCGAAGTAATTAAGCATGATTACATGTTTTAGATTAGATTAAGTTATGACCTATGGAGTTAATTGAAAGATTATCAAAAGTTTGAGGGCAAGAGTAGGATAAAAGCTAAGTTGAAGTGCAAGGGTTACAAGGCAAATAAAGCATTTTTATGTGATTGGTTAGCCTAAAAATATCTCCTATGGTCTTTGACTATTTATTACCTTAAGACTTGTAGGCTAATCACAAGACAAAACAAAACAAAACTTGGAGAGAAAAAGAGAGAGTGAGAGCCGAGAGGGAGAGAAAGAAAAAAAGAAGGAAAGCTTGCTTTGGTGCATCATTTTTGCTCTTCAATCTTGAGTTTGGATCTTGGAGAAACAACTTGAGCACTTGATTGTTGTGGGTGATCATCTACAAAGCTTGAATCAAAGGTAAATCATCTTCTTTGAAAGTTAAAATTTTGGGGTTTCTAATCTTTAAGCTATGAAAGTGATGTATTTTGTTGTGATTATGGATTTGTATGGTGGAATTGATGTTTATATTGAAGTTTCATGGTTTAATTATGATGATGATGTTGCTGAAATTTTGATTAAGCTTATGAAAGAATTAGGGTTTCATGCTAAATAAGTTAATTAGCTTTAATTTTGTGCTATGAAGATTGTAGTGGTTGTGTTTGATGATTGGTTTCTTTGGGTTGATGAGTTGGTGGTACAAAAACTGATTTGGGTTAAGGAACCCTAGGCTTTCTTAGGTTAGTTTAGCTTGGCTAATGTTTAGTTAGTTAGGGTTTGGTTAGTTGGGTGTTAGATCAAGTTCCTTAGTGCAAATGAAGTTAGGTTAGGGATTATGGTTAGTGTTTGGTAATTTTGTGGTAAAGTAAGGAGAGAATTTCGGACCATGAATAGACCTTTTAGAAGCTGGTATATGTGTGTTTCATTGGTAGGATTTTGGGTTGGAAAACTGGTATAAGAACCATAGAAACGGACCGTGCGGTTGCGGCGCGCAAAACCAGCAAAACTGGAAAATCAGGGCAGTTCAGCATCCGAACTTTGGATTCATTTTTCTTGATGTTACCTATGGATTCAGAAGTTCCTCAAAACATAAAAGTTGTAGCCTGTTATGTCCTGAATATGCCTGAAAAATTTTAGGTCAAACGGATTAGTGTATCCTGAGTTATAGACAAAAAACTCATGCCTGTTTTGAACATTGGTTTGTGCTGCGTTTTGAAGTCAGCCTCTGACCGTGCATTTTTCTGTTTTGATTCCGTACGATCTGAGTGTCAACTCCTTCATAAGAAATGTAGATCTTGGTTTTGTCTTCGAAACAGTATAAAGTGCGTGGAAATCCGAGTTCCGTATCTCCTGTTATGACCAAAACAAGATCGATCGTCAGAACTGCCTTCAATCTGGACAGTTCTGACGGGTTCTTTGACACTCAACTTTCGTTCTGTTCTGAATGGATTCAGGTCTTGGACAAAACATCAAAGTTTAATCATATGTCTCAGCTTTCTAATGCCTTTGGAATTTCCTGATTTGGATTCGTGAGCTGGGAGTTATGGTCCAGCAAACATACCCTGTTCGTTACTCTAGAGTGCGAATTCCTGGAACGGTTTTCTGTACTTTCGACCTATTTCCGTTTAGATCCGGATTGAGGTGTCTTCATGAAAACTGTAACCCTTCCTCTTATCTTCGCAACGGTACCTAATTTACCATGATCCGACACTCATAGCTTCAATTAGGCTCAAAACAGTTTTGACGGCAAAGCGATTAGGTTACCATTTCCGTTTCCGTATGCCGTTTCCGCACTCGTATGTGCCGATTTTGCCGTTTTGTTTGTTTTAGGCATATTAGTAGCCGTTTATGATATTATGTGACACAATCTTCTATTTCAGACGGTGGTGAGCTAGGTGGAGCCGGTGGGGCCTACTAGCTACTCCTCGCGGCACAAATTTCAAATTTTTGTTCTTTTGTTCGTTGAGTAAGTATTCAGGCCGCTCTTATGTGTTAGTTGCTTATGTGTTTCGATATATATGAAAAAGGTACCTAGGCGAGGGTGTACTTTATCGCACTCGACCTAAACCCTAATTTACGCACATATTTGTACATGGCATATGTATATGAATCATTTTGGAACTAAACCCCTTGAGCTTGTGGCTCGGGGTGACTTTTGAGTAAATTTTGTGAAGTTTGTGAGTTTGGGGCCCGATCTCATGACCTAGATGGACTATTCGAGCCGGTTAGGGATTGGTCGGAGTCAGTCCAACCTGGTTTGAGGTCACCAAGTTTGTGAATCCGGTTCACCGATTATGTGGACCAAGTTTGTGAACCGAGCTTGTGAACCAAGCTCAATTTCGTTCGCTCGAGCAAGTTTGTGAGGTGTCTGGCCAGAGAGGTGATAAGGCGTACGGTGGGAGTACAAGTGATGTTCTACGGACCATTCTTTGTGGTCGACGGAGTGTCGGCAGGAGGTCACACATGGCAAACGATCTGGCTTTGGAGCCACCTGTATCCTTATTATGCGATGTTACTTTTCCGCTTTTGCTTTACTCTTACTGTGTAACTGTTGTTACGTAAAATTTACGCTTTTGCCCCTGTTTACTTACTAAGCATATAGCTTACCCATTTCCTTTTTGTTTTCCTTAGCAGGGGCCGACGCGGGGACTTTTGGCACATACACTAGTATGGTTAGGTTTGCTTTTAATAGTTGGAAAATTAGGATGTTTGTTTTTGTTGTGGTGGTTTGTATAAGGACCCTTCTTAGGGTCTACTCTTTGGTTTTGGTTATAATTATAAGGATGTAATAGTATGAGCAGGTACTTTTGAAGAATGTAATTAGAACACTTTTGGGGTTTGTATATATTGTATATCGTGCTCTTTCGATTTATCTAGTTTTATTACTTTAGATTTTGAGTCCTGGCGCGAGCTAGGCAGGCGGCCCTCCGATACCCTTGGGTTCGCCCTTGGGAGAAGTGGGGTCGTCACAGGTGGTATCAGAGCGCCTAGGTTAGAGGACTTGGGCAAGTGGGACATACGTGATAGGCACTAGGCATACTTGATTCTTTTAAGATGAATGATATATTTTAAGCTGAAATGTCGGAGAACTGACGAATTAATGTTTTGTAGGTATGTAACCGGGCAGTTCGAGTGGTGCGGGACCCAGTGGCGTGGGACCGAGACCTCCGAGTGCGAGGGGCCCAAAGGATCGAGCGCTGCGTAAGTGGGCGATCCGTTATCGGCAGAGACCTGGAGAGCCTTACACTTTGTACTCCCCTTTTGGTCAGGTGTCACACCGACCTTGTAGGTGTTGGTATACGTACAGTTATCCTGACGAGGTCGTCCTAGCAGTGGACGATGAGCGACGCAACCTGATTAGTCAGCTAGAGGAGGCCAGAGAGGTTGGCCATGGGCAGGCGATGCGTATTAGGGACTTGGAGCGGGGTCTCCGAGATGAGATGCAGAGGGCGGACGCTTTACGCCGTCAGCTGCAGGACACTCATCAGCACCTCTTCGCTATGAAGAGGCAGCTGAAGGAGAGGGTTTGGAGTATTTAGATGGACTGCGAGGTCATCATAGATATGGCCGCGGAGGCACCGCCTCGAGCCACCGGTCCAGAGGTGATGGACGAGGTGGACACGTTAGGTTCCGTTTGGAACCTGGGCCCTAGGGGAGGCGTTTAGTGTGACGCCCCGAAAAGTATGAGTGTGAGAACCCGAAAATTTTGTAATTTTCAAGGGTTTATTTTATTTAACCGCCCGTCTTTTCTACATTTTCTTTATTAGAAAAATTCCCCAGATAAAGTTTATGAGCAAAGATAGTTTTAAAATGATTTTTCTAGTATCGGTTAGTTTTTGAGAAATTAAGAGCGTATTTTGAACGTGGGACCCGTAAGTGCGGTAAATGCATTATATTTTTGACAACTTGTTGGAATTTTGTATTAAGTGATATTATTTTACAAGGTGTTAAGATATTTGTATTGGAGAGACAAAAAGATAAGTTTTGAACCAAAAGGTGACAAGTGTCACCATAAGATTAAGTCTTGGGTTTGACTACTATTCATAACTTTACCATTTAATTAAAATTGGCCAAAAATCTCTTCATTTTGCAAGCTTCTTGGCCGAATGTTCTTGCTCAAGAAAGAAAGAAAAGCTCTCAATTTCTTCCTTCTATTTCTTGCTCAATCTTCAAATCCAACCAATAAAACTCCAAATCATTCCATAAAATCTCTTTGCTAAGTGGTCTTGAGGTGCTTTGTGGAGTTGTTTGGAAAGCTAAGGTGATTTGTTGCTCTATCTCTTGTATGGCTAAGGTGAGTTGTGAAGAACCACTCTCCTCCCTTAATTGATGTTCAATTCATGATTGGTGGTGGTATAAGATGCACTTTTATGGATTATATCTTGATTTTGGTTGAAGTGATGAAGTTTTATTATTTTTGGGGATTTTTCTGTTTTAATATAAGCATGGTTGTGTGGCTATCTATGATGATTGGAAATGCTATATAATGACTTAAGGAGGTGGGAAAAGTGATTAATTGCAACCAATTTCTGGTTTGGAAGAAATTTCAGAAAACTAGGGTTCTTGAGGGAGCATTCTGTCCGAAATTTTAGGTCCTAGATAGAGGCCGAATTGGCATTGACTTAAAACATGAAAGTTGTAGGGAATGACATTTTATGGGGGCATACAAAATTTCAGGTCAATCGGAGTAGTGTAGAATGAGATAAGTCGAAATTACTATTGCTGTTCTGGTTTTACCCGAATTGGAGAATTGCGCCTGTAATTGGTTGTTTTGGCTGGAATTGCTTCCGAATTGGTTGTTAAGGCCTTCTGATGAAATTTATCCCTGTTTCTTAGCTTTCAGATGGTTTTGGAATTTCTGGATTTGGACTTGGATAGGCGGAGTTATGATGTTTCCGCTAGAATGCGTTCTGTGAATCTGTTTTTGTGATTCTGGTATAGTATCTTGCATTTTTGACCTGGTTACACTCGAAACTGGGTTGAGTGACCTTCTGAAATATTGTAGCCCTGTCTCTCAGCTTCGAAAGGGTGGGTCTTGCACCTTCATCCGACAATTGTAGCGCCTTTGGTACCATTACCGCAAAATGACGTCAAAACTGTTTTTCTGGTTTTGAGCTTAACTTTCATTTCCGAACTTTTCCCTAGTTTGACTTGTACTAGTACTACTTGGAGCTTGCTGAATGGCTATTGGATGAACTTGTTGTTGTGTGTGTACCTTTGGGACTGGCTGAGGAAATAATGAAGCCATGATGGCTGGAAAAGTAAGCAAATTCAGGGGAAATGCTGTCCGAACTTTTAAAGGACTTGTTTGCATTGAGTTTGTGATCTAAGACTTGGATTTGAGCAAGGCAATGTTATATGATGGATGATTTCTGAGACATTGAGGTGAGTGACCTCAAACTATTTTGAAAGTTATTTATGAACCGTTCCTGCATTATTTACTTTTGAACTGTTTTCTTGCTTTATTTACTTCTAAACTGTTTCCAAAGTTACTTTTGAACTGTTTTCTTGCGTTATTTACTTTTGAACCGTTTTCTTGCATATCATGCGTGCTTGTATGAGAGTGTTCCTTGTTTGTTATATTTCTTTGACTTATTGGCTTGTTATTATTGATTGATAATGTGTTAAGTGCTTTTACTGATTGTTAAAACGAGTTTTCTAGGCGATGGTGTACTTTATCGCACTCGACCTAAATAAATGTGAAATTTTCAATGATTAAGGATTAAATGTTACTTGTGCATGAATGTAAGCCTTTTTGGCTGAACTGGCCACTGCCCTTCGTTACCGATCGACTCGAGCCAGAAGCGGACTCGGTCGGGCGATATGGTGACCCTGGGTGAATTTGGTATACTCGAGTATTACCTTGTAGTCCGGCTACGTCCGGATGGGTGGAGTCCGGCCAACGTCCGGAAAAAAAAAAAGGATCGAACGAACAAACAAATAGCTCCATGTGGGCCCGTATCCTTTTAATGAATGTTACTATCGCTTTCCATTGTAAATGTTTCTTGAATTATTGATACTCCATATTTAATGTATTGTAAATGTTGTAATTGTTTCTGGACTTATCATTTGATTTATGACATCATTGAAATGAATTATTGTGAAACCGATTTGATTACTGATTTTACTGGTTACTCGCTGAGCTTTTAGCTCACCCCAAAAATATTTTATTCCCCTCCACAGGGCTCAAGGCGAAGGAAGGGCTTGTTTTGCTTATTCACGTGAAGGGATGGCCTATATTTTGTACAATTTGGATTTGGAAATCATTTTATGTATAGTTTGGGGAATTATTTCGGCTTGGGAAATTAGTTTCCGCTGCATTTGTGACATGTAATTATTGGAGACTGTGATGTATTTTTGAGATTTATATTGTAATTCATTTGAGGATTGTAGTGAACGACTGAGTCCCGGCGAGAGCTGGGCAAGCGGCCCGCTGAACCCTCTGGTTCGCCTTAGGGGGAGGTGGGGCTGTCACATTTAGGGTCGCTTTTGTACTTTTGTTTAGCTAGTGGATTACTTTTGTTAAAACTGGCATGACCACTTTCTTTCGTTATTTGGTTGACTGACTAGATTTTTGGAGCCGGTGCTCATGTGTACATTGGGTTTTGTACCGATTGGAGGTCGGTAATCTGTAAATCTTTTGGTGTGACTTTGTAAATATATGTATATTTGAGTGGCATTTTGAACTTATCTTTTGTGTGTCTTTTGTGCATACGCTTTATGTCCGTACTTTTGCTCATAGTTTGGATAATAAGTATATGTAACGTTCCGATCTATAGACTTGTACCCCTAGATGGATTCCGGTGGTCCAAGTAGAGATAGGGAGCCAGGACGAGGCTCTGAAGGAAATAATGAAAATGGGCCGGATCAAGTCGCCACAGCCATTCAACGGATGGCCGATCTACTAGAGCGAATGGGAAATCCACAGGGCCAGGGAAGCAGTACTGGGAATCCTGGACATAATCCGGGACATAATCCAGGTAATCATGAGGGAGAGGACCGTGCTTTAGAACGGTTCCAAAAGTTTGCACCTCCTAAGTTTATAGGTGGACCCAATCCTGACCTAGCAGAGGCCTGGATGGACCGTATGTTAGATATATTTGCCGCGCTTAGGTATTCGGAGGAGCGGCAGATATCTTTTGCTGTTTTCCAGTTTGAAAGGGCCGCACGAGCCTGGTAGAACGTGATCAAAGCCAAGTGGGAGCAAGAACAGACCTCCTGGACATGGGTCAATTTTACTCGAGAATTTAATGAGAAATACTTGCCGCCCATTGTGCAAGAGAAACGAGAAGATGATTTTATCCGCCTGCGTCAAGGGGCATCTAGTGTGGCGGAGTATGAAACTCAGTTTACAAAACTCTCTCGCTTTGCCCCAGAGCTGGTGCTGACGGAGCAAAAGCGAATTCGCCGCTTTACCCAAGGCTTAAATGTGGAAATCCAGGAAGCACTGGCGGCCGCACAACTGGACACGTTTAGTCAGGCACTAGAAAAAGCACAGCGGATTGAGACTGCCAGGTGACAGGTTAAAGCCTTTCATGACCGGAAAAGGAGGCAACCTAGCTCGAATGATTCCGCGGTTGGACAGAGTTCGCGAAACGAGCCACCCGCTAAGATGGGTAAAGGCACAGACGGTCCACGACCTGTAAGAACTTTGAACAACTTTGGGCGAGATCAGGTAGTGCAAGAGCCCCCGAGGAGTACTCAGCGTGGAGGGTCAAGTACGGCCACTAAACCAACCTGTGGTTTCTGTGGGGGCAATCACACCGATGAAAATTGCTGGAAAAACAGTTCGGTACGAAAATGCTTCAAATGTGGTAGCACCGAACATCTGATTGCCCGGTGCCCTAAGATGCAGAAGAAAGGACTCAAACCACCAACAGAAGGGACCACAACAAAACCGACGAACGCCGGGGGAAATCGACCAACAGGGCCCGCAAGAGTGTATGCAATGGGTCAAAAAGAGGTGACTGACCCTTCGGCGGGTTTCGAAGGTACGTTTTGACGAAAGAAATAATTTCGAGGACGAAATTGTCCTAAGTGGGGGAGATTGTGAGGCCCCAGTCCGTTCGTAAGTTGAAATTAGGGTTCTAGGGCTAAGGAGAAAACCCTAATCTTGGTTAAGATTGAAAACCCTAGTTTATGTATGTATTATTATTCGTAGGTTCGAGCTATAATTTATATTCGGTGTTCTAGTGTGTGTTTTGGCATACGTAAGTTTAGGATTTGTTTTAGTTTACAAAGGTTTAGCAAGTTTGATATGGTTAGCAAACTCTAGATTAGCAAACCTCTAGTGTTACAATTTATTAGAAAGCTTAAGTGGGGTTTACAAACCCTAATTTTGCCAAAGTTATAAAAGTTGTTGTTTGATTGTTTTATTATGGGGAAAGTATGTTTGAGTATAGGTGATTAAGATAGGAAAGTGATTAGTGAAGTAATTAAGCATGATTACATGTTTTAGATTAGATTAAGTTATGACCTATGGAGTTAATTGAAAGATTATCAAAAGTTTGAGGGCAAGAGTAGGATAAAAGCTAAGTTGAAGTGCAAGGGTTACAAGGCAAATAAAGCATTTTTATGTGATTGGTTAGCCTAAAAATATCTCCTATGGTCTTTGACTATTTATTACCTTAAGACTTGTAGGCTAATCACAAGACAAAACAAAACAAAACTTGGAGAGAAAAAGAGAGAGTGAGAGCCGAGAGGGAGAGAAAGAAAAAAAGAAGGAAAGCTTGCTTTGGTGCATCATTTTTGCTCTTCAATCTTGAGTTTGGATCTTGGAGAAACAACTTGAGCACTTGATTGTTGTGGGTGATCATCTACAAAGCTTGAATCAAAGGTAAATCATCTTCTTTGAAAGTTAAAATTTTGGGGTTTCTAATCTTTAAGCTATGAAAGTGATGTATTTTGTTGTGATTATGGATTTGTATGGTGGAATTGATGTTTATATTGAAGTTTCATGGTTTAATTATGATGATGATGTTGCTGAAATTTTGATTAAGCTTATGAAAGAATTAGGGTTTCATGCTAAATAAGTTAATTAGCTTTAATTTTGTGCTATGAAGATTGTAGTGGTTGTGTTTGATGATTGGTTTCTTTGGGTTGATGAGTTGGTGGTACAAAAACTGATTTGGGTTAAGGAACCCTAGGCTTTCTTAGGTTAGTTTAGCTTGGCTAATGTTTAGTTAGTTAGGGTTTGGTTAGTTGGGTGTTAGATCAAGTTCCTTAGTGCAAATGAAGTTAGGTTAGAGATTATGGTTAGTGTTTGGTAATTTTGTGGTAAAGTAAGGAGAGAATTTCGGACCATGAATAGACCTTTTAGAAGCTGGTATATGTGTGTTTCATTGGTAGGATTTTGGGTTGGAAAACTGGTATAAGAACCATAGAAACGGCCGTGCGGTTACGGCGCGCAAAACCAGCAAAACTGGAAAATCAGGGCAGTTCAGCATCCGAACTTTGGCTTCATTTTTCTTGATTTTACGTATGGATTCAGAAGTTCCTAAAAACATGAAAGTTGTAGCCTCTTATGTCCTGAATATTCCTACAAAATTTCAGGTCAAACGGATTAGTGTATCCTGAGTTATAGACAAAACACTCATGCCTGTTTTGAACATTGGTTTGTGCTGCGTTTTGAAGTCAGCCTCTGACCGTTCATTTTTCCGTTTTGATTCCGTACGATCTGGGTGTCAACTCCTTCATAAGAAATGTAGATCTTGGTTTTGGCTTCGAAACAGTATAAAGTGCGTGGAAATCCGAGTTCCGTAGCTCCTGTTATGACCAAAACAAGATCGATCGTCAGAACTGCCTTGAATCTGGACAGTTCTGACGGGTTCTTTGACACTCAACTTTCGTTCTGTTCTGAATGGATTCAGGTCTTGGACAAAACATTAAAGTTTTATCCTTATGTCTTAGATTTCTAATGCCTTTGTAATTTCCTGATTTGGATTTGTGAGCTGGGAGTTATGGTCCAGCAAACATACCCTGTTCGTTACTCTAGAGTGCGAATTCCTGGAATGGTTTTCTGTACTTTCGACCTATTTTCGTTTAGATCCGGATTGAGGTGTCTTCATGAAAACTGTGACCCTTCCTCTTATCTTCGCAAAGGTACCTCATGTACCTTGATTCGACACTTGTAGCTTCAATTAGGCTCAAAACAGTTTTGACGGCAAAGCGATTAGGTTACCATTTCCGTTTCCGTATGCCGTTTCCGCACTCGTATGTGCCGATTTTGCCGTTTTGTTTGTTTTAGGCATATTAGTAGCCGTTTATGATATTATGTGACGCAATCTTCTATTTCAGACGGTGGTGAGCTAGGTGGAGCCGGTGGGGCCTACTAGCTACTCCTCGCGGCACAAATTTTGAACTTTTGTTCTTTTGTTCGTTGAGTAAGTATTCAGGCCGCTCTTATGTGTTAGTTGCTTATGTGTTTCAATATGTATGAAAAGGGTACCTAGGCGAGGGTGTACTTTATCGCACTCGACCTAAACCCTAATTTACGCACATATTTGTACATGGCATATGTATATGAATCATTTTGGAACTAAACCCCTTGAGCTTGTGGCTCGGGGTGACTTTTGAGTAAATTTTGTGAAGTTTGTGAGTTTGGGGCCCGATCTCATGACCTAGATGGACTATTCGAGCCGGTTAGGGATTGGTCGGAGTCAGTCCAACCTGGTTTGAGGTCACCAAGTTTGTGAATCCGGTTCACCGATTATGTGGACCAAGTTTGTGAACCGAGCTTGTGAACCAAGCTCAATTTCGTTCGCTCGAGCAAGTTTGTGAGGTGTCTGGCCAGAGAGGTGATAAGGCGTACGGTGGGAGTACAAGTGATGTTCTACGGACCATTCTTTGTGGTCGACGGAGTGTCGGCAGGAGGTCACACATGGCAAACGATCTGGCTTTGGAGCCACCTGTATCCTTATTATGCGATGTTACTTTTCCGCTTTTGCTTTACTCTTACTGTGTAACTGTTGTTACGTAAAATTTACGCTTTTGCCCCTGTTTACTTACTAAGCATATAGCTTACCCATTTCCTTTTTGTTTTCCTTAGCAGGGGCCGACGCGGGGACTTTTGGCACATACACTAGTATGGTTAGGTTTGCTTTTAATAGTTGGACAATTAGGATGTTTGTTTTTGTTGTGGTGGTTTGTATAAGGACCCTCCTTAGGGTCTACTCTTTGGTTTTGGTTATAATTATAAGGATGTAATAGTATGAGCAGGTACTTTTGAAGAATGTAATTAGAACACTTTTGGGGTTTGTATTTATTGTATATCGTGCTCTTTCGATTTATCTAGTTTTATTACTTTAGGTTTTGAGTCCTGGCGCGAGCTAGGCAGGCGGCCCGCCGATACCCTTGGGTTCGCCCTTGGGAGAAGTGGGGTCGTCACATGTGTATTTTGACGACATCCTGATTTATAGTAGGAGCCTAGATGAGCATGTTGAACATGTGAAGCTTGTTCTTGATGTACTTCGAAGGGAAAAGCTCTTTGCTAACCTTAAGAAGTGCTCCTTTTGTACTGATCAACTTGTCTTCCTAGGCTTTGTTGTGAGTAAACAGGGAATCAAAGTGGATGAGGAAAAGGTTAAAGCAATTCGAGAATGGCCTACTCCAAGCACGGTGGGTGAGGTACGCAGCTTCCATGGTCTTGCTAGGTTTTATAGACTATTTGTTAAAGATTTTAGTACCATTGTTGCACCTATAACTGCTGTAATTAAGAAAAATGAGCCATTTGTGTGGGGTGATGCTCAAGAACGTGCTTTTCAAATACTTAAACATCAACTCACACACGCACCACTACTTGCATTGCCATGCTTTGACAAGATGTTTGAAATAGAGTGTGATGCATCTGGGGTGGGTATTGGAGCTGTCCTAATGCAAGAGGGAAAACCAATCGCATACTTTAGTGAAAAACTCAATGGGGCAGCTTTGAACTATTCCACTTATGATAAGGAGTTGTACTCCTTAATCCGTGCTTTAGAAACTTGGCAACATTACTTGAGACTAAGGGAATTTGTCATACACACTGACCATGAGTCACTTAAGTACATTAAGTCACAACACAAGTTGAATAAGCGTCATGTTAGGTGGATTGCATTTATTGAAACCTTCCCTTATGTGATTAAGTACAAAGTGGGGAAAACTAATGTTGTTGCTGATGCATTATCACACCGGTACTCTTTGCTCACTCAACTTGATGCAAGGTTTTTAGGATTTGAATTAGTTAAAGAGTTATACACCAATGACCCAGATTTCTCAGGTATTTATGACTCTTGTGGTTCAGCAACTCAAGGTAAATTCTACATCCTTGATGGATTTCTTTTCTACCTCAATCGACTGTGTATACCTAACTGCTCTATTCGCTCTTTACTTGTTAGGGAAGCACACAAAGATGGCTTGATGGGACACTTTGGCGTGGTTAAAACCTTAGCTATCCTTCAAGAGCACTTCCATTGGCCAAGGATGAAGCAAGATGTGGAACGAATGGTGGCTAAATGCATCACTTGCCACAAAGCTAAGTCTAAACTTCAACCCTATGGCCTTTATAGTCCTTTACCTGTACCTAAGGAACCTTGGACCGACATTTCCATGGATTTTGTTTTAGGGTTGCCTAGGTCAAAAAGGGGAAATGATAGCATCTTTGTTGTTGTTGACAGATTTTCAAAAATGGCACATTTTATACCATGTCACAAAACAGATGATGCATCACACATTGCTGATTTGTTTTTCAAAGAAATCATTAGATTGCATGGCATGCCTAGGACAATTGTCTCTGATAGGGATGTCAAATTTTTGAGTTACTTTTGGAAAACTTTATGGGAAAAATTGGGTACCAAATTGCAATTTTCTACTACTAGTCACCCACAAACTGATGGCCAAACTGAGGTTGTCAATCGTACACTATTTACACTCTTGCGTGCCATCATTAGAAAAAACATTAGAATCTAGGAAGAGTGTTTACCCCACGTTGAGTTTGCATACAATTGCACGGTGCATAGTTCTACTCATTTTTCACCATTTGAAATAGTCTATGGTTTTAATCCTTTAACACCACTAGACTTATCACCTTTACCTTCTTCTGAGCACATTAACGTGCTTAACGAGCAGATTTTGTCAAGAAATTACACGAGCAGGTACGCCTAAACATTGAGCGAAGGATGGACCAAATTGCT
The DNA here is from genome assembly GCF_036785885.1 of Coffea arabica. Lineage (NCBI taxonomy): Eukaryota > Viridiplantae > Streptophyta > Magnoliopsida > Gentianales > Rubiaceae > Coffea > Coffea arabica. The sequence continues at coordinate 35,181,048 of NC_092321.1, forward strand.
CAACGGGTTAACAAGGGACACCAACGCGTCGTGTTTGAACCTGGTGACTGGGTGTGGTTACATCTACACAAGGAAAGGTTCCCAGTCCAAATGCGCAATAAATTATTTCCACGATGAGATTGGCCATTTCAAGTCATCAAGCGCATCAATGACAATGCTTACAAACTGGACCTACCCGGTGAGTACAATGTGAGTGCTACATTCAATGTCTTTGATCTATCTCCTTTTCTTGCAGACAATGACGCTGATTTGAGGACAAATCCTTTTCAAGAGAAAGGGGATGATACGAACCAAGAGACACCATTGCGAACTATTCGAGTTCCCTTAGGACCCGTGACTCGAGCACGAGCTAAGAAGATGAGGGAGGAACTCCAAGGGCTTGTTCGTGAGATACAAGGCCAAGAAATTGTCCCCAAGGTCATTGAGGGACTTGAGCATGAAGGAATGAAGGTCATCCATGTAGTGCCCGTCAAAGAGAACCATGCGTGACCCTTCTCTAGTCATATTTGCTGTTTTAGTTAAGTCATTGTAATAAGGGCTTAATGGTCCATAGCCTTGCTTTATTTACCTAAGGGATGACCTCATAAGGTTCGGTCAAGCCCACAATTCTTAAGGGCTTAATGGTCCATAGCCTTGCTTTATTTACCTGTGGGATGACCTCATAAGGTTCGGTCAAGCCCACAAGTTTTAGTCTTATAGAAATGGTCAAGCCTACAATTCTTAGGTTTCGTTTGATAAAACTGAATCGGAATTCTGAAGCCTGAATTCTAAAATCTGAATACTGAAATAATTAATTTGCTGAATTTTAAACACAGAAAAAAATTTATGAATGTCTGAATTTTAATGCTAAACATATTTATATTGTTTGATAAACATTTATAACTGAATGCTTAATAAGTTAAATTTGACAATTTTGCCCTTATATCTTTTCATCCAAAAAAGAAATAGAACCTATGATTTAAGTAGCTAAAAATGTTAGGTATGACAATGACAATATTTATTTTTAAATCAAATTAATATAAAAGATAATTATATTATATGAGGAGTGTGGAGAATAAGTGAAAATCATTTAAAAGGGAGAAAAGAGAAATAGAAAATCATTAGATAGAGAATATTAAGTTGTTTAATTATATAAGAATTTTGAACATAATTAATAAACAAGGGTAAATTTGGTAGATAAGATAAGGTAGTTGAAGTAATTCTATTGATTCTTATCAGAATTAAGCATTCAGTTAGGATTCTTGTGCTGAAAAAAATACACACAAGTTCAGCACTACTTAATAAGTTCAGCAAATGGATTTTCATTTATCAAACACTCAAAACATCTGAATGTCTGAAAAGGTTCAGATTCAGCACTTTTTTATGTTATCAAACAGACCCTTAGTCTTAGTCAAGCCCACAATTCTAGACTAGTTCCACATTATTTAGTTTTTCATCTCTATGTAAGGCTATAAATAGCCCACACTTCCAATGGTTTTTGGAATTCAATCAATAAATCAGATTTTGAGAGATTTCTTGGTTTCTCCAAGGCTTCTTGAATACCTTAGAATTTCTCTAGGTTTTCGTGACCTATCAATCTAGAATCGCACTAGGATGTGGCGTCTTCTACCATTATACCAAGGTTCGTTAACCACGTGATTAACGGGTTGAGGTCATCCGCTCCAAACTTGGTGTCCTCATGTCGATCCTGAAGCTAATCTTTTATGGGTTTCGTCACAAGGTTGGCGACGTTCGTATCAAAGGAATTATGGAGAAGCGTACTTCATGACTCTTTTGATTAGAATTTTGGATGTACTGATTAGATGACCTCTGGAAGTTGTACTTTTTCGAAAAATTGATGTATTTTGAAAACTTGTGATGTAAGATTGAACACTTGTGTATGGAAACGACTTTGTTTTTCAGTTTGACTTTTATTATTCGGTTATTTATCTTAAGTTTGGATTGGAATGGTATCAATTCCTGCCGAGAGTTGGGCAGGCGTCCCGCCGATACCCTTGGGTTCGCCCTTGGGAGAAGTGGGGGCGTCACAAAGTAAAATTAAAAGGAAATATAAATTAATTTTTCAAAAAAGTAGAAAATTTAAAATAATTTTCGGGTTCTCACACTCTCTCCCCCTTAAGAATGATGAAATGTTTCTACCTTCCATTGCCTCAGATGACTCTGAAGCATGTTGCTTTTCTATGGCATATACCCGCACTGGCATTCTTGGTCTGTTTCCTCTTTCTTTAACTTGTTTAGGGGTGGTTCTATCCACTTGTTCATCATTATTCCCTTGTTGCTGATTCATCGGGCAGTTGTTAATTTGATGGTCAGCACTCCCATAAATCAAGCACTTTCGTACCTTCCTCCAGCATTCATTCTCAGTGTGATTTGTCTTCCCACAATATTCACAGGTCAAGCGGGGAGCCACCATTCAATTTTCTTGAGGGATTTCATCTTGTTGCCCTATTCCTTTTTGAACTCCTCTTGAAGATCCTTCTTCTAATTGTCCTAGCGTCCATGGTGGGTGACGCGGAAGGTTCGCTATTCTTACTTTGAAAGGCGTTACATTTTTCCTAAGACCTCAGGTGTACTATTGGGTGCACTCCTTTTTCGTGCTTGGAAAACTTTTACTTGTGCCCTTGCATTCTCGATCCTTTGGAGCTTCTCAAGAGTTTCATTAAAAGTATTAATTTGAGCTGCTGCTAAGGGTTCTTGGATCTCCAGATTCAATTCCTGTATAAACTGTCTCACTCCCCTCTACTCCGTAACCACCAATTCTGGAGCAAATTTGGACAGTTTAGTGAATTGTGTTTCATAGTCGACCACGCTTAGGGTTCCCTGGCGCAACCTAATAAAATCATCCTCTCTCTTCTCTTAGACCAGAGGTGGAAAGTATTTCTCATTAAATTCTCTCATAAAGTTTACCCAAATCCATGCCATCTGTTCTCTCTCCTATTTTGACCTAATAACATTCCATCACACCCGAGCAGGTCCCTCAAACTGAAAGACGGAAAATGCCACTTGTCTTTCCTCCATATAATCTAAGGTGGTAAAAATATTAACCATAGCCTCTAACCAATGCTCAGCCGTCTCTAGATCAGGCCCTTCAAGGAATTTAGGGCGAGCAAACTTTTGAAAATGCTCTAGAACCCTATCCTCTCCTATCTCAGGATCCCTAGGTTGGTCAACAGGTGGCTGACCCTGTTGTTCCACTATACGTGCCAAAATATCAGCATTCTCAAGTCTCAAATATTTTGGCGCGTAAAACAAAGCAGATACCATACACATTAGCATTGACACGTCACTACAGCATACATACAGTGGTAGAACAAGAAATGGCTTGTCATCCCAGTTACCAACACCTACGTCCTGCATTCTCAAGTCTCTAACCTAGGTCATTATCGAACCAACTGATTCTACTTCTCCCTCGAGCACAGATTGCCCTACCTTAGGCTCAAGATTAAATTCATTAGGTCCTGCATACCCTTGACCTCTCTTGGCTACGTTCATTTGTACTATCTCATCCATAAGCATCTCAAATTAGTCAAAGTACAAAACTTTTCAATAGCATGTACAAATTCAAATACATCATTAGTAATGCCAATCCAAGGTAATAACCTACTCTTTCGATCCAAACACAATTCATATAAGCATGGTCTAATCGTATCTTCCACACTCACGACAATTTCATTCGTGATCATCACAAAAGTATCAACTTTTTAGTACTCGGGTACAAGAATCCGAAAATAGGATAATTTACAACTCGAGTCGGCAGGTCCCAAGAGCAAATTAACCACACTTGAGATTCCTACCCGACATACATATCTAATTTTCCCCCAAATATCAAGATCAAGGTTTTATGCCTGTAACATTCATGATTCACAGCTTACGCTCAAGAAGAGCATCTAATCCTTCACACTTCCCACGTAATCGAGACCATAGCACCACTTGGCCCAAACTCACCCCCGCGCAGAGACCACGCGAGGTAGCTCTGATACCACTTGTGACGACCCCACCTTCCCCTAAGGTGCACGCAAGGGTTTGGCGGACCGCCTGCCCAACTCTTGTCAGGACTCACTCACTTACATTCTGAAAATAGTCTTTCACGCCTCTAGATTAACATAGAAGGTCCTCAAATCAACCATAATTTACAAGCCATAATGAAACGTAGCTTTACATTGCCAAATATCCCAAATACATTCAATCCATAAAAGTACAAGTACAAGAAACTTATACACACTAGTTCACGCTTACTTGCTCCAGCCTCCACTCCTGTAAGGGAAACAAACTAATGGAATGAGTTAAAAGCCCAGTGAGGTTCCCAAACAAGCATTCAAGTAGGCAAAACACAGAAACATTTACATTTAGCACTTTCCGCACTTGGCACAGTAAGAAGCAGTCATTCAAGAATCAATCATTCATTCATTGAAAGGATACGTGCCCACTTGGAGCCATTCATTCAAATCATTCATTCATTCATTTGCCCACCATTTTCCTTATCCTTCCGACATTAGAAAACATTTCCAAGTGAAAACTCCTTCAGTGTTTATGTCATTCATTCATTGATTTCATTGCATTAAATTCACTAGCCAGTTCTCCACCAGATTTCGTGGTAATACTCGAGTATACCAAACATTGTCCTAGGGTCACCAGTCACCCGACCGAGTCCGTTTCTGGCTCTAGTTGACTGGCAATGAAGGGTAAGGGCGCCCAATTCAGCCAAAAGGCTTACATTCATGCACAAGTAGTATTCAATCATTGAAAATTTACTTTTGCTTGGATCGAGTGCGATAAAGTACACACTCGTCCGCCGAAAATCCATTTAGCAATTATTGGAAAGCATTTAACATTCCGGCAACATTCATAACATTTCACATAGTCATTTAAAGCACACACATGCAAGGAACACTCACCGATATCAGTAGAGTAAATGTCAAAAGTTCATCCCCGAGTTATACTCGTGCTTACCAACAAACTTTAAGAAAAACCAAGATAAAGATATTATGGTCCTACCATCCAAAGATTAAGTGAACAAAGTTTGTAAATTAGGCTCAACTATGACTCACAAGCCTATACAAGATGGCCTCTCTAACACACAGGGTTCAAGGGTAAATTTGAAGGTGCAAATCAAGAAAAAATCTAAATGTATTCTAAAAGTGAGGAGAACAATTTAAACGTCCAAAATCTCACCAAAAGAAGGTTTAAACCCTAGAAAATATTTTCCAAAGTTTTCCAAGTCCCACTCAATCCATTTGATAAAATTTCCAGCTTTGGTAACATTCTTTGAAAAAGTATAACTTGAGTTTCGTAAGTCAAAAAATCATAAATATTATACCGTTAGAAAATAGATTAAAAAATCTGCAACTTTCTGGAAGACACCTTCATAAAATTCAGCCCATAAATTAGTCAAATCTCAGTCTCAATTCACTGCTCAACTTAGTGCAAAAACAAGACAGTCTTGGATTTTCAGCCCACTTTGAAAATTTGTTGGTATTTTATAAAAAGTGAATCAAACCATGAATTTTACATGGTAAAAAAGCTATAGTTTCAAACGCAGCAAACGAAACTCAATTCTAACTTTTCTACACGAAGTTATGGCAAATTTCCTAAAGCTACGCAGAGCTTCTTGCAAAAATTTTCCAGCAAGCAATGACTTTGGAAAACTAGGTTTTTTTTTTTCCTTCTTAAACCTCTTTGTTTTGGTTCAAAACTAAGACATATGCAAAGAAATAGATTGTAACAAGTGTTTTGAGTAAAATCATATGCAAGAGGAAAACAAAATTGCTCTAAATTCACACCTCAACCATCACTTATATCATAAGAAAAAGAGAAACAAGATTTCAGCAGCATTTCCTCTTATTTTTCCCTAATTTCCTGCCATTTTCAAGGCTTCATTCTCACCACAAGACAGCCTCAAATCAAGCATATACATACCAGGCCACCAGCTTACTAAATCAAACATATACATAGCATATAACTATCACATACTCAAGCTGAAATAGTTAAACCCTGGGCTGGAAATTCACAACTAAAGCTGGAAAATCCTATTTTGAAGCTAAAATTTCATACCGAAGCTAGAAATCTTCATATCCAAATCAAAGCTAGAAACTCCCAATTCATGGCTGAAAAATATAAATAAAAGCTGAAAAATTCCAACAACATCACAAATCCATGAAACCAACCACAAAACTTCCATATTCAAGTCATATGCCCAATAAATTGCAAGAATTGAAAGAGAAACAAGTTCCTTAGCTTCATACCTTCAAACCTCCAAGGAAAAATACAAAACAAGGGCTTTCTTCCTCAAGTAACTCCACCAAAAGCTTCCTTCCAAGCATAACTCAAGGTTTTATGGAGTGGATTAAGGTTGGTCCTTGGTTTCTTCACAAATCAAGCAAGCAAATCAAGATGAAAGTTGGAAGTTTTCTCTTTTCTCTCTCCCTCTTAGGTTCGGCCACAAGGAGGAAAGAAAATGAGAGGTTTTTTTTGGTTTAATTTTGAAAGATAAACACAAGTCTTTCTTGGTCGAAGTCTTTGTCAAAGTTTGGTTAGCTCGTCAACAAGTGGCGGCAAATGGTTCTATTCCTATCTCTTTGTCTCTCTTGTGTTTCTTATAGCTAATCTATCTTGTATTCCTCTAATACATTGTTAACACTTCTAATCGCATAATTCCTCTAGTACCACACCCATTCTCATCCACCAAAATATAATATGCACATCTCACAAATCGGTCAAACTACCATAATACTCTACGAAACTTAACATGTACCAAAATATAAAAAGAGGAATAATAAAAATCTTAACATAACCTTTAAAATCACTGTCAAATTAAGGCTAGCAAATAAGCAAGTAAAGTAAAATTAAAAGGAAATATAAATTAGTTTTTCAAAAACAGGAGAAAATTTAAAATAATTTTCGGGTCCTTACAGTTGGCCGAGTTGATAGTGATGCATTTTACCATGTTTTTGCTCAACCTTTTCGTATTGAGTTTTGGCCAAATCTTGTTCCAAATCTTGACAAGATTCTTGTGGATTGAATTTGAGTAGAAATCATGAGTTTTGGAAAGTGAAAATGTCATATTGTGCTTGTTTCTTTCGAAAATTCTAGTAGGTTGGCAGCCTAGATTGCTTTGCTGTTTTAGCCTTAAAATCCTTTTGTTTGGTGGTCTTTTGGACTCAATCTTACTCATTTCACTTGCTAAAACCTTTAACTACAATGGGGGGTTGAATTGGAGTGAATATCATAACTTAAAGAGGTGAACTACCTCATTTTTCTTCACTGTTTTGCTGCTAGAATTTTCCAGCCATGAAATAAAATGAGGAACTCTTTAGTTACTCATGTTTATTGAGTCAACATGCTCTCTTTGTGATACCCCGAAAATTAGGAGGTTGTTTGTAAAGAAAATACTAAAGTGTATTTCTTTGGGTTTGATTTAAAACCTTATTTTGTTTTAAAAGACTAGAAACCCTAAAATTTTAATCAAAAACCCTAATTTACTTGTGACAAACCGGTTTTCTTAAATCACTCATATTTTAATTGAAACCCTAATTTTAATCACTGGAATTGTAAAATTCCTCACGTTTTTCTTAAAAATGCCTTTCATTTGGAAATTATTCATTTATTATGGCCCTAATACCCAATCATTCCTCAATAGGTGCAAAAGAACCTAGGAAGTAGGGTTTCACTTTTCGTTTCCAAGTTAAGAGCGAATTAGGGTTTCACATTTTCCCATAGTATGATTATTCGGTACGGAGTGAGGATCAAATTTGATAGGTAAAAGTGACTTTTGGATGAGGGAATACTATATGACTAGAAGTGATAATAATAAATTAGTGATTATAAGCTAAAAATCCTAAATCGCGTCAAACCGACGGGTATCGATCACTACCGATTGAACCCACCACTTGACCACCAATTCCTTACCACCACATACCCTTGAAATTTTTGCAAAATATCCCCCCCTCATACTCATCCATATGGCCGAAATTTGTGGCCAAAAATGCAAGGGAAAGAGAGAGAAATTTGCATGGCTTTGGTGGTGACACCTATGGCTCTTTGAATAATTTTTTTTTCTTGTTCTTTTATCCTTCATTTCAGTTTATTTTCCTTCATTATTTCTGTCTTTTGGCCGAGAAAGGGAGAGAGAGAGAGCAAGAGAGAAAAACCTTCAATCCATCTTGAATCCAACCATTTGAGTGCAACCAAGGAAAACTAAACCGATTAACTTGTGAGTTGTGAACTTGGGAAGCTAAGGGAACCAAAAATTTCAAGAGGAGGTGAAGTATTACTCTTGCAAGCCCTTTTGTTGAGGTATAAGGTCTGACCCATGGCTTTGGTTCTTTTATTTTTGTTTAAGTTGTTATATAACTCATGTTTTGGTTAGATTAGTAGCTATACAAGTTGTTGTGATGATTTTGGGGTGATGTATGTAAGCTAGGGTTTGACTGATTTCCTTCTTATACTTGTTTTAGGAGTGTTATATGATGTATATAGGCTTGTATAAGAGGTTGTGGCAGTGATTGAATCAAGAAAATGAAGAGATTGCCCTTGAAATCCCAAAATTTCAGATTTCTGGAATTGTATGCTTCAGTTCTGTCCGGTTTCAGTTCCCTATGTTAGAGGCCGAATTAGGCTTGGCACAAAATATAAAAGTTGTATATAATGATATTTTATAGATTCTTACAAAATTTCAGCTCAATCGAAGCAACGTAGCCTGTGAAAAGACCGAAATACCCCTGCTGCCCTGTTTCCATCCGAACATGCTAATCAGCTTTTGTAATTGGCTGTTTTGACCAGGAATACTACTGATTTGGTTGTCAATGTCTTTTTAATACTTATAGCCTTGTATCTTAGCTTTCAAATTACTTTGGAATCACTTGTATTGGAGTTGTATGTGCTGAGATATGATTGAATGAATCTGGACTGCTAGTTGAACTGCGAACTGGAAAATCTGGGGTTGTTTTAGTAAATTTTACCTAGATATATTGCAAACTGGACTGAGTGGCCTTCTTCAACATTTTAGCCCTTTCTCTTAGCTTCGAAACGGTATACATTTTACCTCAATCCGACTAGTGTAACTTTAGTTGTGTTAGTTCCGCTAAGCAACAGCAAATCTGCCTTTCGTTTTCCAACCTAAACGTCATTTCCGCACATGTCCTAGCTTGATTTGGTAATCATATGACATTGAGCCTATTGAGTGGCTATTTATATTGTGTGTAATGTTGGGATTGATTGAGGAAAATAATGAAGCCATAAATGGTTGGGAAATAGGTAAATACAAAGGGCGTGCTGCCCAAATTTTCGCTCGAGGGCTAAGTTTCTACTTGAACTTGTATATTTTCGTTTGGCAAATACTATGACCGTTTTTCCATGTTAAAACATGATCCTTCTTCAATTGGAAACTCCAAATGTTTACTTACTCTTACCCAAATAAAAAGGAGTGGTTTAGGGTTTTCTTGGGTATTTTGTCCTCCCTTTTACATGAATTTCATTAAGACATTTAGTCTATAATATCTACTTGAATATGAGATGATTTTGAACCACATAAGCAGTCCCGAAAACAATATTTCTTAGTCTATATAGTTGGATTCCGACATGTCTTTGGTTCAAGTGTTTTTCGTGGGAAATTTTATACCCTTTTTTGTTTGGTTTTGCGTTTAGTTTATGAAACCCAAGCTATTTCAGTCCACCGGTCCAAATACCCTCGTTTCACTTTAAAGTCATTTTTATACGTTCTACTCATCAATTGTCGAGTTCTTTGATTTCACCTAATTGTTTGTGCTAGATAGACTGTAATATTTTTTCTCATTTACTCTTAGGTTTTCTCGGTGACTGAGGTAATATTCGGAAGGATATTTGCACGTTGTTTTGCGTAAATTGGTGAGTGTTCCTTGTTTGCTATATTTTTCTTGACTTTATGACTTGTGTTCTTGTTTGATAATGTGTTAAGTGCTTTCAAGGATTTCCAAAACGAGTTTTCTAGGCGAGCGTGTACTTTACCGCGCTCGACCTAAATGAAACGTGAAATTTTCAATGATTTAATGATTGCTACATTAGTTGCGCATGATGTAAGCCTTTTGGTTGAATTGGGCCCTGCCCTTCGTTACCGATCGACTCGAGCCAGAAGTGGAATCGGTCGGGCGATATGGTGACCCTGGGTGAATTTGGTATACTCGAGTATTACCTTGTAGTCTGGTGGAGCCTGGCCAATTTCCAGGAGGGGGTGAACGAACGAGGGTTTTATTTACCAAAAATGCATTTTATTTAAATGACAGGAGGAATAAGGGGAATGACAGGAGAACGAACGAACGAACGAATATATGGCTCCTTGTGACCCCGTATCCTTTTAATGAATGTGTTTATCGCTTTATTTTGTATTTGTATTTGTATCTTGAATTATTGATTATATGTAATGAATGCATTGAACTTCTTGTTGCCTATGTGTTCGGAACCTCACTGAGCTTTTCGCTCATTCCTTTAGTTTTGTTTTCCTTAACAGGAGAAAGCGAGCAAGGACGAGAGCTGTGTATCGACTAGCCTAGTCTAGTTTCTTCTGGGATGGTTCTCACCCTAGTGCTCGGCACGGGTTGGATGTATGGTGAATCGAGAACCTTTGTATATTCGATGTTTGTATTCTCTTTTGAGCTAGCAATGTATATAAGTTTTGCTTTAAGTTTTGGATCGTTGTTATGTTTAGTCTTGTGGGTTTATTCTGGTTTCGATTGAGGATTGACATGAACGACTGAGTCCCGGCGAGAGTTGGGCAGGCGGTCCGCCGAACCCTTTGGTGTGACAGCACCACCTTCCCCTAAGGCGAACTAAAAAGGTTAGCGAACTGCCTGCCCAACTCTCGCCAGGACTAACGAGCAGTTACCTGTGATCTAACACGTTCCGGAAAAATTAAAAGCGCGCTCAGACAAGCCAAAATCACAAAATAAGAAAACATGAAAATCGGAGTTGACAAGAAAACCGAATCTGTCCAAGAACCATCCAAACATCAATCAAACATGTACATCTTGCATTAAGCATTTACAAGCCAAAATAGCAAACAAACGTGATCCTACCAGTTTATACATGTACGGTTTGCAAATTACAAATCAAAAGAGGAAACGGATCAAAATACATTTATGGTTTCATTCATTGAGGAGCTACACAAAATGTATCTACAACTAGCTCAACTCGGCAACCAACTATCAAAGCCATTCCAAAAGTATTCAAATTCCTGTAAGGAAAACAAAAGGAATAGAGTGAACTTACGTCCAGTGAGATACTATCACTCAAGCAACCAAGTTCATATGAGCATCAGACCTTTCACCCCAATTCATTCAATAAAGAAGTAAATCGAGATCACACATTAATAAAATTGGTAAAAGGATATGGACGGCTCTCAAGAGCCCCTTTTCCTCGCTTGCATACTTGATCGGACCTCATTGACCCTCCGTCAATGTTTAAAGAGTAACCATCCGTAGGCTCCACTCTACTTACATTCCTTCCACCCAACATACCCTTACCGGATCCGAACTCCAAACAGTTTAAAATTGGTAATACTCGAGTATACCGGAATCGAGAGTCTCATACCACAAGATTCCATATAATAGTCCCCATGGCGCGTCGATTTTCACGACCAAGCCCTTGCCGGCTCGATTCAATCAACTACCAATGGGGTTGAGCTCAATAGTAACAGTAATGGCCGTTGGATACTCGTCCAAACGACACCAAAGCCAGTATTTCATGTACCATTTAAGTATCACAGGAAACAGTCATATTGAACATAAAGGTGAGAGTGATCAAGTACACTCTCACTTCAATCAATGTCAACGGTGCACATAACATTCAAGGCATCAATTTCAAATGTAACCAAGCCACATAGTAGCAAACAAGTGAGTAGTACACTCACCAAGCAAGTAAATGATATTTCATACACTTCCGCCCAAAAAGCGTTTTGAACCACCGTCACACCCTAAAACATTCAAATAAGCACAATGAGACTCGAATACGAGTCATAAACCAATTCCACATACTACCAAAAATAAGGCTCCATTAGAACGTATAAGTACTAAAGTAAGCTAGGGAAAGTCAGGAAATGGAAGTTAAGCTCTAAGACCTAAAAACAGTTTTGATGTCATTAAGCGTATTGGACACAACCGGCACTACGATCATCGGATGGATGTACAATATACACCGTTTCAAAGCTAACAGAAAGGGCTACAATGTTGAAGAAGGCCACTCAGTCCAGTTTGTAGTGTAACTAAGTCAAAAGTTCAATGTACTAAACCAGAACTGCATAAACAGGTTAACGAACTGCATTCTGGTTAAATAACCATAATTCAAGCTACCAAAGTCCAATTCAAGTGATTCCAAATCCATCCGAAAGCTAAGATACCAGGCTATATTTCTTAAGAAGACATCAACAACCAAATCAGTAGTATTCGTGGTCAAACTAACCAATTACCAAAGCTGATTACCAGGTTCGGACAGAAACAGGGAAGCAGGGGTATTTTAGTCTTTTCATAGGGTACATTGCTCTGATTGGCCTAAAATTTTGTAGGTATCTATAAAATATCATTCCCTACAACTTTTATGTTTTAATCCAAGGCTAATTCGGCCTCTAACTAGGGGAAACAGTACCGGGCAGAATGGGTTCAATTGCAACCCTAATTTCCGAAATTTCCTTTCAAAGCGGAAATTTTCCGCAAATAGCCACAATTTACACCCTAAGGCTTCATTCTAAACCATTCCCAACCATCATCCATGGCCACACAATATTAATCATATGAAAACAGAAAAATCATGAATAAATATAAAACTTCACCAATTTCTACCAAAAATCATGAAACAACACCTAATATCATCACTTCATCTCACATAAGTCACTAATTAAGCATTATTGAGAAGAAAGAGAGGTCCCTTAGCTACTCACCTTAACAACCCAAGAAAGGGAGCAATTTAGCACCTTAATCTTCCAACCCACTTCACTAATCACCTCACAACTACTAAGAGAAGGATTTTTATGGAGAACTTTCAAGTTTAATTGGTTGGTTTGTTGGATTGAGCAAGGTTTGAGATGAAGAAAGTTGAAGAGTTTTTTCCCTTTTCTCCCTAGCAAGGTTCGGCCAAGAGAAGCTTGAAATGAAGAGATTTTTTGGTCAATTTTTGGGTTTATTTGGTAAAATGGTGAATAGTGGTCAAAATGTAAGAATTACTCTCCAAGTGACACTTGTCACCACCATTAATGCATGGCTATCCTTTTATCCCTCTCACCCTAATCCATTTAGTAACCTCTAGTTATCTCTTAACACCTGCTAAAATAAACCCGGTATCCAAAACTTGACCTAACTGGCCGAATTTTACCGAACTTTCCGCACTAGCGGGTCCCACGTCCGGTATACGCTCTTAATTTCTCAAAAACTAACCGATACTAGAAAAATCATCTAAAAATTATATTTACTCATAAAAATTATCTGGCAAATTTTCCTAATAAAGAAAATGCAGAAAAGCATGCAATTACATACAATAAAACCTAGAAAATGAGAAAATTTACGGGGTCTCACATTTGGCACGTCTTAGGGGGAGGTGGGGCTGTCACACTCTTTCACTCCAAAACCATACTTGAATCATTACCCTAGTATCTACTTGGATTTTCCTTGGTTCACCTAAGTTTTGGATGATTGGACCATAATACTTTTATCTTAGTTGTTCTTAAGGTTTGTCAGTGAACACAAGTATAACTTGGGGATGAACTTTTAACACTGCTCTGCTTGAACTGGTGAGTATACCACCTGCATGATTTATTGCTTATGTGAACCACTATGTGACTGAAATTTATGAATATATGACTATGGTTAGTTTATTCTGGGTCGGACGGATGTGTACTTTATCACACTCGGTCCCACTTGATTGTTTGACTGCTCTGTTATTCATTTGAAGTATGTTACTTGTGCTTGAATTGAATGTCGTTTGGAACTTACTAACCAACGACCACTCTGTGAACCTAGGCTCAAACCCCATTGGTGAGTTAATCGACTCGAGCCAATAAGGGATTGGTCGAGATAGATTGATAGGCCATGGGGAATCTATCTCTGAATCTCTGAATATTGTTTATTCTGAAATTTGGTATACTCAACTATTACCCCCCTCTGTTTGGTGTTCGGGCCCGGTAAGGGGTAGAATAGTGAACGGAGATTGGTGTAAAGTGGAGGTCCACGGACAATATTATTTGTTCTTTAAGCATTGACGGAGTGTCAATGGGCTTGGATCAAGCTACTACGACTGGAAATTTGGCTTCTGAGAGCCACTGTATCCTTTTACTCTGTAAATTATGGTACTTGTTTATCTCTCAAAGCATTACTCACATGTGATTTTGCTTTCCATTTTATTGCCAACTGCGTGTCTCTGTGGTATTTCATTGGGCGAAAGCTCATTCCGTTATCCTTGTTTTTCTTTCAAGGGCGAAGACTTAGGTGGGTGATTTTGGGAAAGAGTTGAGCTAGGTTTAGGCCTTAGGCATTTTGTTTAAATTCCTCTGTATTAGTAAACATCATATGTATTTGTATAAGATTGAATACCACTTGTACCCTAAGGTTGAATTGTTAATGACTCCATTGTGTATAAATTTGGGTTGCAGTGTTTTGAAGTTATGTTGTTCATTTTTGTACCTATTGAGAATTTTGGATTAGTTAGTCTTGGCGAAAGTTTGACAGGCATTCCGCTAACCCTTGGGGTACGCACTAAGGGAAGGAGAGGCTATCACAGAGATCATTGGTAGAAGAGATGTAAAGATAGAACGAGTCCTCATAGATAACAATATAGCTGATCTGTTAACTAAACCTTTGTTTCAAAGAAAACGAAATAGTCATGTAAGCTCATATGGCCTTAGACATGTGAGTGATTAGTTTTAATGCAAGTGGGAGATTGTTAGTATATATGCCCTAAAGACAATCACTTATAGGGAAATTCATGCGTATTTGAACTATTTGTACTCTAATAAATGATTTTTTATCATATCGATTGCTTGTATATTTATACTAGTATGATAAAATCCCTAGAATAAATTTACTCAATGGAATCATAAGTGTTATGATGATGAGGTTCATTTGATTTAATAAATTTATTCTTAAATATCCCTAGTCATATTATTAATATAATGGGACATTGTAAATATAGTTATGTCGCGCCCCATTTTTTGAAAAATAACTTATGTGTTAAAAAAGATGAGTTTTTGATTAATTTTTGAAAATAAAGAAAAAGGATTGATTTTAGAAAATAAATAAAAAGGAAAAGAGCCTAAATGGGACTTAAGATATGCGAGGATTTTGGCCCAAAATAATGGTTTAAAAAGGGTTTTAAAGAAAAATAGGAGTCGCCACTTGATATTGAGTTTAGGTGTACCAAATCACTCAAAATATGTTTTTTAAATAAAAAATGAATAAAACCCTTTTTAGACGATTCTAAATCTTTGAAGTTCATAGAGATATAAACCGTGTAAATTTCAGACCCTGTTTATGTCTGTACCATTTATGGTGATTTTTCAAAGTTGACTGAAATATTGTACCTGTTCTGTCTTTCACTGGATAAAGCAGCAACTTGAGGCTTGAATTTGACTGACTTGCGTTCTGAATCTTATGAGGGTGTTCTCTGGAAAGTTATAGCCCTTTGAATGTATTTTCCAACGGTATAACTTTTACTAATTTTGGACTTACAAAACTTGAGATATGATTTTTCATATAGGGTTGCGCGAAACTGGAAAATCCTGTTTTCCTAGTATCGACTTTACTTTCATTTTCTACTTCAAATTTGGAGTTGGTCGGTCATTGTAGGTAGGGCTTTGAGGTTGTTCATGCCTTTAAAACTAATTGTTACCTTTTCACTCTGAGGTCACCTTTTGCTTTGCATTAATGGCTCTTTTGACTAGGCATATGGCTCGTAACCGAGTCTCACTTGCGAATTCCATAATAGGTCTTGGAGTCGAGTCTTAAGTGTTTGCCTTGATTGTTCTAGGAGGTGCCGACGATTAAAGCCACACTTGGGAAGGAAACTTTTGAAGTTATCCTTATTTGAACTGGTGAGTGTACCACTCCCCTGAATTATTGCTAAACTGGTTTCATGTACTTGCAAATTGCTAGTTGAATGTCTTTCCTGACTGTTTATCTTGTATGAGACGAGGGTGTACTTTATCACACTCGTTCTCTTGCCTGTACTGAACAAACTGGAATCTATTACTTGTACTTGTTACGTACTTGAACTTGTTACTTGCACTTGTTATGATGTCGTTTGGAAGAGTATCCAACGACCTTCCTGTTAAACCTGAGCTCAACCTCATGGGGAGTTAATTAAATCGAGCCAGCGAGGGCTTGGTCGAGATAATTGACAATCCATGGGTGCCTATTCCTGGGGGAATCTTTGGGTATTGAGACTCTTGATTCCGGTATACTCGAGTATTACCATTCCTGTTCCTGTTTGGCGTTCGGGCCCGGTAAGGGGTATGTTTGGTGTACGGGATTTTGGCGTTAAAATGGTGATCTACTGGACTGATTCCTTTATTTGACCGTTGACGGAGGGTCAACAAGGCTGGATCAAGTATTGCAACGGGGATTTGGCTCCTGAGAGCCACCTGTATCCTTTAAGTTGTGATGTTCGTTCATTTCTTTTACTTGATGCGGATATGTGTCCTATACATGTTTTCTCATGATCTCTACTGTTATATTTTTGGTACCTCATTGAGCTTCTAGCTCACCCCGTTTCGTTATCCTTGTTTTCCTTACAGGAAATCACCTTTTGAAGACTGATGTTTGAAGCATGAGTTGAGCTAGTTTAGTATTCTTTTGTATAGCTCCTCGATGGTTGGAAAACTTTAAATGTATTTTAACAAAATAATTCCCTTTTGAATTTGGAAATTTGCAACCATGTGTATCTAAAAGTGTTTAACCATGTTCCTAAGTTGATTTGGTTTGGAAATGTTCTTTTCTAGGGTTATCTAAAGTTGTTGTGCATGGTTGGGTTTCGGACAGTGAATGTTATCTTCCTGAGGTTGATACGAACTCGATTCTCCAAGGACCACTCGAGAAGAAATCGAATCGATCAGGCAGCCGAAGGATCTATCTTAATCAGGTTATGGGTACAAAAGACGAATTCTAAACCAACCAAGGACAGCTCGAGATTGTGTAGAACGGTAGAATGGCGCCACAATTCAACTTGGTCTTGAATTGATAAGCCAAAACTTGAACAAAGCAGTCATGACTCACTTTGTATCAAGGAACGTTCCCAAAGGAACATGAAAGAGAAAAACTCTCAAATTTTATTCATAATTGTCTTCCTTGAAAATATCATAAGCATGGCTATTTATAGCCTTACAAGACTCAAAACCCTAATCTAAATTGAAAACAATACAAGTTTCCTTATTTGACTTGACTTCTAAACTTGACACAACTTCCTAAATAAATTTGGAAGCAATTAACTACTTTCCTAAAACTCTAATTCAACTAGAATAGGAAACTAACTCAAATAGGCTTAACTATGGTCAACATGACCTTAGCCTTTATTCCCCTTATTAAGGACTCAAAAATAACTCAAGACTAACTCCAATTAACTAACAATATTTGCTGAAAACTTAATTAAATAAATAACAATAAATAAGCATGACAAATCTTCAATGATTCTTAAGCCCGATTGCACCATCAACTATCAAACAAATTTTCTTGAACTTCAAAGGGATCCAAATCTTCATGTTCTCATCAGAGGTTCTTTTGAGCGGTTGGTAGGGTTTATGCTCGTTCCGGATCCATAGTCCCGGCGAGAGCTGGGCAGGCGGTCCGCCGAACCCTTTGGTTCGCCTTAGGGGGAGGTGGGACCATCACATGAAAGTTGTTGGTAATAGAGTTAGCTAGCTACTGGTAAAATTTCAGCTCAATCGGACCACTGTATCTTGTGAAATGACAGAAATACCCTTGACTGCCCACAAGCCTTGTTTCACGGACAGTTTTCTATCCTCACTGAGATTTCGATTTTTGACCATGAAAATGCTTGATTTGGCTTTGGAGGTCTTTATGAGAAATGTAGGTATATGTCTTGGTGTGACAGCCCCACCTTCCCCTAAGGCGAACCAAAGGGGTTAGCGGACTGCCTGCCCAGCTCTCGCCAGGACTACGATACAGGTTACGTCGTGCTATAACGTTCCGGAACATACCATTACACGCAAACAAGTCAAAATCATAAAAATAAAAAAAATGAAACTTTGCGCCGAAGATGAATAGTGCAGGACACGTCAGAATCCGGATTCAGTCCAGAGCCTTTTCGTTCACAATTTTTCTTTTGCCGTTTGATAGCCAAATCATTCCGAAAGTCAACCAAACATCAACCAAGCATATATACATTGAAATTCAATATTTACAACCACATTGGCATGTCAAAAGCTATGTATCATGGATATACATGTTTGGTTTGCCATTCAACAGATAAACCCACTATACATTAGGGTTTCATGCAAGAGCGATTCAAAATGGCATATACATGGCTCAATTTGGCAACCAACTTCCAAAAGGGTTCATTTTCCTGTAAGGAAAACAAATGGAACACAGTGAGCTAAAGCTCAGTGAGTTACCACCACCAAAGCATCTAAAATCACATAAGAACAACCGTTCAATGCAAGTATGCCAATAAGAAGTAAATCAAATCAGTGAAAGGATACGGACGGCTCTCAAGAGCCCATTTCCACGCTTATTTCTTGATCCAACCTCATTGACCCTCCGTCAATGCTAAGAGTAACCATCCGTAGACAGCACTTACATCCAACCGTCCAACTATCATACCCCAACCGGGCCCGCACTCCATTCAGTCATTTTGGTAATACTCGAGTATACCGGAACCAAAGGTCTCATTACCACAAGATTCCACAGTACAGTCCCCGTGGCATGACAATTTTCACGACCAAGCCCTCGCCGGCTCGATCCAATTGACTACCAAACGGGGTTGAGCTCAGTGATACAGTAAAGCCATTGGACATGCACCCCAATGACACCAAATCAGTTTCCATGAATGGAATTCAGTATCTCATATAACAAGTGCAGTATTTCAGTAAAACGGTAAAGAGCTATGAAGGAAATCACAAGGGGTGAGGGCGGTCAAGTACACCCTCACCTCAACCACTTCCAACAACCAATTAAGCCTTCAAGGCATCAAATACACATAGCACAAAGCCACATTATAACAAGTAAGTGAGTAGTATACTCACAAAGCAAGAAAGTGGTGTTTCATACACCGTGGTCACCAAGACGTCGTGAGCTACCGTCACGTCCTAAAACATGTAACACATATAATGAGACTCGATAACGAGTCATAAAACAACGCCAATCACAACCCAATAGAGTTTCATATACATAACTAAGCATGATAGCAAACCAGAAATTAGAAGTAGCATTAGTCTTGGCCCCAAATACAAAAACTGTTTTGCCCTTATTATGCGGTAATGGCGTCAAATTCACTACGGTTATCGGATGGGGGTGTAAGACCCACCGTTTCGAAGCTATGAAACAGGGCTACAACAATGTAGAAGGCCACTCAGTTCAGTTCCTCGCACAACTAGGTCAAATGTGACAAAATCTAAACCAGCATTACCAAAACAGGTTTGCAAAACACACAAAACTGTAATGAACACAACTCAGTCTATACAGGTCCAAATGCCGAAATTCCAAAGGCATATGATATCTAAGATATCCAGCTACATTTCATCAGAAGATACCAACAACAGAATCCAAACCAATTCCAGTCAAAACAGACAATTCCTATCGAAGTTCGGACATTCTGTTCACCAAAAACAGCAACAGTAAAAACGGCATAACTCACTCTATACTACTCCAAATGCCCTGAAATTTTGCAGGCACTTCATACTCATCAATACCTACAACTTCCATGTTTTGAGCAAAGTCCAATTCGGCCTCTATCTATGACCTAAAATTTCGGACAGATTAGGGGTTCATGAACCCTAACTTTTCACATTTCATTCCAAATCCAAAATTGGTTGCATTTAACCACAATGCACACCTACTAGAGCCAAAGCCCCTTATTACCAACCATCATACTAGTCCAAAACATCAAAATCATATGAAACCAGAAAATTCATCATAAAATGGAAAACTTCACCAAAACTCTTCAAATCAAGAAATAAATCACATTTTCCAACACTCAAGCCACTTCTAAGCATAATATAACCATCATTAGGTGTAGTAGGGGGGTTCAAGCATCACTTACCAAGTAGCAAGAGAGAGAGAGATGTTGGCCACCTTAGAGCTTCAAACAAACTTCACTAATACACTTACTATCACTAGAAGAAAGGTTTTTATGGAGTAGAATCTAATCTAGGCTTTTGTTTGTAGAAGATTGAAGCATATGGAAGCTTGAAAGTTGAAGAATTTCCTTCCTTCTTTGCTCAAGGAGAACCGGCCACAAGGAGAGAAAAATGGTGAATTTTGTGCAATTTTTGATATTTAATCCTTTGGTCAAAAAAAGTCAAGAAAGTGAATAGTGTTTCTTAAAGTCCAACTAATGAGAAGATGACACTTGTCACCTCATTAAATGCATTCTTATCTTTCTTATTCCCTCTCACATCAATCACTTCACATATTCTACTTATCTCTTGACACCCGATAAATTTTACATAGTATCCGAAACTTAACCTTATTGGCCGAATTTTTCCGAACTATTCGCACTAGTGGGTCCCACGTCCACTATTTACTCTTAATTTTCTAAAAACTCTCCAATACTAGAAAAATCATCTTAAAACTATAATTACGCATAAAATCTACCAGAAAATATTTCTAAGCCCGAAAATGCAAAAATATAAGCAATTAAGGGGTAATAAACCCTAGGAAAATAATTAGGGTTTTACGGGTTCTCACACTTGGCTTCGAAACACCATAAGATTCGTTTCAATCCGATAAGTGTAGCTTCAGTTGTGGTTATTGTGCCAAAAGGTGTGTTTTATAGTCTATGATTTGTATGTGGTTGATTTGAGATGAATTGGTGTTAATTGTAGGATGGAAAAGTAAGGAAATGTAGGGGATATGCTGTCCAAATTTTGAGAATGTTGGATTTCTTCGAGTTTGGTTTGGTTTGGGTTATATATAAGAAGGGCCTTTGGGGTTGTTCGAGCCCTAGGTCTTCATGTTTCCTGTTCGTTCCCAAAATCATGTTTTGCACCCATGCATTAGTAATTATTTGGCGAGGTCTACGACTTGTAGTCGAGCCTCATTTGTGCATTTTATTTACTGGATTTGTGGCTGTGGGAATCATAATTGTTTACTGTGACAGCCCCACCTTCCCTTAAGGCGAACCAAAGGGGTTAGCGGACTGCCTGCCCAGCTCTCGCCAGGACTAACGGTCCAGTTTCGAGCGATCTAATACGTTCCGGAACATACTAAGCGCGTAAACAAGCCAAAATGTCAAAATAAAAAAAAATTAAAACCGGAGTCGGCCATGAATAGTAACTGACACGTCAAAACCCAACCAAACATCAAGCAAATATTTACATGTTGAAATTTAGCAGCAGATACAAGCCAAAGTGGCATACAAAAGTATTCAAAAGTGGATACATGTCTGGTTTGCCAAATCAAAAGAGAAACGGTCCCAAAAGTACATTTAGGGTTTCAATAAATGAGCTATACAAAAGATATGTCCAACTAGCTCAATTCGGCAACCAACTATCAATTGCAGTCCAAAAGTATTTATTTTCCTGTAAGGAAAACAAAAGGAATAGGGTGAGCTTACGCCCAGTGAGATAATACCACTCAATCAGCAAAGTTCACATAAGCATAAAGCTTTTCATTTCAATTCATCAAAAGTAAGCAAAGGCACACATCAATAGTGGTGATAAAAGGATACGGGCGGCTCTCAAGAGCCCTTTTCCTCGTTTGCATTCTTGATCGAACCTCATTGACTCTCCGTCAATGTTTCAAAGTAACCAACCGTAGACTCCACTTTACTTCCATTCCTTCCACCCAACATATCCCTACCGGGCCCGAACTCCAAACACTTGCACTGTGGTATTACTCGAGTATACCGGAATCGAGAGTCTCTCATACTACAAGATTCCTGTCGCGCCCCACTTTTCGATGAGTGTGAAAAGTAGTGTGTGGAATATGTATGTGAATGTGTGTGAAAAATGAAAATAAAAGGCCCTGGGACTTGAAAATGCGACGATTTGGCCAAACAGAGTTCAAATAGGGTTTTTGCATGGAAAATGGAGTCGCCACTTGGTATAGAGTTAGGGTGTACCAAGTCACCCAAAAAGTGATTTTTGGAAAATAAAACCCTTTTAAAAGAACTTTTAGGTCTACGTAACCAAAGAAAGGGATCGGGGATCACGTTTGATAAGGGAGAAGGCAAAGGCAAAGCCTAAGGCACTCCCTTACCCTAGCCAAAGCTAGTTGCGTGACTTAGCCCTTTTTTTCCCAATTTTTCTACCCAAAGTATGTGTTGCATGTTGGACATGACTAATGGATGCTAAAAAAATGCAATCCTAAATCTAAAATGTCTCTTATGAAGCTTTTTGGTCCCAACCACATGAGTTGTGGTGGCCAATAAGGAAAGTCCTCATAGAGGTCACGAATGATGCAAATGAAGACTCAAATATGCGTGTAAGTGTGCAAATGTAAGAAAAGTGCAAGTGTGCAAATGCAAGAAAAGCGCAAGTGTGCAAATTGGGAAAATAAAGGTGTTTGTGTGCAAATGGATGAAAATATCATAGTAGATACATATAAGTGCAATTGAGTGCAATTTGTGAGGTAGAAAATAAATAAGTGATAAGGAAAGTGTGTGAACATGGCATGTGGATTGTGAAAAATATAAGTAGTGAGAGAATGTGAATAAAGAAAGTGAGGAAGTGATATGATAAGAATGAGAGTGCATGATCCTAGAGGAATGCATCAAGTCGGGTACGGGAATGACTCCTAATTTCACGACTTTAATTTTCCCTTTGATTAGAAGGAAGAACTAGCGTGCTAAGGCTATTTTGTAGCCACACTCGCTCGTTTCCCTGACCAAAAGGGGACTCTCAGGCAAATGTACCCTATAACTAGCATGGAGATGCAAAAGCCTAAAATGAAGGGGAAAGGATTGGAGGAGCATGCCAAATGCTAGAAACTAGGAAAAATGCATGAAATGTAGTGAAACGTGCAAGTATGAACTAGCGAGGGAAATCCCTAAGGGTCCAGCGTTGGACTAGCCCATATCTATGAATTCCTACTAGCGTTGGACTAGTGGAAAACGGGACAAAGAGCCACAACTAACGTTGGACTAGTGTGGTGACATGCATTCATCCATTACATTCATTTATGCCTATAGAAAGCAAGTAGACATGCCAATCACCTATAAACACGTAGCACATAACACTTAGCATGCTCGACTAAATGCAAGAGCCTAGTAAAGCAAATTAACACGTAGCAACAAAAGCAAGCAATCAATCTAATGAACCTATTACACTTGCTAACTAAAACAAAAGGGGAAGGGGAAAAATGGACAAAATGCTCTCCAAGCCCTATCTATTACAAGCCAAGAGGTGTACACATACCCCATACAGAGTAACTTAAATAAAAGCAAAAGTAAGTGAAATAAATGAAAGGAATTAAGGAAAGGCAAGGGAAGCAAGTAGACATGCAATTCTCACTTAGCACGTTGGGTCACATAGGAGAGACAAAAAAGGGATAAAAGAAATTATACCTCCCTTGAGTTGATGCCTTGAATGGAGTGAAATCACTTATTTATCCTCCAAAATAAAAGAAATGGTCAAGGTACCAATTTATTTGGAAAAATTAAAGAAAATAGGCAAACACAAGCTCACTTGGTCATAAAGCCCCTAAAGTCATGCATTAAGTGCAATCTAAACAAAGCATGGTAATTAATTAAAGTAAACAAGCAATGAAATTGCAAAAATCAAAGCTGCGAAGGATCAAATTGATGAAATTATTCAATTAGTTGGGTCATGGTAAAACAAAAGAGACTTGGGGGCCAAAGTGTAATTTTCAGAAATTATTCATGCATAAGCATGCAAGTGCTACGAAATGTTTCTGCAACAAGAAGGTTGAAGCATTTGCTGGGGCTTTCTGCAATCCAAAGAACACAGCCGCAACTTTCATTTCTTGGTTGCAGGTTTCAGCCTCAAAACACCATTTGGAACAAGATCTTTTTCAGCCAAACATCAAAGTCATAATCTGAAACTAAGCTCATTGGAAATTAACATCTAAACCTGCAAAAGGAAACTCAGGAAAAGATCACGGAGCTCTGGTAGCTCTCTCCTTTCTGGTTTCCTTTCACTGCAGCATGCAACCTTCACGAGTCAAATATATCACTACCAAACATCAACTTTTGATCAACGAAAGTGAACACAAGACACCCCTCATCTCAGATATGATGAGAGGAAGAGTGCGAGCTAACACCCAGCAAAAGAAAAAGGGAATCACGGGAGAGCAAAAGGAACTCAGTCATGCGACCTTCTGCAAAAATCTGGATTAATATAACTCTTCCTAATGGTTGGGACTTCAACAAAACAACCTTTGGTCATTCACCTAGATGTGTTTGTGTGTGCCGAAACTCAGACAAAACCCATCAACTTTGTCAACCGAAAATAAGTGCAAGAAAATTCAGTTTTGCTCGAAAAAGAAACATTCACTTATTCTCAACTGGCTCACAAGTGCTGTCAGCCAGCAAAACGCAGCAAATGTATAAGAGGGAGGAACTCGCAGCAGGTATGGACATGATGCATCAATTAGACGACAAACAAAACACCAACCCTGGGCAAATCAAAAACTTCAACAACCAAAACAGCTGAAACGACCATTGCTGCAACGAAAGCCGAGAGTTTCGGGCTTGTTGCAGCAGATTTTTTATGCATCAAATCTAAACACAACTTGAATTCAGGTAACGAAATCACCAAAGGTTCTCCTCATTTTTACCATAAAATTCCCATGTTTGAGCACCAGAAAATTCAGACGGAAGATCATACAAGCATCAAATAACAAAATTCTGCAATTTTTCAGATTCGATTTTCTACCATTGTTGCGTTTATTCAATGTAATTTTCCATCCAAACACTGCTAAAACTTCAACCAAACATCAAGCTTCGATCTTAAGCCAGAAAAAACAACATTCAACGTCCAAACATACCAAAATCAGTCCCAAAATGCAATCTTTTCTGGGTTCGTTCATTCAGCATACGTACACCAGTCATGAACTCAAGCAAGAAACCATGATACGATCTTATAAAAGACCTTTTCTACCCCAAAACCCCAACAATAGAAGCAAGAAAACATAGCAAAAACACAAGATTCATGGCTCACGCCTTCTTCAGCAGATTCAGGACTTCACAAAAACAGACGTACAAAGGAGGAAGCCAAGCGGGAACAAGCATCGCAATTCTAGTGGGCTAATGAACAAAGTAAAAACATTACCTTCAGCCTGACGAAAGGCAAACCACGATCTGAAGTGATCAGAACCAAAAGGTATCGTTGCCCAGACCAAAACCTCTTCTCGAAGCCTGCTCCCCTTGCCCTTTCCCTCGATGAAGGTCTACGGCTGATGACAGCTTGATGAAGGCTATAACAGCGTCCTCCCTCGGCCTTGTTTCTCTCTTTTCGCTTTTCCAAGACTCCAGCTTTGCGTCACCAGTCTCTCCGATGCTCTCCTCCCCTCGGCTCTCTCCCCCAGCTCTCCTTCTTTTCCAAAACTCTAGCCGCCGAACCTCTCTCTCGCTTCCTTTTGCTCCTTGCGGCCCTCCGTCATTCTCCTCTCAAAGCTTTTCCTCTCAGTTTTTCTGGTTTCTTTTTTTTAGCCCACCGAAGCCTCAGCTCTCCTCTTTGTTTTTTCACCCAGCCGTCAAAAACCCCTCCGCTTTGCTTTTGGTTGTGTTTCATCTATTTAAAGGCCCCAAAACCTACGATGAAAGGCTTAGATGGCTCTGCTCAAAAATAAGCTTATGTGGTTCATTGCTGCCCCTTTGATCTTGTCCTTGAGTGATGAACTTCCTCTTGTATTTTTTGCAGGAAAAGAAATGGCGTGTGCTTGCCGCGCGCATGGAACGGCTCCCTCTTTTCTTTTTCCTTTTTTTCATTTTTCATTTTCATTTTTCTAAAATCAATTTACATAAATAAACCTAGTTACAAACAAATTAAAAAAAACTAAAACTTTCAAAAATATCAATTACATTTTTCCTCTTCTTCAAATTAAAACTCAAAAATGATTAAAACAATTTTTTGTGGGCATTTTCTTTTTCCTGAAAAATAATAAAAATAAAGCTAAATAAATAAATAATAAAAATAATAACGAAATAATAAAATAAAATAAAATAGCCGATATTGTCAATAAAAGTAAAAATGAAATAAATTAAAATTTTGGTGTCTACAATTCCATATAACAGTCCCCAAGGTTCATTAATTGGCACGACCAAGCCCTCGCCGGCTCGATTCAATCAACTACCAATGGGGTTGAGCTCAATGGTAACAATCATTGTCGTTGGATACACATCCAAACAACACCCAGTCATGTACTTTCATTTCATGTAACATTCCATGTAACATTCCAATAACATGAGAAATAAGTGAGAGTGATAACGTACACCCTCACTTCAATCAATATCGATGGTGCAATAAACATTTAACTCATCAAGTTCAAGTATCAAAGCCATATAGTAACACATAAGTGAGTAGTACACTCACCAAGCTTGAAAGTGATATTTCATGCACTTCCGTCAAAAGAACGTCGTGAACCACCGTCACGCCCTAAAATGTGCAAACAAGTACAATGAGACTCGATAACGAGTCATAAACCAATGCCAAAGATTACCAAAATAGGGTTCCATAAGCATACACAAGCATTAGAGGAAACCAGAAAAATCCGGAAATGAAGTTAAGCGTTAACCCGAAAAAAACAGTTTTTGATATCATTTTACGGTATTGGCACCAAAGGCACTACGATTATCGGATGAAGGTACAAGACCCACCATTTCGAACCTAAGAGATAGTTCTACAATATTACAGAAGGTCACTCAGCCCATTTTTGAGTGTACCTAGGTCAAAAATGCAAGATACTACACCAGAACCGCAAAAACAGGTTCACAGAACGCATTCTGGTGCAAACATCATAAATCAGGCTACCTAAGTCCAAATCCAGAAATTCCAAAGCCATCCGAAAGCTAAGAAACAGGGATATATTTCATCAGAATACCTCAACAACCAATTCGGAAGCATTCCTAACCAAAATAACCAATTACAGAAGCAATTCCCAAATTCGGGTAAAACCAGGGCAGCAAGGGTAATTCCGTCTTTTCTCAAGCTACGCCACTCCGATTGACCTGAAATTTTTCAGGAATCTCTAAAATATCATTCCCTACAACTTTTATGTTTTAATCCAAGGCCAATTAGGCCTCTAACTATGAGCTACAAAACCGGGCAGAATGTAATTCCAAGAAACCCTAATTTTCCAGTTTTCTTTCCAAAACAGAAATTGCTTGCAATTAACCACTTTTTCCACCTTCCAGCTTCCTTAAATACCATTTCCAATCATCATACATAACCACATAATCATATTCATATGAAAACAAAAAAATGCCCAAAAATTATAAAACTTCATCAATTCAACCAAAAATCAAGATATAATCCATAAAAGTGCATCTTATACTACCACCAATCATGATTTAAGCATCATTAGAGGGAGGAGAGGGGTCCTTCTCAACTTACCTTAGCAACACAAGAGATAGAGCAACTAATCACTTTAGCCTTCCAAACAACTCCACAAAACACCTCACTATCACTCCCTTAAGTGTTTCTATGGAGCAAAAACAAAATTCAATGGTTGATTCGGTACATTG
Source organism: Coffea arabica (assembly GCF_036785885.1). Taxonomy (NCBI): domain Eukaryota; kingdom Viridiplantae; phylum Streptophyta; class Magnoliopsida; order Gentianales; family Rubiaceae; genus Coffea; species Coffea arabica. The sequence continues at coordinate 35,208,876 of NC_092321.1, forward strand.
GAGTAAGAATGAACCAAGAAATTGAAGAGGTTTTCTTTTCTTCCTTCCTTGAGAGAGCCGGCCACAAGAGCTTGGAAATGAAGCTTATTTTGGTAAGTTTTTGGTTTAAATTAGTCAAATGGTAAAACAAGTAATAATGGTCAAAAGGTAAACCCAATAGCCAAGTGACACTTGTCACTTATTTAATGCAAGTCTATCACTTTGTTTCCTCTCACACCAATCCAAATTGCAACCACTACTTATCTCTTAACACCCGGTAAATTAATTCCAGTATCAAAAACTTAACCTAGTTGGCCGAATTTTTCCGAACTTTTCGCCCTAGTGGGTCCCACATCCGGTATATGTTCTTAATTTCTCAAAACCTATTCGATACTAGAAAAATTGTCTAAAAACTATATTTACTCATAAAAATTATCTAGAAAATTTTCCGGATACAGAAAGTGCAGAAAACAAGCCATTGAATATAATAAAACCCTAAAATGGAAAAATTACGGGCTCTCACATTTATCTTGGTTATTCTAGGGTTTCTTGGTGATTGGAGCCCTACTTTGGTTGAAACTTTTGAAGTATCCTTGCTGTGAGGACTTGCAGATTCCTTATATTTTCTCAAAAATGCCCTTTTATTTGGAAATTATTCATTTATTATAGCCCCTACCCAATCATTCCACAATAAGTGTAAATGAAGTTAGAAAGTAGGGTTTCACTTTTCGTTTTCAAGTTGGAGCAAGTTAGGGTTTTCACGTGTATCCGTAGTGTAATTATCCGGTACGGAGCGAGGATCAAATTTGGTGCTTAAGAGTGACTTTTGGGTAAGAAATAATATGTGATTAGGAGCAATGATAAAAAGTTAGTGAATAGGAAGTAAAAACCCTAGTACGTGTGATTTAAGGAAAAACGGTGCGAACCGACGTGTACCGTGCACTACCGATTGAACACACCACTTGGTCTACGGCGTCGCTGAAGGCGTTAATTTGGGCTACGACTAGATCTTTCTGGATCTCCACGTTCAAGCCCTGGATAAAACGCCTGATCCGCCGTTGCTCGGTCATAATCAACTCAGGGGCAAATTTAGATAGGCGGGTGAACTGGCTTTCATATTCCGCTACAGATTGGGTCCCTTGGCGAAGTCGAATACATTCATCTTCCTTCCGCTCTTCAACGAGAGGAGGAAAAAATTTTGCGATGAACTCCCGCATAAAATTCACCCAAGTCCTGGGCGTTTGTTCCCGTTCCCATTTTTGCCGAATAACGTTCCACCAGGAACGGGCCGCCCCTTCTAGTTGGAAGACGGCAAAAGTCACATGCCTTTCTTCGGTGTAATGCTGGGCCGCAAAGATATCCACCATCTTCTCGAGCCACCTTTCGACGACATCCGGGTCGGGCCCCCCAAGAAACTTGGGTGGAGCAAACTTTTGAAATCTTTCGAGAGCTCTGTCCTCACTCTTAGTATGGTTGCCAGGGTTTCCAGGATTAGGGTTCGGGTTTTGGCCCTGTTGCTGCACCACTTGTGCCAGCAAGTTGGTCATTTGCTGCATAGCAGCAGCTATTTGCACGTTCGGGTCAACCCTCGGTTCAGGATTAAGTCCAGATGTGGTTTTCCTAGCACCCCTGTCCGGCGTGGGTTGCCTACGCCCGCGCCCACGTCCCCAGCCACTACGTGTGCCCTCCATTAATCTAAGTCAATCTAGGGTCGAGGTGCAAAGATAATATTAAAGATAATTATAAGCATAAGCAAATAACAAGAGGTACACACAGATCGAAAACATATATACACACAACTTGACCGAACCAGTCACACAGTAGCAGTCAATTAGATACAAATATGAGAGATCCATGAAAGTAGCAGTGTCATCCAAAAGTACTATAGACAAACTAGGTCACAAATACAAGAATAACTAACAAAAAGCTTTTCCCCTCTAGGGCTCCGTCCTTAATCTACGAGAACAACACCATCCATATCTTAATCAAGGTTGATCACGCTTAACCACACCCGAACAGACCACACGAAGTTCCATAGAATCACCTTTCTAGTTCGCCAAAGTCCTTTCTAACCTAGGCTCTTATTGATTTAGTAGCCGGGCACAAGAATCCCAAATAAGATAATTCACAACTCGAACCAGCCGGTCCCAAGAGTAAATCATCCATATTATAGATTCCTACCCGACATACAGATCTATCTTCCTCAAGTTTCATGATAAAGATTTTTACACTTATAACATACCCAGTTCATAACTTATGCTCCAAAGAGCACTTAACCCTTTTAGACACCTTCACCAAAAGCAGGACCATAACACCACTTGGCCCATGCTCACTCCGTGCAGAGACCACGCGAAGTGGCTCTGATACGACCTGTGACAGTCCCACCTCACCCTAAGGCGAACCAAAGGGTTCAGCGGACCGCCTGCCCAGCTCTCGCCAGGACTACGGATTCGAACCACTCAAACCCTAGATAGGACACGCGAGAACTCAACGAAAACGTACAATTGGAGAGCACCCAGGGTTAAACAAAGCATACCAAACTATACGGAAGTACGGGACGTCAAATAAATACTTATACATAGATTTACATCGGAGTCTTGAACCAATGAACCAACATACAAGCCAGAGTATTCACGCTATACAAAATAAAATTAGGGTTTCAGTTACAGAAGAGCATAAACAAAAGAAGTCCTACAACTGGCTCAACTCTTTTCTTTCAAAAATCTTGGTTTCAAAACATGGAACCCTGTAAGGAAAAACAAAGGTAACAGAAAGGGGTGAGCTTGCGCTCACTGAGGTACCAGACATAAAGCAGTAAAATCATGGCATTTCACATTTAACAAATCAGGTACACATGCCAGATGTAAAGTGAAATAGTTAGAACCAATGATTCAAATAGGAAGGAAACAGGTGGCTCTCAGGAGCCAAATTCCCATTTGCTTCACCGAAGCTTGATCGAAATAATAGTTGACACTCCGTCAATGCTAAAGGAGTAACCAATACCGTAGACTCCACTTTCTCCGATTCCTTCCACCTCACATACCCCTACCGGGATCGAACTCCAATCAGTTCAGAAATGGTAATACTCGAGTATACCGGAATCCAGGGTCTCAATACCCAAATATCCCAAAACAGACTACCGTGGTTCGTTATCTAATCGACCAGGCCCTTGCCGGCCCGACTCGAGTAACTAGCCACAGGTGTTGAGCTCAGAGGTCACAGAAAGGTCGTTGGATACAAAGTTCCAAACGACGTCAGAACAGATACAGATACAGATAACAGATTCAGATTCACACCAAAAATTGGCATATGAACAGACAAGAGAACGAGTGTGATAAAGTACACCCTCGTCTCAAACAAAATCAATAGATAGTTCAGTCGTTCATATCACAGATTGCATGTACAGAAATCGAGTTAAACAACAAGTGAGGGGAGTGGTACACTCACCGGTTCAAGTACGTGTAGACACCAAAATTTTAGTGTAATTTGCATTTACTATTTTGTCTTAATTTTTTATTTGTCGTGTTAAGTTTTATTCACTTTTTAGTTTTTATTTTATTATTTTTATTTGTAAGTTTTTAGCATAGAATTTCTCGAAAAAGAAAAAAAGAAAAGCATTCAAAAATATGATTTAGTTGTTTGTGATTTAATTTCAATGTTTTCTTAAAAAAAAATTAATAAAATATGTGACTTGCAAGCTGCGTATTGTCGCAGCTTGCAAAGAAAGGCTCGGTCAGCCCTTGGGCTGCAATTATAGAAGAAAGGACTGAAGGTTTAGGGTTGAGGTCCCATATAAAAAGAAAGAAAATGCAGGAGAGAGGGGGGATATCGAATGACGGCTGGAGAGATTGGGAACGGCAAAAAGAAAAACCCAGAAGAGAAAAAATGGCGGCGTGGATTTTTGAGAGTGAGGCTGAGAGCTGTGACGACGAGGGAAGAAAGGAACCAAAAAAGAGACGGAGAGAGAGCTGGCGGCTGATTAAAGGAAAAGAGAGAAAACTGAGAGAGTTGAGCCGAGAGCAAGGGGAAGAGGGAAGAGTGAATCAACGAACAAAAACTAGACAAAGGGAAAAGGTCAGAGGATGGTTTCTAGTGGCGGTTGTGAACTGATGAAAGAGCAAAAGAGAGAGGCTGAGTGACGAGACAGAAAGAGACCAGAAACAAAGCAGCAAGGAGGGAGCCTGTGAGAGAAATCTGGAAAAAGGAAGATCCATAAGGAAGGACGAAGGAAGATTGAGGTTTTCCATTGCTCCCTGGGTCTGCTCATGCGAAGCTGTACATCCTGTTCGTCTGCTGGAGCGTACAACGTGTTAAGGTTGAATTGCATCTTCCCTTTCACTTTTATTACTTGTAAAGATGCTTCCTTTCTCTGTTTCTTTCGTTTCCTTGGGATGTTTGATGGTGAAGCTAGAAGCTTTTCTTTGTTTTTTGATGATGCCATCACTGTTTCATCAGAAACAGAAATCTTTTCTTGTACGCTCGTTCATCATAATCGTCACTGGTTCATGTATGTGTTGGTTGTGGCTGTTTTGATGTTTTTCGTATGACTGTGACCCCCTGCCTTTGTCCCTAGACCCGTTATCTTAAACAAAGGCTGTTGCAACAAGTTTGGAGGTCTCGGTTGGTTACAGCAGCTTTTCTTTTTCTTTGGGTTGTCTATAGCTTGTATCAGGTGTGTTTGGTTTGTTTGCTAGGAGTTTAATTCATCATATCTTACGTTTGATAATAAAATGGTTGAAAATCTTGTTGAATGAATCTGGATTATTATCATGATTGAACTTCTGCGTGCTTTTCTCGAAGGTGTTCATTTCGGCTTGCGCTATTGCTTAACTTTGGGTGAACCTGTTTCATGGCTTTGCTGCATTATCATGTCCCAAAACCTTTTTTGAACCTTCCCACTCCCCTTTGTCCCAGATTCATGTGTATAAACAGGTCATGGCATGTTTTGGGTTATTTGGTTTTTCTTTCCATTGTTTCTAGTTAAAGGTATTAGCACCAATCTGAGCAACTAAAGAATGTTACAGCAATGCTGACAGCTTGCGTTTAATTGTAGTAAAGTGAAGCATGAACAGGCTTTTCTTTTCTTTTGCTTGCCGAGAGGCTTAATTGCAGAAAGACCTTGCTGCACTTTTTCTTCTTCCTTCTTTTGCCGTTAGTTTTGGCCCCTTGGTGGTCAGCTCCAATTCGTTGTTTCATTCCTGCACTGAAGATGCACGTTTAGACTATGATGGATAGGTAGAAACCCGTTGCTTGATGAATCTGCTTGCATGATCTCTTTCTGAATTGTGCTCGTTTGGATGTGGAAGATAAGTTTTTTGGAGTTAGATGAAAATGTTGTGATCAAAGCACCCCTAAAATCTGCATTGGAAACTAAAGAATTGCAGAAGGAGTGCTAGCTGCAGAAACAAGTTTCCCACGTAGCTGCATGTTTGTTGCATGAAAATAACTTCTGATTTTTGTACCTTGATCCCCGAGTCTCCCTTTGTTGCATTGTGGCCCAATTACACTCCAAATTCTTGCAATCGGGTCCTGAAGTAGTTGCATTTTAACCTTTACTTGACTCTTTCATTGCCCTTGAACCTTTGGAGTTCTCAAAAATGTTTTAATTGGTCTTGAAGGGTTGATTAATGGTCGCTATTGGGTCCTAAAAATGCGAGTTGAACCACTCTTTGACCTTTTCTTTGCCTTTGGACCCTTTAAGTTCCTAAAAATGTTTAATTAAGCTTGAGTGCTTGATTAATGTCCTCAATTTGGTCCTTGGCAGTTTCAAATTTTCAATTCAATTGCTTGATTACTTCAATTAATTACCATGTTTTGTTTAGATTGCACTTAATGCTTAAATTTATGAACTTTGTGTCCGAGTGAGCTTGTGTTTGCCTATTTTCTTTAATTTTCCCAAATAAATTGGTACCTTGACCTTTTCTTTTCTTTTGGAGGATAAATAAGTGACTTCACCCCATTAGAGCTCCATTTCAAGGGAGGTATAATTTCTTTTATCCTTTTTTGTCTCTCCTATGTGATCCAACGTGCTAAGTGAGAATTGCATGTCTAATTTGCTTTCCTTGCCTTTCTTTAGTTCCTTTATTTCATTTACTCTTACTTTCATTAAGTTATTCTTTTAATGGGGTATGTGCACACCTCTTGGCTTGTAATAGATAGGGCTTGGCGAGCGTTCTTGTCCATTCTTCCCCTTCCCCTTTTGTTTTAGTTAGCAAATGTAATAGGTTCATTAGCTTGGTTATTTGCCTTTGTTGCTATGTGTTAATTGGCTTTAATAGGTTCTTGCATCTAGTCGAGCATGCTAAGTGTTATGTGCTATGTGTTTATAGGTGATTGACATGTCTATTCGCTTTCCATGGCCATGCATGAACATGATGGATGAATGTACGTCACCACTCTAGTCCAACGCTAGTTGTGGCTCATTGTTCCGTTTTCCACTAGTCTAATGCTAGTAGGAATTCATAGATGGGCTAGTCCAACGCTAGACCCCTAGGGATTTCCCTCGCTAGTTCATATTTGCATGTTTCACTACATATCATGCATTTTTCTTAGTTTTTTAGCATTTGGCATGCCCCTCCAACCCTTTCCCCTTCATTTTAGGTTTTTGCATCCTCATGCTAGGTATAGGGTACATTTGCCTGAGAGTCCCCTTTTGGTAAGGGAAACGAGCGAGTGTGGCTACAAAATAGCCTTAGCACGCTAGTTTTTCCTTCTAATCAAAGGAAAAATTAAAGTCGTGAAATTAGGAGTCATTCCCGTACCCGACTTGATGCATTCCCCTAGGTTTATGCACTCTCATTCTTATCATATCACTTCCTCACTTTTTTATCCACATGCCATGTTTGCACATTTTTCTTCTTTTATCATTTATTTTCTACCTCACAAATTGCACCCAATTGCACTTATATGTATCTACTATTATATTTTCATCCACTAGCACACAAACACCTTTATTTTCTCAATTGACACCCTTGCACTTTTCTCACATTTGCACACTTGCACGTTTCTTACATTTGCACACTTACACTCATACTTGAGTCTTCATTTGCATCATTCGCGACCTCTATGAGGACTTTCCTCATTGGCCACCACAACTCATGTGGTTGGGACCAAAAAGCCTCGTAAGAGACATTTTAAATTTAGGATTACATTTCTTTTTCATATCCATTAGTCATATCCAACATACAACGCATATTTTGGGTAGAAAAATTTGGAAAAGAAGGGCTAAGTCACGCAACTAGCTTTGGCTAGGGTAAGGGAGTGCCTAAGGCTTTGCCTTTGCCTTCTCCCTTATCAAATGTGACCCCCGATCCCTTTCTTTGGTTGCGTAGACCTAAAAGTTCTTTAAAAAGGGTTTTGTTTGCTTTTCTTTCCAAAAATCATTTTTGGGTGACTTGGTACACCCTAACTCTATACCAAGTGGCGACTCCATTTTCCATTCAAAAACCCTTTTTGAACTTTGTTTGGCCAAACCGTCGCATTTTCAAGTCCCATGGCCTTTTATTTTCATTTTCACACACGTTCACATACACATCTCACACACTACATTCACACAACATCAAAAAGTGGGGCGCGACAGTTGGCGACTCCACTGGGGATCGAACCCAGAATCTATGACTATAGAAAGCAAGTAGTCATGCCAATCACCTATAAACACGTAGCACATAACACTTAGCATGCTCGACTAAATGCAAGAGCCTAATAAAGCAAATTAACATGTTGCAACAAAAGCAAACAATCAATCAAAAGGGGAAGGGGAAAAATGGACCAAAATGCTTTCCAAGCCCTATCTATTACAAGCCAAGAGGTGTACACATACCCCATAAAAGAATAATTTAATAAAAGCAAAAGTAAAGGAAATAAATGAAAGGAATTAAAGAAAGGCAAGGAAATCAAGTAAAGTAGGCATGCAATTCTCACCTAGCACGTTGGGCAAATTCTGATTTAACCCTAAAATGGGGTTGGCGTAACAATGCGATCTCAGATTTTTCAAATCGCTTTTGAAATCCGCTTTCAAGCCTTAACTTTTCTAAGCACCCCACCTGACCCCATTACAAAAGGCGAAAGTCCTGACTTCTGTTCTTTGCAATGGCTCTGTCAAGAAAATTTCTGATGCCAGAAAATTTTAGCCGTATTTCTGAATTGATTAGGTGTGAGGTTGACACTGCTCTTCATGTGAAAACCCGCGAGGGCACTTTTGAAAAAAAGAGAGAAGGAAAAGAAAAAGGAAAAAGAGAGCGAATGCAAAAGAAAAATGCAAAAAAATTTGATGCTGAAAGTCCCTGGTGAATGATGAGGAAAATGCAATTTTCGGTGCAATGTCCTTGAAAGACTATTCCTTTAACTATCGTCTTCAAGCCCATAAAAGTCCATCGTTGACTTATTCCTTCATGACAACTCAAAACAAAGGTCATGCTTCTAAAGGAGGCCATCAATCATTCGTGATCATGAGGCTATGACCCGTTTTCACATGTTTAGCTACCGTTTCCATCCATATTGTTGCAAGCCTATAAAGTTTATATGTGGACTACGTTTTCTTAAGAAACAAGGGTAATAAACTCTTTGCTTTCATTAAGATGTGGTTTTGAAGGGATTACATACCGTTTGGGCACAAGAATAAGACAAATCTTGACTTTCCATTTCCAAATCAGACATAACACCCATTACCCAAAACATCGATGCTAAAGCGAGGAAGAAATCTTTTGTAATTTGGCATTATTTTGAGAAATTTATCATGAAATTTTCTGTGTGATTTTAAGCAAGACGTTTAGATTTCTTCACGTTATATAGGAAACACAGTTTCTTACTTTGTTCAAATAAATGGAGAGGCATCCAAACCAATTTTTTGCAATCAAATGGGCCCATACTGGGGCAAAATTCTTATTTGCAAGATTTCACAAAATAAGCCCACACTGAGGCAAATTTTTTATATAGCACGTTTGAGGATTTCGTCAAAGAGTCAGGCAAGACTTTCAAATCAATCACGCTGCCCTTTTCATGAAAATTTGAGTGCATGTAAGCCCCCTGTGCAGGTATTCACAGTTGAAATCGACGAAAGAGCATCCGATGATGTGGAAGGTCGATGCCGAAGAAAGAGAAGAAATAAGGGAAAATGGCCCTACACTGGGGCCAATTATTTTTGAAAAAGATTATCTCGAAAAATCAGAAAAATTCAAAAGTCAAAAATCAAAAATCAAGTTCAAATTCTTGTTTCTTGGAAAATCAAATTTAACTTCTTGTTTCTTGACAAATCAAATTCAATTTCTTGACCAATTGGATGGCAGGACTGGGTCTTATCCCACTGACCATTCACAAAAATCACGTTGGGCCTGGATTTCGTGCCGCCAACTTCACAAAAGTCATGTTGGGATTGTTTTTCATTTCCACCACCGTTAGCATCGAGTCTATCTCACTAACGTGTGCGTTTTCGTTCCACCACCGTTAGCATCGAGTCTATCTCACTAACGTGTGCGTTTTCATTCCACCACCGTTAGCACCGTTAGCATCGAGTCTATCTCACTAACGTGTGCATTTTTGTTCAACCACCATTAGCATCGAGTTTATCTCACTAACATGTGCGTTTTTATCCTACCACCGAGCAAATCTTACACAGCCTCTTCATACATACCAGCATTTTATTTCCATTGCCGCTAGCCGTGGGTCAGTCCCACTAGTGCGCATTTCATTTTTGCCGCAAGCCGTGGGTCTGTCCCACTAGTGCGCATTTCATTTTCATTCGCCACTAGCCGTGGGTCAGTCCCACCAGTGAGCATTTCATTTGCATTGCCGCTAAACATGGGTCAGTCCCACTAGCGTGCATTTTGTTTTCATTGCCACTAGCCGTTGGGTTTGTCCCACTAGTGAGCGTCCCATGATTTGAAATCCTGTTCGGGTCAGTCCCGTTTAAATTTCTATTCGGGTCAATCCCGTTTAAATTCCTGTTCGGGTCAGTCCCGTTTAAATTCCTGTTCGGGTCAGTCCCGTTTAAATTTCTTGTTCAGGTCAGTCCCGTTTAAATTTCTGTTCGGGTCAGTCCCGTTTAAATTCCTGTTCGGGTCAGTCCCGTTTAAATTTCTGTTCGGGTCAGTCCCGTTTAAATTTCTTGTTCGGGTCAGTCTCGTTTAAATTTCTGTCCGGGTCTATCCCGTTTACATTTCTGTCCGGGTCTATCCCGTGGGTCTATCCCATTTACATTTTTGTCCGGGTCTATCCCGTTTACATTTCTGTCCGGGTATATCCCGTGGGTTATCCCATTTAAATTCTTGTTCGGGTCAGTCCCGTTTTAAATTGTTGTTCTGGTCAGTCCCGTTTTAAATTTCTTGTTCAGATCAGTCCATTATAAATTTCTCGTCCCAATCAATCTCATCAAAAGGGGTCAGTCCCCGTCGTTTGAGTCATTCGCAGCCAACTAGTACAGGTGAGCATTTGGTGTCTACTTCTTTGTCTCAAGTTTTTTCAAAACTCGGACAAAGAGGGGCAAACTGTAGACACCAAATTTTTAGTGTATTTTTATTTTACTATTATTTTTATTTGTTATGTTAGTTTTATTTGCTTTTAGTCTTTTATTTTTGTTTTAAGCCATTTTAGCATTGAATTTTTGAAAAAAAAAAAGAGAGAAAAAAGAAAAAGAAAAAGGGAAAACCCGCAGACGGGTTTTAGGCAGTTTAGCAAGTTCTGAAAAAAAAAGGAAAAAAGAAAAAAGGGGAAACCCGCATACGGGTTTCAGGCCGCTTAACAGAAAAAAAAAAAAAGATCTCATGCGCCTGGAGCTGCATAGGATCCTAGCCCATTTTTCTTCCTATAACATTTAAGCAGAAACCATGCGCGAAAATGCAGGGGAAATGCAGCTTTGTCCTATTTTATTTTCCACCATTTGTACCACTATTTCTCCTCACCATCGGATCTTTCTCATACCCTTCCACCTGGCCTTCATCTAAGAGGCTCAAATTCATGTGAAGAAGGCGCCATCTGATGGTTTAGAACCGGTAAAAAGAAAAGGACAGCAGGCTGGCCATTGGATGTTAGGGCTAAGAGGTTTGTGTAACTATAAAAGGAAAGAAGGAGTGCGTAAGGAGGGGGGCTTTTCTGGTGTCGGCTAGGGTTAGGGAGGAAGGTTGAGAAAAAAAGAGAGAGCTGGTGACGGCGGAAAAAAAGAGAACGAGGGAGACGGCTGAAGGGATTTCAGAAAAGAAAAAGCAGAGCTAAGGGAAAAAGAGGGCCGCCCCAATTCATCTGGATGGCCATCAACAACCCTATCGTCCTCTTCATCGTCAAACTACAACGTTCCCATCAATCAAGACAGCGGCTAGGGAAGAAAACAGAGGGGGGAGGGCTTCGGTTTCAATGATCGGCGAGGAGAAATTTCCAACCACCACAGCAACCATCTCAGCTCCATCCGCTGCCTGCCCAGACTCCTCCTCATGCTATCAGCCCAAGCCACTACAAACCTCCATAACCGCCACCTGCAAATCACCATAACCGCCATCTGCAAATCACCATAACCACTGCCTGCAAACCTCCATAACAACTCGCCTACACCTACGCTTGTCTGGCCCTTCATGACGATGGCATCCCTGTCACTGCGGAGAAGATCACTACGTTGGTGAGAGATGCTAGTGTGACCGTGGAATCCGACTGGTCTTCGCCAAGCGCTGTGAGAAGAGGAACGTCGAGGATCTTATCATTGGCGTTGGCTGTGGTGGTGGCGCTGCCGTTGCTGTCGCTGCCTCCTTTCTACTACCGCCACACCTGTTACTGAGGATACAGGTTTAAGGGCGGTGGAACGGGTAACTTTCTATCCTGTTTTCTGTTTCATTTCTATCGTTAAGTGAAGCCCAATCTGCTAAGCTGAAACTAGGTTTGGTTCATTTGCTGGTTCTCTGCTAAGTTAATATGCATTAACCTTGCGTCTGACTTGGGTTGAAGCTTTGGTCTGGTTTGCTTTGTTTGGGGTCTGTTTGCATATTGATTGATGAGCTTATTGGCTTTGGTTTTACAAATGAAAATCTGTCCGATATTGGATGCTGTGAGAGGGAATGAATGATTACATGGGTTGAGCTGCAAAGTCATAAGCAGAGCTTCGTTGCAGCAATGGTTGATAGTTTTGATTTTCATTTGGGTAGTTGAAGTCTTGTACTGCATGTTTTTTAGTAGATGTCCATGTCATGAAGCTGCGTTTTTGTTTTCCTTTTCCCTGTTCCAAGTTCACGCATTTGAGTTGGGTGGATGACTATGAAAATCTGATTTGAATGTTTCACTACCTGGTTTGCTTTTGATCTGATGCTTTGAAGAGAAATAAAAAATGGTGTTGGGGTTACATGTTAATGATTTAAAGTCACATTAATCAAGCCATGTTTGGTTTCTTGGGTTATGTGGTACGAATATACCTATGCTGAAGTTTATAAAATAAAAAGCTGCTACACTTCATCTTTATGTTTTGCTGTCTTCCCTGCTCCCCACAACAGCACACAAAACTAGTTTTTAGTCATCCTTTGCTAGCTTAATCTTGTGTTGAAGGGAAGAAGTGGAAAGCTTAGTGCTGAGTTTGTGTGTTTGGGTTTAAAAGACATTTGAATCATGCCCAAGTACTTGCTGGAAAATGCATTTCAGTTTGCCGAACCAGAAACTCACGGCCTTGTCTTATTGTTTTCTTCCTTTTCGGTCCCAAGCTATGGTGTTTTGTTTAGATAATAATTCCAGCATGTTTCTTCTTGGTTTGTTTGCATGAATGTATTTATGTTGAATAAGGAAATGGCATGAACATGGTTGCGGGAAAAGGGATTTGCTGAAGTTATAAAAAGTTGCAGCAGTTCATTTATTTGTTTTGATTGCAAAAGTTTTCTCACGTAGTTGCATGGAGCTTGCATGCAAACGGCTTTCTAAATTTTACACTTTAACCCCCTAAGTCCCCCCTTGTTCCACTAGGACCCAATCAATTGAATGATTTCATCAATTTGGTCCTTGGGTAGTTTTAATTCTTGCAACTTCATTACTGGTTTGCTTCAATTAACTACCATACTTTGTTTAATTGCACTTAATTCGTGATTTTAGGGACTTTATGATCAAGTGAGCTTTGTTTTACACATTTCTTTTAATTTTTCTTAAATAAAGTGGTACCTTGACCTTTTTATTGTTTTGAAGCCATTTTTACTTCATTTGATTACCATCGCGAGGGAGGTATAACTTCTTTTATCTTTTTTGTCTCTCCCCTATGTGACCCAACGTGCTAGGTGAGAATTGCATGCCTACTTTACTTGATTTCCTTGCCTTTCTTTAATTCCTTTCATTTATTTCCTTTACTTTTGCTTTTATTAAATTATTCTTTTATGGGGTATGTGTACACCTCTTGGCTTGTAATAGATAGGGCTTGGAAAGCATTTTGGTCCATTTTTCCTCTTCCCCTTTTGATTGATTGTTTGCTTTTGTTGCAACATGTTAATTTGTTTTATTAGGCTCTTGCATTTAGTCGAGCATGCTAAGTGTTATGTGCTACGTGTTTATAGGTGATTGGCATGACTACTTGCTTTCTATAGTCATAGATGAATGAAATGGATGAATGCACGTCACCACACTAGTCCAACGCTAGTTGTGGCTCATTGTCCCGTTTTCCACTAGTCCAACGCTAGTAGGAATTCATAGATATGGGCTAGTCCAATGCTAGACCCTTAGGGATTTCTCTCGCTAGTTCATATTTGCATGTTTCACTACATTTCATGCATTTTTTCTTAGTTTTTTTAGCATTTGGCATGCCCCTCCAACCCTTTCCCCTTCATTTTAGGCTTTCGCATATTCACGCTAGTTATAGGGTACATTTGCTTGAGAGTCCCCTTTCGATAAGGGAAACGAGCGAGTATGGCTACAAAATAGCCTTAGCACGCTAGTTCTTCCTTCTAATCAAAGGGAAAATTAAAGTCGTGAAATTAGGAGTCATTCCCGTACCCGACTTGATGCATTCCTCTAGGTTCATGCACTCTCATTCTTATCATATCACTCCCTCACCCTCTTATCCACATTTTCTCACTACTTATATCCTTCTCAATACAAATGCCATGTTAACACATTTTTCTTCTTGTCACTTGTTTTTCTACCTCAATTGCACCCATTTGCACTTATATGTATCTACTATCATATTTTCATCCATTTGCACACAAGCACCTTTATTTTCTCAATTTGCACACATGCACTTCGTCTTACATTCGTACACATGCATGTTTTCTTACATTTTCACACTTGCACTCATATTTGAGTCTTCATTTGCATCATTCGCGACCTCTATGAGGACTTTCCTTATTGGCCACCACAACTCATGTGGTTGGGACCAAAAAGCCTCGTAAGAGACATTTTAGATTTAGGATTGCATTTCTCTTTCATATCCATTAGTCATATCCAACATGCAACGCATATTTTGGGTAGAAGAATTAGGAAAAGAAGGGTTAAGTCACGCAACTAACTTTGGCTAGGGTAAGGGAGTGCCTTAGGCTTTGCCTTTGCCTTCTCCCTTATCAAATGTGACCCCCGATCCCTCGCTTTGGTTATGTAGACCTAAAAGTTCTTAAAAAGGGGTTTGTTTACTTTGCTTTCCGAAAATCACTTTTTTGGGTGACTTGGTACACCCTAACTCTATACCAAGTGGCGACTCCATTTTCCATTCAAAAACCCTTTTTGAACTTTGTTTGGCCAAATCGTCGCATTTTCAAGTCCCACGGCCTTTTATTTTCACTTTCACATATGTTCACATACACATCCCACACACTACTTTCACACAATCAAAAAGTGGGGCGCGACAGTTGGCGACTCCACTGGGGATTTCCTAAGTGGGTCCAAGCATTTGATTTAGCTATTCTTTTCCTTTTTCTACCCTTTTTATGCATAGCATTTGGATATTAGGGTTGCATTTTCTTTTTTAGGACTTTTTGCCTCGCGCGCGTATCAAGCTATTCCCTCACTCACGTATGTATGATTGGTTGTTTGGATGTATGTTGTACTTGTTTTATCTCGCGCTTTGCATTGCATTTGGGTGGGGGACATTACCCTAGAGCCTCGCGTTGGTTCTCGATCCCTCCCCTCCAAACGAGCACTAGCATACGTGCATACGCTTTTAATTATTTACCCCTTCTTTTTCCTTTTTCGTGGGCGCCATCCCACACCTCCTTGTAGGATTAGGATCGATTGCCTTAGGTAGGCGGATGGTGTGCCCTGCGCCCATAGCGCTACCAAAGGGATCACTCGAGCCACCGATCAAAGGCCCTGGGAGTGATGACCATTCGCCTTTAGGTCTGAAGGCTTGGGAGCCGAAGCCTTATCGAGTCTAGATGCATTAGTGAGCCAAACCTCATGCATCCATATTAGAAGTGCTTAGGACAAAGTCGACCTACCCGATTAGGAGCACTAGGCACGAGGGGAGGGATCCCACCTCTTTCTCCCTATTTATCTTTTTGCTTCTAATTGCCCAAGGTGTTATGTGATTATGTGTTGAACTAACGTTTTTTTTGTCTTCTTGTCCTTTGCATTCACAAACATTAGGGATAAAAGGTCTGGCATGACCTTCTTTTGGAGCCTACCCGTGTAGATAGGATATTGCACGTTTAAGAAATTTTGGTATATTTTGTTCATAAATTAATAAAGTCATACCATTTTAGGCCTACCCTCACGTTTCATTTCGAGTTGCACATTTTGCTGCTTTAATAAACTGGCATCACGCATAAGCCCTAGAAAGGGAATGCCATTTAGGGGATCCCGTGTTAGGAATAAGCCACCTCGTGTCTCGAATACTTAATCCAAGGAGACTTGCACGTTTATATTTCCTGTACCATCCAAAGGGGTAGTGCACGAGGTAAGGTAGGATCCGATCTTTTCAAAAACGGCAAAGCGATTGTTGCACATTAGAATATGGGCACTTAACAATCATTTTTTGGCCATTTTAAGCAAAATTGGTAAAAATTGCTTGCGAAAAGGACATTAATTTGAAGAAATTCACAAATAATTCCTCGCTATTGAGACGATAAATAAATTGAGGCCAAAATTTGATTTTAGAAGGCTCATAGACTAA
Organism: Coffea arabica; assembly: GCF_036785885.1. NCBI lineage: Eukaryota > Viridiplantae > Streptophyta > Magnoliopsida > Gentianales > Rubiaceae > Coffea > Coffea arabica. The sequence continues at coordinate 35,224,903 of NC_092321.1, forward strand.
TGCATCGCAATAAGCCGTCAATTCCATTCAATCAACTGGACTAGTTCATTCATCAATTTCATCCAGTCCATTTTATCAATTTGTCCATTTTAGGGCAATCTAGTCGATTTTTGAATAAGATCACCAATTTCGTTCAATTCATTTGGTTAGTTTACCCATTCTTAGGTCAACTCAATCAATTTTGAATAAATTCAAATCATCAGATTCGTTCAATTTCATTTGACCAGTTTACCTATTTTTAGGACAATTCGGTCGATTTTGAATAAATCATCATTTCACTCGATCCGTTTGATCAATGGATTTCATTTTAAGGGTTATCCATTTGATTTTCAATAAATAATCAAATTTCATTCAATGAATTTGACCATTTTACCCCTTTTGACGCATCATGCATCGATCAAAATAAGCAATTCATTCGGACTTTGTCCTCATTTTTAGGACGAATGTTTTTTCTCACTCCAGATGGGCCAAAATTTTCAAATCATTTTTCACTCAATCAATTGATCGGATTCATCAGGTATGGTATGGTGCCTACCCTAGAGGATTGCATTTTCATGCTAGGCCTACCCTTGGCATAAAAAGGGTTCCCCCATAGGGCATGCATACCGATTTTATAGTCTTAATTACTAACTCTGGGTATTTTTCTTTTATTTTTCCCCCTTCCCCCTGCATTCATAAAAATAGTTCAATAAGGTGAAAAATATCTTTCCATATCTGATAACAATTTTAATCTGATAAGGTTTGAAAATTACAAGTATTACTTGATTCTCAGGCAGGCCTTACAATGTGAATTCAAAAATTCATTTGAAAGCGCTCGTGCAAAACATCTAAGGGATTTCATTGCTCAAAGAAAAAGGGGATATTAAGAGAGAAAATGTGTATACATGTGCAAAGGAATTCTGTAGAATTGCTTTTAATTTTTTCAAACCTTGGCAATAATGAAGCTTTTGTTCAGAAATGGCTTGTTTTGTATAATACTCGTGTACATTTCATTCTTTATTGAGCTCATTAAGAGATTTCATGGTGAATTTTAAGAAATAAGCTCAAATTGAGATTTTTCAACCTCTTGCCTGAAAACGCACAAATGTATACACCAGATTGGTGATCCGAGCTATGCAATAAGAGTGCTCAAGATTAAAAGAAGTCACTCAAAGGACCCAATACGATACCTTTTTCTCTTTCACTGTACAATTGATATTTTGCCCACTTTTCTTAACCCCAAAATAAAAATCAGTCACACTGATTGATTGGGGCAACCTTTGCTTGAAGATGTTCACTGTGTCTAATCCAGTTCAATCCACATCTAAGTGAAAGCAAAACGTGCATTATTCTTATTTGTTTGGAAAATTTGGAATGATACTTCAAGCGTTCATTTCTCTATCTATACAGATTTTATCATTCGCTCTCCCATTTGAGCCTTTACAAGAAAATTTCGTTTCAAATAAGAGCCTTAATAATCAGTGCCCTACATTGGAAGATTTTCAAATGTCAAAAAGGGGAATGGACTCTCAATGACCATTTCGTTACTTTGGTTGTCATGAGGTGTAAGAATGATGCTTTGGCCGTCGTTTCTACAACCTAAACACTGATCATCCCTTGCATCATCATTTGAGCTAAAAAATTGGCGGTTTTTTTCAAAAGCACTTACGATCGCACCCCACATTGGGGAGGGAGATTGGAGAATTTTCCAAAAAGGGGAAAAGAAAAATGCTAGAATAAGGAGGGAACCGCAAATTGGGGAAATTTGATTCCACTTGGGTTCCAATTTTGAAAAAGAAAGAAAAGGAAGAGTTTTGTCCGCGTGGATCGCTTATGTTTCATAGATATGAACGAGCAAGAGTCTTCCTCAATCAATTAATTCAGATACATGCAAGAAATTTCCCATTAATGAAAGTTTCCTTTCAGAGTCAATGTAAGGAACGGAATACAAGTCAGGCCATCTTCTTTTCCAATCAAACATTCTATCCCTAGTTATCCCTTTTGAGCCTTCAGAATAAAATACTTCGTTTGGCAACCCCTGAGGATCGCAAACCCCATACTGGGCCAAGTTTGAGTTGAAAAAGGAAAATTTCAAGAAGTGGAAAAAGTGAAAAGCCACAAAATCAAAAGACAAAGGAAATAGAGAACCTCAGTTCAAAAATAAACTGGGGCAAATTTTGTGAAAGTTCAAAAATGGCAAAAGGCCGAAAAATCAAAAGAAGAAAGAAAATGAAAATGAAAAAGCCTCAAGTGAGCATAAACTGGGGCAAATCCTGATTTAACCCTAAAATAGGGTTGGCGCAACAATGCGATCTCAGATTCTTCAAACTACTTTTGAAATCCGTTTTCAAGCCTTAACTTTTCTAAGCACCCCACCTGACCCCATTACAAAAGCCGAAAGTCCTGACTTCTGTTCTTTGCAATGGCTCTGTCAAGAAAATTTCTGATGCCAGAAAATTTTAGCTGTATTTCTGAATTGATTAGGTGTGAGGTTGACACTGCTCTTCATGTGAAAACCCGCGAGGGCACTTTTGAAAAAAAGAGAGAAGGAAAAGAAAAAACGAGCGAAATGAATGCAAAAGAAAGATGCAAAAAGATTTGATGCTGAAAGACCCTGTTGAGTGATGATAAAAAGTCAAACAAAGTCCAAGATCTTGGAGTCCAAAATGAGGGTAATTTTGAAAAAAACGCGATCTTCGGTGCAATGTCCTTGAAAATTGTTTCTTTAACTATCGTCTTCAAGCCACATTACAAACCCATAAAAGTCCATCGTTGACTTATTCCTTCATCACAACTCAAAACAAAGGTCATGCTTCTAAGGAGTCCATCAGTCATTCGTGATCATAAGGCTATGACCAGTTTTTACATGTTTTAGCTGTCGTTTCCATCCATTTGTTGCAAGCTTAAAGCTTATATGTTGACTCAATTTTCTTAAGAAATAAGGGTGATAAACTCTTTGCTTTCACTGAGATGTGATGTTGAATGCATTACAATCTTGACCTCGCATCAGAAATAAAGTCACTTGATTGGTCCTGAAAATGAACCAACTGGAAATGGTGACCCATTACCCAAAACACAGATGCTAAAAGTGAGGAAGAAATCTTCTGTAATTTGGTATTACTTCAAGAAATTCATCATGAGATTTTCGAAAAGTCATCCAAACAAGTTTCTGCAATTAAATGGCCCATACTGGGGCAAAATTTTTGTTTATGAGATTTCGTGAGAATAAGCCCACACAGGGGCAAATATTTTTGTAGTCCAATTGAGGATTCCGTTCAAGAATCAAATAACGCATTTTTCAGATCAATCATGCTGTTTCTTTTCATGAAATTCAAGTGCATGTCATACTTCGGTAAGCCCCATGTGCAGGTATCCATGGCTGAAATCGACGAAGGAGCAACCACGCCGTAATGCAAATCAATTGATCAGTTTAATAATTGGTGGAAACTGGGGCAAATTATTTTTTGAAAAGATTCTCAAAACATCAAACTTGAATTTAATTTCTTGTTCTTTGACAAATTTCAATTTCTTGTTGATGAAGTCTCAGCGCCTGCCGCGCACCCTTCCATTCCCCATTCTTGACAACCACAACCACCGTTAGCATCGAGTCTATCTCACTAACGTGTGTGTTTCATTTCACCACCGTTAGCATCGAGTCTATCTCACTAACGTGTGCGTTTCATTCCACCACCGTTAGCATCGAGTCTATCTCACTAACGTGTGCGTTTCATTCCACCACCGTTAGCATCGAGTTTATCTCAATTAAATGGCCCATACTGGGGCAAAATTTTTGTTTATGAGATTTCGTGAGAATAAGCCCACACAGGGGCAAATATTTTTGTAGTCCAATTGAGGATTCCGTTCAAGAATCAAATAACGCATTTTTCAGATCAATCATGCTGTTTCTTTTCATGAAATTCAAGTGCATGTCATACTTCGGTAAGCCCCATGTGCAGGTATCCATGGCTGAAATCGACGAAGGAGCAACCACGCCGTAATGCAAATCAATTGATCAGTTTAATAATTGGTGGAAACTGGGGCAAATTATTTTTTGAAAAGATTCTCAAAACATCAAACTTGAATTTAATTTCTTGTTCTTTGACAAATTTCAATTTCTTGTTGATGAAGTCTCAACGCCTGCCGCGCACCCTTCCATTCCCCATTCTTGACAACCACAACCACCGTTAGCATCGAGTCTATCTCACTAACGTGTGCGTTTCATTTCACCACCGTTAGCATCGAGTCTATCTCACTAACGTGTGCGTTTCATTCCACCACCGTTAGCATCGAGTTTATCTCACTAACGTGTGTGTTTTATTCTATCCTCGGCAGAACTGGGTTCTATCCCGCTGACCATTCACAAAAATCACGGTGGGCCTGGATTTCGTGCCGCCAACTCCACAAATATCACGTTGGGCCTGGATTTCGTGCCGCCAACATCGCAAAGATCACGTTGGGGCTGGACTTGGTGCCGGCAACATCGCAAAGTTCACGTTGGGCCTGGACTTGGTGCCGCCAACTTCACAAGGATCACGTTGGGCCTGGATTTAGTGCCGCCAACTTCACAAGGATCACGTTGGGCCTGGATTTTGTGCCGCCAACGTCACAAAGTTCACGTTGGGCTTGGATTTTGTACCACCAACTAAGGCAGGCTCGAGTTTAATCCCACTGGTCAATTCATCGCACTAGGGCAAATCTTTGGATAACTTTTTTTCGAGTAAATCTTATACAGTTTTTTCATACATGCCACTAGCCGTTGGGTCAGTCCCACTAGTGTGCATTTCTTTTATTCTGCCACTAGCCGTTGGGTCAGTCCCACTAGTGAGCGTTTCACTTTTATCGCCACTGGCCGTGGGTTAGTCCCACTAGTGTGCATTGCATTTTCATCGCCGCTAGCCGTGGGTCAGTCCCACTAGTGAGCGTTTCACTTTCATCGCCGCTAGCCGTGGGTCAGTCCCACTAGTGAGCCTTCTATTTTGCACCGCCACTAGCCGTGGGTCAGTTCCACTAGTGTGCGTCCCATGATTTTAAATTTTATTCGGGTCAGTCCCATGATTTTAAATTCCTTGTTCGGGTCAGTCCCGTTTAAATTCCTGTTCGGGTCAGTCCCGTTTAAATTTCTTGTTCAGGTTAGTCCCGTTTAAATTCCTGTTCGGGTCAGTCCCGTTTAAATTCCTGTTCGGGTCAGTCTCGTTTTAAATTCCTGTTTGGGTCAATCCCATTTCAACATTTTGATGAAGAGATCAGGCCTCGTTTCAAGGGCGACAATCATTGGAATCATTCGCAGCCGAATAACACAGGTAAGTATTTGGTGTCTACTTCTTTGTCTCAAGTTTTTTCAAAACTCAGACAAAGAGGGGCAAACTGTAGACACCAAAATTTTAGTGTAATTTGCATTTACTATTTTTTCTTAATTTTTTATTTGTCGTGTTAAGTTTTATTCACTTTTTAGTTTTTAGTTTTTTAGTTTTTATTTTATTATTTTTATTTGTAAGTTTTTAGCATAGAATTTCTCAAAAAAGAAAAAAGAAAAGCATTCAAAAATATGATTTAGTTGTTTGTGATTTAATTTCAATGTTTTCTTAAAAAAAAAAAAAAAAAGAAAAAATATGTGACTTGCAAGCTGCGTATTGTCGCAGCTTGCAAAGAAAGGCTCGGTCAACCCTTGGGCTGCAATTATAGAAGAAAGGACTGAAGGTTTAGGGTTGAGGTCCCATATAAAAAGAAAGAAAATGCAAGAGAGAGGGGGGATATCGAATGACGGCTGGAGAGATTGGGAACGGCAAAAAGAAAAATCCAGAAAAGAAAAAAGGGCGGCGGGGATTTTTGAGAGTGAGGCTGAGAGCTGTGACGACGAGGGAAGAAAGGAACCAAAAAAGAGACGGAGAGAGAGCTGGCGGCTGATTAAAGGAAAAGAGAGAAAACTGAGAGAGTTGAGCCGAGAGCAAGGGGAAGAGGGAAGAGTGAATCAACGAACAAAAACTAGACAAAGGGAAAAGGTCAGAGGATGATTTCTAGTGGCGGTTGTGGACTGATGAAAGAGCAAAAGAGAGAGGCTGAGTGACGAGACAGAAAGAGACCAGAAACAAAGCAGCAAGGAGGGAGCCTGTGAGAGAAATCTGGAAAAAGGAAGATCCATAAGGAAGGACGAAGGAAGATTGAGGTTTTCCATTGCTCCCTGGGTCTGCTCATGCGAAGCTGTACATCCTGTTCGTCTGCTGGACCGTACAACGTGTTAAGGTCGAATTGCATCTTCCCTTTCACTTTTATTACTTGTAAAGATGCTTCCTTTCTCTGTTTCTTTCGTTTCCTTGGGATGTTTGATGGTGAAGCTAGAAGCTTTTCTTTGTTTTTTGATGATACCATCACTGTTTCATCAGAAACAGAAATCTTTTCTTGTACGCTCGTTCATCATAATCGTCACTGGTTCATGTATGTGTTGGTTGTGGCTGTTTTGATGTTTTTCGTATGACTGTGACCCCCTGCCTTTGTCCCTAGACCCGTTATCTTAAACAAAGGCTGTTGCAACAAGTTTGGAGGTCTCGGTTGGTTACAGCAGCTTTTCTTTTTCTTTGGGTTGTCTATAGCTTGTATCAGGTGTGTTTGGTTTGTTTGCTAGGAGTTTAATTCATCATATCTGACGTTTGATAATAAAATGGTTGAAAATCTTGTTGAATGAATCTGGATTACTATCATGATTGAACTTCTGCGTGCTTTTCTCGAAGGTGTTCATTTCGGCTTGCACTATTGCTTAACTTTGGGTGAACCTGTTTCATGGCTTTGCTGCATTATCATGTCCCAAGACCTTTTTTGAACCTTCCCACTCCCCTTTGTCCTAGATTCATGTGTATAAACAGGTCATGGCATGTTTTGGATTATTTGGTTTTTCTTTCCATTGTTTCTAGTTAAAGGTATTAGCACCAATCTGAGCAACTAAAGAATGTTACAGCAATGCTGACAGCTTGCGTTTAATAAATGTTATTCTTGGTTTTGATGATCACAAAGGACTTTAAAATGTTTATTTAACTCTCTTCAAATATAAGTGTTTTTTGCCTATCAAAGAATCAGGTACGAATATGTCAAGAAATGAAAATCAACCAAAAGAAGAAGCAAAAACAGGACACTCATGTCGGACGTCCTAAGGAATTGGTCGGACGTCTGAAAGGATGAAGATCATTAAGAAGAAGATTCTGTCGGACGCTCGTGAGGAAGCATCGGACGTCCGGATAGATCGGACGTACTCCTCGGACGCACATCGAACGTGTCGGACGTCCTAAAAATTCCATAAAATATTGATGACTCTCTGCCAAGACTCTGTCGGACGCTCGTAAGGAAGCATCGGACGTCCTGAAGGATCGGACGCATGCTTCGGACGCACATCAATCTCATCAGACGTCCTAAAAATTCCACGAAGATTTGATAACTCTCTGAACGACGTTCGGACACAGAAGCTCGGACGATAAAATACCATCGGACGTCCGAACAACAACTTGACTGATTTTCGGACGATGGGATCGGACGATGACTAAGACGTCGGACGTCCGACAGCTCCAACGGCTAGCTGACTCTTCATCTGCCTTCTATCCGTTGGAAGTATTAATGAAACCCATTTTTGGCTCCCTTTAAATACAAACGATTCTGATTCAGAAGAGGACTTTTGCACACTTTGTTTACAAGATCTCAAGAGATATTTTAGCTAGAAAATAGTCTCCAAAGCTAGATTTGTTCTCCAAGTGGTGTGAATTTCTTGTGAGCTTTTCTCTTGTGGTTGAAAGTTTCATTAGTGTAGCTTTGTTGAGGGTTATCTGAGTGATTGTAAAACTTCTTAGCTTGACTAAGTGAGGCTTAGGGCAAGGAGAAAGTGCTCCCTCCATTGTACATCTAGTTGATCATCTTTCATCAAAGAGAAGTTGCTTAACCTAGTAATTGGTCTTCAAGTTTGAGGAAAGCTTGGTAGACACTCGGTTTGATATTCTATCTTATTCTTTTTGTTTAATAAAACTCTCATTGCTTATCTATACTTGTTTTTCGAATCAATATTGCTCTCTTCTTCTAATCTACTTGATTGATCATTATTAGAAAAGAAGGTAAATTTTATTAAGCAAAAATTGCATAAATTTGATTAAGATTTTAATCAACCTAATTCACCCCCCCTCTTAGGTTGTCTTTGGGCCTTACAATTGGTATCAGAGCTTGGTCTCCTAGAGATTAAGCTCTAATGGCTTGGAGTAAAGATGACAACCAGTCATGCTATGTTTGTTGAGGGGCAATCTGTTACTAGGCCTCCCATGTTCAGTGGCTCCAATTATGTTAGCTGGAAAGAAAGGATGATTATCTTTTTGCAATCTATTGATATTGAGCTATGGTTTATTGTGAGTGAAGGACCGCATGAAGCTAACTTTCTTGATGCAGATACAGGGTTGTTTCGGCCAAAAAGAAGAGCTGAAATGAATGCTCAAGATAGGACTAATCTCACATTGAATGCCAAAGCCATGAATGTTCTTTATAGTGCCTTAGATTCAAATGAATTAATTAGAGTAAAAGGCTGTAAATTGGCCAAAGAAATGTGGGATAAGCTAAGAGAAATCCATGAGGGTGGTGATAACGTGAGAGAACAGAAAAAGGCTATCTTGGTCACAAAGTATGAATCATTTAAAATTGAACCTCTTGAGAATATTGACAAAATGTATTGCAGGTTCAATGACTTGATCAAAGATCTCGAGGTGTTGGGCAAAGAGTACACCTTGGGAGAGAAGAACAGGAAAATTCTCAATGCATTGGGCAAAGAATGGGAAAATAAAGTGACTGCAATAGAGGAGACTAAGGATTTAAATTCTGTGCCTATTGAATCTCTCATTAACTCACTAACCTCTTATGAGTTGAAACTGAAATCTAAAGTGCAGGAGGAAGAGGATGCTAGAGCAAAGAGAAATATTGCTCTGAAGACTACTCAAAGTGAAGATGATCCAGCTCACTTGGATGATGAAGACTCAGATGGTGATGATAATGATCTTGCTCTCATCACAAGAGGCTTCAAGAGAATCTTGAATAAAAGGAAGTTTAGAAAAGGAGGTCCTAGCAATCAATTTCAAAATTATTCATCAAATGCAAGGAACAAAGGAAAACAAGAATTCAACAAGAAGCTAGTGGATAAATGCTATGAATGTGGACAGCCTGGACACTATGCAAACGAATGCCCCATGAAGAAAATGAAAGATGGGAAAGCTGATCGAAAGCCAAGATTCAACAACTTCCAGATTACTTGGAATGAATGCAACTCTGAAGGGGAAATTGAAGAAGAGGAAGAATCAGCTCAAATGGCCTTCATGGCTATTGGAGATAATGAGGTAACTTCCATACACTCTCAATCTGAAAGTGATGATGAAGAAGATGATGATCTTGAATCCTTTGTTGAAAAACTGCATAATGCCTTGAAGGAATCTTATGATAAAAACAAGCAGCTAAAACAGAAAATTGCTTTTCTCATTCATGAAAATACAAGTCTTCTTCAACAAAATAAATAACTAAAGACTGACAATGATTGTCTTGTAAGAGCCGGATTTAATGTTCAAAATGAACTTGATAGAAAGACAAATATTTGTAAAATGCTGAAGGAAAGACATGGTGATTTGAAGAAAAGAATGGACAACTTGGATGAGACTTTGAAAGCAAGAAAACAAGATTTTCTCAAAAAGAACATGTCATCTACCTTTCTTACTGCTCATCAAAGAACATTAGCACGCAACAAAAATGCACATGGTTTCACAACATATAGAAGAAATGGATTGAGATATGTCAAACCAGTACATGTTAAGGACTCTTCCATTATGTGTGATTTTTGTTGTCAAAAAGGGCATTTGAAAGGAGATTGCTATGTGAAAAGAAATCTGAACAAAGGGATGAAATGCATATGGTTAGTGAGATACAATGCTAACTATTGTGGACCCAAAAATTAAAAAGGGTACCAAACATTTTCTCTTTTCAGGAAAAAGGCTCAAACAAGTCCAAATGGTTTATTGATAGTGGCTGCTCAAGGCATATGACCGGTGATCCCTCTTTGTTCATAAAGCTAAAATCAAAATCAAGTGGAAAGGTGACATTCGGTGATGATGTGAAAGCTAAGACAATTGGAATAGGTGATGTTGGTAAGGATGGTGAAACTTTTGTTTATAATGTGCTCTTAGTTGATAATTTAGGTTATAACTTGCTTAGTGTTAGTCAATTGTGTGATAAAGACTTGAATGTGTTGTTTAAAAAGCATGAATGCATTGTGCTTGATTCCAAATATAATGTTGTGTTCAAAGGTAAGAGGTTTAACGACATATATATTGTGGTTCTTGATAAAATTGATTCTTCTAGCTTCAAATGTCTTAAAGCTTCAAATGAAGATCCTTGGTTGTGGCATAGGAGACTTTGTCATTTTAACATGGATTTACTAAAGGAAATTTCGAAAAAGGAGCTGGTTAGAGGCTTGCCAAAAATCTGTTTTGAAAAGGATAAAATTTGTGATGCTTGTCAATTTGGAAAGCAAACAAAAGTTTCTTTTAAACCAAAGAAGTGTGTTTCAACTTCTAAACCTTTAGAACTCTTGCATCTTGACTTATTTGGTCTTACTCAAATCACTAGCTTGGGAGGTAAGAAATACTGCTTTGTGATTGTGGATGATTATTCTAGATATACTTGGGTGATATTTCTTGCTCATAAGGATGATGCCTTCAAGAATTTCACTTCATTGTTTGCTAAAGTGCAAAATCTGCTTGGCTTAAAAATTGTTAGGATTAGAAGTGATAATGGAACGGAATTCAAGTATTGTGGTTTTCCAGATTTCTGTGATCATAATGGCATAACACATGAGTTTTCAATTGCTAGAACTCCACAACAAAATGGTGTTGTAGAAAGGAAAAATAGGACACTACAAGAGGCTGCTAGAACTATGTTGAGTGAATGTAGTTTGCCAAAATACCTTTGGGCTGAAGCGGTAAACACTGCATGTTATGTGATGAACAGAATCCTTTTGAGACCCATCTTGAATAAGACTTCTTATGAACTGATTTTTGATAAAAAAACCTACGGTTGGATATTTCAAAGTCTTTGGTTGTAAATGTTTTATTTTAAATTTAAAGGAACATCTTGGTAAGTTTGAGAAAAAATCTGATGAAGGAATATTTTTGGGTTATTGTGAGAACAAAAGAGGATATAGAGTCTTTAATAGAAGGACTCTTGTGATAGAAGAAGCCATTCACATAACATTTGATGAAAATAATGATGATAATTCCAAAAGGTCGTGTGAGGATGATGATGTAGGTGTTCGTGAAGGAAAGGAAAAGCTGAAAATTGGTGATGAAGGAATTTCTAAACCAGCAGCAATGGAAATGATGGATGAAGCTCATAATGATCAAGAAAAGGGTGATGAAGATGAGAATGATGATTCAGTCAAAGACCTTCCCAATGCTTGGAAATTCAGCCAAAATCATCCAAGAGAGCTTAAAATTGGTGATCCATCCGAAAAGGTAAAGACTCGTTCTTCATCTAGAATATTGATAGACAATTTTGCTTTAGTTTCTCTTTTTGAACCCAAAAATATCAATGATGCTTTAAAGGATGATAACTGGATTTTGGCTATGCAAGAGGAACTTAACCAATTTGAGACAAATAAGGTTTGGACACTTGTTGATAGACCTCAAAATCAACCTATCATTGGCACAAAGTGGATATTTAGAAATAAATTGGATGATAAAGGTGTTGTTATAAGGAATAAAGCCAGATTAGTTGCTAAAGGATATGCACAAGAAGAAGGAATTGATTTTGATAAAACATTTGCTCCCGTAGCAAGATTAGAATCTATTAGAATGCTTCTTGCTTTTGCTTGTTTCAAAGGTTTCAAATTGTTTCAAATGGATGTTAAAAGTGCCTTTTTAAATGGTTTTATTGATCAAGAAGTATATGTGGATCAACCTCCCGGTTTTGAAAATACAAAATTTCCAAGTCATGTGTTTAAACTATCTAAAGCATTATATGGTTTAAAACAGGCTCCAAGAGCTTGGTATGAAAGATGAAGTGGTTTCTTGATTGAAAATGGTTTCAAAAGAGGTTTTGTGGACACCACACTGTTTACTAAGCAAGTGTTAAATGACCTTCTTATTGTGTAAATATATGTTGATGATATTATTTTTGGTGCTACTAATGAGTATCTATGCAAGGATTTTTCCACCACTATGCAAAGTGAATTTGAAATGAGTATGATGGGAGAATTAAATTTCTTCCTTGGACTTCAAATACATCAAGCCCTTGAGGGAATTTTTATAAATCAAGCAAAATATACCAAGGAATTGCTGAAAAAGTTTGGCATGGAAGACTCAAATCAAGTTGGAACTGCAATGTGCACTTCTACAAAACTTGACAAAGATGAAGAAGGTAATCATGTGGATGAAAAGCACTATAGAGGTATGATCGGAAGCTTACTCTATTTAACCGCAAGTAGACCTGATATTATGTTTGCTGTTTGCTTGTGTGCTAGATTTCAATCTTGTCCAAAAGAATCACATTTAAATGCTGTTAAAAGAATTTTTAGGTATTTGAAAGGTACATTAGACTATGGTCTTTGGTATGCTAGATCTTGTGAATTTGCTTTATATGGATATTCGGATGCGGATTTTGGTGGTTGTCGTGTGGACAAAAAAAGTACTAGTGGAACTTGTCACTTTCTTGGTAATTGCTTAGTTTCTTGGTTTAGCAAAAAGCAAAATGCAATATCTTTGTCTACAACCGAAGCGGAATATATTGCCGCTAGTGCATGTTGTGCTTAACTTTTATGGATGAAGCATACCTTGAATGATTTTGGATTGTTATATGACTGCATGCCTATATTCTATGATAATACTAGTGCTATTAATTTGACCAAAAATCCAATTCAACATTCTAGGACAAAGCATATAGATATAAAGCACCACTTTATTCGAGATCTTGTTCAAAAAGGTGAAATTTGTGTAAATTATGTTTGTTCTAAAGATCAATTTGCTGATATTTTTACCAAAGCTTTGCCATTAGATCAGTTCATTCATCTAAGATCAAAATTAGGAATAATCGAAAAATCATCTTAAAATTTCTCAAAGTCTTCGGACGTCCGAAAGAAGATGAACGGACGTCCGATAATGTTCTTCAGCTATTTTTTCCAGAAAACACCTGTTCGGACGAAGATGTCAGACGCACGACTTCGTTCGGCCGTTCGACAGTGCAACGGTACACTTTTTAAAGTAACTTTCTTCCTCATTTGCTTCAAACTCTTCTTCTTCTATTTCCTTTCGGACGAAAACTCTCTCGTCTCTCACTCTCAATTCATACCATTCTGAAGCTCTCATTCCCAAATTGACTCAACCAAAATTTTTTCTGATCGATTGCGACTCGTTTCTCCTGATCATTTCACCGAATCGCATAACATTTCGTAAAGTCCCAAATTTCCCTCAAAACCCTACTTTCTCATAACCGCTCTGTCAAATCTTGTTCAAGGTCTTTTTGTCCCATAATTTATGTACGATTCACTTCCCTACTACTGTGTGCATCATTTGCATCCTTCATTCCACACATTTCACACAATGGTGAATCTAAGAGGAGGAAAGGTTACTGCCGGACGCAAGCATCCACTCAGGGATGAGGATGAGGATCTTCCTACGGTCAAACGTTCATCCAAACGCTTCAAGAGAGGTGCCGTAAAGGGTCAAATGTCGCGGCCTACTCCACAACCCACCTCTCAGCCTGAATCTGGACAGGGAACCTCTTCTCAACCGCCTCCAAAATCAGCCACACTCCCTACATTCTTTGATGATGCTGCAAAAGACAAACACTCCTGGATATCCCAGAAAGGTGTCATCCCTCAACGAACTGTAAACTCGTCTGAATTTCGCCACATAGGTTTAGAATCCATTCTGAGTCTATTTGCTTTCCAGAAATGGTCACATCTCATTTCTATGCCCAATGTCTATTATCCTGAAATGCTGCATCAATTTTTTGCCAATCTTAGGAAAGGCACTGACCAAACTGAGATCATGTCCAGGGTTAATGGGGTAGACTTAGTCTTTGATTCTGAAACTGTGAATTCCATTTTAAATACTACCATTGAACGTGGATGCAAGGATAAAATTACAAATTTCTTTTCCTATGAAGAGCACCCTACTGCTGATAATCATTTTGATGGGGCTAAAATGTTGACTTATTTTAAAAGAAGTTTTTCCTCCCCTGCTGATGCTAAACTGAATGATCTTGCTCCTGTGAATCTAATTGCCTTTTCAATCATTTCAAACCTGCTTGTACCCACTGATGGCCATAGAACTGATGCAAACAAAATGAGGTTGTATCTCTTTTACTATTTTCGAGAAAAAATTCGTATTGATTTTGGTTTTGTCATGTGCAAGTTTTTACTTCGCTATGCCACTGATTCTCGCAGAAAATTATCTTATGGAAAGTTTCTTCAAAAGATTTTTGAATTTTACAAAGTTCCAATTCTAGGTGTTTGTCCCAAAGAATCATCTTCTTATGCCTTTACCAAAGGATATTTTGAAAGGAAAAATCTTGTTTTTAAAGATAATCTGTGGGCTTATAAGGGGGCATCATCTAGTGAACAAAGGTCTAAGACTGCACATGATCCTTCATCTGTTTCACTCACTCCCATTCATCCCAGGAAGTCTGCCACTAAGGCATCTTCCTCCTCCAATGATGAAGTGATTGAGTTCCTTCGTGAACTCAAACAGCATGTTCTTCTTCTAGAACATGGTCTAATGTTCACCATGTCCTCTGAGCAACAAACAGCCTTCCTAGACAAAAAGAACCTTCTTTTTCCCCCACCTGTGGTTGAGGAAGTTTCCCATGACAAAGAACCACACCCCACTGATCCAAGCTCATCAATTCCAGACCCTGGTTCATCAACTCCTGTGACTTCTCATGACCCTTCCACATCAGATAAAGGCAAGGTACCAGTTGAAGAGGCTGCTGCAGATGATGAAGAAACTGAAGAGGAGGACCTCTCCCAATATCAGCTCTCTCGAAGAACACCTGGATCCACATAGTTCACCATTTAGGACATTTGCATTTTGTTTATTTCATGTGTTTGTGGTGTTCAACAATGGATATGTAGATGAATTCAACATTTGGTTATGATTATGTTTATGTTTTTTTGGTACTGTTTGATAGATGTTTAAATAGTTTGAATGATGATTGTGTGGATGTAATGAATTTTGTGGATGATTGTGTGGATGTTTAAGTATTTTTGAATGATGTTTGTGGATGAGATGGATGTGATTGATTGCCCTTTTGTGATGACAAAAAGGGGGAGAGGACTGGATTAATTGATGATTGATGATTGATTGATTGATGATTTGATCAAATTTGGATTGGCTGATGGATTGAATTGGTAAAATGTTGGATGTTGGCTGCTTAATTGTCATATTTTGGATAATTGTTTAATTCGGTTGGGCAGCCAAGTGAGGGGGAGTTTTTCAAAAAAAATTTTTATGATTCACTAAGTAAGGGGGAGTTCTTGTCTATTGAGAAAGGGGGAGTTTTTATTGCAATCATCAAATCTCATTTCAAACCTTTGTTTTGTCATCATCAAAAAGGGGGAGAATGTTATTCTTGGTTTTGATGATCACAAAGGACTTTGAAATGTTTATTTAACTCTCTTCAAATATAAGTGTTTTTTGCCTATCAAAGAATCAGGTACGAATATGTCAAGAAATGAAAATCAACCAAAAGAAGAAGCAAAAACAGGACACTCATGTCGGACGTCCTAAGGAATTGGTCGGACGTCCGAAAGGATGAAGATCATTAAGAAGAAGATTCTATCGGACGCTCGTGAGGAAGCATCGGACGTCCGAATAGATCGGACGTACTCCTCGGACGCACATCGAACGTGTCGGACGTCCTAAAAATTCCACAAAATGTTGATGACTCTCTGCCAAGACTCTGTCGGACGCTCGTAAGGAAGCATCGGACGTCCTGAAGGATCGGACGCATGCTTCGGACGCACATCAATCTCATCGGACGTCCTAAAAATTCCACGAAGATTTGATAACTCTCTGGACGACGTTCGGACACAGAAGCTCGGACAATAAAATACCATCGGACGTCCGAACAACAACTTGACTGATTTTCGGACGATGGGATCAGACGATGACTAAGACGTCGGACGTCCGACAACTCCAACGGCTAGCTGACTCTTCATCTGCCTTCTATCCGTTGGAAGTATTAATGAAGCCCATTTTTGGCTCCCTTTAAATACAAACGATTCTGATTCAGAAGAGGACTTTTGCACACTTTGTTTACAAGATCTCAAGAGATATTTTAGCTAGAAAATAGTCTCCAAAGCTAGATTTGTTCTCCAAGTGGTGTGAATTTCTTGTGAGATTTTCTCTTGTGGTTGAAAGTTTCATTAGTGTAGCTTTGTTGAGGGTTATCTGAGTGATTGTAAAACTTCTTAGCTTGACTAAGTGAGGCTTAGGGCAAGGAGGAAGTGCTCCCTCCATTGTACATCTAGTTGATCATCTTTCATCAAAGAGAAGTTGCTCAACCTAGTGATTGGTCTTCAAGTTTGAGGAAAGCTTGGTAGACAATCGGTTTGATATTCTATCTTATTCTTTTTGTTTAATAAAACTCTCATTGCTTATCTATACTTGTTTTTCGAATCAATATTGCTCTCTTCTTCTAATCTACTTGATTGATCATTATTAGAAAAGAAGGTAAATTTTATTAAGCAAAAATTGCATAAATTTGATTAAGATTTTAATCAACCTAATTCACCCCCCCTCTTAGGTTGTCTTTGGGCCTTACAGTTTAATTGTAGTAAAGTGAAGCATGAACAGGCTTTTCTTTTCTTTTGCTTGCCGAGAGGCTTAATTGCAGAAAGACCTTGCTGCACTTTTTCTTCTTCCTTCTTTTGCCGTTAGTTTTGGCCCCTTGGTGGTCAGCTCCAATTCGTTGTTTCATTCCTGCACTGAAGATGCACGTTTAGACTATGATGGATAGGTAGAAACCCGTTACTTGATGAATCTGCTTGCATGATCTCTTTCTGAATTGTGCTCGTTTGGATGTGAAAGATAAGTTTTTTGGAGTTAGATGAAAATGTTGTGATCAAAGCACCCCTAAAATCTGCATTGGAAACTAAAGAATTGCAGAAGGAGTGCTAGCTGCAGAAACAAGTTTCCCACGTAGCTGCATGTTTGTTGCATGAAAATAACTTCTGATTTTTGTACCTTGATCCCCGAGTCTCCCTTTGTTGCATTGTGGCCCAATTACACTCCAAATTCTTGCAATCGGGTCCTGAAGTAGTTGCATTTTAACCTTTACTTGACTCTTTCATTGCCCTTGAACCTTTGGAGTTCTCAAAAATGTTTTAATTGGTCTTGAAGGGTTGATTAATGGTCGCTATTGGGTCCTAAAAATGCGAGTTGAACCACTCTTTGACCTTTTCTTTGCCTTTGGACCCTTTAAGTTCCTAAAAATGTTTAATTAAGCTTGAGTGCTTGGTTAATGTCCTCAATTTGGTCCTTGGCAGTTTCAAATTTTCAATTCAATTGCTTGATTACTTCAATTAATTACCATGTTTTGTTTAGATTGCACTTAATGCTTGAATTTATGAACTTTGTGTCCGAGTGAGCTTGTGTTTGCCTATTTTCTTTAATTTTCCCAAATAAATTGGTACCTTGACCTTTTCTTTTCTTTTGGAGAATAAATAAGTGACTTCACCCCATTAGAGCTCCATTTCAAGGGAGGTATAATTTCTTTTATCCTTTTTTGTCTCTCCTGTGTGATCCAACGTGCTAAGTGAGAATTGCATGTCTAATTTGCTTTCCTTGCCTTTCTTTAGTTCCTTTATTTCATTTACTCTTACTTTCATTAAGTTATTCTTTTAATGGGGTATGTGCACACCTCTTGGCTTGTAATAGATAGGGCTTGGCGAGCGTTCTTGTCCATTCTTCCCCTTCCCCTTTTGTTTTAGTTAGCAAATGTAATAGGTTCATTAGCTTGGTTATTTGCCTTTGTTGCTATGTGTTAATTGGCTTTAATAGGTTCTTGCATCTAGTCGAGCATGCTAAGTGTTATGTGCTATGTGTTTATAGGTGATTGACATGTCTATTCGCTTTCCATGGCCATGCATGAACATGATGGATGAATGTACGTCACCACACTAGTCCAACGCTAGTTGTGGCTCATTGTTCCGTTTTCCACTAGTCCAATGCTAGTAGGAATTCATAGATGGGCTAGTCCAACGCTAGACCCCTAGGGATTTCCCTCGCTAGTTCATATTTGCATGTTTCACTACATATCATGCATTTTTCTTAGTTTTTTAGCATTTGGCATGCCCCTCCAACCCTTTCCCCTTCATTTTAGGTTTTTGCATCCTCATGCTAGGTATAGGGTATATTTGCCTGAGAGTCCCCTTTTGGTAAGGGAAACGAGCGAGTGTGGCTACAAAATAGCCTTAGCACGCTAGTTCTTCCTTCTAATCAAAGGAAAAATTAAAGTCGTGAAATTAGGAGTCATTCCCATTCCCAACTTGATGCATTCCCCTAGGTTCATGCACTCTCATTCTTATCATATCACTTCCTCACTTTTTTATCCACATGCCATGTTTGCACATTTTTCTTCTTTTATCATTTATTTTCTACCTCACAAATTGCACCCAATTGCACTTATATGTATCTACTATTATATTTTCATCCACTAGCACACAAACACCTTTATTTTCTCAATTGACACCCTTGCACTTTTCTCACATTTGCACACTTGCACGTTTCTTACATTTGCACACTTACACTCATACTTGAGTCTTCATTTGCATCATTCGCGACCTCTATGAGGACTTTCCTCATTGGCCACCACAACTCATGTGGTTGGGACCAAAAAGCCTCGTAAGAGACATTTTAGATTTAGGATTGCATTTCTTTTTCATATCCATTAGTCATATCCAACATGCAACGCATATTTTGGGTAGAAAAATTGGGAAAAGAAGGGCTAAGTCACGCAACTAGCTTTGGCTAGGGTAAGGGAGTGCCTTAGGCTTTGCCTTTGCCTTCTCCCTTATCAAATGTGACCCCCGATCCCTTTCTTTGGTTGCGTAGACCTAAAAGTTCTTTAAAAAGGGTTTTGTTTGCTTTTCTTTCCAAAAATCATTTTTGGGTGACTTGGTACACCCTAACTCTATACCAAGTGGCGACTCCATTTTCCATTCAAAAACCCTTTTTGAACTTTGTTTGGCCAAACCGTCGCATTTTCAAGTACCATGGCCTTTTATTTTCATTTTCACACACGTTCACATACACATCTCACACACTACATTCACACAACATCAAAAAGTGGGGCGCGACAGTACGGATACTTCAAAAGTTTTCACTTCAGATTGGCTTTAATCGCCAAGAAACCCTAAAATAATCAAAGTAAACCAATTGAAGGTTTCACATTCAAAATCAAGTAAACGGAATGCACAAGTGAGACTCGACTACGTGTCGTACGCCTTTCCATGCTAAGTACTAGTACAAAAGAATAAAATATGACTTTCAAAAGGCAACTCAAACCTAAAGAGACTAAACGGCCTAGAAAATTGGACAGCATTTCCCCTAAATTTGCTTACTTTTCCAGCCGTCATGGCTTCATTATTTTCCTCAGCCAGTCCCAAAGTCATACGAAATATAAATTCATCACAACAGCCATTCAATAGGCTCAAAGTCATTCAAGTACAAAATTTAGCTAGGAAAATGACCGGAAATGAAAGTCAAGCCCTAAAATATTCAAATAAGCACAATAAGACTCGATTACAAGTCAAAACCAATTCCCAATACTATCAAAATAGGGCTCCATAAGAATGTATCAGCACTAGAGTAAACCAGGAAGATCCGAAAATGGAATTAAGCTTTAACCCAAAAAAAATAGTTTTTGTTTGCGGTTTTGGCACCATTGGCACTACGATTATCGGATGGAGGTACAAGTTACACCGTTTTGAAGCTAAGAGATAGGGATACAATGTTGAAGAAGCCTACTCTATCCAGTTCCGAGCGTAACCAGGTCAAAATTTCAATATACTACACCAGAACTGCAAAAACAGGTTCACAAACCGCATTCTGGTTCAAACATCATAAGTCAGGCTACCTAAGTCCAAATCAAGTAATTCCAAAGCCATCCGAAAACTAAGATACATAGATACAATTCATCAGAAGACCTCAACAACCAATTCCGAAGTACTCCCAACCAAAATAACCAATTACAGACGCAATTATCAAATTCGGGTAGAAACAGGGCAGCAGGGGTAATTCAGTCTTTTCACAAGCTACGTTGCTCCGATTGACCTGAACGTTTTCAGGCATCTCTAAAATATCATTCCCTACAACTTTCATGTTTTAATCCAAGGCCAATTCGGCCCCTAACTATGAGGTACAGTGCCGGGCAAAATGTAAGAACATGAAACCCTAACTTTCCAAATTTCTTTCCAAAGCAGAAATTTCTTGCAATTAACCACCACATACACCTTCTAGCTTCATTCTAGATCATTTCCAATCATCATACATAGCCACACCATAACAATCATATTAAAACAGAAAAATCATCAATAATTATAAAACTTCACCAAATTCAACCAAAATCAATATATAATCCACAAAATTCCCTCTTAGGCTACCACAAATCATGAATTAAACATCATTAGATGGAGGAGAGGGGTCCTTCACTACTCACCTTAGTAATACAAGAGAGAGAGCAACTAATCACCTTAGCCTTCCAAACAACTCCACTAAACACTTCACAATCACTAAGTGAAGGGGTTTTATGGAACAAATGCAAGATCAAATGGTTGATTTGTTGAATTTGAGAAAGATGGAAGCAAGTTTTTGAAGAGCTTTTCCCTTTCTTTTTGCTTGAAGTGGCCGGCCAAGAAGAAGAAGAAAATGGTAAATTTTTGGTAATTTTTTTGATTTATTTGGTCAAATGGTAAAAGGTGAATAGTATTCACAAAGTACAACCAATCTCTAAGTGACACCTGTCACTTCATTAAATCCATAGCTATCACTTTGTTTCCTCTCACACCAATCCACTTGGGTAACCTCTAATTATCTCTTAGCACCCGGTAAATTAAATCCAGTATCCAAAACTTAACCTAACTGGCCCAATTTTTCTGAACTTTTCGCACTAGCGGGTCACACGTCTGGTATACACTCTTAATTTCTCAAAAACTAACCGATACTAGAAAAATCATTTTAAAACTATATTTACTCATAAAATTTATTTTTAAAATTTTTGAATAAAGAAAATATGGAAAAACGTGCAATTAAAAGAAATTAAAACCTAGAAATTAAGAAAATTACGGGTCCTCACAGCTAGCCTATGATTTAAAGTGAGAAATAAAGTTCCTCAAGTCCGCTAGCCTATAAACGCGATTAGGGTTTCAAACCCATGAAGATTGACTGTTAAACTTTGGATAATTGGAAAGATTAAAGAGATGAAATGATTACCCTTTAAACCCCAGATGAAAACTGTGATGGATCACCTGTCATATGCCTTAAGCATCCACTATCTATGAACCATTTTGATTCCTTAATGACATTCACCAAGCTCACCTACACAAGAGTTCACAAGATGATATTTGGTACCCATTTACTTTTTGGGTCCTTTTTGGATGGAACCAAACTGAAACAAGTGAATGAAAGAGGGAACCGAATAAAAGTATCGGTAAAGGTATATGTCTTAGACAACCAACAAGCTCCGAGGTCATCTGAGGTATCGGAAGGTAAAAATTTCGAGGACGAAATTTCTTAAGAGGGAGAGAGTGTGAGAACCCAAAAATTTTCACATTTTCTAAGCATTATTTTATTTCTTTGCCTACATTTTATACTGTCCATTAAAATATTAAATTTCTATACATTTTTATAAGTAAGTACAGTTTTTAAATCATTTTCCTAGTATAGGTTAGTCTACGTTAAATTTGAAGTGCATTATAGACATGGGACCCGCTAGTGCGATAAAATTTTGGTAACTAAGTGATTTTTGTACTAAATGTTATTATTTTATACGGTGCTAGGAGGTGATTAGAGGTTAGCTAGATAGATTACCCATTGGGAGAAGGAAGATAAGCTTAAAACATTCAAGGTGCCACGTGTCGCGAACCGATTAGAGGTTGGACTTTGACCTAATTTTCTTCATTTTACTAAAACAAATTTGGACCCAAAATATCCTCCATTTTCTTCTTCTTGGCTGGCTGTTTTGAGGAGCAAAACAAGAGAGAAAAACTCCATTTTCTACTTCACTTGGTAGCTTGGATCTTGTGTTTTAGCCAACCAAATTTGAAACTACTCCATACAAGTGATCACTAAGGAAGCTTAAAGGCTTTGGTGGAGTTATTTTGGAGGGGGAAAGACTAAGTTATCACCTTTCTTGAGGCTACAAGGTATATTTGGCTAGCAACTTTTCCCTACTTTCAATATGTGCAAACTAGTAGCTTATGGTTGAGATTTTGATAGTTTTATGCAATATTTCATGAGTTGAGGTGGTGATATGAAAATTTTCAGTTTTATGGTGTAATTTCTGCTCACATGTGAAGTGTAATGGTTGGCCATGATTACTAGCTTTGATGTATGGAAAATCTTGTGTTTACGTGTTAGTTTACTTTGCCTAAAGAAATTTCTGGTTGGTCTGCATAAATTCCAGCTTTAAGTTTTTGTACTACCCTGTTCTGACCAGTTCCATTTGGCCATGATGGAGGCCGAATTGGGCTTAGCGCAAAACATGAAAGTTGTAGGAAATGATATTTTATAGCTTCCTGTAAATTTCAGCTCAATCAGAGCACTGTAGCACATGAAATGATGAAAATACCCTTGACTGCCATAGGTAGAGTTTTGCGGACAGTTTTGACATTTCATCATTCTGGTCTCATTTTTTCACCTTGATCTATATTAAATTAGCATTTGGCCAAAACACAAAAGTTGTAGTGCTATGTTTTAGCTTTCCAACACATCTAAAAATGCCTCAATCGGACTTGTGTAGCCTGAGTTATTGTCATTTGAAGCCAGTGCTGTTATCCAGCCTGACAGTGAAATTCTGGTTCTGTAATCTGTAAATTCGACGTGGATAAACAATAAACTGGGCTGAGTTGTCTTCATAAAAGTTGTAGCCCTTTGTTTTAGCTTTGAAACGGTATAAATTGTACCCCAATCCTATAAGCGTAGTTTCGGTTGTGACCGATACGCTAAGATACGTCAAACCTGTCATTTTGTTCTTTACCTTAAACCTTATTTCCGGTCACTTTTCTAGCTTGGTTTTGTAATGGAATCACTTTTAGCCTATTGAATGGCTATTGTAATGATATTATTTGTGTGTGATTTTGGGGGCTGATTGAGGAAAATAATGAAGTCATAAATGACTGGAAAATAGGTAAATACAATGGGCGTACTGCCCAAATTTGCACTCCAGGGCTAGGTAGATGTACTCACGACTTGAGTAAGGGTTGAGGATGAATCTAACTTGAATCATCTAAGGTATTCAAGTCTTTTTTTTTAGAGGTATATAAGTTAGAATCTGGCTGAAACTTGTACCCTTGGAAAAATGAAATTTACGACTAATAGAAATACGTTTTCTTCGTTTCTTCGACTCAAATGGAGATTTCAAAGTTTTACGAGCGAGCATAAGTTTTACAAATATTTTACTCATGTCCTTTGGTTTAAATGTACTATTTTCACTTCCAAAACTATACTTATACTTTGTACTAGTAGTTATTCGGATTTTCTTTGGTTCACCTAAACTTTGGATGGTTTAACTGTAATATTTTCTCTTAGTTATTATTAGGGTTCCTTGGTGATTAAGGGTATTATCCGGAAGGAAACTTTGGACATTATTTTGCTTAAATAGGTGAGTGTTCTTTGTACGTTATGTTTCCAATGACTATGTGACTATTTGTGAATGTTGGATTAAATGTTAAATGTTTTCAATGATTTCTAAAAATGAATTTTGCTAGGCAAGTGTGTACTTTATTGCACTCGATCTAAATGAATGTGAAATTTACAATGGTTAAATGTTTAAATACTACTTGTACATGAATGTAAGCCTTTTGGCTGAATTGGGCCCTTGCCCTTCATTGCCGGTCGACTTGAGCCAGAAGCGGACTCGGTCGGGCGATTGGTGACCCTAAGTCAATGTTTGGTATACTCAAGTATGACCACGAAGATTGGTGGAAACTGGCCAATGTCCAGTAGGGGGAAAATGAAATGAATGAATGAATGGCAAGAACAATGGAGGGATTTTCACTCACAAATGAAATTATTTTTAATGCTGGAGGAATAAGGAAATGGTTGGTGGAATGAATGAACGAAGGGCTCCATGTGAACATGTATCCTTTTAATGAGTGTGTTATCATTGCTTTATATTGTAAATGTTTTCTGGATTACTTGTTATTACATGATTAATGTCCTTGTTTAATTACTTGGCTATGTGTATGGAACCTCACTGGGCTTTTAGCTCATTTCGTTAGTTTTGTTTTCCTTATAGGGGATGCGAGCGAGGGCATAAGATTTGTGCAATCTAGCCTGGACTAGTTCTTTTAAATTTTGTTCTTTTCGATTTTCTCGCGCTAGTGCTCGGATAGGGTTGGATGTATTAAGAACTAAGAACTTTCATTTTATTTGGGATTGTATTACTTTTGAGATAGAAATGAATGTAAGTATATGTTCTAGTTTGGAATTCGTTATTTCACTTTTCCTTGAGGTTATATCTTATTTTGGTTTGAAGAGATCGAATGAGTCCTGGCGGGAGCTGGGCAACTGGTCCGCCAAACCCTTTGGTTCGCCTTAGAGGGAAGTGGGGCTGTCACAGGTGGTATCAGAGCCACTTCGCGTGGTCTCTGCGCGGAGTGAGCTTGGGCCAAGTGGTGTTATGGTCCTGATTTTGTGAATAAGTATGAAGGATTAAGTGCTCTTTTGAGCATAGGCTATGAATCATAAATTGTCATAGGTCTTAAATCTTTCTCATGGTACTTGAGGACAATAGATTTGTACATCAGATAGGAATCTCGATTGTAGATAATTTACTCTTGGGACTGGCCAGTTCGAGTGGTGAATTATCTCGGATTCTTGTACCCGAGTAAGCGGGAGTTGAGGGCAATACTAAGGACTTGCGATCTTTATTGCGGGGAACAGGAATGGGCTAATGTTTGGTGAGAGTAAGTGCCAGGGGTTAACGGACGTCTAGTTCGGATGGTAAGAGAAGTGAGAGATTGAACGGGGAATATTTTAACCGAGTCTGGAACGGTATGTCGTGTTTTCTTCTGCTTTGCCTCTGTATTGCTACTGTATATATTTGGCTTGTGGCATGTTAATACTTACGTGTATAGTATTTGCCGTACTTGATTTTGTTTTTGTTCAACTTGATATGTAGCTTTGTGAATTTAGGGTGTTATATCTTATTGTTTTAGTCAATTTACTTTGTTACATACTAAATCACCTTTTGAAAAAAAAAAGAGAGAGAAAAAGGGTATGGAGGGGAGACGTAGTCGCGGACGTGGAGTTAGTCGGGGCCGTGGGGCTAGGCAAGCTCAAGAACCAAGAAATGAAAGAGAAACAGCCGCTGAGCAAGATCGTAGGCCAAGGGTTGAGGCAGGAGAGCAAGTAACGATGGCGATCCAACAAATAACAAATATCCTAACGCGATTGGTAGATCAACAAGGTCAAATGCCAGTGAATCAACCCCAGAATCCTGAGATAGGAGAGGATAGGGCTCTGGAGCGGTTTCAAAAATTTGTACCTCCTAAATTCCTTAGAGGGCCTGATCCAGATGTAGCTGAACAGTGGTTAGAGGCAATGATTAACATCTTCACAGCCTTGAACTATACGGAACAAAGACAGGTGAACTTTGCAGTATTCCAATTTGAAGGACCGGCCCGAGCATGGTGGAATGTTATTAGGGCAAAGTGGGAGAGAGAACAGACTGCATGGACATGGGTGAATTTTATAAGGAAATTTAACGAGAAGTACCTCCCACCTTTGGTCCAAGAAAGGAGAGAGGATGAGTTTATTGGGTTGCGTCAGGGAACCCAGAGTGTAGCCGAATATGAGACTAAATTTACTAAACTGTCTAAATTTACGTCCAAATTGGTGGTTACGGAGCGAAGGAGAATAAGACGGTTCATACAAGGCTTGAATTTGGAAATCCAGGAAGCTTTAGCGGCGGTTCAAGTTAATACTTTTGCTGAGGCTTTAGAGAAAGCTCAAAGAATTGAGGATGCGAAAGCACAAGTAAAAGCTTTTCAAACACGGAAAAGGGGTGTATCTGCGTACCTGAGGAATCTAATGAAAAGATAATGCCTTCCAAAGTATAAAAAGTAAACCATTTACCTCACCTACCCTGGACCTTAGGAGCATTAGATGAAAAAATCTACAAGAGAAGGTTAGATAGGACATGAGGAAATTTCTCAAGAAGGCCAAAAAGTGGCTTCTCACTTGGTCTGTGGATACTATGGAAAGGCAAATCACACTGAGAATGATTGTTGGAGGAAAGGGCGAAAGTGTTTGATTTGTGGGAGTAGCAATCAACAAATTAGTACTTGCCCGATGAAGCAACCACGAGAGAGTAGTGCTCAACAACTGGATGGAACCAAACTGAAACAAGTGAATGAAAAAGGGAACCGAACAAAAGTACCGGTAAAGGTATATGCCTTAGACAACCAACAAGCTCCGAGGTCATCTAAGGCATCGGAAGATAAAAATTTCGAGGACGAGATTTCTTAAGGGGGAGAGAATGTGAGAACCCGAAAATTTTCACATTTTCTAAGCATTATTTTATTTCTTTGCCTACATTTTATACTGTCCATTAAAATATTAAATTTCTATACATTTTTATAAGTAATTATAGTTTTTAAATCGTTTTCCTAGTATAGGTTAGTGTACGTTAAATTTGAAGTGCATTATAGACGTAGGACCCGCTAGTGCGATAAAATTTTGGTAACTAAGTGATTTTTGTGCTAAATGTTATTATTTTATACGGTGCTAGGAGATGATTAGAGGTTAGTTAGATAGATTAACCATTGGGAGAAGGAAGATAAGCTTAAAACATTCAAGGTGCCACGTGTCGCGAACCAATTGGAGGTTGGACTTTGACCTAATTTTCTTCACTTTACTAAAACAAATTTTGACCCAAAATATCCTCCATTTTCTTCTTCTTGGCCGGCTGTTTTGAGGAGCAAAACAAGAGAGAAAAACTCCATTTTCTACTTCACTTGCTAGCTTGGATCTTGTGTTTTAGCCAACCAAATTTGAAACTACTCCATACAAGTGATCACTAAGGAAGTTTAAAGGCTTTGGGGGAGTTATATTGGAGGGAGAAAGACTAAGCTATCACCTTTCTTGAGGTTACAAGGTATGTTTGGCTAGCAACTCTTCCCTACTTTCAATATGTGCAAACTAGTAACTTATGGTTGAGATTTTGATAGTTTTATGCAACATTTCATGAGTTGAGGTGGTGATATGAAAATTTTCAGTTTTATGGTGTAATTTCTGCTCACATGTGAAGTGTAATGGTTGGCCATGATTTACTAGCTTTGATGTATGGAAAATCTTGTGTTTACGTGTTAGTTTACTTTGCCTAAAGAAATTTTTGGTTGGTCTGCATAAATTCCAGCTTTAAGTTTTTGTACTACCCTGTTGAGGGGCAATCTGTTACTAGGCCTCCCATGTTCAGTGGCTCCAATTATGTTAGCTGGAAAGAAAGGATGATTATCTTTTTGCAATCTATTGATATTGAGCTATGGTTTATTGTGAGTGAAGGACCGCATGAAGCTAACTTTCTTGATGCAGATACAGGTTTGCTTCGGCCAAAAATGAGAGCTGAAATGAATGCTCAAGAGAGGACTAACCTCACATTGAATGCCAAGGCCATGAATGTTCTTTATAGTGCCTTAGATTCAAATGAATCAATTAGAGTAAAAGGCTGTAAATCTGCCAAAGAAATGTGGGATAAGCTAAGAGAAATTCATGAGGGTAGTGACAACGTGAGAGAACAGAAAAAGTCTATCTTGGTCACAAAGTATGAATCATTTAAAATAGAACCCCTTGAGGATATTGACAAAATGTATTGCAGGTTCAATGACTTGATCAAAGATCTCGAGGTGTTGGGCAAAGAATACACCTTGGGAGAGAAAAACAGGAAAATTCTCAATGCATTGGGCAAAGAATGGGAAAGTAAAGTGACTGCAATAGAAGAGGCTAAGGATTTGAATTCTGTACCTATTGAATCTCTCATTAACTCACTAACCTCCTATGAGTTGAAGTTGAAAACTAAAGTGCAGGAGGAAGAGGATGCGAGATCAAAAAGAAACATTGCTCTAAAGGCAGCTCAAGGTGAAGATGATCCAGCTCTGTTGGATGATGAAGACTCGGATGGTGATGACAGTGATCTTGCTCTCATCACAAGAAGTTTCAAGAGGATTCTCAACAAAAAGAGATTTAGAAGAGGAGGATCTAGCAATTCAGATTCTAATCAATTCAACAATGCAAGAAATAAAGGAAGATATGAGGCCAACAAAAAGCAAGGTGACAAGTGCTTTGAATGCGGCCAACCTGGACATTATGCAAGTGAGTGTCCAGTGAAGAAGAGAAAAGGTGAAAGAAAACCCAGATTCAATAACTTCCAGTTCACATGGAATGAATGCAACTCCGATGGTGAAATTGAAGAGGAAGAAGAATCTGCTCAATTGGCTTTCATGGCCATTGGAGATGATGAGGTAACAACTTGTAACTCTCAAGTTGAAAGTGATGATGAAACTGATGATGATCTTGAATCTTTCATTATAAAATTGCATGATAGTTTGAAAGAATCCTATGCTAGAAACAAGGAGTTAAAACAGAAAATTAGTTTTTTGCTTCGAGATAATGCAAATCTTTTTCAACAAAATAAAAAGTTGAAAGCTGAAAATGATTACTTCAAAAAGAGTGAGACTGCTTTACATTTTGAACTTGATAGAAAAACAAAACTTTGTGAATTGTTCAAAAAGGAACAAGGTGATTTGAAAAGAAGAATGAATGGTCTAAATGAGTTGCTCAAACACAAGAAACAAGTATGTTTTCAAAAGAATATGTTGAATTCTAATTCCAACGAATTTGCTATCCATAGGAAAAGGCAAGTCAGATTTATTAAATCCGTTCATGTGAATAACTCTTTGGTTATGTGTAATTTCTGTTGTCAAAAAGGTCACATGAAAAGTGATTGCTATGTGAAAAAGAATATAAAAAAGGCATGAAATGCATGTGGATAGTTAGACATGATGCTAACTCTAACAAGTAGGAGATTTTGTTAATCATTGCAGTGATTCTTGTTCATAATGTTTCTTTTTTGATATTTCTGATACTTTGATATGAGTTTTTTGAATTTTACTGAATCTGTATGATATCAAAAGGGAAAGAAAAGAACAATTCTGATCTAAAGATGGTTTGCTTTGTCAAAACTCTCTGTCATATGTTGATACTTCTTTTGATATCAAATTCTCTGTTATATGTTGGTGATTGCTGTCATTTTTCTGTTTTTATACTCTGTTATTGTTGCTGGATTATGATAGTTGATTTTTTACTCTCATCTTATGATGACAAAAAGGGGGAGAGATGGATGCTATGTGTAAGGGGGAGTTTTTCTGAAATTATAAGTTTTGGATGCGATGATTATGGCTGTAATGGTTATGGATATGTGGATGGATGTTTAAGTATTTTGAATGATGAATGTGTGGATGTGATGAATGTTTTTGTTATTGGTTCTCCGTGATATATGTGATTGATTGGCCTTTTGTGATGACAAAAAGGGGGAGAGGACTGGATTGGATTGATTGATGATTTAATTGAAATTGAATTGGCTTGATGGATTGAATTGGTAAAATGTTGGATGTTGGCTGCTTAATTGTTATGTTTTTGGATAATTGATTAATTCGGTAGGGTAGCCAAGTGAGGGGGAGTTTTTCAAATTTTTGCTCTATGATCCACTAAGTAAGGGGGAGTTTTTGTCAATTGAGAAAGGGGGAGCTTATATTGCAATCATCAAATCTCATTTCAAACCATTGTTTTGTCATCATCAAAAAGGGGGAGAATGTTATTCTTGGTTTTGATGATCACAAAGTACTTTGAAATGTTTATCTAACTCTCTTCAAATATAAGTGTTTTTTGCCTATCAAAGAATCAGGTACGAATATGTCAAGAAATGAAAATCAACCAAAAGAAGAAGCAAAAACAGGACACTCATGTCGGACGTCCGGAAAGATGAAGAACATCGAGAAGGAAACTCTGTCGGACGCTCGTAAGGAAGCATCGGACGTCCTGAAGGATCGGACGCATGCTTCGGACGCACATCAATCTCATCGGACGTCCTAAAAATTCCACAAAGCTTTGATAACTCTCTGGACGACGTTCGGACACAGAAGCTCGGACGATAAAATCCCATCGGACGTCCGAACAACAACTTGACTGATTTTCGGATGATGGGATCGGACGATGACTAAGCTGTCGGACGTCCGATAGCCCCAATGGCTAGCTGACTCTTCATCTGCCTTCTATCCGTTGGAAGCATTAATGAAGCCCATTTTTGGTCCCCTTCAAATACAAACGATTCTGAACAAAGAAGGGACTTTTGCACACTTTGTTTACAAGATCTCAAGAGATATTTTAGCTAGAAAATAGTCTCCAAAGCTAGATTTGTTCTCCAAGTGGTGTGAATTTCTTGTGAGCATTTCTTTTGTGGTTGAAAGTTTCTTTAGTGTAGCTTTGTTGAGGGTTATCTGAGTGATTGTAAAACTTCTTAGCTTGACTAAGTGTGGCTTAGGGCAAGGAGGAAGTGCTCCCTCCATTGTACATCTAGTTGATCATCTTTCATCAAAGAGAAGTTGTTCAACCTAGTGATTGGTCTTCAAGTTTGAGGAAAGCTTGGTAGACAATCGGTTTGATATTCTATCTTATTATTTTTTGTTTAATAAAATTCTCATTGCTTGTCTATACTTGTTTTTCGAATCAATATTGCTCTCTTCTTCTAATCTACTTGATTGATCATTACTAGAAAAGAAGGTAAATTTTTATTAAGCAAAAAAAATTGCATAAATTTGATTAAGATTTTAATCAACCTAATTCACCCCCCCTCTTAGGTTGTCTTTGGGCCTTACATATGTTCATTGAGTTATATGAAAATTGTGGACAATAATGTCAACTTCATCACGGTGAAACAAGGTGTTTCAATTGCAATGACATAGTAGATGTAATAACCATGTAATTATTTTATTGTACTTTTAGATTTAATTACATTTTTTCAAACAGTAAATCATATATTTTTTTAATAGCAAATACAATGTTTCCATGAAAATACACGAATCAAATAACAAATTAAATATCAATCTTCAAGACAAGCATATTGAGTTCATATTTTACTGTCTTGTATCGTATCTTAGAGATTGCAAAAGAAGGTATAAATTATTTATATCAATTGTGTTTATTGCCTATGTTGTATATGATAGAAGTTAATTGATGACTTACACTTTTTATGTTTCTTTAATGTACAGGACAATTGTAATACATTGGTGCAGAAATACATTAATCCATACAAAGATCGTGCATTATTATTTGTGATTTGAACTCCAATAAATTCAAAAAAAATAAAATTGGCACATCTATCAATAATAGCATTTGTATTAAGGGTTGATCGGTGTGAAAAATGTTCTGACCTCCAAAAAACTTCTTGTTACATTTACATCTGATCCATTCATCACTTTTAAAGAAAAACATTTCTACTTTTATTGTAGGAATCAAAATCCATCAAAATCACAATTCAATAATGATTCACAATTTCAGCCAAGTTTTTTGCCCACTGCAACAGATTGTTTGATAGCTCAAATGTTGAGGTATCATAGATTACACCTAAAACATATTCAATAAACTGCCTCATTATAGTTCATGTTTTTATTTGACAAAAATAGTACATGTTAACGAAAATTTATAATAAAATGAAATTATTTGAACTTTTAAGCTTTTGCTTTTTTGATAATATTATATAAAAATATATTATTAATTTTATTTTTGATGTAAAGTTCAGAGTACTAGTAAGAAAGTATAAGTAAATGTATGTTCTTTTAAATAAGATAATAGAGCAAACTTCATTCTAATTTCGTATGCTACTTTGAAGTCTGAGACCCACAAAGAAGAGAAGATTCCATTGTCATCACTTACTATGATTTGACGTAGTTCTACTAAATTCATAATACAAACAAAAAATCAAATTACACAGAATAAGACACCATCAATTCATTCATTTTCTCTTTTTTCCGGGCTCAAATTTATACAAGAGACAGGTATTCAGGTTATCCATCCACTTCCAAATCCTAAGGTCCTCCCATTCCTCAGGAGTAGATGAACTGGCACTCATCGTAACCTGCCAGACAAATTTGTGTGAGAGTTTCATAGTTGCCGGTTAAAGGATAAACAACCAAAGATAAATTATGTGTATTATGCTAAAAAGTAAGTGCGTGAGAAGCCTAGGGGAAAATGAGTCCGAAAATAGGGAAATCGGCTGGCTATGGTCATCTTTGCTGGCGATCTATCAATTATTATATTTATACGAGCGCATCAATGTTTTTTAGTGCAAAATGATTTTTGCAAGAAATACAGCAACTCTAAGCAATTGATTGGTTATACAATTACACCTACACCTGTCCCCAAAACAGTTCAAAAGAAAGATGCCTCATAGTCGCTCATTGTTAGACAATTAAGATTATTTATATAAATATTTATCTATTTCCCAAGAGTTATTTGATCCTTCTCATGGTTAAGTTATTCTCTACGTAATATAGTATAAAAAAATTTAATGAAAGGTAAAATTTTAAGATAGAGAGAGATTCTAAAGTAGAAGACAATCTATATGCAGCTATACTTGATTGGTTCAATGTAGAGGTGTCAAAATGGGTGACTTGGGTAGGTTTGGATTGGTTAAAATAGGTAATGGGTATAAGTGAGTCAATCCATTTATACCTATTTAATTAGATGGGTATAAATGAGTAAGTTAAAAAATAAATTGGGTAACCCAATTACCTATTTATAACCCATTTATTTTAACTTTTTGTAAACTCATTTAAATTCATTTTTGCAAACTAAGTCATCAATTTACACCATGCTTTGCATCCATTATTAGTTTTAAATATTTACTTATAATGCTCAATGAGTCTAATTACCAATTTTTTCTATCCGTACTCTATGTCACAAATTTTTTTTTTTGAAAGGTAGGAAAAAAGGATAAAACTTGTCATAAATTGGTAATGCTAAAAAATGAGCAAGATAACAAATTAAGAAAATATAAAATGATAAGATAAAACCAACAAATAATAATAATAATAATATGAAGTAAAAGTAGTTAACATCATGATAAAATGAAGAATTTGAAAAAAAAAAATAGGTGGGGGAAGAGAGGAGGATTGGGGGAAGACAATTCTAAATAGCTTAATTAGATTTGATGGATTAGCCAGTAATATCCATTTCATACCATTTATTAAATGGGTATTATTGGATAACTCATTTTTACACATATGCAAAAACTTAAAATACTCATATCCATCTATTCATAAGGAGGTATGAATAAAATTAGTTAAATGTGTTTGTTTGCTACCTATAATTCAGTGCAGACTGTCTAGGATGATCTAAAAGCCCGTTACAGAGGAAGTTCTAATTTATGTGCATTTTATATGTTTTTAGGTGCATTTTTGGGAAGGTATATGATGGAAGCTGCGTAAAATTCTGTCCTTCCATGCACTCAGTACCAAAATTATAAGTAACGACTACGGGGCATGTTGTAACTCGAAGGAAAAATTATTTGCATTCACGATATATTTGCTCTATTGTGTCTACACAATACACAATTTTGGTTACGATAATGGAAAACAAATTATTGTGAATTTTGTTAAGTTGGTTGATTCTTTAATCTGTTCATTTCACCGTTACAATTCCATAGGTCACTTTCCTGTTAAAGTTCCTTGACAAAATCAGTAGGTTCTTAATCTGTGGATTCACTTATTGGCCGAACTAGAAATAATTTTTAGTGGGGGGCAAAAATAATATTAATATATATTGATAATTTTTTTTAAAGACACAATAATATTTACATACAAAATCGATACATGTATGTCATGATTAATGCAACCCAACATAATTTGCAAATAAAATAATAAATTTAAATAAAAAGCTTTAAAAAATGCATACTAAACATTTTGAAATTGCAAATTGACCTATTGTATTACTAGTCATAAGAAGGATCCAAATTTTTTATTTTTCCCATGTTGTATTGAAAAAGATCACAATTGCTTTATTTCTAATTGAGCAGACCTTTAACATAATGTATTTTTTTAATTCACTAGAAAAAGTCCGGACAAGTCATTTGAGTAATGATTAGTAAATTATAAATACTTCCAAGTAAACTAAATGATTAGAAAAAAAAAAGCTTTTGATTTTGGATTGGTCAGTATTCCAATTCCATCTAATCATAAATTAGTCCTATATTATATCCACTTTTGAAATTTAGTGGGAACAGAGCTGAAAATTTGCTAAAACACAAGATATACTAGTACAATTTTGCGGGACAGTGGGGCCCACGCCCCTAATGCCTCCACTTTGATTCTGCCACTGACTTCACTAAAATTCCAATTTAAGTACCCACTGTACGAAAATAAACACTATAAACTAATGATATTCTCCACAACCTATCTTTGAGATTTTATATAGCTTAGGACATTTTACTAATCGTAAAACCATGAGCCTAACTATTAAGATATTAACAGAAGATACATTAGATATCATCACGATTGTGGTACTTCACCAAGAAACTTCTTTTATAAACACTATCGAGCAATCGCGCAATAATGTGCAAGAAGACCCGCGAGGGGTAGCATCCTCTAAATTTATGGTCTTATATTTATCATAAAGATACTACTAGGATATTCTCGAGGTGATAAATGAAAGACAAAAAATGATGTATGACCAAATTTTGAGTGATATTTTTGGAATTTTAGCCAAAATTAATTTAATGAGCATAAAATAAGCCTCATTTTTTTTTTAAAGAATTATATAAAACCTTTTCACATTTTTGTAAGTAGGAAAAGTGTGAGGTTTAAGAAATGAGAGGGAAAAAAGGCGATTTGAATCCAGAATTTCAAATTGTTAAACTTTCCACGTTAGTAACTAGATAAAGACTTCCTTAATAATATAGAACCTTTTGACAAATTTAGGTGCTTCCACTATACTTTAGCCATTGCTTTATTATAAGCCTACTAGCTGGACCCACACAAATCGGTTCTAACAACCTTTAATCTTACTATTATAGCAAGAACTTAAGTACAATTCCTAAGGGGATTCTGACACCCACGAATTATGGAGTTGGGCGGGACATGTACGAATTATATGGTGCACCGTAGTAGGATGTTTAGTATGAGTTTTGTTTGCTTGTGTTTATTGAGTACCAGCTTTTTCAAGTAACACCACTTTAGAAATGTAAACCTAAATAGGGAAAATTTAGAAATTTAAGGAAATAATAAATCTAGACATATACATTTATGAGTATTAGGTGCTAAAAAACGTGTAATAACACTTTAGAAATGTAAATATAAACAGGAAAATTTTCGGAATTTAAGAAAATAATAAATGCAGACATGTACATTTATGGGTGTTAGGTGCTACTATGGTTAACCGGCATTTGCTGAAAGCCAATCAGTAAGCAGTGCACCTTAAGAAAATGTCGAAATTGCTCATTGTAGCATTTAAATAGAAAACCTTCTTGAGTTCTCATTTGAACCTAATTTGCCTATTTCGACGCTAGGATTTTACCTACTTCTAGTTACTAAAAAATTAAATTACCTACGTTCATATGGTGATTGTCAAGTTAATCGTGGGGCAATTAAATTCCTCCATTTGTTTGGAACTTTCAAAATGCAATTTGGCAAAATGTTTCTGAAAAAGATTTAATGACAGATGACATTTGTCTTACTGGGATCAACGCTGACAAGCATGGCTGTCCCTCCAAAATCACAAGTTCCACCAGCCAGCTTTGTCTTCTGCCAGTAACTGTTAAAAGCATAGGAAGCATGAGCGATCACTGTGTCAGGCAGATAGCACAATCCATTGCGTTTTATGGGCTCACAATCAGCACCTGAACCGCAGGCATAATCAAGTGCCACCTGAAGTAGCGTAGGAGGTACAGTGGGCTTGGCAACACACCAGACTGAAAACTGTGGTCGCTGTGGTGTGGGTGGTGATGGGGGGGCGCATGGTGGAGTTGGGACTATTCTAGGTGTGCTTGCAGTTGGAGGAGGACTTTGCATGGTGAAAGGCGGTGCATAATACATTGGCGAAGGCAGGGACAGTGGTGTATAAATTCCGGGGGTTGGAGCAGTTGAAATTGGAGATTTTGGGATCAAGGGAGATAATGTACAATAGGGAGGAAAATTGTCATTTGGTTGTACAGTTAAAGTGCTATCCTGAAGAAAAATATTACCCCTTGGTCTCTTTGCTTTTTTCAGCATTAAATCAAAGAGTGGACGTGCTGGTACTTGTGAGTTCTTGGACTCAGAAATTTGTGGTATGCTTCCTTCAAATGCAACAACTGAGTAAGAAAAATACAAAAGTCATGAACCAACGAAGCAAGCATAGATATTAATGGGATATGAACAGGTCAATCAGACTCATAAAATATAAATACCAGATTGACTCAGAAAGCAGCAAGTGCAGACTACGAAAATGCTAAGGAAGCGAATTTGCATTGCCAATACGGTCATTGCCTTCATCGTGAATTGAAACTAATACAGTATGTACTTCTTATTCTTATTATGGGGATTTCTGCTTTGGCTATTATTAGTCTGGAGAAAGGAGGAGGCTTCGGTGTAATGTGCTGTTAAAGAAGAACAGATTGTAAATCTAAAGTGAATTAATAGATGGAATTGCAAGAGGAACGTACGTAAGGGAATCAGTTTGTAAGTTATCGGTATACTGAACAATGGGATAAGAAAATTTATAATACACGAAATGGGAATAATTTTAGGATTATCTATAATGAATATACATATTTTTAAAGATTCTTCAGGCAAGTAATAGCACTTATTTTATAGCTCGCTTATGATTAGGATACACGCAATCACAATTATTACACGACCTACATTAAATACATTTCTAAATTAATTATACTTTTTAAACAAATTTAAGAGGTGCCTGTTGAACACTCATTGGCCAAACTACTTTTTTATTGTATATATCTAGCAACACATTTTACAGAAAAATCAACACACATGTCCTTTACAATAAATAATCGAAAACTGTGGCGCGTTTATTAACTGGAGGATCCAAGGATATGTCCATTTTCCCTCAAATTAAAATCTGGCAATCGGAGAGGTCCAAAAGATAGATCTAGTCCTTTTTCTTCCCATTTGGATTGGTTTTAGAACAGTAGAATATATGCTTCCTTGGAAAGAAAGGAAAATAAAGGGCGAAAGAAAGGGAAAAAAAAAAAGAGCGAACCTGAAGCTTTTAACCCAACCTCGCCTTGGCTCGCTCCTCTCCCATTGGCAACTATCTTTTGAATGAATTATCTTATGAAATACTCTCCATGTAGGAATCGATCTGGACCAACTAGTTGTGTATCTGACGATACAAAAGGGTAAAGCCCTGTTGAGCATATTTTTTTTGGGGCAATGCCAATGGTTCCCACCCCAAAATTTTATTTGCCAGAAAAATATTTGAAAAGGATGACACGCACCTTACTGCCATCAAATTACAGGCTGAAAATTATTACAGGTACTAATCAACAGAATCTATGACTTTTGATTTAGAAGGAACAGAGTTGCTTTTGTCATGAGCAATCCACCTTAATGTTCCAAAGTAAATTGATCAGAGAGCCTGTTACACTTATTACAAATGGGAAAAATGCATTTGTCATCCTCATTGTTTGGGGTGGATCAATTTGGTCTGACATTGTTTCAATACAAACACCATTTCGTCCTTTAAGTTTCGATTTTGATCAATTGGGAATAATTGATGTTTAATCATTCAATTTGTTCTAAAATTGACATTAAGCACTCAATTTGGATAAAATAAAATATGTGATAGGCACACATTATTAATGAAAACGCTTGAAAGAGACAAAATTCAATAAACACTCAAAATTCTTCAAAAAAATAATCAAAATTTAAGAATAATGTAGATAGATGTGTCGAATAATTGGGTATCATAGGGATGGCGAAATGGGGCCAATCTGATAATTTTTTTCTCCCGCATGGTCAAGTCTTTTCACAAATGGTGCGTAGCATTGATGTATTTTATTCCGATTAAATTAAGTGATTCAACATCAATTTCTGTCCATGAGTGATTTAATATCAATTGCCCTATTGGTCAGAAAATCAAAATTTAAGAGATGAAATGTGTGTTTGCTGAAGTAATGGAGACTAAATTGGTTCAACCCCTAAACAACGGTGTGACAGCCCCACCTTCCCCTAAGGTGAACCAAAGAAGTTAGCGGACTGTCTGCCCAACTCTCGCCAGGACTAACGGTGCAGTTAAACACGATCTAAAACGTTCCGGGAGAATAAAAGCGCGCTCAAACAAGTCAAAATCACAAAATAAAAGAAACGAAAATCGGAACCGACATGAACAGTGCCGGACACGTCAGAATAGCATACAACAGTTATCCAACAAGTTTATACACGTTTATACAAGTCCGGTTTGCAAATTACAACTCAAACGCAAAGGTTGGATCAAATTGCACTTAAGGTTTTGCCCAATAAGGAGCTATTCAAAATGTATTTACTCAAGCTCAACTCGGCAACCAAAGGTCCTAGTCTCTCAAAAGTTTCAAACCCCTGTAAGGAAAACAAAAGTAATAGGGTGAGCTTACTCCCAGTGAGATACTTTCACTCAAGCAAGGAAGTTCAATTATGCATGGAGTCGATCAATCCCAAATCATTCAATAAGGAAACTAAATAAAGTCACATATCAATAACAATGGTAAAAGGATACGGACGGCTTTCAAGAGCCCCTTTCCTCACTCGCCATACTTGATCATATCTCATTGACCCTCCGTCAATGTACAAAGCGCAACCAAACATAGACCCCACTTTACTTCCATTCCTTCCACCCAACATACCCCTACCGGGCCCGAACTCCAAACAGTAGAGAATTGATAATACTCGAGTATACCGGAATCGAGAGTCTTATACTACAAGATTCCATATAACAGTCCCTATGGCTCGTCAATTTTCACGACCAAGCCCTTGCCGGCTCGATTCAATTGACCACCAATGGGGTTGAGCTCAGTGATAACAGTAATGGCCGTTGGATACTCGTCCAAACGACACCAATTCCAATATATTCATATACCATTCAAGTAACACAGTAAACAGTCATACGTAAGACATAAAGGGTGAGAGTGATCAAGTACACCCTCGCTTGAACCAATTTCAACGGTGCAAATAAGCATTCAAGGCATCAATTTCAAGGGTAACAAAGCCATATAGTAACAAGCAAGTGAGTGGTACACTCACCAAGCAAGCAAATGAAATTTCATACACTTCCGCCTAAAGAGCGTCTTGAATCACCGTCACGCCCTAAAACATTCAAACAAGCACAATGAGACTCGAATACGAGTCATAAACCGAATCCACATACTACTAGAGTAAAATCAAATGGAACGTATAAGTGCAAAAATCAAACTAGGACATGTGCGGAAACGAAGTTTAGATTGGAAAACAAAAGGCAGATTTGTTGTTGCCACTACAAGAAAATTGGTCATTAGTGACAACTTTTCTCTGTGACGAAAAAAAATTGTCACAAAAGGGGATCCTTTATTGACGACTTTCTAACTCGTCACAAACCTCTAATGGGAGCCAACTCATTTGTGACGACTTAGAAAAGTCGTCACTAGTAAATTCCCGCCAAGATTTAGCAAGAGCGCGGGAGTGTTAGAACACACAATAGTGACGACATTAAGAACATCATCACTATTGGTTGGCCTATTTACGGGCGACTTTTTGTTGTCGTCACTGATCACTAAAAAAAATAGTTATTAGTGACAACATTTTTTAGTGATGACAATAAGTGGTCACAAAAAGAGCTTCTTTAGTCGCGACACGTAAAGTTGTCACAAAACGTGTTTGTTTAGTGACGATAAGGAAAGTTGTCATAATTGCTCAAAGCAACTAAGTCTTCAGTGACGACCTTGAAAAACGTTGTCACTAAAATGATCTATATAGTGACAACTTCTAATATCGTCACTGTTACTCTACCGATTCGGATTTAGTGACAAGAATTAATCGTCACTGTTTAAAGTACTTATTTCTAAGTCACTTTCATTAATTCTACTGTGCCACCCTACCTTTTGCGATTTAGCCCCAAATGTTGTAAAAAATTCCATTAATTCCATTATGATACCTTAACTTTTACAATTTAGCCCCATATGTAGTACACCGATTTCTTTAATTCTATTATTACTCCCTAACTTTTGTAATTTAGCCCCATATGTAATTCACCAATTTCATTAATTCTAATATGGCACTCTAACTTTTGCAATTTAACCCCCATATGTAATACACCAATTTTATTATTTCTATTATGGCACCCTAACTTTTACAATTTAGCCCCTATTTTTTTATTAGGAAATTGCGAATGGTATCTTGATAAACTATGCATAAATATTTTATAATTTTCTCAAACTTAAGTAATAATTTGTTATAAACTCTAAAGATATATCTTTCATTACAATAGTTATAAGGCAGGCAGGTCTTTTTATCAATGGAATAAGAAATTTATGCCAGATTTATCCTTTGTACTACATGCCAAGTAGTATTAGCAAAGGAATAACAAAGTACTACAAAGTAATTAACAAAATAGCCTTCAGGGAGTGTAGTTTATGGGCAAATGAGCATTATCTATTCAAAGTACCAGCTTTTTATGGGCATTTTACTCTCAAACATATAATTTATGATAAATTTATAAATGTTTGTAAGTAAAATTCAAAAAGTGTTACACTGATTTCTTACAAAACGAAAACTGGCAGGTTATCTTTTCAACATAAATTAAATTTTTTTAAAAAAAGAAATGGCCCATAAAGTACCAACTCTTTGTGGGTTTCCTCCATTACATGAACAAATATTCTGCTCTTTATGGGCATTTCACTCTGAATCATTTAATTTATGTTAAATACATAAATGTTTGTAAGTAAAATTCAAAAAGTGTTGCACTAATATTTTTATGAAAGGGAAACTGGTAGGTTTTGTATTTAACATAAATTAAATATGTGAAAACAAAAAAAAAAAAAAAAGGAAATTACCCATAAATCTATGTCTTGCAAATCTATACTAGTAAAATAGTTTCAAACAAAATTAAACATTAAAATAAACTGTAATTTATACACATTAAAATATCTGTAATTTATACACATTTTGCAACTACTACTTTGTGTTTTCTCTGTAATGAATTTTTTAACTATTGAGAACTTAAGTTTTGTCTTGCAAATCTATACTAGTACAATAGTTTTAAACAAAATTAAACATTAAAATAAATGTTTGAAAAAGAACAAAAGTACATTTATCACTTGCAGTAATGTAACAAAATTTTCTCAACCATTATCAATATTTTCACAAAAGTATTAAAAACTAGCAATTGACAATATTAAAAACTAGCAATTTAATTAGTGACAACTTTTCTTGTCATTATAATCTTGAATAAATTAGTGATAACATTATGTCATCACTAAATTTTCTTTGATTTTGACTTAACAATAATGTCTTATTAATAGCATTTGATTATTTTTAATGAAAGTCTGTTATAACCATAGAATTTGACTTTCGTTATTTTCAATTAATGATGTACTTTAGTGCTGCAATTATAAAAAATTGCAGGGCTAAAATATTTGCAAATTATAAAAGTATATTTTCACTTATATGTAATTAACAAATTTTGCCACCTATATTGATGAAAATTTGTGTTTTTGTACTAAAAAATAAAGAATAATACTATAGCAATAAAATCTATGCTTCAAACCAAATTAAAAATAAAAAAAAGCATGATGATTGGTCTCAAATGTTGGGAAAATGATTATTTTTATTGAAACTATGTTATAACCATATAATTTGAGTTTAATTATTTTCAATTACATGATGTTCTTAAGTGCTGCAATTATAAGAAATTAGTATAAAATATTAGCAAATTATAAAAGTACATTTTCAATTATATGAAATTAACAAATTTTGCCACCTATGTTGATGAAAATTTTTATTTTTCGTTAAAAAATAAAGAATAATACTATAGCATTAAAATCTATGGTTCAAACCATACTACAAATCCAGAAAAAAAAAACATGATTTTTGGTATCAAATGGAGGGAAAATGAGTGAAGTCAAAATTTTGATCAAATCATAGTGAAAGTGCCGCGCAACAAAAACAATATCCAAAGCAAAGCAAAGACCAAAGCAGCGGAACACATTCTGAAAACAAAAGCAACGGAACACTTGGTCTGAGTTAAAGCAAACAAACAAGCTTCTGCACTGAGCTGAAACAGAGCTTCCGAGCTGAAACACAAACTTTCACCGAGCTGAAACAAACAAGCTTCTTCACTGACGGCTGGGAGCAGAGGGTCTGGAGGGCTGATGAAGCAAGAGAGTTGGCGGCTGGTTGAGTGAGGAAACAAGAGGGGCAAGAGAGAGAGAAAAACAACGGCGGGGAAGTTGATGGCTGAAGGTAAGAAAAACCAGAGAGAGCTAGGTTTTGACAGACGGGGAGAAAGAGGACGGCGAGATAGCTGAGAGAAAAACCAGAGGAGAGGAGAACTTCGAGAGAAAAAAGAGAGAACCACCAGCGGATAGAGCTAGGAGTAACGGGCTGGGGGTTGTTTACGGCTGGAAAAGAATGGGCAGCGCTGAGTGAGAGAGAGAGAAACAACGGCTAGAGGGGGCGGCTGAAGATTGCGAGAGAACAAGAGAATAGAAGAGAAAGTAAAGGGGGCGGTGGACGGGCTGAACAGAAACAAAAGAAACAAGGACGGAGAAAAGGGAAGCGAATCAGCACAAAACAGAGCTTCCGCACGGCACCTGATACTTTCACCCACACAACAAATCCATTCTCTGGCTTCTCACTAGCATCACCATGGCTGTCCAGCATTAAAGGGCAAGGTTTTCATTAGAAAGGTTCATTTTTCTCTCTCCTATACATTTTCCCCAATTTTTCCAAATCCCTAATATTCTACAATATTTTTTGCAAATTTCTGCCCAAAATCTTTTAGCAGCTCTTGATTATTAGATGCTATCATAGCTATTGGGATCCAGATGATGGAAAGCATAGACTAGAATCTTGGTACAGATGTTGGCTCAACTTTTGGAAGTTTCTCTTTCATTGGGATATTGTAAAAAATGTTTCACTAGCGTACATCTTGTAGTACTACATCATATATTGGGCAGAAACAATGATAAATGCCAGTGCAATAATAAAGAGAAGAAGAAGAACTTCATTTTGATATCTCATATATGGCATTGTCATCCTAGATTTTTGTTGGAAAATAATTATTTGCAGCTCCCTAATTTCTTGGACATTGTTGATTGCAACTTCCGTTACAATATTTCCTTTACTTAATTAGTTCTGACTAATTCTCAGAATCATAAGCCATCGTGAAGACAACCAATGCATTACTTTATAGCACCGTTTGCTATTAATCTTTTTTGTACTTCTTAGTTGCCATTATATCGTTATTGTGGTTGGTTAATGGCTTAAGCCATCCGAGGGAATCGATATACTTCAAAATTTGGCCATAGATGATGTACTATTTCTGCAAATTCTGATTCAACAGGCTGGCAAGTGGCAACTTCAAGTTACACGACTTAAAAAAGTACTCTAATTTACTTACAAGATTTGCCGTGCAAAAAAGATTGATCTTATCAAACATTTCAAACTGGAGGAGCTACTTGTTCATCTTATTATGCCAAAAAAAAAATTTTCCAGATATACTTTTCTGGTTGTATCTCAAGGTTTAGGGTGGGAAAAATGGCATTTAAAATAGAAAACAGAAGAAAGAAAACATAACTCTAGTAAGTTGACTGTGTGAGTTATTTTACATCTGAACATGTGAATAAATTTCTGCTGTGAATCAGTTTCCTAGCCTTAAATGAACCGACACATGAGATAGATGAAAATATCTTCTAGAAATTATTATTGCTTCAATCAAACTCACATACTTTAATCTCTTGCTCTCTCTCTCTCTCTCTCTCTCTCTAGAATTAAATCTGAAGACTTAATTCCTACCACTAATTATACAAGACATTAGTGGCTTACCATATAATTGGGGATATTCTTGATAAACAGGGTTGGTGACAAAAGCACTGGACGTTTTCTCCCAGTTGCATTTCAGACCAGATATAAGGAGGTTCTTGTAAAGGCACATACTGCTGCATCTGGAGCGGTGCTAAGATTGCAAATAGCTCCTGTTCTTGGTAGGAAAAGAAAACCAATTGAGTGGTCTGAGTTTCAGGTACTGTTCCTTCTTACCATTATTCAGGCTTGAAATTTATATTTGTGCTTTACTCTTCTATTATTTCTGCGTTGGGCATCTTCCCTTTACAAATATATGATGCCTGATCCTATGTTTTTTGAACATGTAATGTGCTGTTAGCTAGCAAAATCAGCCTATGAAATTGATTATTCATGTTATTGCTTTATCTTTTGTTTGCCAAACTTTTGCATGTATACTGTGGCTGCAGATTCTATTTAGTTTGTTGCCTTACTAATGCATTTGTACTTGAGATGGTTGATTTTTGCT
Source organism: Coffea arabica (assembly GCF_036785885.1). Classification (NCBI taxonomy): domain Eukaryota; kingdom Viridiplantae; phylum Streptophyta; class Magnoliopsida; order Gentianales; family Rubiaceae; genus Coffea; species Coffea arabica. Next base: position 35,269,686 of record NC_092321.1, read on the forward strand.
AAAAATGTGTTTTACACCTTGGATCCCATTGCTAGTATTTGAGGAGTTTAAATTTAGTTCATATTACATTGCATTTGTTTTTTATATAATGTGGCGGTCATATTCTTTATGGTAGGATAAAGGGCTGTAACAATATGGATAGGAGTTGGATGTCTATTAAGAACTACCTCGACCCCAAGTATTTAGATGGAGTTGATGAATTTATTAAGTTTGCTTTTCTAGGCAAGGATCCTAATTGTAAACTGCCATGTCCTTGCAAAGTATGCAATAATTTTGAGGATCAAACTAAGGAAGTCATGGCTAATCACTTGTGTCGAGGAATTGTTGATAGTTATACTAGGTGGATATATCATGGCGAAGGGTTTGAATCTGATGATGAGAATGATGACATAGAAATAAGTGACAATGATAGTGACTTTGACAGTATGGAGGAGCTATTAAATGATGTAGGAGTTGCTAACTTTGGTGAGAGTTGGAGACATTCACCGGAACTTGATACGGGTGCTTGTACCGAGAAAGAAGGAGAAGCAAGTAGGTTTCTCAGATTATTATCGGAGGCTGAAAAATTTCTATACCCGGGCTGTGAAAAGTATTCAAAACTCTCGTTTATTGTCCATATCCTCCACTTGAAAACAATGAATCGGTGGACTTGTAAATCTACTGATATGTTGCTGAAGTTCTTGCATCAAGTATTTCCTACAGCTTTGATTCCCAGTTCATATTACGAGGCAAAAAATTTCATCAGTGAGTTGGGGCTGAAGTGTGAAAAGATCCACGCCTGTGAAAATGATTGCGCACTTTTTTGGAATGAAAATAAAGGCCTTGATCATTGTCCAAATGAAAAATGTAAAGCACCGCGGTATAAATCTCCAAATTCCAAAATACGTAGAAAGGTGTTGCGTTATTTTCCATTAAAACCAAGGCTGCAAAGACTGTTTGTGAACAAAGAGATTGCTCGGGATATGAGGTGGCATAAGGAGAGACGTGTAGATAATGAGAACATGATGCGACACCCTGCTGATTCATTAGCTTGGAAGGATTTTGATAGAAATCACAAGTCCTTCGCTGAAGATCCTAGAAATGTGAGGCTAGGACTTGCTAGTGATGGCTTTAATCCCTTTGGAACCATGAGCATTTCATACAGTAGATGGCCTGTTATCCTTGTTCCTTACAATCTACCTCCTTGGAAATGCTTAAAAGATCCATTTTTTTTCCTATCAATGATTATTCCTGGTCCCAAAGCACCTGGAAATGACATTGACATATTCTTTAGACCACTAGTTGATGAGTTAAAAGAGTTATTTGCCACTGGTGTGGAGACATATGATGCCTTCAGGGAGGAGAAGTTCATGTTACGTGCAGCACTTTTGTGGACAATAAACGATTTTCCAGCATATGGCTATTTGTCGGGATGGAGTACAAAAGGGTACAAGGCATGTCCTGTGTGCTTAGATGAGACGACTAGTCTATATCTTAATAATGGTCACAAATGTTGTTACATGGGCCATCGCCGTTTTCTGCCTATTGATCATAAATGGCGTCGAGAAAAAAAGCAATTTAATGGAGAAAGAGAACATAGACAGCCTCCTAGGACCCTATCAGGTGAGGAAGTCCTCCAACAACTTCTTCGTATTGAGCAAGTTGAGTTTGGCAAGGCACCTGATTTGCTGCAACAGAAGAAAAGAAAACGCGTGCAGAACAGTTCAAATTGGAAGAAGATGAGCATATTCTTTGAACTTCCATATTGGAGTACCAATAAAATTAGACATAATTTGGATATTATGCACATTGTCAAGAATGTATGTGAATCTTTGGTAGGTACATTAATGAATATCCCTTCGAGAACTAAGGACACATGGCAGGCTAGGGAGGATTTAAAAGAAATGGGATTAAGGGAAGAGTTGCATCTATAACCGGGAGGTGGCACATCTAAAGTTATGCCACCTGCATGTTACACTTTATCACGCCCAGAGAAAAAGAATTTCTGCCAGTTTTTGAGCACTATCAAGTTCCCGGATGGCTTTGCTTCAAACATTCCTCGATGTGTGAAGACCAAGGAGTGTCAACTTTTAGGAATGAAGAGTCATGACTACTATGTGTTCATACAACGACTTCTTCCACTAGCAACTAGAGGAATGCTGTCAAAAGATGTATCTAGATTTTAGTAGAGATCAGCAATTTTTTTCGAAAAATTTGTTCTCAAACTCTCTATCTAGATGAGCTGGAAATGCAGGAAAAAAATATTATTTTAATACTATGCAAACTTGAGAAAATTTTTCCTCCAAATTTCTTTGATGTAATGGTCCATTTACCCACTGAATCCAAGATTGCTGGACCAGCCCAATACCGGTGGATGTTTCCATTTGAGAGGTACATGCCTCTTATTTTTAATAATGCCTATTTGATTTACCTCCAATTTTCTGATTTTCTAACAACTTGGGCTGAATTTTTTTTGGATAGAAAAATGGGTCAATACAAAGGCTATGTGAATAATAGGGCACGACCTGAAGGCTGTATAGCTGAGCGGTACTTGGATGATGAATGTCTTACATTCATTTCCAGGTATTTGCATGATGTTCCGACCAGGTTTAATCAAACGGAACGAAATATGGAGAAACACGAAGCTGCTGGAAAATTATCTATATTTTCTAGCTTGGCTCGGCCCTTTGGGGCAGCACTGATTGGTTATCTAAGTGAGGTTGAATTGCAAAGAATACACCTGTTCATCTTGAAAAATTGTGAAGAAGTAGATGATTACATGAGGTAATAATATACTTTAATGCTAAATCTATGCCGTGTTCTATAATATGTTCTTCATTGCTTGTAATTAAAGTCATTTGATAGAATATGTAACTACTTCCACTACTACAAATTTAGGGAGCATACACAAATTCTTGAAAAGCAAAATTTATCGAGCGTACAGCAAAGGCTAGACTCGGAGTTTTCAAAGTGGTTTGAAGAACGTGTAAGTATTGGAAGAGAAGTTAAAAACATGTCAATTTCCTTTACTTTTTATTTTAGTAAACTATTAAAGAATCTGGTATGGCTGATGTAGGTCATGTATACACATGCACGTGGAGAATGTACTAATGAATTGTTGTCCTTGGCTAGAGGACCTGATTTTCGAGTCAATACATTTGCTGGCTGTAATGTGAATGGATTTAGATTCCACATTAAGGCTCGGGAAAGAGAAAGAAAGACACAAAATAGTGGAGTTATGGTAAAGGGGGAGCATGCTGATAAAGAAACACACTTCTATGGTACAATTACTGATATAGTTGAGGTTGAATACTCATTTACTCAAAATCGAGTAGTTGTGTTTAAATGTGATTGGTGGGACTTGAGAAATACTTCGGGAATCAAAGTAGACAAGCAGAGCAATATCACTAGCATCAACATGTCAAAAACATGGTACTCAGACGACATGGTACTCAGACCAGCCTTTTATATTAGCATCCCAAGCTGAACAAGTTTTCTATCTTCAAGATATGAAGCTTGGAGGTAATTGGCATGTTGTAGAGTTAGTTAGTCCACGCTCATCTTATGATGTTCCTGAGAAGCATGAAGATGATTTGGTTGATAACGAAGAGGCTTACCAAGAAGAGTATCATGAAGATTTGATTGGTGTACAAGAAAATCTTGAGTTGGTCAGTTTGAAGAGAGGAGATGTGCAAACTGAAGAAAGGATAGAGGCTGGTGCTATGTTTTTTATAGAATTGTCAGCTAGCCGTACAAGGCAATTGGATGACAATTTTATTGATAATGATGAGGAAATTGAGCAACAATTCAATTCTGAGGATGAAAATGAACAATTTGTACAAATCGATGACTATGAATCAGATTAAACAATGTTGTTCATTGAATTTCTTAATCAAATTTTTTCTTGTATTTTTTCTGTAGTTTATGATATGTTGTCATGGCTGCTTGTGTTGTTTACGATTTTGGTGGTGCTTGCGTTATATGATTATGTAGATAGATGGCTGGACCGGGGAAAAAGGGAAAATTTACTTTACGACAAAGTCGGGATGCTGGGCGAGGAATTGTGGAGCAAACTGAAGAAAATGTAAGCTGTCAGGTAAAGAAACAAGAGTCATTTCCAGATATTTTCTTTTTTCCTAAACTAGCAATTATCATCCTAAACTAGTTACTATTGATAAGCGCATTCTTATGTTATTGTAGCAAGCTAGTGAACCAAAAAATAGTGCAATTCCCAAGACAAGCAATGTCACTGAACCTGTATTAACAAAAAGGTCTTCTAGGATCCGTCTATTTGATGAATCTGAGGTTAGTTATTATTTTTTTCAATCTGCCACTTAGATAAACTGGTTTATGACAAAGCAATTGATTCAACTTTTACATGTCGTTGTATAATGGTGGCTTAAATTGCTGGATTATGGATTCCTAGTGCATCCTGCTAGAGAAAATGCTACAAGAAATTCAGGTATACAAGCTGAGAGTAGACAGATTGCTGAAAAATCTTTAGGCATGGAATGACATCACAAGAAGCTGCTGGGATGCAAACTGATGGAACTCCTACTTCACAGCATGTTGGATCTAATCAAGCTATTGGTTGCGAAAGCAATGAAACTGAAAGTATGCAAGACCTTGAGTCAAACGGTTCAGGTATGTCAGTTTTACGTGTAATTCTACTCTAATTAACTAATTACTGCCATGGCTGCTATTGTTAGCACTTATGGTCTTGTTTACGTTGTATCTACTAGACCAAGTGACGTTAAAAAGAAAAAAAGAGGATATACGCGTAATATTGCACTATCAAATGAAAAGAAAGCTGGAAAAAAGGTGAACATTACTGTTTCTGAAATAAGTGGAAGACTAGTTGGAGAAAGTGCTCAGCGATACATTTCAGAGGCAAGCTGTGTTATTCGAAAGTATGGCAAGTGGAAAGCACCTAAATGGGGCAAGCTTCCTAAAGATGATAGAGATCAACTGCTAAGAATTACTAATGTAAGAATCTGCTATCATAGTATTTTTTTGGTTTTCTAGACGCAATTTAAATTAGTCCATTAATTTTTTCTGATTTTGATATGTCCTTCTATTTTTAATTCAGAATAGTTTCACTTATGATGGAGGAGAGCATATGAAACCAGCTTTAATTAAGCAATTAAATTCACAGTATAGAAGTCGACGTTATAATTTTCACATGCTATTCAAAAAATATGGCTCAGAGGAGGAAGCTCTTGCACGTCGACCAGAATATGTGGAAGAATCAGATTGGATTTACCTTTGCGATTACTATTGTAGTCCAGAATTCAAGGTATGTGTAGCACATACTTGTTAATTTGCTATATACTTTGCCAATGTCTCTTTTTTATCTAGATCTGAGATAGAATTGACAATTGTAGGCCTTAAGTGAGCGAAATAAGCTGAACAGATCAAAGCAGCAAACTGCCCATACAGCTGGAACAAAATCATTTTTACGTCATAAGGATGACCGGGTCAGTAAACGTGTAAAGTAGTTCATTTATGATGTGTGGTTGGGTTATTTGACCTGTTTTACTAATAGGAAGCTAAGGAGGGAAGGACAGTTGGACCAATTGAACTTTATGACATGACACATTTTAGTCGAAAGAAGAATGCTATGGTTGACGAGACATCAACTGAAAAACTGGTAAGAAAAATATCACTTTCAACTGAATACCAATGCTTCATGTCTCTTATGCATATATCAATAATAGCAAACCTGTGATTGTAGAGCAAAATGAAGGAGTTACAGCTAGAAGCTCAATCTAGTGGTGTAAATCGAACCGAAGAAGACATCTGTATTGAGGTGACAGGGCGTATAACTGGATATGTACGTGGTCGTGGCCCCTCCAAGGCTAGTTTAATTACACAAAAACTTGCAGAGATAGAAGAATTCAAAAAAAGGGTAGAACAAGCTGAGAAACGATCAGCTGAATTGGAAGTTCAAGTCCAATCTCAACAGCAACTGATGCAAAGGCTTGAGAATCAACAAGCTGAAATGCAAAACCAGCAGCTTGAAATGCAGGAACTCCTCAAGGCTTTACGAGCAGAATTACAGTCCAAGAACCAAGGCAATGGAAATGCATCTGGTAGTAATAGCTGGTAATGCATCCTTCTCATACGAATAATTGAATTACAATACTAATGTGAGCTATTGCTATTTTTATCCTTTAACTTATTGATTTTGGGGCTGATGTTATGCATCATTGTGGACTGTTTTTGATAATAGCATTTTTTGGGGCTGATGTGACCTGTTTTTGGGTAACTTGTGGTCACTGTGGACTATTTTTTGGTAATAGCTGGTAATAGCATTTTTTGGGGCTGATGTTATGCATCATTGTGGACTATTTTTTGTTATAGTTGTGTAGTTTATGGTTATGGTTATGGCTGATCTGTAGTTTTTGGTAACTTGTGGTCACTGTGGACTGTTTTAGAGAGCTCTTTAGTTGAGCTTATGCAGTGTTGTATTTGTATAGATTGGACTGTGATTTCTAACTTCTTGCTGGTGTTGTAATATGTGGGCCCAAATTATATGAGGTTCTCAATGAATTGTAATTTTTGTCTTAATAATCTAAGTCTCATTACTTGTTCTTTATTATTGTACTCCTCCCCTTACCTACTTCTTTTACTCTTTTATGACAGATAAATGCTATTCATACTAGCTTTTGGAAGATATCTATGGTTATGGTTGAAGCATGTTGAAGACAAAATTGCCTTTTGCTCATGGAGTGGTTCATTTAGATATTCTTCAATTTCTTAAACTGTGATTACTTTTGTAAATGTACCTTATGTACAAGTGATATTTTGGACAAATGTTATTTTTGTAGGCATTAGTTGGGTAATGTACACTTGAATTTGGCATTTGAGAATGCTATATTATTACCATGTAATCTAATGCAAATACTTTTGGTTATCAATCGTTCATGTTTATTTGTATGGTTTGTTTAAAATCAATGATTTAGCAATGATATCAGTCGCCAAATTATGACTATTAAGCTATTGAGAAATTATCTAATGACAAAAAAAAGTTGTCACAAAATAGAAAATAAAAACTCCTTGTCACAACAGAGACTGTCACTAAATCTAAGCTACATTTGTGACGACAATTGTTGTCAGTAAAATAGTTATATACAATGGCTTTCGGTGCTTTTTGGTGACGACTTTAAGTAGAGCATTTTTGACAAAAGATCAAGTCATCAATAAAACACTTCCGGATTATCGTCACTAATGACAACTATTTAGTGACGACATTTCAGGTCGTCACTAAATAGTTGTCATTAGTGACGACAATCCGGAAGTGTTTTGTTGACGACTTGATCTTTTGTCAAAAATGCTCTACTTAAAGTTGTCACTAATGATAACTATTTGTGATGACGGGGATTTAGTGACGACTTTGTGACGATCAAAAAGTCGTCAATAAAAGGTATTTGTGACGATATTTGTATGTTCTGTGATGACTTTGTGTTGTCACTGATGAACAATTTTCTTGTAGTGTACTTAGCGGAATGAACACAACTAAAGCTACCCTTGTCGGATTGAGGTGCAATATACACCGTTTCGAAACTAAGAGAAAGGGATACAATGTTGAAGAAGGCCATTCAGTCCAGTTTACAGTGTAACTAGGTCAAAATTTCAATGTACCAAACCAGAATCGCACAAACAGGTTAGCTAACCGCATTCTGGTTAAATGACCATAACTCAGGCGACCGAGTCCAATTGGGGCGTTTCCAAGGGCGTTGGAAAGCTAAGACACAACACTACAACTTTTGTGTTTTGACCAAAGGTTAAATCAGTACGCATCAAGCTAAACAGACAAGGCCAGATCGGGTGAAATGTCAACCCTGTTCACCGAACTCTACCTACAGCAGTCCGGGTATTTCTGTCTTTTCTCAAGCTACCGAGCTCAGATTGGGCTGAAAGTTTAGAGGCAACTATTAAACATTATTTTCTACAACTTTCATGTTTTAACCCAAGGCAAATTCGGCCTTTTTCCTATCCAAACAGTACCAGGCAGAATGGGGTTATTTGAAACCCTAATCTGGAATTTTCCGCACAAAGTGGAAATTTTTCGCAATTAGCTACAATTTACGCACTATAGCTTCATTCTAGACTATCCCAAGCCATCATCCATGGCCACACAATACTAAACATATAAAAACAGAAAAAATCAAGAATAAATATAAAATTCACCAATCTCAACCACAAGTCATGAAATAACACCTAAAACCATCTCTTTTACTCACACAAGCCACTAATTTAACATTACTAAGAACAAAAGAGATGTTCCTTAATTACTCACCTTGCAACTCAAGAAAGAAACCAACTTAACACCTCTTGCTTCCAAACCACTTCACAATCAACCCCACTACTACTCAACTAAAGGTTTTTATGGAGAAATTGGAAGTTTAAACGGTTGATTTTCTAGATTGAGCAAGATTGAGGCAAGAAAGTTGAGAGCTTTTCCCTTTCTTTTTCTTCTTGAGAGGCCGGCCAAAGGAGTGAAGAAAATGAAGCTTTCTTGGTCAATTTTTGTTTAATTGGTAAAGTGGTAAATAGTGGTCAAAATCAAGATCAACTCACCAAGTGACACTTGTCACTCTCATTAAATGCAAAGCTATCCTTTTGTCTCTCCCACACTAATCCATTTGGGAACCTCTAATTATCTCTCAACACCCGGTAAAATAAACCTGGTATACAAAACTTAGCCTAACTGGCCGAATTTTACCGATCTTTCCGCACTAGCGGGTCCCACGTCCGGTATACGCTCTTAATTTCTCAAAGACTAACCGATACTAGAAAAATAATTTAAAAACTATTTTTACTCATAAAAGTTATCTAGAAAATTTTTCTAATAAAGAAAATGCAGAAAAGCATGCACTTAAAAAGAATAAAACCTAGAAAATGAGAAAATTTACGGGTTCTCACACCCTCTCCCCCTTAGAAGAATTTCGCCCTCGAAATTTCTCACCTTGACTCACGAAAAGTTCAGGGTATTTCTTTTGCATTTCTTCTTCCACCTCCCAGGTAGCTTCCTCTACCCCATGGTTTCTCCACAATATCTTTACAAAAGGAATATGCTTGTTTCTTAACTCCTTCACTTTTCGATCTAGCAACTGTACAGGTTTCTCTTCATAAGTGAGCGATTCATCTATTTCGATTTCCTCTGGCTGTAAGATATGAGATGGGTCGGGATAGTACTTCTTAAGCATCGAGACGTGGAAGACGTCGTGAATTTTGGATAGACTGGACGGTAGTTCCAGGCGATACGCTACCTTACCAACCCTTTGGAGAATCTTGAAAGGTCCAACGAACGTCGGTTGGAGCTTCTTTCCTCTACCTGCTGTGATGCTCCGTAATGGTGTGACCTTGAGGAAAACACGGTCTCCAGCTTCGAACTCTGAGTCTTTTCTTCAATTATCTGCATAGCTCTTTTGTCGGTTTTGAGCTGTTTGGAGTCTTTGTTGTATCAACTTGACATTTTCTCGTGCCTCTTCCATCCATGGCATAGTTGCTGGATCTACCGCCTTCCTCTCACCGACTTCATCCCAATAGATCGGTGACCGACATTTCTGTCCATATAGTGCCTCGTATGGAGCCATTTGAATTGACGAATGGTAGCTGTTATTGTACGCAAACTCTACTAAGGTCATGTGTTGACCCCAGTTACCTCCAAAATCCAGAATGCAGGTCCGTAACATGTCCTCGAGAGTTTGGATTGTTCGCTCCGATTGTCCATCCGTCTGAGGGTGACAGGTGGTGCTTAAGTTGAGTTTAGTCCCCAGAGTCTCTTGGAATTTCTGCCAAAATCGAGATACGAAGTGGGGATCTCGGTTTGAAACGATGCTCACAGGAACGCCATGTAGCCTTACGATCTCGTCCATGTACACCTGAGCCAATTTCTCCATGGAGTATTTCATGTTTACCGGCAAGAAATGGGCCGATTTGGTTAATCGATCGACGATTATCCAAACCGCATCGTGTCCTCGTTGCGTTCGCGGCAAACCTGAAACGAAATCCATTGTGATGTTTTTCCACTTCCACTCAGGTATCTCAAGGGGTTGTAACAAACCCGATGGTTTTTGATGCTCCGCCTTAACCTGTTGGCAAACGAGACATTTTTGCACGTACAGAGCGATTTTCTTTTTCATGTTATCCCACCAATATGTTCCTTTTAGGTTCTGGTACATCTTGCTACTACCCGGATGGATCGTATATTTGGATCGATGAGTCTCCTCTAAGATCTCCGTCTTTAACGTTTCATCTTTAGGCACCACCACTCGGTTTCAGTATTTTAGAGTACCCTCGGGACTAAAGTTGAAGTCGGTTGATTCCCCTTTTTTCACCTTCTCTCCCCACTTTCGCACCATCGAATCCTCCTTTTGCGCTTCTTTAATTTGCTCCAGTAGGGTGGATGTTACCTTAATATTACCAAAAACCACCTTATGACTCCCAAGACAGGGTTTCCACTCGCAAACGGATTCTAACAAATCCCACTCTTTGATCATTAACCCTGCTACTTGAGCCTTGCGACTTAAGGCATCAGCCACCACATTTGCCTTCCCCGGATGGTAGTTGATAGTGCAGTCGTAATCCTCCAGAAATTCCATCCACCGTCGCTGCCTCATATTCAATTCCTTTTGTGAAAAGAGGTACCTAAGGCTCTTGTGGTTTGAGTAAACCTCGAAGGTCACCCCGTAAAGGTAGTGTCTCCACTTCTTCAGAGCGAAAACAACCGCGGTTAACTCAAGATCGTGGGTTGGGTAGTTCTGCCCGTGGGGTTTCAATTTCCTAAAGGCAAAAGATATCACACTCCGGTTCTGTATCAGCACACATCCCAGACCTTCCCGCGACGCGTCGGTATAGACGGTAAACCCATCTACTCCGTTGGGCAAGATTAGAACTGGCGCCATAGTCAATCTTTTCTTTAGCTCCTGAAAACTTATTTCGCATTTGACATGCCACACAAACCGAACATGCTTCTTTGTCAAGTCGGTTAAAGGATCGGCTAGTTTGAAAAAGTCTTTAATGAAACGTCAGTAATACCCCACCAACCCTAGAAAACTACGAATCTCCGTGAGGTTTTCTGGCCTCTTCCAATTGGTCACGGCCTCTACTTTCGCCGGGTCAATCGAGATGCCCTCTTGGGAAATTACGTGCCCTAAGAAAGAAATTTTCTCCAACCAAAACTCGCACTTACTGAACTTGGCGTATAACCGATGCTCTCTTAGGATTTGCAGAACAATTCTTAGGTGCTGTTCATGTTCCTCGCGAGTCTTGGAGTAGACCAAGATGTCATCAATGAAAACAACGACAAATCGGTCCAAGTAGGGTTTAAAAACCCTATGCATTTGATCCATGAAGGCGGCAGGGGCATTGGTTAGTCCAAAGGGCACAATTGCGAATTCGTAGTGCCCATATCTCGAATTGAAAGCAGTTTTCAGAATATCCTCTCTCCTAATCAACAACTGGTAATACCCCTGTCGAAGATCTAATTTTGAGAAGACCACTGCTCCTTGCAACTGGTCAAACAACTCATCAATATGGGGCAGTGGATACTTATTTTTAATCGTAACGCTGTTCAGCCCCCGATAGTCGATACATATCCTCAAACTTCCGTCCTTTTTCTTTACAAACAACACAGGGGCTCCCCAAGGAGACCCACTCTCTTGAATGAAGCCGCCTCTCCAAAAGGTCTTGTAACTGCAACTTCAACTCCATAAGTTCAACAGGGGCCATCCGATACGGGGTTTTTGAGATAGGCGAGGTTCCTGGTAACAGGTCAATCTTGAATTCTATCTCTCTCTCTGAAGGTAGGGCTACTAACTCATCAGGGAATACACCTGAAAATTCCCGTACTATGTGCACATCCTCTACCTTCAATTTATCCGTGGGGGTGTTGATTAGAAAGGCTAAAAATTCTTGCGCCCCCCTACTTAGCAGTTTTCTAGCCCGAATGCCCGAAATCAAAGCAGATGAGGCTAACCTTGTGACAGCCCCACCTTCCCCTAAGGGGAACCAAAGGGGTTAGCGGACTGCCTGCCCAGCTCTCGCCAGGACTAACGGTGCAGTTTAGAGCGATCTATCGCGTTCCGGAACTTATAAACGCGCGTAAACAAGTCAAAATGGCAAAATAACCCAAAATAAAAAAAATTAAAATCGGGAGTGGGCCATGAATAGTAACCAACCCGTCAGAACCCAACCAAATAACAAGCAAACTTCACATCTTGAAATTTAGCATTTACAAGCCAAAGTGACATACAAAAGTATTCAAAAGTGGATATATATCTGGTTTCCCAAATCAAAAGAGAAACGGTCCCAAAAGTACAATTAGGGTTTCAATAAATGAGCTATACAAAAGATATGTACAACTAGCTCAATTCGGCAACCAACTATCAATTGCAGTCCAAAAGTATTTATTTTCCTGTAAGGAAAACAAAAGGAATAGGGTGAGCTTACGCCCAGTGAGATAATACCACTCAATCAGCAAAGTTCACATAAGCATAAAGCTTTTCATTTCAATTCATCAAAAGTAAGTAAAGGCACACATTAATGGTGGAGATAAAAGGATACGGGCAGCTCTCAAGAGCCCTTTTCCTCGTTTGCATTCTTGATCGAACCTCATTGACTCTGCGTCAATGTTTAAAAGTAACCAACCGTAGACTCCACTTTACTTCCATTCCTTCCACCCAACATACCCCTACCGGGCCTGTACTCCAAACACTTGCACTGTGGTATTACTCGAGTATACCGGAATCGAGAGTCTCTCATACTACAAGATTCCATATAACAGTCCCCAAGGTTCATTGATTGGCACGACCAAGCCCTCGCCGGCTCGATTCAATCAATTACCAATGGGGTTGAGCTCAATGGTAACAATCATGGTCGTTGGATACTCGTCCAATCGACACCAAGTCAAGTACTTTTCATTTCATGTAACATTCCATGTAACATTCCAATAACATGAGAAATAAGTGAGAGTGATAAAGTACACCCTCACTTCAATCAATATCGATGGTGCAATAACATTTAACTCATCAAGTTCAAGTATCAAAGCCATATAGTAACACACAAGTGAGTAGTACACTCACCAAGCTTGAAAATGGTGTTTCATGCACTTCCATCAAAAGAACGTCGTGAACCACCGTCATGCCCTAAAACATGCAAACAAGTACAATGATACTCGATAATGAGTCATAAACCAATACCAAACATGACCCCAATAGGTTTCCATAAGCATATACAAGCATTATGGGAAACCAGAAAATCCGGAAATGACATTAGCTTTAACCCTGAAAAAAACAATTTTTGACCTCATTTTGCGGTAATGGCACCAAAGGCACTACAATTATCGGATGAAGGTACAAGACCCAACGTTTTGAAGCTAAGAGATAGGGCTACAATACTACAGAAGGTCACTCAACCCATTTTCGAGTGTAACCAGGTCAAACATGCAATCTACTATACCAGAACCGCAAAAACAGATTCACAGAACGCATTCTAGTACAAACATCATAAAACAGCCTACATAAGTCCAAATCCAGAAATTCTAAAGCCATCTAAAAGCTAAGAAACAGGAATACATTTCATCAGAAGGCCTCAACAACCAATTCGGAAGCATTCCTAACCAAAATAACCAATTACAGAAGCAATTCCCAAATTCGGGTAAAACCAGGACAGTAAGGGTAATTTCGACTTTTCTCAAGCTACGCTACTCTGATGGACCTGATATTTTGTAGAAACCTCTAAAATACCATTCCCTACAACTTTTATGTTTTAAGCCAAGGCCAATTCAGCCTCTAACTATGAGCTACAAAACCAGGCAGAATGTAATTTCATAAACCCTAACTTTCCAAAATTTCTTCCAAAACAGAAATTGCTTGCAACTATCCAATTTTTCCACCTCCTAGGTCCCTTACACACCATTTTCAATCATCATACATAGCCACACAATCATATTCTGTTGACCTTGGTCCCTAACTTTTGATGATTACAAAACAAATGGATGTTGCTAATATCTCCTCAAAGGCTTTTTCAGAAATGAAACAAATCAGGTTCAAAGATGAAGCACATTTGAAAAAGACAGAGTATGCTGAACCTATCGGACGATCAAGAAGACAGTACCGGACGTCCGATAATCATTGCACAACTTCGGACACATGCTTCGGACTTCCGATAGGATCCTTCAAAGTCGACGAAATCGTCGGACGCTGAATATGTCTCCACCGGACGTCCGATAGAAACGAGATGAATTCTCAAATCTCTTTGTTTGTTGTAGGACGCACAAAGAGCTTGCACCGGACGTCCGATAGAATTGAAGAAGATTTTTCAGACTCACTGCCTACTGTCGAACGCAAGCATCGGACGTCCGACAGTATCGGGCGCAAGCATCGGACGTCCGATATTCCAACGGCTAGTTGACTCTTCAGCTACTTTCTATCCGTTGTAAGCATTAATGAGACACTTTCTTGATCCTATATAAATAGTGGTTGGTTAGATACTTCAAACATTTTTGACACACTGAAGATACAAAAAATTTAGAGTGATTTTAGTGAGAAAATACTCTTCAAAGAAGATTTGTAGTCTTAGTGGTGTGAGGTTCATTGTAAGCTTTTCATTTGTGAGTGAATACTTCATGAGTGTAGCTCTGTGAGGGTTGTCCTGAGGGATAGTAAAACGTCCTGGCTTGACCGAGTGGAGTTCGGGGCAAGGAGGAGGTGAACCTTCCTTTGTACACAAGAGTGATTGTTATTCATCAACTTGAAGTAGCTTGTCTGAATTAATCTACAAGCTCAAGAGGAGTTGGGTAGTTAATTGGTTTGCAATTCCTTCCTTTTTATTTACTTACTGTTACGTTTATGATCTTTGCATTGTTTATCTCTTTTACTTGGTTGTCTTCGATCCTTACAATTGGTATCAGAGGTTGGTCTCCTAGAGATTAAGCTCAATCGGCTTGGGAGTAAAAATGACAACCAATAATGCTATGTTTTTTGAAGGACATTCTGTGATTAGACCACCTATGTTTAATAGGTCAAATTATGTGAGTTGGAAAGAAAGAATGATTATTTTTTTGCAATCTATTGATATTGAATTGTGGTTTATTATTAGTGAAGGTCCATATGATGCCTCTCTTATAGATCAAAATACTCATAGATCTAGACCAAAAATAAGAAGTGAACTGACTGCTATAGACAGAACTCATCTCACCTTAAATGCTAAAGCCATGAATGTTTTATATTGTGCTTTAGACTCAAATGAATCTATTAGAATCAAAGGCTGCAAGTCAGCCAAGGAAATTTGGGATAAATTGAGAGAAATTCATGAAGGTAGTGAGAATGTTAGAGAACAAAAGAAATCCATTCTGGTTACCAAGTATGAATCGTTCAAGATGGAACCTCATGAAAACATTGATGAGATGTACTGTAGATTCAATGACCTCATTAAGGACTTAGAGGTGCTGGAAAAAGAATATTCTGTAGGTGAAAAAAATAGAAAAATCTTGAATGCCTTGTCCAATGATTGGGAAAATAAAGTGACTGCTATTGAGGAGGCTAAAAATTTGAATACTATGCCTATTGAATTTCTTATTAATTCTCTAACCTCTTATGAGCTGAAACTTAAATTCAAAGTGCAAGAGGAGGAGGATGCGAAAGTAAGAAAGAATATTGCTCTGAAGACTTCACAAGATGAAGATGATCCAGCCTCCGTGAGTGAAGATGACATGGAAGGTGATGATAGTGATATTGCACTCATCACACGAGGCTTCAAAAGAATACTCAACAAGAGAAAATTCAGAAAAAGTGGACCTAACAACTCCTTCCCGAATCAGTCCAACAATTTGAGAAACAAAGGGAAGATAGAGTTCAATAAAAAGCAAGCTGATAAATGCTTTGAATGCGGCCAACCTGGACACTATGCAAGTGAGTGTCCAGTGATGAAGAAGAAAGAAGGAAGAAAACCAAGATTCAACAAATTTCAATTCACATGGAATGAGTGCAACTCCGATGGTGAAATTGAAGAGGATGAAGAATCTGCTCAATTGGCTTTTATGGCCATTGGAGATGATGAGGTAACATCTTGTAACTCTCTATTTGAAAGTGATGATGAAACTGATGATGATCTTGAATCTTTCATTATAAAATTGCATGATAGTTTGAAAGAATCATATACTAGAAACAAGGAGTTAAAACAGAAAATTAGTTTTTTGCTTCAAGATAATGCAAATCTTTTTCAACAAAATAAAAAGTTGAAAGCTGAAAATGATTACTTCAAAAAGAGTGAGACTGCTTTACACTTTGAGCTTGATAGAAAAATAAAACTTTGTGAATTGTTCAAAAAGGAACAAGGTGATTTGAAAAGAAGAATGGATGGTCTAAATGAGTTGCTTAAACACAAGAAACAAGTCTGTTTTCAAAAGAATAGGTTGAATTCTAATTCCAACGAATTTGCTATTTATAAGAGAAGACAAGTAAGATTTATTAAATCTGTTCATATAAATAACTCTTTACTTATGTGTAATTTCTGTTGTCAAAAAGGTCACATGACAAGTGATTGCTATGTGAGAAAGAATATGAAAAAAGGCATGAAATGCATGTGGATAGTTAGACATGATACTAACTCTAACAAGTATAAGATTTTGGTAAGATTGATGAGATTCTTGTTCATAATGCTTTTCTCTTTTGATGTTTCTGATATTTTGAACTAAGTTTTTATTGATCTTTTACTGAATTTGTATGATGTCAAAAAGAGTGAAAAAAGAATAATGCTGATCTGATGATGATTTGCTGTGATTGCTATCATTTCTCTGTTTTTATTTGGATTATTGGATTCCCTGTTATTGTTGCTATTTTTGGTAGCTGGTTTTTACTTTCATCTTATGATGACAAAAAGGAGGAGAAATGGATGCTATGTGTAAGGGGGAGTTATTCTAAAATTATAAGTTTAGATGCATTGTGTGAGGGGGAGCTTATGCTTATATGCTCAATTTTTTTTCTTTCTTTCATCCATTGTTTTGTCATCATCAAAAAGGGGGAGAATGTTGACCATGGTCCCTAACTTTTGATGATTACAAAACAAATGGATGTTGCTAATATCTCCTCAAAGGCTTTTTCAGAAATGAAACAAATCAGGTTCAAAGATTAAGCACATTTGAAAAAGACAGAGTATGCTGAACCTGTCGGACGATCAAGAAGACAGTACCGGATGTCCGATAATCATTGTACAACTTCGGGCGCATGCTTCGGACTTCCGATAGGATCCTTCAAAGTCGACGAAACCGTCGGACGCTGAATATGTCTCCACCGGACGTCCGATAGAAACGAGATGAATTCTCAAATCTCTTTGTTTGCTGTCGGACGCACAAAGAACTTGCACCGGACGTCCGATAGAATTGAAGAAGATTTTTCAGACTCACTGCCTACTGTCGGACGCAAGCATCGGACGTCCGATACTCCAACGGCTAGTTGACTCTTCAGCTACTTTCTATCCGTTGGAAGCATTAATGAGGCATTTTCTTGATCCTATATAAATAGTGGTTGGTCAGATACTTCAAAAAACTTTGACACACTGAAGATACAAAAGATCTAGAGTGATTTTAGTAAGAAAATACTCTTCAAAGAAGATTTGTAGTCTTAGTGGTATGAGGTTCATTGTAAGCTTTTCATTTGTGAGTGAATACTTCATGAGTGTAGCTCTGTGAGGGTTGTCCTGAGGGATAGTAAAACGTTCTGGCATGACCGAGTGGAGTTCGGGGCAAGAAGGAGGTGAACCTTCCTTTGTACACAAGAGTGATTGTTATTCATCAACTTGAAGTAGCTTGTCTGAATTAATCTACAAGCTCAAGAGGAGATGGGTAGTTAATTGGTTTGCAATTCATTCCTTTTTATTTACTTACTGTTACATTTATGATCTTTGCATTGTTTATCTCTTTTACTTGGTTGTCTTCGATTCTTACATATTCATATTAAAACAGAAAAATCCCCAATAACTTACAAAACTTCATCAATTCAACCAAAAATCACAATATAATCCATAAAGTTGCATCTTATACCACCACTAAGCATAAATTAAGCATCATTAGAGGGAAGAGAGTGGTTCTTCATAACTCACCTTAGAAACAAGAGAGAGAGAGAGCAACAAGTCCTCTTAGCTTTCCAAACAACTCCACCAAATCCCACACAAACACTCACTTAAGGTTTTCTATGGAACAAAAGTAAGATTAAGTGGTTGTTTTGATGATTTGGAGCAAGATGGAATCAAGAACTTGGAGAGTTTCCTTCTTTCTTCTTGAGAGAGAGGGCCGGCCAAGATGAAGAGAAAAATGGTGAATTTTTGGTGATTTTTGTGATTTATTTGGTCAATTGGACAAAAGGTGAATAGTGGTCTTACTTGAGACCAAATCCCATGGTGACACTTGTCACCTTCATTAATGCTTGCCTAACTTTTGTCTCTCTTATACCAATCCACTTAGCATCCTCTACTTATCTCTTAACACCCGGTAAATTAATTTCAGTATCCAAAACTTAACCTAGTTGACCGAATTTTTCCGAACTTTTCGCATTAGTGGGTCCCACGTCCGGTATACGCTCTTAATTTCTTAAAAACTATTCGATACTAGAAAAATCTTCTAAAAACTATATCTGCTCCTTAAAAGTATTTAGAAATTTTCCTAATCACGAAAATGCAGAAAACAAGCCATTAAAGAGAATAAAACCTAGAAAATGGAAAAGTTACGGGTTCTCACAAACCTACCCTTATATCCAACCTTAGGGTCGCTTCTCCAGGAATGCGAAATTCTACCATCTTCTTCTTACAATCTAGTTGGATGTTATACTTGGCTAACCAGTCCATGTCCAAAATCACATCATACCCCTTAATAGACAGGCTTATCAAATCCCCTAACAATTTTCTCTCTCCTACCCAAACCTCGCAGTCCTTATAAACCAGACTAGTAACCAAACGATGATCTCCCGTAGGCGTACTAACTTCTAGGTCGTATGGTAAACTAGCAGGTTTTATATCAATGCCACACATGAAATTAGGGTTAACGAAGGAATGGATGGCACCGGGATCTACTAAGACCTTTGCAAAGCGGTGGAATACAGGGATCGTACCTTCTACGACCTCGGAAGAGTCAGGGACCTGCTGTGGCTCTAGCGAGTACACTCGAGCCGGCACCTTGGGTTTCGTCCCGTCTCCCTTAGTTGGTCCAGCGTTGGTCTTTGGCGGTGGTTGACTTCCCTTTCCATCTTGCTTTAGAATCGGGCAGGTGGCATGTGACGGCCCCACCTCCCCCTAAGGCGAACCAGAGGGTTCGGCGAGTCGCCTGCCCAGCTCTCGCCGGGACTCAGTCGTTCACTACAATCCTCAAATGAATTACAATATAAATCTCAAATATACATCACATGGTCCACAAATATACATCCAAGTCTCCAATAATTACATGTCACAAATGCAGCGGAAACTAATCCCAAATATACATAAAATAATTCCAAATCCAAAATTGTACAAAGTTTAGGCCATCCATACACGTGCACAAGTACTACAAGTCCTTCCTTCGCCACGAGCCCTGTGGAGGGGAATAAATAGTTTTTGGGGTGAGCTAAAAGCTCAGCGAGTAACCAGAAAATCATTAATCAAATCGGTTTCACAATAGTTCATTTCAATGATGTCATATAGCAATGATGTCATAAATTAAATGATAAATCCGGAAACAACTACATCATTTGCAAAACAGTAAATATGGATTATCAATAATTCAAGAAACATTTACAATGGAAAGCGATAGTAACATTCATGAAAGGATACATTCATTCTCCTGACATTTCCTCGCTCATTTGGTCATGCATTTTATTTCATTCACCCCGTCCCTGGCTTTTGGCCAGGCTCCACCAACCTACATAGGTAATACTCGAGTATACCAAACGTTCACCCAAGTTCCAAATCGCCTGACCGAGTCCGCTTCTAGCTCAAGACGACCGGTAACAAGGGGCAATGGCCAGTTCAGCCCAAAAGGCTTACATTCATGCGCAAGTAACATTGCAATCGAAAATTTCACATTTATCGAGGTCGAGTACGATAAAGTACACACTCGCCTCGAAAACTCGTTTTGGAAATCATTATAAGCGCTTAACACGTTATCAACCAAAATACAAGTCATGAAGTCAAGAAATATAGCAAACAAGGCACACTCAAATGCCAGCACACATGAGATGCAAGAAAACATTTCAAAAGTAACTTTGGAAACAGTTCAAAAGTAAATAATGTAAGAAACGGTTCATAAGTAAATTTGGAAACAGTTTGAGGTCACTCACCTCCACGGCTCACAATCCTCGTCCAATATAGCCAATTCCATCATTCAAGTCCAAGCCTTTCACATGAAACTTAAGGTAACCAACGCTATTAAAAACCGGACAACATTTCCCCTTAATTCCTTTATTTTCCAACCTACAATCAAACCCAATCACATAGCAATTAACCACAATTGCTCAAAACCAGAAAACAGTTTTGACGTCCTTTTGCGGTAATGGCACAAATTGCACTACGATTAGCGGATGAGGGTGTAAGACCCACCACTTCGAAGCTAAGAACCAGGGCTACAACAATGTAGAAGGTCACTCAGTCCAAATCCCAGCACAACTAAGTCAAATATGCCAAATAACAAACCAGAACCGTAATTGCAGGTTCCCAAATCACACAATGCTGTAATTCGTCCAACTCAGTCCACGCAGGTCCAAATGCATTGATTCCAAAGGCATATGATAGCTAAGACATCAAGCTACATTTCATCTGTCATTCCCTACAACTTTCATGTTTTAAGAAAAGGCCAATTCGTCCTCTATCTAGGACCTAAAAATTCGGACAGAATGTTCATCACAAAACCCTCACTTTTCAATTTTTGGTCCAAAACAGAAATTGGTTGCAATTAATCACTTTTTCCACCTCCTAGAGTCATTAAACATCATTTCCAATCATCATACATGACCCCATAATCATATCCATATGAAAACAGAAAAATCCCCAAAAATAATAAATCTTCATCATTTTCAACCAAAATCAGGAAATCAACCATAAAATCACTTATTCAACCACCACCAATCACTAATTGAACATTATCAAGATCAAAGGAAAGGTTCCTTAGTCACTTACCTTACAAACCCAAGAAAAGACCCAACTTAGCACCTTTGCTTCTCAAACCACTTCACTACACACCTTAATACTACCAAGAGAAAGGTTTTTATGGAGCAAATCCAAGTTTAATCGGTTAAATTGTTTGATTGGAGCAAGAAATGAAGAAGTAAGATGAAAGCTTTCCTTTCTTTTCTCCTTGTGAAGCTCAGCCAAGATGATGAAGAATGAAGGTAATTTTGGATCAATTTGGTACTTATTTGGTAAAGGTAGTAAGATGGTCAAATGTCAAAGTCCAACCTTCAATAACAAGGTGACACTTGTCACTCTTTAAGCTTGAGATTATCTTCTTGTCTCTCCAAGACAAATATCTTAACACCTTGTAAAATAATATCACTTAATACAAAATTCCAACAAGTTGTCAAAAATATAATGCATTTACCGCACTTGCGGGTCCCACGTCCAAAATACGCTTTTAATTTCTCAAAAACTAACCGATACTAGAAAAATCATTTTAAAACTATTTTTGCTCATAAACTTTATATGGGGAATTTTTCTAATCAAGAAAATGTGGAAAAGGCGGGCGTTAAAAAATAAACCCTAGAAAATTTAAAAAATTTCCGGGTTCTCAAACTCATTTTTTTCGGGGCGTCACATGGCAAGCTGGTGGTCTGCACTTCCGCAACGCAGACACTTTCCTTCCTTCTTCCAGCAGTTGTCCTCTGTGTGGTTCTGCTTTCCGCAATACCCACAGGGTCCACGGGATGCCGAACCCGAACCTCGCTGGAAACTTCCTTCCTGGCTTCTTCCAGCTGGGCCACCCCTAGACGAAGCCCCTCTACCTGCGCCCGACTGCCTTCCACCTCCGGCTCCCCGTCCGTACTTCGGAGGGGCACTTTTATCCCCCTGCCCGGAACTGCTCCCAGAAAATCCTCGCTTCTTTGCCTGAAAGTTTCTTACTTGTAGCCTAGCGCTTTCCACCCGTTCTTGTGGTTTGAGTAAACCTCGAAGGTCACCCCGTAAAGGTAGTGTCTCCACTTCTTCAGAGCGAAAACAACCGCGGTTAACTCAAGATCGTGGGTTGGGTAGTTCTGCCCGTGGGGTTTCAATTTCCTAAAGGCAAAAGATATCACACTCCGGTTCTGTATCAGCACACATCCCAGACCTTCCCGCGACGCGTCGGTATAGACGGTAAACCCATCTACTCCGTTGGGCAAGATTAGAACTGGCGCCATAGTCAATCTTTTCTTTAGCTCCTGAAAACTTATTTCGCATTTGACATGCCACACAAACCGAACATGCTTCTTTGTCAAGTCGGTTAAAGGATCGGCTAGTTTGAAAAAGTCTTTAATGAAACGTCAGTAATACCCCACCAACCCTAGAAAACTACGAATCTCCGTGAGGTTTTCTGGCCTCTTCCAATTGGTCACGGCCTCTACTTTCGCCGGGTCAATCGAGATGCCCTCTTGGGAAATTACGTGCCCTAAGAAAGAAATTTTCTCCAACCAAAACTCGCACTTACTGAACTTGGCGTATAACCGATGCTCTCTTAGGATTTGCAGAACAATTCTTAGGTGCTGTTCATGTTCCTCGCGAGTCTTGGAGTAGACCAAGATGTCATCAATGAAAACAACGACAAATCGGTCCAAGTAGGGTTTAAAAACCCTATGCATTTGATCCATGAAGGCGGCAGGGGCATTGGTTAGTCCAAAGGGCACAATTGCGAATTCGTAGTGCCCATATCTCGAATTGAAAGCAGTTTTCAGAATATCCTCTCTCCTAATCAACAACTGGTAATACCCCTGTCGAAGATCTAATTTTGAGAAGACCACTGCTCCTTGCAACTGGTCAAACAACTCATCAATATGGGGCAGTGGATACTTATTTTTAATCGTAACGCTGTTCAGCCCCCGATAGTCGATACATATCCTCAAACTTCCGTCCTTTTTCTTTACAAACAACACAGGGGCTCCCCAAGGAGACCCACTCTCTTGAATGAAGCCGCCTCTCCAAAAGGTCTTGTAACTGCAACTTCAACTCCATAAGTTCAACAGGGGCCATCCGATACGGGGTTTTTGAGATAGGCGAGGTTCCTGGTAACAGGTCAATCTTGAATTCTATCTCTCTCTCTGAAGGTAGGGCTACTAACTCATCCATTTCAATTCATCAAAAGTAAGTAAAGGCACACATTAATGGTGGAGATAAAAGGATACGGGCAGCTCTCAAGAGCCCTTTTCCTCGTTTGCATTCTTGATCGAACCTCATTGACTCTGCGTCAATGTTTAAAAGTAACCAACCGTAGACTCCACTTTACTTCCATTCCTTCCACCCAACATACCCCTACCGGGCCTGTACTCCAAACACTTGCACTGTGGTATTACTCGAGTATACCGGAATCGAGAGTCTCTCATACTACAAGATTCCATATAACAGTCCCCAAGGTTCATTGATTGGCACGACCAAGCCCTCGCCGGCTCGATTCAATCAATTACCAATGGGGTTGAGCTCAATGGTAACAATCATGGTCGTTGGATACTCGTCCAATCGACACCAAGTCAAGTACTTTTCATTTCATGTAACATTCCATGTAACATTCCAATAACATGAGAAATAAGTGAGAGTGATAAAGTACACCCTCACTTCAATCAATATCGATGGTGCAATAACATTTAACTCATCAAGTTCAAGTATCAAAGCCATATAGTAACACACAAGTGAGTAGTACACTCACCAAGCTTGAAAATGGTGTTTCATGCACTTCCATCAAAAGAACGTCGTGAACCACCGTCATGCCCTAAAACATGCAAACAAGTACAATGATACTCGATAATGAGTCATAAACCAATACCAAACATGACCCCAATAGGTTTCCATAAGCATATACAAGCATTATGGGAAACCAGAAAATCCGGAAATGACATTAGCTTTAACCCTGAAAAAAACAATTTTTGACCTCATTTTGCGGTAATGGCACCAAAGGCACTACAATTATCGGATGAAGGTACAAGACCCAACGTTTTGAAGCTAAGAGATAGGGCTACAATACTACAGAAGGTCACTCAACCCATTTTCGAGTGTAACCAGGTCAAACATGCAATCTACTATACCAGAACCGCAAAAACAGATTCACAGAACGCATTCTAGTACAAACATCATAAAACAGCCTACATAAGTCCAAATCCAGAAATTCTAAAGCCATCTAAAAGCTAAGAAACAGGAATACATTTCATCAGAAGGCCTCAACAACCAATTCGGAAGCATTCCTAACCAAAATAACCAATTACAGAAGCAATTCCCAAATTCGGGTAAAACCAGGACAGTAAGGGTAATTTCGACTTTTCTCAAGCTACGCTACTCTGATGGACCTGATATTTTGTAGAAACCTCTAAAATACCATTCCCTACAACTTTTATGTTTTAAGCCAAGGCCAATTCAGCCTCTAACTATGAGCTACAAAACCAGGCAGAATGTAATTTCATAAACCCTAACTTTCCAAAATTTCTTCCAAAACAGAAATTGCTTGCAACTATCCAATTTTTCCACCTCCTAGGTCCCTTACACACCATTTTCAATCATCATACATAGCCACACAATCATATTCTGTTGACCTTGGTCCCTAACTTTTGATGATTACAAAACAAATGGATGTTGCTAATATCTCCTCAAAGGCTTTTTCAGAAATGAAACAAATCAGGTTCAAAGATGAAGCACATTTGAAAAAGACAGAGTATGCTGAACCTATCGGACGATCAAGAAGACAGTACCGGACGTCCGATAATCATTGCACAACTTCGGACACATGCTTCGGACTTCCGATAGGATCCTTCAAAGTCGACGAAATCGTCGGACGCTGAATATGTCTCCACCGGACGTCCGATAGAAACGAGATGAATTCTCAAATCTCTTTGTTTGTTGTAGGACGCACAAAGAGCTTGCACCGGACGTCCGATAGAATTGAAGAAGATTTTTCAGACTCACTGCCTACTGTCGAACGCAAGCATCGGACGTCCGACAGTATCGGGCGCAAGCATCGGACGTCCGATATTCCAACGGCTAGTTGACTCTTCAGCTACTTTCTATCCGTTGTAAGCATTAATGAGACACTTTCTTGATCCTATATAAATAGTGGTTGGTTAGATACTTCAAACATTTTTGACACACTGAAGATACAAAAAATTTAGAGTGATTTTAGTGAGAAAATACTCTTCAAAGAAGATTTGTAGTCTTAGTGGTGTGAGGTTCATTGTAAGCTTTTCATTTGTGAGTGAATACTTCATGAGTGTAGCTCTGTGAGGGTTGTCCTGAGGGATAGTAAAACGTCCTGGCTTGACCGAGTGGAGTTCGGGGCAAGGAGGAGGTGAACCTTCCTTTGTACACAAGAGTGATTGTTATTCATCAACTTGAAGTAGCTTGTCTGAATTAATCTACAAGCTCAAGAGGAGTTGGGTAGTTAATTGGTTTGCAATTCCTTCCTTTTTATTTACTTACTGTTACGTTTATGATCTTTGCATTGTTTATCTCTTTTACTTGGTTGTCTTCGATCCTTACAATTGGTATCAGAGGTTGGTCTCCTAGAGATTAAGCTCAATCGGCTTGGGAGTAAAAATGACAACCAATAATGCTATGTTTTTTGAAGGACATTCTGTGATTAGACCACCTATGTTTAATAGGTCAAATTATGTGAGTTGGAAAGAAAGAATGATTATTTTTTTGCAATCTATTGATATTGAATTGTGGTTTATTATTAGTGAAGGTCCATATGATGCCTCTCTTATAGATCAAAATACTCATAGATCTAGACCAAAAATAAGAAGTGAACTGACTGCTATAGACAGAACTCATCTCACCTTAAATGCTAAAGCCATGAATGTTTTATATTGTGCTTTAGACTCAAATGAATCTATTAGAATCAAAGGCTGCAAGTCAGCCAAGGAAATTTGGGATAAATTGAGAGAAATTCATGAAGGTAGTGAGAATGTTAGAGAACAAAAGAAATCCATTCTGGTTACCAAGTATGAATCGTTCAAGATGGAACCTCATGAAAACATTGATGAGATGTACTGTAGATTCAATGACCTCATTAAGGACTTAGAGGTGCTGGAAAAAGAATATTCTGTAGGTGAAAAAAATAGAAAAATCTTGAATGCCTTGTCCAATGATTGGGAAAATAAAGTGACTGCTATTGAGGAGGCTAAAAATTTGAATACTATGCCTATTGAATTTCTTATTAATTCTCTAACCTCTTATGAGCTGAAACTTAAATTCAAAGTGCAAGAGGAGGAGGATGCGAAAGTAAGAAAGAATATTGCTCTGAAGACTTCACAAGATGAAGATGATCCAGCCTCCGTGAGTGAAGATGACATGGAAGGTGATGATAGTGATATTGCACTCATCACACGAGGCTTCAAAAGAATACTCAACAAGAGAAAATTCAGAAAAAGTGGACCTAACAACTCCTTCCCGAATCAGTCCAACAATTTGAGAAACAAAGGGAAGATAGAGTTCAATAAAAAGCAAGCTGATAAATGCTTTGAATGCGGCCAACCTGGACACTATGCAAGTGAGTGTCCAGTGATGAAGAAGAAAGAAGGAAGAAAACCAAGATTCAACAAATTTCAATTCACATGGAATGAGTGCAACTCCGATGGTGAAATTGAAGAGGATGAAGAATCTGCTCAATTGGCTTTTATGGCCATTGGAGATGATGAGGTAACATCTTGTAACTCTCTATTTGAAAGTGATGATGAAACTGATGATGATCTTGAATCTTTCATTATAAAATTGCATGATAGTTTGAAAGAATCATATACTAGAAACAAGGAGTTAAAACAGAAAATTAGTTTTTTGCTTCAAGATAATGCAAATCTTTTTCAACAAAATAAAAAGTTGAAAGCTGAAAATGATTACTTCAAAAAGAGTGAGACTGCTTTACACTTTGAGCTTGATAGAAAAATAAAACTTTGTGAATTGTTCAAAAAGGAACAAGGTGATTTGAAAAGAAGAATGGATGGTCTAAATGAGTTGCTTAAACACAAGAAACAAGTCTGTTTTCAAAAGAATAGGTTGAATTCTAATTCCAACGAATTTGCTATTTATAAGAGAAGACAAGTAAGATTTATTAAATCTGTTCATATAAATAACTCTTTACTTATGTGTAATTTCTGTTGTCAAAAAGGTCACATGACAAGTGATTGCTATGTGAGAAAGAATATGAAAAAAGGCATGAAATGCATGTGGATAGTTAGACATGATACTAACTCTAACAAGTATAAGATTTTGGTAAGATTGATGAGATTCTTGTTCATAATGCTTTTCTCTTTTGATGTTTCTGATATTTTGAACTAAGTTTTTATTGATCTTTTACTGAATTTGTATGATGTCAAAAAGAGTGAAAAAAGAATAATGCTGATCTGATGATGATTTGCTGTGATTGCTATCATTTCTCTGTTTTTATTTGGATTATTGGATTCCCTGTTATTGTTGCTATTTTTGGTAGCTGGTTTTTACTTTCATCTTATGATGACAAAAAGGAGGAGAAATGGATGCTATGTGTAAGGGGGAGTTATTCTAAAATTATAAGTTTAGATGCATTGTGTGAGGGGGAGCTTATGCTTATATGCTCAATTTTTTTTCTTTCTTTCATCCATTGTTTTGTCATCATCAAAAAGGGGGAGAATGTTGACCATGGTCCCTAACTTTTGATGATTACAAAACAAATGGATGTTGCTAATATCTCCTCAAAGGCTTTTTCAGAAATGAAACAAATCAGGTTCAAAGATTAAGCACATTTGAAAAAGACAGAGTATGCTGAACCTGTCGGACGATCAAGAAGACAGTACCGGATGTCCGATAATCATTGTACAACTTCGGGCGCATGCTTCGGACTTCCGATAGGATCCTTCAAAGTCGACGAAACCGTCGGACGCTGAATATGTCTCCACCGGACGTCCGATAGAAACGAGATGAATTCTCAAATCTCTTTGTTTGCTGTCGGACGCACAAAGAACTTGCACCGGACGTCCGATAGAATTGAAGAAGATTTTTCAGACTCACTGCCTACTGTCGGACGCAAGCATCGGACGTCCGATACTCCAACGGCTAGTTGACTCTTCAGCTACTTTCTATCCGTTGGAAGCATTAATGAGGCATTTTCTTGATCCTATATAAATAGTGGTTGGTCAGATACTTCAAAAAACTTTGACACACTGAAGATAC
Source organism: Coffea arabica (assembly GCF_036785885.1). Taxonomy (NCBI): domain Eukaryota; kingdom Viridiplantae; phylum Streptophyta; class Magnoliopsida; order Gentianales; family Rubiaceae; genus Coffea; species Coffea arabica. Next base: position 35,298,006 of record NC_092321.1, read on the forward strand.
AAAAGATCTAGAGTGATTTTAGTAAGAAAATACTCTTCAAAGAAGATTTGTAGTCTTAGTGGTATGAGGTTCATTGTAAGCTTTTCATTTGTGAGTGAATACTTCATGAGTGTAGCTCTGTGAGGGTTGTCCTGAGGGATAGTAAAACGTTCTGGCATGACCGAGTGGAGTTCGGGGCAAGAAGGAGGTGAACCTTCCTTTGTACACAAGAGTGATTGTTATTCATCAACTTGAAGTAGCTTGTCTGAATTAATCTACAAGCTCAAGAGGAGATGGGTAGTTAATTGGTTTGCAATTCATTCCTTTTTATTTACTTACTGTTACATTTATGATCTTTGCATTGTTTATCTCTTTTACTTGGTTGTCTTCGATTCTTACATATTCATATTAAAACAGAAAAATCCCCAATAACTTACAAAACTTCATCAATTCAACCAAAAATCACAATATAATCCATAAAGTTGCATCTTATACCACCACTAAGCATAAATTAAGCATCATTAGAGGGAAGAGAGTGGTTCTTCATAACTCACCTTAGAAACAAGAGAGAGAGAGAGCAACAAGTCCTCTTAGCTTTCCAAACAACTCCACCAAATCCCACACAAACACTCACTTAAGGTTTTCTATGGAACAAAAGTAAGATTAAGTGGTTGTTTTGATGATTTGGAGCAAGATGGAATCAAGAACTTGGAGAGTTTCCTTCTTTCTTCTTGAGAGAGAGGGCCGGCCAAGATGAAGAGAAAAATGGTGAATTTTTGGTGATTTTTGTGATTTATTTGGTCAATTGGACAAAAGGTGAATAGTGGTCTTACTTGAGACCAAATCCCATGGTGACACTTGTCACCTTCATTAATGCTTGCCTAACTTTTGTCTCTCTTATACCAATCCACTTAGCATCCTCTACTTATCTCTTAACACCCGGTAAATTAATTTCAGTATCCAAAACTTAACCTAGTTGACCGAATTTTTCCGAACTTTTCGCATTAGTGGGTCCCACGTCCGGTATACGCTCTTAATTTCTTAAAAACTATTCGATACTAGAAAAATCTTCTAAAAACTATATCTGCTCCTTAAAAGTATTTAGAAATTTTCCTAATCACGAAAATGCAGAAAACAAGCCATTAAAGAGAATAAAACCTAGAAAATGGAAAAGTTACGGGTTCTCACAAACCTACCCTTATATCCAACCTTAGGGTCGCTTCTCCAGGAATGCGAAATTCTACCATCTTCTTCTTACAATCTAGTTGGATGTTATACTTGGCTAACCAGTCCATGTCCAAAATCACATCATACCCCTTAATAGACAGGCTTATCAAATCCCCTAACAATTTTCTCTCTCCTACCCAAACCTCGCAGTCCTTATAAACCAGACTAGTAACCAAACGATGATCTCCCGTAGGCGTACTAACTTCTAGGTCGTATGGTAAACTAGCAGGTTTTATATCAATGCCACACATGAAATTAGGGTTAACGAAGGAATGGATGGCACCGGGATCTACTAAGACCTTTGCAAAGCGGTGGAATACAGGGATCGTACCTTCTACGACCTCGGAAGAGTCAGGGACCTGCTGTGGCTCTAGCGAGTACACTCGAGCCGGCACCTTGGGTTTCGTCCCGTCTCCCTTAGTTGGTCCAGCGTTGGTCTTTGGCGGTGGTTGACTTCCCTTTCCATCTTGCTTTAGAATCGGGCAGGTGGCATGTGACGGCCCCACCTCCCCCTAAGGCGAACCAGAGGGTTCGGCGAGTCGCCTGCCCAGCTCTCGCCGGGACTCAGTCGTTCACTACAATCCTCAAATGAATTACAATATAAATCTCAAATATACATCACATGGTCCACAAATATACATCCAAGTCTCCAATAATTACATGTCACAAATGCAGCGGAAACTAATCCCAAATATACATAAAATAATTCCAAATCCAAAATTGTACAAAGTTTAGGCCATCCATACACGTGCACAAGTACTACAAGTCCTTCCTTCGCCACGAGCCCTGTGGAGGGGAATAAATAGTTTTTGGGGTGAGCTAAAAGCTCAGCGAGTAACCAGAAAATCATTAATCAAATCGGTTTCACAATAGTTCATTTCAATGATGTCATATAGCAATGATGTCATAAATTAAATGATAAATCCGGAAACAACTACATCATTTGCAAAACAGTAAATATGGATTATCAATAATTCAAGAAACATTTACAATGGAAAGCGATAGTAACATTCATGAAAGGATACATTCATTCTCCTGACATTTCCTCGCTCATTTGGTCATGCATTTTATTTCATTCACCCCGTCCCTGGCTTTTGGCCAGGCTCCACCAACCTACATAGGTAATACTCGAGTATACCAAACGTTCACCCAAGTTCCAAATCGCCTGACCGAGTCCGCTTCTAGCTCAAGACGACCGGTAACAAGGGGCAATGGCCAGTTCAGCCCAAAAGGCTTACATTCATGCGCAAGTAACATTGCAATCGAAAATTTCACATTTATCGAGGTCGAGTACGATAAAGTACACACTCGCCTCGAAAACTCGTTTTGGAAATCATTATAAGCGCTTAACACGTTATCAACCAAAATACAAGTCATGAAGTCAAGAAATATAGCAAACAAGGCACACTCAAATGCCAGCACACATGAGATGCAAGAAAACATTTCAAAAGTAACTTTGGAAACAGTTCAAAAGTAAATAATGTAAGAAACGGTTCATAAGTAAATTTGGAAACAGTTTGAGGTCACTCACCTCCACGGCTCACAATCCTCGTCCAATATAGCCAATTCCATCATTCAAGTCCAAGCCTTTCACATGAAACTTAAGGTAACCAACGCTATTAAAAACCGGACAACATTTCCCCTTAATTCCTTTATTTTCCAACCTACAATCAAACCCAATCACATAGCAATTAACCACAATTGCTCAAAACCAGAAAACAGTTTTGACGTCCTTTTGCGGTAATGGCACAAATTGCACTACGATTAGCGGATGAGGGTGTAAGACCCACCACTTCGAAGCTAAGAACCAGGGCTACAACAATGTAGAAGGTCACTCAGTCCAAATCCCAGCACAACTAAGTCAAATATGCCAAATAACAAACCAGAACCGTAATTGCAGGTTCCCAAATCACACAATGCTGTAATTCGTCCAACTCAGTCCACGCAGGTCCAAATGCATTGATTCCAAAGGCATATGATAGCTAAGACATCAAGCTACATTTCATCAGAAGACCTCAACAACCAATTCGGAAGCAATTCCAGCGAAAACAACCAATTACAGTCGCAGATTTCCAATTCTGGGTAACCCAGAACAGCAATAGTAATTTCGACTTATCTCATTCCACGCTACTCCGATTGACCTGAAATTTTGTAGGCACCTCTAAAATGTCATTCCCTACAACTTTCATGTTTTAAGAAAAGGCCAATTCGTCCTCTATCTAGGACCTAAAAATTCGGACAGAATGTTCATCACAAAACCCTCACTTTTCAATTTTTGGTCCAAAACAGAAATTGGTTGCAATTAATCACTTTTTCCACCTCCTAGAGTCATTAAACATCATTTCCAATCATCATACATGACCCCATAATCATATCCATATGAAAACAGAAAAATCCCCAAAAATAATAAATCTTCATCATTTTCAACCAAAATCAGGAAATCAACCATAAAATCACTTATTCAACCACCACCAATCACTAATTGAACATTATCAAGATCAAAGGAAAGGTTCCTTAGTCACTTACCTTACAAACCCAAGAAAAGACCCAACTTAGCACCTTTGCTTCTCAAACCACTTCACTACACACCTTAATACTACCAAGAGAAAGGTTTTTATGGAGCAAATCCAAGTTTAATCGGTTAAATTGTTTGATTGGAGCAAGAAATGAAGAAGTAAGATGAAAGCTTTCCTTTCTTTTCTCCTTGTGAAGCTCAGCCAAGATGATGAAGAATGAAGGTAATTTTGGATCAATTTGGTACTTATTTGGTAAAGGTAGTAAGATGGTCAAATGTCAAAGTCCAACCTTCAATAACAAGGTGACACTTGTCACTCTTTAAGCTTGAGATTATCTTCTTGTCTCTCCAAGACAAATATCTTAACACCTTGTAAAATAATATCACTTAATACAAAATTCCAACAAGTTGTCAAAAATATAATGCATTTACCGCACTTGCGGGTCCCACGTCCAAAATACGCTTTTAATTTCTCAAAAACTAACCGATACTAGAAAAATCATTTTAAAACTATTTTTGCTCATAAACTTTATATGGGGAATTTTTCTAATCAAGAAAATGTGGAAAAGGCGGGCGTTAAAAAATAAACCCTAGAAAATTTAAAAAATTTCCGGGTTCTCAAACTCATTTTTTTCGGGGCGTCACATGGCAAGCTGGTGGTCTGCACTTCCGCAACGCAGACACTTTCCTTCCTTCTTCCAGCAGTTGTCCTCTGTGTGGTTCTGCTTTCCGCAATACCCACAGGGTCCACGGGATGCCGAACCCGAACCTCGCTGGAAACTTCCTTCCTGGCTTCTTCCAGCTGGGCCACCCCTAGACGAAGCCCCTCTACCTGCGCCCGACTGCCTTCCACCTCCGGCTCCCCGTCCGTACTTCGGAGGGGCACTTTTATCCCCCTGCCCGGAACTGCTCCCAGAAAATCCTCGCTTCTTTGCCTGAAAGTTTCTTACTTGTAGCCTAGCGCTTTCCACCCGTTGGGCTTTCTCCACGGCCTCGCTAAAAGCAATAATCTGGGCCACCGCGAGGTCCTTCTGAAATTCTACGTTCAAGCCCTGGATAAAATGCCTTATTCCCCGCTGCTCGGTCATGATCAGCTCGGGGGCAAATTTGGATAGGCGGGTGAACTGACTCTCGTATTCCGCTACAGACTGGGCCCCTTGGCGAAGTCGGATAAACTCATCTTCCTTCCGTTCCTGGACTAGAGGAGGGAAGAATTTAGCGTTGAACTCTCGCATGAAGTTCACCCAGGTCCGGGGCGTTTCCTCCCGTTCCCACTTCTGCCGTATGACGTTCCACCAGGAACGGGCCGCCCCTTCTAGCTGAAAGACGGCAAAGGTCACCTGCCTTTCTTCGGTGTAGTGCAAGGCAGCAAAAATATCCACCATTTTCTCTAGCCACCTTTCGGCTATATCTGGATCGGGCCCCCCAATGAACTTTGGTGGAGCAAACTTTTGGAATCTTTCGAGAGCTCTATCTTCGCTCTCCACGTGGTTGCCAGGGTTTTCAGGGTTAGAATTAGGGTTTTGACCCTGTTGCTGCACCACTTGGGCCAATAAATTAGTCATTTGCTGCATAGCAGCAGCTATTTGAACGTTAGGGTCAACCCTAGGTTCAGGGTTGAGTCCAAACGAAGTATCCCCAATGCCCCTGTCCGACGTGGGTTGCCTACTCCCACACCCACGTCCCCGACCACTACGGGTGCCCTCCATAGAATCTATTCAATCTAGACAAATGTAACTAGAACAATAAAAGAACAAAACATGTACGTAAGAAACCAAAAGCTTTTAGAACAAAGCATATACACATTCCAAAGCAAAGTCACCAAAACAAAGTCAAACAAGGCACATATTAACAGTCAGTCAAGTACAACAAAGACAATCCACAAGGGAACGACATCATCAATAGTTATATATACAATGCTAGTCCAAACGTACAAAAATGGCTAGCTAAAGGTTCTTCCCCAGGTCTACCATTCCCTATCTACCCTATACACAATAGTCAAAATCATCTAAAACCCTAAGAATAATGGCTCAGTCCATCGTCGGGTTAGTGGACCCACCCAACGGGGTGGATTCACCTCCATCCTCGCCCCCCGCACACGAAGCCTCGTCACTCTCCTCCTCGAGCAAATCGTCGCAAAGGTTCAAGATCGACTCGATTCGAACCCTAACTTTCCTAGCTCTCTTAGTCATACGCTCACGTGCCTCTCCAAGTTGGGCGCAAAGGTCATCCACCCTATCTTGACCTTCGATCACGTCGTACTCTAGCTCCTTGATTCGCTCGGCTTGTTTCTCGTTAGCTGCCCTTAGTTGGTTCACTTCGGCCTCAAGCCAAGCGTTATCCTTCGCCAACTCCTTTCGTTCCTCTACCACAGCCAACACTACGGTGTTAGGTTAGGCGTAAGTGTGACGGCACTCTCAACGTCGGAGGCGGTTAGCCAGACTCCAACGTACGATGGCCCTTCTTGGCCGAATCTGGTACTTAATCGTCGGGAGCACTCCACGGGGTCGCTCACCAGTAGGGCTACCACTAGGCCCACTAAGCCCGTCCATCCTATACTAAAAGAGTAAATAATCATAAATAATCTTAAGGGACACAATCAAAGTAATCCTCAAGTCGAGCATTTCTAACACGCCCAGACTAATTCAAACCTAGGCTCTGATACCACCTGTGACAGCCCTACCTTCCCCTAAGGCGAACCAAAGAGGTTAGCGGACTGGCTGCCCGGCTCTCGCCAGGACTATCGGTGCAGTTAAACACGATCTAAAACGTTCCGGGAAAATAAAAGCGCGCTCAAACAAGTCAAAATCACAAAATAAAAGAAACAAAAATCGGAACCGACATGAACAGTGCCGGACACGTCAGAATAGCATACAACAATTATCCAACAAGTTTATACACGTTTATACAAGTCCGGTTTGCAAATTACAACTCAAACGCAAAGGTTGGATCAAATTGCACTTAAGGTTTTGCCCAATAAGGAGCTATTCAAAATGTATTTACTCAAGCTCAACTCGGCAACCAAAGGTCCTAGTCTCTCAAAAGTTTCAAACCCCTGTAAGGAAAACAAAAGTAATAGGGTGAGCTTACGCCCAATGAGATACTTTCACTCAAGCAAGGAAGTTCAATTATGCATGGAGTCGATCAATCCCAAATCATTCAATAAGGAAGCTAAATAAAGTCACATATCAATAACAATGGTAAAAGGATACGGACGGCTCTCAAGAGCCCCTTTCCTCGCTCGCCATACTTGATCGTATCTCATTGACCCTCCGTCAATGTACAAAGCGCAACCAAACGTAGACCCCACTTTACTTCCATTCCTTCCACCCAACATACCCCTACCGGGCCCGAACTCCAAACAGTGGAGAGTTGGTAATACTCGAGTATACCGGAATCGAGAGTCTTATACTACAATATTCCATATAACAGTCCCTATGGCTCGTCAATTTTCACGACCAAGCCCTTGCCAGCTCGATTCAATTGACCACCAATGGGGTTGAGCTCAATGATAATAGTAATGGCCGTTGGATACTCATCCAAACGACACCAATTCCAATATATTCATATACCATTCAAGTAACACAGTAAACAGTCATACGTAAGACATAAAGGGTGACAGTGATCAAGTACACCCTCGCTTGAACCAATTTCAACGGTGCAAATAAGCATTCAAGGCATCAATTTCAAGTGTAACAAAGCCACATAGTAACAAGCAAGTGAGTGGTACACTCACCAAGCAAGCCAATGAAATTTCATACACTTCCGCCCAAAGAGCGTCTTGAATCACCGTCACGCCCTAAAACATTCAAACAAGCACAATGAGACTCGAATACGAGTTATAAACCGAATCCACATACTACTAGAGTAAAATCAAATGGAACGTATAAGTGCAAAAATCAAACTAGGACATGTGCGGAAACGAAGTTTAGATTGGAAAACAAAAGGCAGATTTGCTGTTGTTTAGCGGAATTAACACAACTGAAGCTAACCTTGTCGGATTGAGGTGAAATATACACCGTTTCGAAGCTAAGAGAAAGGGTTACAATGTTGAAGAAGGCCATTCAGTCCAGTTTACAGTGTAACTAGGTCAAAATTTCAATGTACCAAACCAGAATCGCACAAACAGTTTAGCTAACCGCATTCTGGTTAAATGACCATAACTCAGGCTATCAAAATCCAATTGGGATGTTTCCAAGGGCGTTGGAAAGCTAAGACACAGAAATACAACTTTTGTGTTTTGACCAAAGGTTAAATCAGTACGCATCAAGCTAAAAAGACACGGCCAGATCGGGTGAAATGTCAACCCTGTTCACCGAACTCTACCTATAGCAGTCCGGGTATTTCTGTCTTTTCTCAGGCTACCAAACTCAGATTGGGCTGAAATTTTACAGCCAACTATAAAATATTATTTCCTACAACTTTAATGTTTTAATCCAAGGCTAATTCGGCCTTCTTCCTATCCAAACAGTACCGGGCAGAATGGGGTTAATTGAAACCCTAATCTGGAATTTTCCGCACAAAGTGGAAATTTTCCGCAATTAGCTACAATTTATGCACTATGGCTTCATTCTAGACTATCCCAAGCCATCATCCATGGCCACACAATACTAAACATATAAAAATAGAAAAATCAAGAATAAATATAAAATTCACCAATCTCAACCACAAGTCATGAAATAACACCTAAAACCATCTCTTTTACTCACACAAGCCACTAATTTAACATTACTAAGAACAAAAGAGAGGTTCCTTAATTACTCACCTTGCAACTCAAGAAAGGAACCAACTTAACACCTCTTGCTTCCAAACCACTTCACAATCAACCCCACTACTACTCAACTAAAAGTTTTTATGGAGAAATTGGAAGTTTAAACGGTTGATTTGCTAGATTGAGCAAGATTGAGGCAAGAAAGTTGAGAGCTTTTCCCTTTCTTTTTCTTCTTGAGAGGCCGGCCAAAGGAGTGAAGAAAATGAAGCTTTCTTGGTCAATTTTTGTTTAATTGGTAAAGTGGTAAATAGTGGTCAAAATCAAGATCAACTCACCAAGTGACACTTGTCACTCTCATTAAATGCAAAGCTATCCTTTTGTCTCTCCCACACTAATCCATTTGGGAACCTCTAATTATCTCTTAATACCCGGTAAAATAAACCCGGTATACAAAACTTAACCTAAATGGCCGAATTTTACCGATTTTTCCGCACTAGCGGGTCCCACGTCCGGTATACGCTCTTAATTTCTCAAAGACTAACCGATACTAGAAAAATAATTTAAAAACTATTTTTACTCATAAAAATTATCTAGAAAATTTTCCTAATAAAGAAAATGCAGAAAAGCATGCACTTAAATAGAATAAAACCTTGAAAATGAGAAAATTTACGGGTTCTCACAAACGGCGATGAAAAAAGCATTTTCCCCTTATAGATGTTGTCGAATTTAGTAAAATTTTTAGTTAATTAGCTAAGGCGAGAGAGTAAGAAAGTAGTAGTGCAAGGTTAACTCTAAAAGGGCAAGGCAGTGTTACATAAATAGAGAGGAAAAATAATATTATACACATGTAATTACGGGCTAATGTAGAGAGGAGGGAATACCTTCAAGTAACCCAAAACCCTTGTTGTAGTCAGGCCACTTTAAAATAATCTACGAATCTAGTGCCTGTGTGAAGTCTTGTGCTAAGCTTATCCGATTAAAGTCATTCGATGTCGTAGTCAAGGCACATTGGTCGGATATCGGTTGGTGCATATATTTCGGTACATGAAGTTTCTAATTTTTTTTAAAAAAATTACTAATAATATAAAATATCATAATAAGCACAATTATCAAATTAGATTTGCTAAATATGATATATATATTCACTAATTATTTAAATGAAGTGATGCTGCTATAACCATGGACCTATAACATTAAGAGTACATTATTTGCATCAAGAGCACCTTCTATTCCTATTTTATGCAATGGCAAAGTCTAAAAAATAAGATTAAAACTATTATATCTTATATAATTGCACAGCAAGAATCCCACGCAGGCGATAACACAATAAAAATCCCAATGCACGAAAGAAGTAATAGTGTACAATTCAATATAATAAAAGAAATACATAACTATCAAATAATATTATAAAATGCGAAGGCATACAAAAGCGAGCATTTATATTTTCTGTAAACTTTTTCACCATATTTTAATCAACTCCATTGGCTAGATGATTAACAATAAAAATAATAACTATTAGTGAAATATCAAAATTCATGAAGTATGTAGAATTGTTGAATTTTAACAAATATAGCAAGCATATATTTTTACTTTCTTACATACTTATTAATACTCCTCCTAAATCGATCTTTTGCACATTGGATAAAATCTTTGCTGATTTTCTATAGAGTTCCTCCGAGGCTGGGCCGCGCTTTCATTGGATAAAATGGGACCAGTTGGGTCAATCATATGATAGGGGGGGTGCGGGGTTGAGATCCTTGACGTGTGTGTTTGATGCCTTCTTGATGATACTATGGTGGCGGTTCTGACTGCGGCAGTCTTTGTGGACTGAGTTTATGCATTGCAAATACTGCCCCAATCTTCATCCTTGTTTTGCTGATACTTCTCCCGGTGATTCGTGGACTTGGAGGCGAATGATGGCTATCCAAGGGATGACTGAGCAGCATATCAGGTGGGTTTTGGCTAGGGGCGCTATTAGTTTCTGGCATGATAATTGGTTGGGGACGGGCCCTTTATGTCGGCAAGTGGATAATTTTTAGGAATGTGTAGTCTCAGATTTTATCGGCCAGGGTGACTGGGACGTTCAGCGGTTGTGCGCGGTGCTACCTAGCAGATGCGTGGGGCAGGTTTTGGAAGTTGCTCCGCCTTCTCTATATCAGGCGGACACCATGGATTGGGCTCCAAGCATGTCCGGTAATTTCTTATTAGCATCAGCCTATCAGATTGCTCGAGGAGGTGGCAGCAGCTCCTGGCTCTACTCGAGGCTCTGGCTTCAGGGAGTGCCGCTCAAGATTTGGTTCTTCATGTTAAGATTGATAGGTAGCCGACTGCCAGTGATGGACAGGTTACATAGGCTTGGCATAGTGGGTCCGTCTCATTGTTTTGCTGTCTACATCCATGTCCAGAGACTATTGATCACATCTTCTGCACTGGGGAGGTGGTAAGGAGCATTTGGGGGTACTTCGAAGAGGTGATTGGTGGGTTTGGATCATCTTCTATGATACGACATAAGGTGGTTAGCTGGTGGCTGCAGCCAGCTCAGAATCCATATCTCCAGTACCTTTTCCGTCTCCTGCCATCTTTAATCTGTTGGAATCTATGGAAGATGCGGAACAAATTTGTGTTCGAAGGGCAACGGTTGCCGGTGCCACACGTACGTGGAAGTATTTTTACTGACCTCAGGGATATTATGCAATTGCAGTTTAAGGGCACCATCCCCGCTGTACCTGACTAGCTGTGCTTGTTTGGTATGGTGGCTGGACTGAGAAAAGAGTACACAACCTTGGTGGTTCACTGGAACCGTCCAGTGCCTCTTGTGGTCAAGCTGAACTCGGATGGTTGCAAAAGGGGTAACCCAGGAGAGAGTGGTGATGGGGGCATGCTCCGGTGCTCGGAGGGAAGGTTTATCTTGGGGTATTCGTGCTGTTTTGGAGAGACGACCAGCTTGCATACGGAATTGAAAACACTTTTATTTGGTGTTAGGTTGGCTATCTCTCGTAGGTACGTGAATTTGCACATAGAGTCTGACTCTTTGGGGCTGGTTCAGATCATTCAGGGGATAGTACAGTGTCCATGGAGATTGCGAAGGGATCTACAGGATTTGCTGGAGGATAGAAGATGCTTTCGAGAGGTGTCTCATTGCTTTAGTGAAGCGAATAAGCCTGCCGATCGTCTTGCAAACATTGGTGTGGACTCGGGTAGTAGCTGTACATATGAATCTTTCTGTGACCTGCCGGCCTTGGTTAGAGGTGACCTCACGCTCGATCGGGCGGGTCTTCCAAGCTTTCGAAGGGTTAGAAGAAGCAAGCTAGGTTTTTCTGGTTTTGCAGTGCATGTATGATCCATTCTCCTTTTAATCGAATAAAGTCAGAGTTTGTTTTAAAAAAAAAATCATATGGAATGAAGAGCAAGTTCAAAATCATCCTTATCTCCCTACCTATTATATTAAGAATAAGGCATTGATACTTGGTTTTCTTCATGTAAATGTGAAGAAATATATGAATCATAATGTTTGTCTCTTAAATTTGGTGACGCCCTAGATGAGTCATGATCCCAATATGACAAAAGTGGTGGATTTGATATAAATTCCTAACTATTGTGGTAACCGAAGCATTGATAGTACAAACAATCAGTAGTGCTATTGGATGAACCATAATTTTTTCCATAATAGCCAATGTTACTTGAACTAGTAGGAAATCCTCATGATATCTTTCAATTTGCTAATTACGATATGCACTAGAAGAAACGCTAGTGGGCCTCTAAAGATGGCCAAATCTATCATATGACTCATAGTCAGAATAATAACCAGTGAAAGTTACATATGATCGATCAAACTAATGTCCTAGTCACCAAGTACCCCAGCTGCTACTAAATATCATACTCTATATGATTGACTTGTATTCAGGTCTTGCATATGCTCATGAATTTCAGAGTATCTTTGAAATTGAAATAGTGAGAGGAGTTATCTTCGCTTGAGAATTTAGTTATTCTACTCAAATATTGCCCGTTGTGCTTCTATGCTAGGATAATAATCATGACCGGTATCTTGCACGGCATAATAGTTTTCATCTTCTTGAGCCCATGATATGCCACCAACACACTGGTTATCCTAATACTTGTTGCCACCACTATTGTTGTCATTTCCCAAATCTCTACTATTAACTCCTCTATTATCGTCATCATTATCATTACCGCTGTCATCTTTTTCAGTGATAGGGATGTCAATAGAAGAAGATGAAACGGGTTGTGATATAACTTTTTTCTTCACAGTACTCTTGCTCTTCTTGTAGATACACTACAAGAAATTTGGCCTTTTGTTACAACATTCTCAGTGACAACAGAAAAAGTTGTCACAGTTGAGCAAATTTAGTGACGACTTTTTGATGTTATCATAATTGACCGAGGGTAGACTAATCATCAGTGACAACACGCGATTAATCGTCATAATATGGGTGGCGCACAACTAGCCTGTGTGGCGGGAAATCACCATCGTGACGACTTGAAAAAATATTATCACTGAAATGGGCCCTATAGTGACTACTTACAATATTATCACAATGTGATTACCGGTTCAAAGTTAGTGACAACAATTAGTCGTCACTGTCTAAAGTAATTGTTCCTAACTCACTTTCAGTAATTCTACTATGCCACCCTAAATTTTTCAATATTGCCCCATATGTTGTAAATAAATTTTATTAATTCTATTATGACACCCTATCTTTTACATTTTAGCCCCGTATGTGGTAAACTAATTTCATTAACTCTACCATGACACCTTATCTTTTGCAATTTAGCCTCATGTGTAATAAACCAATTTCATTAATTCTATTATGGCACCCTATCATTTACAATTTAGCCTATGTTTTTTATTAGTAAAATGGGGAAGGTGTTGTAATAAAAATGTATACATATTTTATAATTGTTCCAAACTTAGTTAGTAACTTGTTATGAAGGTAAAACAATATCATGACTCCCTATCTAGTTCTCTTGGCAACACATGAAAAATTAGTGATTGGGAAATTACTTGTGTGACGACCTAAGAAAATGTTGTCACTAAAATGGTCCATATAATGACAACTTCCAACATCATCATTGTCGCTCAACCGGTTCAGAGGTAGTGACAACAATTAGTTGTCACTGTCTAAAGTACTTGTTCCTAGATCATTTTCAGTAATTCTATTATGCCACCCTAACTTTTGCAATTTAGCCCCAAATGTAATAAAAAAATTTCATTAATTCTACTATGACACCATAACTTTTGTAATTTAGCCCTATATGCAGTACACTAATTTCGTTAATTCTACTATTACACCCTAACTTTTGCAATTTTGCCCTATATGTAGTATACCAATTTCTTTAACTCTACCATTACACCATAACTTTTGCAATTAAGCCCTATATCTAATTCGCCAATTTCATTAAATCAACTATGGCACTTGTAGACACCAAATTTTTTAATTTAGTTTATTTGCTATTAAATTTTTTTTTGTTATGTTAGTTATTATTTATTTTAGTCTCTTAGTTTTATTTTTAAGACATTTTTAGCATGGAATTTATCAAAAAAAAAGAAAATCATTCACAAAAATATACTTTGTTTCTTTTTCAAATTTACTGTTTATTAATTGAAAAATAAAACAAAAATCTTAGCATTTTGTCTTTATCTTTTATTCCTACTTGTGTTCATTTTTGTTTACTTAAATTGTTATTTCGGTTATTTTTGTTTATTGTTTAATTAAATGATTCATTGAAAAAAAAAGGAAAAAAAAAAAGAAGAAAAAGCAAGCTCACGCACCCCAGGCTACACACGATCCAAGCTTTTTCTCCATCAGAAACAAGGAACATGCGTGAGAGTACATAACTCAACGCAGCTCAATTCTAATCTGATTTCCATCATTTTTTCCGTCATTTTTTCTCCACCTTTGGATCATACTAACCTGGCTTTCATCAAAGAAGCAAGAGGAATCTAGAACAAAGGAAACCATCGGATGGCTGAGGTGAGGAACGAGGAGCTGACATTGAAAAGGACCATTGATATCAGGGTTTTGGGTTTTGGTCATTGGGTATAAAAGGAAAAGAAAGGAGTTCGGGTAAGGGGGAATCTGGTGTGACGGCTAGGTTTTAGAAAAAGAAAGCAAGGGGTAGGAGTTGACGGTGGAGAGAGGTTTTAGAAGAGAAATCGAGATTGAGAATAGGCTTCGGGTGGAGGAGAAAACTTTTGAGAGAAAAAGGCTAAAAAGAAAACTGAGAAAAAAAAACCGAATGGAGCTTCGGAGGCCAACTCCGAAAACCAAGAGAGAGTGAGGAGAGTTTGAGGGAGAGAAAATCTGGAGTCAAGAGAGTTACGGGTTGAGAAAGAAAGTGAGAAGCCGAGAACAAGAAAGGAACTAGGGAAGAAAGGTCGCTGCTGAGAAGGGAGTTTAAAGGAAAAAGATCCTGCCTTTGCAATTCTCCATCAGAGTAGGCAATTCCCTTTTGGGTGGTCCTGCAGCGTTGTTCATCCAAGGGTGCTCACGGTGATTCGACTCCCAAGGCGTCAACAGAGGTAACACTGAGTTCTCCTCTTGTACATTTCTCTCCCTGAGGTTCTTGTTTGTCTGCTGGGTTTGTAATCGTGATTATGCAGGCTGCGTTCTTTCTTAGCTTGATCAGGGTTGCACCCTAATAAGTCTAGATTTGGTCCGTTCTTTGTTGTTACAGAGTAAGGAGAGACAAAACACGCAAATAATTTGATTAGGGCTGCATTTCCTTTAGCTTTACATGGCGGCTGTCTCTGGTTTTTTTCCTCCCCCTTCGCCTGTTCCATTCTGTCCAAAGATTTTTTTTTTTTTATCCGTGAGTGGAGAGCCCAGATGATGCTTGGCAATCTTGTTAGCAGACTGTATAGTTTTTGGGTTCAGTGCGTTTGCAAAAGTTTTAATCAGAAACTAAGAAGGAACTTGAGGTTTTGATGTTTTCCTTATTTTTCTACCCTTATATTCTGCTATACTTTCGAGTTGGGGTTCATTTTGATTCAAGTTGAAGATGCATGCCTTTGGTTTGTGATTTAGATTCGGTCTTCAACCTCATTAGAATGATTGGATTTGGTGCTTAAATTACTTTGCTTCTAACAAAATAGATAACGCTGATTTTTCTGTGTTTGATTAAGAAACCGAGAAAGTTGCAGAAATTTTATTTCCAGTTTTGTACGCTTTCCCTTTCTGAATTTTGTGTTTCAACTTAAGAATTTTATGTTGAAAACTAGGAAGAATGTTTGAGGAGCCTGTTTACCTGATCTTAGAATACTTTCGCGCTTAGAGTTGCCCATAAAAATCTGCTGCAACAAGTTTAAAGATCTCGGCTTGTTACAACAGCGTGAACAAATGGATTCTGTTCCTTCTTTGGCTCGCTCAAGCGTGGGCTTGTTTGAAGCTTATGATTTTTAGGTTTTTGGTTGGTATGTCGTGTGCATGTTCATCTCTTCGTGCCTCTGCAGTGTTCTTACATCTCTTTGCATCGTAGAGCTGCTGGTGCTTGTAGTGTCTTCTTGATACATGAAACCTCTTGCGTTTCTTGCTGCATTGCTCCCCTTTCTCTTGCTGTTGGGTCAACTCAAATGCTTTGCCTCAATCTTGCAACGAAAGTTCATGTTTCATTTAGTTGATAATTGATAGTTGAAACCTTGGTATTTGTTGAACTCGCTTGGCATGATGAAATGGGAAGAAGATTGCGGCTGAATTGGTGCAGAAAAGGAAGGCTCTTCTACATAGTTTGCATGCATGTTAAAAAGAAAAGTCACACTTTAACCCTTTAAGTTTTGTCTAATTTCGCTATGGCCTAAAAATTGGCAAAGTTAATCAATTTTGTCCCTTCAAAAATGTTAATTTGCTTTGGTATGTCTTAACATGAACCTTGGACAGATTATTTGTGATTTTAGGATGAAATAGGGATAGTTGTGAAGAATTTATAGTTTTGATTTCCCTTTGATTAATATTTTCGCTAATTTAGTAGTTTTGTCCTAATAAATAAGTTTCCATTCTTCTTTTGTGAAGTTTTAGCACTTGAATATGATAGATTCCATTTTTAAGCCATTGAATTTTAGTATTTCATTTTAAACTTTTAAAACTTTTTTACTTAGGATCTCGCTCGTCTCAATTTCTTACACATGGATGGTTTATTTCGTGTTTAATTCTCATGTTTTTGTTTCATGTGATTAATTGTTAATTAAAGTGATGCCTTGACCCTTTTTATTATTTTGGAGGGTAAATAAGTAAATTCGTGTCACTAGGGTCCCGACTCAAGGGAGGTACACTCTATCCCTTATTTTCGCTTTATTTCACCCTATGTTCATTATATGACTTTATGTGTTTAATTGCATGCCTTTTGAATGTTTTCATTTTATTTATTTATTAATTCGCTTTACTCGTCTTAATTTCGTATATTTATTTTAGTTCATTTTGATTATTTAAAAGGCATTTAAATACCAAGTTGTAATAGTTAAGGTTTATTTTATTTATTTTCATTTCCCCCATTAGATTGTAGTAGGCTCCCCCTCAATGTAATAGTTAGGGCTTTATTGCTTTATTTGCCTTGCGTGATTTTGTGACAGCCCCACCTTCCCCTAAGGCGAACCAAAGGGGTTAGCGGACTGCCTGCCCAGCTCTCGCCAGGACTAACGGTTTAGTTTAGAGCTATCTAATACGTTCCTGGAACATACAACGGCGCGTAAACAAGTCAAAATGTCAAAATAAAAAAAATGAAATCGGAGTCGGCCATGAATAGTAACCGACACGTCAAAACCCAACCAAACATCAAGCAAATATTTACATGTTGAAATTAAGCATATACAATCCAAAGTGGCATACAAAAGTTATTCAAAAGTGGATACATGTACGGTTTGTCAAATCAAAAGAGAAACGGACCCAAAAGTACATTTAGGGTTTCAATGAAGGAGCTATACAAAAGATATGTCCATCTAGCTCAATTCGGCAACCAACTATCAAATCCAGTCCAAAAGTATTTATTTTTCTGTAAGGAAAACAAAAAGGGAATAGAGTGAGCTTACGCCCAGTGAGATAATACCACTCGAGCAGCAAAGTTCACACAAGCATAAGGCTTTTCATTCCAATTCATCAAAAGTAAGCCAAGACACACATTAATAGTGGTAATAAAAGGATACGGGCGGCTCTCAAGAGCCCTTTTCCTCGTTTGCATTCTTGATCGGATTTCATTGACCCTCCGTCAATGTTTAAGAGTAACCAACCGTAGGCTCCACTTTACTTCCATTCCTTCCACCCAACATACCCCTACCGGGCCCGAACTCCAAACAGTAGAAATTTGGTAATACTTGAGTATACCGGAATCAAGAGTCTCACTACTACAAGATTCCATATAACAGTCCCCATGGCTCGTCAATTTTCACGACGAAGCCCTCGCCGGCTCGATCCAATCGACTACCAATGGGGTTGAGCTCAGTCGTATCAGTAATGGTCGTTGGATACTCGTCCAAGCGACACCAAATTCATGAACCAATTTAGTATTTCATGTATCATTCAATCATTACAGTAAAACAGTAGACAGTCATTGGAGATACCAAATGGGTGAGGGCGATCAAGTACACCCTCACTCAATTAAGTTCAACGGAGCAAATAAGCCTTCAAGGCATCAAGTTCACATATACCAAAGCCACATTGTAAACAACAAGTGAGTGGTACACTCACCAATCAAGCAAATGATATTTCATGCACTTCCGCCTAAGAACGTCTTGCACCACCGTCACGGCCTAGAACATTCAAATAAGCATAATAAGACTCAATTACAAGTCATAACCAATGCCAAATACCACCAAAATAAGGTTCCACTAGAATGTATAAGCACTAGAGTAAACCAGGAAAATCCGGAAATGGCATTAAGCTCTAACCCAAAAAAAATAGTTTTTGACATCAGTTTACGGTTTTGGTACCATTGGCACTACGATTATCGGATGGAGGTACAAGATACACCGTTTCGAAGCTAAGAGATAGGGATACAATGTTGAAGAAGGCTACTCTGTCCAGTTTCTAGTGTAACCAGGTCAAAAATGCAATATACTACACCAGAACCGTAAAAACAGGTTCACAAACCGCATTCTGGTTCAAACATCATAAGTCAGGCTACCTAAGTCCAAATCAAGTAATTCCAAAACCATCTTAAAGCTAAGATACACGGCTACAATTCATCAGAAGACCTCCACAACCAATTCCGAAGTATTCCCAACCAAAATAACCAATCACAGACGCAATTATCAAATTCGGGTAGAAACAGGGCAGCAGGGGTAATTCAGTCTTTTCACAAGCTACGTTGCTCCGATTGACCTAAAATTTTGTAGGAATCTCTAAAATATCATTCCCTAGAATTTTCATGTTTTAACCCAAGGCCAATTCTGTGACTCCCCGAAAGAATGAGTGCGAGAACCCGCAAATTTTCTAAGTTCCTAGGGTTTATTTTATTGATCGCCCGCCTTTTCGACATTTTCTTTATTAGAAAATTCCCCAGATAATTTAATCGAGTAAATATAGTTTTTATATGATTTTTATAGTATCAGTTAGTGTTTGAACAATTACGAACATATATCGGACGTGGGACCCACTAGGGCGAAAAAGTCAGAAAAATTTGGCCAGTTAGGTTAAGTTTTGGATACTGGAGTTAATTTACCGGGTGTTATGCGATAATTAGAGGTTACCAATTGGATAGGTGTAAGAGAGACAAAAGTTAGGCAAGCAATTAATGAAAGTGACAAGTGTCACTTAGAGATTCATTACCATTTTTGACCACTATTCATTCTCTTACCAATTTATCAAAATAACTCAAAAAGTTGACCCAAAAATCCCCAAAATTTGCAAGCTCATGGCCGGCCCTCTCTAAGGAGAAAAGAAAAGAAAAGCTCTCCAAAATTTTGCTCCAAACTTGCTCAATCTTCAACTTCAACCGGTTAAATTTGTAATTGCTCCATAAAACTCCTCCACTTAGTGTTTTTGAGGTGATTGGTGAAGTTGTTTGGAAAGCTAAGGTGTTGAATTGCTTCCTTTCTTGTGTTATAAGGTGAGTGACTAAGGAACTACTCTTTTCCTTCCAATAATGTTTAATTAGTAACTTATGTGAGTTGAGGTGATGATTATTGGTGTTATTTCATGATTTGGGTTGAGATTGATGACATTTTTCTATTTAATCATGTGATTTCTGTTTTAATATGATTGTTATGGTGTAGCCATGTATGATGATGGGAAATGATATAGAATGAAGCTAGAAGGTGTATATGGAGGTTAATTGCAAGCAATTTCTGTTTTGGAAAGAAAATTGGAAAGTTAGGGTTTCATTGTTCTTCATTCTGCCCGGCACTGTAGCTCATAGTTAGAGGCCGAATTGGATTTGGGTTAAAACATGAAAATTGTAGGGAATGGTAATTTATAGTTGCCTAAAAAATTTCAGCTCAATCGGAGAAACGTAACTTGTGAAAAGATGAAAATACCCTCGCTGTTCTAGGTTACATTCCAGAGTTCCGCGTGGACAGTTTAGTCTTTTTGGTTGTGTTTATTCACTATAATCCGTTCGGATTTAGCCATTTTCCAAAACATGAAATTTTCAGTACTCTGTCTCAGATTTTCAACGCCACCAAGAACACCTCAAACGGATCTATGTAGCCTGAGTTATGGCCAAAATAGTCGCATCTATTCTAAACTTCGGATTCTGCCGTGTTTCTGGATTTAGCTTCTGACCCTGTTTTGTCTGTTTTGATAACGTACGAACTGGGTGTTGGTGTCTTCATAAGAAATGTAGATCTTGGTCTTAGCTTCGAAACGGTATAAAGGTAATCCAAATCCGAGTTTCGTAGCTTCAGTTATGACCAAAACAAGATCAGTTGTCAGAACTGCCTTCGAATTTGGGCTGTTCTGACAGGAATGTTTGGACCCATTTTCCTCCATGCTCTGTATTGATTCAGCTTTTGGTCCAAACATGAAAGTTATAGCCTTATGCCCTAGCTTTCCAACGCCTTTGGAATTTCTTGATTTAGATTTGTGAGCTGTGAGTTATGGTCCAGAAAACAAACCCTGTTCGTCACCCGAACACGTAAATTTCTGGTGCTGTTTTCCATAATTTCGACCTGCTTCCATTCAGATCTAGCTTAAGGTGTCTTCATGAGAATTGTAGCCCTTCCTCATAGCTTCGAAATGGTGTCTTGGTCACCTTGATTTGACATTCCTAGCCTAACTTTTGATCAAAACGGTTTGAAACGGCAGATTTGGCCATTTCCGTTTGACGTTCCGCGCGCGCGTGCGCCCATTTTGCCGTTTCCGCACTTGCATGTGCCGATTTTGCCGTTTTGCTTGTTTTGGGAATGTTAGTGGCCGTTTGTGATAATATGTGATACAATCTTCTATTTCAGACAGTGGTGAGCTAGGCGGAGCCGGTGGGGCCCACTACTAGTGAACACGCGCGAAGTGATTTTGCTCTTGTACCACTTTTGTATTTTGAGTAAGTATTCAGGCCGTTTATGTGTATAAACTGCTTATGTGTTTTGATGTGAATAAAAGGGGAACTTAGGCGAGGGTGTACTTTATCACACTCGACCTAAACCCTTGCTTGTACCTATGTTTCTTTATGAGATGTGTATACATGAATTATTTTGGATTTGAACCCCTTGAGCTTGTAGCTCGGGGTGACGTTTGTAAGTTGGGGTGGATCTTCTGACCTAGATGGACTATTCGAGCCGGTCAGGGCTTGGTCGAAGCCAGTCCAACTTAGTCTGAGGTCACCAAGTTTGTGAATCCGGTTCACTAAAAATGTGAACCAAGTTTGTGACCCGAGCTTGTGACTCAAGCTCAAGTTTGTGATTTCGTTCGCCCGGGCAAGTTTGTGAGGTGACTGGCCAGTGAGGGTGATAAGGTGTTCGGTGGGTGTACAAGTGAAGTTCTACGGACCTTATTTATGGTCGACGGAGTGTCGACAGGAGATCATGCATGGCAAATGACTTGGCTTTGGAGCCAACCTGTATCCTTCCTTTGTATTGTTACTTTTGCACTTGACTTGACATTTTGTGGAATAGCTGTTTCTTTAAATGTGAAATTTTACGCTTTTACCCCTGTTGACTTACTAAGCTTCTAACTTACCCCGTTTCCTTTGTTTTCCTTAGCAGGGGACGACGCGGGGAACTTCTTGGCACCTTCACTAGTATAGTTAGGTTTGATTGTAATAGTCGGACAGTTAGGATGTTTATTTTTGTTTTGGTGGTTTGTATAAGGACCCTCCTTAGGGTCTACCTTCTGCTAGTTGTTATTATAATGTATTAGAGTGGTTTGACTCGATACTTTTGAAGATGTAAATAGAACTCTTTTGGCGTTAGATATATAGTGAATAGTACGCTTGTGGGTTATCTAGTTTTATTGTTTTGAAATTTTGAGTCCTGGCGCGAGCTAAGCAGGCGTCCCGCCGATACCCTAGGGTTCGCCCTTGGGAAAAGCGGGGGTGTCACAAATTCGGCATCTAACTATGAGGTACTGTGCCGGGCAGAATGTGAAATAATGAAACCCTAACTTTCCAACTTTTTTCCAAAACAGAAATTTCCTGCAATTAACCACTTTTTCCACCTTCTAGCTTCCTTAAATATCATTTCCAATCATCATACATGACTACATAATAATAATCATATGAAAACAGAAAAATCACCAATAATTATAAAACTTCACCAATTCAACCAAAATCAAGATATAATCCATAAAATTACATCTTAAACTACCACAAATCATGAATTAAACATCATTAGATGGAGGAGAGGGGTTCCTTCACTACTCACCTTAGCAACACAAGAGAGGGAGCAACTAATCACCTTAGCCTTCCAAACAACTCCACTAAACACCTCACAATCACTCACTTAAGGTTTTCTATGGAACAAAAGCAAGATTAAGTGGTTGATTTGGTAGATTTGAGCAAGATTGAAGCAAAAACTTGAAGAGTTCTCTTTCTTTCTTTCTTGGAGAGGGCCGGCTATGAGCTTGCAAATTTGGAGTGAATTTTGGTCAATTTTTGAGTTATTTTAGTAAAAGGGTAAAAGTATGAATAGTAGTCAAAAGTAACCACTAACCATATGGTGACACTTGTCACTATAATTAATGCATCTCTATCTCTTTGTTTCCTCTCACACCAATCCAAATAGCAACCTCTAATTATCTCATAACACCCAGTAATTTAAATCCAATATCCAAAACTTAACCTAGTTGGCCGAATTTTTCCGAAATTTCCGCACTAGCGGGTCCCACGTCCGATATACGCTCTTAATTTCTCAAAATCTAACCGATACTAGAAAAATCATCTAAAGACTATCTTTACTCATAAACAATATCTATAAATTTTCCTAATAACGAAAATGGAGAAAAACATGCCATTGAATATAATAAAACCTAGAAAATGAGGAAATTACGGGTTCTCACAGATTTGCATGCTTATGTGCTATGTGTTACCGCTTTCTTAGGGCCTTGCATCTAGATATCATGATTATGTGTTATGTGTTTATGTGATATTATGTGTTTATATGCTTTTATTAAGCTTTACATGATTAATTTAGTTACAATTGATGTGTGACGTTACCACACTAGTCCAACGCTAGTTGTGGTTTCTTTGTTCGATTTCTGACTAGTCCAACGCTAGTGAGAAAGTAGAAATATGGGCTAGTCCAACGCTAGACCCTTAGGAACCTTTCGAGCGTTAGATCATGATTGTGTGATAAAATCACTTCATCTCATGCATATTTTTCACTTTGTAGGGTCTTTTATCATTTTGTATGATATTCCCCTTATACGTATATCCCTTATCCCTAATTTCCCTATATATATACCCCTATGTATGATACATAACATTAGAATTGCATTTCATTTTAGAATTAGGATTAGGGTAGTGCATTTGCTTGATTAGATTAAGGATAACCCC
Source organism: Coffea arabica (assembly GCF_036785885.1). Taxonomy (NCBI): domain Eukaryota; kingdom Viridiplantae; phylum Streptophyta; class Magnoliopsida; order Gentianales; family Rubiaceae; genus Coffea; species Coffea arabica. The sequence continues at coordinate 35,321,372 of NC_092321.1, forward strand.
TTTGGATATGGGATATGGACGAGTTTGGCTTTTCTAGCCTTAGCACACTTGTATTCCCTCTATTAAAAGGAAAATTGAGTCACGAACATTAGTCCCCCGTACCCGACATGATGCACTCCTTTAAGACATGTATATTTGTATAATTATTTTATTCCTTTTCTTTTCTTAGAGTCTCATATTTTTGCATTATTCGTGACTTCTTCGAAGAGTCTTCATTGGGCGTCACAATTAATGTGATTGGTACCAAGTAAGCTTTGAAGATACATTTCGACCCCCCGACACCTTCCTAGGTCTAGGGTTCGCATTCATATAGTACGTCCAAATGTGATAAATTTTTAGGTTAAAATAAGAAAATATTTGACTAAATCACGCAACTAGCCTTGGCTAGGTCGAAAGGGTGCCTCGAATTTTTATCCTTGCCTTCCCTTTCTTCAAATGTGACTCCCGAACCTTTTTCTTTGATTTACGTAGACTAGGAGTCGTTTAAAAGGGGTTTTTCTACTTTTTCTTTTTAAAAATTCATTTTTAGGTGACTTGGTACACCTCAACTCTATACCAAGTGGCGACTCCATTTTTCATTAAAAAATCCTTTTTAAACTATATTTTGGGTCAAATCGTCGCATTTTCAAGTCCCATTTAGACCCATATTTTTCTTCATTTTCTTTGTAAATCAAAATTCATTTTCCAAATAAAAATTGAATTAAAAGCCATTTTTCCTAAACTCGTCTTTTATTTTTCTTATAACAAAATGGGGCGCGACAGCTGGCGACTCCACTGGGGACTTAGAGAGTCCGAGCATTTGATTTAGTCGATTCTTTTCTTCTTTTAACCTTCTTATATATTACATTTGGATGTTTAGGATTGCATTTTTTCCTTTTTAGGATTTTTGCATTTCGCGCGTATCAACTCACTTTCTCACCCATTCGCCTACGTTTGATTTGATGGATGGATAGTTTATTTTATCCCGCACTTTGCATTGCATTGGGATGAGGGGACATTACCCTAGAGCCTCGCGTTGGTTCTCAATCCCTCCCCTCCAAGCCGAGCACTAGCATACGTGCATACGCTTTAATTTTTTACCCCTCATTTATTTTTCTTTTAGTGGCTTGTCACGCCACTCCACCCTATTAGGATTTTAGGTGACTCACTTGGACGTGTGATCGCGACACGACGTGTGCGTAGCATGATCCGAGGGGTCACTCAATCTTCCGCTTTAAGCTTTGGGTTAATAGCCTTTAGCTTTTAGTCGAAGGTTGACGATTTTTGATAGATTCACTCAGACATGTAGCCGTGACACGACGTGTGCGTAGCAGTGTCTGGGGAATCGCTCGAGCCACCGACAAAGAACCTTGGGATTGATGACCTTTGGTTTCCAAGTCTGAAGGCTCGAGGACCTAAAACCTATCGAGTCTAGATGCATTAGTGAGCCAATACCTCATGCATCTATGATATTTTACTTAGGGTAGAGTCTGCCTTACCCTATTAGGGACACTATTCATGAGGGGAGGGATCCAACCCCTCTTTTCCTTTTATTGCTTTCTCTCTTTGTATTGCCTTGCTACAATGTGTTATGTGTATTTATATGATTGAACTAACTTTTCTTGGTTTTTGTCTCCATTGCATTCATAAGTCCTAGGAAATAAGAGTCCCGGCATGGTACTCTCTAGGAGCCTACCCTATTAGATATGACACGTTTAAATTCAATGCTTCGCATTTGTAGCATGAATACATTTCATTTTAGGCTCACCCCGGCATACAAAAAGGGGTTCCCTTTAGGGCACATTTCATTTGTGTACTACATATTTACGCGCTTTGATAAAATGGCATCATGCATAAACCCTAGAAGGGGAATGCCATTTAGGGGATCCCGTGTTAGGAATAAACCACCTTGTGTCTCGGATACTTAATCCAAGGAGACTTGCACGTTTACATTTTGTACCATCCAAAGGGGTAGTGCACAAGGTAAGATAGGATCCGATCATTTTCATAGAGCGATCTTTGGAATATGAGCGTCTAATAATCACTTTTTTGGCAATTTTATCAAAATTGGTAAAAATCCCTTGCGTAAAGGACATTAATTTGAAGAAATTCACCAATATTTCCTCACTGTTGAGACGATAAATAAATTGAGACCAAAATTTGATATTAGAAGGCTCATAGACTAATGCATCGCAATAAGTTTTTGAAACTACCAGTGGATAGATTGATTTTTAAATAAGCTGTCAATTCCATTCAATCCATTGGACCATTTTATTCATCAATTTCATCCAGTCCATTTTATCAATTTGTTCATTTTTATGGCAACCTAGTCGATTTTGAATTCATTTGGTTAGTTTACCCATTCTTAGGGCAATCTTATCGATTTTGAATAAATCGTCAATTTTGTCCGATCCATTTGACCAATTTGCCTAGTTTTAGGGCAATTCGGTCGATTTTGAATAAATCATCATTTCACTCGATCTGTTTGATCAATTGATTTCATTCAATTCATTTGATTAGTTTAATTCATTTTAGGGTTATCCATTCAATTTTGAATAAATAATCAAATTTCATTCAATGCATTTGACCATTTCACCCTTTTTTAAGGTGATCTGATCAATTTTTGAATAAATCATCAATTTCATCCAACCCAGTCGACTGATTAGGGTTTAATGTCAAATTTCAAATTGAGAAACCTAGTTGTTTTTAAGAAAATCACCCATTGCATTTGATTTGGATGAATTAGGGTTTTGATCTGCTTTAGGAAATTTCAAATTTCTTCAATAACAAGCCCGTCAAAGTTAAATTAATTTGTATAAATTCTTGCGCCAACCAAAACCAATCATTCATTCGGATTTGTCCTCATTTTGTTAGAGATCTCCCGCTGTTCAATTGGTCCAAAATTTCCAAATTACTTGCTAATCAAATGTCAATAAGTTGATCGGACCCCTCAGGTATGGTATAGTGCCTAACCTAGAGGATTACATTTTCATGCTAGGCCTACCCTTGGCACAAAAAGGGTTCCCCCCATAGGACATGCATCCGACTTTTTTGGGTGTTTACTAACTCTTGTCTTTTTCTTATTCTTTGTATTTTTATTGGAAAAGCTAAGTGAGGGCTAAACCTAAAGGCGATTCCTTTCGAAATTTTCAGGTAATATTTAAACATAACTTCTCGTCGAAGCCCCATCATAACACGATCCCATAGTCAAGCCCAGAGGAGTCGTGTAAACATGAGTTCACAACCGGAGCCGTTGGATAGGTCTGCTACTGCAGCCCAACCTGAGACTACGAGTTTAGGGGCTCAGCTAACCGAGATGCTTACTAAGTTTGGTGAGATGGCCACTAAGATGGCGGCCCAAAGGAAATTAATTGATGAGCTTATCAGCAGTGGAGTTCAACCCGAGCCTGTACCCGTCAGTCAACCGGAGCCAGAATCGTTTGTCATACCCACGACCCAAACCACTTTTACTCCACCCTTCATTATTTCACCCGAAGAAACCTTCACCTATACCACCGCAAATTTGACATACACTTACCCGCCTAATCCTTCATTTTTTTCTAGACACATGCAAGGCCCACAACCCCAAATCACTTCGAATATACCCCCCGAGCCGCATACCTTTTATCACACCACTGCAGAGCCTTTCCTGCCAGACCACACTGTCCAAGCTAAACCAGAAGTAGGAGAATCTTCTGCTCCTATGGATATGAAGTTGCTCAAGCGCCTTGACCATTTTGATGAATTTATGAGGAAAATTCAAGGGTTAAACAAGCAAGGAGTGCTGGACTATGATGAGCTTTGTCTCTTTCCAAATGTGCAATTGCCTGAGGGGTTCAAAACCCCAAAATTTAACAAGTATGATGGCACCAGCAATCCCAAGACACACCTCCGATTGTTCGCCAACAAGTTGGGTAGGCCAACAGATGATGAAAATCTACCTTTAAGGCTATTCCAAGAAAGTCTGGAAGGCGACGCACTTGATTGGTATTCAAATTTGAAGTCTGATGAGATAAAGACTTGGTTGGACCTGTCCAATGCGTTTATAAGGCAATATGAATACAACTGTGAACTAGCACCGACACGGACCACACTAGAGGGGACGAAGAGGAAGCCATCTGAGGATCACAAAACCTATGCTAAGAGATGGAGGAAAATAGCTGCAGAGGTTGAGCCGCCAATGACTGAAGATAAAATCATTCGCACCTTTATTAAAGCACACGATCCCCCGTATTTTGAGGAAATCTTTCTCATGACTGGATGCTCATTTGCTGCTATTGTCAATAAGCTTGAAGAATATGATGATTGTGTGAAGGCTGGAAAGATTGTTAATGTGTCTGCCCTGAAAACTCAAGTGGAAGCTTTACAAGGCCAAAGTAATAGTGGGAAGAAGCAACAACTCCAAAAGAAAGAGGGGGAAATCGCTTTTGTCTGGGATCGAAACCCTATCCCAAGATCCCGACCTCAACAATGCTCAAACCCTTACCATTACTATTCAAACTCTCATCCTGTTTATCACACCAATATCACTCATCCTCGACCTTGCCCTAATTACACCAACCCGCCTAGAGCCCCTTTTCAAATATCTCAACCTAACTTCCAACAAGTTCGACCCCGACCTCCCTACAATCAACAATTTCCTCCACCAAATAGACCCACCTATAATTACCCTCAATCCATTGAATCCCAAAATCAAAATCGTTATCGCACATTTACTAATCTTGGCAGGCCTCTGGACCAATTGTATGAACAATTAAAAGCCGCTGGTAAAATCGGCGTAATTCCCCCTCCAGCTTACCCTCATGGCGTCCCTGGCGGATACAACCCACAGTACACTTGCGCTTATCATTCGGAAGCACCTGGCCACTCAACCGCCGATTGCAAAGCACTCAAACACAAAGTCCAAGACATGATCGAGGCAGGGGAAATAGTGCTAAGGAAAAAGGGTGAACAAGGGCCGAGCATAAGTACAAATCATTTTCCTGAACACAAGGACACCTTTGAGGCATCCACCTCCAACGAAGAAATTTGAAAATCTTGAAGGAGCTTTGCACAATTGGATTGCCGAGTATTTTCCCTCTCGAAGGGAATTTTGATAAATCTGGGGATTGTCATTTGTTAAAATTCCTGAAAATCGTCACTGTTTGCTTTTGTGTAAATTGTTTTATCATGTTCAATCAAGTTTTGGCTAAAACAATTTTAACATTATCAAGTTCCTATGTTGTTTTTTGAATCTTTCAAAAACATGCATAGTCACATCTTTTCATTATTTTGTTAATACCATTTTGTTTATATTAATTGTTTATTGGTTTTAATTTTACTCTAAGCTCTTTCAGATGGCCAAAACAAAAAAAGTAAAATTATTTGACCTTTGGATGTCACTGTTCTGGAATCCGATGATGGCAATCTCGATATCACTCAAGACTTTGAGATTATGGAATCCGAAATTCAAAACGAAAGTGGTAATGAGGAAGTATATGGTTCTTTTTTCAAAAGGTCTTGAACAATATGAAGAGAAATCCAAACCGAACCTAGAAGAGACAGAGATTGTTAACAATGGCACCGAGACTGAAGCCAAAGAAATAAAGATCAGTAGACGTTTGAATGAAAAGCAGGAAAAGGGAAGCTGTGTTGCTTGCCGAGATTGAAGTCCCTTCATTGCGTACTTTAATGGAAGCCAAGTTGGAAGAAGCTGATTGATCAAAGCAACATCATGAACAATTGGTTCTGATTGGTAAAAAATGTCTGAATGCTATGTCACGCCGAAACTACCAAAAACACATGACTCAAAGTCCACCGGCGATCTTTGAAGAAGGGAACAAAGTGCTAAAGTGAATTTGCTAATGCGAGATGAAGTCGAAGGCGAATTTGTTCTAAACTGGCAAGGCCCATTTGTCATTCAAAAGATGCTACTGGGCGGAGCACTTTTCCTAACAGAGATGGATGGACAGACATTCCCTCAACTTGTCAACTCAGACATATGTAATAAGTTCTTTATTTGATTATGCAAATTTCTTTTAGGAAGTCATGCAAGGGACGAGACAAAAGTCATGCCATCTTCCTTTCCAATCAAAACATTTCACCTCTAGTCATCCTCTTTGAGCTATCAGAACAATCATTTTCGTTTGGCAACCCCTGAGAATTGCAAACTCCACACTGGGGCAAATTTATTTTGAAAAGAGATGATCAGAAAGAAAAGAAAAACCCCACACTGGGGCAAATTTAGTTTTTAGAAAAATGTAAAAGTGAGGAAACTGTAATGAAGAAAATGCAAAAAGAGAAGAATTCAATCAAGCTGGGGCAAATTCTCCTCAGTTTCGCTCAAAAATTGGAGATGATCTCAAAATGATGCAATCTCAGGTTATTTCACACCTCTCATCAAAAATTTGTTTTCAAGCCTCAACTTTTCTTGAAAACACCCCACCTGACCTCATTAGAAAAACCCAAAGTCCTGGCTTTCGTCACTTGCTGTATTTCTATTAAGAAATTCGCTAATCAACTGGCAAGTGATGTCCATAATGCCTTAAACTTATAAGGGAAGCGCATTTTACTGATGCCAGCAATCTTCAACTCACATTCTTGAGTCAATTATGGCCGAGTTTTTCCATCGTTCTTTAAGTGAAAACCCGAAAGGGCACTTCAAAAAAATAAAAATAAAAAATAAAATGAGGAAAAGAAAAGAAAAACAAAACAAAAGAGGTGGGGGCAACCTTGGTGAAAACCCGAAAGGGCGTCAAGGTAGGTTTTGCAGTAAGCACGCATGAGGAGGAATAGTTGGTGACTTGGTTCATTTGGATTTCTCTTCGTTTTGTAATACTTCCGTCAATGTTGAATTCCAGAACAAAGATATCCGGAGATTCGAATATGACATCCGTTGGCCAAAAGCTGTGTTACTTTGTAAAAATATTCTTTTGCAAATACCTTTTTTTTATGGAACTCAATTTTCCTCGATTGCTTGTATTCATGGCATTTTGTAGATTTAAGCACAGTTGTTTGTGTTTGTGTGACGCCCCGAAAAGTATAAGTGTGAGAACCCGTACTTTTCCCATTTTCTAGGGTTTTATTTATTTAATGGCTTGTTTTCTGCGTTTTCTTTAGTAGGGAAATTTTCTAGATATTTTTAAGGAGCAGATATAGTTTTTGGATGATTTTTCTAGTATCAAATAGGTTTTGAGAAATTAAGAGTGTATACCGGATGTGGGACCCACTAGGGCGAAAAGTTCGGAAAAATTCGACCAATTAGGATAAGTTCCGGATACTGGGTGAAATTTATCAGGTGTTAACAGATAATTAGAGGAGGTGAAGTGATTGATGTGAGAGGGAAAAAGAAGGATAGGAATGCATTAATGAAGTGACAAGTGTCACCTTAAGAGTGGTGGTCACTTATTTGACTTTTTGACCTTTCTTTCCAATTGATTAGATATCTCAAAATTACCACAAAAATCACTTTTTTCTTCACCATTGTGGCCGGCCCTCTCTAGCTAAGAAGAAAGAAAAACTCTCCAAGATTCTTGCTTCCATCTTGCTTGAGTGTAATCATCCAACCATTTGATCTTGTTTCTACTCCATAAAATCTCTCCATTTGGTACTAGAAAGTGATTTGGTGAAGTGTTTAAGGAAGCTAAGGTGTCCAACAACTCTCCCTCTCTTGTTTACTAGGTGAGTGGTGATTGAACTTCCTCCTACACTTAATGAAGCTTAAGTTGTGCTTAATGGTAGCTAAAGTGATGAATTTGTGGTTTATTTCTTGGTTTGAGAGGAATTGGTGAAGTTTTCAATTTATTGATGAATTTTCTGGTTTAATTGTGATCATGATGTTGTGGTTATCTATGATGGTTGGAATTGATGGCTAATGACTATAGTAGGTGTACATGATTGGTAATTGTAACCAATTTTGGGTTTGGAAGGAATTTGAGAAAGTTAGGGTTTCATAACCCCCTTTCTGTCCGGTTTTGTATCATATGGTTATAGGCCGAATTGGCCTTGGCTCAAAACATGAAAGTTGTAGGTATTGATGTTTTAAGGGTGCCTGTAAAATTTCAGGTCAATTGGAGTAGTGTAGAATGAGATAAGACGAAATTACTATTGCTGTTCTGGGTTCATCAGGATGTTAGAACTGTGTCTGAAATGGGTTGTTTTAACTGGAATTTTTTTGGATTTGGGTGTTGAGGTCTTCTCATTAAATGTATCTTGATGTCCTAGCTACCATATGCCTTTGGAATTTCTTCATTTGGACCTGTTTAGACTGAGTTGTACTGATTACAGCATAGTGTACTTTGTAAACCTGCAAGTACGGTTCTGGTTTGTTATTTGGCATATTTGACTTAGTTGTGCTGGGATTTGGACTGAGTGACCTTCTACATTGTTGTAGCCCTGGTTCTTAGCTTCGAAACGGTGGGTCTTGGACCTCCATCCGATACTCGTAGTACCTTTGGTGCCATTACCGCAAAAGGGCGTCAAAACTGTTTTTCTGGTTTTGAGCTTAACTTTCATTTCCGGACTTTTCCCTAGTTTGACTTGTACTAGTACTACTTGGAACTTGCTGAATGACTATTGGATGAACTTGTTGTTGTGTGTGTACCTTTGGGGTTGGAATGAGGAAATAATGAAGCCAGGATGGCTGGAAAAGTTAGCAAATTCAGGGGAAGTGCTGTCCGAACTTTGAAGGGACTTGTTTGCATTGAGTTTGTGATCTAAGACTTGGATTTGAGCAAGGCAATGTTATATGATGGATGGTTTCTGAGCCATGGAGGTGAGTGACCCTAAACTATTTCCAAAGTACTTGTGAAATGTTTCTTACATTATTTACTTTTGAACTGTTTCCAAAGCTACTTTTGAACTGTTTTCTTGCATATCATGCGTGCTTATATGAAAGTGTTCCTTGTTTGATATATTTCCTTGACTTCATGACTTGTATTATTGATTGATAACGTGTTACGTGCTTTGAATGATTTCCAAAATGAGCTTTCTAGGTGAGTGTGTATTTTATCGCACTCGACCTAAATCAATGTGAAATTTTCATGATAAATGATTAAATGCTACTTGCGCATGAATGTAAGCCTTTTGGGCTGAACTGGCCATTGCCCCTTGTTACCGGTCGTCTCGAGTCAGAAACGGACTCGGTCGGGCGATTAGGGACCTGGGTGAACGTTTGGTATACTCGAGTATTACCTTTGTAGGTTGGTGGAGGTTGGTGGAAAATGATGCAATTTCAAATGAAAAAAAAAGAAATGACAGGAGAACGAACGTATCTTTTCATGAATGTTACTATCGCTTTCCATTGTACATGTTTCTTGAATTATTGATACTCCATATTTAATGTTTTGTAAATGTTGTAATTGTTTCTGGACTTATCATTTGATTTATGACATCATTGAAAAGAAATATTGTTAAACCGATTTGATTACTTATTTTCTGGTTACTCACTGAGCTTCTAGCTCACCCCAAAAATATTTTATTCCCCTCCACAGGGCTCAAAGCGAAGGAAGGCTTGTAGTACTTGTGCGCGTGATTGGATGGCCTTTATGTTGTACAGTTTGGATTTGGAATCATTTTATGTATAGTTGGGAATTGTTTCCGCTTCGCTTTTGACATGTAATTATTGGAGAATGTGATGTAATATTTGAGATTTATCTTGTAATCTGTTTGAGGAATGTAGTGAACGACTGAGTCCCGGCGAGAGCTGGGCAGGCGGCCCGCCGAACCCTCTGGTTCGCCTTAGGGGGAGGTGGGGCTGTCACAGTTTGCATTCTTTTGCCTATTCATTTCTACATGACATGTGAAATTACTTTTTCTTAATCATCGAATTTTGGTGAATAACAACCCCCATGGTTTATGCAAAGCATACTTGGGTTCAGTCATCTTTCGGAAATGGTTGAGATTCAGCAAAGCCGGCTACGCAAGTTTCACAATATCGTAAAGTGCATACCGGGTCAGTTTGGGAAAAATGTCACAGCAAAAAGTTGACGAAGGTCGCACAAAAACTCATGTTTACACGATTTCCGAAGGCGAGCGGATACAATGATGGTGGCAATTTCTTTATTTTTCTCTTTTGCAGGAAAATTTCGAATGAAAATAACAACACAACACACTGGCGCAAATCTTTGGATAAATTTTCAAGTAAGTCTTATACAGTTTCTTCATACAAACCAGCATTTCATTTGGCACTGCCACTAGCCGTGGGTCAGTCCCACTAGTGAGCATTTTGTTTCCATTGCCACTGAACGTGGGTTAGTCCCACCAGTGAGCATTTTATTTTCTTTGCCACTAAACATGGGTTAGTCCCACTAGTGTACATTTTGTTTTCATTGTCGCTAGACATGGATCAGTCCGACTAGCGTGTATTTTGTTTTCTTTGCCACTAAACATGGGTCAGTCCCACTAGCGTGCATTTCATTTACACTGCCACTAGCCGTTGGGTCAGTCCCACTAGTGAGCACTTCATTTGCATTGCCACTAAACATAGGTTAGTCCCACTAGTGCGCATTTCATTTTTCACTGCCACTGAACATGGGTTAGTCCCACCAGTGAACATTTCATTTTGCACGGCCACTAAACATGGGTTAGTCCCACTAGTGAGCATTTCATTTGCATTACCGCTAAACATGGGTCAGTCCCACTAGCGTGCATTTCATTTTCATTGCCGCTAAACATGGGTCAGTCCCACTAGCGTGCATTTCATTTTCTTTGCCGTTAAACATGGGTTAGTCCCACTAGCGTGCATTTCATTTTCATTGCCGCTAAACATGGGTCAGTCCCGCTAGCGTGCATTTCATTTTCATTGCCGCTAAACATGGGTCAGTCCCACTAGCGTGCATTTCATTTTCTTTGCCGTTAAACATGGGTTAGTCCCATTAGCGTGCATTTCATTTTCATTGCCGCTAAACATGGGTCAGTCCCACTAGCGTGCATTTCATTTTCATTGCCGCTAAACATGGGTCAGTCCCACTAGCGTGCATTTCATTTTCTTTGCCGTTAAACATGGGTTAGTCCCACTAGCGTGCATTTCATTTTTTACCGCCACTGAACATGGGTCAGTCCCAGCAGTAAGAATTTCATTTTCACCGCCACTAAATGTGGGTCAGTCCCACTAGTTAGCACTTTATTTACATTGTAATTAGACATGGGTCAGTCCCACTAACACTTCATTTCACTTCACTTCATCCCATTTTAAATTTCTTGTACGGGTCAGCCCCGTTTAAATTTTCTTGTTCGGGTCAGTCCCGTTTAAATTTCTTGTCCGGATCAGTCCCATTTTAAAATTTTTGTTCAAGGGGTCAATCCTCATTTCAAAAGTGTCAGTCGTTCGAGTCGTTCGCAGCCGAATAACACAGGTAAGCATTTGGTGTCTACTTCTTTGTCTCAAGTTTTTCCAAAACTCAGACAAAAAGGGGCAAACTGTAGACACTAAATTTTTTAATTTAGTTTATTTGCTATTATTTTTTTTGTTATGTTAGTTATTATTTATTTTAGTCTCTTTTATTTTTAAGACATTTTTAGCATGGAATTTATCGAAAAAAAGAGAAAATCATTCACAAAAATATGCTTTGTTTCTTTTTCAAATTTACTGTTTATTAATTGAAAAAAAAACAAAAATCTTAGCATTTTGTCTTTATCTTTTATTCCTACTTGTGTTCATTTTTGTTTACTTAAATTGTTATTTCGGTTATTTTTGTTTATTGTTTAATTAAATGATTCATTGAAAAAAAAAGGAAAAAAAAAAGAAGAAAAAGCAAGCTCACGCACCCCGGGCTACACACGATCCAAGCTTTTTCTCCATCAGAAACAAGGAACATGCGTGAGAGTACATAACTCAACGCAGCTCAATTCTAATCTGATTTCCATCATTTTTTCCGTCATTTTTTCTCCACCTTTGGATCATGCTAACCTGGCTTTCATCAAAGAAGCAAGAGGAATCTAGAACAAAGGAAACCATCGGATGGCTGAGGTAAGGAACGAGGAGCTGAGATTGAAAAGGACCATTGATATCAGGGTTTTGGGTTTTGGTCATTGGGTATAAAAAGAAAAGAAAGGAGTTCGGGTAAGGGGGAATCTGGTGTGACGGCTAGGTTTTAGAAAAAGAAAGCAAGGGGTAGGAGTTGACGGCGGAGAGAGGTTGTAGAAGAGAAACTGAGATTGAGAATAGGCTTCGGGTGGAGGAGAAAACTTTTGAGAGAAAAAGGCTAAAAAGAAAACTGAGAAAAAAAAACCGAAGGGAGCTTCGGAGGCCAACTCCGAAAACCAAGAGAGAGTGAGGAGAGTTTGAGGGAGAGAAAATCTGGAGTCAAGAGAGTTACGGGTTGAGAAAGAAAGTGAGAAGCCGAGAACAAGAAAGGAACTAGGGAAGAAAGGTCGCTGCTGAGAAGGGAGTTTAAAGGAAAAAGATCCTGCCTTTGCAATTCTCCATCAGAGTAGGCAATTCCCTTTTGGGTGGTCCTGCAGCGTTGTTCATCCAAGGGTGCTCACGGTGATTCGACTCCCAAGGCGTCAACAGAGGTAAGACTGAGTTCTCCTCTTGTACATTTCTCTCCCTGAGGTTCTTGTTTGTCTGCTGGGTTTGTAATCGTGATTATGCAGGCTGCGTTCTTTCTTAGCTTGATCAGGGTTGCACCCTAATAAGTCTAGATTTGGTCCGTTCTTTGTTGTTACAGAGTAAGGAGAGACAAAACACGCAAATAATTTGATTAGGGCTGCATTTCCTTTAGCTTTACATGGCGGCTGTCTCTGGTTTTTTTCCTCCCCCTTCGCCTGTTCCATTCTGTCCAAAGATTTGTTTTTTTTATCCGTGAGTGGAGAGCCCAGATGATGCTTGGAAATCTTGTTAGCAGACTGTATAGTTTTTGGGTTCTGTGCGTTTGCAAAAGTTTTAATCAAAAACTAAGAAGGAACTTGAGGTTTTGATGTTTTCCTTATTTTTCTACCCTTATATTCTGCTATACTTTCGGGTTGGGGTTCATTTTGATTCAAGTTGAAGATGCATGCCTTTGGTTTGTGATTTTGGATTTAGTGCTTAAATTACTTTGCTTCTAACAAAATAGATAACGCTGATTTTTCTGTGTTTGATTAAGAAACCGAGAAAGTTGCAGAAATTTTATTTCCAGTTTTGCATGCTTTCCCTTTCTGAATTTTGTGTTTCAGCTTAAGAATTTTATGTTGAAAACTAGGAAGAATGTTTGAGGAGCCTGTTTACCTGATCTTACCTGATCTTAGAATACTTTCGCGCTTAGAGTTGCCCATAAAAATCTGCTGCAACAAGTTTAAAGATCTCGGCTTGTTACAGCAGCGTGAACAAATGGATTCTGTTCCTTCTTTGGCTCGCTCAAGTGTGGGCTTGTTTGAAGCTTATAATTTTTAGGTTTTTGGTTGGTATGTCGTGTGCATGTTCATCTCTTCGTGCCTCTGCTGTGTTCTTACATCTCTTTGCATCGTAGAGCTGCTGGTGCTTGTAGTGTCTTCTTGATACATGAAACCTCTTGTGTTTCTTGCTGCATTGCTCCCCTTTCTCTTGCTTTGGGTCAACTCAAATGCTTTGCCTCAATCTTGCAACGAAAGTTCATGTTTCATTTTGTTGATAATTGATAGTTGAAACCTTGGTATTTGTTGAACTCGCTTGGCATGATGAAATGGGAAGAAGATTGCGGCTGAATTGGTGCAGAAAAGGAAGGCTCTTCTACATAGTTTGCATGCATGTTAAAAAGAAAAGTCGCACTTTAACCCTTTAAGTTTTGTCTAATTTCGCTATGGCCTAAAAATTGGAAAAGTTAATCAATTTTGTCCCTTCAAAAATGTTAATTTGCTTTGGTATGTCTTAACATGAACCTTGGACAGATTATTTGTGATTTTAGGATGAAATAGGGATAGTTGTGAAGAATTTATAGTTTTGATTTCCATTTGATTAATATTTTCGCTAATTTAGTAGTTTTGTCCTAATAAATAAGTTTCCATTCTTCTTTTGTGAAGTTTTAGTACTTGAATATGATAGATTCCATTTTTAAGCCATTGAATTTTAGTATTTCATTTTAAACTTTTAAAACTTTTTTACTTAGGATCTCGCTCGTCTCAATTTCTTACACATGGATGGTTTATTTCGTGTTTAATTCTCATGTTTTTGTTTCATGTGATTAATTGTTAATTAAAGTGATGCCTTGACCCTTTTTATTACTTTGGAGGGTAAATAAGTAAATTCGTGTCACTAGGGTCCCGACTCAAGGGAGGTACACTCTATCCCTTATTTTCGCTTTATTTGACCCTATGTGTATTATATGACTTTATGTGTTTAATTGCATGCCTTTTGAATGTTTTCATTTTATTTATTTATTAATTCGCTTTACTCGTCTTAATTTCGTATATTTATTTTAGTTCATTTTGATTATTTAAAAGGCATTTAAATGCCAAGTTGTAATAGTTAAGGTTTATTTTATTTATTTTCATTTCCCCCATTAGATTGTAGTAGGCTCCCCCCCAATGTAATAGTTAGGGCTTTATTTCTTTATTTGCCTTGCGTGATTTGCATGCTTATGTGCTATGTGTTACCGCTTTCTTAGGGCCTTGCATCTAGATATCATGATTATGTGTTATGTGTTTATGTGATATTATGTGTTTATATGCTTTTATTAAGCTTTATATGATTAATTTAGTTACAATTGATGTGTGACGTTACCACACTAGTCCAACGCTAGTTGTGGTTTCTTTGTTCGATTTCTGACTAGTCCAACGCTAGTGAGAAAGTAGAAATATGGGTTAGTCCAACGCTAGACCCTTAGGAGCCTTTCGAGCGTTAGATCATGATTGTGTGATAAAATCACTTCATCTCATGCATATTTTTCACTTTGTAGGGTCTTTTATCATTTTGTATGATATTCCCCTTATACGTATATCCCTTATCCCTAATTTCCCTATATATATACCCCTATGTATGATACATAACATTAGAATTGCATTTCATTTTAGAATTAGGATTAGGGTAGTGCATTTGCTTGATTAGATTAGGGATAACCCTTTTGGATATGGGATATGGACGAGTTTGGCTTTTCTAGCCTTAGCACGCTTGTATTCCCTCTATTAAAGGGAAAATTGAGTCACGAACATTAGTCCCCCGTACCCGACATGATGCACTCCTTTAAGACATGTATATTTGTATAATTATTTTATTCCTTTTCTTTTCTTAGAGTCTCATATTTTTGCATTATTCGTGACTTCTTCGAAGAGTCTTCATTGGGCGTCACAATTAATGTGATTGGTACCAAGTAAGCTTTGAAGATACATTTCGACCCCCCGACACCCTCCTAGGTCTAGGGTTCGCATTCATATAGTACGTCCAAATGTGATAAATTTTTAGGTTAAAATAAGAAAATCTTTGACTAAATCACGCAACTAGCCTTGGCTAGGTCGAAAGGGTGCCTCGAATTTTTATCCTTGCCTTCCCTTTCTTCAAATGTGACTCCCGAACCTTTTTCTTTGATTTACGTAGACTAGGAGTCGTTTAAAAGGGGTTTTTCTACTTTTTCTTTTTAAAAATTCATTTTTAGGTGACTTGGTACACCTCAACTCTATACCAAGTGGCGACTCCATTTTTCATTCAAAAACCCTTTTTAAACTATATTTTGGGTCAAATCGTCATATTTTCAAGTCACATTTAGACCCATATTTTTCTTCATTTTCTTTGTAAATCAAAATTCATTTTCCAAATAAAAATTGAATCAAAAGCCATTTTTCCTAAACTCGTCTTTTATTTTTCTTATAAAAAAATGGGGCGCGACAGCACTCTAACTTTTGCAATTTAGCCCTATATGTAATACACAAATTTCATTATTTGTACTATGGCACCCTATGGTGTTGCAATTTAGCGCTATTTTTTATTAGCAAACTATATAAGGTATCTTAATAAACTATATATGTATACATATTTTATAATTTTCCCAAATTTAGGTAATAATTTGTTATAAATGTAAAAAAATTCATACATTCCCCATTTATCCAAATGACAACATGGTGGAAAATTAATAATTTGGATAATCTAAAAATAGAGGTAGTCAATAATAGAATTTAACAGTAAAACTTAACACGAAATTAAGTCTAATCCTAACATTTGTGTGACAGCCCCACTTTCCCCTAAGGCGAACCAAAGGGGTTAGCGGACCGCCTGCCCAGCTCTCGCCGGGACTCAGTCGTTCACTACAATCCTCAATTGAATTTCAAGATAAAACTTCAAATATTACATCAAATTCTCCAAAAATTACATGTCACAAATGCAGCGGAAACAATTCCTAACTATACATAAAATGATTCCAAATCAAAACTGTACAAAACATAGGCCATCCAATCACGTGCACAAGTACTATAAGTCCTTCCTTCGCCTTGAGCCCTGTGGAGGGGAATAAAATATTTTTGGGGTGAGCTAGAAGCTCAGCGAGTAACCAGCAAAATCATTAAGCAAATATATTTCACAATGTTGCATTTCGATGATTTCGATGATGTCATGATTCAGAGATCAAATGTCCGTTTAGTGCTCTCGTGAGCCAGTGAAATCATTGCACTAGAACACCCAACGCTCAAATAGATCATAACACACGAACAGAGAGAGGAAGCCCCTTTTTGAGCTCCAGATAACCATGAACATGAACCACAAACAGAATGGAGACGTTGGTGTCCAGCACAAGACTTTCCCAGAACTCATTGAAGCCAAAATCATATCATGAATTCACATGCAAGCACGCATGAGATGCAATCGAATAAATAATGCAAGAAACATTTCACAAATAACTTTGGAAATAGTTTAGGGTCACTCACCTCCACGGCTCCGAAACCATCCATCATGTATCATTGCCTTGCTCAAATCCAAGTCTTAAATCACAAACTCAATGCAAACAAATCCCTTCAAAGTTCGGACAGCACTTCCCCTAAATTTCTTTACTTTTCCAGCCATCAAGGCTTCATTATTTCCTCAGCCAGTCCCAAAGGTACACACACAACAACAAGTTCATCTAATAGTCATTCAGCAAGCTCCAAGAAGTACAAAGACAAGTCAAGCTAGGGAAAAGTCCGGAAATGAAAGTTAAGCTCAAAACCAGAAAAACAGTTTTGACGTCATTTTGCTGTAATGGTATCAAAGGCGCTACGATTGTCGGATGGAGGTCCAAGACCTACCGTTTCGAAGCTAAGAACCAGGGCTACAACAATGTAGAAGGTCACTCAGTCCAAATCCCAGCACAACTAAGTCAAATATGCCAAATAACAAACCAGAACCGTAATTGCAGGTTTACAAATTACACTATGCTGTAATCAGTACAACTCAGTCTAAACAGGTCCAAATGCAGAATTTCCAAAGGCATATGGTAGCTAGGACATCAAGCTACATTTCATCAGAAGACCTCAACACCCAAATCCAAAAAAATTCCAGTCAAAACAACCCATTACAGGCACAGTTCTTACATCCTGATGAACCCAGAACAGCAACAGTAAATTCGGCTTATCTCATTCTACACTACTCCAATTGACCTGAAATTTTACAGGCACACTTAAAACATCAATACCTACAACTTTCATGTTTTGAGCCAAGGCCAATTCGGCCTCTATCTATGACCTAAAAATTCGGACAGAATGTTCATCACAAAACCCTCACTTTTTCAATTTTTGGTCCAAAACAGAAATTGGTTGCAATTAATCACTTTTTCCACCTCCTAGAGTCATTAAACATCATTTCCAATCATCATACATGACCCCATAATCATATTCATATGAAAACAGAAAAATCCCCAATAATTATAAAACTTCACCAATTCAACCAAAATCAAGATTTAATCCATAAAAGTGCATCTTATACCACCACCAATCATGAATTGAACATCATTAGAGGAAGGAGAGTGGTTCTTCACAACTCACCTTGAACACAAGAGAGAGAGAGCTATTGGTCACCTTAACTTTCCAAACAACTCCACCAAACAACTCACAAACACTAAGTGAAGAGGTTTTATGGAGTAAAACTAAAATTAAACGGTTAAAAGTGAAGATTAAGCAAGCTTGGAGCAAAGAAATTGGAGAGCTTTTCTTCCCTTATTGCTTTAAGGTGGTCGGCCATATGAAGCTTAGAAATGAAGATATTTTGGGTCATTTTTGGTTATTTAAGTCAATGGTAAGAAAGGTCTTAAGGTAAGCCCAATCAAATGGTGACACTTGTCACCTTTAGGTTTAAAACTTATCTTTTTGTCTCTCCAATACAAATATCTTAACACTTTGTAAAATAAAATCACTTAATACAAAAATCCAACAAGTTGTCAAAAATATAATGCATTTACCGCACTTGCGGGTCCCACGTCCAAAATACGCTTTTAATTTCTCAAAAACTAACCGATACTAGAAAAATCATTTAAAAACTATTTTTGCTCATAAACTTTATCTGGGGAATTTTTCTAATCAAGAAAATGTAGAAAAGGCGGGCGTTTAAAAAAATAAACCCTAGAAAATTAGAAAATTTCCGGGTTCTCAAACTCATTTTTTTTTCGGGGCGTCACAATCTCCCCTCCTTAAAAGAATGTCGTCCTCGACATTCCATCTTGTACCAAATCAAGTCGAGACATCCCTCAAAAATCACTAATATTTCAGACCAAACCCACAGTCCGGCATCCTAAACTTCAAGCCTAGGATACACTACAGAGATCTGAAGCCTAAGCTCTGATACCAACTGTGACAGCCCCACTTTACCCTAAGGCGAACCAAAGGGGTTAGCGGACCGCCTGCCCAACTCTCGCCGGGACTCAGTCGTTCACTACAATCCTCAATTGAATTTCAAGATAAAACTTCAAATATTACATCAAATTCTCCAAAAATTACATGTCACAAATGCAGCGGAAACAATTCCTAACTATACATAAAATGATTCCAAATCAAAACTGTACAAAACATAGGCCATCCAATCACGTGCACAAGTACTATAAGTCCTTCCTTCGCCTTGAGCCCTGTGGAGGGGAATAAAATATTTTTGGGGTGAGCTAGAAGCTCAGCGAGTAACTAGCAAAATCATTAAGCAAATATATTTCACAATGTTGCATTTCGATGATTTCGATGATGTCATGATTCAGAGATCAAATGTCCGTTTAGTGCTCTCGTGAGCCAGTGAAATCATTGCACTAGAACACCCAACGCTCAAATAGATCATAACACACGAACAGAGAGAGGAAGCCCCTTTTTGAGCTCCAGATAACCATGAACATGAACCACAAACAGAATGGAGACGTTGGTGTCCAGCACAAGACTTTCCCAGAACTCATTGAAGCCAAAATCATATCATGAATTCACATGCAAGCACGCATGAGATGCAATCGAATAAATAATGCAAGAAACATTTCACAAATAACTTTGGAAATAGTTTAGGGTCACTCACCTCCACGGCTCCGAAACCATCCATCATGTATCATTGCCTTGCTCAAATCCAAGTCTTGAATCACAAACTCAATGCAAACAAATCCCTTCAAAGTTCGGACAGCACTTCCCCTAAATTTCTTTACTTTTCCAGCCATCAAGGCTTCATTATTTCCTCAGCCAGTCCCAAAGGTACACACACAACAACAAGTTCATCTAATAGTCATTCAGCAAGCTCCAAGAAGTACAAAGACAAGTCAAGCTAGGGAAAAGTCCGGAAATGAAAGTTAAGCTCAAAACCAGAAAAACAGTTTTGACGTCATTTTGCGGTAATGGTATCAAAGGCGCTATGATTGTCGGATGGAGGTCCAAGACCTACCGTTTCGAAGCTAAGAACCAGGGCTACAACAATGTAGAAGGTCACTCAGTCCAAATCCCAGCACAACAAAGTCAAATATGCCAAATAACAAACCAGAACCGTAATTGCAGGTTTACAAATTACACTATGCTGTAATCAGTACAACTCAGTCTAAACAGGTCCAAATGCAGAAATTCCAAAGGCATATGGTAGCTAGGACATCAATCTACATTTCATCAGAAGACCTCAACACCCAAATCCAAAACAATTCCAGTCAAAACAACCCATTACAGGCGCAGTTCTTACATCCTGATGAACCCAGAACAGCAACAGTAAATTCGGCTTATCTCATTCTACACTACTCCAATTGACCTGAAATTTTACAGGCACCCTTAAAACATTAATACCTACAACTTTCATGTTTTGAGCCAAGGCCAATTCGGCCTCTATCTATGACCTAAAAATTCGGACAGAATGTTCATCACAAAACCCTCACTTTTTCAATTTTTGGTCCAAAACAGAAATTGGTTGCAATTAATCACTTTTTCCACCTCCTAGAGTCATTAAACATCATTTCCAATCATCATACATGACCCCATAATCATATTCATATGAAAACAGAAAAATCCCCAATAATTATAAAACTTCACCAATTCAACCAAAATCAAGATTTAATCCATAAAAGTGCATCTTATACCACCACCAATCATGAATTGAACATCATTAGAGGAAGGAGAGTGGTTCTTCACAACTCAGCTTGAACACAAGAGAGAGAGAGCTATTGGTCACCTTAACTTTCCAAACAACTCCACCAAACAACTCACAAACACTAAGTGAAGAGGTTTTATGGAGTAAAACTAAAATTAAACGGTTAAAAGTGAAGATTAAGCAAGCTTGGAGCAAAGAAATTGGAGAGCTTTTCTTCCCTTATTGCTTGAAGGTGGTCGGCCATATGAAGCTTAGAAATGAAGATATTTTGGGTCATTTTTGGTTATTTAAGTCAATGGTAAGAAAGGTCTTAAGGTAAGCCCAATCAAATGGTGACACTTGTCACCTTTAGGTTTAAAACTTATCTTTTTGTCTCTCCAATACAAATATCTTAACACTTTGTAAAATAAAATCACTTAATACGAAAATCCAACAAGTTGTCAAAAATATAATGCATTTACCGCACTTGCGGGTCCCACGTCCAAAATACGCTTTTAATTTCTCAAAAACTAACCGATACTAGAAAAATCATTTAAAAACTATTTTTGCTCATAAACTTTATCTGGGGAATTTTTCTAATCAAGAAAATGTAGAAAAGGCGGGCGTTTAAAAAAATAAACCCTAGAAAATTAGAAAATTTCCGGGTTCTCAAACTCATTTTTTTTTCGGGGCGTCACAATCTCCCCTCCTTAAAAGAATGTCGTCCTCAACATTCCATCTTGTACCAAATCAAGTCGAGACATCCCTAAAAAATCACTAATATTTCAGACCAGACCCACAGTCCGGCATCCTAAACTTCAAGCCTAGGACACACTACAGAGATCTGAAGCCTAAGCTCTGATACCAACTGTGACAGCCCCACTTTCCCCTAAGGCGAACCAAAGGGGTTAGCGGACCGCCTGCCCAGCTCTCGCCGGGACTCAGTCGTTCACTACAATCCTCAATTGAATTTCAAGATAAAACTTCAAATATTACATCAAATTCTCCAAAAATTACATGTCACAAATGCAGCGGAAACAATTCCTAACTATACATAAAATGATCCCAAATCAAAACTGTACAAAACATAGGCCATCCAATCACGTGCACAAGTACTATAAGTCCTTCCTTCGCCTTGAGCCCTGTGGAGGGGAATAAAATATTTTTGGGGTGAGCTAGAAGCTCAGCGAGTAACCAGCAAAATCATTAAGCAAATATATTTCACAATGTTGCATTTCGATGATTTCGATGATGTCATGATTCAGAGATCAAATGTCCGTTTAGTGCTCTCGTGAGCCAGTGAAATCATTGCACTAGAACACCCAACGCTCAAATAGATCATAACACACGAACAGAGAGAGGAAGCCCCTTTTTGAGCTCCAGATAACCATGAACATGAACCTCAAACAGAATGGAGACGTTGGTGTCCAGCACAAGACTTTCCCAGAACTCATTGAAGCCAAAATCATATCATGAATTCACATGCAAGCACGCATGAGATGCAATCGAATAAATAATGCAAGAAACATTTCACAAATAACTTTGGAAATAGTTTAGGGTCACTCACCTCCACGGCTCCGAAACCATCCATCATGTATCATTGCCTTGCTCAAATCCAAGTCTTAAATCACAAACTCAATGCAAACAAATCCCTTCAAAGTTCGGACAGCACTTCCCCTAAATTTCTTTACTTTTCCAGCCATCAAGGCTTCATTATTTCCTCAGCCAGTCCCAAAGGTACACACACAACAACAAGTTCATCTAATAGTCATTCAGCAAGCTCCAAGAAGTACAAAGACAAGTCAAGCTAGGGAAAAGTCCGGAAATGAAAGTTAAGCTCAAAACCAGAAAAATAGTTTTGACGTCATTTTGCGGTAATGGTTTCAAAGGCGCTACGATTGTCGGATGGAGGTCCAAGACCTACCGTTTCGAAGCTAAGAACCAGGGCTACAACAATGTAGAAGGTCACTCAGTCCAAATCCCAGCACAACTAAGTCAAATATGCCAAATAACAAACCAGAACCGTAATTGCAGGTTTACAAATTACACTATGCTGTAATCAGTACAACTCAGTCTAAACAGGTCCAAATGCAGAAATTCCAAAGGCATATGGTACCTAGGACATCAAGCTACATTTCATCAGAAGACCTCAACACCCAAATCCAAAACAATTCCAGTCAAAACAACCCATTACAGGCGCAGTTCTTACATCCTGATGAACCCAGAACAGCAACAGTAAATTCGGCTTATCTCATTCTACACTACTCCAATTGACCTGAAATTTTACAGGCACCCTTAAAACATCAATACCTACAACTTTCATGTTTTGAGTCAAGGCCAATTCGGCCTCTATCTATAACCTAAAAATTCGGACAGAATGTTCATCACAAAACCCTCACTTTTTCAATTTTTGGTCCAAAACAGAAATTGGTTGCAATTAATCACTTTTTCCACTTCCTAGAGTCATTAAACATCATTTCCAATCATCATACATGACCCCATAATCATATTCATGTGAAAACAGAAAAATCCCCAATAATTATAAAACTTCACCAATTCAACCAAAATCAAGATTTAATCCATAAAAGTGCATCTTATACCACCACCAATCATGAATTGAACATCATTAGAGGAAGGAGAGTGGTTCTTCACAACTCAGCTTGAACACAAGAGAGAGAGAGCTATTGGTCACCTTAACTTTCCAAACAACTCCACCAAACAACTCACAAACACTAAGTGAAGAGGTTTTATGGAGTAAAACTAAAATTAAACGGTTAAAAGTGAAGATTAAGCAAGCTTGGAGCAAAGAAATTGGAGAGCTTTTCTTCCCTTATTGCTTGAAGGTGGTCGGCCATATGAAGCTTAGAAATGAAGATATTTTGGGTCATTTTTGGTTATTTAAGTCAATGGTAAGAAAGGTCTTAAGGTAAGCCCAATCAAATGGTGACACTTGTCACCTTTAGGTTTAAAACTTATCTTTTTGTCTCTCCAATACAAATATCTTAACACTTTGTAAAATAAAATCACTTAATACAAAAATCCAACAAGTTGTCAAAAATATAATGCATTTACCGCACTTGCGGGTCCCACGTCCAAAATACGCTTTTAATTTCTCAAAAACTAACCGATACTAGAAAAATCATTTAAAAACTATTTTTGCTCATAAACTTTATCTGGGGAATTTTTCTAATCAAGAAAATGTAGAAAAGGCGGGTGTTTAAAAAAATAAACCCTAGAAAATTAGAAAATTTCCGGGTTCTCAAACTCATTTTTTTTTCGGGGCGTCACAATCTCCCCTCCTTAAAAGAATGTCGTCCTCGACATTCCATCTTGTACCAAATCAAGTCGAGACATCCCTCAAAAATCACTAATATTTCAGACCAGACCCACAGTCCGGCATCCTAAACTTCAAGCCTAGGAGACACTACAGAGATCTGAAGCCTAAGCTCTGATACCAACTGTGACAGCCCCACTTTCCCCTAAGGCGAACCAAAGGGGTTAGCGGACCGCCTGCCCAGCTCTCGCCGGGACTCAGTCGTTCACTACAATCCTCAATTGAATTTCAAGATAAAACTTCAAATATTACATCAAATTCTCCAAAAATTACATGTCACAAATGCAGCGGAAACAATTCCTAACTATACATAAAATGATTCCAAATCAAAACTGTACAAAACATAGGCCATCCAATCACGTGCACAAGTACTATAAGTCCTTCCTTCGCCTTGAGCCCTGTGGAGGGGAATAAAATATTTTTGGGGTGAGCTAGAAGCTCAGCGAGTAACCAGCAAAATTATTAAGCAAATATATTTCACAATGTTGCATTTCGATGATTTCGATGATGTCATGATTCTGAGATCAAATGTCCGTTTAGTGCTCTCGTGAGCCAGTGAAATCATTGCACTAGAACACCCAACGCTCAAATAGATCATAACACACGAACAGAGAGAGGAAGCCCCTTTTTGAGCTCCAGATAACCATGAACATGAACCACAAACAGAATGGAGACGTTGGTGTCCAGCACAAGACTTTCCCAGAACTCATTGAAGCCAAAATCATATCATGAATTCACATGCAAGCACGCATGAGATGCAATCGAATAAATAATGCAAGAAACATTTCACAAATAACTTTGGAAATAGTTTAGGGTCACTCACCTCCACGGCTCCGAAACCATCCATCATGTATCATTGCCTTGCTCAAATCCAAGTCTTAAATCACAAACTCAATGCAAACAAATCCCTTCAAAGTTCGGACAGCACTTCCCCTAAATTTCTTTACTTTTCCAGCCATCAAGGCTTCATTATTTCCTCAGCCAGTCCCAAAGGTACACACACAACAACAAGTTCATCTAATAGTCATTCAGCAAGCTCCAAGAAGTACAAAGACAAGTCAAGCTAGGGAAAAGTCCGGAAATGAAAGTTAAGCTCAAAACCAGAAAAACAGTTTTGACGTCATTTTGCGGTAATGGTATCAAAGGCGCTACGATTGTCGGATGGAGGTCCAAGACCTACCGTTTCGAAGCTAGGAACCAGGGCTACAACAATGTAGAAGGTCACTCAGTCCAAATCCCAGCACAACTAAGTCAAACAAGCCAAATAACAAACCAGAACCGTAATTGCAGGTTTACAAATTACACTATGCTGTAATCAGTACAACTCAGTCTAAACAGGTCCAAATGCAGAAATTCCAAAGGCATATGGTACCTAGGACATCAAGCTACATTTCATCAGAAGACCTCAACACCCAAATCCAAAACAATTCCAGTCAAAACAACCCATTACAGGCGCAGTTCTTACATCCTGATGAACCCAGAACAGCAACAGTAAATTCGGCTTATCTCATTCTACACTACTCCAATTGACCTGAAATGTTACAGGCACCCTTAAAACATCAATACCTACAACTTTCATGTTTTGAGCCAAGGCCAATTCGGCCTCTATCTGTGACCTAAAAATTCGGACATAATGTTCATCACAAAACCCTCACTTTTTCAATTTTTGGTCCAAAACAGAAATTGGTTGCAATTAATCACTTTTTCCACTTCCTAGAGTCATTAAACATCATTTCCAATCATCATACATGACCCCATAATCATATTCATATGAAAACAGAAAAATCCCCAATAATTATAAAACTTCACCAATTCAACCAAAATCAAGATTTAATCCATAAAAGTGCATCTTATACCACCACCAATCATGAATTGAACATCATTAGAGGAAGGAGAGTGGTTCTTCACAACTCAGCTTGAACACAAGAGAGAGAGAGCTATTGGTCACCTTAACTTTCCAAACAACTCCACCAAACAACTCACAAACACTAAGTGAAGAGGTTTTATGGAGTAAAACTAAAATTAAACGGTTAAAAGTGAAGATTAAGCAAGCTTGGAGCAAAGAAATTGGAGAGCTTTTCTTCCCTTATTGCTTGAAGGTGGTCGGCCATATGAAGCTTAGAAATGAAGATATTTTGGGTCATTTTTGGTTATTTAAGTCAATGGTAAGAAAGGTCTTAAGGTAAGCCCAATCAAATGGTGACACTTGTCACCTTTAGGTTTAAAACTTATCTTTTTGTCTCTCCAATACAAATATCTTAACACTTTGTAAAATAAAATCACTTAATACAAAAATCCAACAAGTTGTCAAAAATATAATGCATTTACCGCACTTGCGGGTCCCACGTCCAAAATACGCTTTTAATTTCTCAAAAACTAACCGATACTAGAAAAATCATTTAAAAACTATTTTTGCTCATAAACTTTATCTGGGGAATTTTTCTAATCAAGAAAATGTAGAAAAGGCGGGCGTTTAAAAAAATAAACCCTAGAAAATTAGAAAATTTCCGGGTTCTCAAACTCATTTTTTTTTCGGGGCGTCACAATCTCCCCTCCTTAAAAGAATGTCGTCCTCGACATTCCATCTTGTACCAAATCAAGTCGAGACATCCCTCAAAAATCACTAATATTTCAGACCAAACCCACAGTCTGGCATCCTAAACTTCAAGCCTAGGATACACTACAGAGATCTGAAGCCTAAGCTCTGATACCAATTGTGACAGCCCCACTTTACCCTAAGGCGAACCAAAGGGGTTAGCGGACCGCCTGCCCAGCTCTCGCCGGGACTCAGTCGTTCACTACAATCCTCAATTGAATTTCAAGATAAAACTTCAAATATTACATCAAATTCTCCAAAAATTACATGTCACAAATGCAGCGGAAACAATTCCTAACTATACATAAAATGATTCCAAATCAAAACTGTACAAAACATAGGCCATCCAATCACGTGCACAAGTACTATAAGTCCTTCCTTCGCCTTGAGCCCTGTGGAGGGGAATAAAATATTTTTGGGGTGAGCTAGAAGCTCAGCGAGTAACCAGCAAAATCATTAAGCAAATATATTTCACAATGTTGCATTTCGATGATTTCGATGATGTCATGATTTAGAGATCAAATGTCCGTTTAGTGCTCTCGTGAGCCAGTGAAATCATTGCACTAGAACACCCAACGCTCAAATAGATCATAACACACGAACAGAGAGAGGAAGCCCCTTTTTGAGCTCCAGATAACCATGAACATGAACCACAAACAGAATGGAGACGTTGGTGTCCAGCACAAGACTTTCCCAGAACTCATTGAAGCCAAAATCATATCATGAATTCACATGCAGGCACGCATGAGATGCAATCGAATAAATAATGCAAGAAACATTTCACAAATAACTTTGGAAATAGTTTAGGGTCACTCACCTCCACGGCTCCGAAACCATCCATCATGTATCATTGCCTTGCTCAAATCCAAGTCTTGAATCACAAACTCAATGCAAACAAATCCCTTCAAAGTTCGGACAGCACTTCCCCTAAATTTCTTTACTTTTCCAGCCATCAAGGCTTCATTATTTCCTCAGCCAGTCCCAAAGGTACACACACAACAACAAGTTCATCTAATAGTCATTCAGCAAGCTCCAAGAAGTACAAAGACAAGTCAAGCTAGGGAAAAGTCCGGAAATGAAAGTTAAGCTCAAAACCAGAAAAACAGTTTTGACGTCATTTTGCGGTAATGGTATCAAAGGCGCTACGATTGTCGGATGGAGGTCCAAGACCTACCGTTTCGAAGCTAAGAACCAGGGCTACAACAATGTAGAAGGTCACTCAGTCCAAATCCCAGCACAACTAAGTCAAATATGCCAAATAACAAACCAGAACCGTAATTGCAGGTTTACAAATTACACTATGCTGTAATCAGTACAACTCAGTCTAAACAGGTCCAAATGCAGAAATTCCAAAGGCATATGGTACCTAGGACATCAAGCTACATTTCATCAGAAGACCTCAACACCCAAATCCAAAACAATTCCAGTCAAAACAACCCATTACAGGCGCAGTTCTTACATCCTGATGAACCCAGAACAGCAACAGTAAATTCGGCTTATCTCATTCTACACTACTCCAATTGACCTGAAATTTTACAGGCACCCTTAAAACATCAATACCTACAACTTTCATGTTTTGAGCCAAGGCCAATTAGGCCTCTATCTATGACCTAAAAATTCGGACAGAATGTTCATCACAAAACCCTCACTTTTTCAATTTTTGGTCCAAAACAGAAATTGGTTGCAATTAATCACTTTTTCCACCTCCTAGAGTCATTAAACATCATTTCCAATCATCATACATGACCCCATAATCATATTCATATGAAAACAGAAAAATCCCCAATAATTATAAAACTTCACCAATTCAACCAAAATCAAGATTTAATCCATAAAAGTGCATCTTATACCACCACCAATCATGAATTGAACATCATTAGAGGAAGGAGAGTGGTTCTTCACAACTCAGCTTGAACACAAGAGAGAGAGAGCTATTGGTCACCTTAACTTTCCAAACAACTCCACCAAACAACTCACAAACACTAAGTGAAGAGGTTTTATGGAGTAAAACTAAAATTAAACGGTTAAAAGTGAAGATTAAGCAAGCTTGGAGCAAAGAAATTGGAGAGCTTTTCTTCCCTTATTGCTTGAAGGTGGTCGGCCATATGAAGCTTAGAAATGAAGATATTTTGGGTCATTTTTGGTTATTTAAGTCAATGGTAAGAAAGGTCTTAAGGTAAGCCCAATCAAATGGTGACACTTGTCACCTTTAGGTTTAAAACTTATCTTTTTGTCTCTCCAATACAAATATCTTAACACTTTGTAAAATAAAATCACTTAATACGAAAATCCAACAAGTTGTCAAAAATATAATGCATTTACCGCACTTGCGGGTCCCACGTCCAAAATACGCTTTTAATTTCTCAAAAACTAACCGATACTAGAAAAATCATTTAAAAACTATTTTTGCTCATAAACTTTATCTGGGGAATTTTTCTAATCAAGAAAATGTAGAAAAGGCGGGCGTTTAAAAAAATAAACCCTAGAAAATTAGAAAATTTCCGGGTTCTCAAACTCATTTTTTTTTCGGGGCGTCACAATCTCCCCTCCTTAAAAGAATGTCGTCCTCGACATTCCATCTTGTACCAAATCAAGTCGAGACATCCCTCAAAAATCACTAATATTTCAGACCAAACCCACAGTCTGGCATCCTAAACTTCAAGCCTAGGATACACTACAGAGATCTGAAGCCTAAGCTCTGATACCAACTGTGACAGCCCCACTTTACCCTAAGGCGAACCAAAGGGGTTAGCGGACCGCCTGCCCAGCTCTCGCCGGGACTCAGTCGTTCACTACAATCCTCAATTGAATTTCAAGATAAAACTTCAAATATTACATCAAATTCTCCAAAAATTACATGTCACAAATGCAGCGGAAACAATTCCTAACTATACATAAAATGATTCCAAATCAAAACTGTACAAAACATAGGCCATCCAATCACGTGCACAAGTACTATAAGTCCTTCCTTCGCCTTGAGCCCTGTGGAGGGGAATAAAATATTTTTGGGGTGAGCTAGAATCTCAGCGAGTAACCAGCAAAATCATTAAGCAAATATATTTCACAATGTTGCATTTCGATGATTTCGATGATGTCATGATTCAGAGATCAAATGTCCGTTTAGTGCTCTCGTGAGCCAGTGAAATCATTGCACTAGAACACCCAACGCTCAAATAGATCATAACACACGAACAGAGAGAGGAAGCCCCTTTTTGAGCTCCAGATAACCATGAACATGAACCACAAACAGAATGGAGACGTTGGTGTCCAGCACAAGACTTTCCCAGAACTCATTGAAGCCAAAATCATATCATGAATTCACATGCAAGCACGCATGAGATGCAATCGAATAAATAATGCAAGAAACATTTCACAAATAACTTTGGAAATAGTTTAGGGTCACTCACCTCCACGGCTCCGAAACCATCCATCATGTATCATTGCCTTGCTCAAATCCAAGTCTTGAATCACAAACTCAATGCAAACAAATCCCTTCAAAGTTCGGACAGCACTTCCCCTAAATTTCTTTACTTTTCCAGCCATCAAGGCTTCATTATTTCCTCAGCCAGTCCCAAAGGTACACACACAATAACAAGTTCATCTAATAGTCATTCAGCAAGCTCCAAGAAGTACAAAGACAAGTCAAGCTAGGGAAAAGTCCGGAAATGAAAGTTAAGCTCAAAACCAGAAAAACAGTTTTGACGTCATTTTGCGGTAATGGTATCAAAGGCGCTACGATTGTCGGATGGAGGTCCAAGACCTACCGTTTCGAAGCTAAGAACCAGGGCTACAACAATGTAGAAGGTCACTCAGTCCAAATCCCAGCACAACTAAGTCAAATATGCCAAATAACAAACCAGAACCGTAATTGCAGGTTTACAAATTACACTATGCTGTAATCAGTACAACTCAGTCTAAACAGGTCCAAATGCAGAAATTCCAAAGGCATATGGTACCTAGGACATCAAGCTACATTTCATCAGAAGACCTCAACACCCAAATCCAAAACAATTCCAGTCAAAACAACCCATTACAGGCGCAGTTCTTACATCCTGATGAACCCAGAACAGCAACAGTAAATTCGGCTTATCTCATTCTACACTACTCCAATTGACCTGAAATTTTACAGGCACCCTTAAAACATCAATACCTACAACTTTCATGTTTTGAGCCAAGGCCAATTAGGCCTCTATCTATGACCTAAAAATTCGGACAGAATGTTCATCACAAAACCCTCACTTTTTCAATTTTTGGTCCAAAACAGAAATTGGTTGCAATTAATCACTTTTTCCACCTCCTAGAGTCATTAAACATCATTTCCAATCATCATACATGACCCCATAATCATATTCATATGAAAACAGAAAAATCCCCAATAATTATAAAACTTCACCAATTCAACCAAAATCAAGATTTAATCCATAAAAGTGCATCTTATACCACCACCAATCATGAATTGAACATCATTAGAGGAAGGAGAGTGGTTCTTCACAACTCAGCTTGAACACAAGAGAGAGAGAGCTATTGGTCACCTTAACTTTCCAAACAACTCCACCAAACAACTCACAAACACTAAGTGAAGAGGTTTTATGGAGTAAAACTAAAATTAAACGGTTAAAAGTGAAGATTAAGCAAGCTTGGAGCAAAGAAATTGGAGAGCTTTTCTTCCCTTATTGCTTGAAGGTGGTCGGCCATATGAAGCTTAGAAATGAAGATATTTTGGGTCATTTTTGGTTATTTAAGTCAATGGTAAGAAAGGTCTTAAGGTAAGCCCAATCAAATGGTGACACTTGTCACCTTTAGGTTTAAAACTTATCTTTTTGTCTCTCCAATACAAATATCTTAACACTTTGTAAAATAAAATCACTTAATACAAAAATCCAACAAGTTGTCAAAAATATAATGCATTTACCGCACTTGCGGGTCCCACGTCCAAAATACGCTTTTAATTTCTCAAAAACTAACCGATACTAGAAAAATCATTTAAAAACTATTTTTGCTCATAAACTTTATCTGGGGAATTTTTCTAATCAAGAAAATGTAGAAAAGGCGGGCGTTTAAAAAAATAAACTCTAGAAAATTAGAAAATTTCCGGGTTCTCAAACTCATTTTTTTTTCGGGGCGTCACAATTTGCATGATCAAAAGGTTGTTATTAATTATAGAAGCCATATTTATCATTTATGAATTGGTACATATACCAAATAAATAGATTTAGCATTTCGTACATGTATTTGCAAACTATTTTGATTGTTCAATCAACTAATTCAATTGTCAGGTCTTTGAGACTGCAAGTCATACATAATTGATAACACCACAAACTGAGTACCAAAAAGATTTTAATTAAAAAGTGTTTTTTTTTTTAATCGTAAACATATTTCTAACAACATTTTTATTTTTTGAACTATTTTATTGTATAATAAATTAGAAAAGTCCTATATTAGTTAAAATTGGTAAAAAAAAAAATCTACCCAAATACACTAAATTGTCATATTCTATTATTTTAACACAACCTGAGAGTAAAAAAAATAATAAAACTCAAAACAATAGAAAAACTTAATTACATAATGATGAGAAAAAGAAAAAGAGAGAGATAGGTGAAAGGACAAAGAAAGCGTGCACTTCTAGGAAAAGGCGTGCTTTTTATATATACGGAACTAAGAGCGGCAAACTAAAAATTTAAGTGGCGTGGCGGGCTGAAGGGACTTTAGGGAAACGACACCATTTGATTCTATATCCTAATAACTTAGCCAAAATTTAAGATATCTAAAACGCAGTATACCAATTCACAAACTGCTCACCCCCATCAGAAATGGCTTCCGCCGCTGCTCTCCCTGTAGTTACCGTTATCCCTCTTGAGAATGAAATGGAGGCCGATACCAACTCCCTCCCTCTGCCTGACGTCATGAAAGCCCCAATCCGGCCCGACATCCTCCAAGATGTTCATCGTGACATCTCCAAGAACTCTCGCCAACCCTACACTGTCTCTAGGTCCGCCGGCCACCAGACCTCCGCCGAGTCCTGGGGTACTGGTCGCGCTGTTTCCCGTATCTCTCGTGTTCCTGACAGTGGCACTCACCGTGCCGGCCAGGGTGCCCATGGCAACATGTGCCGCA
Organism: Coffea arabica; assembly: GCF_036785885.1. NCBI lineage: Eukaryota > Viridiplantae > Streptophyta > Magnoliopsida > Gentianales > Rubiaceae > Coffea > Coffea arabica. Next base: position 35,353,796 of record NC_092321.1, read on the forward strand.
GTGGCCACATGTTTGCTCCGACCAAGATCTGGCACCGTTGGCACCGCAAGTCCCAGTCAACAAGAAATGATATGTCGTGGTTCTGCCATCGTCGCCTCTGCAGTACCTTCCCTTGTCATGGCCCGTGGCCACCGCATCGAGTCTATCCTGCAAATCCCCTGTGTGATCTCCGATTCTACTGAGGCCATGGAGAAAACCTCCAACGCTATCAGTCTTCTCAAGAAAATTGGGGCTTACCCTGATGCTGAGAAGGCTAAGGACAGCCAGGATATCTGCCCAGGAAAGGGTAAGATGTGTAACCGCCGCTACATCTGCAGGAAAGTCCTCTAGTTGTGTACGGTACTGAGGGGCTAAGCTCGTGAAGGCCTTTCGCAACATTCCTGGAGTCGATGTGGCCTACGTGGACCGTTTGAATTTGTTGAAACTTTCCCCGGGAGGCCACGTTGGGAGGTTTATTGTTTGGACGAAATCAGCATTTGAGAAATTGGATAAGATTTATTGGTCATTTGATAGAGGATTAAAGCAGTCATCTGGTAAACTTGAGATATTAAAGCATTTCTATAATCTTAAGATATTAATTGTATTTGTCTGGCTGCTATTTGAGCTACAATTTTCTTTTGCATCTGTTACATAGAAACTTTCTTCAAGTGAAGAACATTTAACTATTGAACTTTGATAAAGATATGAGTAGGGTAAGGGCGAATATATGCATCAACACTTTAAGGTAACTGGTGCAGTTCTTTGAGCATGGTGCCTGAGGGATCTTGAAAAACATTTTGACCATTTAAGGAGCTCCATGATATTAATTATGATGTATTAGATTATAGAGCTGTCCTATCCTTCTACAGTCCTTCATTTTGTTACTGATATTACGCAGGAGAAATTCTAATAACAAAAGAGTTACTATCATACCCATCTTCGTTTCCTGACAAGCAATGCTGCTAAGAAACTAGATTCGTTTGGACCTTCCCTTAGTTGAGAAGTTAAAAGAAAGGCATGGGCAGAATTGGTATTTCCACTACTTTTGAAGGCAAAGAAGATTTTTCGAAGTGTTACTGTACTTCCTTCCACTCTTTTTGCCCCCATTTGAGGGCTTTTAGTTGAAATTGTTGTGGCTCAATATGCTTAGTTGTATGGTAATCTTTCTATGTGAAAGTAGAAGACCAACTACTAGTTAATTGACTTAAATGCTCTTATTTTCACAAAAGGTGAAAGCAATGATGGAATCAACAATAATATAACTCAGAGAGTATCCAGATATTGCTGCTAATGGTTATCTGGGTGTCTTTGTTCTTAAGCAAGTGGTGAATTCGATGTCCTTGTTTGGTATTGATTATTGACCTGCAAATTTATGTTGAAGTGCATGTGCATTCTTCTACTTGTTTATCTTACCAAAATATGATGTGCCTGTGTGTTTCCATGGGAGGAAATAGTTTTGATTGCAGGCTTTGGAGTTGAACTTATTATATGCTGTGTTTTCTCAGCATTCTATTCATAGAATAAGTAAGAAAATGGTCTTCTTGCTTTCGTTTGCTCCTACCTAACAACTAACCTGTTGAAATTGGAAATTTACACTAAGCTCTAAGTTCCCCTGCCTTGCTTTGTTAGTGTTCATAAGTTCCCTTACGACGTCGATGCTGCAATATTTGATCGCTAAGTTCCCCTGCCTTGCTTTTTTGATGTCTATAAGTCCCCTTACGATGTCGATGCTGCAATATTTGATGAAGTTTGATATTGCAGATCATGCGAGAAACCTTGATAACTTATCGCATCTGGATCATGAAGACACTGAAAAGCAGGTATTCATTGCATGCAGTCATCTGGAATCTTAATTTCCATGCCTTGATTGTTAAAATAGTTTGGTTTTACTCTTCCTGCGTTGTTATTAAGATAATTTGGTTTTACTCTTCTTGTGTTGTTGTTAAGTGGTTAAGTTTATGGCAATCTAGAGATTTTTCTGTTATATCTATTACAAATTGTGAGAACCCGAAATTTTCTTATTTTCTAGGCTTTATTTTATTTATTTGCATGCCTATTCTCTATTTTCTTTATTAGGAAAATTTTCTAGATGATTTTTATGAGTGAATGTAGTTTTTAAATCATTTTTCTAGTATAAGTTAGTTCATGAGATTTTAGGAGTATACATTGGACGTGGGACCCGCTAGTGCGTTAAGTGCGAATTATTCGGCCAATTAGGTTAAGTTTTGTATAAATGGATTAAATTACTAGGTGTTAGGAGATAATTAGAGGTTACCTAGATGGATTAATTTTGGAGAGACAAAAAGAATAGGTTTAAACCCAAAATGTGACATGTGTCACCTTCTTACTCAAGGTTCGACTTTGACCACTATTCACTAACTTTACTAAATGCCAAAAATCATCTTCATCTTCATCCTTTTGGCCGAGCGTCATAGAGAGAAAAGAAAGGAAAGCCTTCAACTTATTTCTTCCAAATCTTGCTCAATCTTGTGATCCAACCATAGAACTTCAAATTTACTCCATAAAAATCTTTTGTTAAAGAAGGTGGTGGAGTAGTTTGGAAAAAGGAGGTGCTAAGTTGCTATTTTTCTTGAGTTTACAAGGTGAGTTGCTAAGAAATCTTCCTTTGTTCTTGATAATGTTAAATTAGTGCCTTGTAGTGGCTAAAAATGTTATTTTGTGGAACACTTTATGGTTTTAAGTGGAGTTTGTGAAATTTCTGGTTTTATTCATGATTTTTCTGATTTGATATGATAAGTGCTGATTGGCCATGGATGATGTCTTGATATGGTCTAAAGTGGATCTTTGGTGTGTTAATTGTAGTTATTTACGGAAAATTTCAGCTTTGTGCGGAAATTTCAGATTTAGGGTTTCAATTTGGGGCTTTTCTAGGGTTGTTGTGGAACACTTGATTTGGCTTTGTTTAAAGGGCATTGTAACCCTAATAAGATGTATTGAATGGCTTATGACTTGTAATTGTAATTGTGGTTGTGTTGGAGGAATATAAATGATTGTTTGTAGGATGGAAAATCTGAAATTTTAGGGGAAATGCTGTCCAAATTTTAAGTCCATATGATTTCTTGGAATTGGGTTGCTTTGAGTGTTAATGAGTGACTTTGGGGTTGTCTAAACCTTTAGCACCAAGTGTTCCTTATTTTTACTTTCAAGTTCTTTTGGCTTTGCATTAGTAGCATGTGGATTAGGTTTATGACTCGTGTTCGAGTCTCATTGTGTTTTCTTGAATGTTTTAGGGTGTGCCGGTGACCCAAGGCACTCGTTGGGCGGAAATTTGTGAAATCTCTTTGTTTGATTGGTGAGTGTACTACTCACATGATTGTTACTTCATGGCTTTGTTACACTTGAAATCTATGATTGGAATGCTTGTGATTACTGATGATATTGGTGGAGACGAGGATGTACTTTATCACTCTCGTACTCTATGGCTTATTTGACTGTTTACTGTAGCACTTGAAATTCTCTTGATTATACTTGAATTGGTGTCGTTTGGACGTGTATCCAACGACTTTTACTGTGGACTCTGAGCTCAACTCCATTGGTGGTCAATTGAATCGAGCCAGCAAAGGCATGGTCGAGGAAATTGACAAGCCATGGGGACTATTTCTGTGGAATCATTGGGTATGAGACTCTTGATTCTGGTATACTCGAGTATTACCATCTTTGATCTGGTTGGAGTTCGGTCCCGGTAAGGGGTATGTGAGGTGGACGGAAATTGGAGAAAAGTAGAGTCTACGGTATTGGTTACTCTTTAAGCGTTGACGGAGAGTCAACGATGTGAGATCAAGTTTGGCTAAAGAGAAAAAGGGCTCTTGAGAGCCGTCCGTATCCTTTTAATCTTTGTTGAAATGTGGTGTTAGTTCGGCTCACTTGTTGAACGTATTTGGATTGAGTAACTTTGTGCTTATGTGAACTTTGTTTACTTGCGTGATAGTACCTCATTGGGCGAAAGCTCACTCCGTTGCCTTTGTTTTCCTTTTGGAGACTATGATGTTTTGAAGTACGAGTTGAGCTAGTTTTAATATTCTTTTGTATAGCTCCTCGATGGTTGGAGAAACCTTAAATGTATCTTGATCCAACATTTCCTTTTGAGTTGTAAATTTGCAACCCTACGTATATAAAAGTGGGTACTCATGTTCATGTGTTATATTTGATTTGTAAATGTCTATTTTCAAGGACTATATGCAGTTAATTGTATTCGGTTGGGTTTCGATTTTTGTTTTCCATTTCGCTATTTTTGAATCGTTTAAGCGCGCTAATATCCTCCAGAACGTTTTAGATTGTATATAACTGTCTTAGTAGTCCTGGCGAGAGTTTGGCAGGTAGTCCGCTAACCCTTTTGGTACGCCTTAGGGGAAGGTGGGACTGTCACACAAATCCCCGTGTTGACCACTCTTTGCAGAAAAGATAGTTTCCATGAAAGTACAAGTTGTGTGCTTCGACTCTTTAGAGGATTGATTGGGACTTGAAATTAATGGACATGATGTGTATTAGCGTTCTGCATATGCAACAGTGCTCCTAAGCTATTTTATTACTTTGAATATGATACAATTGGCTGCCAATTATGCTCCTAAATGGCATTCTGTTAGCTCGTATCCATTATGTGTAACATTCTTCTGCAATTTGTGGTGGCTGCCTATGGTTCTCATCAATTTTGTTGGCCTGGGTTATAAATGAATGATGGGGCTCAAATCTTTCCTTGTCGAAACCGCTATAGTTATTATGATTTTCTTCTATATTTGTTGAAGGAGTTAACATGTAAAATTTTAAAAAAAAGGGTGTTGACATGTATGAAGAATCTTGTTAACAGATGCTGAGGAAGTTAAGTAAGCAGCTGAATGGTGAGGATTGGACGTGGAACAACCTAAATACCTTGTGCTAGGCAATAGGATCTATATCAGGATCAATGATGGAGGAATAGGTGTATTGCTTTATGCTGTATATTTTTCCTGTTTTTTAGTCTTTCTTCGCTGAGTGACTATTTTCTGGCTTCTTTCTACTCAGAATGAGACCTAGTGTTTGGATTACTTTCAGTTTTGTGGTTCTTTTTCTTTTTCACCATTTTCTTACTTTTATTTTTTTGCATCAATTGTGACAGGAAAACAGATTTCTTGTGATGGTGATACGTGATTTGTTAAACCTTTGTGAGATTACAAAAGGCAAAGACAACAAAGTAGTTATTGCAAGTAATATAATGTGAGATGTTAAACTGCATTTTCATTCTGATAGAGTAGGTAGCATTAACTAGGTATTCTTATGTGATAACTTTATCTCAGTTTTTAACTATTTACAAATGAAATTTATTCAAGGCAAATGACCGTGAACTCCAGTTTTCCATGGTTGTGGTGATTTCAAGAAGTTTGAAAGAAATAGTCTGCCAAATCTGGTAAAAGGTAAATTCTGGTGTAACATATTTTGCATCTCCTTCCTGGTGATGTGTGTTTCTGAGGATGATTAAAGACTCAAGTATATGAATGAAAGTGAAACTGATGCCTTGATATGATTGTTAGAAGATGAAAAAAAAAGAGCTCTATCCAGGCAACCAGTTTTACTCCAAGCTGATTAAGAACTTGCAGAAGCAGCAACTTGAAACAAGAGGGCTATATGAGAATTTGATTGCCCAAATGAAACAGTTACTTAAGACAGTTTGTGATACCCCAACTTTTAGGATACTATTGTTGTTTAGTTTCAAAAGAAAAAAATATATTATGCTTCCTTTAGTTTATTTTTATTTTAAGATATTGTTTTGTTTTAAAGACTAGAAACCCTACAGTCTAATCAAAACCCTAGTTTTTACTTGTGACTAACCCTTTTCTCAAATTTCTCATATTTTAACCGAAACCCTAAATTCAATTTACGGAATTGTAAAACCCCTCACGTTTTCTTAAAAATGCCCTTTTTATTGGAAATTATGATTTTATAATATCCCTACCACCCAATCACCACACAATAAGTGCAAATGAACATGAAAGTAAAGGTTTTCACTTTTCGTTTTCAAGTTGGAGCAAGTTAGGGTTTTCACATTATTCCGTAGGGTGATTCTTCGGTTTGAAGTAAGGATCAAATTTGGTACTTAAGAGTGACTTTTAGGTGAGAAATAATATGTGATTAGAAGCAATGATAAAAAGTTAGTGAATAGGAAGTAAAAACCCTAGTACGTGTGATTTAAGGAAAAACGGTGCGAACCGACGTGTACCGTGCACTACCGATTGAACACCCCACTTGACTACCATTTCCTTACCAGCACATAACCTTGATATTGGTGGAAAATATCCCCCCCTCATAGCTATCCTCTTGGCCGAAATATTGGACTCAAAATGCAAGGAAATAAAAAAAAAATTTGGATGGTTTTGGTAGTGCCAAGTGTTGGCAATTTGTGGCTTTGACTAAACTTAAATTTCTTACCTTCTTATCTTGCAAATTAGCTCATTCTTCCTCATTTTTTTCTGGTTTGGCTGAGACAAGGGAGAGAGAAAGAGAGAGCAAGAGAAACAACCTTCTTTCATCTTGATTTGCACCATTTGAGTGAAAGAAACAAGATTCTAAACCGATTAACTTGTGAGTTGTGAACTTGGGAAGCTAAGGGAACCAAAAATTTCAAGAGGAGGTGAAGTATTACTCTTGCAAGCCCTTTTGTTGAGGTATAAGGTCTGACCCATGGCTTTGGTTCTTTTATTTTTGTTTAAGTTGTTATATAACTCATGTTTTGGTTAGATTAGTAGCTATACAAGTTGTTGTGATGATTTTGGGGTGATGTATGTAAGCTAGGGTGTGACTGATTTCCTTCTTATACTTGTTGTAGGAGTGGTATATGACGTATATAGGCTTGTATAAGAGGTTGTGGTAGTGATTGAATCAAGAAAATGAAGAGATTGCCCTTGAAATCCCAAAATTCCAGATTTCTGGAATTATATGCTTAAGTTCTGTCCGGTTTCAGTGCCCTATGTTAGAGACCTAATTAGGCTTGGCACAAAACATGAAATTTTTATAGAATGATATTTTATATATCCCTACAAAATTTCAGGCCAATCGGAGTAACGTAGCCTGTGAAAAGGCCAAAATACCCTCACTGCCCTAGGATGCATCCAGTGATCCGTTTTAGACAGTTGATCCAGTTGACCGTGTCTATTCACTATGATCCGTGCTGATTTAGCCATTTTCCAAAACATGAAAGTTTTATTGCTCTGTCTTAGCTTTCCAACACCTTCAAGAACGCCTTAAACGGACTTTGGTAGCCTGAGATATGGCCATTTAAATGTAGTACGGTTAACTAGCCGGTTAGTTGGAAGTTGGTTCTGTAAATTGGGAATTTGACTGGGTTACATTGGAAATTTGACTAAGTGATCTTCATGAAAGCTGTAGAACCTCATCTTAGCTTCGAAACGGTATAAGTTTCACCCCAATCCGATAAGCCTAGCTTTGGTTGTGTCCGTTACGCAAAACTCTATCAAATCTGTCTCTTGTTAAACTTCATTTCCGCACTTGTTGTTAGCTTGATTTTGTTCTTATATTGTCTTGAGCCTATTGAACGGCTATTGAAATTAGATTGTTGTGTGTGTACCTTTGGGTTTGAATGAGGAAAATAATGAAGCCATAAATGGCTGGAAAATTAGGTAAATACAAAGGGCATGCTGCCCAAATTTACGCTCGAGGACTAGAGAAATATACTTGCAACTTGAGTAAGGGTTAAGAGTCATTACCACTTGAACTATCTAGGATATTTGTGTCTTCTTTTACCGAGATATATAAGTAAGGATTGGGCCGAACTTGTTCCCTTGAGAAATACAACTATGACTACTAGGAATACGTTTTCCTTATACTTTCGACTCAAATGGCATTTCCAAGTATAAATGTTATAAAGTTATATTGTTTGAAAAGCGAGCGAGTGTTTCACGAATATTCTCTAAGTGAATTTCCATGTCTTGATTCTTATTGAACGAAACGTCTACGTTTCAAACCTTAGTTGATTTTTAAAGTTCTGAAACAAAGTTTTATCGCAGATTTGGACTCCGACCCCGGAGTATAAACCCGACGTGATTACTAGGGGCATTTCATTTTGGTGAGTGCTTCCAAATACCTGATTGAACTGGACACTTGTTTCCAATACTTGATCAATATGATTAAATGATATATGATTGACTTGATCGGGCAGGAGTGTACTTTATCGCACTTGCCCTTATTTGATATATACTTGTTTATTATTGAAATTGAATTGATATACTTGTTTATGTTGTGCGCACTTCCTGGAATTCCAGAAACCCTGCGGCAAGTTACTCGGGTCAAGCCGGCAAGGGCTTGGTCGATTGGGTAACGAACCCTGGGTCTCTTGATTGTCGAGTGGAGTGATATCTCCTCGACTAATCGGTATACTCCAGTATTACCACCCGTGTTTATTGAGGATTTTGGGCCCAGTAGGGGGTTTGAATGGTGGACGGAGAGTAGTGTAAGTGGTGCTCTACTGCATTGGTTCCTTTACTTGAAAGTTGACGGAGTGTCAACTATTACGTGATCAAGCTCCTGATGATGAAATGGGAAGTTGGCTCCTGAGAGCCATCCATATCCTTATGCTTTGGAATGATTATTGCTTATTGGATTATTGTTTATTCTGAAAAACTTTTACACTCGCTCATTTTGAGATTGCTACTTGACGTGTTATTGCTCACTTTTATGAACTCTTCATGCTCGTTACTTTGCTATATCAAAAACTTGTACTTATAAATAATGGTCAATTTGCTATTTGGAACCTCACTGGGCTTTTAGCTCATTCCACTCCATTTGTTTTCCTTACAGGGGTACGAGCGAGGCGTGAGATATGTAAAGACTAGCGTAGACTAGTTGTTTTTGACTTTTGACTTGTACTCGCGCCATCACTTGATTAGGATGATTGCACTTGGATTGTATACACTTTGAACCCGTTTGGGTATATAGAGGCTTTGTATTTTGAATATGCATCGATGTAAATTGTAAGTGTGAATTGCGATGTTATTTATTGTCGACGGTTGTGTGCACGTGATACGAGTGAGTGAGTCCTGGCGAGAGCTGAGCAGGCGGTCCGCTAAACCCTAGGGTAGGCCCAGGGGGAGGTGGGGCCGTCACAAATGGTATCAGAGCTCCTATTGAGCTCGTGTCGGGAGAGGGTTCTTGGACTGTGGGGATTGACTTGTTAAATGTGGAACAATTGTCTATTGTTGGGGACCTTAGATATGTATGTTGGGTAGGAATCTCTAATACGGGTGATTTGCTCTTGAGCCTGGCCAGCTTGAGTGGTGAATTATTATATTTTCGGATTCTTGTCCCCGAGTACCAAAGAGTGATACCTTTACGATAAGTTGAGATCTCGCGTAATATTATGATAAGTTTGGATGGCGAAAGCAAAGAGTGATACCTTTACGATAAGTTGAGATCTCGCGTAATATTATGATAAGTTTGGATGGCGAAAGCAAAGGCACGGGGGATGCAAATAGTCTGGACTTGAAATATATTGAAGAGACTCGTGGGATTTAGGATCCTTATGATTCACGTGCTTCGAGTTTTGATTAAGTGTAGTGCCTGAGCAATACCTAGGGTTAATGTCCTATAGGTTATGTGACTTGTTTGCTATGTATATAAAGAACCTGTTTATTATACGTTTTATTGCCTCTGTTTATCCTTTTGAAATGTGCTACATGAGCCATAGATTACCTTGTTTACATGTTTATAGTTGGTTAAACCCAAAACATGGAGGGTAGAAGAAGTCAAGCCAGGGGAACTAACCGAGGACGCGGTCCTAGTCGTGGCCGTAGGGGTAGACAAGCACAGGAACCGGTGCAAGAACCGAGACAGGAGAGAGAGGCAACGATTGAGCCACAACCTGGACCCCAGGCTGTAGGGAGAGATCAAGTGGCAACTGCAATCCAACGAATGACTAATATTCTGGCCCGTTTAGTGGAACAACAGGGTCAAGCCCCTGTAAATCAACCTAGGGACCCCGATATGGGGCAGGATAGGGCTCTTGAGAGATTCCAGAAGTTCTCTCCACCTAAGTTCTTGGGAGGACCAGACCCGGAGGGAGTCGAGAGATGGCTAGAGGCCATGATCAATATCTTTGCCGCTTTGAACTATGCGGAGGATAGACAAGTGCACTTTGCCATTTTTCAATTTGAAGGTCCGACCAGGGCTTGGTGGAATGTGGTTCAAGCTAAGTGGGAGAGAGAGGGGACCGCATGGACGTGGGTGAATTTCATGCGAGAGTTTAACGAAAAATACCTCCCACCTATTGTCCAGGAGAAAAGAGAAGATGATTTTACTAAGCTTCGGCAGGGAACTTTGAGTATAGCTGAGTATGAAGCCCAATTTACGAAGTTGTCTAAATTTGCTCCTGAACTGATAGCTACGGAGCAAAGAAGAGACAGGAGGTTTGTGCAAGGGCTCAATGTGGAGATACAAGAGGCCTTAGCGGCGGCCCAGATTAATACATTTACAGAGGTCTTGGAGAAGGCCCAATGAATAGAAATTGCTGGGCACAAGTGAGAGCTTTTCATGCAAAAAGGACAGGTGCGCCTGGTGGAAGTCAAAGGCAAGGACAAGGTGATTTAGACATGCCACCCTCTAAGATGGGTCGAGGAGATGGTGGTGAGAAAATTTCAGGGACATCTAAGGAAATTACTCCAGGAGGAGCCTCGCGTGGCCGGGAGCAAGCAAGAGGTGCCTCACAAGGAGGTCAAACTCGAGTATCTTGTGAGTACTGTGGGAAGGCCAATCATACGGAGAATGATTGTTGGCGAAAGGCAGGAAAATGTTTATGGTGTGGTAGTGCCGAGCACCAGCTTGCAACTTGTCCCCGTAGGTCACACCTAAACCCTGAACAAGCAAATGTAGGAGGGACTAAGCCAAGAGTGCCAGCTAGAGTGTACGCCTTGGACCAACAGGCATTACCTGAACCATCGGAGATAGTAGAAGGTACGATTCGTGATTTATATTGTTTAACTAAGTTTTGGCTATAGTGAGACCTGAGAGCTAGAAATGGATATACAAGAAAATACCCTACGCTATTTAGGAGTGCATAGATGAATTTCGAGGACGAAATTCTTTTAAGAAGGGGAGATTGTGACACCCCAACTTTTTGGATACTATTGTTGTTTAGTTTCAAAAGAAAAAAAAATATTATGCTTCCTTTAGTTTATTTTTATTTTAAGATATTGTTTTGTTTTAAAGACTAGAAACCCTAAAGTCTAATCAAAACCCTAGTTTTTACTTGTGACTAACCCTTTTCTCAAATTTTTCATATTTTAACCGAAACCCTAAATTCAATTTATGGAATTGTAAAACCCCTCACATTTTCTTAAAAATGCCCTTTTTATTGGAAATTATGATTTTATAATAGCCCTACCACCCAATCACCCCACAATAAGTGCAAATGAACATGAAAGTAAAGGTTTTCACTTTTCGTTTTCAAGTTGGAGCAAGTTAGGGTTTTCACGTTTTTTCGTAGGGTGATTCTTCAGTATGGAGTAAGGATCAAATTTGGTACTTAAGAGTGACTTTTAGGTGAGAAATAATATGTGATTAGAAGCAATGATAAAAAGTTAGTGAATAGGAAGTAAAAACCCTAGTACGTGTGATTTAAGGAAAAACGGTGCGAACCGACGTGTACCATGCACTACCGATTGAACACCCCACTTGACTACCATTTCCTTACCAGCACATAACCTTGATATTGGTGGAAAATATCCCCCCCTCATAGCTATCCTCTTGGCCGAAATATTGGACTCAAAATGCAAGGAAATAAAAAAAAAATTTGGATGGTTTTGGTAGTGCCAAGTGTTGGCAATTTGTGGCTTTGACTAAACTTAAATTTCTTACCTTCTTATCTTGCAAATTAGCTCATTCTTCCTCATTTTTTTCTGGTTTGGCTGAGACAAGGGAGAGAGAAAGAGAGAGCAAGAGAAACAACCTTCTTTCATCTTGATTTGCACCATTTGAGTGAAAGAAACAAGATTCTAAACCGATTAACTTGTGAGTTGTGAACTTGGGAAGCTAAGGGAACCAAAAATTTCAAGAGGAGGTGAAGTATTACTCTTGCAAGCCCTTTTGTTGAGGTATAAGGTCTGACCCATGGCTTTGGTTCTTTTATTTTTGTTTAAGTTGTTATATAACTCATGTTTTGGTTAGATTAGTAGCTATACAAGTTGTTGTGATGATTTTGGGGTGATGTATGTAAGCTAGGGTGTGACTGATTTCCTTCTTATACTTGTTGTAGGAGTGGTATATGACGTATATAGGCTTGTATAAGAGGTTGTGGTAGTGATTGAATCAAGAAAATGAAGAGATTGCCCTTGAAATCCCAAAATTCCAGATTTCTGGAATTATATGCTTAAGTTCTGTCCGGTTTCAGTGCCCTATGTTAGAGACCTAATTAGGCTTGGCACAAAACATGAAATTTTTATAGAATGATATTTTATATATCCCTACAAAATTTCAGGCCAATCGGAGTAACGTAGCCTGTGAAAAGGCCAAAATACCCTCACTGCCCTAGGATGCATCCAGTGATCCGTTTTAGACAGTTGATCCAGTTGACCGTGTCTATTCACTATGATCCGTGCTGATTTAGCCATTTTCCAAAACATAAAAGTTTTAGTAATCTTTCTTAGCTTTCCAACACCTCCAAGAACGCCTTAAACGGACTTTGGTAGCCTGAGATATGGCCATTTAAATGTAGTACAGTTAACTAGCCGGTTAGTTCGAAGTTGGTTCTGTGAATTGGGAATTTGACTGGGTTACACTGAAAATTTGACTAAGTGATCTTCATGAAAGTTGTAGACCCTCATCTTAGCTTCGTAAAGGTATAATTTTTACTCCAATCCGATAAGCGTAGCTTCGGTTGTGTCCGTTACGTAAAACTCTATCAAATCTGTCTCTTGTTAAACTTCATTCCCGCACTTGTTGTTAGCTTGATTTTGTTCTTATATTGTCTTGAGCCTATTGAACGGCTATTGAAATTAGATTGTTTTGTGTGTACCTTTGGGTTTGAATGAGGAAAATAATGAAGCCATAAACGGGTGAAAAATTAGGTAAATACAAAGGGCATGCTGCCCAAATTTACGCTCGAGGACTAGAGAAATATACTTGCAACTTGAGTAAGGGTTAAAAGTGATTACCACTTGAACTATCTAGGATATTTGTGTCTTCTTTTACCGAGGTATATAAGTAAGGATTGGGCCGAACTTGTACCCTTGAGAAATACAACTATGACTACTAGGAATACGTTTTCCTTATACTTTCGACTCAAATGGCATTTTCAAGTATAAATGTTATAAAGTTGTATTGTTTGAAAAGCGAGCGAGTGTTTCACGAATATTCTCTAAGTGAATTTCCATGTCTTGATTCTTATTGAACGAAACGTCTACGTTTCGAACCTTAGTTGATTTTTAAAGTTCTGAAACAGAGTTTTATCGCAGATTTGGACTCCGAACCCGGAGTATAAACCAGACGTGATTACTAGGGGCACTTCATTTTGGTGAGTGCTTCCAAATACCTGGTTGAACTGGACACTTGTTTCCAATACTTGATCAATATGATTGAATGATATATGATTGACTTGATCGGGCAGGAGTGTACTTTATCGCACTTGCCCTTATTTGATATATACTTGTTTATTGTTGAAATTGAATTGATATACTTGTTTATGTTGTGCGCACTTCCTAGAATTCCAGAAACCTTGCGGCAAGTTACTCAGGTTGAGCCGACAAGGGCTTGGTCGATTGGGTAACGAACCCTGGGTCTCTTGATTGTCGAGTGGAGTGATATCTCCTCGACTAATCGGTATACTCGAGTATTACCACCCGTGTTTATTGAGGATTTTGGGTCCAGTAGGGGGTTTTAATGGTGGACGGAGAGTAGTGTAAGTGGTGCTCTACTGGATTGGTTCCTTTGCTTGAAAGTTGACGGAGTGTCAACTATTACGTGATCAAGCTCCTGATGATGAAATGGGAAGTTGGCTCCTGAGAGCCATCCGTATCCTTATGCTTTGGAATGATTATTGCTTATTGGATTATTATTTATTCTGAAAAACTTTTACACTCGCTCATTTTGAGATTGCTACTTGACGTGTTATTACTCACTTTTATGAACTCTTCATGCTCGTTACTTTGCTATATCAAAAACTTGTACTTATAAATAATGGTCAATTTGCTATTTGGAACCTCACTGGGCTTTTAGATCATTCCACTCCATTTGTTTTCCTTACAGGGGTACGAGCGAGGCGTGAGATATGTAAAGATTAGCGTAGACTAGTTGTTTTTGACTTTTGACTTGTACTCGCGCCACCACTTGATTAGGATGATTGTACTTGGATTGTATACACTTTGAACCCATTTGGGTATATAGAGGCTTTGTATTTTGAATATGCATCGATGTAAATTGTAAGTGTGAATTGCGATGTTATTTATTATCGACGGTTGTGTGCACGTGATACGAGTGAGTGAGTCTTGGCGAGAGTTGGGCAAGCGGTCCGCTAAACCTTAGGGTACGCCCAGGGAGAGGTGGGGCCGTCACACCGTTTATGCTATCGATTATATTCCGAATTCGCTGGCTATGCAAATATGTCTAACAAATAAGCTATTGGAAGTAATTGATGATATTCTCTTTATTTTGGCTGAAACTCTATGTTGACTGATTCTTTTACTTCTTATCAAGTTGACAGTAGTTGGAGTCTTGTTGTGTATGATTATTCATTCAATTTAGTTGTGTAAGGTTGTAATAGCATATTTTCTGAATAAAGTCTATTCTAATGCACATAATGCTTTATTTTCGATGCAGTCTAATTTGATATTGATCATGAGGAGGCTGTTGGATATGATGATAGAGATGGTTGAAGTCTAACATTGGTGGTGCAATCTATGCTTTAGTTTAGAAATCTAGTACTCTATTTTTTTGGGAAGGATATGTATTGACCATTAGTGCCTGAACTAATTATGTGGGATTTGGGACCCAATATTTTTGGTTGACTTTTATTTTGATGAATTTACATATGTTTGTAGCCGTATATATTAATTTGTGACTTCATTCTACATTAATTTTGCCTTTTATCAAATTGAATGTTCTACTATAATTTGTTGGAAATGCTGTGAGAACCCGTACTTTTCTTAATTGCTAAAATTAATTACACGTTTTTCCACATTTTATTTATTCAAAAATTGTGAAAATAATTTTTATGAGTAAATATAGTTTTTAGATGAGTTTTCTAGTATCGGTTAGATTTTTAGGAAATAAGAATGTATATCGGACGTGGGACCCACTAGTGCGGAAAGTTCGGTAAAATTCGGCCAACTAGGTTAAGATTTGGATACTGGGTTTAATGTATCGGTTGTTATGAGATATTTAGAGGTTAGCAAGTGGTTGGTGTGAGAGAGAGAAAAAAGTTAGGCAAGTAATTAATGAAAGTGACATGTGTCACTTAGAGATTCATTCCTACATTTGACTTACTATTCATCCTTTTACCATTTCCTAAATAAACCCAAAAATTGACCAAAAATCTTCCATTCTTTCCAAGCTTGTGGCCGAACCTGTCTACAAGGAAGAAAGAAAGAAAAGCTCTCCAAGTTTTGCTTCAATCTTGCTCCAATCTACCAAATCAACCATTGAATCTTGTTTTTGCTCCATAGAAAACCTTAAGTGAGTGATAGTGAGGTGTTTTGTGGAGTTGTTTGGCAAGCTAAGGTGACTAGTTGCTCTCTCTCTTGTGTTGTTAAGGTAAGTTGTGAAGGACCCCTCTCCTCCCTCTAAGGATGTTTAATTCATGATTGGTGGTAGTATAAGATGCACTTTTATGGATTATATCTTGATTTTTGGTTGAATTGGTGAAGTTTTGTAATTATTGGGGATTTTTCTGTTTTCATATGAATATGATTATGTGGTCATGTATGATGATTGGAAATGGTATTTAAGGAATCTAGAAGGTGGAAAAAGTGGTTAATTGCAAGCAATTTCTGTTTTGGAAAGAAAATTGAAAAGTTAGGGTTTTAATGTTCTACATTCTGCCCGGTTTTGTAGCTCATATTTAGAGGCCGAATTGGCCTTGGGTTAAAACATTAAAGTTGTAGGGAATGATATTTTAGAGGTTCCTACAAAATTTCAGGTCAATCGGAGTAGCGTAGCTTGAGAAAAGACGGAATTACCCTTGCTGCCCTGGTTTTACCTGAATTTGGGAATTGCTTCGGTAATTGGTTATTTTGGTTGGAACTGCTTCCGAATTGGTTGTTGAGGTCTTCTGATGAAATGTAGCCCTGTTTCTTAGATTTCATATGGCTTTGGAATTTCTGGATTTGGACTTAGGTAGGCTGATTTATGATGTTTGTACTAGAATGCATTCTGTGAATCTGTTTTTACGGTTCTGGTGTAGTAGATTGCATTTTTGACCTGGTTACACTCAAAACTGGGCTGAGTGACCTTCTGTAATATTGTAGCCCTATATCTTAGCTTCAAAATCGTGGGTCTTTCACATTCATCCGATAATCGTAGTGCCATTGGTACCAAAACCGCAAAATGATGTCAAAAACTGTTTTTTTCCGGGTTAACACTTACTCCATTTCTGGATTTTTCTGGTTTCCTCTATTGCTTGTGTGTGCTTATGGAACCCTATTTTGGGAATATTTGGCATTGGTTTATGACTTGTAATCGAGTCTTATCGTGCTTATTTGAATATCTTAGGGCTTGACTTTCATTTCCGGACTTTTCCCTAGCTTGCATTGTACTTGTACTACTTGGAGCTTACTGAACGGCTATTGAATGCACTTATTTTGTGTGTGACTTTGGGACTGGCTGAGGAAAATAATGAAGCCATGACGGCTGGAAAAGTAAGCAAATTTAGGGGAAGTGCTGTCCAATTTTCTAGGCCGTTTGGTTCCTTTAAGTTTAAATTGCCTTTTTGTAGAAATGAAGGGCTTTTGGGTTGTTTGAGCCTAGGTCTTCATGTTACCTTTTCGTTTCCAAAAATCCTGTTCTGCACCCTTGCATTAGTAATTATTTGGCGAGGCATACGACTGGTAGTCGCGCCTCACATGTGCATTCTGTATACGCGAGTTTTGAAAGTGGAACCTTCAATTGTTTTACTTTGATTCTTTTAGGGTTTCTTGGTGATTAAAGCTCTCTTTTGGGCAAAAAACTTTTGAGGTATCTGTACTGACACCGGTGAGTGTTCCACTACCTGCTACCCGTTATGTGAAAAATCTGAATATCTGAAATACTTGATTTATGACTGTTAGAGCCAACTACTAATTTGAGAAAAGGGAGGCGAGGGTGTACTTTATCACACTCGTTCTCTTGTCTGTTCATATGCCAATTTTGAGTGCGTATCTGAATCTGCTATCTGTATCTGTATCTGTTATCTGTATCGGGATCTGTATCTGTTCTGACGTCGTTTGGAAGCTTGTATCCAACGACCTTTCTGTGACCTCTAAGCTCAACACCTGTGGCCAGTTACTCGAGTCGGGCCGGCAAGGGCCTGGTCGATTAGATAACGAACCACGGTAGTCTGTTTTGGGATCTTTGGGTATTGAGACCCTTGATTCCGGTATACTCGAGTATTACCATTTCTGATCTGATTGGATTTCGGGCCCGGTGGGGGTATGTGAGGTGGAAGGAGTCGAAGAAAGTGGAGTCTACGGTATTGGTTACTTCTGTAGCGTTGACGGAGTGTCAACTATTATTTCGATCAAGCTTCGGTGACGCAAATGGGAATTTGGCTCCTGAGAGCCACCTGTATCCTTCCTATTTGAATCATTGGTTCCTTTCCTTTACATCTGGCATGTGTACCTGATTTGTTAAATGTGAAATGCCATGATTTTACTGCTATATGTCTGGTACCTCATTGAGCGCAAGCTCACCCCTTTCTGTTCCTTTTGTTTTCCTTACAGGAAAATAAATCCTTTTGGACTGGATTTGATAGTTGGTTGCCGAATTGAGCTAGATGGACATATCTTTTGTATAGCTCATTGATTGAAACCCTAAATGTACTTTTGGGTCCGTTTCTCTTTTGATTTGGCAAACCGTATATGTATTAACTTTTGAATACTTTTGTATACCACTTTGGATTGTATATGCTTAGTTTCAAGATGTATATATATTTGATTGATGCTTGGTTGGATTTTGACGTGTCGGTTACTCCTCATGGCCAACTCAGTTTTTATTTTTTTTATTTTGTGATTTTGACTTGCATACGCGCGTTTGTATGTTCCGGAACGTATTAGATCGTTCTAAACTGAACCGACTGAGTCCCGGCGAGAGCTGGGCAGGCGGCCCGCCGAACCCTTTAGTTCGCCTTAGGGTGAGGTGGGGCTGTCACAAATGCTATATTCGTAATGGTCAATTTCAGCCCTTCAAAACAAAGTTGATTTGCAAGTTCACTAAGTGATGACTATTTTTGTCACTGAATAATGGGACTGATAGTGACAAGCTTAGGTCGTCACTGTAAATTGAAAATTTGTGACAACTTTTGCTACATTTATGACAAAAATATAGGTGAAATAGTGACAAGAAAAGTCATCACACAATGATATCCTTTAGTGACGACTTTTTCCTCATCATTGAAAAACAAGATTCTGTGACGACTTTCAAAAGGTGGTTACATGGACTCATTTGTGACGTAGAATTTGTGACAACAATGTGACAAAAGGAAAAGTTGTCACTATATCCATATAATGACGACTTTGTGGCTTTTAGTGACGACTTTTTGTTGTCACAAAAGGCCAATTTTCTTGTAGTGATACTTGCTCCTTATATTTGTTTTTAGAGTAGTTATGAATTGGGACAAAAGCATATCATCTTCCAATGATATTGTTCTCTCACTTTACTTTGATTAATCGCTTCATCCAGCCAATTCAAACATCTCCACAAATCAAAGAAGTCTCATTTTTCCTTACTCACTCATCTAATATATCATTTTCATCAAAATTATGATCTAAATCAATTGGCTCATAATAATCGTCGCTGTCAGCGTTGCACATCAAAATTTTCATCCTTAGGTGCATGATGTAATGTACAAACACAAATTGTACAACTTTTCAATTGCCAATCGATTGCAGAGCTTTATATGTATCGAAAGACCATTTACTCCATTTTCTCTCATAACCAGATGATATACAAGTTAACTCAAAACTTTAACTGTAATTTTTCTTAAATTAGGTGTTTCTTCAGTATACATGCTTCACCATTCAACAGTTACAACATATAATACAAAAACCTAGTAAATATGATGAGTATGCACTAGTTGTCCTTGAAAAATATAATGAATAAGAATGTAACTCAAGGAACAAAATTATAATAATGGACTTGGTAATGTTGTAGATACTTCTTTAACCCGAAGTGCACTTCCATACTCTCCAATTTTATTCACAAATGTGCTTAGCTAAGGACATCATAAAGTTGGATTATTAACAATTTAAAAGAAAAAATGAATAAGTCATGAGATAAAGCAAGATTATCTTTTTACCTCAATCATTGTTTTTGCTTGCACTTCTAAATTTTGTTCAAGCTTTTTAATTACCTCCTTCAGTCCATTTGAACTTCACTCGTATCAAACTCATATGTGCCAGAATATTAAAGTGCTAGATTTAAGAAATAGGCTATACCAATAACATAGAAAGGAAAATGTAAAGAAATTTTCATACACTAACTTTTTAAAACAAAATTATTTATCTATACTTATAAACATACTTGCCTACTGCATGCAAGTGTTGGTGTAATTGCTTATACCATCTAACATCAATAATGTGCCAGCACTTTTGTCGGTTTCTTGTGACGACCCCACCTCCCCCTAGGGCGTACCCAAGGGCTTGGCAGATCGCTTGCCCAGATTTTGCCAGGACTCACTCACTAACGTTCTTGAAAGAGCCGTTCAAGCCTCAAAATTAACATAAAAGTTTCATTTCCAACTAACAATTCAAACTTAATTTACAATCCAAAAGTAAAACATAGGATTACATTTCTAAATATTCCAAATACATCTCATCTACAAAAGTATAAGTACGAGAGATTATATATACTAGTTTACGGCTATATGCTCCAGCCTCCACCCCTGTAAGGAAAACAAACTAATGGGATGAGTTAGAAGCTCAGTGAGGTTCCCAAACAAGCAATCAAGCAGGCCTACACGGAAACATTTACATTTAGCACTTCGCACACTTGGCACGGAAATAAGCAGTCATTCAAGAATTAATCATTCATTCATTGAAAGGATACATGCTTACTTAGAGCCATTCATTCGTTCATTTACCAACCATTTTCCTTATCCCTCCAACATTAGAAAACATTTGCAAGTGAAAACTCATACAGTGTTCGTGTCATTTATTCATTGATTTCATTGCTTTGAATTCACTGGCTAGTTCTCCACCAGACTTCGTGGTAATACTCGAGTATACTAAACATTGTCCCAAGGTCACCAGCCACCCGACCGAGTCCACTTCTGGCTCAAGTCGACTGGCAACGAAGGGCAAGGGCCCAGTTTAGCCAAAAGGCTTACATTCATGCACAAGTAGCATTCAATCATTGAAAATTCACTTTTGCATGGGTCGAGTGCAATAAAGTACACACTCGCCCATCGAAAATCCATTTAGCAATCATTGGAAAGCATTTAACATTCCGACAACATTCACAACATTCCACATAGTCATTTAAAGCATACACTTGCAAGGAACACTCACCTTTTAAAGTAGACCAAAGCTAAACGTTTGACTCCGGATCGTGCTCATTCCCACTGTTAAACCCTAAAAATAACCAAGACAAGATGTAATGGTCTGATCATTCAAAACTTAGGTTAATAAGGTGCTCACTTTAGCCTTAATCATAAGCCATACACCTATCTAAAATCGGTCTCTCAAAACACAAAACTCAAAGACAAATTTGAAAGCCAATCAAAGAATGTCCAAGTACATTCTAGGGCTATGAAGTACACTTGTTTAAGGCCACAAAACCATCCAAAATCACACCAATTAAAGTTTAAGACCTAGAAAAGTTTTCTCAAAGTTTTCCAAGTTCCACTCAATTCATTTGACAAAATTTCCAGCTTTGGCGACATTCTTTGAAAAAGTATAACTTGAGTTCCGTAGGTCGAAAAATCACAAAACTTACACCATTAGAAAATAGACTCGAAGTACTAATAGACTTTAGAAGAATCTTCATGAAATTCAACTGATAGGTTAGTCAAATTTTCAGTTCAAAATCACAGCTATCTTTTGTGCAAAACAGAACAGTCATGGTTTTTCAAGAAATTTTGTAAATTTACTGGTATTTATAGGAGTTGAATCAACCCTGATTTTTACGTGGTTAAAAGAGCTATGAGTCTAGTTTCAAATGCAACAAACGGAACTCAATTTGGATTTTTCTACACCAAGATATAATAGATTTTCCAAGACTGCTCAAAGTCTACTGCAGGGAAAATTTTCAGCCATTTCAAGGCTTCATTCTCACCACAAGACAGCCCCAAATCAAGTTCACAAGGTATAGGATACATAGAGTACTTATTTAGCCACAAAACTAGCTATAATCAACATATACCTAAGCTGGAAAATTCTATACCAAGGCTGGAAATTCTTATTTGGAAACTAAAAGTTCACAATAAAGCTACAAATCTTCATACAAGTCCATAACAAAGCTAGATACCATCATACCATAGCTGAAAAATAAGAAACAAGACTGGAAAAATGAAACCCAAGGCTAAAACTTCACCAATCTTCATCAATCTAGGTTGTCATCCATAAAACTTCTAATTTCAAGTCATCTTCTCCATAAATTGCAAAAATAAGAAAGAGTATCAAATGGTCTAAGTGATCAAGCACCTATCCCTTGAGAAAGTGAAGAACCAAGCTTTCATCTCCAAAAACTCTCCACTACAAGCTTCCTTGTTTCCTTGGAGTAACTTTGCTCGGTTTAGTTTTATGATTCCAGCTTAAACAAGGCAAGAATCAAGATGAACTTGGTGGTTTTTCGTCTCTCTTTTCCTCTCCAAACTCACGGCCAAGAAGATGAAGAATGAAGGAAAATTGTGGCTAGAGGAAAGATAAGAAGGAAGAAAGTTTCTTAGTCAAAGGTTGCATGGATGGCCAACACTTGGCAAGCCACCAATTTTCCTCTTATTTTTTTTCTTTTCCTCTTGTTTTTGGTCAAGAATTTCGGCTAGGCTTAGGGTTAAATTAAGGTAGGATGAATGATAGGAAAATAAGAAGATTATTGCAATGAGCTCAGTAGCAAATCTTGTTATGTAAGGTCACAATAACTCACTATTATTTGTATATGTCTTCATTATATTTACCACTTGGTCGCTGTTGTATGTGAAACTGGTAATTTTTGTGACGACTGGAAAATTTCCTTATATTTTTCTTAAAATTCCCTTTTATTTGGAAATTATTACTTTATATTAGCCTTACTACCTAATCACCCTACAAAAAAGTGCAAATGAACATAGAATTAAGGGTTTTCCCTTTGGTTTTCAAGTTATCGTAAAGTAGGGTTTTTACGCCTTTTCGTAGTGTGACTAATCGGCACGGAGTGTGGATCAAATTTGGTGATTAAGAGTGAGTTTTAGATGATATAAAGTGTGTGATTAGAAGTGATAATAATAAGTTAGTGAATTATAAGTTAAAACTCTAGTATACGCGATTTAAGGAAAATTGGCTTGAACCGACGGGTATCGTTCACTACCAATTGAACACACCACTTGACCACTACTTTCTTACCATAAAATATCATTGATATTAGTGAAAAATATCAGCCCCTTACTCAGCTCATCTTGGCCGAAATTATTGACTAGAAAATGCCAAGGAAAAGAAAAAAAATTGAGAGTTAATCTCATGGCGACAAGTGGCGGTCATCCAAAGGTTGTTGACCAACCAATTTCTTCCATATTTATCACCCAAAATCACTCAAATTGCTCTTCATTTTCATCCATTCCAGCCGTGAGTCTTGAGGGAAAAACAAGAGGAAGAAAACTTCAATTCCATCTTGAGCTTAGCTTGATTGAGTGAGAAATCAAGAAAACTAAACCGATTAACTTCTAATTTGAGAGCTTAGGAAGCTTGGGGAGCTCAAATTTTCCAAGGAGAGGTGAAGGATATCCCTTGCAAGCCTTTTATTGAGGTATTATGACTGTCCATCTTCTCCCTTTCCCTTGGTCTTGTTTAAGTTATGGAGCAACTTGTATTCTTGCCTTGTGATACCTAATTTAAGTGATTTTAATGATTGTGGTGATGGAATTTTGAGTTAGGGTTTTGAATTGTTCACTCATATTTCTTGTTGTTTGGATGGTATATGGTGTATATAATCTTGTATAGGGAGTTGTAGTAGTGGTTTAAGCTAGAAATGTGAAGTTTACACTTTGAATTCACTAAATTCCAGATTCGAGTTTTTATGTTACCCTGTTCTGATCGGTTCTATTTGGCCATGATGAAGGCCGAATTAGGCTTAGCTCAAAACAAGAAAGTTGTAGGAAATGATATTTTATATCTTCCTGTAAAATTTTAGCTCAATCAGATTACTGTATCATGTAAAAAGACAAAATTACCCTTGCTGCCATAGGTATAGTTTTGGGGACAGTTTTGACATTTCCTCATTTTGGCTGCATTTTTTTTCACCTTGATCCGTATCAAATTAGCCTTTGACCAAAACATGAAACTTTTAGCCCTATGTTTCAGCTTTCTAACGCATCCAAAAACACCTCAAACGGAATTGTGTAGACTGAGTTATTGTCATTTGACTTCAGTACTGACAACCGTACTGACAATGACATTCTGGTTCTGTAATCTGTACTTTTGACCTAGATAAATTGTGAACCGGATTGAGTGGTCACCATGAAAGTTGTAGCCCTTTGTCTTATCTTTGGAGAGGTATAAAATTCAATGCAATCCGATAAGCGTAGCTTCTGTTGTGACCAATACGCTAAAAACGTCAAACCTGTCATTTTATTTTTTGCCTTAAACCTTATTTCCGCTCACTTTTCTAATTGAATGACTTTTAGCCTATTGAATGACTATTGTAATGAGATTATTTGTGTGTAATTTTGGGGGCTGATTGAGGAAAATAATGAAGCCATAAATGGCTAGAAATAGGTAAATATAAGGGGCGTGCTGCCCAAATTTGCACTCGAGGGATAGGTAGATATACTCGCGACTTAAATAGGGATTTGAGGTCAAGTTGGACTTGGATCGCCTATGGTATTCAATTTTTCTTTAGTCAGGGTATATAAGCTAAAATTTTGCCGGAACTCGTACCCTTGAAAAGTGAAAGTAGCGACCCTTTCAAAATACGATTTTTCCTGGTTTTTGATACCAAGTGTAACTTCTAAAGTCGAAACCACTTCTTGATCATAACTAAACGAGCGAGCATGAATTTTTCAGACTTTAATAAGTATCTTGAATACTACTTAAACGAGTTACATTTACTTGATTTTCTTGAAGCGAAACTCCTATGTTTCGAACTCTAGAGAGTTTTACATTTGTAAATGATATTTCATCGCAGATTTGGACTCCAACCAAGGAGTTGGACCTAAACGTGACTTTTGAGAGGCACTAGACCTTTGGTGAGTGCTTCCACATACCTGGTTGAACTGGACACTTGTTTTCAATACTTGACCCATGTGATTTAATGATATGTAATTTGTTGGATCGGGCAAGAATGTACTTTATCGCACTTGCCCTAATATGATCTATACTTGTTTATTGTTGCAATTGACTTGATATACTTGTACTTAACTTGTAAGTGCTGAGCGGCAGCATGTACCACACTCAATGTGAGTGGGAGGTGCCTCTCATTCCCGTCTCCGTACTTTTATTTTGATTCAGTTGATTGGAGATGTTATCTCATCGACTTCTTGGGGATCCAAACCCCACTGGCTAGTTAATCGAGTCGAGCCGGCAAGGGCTTGGTCGATTAGATAACGAACCATGGGTATCTAGTGTTGTCGAGTGGAGTGTTATCTTCTCGACTAATCGATATACTCGAGTATTACCACCAGTGTTTGGTTGGTGTTCGGGCCCGATAAGGGGGTTGAATGGTGAACGGATTGGAGTTAAACGAAGTACTACTGGACTGGTTACTTTACTTGAAAGTTGACGGAGTGTCAACTAATACTTGATCAAGCTCTGGTGAAGCAATGGAAATTTGGCTCCTGAGAGCCATCGGTATCCTTACACCTGGATTGTTATTCGTAGTGTTATTGTTTCTTTTAGAAAAGAATTTTTCACTCGTTCATTTTGAAATTTGCTACTTGAAGTGTATTGTTCACTTTTATGAACTTGTTATGCTCGCTCTTTTGCTACATTGATACTTATACTTTTAAATAATGGTCAACTTGCTATTTGGAACCTCACTGGGCTTTTACCTCATTCCACTCCATTTGTTTTCCTTACAGGGCGTACGAGCGAGGCGTGAGACTTGTACAAACTAGCGTAGTCTAGTTTTTTAGATTTTGCTATTGTACTCGCACTAATACCCGACTAGGGTTGATTTTACTTGGGTTGTAAATACTTTTACGTTTTGGGTGTGTATAAAATTTATAGCTGGATTCGAACATCAATGTATTTGTTAAGTTTGAGATTGTTGTTTCATTTCTTCTCTATGAACGTGGTATCTTTCTCGAGTTACGCGTGAGTGAGTCCTGGCGAGAGTTGGGCAGGCGGTCCGCTAAACCCTGGTGTACGTCCCGGGGGGAGGTGGGGTCATCACAGATGGTATCAGAGCTCCTATCGAGCTTGTGCCGGGAGAGGGTTCTCGGGCTGTGGGGGTTGGCTTATTAAGTGTGAAACAAAGGTCTATTGTTGGGGACCTTAGATATGTATGTTGGGTAGGATTCTCTAATACGGGTGATTTACTCTTGGGACCGGCCGGCTCGAGTTGTGAAATACCTTATTGTGGATTCTTGTACCTGAATCCCAGTAGTGAAACTGCTAGAATAAAGGCCTGTATCCTGACTGCACTTGAGGTGAGTTTTGATGGCGAAGGTAAAGGCATAAAAGATCCTAACATTTGGTCTAGTAAATAGACTGATAGAGGGGATTGGATCTAGGAGTGTTATCATGGACGAATCGAGTAATAGTCTGGCTAGGGTTCCTATAGAGAATGATTAGGTTGTAGTATATGTCAAGAAATTCGCACCGAAGACCTATTTCTTTCTTCTATAAACGTGAGGACTAGAAAAGTGTTTACTTGATTCGAGACGGTCTGACTGCCACGATATAGGTATCTATACCTCACTTTGAATATTTGATACCTGTAACTTGGTTCTCGACGAACTACCCTTGTTTATGCTTCCTTGATACTTATTTACTGCTGTCAACATATGAACTTGGTTTGATTATTATTATACCGAGAGTGAAAGCTTTGGAGCTAGGTAGAGAGATTGTTAAAACACGGATGTGGCATAAGGTTTGAAACTTTTGATGTGTGAAGTATGCTTTATGGTTTGTTATATACATACGTGATACGTGGCATAGTATCTTAAGATATTGCCCTAATTATGTTCTACTTTCCCGTCCGTTTCATTTGATATTTCGTGGTTGAATTGGGAGTTAAGGAACTTAATAGTTATATGGTTAGATTGCCACTTGTACTTGGTTACTTACTCTGCTCCATTGATCTGCCTGGCAGGCTATCACTTGAGTCCCAATGAATCCGTGAGATGGCACATTTGGATGATATATATAAGGAAATCGAGATCATTCGAAATGAAATAGAGGTCCAAAAGAGACTAGCCGAGTATTGGGAAGGGCAATGGAAACACGAATATTCAGAGAAAATTGAGCTATTGCATGAGAACATAGAACTGAAAAGGCAATACGAAGGGATTCCCAAAGAGGTTTTAGCAATGGCACAAATTAATACTTTTACGAAGGATCCGAAGAAAGCCCAAAGGATAGAAACTGCAAGGGCACAAGTGAAGGGCTTCCATGCAAAGAAAAGGGGGCACCTAGTGGAAGTCAAAGTCAAGAACAAGGTGATCGAGGTAGGCCACTCTTTAAGGTAGGTCGAGGAGCTAGTGATGTGAAAATTTTGGGGACATCTAAAGAAGATACTCCGAGAGGAGCCCCAGGTGGAGAAGGACAACTAAAAGCTGTCCCACAAGGAGATCAAACCTCAATCCTCCACTTATCCTGTAGCTATTGTGGAAAAATCAACCATACTAAGGAGCGTTGTTGGAAAAGAGGGGGAGAATGCCTGCGATGTGGGAGCGCCAAGCATTGGATTGCTAATTATCCAGCCCTATTACGGGAAGGGAAAGGGACTCGGCAATCGACCAAGACCAACCCTGGACCGTCAAAAGGGGAAGAGAACATAGAAGGTATGATCTGCCAATTAACTTAGGGTTTTATCGATCTTGGTGGTAAGAAAATTTCGAGGACGAAATTTCTTTAAGGGGGAGAGAGTGTGACGACTGGAAAATTTCCGTATATTTGTCTTAAAATTCCCTTTTATTTGGAAATTATTACTTTATATTAGCCTTACTACCCAATCACACTACAAAAAAGTGCAAATGAACATAGAATTAAGGGTTTTCCTTTTCGTTTTCAGGTTATCGTAAATTAGGGTTTTTACGCCTTTTCGTAGTGTGACTAATCGGTACGGAGTGTGGATCAAATTTGGTGATTAAGAGTGAGTTTTAGATGATATTAAGTGTGTGATTAGAAGTGATAATAATAAGTTAGTGAATTATAAGTTAAAACTCTAGTATACGCGATTTAAGAAAAATCGGGTTAAACCGACGAGTATCGTTCACTACCGATTGAACACACCACTTGACCACTACTTTCTTACCATAACATATCATTGATATTAGTGCAAAATATCAGCCCCTTACTGTCGCGCCCCATTTTTGAAATAAGAAAAAAAAATAACGAGTTTAGAAAAATGGCTTTTGATTCAATTTTTTGATTAAAAATGAATTTTTGATTTAAAAAGAAAATGAAAAACATAGGTCTAAATGGGACTTGAAAATGCGACGATTTGACCCAAAATATAGTTTAAAAAGGGTTTTTTGAATGAAAAATGGAGTCGCCACTTGGTATAGAGTTAAGGTGTACCAAGTCACCTAAAAATGAATTTTCAAAGAAACAAGTAGGAAACCCTTTTTGAACGACCCCAAGTCTACGAAAATCAGAGAAAAAGATTCGGGAGTCACATTTGAAGAAAGGGAAGGCAAGGATAAGAATCCAAGGCACCCTTTCAACCTAGCCAAGGCTAGTTGCGCGATTTAGTCAAAGATTTTCTTATTTTAACTTAAAGATTTATCACATTTGGATGTACTATATGAATGCAAACCCTAGACCTAGGGGGCATCGGGGGGCAAAATTTCTCTTCAAAGCTTGAATGGTGCCAATCACATTAATTGTGACGCCCAATAGTGACTCTACGAAGAAGTCACGAGTAATGCAAAAATATGAGACTCTAAGAAAAGGAATAATTATACAAATATACATGTCTTAAAGGGGTGTATCATGTCGGGTATGGGGGACTAATGTTCGTGACTCAATTTTTTCTTTAATAGAGGGAATACGAGCGTGCTAAGGCTAGAAGAGCCAAACTCGTCCATATCCCATATCCAAGGGGCTTTCCTAATCTAGCATGCAAATAATTTAATCTAGTTTCTATTTCTTAAATGAAATGCAAGTCTAATGTTATGTTTTCCATACAAAGGGGTAGGGGATATATATAAGGGAAAATACGGAATAAGGGATATAAGTAGAAGGAAATATGGGATAAAGGATGTACATATACAGGAAAGTGTCATGCAACATGGTAAAATCCTAAAAAGTGAAAACATGCATGAGATGAAGTGATTTCATCACACAACCATGATCTAACGCTCGAGGGGCTCCCAAGGGTCTAGCGTTGGACTAGCCCATGTCTACAATTTTCCACTAGCATTGGACAAGTGAGAAAAGTCGGAACAGAGGGCCACAACTAGCGTTGGACTAGTGTGGATTCGAGAAAATGACCAAAACTAGCATTGGACTAGTGTGGTGACGTCACACATCGGTTACAATCAAATAAATCATATAAGACCTAATAAAAGCATGTAAACACATGAATCACATATAACACATAACACATAAGCATGATATCTAGATGCAAGACCCTAAGAAAGCGGTAACACATAGCACATAGACATGCAAAACACACATAAGGCAAATAAGCGAATAAAGCCCTAACTATTACACTCGGGGGAAGCCTACTACAATCTAAGAGGGGAAACAGAATAAAATAAATAAAATAATAACCTAACTATTACAATTTGGCATTCAAGTACCTTTCAAATGATCGAAATGGAAAATAACTATACAAAACTAAAACAAATAAAGTGGGTAAATAAATAAAATAAAAACATTCAAAAGGCATGCAATCAAGCACATAAATCACATAGACACATAGAGTCAAATAAAGTGAAAATAAGGGATAGAGTGTACCTCCCTTGCAATGGTAATCAAATGAAGGAAAAATAGCTTCAAAACAATAAAAGGGTCAAGGCACCAATTAAATAGTAAAGTATAAACAAAATCACCAAATCCCTCCCAATTGCAATTTAAATGAAATCAAATAATGCATAATTTCCAAGAAAAGTAAATTATTGATCAAATTTCTAAAATAGAAAAACTACCCAAGGACCCAATTGCAAATATTAACCAATCACCCAAGCCCAATTAACACATTTTTTGGGAAATTCACGGGTCCAAGCAAAGAAGGGGTCAAGTACTGGTTCAAATTGCAATTACTCTAGGACTTAATTGCAAGAAAATAGAACATAATTGGGCCTTTGTAGCATAGATGGGAGCTAAGGGGAGTGAAGTGCAATTTTGAAAACTACTTTTCCTTTGCATGCAAGTTCCATGCAATTACGTTGAAGCTTGAGCTTCTTCAACAACTTGCTGCATTTTCTAACACAAATTTTTGGACTTAAGCACACAGCCTTTAATCAAAGCTTTTCAACCGAAAATCATAATTCCAAGCTAAGCAATGAAGCACCTAACTACCACAATCCAAACAAACAAGAAAACTTATAAGGAGACCAAACATTCTTCCCCCTCTTCGGAACACAAAATCCAGAAAAACAAGAACATTCAAATGCTAAAAAAAATCCAGCAACTTTGGTTTGCTCTCCTAGTTCATGTTTTATGGAATAACTAAGGAAAAAGATTGAAACTACATGCCATGTTGACTGCATAAATGAAACATCAAAACTTGAATTGAGCTACCCAACTCTGGCCAACAAGATTTCTGAAAACAAGAGCTTTAAGCAGGAGAAAATACAAGTATTGAGAAAAAGAAACATCTTGACATTTGCAAAGAAACATTTCAACGTTTACCCATTATCCAGGATCGAAACCAAAACGCGAAAACAGTGTTACACCCTAAGCTATTGCTTATGAACCTCAATTTCTGCAAATCAAATCTTGCGGCCAAATGAAATTTCAAACAGAGTTGGAGTAGCTAAAACTACAAGACAATGCCATTATTGCAGCCGGGTATTATGCCATACGTTCCTGCTTTTAAATGGCAGCAGACATAACTCACAATTCAATAGCAAAACAGACCTCAAACAACCAATTCAGGCCAAACCAACCTCAAACAAACTTTAGAGCAATCAACAAGACTCCACTGAAACACAAGAAAACAGCTACTTGAGCAAATAAACAAACAGGAGAAAGGAGAATGGAAACGGTATAACAAACAACAGGCATAAAATGCAGCAAGCAACGTGAGGACTTGCCGCAATTTCGTTCGACCAGAACTTCCTCAATAGCATTGTTAGCAACACAAATGCACATACTTACTCCCAACAAATCCAATAATGCTACTACATACGGAAAAAATCAGCACAGATACAAAGCAATAACTTAACAACAAAGCAATGACCATCGCTGCAATGAGCCGAAAGCTTCAAGCTCATTGCAGCAGACTTTTATGCACAATATCTCAACCCAACGTAATCTGACCCTTGGAAACAAGATCATCAAACAAGGCTATACAAAAAAAAAACTGGTAAACAACGAAAAGAGATCATCTTTGGCCTATGAAATGCACGAAAACGTAAGGAAATAGCAGAAATAAACTACCTCACTCGACCCTTGGCTACACTCATGGATTCACACATGGTAGCAAATATGACAAGAAGCATCACAGAGCAATTTCAACCTTCTGATACAGATCTAACAGCATATACGTAGAAAAAAAAAACACAAAGAAACTACCTTTTTTTCCAGATATTTCCTCCCTTCCCTTCTTGCTTTGATTCCTTTCCAGCGGCCATTCCTCTTTCTTGCTACTGCCTGAAACTCTTTGCTCCTCCGTGGGTTTTTTCTCTTCCGTCCGTTGCTCTTCTTTCTCTCTGGTTTCCTCAGAAACTGTAGCCTTTCCTTTTGCTTTCGTTCACTTCCCTTTTCTCCGTCCTTGTTTCTTTTATTTCTGTTCAGCCCGTCCACCGCCCCCTTTACTTTCTCTTCTATTCTCTTGTTCTCTCACAATCTTCAGCCGCCCCCTCTAGCCGTTGTTTCTCTCTCTCTCACTCAGCGCTGCCCCTTCTTTTCCAGCCGTAAACAACCCCCAGCCCGTTACTCCTAGCTCTCTCTACTGGTGGTTCTCTCTTTTTTCTCTCGAAGTTCTCCTCTCCTTTGGTTTTTCTCTCAGCTATCTCGCCGTCCTCTTTCTCCCCGTCTGTCAAAACCTAGCTCTCTCTGGTTTTTCTTACCTTCAGCCATCAACTTCCCCGTCGTTGTTTTTCTTTCTCTCTCTTGCCTCTCTTGTTTCCTCACTCAACCAGCCGCCAACTCTCTTGCTTCATCAGCCCTCCAGACCCTCTGCTCCCAGCCACCAGTCTCTATTCCTTGTTGTTACCCAGCAAATCCAATTTATCAACATTATTTCACAGATTGTAGAGCTTTCTTTCTCCTTACCTAGATAAAGTTCTGGCGTGCTCTTCCGATGGCGGTTATTGGCGATGCTGGTGGATTGTAGTGCGGTGGTGGCGGTCGTTGGCCCCTCTACTCCTCAGCCTTGCCTCCTCCGAAGCTCGGTTTCCTCTCCTTCCTTTCGCCTCTCTTTTACCCTTTCCTCAGTTGCCAAACTACTTATGCTTTCTATTCCTTCCGCTGTTCCTGAAACCCTCAGTTCTTCCCTTTTCTTTTCCAGTCACTCTGTGAGGACTCGCAAATTTCTCATATTTTTTTTCTCAAAAATGCCCTTTTATTTGGAAATTATTATTTATTAAAGCCCTACTACCCAATTATTCCACAATAAGTGTAAATAAACCTAGAAAGTAGGGTTTCACTTTTGGTTTCAAGATTGGAGCAAAATTAGGGTTTTCGCGATTTATCGCCGGATGAATTTTCGGTACTGAGCAAGGATCAAATTTGGTGATTAAAAGTGACTTTTAAGTGAGAAATAATATGTGATTAGGAGCAATGATATAGAGTTGGTGAATAGGAAGTAAAAACCCTAGTACGTGTGTTTTTAAGAAAAACGGCGCGAACCGACGGGTACCGCGCACTACCGATTGAACGCACCACTTGACCACCACTTTCTTACCATACAAGCTTATTGATATTTGAGCAAAATATCTTCTTAATTGTCAGCTGCCTTTGACCGAAAATTGAGGCTAAAATAACAAGGAAAAGGAAAGAGAAAAATGAAAGGTGGTGGTGGCGACAAGTGTCGCCACCCTAGAGTTTCTTGACCAAGAGTTGGTCTTTCTTCTTATTTCCAAATTTTGCACTTTCCTCTTCATTTTTTCTGCTGCTGGCCGACCAAAAGAGAGAGAGAAAGGGAGAGCAAAAGAAAACTTCTTTCTTCTTGAATCTTAGCCAAATCAAGTGAGAAAATAGATTTCCAAACCGATTAAAGTGTTAATTGTGAGTTGGGAAGCTAGAGGAACTAGAAATTTTCAAAGGAGGTGGATTATCACTCATCCAAGCTTGTCTTTGAGGTATTAAATCTGATCATGGTCCTTGATCTTTTAAATCTTGCGTTAAGATGTTATTTAGCTTAAGTTTTGGCTTGATTTCAAGATGTGCAAGTGATTGTGATGATTATTGGATGAAATAAACAAGTTAGGGTTTTGGGGATTTGCTGCCAAACTTGATGTATGATTCATATAGGTTGTATTTAAGGTTATATAAGGGGTTTTGGTAGTGTTGGAAGAAAGAAATCAAGGAAGGTTGCATTGAAAACTGAAAATTCCAGATTTCTGGAAAATTTCCCCTCTTTCTGCCAGGTTTTGTTTCTGAATGTTAGAGGCCGAATTGGCCTTAGGTTAAAACATTAAAGTTGTATAGAATAGTATTTTGTAGGTACCTACAAAATTTCAGCTCAATCGGAGTAACGTAGACCGTGAAAAGACCAAAATACCCTCACTGTTTTAAGGTTTTTCCCAGTAGTCCGTTTGGTCAGTTTATCCAGTTTATCACGTTTATTCACTAGGATCCGTACTGATTTAGCTTTTTGCCAAAACATGAAAGTTTTATTATTCTGACTTAGCTTTTAAATGCCTCCAAGAACACCTTAATCGGACCTTGGTAACCTGAGATATGATCATTCCAGTGCAGAGCGGTTAAATAGCCGACTAGTTAGATTTTGGTTCTGTAAATTGAGGATTTGACTAGGTTTCATTGGAAAATGGACTAAGTGATCTTCATGAACATTGTAGTCCTGTGTCTTAGCTTCGAAAATGGTATAAGTTCCGCCTCAATCCGATAAGCGTAGCCTCGGATGTGTTATTTCCACAACCACACGTCAAATCTGTCTTTTGCTAGATTGTATTTCCGCACTTGTTATTACTTTGATTCTTATTCTTATGATGTTATGAGCCTAGGGAATGGCTATTAACTTGCATTTATGATATATATGACTTTGGGATTGGCTGAGGAAAAATAATGAAGCCAAAATGGCTGGAAAATTAGGTAAACACAAAGGGCGTGCTGCCCAAATTTTCGCTCGAGGGCTAGGTTTCTATTTGAACTTGTATACTTTTGTTTGGCCAATACCATGACCGGCTTTTCATTTTAAAACATAATTTTTCATCCTTGGGTTCAAACAACCCTCTTCTTACTTGAAAGTCATCTTTACACGTTTTACTCCTAATTAGTCGGGTTTCTTTGTTTCCCTTAAATGTTTTGCTCGATAAACTGTAATATGTTCTCTTGTTCAACCTTAGGTTTCATTGGTGACTAAGGGTAATATCCGGAAGGATATTTTGCACGTTATTTTGCATAACTAGGTGAGTGTTCCTTGTTTGCTATATTTCCTTGACTTATTGGCTTGTTATTATTGATTGATAATGTGTTAAGTGCTTTTAATGATTGTTAAAACGAGTTTTCTAGGCGAGGGTGTACTTTATCGCACTCGACCTAAATAAATGTGAAATTTTCAATGATTAAGGATTAAATGTTACTTGTGCATGAATGTAAGCCTTTTGGCTGAACTGGCCACTGCCCTTCGTTACCGATCGACTCGAGCCAGAAGCGGACTCGGTCAGGCGATATGGTGACCCTGGGTGAATTTGGTATACTCGAGTATTACCTTGTAGTCCGGCTACGTCCGGATGGGTGGAGTCCGGTCAACGTCCGGATGGGTGGAGTCCAGTCAATGTCCGGAAATGGATGAATTAACGAACGAAGGCACGAGGGTTTTATTTCTCAAAAAGGAAATTTCAAATAATTGGAGGTGTCGCGCCCCACTTTTTGAATGATGAACGTGTGGTGTGTGTGGTGTGAGATGTGAGTGGTGTAATGGAATGTGAACGTGTGTAAATGAAAAGTAAAAGGCCATGGGACTTGATAATGCGACGGTTTGGCCATATAAAGTTCAAAAAGGGTTTTTTGTATCAAAAATGGAGTCGCCACTTGGTATAGGGTTAGGGTGTACCAAGTCACCCAAAAAATGGTTTTTTGTTTTTGAATAAAAAAAAGTAAATAAACCCTTTTAAAGAACTTTTGGGTCTACGTAACCAAAAGAGGGATCGGGGGTCACATTTGACGAAGGGGAAGGCAAGGATAAAAATCCAAGGCACCCCTTCGACCTAGCCAAGGCTAGTTGCGTGACTTAAACCAATTTTTCCTAATTTTTCTACCCAAGGTATGTATCGCGTGTTGGATATGTCTATATGAATGCAAAAAAAAAGAAAAAATGCAAACCTAAATTCTAAAATGTCTCTTGTAAGGTTTTTGGTCCCAACCACATGAATTGTGGCGGCCAACAAAAGAAACCTTATAGAGGTCGATTAATGCAAATGATGGCTAAAGTGCAAGTGTGCAAGTGTATAAAAAGGTGCTCGTGTGAAATTGTATGAAAAATCCAAGTGTTTGTGTGCAAGTGTATGAAAAGGTGCTCGTGTGCAAGTGAAGGGATATGAAGGTGCATGTGTGAAAATAGGAGGAGAAAATAAAAGTGTAATGAGGGTGTAGAATGATAGAGCGAATTTAGAATGCATGAGCCTAGGGAATGCAAGCAAGACGGGTACGGGGAGACCTAAATTGTGACTCAATTTTCCCTTTTGTAGAGGGAATATAAGCGTGCTAAGGCTTAGAAAAGCCACACTCGTCTATATCCCATATTTAAGGGGACTCTCAGGCAAATGTACACTATACTAGTATGAGGTGCAAAAGCCTAAAGTGAGGGGAAAGGGGAATCGAGGAGCATGCCAGATGATAAAACTAAGGAAAAATGCATGATATGTAGTGAGCAGGCAAATAATGCATTAATGGCAAAACAAAGAAAAAATCCTATTGGGTCTAGCATTGGACTAGCCCTTTCTATGAATTTCTAATGAAATAATGAGCCACAACTAGCATTGGACTAGTGTGGTGACGTACATTCATCCATCACATTCATTCATGCTATAGAAAGCAAGTAGACATGCCAAACACTTAAAAACACATAGCACATAACATTTAGCATGCTCGACTAGATGCAAGAGCCTAATAAAACGAGTAACACTTAACACGTAGGCATGCAACCAAGCTAATGAACCTATTACATTCACTAACTAAAACAAAAGGGGGAGGGGAAATGGACCAAATTGCTCGCCAAGCCCTATCTATTACAAGCCAAGAGGTGTACACATACCCCATAATAAAACTTAAATAAAAGGCAAAAGCAAATGAAATAAATGAAAGTAATTAAAGAAAGGCAAGGAAAGCAACGTAGACATGCAATTCACACTTAGCACGTTGGATCACATAGGAGAAACGAAAATCAAAGAGATAGAGGTTACCTCCCTTGAATTGGGCCCCAATGAAGTGAAATCACTTATTTATCCTCCAAAATAAAAGAAATGGTCAAGGTACCAATTTATTTGGGAAAATTAAAGAAAATAGGCAATCACAAGCTCACTTGATCTAAAATCCCTAAAGTCATGACTTAAACGCAATTGAAACAAAGCATGGTAGTTAATTGAAGCAAACAAGCAATGAAATGGTAGAATTAAAATTGCCAAGGACCAAATTGATGAAGTTATTCAATTGATTGGGTCCTAGTAGAACAAGGGGAGACTTGAGGGATCAAAGTGCAATTTTCAGCAATTGTTTCATGCAAAACTCATGCAAGCTACGTAGACAAGAAAACTTCTGCAATTTACTTTCTATTCAAACTTCTATCAACCGAGAAAGGAAACTGCTGCACTTCTCATTTCCATTTCCAAGCTTTGATCAAAACATTTCATCTAAGCATAACCATTCCATCATTTGCAAGATTAAGGCAGCTACTCTTATTGCAAGATTAAAACAAGAAGTGAAGCTGGCCATCAAGGGTGAAAAACTAAACAGCAAGACAGCAATAAAAGGAAAACATGTCGCAGGTTTTCTGCAACAGAAAATTCGGCAGCTTGCCAAACTTTCTTCAACCAAGAAGACATCATCCCATGCTCCACTCTTATGCGCAAAAAACATTAACTAAACACACAATGCCGTTGCACATATGAAGTTGGAGCTGACCATCAAGAAAGTAAAAAAACTAAACAGCAAAGAAGAAAGAGTGCAGCAAAGTTTTTCTGCAATTTGTTTCCTAAGCTTTGAAGCCTCGACAACCAAGAATAGATTAGAAAACTTCTTAATCAATCTTCCAAGCTTTGAACTAACTAATAACTGCACAACTACCATAATCCAAGCAAGCAAAATCATACAAGGAAACTATGTTAACTCATAAAGGAGTTCATGCAAGGCAACGAAGAAACATTCTGCAATCAAAGCTTGCTGCTATTTTCCAGGTTTGGTTCATTATCATGGCAGGAAATGCAATTCTCAACAGAAAAAATGTAACTCGCAGCTAACATGTCCAGGATGTGCTTAGCCAAAGATCAAAGACATCATGAACTCCAAACTTAAACCAGCGAAAGACAAAGACCACAGAAATTGACCCATGCCGCTGCAACAAACCAAAGGCTTTTAGCTTGTTGCAGCCAGCTTCATGTAAGTTATGGAAGAAGTAAACTTTCTGCAATCAAATCTGTCCGCAAACTCCAGAATTTTCTGAAGTTTCCAGCTCTCAAACAGGAGGAAAACAGCCGTGAAACATGGATTCAAATGGAAATGCAAAACATGGATTCAGCCACTATTTTCTTTTCATAATCTAACAATGGAATTCAAGACATATGCAGCCCACAAAACTCAAGAAAACAGCCATCTTTTTGAAACAAAAGCCATGAACATACGTCCTACCCTCCAACCCAGCCATAAATTATGCATCTCCCATAATTTTTCAACCCAGATTGCGCATAAAGACCACCAAGAGAAACAGCTATGGACATTAACAAAACAAGCATAGCTAACGCAAACCCCTTTTTCTTCAAACTCAAACCAGATTCATAGATAGAACTTGTATGGAGGACACAATCAAGTGTAAAGACCAAGACTTTCAGCATTCAAACATGATTCAGCAACTTATAAACCAGTCCAAAGTAAAAAATGTTACCTTTAATCCTTGACCGAAGCTTGATGTATTCCAAAAGATGAAATCTTTGTCTCTCTGGCTCTCTTGCAGCTGCACCTCCTGATTCTTTTCCTTTGCTACAACGAACCAGAAACCTTTTCTTCCTTCCTTGCTATTCAGATCCTCAGCCGTCAGCTCTCTCTTGTTTCAGATTCCCTTCTCCTTTGTTCAGCTTTTTCTCTCTTCCTTTCCACAGCCGAAGCCCTTCCTCCACTTTTGTTTCCGCCGTTACCCTCCAAAACCTCCCTGTTTTCTATCTCTCAAAAAAATGGTTCCCTTCTGTCTCTCGTTTTCCTTTCCGTTCACTCAATAAGTCTCCCGTAGCTTTTGCTTTTCTACAGCCGGACCCTTAATCTCTCTTTTGCTCTCCCTGTTTCGTTTTTGCCTTCCCCTCCAATCTCTCCTATCTTCCGCTGTCTTTTTTTCTATTTTCTTTCCCCCGTTGGTTCCCCCTTTGCGGCTGTCTTGCGGCTTTCCTTTTATATCTAGGAACCACAACCCTAAAACCCTCAAACATCTTTCCTATATTTGCAGCCAAGGGCTGCCCGAACATTTCTTTGCAAGCTGCGAGAAACGCAGCTTGCTGCCGCGTATCACTTCTTTTTTTTTTTTTTTTTTTGAACACTTAAAATTTAAGTAATAAAATTAAGCAATAAACAAAAGATAATTAAGTAATATAAACAACAAGATGATTAAGTAAAAATATCAAACAAAAACAAACGAACGAAGTTGCAATTTTTCTTTTTCCCATTCTTCATTTTTATTTTTCCTTTTTTCCTTTCAATAATGAAATTAAATCCTAAACAACTAAAACATATTTTTTTTGAACACTTTTCTTTTTCCTTTGAGAAATTCTAGCTAAAATGGATAAAATAACTAAAACTAAAAGTAAATAAAAATAAAAATAGAACAAATAAAAATGAATAGTAAATAAATAAATAAATAATAAAACACCAAAATTTTGGTGTCTACAGTTTGCCCCTCTTTGTCTGAGTTTTGAAAAAACTTGAGACAAAGAAGTAGACACCAAATACTTACCTGTGTTATTCGGCTGCAAATTACTCAAACGATGGGGACTGACCCCTGACAGGAAATTTAAACGGGACTGACCCGAACAGAATTTAAATGGGATAGACCCACGGGATAGACCCGGACAGAAATGTAAATGGGATAGACCCACGGGATAGACCCGGACTGAAATGTAAATGGGATAGACCCACGGGGATAGACCCGGACTGAAATTTAAAATTGGGATAGACCCACGGGATAGACCCGAACAGAAATTTAAAATTGGGATAGACCCACGGGATAGACCCGGACAGAAATTTAAATGGGATAGACCCACGGGATAGACCCGGACAGAAATTTAAATGGGATAGACCCACGGGATAGACCCGGACAGAAATGTAAATGGGATAGACCCGTGCCCAACGAGAATGAAAACGGTCAGCGGGATAAAACCCAAGCCTGCCGAGATTGGCGGGATGAAACCCGGTCCCAATTTGATAAAAAGCGGTCAGCGGGATTATACCCGGTCCTGCCGTGATTGGCGGGATGAAACCCGGTCCCAATTTGATAAAAAGCGGTCAGCGGGATTATACCCGGTCCTGCCGAGATTGGCGGGATGAAATCCGGTCCCAATTTGATAAAAACGGTCAGCGGGATTATACCCGGTCCTGCCGAGATTGGCGGGATGAAACCCGGTCCCAATGTGAGATAAGCGGTCAGCGGGATTAAACCCGGTCCTGCCGAGATTGGCGGGATAAAACCCGGTCCCAAATTGATAACAACGGTCAGCGGGATTATACCCAGTCCTGCCGAGATTGGCGGGATAAAACCCGGTCCCAACGTGATAAAGTGATGTTGGCGGCACCAAGTCCAGGCCCAACGTGATGTTTGGGAAGTTGGCGGCACAAAATCCAGGCCCAACGGGATGTTTGAGATGTTGGCGGCATTAAATCCAGGCCCAACGTGATCTTTGAAATGTTGGCGGCATGAAATCCAGGCCCAACGTGATCTTTGGAATGTTGGCGGCACGAAATCCAGGCCCAACGTGACATTGTGAATGGTCAGTGGGATAAGACCCAATCCTGCCATCCAATTGGTCAAGAAATTGGATTTGATTTGTCAAGATCAAGAAATTTGATTTTCCAAGTAACAAAAATTTGAATTTTGATTTTTGATTTTTGACTTTTGAATTTTCTGATTTTTCGAGAGAATTTTTTTTCAAAAATAATTTGCCCCAGTGTAGGGCCTTCTCTTTCCCTTCTTTCTTCTCTTTCTTCGGCATCGCCCTTCCACAACTCAGAAGCTCTTTCGTCGATTTCGACTATGAATACCTGCACAAGGGGGCTTACATGCACTTCAAATTTTCATGAAAAGGGCAGCGTGATTGACTTGAAAAATACATTATTTGATTCTTGGACGAAATCCTCAATTGGATTACACAAATATTTGCCCCTGTGTGGGCTTATTTTGTGAAATCTCATAAACAAAAATTTGCCCCAGTATGGGCCCACTTGACTTCAAAAATTTTGCTTGGATGACGCTCCATTTGTTTGAACAAAGTATGCATAGCATGTGAAGAAAATTGAAATGTCTTGCTTAAACTCATATAGCAAAATTCATGATGAATATTTCCAAGATAACACCAAATTCAAGAAGATTTCTTCCTCACTTTTAGCATCGGTGCTTTGTGTAGTGGGTGACCCTTTCCAGTTGGCTCGTCTTTCAAGACCAATCAAGTGACTTTATTTTTGAAACGGCTAAAGAAAAATGGGAGGTCAAGATTTGCCTCATTTTGTGCCCAAATTGTGTGCAACCCTTTCTATACCACATCTTGGTGAAAGCAAAGAGTTTATCATCCTTATTTCTTAGGAAAACGTAGTCCACATATGAGCTTCATGGGCTTGCAAAATTTTGGGTAGAAATGATAGCTAAACATGTGAAATCTGGTTATACCCTTATGATCATGAGTGATCGATGGATTTTTATGAGCATAATCCACACTTTGGGTTGTCATGAAAGAATAAGTCAACGATGGACTTTATTAGCTTGTAATGTGGCTTGAAAACGATAGCTAAAGAATAAAACTTTCAAGGACATAGCACCGAAGATCGCATTTTCCCAAAATTGCCCCTATTTGAACTCAAAAGATTTCAGACTTTGTTTGGATTTTCTCATCATTCCCCAGGGACTTCAGCGTCAAGTCTTTTTGCATTTTCCTTGCATTTACTTTTCTTGCTTTGCTTTTTGCCTCTTTTCTTTTCCCTCGAGCTGATGGGTTTTCACATGAGTAGCGCCAACCTCATACTCAAGCAATTCAGCAATACAGCTAACATTTTCCGGCATCAGAAATTTTCTTGACAGGGCCATTGCAAAGAACAGAAGTCAGGTCTTTCGGCTTTTGTAATGGGGTCAGGTGGGGTGCTTAGAAAAGTTAAGGCTTGAAAGCGGATTTCAAAAGTGGTTTGAAGAATCTGAAATCGCATTGTTGCGTCAACCCTATTTTAGGGTTAGATCGGAATTTGCCCCAGTTTATGCTTAATTGGGGCTTTTTCACTTTTATTTTCTTTCTTTCTTGACTTTTCGGCCTTTTGACGTTCTTTTGAACTTTCACAAAATTTGCCCCAGTTTATTTTTGAACTGGGGTCTCTTTTCTTCTTTTCTTTTGGTTTTGTTGCTTTTCACTTTTCACTTCTTGAAATTTCCCTTTTCAACTCAAACTCGCCCCCAGTGTGGGGTTTACGATTCCCAGGGGTTGCCAAACGAAATAATCCATTCTGATGGCTCAAAAGGGATAACTAGGGATGCCCAAAGAATGTTCGATTGGAAAAGAAGATGGCCTGACTTGTATTCCGTTCCTTACAATAACTCTGAGAGGAAACTTTCGTTAATGCGAAATTTTTGGCATGTATCTGAATTAACTGACTGAGGAAGACCCTTGTCCATCCATATTTGTGAAACGTTGACGATCCACGCGGACACATCTCTTCCCCTTTTTTTGAATTGGAACCCAAGTGGAATCAATTTTTCCCCAATTTGCGGCTCCCTCCTTATTCCAGCATTTTTGCTTTTCTTCTTTTTTTCTTTTCTTTTTTTTTTAGAATTCCCCAATCTCCTTCCCCAATGTGGGGTGCGATCATATGTGCACTCGGAAAGAACCACCAATATTTTAGCTCAAATGAGGAGGCAAAGGATGATCAGTGTTTAGATTGTAGAAATGACGGCCAAAGTATCATTCTTATACCTCATGACAACCGAAGTAGCGAAATGGTCATTGAAAATCCATTCTTCTTTTGATATTTGAAAATTTTTCAATGAAGGGTAGTGATCATTAAGACCCTTATTTGAAACGAAATTAAAATGGGAGAGCAAATGATAAAAATCTGTATAGGTAATGAAACGAATGCTTGAAGTATCATTCCAAATTTCCCAAACAAATAAGAATAATGCACATTTTTGCTTTCACTTAGATGTGATTGAACCAGATTGGACACCTTGAACTTTTTCAAGCAAAAGTTGCCCCAACTTACAATTTATCAATCAATGTGACTGATTTTATTTTGGGGTTAAATGAAGAAGAAAAAGTATCTCATTAGGCCTTTTGAGTGACCGTT
Source organism: Coffea arabica (assembly GCF_036785885.1). Classification (NCBI taxonomy): domain Eukaryota; kingdom Viridiplantae; phylum Streptophyta; class Magnoliopsida; order Gentianales; family Rubiaceae; genus Coffea; species Coffea arabica. Next base: position 35,396,341 of record NC_092321.1, read on the forward strand.
CACTCTCTTTCTTTCTGAGCACTCTTATTGTACAGGTTGGAACACCAATCGAGTGTAAGGATTTTAGGAAGTATACACTTGTGAAATTCAGGCTCTAGGCTGAAAAATCTCAAATTGGGTCTTATTTCTCAAAATTCATCATGAAATCTCCAATGAGTAAGAATAAAGAATGAAATGTACATAAATATACACAAAACAAAAATTATCCAAAAAAAAAATTTTATTGTTGAAAAAGTTTGAAACAAAATTTCTCAATCAATCATGATACAAACGAGAAGAGAGAAACTCGTAAAGAGCTCAACACATACACTTTTTGTCTCCTTTTCTTTTGGAACAAAATGTATTAACAAATCAAATAATAGAATTTCCCCTTTGGAAATAATTACAAAATCTCTCAGAGGCTTTAGCGTAGAGCTTCCAGTGTAATCTTCAAGCTTTATTGGATCAAAATTATCAGATATAGAAGAATATTCTCGCCTTATTGAAACATTTTTACAAATGCAGGGGGAGGGGAAAACAAAAAGAAAAATACCCAGAGTCAGTAAGTAAGAATAAAAAAATCGGTATGCATGTCCTATGGGGGAACCCTTTTTGTGCCAAGGGTAGGCCTAGAATGAGGATGCAATCCTCTGAAGTAGGCACTATACCATACCTGATGGATCCAATCAGCTCATGGAGTGAAAAAATAATTTTGAAAGAATTTGGTCCATTGGAATGAGAAGGGACGTTTGTCAAAATAAGGACCTCGTCCGCAGGGATTGATCACTTTTGATCGGTACAAGATTTTGCAAAAACGCACGGGTTTGACCTTGACGAACTTCCTATCAAAGAGATTGGAATTCGTTGATAACTTTTCTCAGTGAAGCACGGGTCAAAACTCCAACTGATCAAATGACTGGATGCAATGGATGCTTTTCTCAAAATCGACTAGGTTTTCCATTTTGAAATTCGACATTGAAATCCTTATTGGTCAAATGAAATTGACAATTTATTAAAAATCGACCGGATTACCCTAAAAGGGGAAATAGGTCAAATGAATGGAATGAAATTTAATTCGTCCAAAATTAATCAAATCACCCTAAAAAGGGTAAATTGATCAAATAGATTGAACGAAACTTGATTTAATCAAAATCGGCTCGGTTGCCCTAAAAATGGGTAAATTGGCCAAATGAACCTAAAAAGGGTAAAATGGTCAAATGAATTGACGATTTATTCAAAATTGACCGAATGACCCTAAAAAGGGTAAATTGGTCAAAAGATTTGATGATTTATTCAAAATCGACCGAATGACCCTAAAAAGGGTAAATTGGTCAAATGAATTGACGATTTATTCAAAAATCGACCAGGTGACCCTAAAAGGGTAAATTGGTCAAATTGATGATTTATTGAATGAATTGGCAAAATAGATTGGTTGAATTGTCCGGCTATTAGTGATTTCAGGAAATTAGTCTATGAGCCTTCTAAAATCAAGATTTGGCCTCCATATTTATCATCTCAACCATGAGGAATCGCTTGTGAATTTTCTTCAAATTAATGTCCTTTACGCAAGGGATTTTTACCAATTTTTGATAAAACGGCCAAAAAGTGATTATTAGATGCTCATATTCCAAGGATCACTCTATGAAAATGATCGGATCTTTACCTTACCTTGTGCACTACCCCTTCGGATGGTACGAGAAAGGTAAACGTGCAAGTCTCATTTGGATTATATATCCGAGACATGGGGGGGTTCATTCCTAACACGGGATCCCCTAAATGGCATTCCCTTTCTAGGGTTTATGCATGATGCCATTTTATTAAAGCGATATAAACATGTGACAAACATGACCTAAAGGACATGAATAATGCATCGGGGGAAAAGGTCTAAAATGACATGTACTTATCGAAAATTCAATGTAATGACTGAAATTTAAACATGTGAGCTATCTAGTGGGTAAGTCACTAAAAGAGTGCCAAAGAGGCCTCTTATTGCTAAGGCATATGAATGCAAGCCAAGAAAACACAAGAATGGTTAGTGCAATTGATAATACACATAACACATTGGGAGCAATTAAGAAAAGAAATACAATAAAGCAAGTAAAAGGGGCGGAACCCCTTCCCTCGTGCCTAATGTGCTTAAAAGGGTGAGGCTGACTCTAACTTAGGCAAACTCTAACATGGATGCATGAGGCTGGGGCTCACTAATGCCTAGACTCGATAAAGCTTCGGCTCCCAAGCCTTCAGACCTAAAGGCGAAGGGTCATCACTCCCAGGGCCTTTGATCGGTGGCTCGAGTGATCCCTTAGGTAGCGCTATGGGCGCAGAGCACACCAGCCGCCTACCCAAGGCGATCGATCCTAATCCTACAAGGCGGTGTGGGAAACGCCCACGAAAAACAAAATAAAATGGGATAAAAGCAAGTAAACGTGCACGTATGAAGTGTTCCCTATTTTGAGGGAAAGGGGTGAGAACCACGCGAGGCTCTAAAGGTGACACACACCCCCCCAAATGCAATGCAAGCGCGAGATAAACAAGTAAACATACATCCAATCAACCAATCACACGTACGTGAGTGAGGGAATAGTTGGATACGCGCGCGAGGCAAAAAGGCCTAAAATAAAAAAAATGCAACCCTAATATCCAAGTGCAATGCATAAAAAGGGTAGAAAAAGGAAACGAATGGCTAAGTCAATTGCTCGGACCCACTTAGGAGCTCCCCAGTGGAGTCGCCAACTGTCGCGCCCCACTTTTTGAATGATGAACGTGTGGTGTGTGTGTGGTGTGAGATGTGAGTGGTGTAATGGAATGTGAACGTGTGTAAATGAAAAGTAAAAGGCCACGGGACTTGATAATGCGACGGTTTGGCCATATAAAGTTCAAAAAGGGTTTTTTGTATCAAAAATGGAGTCGCCACTTGGTATAGGGTTAGGGTGTACCAAGTCACCCAAAAAATGGTTTTTTGTTTTTGAATAAAAAAAAGTAAATAAACCCTTTTAAAGAACTTTTGGGTCTACGTAACCAAAAGAGGGATCGGGGGTCACATTTGACGAAGGGGAAGGCAAGGATAAAAATCCAAGGCACCCCTTCGACCTAGCCAAGGCTAGTTGCGTGACTTAAACCAATTTTTCCTAATTTTTCTACCCAAGGTATGTATCGCGTGTTGGATATGTCTATATGAATGCAAAAAGAAAGAAAAAATGCAAACCTAAATTCTAAAATGTCTTTTGTAAGGTTTTTGGTCCCAACCACATGAATTGTGGCGGCCAACAAAAGAAACCTTATAGAGGTCGATTAATGCAAATGATGGCTAAAGTGCAAGTGTGCAAGTGTATAAAAAGGTGCTCGTGTGAAATTGTATGAAAAATCCAAGTGTTTGTGTGCAAGTGTATGAAAAGGTGCTCGTGTGCAAGTGAAGGGATATGAAGGTGCATGTGTGAAAATAGGAGGAGAAAATAAAAGTGTAATGAGGGTGTAGAATGATAGAGCGAATTTAGAATGCATGAGCCTAGGGAATGCAAGCAAGACGGGTACGGGGAGACCTAAATTGTGACTCAATTTTCCCTTTTGTAGAGGGAATATAAGCGTGCTAAGGCTTAGAAAAGCCACACTCGTCTATATCCCATATTTAAGGGGACTCTCAGGCAAATGTACACTATACTAGTATGAGGTGCAAAAGCCTAAAGTGAGGGGAAAGGGGAATCGAGGAGCATGCCAGATGATAAAACTAAGGAAAAATGCATGATATGTAGTGAGCAGGCAAATAATGCATTAATGGCAAAACAAAGAAAAAATCCTATTGGGTCTAGCATTGGACTAGCCCTTTCTATGAATTTCTAATGAAATAATGAGCCACAACTAGCATTGGACTAGTGTGGTGACGTACATTCATCCATCACATTCATTCATGCTATAGAAAGCAAGTAGACATGCCAAACACTTAAAAACACATAGCACATAACATTTAGCATGCTCGACTAGATGCAAGAGCCTAATAAAACGAGTAACACTTAACACGTAGGCATGCAACCAAGCTAATGAACCTATTACATTCACTAACTAAAACAAAAGGGGGAGGGGAAATGGACCAAATTGCTCGCCAAGCCCTATCTATTACAAGCCAAGAGGTGTACACATACCCCATAATAAAACTTAAATAAAAGGCAAAAGCAAATGAAATAAATGAAAGTAATTAAAGAAAGGCAAGGAAAGCAACGTAGACATGCAATTCACACTTAGCACGTTGGATCACATAGGAGAAACGAAAATCAAAGAGATAGAGGTTACCTCCCTTGAATTGGGCCCCAATGAAGTGAAATCACTTATTTATCCTCCAAAATAAAAGAAATGGTCAAGGTACCAATTTATTTGGGAAAATTAAAGAAAATAGGCAATCACAAGCTCACTTGATCTAAAATCCCTAAAGTCATGACTTAAACGCAATTGAAACAAAGCATGGTAGTTAATTGAAGCAAACAAGCAATGAAATGGTAGAATTAAAATTGCCAAGGACCAAATTGATGAAGTTATTCAATTGATTGGGTCCTAGTAGAACAAGGAGAGACTTGAGGGATCAAAGTGCAATTTTCAGCAATTGTTTCATGCAAAACTCATGCAAGCTACGTAGACAAGAAAACTTCTGCAATTTACTTTCTATTCAAACTTCTATCAACCGAGAAAGGAAACTGCTGCACTTCTCATTTCCATTTCCAAGCTTTGATCAAAACATTTCATCTAAGCATAACCATTCCATCATTTGCAAGATTAAGGCAGCTACTCTTATTGCAAGATTAAAACAAGAAGTGAAGCTGGCCATCAAGGGTGAAAAACTAAACAGCAAGACAGCAATAAAAGGAAAACATGTCGCAGGTTTTCTGCAACAGAAAATTCGGCAGCTTGCCAAACTTTCTTCAACCAAGAAGACATCATCCCATGCTCCACTCTTATGCGCAAAAAACATTAACTAAACACACAATGCCGTTGCACATATGAAGTTGGAGCTGACCATCAAGAAAGTAAAAAAACTAAACAGCAAAGAAGAAAGAGTGCAGCAAAGTTTTTCTGCAATTTGTTTCCTAAGCTTTGAAGCCTCGACAACCAAGAATAGATTAGAAAACTTCTTAATCAATCTTCCAAGCTTTGAACTAACTAATAACTGCACAACTACCATAATCCAAGCAAGCAAAATCATACAAGGAAACTATGTTAACTCATAAAGGAGTTCATGCAAGGCAACGAAGAAACATTCTGCAATCAAAGCTTGCTGCTATTTTCCAGGTTTGGTTCATTATCATGGCAGGAAATGCAATTCTCAACAGAAAAAATGTAACTCGCAGCTAACATGTCCAGGATGTGCTTAGCCAAAGATCAAAGACATCATGAACTCCAAACTTAAACCAGCGAAAGACAAAGACCACAGAAATTGACCCATGCCGCTGCAACAAACCAAAGGCTTTTAGCTTGTTGCAGCCAGCTTCATGTAAGTTATGGAAGAAGTAAACTTTCTGCAATCAAATCTGTCCGCAAACTCCAGAATTTTCTGAAGTTTCCAGCTCTCAAACAGGAGGAAAACAGCCGTGAAACATGGATTCAAATGGAAATGCAAAACATGGATTCAGCCACTATTTTCTTTTCATAATCTAACAATGGAATTCAAGACATATGCAGCCCACAAAACTCAAGAAAACAGCCATCTTTTTGAAACAAAAGCCATGAACATACGTCCTACCCTCCAACCCAGCCATAAATTATGCATCTCCCATAATTTTTCAACCCAGATTGCGCATAAAGACCACCAAGAGAAACAGCTATGGACATTAACAAAACAAGCATAGCTAACGCAAACCCCTTTTTCTTCAAACTCAAACCAGATTCATAGATAGAACTTGTATGGAGGACACAATCAAGTGTAAAGACCAAGACTTTCAGCATTCAAACATGATTCAGCAACTTATAAACCAGTCCAAAGTAAAAAATGTTACCTTTAATCCTTGACCGAAGCTTGATGTATTCCAAAAGATGAAATCTTTGTCTCTCTGGCTCTCTTGCAGCTGCACCTCCTGATTCTTTTCCTTTGCTACAACGAACCAGAAACCTTTTCTTCCTTCCTTGCTATTCAGATCCTCAGCCGTCAGCTCTCTCTTGTTTCAGATTCCCTTCTCCTTTGTTCAGCTTTTTCTCTCTTCCTTTCCACAGCCGAAGCCCTTCCTCCACTTTTGTTTCCGCCGTTACCCTCCAAAACCTCCCTGTTTTCTATCTCTCAAAAAAATGGTTCCCTTCTGTCTCTCGTTTTCCTTTCCGTTCACTCAATAAGTCTCCCGTAGCTTTTGCTTTTCTACAGCCGGACCCTTAATCTCTCTTTTGCTCTCCCTGTTTCGTTTTTGCCTTCCCCTCCAATCTCTCCTATCTTCCGCTGTCTTTTTTTCTATTTTCTTTCCCCCGTTGGTTCCCCCTTTGCGGCTGTCTTGCGGCTTTCCTTTTATATCTAGGAACCACAACCCTAAAACCCTCAAACATCTTTCCTATATTTGCAGCCAAGGGCTGCCCGAACATTTCTTTGCAAGCTGCGAGAAACGCAGCTTGCTGCCGCGTATCACTTCTTTTTTTTTTTTTTTTTTTTGAACACTTAAAATTTAAGTAATAAAATTAAGCAATAAACAAAAGATAATTAAGTAATATAAACAACAAGATGATTAAGTAAAAATATCAAACAAAAACAAACGAACGAAGTTGCAATTTTTCTTTTTCCCATTCTTCATTTTTATTTTTCCTTTTTTCCTTTCAATAATGAAATTAAATCCTAAACAACTAAAACATATTTTTTTTGAACACTTTTCTTTTTCCTTTGAGAAATTCTAGCTAAAATGGATAAAATAACTAAAACTAAAAGTAAATAAAAATAAAAATAGAACAAATAAAAACGAATAGTAAATAAATAAATAAATAATAAAACACCAAAATTTTGGTGTCTACAGGAGGAATACGGGGAAATGTCAGGGGAACGAACGAAAGAACGAAAGAACGAATAGCTCCATGTGAGCCCGTATCCTTTTAATGAATGTTACTATTGCTTTCCATTGTAAATGTTTCTTGAATTATTGATACTCCATGTTTAATGTATTGAATTGATTGTTTGATTATCTGTTCGGAACCTCACTGAGCTTTTAGCTCACCCCTTTAGTTTTGTTTTCCTTAACAGGGGACGACGAGCAGGATGAGAGCATAGACTAGCCTAGTCTAGGTCTTTTGTTTCTTTTGTAATGGTTCTCGCCCTAGTGCTTGGCACGGGCTGGTTGTATGGTGAAGTGAGAACCTTTGTACATTTGATGGCTGTACTTTCTTTTGAGATAGCAATGTATATAAGTTCCGCTTTAAATTTGGATTGCTGCCCTATTTATTCTTGTGATCTATTCTGGATTTGATTAAGGAACGACTGAGTCCCGGCGAGAGCCGGGCAGGCGACCCGCTGAACCCTGGGGTACGCCCTAGGGGGAGGTGGGGCCGTCACACACTCACCCTCTTTCCTTTCTATCTTTTCTCATTTTTTTTCTTTCTCAGCCGTCGACTAGCTTCCCTTTTCTTTTCTTTTTTTCCATATTTCCAGCCGTTACTAGCCTCTCTCGATTTTTCTCCCCCACCGTTCCTCTCCTTTTTTTACCTCTAAAACCTCTCTTAGCCCCCCAGATCCCTATGTGCTCTTCCCTCCTTTTTTCTTGGCCGTCACATTCTCAGCTTTTTATATGGGAAGCTCCTTCCCGAAACCTAACATCTAAGGCTCAGAAAAAACTCAATTCTCTTGCCCTTTTTTTTTACATCCTTGGATCTTCATAATTTCTGGGGTCTTTTGATAACCTTGGATCAAACCAAGTGGTTTGTTGTTCGAATGATCGAACGGAGGAGAAAAAGAGTAAGAGAAAATGGAGCTGAAATTTTTTCGTATCTGCGTTTTGTAAACGAAAATGTAGAGGAAAAGTTTGGATCATATGCTTCTCAGGTCCGTGAGCTTGCCTTTTTCTTTCTTTTTCACTTTTTTTTTTTTAAAAAAGAATCATTTAATTAATAATAAACAAAATAACCAAAATAACAATTTAAGTAAAAATCGGATGCAATGAACAAAACTAGGAATAAAAGATAAAATGCTAAGATTTTTCTGCTTTTTTTTCCTTTTTCCTTTTTTTTCTTTTCTTTTTAATGAAATAAGCAAAAATTAAAACAAAAATCACCAATATATATAAAAAAACCAAAATTTTGGTGTCTACGGTTTGCCCCTCTTTGTCTGAGTTTTGGAAAAATTTGAGACAAAAAAATAGACACCAAATATTTACCTGTGTCATTCGGCTGCCACTTATTCGAACGACTGCCGTTTTTGAAATGAGGACTGACCTCTCTAACAAAATTTCAAAATGGGACTGACCCAGGCGAGAATTTTAAAATGGGACTGACCCAAATCAAAACTTAAAATGGGACTGACCCAAACAAAATTTAAAACGGGACTGACCCGAACAAAAAATTCAAAATGAGACTGAACAAAATAGGAAATTTAAAGCAGGACTGACCCGAGCAAGAAATTTAAAAGGGGACTGACTCCAACAAGAAATTAATCATGGGACTGACCCGAACTAGGAATTAAACATGGAACTGACCCGAACAAATTTTAAATCATGGAACTGACCCGAACAAAATTTAAATCATGGGACTGACCCGAACAAATTTAAAATCATGGGACTGACCCGAAAAAAATTTAAAAAGGGACTGACCCCAACAAGAAATTAATCATGGGACTGACCCGAACTAGGAATTAAACATGGGACTGACCCGAACAAGTTTGGACTGACCCGAACAAACTTTAAATCACGGGGCTGACCCGAACAAAATTTAAATCATGGGACTGACCCAAATAAAATTTAAATCATGGGACTAACCCGAACAAAATTTTAAATCATGGGACTGACCCGAACAAAATTTAAATCATGGGACTGACTCGAATAAAATTTAAAATCATGGGACTGACCCGAAAAAAATTTAAAAGGGAACTGACCCCAACAAGAAATTAATCATGGGACTGGCCCGAACGAGAAATTAATCATGGGACTGACCAGAACTAGGAATTAAACATGGGACTGACCCTGAACAAGTTTTAAATCATGTGACTGACCCGAACAAAATTTAAAATCATGGGACTGACCCGAACAAAAGTCATGGGACTGACCCGAACAAGGAATTAATCATGAAACGCACACTAGTGGGACTGACCCACGTCTAGTGGCAGTGTAAAAGAAATGCTCACTAGTAGGACTGACCCAACGGCTAGTGGGGTACAAAAGAAATGCTCACTAGTGGGACTGACCCAACGGCTAGTGGCAGTGTAAAAGAAATGCTCACTAGTGGGACTGACCCAACAGCTAGTGGCAGTGTAAAATGAAATGCACACTAGTGGGGCTGACCCATGTTTAGTGGCAGTGATGAATGAAATGCCTTGACAATCGGTCAGTGGGATTAAACCCGAGCCTGTCGAGAAAATCGGAAATAGAAAGGCACGTTAGTGGGATGAACCCAATGCTAACGGAGATAGACTAAAAACAACACACACGTTAGTGAGATAGACTCGATGCTAACGGTGATGGAATAAAAAGCACACGTTAGTGAGATAGACTCGATGCTAACGGTGGTGGAATAAAAACGCACACGTTAGTGAGATAGACTCGATGCTAACGGTGGTTGAATAAAAACGCACACGTTAGTGAGATAGACTCGATGCTAATGGTGGTTGAATAAAAAAGCACACGTTAGTGAGATAGACTCGATGTTAACGGTGGTTGAAGTCAGTGAATTAAATGTGGTTGTCAAGAAAGGAGGTAGAAGGGTGTGCGGCGAACGCTGAGACTCGCTAACAAGAAATTAAAATTTGAGATTGAAATTGATTTCTTCAAGAAATAAGAAGTTAAACCTAATTTTTGATTTTTGATTTTTTGTTCGAGAGAATCTTTTCAAAAATAATTTGCCCCAGTTTCCACCAATTATTGTGCAACCGATCAATTGATTTGCATTACGGCATGGTTGCTCCTCCTTGAGGCCTTGATTCGTAAGATTCTGACTTACGCTTCTTCGTCGATTTCAGCCATGGATACCTGCACAGGGGGCTTGCCAAAGTACAACATGCACTTTATTTTAAAATATTGCAACTACTACTCATGGAAAGAGAAGTGTGATTGATTTGAAAGTATATTACTTGACTCTTGTGCGAAATCCTCAAATGTATTACAAAAATATTTGCCCCTGTGTGGGCTTATTTCGCGAAATCTCACAAATAAAAATTTGCCCCAGTGTGGGCTCCTTTGATTGCAAAAATTTGTTCAGATGATTCCCCATTTATTTGAACAAAGAGAAATCGCACTTTCTACAACGTAGAAAGTAATCATATATACAACGTGAAGAAATTTAAACGTTGAGTTTGAACTCATGCAGAAATTTTATGATGAATCTTTTAGAGTAACACCAAATTCAAGAAGATTTCTTCTTCACTTTAGCATTGGTGCTTAGGGTAACGAGTCACCACTTCTTGTTGGCTCATCTTTCAGGACCAGCCAAGTGGGCGTTATTTCTGATTTGAAAGTGGCTAAAGGAAATGGGAGGTCAAGATTTGTCTTATTTTTGTGCCCATTCGATTTCACATCTTAGTGAAAGCAAATAGTTTGTCACCCTTATTTCTTAAGAAAACTTAGTCAACACATAAGCTTTGTAACCTTGCAACAGAGGGGTTGAAACGATACCAAAGCATGCGAAAACAGGTTATAACCTTATGATCATGAGTGACAGGTAGATTTCTTAGAAGCGTAACCCTTGCTTTGAGTTGTCATGAGGGATAAGTCAGGGATGGACTTTATGGGCTTGTAATGTGGTTTGAAGGCGATAGTTAAAGAAATAATTTTCAAAGACATTGCACCGAAGATCGTATTTTTCTCAAAATTGCCCTCATTTTGGACTCCAAGATCTTGAACTTTGTTTGACTTTTTATCATCACTCAACAGGGACTTTCAGCATCGAATCTTTTTACATTTTTCTTTTGCATTTATTTGCTCGCTTTTTCCTTTTTCTTTTCCTTTTTCAAAAGTGCCCTTGCGGGTTCTCACATGAAGAGCAGTGTCAACCTCACACCTAATCAATTCAGAAATACATTCAAAAAATTTCTTGGCATCAGTATATGAACATCACTTACCAATTAGAAAATTTCTTGACAGAGATATTGTAAAGAATAGAAGCCAGGACTTTCGGCTTTTGTAATGGGGTCTGGTGAGGTGCTTGGAAAAGGTTAAGGCTTGAAAGCAAATTTTCAAAAGTGGTTTAAATAATCTGAGATCGCATTGTTGCGCCAACCCTATTTTAGGGTTAAATCAAAACTTGCCCCAATTTATTCTCAACTGAGGCTCTTTCCTCTTTCATTTTGTTCTCTTTTTCGGCCTTCTGCCATTCTTTTGAACTTTTCCAAAAATTTGCCCCAGTTTATGCTCAACCGAGGTTCTCTTTTCTTTTTTCTTCTGATTTTGTTGCTTTATCACTTTTCACCTCTTGGGACTTTTCTTCTTCTTTTTTTTTCAACTCAAACTTACCCCAGTATGGGGTTTGCGATTCTCAGGGGTTGCCAAATGAAATATTTTATTCTGAAGGCTCAAAAGGGATACCTAGGGATAGAATATTTGATTGGAAAAGAAGAGGGCCTGATTTTTACTCCGTTCCTTACATTAATTCTGAAAGGAAACTTTCATTAATGCGAAACTTTTTTTTTTCATGCATCTGAATTAATTGATTGAGGAAGACTCCTGTTCGTCCATATCTGTGAAGCCTAGGTGATTTGCCGGACACTCTTCCTTTTCTTTTCTCTTTCTTCTTCTTTTTCAAGAATTGAAGCCCAGATATTGATGGTAGAATCAAATTTTTCCCATTTGGGGTTCTCTATTTTCCAAATTCTCCAATCTCCTTCCCCATTGTGGGGGCGGTCATAAGTGCCTTTGAAAAGAACCACCCATTTTAGCTCAAATGAGGATGCAAGGGATAATCAATATTTTGGTTGTAGAAACGATGGCCAAAACATCATTCTTACGCCTCATGACAACCAAGTAAACGAATTGCTTGTTGAGAATCCATTCCCTTTTGATATTTGGAAATTTTCCAATGCAGGGTAATGATCATTAAGGCTCTTATTTGAAATGAAATTATTATTTTAAAGGCTCAAATGGGAGAGCAAATGATAAAATCTGTATAGATAGAGAAACGAACGCTTGAAGTGTCATTCCTAAATTTTCAAAACAAAGAAGAATAATGTACATTTTTGCTTTCATTTAGATGTGAATTGAACCGGATTAAACACAGTGGACACTTTTAAACAAAGATTGCCCCAATTTGCAATTTATCAATCAATGTGACTGATTTATTGGGGGGCTAATAGAAGTAGGCAAAATATGAATTGTACAGTGAAGGAGAAAAAGGTATCGTATTGGGTCTTTTGAGTGACCTCTTTTAATTCTGAGCACTCTTATTGCATAGCTCGGATCACGAATCTGATGTATACATTTGTGAATTTTCAGGCAAAAGGTTGAAAAAATCTCGATTTAGTCTTATTTCTTAAAATTCATCATGAAATCTCCAATGAGCAAAATAAAGAATGAAATGTACATGAGTATATACAATAATTGTCTAAATAAAACTTTATTGCTGAAAAAGTTTAAAACAAAATTTCTTGTTCCATTATAATACAAACGAGAAAAGAAAAATCTCTACAGAGCTCCACATATACACACTTTTTGTCTCCTAAACAAAAATGTATTAACAAATCAAATAAGCAAACTTTTTCTTAACAAACAATTATGAAGTCTCTTAGATGCTTTAGCCTAACGCTTCCAAATAAATCCCTCATGTTTTTATTGCAAGGTTTGCCCAAGAATCAAGTAATACTTGTTATTTTCAAATTTTATTAGATCAAAATTGTTATCAGATATAGAAAAATATTTTCGCCTTATTGAAACATTTTTTATGAATGCAGGGGAGGGGAGAAAATAAAAGAAACATACCCCGAGTTAGTAAGCAAGACTATAAAATCGGTATGCATGTCCTATGGGGGAGCCCTTTTATGCCAAGGGTAGGCCTAGCATGAAAAATGCAATCCTCTAGGGTAGGCACTATACAATACCTGATGAATCCGATCAACTTATTGAGTGAAAAATAATTTTAACAAATTTGGTCAATTGGAGTGAGAAGAAACATTTGTCCTAAAAATGAGGACAAAGTCCGAATGGATTGCTTGCATTGATCAACACATAAAATGATGTGTAAAAGAGTCTACTCTTGAAAGGATTGCAATGTCTCGACTAATTTATTCAGTGAACCTTAGACTTAAACCCTGAAGGGAATAAGCGGGTCAAATGAATAGGATGAAATTGATGATTTATTCAAAATCGACTAGATTACCTTAAAAGGGGTACTCTGGTCAAATGAATTGAATGAAATTTGATTATTTATTCAAAATTGAATGGATAACCCTAAAATGAATTAAACTAATCAAATGAATTGAATGAAATCAATTGGTCAAACAGATCGAGTGAAATGATGATTTATTCAAAATCGACCGAATTGCCCTAAGAATGGGTAAACTAATCAAATGAATTGAATGAAATTAGTGATCTATTCAAAAATGACTAGATTGCCCTAAAATGGGTAAACTAGTCAAATGAATTCAAAATCGACTAGGTTGCCCTAAAAATGAACAAATTGATAAAATGGACTGGATGAAATTGATGAATAAACGGTCCAATGGATTGAATGGAATTGACAGCTTATTTAAAAATCAATCTATCCATTGGTAGTTTCAAAAATTTATTGCGATGCATTAGTCTATGAGCCTTCTAAAATCAAATTTTGGCCTCAATTTATTTATCATTTCAATAGTGAGGAATTATTTGTAAATTTCTTCAAATTAATGTCCTTCATGCAAGGAATTTTTACCAATTTTGATAAAATGGCCAAAAGTGATTATTAGACGCTCATATTCCAAAGATCGCTCTATGAAAATGATCGGATCCTACCTTACCTTGTGCACTACCCCTTTGGATGGTACAAAATGTAAACGTGCAAGTCTCCTTGGATTAAGTATCCGAGACACAAGGTGACTTATTCCTAACACGGGATCCCCTAAATGGCATTCCCTTTCTATGGTTTATGCGTGATGCCAGTTTATTATAGCAGTAAAATATGCAATTTGAAATGAAACATGACCTAAGGGACCCTTTATTTGCCAGGGTAGGCCTAAAATGATATGCCATTATTAATTTATGAACGAAATATACCAAAATTTCTTAAACGTGCAATAGCCTATCCACAAGGGTAGGTTCTAAAAGAAGATCATGCCAGACCTTTTATCTCTTAATGTTTGTGAATGCAAAAGGCAAGAAACAAGGAAAGTTAGCTCAACATATAACACATTGCGGCAATCAAATAATAATAAAACATAGAAAGCAGAAATAAGGTGAGAGGGTTGGAATCCCTCCCCTCGTGCATAGTGTCCCTAGTTCAGGATAAGGTCGACTCTATTCTAGGCAATTCTAATATGGATGCATGAGGTTGGGCTTACTAATGCATCTAGACTCGATAAGGTCTCGGCTCCCAAGCCTTCAGACCTAAAGGCGAAGGGTCATCACTCCCAGGGCCTTTGATCGGTGGCTCGAGTGATCCCTTAGGTAGCGCTATGGGCGCAGAGCACACCATCCGCCTACCCAAGGCAATCGATCCTAATCCTACAAGGAGGTGTGGGAAACGCCCACGAAAAAGAAAAAAAATAGGGTAAATAAGACTAAGCATGCACGTATGAGGTGCTTTCTTATTGAGGGGAGGGATTGTACCATTAGATGCGGTCGAAGGTTCTAGGGTAACTACCCCCCATCCCAAAATGCAATCGCGAAACAAGTAAACAAATAAATGAACCATCCATTCATCACATACATAGTGTGTGAAGAGCGATTATGCGCGTGATAGATGCAAAATCCCTAAAAAGAGAAAAAGGGCAAAAGGAAAAGAAGAATGCAACCCTAAACATCCAAATGCGATATATGAGAAGGTTAAAAGAAGGAAAAGATTGACTAAATCAAATTTGCTCGGACTCTCTAAATCCCCAATGGAGTCGCCAGCTGTCGCGCCCCATTTTTGAAATAAGAAAAATAAACAACGAGTTTAGAAAAATGGCTTTTGATTCAATTTTTTGATTGAAAATGAATTTTTGATTTAAAAAGAAAATGAAAAACATGGGTCTAAATAGGACTTGAAAATGCGACGATTTGACCCAAAATATAGTTTAAAAAGGGTTTTTTGAATGAAAAATGGAGTCGCCACTTGGTATAGAGTTAAGGTGTACCAAGTCACCTAAAAATGAATTTTCAAAGAAACAAGTAGGAAACCTTTTTTGAACGACCCCAAGTCTACGAAAATCAAAGAAAAAGATTCGGGAGTCACATTTGAAGAAAGGGAAGGCAAGGATAAGAATCCAAGGCACCCTTTCAACCTAGCCAAGGCTAGTTGCGCGATTTAGTCAAAGATTTTCTTATTTTAACTTAAAGATTTATCACATTTGGATTTACTATATGAATGCAAACCCTAGACCTAGGGGGCATCGGGGGGCAAAATTTCTCTTCAAAGCTTGAATGGTGCCAATCACATTAATTGTGACGCCCAATAGTGACTCTTCGAAGAAGTCACGAGTAATGCAAAATATGAGACTCTAAGAAAAGGAATAATTATACAAATATACATGTCTTAAAGGGGTGTATCATGTCGGGTACGGGGGACTAATGTTCGTGACTCAATTTTTCTTTTAATAGAGAGAATACGAGCGTGCTAAGGCTAGAAGAGCCAAACTCGTCCATATCCCATATCCAAGGGGCTTTCCTAATCTAGCATGCAAATGATTTAATCTAGTTTCTATTTCTTAAACGAAATGCAAGTCTAATGTTATGTTTTCCATACAAAGGGGTAGGGGATATATATAAGGGAAAATACGGAATAAGGGATATAAGTAGAAGAAAATATGGGATAAAGGATGTACATATACAAGAAAGTGTCATGCAACATGGTAAAATCCTAAAAAGTGAAAACATGCATGAGATGAAGTGATTTCATCACACAACCATGATCTAACGCTCGAGGGGCTCCCAAGGGTCTAGCGTTGGACTAGCCCATGTCTACAATTTTCCACTAGCATTGGACGAGTGAGAAAAGTCGGAACAGAGGGCCACAACTAGCGTTGGACTAGTGTGGATTCGAGAAAATGACCACAACTAGCATTGGACTAGTGTGGTGACGTCACACATCGGTTACAATCAAATAAATCATATAAGACCTAATAAAAGCATGTAAACACATGAATCACATATAGCACATAACACATAAGCATGATATCTAGATGCAAGACCCTAAGAAAGCGGTAACACATAGCACATAGACATGCAAAACACACATAAGGCAAATAAGCGAATAAAGCCCTAACTATTACATTCGGGGGAAGCCTACTACAATCTAAGAGGGGAAACGGAATAAAATAAATAAAATAATAACCTAACTATTACAATTTGGCATTCAAGTACCTTTCAAATGATCGAATGTAACAGCCCCACCTTCCCCTAAGGCGAACCAAAGGGGTTAGCGGACTGCCTGCCCAGCTCTCGCCAGGACTAACGGTTCGGTATAGAGCGAGCTACGATCCGGAACTTACAAACGCGCGTAAACAAGTCAAAATGTCAAAATAAAAAAAATAAAATCGGAGTCGGCCATGAATAGTAACCGACCTGTCGAAACCTCAACCAAACATCAAGCAAACGTTCACATCTTGAACTTTAGTATTTGCAATCCAAAGTTGCATACAAAAGTATTCAAAAGTGGATACATGTATGGTTTGCCAAATCAAAAGAGAAACAGACCCAAAAGTACATTTAGGGCTTCAATAAATGAGCTATACAAAAGATATGTCCAACTAGCTCATTTCGACAACCAATTATCAATTGCAGTCCAAAAGTAGTTATTTTCCTGTAAGGAAAACAAAAGGAATAGAGTGAGCTAATTGCCCAGTGAGAATACTACCCAAGCAACAAAGTTCACATAGGCATAAAGCTTTTCATTTCAATTCATCAAAAATAAACAAAGGCACACATTAATGGTGGAGATAAAAAGGATACGGGCGGCTCTCAAGAGCCCTTTTTCCTCGTTTGCATTCTTGATCGAACCTCATTGACTCTCCGTCAATGTTTAAAAGTAACCAACCGTAGACTCCACTTTACTTCCATTCCTTCCACCCAACATACCCCTACCGGGCCCGAAATCCAAACACTTGCACTGTGGTATTACTCGAGTATACCGGAATCAAGGGTCTCAATACCCAAAGATCCCAAAACAGACTACCGTGGTTCGTTATCTAATCGACCAGGCCCTTGCCGGCCCGACTCGAGTAACTGGGCACAGGTGTTGAGCTCAAAGGTCACAGAAAGGTCGTTGGATACAAGCTTCCAAACGACGCCAAGTCAAGTACTTTTCATTTCATGTAACATTTCATGTGACATTCCAATAACATGAGAAATAAGTGAGAGTGATAAAGTACACCCTTACTTCAATTAATATCGATGGTACAATAACATTTAACTCATCAAGTTCAAGTATCAAAGCCATATAGTAACACACAAGTGAGTAGTACACTCGCCAAGCTCGAAAGTGATATTTCATGCACTTCCGTCGAAGGAACGTCGTGAACCACCGTCACGCCCTAAAACACGCAAGCAAGTACAATGAAACTCGATAACGAGTCATAAACCAATGCCAAATATTCCCAAAATAGGGTTCCATAAGCACGCACAAGCAATAGAGGAAACCAGAAAAATCCGGAAATGGAACTAGCTTTAACCCTGAAAAAAACAGTTTTTGACGTCATTTTACGGTAATGGCACCAAAGGCACTACGATTATCGGATGAAGGTCCAAGACCCACCGTTTCGAAGATAAGAGATAGGGCTACAATATTACAGCAGGTCACTCAACCCAGTTTCGAGTGTAACCAGGTCAAAAAAGCAAGATACTACACCAGAATCACAAAAACAGATTCACAGAACATATTCTAGCGGAAACATCATAAATCAGGCTATCCAAGTCCAAATCCAGAAATTCCAAAACCAGCTGAAAGCTAAGAAACAGGGATACATTTAATCAGAAGGCTTCAGCAACCAATTCGGAATCATTCCTAACCAAAATAACCAATTACAGAAGCAATTCTCCAATTCGGGTAAAACCAGAACAGCAAGGGTAATTTCTACTTTTCTCAAGCTACGCTGCTCCGATTGACCTGAAATTTTTCAGGAACCTTTAAAATATCATTCCCTACAACTTTCATGTTTTAATCTAAGGCCAATTAGGCCTCTAAATTGGAGCTACAAAACCGGGCAGAATGTTATCATCATAACCCTAACTTTCCAAGATTTCTTCCAAAACAGAAATTGTTTGCAATTAACCACTTTTTCCACCTCATAGAGTCCTTAAACATAATTTCCAATCATCATATATATCCACACAATCATGTTCATATTAAAACATAAAAATCCCCAAAAAAAATTATAAAACTTCATCAATTCAACCACAAATCAAGAAATAATCCATAATATTGCATCTCATACTACCACTAAGCATGATTTAAGCATCAATAAAGGGAGGAGAGTGGTTCTTCACAACTCACCTTAGAAACAAGAGAGAGAGCAACAAGTCCTCTTAGCTTTCCAAATAACTCCACACAACACTTCACTATCACTCGCTTAAGTGGTTTTATGGAGCAAAATCAAGGTTGGATGGTTGAGTAAGTTGATTGAAGCAAGATTGAATCCAAAATCTTGAAGAGTTTTCTTTCTTTTGTTGCTCAAAGAGCTCGGCCAAGATGAAGAGAAAAAGGTGAATTTTTGGTTATTTTTTTTGATTTATTTGGTCAATGGTAAGAAATGGAATAGTAGTCTTACTTAAGGACCAATCCAATGGTGACACTTGTCACCTCCATTAATGCAAGTCTATCACTTTGTTTCCTCTCACACCAATCCAAATTGCAACCTCTACTTATCTCTTAACACCCGGTAAATTAATTCCAGTATTCAAAACTTAACCTAGTTAGCCGAATTTTTCCGAACTTTTCGCACTAGTGGGTCCCACATCCGGTATACGCTCTTAATTTCTCAAAACCTATTCGATACTAGAAAAATCATCTAAAAACTATATTTACTCATAAAAATTATCTAGAAAATTTTCCGAATAAAGAAAATGCAGAAAACAGGCCATTAACCCGAATAAAACCTAAAAATGGAAAAATTACGGGTTCTCACATCGAAATTGAAAATAACTATACAAAACTACAACAAATAAAGTGGGTAAATAAATAAATAAATAAAATAAAAACATTCAAAAGGCATGCAATCAAGCACATAAATCACATAGACACATAGAGTCAAATAAAGTGAAAATAAGGGATAGAGTGTACCTCCCTTGCAATGGTAATCAAATGAAGGAAAAATAGCTTCAAAACAATAAAAGGGTCAAGGCACCAATTAAATAGTAAAGTATAAACAAAATCACCAAATCCCTCCCAATTGCAATTTAAATGAAATCAAATAATGCATAATTTCCAAGAAAAGTAAATTATTGATCAAATTTCTAAAATAGAAAAACTACCCAAGGACCCAATTGCAAATATTAACCAATCACCCAAGCCCAATTAACACATTTTTTGGGAAATTCACGGGTCCAAGCAAAGAAGGGGTCAAGTACTGGTTCAAATTGCAATTACTCTAGGACCTAATTGCAAGAAAATAGAACATAATTGGGCCTTTGTAGCATAGATGGGAGCTAAGGGGAGTGAAGTGCAATTTTGAATACTACTTTTCCTTTGCATGCAAGTTCCATGCAACTACGTTGAAGCTTGAGCTTCTGCAACAACTTGCTGCATTTTCTAACACAAATTTTTGGACTTAAGCACACAGCCTTTAATCAAAGCTTTTCAACCGAAAATCATAATTCCAAGCTAAGCAATGAAGCACCTAACTACCACAATCCAAACAAACAAGAAAACTTATAAGGAGACCAAACATTCTTCCCCCTCTTCGGAACACAAAATCCAGAAAAACAAGAACATTCAAATGCTAAAAAAAATCCAGCAACTTTGGTTTGCTCTCCTAGTTCATGTTTTATGGAATAACTAAGGAAAAAGATTGAAACTACATGCCATGTTGACTGCATAAATGAAACATCAAAACTTTAATTGAGCTACCCAACTCTGGCCAACAAGATTTCTGAAAACAAGAGCTTTAAGCAGGAGAAAATACAAGTATTGAGAAAAAGAAACATCTTGACATTTGCAAAGAAACATTTCAACGTTTACCCATTATCCAAGATCGAAACCAAAACGCGGAAACAGTGTTACACCCTAAGCTATTGCTTATGAACCTCAATTTCTGCAAATCAAATCTTGCGGCCAAACGAAATTTCAAACAGAGTTGGAGTAGCTAAAACTACAAGACAATGCCATTATTGCAGCCTGGTATTATGCCATACGTTCCTGCTTTTAAATGGCAGCAGACATAACTCACAATTCAATAGCAAAACAGACCTCAAACAACCAATTCAGGCAAAACCAACCTCAAACAAACTTTAGAGCAATCAACAAGACTCCCCTGAAACACAAGAAAATAGCTACTTGAGCAAATAAACAAACAGGAGAAAGGAGAATGGAAATGATGTGACGCCCCGAAAAGTATGAGTGTGAGAACCCGGAAATTTTCTAATTTTCTAGTGTTTATTTTATTTAATCGCCCGCCTTTTCTACATTTTCTTTATTAGAAAAATTCCCCAGATAAAGTTTATGAGCAAAGATAGTTTTAAAATGATTTTTCTAGTATCGGTTAGTTTTTGAGAAATTAAGAGCGTATTTTGAACGTGGGACCCGCAAGTGCGGTAAATGCATTATATTTTTGACAACTTGTTGGAATTTTGTATTAAGTGATATTATTTTACAAAGTGTTAAGATATTTGTATTGGAGAGACAAAAAGATAAGTTTTAAACCAAAAGGTGACATGTGTCACCTTCTTATTCAAAGTTGGACTTTGACTAATTTGCATCACCTTTACTAAACCTCAAAAATTGACCAATTTCTCTCCATTTTAAGCTTGTCTTGGCCGAACCTCTTGGAGCAAAAATACAAGAAGAAAGCCTTCGACTCCAACTCCATTTCTTGCTCAATCTTGTGAATCAACCGTTAAACTTTCAAATTCCTCCACAAAAGTCACTTGTTTAGGAAGATTGAAGGTAGTGGTGGAGTGATTAGAGAAGGCAAAGGACTAAGCCATCAACTTTCTTGATATTTCAAGGTTCATGTCTAGCAATCCTTTCTTTGTTATTGTTTATGCTAAATTAGTGACTTGTGATGGCTAAAGAGATGGTTTGATGGATTATATCTTGAGTTGTGGTTGACTTGATGAAGTTTTATAATTTTTGGGGATTTTTCTGTTTTAATATGAACATGATTGTGTGGTTATATATGATGATTGGAAATGATGTTTAAGGACTCTATGAGGTGGAAAAAGTGGTTAATTGCAATCAATTGCTGTTTGGAAGAAAATTGGAAAAAATTAGGGTTTGATGTTCTTCATTCTGCCCGAATTTATAGCTCATATATAGAAGCCGAATTGGCCTTCTCTTAAAACATAAAAGTTGTAGGGAATGATATTTTAGAGGTGCCTTAAAAATTTCAGGTCAATCGGAGCAGCGTAGCTTGAGAAAAGTCGAAATTACTATTGCTGTCCTGGTTTTACCCGAGTGTAAGAATTGCGCCTGTAATTGGTTTTTTTGGCTGGAATTGCTTCCGAATTGGTTGTTGAGATCTTCTGATGAAATGTAGCCCTGTTTCTTATCTTTCATCTGGTTTTGAAATTTCTGGATTTGGACTTGGATAGCCTGCTTTATGATGTTTCCGCTAGAATGCGTTCTGTGAATCTGTTTTTGTGATTCTGGTGTAGTATCTTGCATTTTTGACCTGGTTACACTCGAAACTGGGTTGAGTGACCTTCTGTAATATTGTAACCCTGTCTCTTAGTTTTGAAACGGTGGGTCTTGCACCTTCATCTGACAATCGTAGCACCTTTGGTACCATTATCGCAAAATGACGTCAAAACCTGTTTTTCTGGTTTTGAGCTTAACTTTCATTTCCGGACTTTTCCCTAGCTTGACTTGTCCTAGTACTACTTGGAGCTTGCTGAATGGCTATTGGATGAACTTGTTGTTGTGTGTGAACCTTTGGGACTGGCTGAGGAAATAATGAAGCCATGATGGCTGGAAAAGTTAGCAAATTCAGGGGAAGTGCTGTCCGAACTTTGAAGGGATTTGTTTGCATTGAGTTTGTGATCTAAGACTTGGATTTGAGCAAGGCAATGTTATATGCTGGATGGTTTCTGAGCCATGGAGGTGAGTGACCCTAAACTATTTCCAAAGTACTTGTGAAATGTTTCTTGCATTATGTACTCGATTGCATATCATGCGTGCTTGCATGTGAGTTCATGACATGATTTGGCTTCAATGAGTTCTGGGAAAGTCTTGTGCTGGACACCAACGTCTCCACTCTGTTTATGGTTCATGTTCATGTTTATCTGGAGCTCAAGAAGGGGCTCCCTCTTAATGTTAATGTTAATGTTAAATGATCTATTTGAGCGTTGGGTGTTCAAGTGCTATGATTTTCCTGGCTAACGAGAACACTAAACGAACATTTGATCTCTGAATCATGACATCATCGAAATGCAACATTGTGAAATATATTTGTTTAATGATTTTACTGGTTACTCGCTGAGCTTCTAGCTCACCCCAAAAATATTTTATTCCCCTCCACAGGGCTCGTAGCGAAGGAAGGACTTGTTGTGCTTGTGCACGTGTCTGGATGGCCTATATCTTGTACAGTTTGGATTTGGAATCATTTTATGTATAGTTGGGAATTGTTTCCGCTTCGCTTATGACATGTAATTTTTGGAGAATTTGATATATATTGGAGATTTATATTGTAATATTTGAGGTTTATTCTTGTAATTCATTTGAGGATTGTAGTGAACGACTGAGTCCCGGCGAGAGCTGGGCAGGCGGCCCGCCGAACCCTCTGGTTCGCCTTAGGGTGAGGTGGGGCAGTCACAGTTGGTATCAGAGCTTAGGCTTCAGATCTCGGTAGTGTATCCTAGGCTTGAAGTTTAGGATGCCGGACTGTGGGTTTGGTTTGAAATATTAGTGATTCTTGCGGAATGTCTCGACTTGATTTGGTACAAGATGGAATGTCGAGGACGACATTCTTCTAAGGAGGGGAGTTTGTGACGCCCCGAAAAGTATGAGTGTGAGAACCCGGAAATTTTTTAATTTTCTAGTGTTTATTTTATTTAATCGCCCGCCTTTTCTACATTTTCTTTATTAGAAAAATTCCCCAGATAAAGTTTATGAGCAAAGATAGTTTTAAAATGATTTTTCTAGTATCGGTTAGTTTTTGAGAAATTAAGAGCGTATTTTGAACGTGGGACCCGCAAGTGCGGTAAATGCATTATATTTTTGACAACTTGTTGGAATTTTGTATTAAGTGATATTATTTTACAAAGTGTTAAGATATTTGTATTGGAGAGACAAAAAGATAAGTTTTAAACCAAAAGGTGACATGTGTCACCTTCTTATTCAAAGTTGGACTTTGACTAATTTGCATCACCTTTACTAAACCTCAAAAATTGACCAATTTCTCTCCATTTTAAGCTTGTCTTGGCCGAACCTCTTGGAGCAAAAATACAAGAAGAAAGCCTTCGACTCCAACTCCATTTCTTGCTCAATCTTGTGAATCAACCGTTAAACTTTCAAATTCCTCCACAAAAGTCACTTGTTTAGGAAGATTGAAGGTAGTGGTGGAGTGATTAGAGAAGGCAAAGGACTAAGCCATCAACTTTCTTGATATTTCAAGGTTCATGTCTAGCAATCCTTTCTTTGTTATTGTTTATGCTAAATTAGTGACTTGTGATGGCTAAAGAGATGGTTTGATGGATTATATCTTGAGTTGTGGTTGACTTGATGAAGTTTTATAATTTTTGGGGATTTTTCTGTTTTAATATGAACATGATTGTGTGGTTATATATGATGATTGGAAATGATGTTTAAGGACTCTATGAGGTGGAAAAAGTGGTTAATTGCAATCAATTGCTGTTTGGAAGAAAATTGGAAAAAATTAGGGTTTGATGTTCTTCATTCTGCCCGAATTTATAGCTCATATATAGAAGCCGAATTGGCCTTCTCTTAAAACATAAAAGTTGTAGGGAATGATATTTTAGAGGTGCCTTAAAAATTTCAGGTCAATCGGAGCAGCGTAGCTTGAGAAAAGTCGAAATTACTATTGCTGTCCTGGTTTTACCCGAGTGTAAGAATTGCGCCTGTAATTGGTTTTTTTGGCTGGAATTGCTTCCGAATTGGTTGTTGAGATCTTCTGATGAAATGTAGCCCTGTTTCTTATCTTTCATCTGGTTTTGAAATTTCTGGATTTGGACTTGGATAGCCTGCTTTATGATGTTTCCGCTAGAATGCGTTCTGTGAATCTGTTTTTGTGATTCTGGTGTAGTATCTTGCATTTTTGACCTGGTTACACTCGAAACTGGGTTGAGTGACCTTCTGTAATATTGTAACCCTGTCTCTTAGTTTTGAAACGGTGGGTCTTGCACCTTCATCTGACAATCGTAGCACCTTTGGTACCATTATCGCAAAATGACGTCAAAACCTGTTTTTCTGGTTTTGAGCTTAACTTTCATTTCCGGACTTTTCCCTAGCTTGACTTGTCCTAGTACTACTTGGAGCTTGCTGAATGGCTATTGGATGAACTTGTTGTTGTGTGTGAACCTTTGGGACTGGCTGAGGAAATAATGAAGCCATGATGGCTGGAAAAGTTAGCAAATTCAGGGGAAGTGCTGTCCGAACTTTGAAGGGATTTGTTTGCATTGAGTTTGTGATCTAAGACTTGGATTTGAGCAAGGCAATGTTATATGCTGGATGGTTTCTGAGCCATGGAGGTGAGTGACCCTAAACTATTTCCAAAGTACTTGTGAAATGTTTCTTGCATTATGTACTCGATTGCATATCATGCGTGCTTGCATGTGAGTTCATGACATGATTTGGCTTCAATGAGTTCTGGGAAAGTCTTGTGCTGGACACCAACGTCTCCACTCTGTTTATGGTTCATGTTCATGTTTATCTGGAGCTCAAGAAGGGGCTCCCTCTTAATGTTAATGTTAATGTTAAATGATCTATTTGAGCGTTGGGTGTTCAAGTGCTATGATTTTCCTGGCTAACGAGAACACTAAACGAACATTTGATCTCTGAATCATGACATCATCGAAATGCAACATTGTGAAATATATTTGTTTAATGATTTTACTGGTTACTCGCTGAGCTTCTAGCTCACCCCAAAAATATTTTATTCCCCTCCACAGGGCTCGTAGCGAAGGAAGGACTTGTTGTGCTTGTGCACGTGTCTGGATGGCCTATATCTTGTACAGTTTGGATTTGGAATCATTTTATGTATAGTTGGGAATTGTTTCCGCTTCGCTTATGACATGTAATTTTTGGAGAATTTGATATATATTGGAGATTTATATTGTAATATTTGAGGTTTATTCTTGTAATTCATTTGAGGATTGTAGTGAACGACTGAGTCCCGGCGAGAGCTGGGCAGGCGGCCCGCCGAACCCTCTGGTTCGCCTTAGGGTGAGGTGGGGCAGTCACAGTTGGTATCAGAGCTTAGGCTTCAGATCTCGGTAGTGTATCCTAGGCTTGAAGTTTAGGATGCCGGACTGTGGGTTTGGTTTGAAATATTAGTGATTCTTGCGGAATGTCTCGACTTGATTTGGTACAAGATGGAATGTCGAGGACGACATTCTTCTAAGGAGGGGAGTTTGTGACGCCCCGAAAAGTATGAGTGTGAGAACCCGGAAATTTTTTAATTTTCTAGTGTTTATTTTATTTAATCGCCCGCCTTTTCTACATTTTCTTTATTAGAAAAATTCCCCAGATAAAGTTTATGAGCAAAGATAGTTTTAAAATGATTTTTCTAGTATCGGTTAGTTTTTGAGAAATTAAGAGCGTATTTTGAACGTGGGACCCGCAAGTGCGGTAAATGCATTATATTTTTGACAACTTGTTGGAATTTTGTATTAAGTGATATTATTTTACAAAGTGTTAAGATATTTGTATTGGAGAGACAAAAAGATAAGTTTTAAACCAAAAGGTGACAGGTGTCACCTTCTTATTCAAAGTTGGACTTTGACTAATTTGCATCACCTTTACTAAACCTCAAAAATTGACCAATTTCTCTCCATTTTAAGCTTGTCTTGGCCGAACCTCTTGGAGCAAAAATACAAGAAGAAAGCCTTCGACTCCAACTCCATTTCTTGCTCAATCTTGTGAATCAACCGTTAAACTTTCAAATTCCTCCACAAAAGTCACTTGTTTAGGAAGATTGAAGGTAGTGGTGGAGTGATTAGAGAAGGCAAAGGACTAAGCCATCAACTTTCTTGATATTTCAAGGTTCATGTCTAGCAATCCTTTCTTTGTTATTGTTTATGCTAAATTAGTGACTTGTGATGGCTAAAGAGATGGTTTGATGGATTATATCTTGAGTTGTGGTTGACTTGATGAAGTTTTATAATTTTTGGGGATTTTTCTGTTTTAATATGAACATGATTGTGTGGTTATATATGATGATTGGAAATGATGTTTAAGGACTCTATGAGGTGGAAAAAGTGGTTAATTGCAATCAATTGCTGTTTGGAAGAAAATTGGAAAAAATTAGGGTTTGATGTTCTTCATTCTGCCCGAATTTATAGCTCATATATAGAAGCCGAATTGGCCTTCTCTTAAAACATAAAAGTTGTAGGGAATGATATTTTAGAGGTGCCTTAAAAATTTCAGGTCAATCGGAGCAGCGTAGCTTGAGAAAAGTCGAAATTACTATTGCTGTCCTGGTTTTACCCGAGTGTAAGAATTGCGCCTGTAATTGGTTTTTTTGGCTGGAATTGCTTCCGAATTGGTTGTTGAGATCTTCTGATGAAATGTAGCCCTGTTTCTTATCTTTCATCTGGTTTTGAAATTTCTGGATTTGGACTTGGATAGCCTGCTTTATGATGTTTCCGCTAGAATGCGTTCTGTGAATCTGTTTTTGTGATTCTGGTGTAGTATCTTGCATTTTTGACCTGGTTACACTCGAAACTGGGTTGAGTGACCTTCTGTAATATTGTAACCCTGTCTCTTAGTTTTGAAACGGTGGGTCTTGCACCTTCATCTGACAATCGTAGCACCTTTGGTACCATTACCGCAAAATGACGTCAAAACCTGTTTTTCTGGTTTTGAGCTTAACTTTCATTTCCGGACTTTTCCCTAGCTTGACTTGTCCTAGTACTACTTGGAGCTTGCTGAATGGCTATTGGATGAACTTGTTGTTGTGTGTGAACCTTTGGGACTGGCTGAGGAAATAATGAAGCCATGATGGCTGGAAAAGTTAGCAAATTCAGGGGAAGTGCTGTCCGAACTTTGAAGGGATTTGTTTGCATTTGAGTTTGTGATCTAAGACTTGGATTTGAGCAAGGCAATGTTATATGCTGGATGGTTTCTGAGCCATGGAGGTGAGTGACCCTAAACTATTTCCAAAGTACTTGTGAAATGTTTCTTGCATTATGTACTCGATTGCATATCATGCGTGCTTGCATGTGAGTTCATGACATGATTTGGCTTCAATGAGTTCTGGGAAAGTCTTGTGCTGGACACCAACGTCTCCACTCTGTTTATGGTTCATGTTCATGTTTATCTGGAGCTCAAGAAGGGGCTCCCTCTTAATGTTAATGTTAATGTTAAATGATCTATTTGAGCGTTGGGTGTTCAAGTGCTATGATTTTCCTGGCTCACGAGAACACTAAACGAACATTTGATCTCTGAATCATGACATCATCGAAATGATCGAAATGCAACATTGTGAAATATATTTGTTTAATGATTTTACTGGTTACTCGCTGAGCTTCTAGCTCACCCCAAAAATATTTTATTCCCCTCCACAGGGCTCGTAGCGAATGAAGGACTTGTTGTGCTTGTGCACGTGTCTAGATGGCCTATATCTTGTACAGTTTGGATTTGGAATCATTTTATGTACAGTTGGGAATTGTTTCCGCTTCGCTTATGACATGTAATTTTTGGAGAATTTGATGTATATTGGATATTTATGTTGTAATATTTGAGGTTTATTCTTGTAATTCATTTGAGGATTGCAGTGAACGACTGAATCCCGGCGAGATCTGGGCAGGCGGCCCGCCGAACCCTCTGGTTCGCCTTAGGGAGAGGTGGGGCTGTCACAAATGACATAACAAACAACAGGCATAAAATGCAGCAAGCAACGTGAGGACTTGCCGCAATTTCGTTCGACCAGAACTTCCTCAATAGCATTGTTAGTGAAGAAGCGCTGAGCTTCCCTGGACCGAGCTGACCTGATGAGCTCGGCGTGCTGATGAGAAAAGCGTGTCCAAGCCCTACAAGATAAACGAGAAGAGGTCTATAGGATGACTAGCAGGGGAGCCCCGAGGTTGTCCCCGGGGGCACTCAGACGGTCAAGTAAGTCTTCCGGTGAGTGGAATTCACAAGGAGTAAAACAGTCGGGGGTATTTGCCAGTAGTGAGCGTACCTTGTGCAGTGGATGTGCGTTACCATTTATACCTGCTGGTAAGCCCGACCTCCGTACGTTTCGGGACCTGCCCAGAGTAGTCTCAATCCCGCGCAGAGGGGGATCTTTCCCGCCCTCTGCGGGATTGTTCTCTGGAACCCTTCGGAGCCCTAGCAGCGGTGTGCCTCAGGATGGTGGCCATGGGCCTGAGGTCCGAGCCCAGCTCTGGCCTTCCTGGGCTGCCACGTATCTCGGCCCAGGTCGGGGCCTCTGTACTAGCCCCATAGATTAGGTAAGGCTTCCAGACAGACCTAATCTACGCCCCTGCCACGTGGGAGACCGGCGTCGCCCTGCTCTGCCATGGCCACCTCAGGCACAGTGCTATCACTGAAAAGCTGCGCTCGCGTCCTTTCAGATGTCGCATCTCTTCGGTTTCCGTACCGCTCTTAAATGCGTTCACATGGTGACGGTTCAAATTCAAGCAGCCGTTTCCCCCCATTTCACTCCCTATAAATAGGGACTGCCAGATTTCCTTCCGACTCTATTTGCCATTTTCTTCTCTTCGCATATTTTCTTACTCCCGAAATTTCCAGCAGCAAGATTTTAGGCTTACAGTGTCCAGACTCCGGCGATTCCTCCATCTTTTCCCCATTCCGTTCACCAGTAAGTCCTTTTTCCTCCTCATTCGCACCTTTTTTTTTTCCTCTTCCTTCGCACTTTCTTTTCCTCCTTGGCCACCTTCTGCATTTTATGTCGGATTGTTCCGGCGTTACCTCCACCGCATCCCAAATTCCGGCCCATCGTAGAGCCCCCAGAATCCTCATTTCTTCCTCGTCTTCGTCCTCATCTTCATCTTCATTCTCTCCTCCTCCTCTTTCTTCTTCCGCTGCTTCTAATCCCAACTTCCACATTCCTAACCAGCTTGAGCCCATTGATATCATGAGCTCTCCATCTGCCCATTCTCCTTCCCTCCGTATTCTGGAGGAGATGGCCGAGCTCGATGCCCTCATCGAGCGGCAGGCTACTTCCGTTCCTTCCCCCAGGTCCCCACATGACTCCCCTGGTGGAGCCCAGGGAGGGGCAGGCGAGGATAGGGATTCCTTCGAGGGGACCCCTGCTCCAGAGCAGGGGGATGATCCTGAACCCGACTACGGCCAACCTGACCAGCAAGAGGCCACCCTCTCATCTGGGGGAGTGGCCGAGCTGGCCGGGTCCTTCTCCATTCGTCCGACCTTCGAGCCGAGGGCTGCCGGGCCCAACGACCGAGCTAGCCGACCTTCCTCTAGCTTTGTGGCCATTTACAGGGAGCAGCTGGTCGCCGGGCTCCGGCTCTCCATTCCCTCAGCCCTGACCGAGATCCTGAGCTATTGGGGGCTCAGGATCACCCAGGTCCACCCCAACTCGATCAGGATTATCATTGGATTCCTGATCTATTGTCAGATCTGCTCCATCCCCTATTCTCTTTCTCTCTTCCGAGCTTCCTATACCCTCAAACTCTCCCTTCTTGGGTGGTACTGTGACGCCCCGAAAAAAAATGAGTTTGAGAACCCGGAAATTTTTTAATTTTCTAGGGTTTATTTTTTTTAAATCGCCCGCCTTTTCTACATTTTCTTGATTAGAAAAATTCTCCAGATCAAGTTTATGAGCAAAGATAGTTTTAAAATAATTTTTCTAGTATCGGTTAGTTTTTGAGAAATTAAAAGCGTATTTTGAACGTGGGACCCACGCATTACCGGTTAAATGCACCACTTGATTCCACTTTCTTGCCATACAAGTTTATCATTAATGGAGCAAAATATCTTCCCCCTCTTGGCCATCCTATTGGCCGAAATTTAAGGCAAAGAAAAAACAAGGAAAGAGAAAATTTGTGTGGTTGAAATTAGACCAAGTGTTAGCCAAACTTGTGGTGGAAATTAATCCTTATTTTTCCTACCTTCTTACCTTATAAACTAGCTTAATCTTCTTCATTTTCTGGTTCTTCTTGGCCGAGCAACATAAGGAGAAAAGAAAGAAAATCCCTCAACTTTTGCCTTCCATTTTCTTGCTCAATCTCTTGATCCAACCGTTAAAACTTCAAATTTCTCCATAAAACCTCTTCACTTAGTGTTTGTGAGTTGTTTGGTGGAGTTGTTTGAGAAGCTAAGGTGACAAGTAGCTCTCCCTCTTGTTTTGCTAAGGTGAGTGGTGGATGAACACCTCTCCTTCCTCTAATGATGTTCAATTCATGATTAGTGGTGTTATAAGATGCAATCTCATGGATTATTTCTTGAGTTTGGTTGAATTGGTGAATTTTCTGGTTTAATGTGATCATGATGTTGTGGCCTTGTATGATGATTGGAAATGTTATGTAATGAAGCTAGAAGGTGGAAAAAGTGGACAATTGCAACCAATTTTGGGTTTGGAAGAAATTCTGGAAAATTAGGGTTCTTGAAGCTACATTCTGTCCGAAATTTTAGGTCATAGATAGAGGCCGAATTGGCCTTAGCTCAAAACATGAAAGTTGTAGGTAATTACATTTTAGAGGTGCCTACAAAAGTTCAGGTCATTTGGAGTAGTGTAGAGTGAGATATGTCGTTTTTACTGTTGCTGTTCTGGGTGATCAGAATGTGAGAACTGCGATTGTAATTGTCTGTTTTGACTGTAATTGCTTTGGATTTGGATGTTGGTGTCTTCTGATGAAATGTATCTTAATGTCTTAGCTATCATATTCCTTTGGAATCAATGCATTTGGACCTGTGTAGACTGAGTTGGACGAATTACAGCATTGTGTGATTTGGGAACCTGCAATTACGATTCTGGTTTGGTATTTGGCATATATGACTTAGTTGTGCTGTGATTTGGACTGAGTGGCCTTCTACATTGTTGTAGTCCTGGTTCTTAGCTTCGAAACGGTGGGTCTTGGACCTTCATCCGACCATCGTAGTGCTTTTGGCACCATTACCGCAAAAGGACGTCAAAACTGTTTTCTGGTTTTGAGCAATTGTGGTTAATTGCTATGTGATTGGGTTTGATTGTAGGATGGAAAGGATGAATTTATGGGGAAATGCTGTCCGAATTTTGAATGGGCTTGATTGCTTTGCGTTTGTGCTTTAGGGCTTGGACTTGAGTGAAGTAATGCAATATGATGGATGGTTTCTGAGCCATGGAGGTGAGTGACCTCAAACTATTTCCAAAGTACTTGTGAAATGTTTCTTGCATTATTTATTCGATTGCATCTCATGCGTGCTTGCATGTGAATTCATGATATGATTTTAGCTTCAATGAGTTCTGGGAAAGTCTTGTGCTGGACACCAACGTCTCCACTCTGTTTGTGGTTCATGTTCATGGTTATCTGGAGCACCGATGTTGCTCCCACTTTCGTGAGTTCGTGAGTTAATGTTAAATGAAATATTTGAGCGTTGGGTGTTCTAGTGCAATGATTTCACTGGCTCACGAGAGCACTAAACGGACATTTGATCTCTGAATCATGACATCATCGAAATCATCGAAATGCCACATTGTGAAATATATTTGCTTAATGATTTTGCTGGTTACTCGCTGAGCTTCTAGCTCACCCCAAAAATATTTTATTCCCCTCCACAGGGCTCAAGGCGAAGGAAGGCTTGTAGTACTTATTCACGTGAATCGATGGCCTTTATGTTGTACAATTTGGATTTGGAATCATTTTATGTATAGTTAGGAATTGTTTCCGCTGCATTTGTGACATGTATTTATTGGAGACTTGGATGTATATTTGTGGACCATGTGATGTATATTTGAGGTTTATTCTTGTAATTCATTTGAGGACCGTAGTGAACGACTGAGTCCCGGCGAGAGCCGGGCAGGCGGCCCGCCGAACCCTCTGGTTCGCCTTAGGGGAAAGTGGGGCTGTCACAGTTGGTATCAGAGCTTAGGCTTCAGATCTCTGTAGTGTATCCTAGGTTTGAAGTTTAGGATGCCGGACTGTGGGTTTGATTTGACTCTTGAGAGATTTTTGCGGGATGTCTTGACTTGATTGGTACAAGATGGAATGTCGAGGACGACATTCTTTTAAGGAGGGGAGATTGTGACGCCCCGAAAAAAAATGAGTTTGAGAACCCGGAAATTTTTTAATTTTCTAGGGTTTATTTTTTTTAAATCGCCCGCCTTTTCTACATTTTCTTGATTAGAAAAATTCTCCAGATCAAGTTTATGAGCAAAGATAGTTTTAAAATAATTTTTCTAGTATCGGTTAGTTTTTGAGAAATTAAAAGCGTATTTTGAACGTGGGACCCACGCATTACCGGTTAAATGCACCACTTGATTCCACTTTCTTGCCATACAAGTTTATCATTAATGGAGCAAAATATCTTCCCCCTCTTGGCCATCCTATTTGCCGAAATTTAAGGCAAAGAAAAAACAAGGAAAGAGAAAATTTGTGTGGTTGAAATTAGACCAAGTGTTAGCCAAACTTGTGGTGGAAATTAATCCTTATTTTTCCTACCTTCTTACCTTATAAACTAGCTTAATCTTCTTCATTTTCTGGTTCTTCTTGGCCGAGCAACATAAGGAGAAAAGAAAGAAAATCCCTCAACTTTTACCTTCCATTTTCTTGCTCAATCTCTTGATCCAACCGTTAAAACTTCAAATTTCTCCATAAAACCTCTTCACTTAGTGTTTGTGAGTTGTTTGGTGGAGTTGTTTGAGAAGCTAAGGTGACAAGTAGCTCTCCCTCTTGTTTTGCTAAGGTGAGTGGTGGATGAACACCTCTCCTTCCTCTAATGATGTTCAATTCATGATTAGTGGTGTTATAAGATGCAATTTCATGGATTATTTCTTGAGTTTGGTTGAATTGGTGAATTTTCTGGTTTAATGTGATCATGATGTTGTGGCCTTGTATGATGATTGGAAATGTTATGTAATGAAGCTAGAAGGTGGAAAAAGTGGACAATTGCAACCAATTTTGGGTTTGGAAGAAATTCTGGAAAATTAGGGTTCTTGAAGCTACATTCTGTCCGAAATTTTAGGTCATAGATAGAGGCCGAATTGGCCTTAGCTCAAAATATGAAAGTTGTAGGGAATAACAGTTTAGAGGTGCCTACAAAATTTCAGGTCATTTGGAGTAGTGTAGAGTGAGATATGTCGTTTTTACTGTTGCTGTTCTGGGTGATCAGAATGTGAGAACTGCGATTGTAATTGTCTGTTTTGACTGTAATTGCTTTGGATTTGGATGTTGGTGTCTTCTGATGAAATGTATCTTAATGTCTTAGCTATCATATTCCTTTGGAATCAATGCATTTGGACCTGTGTAGACTGAGTTGGACGAATTACAGCATTGTGTGATTTGGGAACCTGCAATTACGATTCTGGTTTGGTATTTGGCATATATGACTTAGTTGTGCTGGGATTTGGACTGAGTGGCCTTCTACATTGTTGTAGTCCTGGTTCTTAGCTTCGAAACGGTGGGTCTTTCACCTTCATCCGACCATCGTAGTGCTTTTGGCACCATTACCGCAAAAGGACATCAAAACTGTTTTCTGGTTTTGAGCAATTGTGGTTAATTGCTATGTGATTGGGTTTGATTGTAGGATGGAAAGGATGAATTTATGGGGAAATGCTGTCCGAATTTTGAATGGGCTTGATTGCTTTGCGTTTGTGCTTTAGGGCTTGGACTTGAGTGAAGTAATGCAATATGATGGATGGTTTCTGAGCCATGGAGGTGAGTGACCTCAAACTATTTCCAAAGTACTTGTGAAATGTTTCTTGCATTATTTATTCGATTGCATCTCATGCGTGCTTGCATGTGAATTCATGATATGATTTTGGCTTCAATGAGTTCTGGGAAAGTCTTGTGCTGGACACCAACGTCTCCACTCTGTTTGTGGTTCATGTTCATGGTTATCTGGAGCACCGATGTTGCTCCCACTTTCGTGAGTTCGTGAGTTAATGTTAAATGAAATATTTGAGCGTTGGGTGTTCTAGTGCAAGGATTTCACTGGCTCATGAGAGCACTAAACGGACATTTGATCTCTGAATCATGACATCATCGAAATCATCGAAATGCCACATTGTGAAATATATTTGCTTAATGATTTTGCTGGTTACTCGCTGAGCTTCTAACTCACCCCAAAAATATTTTATTCCCCTCCACAGGGCTCAAGGCGAAGGAAGGCTTGTAGTACTTATTCACGTGAATCGATGGCCTTTATGTTGTACAATTTGGATTTGGAATCATTTTATGTATAGTTAGGAATTGTTTCCGCTGCATTTGTGACATGTATTTATTGGAGACTTGGATGTATATTTGTGGACGATGTGATGTATATTTGAGGTTTATTCTTGTAATTCATTTGAGGACCGTAGTGAACGACTGAGTCCCGGTGAGAGCCGGGCAGGCGGCCCGCCGAACCCTCTGGTTCGCCTTAGGGGAAAATGGGACTGTCACAGGTACTACTTCTCCCGCCGAACGACTAGCAAAGTTCGGGGCGGGAAGGGCACCCAAGATCTTCTCTTCGGAGTCCCCTCTTCCATAAAGAATTGGAAGGGGGATTTCTTTTTTGTTAAATCCGGACATTTTCCCCCAAATGTGTGGAAGGTCGGGGAGGTCGACTCTGACCCCTATCCGGAGGAGTTGGACTACGAAACCCTCGGCCAACTGGTGAGCTCCAAGGTAAAGCTCTATGCCGCCAGGTTCTCCACTGAGCAGATATCTGTGGCCGGGCTGATGGGGACGTTGTCCGGGTCCCCTGGAGAGGTGGTGCCCTCCCCGGCCGACGATGACACCTATAATGCCGCTTCTGAGCCCTTGTAGTCTGTCGCTTTATTTTCCCTTTTACTAACCTGTTTTTACTCACCTGGTAGTGTTCGCCGCAGTGAGGAAGCTTTCCAAGCTACTGGGCGCGCCACCCGAGCGGGTCGCTCCCACCACGCAGCCAAAGGCGGCTAAGAAGGCCTCTGAGGCATCTCCGGCTCCAGGGGGAAGCTCGACCCCTCAGAAGGAGGCGTCCCACTCTTCGTCCCCTTCCAAGCAGGTCGCTAGCTAGAAGAAGGTGACTGGGCAGAAGAGGGGTCGTGGGGATGAAGCCTCTCAGCCCAGGAAAAAGCTTGCCCTCACCCAAGCACAGCCCCCTCCCCTGCTGACGTCGGGGGGCCCTGTCCACCTGGGGGTTGGCTCCGCGGAGGAGCACGCCCGGGAGACGCCTCACCCCAGCTTGTGGCATTTCCGCCACGTGGCCCCTGTGAAGCCGGGCCAGGCCCCCTCTATGCACGACCCCCGTCGCTTCTGCCCGTCCTGGGGGCTTTCCATCGACGACCGAGCCCAATTTCCCGAGGTGGCTTGCGAGTTGGTTGCGTGCTCGGTCCTCCCTCGCGACAAGAGGTGGAAGGAGCTCGCCAGTCCATCCGAGCTCCAGGACGTGTACTTCACCGCCCAGGCCCAAGTAAGCCTCGTACCCCTCAGGCCACTAGTATCTACGCTATCCAGCTCGGTTCCGTAATATGCTCACTTCTTTTTCCTCTCCTCAGGCCAATGCTGCGGGGGCTGCCCTGGCGACCCGCCTCTCCGAGCTGTTTCCCGACTTGGAGAAACTGTAGAAAAAAAATCGGGAGACAGAGCAAAGGCTTGCCCATGCTCTTAAGGAGACAGACTCCCTTAAGGCCAGGCTGGGCAAGACCGAGAAGAAGCTGGAAACGGCTCAGGTCCAGCTCACCTCCACCAGGTCATAGTTTGACCAGGAAAGGACGGGTGTGGAGAAGCTGAAGGCGGACCACGCCATTGAGCTCTCCGGCACCGTCAGCCGAGAGCGCAAGAGGGCTGTTCGGGAGTTCATCTCTTCCGTACAGTTTGCTGAAGACGTCGCCCTCCTAAACCAGCCCATCCTCCAGGTCGGCTTCACGCGGGCCCTGGACCAGGTGAAGGAACTCAACCTGCCCGGCTTCAACTTGGCTGATTTCAAGGACTACAATCCCGCAGCTGAGGAGAAGCTGGACTGGCTCTTCGACGGGTACTGCAAGGGGCATGCCCTGAGGGACCTGGTGGGCAGGCTTGACGTGGGGGCCGAGCTGGTGGAGGTCCCCTTGGAGGAGGACGAGGCTCCCGGCCGGGCTCCTGGTAAGGAGCCGGTGGTTTAGGGGTCTGAGGGGGCTAAGCTGTATATTTTTTCCTTTTCATTTAGCTTGGTAGGCTTTGTAATAGGTAGGTTGTACATACGTAATTCGAATGAAAGATATGCAATTCTCGCATGCGCCAAACTCTAGCAATCAAAGCCATATGCCGACCTCCCGAGTCGAGCACCAAATAGATCCACCAAGGCAGCGTGCCGGCCTCTTGGGTCGAGCATCTATCACACTTTAAGCTAACAACTAAATGGTTAAGGACACCAAACTGGGGTACTACCCAACTATCAAAATTAACAACCCAATTCTAATCACCAAAACGGCGTGCCGACCTCCTGGGTCGAACGTCAAACTCTCAAACTTTGAGGACATCCCATTGATTCATCATCTTAAGGCTTCAAAATACACCGACCTCCTGGGTCGAACGTCAAACTTTCAAACTTTAAGGACATCCCATTGATTCATTCAAAATACGCCGACCTCCTGGGTTGAACGTCAAACTCTCAAACTTTAAGGACATCCCATTGATTCATTATCTGAATTTGTCCCCTAGCCCCCCACTAGGACACTTAGCATTATCTGAGTGTGCTAGTGTAGAAGTAACAAGTAAATAGTGCGATAATTCATTGTAGACGGTTTTGACAAACTTTGTAATGAAGGTCCGAAGTCGAACATTTATTTAGTTTGACCAGGAGGTGTATTCCGAAGAACAGACAGTAGGATATATTAGACCAACCTAGCCTAGGAACAATCGCAAGTTCGAAAAGTGCCAAGTGCGGGGTACTCCGTCTAATTTCGCAAGCTTACAGTACCAAGCCCGACTTGTCTCTAGGACCTTGTACGGCCCTGTCGCGCCCCACTTTTTGAGGTGTGTGAAAGTAGTGTGTGGGATATGTATGTGAACGTGTGTGAAAATGAAAATAAAAGGCCGTGGGATTGTGAAATGCGACGGTTTGGCCAAACAAAGTTCAAAAAAGGGTTTTTGAATGAAAAATGGAGTCGCCACTTGGTATAGAGTTAGGGTGTACCAAGTCACCCAAAAAGTGATTTTTTGTAAAGAAAAGTAAACAAACCCTTTTTAAAGAACTTTTTAGGTCTACGTAACCAAAGAAAGGGATCGGGGGTCACATTTGATAAGGGAGAAGGCAAAGGCAAAGCCTAAGGCACTCCCTTACCCTAGCCAAAGCTAGTTTCGTGACTTAGCCCCACTTTTCCTAATTCTTCTACCCAAAATATGTTTTGCATGTTGGATATGACTAATGGATATGAAAAAAATGCAATCCTAAATCTAAAATGTCTCGTATGAGGTATTTTGGTCCCAATCACATGAATTGTGATGGCCAATAAGGAAAACTCTCATAGAGGTCACGGGTAATGCAAATGAAGACCCAAATATGAGTGCAAGTGTGAAAAATGTAAGAGGAATGCAAAATAAGATAGAAATACAAATGTAAGTGCGAGTGTGCAAATGTAAGAAAAAGTGCAATGTGTGCAAATGTAAGAAAAGTGCATGTGTGCCAATTGAGAAAATAAAGGTATTTGTGTGCAAGTGGATGAAAATATGGTATAACAGTAGTAAATGCATATAAGTGCAATTGGGTGCAATTTTGTGAGGTAGAAAATAAATAAGTGATAGGGAAAGAAGAGAAGTGTGTGAACATGGCATGTGGAGTAAGAAAAATATAAGTAGTGAGAAAATATAGATAAAAAAAATGAAAAAGTGATATGGTAAAATGGAGGTGCATGAACCTAGAGGAGTGCATCAAGTCGGGTACGGGAATGACTCCTAACTTCACCATTTTGATTTTCCCTTTCATTAGAAGGAAGAACTAGCGTGCTAAGGCTATTTTGTAGCCACACTCGCTCGTTTCCCTTACCGAAAGGGGACTCTCAAGCAAATGTACCCTATAACTAGCATGAGGATGCAAAAACCTAAGATGAAGGGGAAAGGATTGGAGGAGCATGCCAAATGCTAGAAAACTAAGAAAAATGTATGAAATGTAGTGAAACATGCAATTATGTACTAACGAGAGGGGACGGCCTATTGGGTCTAGCATTGGACTAGCCCTTTTCTAAAATTCTCTCACAAGCATTGGACTTGCGAGAGCCCGAGGGGAAAGACCGTGGCCAGCGTTGGACTAGCCACGGTGACGCATTCATCCATTATAAGCCAAATAAGTCATGTAAAGGCTAATAAAGTAAATAAACACATAAATTACATATTGCACATAACACATAAGCATGGTATCTAGATGCAAGACCCTAAGAAAGCAAGTAACACGTAGCACACAAGCATGCAAATCACACTAATGAACCTATTACATTGGCTAACGATCCCTATTTTTCACCGTTTAGCTAAGGTTTTAATCGATTCAGGTGCGACGCATTCTTTTGGAAGCCCTAAATTCATGAGTGGGGTAGATGTGAAGCCAATTAAGTTACCTTATGACTTGGAGGTTAGAATGCCTACTGGGGATCAAAGCTTAATTGCTAACTTGGTGTATAGAAATTGTGAGATATGGGTTGGAGAGCGAAAATGACTGGCCGACCTGATGAGCTTAGCTATTAAGGGGTATGATGTCATCTTAGGAATGGATTGGTTAGCTCGTTACCATGCTCAATTGAATTGTAAGGCGAAAACGGTAGAGCTGTGTATTCCAGGAGAGGCAACCCTAAAATTGGATATAAGGGATAGACTAGTCTCATCTGCCCTTATTTCAGGAATTCGAGCTAGAAAAATGTTAAGCAAGGGAGTTTAAGGGTATTTGGCTTTTCTTATAAATACTTCTAGTGATAAAGTGAGGTTAAAAGATATGCCAGTGGTTAACAAGTATCTAGATATTTTTTCCGAGGAACTAGAATCTTTACCGCCGGAAAGAGAGATAGCATTTAAAATTGATGTGACTCCAGGAGTAACACCTATCTCTAAGACACCTTATAGAATGGCTCCAACTGAATTGAAAGAATTGAAGTTTCAATTGCAGGATTTACTAGAGCGAGACTTTATAAAAGAAAGTGATTCCCCGTGGGAAGCTCCGATGTTGTTTGTTAAAAAGAAATATGGGAGTTTAAGGTTGTGTATAGACTACCGTGACCTGAATGACGTTACCATTAAGAATAAGTACCCTTTGCCCCATATCGATGAGTTGTTTAACCAATTGCAAGGGGCAGTAGTGTTCTCAAAGTTGGATCTCAGGCAGGGTTATTATCAGCTGAGAATTTTGAAAAATGATATACCTAAGACTGCCTTTAACTCGAGGTACAGACACTTTGAGTTTGCAGTAATGCCGTTTGGGTTGACTAATGCACCTGTAGCTTTTATGGATTTAATGCACTGAATCTTTAAACCTTATCTGGATCAATTTGTGGTGGTATTCATCGACGATATACTAATGTATTCTAAAACTCTAGAGGATCATGAGAAACATTTGAGGACTGTTTTGCAAACCTTGAGGGAACATCAGTTGTATGCTAAGTTTAGCAAATGTGAATTTTGGTTGAAGGAAACAACTTTCTTAGGTCATATAATTTTCAAGGAAGGAATTATGGTGGATCCGACCAAAGTGGAAGCAGTTTCTAAATGGAAGCAACTGGAAAACCTTACTGAAATTTGAAGTTTCTTAGGGTTAGCAGGGTATTACCGGAGGTGTGACGCCCCCACTTCTCTCAAAGGCGAACCAAAGGGTATCGGCGGGACGCCTGCCCAACTCTCGCTAGGACTCGGTACAATTCTCATTCAAGCTTAACACAATGATAACTAAAAAGACAAGACAAAGTAAGAAAATGCAGATGCTTCCATATATAAATATTCAATCTTATATCACAACTTCAAAATACATTAATTTCCCAAAATATATGTTGACCTTGGTCCCTAACTTTTGATGTTTACAAAACAATGGATAATACTAATATCTCTTCAAGAAATATTTTCAGTTGTGAAGCAAATCAGATTCAAAGATCAAGTGCAATTGAAAGGGACAAAGGCTGTAGAAAGCTGTCGGACGCTTGGATCGGGCGTCCGATAATCATTGCGTAACTTCAGACGCATTAAGAACTCCACCACCGGACGTCCGAAGGAAATAAGACATTCCCCCTGGATCAGTGACCTCGATCAGACGCAAGCATCGGACGTCCGATAGGATCCTTCAAAGTCGACGAAACCATCGGACGCTGAATATGTCTCCGCCGGACGTCCGATAGAAACAAGATGATTTCTCAAATCTCTTTGTTTGCTGTCAGACGCACAAAGAGCTTGCACCGGACGTCCGATAGAATTGAAGAAAATTTCTCAAACTCACTGCCTGCTGTCGGACGCAAAAAACAGGAGTACCAGATGTCCGATACTCCAATGGCTAGTTGACTGTTCAGCTACTTTCTATCCGTTGGAAGCATTAATGAAGCACTTTGTTGGTCTCCTATAAATAGAGTATGGTCAGAATCTTCAAACAACTTTTGCACACTAAAGATACAAAAGATCTAGAGTAGTTTTAGTGAGAAAACACTCTCCAAAGAAGATTTGTAGTCTTAGTGGTGTGAGGTTCATTGTAAGTTTTTCATTTGTGAGTGAATACTTCATGAGTGTAGCTCTGCGAGGGTTGTCCTGAGGGATAGTAAAACTTCCTGGCTTGACCGAGTGGAGTTCGGGGCAAGGAGGAGGTGAACCTTCCTTTGTACACAAGAGTGATTGTAATTCATCAACTTGAAGAAGCTTGTTTAAATTAATCTACAAGCTCAGGAGGAGCTGGGTAGTTAATTGGTTTGCAATTCATTCCTTTTTATTTACTTATTGTTACGTTTGTGATCTTTACATTGTTTACCTCTTTCACTTGGTTGTCTTCGATCCTTACAATATACCACTACCAAAAGATGTCTAATCGATTACATTTGAAACCCTAACACAAAAGTATGTAACGCCCCGAGGCAGAAGAAAAGGGAAAAATTGCTGATGAATAGTGTTTTGTGACGAATCCGGCCAGAAGCCGTGCAAATTCCTTATATTTTTCTTAAAATTCCCTTTTCTTTGATAAATACCACTTTATAATGGCCCTACTACTCAATCACCCCACAATAAGTGCCAATGAACCTAGAAAATAGGGTTTCACACTTCGGTTTCAAGATTTGAGCAAATTAGGGTTTTCGCGATTTTTCCGCCGGATAAATTTTCGGGACGGAGCAAGGATCAAATTTGGTGATTAAAAGTGACTTTTAAGTGAAAAATAATATGTGAGTAGTAGCAATGATATAAGGTTAGTGAATGGGAAGTAAAAACCCTAGTATGTGAGTTTTTAAGAAAAACGGCGCGAACCGGCGGGTCCCGCGCATTACCGATTGAACGCGCCACTTGACCACCATTTTTCTTACCAAACAAGCTTATTGACTTTTGCATAAAATATCTTCTTAGTTTGCAGCTGGTTTGACCGAATTTATGAGGCTTAAAATGCAAGAAAGAAAGAGAAAAAAAGAAAGGTGGTGGTGGCGACAAGTGTCGCCACCTTAAGGCTTCTTGACCAAGACTTAGTCTTTCTATTTAAACACCAAAATTCAGCAACTTTCCTCTTCATTTTTGCTGCTGCTGGCCGAGAGGAAGGAGAAGAAAAACACTAAGGGAAACATTCCATTTCCTTCTTGATTTGCTTCAACCCAAGTAACAAATCCAATTCTAAACCGATTGAAGTACTAAGTGTGAGTTGGGAAGCTTGAGGAACCAAGAAATATCAAAGGGGGTGAAGGATCACTCTATCAAGCCTTGCTTTTGAGGTACAAACATTTGATCATGATCTTTGTTGCTTTAAATTTTGCTTTAAGATGTTTATTTAGCTTAAGTTTTGGCTTGATTTCATGATTATGCAAGTGGGTGTGATGAATTTGGAAGTTTTCCCCTTTTATATGATGAACTAGGGCTTGGGGAATTTCTGCCCAATTTGATGTATGATATATATATATTGCAATTGAGGTTTTATAAGGGGCTTTGGTAGTGATTAGAACAAGAAAATTGAGAAAGTTCCATTGATTACAAAAAATTCCAGAATCTGGAAAATTTTCCCCAACATTCTGTCCGAATTTGTAACCCTATGTTCGAGGCCGAATTGGCCTTAGGTCAAAGAATAAAAGTTGTATATAATGGTATTTTATAGGTGCCTACAAAATTTCAGCTCAATCGGAACAACGTAGGTCATGAAAAGTCCAAAATACCCTTACTGTTTTAAGTTTTTTCCCAGCAGTCCGTGTGATCCGTTTGTCCAGTTTATCACGTTTTTTGACTAGGATCCGTACTGATTTAGCTTTTTTTCAAAACATGAAAGTTGTATTATTCTGACTTAGCTTTCAAATGCCTCTAAGAACACCAGAATTGGACTTTTGTAGCCTGAGATATGTCCATTACAGTGTAATGCGGTTAAACAGCCGACAAAGTGGATTTTGGTTCTGTAATTTGAGGATTTGACTAAGTTACATTAGAAACTGGACTAAGTAACCTTCATGAACATTGTAGCCCTGAATCTTAGCTTCGAAACGGCATAGGTTGCGCCTCAATCCGATAAGCGTAGCCTCGGATATGTTATTTCCGCATCCATACGTCAAATCTGTCTTTTGCTAAATTGAATTTCTGCACTTGCTATTATTGTGAATCTTGATCTTATGATATTGTGAGCCTATGGAACGGCTCTTGACATGAATTACAGATATATGTGATGTTGGGTTTTGGTTGAGGAAAAATAATGAAGCCTAAATGGCTGGAAAATTAGGTAAACACAAAGGGCATGCTGCCCGAATTTTTACTCGAGAACTAGAAAACTATATTTGCAACTTGAGTGAAGGTTAAGTGATTATCACTTGAACTAGCGAGAACTTTTGCTACTTTGTTATCGATGGTTATACGTTAAAACCTAAACGAACTTGTACTCTTGAGGAAAAGATATAATGGCCAATGTAAACTTGTATTTCCTTGTACTTTCAACTCAAGTATTGTTTCCAAGTATATATGCTACAAAAACCTTATGATTTGAAAAGCGAGCAAGTGTTTCACGAATGCCTTTCAAATGAATTTCAATTGGTTGATTCTTATGAACGGAACGTTTAAGTTTCAAATCTTACTCGTGTTTCAAAGTTCTCAAATCGGATTTTTATCGCAGATCTGGACTCCAAATCTGGAGTATAATTGAACGTGACTACTTCAGGCACTATAGTTTGAGTGAGTGATCCCT
This sequence comes from Coffea arabica, assembly GCF_036785885.1. Lineage (NCBI taxonomy): Eukaryota > Viridiplantae > Streptophyta > Magnoliopsida > Gentianales > Rubiaceae > Coffea > Coffea arabica. Next base: position 35,440,342 of record NC_092321.1, read on the forward strand.
CAACTATTTCCAAAGTTACTTTTGAACTAATTCTTGCATTTATTACTCCATTACATATCATTTGGGTTTGGGTGTATGCCATGACATAATTTGGCTCCAATGAGTTCCTGGAAAGTCTTGTGCTTAGAACCAATGTCTCCACTATTGTTTACATTCTTTGGAGTACGATGGCTCCTTACTTCTGTTTCATGGTTACCTGATCTAAACGAGCATTGGATATTTAAGTACAAGAACTTCACTGGCTCACATGAGCAATAAATGAACATTTGATTACTGCATCATGACATCATATCAATGCTTTATTGTGAAAAAATACTTGGCTGTTGATTTTACTGGTCACTCGCTGAGCTTCTAGCTCACCCCCTATTATCTTCTTCTCCCCCCAGGGATCGAAGTAAAGGAAGAACTTGTTTTTGGATCTTTGTGTGGCTGGATGGCGTACATCTTGTATAGTTTAGTTTTAGTTTTGGTTTGTGTACTTTTGGGCTTGTATAAATATTGGAATTGAATCGGATGTAAATCTACATTTTACGCTTAGAACTAGTTTCCGCTTCGCTTATGATATGTAATTTTGGAGAATTGGATGTATTATTTGAGTTGTACCTTGTAATTTACTTGAGAAATGTAGTAAGTGAGTGAGTCCCGGCGAGAGCTGGGCAGGCGGTCCGCTAAACCCTTTGGTTCACCTTAGGGGGAGGTGGGGTCGTTACAAATGGTATCAGAGCTTAGGCTTCAGATCTTTGTAGTGTATCCTAGGCTTAAAGTTTAGGATGCCGGACTGTGGGATTGGTTTGTACGTTCAGTGCTCTTTTGGAGCGTCAGTTGTGACTCTTGAAAATGGTACACGTAAGATATGACTTGATGAGCTTCGTTTAAAACCATATGGTTTGAGTCGTGAAGTTTCTTAGTTTGAATTCTTGTACTTGTGTACCTGATATTTTTCCTGAGGAAATGCTCGTGAATTTTAGACGGAATATGGTTTAACGTACGATGATGTGAATAGAAATTATGATTGAGTTTGAGATAAGTTGTAATGGCACAGGTTAGAGCACAGAAGATTTTGTCTTGTACTCAAGACTTAACTGAATGAGGAAATTGAAATAATGACTTGGACTTGTCCAATAAGTGTTGGCTTGGGTTTTGATACATTATGGTGGTGGTTGGATTGTTGAGAAAATTTTTGATTTTGCAACCTTCATCTAGTCTTCTTGTTTGATTAAGGATGGCACCACCCGATTTGTAAGTGTTGGGATTTGAACTACTTGAACTGCCGGAAACTGACTAGGCTGAGTTCACTTGAGACTTGAACATTGTTTAGGCAAGTGTGCTTTTACGTACACTTAGTGGTTGTGATTTGACTGAATATATGGTATTTCATTTACGCATGAGCAAGTAGTTTGGTTTGTATACGACCTGTAAGTAGACTTGAATTTGAATCAGCTAGTGTACCCTTACATACACTGGATAGACCTGACCTAACTGAAAATAGGGTATCTCTTTTACTCTTGAGCAAGTATCTTGATTTATATATGATCTGTATGTAGATTTGAGTTTGATGACTGCTTGAGAGTGTGAATTACTGGGCATAAGCTAGGCGAGTGAGTTTCTACTCATACCCGTGTTCCTTGAACCTGAAATAATTGACCCTGCTTTTGAACCGATATACTTGAACCCTGCTTTTGACTCTGTTTCTGAACATTTTCATACTTTTTTGGTTGTAGACCGGCTGCTACTCCTCTGTAGCGGTTGAACTGAACCTCTCTGATGAGGTATAGCCTGTTGTGTTACCAAGCACCGCCATTCTCTTGGCGAGGCATACCTATTGTGTTTCCAAGCACCATCAGGGATGAAATTCTTGAACTGAACCTCTTTGATGAGGTATTGCCTGTTGTGTTACCAAGCACCACCATTCTTTTGACGAGGCATACCTGTTGTGTTTCAAAGCACCATCAGGGATGAAACTTTGACTTGAGGCTCTCTGGTGAAGTTTAGCCGTTGTGCTAACTTGTTGTGTTATAAAGCACCACCAGGGCCAATTTCTTGAGCTAAGATCCTCTGGTGAAGTTTAGTCATTGTGCTAACTTGTTGTGTTATAAAGCACCACCAAGGATGAAATTTTGAACTGAGGTTCTTTGGCGAGGTATAGCCGTTGTGCTAACCTGTTGTGTTGTCCAGCACCGCCATGGACAAAATCTTGCATCTGAGGCTCTGGTGAAGTATAGCTAAGTGCTAGCTTGTTGTGTTATAAAGCACCACCAGGGGTAATTTCTGACCTGAGATATCGTTATGTCCTGAATTGTTTTTCCAAATACCAGGGACTTTAAGTCCGATTTCGAGCCCTTTTTGTATATGTATCCAGTTACTCGTCTGACTATCAATTGGATCAAGATTATTTGATAAGTTGGATTGAAGTACTTTTAGTACTTGATTGTAATGAGTGATTCTTAGTATGTGATTGACCTTTGAGATATTTGATCTGATTAGTATTTGATTATGATAAGCGAGATTGAAATGATTCTTAATACGTGATCGACTTTCGAGAACTATTTTGATCTGATTAGTACAAGTTGGAATGTCGAGGATGACATTCTTTTAAGGAGGGGAGTTGTAATGCCCCGAGGCAGAAGAAAAGGGAAAAATTGCTGATGAATAGTGTTTTGTGACGAATCCGGCCAGAAGCCGTGCAAATTCCTTATATTTTTCTTAAAATTCCCTTTTCTTTGATAAATACCACTTTATAATGGCCCTACTACTCAATCACCCCACAATAAGTGCCAATGAACCTAGAAAATAGGGTTTCACACTTCGGTTTCAAGATTTGAGCAAATTAGGGTTTTCGCGATTTTTCCGCCGGATGAATTTTCGGGACAGAGCAAGGATCAAATTTGGTGATTAAAAGTGACTTTTAAGTAAAAAATAATATGTGAGTAGTAGCAATGATATAAGGTTAGTGAATGGGAAGTAAAAACCCTAGTACGTGAGTTTTTAAGAAAAACGGCGCGAACCGGCGTGTCCCGCGCATTACCGATTGAACGCGCCACTTGACCACCATTTTTCTAACCAAACAAGCTTATTGACTTTTGCATAAAATATCTTCTTAGTTTGCAGCTGGTTTGACCGAATTTATGAGGCTTAAAATGCAAGAAAGAAAGAGAAAAAAAGAAAGGTGGTGGTGGCGACAAGTGTCGCCACCTTAAGGCTTCTTGACCAAGACTTAGTCTTTCTATTTAAACACCAAAATTCAGCAACTTTCCTCTTCATTTTTGCTGCTGCTGGCCGAGAGGAAGGAGAAGAAAAACACTAAGGGAAACATTCCATTTCCTTCTTGATTTGCTTCAACCCAAGTAACAAATCCAATTCTAAACCGATTGAAGTACTAAGTGTGAGTTGGGAAGCTTGAGGAACCAAGAAATATCAAAGAGGGTGAAGGATCACTCTATCAAGCCTTGCTTTTGAGGTACAAACATTTGATCATGATCTTTGTTGCTTTAAATTTTGCTTTAAGATGTTTATTTAGCTTAAGTTTTGGCTTGATTTCATGATTATGCAAGTGGGTGTGATGAATTTGGAAGTTTTCCCCTTTTATATGATGAACTAGGGCTTGGGGAATTTCTGCCCAATTTGATGTATGATATATATATATTGCAATTGAGGTTTTATAAGGGGCTTTGGTAGTGATTAGAACAAGAAAATTGAGAAAGTTCCATTGATTACAAAAAATTCCAGAATCTGGAAAATTTTCCCCAACATTCTGTCCGAATTTGTAACCCTATGTTCGAGGCCGAATTGGCCTTAGGTCAAAGAATAAAAGTTGTATATAATGGTATTTTATAGGTGCCTACAAAATTTCAGCTCAATCGGAACAACGTAGGTCATGAAAAGTCCAAAATACCCTTACTGTTTTAAGTTTTTTCCCAGCAGTCCGTGTGATCCGTTTGTCCAGTTTATCACGTTTTTTGACTAGGATCCGTACTGATTTAGCTTTTTTCCAAAACATGAAAGTTGTATTATTCTGACTTAGCTTTCAAATGCCTCTAAGAACACCAGAATTGGACTTTTGTAGCCTGAGATATGTCCATTACAGTGTAATGCAGTTAAACAGCCGACAAAGTGGATTTTGGTTCTGTAATTTGAGGATTTGACTAAGTTACATTAGAAACTGGACTAAGTGACCTTCATGAACATTGTAGCCCTGAGTCTTAGCTTCAAAACGGCATAGGTTGCGCCTCAATCCGATAAGCGTAGCCTCGGATATGTTATTTCCGCATCCATACGTCAAATCTGTCTTTTGCTAAATTGAATTTCTGCACTTGCTATTATTGTGAATCTTGATCTTATGATATTGTGAGCCTATGGAACGGCTCTTGACATGAATTGCAGATATATGTGATGTTGGGTTTTGGTTGAGGAAAAATAATGAAGCCTAAATGGCTGGAAAATTAGGTAAACACAACGGGCATGCTGCCCGAATTTTTACTCGAGAACTAGAAAATTATATTTGCAACTTCAGTGAAGGTTAAGTGATTACCACTTGAACTAGCGAGAACTTTTGCTACTTTGTTATCGATGGTTATACGTTAAAACCTAAACGAACTTGTACTCTTGAGGAAAAGATATAATGGCCAATGTAAACTTGTATTTCCTTGTACTTTCAACTCAAGTATAGTTTCCAAGTATATATGCTACAAAAACCTTATGATTTGAAAAGCGAGCAAGTGTTTCACGAATGCCTTTCAAATGAATTTCAATTGGTTGATTCTTATGAACGGAACGTTTAAGTTTCAAATCTTACTCGTGTTTCAAAGTTCTCAAATCGGATTTTTATCGCAGATCTGGACTCCAAATCTGGAGTATAATTGAACGTGACTACTTCAGGCACTATAGTTTGAGTGAGTGATCCCTCAACTATTTCCAAAGTTACTTTTGAACTAATTCTTGCATTTATTACTCCATTGCATATCATTTGGGTTTGGGTGTATGCCATGACATAATTTGGCTCCAATGAGTTCCTGGAAAGTCTTGTGCTTAGAACCAATGTCTCCACTATTGTTTACACAATCTTTGGAGTACGATGGCTCCTTACTTCTATTTCATGGTTACCTGATCTAAACGAGCATTGGATATTTAAGTACAAGAACTTCACTGGCTCACATGAGCAATAAATGAACATTTGATTACTGCATCATGACATCATATCAATGCTTTATTGTGAAAAAATACTTGGCTGTTGATTTTACTGGTCACTCGCTGAGCTTCTAGCTCACCCTCTATTATCTTCTTCTCTCCCCAGGGATCGAAGTAAAGGAAGAACTTGTTTTTGTATCTTTGTGTGGCTGGATGGCGTACATCTTGTATAGTTTAGTTTTAGTTTTGGTTTGTGTACTTTTGGGCTTGTATAAATATTGGAATTGAATCGGATGTAAATCTACATTTTACGCTTAGAACTAGTTTCCGCTTCGCTTATGATATGTAATTTTGGAGAATTGGATGTATTATTTGAGTTGTACCTTGTAATTTACTTGAGAAATGTAGTAAGTGAGTGAGTCCCGGCGAGAGCTGGGCAGGCGGTCCGCTAAACCCTTTGGTTCGCCTTAGGGGGAGGTGGGGTCGTTACAAAGTACATCCCAAGGGTTTCTTCGAGTTTCACTCCAAGTCCGTTTCTGTTAAGGAAAACAAATCTATGGGGTGAGTGATTGCTCGTGTGGCCAAGAACACAGATGTAAACACGTTGTCCAAGTAGCAATCCTATCCAACAAGTAAAACAATAATATTCGAGTAATTAACAATTCAAGTGAAATTTAAACAGAAACAATTCAAGGATATGGTAGCTCTCAAGAGCTAATTTCCACTTGCTTCGCCAACCTCAATTATATACCTTCCCACGATGACACTCCATCACCCGGATCGGTATTTTTTATGTCCGTAGAACTCCACTTTACTTCACAGGTCCTTCCACCTTACAATCCTTCACCGGGCCCGAACTGCGTTAAAGGCGCTACTGCACGAGTAAGCCAAACAAGATCTCTCCAATAGATCAAACTAATCACTCCATTCCTACGGCTCACCAAGGTTCCCGACCAAGCCCATGCCGGTTCGAGTCCAAGGTTGGCCTATGAGTTTGGGCGTCCCCTATTTAACATTTATTAGTCGAGGAGATTCACTCCAGCGACGTATGCAGCCATAGCATACCATTTCATTTTATCCAATCCATTCAATACATTTCAATCCATTCATTTCATTTCAATCAATTCAATCATTATTTATTCATTTCATTTCAATCATTATTCATTCAAAGAACAAGTGAGGTAAATTACACACTCGACTCAACATTTTCAAAATCTCCAATTACTAATAACAATTAAGCACGTAACAAGTTCACATACACTTGACACTCACCTAGTCAAAAGGAAAGTGTGTGGTACGATTCAAGTACTTAAGCATCCGTTGTGAGGTCCTCTTGAATGGCTGAGCAAACAATAGTTATCTATTACACCCTATCACTTGGAACCCCCAATTGTCAAAGAAGATTGCACACTTGTACAATCTTAGAGAATATCATGAAAATGAACCGTAATTGCTCAAAATTCAAGGTTCGAAAGTGGTGTTTAATGACACAAGGAAAAATCGATTTCCTTCATGAAGACAAGTCCAAAATGGTCAATTAGTATTGGAGGATAGGGAAGAGTCTCCAAAAACTCAATTCCCATCAAGTTAAAAAATTTCAAATTTGAGGTGCATTTTTTGAAAAATCATATCTCACTCGTCGTAGGCCCAAAATCAGAAAACTTGGTACCGTTGGAAACTAATTCCGAAGTACTAAAAGTTCCTAGAAGACACATTTCCATGATTCTAAGTGGAAGACACTCAAATTTTGGCTTGAAGTTGCTGACTTGTACTTCCAAGACGGATTCGGGGTTGATTTTTGGCAAACTTTGGAAATTCGGAAAAATTCACAGAATATGAAATAGCCTCTCAAATTTTAAAATCAATTAGAGTTACAATAAAAGTTTAAAACACAACAAACAGAACAAGAATTGGGCTTTTGAGCTCCAAGATACAGTAGCTCAAAGTTGGCCAAAAATCGAGACTGTTAGGCAATTTTCCAGATTTGGAAGTTTAACTTTGGTAACTTATTCTTACATCAAAACAGTTTTGGAATGACACTAAAATTAGTACAATTCAACTCCCATATGAGGACTACCCCTCTACCAAATTTCACTTGTAAATTCACAAGGGAAGGTAGTTAACTAAACTACCAAAGTTCAAGGGAATCCGGAGACAAATCTGTCTTCAAGCTTCCGTTTTCCATTTTCAAACATTTGGCCAATGAAATCATCTCAAACATGGTTCATTTATGAAGAAAAGGTCTAAGAAACATCCAAGATACATTTGGTAGGTGATTAACACCAAAAGTTTCAAAATAAGAAGTCCCAATTCGAGCTAAGCCATCGGCTAGCCCAAAATTAGGGTTTTCTATCTCTGGTGTAGGTCTGTAATTTGGTCATAACTCAGTCAATTCAACTTGGAATTGGGCATGGTTGGTGGGGTTAGAAACTACATTCATAGGGTTACAATTTCTCAGAAGAAATCGTTCTGAAATTCTGTCCATAGCTATCTTAAATTCAAGCAACAAGTCCCAGCACCTCATTGACTCTCTAACACAGTAATGAAACAGAATAGGTAACTTTGAAAAGCTAGTACAGTTCACTCAAGTTGAATCAGGGGATGAATTTTATACCGCTAGAAACTGGAAGTGTCTAGTTTCAAATTCCACAAACGGTACTCGATTTTGAAATCGGAGCAAAGAGTTATGTTTGTTCAAAGTTCGCTGTCAGAGTACCTCTGTACACGTTTTCCGGGTTTGAAGGATTTTCGAAAATGCAACTTTTACCCAACCAAATCAAGTGATTTTTGGTGGAAACTTTCCACAAAACCTATACAACATATTTACATCAAAATCAAGGTCATTTAACCACAAAAAAATTGAACCAAGACCTCTGCAACAACAGGGCAGAATCGGCTCTTTCCTCCCTTTGGTTTCCTTTTGTTTTCCTTCTACCTTTTCAACTTATATCCACTAGTTTAACACTTAATCAACATAAATAACATCCAAAATCATCATATCAGTCCAACATATTCATTGTTGGATTTCATAGAGCCCACTCACATGATTTTCAACCAACCAAAGTTACCCACATGAAACTAAAAGCTTCCAAGTGCAATCTAACCCACTAGAATCAAGTTTCAAAGGTTGGATGATTTACTACCTCTTGGTTAATGAAACTCAGAAATTTTGGTCACCTTGAAGCTCCAAGAAAACCGTGAGAATGAAGCCCTCTTCCTAGTCCAAGATAGTCTCCAAGTTGTTTTGAATTTGTGGTATGAATTTGGAGTGAATTTGATGGAAGAAATGAAGTGATATAGTGAAGGGTTTCGGTCTTCTTCCTCCTATGAAGTTTCGACCAGCATGAGTGAGGTGAGAGGGAGTGAAAATTGATGTGAGACGGATCTAGACGAACACCAAGTTGGGATGTTTTGCGGAACTTTGACCCTTCTAGAATCACGAGCCACGAACTAAGGAGATTCCTTAACCCACGACTAGCCACTTTAGTGAACCAAAAGTATAGATAGAAGAACGCCACAATCAAGGAGACTACTTGATTGATAAGTTCGTTGAACAACTTGAGATTAATTCTCAAGTATTCAAAGGAAATTCTCTTGAGACAAGAGAGAGTGAATAAACTCACATATGTTTTATAAAATCTGAAAACCGTCTAATGAATGAAAACCTAGGCTATATATAGCCTTACATGACTCAAACCCTAGAAGATCCAATGGACGACCTTGCCCTTCATTAAGGGTGAAAATATCTAACAACTAATTAACTAATCTAAGACTCAGAATTCGGCCAAAGGTAAAGTGTTATTGACCGAAATTATTTAATGCTAACAAACAACTAATAATGATAACTAAAAACCTAATTAACAAGCTAGTACTCCGCGAACTAGTCTTTACTTGAATCTTTCAATTCCCCATGTGCTTGAATGGAATGGGCCTTGGTCTCTATATTCTCATCATTCCTCTCCTCTTAAAGGCGATTTGTCCCCAAATCAGGACTCTTCTTACAAAACAAAAGTGATGAGAGCATGTGTATAGTCACCAAGCAGCTTGCATGCTGCCTCCTCAAGCGAAGAAAGATCAGGACACCCTTGTGAGACACCAGGAAAACTCGTGGTGGTGGTAGATACATGTTGCGGACAGCAAGAGTTCCATGATAATGGGAACACAAGTGACGTCTCAAGTCTATGGGTGGACCGTGAGCGGACGCCCGGTGAACCAAGGTTTGGTTGGGCTGCGCGTTGTACGCATCAAGACGTGCAAAAACGGCATCTAAAGCCATTGTAACCCGACTAGTGCTGGTTGGAGCAAGTAGAACTGGTACAGCATAAGGGCTTAGACTCTCTTTAATCCATCCCGTACTAAGCAACTCCGCCACTTGTCGTTGTTGCTCCTTGGTTTCCTCAAGATTGGTCCTATATGGTGCCTTGTTTGGAAAGGAAGATCCAGGAATGAAATCAATTTGATGTTCAATTCCCCTTAATGGAGGCAATCCATTAGGTATATCCTCAGGAAAGACGTCTTGATACTCCTGTAAGAGGTTAGTAATAACACTAGGCAAAGAAGCATCAAGAACATTAGTGAGTAAGGATTCCTTGCCAAATAAAATAAATAAAACCTGATTAGAATGCAAGGCCTTTCTCACATCTTTTACCTTGGCAAGCATGCTGGGTTTTCTCTCCTGTGCGGCCTCGAAGACCGAATGAGAGTGGTCCAACTTGCTTGAAGAAGGGTCGGCCAACACTAATTTCTTAGTTTTGCCGTTGTCCTTCTTGGTGGTAGCATGCAAGTCATACTCTTTTTGTAGACTAACTTGATCCTCATGCACTTGTTGAGGTGTAAGAGGTGCAAGTGTAGTTTTTTTACAATTATGCATAAAAGAGTATGTGTTCAAGAAACCATCAAAAGTGACTCTTTTGTCAAATTTCCAAGGACGCCCTAAGAGTATATGTGCAGCTTGCATTGGTACTACATCACACATAACATCATCTTCATACCTACCAATGCGAAAAGTAATCAAAACTTGTTTAAGAACACGTACCTCTCCACTGTTGTTTAACCACTGAAGCTTGTAGGGACGGGGGTGCTCACTAGTTGGCAATTTAAGTTTCTCCACCATCAATGCACTAGCAACATTAGTGCAACTTCCGGGGTCAATCACCAAGCTGCATACCTTGTTGGTCACATGGCATCTAGTGTAAAAGATGTTGTCATGCTGAAGCTCATCTTTACTAGCTTGAGTAGCTAGTGCCCTTCTTGCTACCAATCCAACCTTGTCTTGAGTTGGAACTTCCACTATTTCATCTTCCTCTTCAACCAAGGGAGGCATGTCTTTGTAATCCTCCTCTTCATCATCAGTGACAATGTCTCCATTTGGTAGGACAAGCATGGTCATTGGATTAGGACATTGGCTTGCAATATGCCCAACTCCTTGACACCTCCAACATTTGGTGTCACGATTCCTAGGTTTTGAAGTTTCAATTGTTGGCTTTGAAACAACCTTGGAGTCGGTTTTGGTAAAAGGTGGCCGTGAGCTTGACCCTTGATCTTGCTTCGGCTTTGGAGTGGTCCAAGCATTCGAACCTCTCTCTTCCCTTCTAGGCTGGAATGGTCGAGTAAATGTTTGTGGATGAGGGGTATAATTTCTGGTTGTACCCCTCCTCTTGAGCCTTTGCTCAATCTTGATAGCCTTCTCCACCATATCTTCGATCTCCACATAGTATTGAAGCTCCAGTTGATCGGCTATTTCGACCCTCAAACCATTGAGAAATCTTGCCATTGTAGCCTCTCTATCTTCTTGAATGTCAGCTCTCAACATGGAGATTTCCATGTCCTTGTAGTAGTCCTCGACTGAGCGTTGACCTTGTGTCAAGGTTTGAAGTTTGTGGTACAAGTCTCTATGGTAGTGACTTGGTACAAATCGCTTCTTCATCAGTCTCTTGAGCTCAGTCCAAGTGGTTATAGGTGGGTCTCCACACCTTCTCCTGCTTGTAGCCACTTGTTCCCACCACACTATGGCATAGTCGGTGAATTCTACTACGACAAGTCTCAATTTTTGTGCATCGGTGTAGTCGTTACAATCAAATACTAACTCTACTCGACTCTCCCATTCAAGGTATGTATCCGGATCAGATTTGCCTTGGAAAGGAGGAATCTTCATCTTAATCCCCTTGATGGCATCACCGATTGCTCTTGAGTGTCGCTTTGGTCTTCTTTGCTCGTATGCCTCATGTTCCGAATCGGCATTGGAGTCACTAGATTCCCCCAGGGTGGATTTTCCCCTAGATTTCCTAGAAGAAGCCCTAGATGAACTTAGTTGATCAATTTGCTCATGGATTGTTTCCAACCTTTGGTCAAATCTCCTCTGCATGTCCTTCCACATATTATCCATTTTAAGTGACAATTGAGCAATGGTAAGTTCATTTTCCTGAGACATGGTGAAACCTGCAAAACTTGACAAATTGTTAGTAGAAAATGTCTCACTGGCTCCCTTAAGTGTTTCACTCCTCTCGTGTTTTCACTCAAGTGTTTATGTCACTCTAATGCTCTTACCAATTCACTCCTCAAGCCAATTGATTGTTTCCTTTGAAGAACTCAGAAATTTCTCAAGGAAATTCAATCAAACTTGAATCAAGTAGCTCCCAACTGTATCAAAGGAACAAGGAAACAAAAAGTAGAAATGGAAAGCTCAAGTAATGAATAAGGAATGGAAGAGGAAAGAATTGATGTACAAAGAAAAAGAAAGTCCAAGTACGATGATGGAGTTCCCAAGTGCTTTACTTAATTGCCCAATTGATTTTTTTGGAAACAAGTTAGGTGTTGGACTTATTTGGAAATTTCCTTAAGGTCGGCTAACCAACAGAATTATTACCAAAATTTTTTCCAGATTCCCTCTCCAAAAACCTTCCAAAATTTTTTTCAGATTCCCTCTCCAAAAACCTTCCTAAAGTCGGCTATAACAAATCAGAAGTTGGTAGCTAAAAAAAATTTCCAGATTTCTGCTCCTTTTAAACCTTCCAAAGTCGGCTGCAAAACAGAATTTGGTAGCTTAAAAATTTCCAGATTTCTTGTCTTCTTGAATCCCCTCAAAATTTTCGTCCCTTACTCTCCCTCAAGAATAACAATTCGGCCCTCCCCTCTTTGCTCCACACAAGGACAGTTTTGACGCTTGGTGCTAAACAATGGCTTCACAAGATGACACAAGCAACGTCACCCAAGAATACCCCAAGCGGCCTGCTCAAGAAACTCCCAAGAGGTTTTACTCCTAAGCCAAGAAAGCCCCGTATGGATGCAAGGACGTACAAGAAACTGTTTATACGTAGGGAGGTGCAAATCTTCAAGAATCAAGATGGTCAAGATCCTCAAAAAACTCAACGGGTGATACAAGTGATCAAGGCTCAAGGTGTGCAAGATTTTCAAGAGGAGGTTGGTCAAAACTTTTGAGTAGTCTTTTCTTGATGTAATTTTCTGGTTTGTTGGAACAATTGCAACAAGACAGAATTGGCAAATAAAAGTGCGGCTTCCTTCTTTGTTGTTTGCTACCCGAATGCCCTTTCTCTTTTCCTTTTTTTTCTGTTTTTTTTTTTGACTCTAAGAACACACAATTACTCCGCTGTTTTTGGGTAAAAATTCCAGAATCTAATGTCAAACCGATGCTCTCCTTCAATCCTCCAATAATGATCAAGACATGTATCAAAGTTTCAAGACTTCAAGATTAATTTCAAGAAACTCATGAAACCCTAGATTATGGTAGTCCCTCTTCAAGATTCCAACCCCAAACAAGTTTAACCACAAAAATCAGTTTAGGAAATTAATGAAAACGACTTGGTGGAATAACTAAAGTTTGGACAGATTTGGCAAGAAACTTGCGCCCAAGGAAACACAACGACGGCACAAAACCCTAGCGGCTGGATTTTTTTTTTTTTTCTTCTAAACCAACACAAAACTTCAAGAACAATATAACAAGACACCAAAATAAGAAAGAAACACAAGTTATGGAAAAAAAAATTTTTTTTCGGGATGAACAGTGTCGCTACAGTAGCGATGAACAGTATCGCTACAGTACCGCGCGGTGAACAGTAGCGATGAACAGTACGATGCTATAGTACCTTTTTTTTTTTTTTTTTGAATTGACACACAAACTGATTTGGAACAAGAGTATGTGACTCGAAACACAAAAGAAAAGAAGGATATAACCTGGTGGTTGTCGACTAGCTCTGATTACCAACTGATGTGAGACGGATCTAGACGAACACCAAGTTGGGATGTTTTGCGGAACTTTGACCCTTCTAGAATCACGAGCCACGAACTAAGGAGATTCCTTAACCCACGACTAGCCACTTTAGTGAACCAAAAGTATAGATAGAAGAACGCCACAATCAAGGAGACTACTTGATTGATAAGTTCGTTGAACAACTTGAGATTAATTCTCAAGTATTCAAAGGAAATTCTCTTGAGACAAGAGAGAGTGAATAAACTCACATATGTTTTATAAAATCTGAAAACCGTCTAATGAATGAAAACCTAGGCTATATATAGCCTTACATGACTCAAACCCTAGAAGATCCAATGGACGACCTTGCCCTTCATTAAGGGTGAAAATATCTAACAACTAATTAACTAATCTAAGACTCAGAATTCGGCCAAAGGTAAAGTGTTATTGACCGAAATTATTTAATGCTAACAAACAACTAATAATGATAACTAAAAACCTAATTAACAAGCTAGTACTCCGCGAACTAGTCTTTACTTGAATCTTTCAATTCCCCATGTGCTTGAATGGAATGGGCCTTGGTCTCTATATTCTCATCAAAAATCTGATAATGAAGCTTCTCATGGAAGCTTGGTGGTTGGTGGCTTTTGTGTACAAAAGTCAACTCCCCAATAGTGCCCGTACGCGCGCGTTTCCCCTCGGGTTTGTTTTAGTTGTGCACTAAACCTCTAATGCACTTCCTTAAACATTATAATTATTCACTCTTAGTAGTCTAGATTAAGTTTCTTAAATCTCCACTTAGCCGCTTCGGCTCGATTTACGCGAATTTTCAATTCGCGAGCGATAAAGTGAAACTTAAAAAAAATTCGTGTAACGATAATAGAAGTAACTAATATTATGGTAATTAATCATAAAAATAGTTATCTTAGAAATAAACCATGATACTCACACATTGATTCCTCAAGTCTCCAATTTGCCGCGCGGTGTGATTTTCGAAAACCTTCGACGCGAACATGGGGTAATTTAATTAGAACTCATTCACCTCTACTTCCTCAATTAACTTTTCTCAATCTACTATCGATCATTCTTAATTCTCCAAGGTAATTGTACTCTCGGTTAAAATATCGCCTCGAAACACGTATACTCGTTATTCTTCACTTAAACGAACTTCCGAAAATTAAATTTGCTAACGGAACATTTTAAAAATATAAGACAGACATTGTTCCATACGAATGGACTTAAAATGGTTGTTCGGAGAAAATGGGTGAATAAATATTTAAATAAACCAATAATATTCGATAAAATAAGAAAATTTTTCGAGTCCTCACAGGAGGTTTATCAAGAATTTTTCTAAGATTGCGGGACCCATGACTGAGTTGACAAAGAAAAGTGAGAAATTTAGATAGAGTTCTAAGTGTGAAGAAAGTTTTTAAGAGTTAAAGAGGCGCTTGACAAGGGCACCTGTATTAGCTTTACCTAATGGAAAGGATAGTTTTATGATCTATACAGATGCTTCAAAGGAAGGCTTGGGGTGTGTATTGATGTGGAATGAAAGGGTAATTGTGTATGCCTCTAGGAAGTTAAAACCTCATGAGAGAAACTATCCAACTCATGATTTGGAGTTAGCAGCTGTAGTGTTTGCATTGAAAAAGTGGAGGCATTACCTATATGGGGTGACGTTTGAAGTTTTTACCGACCACAAGAGCCTTAAGTACTTGTTTCCCCAAAAAGAGTTAAATTTGAGACAACGTAGATGGGTGAAATTTTTAGAGGATTATGATTGCACGATTAATTATCACCCAGGGAAAGCTAATATGGTAGCCGATGCTTTAAGTCGTCAAGTGCAAATAGCGGGATTAATGATCAAAGAATTGCACTTGTTGGAAGAGGTTAGTATTTGGAACTCTCGTCTCGAACCGAGAAAATTGATTCTTGGAAACATTGTCGTGAAATCCGTTTTGCTGGATCGTATCAAGGAGGCACAAGAGAAGGATTCTGAAGTACAAAAGTGGTTGGAGAAAGTTAAAAAGAGTGAAAAGTTGGATTTTAATTCGGGAGTAAATGGTGTACTAAGGTTTCAAAATCGCATAGTGGTGCCAAAGGATGAAGGGCTAAAAAAGGAAATCTTAGAAGAAACGCACCATTCTAAGTATAAGGTACATCTTAGAGGGAATAAAATGTACCAAGATTTGAAGACCTTATACTGGTGGGAGAACATGAAGAAAGAAATTGCTCGATTTGTCTAAACTTGTTTGATTTGCCAGCAGGTTAAAGTCGAGCATCAGAAACCATCTGGCCTATTGCAACCTTTAGAGATACCCGAGTGAAAATGGAAAAATATCACCATGAATTTTGTATCTAGATTGTCAAGGACACATAGAGGTCACGACGCCATTTGGGTGATAGTAGATAGATTGACCAAATCTGCTAACTTTCTGCTGATTAGTATGAAGTACTTACTGGAAAAGCTAGCTAAGCTATATTTGGATAAGATTATAAGGCTACATGGGATACCAGTAAGTATTGTATCTGATCAAGACCCTCGGTTTGTTTCTTGGTTTTGGTAGAAGATGCAAGAAATGCTAGGAACTAAATTGAATTTTAGCACTACCTACCACCCACAGACTGATGGACAGTCAGAGAGGACAATTCAGACCCTTGAGCACATGTTAAGATCATGTATTTTGGATTTTGGAGAGAGTTGGAGTAAGTACTTGACACTGGTGGAATTTACGTACAATAATAGTTTCCATTCATCCATTCAAATAGCTCCGTATGAAGCTCATTATGGTCAAAAGTGTAGATCTCCAATTTGTTGGGATGAAATAGGTGAAAGAAAGATTTTAGACCCAACTGCAGTACCATGGATTGATGAGGCGTACGAAAAGTGAAAGTTAATACGCCAAAGGATTCAGACAACTCAGAGCTGTCAAAAGAGTTACGCAGATAATAGAAGGAAAGATTTGGAATTTGCGGTTGAAGATCAAGTTTTTCTTAAGAACACTCCTTTAAAAGCAAGTTTGATGGCAGGAAAAGGAAAGAAGTTGCAACCTAGATTTGTAGGACCTTATAAGATTCTTCAACGTGGCTTATAAGTTGGAACTGCTACCAAGTGTGTCTCGAATTCATAATGTTTTTCATGTGTCTATGCTCAAGAAGTATCATCCAAATCCCTCCCATGTACTACAACCAGAAAATATTGAGATCGATGAGGCATTGACCTATGAGGAGAAACCAGTGAAACTTCTGGATCGTAAGGTGAAGGAATTAAGGAATAAGCGAATCCCTTTGATAAAAGTTCTATGGAGGAATCACGGAATAAAGAAAGCAACTTGGGAAGTAGAGGAGGAGATTCGAGAGAGATATCCGGACCTATTTCCGAATCAATGTATGAATTTCCTGGACGAAATTCTTTTAAGGTGGAGAGGATGTAAGGACTCATGTTTTTATTCTTAATTTAGTCATTTTTATAATTATTTGCCCTAGTGTTATTTAATTATACTAGTATTGCATGAATTCCCCTTGAATTTCGCTTTATCGCGTTCGCGTCGAAAATTTCTCGTAAGTCGTGTCGGTACGACTAATTGGAGATTTGAGAATTTAATTCTAGGCTAGTAAGTATGAGTAATTATAGTATTAGAGGAACTACCTTGGAAGATTAGTGTATAAGTGTACCAAACAATAGAGGAGGTGGTAGTGCACGACACTATTTGGCCACTATTAAGAGTTGACTTTTGGTACAACTTTAAGTTAGCTTTTTCAACACATTTCTTCCACAAAAATTCAAAACCAAGAAACCCACTCTCTCTGTCTCATTTCGGCCGAGCCCAAGGAGGAACAAGGGGAAGAGAAAATTTCATCTTCTAGCTTCCATCTTGCTTGCAAATCCTCAACCAAACCACACAACACTTGGAGTTTCACTCTGGCTTGAAGAAAGGTGCCATCTTGTGGAGTTTCTTGGTTAAAAATTGGTGGAAGGTCTTGCATTGAGCTAGGGTTAGAAGCTTGGAGAGGTATTTCACTTCATCTCCTTTAATCTTTCCAATTTCTTCAAGATTGAAGGTTACATTTCATGGGTTTGAAACCCTAAGCAAGAAAATAGGCTAAAGGACTTGAGGAAACTTTTATCTTGCTTTAAGCCCTAGGCTAGCGGTCTTGAGGAGGCCTTTATGTAGCTGAATTGAGGTCTTATTGCTTGATTGTTGTTGTTTATGTGGTGAGTGATATGATTTTGGATTGAGAAAATGAGAGAAAGTTGGAAAAATCATGTTTTTGGATTTTAAAATCTTTTTCTTGAGGAAAAATCGTCCTCTTTGTCTTCAAATCCTGAATGACAACAAAATCAGGAGAAAAAGTAACTGAACACTGTAGAGATTTAGTGAGCTTTCTAACAGACATTAGATTAAAGGGCAAATTGGGTACATAAAGAACAGAAGACGACAGAAGAGATGGGTTAACTTCTACAGTGCCTAGTCCTTTAACTTTAGTGGTAGATCCATCAGCTAAAGTAACATGAGGAAAAGAAGTAGACTCTTGAAAATTATCAAAATTTTTAGAGATACCTGATATATGATCAGTAGCCCCGGAATCAATAATCCATGAGTCATTACCTTTTTGTGCTAAAGAAGCAGGGGGAAGAGATGCGTGATTTGTAGCTTGGTACAGTAGGAATTTAACATAATCTTTCTCGGATATAGTAAAAGTCTTCTAGGACCCATGTGCTGAAAAACTTGATTCAACTTGATCAGTGGTAACCGCATGAGCAATACTTTCAACCATAGCGAATATGTAATGCCTCGAAAGAAGAGAAAGGAAAAATTTTTGGTGAATAGTGAACAGTGGGAATCCGTCCAGTTCTTGGCCGGATTGGTTGGAGTTTTGGAAAAAAAAAGTTGAATTTGTCACTGCCTTGAATCCGGCCGGATTGTGACGTGGCACTCCGGCAGCCAGCTTTGACTGGCTGATTTTTCTTCATTCTTATATTGTTTCTTGGCTGAAATATCTTCATTTCTCTCCTTGCTTGGCCGGCTGTATTGAGAGAGAAAACAAGAGAGAAAGTTCTTCATTTTCTAGCTTCAATCTTTGCTCAAATCTTGAGTTTTAACCGGTGAAATCGCAAACTACTCCGTACAAGTGTATACTAAGGAAGAATAAGGGCTATGGTGGAGTGATTTTTGGAGAAGAGACTCTAAGCTATTATCTTTCTTCAGCTTATAAGGTACCTTACTTGGAAACTTCCCTTTTTGTTCTAATAATGGTAAATTAATGATTTATGGTAGCTAAATATGTGGTTTTGTGGAAGATTTCATGATTTAAAGTAGAGTTTGATAAATTTCTGATTTATTAGGGAATTTTCTGATTTTATACGATAATGATTGGTTGGCCATAGAATGATAGCTTGATATGGTGTCCAATGGAGCCTTTGTGTGTTAATTGAGGTTGTTTGCGAAAAATTTCAGATTTGTGCGGAAAATTTCAGTTTAAGGGTTTCGAATTTGGGGCTTTCATATGGTTGGTTATTGAGCTCTTAATTGGTTAAGATTTAAGGGTGTTGTGGCCCTAATTAGGTGTGTTTTATAGCTTATGATTTGTATGTGAAAATGTGGTTGAATTGAGATGGTATTGGTGTTGTTTATAGGATGGAAAATAAGGAAATTAAGGGGAAATGTTGTCCAATCTTTGAGAGCATTTGATAGTTTTGTTATGTGAAATATTGAGGGTATATGTGCTAGTTTCACTTGCCTATGGAAATTTCAGCTTGTGTAGGTCAATATCAATGTTAGGGTTATCAATTGGCTCATATTGAAGGGGCATTGTGGCCTAATTAGATATGTTGTATATCTTATGATTCGTATGTGTAATTGTGGTTCTATACAAAGGTTAGTTTAGAAGAGTAATTTCAGTTTTTACCTTGTTTCTGGACTCACCTTGGACTGCAAATTTATCCATGTTTTAGACCCAACCAGCTGTTGGACAAAACATGAAAGTTGTAGATTTATGAGGTAGCTATCACCTACAAAATTTCAGATTGATTGGAGTACTGTAGCCTGTGAAATGATCGAAATACCCTTGACTGCCCTTAAGCCTTGTTTCACAGACAGTTTTCATTTTTCTCTAAGATTTCGGTTTTTGACCATGAATATGTATGATTTGGCTTTGGAGGTCTTCATAAGAAATGTTGGTATATGTATTAGCTTCGTAACGCCTTAAGAGTTGTTTCAATCGGATAAGTGTAGCTTCAATTGTGATTAAAATACCAAAAGGTGATAGGAACTTGATGTTTTTAGAATTTCCTTTGCTTGACTTGATATGTGTGATCTAGGGCTTGGACTTGAACCAGGCACTGACTTATGATGGATGAGGTTCCTGAGCTATGGTTGGTGAATGATCCCCAAACTATTTGCAAAGTTACTTTTCCGAACTAATTCTTGCATCGCATACTCGATTGCATATCATTTGTGTTTGTGTGTGTGCCATGACATGATTTGGCTCCAATGAGTTCTTGGAAAGTCTTGTGCTTAGAACCAACGTCTCAACCACTGTTACTTGTTATTTGGAGCACAATGGCTCCCTACTACTGCTTGACTGTTACTTGATCTATTTGAGCATTGGAGTTCTAAGTACAATGACTTCACTGGCTCACAAGAGCAACATACATACATTTGATCACTGATTCATTGCATCACTTAAATGCACCATTGTGAAGCTTATTTGATTACTAATTTTATTGGACACTCGCTAAGCTTCTAGCTCACCCCAAAATATATTTTTCCTCCACAGGGCTCGAGGCAAAGGAAGTGCATGTAATAAGTTATTAGAGTGTCTGAAGGGATATCTCATGTATAATTTAGAATTCGATTTTCTTGATGAGTATTTGATGTAATATTTGGGACCGATATTGTAATTCTAATTTGTTTGGGAACTGAGAACTTTTGTCTTATTTGGGAAATTGTACCACTATTTGAGATTTGTAATGTATGTAAGTATACGTTCTAAGCATGGAAAATGTTATTTCGTTTATTCTTGAGAATTGTACCCTATGTTATTGGATGTGACTGACGTAATTTAATTGAGGACTGAAATGAGTGAGAGAGTCCCGGCGAGAGCCGGGCAGGCAATCCGCCGAACCCTTTGGTTCGCCTTAGGGGGAGGTGGGGCTGTCACAGAATAATATTTCAAACCAAAAAAAAGGGTCAAAACTCGAGATGAACAATACGCGTGAACAGTGCCTGGTCAACGGTATGAGTGAAATGTACTCGATGAACAGTATCCGTGAACAGTACTCTTTTTTTTTTGGAACAGTAACGCGATGAACAATATCGTGTGAACAAGACTCTTGCTAGATGTTTAACCTTAATCCTTGGACTTTAGCTCTGATACCATGAGAACAGGTATCTTGGAGGGAAAACATCTAGTCACAGTATTATTAGTGTGAGGACTTACAAATTCCTTAAATATTTCTTGAAAATTCCCTTTTATTTGAAAATTATTTGGCAATTATTATTCTACACTATCCTACTACTCAATCACCCTAGAAAAGTGCCAATGATCATAGGAAATTAGGGTTTTCCTTTCCGATTTCAATTCGAAGTGAAATAGGATTTTTCGTGTATCCGTAGTGTAATTATCCGGTATGGAGTAAGGATCAAATTTGGTGCTTAAGAGTGACTTTTAGGTGAGAAATAATATGTGATTAGAAGCAATGATAAAAAGTTAGTGAATAGGAAGTAAAAACCCTAGTACGTGTGATTTAAGGAAAAACGGTGCGAACCGACGTGTACCGTGCACTACCGATTGAACAAATCACTTGATCACCACTTTCTTACCATATAAGCTCATTAATATTTGAACAAAATATCCCCTCATTTCCAGCTGGCTTTGGCCAAAAATTTTGACCAAATTGGCAAGGAAAAGAAACAAAAAAATGAGTGGAAATTGGTAGTGACACTTGTTGGCCATTTAGGGCCTTGACCAAGACCAAATTGTCTTGCCTTCTTATCACCATTTTGCTTCCTTTATTCATCATTTCTGCTTTCCTTGGCCGAGAGAGAGGGAGAGAAAAACCAAGGGAGAGATACACCATTTTATCTTGAGTTTGAGCCATCCAAGTGAGGAAACAAGAAACTAAACCGATTAAAACCTTCTTTGAGTGTTTAGCTAGTGGTGTGTTGGTGAAAGTTTGGAAGGAAAAGCTAGGGCTGCTCTTGGTAGTAACTTTAATAAAGTAATAAGGATGATTTACCATTTCTTACTCTTGATCTTGTTTAATTTGGCATAGCACCTTAAATTTGTGGTGGATGATACCTATTATAATGATTTGGAAGGATTTAGTGTATGTTCTTGAGTTACATGAGTTAGGGTTTGATGATTTTCTGCCTATACTTGCTGTATGGACAGTATATGTTGTATCTAAGCTTATATAAGAGGTTGTGGTGGTGATTGAGGCAAGAAATGAAGAAAGTTTCCTTTGAAAACGAAAAATTTCAGATTTCTGGAAAACTGTAGCTCAGTTCTGTTTGGTTACATTTCGTGATGTTAGAGGCCGAATTAGGCTTACCATAAAACATGAAAGTTATATAGAATGATATTTTATAGAAGTTTAAAAATTTCAGCCCAATCGGAGCAATGTAGCCTGTGAAAAGACCAAAATACCCTCACTGCCCTAGGATGCATCCAGTGATCCGTTTTAGACAGTTCATCCAGTTGACCGTGTCTATTCACTATGATCCGTGCTGATTTAGCCATTTTCCAAAACATGAAAGTTTTAGTACTCTGTATTAGATTTTCAACGCCTCCAAGAATGCCTTAAACGGACTTTGGTAGCCTGCGATATGGCCATTTAAATGTAGTACGGTTAACTAGCCGGTTAGTTGGAAGTTGGTTCTGTGAATTGGGAATTTGACTGGGTTACACTTGAAATTTGACTAAGTAATCTTCATGAAAGTTGTAGGCCCTCATCTTAGCTTCAAAACGGTATACAAGTCGGAATCCAACTAAATAGGCTCAGAAATATTATTTTTCGGAATCGTGTATGTGGTTCAAAATCGATATACATTCAAGTAGGTATTATAGCCTACATGTCTTGACTGAGAAAACCTTAGGTCATACCTCTATATTTTGGTATGAAGTAGTAACTAAACATTTGAAGGTTCAAATGGAAAAGATATCATGTTTTAAGATGGAAAACGGTCATAGTATTTGCCAAACGAAAAATAGACAAGTTGAAATAGAAACTTAGCCCTCGAGCGAAAATTTAGGCAGCACGCCCTTTGTATTTTCCTATTTCCAGCCATTTATGGCTTCATTATTTTTCTCATCCAGTCCCAAAGTCACACACAAAATAAGTTCATTCAATAGCCGTTCAGTAAGCTCCAAGTAGTACAAGTACAATTCAAGCTAGGGAAAAGTCCGGAAATGAAAGTTAAGCTCTAACCATAAAAATAGTTTTTGACATCATTTCGCGGTTTTAGCACCATTGGCACTACGATTATCGGATGGAGGTACAAGATACACCGTTTCGAAGCTAAGAGATAGGGCTACAATGTTGAAGAAGGCTACTCAGACCAGTTTCTAGTGCAATCAGGTCAAAATTTCAATATACTAAACCAGAACCGCAAAACTAGGTTCACCAACCGCATTCTGGTTCAAACATCATAAGTCAGGCTACCTAAGTCCAAATCAAGTGATTCCAAAGCCATCCGAAAGCTAAGATACAAGGATACAATTCATCAGAAGACATCAACAACCAAATCAGAAGCATTCGCAACCAAAATAACCAATTACAGATGCAAATATCAAATTCGGGTAGAAACAGGGCAGCAGGGGTATTTCAGTCTTTTCACAAGGTACGTTGCTCCGATTGACCTAAAATTTTTCAGGCATCTATAAATCATCATTCTATACAACTTTTATGTTTTGAGCTGAGGCCAATTCGGCCTCTAACTAGGTGCAACAGTGCCGGGCAGAATGGTGAAAATTGGAACCCTAATCTGGAATTTTTGCTTTAAACCAGAAATTTTTTCACTAATCCTTACAATTATCATACCAAAGCTTCATTTTAACCCATACTAGACCATCATACATGTCCAATCAACATGAAACATATAAAAACAGAAAAATTATGCATAAAATAAAAAATTCATCAAACACCACCAAAAGTCATGAAAACCTCCACAAAATCACTTAACTAACCTTCACAAGTCATGAATTCACCATTACTGGCAACAAACAATGAATATTTACACACCATACCTTGATAACTCACAAAAGGTAGTAGCTTAAGTCTCTTGCTTCCAAAACAACTCCACCAACTTCCTCAATCCTACCTAGCTAGAGGTTTGTATGGAATAATTTCAAGTTTGGATGGTTGGATTGCAAGATTTATGCAAGAAATGGAGGTTGAAGGTTGAAGCTTTCTTTCTTTTCTCTCACCATGGAATTCGGCCATGGAGCTTATGAAGAAGATGAATTTTGGGTCAATTGTTTTGGTGATTTAGTAAAGGTAATAAAATGGTCAAAGTCCACCCTTGAGTAAGAAAGTGACACTTGTCACCTTTTGGACTTAGAGTTATCCTTTTGTCTCTCCAATGATCCTCCATCTAGGTTGTAAGTGCCCGGTGCAACCCAATGAGTACAAACAAATTCACAATGATGCACAAAGATATATCAAATTTAAGCACAATAAAGAAAACTTAATTAAAGAGAAAGGATAAGAAATGCAAACCAAATATCAAACCAATAGCCTCTTCAATTGATGGCGATGCTAACCAAGATGTACAAGTGAAGGCTCACTCCTTCCTCACCCCAAACACACTTTGGTTGAGCCAAGGAGTTTTACAACAATTCTAGTTAACCCTCAACAGCCTACACTTGAAAGATCACTCACCCAATTAAGAACTATTTTATACAAATGAGGCAACCTTCACCAAGGTTTTACCACTTCAAGTGATAGGTTCACCTTCACCAAGGTTTTACTCCTCCTAGAGAATAACCTTCACTTGAGCAACCTCACAACCCAACTTCCCCAACCCCTTATACAACCAACAAAGAATCTTTCTACTCAAAAATCTCACTTGTAAGCTTGTATTTTGTGTTGGCAAAAGTCTTGTGTCTTCTTGTGCTTTGGGGTGTTTATAGAAGGTGAGAAATGGCTCCAAAAGGCTCTCCAACGGTCAAATATTAAATGCTGTCAAAACTAGCCGTTGGCCTGTCGGACGTCCGATGCGATCGATGTGCGTCCGACAGAGTTTCCTTCTTGATGTTCTTCATCCTTTCGGACGTCCGATAGCTTCCTTTCGGACGTCCCACATGAGTGCCCTGTTTTTGCTTCTTCTTTTGTGCCACAAGAATCTGTTCTAACAAATTGCTCACATAAAAACATTAGCCCAAATCTACATTTTAGTTTGTTAATCATCAAAACCAAGGATTGATCGACCAAGGTCAACAATCTCCCCCTTTTTTGATGATGACAAACAAAATGAAGATTTCTTTGATCAAATAAGTTCAAATAAAACTCCCCCTTAGAAAATGCCAACATACAAAGAAATTTCAATAAATCCTACTCCCCCTTTTGACATCAATCAAAAAGCAAACTCCCCCTTTATTTTCCAAATCAAGACCATATAGAATGACAAAACTTTCATGATACCAATTGTAATTTTTTATAGGGTTCTTGGGAGTTAGTACAACATGATCTAGCAATCCACATGGATTTCATACCTTTTCTCATATTTTTCTTTACATAGCAATCATTTTGCATATGTCCAAATTGGCAACAAAAGTGACACATGATAGAAGTATTTTGCACATAGGTGGATTTAATGCAACTAATTTTCTTACTTCTTATCATAGCAAACTTATTTGTACCTTGAAAAGATTTACTTTCTTTTGTTTGAGAAAACGTTTGTTTTTCATTTTGGAGAAACTCGTTCAAGTCATTAATTCTTTTCTTTAACACATTTTGTTCCTCCAACATTTTTTCATAAAACTTTGTTTTCTCTTCCAACTTCCTTTTCAAATTATTTTTGCAATCAAAAACACTTTTTTGATTTTTTAAATCATCATTTTCCATTCTCAAACATTTGTTTTCTTGAAAAAGTTTGGAGTTTTCTTCCAACAAATCATTTATTTTTGTTTTCAAATCTTTATTTTTAGCATAAGATTTTCTCAAACTTTTATGCATTTTAATCATAAGAATTTTCACATCATCATCTTCATTATCTTCATCACAAGAAGAGTGATAAGAACTTACCTCATCTTCTCCAACGGCCATTAGTGCCATTTGGGCCAACTCTTCTTTTTCTCTTTTTGAATTGCATTCATGCCATGTAATTTTGCAATCTCCTCTTGAACATCTCTTGTTGAAGATCTTCTTGAAACTTTTGATGTGAGGAGTTATATCATTGTCCACTTCCATGATTTCATTACCCATGAAGGATGGGTTATCCCCCACTTGAGATGCTTTAAAAGCTATGCCTCTCTTATACATTCTTGCATTTTCTTCCTCTTGCACTTTGAATTTCAGTTTTAATTCATAAGAGGTTAAGGTATCCACAAGAGATTCAATGGACATAGAATTTAAATCCTTTGCCTCTTCTATAGCATTTATTTTGTTTTCCCATTCTTTTGGCAAGGCATTCAAAATCTTTCTATTTTTCTCACCCAAAGAATATTCTTTTCCAAGCAATTTAAGATCTTCAATAATGTCACAAAATCTACTACACATCTCATCAACATTTTCAAGAGGATGCATTTTGAAAAATTCATATTGAGAAACAAGCAAAGATTTCTTTTGTTCTTTAATATCTTGGTTACCTTCATGAAATACACACAATTTATCCCAAATATCTTTAGCTGATTTACAACCTTTAATCCTACTAGATTCATTTACATCTAATGCATTGTACAATATACACATGGCCTTGGCATTCAAAGAAAGGTATCTCTTGTCTTTTTCATTCAATTCTTGTCTAGTCTTTAATCTACTCAAATTGGTGGTAGAGTCAACTATTCTAGCTTCATAAGGACCATCTTCTACCACATACCATAATTCAATATAAACGGATTGTAAGAAAATCATCATTCTTTGTTTCCACATGCTAAAATGAGAACCATTAAACATAGGTGGTCTATCAATAGATTGCCCTTCTAAAAAAGAAACTTTTATGGTTGCCATGATCTTTACTCTAAGCGGTTAAGCTTGATCAAAAGAGACCAAGCTCTGATACCAATTGTAAGTGCCCGGTGCAACCCAATGAGTACAAACAAATTCACAATGATGCACAAAGATATATCAAATTTAAGCACAATAAAGAAAACTTAATTAAAGAGAAAGGATAAGAAATGCAAACCAAATATCAAACCAATAGCCTCTTCAATTGATGGCGATGCTAACCAAGATGTACAAGTGAAGGCTCACTCCTTCCTCACCCCAAACACACTTTGGTTGAGCCAAGGAGTTTTACAACAATTCTAGTTAACCCTCAACAGCCTACACTTGAAAGATCACTCACCCAATTAAGAACTATTTTATACAAATGAGGCAACCTTCACCAAGGTTTTACCACTTCAAGTGATAGGTTCACCTTCACCAAGGTTTTACTCCTCCTAGAGAATAACCTTCACTTGAGCAACCTCACAACCCAACTTCCCCAACCCCTTATACAACAAACAAAGAATCTTTCTACTCAAAAATCTCACTTGTAAGCTTGTATTTTGTGTTGGCAAAAGTCTTGTGTCTTCTTGTGCTTTGGGGTGTTTATAGAAGGTGAGAAATGGCTCCAAAAGGCTCTCCAACGGTCAAATATTAAATGCTGTCAAAACTAGCCGTTGGCCTGTCGGACGTCCGAACCACCTGTCGAACGTCCGAACCCTGCGTCCAAACCACCTGTCGGACGTCCGAACCATACGTCCGAACGTCGTCAGAGAGTCATCAAATCTTTGCGCAATTTCTCGGACGTCCGATGCGATCGATGTGCGTCCGACAGAGTTTCCTTCTTGATGTTCTTCATCCTTTCGGACGTCCGATAGCTTCCTTTCGGACGTCCCATATGAGTGCCCTGTTTTTGCTTCTTCTTTTGTGCCACAAGAATCTGTTCTAACAAATTGCTCACATAAAAACATTAGCCCAAATCTACATTTTAGTTTGTTAATCATCAAAACCAAGGATTGATCGACCAAGGTCAACATAGGTAACCTCTAATTGTCTCTTATCACCTAGTACATTAATCCCTGGATACTAACGTAACCTAATCGGCCGAACGTCATCGAACTTACCACACTAGTGGGTCCCACATTCGATATACACTCTTAATTTCACATGAACTAACTTATACTAGAAAAATGATTTAAAAACCTATATTTGCTCATAAAAATTATCTGGGGAATTTTCTAACAAAGAAAAGGTATAAAAGTGTGCAATTAAATAAAATGAAGCCTAGAAATTCAGAAAATTTTCGGGTCCTCACACTCTCTCCCCCTTAAGAAATTTCGTCCTCGAAATTTTTACCTTCATTTGCCTCAGACGAGTCCGGAACTGCTTGGTTGCCTAACGCATAAAGTTTTCCTGGCCCATTTGTTCGGTTCCCTTTTTCATTTGCTTGTTTTGTTTTAGCTCTCTCCAGTTGCGGAATACTACCTCCGCGTGACTGTCTCCGCGGACAGTTGCTAACTTGGTGCTCACCACTCCCACAAATCAAGCACTTCCGCCCTTTCAGCCAACAATCGTTCTCGGTATGATTGGCCTTTCCGCAATAGCCACAAGTCAAGTAGGAAGCCATTTTTTGGCTTTCTGGAGAAGTCTCCCCATATCCGGTTTGGCTTATTTTGGTAGACCTTTCATTTCCCGCCCCTACTGTCCATGGCGGGTAGGACAAAAGGTTCACTTTCTGCATTTTAGAAGGTGCTATTGATTCACTAGGAGATTCTTCAATCACACTACCAACTGCACCTCTTTTCCGAGTTTGGGAGGCTTTTACTTCTGCCTTTGCATTCTCGATTCGTTGAGCCTTCTCAAGGGCCTCCGTAAAAGTATTCACTTGCACTGCGGCTAACGCCTCTTGGATGTCCAAATTCAGTCCCTGTATAAACCGTCTTACTCTTCGCCGTTCAGTGGCTACCAGTTCAGAAGCAAACTTGGATAATCTTGTAAATTTTGTTTCATATTCGGCCACACTTAACGTTCCCTGGCGTAACCCAATAAACTCCTCCACCCTCCTTTCTTGGACTAAAGGTGGGAGGTATTTCTCGTTAAATTCTCTTATGAAGTTCGCCCATGTCCAGATGGTCTGTTCTCTTTCCCACTTTGCTCTAATTACATTCCACCATGATCGGGCTGGTCCCTCAAATTGAAATACTGCAAAGTTCACTTGCCTTTACTCAGTGTAGTTTAGGGCTGTTAAGATATTAACCATGGTTTCTATCCATTGTTCAGCCACGTCCGGATCGGGCCCTCCAAGGAATTTTGGCGGAGCAAACTTCTGGAACCTTTCAAGTGCCTTATCCTCGCCCATCTCAGGGTTCCGATTTTGGATTACGGGTATTTGGCCTTGTTGATCCACCAGTCTTGCCAAGATATCCGTCATCTGTTGCATTACCGTTGCCATTTGGTCTCCAGTCGCAGCTCTTGATCCCTGCCCTTGTTCGGCTGACGTTTCCCTTTCCCCTCTTGATTCCGGGGTCCGCTCAGTTCCCCGGCCTCGACCATGTCCACGACTACGTCTCCCGTCCATAGATATGTTTTTCCCTTTCTTTTTTTTTTCTTTTCCCCAAAAGTTATTTTAGTGAATAAACACAGTAAATTAACTAAGCACCAATTCCAGCATACCAAATACACAAGTAAACATAGACGCACATAACACACCATATCAAGGAGGCAGATAATCAAATACATAAATACATATCACAATTACATATCAAGTTTCACAGATAATCATATACACGAATTCACATGCTAACGTCATGTAGTAGCCATATATGGGTGCATCAAAAGAAAAGGGATACGTTGTCCCACACCCTGTTAACCCCGTCCGGTCTCTCACGTCACTTTCTATCCAACTAGATGTCCATTGGCCTCTTGAAATCATTCTAGCCAGACCATGCCTGTTCATTTCCCAAAATGCGAATCTCAAATACTGAGCATCGCCTCAACGCTAGAGTATTCGGGCACGAGAATCCGAAATAAGACAATTCACATCTCGAGCTGGCCAGTCCCAAGAGTAAACTATCTACAATCAAAATTCATACCCGACATACCTATATATTGTCCTCAGATACCATGAGAGAGATTTAAGACCTATAACATTCACAATTCATAGCTTATGCTCTAACGAGCACTTAGTCCTTTATACTCATTCATCACTTAGTCCAGGCTCACTCCGCGCAGAGACCACGCAAAGCAGGCTCTAGGTTTTATCCCTCAATTACTTAACTTTAAAGTCAAATCGAATTCCCACAGTCCGGCATCCTAAACTTTAGCCTAGGATACACTACAGAGATCGGAAGCCTAATCTCTGATACCAACTATGACAGCCCCACCTCCCCATAAGGCGAACCAAAGGGTTTGGCGGCCACCTGCCCAGCTCTCGCCGGGACTCAGCCGTTCACTCACACAAATCAGAAATAGAACCACAAGAAAGAGCAAAACGAGGATCCAAAACTTAAAACAAAGCTTATATACATTGCTATCTCAGAAAGAAGTACAACCGTCGAGAATACAAAGTTGTAGGGAATGATATTTTAGAGATGCCTGCAAAATTTTAGGTCAATCGGAGTAGCGTAGCTTGAGAAAAGACAGAATTACCCTTGCTGCTCTGGTTTTACCCTAATTAGAGAATTGCTTCTGTAATGGGTTATTTTGGTTGGGAATGCTTCGGAATTGGTTGTTGAGGTCTTCTGATGAATTGTATCCCTGTTTCTTAGCTTTCAGATGGATTTGGAATTACTGGATTTGGACTTAGGTAGCCTGATTTCTGATGTTTGCACCAGAATGCGATTTGTGAACCTGTTTTTGCAGTTCTGGTGTAGTATATTGCATTTTTGACCTGGTTACACTCGAAACTGGGCTGAGTGACCTTCTGCAATATTGTAACCCTATCTCTTAGCTTTGAAACGGTGTATCTTGCACCTCCATCCGATAAGTGTAGTGCCAATGGTACCAAAACCGCAAAATGATGTCAAAAACTGTTTTTTTTTGGGTTAGAGTTAATTCCATTTCCGGATTTTCCTGGTTTACTCTAGTACTTATACATTCTTATGGAGCCCTATTTTGGTGGTATTTGGAATTGGTTTATGACTTGTAATCGAGTCTTATTGTGCTTATTTGAATATTTTAGGGCTTGACTTTCATTTCCGGACTTTTCCCTAGCTTGAATTGTACTTGTACTACTTGGAGTTTACTGAACGGCTATTGAATGAATTTATTTGTGTGACTTTGGGACTGGCCGAGGAAATAATGAAGCCATGATGGCTGGAAAAGTTAGCAAATTTAGTGGAAGTGTTGTCCGAGCTTTGAAAGGACTTGATTGCATTGAGTTTGTGATCTAAGACTTGGATTTGAGCAAGGCAATGATATATGATGGATGGTTTCTGAGCCATGGAGGTGAGTGACCCTAAACTGTTTCCAAAGTTACTTTTGAACTGTTTTCTTGCATTATTTACTCGATTGCATATTATGCGTGCTTGTATGTGAGTGTTCCTTGTTTGTTGTATTTTCTTGACTTCATGACTTGTATTATTGTTTGATAACGTGTTAAGTGCTTTCAATGATTTCCAAAACGAGTTTTCTAGGTGAGTGTGTACTTTATCGCACTCGACCTCGATAAATGTGAAATTTTCAAAGATGGAACGATTGAAATGTTACTTGTGCATGAATGTAAGCCTTTTGGCCGAACTGGCCACTGCCCCTTGTTACCGATTGACTAGAGCCAGAAGCGGACTCGGTCGGGCGATATGGTGACCTGGGTGAACGTTTGGTTTACTCGAGTATTACCTTGTAGGTTGGTGGAGGTTGGTGGAGCCTGGCCGATGTCCAGGAAAGGTTGAATGAACGAACGAACGAATGAGGGTTTTATTGATAAATGAAAAATGCATTTTCAAATGAATGAAGGAAAGGGGAATGACAGGAGAACGAACGAATGAACGAATGAACGAACGAACGTATCCTTTTCATGTATGGTTTCTTGTAAATATTGTAATTGTTTCTTGACTTATCGTTTGATATATGACATCATTGAAATGAACTATTGTGAAACCGATTTGCTTACTGATTTTACTGGTTACTCGCTGAGCTTCTAGCTCACCCCAAAAATATTTTATTCCCCTCCACAGGGCTCAAGGCGAAGGAAGGACTTGTAGTACTTATTCACGTGACTGGATGGCTTATTTGGAATTGTTTCCGCTTCGCTTATGACATGTAATTATTGGTGAATTTGATGTATATATGAGATTTATCTTGTAATTCATTTTAGGACTGTAGTGAACGACTGAGTCCCGGCGAGAGCTGGGCAGGCGGTCCGCCGAACCCTCTGGTTCGCCTTAGGGGGAGGTGGGGCTGTCACAGTTGGTATATACATTAGTCGAGGATACCGATTAGTCGAGGAGATATCACTCCACTCGACCAAACGAAAGACCCATGGTTCGTTACCCAATCGACAAAGCCCTTGCCGGCTCGACTCGATTAACTAGCCAATGGGGTTTGGGGTCCCCAAAAAGTCGACGAGGTAACACTCCAATCGACTGAATTAAAATAAAAGTATGGAGACAGGAATGAGAGGCACCTCCCACTCGGATAGAGTGTGATACATACTGCCGCTCCACACTTACAAATCAAGTACAAGCATATCAAGTTAATTGCAACAATAAACAAGTCGATATCATATTAGGGCAAGTGCGATAAAGTACACCCTTGCCCGATCAACAAATCTCGTATCATGTATTTTCATGGATCAAGTATCAAAACAAGTGTCAAGTTCAACCAGATATTTGGAAGCACTCACCAAAAGTCTAGTGCCTCTCAAAAACACGTTCAGGTCCAACTCTTGGTTGGAGTCCAAATCTGCGATAAAATATCATTTACGAATGTAAAATTTTCTAGAGTTCGAAACATAGGAGTTTCGCTTCAAGAAAATCAAGTAAATGCAACTCGTTTGAGTAGTATTCAAGATACTTATCAAATTCTAAGAAATTCATGCTCTCTCTTAAGACTTTGAAACTTGGAAACAATTATACTTTGAAATACCATTTGGTTCGACGAAATGGAGAAAAGTATATCTATTAGTCATAAATTTCATTTTTCTAAGGGTACAAGGTCGACCAAGTTCTAACTTATATACCTCGATAAAAGAAGGTGCAATATCCAAGATGGTTCAAGTAGTATTCGCTCTCAAACCTTACTCAAGTCGCAAGCATATCTACCTAGTTCTCGAGCGTAAATTTGGGCAGCACGCCCTTTGTATTTACCT
Source organism: Coffea arabica (assembly GCF_036785885.1). NCBI lineage: Eukaryota > Viridiplantae > Streptophyta > Magnoliopsida > Gentianales > Rubiaceae > Coffea > Coffea arabica. Next base: position 35,473,129 of record NC_092321.1, read on the forward strand.
ATTTTCCAGCCATTTATGGCTTCATTCTTTTCCTCAATCAAACCCAAAGTTACACACAACATAATCTTATTTCATTAGCTGTCCAATAGGCTCAAGGTCATACAAGTACAAAATCAAGCTAAGAACATGTGCTGAAATGAAGTTTAAGTTAGGAAACAAAAGGCAGATTTGACGTTGTTTTGTGTAACAGACACAACTGGAGCTACGCTTATCGGATTAGGGTTAAATTTATACCATTTCGAAGCTAAGGCAGAGAGCTACAACTTTGATGAAGACCACTCAGTCCAGTTCATAGTGTAGCTAGGTCAAAATTTCAAATTACAGAACTTGAATCTCACACTCGGGCTACTTAACCGCACTATACGTAAATGACAATAACTCAGGCTACCGAAGTCCAATAAAGGTGATTCCCATGGCGTTAGAAATTTAAGACACAACACTACAACTTTCATGTTTTGGCCAAATGCTAAATCAGTACGGATCATGGTGAACAGACACGGTTAGTGTTGCGAAATATCAAAATTGTCCATTGGACTAAACCTATGAGAGTCAGGGGTATTTCGGTCTTTTCACAGGATACGTTGCTCCGACTGTGCTGAAATTTTGTAGACAACTATAAAACATCATTCTCTACAACTTTCATGTTTTGGGATAAGGCTGGTTCGGTCTCTAACATACTCAAACAGAAATGGACAGAACTGAACCATAAGAAACCGAAATTCTGGTAATTTGCTCCATTCAAGGTATAACTCTCATTTTAAGCTTGAAACCAGCACTACAACCTCATATACAAGCTCATATACATAATATACCATATATACAGCAAGTATAAGAAGAAAATCATTCAAACCGAAAGCTGAAAGTTTACACTACAAAGCTGGAATTGACCAAATCTACTACTAAACCATGAGATCTACCCAACAAACCATAACTTTCACTTGTAACCCATTAAGTAGTACAACCATGAACTAACACCTTCCTTACCTAGTATTGGAGAAGCACAACAGCCTCTAGGAAACTTGAACCACCCAAACTCTCCACTCCAAGATGGCAATCCACCTTCTTAAGCAACTTCCATGGATTATTTGGTGAATCTATCGGTTAGTTTGCAAGATTGAGCAAGAAATCAAGATGGAATGAAGTGTTTCTTTCTCTCCTTTTCTCTCCTCACTCTCACGGCCAAATGTCCAGAAATGAAGAAGAAATGCAGCCCAAGGAAAGATAAGAAAGCAAGAAAAAGGCTTGGTCAAAGTTTAACACATGTTACAATTTGATTGGTGGTCAAAATTTTCTTTTCTCTCTCTTGTTTTTTTTGTCCAACTTTTCGGCTGTTTTGTCAAATATTTTGGGGCTGATTTGACTCAATTAATAGCAACGGTATTAAGGTAATAAAGTGGTGTTCACGTGGTGCACTCACTCGGTAACAAACGGTGCACGTCGGTTCCACCCGTTTTTCCTTAACTCGCACGTACTAGGATTTTTACTTATAATTCACTAACTTATTATTCTCACTTCTACTCACACTCTTAATATCATCTAAAACTCACTCTAAATCACCAAATTTTATCCCCACTCTGTACCGGATAGTCACACTATGGATAGACGTAAAAACCCTAATTCGCTCTAACTTGAAAATGAAAAGTGAAACCCTACTTTCTAGGTTCATTTGCACTTATTGTGGGGTGATTGAGTAGTAAAGTTATTAGAAAGGAATAAACGCCAAATAAAAGGACATTTAAGAAAAATATGAGGGATTTTTAAGAAAACGTGAGGGATTTTACAATTCCATAAATTGAATTTAGGGTTTCGGTTGAAATATGAGAAATTTGAGAAAAGGGTTAGTCACAAGTAAAAACTAGGGTTTTGATTAGACTTTAGGGTTTCTAGTCTTTAAAACAAAATAATGTCTTAAAATAAAAATAAACTAAAGGAAGCGTAATATGTTTTTTTTTTTTTGAGACTAAACAACAATAGTATCCTAAAAGTTGGGGTATCACAGATTCGGCCTCTAACATGCTGAAATAAAGCCGGCCAGAACAGGGCAGATTGGAACCCTAAAGCTGAAATTTCCGCACAAAACTGAAATTTTCCGCAAACAATCGTAACTAACATATACAAGCTCCATTTTACACCATAACAAGCTATCATACCATGATTAAACCATAATCATCCCATAAAATCAGAAAAATCTCCATTAAATCAGAAATTTAACAAACACTAGTTAAACCCACGAAATCTTCCACAAATTAAAATGTTAAGCCACTAGCAACCACTAATATTTCCTTATTAAGAACAAAAAAGAGATTTTTTAGCAACTTACCTTTACAACTCAAGAAAGATGGCAACTTAGCACCTCCACTTCTAAAACCACTCCACCACCTTCTTCAATCCTTCCTAACAAGAGGGTTTTATGGAGTGATTTGTGATATTAATGGTTGGAACTCAAGATTTGGCTTGGATTTACAAGACAAAATGAAGGTTTTTCCTCTCTTTTTCTCTCCTCTAAAGTCGGCCAAGAAGCATGAAGAATGAAGATGATTGTGGTCAATTTTTGGTATTTAGTAAAGGTGATGAATAGTGGTCAAAGTCCACCCTCTAATGGTTTCATGACACTTGTCATTTCCTATGCTAAATCTTATCCTTTTGTCTCTCCATACATATTAATCTAGCTAACCTCCAATTATTTCCTAACACCTAGTAATTTAATCCCTTAATGCAAAACTTAACCTAATTGGCCGAATTAACCGCACTTAAAGCACTAGCGGGTCCCACGTCCATTCTACACTTCAAATATCTCATAAACTAATTTATACTAGAAAAATGATTTTAAAAACTATTTTTACTTATACAAATATCTATAAAATTAATATAATAATAAAAATATAGAAAACATGTGCGAAATTAAGAAATTTTCGGGTTCTCACAGAATGGATGGAGTAAAACTACCACTCCCTTCACCATCCATGATAAAGAAACCAGAAGGAACTATGTCACGAGCAGCTCCAGCAGGACAGATACAATCAAGGAAACCTTCGCAGGCAAGTCAAGTCACAACTCCTCGTCTGACCTGTGGATATTGTGGAAGGACGAATCACACCGAAGAAAACTGCTGGGTGAAGGAGCGAAAGTGTATGGGATGTGGGAGCCCCAACCATAAAGTTCACGACTACCCAAAGAGGTATCCACGAGAAACTACTATTCAACAAGGAAATAAAACTATCTCTCGACAAGTTAATGAAGGAGGAAACCTGTCACGGCCCCACCTCCCCCTAAGGCGAACCAGAGGGTTCGGCGGGCCGCCTGCCCGGCTCTCGCTGGGACTCAGTCGTTCACTACAGTCCTCAATTAAAAACAAGATACAATCTCAAATATAAATCAAAGGTCCCAAAACTTTACATATCAAAAGCGAAGCGTCCACGCTTCCGCAGCGCCACTCTGATCCTTGATCACAATTAGTATACAGTAGGAAGTCCAAAACTAGACTATTACACATCCAATCAATTCTAAACGTTCAGTACAATCCCAATATGAACCATTACACAAAAGGAAATCCAAATTCAATCCATACATGAGATAATCCACGAATAAACACTACAAGCCCTTCCTTCGCCTTGAGCCCTGTGGAGGGGAATAAAATATTTTTTGGGGTGAGCTAGAAGCTCAGCGAGTAACCAGTAAAATCAGTAATCAAATCGGTTTAACCATAGTTCATTTCAATGATGTTCAATTCAAATCAAATGATAAGTCCAGAAACAATTTCAACGTTTACAAAACATTAAATATGGAGTATCAATAATTCAAGAAACATGTACAATGGAAAGCGATAGTAACATTCGTGAAAAGGATACATTCGTTCTCCTGTCATTTCATTGCATTTTTGGTTTCATTCGTGCATTCATTCACCCCGTCCCTGGCTTTTGGCCAGGCTCCACCAACCTACAAGGTAATAGTCGAGTATACCGAAACGTTCACCCAAGTTCCTAGTCGCCCGACCGAGTCCGCTTCTGGCTCGAGACGACCGGTAACAAGGGGCAATGGCCAGTTCAGCCCAAAAGACTGACATTCATGCGCAAGTAGCATTTAATCATTAATCATTGAAAATTTCATATTTATTTAGGTCGAGTGCGATAAAGTACACACTCGCCTAGAAAACTCGTTTTAACAATCATTGAAAGCAAAATCAATAATAACAAGACACTGATATGCAAGCACGCATGATATGCAAGAAAACAGTTCCAAAAGTAACTTTGAAAACAGTTCAAAAGTAAATAATGCAAGAAATGGTTCATAAATAATTTTAGAAATAGTTTGAGGTCACTCACCTCCACGGCTCTGAAACCATCCATCATATAGCATTGCCTTGCTCAAATCCAAGTCTTAGATCACAAACCCAATGCAACAAGTCCCTTCAAAGTTCGGACAGCACTTCCCCTAAATTTGCTAACTTTTCCAGCCATCACGGCTTCATTATATTCTCATTCAAACCCAAAGGTACACACATAACAACAAGTTCATCCAATAACCATCCAGCAAGCTCCAAGTAGTACTAGTACAAGTCAAGCTAGGGAAAAGTCCGGAAATGAAAGTTAAGCTCAAAACCAGAAAAACAGTTTTGACGTCCTTTTGCGGTAATGGTACCAAAGGTACTACGAGTATCGGATGGAGGTCCAAGACCCACCGTTTCGAAGCTAAGAACCAGGGCTACAACAATGTAGAAGGTCACTCAGTCCAAATCCCAGTACAACTAAGTCAAATATGCAGAATACCAAACCAGAACCGTAATTGCAGGTTTACAAATTACACTATGCTGTAATTAGTACAACTCAGTCTATACAGGTCCGAATGCAGAAATTACAAAGGAATATGGTAGCTAGGGCATCAAGCTACATTTCATCAGAAGACCTCAACAACCAAATCCAAAGCAATTCCAGTCAAAACAACCCATTTCAGACGCAGTTCTAACATCCTGATGAACCCAGAACAGCAATAGTAATTTCAGCTTATCTCATTCTACACTACTCCAATTGACCTGAAATTTTACAGGCACCCTTAAAACATCAATACCTACAACTTTCATGTTTTGATCCAAGGCCAATTCGGCCTCTATCTAGGACCAAAAATTTCGGACAGAATGAAGAACCAAGAACCCTAATTTTCCAGATTTCTTCCAAAACAGAATTTACTTGCAATCTTCCACTTTTTCCACCTTCTAGAATCATTAAACATCATTTCCAATCATCATACATAACCACATAATAACAATCATATGAGAACAGAAAAATCCTAATTAAATATAAAACTTCACTAATTTCAACCAAAATCATGAAATCATCCATAAAATCACTTATTCAACCACCACCAATCACTAATTGAACATTATCAAGATCAAAGGAAAGGTTCCTTAGTCACTTACCATGTAAACCCAAGGAAAGACCCAACTTAGCACCTTTGCTTCTCAAACCACTTCACCACACACCTTAATACCACCAAGAGAAAGGTTTTTATGGAGCAAATCACGGTTTTAACGGTTGGTTTGTGAGATTGGGCAAGAAATAGAAGGAAGAAATTGGAAGCTTTTCTCTCTTTTTGTCTCCAAGAGGTTCGGCCAAGGAGCTTATGAAGAAGATGAATTTTGGGTCAAGTTTTTAATCAATTAGTAAAGGTAGTAAAAATGGTCAAAGTCCACCCTTGAGTAAGAAAGTGACACTTGTCACCTTTAGGTTTAAAACTTATCTTTTTGTCTCTCCAATACAAATATCTTAACACATTGTACAATAATATCACTTAATACAAAAATCCAACAAGTTGTCAAAAATATATTGCGTTTACCGCACTTGCGGGTCCCACGTCCAAAATACGCTTTTAATTTCTCAAAAACTAACCGATACTAGAAAAATCATTTTAAAACTATTTTTGCTCATAAACTTTATCTGGGGAATTTTTCTAATAAAGAAAATCAAGAAAAGTCGGGCGTTTAAAAAAATAAACCCTAGAAAATTAGAAAATTTCCGGGTTCTCAAACACATTTTTTTCGGGGCGTCACAAAACCGACCAATGGCACCAGCAAGGACATATGCAATGATCACACAACAAGGTCCAGGGTTATTTGGGGTTATGGAAGGTATGAATTTCGAGGACCCGAATTTTTTCCTATTTTTATTTTATTTTACTGGCTTATTTAATTATTTATTCACCCGTTTATCCCAAATAATATATTTCATCCGTTTCAAGTCCATTTGTATGCAAAAATGTCCCTTTATAATTTTAAAATGTTTCGTTAGCAAATTTAAGTTTATGCGGCTCATTTAGCGAGAAATAGCGAATATACATTTTTCGAGATAAATTTGATCCGAGATTACATTAGTCTTGGAGAACTGAGAATGATTAATAGTAGGCTAAGAAAAGTTAATTGAGGGATTAGATGTGAATAAGTTAAAATTTAAGTTTTTACCGCGCGTGCGTCGATAGTTTCTCGAAAGTCGCGTCGGTACGACTAATTGGAGATTTGAAGAATTAATACTAGACTACTAAGGGTGAAAAATTACCATATTAAAGGAAGTACCTTGGAGGATTAGTGCGCAAGTGTATCAAACTCGAGAGAAAACGGTGGTACGAACCATCTCACACTCTCTCTTACCTCTCCATTTTCGCCCAAACCAAGACAAGGAAGAAGGAAGAAGAAAAACTCCATTATTTAGGTTCAAATCACTCACCAAACCTCCACCAAATCGCAAATAACTTGGAGTAACCTTCCATCTTGGAGCAAGGAGCGATCTTGTGGACTTTTCTTGGAGGAACTTTGGTTGAAAATTCTGGTTTCACCTAGGGGTTGAATATGACGACTGAAAAATTCGCTCATATTTTCTTAAAATTTCCTTTTATTTTGACTCAATTACTTTGTAATAGTTTTACTACTCATTTACCTCCCCAATGGTTGGAATAAAGAATGGAATTAAGAGTTTTCCCTTTACTTTCATTCTTAGGATAAACTAGGGTTTTTACGTCTTTTGGTAGTGTGAATACTCGGTACGGAGTGTGTACTAAATTTGGTGGTTAAGAGTGAGTTTGAGATAAGAAAAAGTGTGTGATTAGAAGTAATAATAATAAGTTAGTGAATTGTATGAGAAAACCCTAGTACGTGCGAGTTAAGGAAAATGGCTTGAACTGACGTGTACCGTTTGCTATCGATTGAAGATATCACTTGAACACTACTTTATTACCTTAATCACCCCTAAAATATCCTATAAAACAGCCACCATTTTTTACCAAAAGAAAAGGAAGAATGAAAAAAAAAACAAGAGGACCAATGGTGGCGTGACAAGTGTTGGCCAACCAAGTTTGACTAACAAATTTCCTATCTTCTTAACATTGTTTTGGACCAAAATTCCTGTACTTTTTTCTTCATTGTAGCTGTGAGTTTGGAGAGGGAAAAGAGAGGAGAGAAAACTCCATTTCCACCATAACAACCTTGCTTGAATCTTGAGGAAAGTAAAGTGAAACTTGAATCCACTCCGATTAATCTTTGGGAAAGCTTGGAGGTGAGCTTGGTGGAACTTTTGGGAGGAAGAAAGTTCTTGTATCACAACTTATTTTGGGGGTTTTGAGGTATTATGGCTGTTTTCCTTTTTCTCTTCCTTAATCTTGTTTAAGTTTGGATAGAAACTCATATTCTTGGCTAATGATGGTTATTTAAGTAGTTTTGATTGATATGGTGGATTGTTGAGTTAGGGTTTGAGTTGTTCAGTTGTGTTCCTTGTTGTTTATATAGCATATGGTGTTGATAAGCTTGGATAGGGATTTGGGGTAGTGATTCAAGAGATGAATGAGAATTTTAAATCTTGATTCATCAAATTTCCAGCTTTAAGGTTGAAACTGCCATGTTACTGACCTGTACGTTCGTCCATGTTAGAGGCCTAATCAGACTTAGGTCAAAACATGAAAGTTGTAGGAAATATGTTAACTAGCTCCCTACAAAATTTCAGCTCAATTGGATTACTGTAACATGTGAAATGACAAACATACCCTTGACTGCCAAATGTACTGTTTTGCGGACAGTTTTCTATTTTTCTCTAAGATGTCACATTTTGATATTGAAAATGCATGAATTGGATGTAGTTCTCTGTCTTAGGTTCAAAACGGCATAAAGTGTACACTAATCTAATAAGCGTAGCTTCAGTTGTGACCAAAACGCCAAGAGACATCAAACCTGTTATTTTGTTATTTGTCTTGAACATTAGTTCCCATTGCATTGCTAGCATTGTTTTGTAATTGAATGACATTGAGCCTAGTGAAAGGCTATTGTTGATGTGAAACCCCGATCTAGACAACCAAAACACCATGGCTTAGGCAGCGGAAATTTGACCCAACTAATCCCTAGAAGTCACGAACAATTTTGATATTATCTCAACCCGTAACTACTCGAATTAACGAACCAAATTGGAGGTAGTAGAACGCCACAATCAAAGAGATACTCGATTGATAAGTTCGGGTGAATAACTTGAGAAGATTCTCAAGTATTCAAAGGCAACTCTCTTGCCAAAGAGAAAGTGAAAACTCACTAATTGTATTTAATAGCCAAAAACTGATCCCCAAACAAAGAGGAAGTGGGGCTATTTATAGCCCTTACAAGCATTAACCCTAATCCAAAAGTTGACCAAACTACCCTACATACTTAAGAAAGATTTTGGGCCTTACTTACTAACAAATGGGCCGCAATTAAACTATCTTAATTACCTAGACTTTTTAAAATGAGAAATAACCAAAATCAATGAGAAAAATCAAATAATCCTACTAAACTCAAGTATTCGTGCAATCAACTGGTCTTCACTTGAATCTTCCAATTCCCCATGTGCTTGAATGGGCCTTGGTCTTTATATTCTCATCATTCCCCTCCTCTTAAAAGCAATTTGCCCACAAATTGAAGCACGAATGGTGACAAGACGAGTTACATGCCTTCGACTCAATCTTGTTATGATGGCTACATATGGCATCCAATGCAAAGCCCATGTGCTAAGTTGGAAAATAACCCTCGTCGAACCTTGAATCTCACAAACCACCTTCAATGTATGCTCAACTTTATTGTTTGTGGTCATGAGGTAAGGGTCCTCAAAGTGGTATGAAGTGTATCCCGTGAAATCGAACTCCGGCTCGAACACACTTGCAAGGCACCAAGGCGGATTTGGTGATGTTGGAGCTGCATGTGGACTAAGAGCAAGACGAAAATCATAATGGTCATTGAGGTACTTGTTCTTTAAACGAACCCTTGGTACACAACCATCCCTAAAATATGGAGTGTTCCCTTCAAGATGAGCTCGAATCAACTCCCATTTGGTGTGGACTGATTTGAGTTGACATTGTTCCATGAATGGATACCAAGGGGGTTTAACTCTTGGAGTACCAACTCCATGGAGGCTTGCAACGTCTACAATTGATTTTGGAATGGAACACACCAAGATCAGCTCAACTTGCCTTTGCTTGATCTGTATAAAAGAAGAAACACTAAACAAAGCAAAGGTAAGTTTGTTAAGAAAATAATAGGCCTTCACCGGGTTGCTCAAGATCAGCCCACTTTCTCTTCTTTCTTCCTTTTTACCACCCATCTCATTAGATTTTTCCATCTCTTTTTCTAGTTCAACAGCTGACCCTTTTATCTCATTACTTTCAACTTCCTCGGGTTTTACCTCTGCAGGCACAATTCCCTCATCTAGCTTTTTCTCCATTCTATAACGCTCAAGCTCACTTTTCATGCATGCTAGATCAATACAAAGTTGGTCATAAGTAAGTGATACAAGTGCAAGACGACGAATATTAAATAAGAAGGAATACTTATTAGTATGTCCATCAATTTTAACTTCTCGCCTCGACATCCATGCTTTGCCCAACAACACATGTGTCACTTGAATTGGGACTACATCACACAACACCTCATCCACATATTTACCGATTTGAATAGGTACAAGTGTGTGCTTAGTAACCCAAACATCCCCATGAGTGCTCGTCAACTTGTACGGTTGAAGATGATCAATGGTTGGAAGATTTAATTTCTCAACCATGATAGCACTTGCAAGATTGACTTCACAACTACCATCAATGGCCAAGCTACAAATTTTATCTTTGACACCGCAACGAGTATAAAACCAACCAAGCAACTGAGATTTGACGAGGTCCAATTGCTCATCTACACCACGTAATGCCACTTCTTTGACTCCCTTAGGATCAGGAAGACAATGTTGTGGGCTAGCTTTTATGCGTCTTATATTCGCCATGACGTATGAGGGAACCTGCAAAAAGTTAGCAACGAAACCGAAGATATTGCCTTTCACGCTCTCTTACGTGTATCCACTCGCACTCGTGTATATGGATGTCACTCTAATGGACTTACCAAATACCTTTACCTGTTGGGTTAGGTAGTTGAGAAATGCTGCTCAAGTCCAACAACCGTTACCAACCTTTCCACAAGTGTAATCACAAGATTGTAGGAGAAAATATAGGAAAGTGTTCCTAGAATCTAGGAAGAGAATATATGAGAGTTTCCTAAAGTGGATGAGAGAATATAGGAAAGGTCCTAAAAATGGATGAGAGAATTTTAGGAGAGTTTCCTAAAAAATGGATGAGAGAATTTAGGAAAGTTTCCAAAAAAATGGATGAGAGAGTTTAGGAAAATTTCCTAAAAATGGATGAGAGAATATAGGAAAGTTTCCAAAAAATGGATGAGAGAGTTTAGGAAAGTTTCCTAAAAAGGTAGGAGAGAGAGTGTCCAAGTGAGTACAAAGAGTTATCCAAGTGCTTTACTTAGTTTCCTAATTGATTTTGGAAACAAGTTAGTTTTTGGAAACCCTTTGAAAATCCTTTTCCTATTGAACAACTTTTGGTAACCTTCTTGAAACACCTTTTGGTAATCTTCTTGAATCCTTTTTTTTTTCTCTTGCCAACCAATTCCTCTTTTCTTTCTTCTTTTTTTTTGTCTCTTTTTTTTTTTTGACTACAACTATCAACCACGACACAAAACAAGGAAGTCCACAAATAATAACAACCAAGAACTCCAAGATCTTTCAAGAACGTTCAAGAAAGTTGTCAGGAACTTCAGAAATTTCAAGATTGTGGTCAAGAATTGAAGAAGCTCAAGATTATTGTAAGTTCTCTTCAAGATTCACAAAATTCCAACAAGTTTTGCCAAAATTCAGATTTGAAAACCAAGTAAACAAGTTGGATAACACAAACAACAAGGCTGGACAGATTTGTATTCGGATGAACAGTATCGGTGAACAGTAACGATGAACAGTAAGATGAACAGTAATAATTTTTTTTTTTTTGGTTCTAAACAAACGAACAGATTGGGATAAACATATATGACTCGAAATAAACGAAAAACAAAAAAAAAAGATATAACCTGGTGGTTGTCAACTAGCTCTGGTACCAACTGATGTGAAACCCCGATCTAGACAACCAAAACACCATGGCTTAGGCAGCGGAAATTTGACCCAACTAATCCCTAGAAGTCACGAACAATTTTGATATTATCTCAACCCGTAACTACTCGAATTAACGAACCAAATTGGAGGTAGTAGAACGCCACAATCAAGGAGATACTCGATTGATAAGTTCGGGTGAATAACTTGAGAAGATTCTCAAGTATTCAAAGGCAACTCTCTTGCCAAAGAGAAAGTGAAAACTCACTAATTGTATTTAATAGCCAAAAACTGATCCCCAAACAAAGAGGAAGTGGGGCTATTTATAGCCCTTACAAGCATTAACCCTAATCCAAAAGTTGACCAAACTACCCTACATACTTAAGAAAGATTTTGGGCCTTACTTACTAACAAATGGGCCGCAATTAAACTATCTTAATTACCTAGACTTTTTAAAACGAGAAATAACCAAAATCAACGAGAAAAATCAAATAATCTTACTAAACTCAAGTATTCGTGCAATCAACTGGTCTTCACTTGAATCTTCCAATTCCCCATGTGCTTGAATGGGCCTTGGTCTTTATATTCTCATAAATTGTGGTCAGATTATTTGTGTGTGATTTTGGGGCTGAATTGAGAAAAAAATAATGAAGCCGTAAATGGCTGAAAAATAGGTAAATACAAAGGGCGTGCTGCCCAAATTTTCACTCGAGGGTCAGGCGTGTGTACTTGCGACTTGAGCGAAGATTTGAGGACGAATTGAACTTGATTTGTCTGGGGTATTCGAGTCTATTTTCGTAGAGATATATAAGCTGGAATTTGGCCGAAACTCGTACCCTTGGAAAAAATGAAAGTAGCGACCAATGGAAGTACGTTTTCCTCGTCTTTTTTACTCAAATGAGATTTCCAAAGTTTTAATCGCTTCCTTACCAAAACTAAAAGAGCGAGTATGAGTTTTTTGGGGGTGTGATAAGTAATGTGAATATTACCCAAATGAGTTTCAGGTACTTGATTTTAGTTAAACGAAATGCTTAAGTTTAGAACCTTAGTTAATTTCAAAGCTCTTAAACGATATTTTATTCCAGATTTGGACTCCAACGAAGGAGTTACACCTGAGCGTGATTTTGACAAGCACTAAATCTTTGGTGAGTGCTTCCAAATACATGATTGAACTTGATATTTGATTTACCAACATGATCGGATAACATTTGCTTGGTTTGGTCTGGCAAGTGTGTACTTTATCGCACTTGACCTAACTCAACTAAATACTTGATATCTCATTCATGCTTGTACAAGTGACTTGAATTGCATTGACCTGTACTTGTATTTGTATTTGTGCTTGACTTGTAAGTGTTGAGCGGCAGTATGTACCACACTCGATACGAGTGGGAGGTACCTGTCATTCCCGTCTCCATACTTTTCTCTTGACCAAGTCGATTGGTCATCGACTATAGTGATTACTTGGGAACCCAAACCCCACTAGCTAGTTAATCGAGTCGAGCCGGCAAGGGCTTGGTCGATTAGATAACGAACCATGAGTATCTAGTGTTGTCGAGTAGAGTGTTATCTTCTCGACTAATCGGTATACTCGAGTATTACCACCAGTGTTTAGTTGGTGTTCGGGCCTGGTAAGGGGATTGAATGATGGATGGATTGGTGTTAAGCGAAGCACTATTGGATTGGTTACTTTACTTAAAAGTTGACGGAGTGTCAACTAATACTTGATCAAGCTCTGGTGAAGCAACGGGAAATTGGCTCCTGAGAGCCATCTGTATCCTTATACTTTGATTGTTATTCGTAGTGTTATCGTTTCTTTTAGAAAAGAATTTTATACTCGCTCATTCTGAGATTTGCTACTTGAAGTGTTATTGCTCACTTTTATGAACTTGTTATACTCGCAACTTTGCTACTTTGATACGTAAACTTTTTGATGAGAATATAAAGACCAAGGCCCATTCAAGCACATGGGGAATTGGAAGTGAAGACTAGTTGATTGCACGAATGCATGAGTTTAGTAGGATTATTTGATTTTCCTCGTTGATTTTGGTTATTTCTCGTTTTAAAAAGTCTAGGTAATTAAGATAGTTTAATTGCGGCCCATTTGTTAGTAAGTAAGGCCCAAAATCTTTCTTAAGTATGTAGGGTAGTTTGGTCAACTTTTGGATTAGGGTTAATGCTTGTAAGGGCTATAAATAACCCCACTTTCTCTTTGTTTTGGGATCAGTTTTTTGACTATTAAATACAATTAGTGAGTTTTCACTTTCTCTTTGGCAAGAGAGTTGCCTTTGAATACTTGAGAATCTTCTCAAGTTATTCACCCGAACTTATCAATCGAGTATCTCCTTGATTGTGGCGTTCTACTACCTCCAATTTGGTTCGTTAATTCGAGTAGTTACGGGTTGAGATAATATCAAAATTGTTCGTGACTTCTAGGGATTAGTTGGGTCAAATTTCCGCTGCCTAAGCCATGGTGTTTTGGTTGTCTAGATCGGGGTTTCACATCAGTTGGTATCAGAGCTAGTTGACAACCACCAGGTTATATCTTTTTTTTTTGTTTTTCATTTATTTCGAGTCATATATGTTTAACCCAATCTGTTTGTTTGTTTAGAACCAAAAAAAAAAAAAGACAAATCTCTCGAATTCACGACGTCTTCCACGCCTCGATGCTCAAGAAGTACTATCCCGACCCCTCCCATATCTTACAACCAGAAGAGATCGACGTAGACAAATCGCTTGCTTACGAAGAGAAACCTGTCCAAGTGCTTGACCGGAAAGTCAAAGAGTTAAGAAACAAGCAAATTCCGTTAGTAATGATACTATGGAGAAACCATGGGATAGAGGAAGCTACCTGGGAAGTGGAAGAGGAGATGCGAAAGAAATACCCTAAACTTTTCGTGAGTTAAGGTGAGAAATTTCGAGGGCGAAATTCTTTTAAGGGGGAGAGAGTGTGAGAACCTGTAATTTTCCATTTTCTAGGTTTTATTATTTTTCATGGCTTGTTTTCTGCATTTTCGTGAGTAGGAAAAATTTCTAAATATTTTTAAGGAGCAAATATAGTTTTTAGATGCTTTTTCTAGTATCGAATAGGTTTTGAGAAATTAAGAGCGTATACCGGATGTGGGACCCACTAGTGCGAAAAGTTCGGAAAAATTCGGCCAACTAGGTTAAGTTTTGGATACTGTAATTAATTTACCGGGTGTTAAGAGATAAGTAGAGGATACTAAGTGGATTTGTATGAGGGAGACAAAATTTAGGCAAGCATTAAATGAGGTGACAAGTGTCACCATAGGATTGGTTCTTACATAAGACCACTATTCACCTTTTTCTATTTGACCAAATAAATCACAAAATTTCACCATTTTCTCTTCTCTAGTGGCCGGCTCTTACTCTCAAGAAAGAAAGAAAGAAAACTCTCCAAGTTGCTTCAATCTTTGCTCCAATCTTCTAAATCAACCATTAGATTTTGTTTTTGCTCCATAGAAACACTTAAGGAAGTGTTAGTGAGTTGATTTGTGGAGTTATTTGGAAAGCTAAGAGGACCTATTGCTCTCTCTCTCTTGTTTCTAAGGTGAGTTGTGAAGAACCACTTTCCTTCCTCTAATGATGCCTAATTTATGATTAGTGGTGGTATGTGATGAAACTTTATGGATTACATCTTGATTTGTGGTTGAATTAGTGAAGTTTTTTATTTATTAGTGATTTTCTGTTTTAATATGAACATGATTGTGTGGCTATCTATGATGATTGAAAATGATGTATAATGACTCTAGAAGGTGGAAAAAGTGGATAATTGCAACCAATTTCTGGTTTGGAAGAAATTGTAGAAAGTTAGGGTTTTCTTGGGAACATTCTGCCCGGTTTTGTATCTCATAGTTAGAGGCCGAATTGGCCTTGGTTTAAAACATGAAAGTTGTAGGGAATAATATTTTAGAGGAGCATACAAAATTTCAGGTCAATCGGAGTAGTGTAGGATGAGAAAAGTCGAAATTACCCTTGCTGTCCTGGTTTTATCCGAATGTAAGAATTGCGCCTGTAATTGATTGTTTTGGTTGGCATTGCTTCGGAATTGGTTGTCCTGGCCTTCTGATGAAATGTAGCCCTGTTTCGTAACTTTCATATGGTTTTGGAATTTCTGGATTTGGACTTGGATAGCCTGATTTATGATGTTTCCGCTAGAATGCATTCTGTGAATCTGTTTTACGGTTTTGGTGTAGTATCTTGCATTTTTGACATGGTTTCACTCGAAACTGGGTTACGTCACCTTCTGTAATGTTGTAGCCCTGTCTTTTAGCTTCGAAACGGTGTATCTTACACCTTCATCCGGTAATCGTAGTGCCTTGGGTGCCATTACCGGAAAAAGAGGTCAAAAACTGTTTTTTTCAGGGCAAAGCTAAATCCATTTCCGGATTTTCTGGTTTTCTCTAATGCTTGTATATGCTTATGGAACCCTATTGGGGTCTTATTTGGCATTGGTTTGTGACTCGTTATCGAGTCTCATTGTACTTGTTTGCATGTTTTAGGGCGTGACGTTGGTGCACGACGTTCTTTTGACGGAAGTGCATGAAACCTCATTTGCAAGCTTGGTGAGTGTACTACTCACTTGTGTGTTAATATATGGCTTCGAATGTGAATTGTTTGAAGTGAATTGAATGTGAATTGATTGAAGTGAGAGCGTACTTTATCACTCTCACTTATTGTTTACCATGTTATTGGAATGTTATACGACATGTTACATGAAATGAAAGTACATGGCTTGGTGTCGTTTGGACGAGTATCCAACGACTACAATTGTTATCTTTGAGGTCAACCCCATTGGTAGTTGATTGAATCGAGCCGGCGAGGGCTTGGTCGTGCCAATTGATGTGCCTTGGGGAAATGTTATATGGAATCTTGTAGTATGAGAGACTCTCGATTCCGGTTTACTCGAGTAATACCAAAGTGCAAGTGTTTGGAGTTCGGGCCCGGTAGGGGTATGTTGGGTGGAAGGAATGGAAGTAAAGTGGAGTCTACGGTTGGTTACTTTTGAATTGACGGAGAGTCAATGAAGTTCGATCAAGAAATGCAAACGAGGGAAAAGGGCTCTTGAGAGCCACCCGTATCCTTTTATCACCACATGTGATGTGTGCCTTTGCTTACTTTTAATGTATTGAATGAAAAGCTTGATGCTTATATGTACTTGATTGCTTGAGTGATAGTATTCTCACTGGGCAATTAGCTCACCCCGTTCCTTTTGTTTTCCTTACAGGAATCTGACTGCATTTGGAATGATTTTTGATAATTGGTTGCCGAATGAACTAGATGAATATCTCTTTCGTATAGTTTATGAATTGAAACCCTAAATGTGCCATTGGGGCCGTTTTCACTTTTATTTTGGCAACCATGTATTAATTTTGAGTAATTTTCATATGCCATTTTGGCTTGTAAATGCTAAATTTCAAGATGGGAATGTTTGCTTGATATTTGGTTGGGTTCTGACGGGTCGGTTACTATTCATGGCCGACTCCAGATTTCATTTTTTTTTATTTTGGGTTATTTTGCCAGTTTGACTTGTTTACGCGCGTTATAAGTTCCGGAACGCAATAGATCGCTCTAAACTGCACCGTTAGTCCTGGCGAGAGCTGGACAGGCAGTCCGCTAACCCCTTTGGTTCGCCTTAGGGAAAAGTGGGGCTGTCACAGGTGGTATCAGAGCCTAGGTTTGAATTAGCCTGGGTGTAATAGAAATGCTCGATTTAAGGGTTCTTTGTTTATGGCCTTTAAGCTTATTTATGGTTAATTGCTCTTTTGGTGTAGGATGGCCGGACAGGGTGAGCCTAGTGATAGTCCTCCGGGCGAGAGACCTCGTGGAGCGCTCCCCGTGATACCATACCAGATACGGCTAGGAAGGGCCGTCGTGCGTTGGAGCCCGTCTAATCGTCTCCGACGGTGTGAGTGTCGACATAAGTATGCTTACCCTAACGCTCTAGTGTTTGCCGTGGCCGAGGAGCGTAAGGAGTTGGCCGGAGAGAATGCGAGACTTGAGACCGAGGTGACCCAGCTTAGGGCGGCCAATGAGAGACAGGTCGAGCGCATTGAGGGTTTGAAGGATGACGTACTTGAGGCAGAGGATAGGGTTGATGACCTCTGCGCTCAGCTTAGGGAAGTCCAAGAGCGTGAGACTAAACGAGCTCGCAAGGTGAAGGTTCGAGCTGCATCGATCTTGAACTTTTGCGCGGATGTGGTCGAGGGCGTGAGTGACGAGGACTCATGTGCGGGGCCTGAGGCTGGGGTTGGATCCACTCCGTCGGGTGGGTCTAATAGCTCGTCGTCGGTCTAGGACAGGACTTCTAGGGTTTGTTTTGGATAGTTGGTTTTGTATATAGGATGGATAGGGAGAAGGGCCTTAGCTAATCGTTTTGTACGTTTAGATTAGCTACGTGTATATTTCTTTTGTTGAGGCCATTCCCTTGGGGATTGTCCATGTTTGTACTCGACTTGACTGAACTTGACTTGACTGATTGTTAATATGTGTGCTGTTTGCCTTGCTTGGAATGTATATATCTGTTTGGAAAACTTTTGGATTTTACTTACATGCATTGTTTTATATTGGTTTAGTACCTTTGTCTAGACCAAGTAAAGTTCATGGAAGGCACACGTAGTGGACGGAGGCGTGGTCGCGGTAATAGACAACCCACACCAGATAGGGGTACTGGGAAAACCTCTTCTGGACCTAACCCTGACCCCAATGTGCAAATCGCTGCCGCTATGCAGCAAATGACTAACCTGCTCGCACACGTGATGCAGCAACAAGGCCAGAACCCAAACCCTAAGCCTGGAAACCCTGGCAATCATATCGAGAGCGAAGACAGAGCTCTCGAACATTTTCAAAAGTTTGCTCCACCCAAGTTCATTGGGGGACCCGATCCGGATGTCGCCGAGAGGTGGCTTGAGAAGATGGTCGATATTTTTGTGGCTTTGAACTACACCGATGAACGACAAGTGACTTTTGTCGTATTCCAGTTAGAAGGGGTGGCCCGTTCCTGGTGGAACGTGATACGATAAAAATGGGAACGGGAACAAACGCCCAGGACTTGGGTGAATTTTATTGGGGAATTCAACGCGAAATTCTTCCCTCCTCTAGTTCAGGAGAGGAAGGAAGATGAGTTTATTCGACTCCGCCAAGGGGCTCAATCGGTGACGGAATACGAGAGTCAATTCACCCGCCTGTCTAAATTTGCGCCTGAGCTGATCATGACGGAGCAACGGCGAATTAGGCGTTTCATTCAGGGCCTAAATGTCGAAATCCAGAAGGACCTCGCAGTGGCTCAAATTAATGCTTTTAGCGAGGTCGTAGAAAAGGCTCAAAGGGTAGAGAGTGCTCGATTGCAAGTCCGGAACTTCCAGGCGAAGAAGCGGGGCTTTCCAGGAAGCAGCTCTGGACAAGGGGATAAAGGTACTCCCTCCAAGTTCGGACGCGGAGCTGGAGGTGGACGACAGTCAGGTTCCGACAGAGGGGTTCAGTCTAGGGGTGGCCCAGCCCGGAGAGACCAAGGCGGAAACTTCCAAAAGGGTTCAGGTTCGGCGTCCCGCGGGCCTTGTGGTTACTGCGGAAAGCCGAATCACTCCGAAGAAAATTGCTGGAAGAAGGGAGGCAAATGTCTGCGTTGCGGAAGCGCAGACCACCAGCTTGCTACCTGCCCACTCTTAAAGCAAGACGGAAGGGGAACTCAAACCACGTCAAAGACCAATACGGGACAGAATAAGGGGAATGAGGCGAAACCTAAAGTGCTAGCTCGAGTATATTCGTTAGAACCTCAACAGGTCCCAGATTCCTCAGAGGTCGTAGAAGGTACGATCCCTATTTTCCACTGTTTTGCCAAAGTTTTAATTGATCCTGGTGCCACTCATTCCTTTGTTAACCCTGATTTCATGTATGGCATCGATATAAAACCTGCTAGTTTACCATACGACCTAGAAGTTAGTACACCTACGGGGAATCAACGTTTGGTTACTAGTATGGTTTATAAGGATTGTGAAGTGTGGGTAGGAGAGAAGAGATTATTAGGGGACTTGATAAGCTTGGTCATTAAGGGGTATGATGTGATATTGGGTATGGATTGGCTAGCCAGGTACAATGCCCAACTGGATTGTAAAACAAAAGTGGTAGAATTCCGCATTCCTGGTGAGGCGACCTTAAGGTTGGATATAAGGGGTCGGTTAGCCTCATCTGCTTTGATTTCGGGCATTCGGGCTAGGAAATTGCTAAGTAGAGGGGCGCAAGGATTTTTGGCCTTTTTGATTAACAACCCCACAGATAAAGTGAAGGTAGAGGATGTGGCCATAGTGAAGGAATTTCCGGACGTGTTTCCTGATGAGTTAGTAGCCTTACCTCCGGAAAGAGAAATTGAATTCAAAATAGACCTGCTACCGGGATCCTCACCTATCTCAAAAACACCATACCGAATGGCTCCTGCGGAGCTCAAGGAGCTAAAGTTGCAGTTACAGGACCTTCTGGAGCGGGGATTCATTCAAGAGAGTGGGTCTCCTTGGGGAGCTCCTGTACTTTTTGTGAAGAAAAAAGATGGTGGGTTAAGGATGTGTATCGATTATCGGGGCCTGAATAATATTACGGTGAAAAATAAGTATCCACTGCCCCACATAGATGAGTTGTTCGACCAGCTGCAAGGAGCAGTGGTCTTTTCAAAATTGGATCTTCGACAAGGGTATTACCAGTTATTAATCAAGAAGGAGGATATTTCGAAAACTACTTTCAACTCGAGATATGGGTATTACGAGTTCGCAGTTATGCCCTTCGGACTGACCAATGCTCCTGCCGTTTTCATGGACCTAATGCATAGGGTTTTTAGGCCCTACCTGGATCGCTTTGTCGTAGTCTTCATCGATGACATCCTGGTCTATTCCAAGACGCGTGAAGAGCATGAGCAGCACTTGAGGGTTGTTTTACAAACCCTAAGAGACCATCAACTGTACGCCAAGTTCAGCAAGTGCGAATTTTGGCTGGAGAAAATTGCTTTCCTGGGGCACATAATTTCTCAAGAGGGTATTTCAGTTGACCCGGAGAAAGTAGAGGCTGTGACTAATTGGAAGAGGCCAGAAACCCCCACAGAGGTCCGCAGCTTTCTAGGACTGGCTGGATATTACCGGCATTTTATCAAGGACTTCTCCAAACTAGCCGGTCCTCTAACCGATTTGACGAAGAAACATGGTCGGTTCTTATGGAACGACCGAAGTGAGACAAGTTTTCAAGAATTAAAGAAAAGATTGACCATGGACTTCGTTTCAGGTTTGCCGCGAACGCAACGAGGACACGATGCCGTTTGGGTAATCGTCGACCGATTAACCAAATCGGCTCACTTCCTGCCGGTAAACATGAAGTATTCCATGGACAAGTTGGCCCAGCTGTACATGGACGAGATCGTAAGGCTACACGGCGTTCCAGTCAGTATCGTCTCCGATCGAGATCCACGGTTCGTATCTCGGTTTTGGAAAAAGTTCCAAGAAACCCTGGGGACGAAACTCAACTTGAGCACGACCTATCACCCTCAGACGGATGGACAATCGGAACGAACCATTCAAACTCTCGAGGACATGCTACAAACTTGCATTCTGGATTTTGGAGGCAACTGGGGTCAACACATGACCTTAGTAGAGTTTGCATACAACAATAGCTACCATTCGTCAATTGAAATGGCTCCATATGAAGCACTATATGGACGAAAATACCGATCACCAATCTACTGGGATGAAGTTGGCGAAAGGAAGGCACTGGATCCAACCACTATTCCTTGGATGGAGGAAGCTCGAGAAAAGGTGAAATTGATACGACAACGACTCCAAACAGCTCAAAGCCGACAAAAGAGCTATGCGGACAATCGAAGAAAAGATTTAGAGTTCGAAGTTGGAGACCGTGTTTTCCTCAAGGTTACACCATTACGGAGTGTCACGGCGGGTAGAGGAAAGAAATTGCAACCGAGGTTCGTCGGACCTTACAAGATCCTGCAGAGGATAGGCGCGGTAGCATATAGACCAGAGCTGCCGTCAAGTCTCTCTCGAATTCACGACGTCTTCCACGTCTCGATGCTCAAGAAGTACTATCCCGACCCCTCCCATATCTTACAACCAGAAGAGATCGACGTAGACGAATCGCTTGCTTACGAAGAGAAACCTGTCCAAGTGCTTGACCGGAAAGTCAAAGAGTTAAGAAACAAGCAAATTCCGTTAGTAATGATACTATGGAGAAACCATGGGATAGAGGAAGCTACCTGGGAAGTGGAAGAGGAGATGCGAAAGAAATACCCTGAACTTTTCGTGAGTTAAGGTGAGAAATTTCGAGGGCGAAATTCTTTTAAGGGGGAGAGAGTGTGAGAACCCGTAATTTTCCATTTTCTTGGTTTTATTATTTTTCATGGCTTGTTTTCTGCATTTTCGTGAGTAGGAAAAATTTCTTGATATTTTTAAGGAGCAGATATAGTTTTTAGATGATTTTTCTAGTATCGAATAGGTTTTGAGAAATTAAGAGCGTATACCGGATGTGGGACCCACTAGTGCGAAAAGTTCGGAAAAATTCGGCCAACTAGGTTAAGTTTTGGATACTGTAATTAATTTACCGGGTGTTAAGAGATAAGTAGAGGATGCTAAGTGGATTTGTATGAGGGAGACAAAAGTTAGGCAAGCATTAAATGAGGTGACAAGTGTCACCATAGGATTGGTTCTTACATAAGACCACTATTCACCTTTTTCTATTTGACCAAATAAATCACAAAATTTCACCATTTTCTCTTCTCTAGTGGCCGGCTCTTACTCTCAAGAAAGAAAGAAAGAAAACTCTCCAAGTTGCTTCAATCTTTGCTCCAATCTTCTAAATCAACCATTAGATTTTGTTTTTGCTCCATAGAAACACTTAAGGAAGTGTTAGTGAGTTGATTTGTGGAGTTATTTGGAAAGGTAAGAGGACCTATTGCTCTCTCTCTCTTGTTTCTAAGGTGAGTTGTGAAGAACCACTTTCCTTCCTCTAATGATGCCTAATTTATGATTAGTGGTGGTATGTGATGAAACTTTATGGATTACATCTTGATTTGTGGTTGAATTAGTGAAGTTTTTTATTTATTAGTGATTTTCTGTTTTAATATGAACATGATTGTGTGGCTATCTATGATGATTGTAAATGATGTATAATGACTCTAGAAGGTGGAAAAAGTGGATAATTGCAACCAATTTCTGGTTTGGAAGAAATTGTAGAAAGTTAGGGTTTTCTTGGGAACATTCTGCCCGGTTTTGTATCTCATAGTTAGAGGCCGAATTGGCCTTGGGTTAAAACATTAAAGTTGTAGGGAATAATATTTTAGAGGTTTCTACAAAATTTCAGGTCAATCGGAGTAGTGTAGGATGAGAAAAATCGAAATTACCCTTGCTGTCCTGGTTTTATCCGAATGTAAGAATTGCGCCTGTAATTGATTGTTTTGGTTGGAATTGCTTCGGAATTAGTTGTTGAGGCCTTCTTATGAAATGTATCCCTGTTTCTTAGCTTTCAGATGGTTTTGGAATTTCTGGATTTGGACTTGGATAGCGTGATTTATGATGTTTCTGCTAGAATGCGTTCTGTGAATCTGTTTTACGGTTTTGGTTTAGTATCTTGCATTTTTGACATGGTTTCACTCGAAACTGGGTTACGTCACCTTCTGTAATGTTGTAGCCCTGTCTTTTAGCTTCGAAACGGTGTATCTTACACCTTCATCCAGTAATCGTAGTGCCTTGGGTGCCATTACCGGAAAAAGAGGTCAAAAACTGTTTTTTTCAGGCAAAGCTAAATCCATTTCCGGATTTTCTGGTTTTCTCTAATGCTTGTATATGCTTATGGAACCCTATTGGGGTCGTATTTGGCATTGGTTTATGACTCCTTATCGAGTCTCATTGTACTTGTTTGCATGTTTTAGGGCGTGACGTTGGTGCACAACGTTCTTTTGACGGAAGTGCTTGAAACCTCATTTGCAAGCTTGGTGAGTGTACTATTCACTTGTGTGTTAATATATGGCTTGGAATGTGAATTGCTTGAAGTGAATTGAATGTGAATTGATTGAAGTGAGAGCGTACTTTATCACTCTCACTTATTGTTTACCATGTTATTGGAATGTTATACGACATGTTACATGAAATGAAAGTACATGGCTTGGTGTCGTTTGGACGAGTATCCAACGACTACAATTGTTATCTTTGAGCTCAACCCCATTGGTAGTTGATTGAATCGAGCCGGCGAGGGCTTGGTCGTGCCAATTGATGTGCCTTAGGGAAATGTTATATGGAATCTTGTAGTATGAGAGACTCTCGATTCCGGTTTACTCGAGTAATACCAAAGTGCAAGTGTTTGGAGTTCGGGCCCGGTAGGGGTATGTTGGGTGGAAGGAATGGAAGTAAAGTGGAGTCTACGGTTGGTTACTTTTGAATTGACGGTGAGTCAATGAAGTTCGATCAAGAAATGCAAACGAGGGAAAAGGGCTCTTGAGAGCCACCCGTATCCTTTTATCACCACATGTGATGTGTGCCTTTGCTTACTTTTAATGTATTGAATGAAAAGCTTGATGCTTATATGTACTTGGTTGCTTGAGTGATAGTATTCTCACTGGGCAATTAGCTCACCCCGTTCCTTTTGTTTTCCTTACAGGAATCGGACTGCTTTTGGAATGACTTTTGATAATTGGTTGCCGAATGAACTAGATGAATATCTCTTTCGTATATGTTTATGAATTGAAACCCTAAATGTGCCATTGGGGCTGTTTCACTTTTATTTTGGCAACCATACATGTATTAATTTTGAGTAATTTTCATATGCCATTTTGGCTTGTAAATGCTAAATTTCAAGATGTGAATGTTTGCTTGATATTTGGTTGGGTTCTGACGGGTCGGTTACTATTTATGGCCGACTTCGGATTTAATTTTTTTTTTATTTTGGGTTATTTTGCCAGTTTAACTTGTTTACGCGCGTTATAAGTTCCGGAACGCAATAGATCGCTCTAAACTGCACCGTTAGTCCTGGCGTGTGACGACCCACCTCCCCCTAAGGCGAACCAGAGGGTTCGGCGGGTCGCCTTCCCAGCTCTCGTCGGGACTCAGTCGTTCACTACAGTCCTTAAACAGATTACAAGATAAAACTCAAATATTACATCAAATTCTCCAATAATTACATGTCAAAAGCAAAGCGGAAATAATTCTCAACTATACATAAAATGATTCCAAATTCAAACTGTACAAGATACAGGCCATCCAGACACATGAATAAGCACAACAAGTCCTTCCTTCGTCTTGAGCCCTGTGGAGGGGAATAAAATATTTTTGGGGTGAGCCAGAAGCTCAGCGAGTAACCAGTAAAATCATTAAACAAATATATTTCACAATGTTGCATTTCGATCATTTCGATGATGTCATGATTCAGAAATCAAATGTTCGTTTAGTGCTCTCGTGAGCCAGTGAAATCATAGTACTTGAACACCCAACGCTCAAATAGATCATTTAACATTAACATTAACATGAAGAGGGAGCCCCTTCTTGAGCTCCAGATAAACATGAACATAAACAAACGGAGGAGACGTTGGTGTTCAGCACAAGACTTCCCAAGTGCTCATTTCAAGCCAAAACATGTCATGAACTCACATGCAAGCACGCATGATATGCAGTCGAGTAAATAATGCAAGAAACATTTCATAAGAAGCTTTAACAATAGTTTGGGGTCACTCACCTCTATGGCTCAGAAACCATCCATCATATATCATTGCCTTGCTCAAATCCAAGTCTTAGATCACAAACTCAATGCAATCAAGTCCTGTCAAAGTTCGGACAGCACTTCCCTTGAATTTACTAACTTTTCCAGCCATCATGGCTTCATTATTTTTCTCATTCAAACCCAAAGGTACACACACAACAACAAGTTCATCCAATAGCCATTCAGCAAGCTCCAAGTAGTACTAGTACAAGTCAAACTAGGGAAAAGTTCAGAAATGAAAGTTAAGCTCAAAACCAGAAAAACAGTTTTGACGTCATTTTGCGGTAATGGTACCAAAGGCACTACAATTGTCGGATGAAGGTGCAAGACCCACCGTTTCGAAGCTAAGAACCAGGGCTACAACAATGTAGAAGGTCACCCAGTCCAAATCCCAGCACAACTAAGTCAAATATGCCAAATAACAAACCAGAACCGTACTTGCAGGTTTACAAATTACACTATGCTGTAATCAGTACAACTCAGTCTAAACAGGTCCAAATGCAGAAATTCCAAAGGAATATGGTATCTAGGACATCAAGCTACATTTCATCAGAAGACCTCAACACCCAAATCCAAAACAATTCCAGTCAAAACAACCCATTTCAGACACAGTTCTAACATCCTGATGAACCCAGAACAGCAATAGTAATTTCGGCTTATCTCATTCTACACTACTCCAATTGACCTGAAATTTTACAGGCACCCTTAAAACATCAATACCTACAACTTTCATGTTTTGATCCAAGGCCAATTCGGCCTCTAACCATATGATACAAAACCGGACAGAAAGGGGGTTATGAAACCCTAACTTTCTCAAATTCCTTCCAAACCCAAAATTGGTTACAATTACCAATCATGTACACCTACTATAGTCATTAACCATCAATTCCCATCATCAAAGATATCCACAACATCACATTCATATTAAACCAGAAAATTCCTCAATAAATTGAAAACTTCACCAATTCCTTTCAAACCAAGAAATAAACCACTAATTCATCACTTTAGCTACCATTAAGCACAACTTAAGCTTCATTAAGTGTAGGAGGAAGTTCAATCACCACTCACCTAGTAAACAAGAGAGGGAGAGTTGTTGGACACC
This sequence comes from Coffea arabica, assembly GCF_036785885.1. Lineage (NCBI taxonomy): Eukaryota > Viridiplantae > Streptophyta > Magnoliopsida > Gentianales > Rubiaceae > Coffea > Coffea arabica. Next base: position 35,499,391 of record NC_092321.1, read on the forward strand.
TTAGCTTCCTTAAACACTTCACCAAATCACTTTCTAGTACCAAATGGAGAGATTTTATGGAGTAGAAACAAGATCAAATGGTTGGATGATTACACTCAAGCAAGATGGAAGCAAGAATCTTGGAGAGTTTTTCTTTCTTCTTAGCTAGAGAGGGTCGGCCAAGCTTGCAGAAATTTGGGTGCTTTTTGGGTCAAAATTGAGTATTAGTAAAGGTAAGAAATAATGGTCAAAGTCAAGGTTGAATAGGAAGATGACACTTGTCACCCTTTTGGTTCAAAACTTATCTTTTTGTCTCTCCAATACAAATATCTTAACACTTTGTAAAATAATATCACTTAATACAAAATTCCAACAAGTTGTCAAAAATATAATGCATTTACCGCACTTGCGGGTCCCACGTCCAAAATAAGCTTTTAATTTCTCAAAAACTAACCGATACTAGAAAAATCATTTGAAAATGATTTTTGCTCATAAACTTTATCTGGAGAATTTTTCTAATCAAGAAAATTTAGAAAAGGCGGGCGTTTAAAAAAATAAACCCTAGAAAATTAGAAAATTTCCGGGTTCTCAAACTCATTTTTTTTCGGGGCGTCACATGGCGAGAGCTGGGCAGGCAGTCCACTAACCCCTTTGGTTCGCCTTAGGGGAAAGTGGGGCTGTCACACATATAAACTTGTTGGTTCTTACCTCAGGACTCGAGGGTAATCAAGGGTGTTATCCAGGAATCGAGACATATTGCACGTAACTATGAGTGTTCCTCGCGTGTGTGGGTGACTTGAATAGCCTTACTACATGTTTACTTCATCTTTATTGTGTGATTAAGTGTTAAATGCTCCCTATAATTGCTCCTATGTAATTTTTCACCGTTTTAAGGCGAATGCGTACTTTATCACACTCGATCTATGAAAATAATAAATTTCTACCGTTTAACCGTGAATTTCTACCGTTTACCGGTTTATTTGATTACTTACGCATGTTGTAAGCTCTTAACTGAACTGGGCCCTGCCCTTGGTTACTAACCTGCTCGAGCCAGGACTGGGCTCGGTCGGGTAGGTTGTAACCCTGGGCCACCGTATCGGTATACTCGAGTATTACCACTGGAGGAATAACGAGATGGCCAGAAAATCTGAGAAATTACAGGAGTTCTAGGGTGAAGTTGACCGAAATGGTTCCACGTGAACACCGTATCCTTTTAATGTGTGTTTATTTCTATACAATGATAAATGTCTCATTTTAATGTGCCAGTGTGAAATCTTGAACCATATATATGTTATGCTTAATGTACTTGATTTATTAGAACTGATTTATGTGTTTTGGAACCTCACTGGGTTGTTTAGCTCATTCCACGCTTTTGTTTTCCTTAACAGGGTTCATGACCGAGAGTGCTCGCGAATAGTACTAAGTTGTTTTCTTTGGAAACTTTAAGTTGTATTATAGCAGATGGTTGTAGTACATATTCTTTTGGGTTATATTTAAGCTTGAAGATTGATGAAATTTTGAGAACTTGTGAGGTAAGTGTGAGGACCCGAAAATTTTCTTTTTTTATTTTATTTTTCTGGCTTATTTAATTATTTATTCACCCGTTTTCTCCGAATATTTTATTTCAACCATTTTAAGTCCATTTTTATGGAACAATGTCTCCCTTATGTTTTTAAAACGTTTCGTTAGAAAAATTTATTTTTCGGAAGCTCGTTTAGTGAGGAATAATGAGTACATGTTTTTCGAGGCAAAATTTGAGTCAAGAGTGCAATAATTTTGGAGAATTAAGAATAATCAATAATAGACTAAGAAAAGTTAATTGAGAGATTAGATGTGAGTGAGTTAAAATTACGTTTATACCGTGCGCGCGTCGAAAGTTTCCCGAAAATCGCGCCGGTACAAACTAATTGGGAATTTGAGGAATTAATACTAGACTCGTGTGAGGATTCATGTTTTTATTCTTTAATAGTCATTTTATAATTATTTACCCTAGTGTTAGTTAATTATATTATCGTTATATGAATTCCATTTAAGTTTCGCTTTATCGCGCGCGAATCGGAAGTTCGCGTATATCGAGCCGGAACGGGTAAATGGAGAGTTAAGAAATTTATACTGGACTACTAAGAGTGAATAATTATTGTGTTAAAGGAGTTACATTGGAGGTTTAGTGCACAAGTGAAACAAATAAGAGAGAAAACGGTGGTACGGTACCCGCGCGCGCACTATTCATAGTTGATTTTTGCTCAAATTTTAACCACAAAACACTCAAGCTTCTGCAAGAAGCTTCATTCATCAGCCACACTCTCTCTCCTCACCTCCATAGCCGGCTGAAACTCTCAAGGGAAGAAGGAAGAAAGCTCACCAATTTTCACTCCAATTCTTGCTACCATTTCACCTCAAAATTTTCACACAACTTACATATCACTTGGAGAGCAACTCTAGCTTGGTGAAAGACTTCATCTTGCAGTTTTCTTGGAGCTTTTGTAGTGATAAATTTCTGGTTTTTCAAAAGCTCAAGAGGTATCCATTATCTCCTCTAATCTTTCCATTTTTCTTCAAAGTTGAAGCTTAAATTGCAAGGGTTTGAACCCTACACATGGATTAGGCTTGAGGAATTGAGGAATTTATTTTTCTTGCTTTTAAATGTTAGGCTAGGGGTCTTGTGGTGACCTCTAGGTAGCGGGCTTGAGGTGTAAATGCTTGATTGTGGTTGTTATGTGTGTAGATGAAAAGATTATGGTTAGAAACAACGGAAAAATCGAAGGAAGATTGCGCTTGGATGATGGCCGAATCTGTTCTGTTTTTCCCATGCCTTTATTTCAAATTTTTGATACTCAAATGACTGTGAAACTGATGTATATATGTTGTATATGGTGTGTAGAAATTTTCTACCAAAAATCATTTGAATTGGTTGAGTAAAACTTGAAATTTTGAAATGTGAAGAAACCTGGAAAATGTGTTCTGGCAGCTTGAACAGTGTTCCTTTGATCGAACATATCTCTTTGTACAGAAGTCAAAATTGAGTGCTGTTTGTGGCATTTGAAACTAGACATTTGTAGCTTTCCAACGGTACAAAATTTACTTTTTGGTTCGAAATGAGTGAGCTGTAGTGATTTGGCAAATTTGCTGCCCTATTCTGATGGACTATCCAAGAGAAAGGTAGAAGCTGCATTTTGTAGCTCTATTTTCTCTCACTTATGAATTGATTTTGAAAATGATTTGTTCTGATGAAATGTAACCTTATGATTCTAGTTTCCAACGCCACCTACCATTCACAATTCCTAGTTGTATTGAGTGATATATGGTCCAATTTCCAAACTGTGACAAAATTGGAAAACCCTTCTTTTTGCTGGACGACTGGTTTAGTTGTTTGTGAAATGTTTTATTTTGAAATTTTGATGTCAACCAACTATAAATTGCTTAGAAAATATTTCTTGGACCTTGTTTTCACAAATGAACCAAAATGGGACTGATTTCATGGTGCAAAGTGTTTGAAAAGGGAAAGAAAACAAGAAGACAGATTTGTCTTGGAAATTTCTTGAACTTTGGTAGTTTTCTTAACTACTTTTTCGTGCGATTTTTTACATGAAATTTGATAGAGGAATAGCCCTCATATGGGAGTTTAATTGTACCAAATTTGGTGTCATTCTAAGACCATTTCGTATACAAATGATATGCCACATTTGTTCTTCAAATCTGGAAAATTGACCGAACAGTCTCCAATTTTAACCAATTTTGAGCTGCTATATCTTGACGCTCAAAACTTCGAATTTAGTTCCATTTGTTGTGTTTGAAACTTTTTTTGAAATTCTTATTGTGTTACAAATTTCAGAGGCTAGTGGCTCGGATGCGAATTAGACTAGGAGTGATAAATCTTTTGACTACTGTAACTAGAAATAGTTGGGGTGGTGCTAGTTCAAATGTGACGCCCCGAAAAAAATGAGTTTGAGAACCCGGAAATTTTCTAATTTTCTAGGGTTTATTTTATTTACTTGCCCGCCTTTCTATATTTTCTTTATTAGAAAATTCCCCAGATCAAGTTTATGAGCAAATATAGTTTTCAAATGATTTTTCTAGTATCGGTTAGTTTTTGAGAAATTAAAAGCGTATTTTGGACGTGGGACCCGCTAGTGCGGTAAATGCATTATATTTTTAACCACTTGTTGGAATTTTGTATTAAGTGATATTATTTTACAAAGTGTTAAGATATTTTTATTGGAGAGACAAAAGGATAGAGTTGCATTAATGGAGTGACATGTGTCACACAACCATTGGTTGGACTTTGTTGGCAACTATTCACACTTTTGACTTTTGACCAAATTGAGTAAATATCTTGAAAAATTGCTCAAAAATCACCATTTTCTTCTCCTTCATGGCCGATTCTTCCTTGAGCAAAGAAGAAAGAAATTCTTCAACTTTCTAGTTTCCATTTCACTCAATCTTCCAAAACCAACCACATAACTTAGATTCTACTCCATAAAATTTCTCCCTTGGGTGCTAGTAAGTAGTTTAGTGAAGTTTGTTTGAAGACTTAAGGTGTCCAACATCTTCCTCTCTCTTGATTACTTGGTAAGTGGTATATGAACACCCTCCTATATTTAATGATGTTGAATTTATGCCTAATGGTGGCTTAAGTGAGGGATTATGTGATTTATTTCTTGGTTTGAAGTGATTTGGTTGAGTTTTTTATTTTTTGAGGAATTTTCTGGTTTCATATGATCTTGATGGTGTGGTTGTTTTTGATGGTTGGTAATAAGGGGCTTTGACTCTAGTAGGTGTGAATTGATGATAAATGCAATCAATTTTGGATTTGGAATGAAATGTGAAAAGTTAGGGTTCATGAACCCCTAATCTGTCCGAAATTTTAGGTCATATATAGAGGCCGAATTGGACTTTTCTCAAAACATTAAAGTTGTAGGTATTGATGAGTGTGAAGTGCCTACAAAACTTCAGGGCATTTGGAGTAGTATAGAGTGAGTTATGCCGTTTTTACTGTTGCTGTTTTTGGTGAACAGAATGTCCGAACTGCGATAGTAATTGCCTGTTTTGACTGGAATTGGTTTGGATTTTGTTGTTGGTGTCTTCGGATGAAATGTAGCTTGATGTCTTAGCTATCATATGCCTTTGGAATCAATGCATTTGGACCTGTATAGACTGAATTGGACTGATTACAGTTTTGTGTGATTTGGGAACCTGCAATTACGATTCTGGTTTGGTATTTGGCATATATGACTTAGTTGTGCTGGGATTTGGACTGAGTGGCCTTCTACATTGTTGTAGCCCTATCTCTTAGCTTCGAAACGGTGGGTTTTGCACCTTCATCCGACAATCGTAGCGCCTTTGGTGCCATTACCGCAAAAGGACGTCAAAACTGTTTTCTGGTTTTGAGCAATTGTGGTTAATTGCTATGTGATTGGGTTTGATTGTAGGTTGGGAAAATAAAGGAATTAAGGGGAAATGCTGTCCGATTTTTAATAGCGTTGGTTACCTTAAGTTTCAAGTGAAAGGCTTGGACTTGAATGATGGAATTAGCTATATTGAACAAGGATTATGAGCCGTGGAGGTGAGTGACCTTAAACTACTTGCAACGTTACTTTAAAATGTTTCTTGCATCGTTTCTTTGATTGCATATCCTGTGTGCCGGCATATAAGTTCTTGACATGTTTTGGCTCAAATGAGTACTTGGAATTCGTGTGCTAGACTCCGATGTTTCCTCCACCGTTTAATGTTCCTGTAGAGCACCAATGGGCTCAATGTTCAATGTTCAAGGTTAATGTTCAATGTTAAATGATTGTTTGGAGCGTTGGACGTCTAAGTACCATGATTTCACTGGCTCGTGAGAGAAGTGAAAGTGCATTGATTGTTGAAGCATGACATTATTGAAATGAACGATTGTGAAACTGATTTGATAACTGAATTTCTTGGTTACTCGCTGAGCTTCTAGCTCACCCCAAAATGTTTTATTCCCCTCCACAGGGCTCAAGGCGAAGGGAAGGGCTTGTAGTGTTTAATCCTGGATTATGTCATGTATGGATTGAATTTGGTTTTCCTTTTGTGTAATCATTCATATTGGGATTGTATTGAACGTTTAGAATTGATTGGATGTGTAATAGTCAAGTTTTGGACTTCCTCCTGTATAAACATTGTGACCAAGGATCAGAGTGGCGCAGTGGAAGCGTGGACGCTTCGCTTTTGATATGTAAATGTTGGAATATTTGATTTATATTGGAGATTTTATCTTGTATTTGTTTGAGGACTGTAGTGATCGACTGAGTCCCGGCGAGAGCTGGGCAGGCGGCCCGCCGAACCCTCTGGTTCGCCTTAGGGGGAGGTGGGGTCGTCACATCAAAGGCCATTGTATTTTGTTAAATTGTGTGACCTACTTTTTGAAGAACTTGAATCTACTTTTGACATGCATGACTAAATGTACTTTTGTAGCACCTGTGTGCTATATTTTTGTAAATGCCCATGACTTTTTTTTTTTTTTTAATCAAAACCTTTATTAATGGTAAGAAAATTACAATGGAGAGGAGCTAAAATGCCCTGTCATGAAAAACAGTCCTACATAGTAACTAAGGCTTCCATTGCCGGCGAATGTAAGGATAGCTAACTCTGTCTAACTGAAGAAGCCCACGAATACTAATTGTATGAACCTTGAAATGTTAAAATATACTAGTTGTTATTTCAAATGTTTTTCAGGTTGCCCATTGTTTTATGTGTTCCCTCGCTTGTTTTTTATTTGTATTTAGACATACTTAAAACTATGAACGGCCGTGGAGGTGCAAGGGACCGAGGACGTGGGGTTAGGCAACCCGAAATCCATAAGGATGATCAGGAAATTGAGCGATTCTTGAAGTTCGCCCATCTAAGTTTCACGGAGAGTCTAACCTCAAAATAGTAAATTGGTTTGAGGAGATGAAATGAGGCACTAGTAAAAGTAAGTGGTTAGGGTTGTGACGACTGGAAAATTCGCTTATATTTTCTTAAAATTCCCTCTTATTTTGATTAACTTACTTTATAACATCTTTACTACTCATTTACTCGCTCAATAGTTGTAATGAATAAGAGATTTAAGACTTTTACCCTTAGTTTTATGGTACAAGTAAACTAAGGTTTTTACGTCTTTCGATAGTGTGATTACTCGGTACGGAGAGTGTACTGAATTTGGTAGTTAAGAGTGAATTTTAGATAAGAAAAAAAGTATGTGATTAGAAGTAATAATAATAAGTTAGTGAATTATAAGTGAAAACCCTAGTACATGCGAGTTAAAGAAAAACGGTGTGAACCGACTTGTACCGTTCGCTACCGATTGAATACACCACTTGAATACTACTTTATTACCTTAATATCCTTGCTTTTGTTTCAGTTAATTAACCCTAAAATATCTCTTAAACCAGCCACAATATTTGACCAAAGAAAAGAGGAAAAAAAAGAAAAAAATTGAGAGTTAATCCTACGGCGACACTTGGCGGCCATCTACCTAACTTTGACCAACCAATTTCCTTCATTTTTATCACCAAATTCACTTCATTTCCTCTTCATTTCTGCTCATTCTGGTCGAGCTTCAAGAGAGATAAATACAAGAGAGAAACTAGCAACTTTCACCTTGAATCCCTCCTTGTTTGAGTGCAAGCAATCGAACTCAACCGATTAACCTTTCCTTTTGTGCTTGGAAGACTTGGGGTGCTGAAAATTTGGGAAGAAAGTGGTGTGTTTCTCACTTACAAGGGAATTTTGGAAGGTATCATGGCTGCCTTTCCTTTTTCTCTTCCTTAATCTTGTTTAAGTTTGGATAGAATCTTATATTCTTAGCTTGAGATGGTTAATTTGTTACTTTGGCAAGATATGTAGGATTGTTGAGCTAGGGTTTGAGATTTTCAGTGTGTTTATTGTTGTTTACATAGTATATGATGTGGAGGAGCTTGGATAGGGACTTGGGTAGTGATTCAAGACATGAATGTGATTAGTAAGCATTGAATCATTAAATTTCCAGCTTTAGAGAGGAACCTGTCCTTTTTCTGACCTGTTTGATTCGTCCATGTTAGAAGCCGAATCAGGCCTAGATCAAAACAATAAAGTTGTAGGGAATGGAGTTATATAGCTTCTTGTAAAATTTAAGCTCAATAGGAGCACTGTAGCATGTGAAATGACAAAATTACCCCTAACTGCCAAAATGCACTGTTTCGCGGACAGTTTTCTGCTCTCTCTGAGATTGCACATTTTGACTTTGAAAATGAATAAATTGGCTGTCGATTCTGCATAAGACTTGTAGTTCTCTGTCTTAGCTTCGAAACGGTATGAAGTTTACCCCAAAATGATAGGCGTAGCTTTAGTTGTGACCGAAACGCCAAGAGACGTCAAACCTGCTGTTTTGTTGTTTGTCCTTAAACTTGGTTTCCGGTCGCATTACTAGTATTGTTTTGTAATTGAATGACATTGAGCCTAGTTGAATGGCTATTGTGCTAACATTGCTTGTATGTGACTTTGGGGCTGACTTTGATTTCCTCTTGAGCCTAGCTTACTCGAGTGGTGAATTATCATATTTTCATATTCCTGTACCTGAGTACCAAAGAGTGATACATTTATGATTAGTCGATATCCCGAGTAATATGAGGATAAGTCTGGATGGCGAAAGCCAAGGCACGGGGAATACGAATAATCTGGACTTGGGATATATTGAAGATATTAGTGAGATGTGGAACCCTTATTATTCACGTGTACGTTAGTTTTGATTAAGTGTAGTGCTTGAGCAATACCTAGGCTTAATGTTGTGAGGACCCGTGAAATTCTTTATACTTTTCTTAAAAATTCCCTTTTTATTTGGAAATTATTATTTTATAATAGCCCTACTACTCAATCTCCCCACAATAAGTGCAAATGAACCTAGAAAGTAGGGTTTCTCTTTTCGTTTTCAAGTTGGAGCAAGTTAGGGTTTTCACGTGTATCCGTAGTGTAATTATCCGGTACGGAGCGAGGATCAAATTTGGTGCTTAAGAGTGACTTTTAGGTGAGAAATAATATGTGATTAGGAGCAATGCTATAAAGTTAGTGAATAGGAAGTAAAAACCCTAGTACGTGTGATTTAAGGAAAAACGGTGCGAACCGACGTGTACCGTGTACTACCGATTGTACCCACCACTTGACCACCATTTTCTTACCATACAAGATCTTTATTATTTGAACAAAATATCCCCTCAATTCCAGCCGGCTTTGACCGGAAATTTGGACCAAAATGGCAAGGAAAAGAAACAAAAAATGAGTGGAGGTTGGTAAAGACACTTGTCGGCCATCTAAGGGCCTTGACCAAGACTAATTGTCTTGCCTTCTTATCACCATGGAGCAGCCTTTCTTCCTCATTTTTCTGCTACCTTGGCCGAGAGAGAGAGAGAGAAAAACCCAAGGGAGAGCTGCCCAAATCCATCTTGAAATTGGATCATCCAAGTGAGGAAACAAAATTCTAAACCGATTAATTTGTGAGTTGTGACCTTGGGAAGCTAGGGGAAACAAAATTTTCAAGAGGAGGTGAAGTATTACTCATGCAAGCTTCTTTTGTTGAGGTATAAGGTCTAACCATGGCTTTGGTCCTTTTATTTTTGCTTAAGTTGTTATATAACTCATATTTTGGTTAGATTAGTAGTTATCCAAGTTGTTGGGATGAATTTGAGGTGATGAATGTAAGTTAGGGTTTGATGATTTTCTGCCTATACTTGATGTATGGTTAATATATGTTATATCTAAGATTATATAAGTGATTGTGGTAGTGATTGAAGCAAGAAATGAAGAAAGTTTCCTTTGAAAATGAAAAATTTCAGATTTCTGGAAAATTTGACTTCAGTTCTGTCCGGTTCCAGTTCGTGCTTTTAGAGGCCAATTTAGGCTTAGCATAAAACATGAAAGTTGTATAGAATAATATTTTATAGATACCTACAAAATTTCACCTCAATCCGAACAATGTAACCTGTGAAAAGACTAAAATACCCTCACTGCCCTAGGATGTTTCCAGTGATCCGTTTTAGACAGTTCATCTAGTTGACCGTGTCTAATCACTATGATCCGTGCTGATTTAGCCATTGGACAAAACATAAATGTTTTAGTACTCTGTCTTAGCTTTTCAACGCCTCCAAGAACTCCTTAAACGGACTTTGGTAGCCTGAGATATGGCCATCTAAATGTACTACGGTTAACTAGCCAGTTAGTTGGAATTTGGTTTTGTGAATTGGGAATTTGACTGGGTTACACTGGAAATTTGACTAAGTGATCTTCATGAAGTTGTAAGGATTTTTCTTAGCTTCGAAACGGCACAAATTTAATCTCAATCCGATAAGTGTAGCCTCGGATGTGTCCATTCCGCAACAACCCGTCAAATCTGTTTTTTGTCAAACTTCATTTCCGCACATGTCATTAGCTTGATATTTGTACTTGTATTACCTTGAGCCTATTGAACGGCTATTGAAATGAATTTGTGTCATGTGTAACTTTGGGTTTGATTGAGGAAAATAATGAAGCCATAAATGGCTGGAAATTGGAAAATACAAAGGGCATGCTGCCCAAATTTACGCTCGAGGACTAGAGAAATACACTTGCGACTTGGGTAAAATTGATAAATGAATATCACTTGAACCATCTAGGACTTTTACTACTTTGGTTATCGAGGGTTATACGTTAGAACCTAGCCGAACTTGTACCCTTGAGAAATAAAATAATGATTGCTCGGAGCATGTTTTCCTTGTACTTTCGACTCAAATGGCATTTTCAAGTATAAATGTTACAAAGTTATATAGTTTGAAAAGCGAGCGAGTGTTTCACGAATATTCTCCAAGTGAATTTTCATTTCTTGATTTTTATTGAACGAAACGTCTAAGTTTCGAATCTTAGTCGATTTTTAAAGTTCTGAAACAAAGTTTTATCGCAGATTTGGACTCCGAACCCGGAGTATACCCAGACGTGATTACTGGGGGCACTTCATTTTGGTGAGTGCTTCCAAATACCTGATTGAACTGGACACTTGTTTCCAATACTTGATCAATATGATTAAATGATATATGATTGGTTTGATCGGGCAAGAGTGTACTTTATCGCACTTGCCCTTATTTGATATACTTGTTTATTGTTGAGATTGATTTGATATACTTGTTTATGATGTGCGCACTTCCTGGAATTCCAGAAACCCTGCGGCAAGTTACTCGAGTCGAGCCGGCAAGGGCTTGGTCGATTGGGTAACGAACCCTGGGTCTCTTGATTGTCGAGTGGAGTGATATCTCCTCGACTAATCGGTATACTCGAGTATTACCACCCGTGTTTCTTGAGGATTTTGGGCCCAGTAGGGGGTTTGAATGGTGGACGGAGAGTAGTTAAGTGGTGCTCTACTGGATTGGTTCCTTTACTTGAAAGTTGATGGAGTGTCAACTACTACGTGATCAAGCTCCTGATGATGAATGGAAGTTGGCTCCTGAAAGCCATCCGTATCCTTATGCTTTGGAATGATTATTGCTTATTGGATTATTGTTTATTCTGAAAAACTTTTACACTCGCTCATTTTGAGATTGCTACTTGACGTGTTATTGCTCACTTTTATGAACTCTTCATGCTCGTTACTTTACTATATCAAAAACTTGTACTTATAAATAATGGTCAATTTGCTATTTGGAACCTCACTGGGCTTTTAGCTCATTCCACTCCATTTGTTTTCCTTACAGGGGTACGAGCGAGGCGTGAGATATGTAAAGACTAGCGTAGACTAGTTGTTTTGACTTTTGACTTGTACTCGCGCCATCACTTGATTAGGATGATTGTACTTGGATTGTATACACTTTGAACCCGTTTGGGTATATAGAGGCTTTGTATTTTGAATATGTATCGATGTAAATTGTAAGTGTGAATTGCGATGTTATTTATTGTCGACGGTTGTATGCATGTGATACGAGGGAGTGAGTCCTGGCGAGAGCTGGGCAGGCGGTCCGCTAAACCCTAGGGTATGCCCAGGGGGAGGTGGGGCCGTCACAGGTGGTATCAGAGCCACTTCGCGTGGTCTCTGCGCGGAGTGAGCTTGGGCCAAGTGGTGTTATGGTCCTAATTGTGCGAATAGGTGTAAAGGATTAAGGGCTCTTTTGAGCCTAATTTATGAGCCGGGCATGTTATAAGTGTAAAAATCTTTATCATGGAACTTGAGAAAGATAGATATATGTCGGGTAAGAATCTCTAATATGGATGATTTGCTCTTGGGACCGGCCGGCTCGAGTTGTGAATTATCTTATTGTGGATTCTTGTACTCGAGTACCGAATAGTGGAGAGCGTGATACAAGGGTCTGTATCTTGATTGAATTTGAGGTATGTCTAGATGGCAAAAGCCGAGGCACGGAAGATTTTACATTTGACCTAGTAATTAGACTGGTCGAGGGGGGGTTTGATATGAAAGTGTTATCATGGACTACTCGTGTACTAGTCTGGATCGGGCTTTTAGAGGGTGGCTAGATTGTAAGGGAATTCGCACTTAAGACCTGTTCCCTTTTGCTATGATTAGAGAGCTTGATAAGTAATTACTTGACTTTGAGTTAGTCTAGCTACAACCATAGAGGTATTTTCTACCCCCTTGTGAGATTCGATAACCGTAGTTTGGCTCTCGATAAACTAACCTTGCCTATATTTTCTTGATATTTATTCCTTGACGTCAAAGTATGGACCTGACTTGATTACTATTATGTCGAGATCGAGAATTTGGAATTAGGTATGAAAAATTTGAGGCTTCTATACCTGTATGCTTCTAAGTTTAAATTTTTCGTGGTTGGATTGGGAGTGAGGGAACTGAACAGTTATATGGTTAAAGTCCCAAGTGCACTTAGTTACTTATCTTGATTCTCTAATTTGCCTGGTAGGCTATCACTTGAGTTCGAGCGAATCAGGAAGATGGCACATTTGGCTGATACGTATAAGGAGATAGAGATTCTTCGAAAAGAAGTAGAGTTTCAAAAGAGATTAACTGAGCACTGGGAAGGGCGATGGAAACAGGAGTATTCAGAGAAAATTGAGCTATTGCACAAGAACATGGAGCTGAAAAAGAAATACGAAGGGATTTCGGAAGAGGTACGACGTAAGTTTGAGTTAGTACCCTCATCTAGTCAAATGGCCTCTCAGGACATTCCTAGTAATAAAGATGAAAGAGGTGAAGGAAGTGTTCGCGACCAGAAAGGAAAACGTAAAGAGATGAATGGAAATGGAGTTGCTATGAGGGATAAGGGAAGGAAGAAGAAAAAGAATGGACACTTCAAGAAGAAATGTGTGGCTCCTAAGTGTGAAACGTGTAACAAAAGTCATACAGGAATATGTTATGTGAAAATTGGTGCATGCTTTAGATGTGGCCAACTGGGACACCAAGTGAGGAACTGCCCAGAACAAATGAATTTTACGATGGTGAAGCTGCTGTAATAGTTAAAATCGGCAAGTAGTGATGTGTTAGCTGAAATAGTTGTATTTATGGACCTATGTGTATGCAATCTCTATGTAGTGAGTATGTTCCGATAAAAGTAGTGGACCTGCTACTTGATATTATGATGAGTAATATTAAATCTTGGTGATTTGACAGTATCTTTTGGTAACTTTTGGTCTCGATGTTAAGTGACATTTGCGTCTGTGGTTCGGAAAGACGAAACTTTCGATGTCTTCACTGATTTTCTTAGCTTGGCGTTTTAGTCATAGCATTATTACGATTTCTCTCTAGATAGATTGTGGTATGAATTTCGAGGACAAAATTCTTTTAAGGGGGATAGAGTGTGAGGACCCGTGAAATTCTTTATACTTTTCTTAAAAATTTCCTTTTTATTTGGAAATTATTATTTTATAATAGCCCTACTACTCAATCACCCCACAATAAGCGCAAATGAACCTAGAAAGTAGGGTTTCTCTTTTAGTTTTCAAGTTGGAGCAAGTTAGGGTTTTCACGTGTATACGTAGTGTAATTATTCGGTACGGAGCGAGGATCAAATTTGGTGCTTAAGAGTGACTTTTAGGTGAGAAATAATACGTGATTAGGAGCAATGATATAAAGTTAGTGAATAGGAAGTAAAAACCCTAGTACGTGTGATTTAAGGAAAAACGGTGCGAACCGACGTATACCGTGTACTACCGATTGAACCCACCACTTGACCACCACTTTCTTACCATACAAGATCTTTATTATTTGAGCAAAATATCCCCTCAATTCCAGCTGGCTTTGACCGGAAATTTGGACCAAAATGGCAAGGAAAAGAAACAAAAAAAATGAGTGGAGGTTGGTGAGGACACTTGTCGGCCATCTAAGGGCCTTGACCAAGACTAATTGTCTTGCCTTCTTATCACCATGGAGCAGCCTTTCTTCCTCATTTTTCTGCTACCTTGGCCGAGAGAGAGAGAGAGAAAAACCCAAGGGAGAGCTGCCCAAATCCATCTTGAAATTGGATCATCCAAGTGAGGAAACAAAATTCTAAACCGATTAATTTGTGAGTTGTGACCTTGGGAAGCTAGGGGAAACAAAAATTTCAAGAGGAGGTGAAGTATTACTCTTGCAAGTTTCTTTTGTTGAGGTATAAGGTCTAACCATGGCTTTGGTCCTTTTATTTTTACTTAAGTTGTTATATAACTCATATTTTGGTTAGATTAGTAGTTATCCAAGTTGTTGGGATGAATTTGAGGTGATGAATGTAAGTTAGGGTTTGATGATTTTCTGCCTATACTTGATGTATGGTTAATATATGTTGTATCTAAGATTATATAAGTGATTGTGGTAGTGATTGAAGCAAGAAATGAAGAAAGTTTCCTTTGAAAATGAAAAATTTCAGATTTCTGGAAAATTTGACTTCAGTTCTGTCCGGTTCCAGTTCGTGCTTTTAGAGGCCAATTTAGGCTTAGCATAAAACATGAAAGTTGTATAGAATAATATTTTATAGATACATACAAAATTTCACCTCAATCCGAACAATGTAACCTGTGAAAAGACTAAAATACCCTCACTGCCCTAGGATGTTTCCAGTGATCCGTTTTAGACAGTTCATCTAGTTGACCGTGTCTAATCACTATGATCCGTGCTGATTTAGCCATTGGCCAAAACATAAAAGTTTGATTAATCTGTCTTAGCTTTTCAACGCCTCCAAGAACGCCTTAAACAGACTTTGGTAGCCTGAGATATGGCCATCTAAATGTAGTACGGTTAACTAGCCGGTTAGTTGGAATTTGGTTATGTGAATTGGGAATTTGACTGGGTTACACTAGAAATTTGACTAAGTGATCTTCGTGAAAGTTGTAGGGATTTGTCTTAGCTTCGAAACGGTTAAAATTTTATCTCAATCTGATATGTGTAGCCTCGGATGTGTCCATTCCGCAAAAACTCGTCAAATCTGTTTTTTGTTAAACTTCATTTCCGCACATGTCATTAGCTTGATTTTTGTACTTGTATTACCTTGAGCCTATTGAACGGCTATTGAAATGAATTTTTGTTGTGTGTAACTTTGGATTTTCTTGAGGAAAATAATGAAGCCATAAATGGCTGGAAATAGGAAAATACAAAGGGCATGCTGCCCAAATTTACGCTCGAGGACTAGAGAAATACACTTGCGACTTGGGTAAAATTGATAAATGAATATCACTTGAACCATCTAGGACTTTTAGTACTTTGGTTATCGAGGGTTATACGTTAGAACCTAGCCGAACTTGTACCCTTGAGAAATAAAATAATGATTGCTCGGAGCATGTTTTCCTTGTACTTTCGACTCAAATGGCATTTTCAAGTATAAATGTTACAAAGTTATATAGTTTGAAAAGCGAGCGAGTGTTTCACGAATATTCTCCAAGTGAATTTTCATTTCTTGATTTTTATTGAACGAAACGTCTAAGTTTCGAATCTTAGTCGATTTTTAAAGTTCTGAAACAAAGTTTTATCGCAGATTTGAACTCCGAACCCGGAGTATACCCAGACGTGATTACTGGGGGCACTTCATTTTGGTGAGTGCTTCCAAATACCTGATTGAACTGGACACTTGTTTCCAATACTTGATCAATATGATTAAATGATATATGGTTGGTTTGATCGGGCAAGAGTGTACTTTATCGCACTTGCCCTTATTTGATATACTTGTTTATTGTTGAGATTGATTTGATATACTTGTTTATGATGTGCGCACTTCCTGGAATTCCAGAAACCCTGCGGCAAGTTACTCGAGTCGAGCCGGCAAGGGCTTGGTCGATTGGGTAACGAACCCTGGGTCTCTTGATTGTCGAGTGGAGTGATATCTCCTCGACTAATCGGTATACTCGAGTATTACCACCCGTGTTTCTTGAGGATTTTGGGCCCAGTAGGGGGTTTGAATGGTGGACGGAGAGTAGTTAAGTGGTGCTCTACTGGATTGGTTCCTTTACTTGAAAGTTGACGGAGTGTCAACTACTATGTGATCAAGCTCCTGATGATGAATGGAAGTTGGCTCCTGAGAGCCATCCGTATCCTTATGCTTTGGAATGATTATTGCTTATTGGATTATTGTTTATTCTGAAAAACTTTTACACTCGCTCATTTTGAGATTGCTACTTGACGTGTTATTGCTCACTTTTATGAACTCTTCATGCTCGTTACTTTGCTATATCAAAAACTTGTACTTATAAATAATGGTCAATTTGCTATTTGGAACCTCACTAGGCTTTTAGCTCATTCCACTCCATTTGTTTTCCTTACAGGGGTACGAGCGAGGCGTGAGATATGTAAAGACTAGCGTAGACTAGTTGTTTTGACTTTTGAATTGTACTCGCGCCATCACTTGATTAGGATGATTGTACTTGGATTGTATACACTTTGAACCCGTTTGGGTATATAGAGGCTTTGTATTTTGAATATGCATCGATGTAAATTGTAAGTGTGAATTCCGATGTTATTTATTGTCGACGGTTGCATGCACGTGATACGAGGGAGTGAGTCCTGACGAGAGTTGGGCAGGCGGTCCGCTAAACCCTAGGGTACGCCCAGAGGGAGGTGGGGCCGTCACAAATGTCCCATAGGACATGTGAATTTCTATGATATGTATATAAAGAAAGCATGTTATTTTCAATGTGTTCTATTATTTTTCATTTTATGATTTGAAAATGCTTTTATCGAACTTTATAGCTACTTTATTTTGCTTATACTTATATAGGCTATTGTTCAAAAGAGATATTGAGGGTAGAGGAGTGAAGGACGTGGAGCTACTTAAGGGCGCGGTTCTAGCCGTGACCGTGGGGGTAGACAGGCACAGGAACCGGTGCAAGAACTAAGAGAGGAAATAGGTGAAACAATGGAATCGCAACCTAGACCCCGAGCAGAAAGGGGGATCGGGTGGCAATGGCGATTTAACAGATGACAAATATCCTTGCACGTTTGGTAGAGCAACAGGGGTCAAGCTCCTGTGAATCAACCTAGGGATCCTGAAATGGGACAAGATAGAGCCCTAGAGTGTGACAGCCCCATCTTCCCCTAGGGCGTACCCTAAGCGTTAGCGGACTGCCTGCCTAACTCTCGCCAGGACTACTAAGGCGAACACACAGTTGTCAAATCACACGGTGCAATCGTACCTCGAATGTACACTTCCACGAGCACGAAACGAAACAAAAACAAAAAAATGAAATCGGAAAAAACAACTGCCACGTCACAATCCGGCCGGATTCCTGGCCGGATTGGAGGCAGTAGCTCACCCCAAAAATTTTCAAATTTTCCCCTGCTAATCCGGCTAGATATCTGGCCAAGAACTGGCCGGATATACGGCCAGATTTGATGAACAGTTTTCCCGCCAATTTGTTTTTCCCGCTCAAACTCCGCACTCATCCAAATTCTAATCAAGTATAAGTAAACTTTATATAACATTAGAGAATGTACATTTCCAACCAAATATACCACATAGATATGATTAAACACATTTATATACACACGTTGGTAACTTTACAACTCAAAAGGGAACATTGGATCAAGATACATTTAGGGTTTTCCAACTACGGAGGAGCTATACGAAAGCAAATCTATACTAGCTCGATTAAGAGTGAATAATATTAATATGAATACAAGTGCATTAGAGGTTTAGTGCACAAGTGAAACAAACCCGAGAGGAATCGAGCACAAAACGCGCGCGTACGCGCGCTAGTGAGAGTTGACTTTTGTGCACAAGGCCACTAACTACCAAGCTTCTCTAGGAAGCCTCTTTTGATCAGCCTTTTCTCCTTTTTCTTCACTCCATGGTCGGCTGCAACTCTTAGCAAGGAGAAGAACAAAGCTTCATTTCATTTCACTTCCAATCTTTCATCCATTTCACCTCAAATTTTGCACACAAGCTCACAACAACTTGGAGCATCACCTAAGCTAGGAAAAGAGCTTGCTTTTCATGGTTTTCTTGGCCAAGGAGAGGACCGAAAATTTCTGTTTTGCACACCAAGTGAAGTAGGTAACGATCAAACCTTGAAAACTTGGTTTATGGAAGTTCTAGTGCTCATATATACTCATGCATGTTAGTGGGTAGCATTATTTTTAGGAAAATTTGGTAGTGTGGGCTCTATGAACTCCCATCTTGGAAATATGGACTGATTTGTGATGTGTTGATGGTAATAATGTTTATTTAGTGCTTAAACTAGTGGATTAATGTTGGGTTGTTGATAGCAACTCAAGGATGGTGCAATGACCAAAAGTGACCATTTTGCCCCTGCTTTGTTCGAGTACTTTGGTGTGAAATTTTGAGGTTCTAATGGCTTGTTTATGTTTTTTACATGTTATATTGAGTGTGTAAAAAGTTTCATTGAAAAATAACTTGATTTGGTCACCCAAATGTTGGATTTACGAAAGCTTAGAAATCTGGAAACTATTCCCGTATTCACCCAGGCAGTGTTTTTGTTTCGGCTATAACTCATCACTCCGATGTCGGAATCAAGTACCGTTTGTGGCACTGGAAACTAGACATTCCCAGATTTCATTTGGTATAAAATTTACGTTCTGTTTCCACTCGAGTGAGCCAAACCATTCATTTGAAAATTTCTGTCCGGTTTCGTTTGTCACTCGGAGGCAGATTATGAACTGCGATTTGATGCTCACGTATGATCTAGTTATGGACAGATTTTGAAAATGGTTTCTTCTGAGAAAATGTAGCCTTATGAATCAATTCCGAGTTCAATTGAGTGATTTATGATCAAAATTTGAAACTGGTTTTGTGAAGGAAAACCATGCATTTGGACAGATTTGAAACTAACGATGCTTTGGGACTTGTTATCCGAAACTTCTTGGTGTAAATCACCTATCAAATGTACCTTGGGAATATTTTAGACATTATCTACTGGAATGGACCATATTTGAGATGTTTCTTGGCTGAATGTTTGAAAATGGCAAAACGAAAATTGAAAGGCAGCTTAGCCTTAGAACTTCTTGTGATTTCAACGGTCTCGTTAACTGATTTTCCATACATATTTTTCTATGAAATTTGGAAAGGGAGTGGTCCTTATATGGTAGTATATTCATGCTAAATTTGGTGCAATTCCGAGTCCGTTTCGTTGCTCAACTAAACTTCCAAAGTTCATGATTTGAGTTGGAAAACCCTTGATTAACAATGAAATTTTAGTAACTTTGAGCTACCATATCTTGGTGTTCAAAACTCTGAATCTTTTTCCGTTTGTTTTGTTTTAAACTTGGATTGTAACTCTAATAGGGTTCCAAATTTCAGAGGTTAGTTCGGATCAAGTGAATTTTACCAAATTTTCAAATTTGGCCAAAAACCAACCTAAATCTGTCTTCATTGCCCCAGAACGGCAACTTTGAGCTAAATTTTGGATATCTTCCGTTTGGAATCATGGAAAATTGTCTTCTAAGAACTTTTAGTACTTTCTAAGAGGTTTCCAACAGTACCAAGGTTTCCAATTCTGGACTTATAGAGAATGAGATACGATTTTTCAAAGTATGGGTGACAAATTTGAAATTTCCGAACTTAAAGGAAATTGACGGTTGCGAACTCTCTATTTTCCTTCGATATTGCTAAACTGTTTTACACTTGATTTCAAAATGAAAATCAGATTTCACTTGTGTTTTAAAATCCCATTTTTGAGTCTCGATTTACGAGTAATTAGGGCTCATTTTCGTGAAATTTTCTTAGATTTTACAAGTGTGCCATCTTCCTCGATAATTACGGGTTTTAAGCGATAGTGTGTAATAGACAATTACTATTTGCTCAGGTGTCAAGGAGACCTTCAAGAGGATCTCGAGGGGAACACCTAAAGGCTCGTTTATGCACTTACTCCCTTGTTTCGATTGGTGAGTGTCAAGTGCATGAATTTGTTGCTAAGTGATTAACTGTTTCTTATCCGTTATACGAATTTGAACTTTGTGAGACGAATGTCTACTTTACCGCACTCGTTCTCATTCAAATGAAATTATATTCGTATTTGGCTATGTGAATTCATATTCGACTTGTACTTAGTAATGTGGATATGATTCGTATTTGTGATTCGTATATGTGATTCGTATTGGTGATTCCTATTTGGAATCATCGATTTGAGCGTTGCTCATCGACTTATATTCGTATTCGTATTCGGGGGACGCCCAAACTCGTTGGCTAACTTTGCGAATCGAGCCAGCATGGGCTTGGTCGATAAGCTTAGCAAACCATGAGATATTCGTAGAGCATGATCTATTGGAGAGATCTTGCTCGGCATTACTCGTGCAGTATTGCCATGATATACTCGAGTATTATCAAAAAAATTTGATGAGCGGGCCCGGTAAGGGGGTGTAACAGTGACGGGTTTCGAAGTAAAGTGGTGTATCTATGGATTTGATACTTATGTGGTTGACGGAGTGTCAACATAAGATGTGATCAAGACTTCGACTCGACTACGTGGAATTTAGCTCCTGAGAGCTACAGTATCCTTGAATTGTTTCTGTTTATTTTTTTTTCCTATTCGAAATGTGAATTATTCGAACTTATAGCTTTACTTACTATGTAATTTGTGGCTACTTGGATTACATGTTTGCATGTGTGTTTCTTGGCCTCACTGAGTATTGGCTCATCCCATTAGTTTGTTTTCCTTGACTGGAACCCGATTGGAGGGAGTTAAGCAAATGCCGACTTGAGGCACTTTTGTATTAGTGTTGTAATTGTAATCGACTAGACATTTTGGAGGTTGTATACTTTGGGGAAAGTGATTGTAAATTTGAAATTGTGATGTAAGACTGGATATTTATGTATGGAAATGATTTCGTACCTTCATTCCGACTTTCATTGTTAGTATTAGACTAGGTTTGAATTGGATTTGTCTCGAGTCCTGGCGAGAGCAGGGCAGGTGTCCCGCGGATACCCTTGGGTTCGCCCTTGGGAGAAGTGGGGGCGTCACAGTTGGTATCAGATCTTTATAGTGTATCCTAGGCTTAAAAGTTTAGGATGCCGGACTGTGGGACTGGTTTGAAAGTTAAGCGGCTACTTGTAGGGATAAAAATCAGAGTAGTTTCGCGTGGTCTTTGTACAGAGTGAGCTTGGGCCAAGTGGTGATATGGTCCCAATTACGTGAATATATATAAAGGACTAAGTACTCTTCTTATGTGTAAGCGGTAAGCGTAAAACCTTTATCATGATACTTGAGGTAGATAGAGATGTACGTCAGGTAGGAATCTTAAACTTTATTGATTTGCACTTGGGAGCGTACGGCCTGAGTTGTAAATTCTCTTAGTTTTGGATTCTTGTACTTGAGTACTAAATACTTTTCCGGAGGGAATACTTGTGACTTAGGAAGGGATATAATCTCGTGTATTACGATGTGAATAGAAATCATGAGTGGTTTTGAGATAAGTTCTGATGGCAAAGGTCAGAGCACGGAGGATTTTTGTATTGGACTTGAGATCTCCATTTGTGGGGAATAAGAACGTGTTAATGTTTTGTTAGAGCAAGTGTAAGAGGTCAACGGACGTCTAGTTCGGGTAGTAAAAGAAGTGAGACATCGGATGGAGAATATTTTAATCAAATGTGGGACGATATTGACCAGAGAGAAGTGGAATGTAGTTGAGACTGAAATGAGACACTTTTGCATTTCTTTTGG
The DNA here is from genome assembly GCF_036785885.1 of Coffea arabica. Taxonomy (NCBI): domain Eukaryota; kingdom Viridiplantae; phylum Streptophyta; class Magnoliopsida; order Gentianales; family Rubiaceae; genus Coffea; species Coffea arabica. Next base: position 35,521,414 of record NC_092321.1, read on the forward strand.
TTTGACTCAATACCCTAGTCGGTATAAGAATTTCATCTTGAATTTAGTAAGGAAAGCTCGTATTCGTTGGAAGTTTTAGACTAAGGACTTAAAAAGTGGCTTAGGTTTTGGATGGAATTTGGAATTTATAATTATTCAAATAATGTGGTTTGGTATCATGGATCCTTCTGGTTTTCCCTTAACTAGGCTTATGATTTTCTCCTTTTGTTCCTGCCTATGATAGTAGGGGTGGTGCATACCATGAGGTCTTTTGTAATTTGCTTGCATGTACTTTTGTTTTTGTGGCGCTTAATTGTCCATGACCTATCTTTGACATACTTGGCTTGTTTGTGATCTCTCAACTTGTACTATGACTTTTGATATATTCAAAGAATCATGCTTTAATTTTAAACGTATTTGTAACTTGTATATGCATCTTGAACCTGCGTAAGAATCAGAAATCGAGCAAAGCTTAGGCTCGGATCTTTCCTTAAGAATAAGAGTGAATATTTGCTGTGAATTGGAGAGTAAAAATGACAAAGCTTTATGTACCATTAGAGTTAGCTTTTGGATTAGAAGTGAAGGGTGATAAAGGCGTTGGATCGAAGTTTATGAATATATGAACTTGCATGTTTATTTATCTTTCTTAAAAGTGTTTTCAAAAATATACGTCTACTCAAATGCAGCTCTTAACTTAAAACTTTGACAGAATTTTTGAAATATCCTCCCTGTATATGTTATTTTATTATAGATGTGTTTTAGTATCCACGCATTGAGTTGCATGATTAATCTTCTTAAACGTATTTGAAGAATTCTTAAACGTATTGATTTTTTTTATTTTTTTTTTCAAACGGGGAAAACTCCCCAACTTTTATTAATTGCAAACGCTAACAATACGAAGGAGGGAAAAGTCCCAACCTTCAATACATGCCAGAGAACTAGGAGTACTATTCCTAAACATTAAAGTTGCGAATGTATGGATAACCAATTGCATCCAAATTAATCAACGACCGAGCTCTACTTGGAAGTTGCTGATAAGATTGGAAAGTAACATATGGACTCTCCAGAGATAAAGCAGCTAAGTTGTCTGCCACGGCATTCGCCTCACGATAAATATGTGTAATGGTCCCCTTCACCTTGCATAGTAACAATCGAATTTGACTTAAGACGCTACACAACGGCCACTTACCAACAGATTGACTAGTAACCAACCGTACCAACGCTAGTGAATCCACTTCCACCAAAATATCTGACAACCCTGTTCCAACACACCACTGTAGACCAGTTAACAATTCTAAGTCCTCCGCATGTACCACCTCATATTCCCCGAATTCCTTATAAAAAGCACCAAGCATCTTCCCTTCAAAATCTCGTATCACTCCACCGCCTTTAGACAAACCATTTGACACACTTGCATCGGTGTTAAGTTTGATTGACCCTCGAGGAGGCTTCATCCATGATATAGCCTTCGGACATAAGGATTTAGCTGGTTTGATCCGAAAGTAACGTGCAAAATACGTTTCCGTATCCCCCTCCAACTGAAATCTGTTCACGATGCGTACAGCCCCCGTAGCAACCAACCACCCATTGATATCGAAAATAACTTTAGAATAGACAGGGGGGATATTTCCAAACCGAGCATCGTTTCTACTACGCCATAGAAACCATAACACTACAACTGGTATAACACACCGAACATGATCCAATCGCCCATTCCCAGAAGATTGAAACCACACCACTAGCAGCGAAGAAACACATGAGAATGACCCCCACGGAATTCCGCAAGCCAGAAAGAAGTGCTGCCAAACAGCACTTGCTAACCTGCCATGCAAAAAAATATGATTCAAAGACTCCACTGCATTACCACAGCAATCACATTTGGAAACCATGGAAATTCCTCTAGAACGGAGCTTGTCGTCCAGAGGAAGAAAATCAGCCAATACCCTCCACACTAAGTATGACATTTTTAAAGGCAGCAAAGGACACCAAATTCCACACCAAACCAATGACAGGTTACGCCGCTGTCTAATTAAATCCCAGGCTGACGACACAGTGAATGTACCATCCGTTGAAGGAGCCCAAACCAATTCATCCTTAAGGGTCGGATCAACAAGTATTTGTGAAATAACATTAACAACAGATCGAGGAAGAACTTGGAGGAGACGTTCAGTATTCCACCCCGTAGAGGTATAAAACTCATCTACTAAAAAATGAGGAGGCACACCAGCAAACTGTCTGCTAAGAGGTTCGTCGAATAGCCATCGATCATGCGACAAATCGATGAATCCCTCACCAAGCCGCCAACGAATATTGTCTTCAGTTATAGCCCGAACCGAACAGACCCGCTTCCATGTTGCCGACCCAACAGCAGCCGCAGCCAAGAATGGGTGCTGTTCGCCAATGTACTTACGGTGCATAAATCTGGCCCAAGGAGAGCTCTTTTGACGTATTCTCCACCATAATTTCATTGCAAAAGCCTTCTCTAAGTCCAACAGTGATCGAAATCCCAACCCTCCTTCTTCGACTGGAAAGCATAATTTCTCCCAGGAAGACCAATGAATCCGTCTACCATCCTTGCCATCCCACAAGAATGCATTAAACAGCTTGCCCAATCTAAGAAAATTCCCCTTAGGTGGTTTAATAACCTGCAAGAGGTAAAGAGGCATTGAATTCAACACATGACGAAGCAAGATGAGCTTCCCCCCAGCAGAAAGAAACCGGGAACTCCAATGATGAAGCTTTGCTCTAACGGAAGCAATAACTCCATCAAATAAGACACTTTTACTACGACCAAGAGAAAGTGGAACTCCCAAATATTTGACAGGCCAAGACTGCCCTTGAAATCCCGTTACTTGCTGAATTAAGTTGATAACATCCGAATGAAGCTTCGACGAACAAAGGAAACGACTCTTGGAGAGATTAATTTTTTGGCCAGAAAGAGTTTGATATTCTTAAACGTATTGATGATTGTGGTAAAAATATTATTTGAAAATTTCTGATTAAGAAAATTTAGTTTCGGACCAAAAAGAAAAGTTTGTATCTTTAACTCTAGTTTTGAAATTCTGAATTGCATTTTACCACATACATATCCAAAATACATTAAAACCCTCGATTTTATCTCGCATACTATGATTGACTCGATTTGGACAAATTAAGTCCGAAAATTTTGGTAAGTTTAGTCTTCTACTGACAATATATCACTCTATTCGAATTTTGAGCTACAAGATTGAATCTTTTAAACTGGAGTTTTAATTGACACTGGAACCAATTATTCTTGTGTAAACCCCAGTTTCATGAATGATATAAGTAAAGTGTGATCACTTGTCCTACAACTTGGAAGCAAAACGCCTATTGGGAAATTAAAGTTCATTGCTAATTGGATGAAGAGAAATTGTGAGATATGGGTTGGAAAGTGTAAGTTGTTAATCGATTTGATAAGTATAACTCTTAAGGAATATGATATTATCCTAGATGTGAATTTCGAGGACGAAATTCTTTTAAGGAGGGGAGGTTGTGAGCATCCGAAAATTTTCTTATTTTCGTCATATATTACTGGTTTATTTAAATAGTTATTCACTCATTTTCTCTGAATTATTTAATTCGACTACTTAAAATCCATTTATATGGAAAAACGCCTCTCTTATGTTTTAAAGCATTTTGCTAGAAAATTTACTTTTTGAAAACTCGTTTAGTTCGGAATAACGAGTACACGTTTTTCGAGACTATATTTGAATCGAGAGTGTATTAATTTTGGAGAAGTAAGAATGATCAATAGTAGATTAAGAAAAGTTAATTTGAGATTTGAGGAGTTAAAACTCGACTCATGTGATGACTCGCAAAATTTATTATTTTAAATTGCATTTCGAGCTTATTTAAATATTTAATTGCCCATTTACTCCGAATATTATTTTCTAACCTATTTAGACCTAAATACATGGAATTATAGGTTCATTATATTTTTAAAGTGACGTGTTTCAAAAATTAATTTTGGAAGCTCGTTTAGTGAAAATAGTGAAAACGTGTTTGGAAATTTTAACCGATTGAGAGTACAATAAGTTTGAAAAATTGGAGACTTACACAATGGTCCTAAAATAGGTAATTTTATGTTTAAGTACTCAAGTGATAGTTATTAGTACTATCATTATAAGAAATTCTTGGAGGTTTCGCTTTATCGCGCTTAATTTGGAAATACGGGTTTCACACGCGCGATTTAATTGAAGGACTTTAGACCCTTATTTTGGGACAATTAAGAGTGAATAATATTAATATGAATACAAGTGCATTAGAGGTTTAGTGCACAAGTGAAACAAACCCGAGAGGAATCGAGCACAAAACGCGCGCGTACGCGCGCTAATGAGAGTTGACTTTTGTGCACAAGGCCACTAACTACCAAGCTTCTCTAGGAAGCCTCTTTTGATCAGCCTTTTCTCCTTTTCCTTCACTCCATGGTCGGCTGCAACTCTTAGCAAGGAGAAGAACAAAGCTTCATTTCATTTCACTTCCAATCTTTCATCCATTTCACCTCAAATTTTGCTCACAAGCTCACAACAACTTAGAGCATCACCTAAGCTAGGAAAAGAGCTTGCTTTTCATGGTTTTCTTGGCCAAGGAGAGGACCAAAAATTTCTGTTTTGCACACCAAGTGAAGTAGGTAACGATCAAACCTTGAAAACTTGGTTTATGGAAGTTCTAGTGCTCATACATACTCATGCATGTTAGTGGGTAGCATTATTTTGAGGAAAATTTGGTTGTGTGAGCTCTATGAACTCCCACCTTGGATATATGGACTGATTTGTCATGTTTTGATGGTAATAATGTTTATTTAGTGCTTAAACTACTAGATTAATGTTGGGTTGTTGATAGAAACTCAAGGATGGTGCAATGACCAAAAGTGACCATTTTGCTCCTGCTTTGTTCGAGCACTTTGGTGCGAAATTTTGAGGTTCTAATGGCTTGTTTATGTTGTTTACATGTTATATTGAATGTGTAAAAAGTTTCATTGAAAAATAACTTGATTTGGTCACCCAAATGTTGGATTTACGAAAGCTTAGAAATCTGGAAACTATTCCCGTATTCACCCAGGCAGTGTTTTTGTTTCGGCTATAACTCATCACTCCGATGTCGGAATCAAGTGCCGTTTGCGGCACTGGAAACTAGACATTCCCAGATTTCATTTGGTATAAAATTCACGTTCTGGTTCCACTCGAGTGAGCCAAAGCATTCGTTTGAAAATTTCTGTCCGATTTCGTTTGTCACTGCGAGGCAGATTATGAACTGCGATTTGATGCTCACGTATGATCTGGTTATGGACAAATTTTGAAAATGGTTTCTTCTGAGAAAATGTAGCCTTATGAATAAATTCCGTGTTCAATCGAGTGATTTATGATCAAAATTCGAAACTGGTTTTGTGAAGAAACACCATGCATTTGGACAGATTTGAAACTAATGATGCTTTGGGACTTGTTATCCGAAACTTCTTGGTGTAGATCACCTATCAAATGTACCTTGGGCATATTTTAGACATTATCTACTGGAATGGACCATATTTGAGATGTTTCTTGGCCGAATGTTTGAAAACGGCAAAACGAAATTTCAAAGGCAGCTTAGCCTTAGAACTTCTTGTGATTTCAACGGTCTCGTTAACTGATTTTCCGTACATATTTTTCTATGAAATTTGGCAAGGGAGTGGCCCTTATATGGTAGTATATTCATACTAAATTTGGTGTCATTCCAAGTCCGTTTCGTTGCTCAACTAAACTTCCAAAGTTCATGATTTGGGTTGGAAAACCCTTGATTAACAAGGAAATTTTAGTAACTTTGAGCTACCATATATTGGTCCTCAAAACTCCGAATCTTGTTCCGTTTGTTTTGTTTTAAACTTGGATTGCAACTCTAATAGAGTTCTAAATTTCAGGGTTAGTTCGGATCAAGTGAATTTTGCCAAAGTTTCAAATTTGGCCAAAAACCAACCTAAATCTGTCTTCAATGCCCCAGAACAGCAAATTTGAGCTAAATTTTGGATATCTTCCGTTTGGAATAATGGAAAATTGTCTTGTAAGAACTTTTAGTACTTTCTAAGAGGTTTCCAACGGTACCAATTTTTCCAATTCTGGACTTGTAGAGAATGAGATACGATTTTTCAAAGTATGGGTGACAAATCTGAAATTTACGAACTTAAAGGAAATTGAGGGTTGCGAACTCTCTAATTTCCTTCGATATTGCTAAACTATTTTACACTTGATTTCAAAATGAAAATCAGATTTCACTTGTGAAATTTTCTTAGATTGTACAAGTGTGCCATCTTCCTCGATAATTACGGGTTTTAAGTGATAGTGTGTAATAGACAATTACTATTTGCTCAGGTGCTCAAGGAGACCTTCAAGAGGATCTCGAGGTGAACACCTAAAGGCTCGTTTATGCACTTACTCCCTTGTTTCGATTGGTGAGTGTCAAGTGCATGAATTTGTTGCTAAGTGATTAACTGTTTCTTATCCGTTATACAAATTTGAACTTTGTGAGACGAATGTGTACTTTACCGCACTCGTTCTCCTTCAAATGAAATTATATTCGTATTTGGCTATGTGAATTCATATTCGACTTGTACTTAGTAATGTGGATATGATTCGTATATGTGATTCGTATTTGTGATTCCTATTTGGAATCATCGATTTGAGCGTTGCTCATCGACTTATATTCGTATTCATATTCGTATTCGGGGGACGCCCAAACTCATTGGCTAACTTTGCGAATCGAGCCAGCATGGGCTTGGTCGATAAGCTTAGCAAACCATGAGATATTCGTTGAGCATGATCTATTGGAGAGATCTTGCTCGGCATTACTCGTGCAGTATTGCCCTGATATACTCGAGTATTATCAAAAAAATTTGATGAGCGGGCCCGGTAAGGGGGTGTAACGGTGACGGGATTCGAAGTAAAGTGGTGTATCTACGGATTTGATACTTATGTGGTTGACGGAGTGTCAACATGAGATGTGATCAAGACTTCGACTCGACTACGTGGAATTTAGCTCCTGAGAGCTACAGTATCCTTGAATTGTTTCTGTTTATTTTTTTTCCTATTCGAAATGTGAATTATTCGAACTTATAGCTTTACTTACTATGTAATTTGTGGCTACTTGGATTACATGTTTGCATGTGTGTTTATTGGCCTTCCTGAGTATTGGCTCATCCCATTAGTTTGTTTTTCTTAACAGGAACCCGATTGGAGGGAGTTAAGCAAATGCCGACTTGAGGCACTTTTGTATTAGTGTTGTAATTGTAATCGACTAGACATTTTGGAGGTTGTATATTTTGGGGAAAGTGATTGTAAATTTGAAATTGTGATGTAAGACTGGATATTTATGTATGGAAATGATTTCGTACCTTCATTCCGACTTTCATTGTTAGTATTAGACAAGATTTGAATTGGATTTGTCTCGAGTCCTGGCGAGAGTTGGGCAGGCGTGCCGCGGATACTTTTGGGTTCGCCCTTGGGAGAAGTGGGGGCGTCACAGAAGTATTATGCCCTGTAAGGAAAACAAAGGCAACGGAGTGAGCTTTCGCTCAACGAGGTACCAACAGGTCAGGCAATCAAGGATCACAGAAGTACACTTTAAACAATCACATAGACTTCATTTAAATACCAAGGAGCACCACTTTTTAACATGGAGTAAAAGGATACAGATGGCACTCAAGTGCCAATTTCCCCTTTTTACCACTTGATCCGAACCCGTTGACCCTCCGTCAACGTTTGAAAGTGACCATTGTGACTACCCCACCTCCCCCTAAGGCGAACCAAAGGGTTCGGCGGGCCTCCTGCCCAGCTCTCGCCGGGACTACGGATTCGGAACGAGCGTAAACCCTACCAACCGCTCAAAAGAACTTTGAGAAGATAACATTCACTGTCCGAAACCCAAACAAGCACAACAACTTTAGATAACCCTAGAAAAAAACATTTCCAAACTAAATCAACTTAGGAACATGGTTAAACACTTTTAGATACACATGGTTGCAAATTTACAATTCAAAAGGGAATTGTTTGGTTAAAATACATTTAAAGTTTTCCAACCAGCGAGGAGCTATACAAAAGAATACTAAAACTAGCTCAACTCATGCTTCAATCATCATAGTCTTCAAAAGGTGATTTCCTGTAAGGAAAACAAGGATAACGAAATGGGGAGAGCTAAAAGCTCAATGAGGTACCAACAATATAAACAGTAGAATTCATGAGAAAACACTTTGGAGGCACATATTCACATCAAATACGAGAAATGAATGAACATCACAATGTAAAGGATATAGGTGGCTCTCAGGAGCCAAATCCCCGTTGCGATACTTGATCCAGCCTCGTTGACCCTCCGTCAACGTTCAAAGAAAGGAACCAGTCCAGTAGAACACCACTTTAACGCCAAAACCCCGTTCACCAAACATACCCCTTACCGGGCCCGAACGCCAAACAGGAACAGGAATGGTAATACTCGAGTATACCGGAATCAAGAGTCTCAATACCCAAAGATTCCCCCAGGAACAGGCACCCATGGATTGTCAATTATCTCGACCAAGCCCTCGCTGGCTCGATTTAATTAACTCCCCATGAGGTTGAGCTCAGGTTTAACAGGAAGGTCGTTGGATACTCTTCCAAACGACATCATAACAAGTGCAAGTAACAAGTTCAAGTACATAACAAGTACAAATAATAGATTCCAGTTCGTTCAGTACAGGCAAGAGAACGAGTGTGATAAAGTACACCCTCGTCTCATACAAGATAAACAGTCAGGAAAGACATTCAACTAGCAATTTCCAAGTACAGGAAACCAGTTCAGCAATAATTCAGGGGAGTGGTGCACTGACCTGATCAAACAAGGATAATTTCAAAAGTTTCCTTCCCAAGTGTGGCTTTACTCGCCGGCACCTCCTAGAACAATCAATGCAAACACTTAAGACTGGACTCCAAAACCTAATAAGTGGAATTCGCAAGTAAAACTCAATTACAAGTCATGTGCCTATCCAAATGAACCATTAATGTAAAGCGAAGAGGTGACTTTGGAGTGAAAAGATAACGAGTAGTCGTAAGGGCATGAACAACCTCAAATCCTACCTACAATGACTGACCAACTTCAAATTTGAAGTAGAAAATGAAAGTAAGATCGATACTAGGAAAACAGGATTTTCCAGTTTCATGCAACCCTATATGAAAATCATATCTCAAGTTTCGTAAGTCCAAAATTAGTAAAAGTTATACCGTTGGAAAATACATTCAAAGGGCTATAACTTTCCAGAAAACACCCTCATAAGATTCAGAACGCAAGTCAGTCAAATTCAAGCTTCAAGTTGCTGCTTTATCCAGTGAAAGACAGAACAGGTACAATATTTCAGTCAAATTTGAAAAATCACCATAAATGGTACAGAGATAAAAAGGGTCTAAAACTTACACAGTTTGTAACCCTATGAATCTAGTTTAAAACGCAACAAACGGAATTCAATTCTGACGTTCCTACATCAAGATATAGCAAATTTCCCGAGACTGTGCAGAAGCTCCGCGAAAATTTTGACAGCATTTCCCTTGTCTTTCTTTACTTTCCAACCAAACCTCAACACCCACAAATCACAAGCTATCAAACACCTTTAATTAGCGCTACAATAAGGCTCGAATATGAGTCATAAACCGAATCCACAAATCACGAGAGTAAAATCATATGGAACGTATAAGTGCAAAATCAAACTAGGACATATGCGAAAACGAAGTTTGGGCTGGAAAACAAAAGGCAGGTTTGCTGTTGCTTAGCGGAATTAATGAAACTGAAGCTATCCTTGTCAGATTGAGGTGTAATTTACACCGTTTCGAAGCTAAGGAAAAGGTCTACAATGTTAAAGAAGGCCACTCAGTCCAGTCTGTAGTGCAACTAGGTCAAAATGTCAATGTACCAAACCAGAACCGCATAAACAGGTTAACAAACCGCATTCTGGTTAAATAACCATAATTCAGGCTACCTAAGTCCAATTCAAGTGATTCCAAAGCCATCCGAAAGCTAAGATACCAATATATATTTCTTAAGAAGACATCAACAACCAAATCAGTCGTATTCCCAATCAAATTAACCAATTACCAAAGCTGAATTTCAGTTTCGGACAGAAACAGGACAGAAGGGGTATTTCAGTCTTTCACAGGCTACGTTGCTCTGATTGAGCTGAAATTTTGCAGGAAACTATAAAATACCATTCTCTACAACTTTTATGTTTTAACCCAAGGCTAATTAGGCTTCTAACTAGGATAAACAGTACCAGGTAGAATGGGGTTAAATGAAACCCTAACTTCCGAAATTTCCTTTCAATGCGGAAATTTTCCTCAAATAGCCACAACTTACACCCTCTAGCTTCATTTTAGATCATTTCCAACCATCATCCAAGGCCACACCATAATAATCATATGAAAACAGAAAAATCATGATTAAATAGAAAAATGCACCAAATTCCATCAAAAGTCATGAAACAACACCTTAATCCATCACTTCATCTCACATAAGTCAATAATCAAACATTATTGAGAAGAAAGAAAGGTCCCTTAGTTACTCACCTTCACAACCCAAGAAAAGGAGCAACTTAGCACCTTAATCCTCCAAACCACTTCACTAATCACTGTAGACACCAAATTTTTAGTGTATTTTTATTTACTATTATTTTTATTTTTCATGTTAGTTTTTATTTTACTTTTAGTCTTTTATTTTTATTTTTATTTTTATTTTTAAGTCATTTTATCATTTAATCATTTAATTTATTTTTGTTTCGATTCTAGGTTTTTATTTTATTTGTTTTTCGGAAAAAAACGGAAAAAGAAAAAAGGAAAAAAAAGAAAAAAAGAAAAAGTCAATCAAGGGGACAAGAATCAGACACATAAGCCTACTTTGGGGTTTAAAATCTTGGCCCTTCATATTAGGTTTAGTCTTTTGAGATGCCTTTAAAATGCCAAAGAGCCGCAAGCCAAAAGGGGGGAGGGACGAAAGGCTAACAAAAATCTGAAAGGTGACGGGAGAAAAGAAGGAGTGGAATGACGGCTGAGTGAGACCGTGGGAGGATCACTGAGGGACGGCTGGAAAATCTGCAATCAAAGGGACAGAGGTTGAGGGCTAAGGAAAAAAAAACCAGAAACAAGGAAAAGCATTGGGCAAAGAAAAAGAGAAACTAAGAGCTACGGGTAAGGTGGAATGTGACGACCCCACTTCTCTCAAGGGCGAACCCAAGGGTATCGGCGGGCCGCCTGCCTAGCTCGCGCCAGGACTCAAAACTTAAAGTACTAAAACTAGGTAAATCGAAAGAGCACTATATACAATATATACAATCCCCAAAAGTTCTAATTACATTCTTCACAAGTACCTGCTCATACTATTACATCCTTATAATTACAACCAAAACCAAAAGTAGACCCTAAGGAGGGTCCTTATACAAATCACCAAAACTAAAACAAACATCCTACTTGTCCAACTATTACATGCAAATGTAACTATACTAGTGTGTGTGACAAAAGTCCCCGCGTCGGCCCCTGCTAAGGAAAACAAAGGAATGGGGTAAGCTATATGCTTAGTAAGTAAACAGGGGCAAAAGCGTAAATTTCACGTAACACAGTTACATGGTAAGAGTAAAGCAAAAGCAGAAAAGTAACATCACATAATAAGGATACATGTGGCTCCAAAGCCAGATCATTTGCCATGTGTGACCTCCTGCCGACACTCCGTCGACCTCAAATAATGGTCCGTAGAACTTCACTTGTACACCCACCGTACACCTTATCACCCTCTCTGGCCAGGCACCTCACAAACTTGCTCGAGCGAACGAAATTGAGCTTGGTTCACAAGCTCGGGTCACAAACTTGGTCCACATAATCGGTGAACCGGATTCACAAACTTGGTGACCTCAAACCAGGTTGGACTAACTTCGACCAAGCCCTAACCGGCTCGAATAGTCCATCTAGGTCATGAGATCGGGCCCCAAACTCACAAACTTCACAAAATTTACTCAAAAGTCACCCCGAGCCACAAGCTCAAGGGGTTTAGTTCCAAAATGATTCATATACATATGTCATGTACAAATATGTACGCAAATTAGGGTTTAGGTCGAGTGCGATAAAGTACACCCTCGCCTAGGTACCCTTTTCACACATATCGAAACACATAAGCAACTAACACATAAGAGCGGCTTGAGTACTTACTCAACGAACAAAAGAACGAAAGTTCGAAATTCGTGCCGCGAGGAGTAGCTAGTAGGCCCCACCGGCTCCACCTAGCCCACCACCATCTGAAATGGAAGATTGCGTCACATAATATCATAAACGGCTGCTAATATACCTAAAACAAGCAAAACGGCAAAATCGGCACATACGAGTGCGGAAACGGCATACGGAAACGGAAATGGCGGCCTAGTCATTTTGCCGTCAAAACTGTTTTGAGCCTAATCAAAGCTACGAGTGTCGGTTCAAGGTACATTAGGTACCGTTACGAAGCTAAGAGAAAAGTCTATAACTTTTATGAAGACACCTAACTCCGGATCTGAACAGAGATGGGTCTAAAGTGCAGAAAACCGTTCCAGGAATTCGCACTCTAGAGTAACGAACAGGGTATGTTTACTGGACCATAACTCCCAACTCACAAATCGAAATCAGGAAATTCCAAAAGCATTTGAAATCTGAGACATAAGGCTAAAACTTTGATGTTTTGGCCAAGACCTGAATCCATTCAGAACAGAACGAAAATTGAGTGCCAAAGTACCCGTCAGAACTGTCCAGATCAAAGGCAGTTCTGACGATCAATCTTGTTTTGATCATAACGGAAGCTACGGAACTCGGATTTCGACGCACTTTATACCGTTACGAAGCTAAAACCAAGATATACATTTCTTATGAAGGAGTTAACACCCAGATCGTACAGGATCAAAACCGAAAAAGTCACAGGCAGAGGCTAAACCAAAAACGCACAGAATCTGCTGTTCAAAATAGGCTTGAGTATTTCATCTATAACTCAGGCTACGCTAATCCGATTGACCTGAAATTTTGCAGGAATATTAAGGACATATAAGGATACAACTTTCATGTTTTGAGGAACTTCTGAATCCATACGTAACAGCAAGAAAAATGAAGCTAAAGTTCAGATACTGAACTGCCCTGATTTTCCAGTTTCGCCGGTTTTGCGCGCCGCAACCGCACGGTCCGTTTCTATGGTTCTTATGCACATTTTCTAACCAATTTGCTCCCAAACAACCATAATTATCTCAGTCTAGGAGTGGTCCTGTAACAGCCCCACTTTCCCCTAAGGCGAACCAAAGGGGTTAGTGGACTGCCTGCCCAGCTCTCGCCAGGACTAACGGATCAGTTTACGTCGATCTATTACGTTCCGGAACATACCAACGTGCGCAAATATGTCAAAATCACAAAATAAATAAAAACGAAATTCGAAGCCGAAGATGAATAGTGCTGGACACGTCAGAATCCAGATACTAGGCCGAGAGTAGCCAAAATTTTTCTTTCGCCGTTTGAAATACGAGTTGATCCAAAATTCAACCAAATATCAACCAAACATACACACATTGAAATGTAACATTTTGAAGCCAAAACGGCATATCAAAAATCATTCACTACGAATATACATGTTCGGTTTGCCAATCAAAAGAAAGTGAACCCAATACACATTAGGGTTTCATTCGAAGAGCTATCCAAAAGATGCATTTAAATGAGCTCAACTTGACAACCAACAAGTATAACCTTTCCAAAAGTGGTCATTTTCCTGTAAGGAAAACAAATGGAACGGAATGAGCTTAAGCCCAGTGAGTTACTACCACATAAGCACAAGGATCATATAAGCATAATCTTTCATTTCGAGTACACAATTAAGAATTAAAACAAGTCGGTAAAAGGATACGGATGGCTCTCAAGAGCCCATTTCCACGCTTACATTCTTGATCCAATCTCATTGACCCTCCGTCAATGTTTAAGAATACCCGACCGTAGACCTCACTTCACTCCATTCCTTCCACCAAACATACCCCAACCGGGCCCGCACTCCAATCAGTCATTTTGGTAATACTCGAGTATACCGGAACCAAGACTCTCATTACTACAAGATTCCCCAGTACAGTCCCCGTGGCACGTCAATATTCACGACCAAGCCCTCGCCGGCTCGATCCAATTGACTACCTACGGGGTTGAGCTCAGTAATACAGTAAGGCCGTTGGACATTCGTCCAAACGACACCAAATCAGTTTTCCATGAATGGAATTCAATATCTCATATAGCAAGTGCAGTATTTCAGTAAAACGGTAAACAGTCCTGAATGGAATCACAAGGGGGTGAGGGCGGTCAAGTACACCCTCACCTCAATCATTTTCAATAGCCATATTAGCCGTCAAGGCATCAAATTCACATATACCAAAGCCACATTGTAACATTTAAGTGAGTAGTATACTCACTAATCAATTCAGTGCTATTTCATGCACTTCCGTCAGGAGAATGTCGTGAACCACCGTCACGCCATAGAACACGTAAACAAATGCAATGAGACTCGATAACGAGTCACAAAACAATGCCAATCACAACCCCAATAGGGTTTTGCAAACATATACAAGCATTATAGCAAACCAGAAAATCAGGAAATGTAACTCATTTGACCCAACAACAAAAACAGTTTTGGCCTCCTAATGCGGTAATGGCACCAATTTCACTACGATTATCGGATGAGGGTGTAAGACCCACCATCGCGAAGCTAAGAGACAGGGCTACAATAATGTAGAAGGCCACTCAGTCCAAATTCTAGCACAACTAGGTCAAAAATGCAGAAAACCAACCCAGAACCGTAATTGCAGGTTCCCAAATCACACAAAACTGTAATCAGTCCAATTCAGTCTATACAGGTCCAAATGCATTGATTCCAAAGGCATATGATAGCTAAGATATCAAGCTACATTTCATCAGAAGACACCAACAACAAAATCCAAACCAATTCCAGTCAAAACAGATGATTACAACCACAGTTCGCACATTCTGATCACCCAGAACAGCAACAGTAAAAATGGCATAACTCACTCTACACTACTCCAAATGCCCTGAAATTTTGCAGGAAATTCAAACTCATCAATACCTACAACTTTCATGTTTTGACCAAAGTCTAATTCGGCCTCTAACCCTATGATCCAAAACCGGACAGAAAAGGGGGTTGAAAAACCCTAACTTTTCTCATTTCACTCCAAACCCAAAATTGATTGCAATTTCCTATCATATGCACCTACTAGAGCCATAGCCCCTTATTACCAACCATCAAAACAACCACACCATCAAGATCACATAAAACCAGAAAATTCCTCAAAAAAATAAAAACTTAACCAAATCACTTCAAACCAAGAAATAAACCACAATTTCTAACACAATAGCCACCATTAGGCATAAATTCAACATCATTAGGTGTAAGAGGATAGTCAATCACTACTTACCAAGTAAACAAGAGAGAGGGAGTTGTAGGACACCTTAGCTCTCCAAGAAAACTTCACTAATCAACTTACTAGCACCTAATGGAAGGATAATATGGAGTAGAAACTAATTTAGGTAAGTGGTTTGGATGATTTGTGCTAGTTGGGAGCTTGAAAATTGAAGAAATCCTCTTCCTTCTTGAGCTTAAGAGAGCCGGCCATGGAGGAGTAAAAATGAGTGAATTTTGAGCAATTTTTAAGATATTTAACCTTTTGGTCAAAAAAGTCAAAAATTGGAATAGTAACTCTTAAATCCTATCCAATGATACCATGACACTTGGCACCTCATTAATGCATTCCTATCCTTTCTTTTCTCTCTCACATCAATCATTTCACACACTCTACTTATCTCTTAACACCCGATAAATTTTACACAGTATCCGGAATTTAACCTAATTGGCCGAATTTTTCCAAACTTTTCGCACTAGTGGGTCCCACGTCCAATATATATTCTTAATTTTTCAAAAACTACCCAATGCTAGAAAAATCATCTAAAAACTATAATTACTCAATAAAATTCATCAGGAAAATTTCCTAAGCCAGAAAACGCAGAAAACATGCCATTAAAGGAAATAAAACCCTCGGAAAAGATTAGGGTTTTTATGGGTTCTCACAGGTCCGAAATTCCTTCACAAGTTAGCCCAAAATCACCAAATACTAACCATAATCCTTAATCCAGTTTTACTTGCACCATAGGACTTGTTCTAATCATCCAACCACACAAACCCTAACTCAATAGCCATAGGCTAAACTCAACTAACCTAATGGAGTCTAGGGTTTCTTAACCCAAATCAGATTTTTGCTAGAAACCAACCAAGAAAGTGAGGCAATTAATCAAACACAACCACTACAAACTTCATAGCACAACATTAAAGCTAATTACCTTATTTAGCATGAAACCCTATTTCTTGCATAAGCTTAATCAAAATTCCAGCAACATCATCATCATAATTAAACCATGAAACTTCAATATAAACATCAAATCCACCACATAAATCCATGATCATAACATACCACATCATTTCCATAGCTTAGAAATTAAAACCCCAACATTTTAACTTTCAAAGAAGATGATTTACCTTTGATTCAAGCTTTGTAGATGATCACCCACAACAATCAAGTGCTCAAGTTGTTTCTCCAAGATCCAAACTCAAGATTGAAGAGCAGAAATGATGCACCAAAGCAAGCTTTCCTTTTCTTTTTTCTTTCTCTTCCTCTCGGCTCTCACTCTCTCTCTTTCTCTTTGTTTTGTTTTGTTTTTTTCTAGTGATTAGCCTACAAGTCTTAAGGTCATAAATAGTCAAGACCATAGGAGATATTTAGTAAGCTTAACCAATCACATAAAAGTTCCTCAATTGCACTTTTAACCCTTGCACTCCAACTTTCTCTTTCTTATACATTTTCCCTCAAACATTTGATAATCTTTCAATTAACTCCATAGGTCATAACTTAATCTAATCTAAAACATGTAATCACGCTTAATTACTTCACTAATCACTTTCCCATCTTAATCACTTATACTTCAACATACTTTCTCCATAAATAAAACAATTAAAAACAACTTATATAATATTGGCAAAATTAGGGTTTTTAAACCCAACTTAAGCTTTCTAAAAATTTATAACACTAAAGGTTTACTAATCTAAGGTTTGTAAACTAAAACGAAATCCTATTTTTACTTATACCAAAACACCCACTAGAATACTAAACAGGAACTATAACTTGAACTTACAAATAACACATAAACTAGGGTTTAATCATAAGCAAAGTTAGGGTTTTCAATCTTAGCCGAGATTAGGGTTTCTCCTTAGCCCTAAAACCTTAATGTGACCGTACAAAATAATGAATAACCCTAATATCAATTTACGAACGGACTGGGGCCTCACATGGAAAAAGGCTGGACAATAGTGGAGGAGCTGAGGGACAAACGCCGCCACCCACCACATATCTCCTCTCTTCCTCACGCTACCTGCCCAAGCCACCTCCAGTCTGTACCTGCCGCTGCTGCTGTCCGCCGTCGCCACATTGCGTGTAAACCCCATCGCAGCCACCGACAACCACCACCCTTCTTCTCCTGCGTAACCAGCAAGTGGCCAACGGCTTGCCCAAGAGCCGGAGCCGCCACCACCATTGGCACCAACCGTCATCGTTTGCAGATTTTCACTAAACAAGAGCTCTGTAAGTAATTTTTCTCTTTTTCCTTCAAGTGCAAACACTAGTAATCCCAACCCCAAGCATGTTTCTGTGGATCGGTTATTGCCATTTTTCTGTGATTGTCCACGATGGTTGAACACATATGCTTTATGTGCTGATTGAGGTTGTTGAGGCCAAAGCATCAGACTTTGTCGAAAGTTTCTGCCAAGACGATTGCGTTCCTGTTTTTTACTTGTTTGGATATTGATTTTCTGTATTTTGTTGTTCTGAATCTGAGCTTGATGATTGGTGAAGTCCGTGAGTTAAGTTGTCAGATAATCAGTTTTTTTTTCCTTTCTTTCTGTTGTTTTGTACATTGTTCGTGAGTTGGAGCTTAAAAGAAAACATCTTTTGTTGCAGAAAATTATTACAGATAGCCTTTCCTTCCTTTTCGGTTGCCGGTGTTTGTCTGTTTGGAGTGTTTGATCTGGTTGCCCTTTGAATGTGATGACGTGTGCGTGTTGGGAACATAGGAGCAAAGGCCAATCTGTGAGGCCCCAGTCCGATCGTAAGTCGATATTAGGGTTATTTGATATTTGGTTTGGAAAAATAGGGTTTTATGGCTAGGAAGGAAACCCTAATTCGGTTAAGTTGGAAAATCCTAGTTTACGTATTATGATTATACGGTTCAAGCTATAATTTATATTCGGTAATCTAGTGTGTGCCTGAACATAGGTTAGTAAGTTTGAATGATTAGCAAACCTCTAGTGTTGCAATATTAGAAAGTTTCAGTGGAGATTATTTATCGCCGCTTTTCCACATTTTCTTATTAGAAAAGTTCCCCAGATAATTTTTATGAGTAAATATAGTTTTAGATGATTTTTCTAGTATCGGTTAGATTTTGAGAAAATAAGAACGGATTTCGGACGTAGGACCCTGTGAGGCCCCAGTCCGTTCTACGTTGATATATTCATTAGCTGGGCGGTAACGTTTGGTTTTAGGAGTATTTCGAAAACCCTATGTAGGGATTAAGATTTAAAGCCCTACTATCCAATTATTCCATAATAAGTGCAAGTGAGCCTAGAAAGTAGGGTTTCACTCTTCGGTTTCAGCATTGGAGCAAAATTAGGGTTTTTGTGATTTTCGCCGGATGAAATTTTGGTACGGAAAAAGGATTAAATTTGGTGATTAAAAGTGACTTTTAAGTGAGAAATAATATGTAATTAGGAGCAATAAGATAAGATTAGTGAATAGGAAGTAAAAACCCTAGTACGTGTGTTTTAAGAAAAAACGGCGCGAACCGGCGGGTCCCGCGCATTACCGATTGAACGCACCAATTGACCACCACTTACTTGCCATGCAAGTTTATCACTAATAGAGCAAAATATCTTCCCCCCCTCTTAGCTTCTTATTGGCCGAAAATTAGTGGTTCAAAATGCAACAAGAGAGAGAAAATTGTGTGGTTGTGATTCAACCAAGTGTTAACCAAACTTGTGGCTAGAATTAATTCTTATTTTTTCCAACCTTCTTATAAGACAAATGAAGCTTAATCTTCCTCATTCTTTTCTCTCTCTTGGCCGAAATTCTCTCCAAAGGAAGAAGGAAAAATCTCTCTCAATTCCTTGTCCTAATCTTGCTCAATCTCATAAACTAACCGGTTAATCTTGAATTCCTTCCATAAAACCTCTTCATTTGGTATTAGTAAGTTGATTGGTGAAGTGTTTGTGGAAGCTAAGGTGACAAGCAACTCCCTCTCTCTTGTTTTACTAGGTGAGTAATGAATGAACTCTCTCCTTCACCTAATGAAGCTTAATTCATGCTTAGTGGTGTTAAGAGATGAAAAATTATGGTTTATATCTTGATTTGTGGATGATTTAGTGAAGTTTTATATTTATTGGGATTTTTCCTGTTTTAATATAAGCATGATTGTGTGGCTATATATGATGGTTGGAAATGGTATGTAATGATGCTAGATGGTGGAAAAAGTGGAAGATTGCAAGTGATTTCTGTTTTGAATGAAATCTGGAAAATTGGGGTTTCTTGGTTCTTCATTCTGTCCGAATATTTTGGTCCTATATAGAGGCCGAATTGGCCTTGGCTTAAAACATGAAAGTTGTAGGAAATGACATTTTATAGGTTCCTGTAAAATTTCAGGTCAATCGGAGTAGCGTAGAGTGAGAAAAGTCGAAAATACCCTTGCTGTTCTGGTTTTGTCCGAATGTAAGAACTGCACTTGTAATTGGTGATTTTGGATAGGATTACTTCAGAATTGGTTGTTCTAGTCTTCTGATGAAATGTAGCCCTGTTTCTAAGCTTTCGTATGCCTTTGAAATTTCTGAATTTGGACTTAAGTAGGCTGAGTTATGCTGTTTGCACCAGGTTGCGGTTTGTTCACCTGTTTTACGATTCTGGTTTAGTATCTTACAGTTTTGACCTAGTTACACTCGAAACTGGGTTAAGTGGCCTTCTTCAACGTTGTAGCCTTTTAAGTGTTGAATCTACCTGTAAAATTACAGGTCAAACGGATTAATGTATTCCGAGTTATAGACAAAACCCTCAGACCTGTTTTAGACGTCCATTTGTGTACGTTTTGCATTTCAGTTTCTGCCGTGCATTTTTCCGTTCTTATTCCATACGATCTGGGTGTCAACTCCTTCATAAGAAATTTAGATCTTGGTCTCAGCTTCGAAACGGTATAAAGTACGTCGAAAACCGAGTTCCGTAGCTCCTGTTATGATCAAAACAATAACGCTCGTCAGAACTGCCTTGTATTTGGACAGTTCTGACGGGTACGTTGACACTCGATTTTCGTTCTGTTCTGAGTGGATTCAGGTCTTGGCCAAAACATCAAAGTTTTACCCTTATGTCTCAGCTTTCTAACGCCTTTGGAATTTCTTGATTTCGATTTCTGAGCCGTGAGTTACGGCCTTGAAAACAGGGCATGTTTGGTAACTTGCCATGAAACAGCTGGCACTATTTCGTGCCTTTTTGACCTATACCTATTGAGATCTGGGTTGAGATGTCTTCATGAGAATTGTAGCCCTTCCTCTTAGCTTCGAAACGGTATCTCGCTCACCTTGATCCGACACTCCTAGCCTAACTTTCGACCAAAACGGTTTAAGATGGCCGATTTGGCCGTCCCGTTTGCCGTTCCGCGCGCGCGCGTGTGCCCCTTTTTGCCGTTTTCGCACTTGCGCGTGCCAATTTTGCCGTTTTGCTTGTTTTACGTGTGTGAGTAGCTGTTTGTGATATATTGTGACACAATCTACGATTTCAGACGGTGGTGAACTAGGCGGAGCCGGTGGGGCCCACTACTAGCCAACCAACGAAGTGATTTCCGCTTTTGTACTACTTTTGTATTTGGAGTAAGTATTCAGGCCGCTTTTGTATGTTAGTTGCTTATGTGTTTCGATATGTATGAAGAGGGTACTTAGACGAGGGTGTACTTTATCGCACTCGCTCTAAACCCTAATTTGCACACATATTTGTACATGGCTTATGTATATAAGCAATTTTGGAACTAAAACCCTTGAGCTGGTGGCTCAGGGTGACTTTTGAATAATTTTGTGAATTTTGTGAGTTTGAGGTTGAACTCAATACCTAGATGGACTATTCGAGCCGGTTAGGGCTTGGTCGAAGTCAGTCCAACTTGGTTTGAGGTCACCAAGTTTGTGAACCCGGTTCGCTGAGTATGTGAACCAATTTTGTGACCCGAGCTTGTGACTCAAGCTCAAGTTTGTGATTTCGTTCGCCTGGGCAAGTTTGTGAGGTGACTGGCCAGTGAGGGTGATAAGGTGTTCGGTGGGTGTATAAGTGGAGTTCTACGGACCTTATGTATGGTCGACGGAGTGTCGACAGGAGGTCACGCATGGCAACGACTTGGCTTTGGAGCCACCTGTATCCTTATTATGTGATGTTACTTTTCTGCTTTTGCTTTACTCTTATTGAGTAACTGTGGTTACGTGACATTTACGCTTTTGCCCCTGTTTACTTACTAAGCATATAGCTTACCCCGTTCCTTTTGTTTTCCTTAGCAGGGGCCGACGCGGGGACTTATGGGCACTTACACTAGTATTGGTTTGTCATAGTTGGACAATTAGGATGTTTGTTTTTATTGTGGTGGTTTGTATAAGGACCCTCCTTAGGGTCTACCTTTTAGTTTTGGTTGTAATTATAAGGGTGTAATAGTTTGAGCAGGTACTTTTGGAGAATGTAATTATAACCTTTTTGGGATTTGTATATAGTATGTAAGGTACTCTTTTGGATTTTCTGGTTTTTATCGCTTTAAGGTTTGAGTCCTAGCGCGAGCTAGGCAGGCGGCCCGCCGATACCCTTGGGTTCGCCCTTGGGAGAAGTGGGGTCGTCACAGACCCACTAGTGCGAAAAGTTCGGGAAAATTCGGCCAATAAGCTTAAATTTCGGATACTGTGAAAAATTTATCGGGTGTTAGGAGATAAGTAGAGGGGGTGATTTGATTGATGAGAGAGAGAAAAGAAAAGATAAGATTGCATTTAAGAGGTGACAAGTGTCACCTTCTTAGTGGTTCCAAGTTAAGATTTACTATTCCAATTTTTGACTTTTTTTTACCACAAGGTAAATATCTTAAAAATTGCTCAAAAATTCACCATTTCTTCTCCTTGGTGGCCGGCCCTCTTGTGCTAAGAAAGGAAGAAAACTTCTTCAATTTACAAGTCCCAACTAGCTCAAATCACCCAAAAATACTTGCTTCCATCTATTTCTACTCCATAAAATCTCTCTAGTTGGTGTTAGTGGTTGGTTTGGTGAAGTTTTTGGAAGAGCTAAGGTGTTCCACAACTTCCTCTCTCTTGTTTTCTTGGTAAGTGGTGCTTGACTACCCTCCTATACCTTATGAAGCTTAGGTTATGCTTATTAGTGATTAAAGTGCTGAAATTTCTGGTTTTTATCTTGGTTTGAAGTGATTTGGTGAAGTTTTTATTTTATTGATGATTTTTCTGGTTTAATTGGATTATGATGGTGTGGTTGTTTATGATGATTGGCAATGGCCTATAATGACACTAGTAGGTGTGAATAGTTGATAATTGCAATCAATTTTGGATTTGGAAGAATTTCTGGAAAATTAGGGTTCTTGGTTGAACATTCTGTCCGAAATTTTAGGTCATAGATAGAGGCCGAATTGGACTTTACTCAAAACATGAACGTTGTAGGTATTGATGAGGTTGAAGTGCCTGCAAAATTTCAGGGCATTTGGAGTAGTATAGAGTGAGTTATGCCATTTTTACTGTTGCTGTTTTTGGTGAACAGAATGTCCGAACTGCGATAGTAATTGTCTGTTTTGACTGGAATTGGTTTGGATTTTGTTGTTGGTGTCTTCTGATTAAATGTATCTTGATGTCTTATCTTTCATATGCCTTTGGAATCAATGCTTTTGGACCTGTATAGACTGACTTGGACTGATTACAGTTTTGTGTGATTTGGGAACCTGCAATTACGGTTCTGGGTTGGTTTTCTGCTTTTTGACTTAGTTGTGCTAGGATTTGGATTGAGAGGCCTTCTACATTGTTGTATCCCCTTAAGTCCTGGATATCCATGTAAATTTTCAGGATTAACGGAGTGGTATAACCTGAGTTCTAAATGAAATACTCAGACCTGTTTTGACCGTCAAATTCTGTTCTGTTCTTATATTCGGACAGTTTACGACTGGAACTTTGGCTTCACGTTTGACTAGGTTACAAGCTGTTTGGGCTTACGACCAAAACACCAAACTTATAGCTCTATATCAGAGCTTTCTAACGCCCTTGGAATTTCATGAATCGGATTTATAGAACCTGAGATATAGCCGAGCAAATAAGGCCTGCCCGTGAAAATGACCATTTTCTGGTCAGATTTGTTTTGGTCCTGACGACCAACTTCTGTTCCGAATTTGGATTGCCGACCTTCATGAAAGTTGTTCCATTTGGAATGAACTATCTAACTGCCAATTTTCAACTCTTTTTCCCATGTGTAGCATAGAAAACAGTTTGCACTCAAAACTGACCATTTGTGCATTGGCCAGATTTCGTATGTGATGGTGTTTGGTTCATTTGGGGCTGAAGCCTCCAGTTTCAGTTCTGGATGTCTTCATAACAATTGTTGTTCATCCTTTAAGCTTCGATATGGTGTCTCATACGCCTTAATCCGATATTCGTAGCTCAACTTATGATTACAATAGAAACGAGTGTCAAATCTGCCGTTTCCGCTAACGGCCATTTCCGTTTCCGTCCGTCATATGTATGTGCGCGCGTGCCGTTTTTGCCGTTTTGTTTGTTTGAGGCACGATAGTAGCCGTTTACGATATGATGTGACACAATCTTCTATTTCAGACGGTGGTGAGCTGGGCAGAACTGGTGGGGCCCACTACTAGCTGTTCATTTCGATCCGACTTCGTACTTTTGTTATTTCAGTTTTTGAGTAAGTATTCAGGCCAGTTTGGTGTGTTTTCTTTGCTATGTGTTTGAGATATGTGAAAAGGGTACTTAGGCGAGGGTGTACTTTATCGCACTCGACCTAAACCCTAATTTGAATGTGTAATTGTACTTGGCATATGTATATGAACCTTTTGGAGCCAAAACCCTTGAGCTTGTGGCTCGGGGTGACTTTCGAGTAAAGTTTGTGGAGTTTGCAAAGTTTGTGAGTTCGTGGGCCCGATCTATGACCTGTTTGGACTATTCGAGCCGGTTAGGGCTTGGTCGAAGTCAGTCCAACTTAGTCTGAGGTCACCAAGTTTGTAGGTTCATGTTATGAACCAATTTTGTGAATCCGGTTCACCGAGAAGGTGACCAAGTTTGTGACCCGAGCTTGTGACTCAAGCTCAAGTTTGTGATTTCGTTCGCCCGGGCAAGTTTGTGAGGTGACTGGCCAGTGAGGGTGATAAGGTGTCGGTGGGTGTATAAGTGAAGTTCTACGGACTATTATCTGCGGTCGACGGAGTGTCGGCAGGAGATCATACATGGCACATGAATTGGCTTTGGAGCCACCCGTATCCTTATTATATGATGTTGTTCTTTTCTGCTTTTGCTTTACTTTTATTGTGTAATTGTTGCTACGTGAATTTGTGCTTTCGCCCCTGTTTACTTACTAAGCATTTAGCTTACCCCTTTCCTTTTGTTTTCCTTAGCAGGGGCCGACGCGGGGACTTTTGGCTCGTATACTAGTATAGGTAGATTGGCTTGTAATAGTTGAATAGTTAGGATGTTTGTTTTTGTTTTGGTGGTTTGTATAAGGACCCTTCTTAGGGTCTACCTTTTGCTGGTTATTGTTATAGTATATTAGCGCGGTTTGGCTTGATGCTTTTGAAGATGTAAATAGACTTTTGGTGGTTGTATATATTATGAATCGTGTTCTTGTGGCTTAGAAGAGTTTTATTAGCTTTAAGTTTTGAGTCCTGGCGCGAGCTAGGCAGGCGGCCCGCCGATACCCTTGGGTTCGCCCTTGGGAGAAGTGGGGTCGTCACAGGTGTTATCAGAGCCATATGCCGACGGTTGGGACTCTACGTCCTTTTACTGGAAAAGCCCCGAGCCTCTCGTTCGTGAAGAGTCACGAAGCGAAACTCTCCGTAGGGGATGCCCGCCTACAGGTGGCAAGCTGATAGGTACCCCGTGATGTGACCCTGAGAACTGTCACAGGTGGTATCAGAGCGCCTAGGTTAGAGGATTTGGGCAAGTGGGACATACGCGATAGACACTAGGCATATTTGACCATTTTAAGTTGAATGATATCTTTTAAGCTGAAATGCTGGTTGACTGACGACTTAATGTTTTGTAGGTATGTATCTGGACGGTTCGAGTGGTGCGGGACCCAGTGGCGTGGGACCGAGATTTCCGAGCACGAGAGGCATAGAGGATCGAGTGCTGCGTAAGCGGGCGATCCGTTATAGGCAGAGGCTGGGAGAGCCTAACACTTTGTACTCCCCTTTCGGCCAGGTGTCGTGCCGACCCTGTGCGTGCTGGTATACTTTTGGCTATCCTGACGAGGTCGTCTTGTCATTGGATGACGAGCGTTATCACCTAGACAGGACAGTCGACTCTTTGAGAGCGCAGCTGGAGGAGGCCAGAGAGGTTGGCCAGGGGCGGGCGTCACGCATTAGGCACTTGGAGCGGAGTCTCCGAGAGGAGAGGGAGAGGACGGATGCTTTGCACCGTCAGCTCCAGGACACACACCAGCACCTCTTCGCTATGAAGAGGCAGCTGAGGGACAGGGCTCGGAGTATGTCTGTTGACTGCGAGCTCTTACTAGATTTAGCCGCAGAGGCTCCGCCACGAGCCACCGGTCTGGAGATGATGGATGAGGTGGATACTTTAGGTTCCGTAGGGAACCGGGTCCCTAGGGGCGGCGTTTAGGGTCGCTTTCGTATTTTGATTAGCTGGCAGATTACTTTTGTTAGAACTGGCCTGGCTAGTTTCTTTTGTTATCTGGTTGGTTGACTAGATTTTTGGAGCCGGAGTGCTCGTGTGTATATTGGGTTTTGACCCGACTGGAGGTCGGGTAATTTGTATATCTTTTGGTGTGACTTTGTATTGTACCTATCCTTTGCGTGCCTTTCGTGTATCTGTTTTGTGTTTTGTGTTTTCGTGTATCCTTTACGGCAGGTTTCGAAGGTACGCTTTGACCACGGATTAATTTCGAGGACGAAATTGTCCTAAGTGGGGGAGATTGTGAGGCCCCAGTCCGATCGTAAGTCGATATTAGGGTTATTTGATATTTGGTTTGGAAAAATATGGTTTTATGGCTAGGAAGGAAACCCTAATTCGGTTAAGTTGGAAAATCCTAGTTTACGTATTATGATTATACGGTTCAAGCTATAATTTATATTCGGTAATCTAGTGTGTGCCTGGACATAGGTTAGTAAGTTTGAATGATTAGCAAACCTCTAGTGTTGCAATATTAGAAAGTTTCAGTGGAGATTATTTATCGCCGCTTTTCCACATTTTCTTATTAGAAAAGTTCCCCAGATAATTTTTATGAGTAAATATAGTTTTAGATGATTTTTCTAGTATCGGTTAGATTTTGAGAAAATAAGAACGGATTTCGGACGTGGGACCCACTAGTGCGAAAAGTTCGGGAAAATTCGGCCAATAAGCTTAAATTTCGGATACTGTGAAAAATTTATCGGGTGTTAGGAGATAAGTAGAGGAGGTGATTTGATTGATGAGAGAGAGAAAAGAAAAGATAAGATTGCATTTAAGAGGTGACAAGTGTCACCTTCTTAGTGGTTCCAAGTTAAGATTTACTATTCCAATTTTTGACTTTTTTTGACCACAAGGTAAATATCTTAAAAATTGCTCAAAAATTCACCATTTCTTCTCCTTGGTGGCCGGCCCTCTTGTGCTAAGAAAGGAAGAAAACTTCTTCAATTTACAAGTCCCAACTAGCTCAAATCACCCAAAAATACTTGCTTCCATCTATTTCTACTCCATAAAATCTCTCTAGTTGGTGTTAGTGGTTGGTTTGGTGAAGTTTTTGGAAGAGCTAAGGTGTTCCACAACTTCCTCTCTCTTGTTTTCTTGGTAAGTGGTGCTTGACTACCCTCCTATACCTTATGAAGCTTAGGTTATGCTTATTAGTGATTAAAGTGCTGAAATTTCTGGTTTTTATCTTGGTTTGAAGTGATTTGGTGAAGTTTTTATTTTATTGATGATTTTTCTGGTTTAATTGGATTATGATGGTGTGGTTGTTTATGATGATTGGAAATGGCCTATAATGACACTAGTAGGTGTGAATAGTTGATAATTGCAATCAATTTTGGATTTGGAAGAATTTCTGGAAAATTAGGGTTCTTGGTTGAACATTCTGTCCGAAATTTTAGGTCATAGATAGAGGCCGAATTGGACTTTTCTCAAAACATGAACGTTGTAGGTATTGATGAGGTTGAAGTGCCTGCAAAATTTCAGGGCATTTGGAGTAGTATAGAGTGAGTTATGCCGTTTTTACTGTTGCTGTTTTTGGTGAACAGAATGTCCGAACTGCGATAGTAATTGTCTGTTTTGACTGGAATTGGTTTGGATTTTGTTGTTGGTGTCTTCTGATGAAATGTAACTTGATATCTTATCTTTCATATTCATTTGGAATCAATGCTTTTGGACCTGTATAGACTGACTTGGACTGATTACAGTTTTGTGTGATTTGGGAACCTGCAATTACGGTTCTGGGTTGGTTTTCTGCTTTTTGACTTAGTTGTGCTAGGATTTGGATTGAGAGGCCTTCTACATTGTTGTAGCCCCTTAAGTCCTGGATATCCCTGTAAATTTTCAGGATTAACGGAGTGGTATAACCTGAGTTCTAAATGAAATACTCAGACCTGTTCTGACCGTCAAATTCTGTTCTGTTCTTATATCCGGACAGTTTACGACTGGAACTTTGACTTCACGTTTGACTAGGTTACAAACTGTTTGGGCTTGCGACCAAAACACCAAACTTATACCTCTATATCAGAGCTTTCTAACGCCCTTGGAATTTCATGAATCGGATTTATAGAACCTGAGATATAGCCGAACAAATAAGGCCTGCCCGTGAAAATGACCATTTTCTGGTCAGATTTGTTTTGGTCCTGACGACCAACTTCTGTTCCGAATTTGGATTGCCGACCTTCATGAAAGTTGTTCCATTTGGAATGAACTATCTAACTGCCAATTTTCAACTCTTTTGCCCATGTGTAGAATAGAAAACAGTTTGCACTCAAAACTGACCATTTGTGCATTGGCCAGATTTCGTATGTGATGGTGTTTGGTTCATTTGGGGCTGAAGCCTCCAGTTTCAGTTCTGGATGTCTTCATAACAATTGTTGTTCATCCTTTAAGCTTTGATATGGTGTCTCATATGCCTTAATCCGATATTCGTAGCTCAACTTATGATTACAATAGAAACGAGTGTCAAATCTGCCGTTTCCGCTAACGGCCGTTTCCGTTTCCGTCCGTCATATGTATGTGCGCGCGTGCCGTTTTTGCCGTTTTGTTTGTTTGAGGCACGATAGTAGCCGTTTACGATATGATGTGACACAATCTTCTATTTCAGACGGTGGTGAGCTGGGCGGAACTGGTGGGGCCCACTACTAGCTGTTCATTTCGATCCGACTTCGTACTTTTGCTATTTCAGTTTTTGAGTAAGTATTTAGGCCAGTTTGGTGTGTTTTCTTTGCTATGTGTTTGAGATATGTTCAAAGGGTACTTAGGCGAGGGTGTACTTTATCACACTCGACCTAAACCCTAATTTGAATGTGTAATTGTACTTGGCATATGTATATGAACCTTTTGGAGCCAAAACCCTTGAGCTTGTGGCTCGGGGTGACTTTCGAGTAAAGTTTGTGGAGTTTGCAAAGTTTGTGAGTTCGTGGGCCCGATCTAGGACCTGTTTGGACTATTCGAGCCGGTTAGGGCTTGGTCGAAGTCAGTCCAACTTAGTCCGAGGTCACCAAGTTTGTAGGTTCATGTTATGAACCAATTTTGTGAATCCGGTTCACCGAGAAGGTGACCAAGTTTGTGACCCGAGCTTGTGACTCAAGCTCAAGTTTGTGATTTCGTTCGCTCGGGCAAGTTTGTGAGGTGACTGGCCAGTGAGGGTGATAAGGTGTCGGTGGGTGTATAAGTGAAGTTCTACGGACTATTATTTGCGGTCGACGGAGTGTCGGCAGGAGATCATACATGGCACATGAATTGGCTTTGGAGCCACCCGTATCCTTATTATATGATGTTGTTCTTTTCTGCTTTTGCTTTACTTTTATTGTGTAATTGTTGCTACGTGAATTTATGCTTTCGCCCCTGTTTACTTACTAAGCATTTAGCTTACCCCTTTCCTTTTGTTTTCCTTAGCAGGGGCCGATGCGGGGACTTTTGGCTCGTATACTAGTATAGGTAGATTGGCTTGTAATAGTTGAACAGTTAGGATGTTTGTTTTTGTTTTGGTGGTTTGTATAAGGACCCTTCTTAGGGTCTACCTTTTGCTGGTTATTGTTATAGTATATTAGCGCGGTTTGGCTTGATGCTTTTGAAGATGTAAATAGACTTTTGGTGGTTGTATATATTATGAATCGTGTTCTTGTGGCTTAGAAGAGTTTTATTAGCTTTAAGTTTTGAGTCCTGGCGCGAGCTAGGCAGGCGGCCCGCCGATACCCTTGGGTTCGCCCTTGGGAGAAGTGGGGTCGTCACACAATCAGTTTTCTTTGTCTCCCTTTCTTGGAAAGTTTGAATAGTCGAAGTTTACCAAGTTTTCAGGCCATTTGATTGCATTTTGTGTTCAAAGGTTCATTAGATCTCCCCTCTCCCCTTTGTTTTAAGTCCTCGCATTCAATACTTGAGTGAGTTGGGATTTTGTTTCGGCTAAATGAAGATAAGCTTGCAAATGGTTGGCGGGTTAACGAAATGTTTTAGCGAACCAGAAAAGTTTCAAAGCATAGGAAAAATTGCAGAAATCCTTTTTCTTCGTAGCTTGCATGAACCTGCATTAGCTTTCATGTCTTTGATTCCCGTAACAGCCCACAAGTTGGATTTTTCTTATCTTGTTTGTATGCCGGATGTTGTGTCGACAATGATTGTAGAGAATTTGATGAGGTTTGGTTTTGTTTGTAAATTTTTGCCATTTCTTTGGTTTGCTCACGAGCTGCAATTTTTGCAGCAGAAAATGATAGAAGCTTCAGTTTGCGTCAGTTTGCTGGAGGCTTTCATTTGCATGCATGAATAATTTCTGAAAAATTACACTTTGGCCCCCCAAGTCTCCCCTCGTTCTACCATGACCCAACTAATTGAATATTTTCATCAATTTGATCCTTCGCAGCTTTGATTTTTGCAACTTCATTGCTTGTTTGCTTTAATTAATTTCCATATTTTGTTTAATTGCACTTAATTCGTGATTATAAGAGCTTTATGACCAAGTGAGCTCGTGTTTTTTATATTTTCTTTAACATTCTTAATTAAATTGGTACCCTGACCATTTTATTATTTTGGAGGGTAAATTAGTAATTTCACTTCGTTAGGGCATCAACTCAAGGGAGGTATGACTTCTTTTATCTTTTTTGTCTCTCCCCTATGTGATCCAACGTGCTAAGTGAGAATTGCATGTCCACTTTGCTTGCTTTCCTTGCTTTTCCTTGATTCATTCCATTTACTTTTGCTTTTATTAAGTCATTCTTTTATTTATGGGGTATGTGTACACCTCTTGGCTTGTAATAGATAGGGCTCGGAGAGCATTTTTATTCATTTTTCCTCTTCCCCATTTGTTTTAGTTAGCAAATGTAATAGGTTCATTAGCTTGATTGCTTGCTTTTGTGGCTACGTGTTAAGTTGCTTTCTTAGGCTCTTGCATTTAGTCGAGCATGTTAAGTGTTATGTGCTACGTGTTTATAGGTGATTGGCATGTCTACTTGCTTTCTATAGTCATAGATGAATGTGATGGATGAATGCGTCACCGTGGCTAGTCCAACGCTGGCCATGGTCTTTCCCCTCGAGCTCTCGCAAGTCCAATGCTTGTGAGAGAATTTTAGAAAAGGGCTAGTCCAATGCTAGACCCCAATAGGCCGTCCCCTCTCGTTAGTACATACTTGCATGTTTCACTGCATTTCATACATTTTTCTTAGTTTTCTAGCATTTGGCATGATCCTCCAATCCTTTCCCCTTCATTTTAGGTTTTTGCATCCTCATGCTAGTTATAGGGTACATTTGCTTGAGAGTCCCCTTTAGGTAAGGGAAACGAGCGAGTGTGGCTACAAAATAGCCTTAGCACCCTAGTTCTTCCTTCTAATCAAAGGGAAAATTAAAATCATGAAGTTAGAAGTCATTCCCGTACCCGACTTGATGCATTCCTCTAGGGTTCATGCATTTCATTTATCCACTATCACATGCACTTTTACTTCATATTCTATCCCTTTTTCCACATTTTCACTTCACACAACTTTTATTTTGCACGTTTTCACTCTGCCACTTACACTTTATATACTATCACGTGCACACACGGACTTCATACTATCACTCTACTCACCTTACTTTGCACATCCATTTGCACACTTCCACTTACACACTATTGTTTTTTATTACTTTTTCACTTCACGCAAACTCATATTTTCACATTGCATACATTCATTCCACTCATTTTTCGTCATTAGCATTATTCGTGACCTCTCCAAAGATTCATTATTGGGCATCACTATTAATGTGATTGGCACCACTCAAGCTTTGAAGAGAAATTTTGCCCCTCGATGTTCCCCTAGGTCTAGGTTTTGCATTCATATAGTGCATCCAAATGTGATAAATTCTTTGGTTAAAAATAAGAAAATCCTTGACTAAATCATGCAACTAGCCTTGACTAGGTCGAAGGGGTGCCTTGGATTTTTATCCTTGCCTTCCCCTTCGTCAAATGTGACTCCCGAACCTTTCCTTTGATTTTCGTGGACTAGGAGTCGTTTAAAAGGGGTTTTTCTACTTTTTTCCTTTGAAAACTCATTTTAGGTGACTTGGTACACCTTAACTCAATACCAAGTGGCGACTCCGATTTTTGTTCAAAAAACCCTTTTTAAACTATTATTTTGGGTCAAATCGTCGCATTTTCAAGTCCCATTTAGACCCATATTTTTCTTCATTTTCTTTGTAAATCAAAAATTCACTTTTCAAACTATTTATTTTTCTTGTAAAAAATGGGGCGCGACAATCACCTCACAACCACTCACTTAAGAGTTTTTATGGAGCAAATACAAGATTAAACGGTTGGAATTGAAGATTGAACAAGATTGGAGCTAGAAATTTGGAGAGGATTTCCTTTCTTTTTCCTTGGAGGAGTTCGGCCATAAGAAGCTTGGAAATGAAGAGATTTTTGGTCAATTTTTGATTTATTTGGTAAAATGGTAAAAGAGTGAATAGTGGTCAAAAAGTAAGACTTAATCTCCAAGTGACACTTGTCACTTTCATTTAATACATGGTTATCCTTTTGTCCCTCTCACACCAATTCATCTAGTAACCTCTAGTTATCTCTTAACACCTGCTAAATTAATCCCGGTATACGAAACTTAACCTAACTGGCCGAATTTTACCGAACTTTCCGCACTAGCGGGTCCCACGCCCGGCATACACATCTAAAGTCTCATGAACTAACTTATACTAGAAAAATGATTTTGAAACCATATTTACTCACAAAAATTATCTAGAAAATTTTTCTAACAAAGAAAATATAGAAAAGGAATGCAATTAAATAAAATAAAGGCTTGAAAATAAGAAAATTTCCGGGTTCTCACAACCACGACCGTAGACTCCATTTTACACCAAATTCTATCCACCATACACACCCCTTACCGGGCCCGAAGACCTTATAGTAACAGTGGGGTAATACTCGAGTATACCACAAGGTCGAGAAGATAACACTCCACTCGACAAACAGTAAACCCATGGTTTGTTATCAAATCGACCAAGCCCTTACCGACTCGACTCGATTAACGACCAATGAGGTTTGAGCTCAGATATCACAGTAAAGTCGTTGGATACAAGCCTCCAAACGACATCAAACCATGCACAGGTACAGATTCACAGTTATACAGTAAACAGTCATACGGATAAGAGAACGAGAGTGATAAAGTACACTCTTATCTCATTCGGTATAAACAGAGTTCACAATCATTTAATCCAAAGATTCAGGTACAAATAACCAGGTAGCTGCATTTTCTCTCACTTATGAATTGATTTTGAGAATGATTTATTCTGATGAAATGTAACCTTATGATTCTAGTTTCCAACGCCACCAATCATTCACAATTCCTAGTTGTATTGACTGAGATATGGTCCAATTTCCAAACTGCGACAAAACTGGAAAATTTTCTCAGTTTCTAGGTTTTATTTTATTTAATTGCATGCTTTTCTGCATTTTCTTTATTAGGAAAATTTTCCAGATAATTTTTATGAGTAAATATAGTTTTTAGATGATTTTTCTAGTATCGGTTAGTTTTTGAGAAATTAAGAGCGTATACCGGATGTGGGACCCGCTAGTGCGAAAAGTTCAGAAAAATTCGGCCAGTTAGGTTAAGTTTTGGATACCGGGATTAATTTATCGGGTGTTAAGAGATAACTAGAGGTTACTAAATGAATTGGTGTGAGAGGACAAAAGGATAGCCATGTATTAATTATAGTGACAAGTGTCACTTAGAGACTTTATCTTACTTTTTGACTACTATTCACCCTTTTACCATTTTACTAAATAAACCAAAAATTGGTCAAAAATCCTCTTCATTTCAAGCTATTGTGGCCGGCTCGGCTCTCTTCAAGCAACAAGGAAGGAAAAGCTCTCAATTTTCTAGTCTCCAATCTTGCCCAATCTTTCACTTCAACCGTTTAATCTTTAAACTACTCCATAAAACCTCTTAGTTTGGTGATATTAAGGTTAGTTGTGAAGTTGTTTGGAAGGCTAAGGTGGTTAGTTGCTTCCTTTCTTGCATTTTAAGGTGAGCATCTAAGGAACTCCTCTTTTGTTCTTGATGATGTATAATTAATGGCTTGTGGTAGCCTAAGAGGTGTTTTTGTGAGTTATTTCATGATTTTAGTGAGATTGATGACATTTTTCTATTTATTCATGATTTTTCTGTTTTAATATGATTACCATTGTGTGGCCATGTATGATGGGTGGAAATAATCTAGAATGGAGCTAGAATGTATAAATTGTGGTTGTTGCGGAAAATTTTCGCATTTGATGGAAAATTTCAGAAGTTAGGGTTTCATGTAACCACATTCTGTCCGGTACTGTTACTCATAGTTAAAGGCCGAATTAGCCTTGGGGTAAAACATGAAAGTTGTAGGGAATGATATTTTATAGTTTCCTACGAACTTTCAGGCCAATCGGAGTAACGTAGCCTGTGAAAAGACTGAAATACTCCTGCTGCCCTGTTTCTGTCCGAACTTGGTAATCAGCTTTGGTAATTGGTTAATTTGATTGGGAATACTACTGATTTGGTTGTTGAGATCTTCTTAATAAATATAACCTGGTATCTTAGCTTTCGGATGGCTTTGGAATCACTTGAATTGGACTTTGGTAGCCTGACTTATGGTTGGTTAACCAGAACGCGTTTTGTTAACCTGTTTATACGGTTCTGGTTTGGTACATTGCGATTTTCACTTAGTTTCAATACAATCTGGACTGAGTGGCCTTCTTCAACATTGTAGCTATTTCTGTTAGCTTCGAAACGGTGTATAGTATACATCCATCTGATACTCGTAGTGCCAGTTGTGCCCAATACGCTTAATGGCGTCAAAACTATTTTTAGGTCCTAGAGATTAACTTGCATTTCCGGATTTTTCCTAACTTACTTTAGTGCTTATGCGTCCTAATGGAGCTTTATTTTTGGTAGTATGTGGAATTGGTTTATGACTTGTAATCGAGTCTTATTGTGCTTGTTTGAATATTTTAGGGCGTGACGGTGATTCGAGACGCTCTTTGGGCGGATGTTTATGAAATTTCACTTGCGTGCTTGGTGAGTGTACTACTCACTTGTTTGTTACTATGTGGCTTTGCTACACTTGAAATCGTTGATTTGATGGCTTAATTGCATTGTTCACCTTGATTGAGGTGGGGTGTACTTGATCACTCTCACCCTTTTATCTTAAATGACTGTTTACTGTATGATTGAGTGATACATGCAAATACTGGCTTTGGTGTCGTTTGGACGGGTATCCAACGGCCATTACTGTTACTACTGAACCCAACTCCATTGATAGTCAATTGAATCGAGCCAGCGAGGCCTTGGTCGTGAAAATCGACGAGCCATGGGGACTGTTGTATGGAATCTTGTAGTATGAGACTCTCGATTCCGGTATACTCGAGTATTACCAAATTTATACTGTTTGGAGTTCGGATCCGGTAGGGGGATGTTGGGTGGAAGGAATGGAAGTAAAGTGGAGCCTACGGTTGGTTACTTGTAACCATTGACGGAGGGTCAATGAAGTCCGATCAAGTATACAAGCGAGGAAAGGGGCTCTTGAGAGCCGTCCGTATCCTTTTACCAATTTTATTAATGTGTGATCTTGGTTTACTTCTTTATTGAATGAATTGGGGTGAAACGTCTTATGCTTATATGAACTTGGTTGCTTGAGTGATAGTATCTCACTGGGCGTAAGCTCACTCTATTCCTTTTGTTTTCCTTACAGGAATTTGAATACTTTTGGAAAGTCCATGAATGTTGGTTGCCGAGTTGAGCTTGTTGTAACTATCTTTTGAATAGCTCCTTTTGGGCAAAACTCTATGCGTATTTTGATCCAACCAAAAATGTTGAGTTGTAATTTGCAAACCGTACTTGTATAAACTTGTTGGACAACTTGGGTATGCTCTTTTGGTATGTAAATGCTAAATTTCAAGATGTATATGTTTGATTGATGCTTGGTTGGATTTTGACGTGTCGGCTACTATTCATGGCCGACTCCGTTTTCATTTTTTTTATTGTATAATTTTCACTTGTCTAAGCGCGCTTGTGTGTTCCGGAACGTTTAAACCGTATTGAATTGTCCCGTTAGTCCTGGTGAGAGCTGGGCAGGTAGTCCGGTAACCCCTTTGGTTCGCCTTAGGGGAAGGTGGGGCTGTCACAGGTGCTATCAGAGCCTAGGTTTGAATTGGCCTGGGCGTGTTAGAAAGGCTCGACTTGAGGATTATTTTGCTTATGTTCCTTAAGGTTATTTACATTTATTTACTCTTTTGGTGTAGGATGGACGGACGTGGTGAGCCTAGTGATAGCCCTCCTGGTGAGCGATCCCGTGGAGTGGTCCCAGTGATCCCATACCAGATACGGCCAAGTGGGGCCGTCGTGCGTTGGAGCCCGGCTAACCGCCTCCGACGGTGTGAGTGTCGCCACACCTACGCCTACCCTAACACCTTAGTGTTGGCCGTGGCCGAGGAACGGAAGGAGCTGGCCAAAGATAATGATAGGCTCGAGGCCGAGGTGAATCAGTTGAGGGTGGCCAACGAGAAACAAGCCAAGCGAATTAAGGATCTAGAGTATGATGTGCTCGAGTGTGAGGATAGAGTGGACGACCTCTGCACTCAACTTAGGGAGGCACGTGAGCGTGAGACTAAGCGAGCTCGGAAGGTTAGGGTTCGAGCCGCGTCGATCCTGAACCTCTGCGCCGACGTGCTCGAGGGGGTGAGCGACGAGGCGTCGTGCACAGGGGCGGGGGCAGGGGGTGAATCCACCCCGTCGGGTGGGTCCACTAGCCCGACGACGGACTAGGTTGTGATTCCTAGGATCTTTTGGGATAGTTTTGTTTCTGTATAGGACGGATAGGAAAAAGAGCCTTAGCTAGCCGTTTTGTACGTTGGATTACCTACGTGTATATTATTTTTGATAAGGCCATTCCCTGGTGGATTGTCTATGTGTATACTTGACTTGACTGTACTTGATTTGACTGTACTTGGCTTGACTGGTTGTTGATATGTGCGTTGTTTGACTTTGTTTGGAATGTATATATATGTTATTGTAAAAACTTTTGGGATTTTACTTACATGCATTGTTATTGTATTGTTCTAGTACGTTTGCTTAGATCAAGTAGAGTTCATGGAAGGTACGCGTAGTGGACGGGGGCGTGGGCGCGGGAGTAGGCAACCTACCTCGGACCAGGGTGCTGGGGAAACCTCCTCTGGACCTAATCCTGAACCGAGGGTTGACCCCAACGTGCAGATAGCTGCCGCTATGCAGCAAATGACCAACCTGCTGGCACAAGTGGTGTAGCAACAGGGTCAGAACCCTAACCCTAACCCTGAAAACCCTGGCAACCACGTCGAGAGCGACGACAGGGCACTTGAAAGATTCCAGAAGTTTGCCCCACCGAAATTCGTTGGGGGGCCCGACCCGGATGTCGCCGAAAGGTGGCTTGAGAAAATGGTAGACATTTTCGCTGCCCTGCACTACACCGAAGAACGGCAGGTGACTTTCGCCATCTTTCAACTAGAAGGGGCGGCCCGTTCCTGGTGGAATGTCATTCGGCAAAAAATGGGAACGGGAACAAACGCCCAGAACTTGGGTGAATTTTATAAGAGAATTCAACGCGAAATTCTTTCCTCCTCTAGTTCAGGAGAGGAAGGAAGATGAGTTTATTCGACTCCGCCAAGGGGCTCAGTCTGTGGCGGAGTACGAGAGTCAATTCACCCGCCTATCCAAATTTGCTCCTGAGCTGATCATGACCGAGCAACGGCGGATCAGGCGTTTTATCCAGGGCTTGAATGTCGAAATCCAGAAGGACCTCGCAATAGCTCAAATTAATGCTTTTAGCGAGGTCGTGGAAAAGGCCCAACAGGTAGAAAGTGCTAGGTTGCAATTAAGGAACTTCCAGGCGAAGAAGCGCGGCTTTCCTGGAAACAGTTCGGGGCAAGGGGATAAAGGTACACCCTCCAAGTTCGGATGAGAAGCTGGAGGTGGACGACAGACGGGTTCCGGCAGAGGGGCTCAGTCTAGGGGTGGCCCAACTAGGAGAGGCCAAGGCGGAAACTTCCAGAAGGGTTCAGGTTCGGCGTCCCGTGGGCCTGTGGGTACTGCGGAAAGTCGAATCACTCCGAGGATAATTGCTGGAAGAAGGAGGGCAAATGTCTGCGCTGCGGAAGCGCAGACCACCAGTTGGCCACTTGCCCGGTCCTAAAACAAGATGGAAAAGGGAGCCAACAACCGCCGAGGACCAATGCTGGACCAGCTAAAGGAGATGGGTCCAAACCTAAGGTGCCAGCTCGAGTATATTCGTTAGAACCCCAACAGGTCCCAGATTCCTCCGAGGTTGTAGAAGGTACGATCCCTGTATTCCACCGCTTTGCCAAAGTTTTAGTAGATCCAGGTGCCACTCATTCCTTTGTTAATCCTGATTTCATGTGTGGCATCGATATAAAACCTGCTAGTTTACCATATGACCTAAAAGTTAGTACCCCTACGGGGAATCATCGGTTGGTTACTAGTCTGGTTTATAGGGATTGTGAAGTGTGTGTAGGAGAGAAGAGGTTATTAGGAGATTTGATAAGCCTGTCCATCAAGGGGTATGATGTGATTCTGGGCATGGACTAGTTAGCTAAGTATAATGCCCAACTAGATTGTAAGAAGAAAGTGGTGGAGTTCCGTATTCCTGGGGAGGCGACCCTGAGGTTGGATATAAGGGGTAGGTTAGCCTCATCTGCTTTGATTTCGGGCATTCGGGCTAGAAAACTGCTAAGTAAAGGGGCAC
This sequence comes from Coffea arabica, assembly GCF_036785885.1. Classification (NCBI taxonomy): domain Eukaryota; kingdom Viridiplantae; phylum Streptophyta; class Magnoliopsida; order Gentianales; family Rubiaceae; genus Coffea; species Coffea arabica. The sequence continues at coordinate 35,560,195 of NC_092321.1, forward strand.
AAGGGTTTTTAGCCTTTCTAATCAAGACCCCCACAGATAAAGTGAAGGTAGAGGATGTACATATAGTAAGGGAATTTCCGGATGTATTCCCTGATGAGTTAGTAGCTCTACCTCCGGAAAGAGAGATAGAATTCAAGATAGACCTGCTACCTGGAACCTCACCTATCTCCAAAACCCCATACCGAATGGCCCCTGCAGAGCTCAAGGAGCTAAAGTTGCAATTACAAGACCTTTTGGAGCGGGGATTCATTCAAGAGAGTGGGTCTCCTTGGGGAGCCCCTGTGTTGTTTGTAAAGAAAAAGGACGGAAGTTTGAGGATGTGTATTGATTACCAGGGCCTGAACAATGTCACGGTTAAGAATAAGTACCCACTGCCCCACATTGATGAGTTATTTGACCAACTGCAGGGAGCAATGGTCTTCTCAAAACTGGACCTCCGACAGGGGTATTACCAGTTGTTGATTAAGAGAGAGGATATTCCGAAAACCGCTTTTAACTCGAGATATGGGCATTTCGAGTTCGCAGTTATGCCCTTTGGACTAACCAATGCTCCTGCCGCCTTCATGGACTTAATGCATAGGGTTTTTAAGCCCTATTTGGACCAATTTGTCGTTGTTTTTATTGATGACATCTTGGTCTACTCCAAAACTCGTGAGGAGCATGAGCAGCATCTGAGAGTTGTGTTGCAGACCCTAAGAGAGCATCAATTGTACGCCAAGTTCAGTAAGTGCGAGTTTTGGCTGGAGAAAGTTAGTTTCCTAGGGCACGTAATTTCCCAAGAAGGCATCTCGGTTGACCCAGCGAAAGTAGAGGCTGTGACCAATTGGAAACGGCCAGAAAACCCCACCGAGGTTCTTAGCTTTCTAGGTTTAGTGGGGTATTACCGGCGTTTCATTAAAGAATTTTCTAAGTTGGCCGGTCCTTTAACCGACCTGACGAAGAAATATGGTCGGTTCGTGTGAAATGCCAAATGTGACGCGAGCTTTCAGGAGTTAAAGAAAAGATTGACTACGGCGCCAGTTTTAGTCCTGCCTAATGGAGTTGATGGGTTTGCCGTTTTTACTGATGCTTCACGAGAAGGCCTGGGATGCGTTTTATTGCAAAATCGTAATGTGATCTCTTTTGTCTCTAGGAAGTTGAAACTTCACGAGCAGAATTACCCGACCCACGATCTAGAGCTAGCCGCCGTGGTTTTCACGCTGAAAAAGTGGAGACGCTACCTATATGGGGTGACCTTTGAGGTTTACTCAGACCATAAGAGTTTTAGGTACCTCTTCTCACAGAAGGAATTGAACATGAGGCAACGACGGTGGATGGAATTTCTGGAGGATTACGACTGTACCATCAACTACCATCCAGGAAAGGTGAACGTAGTGGCCGATGCTTTGAGTCGCAAGGCTCAAGTAGCAGGGTTAATGATTAAAGAGTGGGATTTGCTAGAATCGGTTTGCGAGTGAAAACCCTGCCTAGAGAGCCATAAAGTGATTTTTGGTAACATTAGGGTGACATCCACCATATTAGAGTGGATTAAAGGAGCTCAAAAGGAGGATGCTATGGTGCGGAAATGGGGAGAGAAGGTGAAAAAAGGGGAAATGACTGATTTCAACTTCAGTCCTGAAGGTATTTTAAGATACCGGAATCGAGTGGTGGTGCCTAAAGATGAAATGTTGAAGACGGAGATCTTAGAGGAGGCTCATCGGTCCAAGTACACGATCCATCCGGGTAGTAGTAAGATGTATCAAGATCTGAAAGGAACCTATTGGTGGGATAATATGAAGAAGGAAATCGCTTTATACGTGCAAAAATGTCTCGTTTGCCAACAGGTTAAGGCAGAGCATCAAAAACTATCGGGCTTGTTACAGCCCCTTGAGATACCCGAATAGAAGTGGGAAAACATCACAATGAACTTCATTTCAGGTTTGCCGCGAATGCAACGAGGACACGATGCCGTTTGGGTGATCGTCGATCGATTAACCAAGTCGGCCCATTTCTTGCCGGTAAACATGAAATATTCCATGGACAAGTTGGCCCAACTGTACATGGACGAGATAGTGAAACTACATGGTGTTCCTGTGAGCATCGTCTCCGATAGAGATCCCCGTTTCGTATCTAGATTCTGGCAGAAGTTCCAAGAGACTCTGGGGACTAAACTCAACTTGAGCACTACTTATCACCCTCAGACGGATGGACAATCGGAGCGAACAATCCAAACTCTCGAGGACATGTTGCGAATCTGCATTCTGGATTTTGGAGGTAACTGGGGTCAACACATGACCTTAGTAGAGTTTGCGCACAACAACAGCTACCATTCGTCGATTCAAATGGCTCCATACGAGGCACTAAATGGACGAAAATGCCGGTCACCGATCTACTGGGACGAAGTTGGCGAGAGAAAGGCACTGGATCCAGCAACTCTTCCATGGCTGGAAGAAGCTCGAGAAAAGGTCAAATTGATACGTCAACGACTCCAAACAGCTCAAAATCGACAAAAGATCTATGCGGACAATCGAAGAAAAGATTTGGAGTTCGAAATTGGGCACCATGTGTTTCTTAAAGTCACACCATTACGGAGCATTACGGCGGGTAGAGGAAAGAAATTGCAACCAAGGTTCTTCGGACCTTACAAGATTCTCCAGAGAGTCGGTACGGTAGCATATCGACTAGAGCTGCCGTCCAGTCTCTCTCGAATTCACGACGTCTTCCACGTCTCGATGCTCAAGAAGTACTATCCCGACCCTTCCCATATTTTACAACCGGAGGAGCTTGACATAGATGAATCGCTCACTTATGACGAGAAACCTGTACAAGTACTTGACCGGAAAGTTAAAGAACTGAGAAACAAGCAAATTCCGTTAATGAAGATATTGTGGAAAAACCATGGGGTAGAGGAAGCTACCTGGGAGATGGAAGAAGAGATGCAAACGAAATATCCAGAACTTTTCGTGAGTTAAGGTGAGAAATTTCGAGGGCGAAATTCTTTTAAGGGGGAGAGAGTGTGAGACCCCGTAAATTTTCTCAGTTTCTAGGTTTTATTTTATTTAATTGCATGCTTTTCTACATTTTCTTTATTAGGAAAATTTTTCAGATAATTTTTATGAGTAAATATAGTTTTTAGATGATTTTTCTAGTATCGGGTAGTTTTTGAGAAATTAAGAGCGTATACCAGATGTGGGACCCACTAGTGCGAAAAGTTCGGAAAAATTCGGCCAGTTAGGTTAAGTTTTGGATACTGGGTTTAATTTACCGGGTGTTAAGAGATAACTAGAGGTTACTAAATGAATTGGTGTGAGAGGACAAAAGGATAGTCAGGTATTAATTATAGTGACAAGTGTCACTTGGAGACCTGTTCTTACTTTTTGACTACTATTCACCCTTTTACCATTTACTAAATAAACCAAAAATTGGTCAAAAATCCTCTTCATTTCAAGCTATTGTGACCGGCTCGGCTCTCTTCAAGCAACAAGGAAGGAAAAGCTCTCAATTTTCTAGTCTCCAATCTTGCCCAATCTTTCACTTCAACCGTTTAATCTTTAAACTACTCCATAAAACCTCTTAGTTTGGTGATATTAAGATTAGTTGTGAAATTGTTAGGAAGGCTAAGGTGGTTAGTTGCTTCCTTTCTTGCATTTTAAGGTGAGCATCTAAGGAACTCCTCTTTTGTTCTTGATGATGTATAATTAATGGCTTGTGGTAGCCTAAGAGGTGTTTTTGTGAGTTATTTCATGATTTTAGTGAGATTGATGACATTTTTCTATTTATTCATGATTTTTCTGTTTTAATATGATTACCATTGTGTGGCCATGTATGATGGTTGGAAATAATCTAGAATGGAGCTAGAATGTATAAATTGTGGTTGTTGCGGAAAATTTTCGCATTTGATGGAAAATTTCAGAAGTTAGGGTTTCATGTAACCACATTCTTCCCGGTACTTTTACTCATAGTTAGAGGCCGAATTAGTCTTGGGGTAAAACATGAAAGTTGTAGGGAATGATATTTTATAGTTTCCTACAAAATTTCAGACCAATCGGAGTAACGTAGCCTGTGGAAAGACTGAAATACCCCTGCTGCCCTGTTTCTGTCCGAACTTGGTAATCAGCTTTGGTAATTGGTTAATTTGATTGGGAATACTACTGATTTGGTTGTTGAGGTCTTCTTAAGAAATATATCCTGGTATTTTATCTTTCGGATGGCTTTGGAATCACTTGAATTGGACTTTGGTAGCCTGACTTATGGTTGGTTAACCAGAACGCGCTTTGTTAACCTGTTTATACGGTTCTGGTTTGGTACATTGCGATTTTGACTTAGTTTCACTGCAAAATGGACTGAGTGGCCTTCTTCAACATTGTAGCCCTTTCTGTTAGCTTCGAAATGGTGTATAGTATACATCCATCCGATACTCGTATTGCTAGTTGTGCCCAATACGCTTAATGGCGTCAAAACTGTTTTTAGGTCTTAGAGCTTAACTTGCATTTCAAGATTTTCCCTAACTTACTTTAGTGCTTATACGTCCTAATGGAGCTTTATTTTTGGTAGTATGTGGAATTGGTTTATGACTTGTAATCGGGTCTTATTGTGCTTGTTTGAATATTTTAGGGCGTGACGGTGATTTGAGACGCTCTTTGGGCGGATGTTTATGAAATTTCACTTGCGTGCTTGGTGAGTGTTCTACTCACTTGTTTGTTACTATGTGGCTTTGCTACACTTGAATCATTGATTTGATGGCTTAATTGCATTGTTGACCTTGATTGAGGTGGGGTGTACTTGATCACTCTCACCCTTTTATCTTAAATGACTGTTTACTGTATGATTGAGTGATACATGCAAATACTGGCTTTGGTGTCGTTTGGACGGGTATCCAACGGCCATTACTGTTACTATTGAACCCAACTCCATTGATAGTCGATTGAATCGAGCCGGCGAGGCTTTGGTCGTGAAAATCGACGAGCCATGGGGACTGTTGTATGGAATCTTGTAGTATGAGACTCTCGATTCCGGTATACTCGAGTATTACCAAATTTATACTGTTTGGAGTTCGGATCCGGTCGGGGGATGTTGGGTGGAAGGAATGGAAGTAAAGTGGAGCCTACGGTTGGTTACTTGTAACCATTGACGGAGGGTCAATGAAGTCCGATCAAGTATACAAGCGAGGAAAGGGTCTCTTGAGAGCCGTCCGTATCCTTTTACCAATTTTATTAATGTGTGATCTTGGTTTACTTCTTTATTGAATGAATTGGGGTGAAACGTCTTATGCTTATATGAACTTGGTTGCTTCAGTGATAGTATCTCACTGGGCGTAAGCTCACTCTATTCCTTTTGTTTTCCTTACAGGAATTTGAATACTTTTGGAAAGTCAATGAATGTTGGTTGCCGAGTTGAGCTTGTTGTAACTATCTTTTGAATAGCTCCTTTTGGGCAAAACTCTATGCGTATTTTGATCCAACCAAAAATGTTGAGTTGTAATTTGCAAACCGTACTTGTATAAACTTGTTGGACAACTTGGGTATGCTCTTTTGGTATGTAAATGCTAAATTTCAAGATGTATATGTTTGATTGATGCTTGGTTGGATTTTGACGTGTCGATTACTATTCATGGCCGACTCCGTTTTCATTTTTTTTATTTTGTAATTTTGACTTGTCTAAGCGCGCTTGTGTGTTTCGGAACGTTTAAACCGTATTGAATTGTCCGTTAGTCCTGGCGAGAGTTGGGCAGGCAGTCTGCTAACCCCTTTGGTTCGCCTTAGGGGAAGGTGGGGCTGTCACAGAAAATACTAGTGAAGGCTAGTCTTTTGTATAGTTTGGTATTATTGTAACTGACTTTTAGGGAATTGTAAGATTTGGAACTCGATGTAGTTGACTTGAGATTTGTATCCTTGGATGTACTTGTGCAATGAAATATTATAGTCGTGTTATTATTTTGGCATATTTAGATGTAATTATTGGAATTGGTCTGTTTTCCATTTGAAGATGGTAGTGAGTCCCGGAGAAAGTTGGGCAGGCGTTCTCCCGATACCCTAAGGTTCGCCCTAAGGAGAAGTGGTGACGTCACAGTCTGAATCCTGAGTGCTCTGTCGAAATTCTAGCAGGAGCCACCATGTCAGTTGCATCAATGTTTGAATCCTGGGTGCTTTGTCTAGAACCTGGCGGAAGCCACCGTATCAGTACCGTATCCTTTCTCGCTGGTGTTAAATTGCTTATTTGAATATTTGAGCTGTTAATGACTCTGCTTGTCACTGTTCACTTTTTTATCCTTTCTAAGATTTTGTGATATATGAAAGATATTCTGCCAATTTGACTGCATGTTTTTTTGGAACCTCGTTGAGCTTCTATCTTATCTCTTTATTTGTTTTCCTTAACGGGGTACGGAATGAGAGAGACAAGAATAGTACTAGTTGTATTAGGAATTTTAAACTGGTATTTGGCCGGTACTGTATTATAGTACTAGTTGTTCAAGTTCTTACCCTTTTGGCCTGTACTTTGGCTTGTATATTCGACTGATTTGTAGCATGTACACATTATTTTGAAGAATTATAGTGTTACTGGTTTGGTATCTAAAGAATAGTGAGCTCAAAAGTTATTGTCCTTATTTTAAAGAATTGTCATCATATTATATTTGGTGAGGTGATAGAATTATTTGTATTTTGATCCATTTCATTGTTCACCTAAGTATGAATGTTTTGTGAAGTTGGATGGTTGTAATATTTCTTGGGAATTTTGCGCTTACTTTGTAGTTAATATTATCTCTGAAGTTAATGTGAGTGAGTGAGTCTTGGCGAGAGATGGGCAGGCGGTCCGCTAACCCTTGGGGTATGCCCTAGGGGAAGGTGGGGCTGTCACAAGAGGGACGTTTGCTTTAGAATGGATTTGAGTTCAACCTTGGACTGCTCAAGGGAGAAAACGAAGATAGAAGACGCCACAATCAAGTGTGCTGCTTGATTGATAAGTCAAGGCACATCAAACGATTGATGCTAAGATGCTCAAACTAGCTTTCACAAGCTATAGAATTCGCTCCTTAAGAAGGGAAAAATCTGGAAAATTTTATTAAACTCTCAAAACTGAATAATCAAAGCATACTTAGGGCTATTTATAGCCTTACATAAACCTACTACTACTCGGAAAACTTTAAGAAGCGCGGCCCTTTAGGTTTGCTGCAAATTGGGCCAAGTTAACAAGGTAACACTAAAAGTAATTAATTAACCTACTAGAAATCGGCATTGCCACTCAAGGCTTAACCAAATTCCACCATTTATTCTAAGCTCACATGAGCTCATTATTTGGCTCTAAAACTGATGAACTAACACTAGTGCTCGCTTGACGCTTGACCATTGTCACCTTCAATGGATAACATCATCTTAGTCATTTTGCGAGAATCTTCCAAGTCGATACCTTCAATGCTTGTAAAGGATCCTTCTTGTTCTTACACAGCATGCACTAAGGTCAAGAGTGACTATTTGAATCTTCTAGCTCTTGTACAAGTCATTGGACCTTGAGAAACCTTCACGGGGTCTACATGCTCACCATGGTCATCTTGCAAGTTCACATCATTCCCCTCCTCTTGAGAAAGATTTGCCCTCAAATCATGTTCATCATCTGCAAGAAACGGACTTAGGTCAGCAACATTGAAGGTAGCACTTACATTATACTCACCAGGAAGATCCAAGCAATATGTGTGACAGCTCCACCTCTCCCTAGGGCGAACCCTAGGGTATCAGCGGACTGCCTGCCCAACTCTCGCCGGGACTCAGTCGTTCAAAGTACTAATAATACAAATGAAACAGACGAGATATCTTCCAAGCAAGGGAATGTAACCCTGATTGAAATATAATCACTAATCTAACATTCGGGCTTAGTATTTAGGTAACTAATTGTCTACTACCACTCCATACTCAAAATAACATAGCATAAGTCGAACTTACGGATACAAGCTTACCAGTCTGCTTAAACAAAAGTTACAACCTCAAAACACAAGTACAAGCAAAATAAAGCTAAGAAAGCTCTTGATCAAGTCCCTTCCCGATCTGTTAAGGAAAACAAAGGGAATGGGGTGAGCTAAAGCCCAGTGAGGTTCCAAATAAAGCAAATAAACACATAACCACATAAGGTCACAAAGTAACCAAATAAACACCATACAGTAAAATAACAGTTTAATCATAGTTCAATTCAAGGATACGGGTGGCTTTCAAAAGCCAAAGATCCACTTGAGCTTGATCATAATTGCCTCCTGTTGACACTCCGTCAACACTTGTATGCACAGTAAATAGGGTCCGTAGAACACCACTTTCACCAATCTCCGTCCACCAATCAACCCCCTATCGGGCCCGCACGCCACAAACATTAATTTGGTAATACTCGAGTATACCAGGAATCCAAGATTCCAAAGAAACAATATCAAGTCAAGGATTTTACCACTGGTGGTGCTGGGCAACACAACAAGCAAGCACAACGGCTATACTTCACCAGGGACCTCCAAACATCAGTCCCCAAGGTTTATCGGCCTTCTCGACCAAGCCCTTGCTGGCTCGATACAACCGACTCACCTAAGAGGTTGGGTACCCAAACAGTAGCAGTAGTTGATGGGATATCATCCAAACAACTCAAACACAGTTATATCTAGAGAAATCACATCTCATAATAACAGTATACAGAGCTTCATTGAAAAACAAGGGAGGTCGAGTGCGATAAAGTACACGCTCGCCTCCATTTTATCAAAACAGTATTTGGCTCCAACAGTCATAAATCAAGTATTTCAGATATTCAGATATTTCACATAACAGGTAACAGGTAGTGGAACACTCACCTGACAACCAAAGTAGTAGTCAAACGTCAAGTGGCCTGGTTATGACCACCTTCGTTTCCCAATCCTAGGGCAACGAGTGAAATTGTTAACATTCAAGGTTCATTTCTCACTCAATCGCAGGCTCATTAAGAGACCAAGTGAGTGGTTAAAGCCACATAATTCATCATGCAAATTTGGCCCAAAATTCAGTAAAAGTTCATGAGAAAACAAGTTCAATAAGTGCATGAAAGTTGGGCAAAAGAAAAGTTTCATTCTAGGTTAAATCGTTCTTCGCGCGTAAAACAGTCGTGCCCGCGCAGTCTCGGTAAAACAGCTATATCTCACTGTAGGAAGGTCGGAATTAGGTGCCGTCAGCGGTGTTGGAAACTAGACTCGAAGGGCTTTTCAACAGTACCAATTACACACTCCAGTTCATCTCCTAGTAGTACCAGTAGCTCAGACAAGTTGGATGTTTTTCCAACCCTGGATCAGCCCTAACCGCAAGCAAAACTACATTGGTTCTTGGTGCTATCTTCATTTGTTTTAGTCCAAATTCACCCAAATCTGTCCTCAAATGTTCATATACAGGGGGTCTCATCACCTAGGATCATTGAAGTTCAAAATATAACACATCAACATGAAATAAATAACCACTACCTTCCTTAGTCAAATTTCATTCCAATTCACACATGAGCTTAACCATTCTCTAGCCAAGTTTCTTAGGCATGATTAAGGTGTAAATAAACCACAAAAATCAAGATGAAACCCCGTCTTCTCATGCCGGTCAGCCAAGAGGATGAAATCAGTCCACAATTTTCTCTATTCATCCAACCTTCATCGTCAAATGAGTTTAACTTAAACCACATATCAAGTGTTAAATCTAACTCAAAAGAGGTTTAAAACATGTAAATATGTGAGAACCCGTAACTTTTCCATTTTCTAGGTTTTATTATCTTTCTAGGTTTTCTTATCTTCAATGATTTGTTTTCTGCACTTTCTGTATCCGAAAAATTTTCTAGATAATTTTATGAGTAAATATAGTTTTTAGATGATTTTTCTAGTATCAAATAGATTTTGAGAAATGAAGAGCGTATACCGGACGTGGGACCCACTAGTGCGAAAAGTTCGGAAAAATTCGGCCAACTAGGTTAAGTTTTGGATACTGGAATTAAATTACTGGGTGTTATGAGATATTTAGAGGTTGCCAAGTGGATAGGTGTGAGAGAGACAAAAAGTTAGGCAAACAATTAATGAAAGTGACATGTGTCACTTGGAGATTTATTCCTACTTTTGACTTACTATTCATCTTTTTACCATTTTACTAAATAAAACCAAAAATTGACCAAAAACTCTCCAAATTTCAAAGCTTCTTGGCCGAACCTCTTCCTACAAGAAAAGAAAGAAAAGCTTCCAAGTTTCTTGCTCCAATCTTGTCCAATCTCACAAACTAACCATTTAATCTTGCAATTTCTCCATAAAACCTCTTCAATTAGTGTTTGTGAGTTGTTGTGTGAAGTTATTTGGAAAGTTAAGGTGACCAATTGCTCTCTCTCTCTCTTGTTTTTAAGGTGAGTTGTGAAGAACCACCCTCCTCCCTTAATTGATGCTTAAATCATGCTTAGTGGTAGTATGAGATGCAATATTATGGATTATTTCTTGATTTGTGGTTGAAGTGATGAAGTTTTATTATTTTTGGGGATTTTTCTGTTTTAATATAAGCATGATTGTGTGGCTATCTATGATGATTGGAAATGGTATATAATGACTCTGGAAGGTGGAAAAAGTGATTAATTGCAACTAATTTCTGGTTTGGAAGAAATTTCAGAAAATTAGGGTTCTAGTGGGAGCATTCTGCCCGAATTTTTAGCTCCTAATTAGAGGCCGAATTGGCCTTGGCTTAAAACATGAAAGTTGTATGGAATGACATTTTAGAGGCCGAATTTCAGGTCAAAATTTCAGGCCGAATTGCTATTCTGGTTTTACCCGAATGTAAGAATTGCGCCTGTAATTGGTTGTTTTGGCTGGAATTACTTCCGAATTGGTTGTTGAGGCCTTCTGATGAAATTTATCCCTGTTTCTTATATTTCAGATGGTTTTGGAATTTTTGGATTTGGACTTGGAGAGCCTGAGTTATGATGTTTCCGCTAGAATGCGTTCTGTGAATCTGTTTTTGTGATTCTGGTATGGTATCTTGCATTTTTGACCTGGTTACACTCGAAACTGGGTTGAGTTACCTTCTGTAATGTTGTATCCCTATCTCTTAGCTTCGAAACGGTGGGTCTTTCACCTTCATCCGATAATCGTAGTGCCTTTGGCACCATTACCGCAAAATGAGGACAAAAACTATTTTTTTCAGGGCTAAAGCTAAATCATTTCCGGATTTTTCTGGTTTCCTCTATTGTTTGTGTATGCTTAGGGAACCCTGTTTTGGTAGTATGTAGAATTGGTTTATGACTTATAATCGAGTCTTATTGTGTTTATTTGAATAGTTTAGGGCTTGACTTTCATATCCGGTCATTTCCAAACTAAATTTTGTACTTGAATGCCATTAAGCCTAGTGAATGGCTTTTGGGAATGAGATTATTTTTGTACTAGATGTTGGGACTGATTTGAGGAAATAATGAAGCCATGATGGCGGGAAATTAGGTAAACACAAGGGATATGCTGCCGAAATTTTACTTGAAGGCTAGTTGGATTTACTTGTGATTTGAGCGAAGGACTTTTGGGTTGTTTGAGCCTAGGTCTTCATTTTACCTTTTCGTTTCCAAAAATTCATGTTTTGCACCCTTGCTTTAATCATTATTTGGCGAGGCATACGACTGGTAGTCGAGCCTCACATGTGCATTCTGTATACTCGATTTTGAAAGTGGAATCTTCAATTGTTTTCTTTGGATTATCTTAGGGTTTCTTGGTGATTAAAGCTCTCTTTTGGGGAGGTATCTGTACTGACCCCGGTGAGTGTTCCACTACCTGCTACCCATTATGTGAAATATCTGAATATCTGAATACTTGATTTATCACTGTTGGAGCCCAATACTGTTTTGATAAAAGGGAGGCGAGGGTGTACTTTATCACACTCGTTCTCTGGTCTGTTCATATGCCAATTTTGAACGCGTATCTGAATATGCTATCTGTATCTGTATCTGTTAACTGTATCTGGATCTGTATCTGTTCTGACGTCGTTTGGAAGCTTGTGTCCAACGACCTTTCTGTGACCTCTGAGCTCAACACCTGTGGCCAGTTACTCGAGTCGGGCCGGCAAGGGCCTGGTCGATTAGATAACGAACCACGGTAGTCTATTTTGGGATCTTTGGGTATTGAGACCCTTGATTCCGGGTATACTCGAGTATTACCATTTCTGATCTGATTGGATTTCGGGCCCGGTGAGGTATGTGAGGTGGAAGGAATCGAAGAAAGTGGAGTCTACGGTATTGGTTACTCCTTTAGCGTTGACGGAGTGTCAACTATTATTTCGATCAAGCTTCGATGATGCTAATGGGAATTTGGCTCCTGAGAGCCACCTGTATCCTTCTGATTTGAATCATTGGTTCATTTACTTTACATCTGGCATGTGTACCTGATTTGTTAAATGTGAAATGCCATGATTTTACTGCTATATGTCTGGTACCTCATTGAGTGCAAGCTCACCCCTTTCTGTTCCTTTTTGTTTTCCTTACAGGAAAATAAATACTTTTGGACTGGATTTGACAATTGGCTGCCAAATTGAGCTAGTTGAACATATCTTTTGTATAGCTCATGTATTGAAACCCTAAATGTACTTTTGGGACCGTTTCCCTTTTGACTTGGCAAACCAGACATGTATCCACTTTTGAATACTTTTGTATGCCACTTTGGCTTGTAAATGCTAAGTTTCAAGATATGAATGTTTGTTTGATATTTGGTTGGGTTCTGACGGGTCGGTTACTATTCATGGCCGACTCCGAATTTCATTTTTTTTATTTTGGGTTATTTTGCCATTTTGACTTGTTTACCCGCGTTGGTAAGTTTCGGAATGTATTAGCTCGTTCTATACCGAACCGTTAGTCCTGGCGAGAGTTGGGCAGACAGTCCGCTAACCCCTTTGGTTCGCCTTAGGGGGAGGTGGGGCTGTCACAAAATACATCATAAACAACCATGAACAAAGGTTAGGCATTTCATCAAACACTTGGTAGGCATACTAACAAGCTTAACTACTACTTGTTTAATTCAAGGAATTAACCCCAAATCTCAACCAAAACAACTTGTATTTCACCATGAAAAGTAGATGATATAACATCATAACCCCCAAATTTAAAGGTCATTTACCTCTCTTACAAGTTGCTTAGGTCACCAAACAATCCACCAAGATAGAAGCTTCAAGCTTGGATCAACCACTAGGAATGAAGGAAAGTTTCTCAACCCACTCAAGATCTTACTCTTTTGATTTTTGCTCTTGATTTACTAAGTTTAGAAAGCAAGGAAAATGGAGTTTCTCTCTTCCTCTCTAAGCTTCATGAATTTCGGCCAAGCTATGGAAAAGAAATCTTCAAGATGGTTTAAATTATCTACTAACTCTTGGTCAAACAAGATCCATGGCTAGGGTTTTGCCACTTGTCCCCATACTTGTCCAATCCTCCCTTAATCTTTGACTAATGATATACTAACCTTTCCAAATGCACCAATTGTGATAGCCCCACCTCCCGCTAAGGCGTACCAAAGGGTTCGACGGACCGCCTGTCCAGCTCTCGCCGGGACTCAGTCGTTCACGTCAATCCTCAATCGAAACCAGAATAAACCCACAAGACTAAACATAACAACGATCCAAAACATAAAGCAAAACTTATATACATTGCTATCTAAAAAGGGAGTACAAACATCGAATATACAAAGGTTCTCGATTCACCATACATCCAGCCCGTGCCGAGCACTAGGACGAGAACCATCCCAAAAGAAACTAGACTAGGCTAGTCGATACACAGCTCTCGTTCTTGCTCGCTTTCCCCTGTTAAGGAAAACAAAACTAAAGAAATGAGCCAAAAGCTCAGTGAGGTTCCAAACACATAGGCAACAAGAAGTTCAATGCATTCATTACATATAACCAATAATTCAAGATACAAATACAAAATAAAGCGATAAACACATTCATTAAAAGGATACGGGCTCACAGGGAGCCATATATTCGTTCGTTCGTTCGTTTTCCTGTCATTCCCCTTATTCCTCCGGTCATTTAAATAAAATGTATTTTTGGTAAATAAAACCCTTGTTCGTTCTTTCGTTTCGTTCACCCCCTCCTAGAAATTGGCCAGGCTCCACCAGACTACAAGATAATACTCAGGTATACCAAATTCACCCAGGGTCACCATATCGCCCGACCGAGTCCGCTTCTAACTCTAGTCGATCGGTAACGAAGGGCAGGGCCCAGTTCAGCCAAAAGGCTTACATCATGCGCAACTAATGTAGCAATCATTAAATCATTGAAAATTTCACGTTTCATTTAGGTCGAGCGTAGTAAAGTACACGCTCGCCTAGAAAACTCGTTTTGGAAATCCTTGAAAGCACTTAACACATTATCAAACAAGAACACAAGTCATGAAGTCAAGAAAAATATAGCAAACAAGGAACACTCACCTATTTACGCAAAACAACGTGCAAATATCCTTCCGGATATTACCTCAGTCACCGAGAAAACCTAACAGTAAATGAGAAAGAATATTACAGTCTATCTAGCACAAACATATCTAGCACAAACAATTAGGTGAAATCGAAGAAACCCAACAATTGATGAATAAAACGTATAGAAATGACTTTAAAGTGAAACGAGGGCATTTGGACCGGTGGACGGAAATAGCTAGGATTTTATAAACTAAACGCAAAACCAAACAAAAAAGGGTATAAAATTTCCAATGGAAAACACTTGAACCAAAGACATGTCAGAATCCAACTATATTGACTAAGAAATATTATTTTCGGGATTGTTTATGTGGGTTCAAAATCATCTCATATTCAAGTAGATATTATAGACTAAATGTCTTAATGAAATTCATGTAAAAGGGAGGACAAAATACCCAAGAAAACCCTAAACCACTCCTTTTTATTTGGGTAAGAGTAAGTAAACATTTGGAGTTTCCAATTGAAGAAGGATCATGTTTTAAGATGGAAAAACGGTCACAGTATTTGCCAAACGAAAATATACAAGTTCAAGTAGAAACTTAGCCCTCGAGCGAAAATTTGGGCAGCACGCCCTTTGTATTTACCTATTTCCCAGCCATTTATGGCTTCATTATTTTCCTCAATCAATCCCAACATTACACACAATATAAATAGCCACTCAATAGGCTCAATGTCATATGATTACCAAATCAAGCTAGGACATGTGCGGAAATGACGTTTAGGTTGGAAAACAAAAGGCAGATTTGCTGTTGCTTAGCGGAACTAACACAACTGAAGCGACACTAGTCGGATTGAGGTACAATGTACACCATTTTGAAGCTAAGAGAAAGGTCTACAATGTTGAACAAGGCCACTCAGTCCAGTTTGCAATGTATCTAGGTCAAATTTACTAAAACAACCCCAGATTTTCCAGTTCGCAGTTCAACTAGCAGTACGGATTCATTCAATCATATCTCAGCACATACAACTCCAATTCAAGTGATTCCAAATCCATTTGAAAGCTAAGATACAAGGCTATAAGTCTTAAAAAGACATTGACAACCAAATCAGTAGTATTCCTGGTCAAAACAACCAATTACAAAAGCTGATTAGCATGTTCGGATGGAAATAGGGAAGCAGGGGTATTTCGGTCTTTTCACAGGTTACGTTGCTCCGATTGAGCTGAAATTTCGTAGGAAGCTATAAAATATCATTCTATACAACTTTTATGTTTTGTTCCAAGTGTAATTCGGCCTCTAACATAGGGCACTGAAACCGGACAGAACTGAAACATACAATTCCAGAAATCTGAAATTTTGGGATTTCAAGGGCAATCTCTTCATTTTCTTGATTCACTCACTACCACAACCTCTTATACAAGCCTATATACATCCTATACCACTCCTACAACAAGTATAAGAAGGAAATCAGTCAAACCCTAGCTTACATACATCACCCCAAAATCATCACAACAACTTGTATAGCTACTAATCTAACCAAAACATGAGTTATATAACAACTTAAACAAAAATAAAAGAACCAAAGCCATGGGTCAGACCTTATACCTCAACAAAAGGGCTTGCAAGAGTAATACTTCACCTCCTCTTGAAATTTTTGGTTCCCTTAGCTTCCCAAGTTCACAGCTCACAAGTTAATCGGTTTAGTTTTCCTTGGTTGCACTCAAATGGTTGGATTCAAGATGGATTGAAGGTTTTTCTCTCTTGCTCACTCTCTCTCCCTTGCTCGGCCAAAAAATAGAAAGAATGAAGGAAAATAATCTGAAATGAAGGATAAAAGAACAAGAAAAAAAATTATTCAAAGAGCCATAGGGTGGTGACACTTGTCACCACCAAAGCCATGCATATTTCTCTCTCTTTCCCTTGCATTTTTGGCCACAAATTTCGGCCATATGGATAAGTATGAGGGGCGGGGGGATATTTTATAAAAATATCAGGGGTATGTGGTGGTAAGGAAGTGGTGGTCAAGTGGTGGGTTCAATCGGTAGTGATCGATACCCGTCGGTTTGACGCGATTTCTCTTAAATCGCGTATACTAGGATTTTTAGCTTATAATCACTAACTTATTATTATCACTTCTAGTCATATAGTATTCCCTCATCCAAAAGTCACTTTTACCTATCAAATTTGATCCTCACTCCGTACCGAATAATCATACTACGGGAAAACGTGAAACCCTAATTCGCTCTTAACTTGGAAACGAAAAGTGAAACCCTGCTTCCTAGGTTCATTTGCACCTATTGAGGAATGATTGGGTATTAGGGCCATAATAAATGAATAATTTCCAAATGAAAGGAATTTTTAAGAAAAACGTGATGAATTTTACAATTCCTGTGACAGCCCCACCTCCCCCTAAGGCGAACCCTCTGGTTCGCCTTAGGGGGAGGTGGGGCTGTCACAGGTGGTATCAGAGCCTGTTTCACGTGATCTCTGCGCGGAGTGAGCCTGGACTGAGTGGTGAATAGGTATGAAGGACTAAGTGCTCGTTCGAGCATAAGCTATGAACCCTGAAGTGTTATAGGTCTTAAATCTTTCTCATGGTATCTAAGGACCATAGATAGGTATGTCGGGTAGGAATTTCGATTTGTAGATGGTTTACTCTTGGGACTGGTCAGCTCGAGATGTGAACTATCTTATTTCGGATTCAAAAGCCCGAGTACTCCAGAATTGAGGCGATGCAAGCTACTAGGTACTTGAGACTTGTATTTTGGAAACATGAACAGGCTTTGTCCGGTTAGAATGATTATAAGAGATCTGCGGACATCTAGTGAATAGAAAGTGACGTGAGAGACCGGACGGGATTATTTTAACTGGGACTGGGACGATATACCCCCTTTTTTTTATTTGTCCTTATACTATTACTCCTTGTCCTTGTTTGTGGTATGTTAACATCTACACGTGTACCATTGGCTGCATTTGATTATTTGTTTAATGTGATATGTCTCCTTGATATATGGTGTGTTATGTGTGTATATGTCTTTTTGTGTATTTGGTGTGCTAGAATTTAGTTATTCTAGTCAACTCACTGCGTTTATTCATTACATTACTTTTGGGGGAAAAGAAAAGAAAAGAGAGAGGAAAGAATATATAAATGGGGGGGAGACGTAGTCGTAGACGTGGAGCTAGTCGTGGCCGTGGGGCTAGGCAATCTCAAGAACCGAGAGAAGAAACAGAAACAGCGGCCGAGCAAGAACATGGACCGAGGGTTGAGGCCGGAGATCAAATGGTGACGGTGATGCAACAAATGACAAATATCCTAGCACGACTGGTAGACCAACAAGGTCAAATACCAGTGAATCAACCTCCGAACCCTGAGATAGGAGAAGATCGGGCTCTTGAGAGGTTTCAGAAGTTTGCTCCTCCGAAATTCCTTTGAGGGTCTGATCCGGATGTAGCCGAACAGTGGTTGGAGGCCCTGATCAATATCTTTGCCGCTTTGAACTATACCGAACAAAGACAAGTGAACTTTGCAGTGTTCCAATTTGAAGGACCAGCTCGAGCATGGTGGAATGTGATTAAAGCAAAGTGGGAAAGAGAACAGACTGCATGGACATGGGCAAACTTCCCAAGGGAATTAAACGAGAAGTACCACCCACCTTTAGTCCAAGAAAGGAGGGAGGATGAGTTCCTTGGGCTACGCCAGGGAACCCAAAGTGTGGCCGAATATGAAACAAAATTTACCAAACTGTCCAAGTTTGCTACTGAATTAGTGACCACGGAACAGAGAAAAGTGAGACGGTTTATCCAGGGTTTGAATTTGGAAATTCAAGAAGCTCTAGCGGCGGTGCAAGTTAACACTTTTACGGAGGCTCTTGAGAAAGCTCAACGAATTTAGAATGCAAAGGCACAAGTAAAAGCCTCCCAAACTCGGAAAAGAGGTGCATCTGGTAATGTATCTGAGGAATTGAGTGAATTGATAGCACCTCCTAAAGTGCAAAAGGTGAACTTTTTGTCCCACCCACCATGGACAATAGGGGCATTAAATGAACGATCTACAAAAGGAAGTCAAGTAGGCCATGGGGAGATTTTTCAAAAAAGCCAACAAGTGGCTTCTTCCTTGACTTGTGGCTACTGTGGAAAGGCCAATCACACTGAGAGTGATTGTTGGAGGAAATGCCGGAAGTGTTTGATTTGCTGAAATGGTGACCACCAGGTTAGCAACTGTCCGAGGAAACGGTCATGTGAAAATAGTACTCAGCAACTGGAGAGCACTAAACCAAAACCAGCGAATGAAAAAGGGAACCGAACAAAAGTACCGGCAAGGGTATATGCCTTAGACAACCAACAAGCTCCTGAGCCATCTAAAGGTAAAAATTTTGAGGACGAATTTTTTTAAGGGGGAGAGAGTGTGAGGACTTGCAAATTTCTTATATATTTCTTGAAAATTTCCTTTTATTTGAAAATTATTTGGAAAGTACTATTCTATACCATCTTACTACTCAATCACCCTAGAAAAAGTGCCAATGTTCATAGGAAATTAGGGTTCTCTTTTCCGATTTCAATTCGAAGTCAAATAGGGTTTTTCGTGTACCCGTAGTGTAATTATCCGGTATGGAGTAAGGATCAAATTTGGTGCTTAAGGGTGACTTTTAGGTGAGAAATAATATGTGATTAGAAGCTATGATATAAAGTTAGTGAATAGGAAGTAAAAACCCTAGTACGTGTAATTTAAGGAAAACGGTTAGAACTGACGTGTACCGTTCGTTATCGAGTGAGTGCACCGATTAAACCCTACTTTATTTCTTTAATCTCCTCATTTTATTTTGACTAATTAACCCTCAAAATATCTTATACATGAGTCACCATGGTGGGCCAAAGGAAGAAGGAAGAAAACTCTAGAAAGGACACATGTCAAGCCCTTATGGGAAGGAGCTTTGACTAATTTGTATCAACCATCATAAAACAAGAATTTAACCAAATCTTCTCCATTTCTTCACCACCTTGGCCGAAAATAGAGAGAGAAAAAGGGGAGAGAAACTTCATCTTCATCAACTAAATTTCTTGCCTAATCTTAAACTCCAACCATATATCTTGTGAATCACTTCACCAAAACTACTCTTTAGGGAAGATTAGAGCTTTGTATGGCAAGATTTTGAAGGAAAGATTGTGGTCTTCTCCTACAAGCATCCTAGGAAGGTATCATGGCTTTTCACCCATTTCTTTTTCCCAATTTTGGTTAAATATGGCTAGAAGCTTTTAATTTTGAGTTACAACGGTTAATTAGTGAGTTTTGTTGGAGTTGGGGGGATGATTAGCTAGGGTTTCATTTTCAGCTTTGATTATGATCATATGTGACAGCCCCACCTCCCCCTAAGGCGAACCAAAGGGTTCGGTGGACCGTCTGCCCAGCTCTCACCGGGACTCAGTCCTTCACTCAAGCAAATCAGAAATAAAACCACAAGAAAGAGCAAAACAAGGATCCAAAACTTAAAACAAAATTATATACATTGTTATCTCAGAAGGAAGTACAACCGCCGAATATACAAAGGTTCTCAATTCACCATACAACTAGCCCGTGCCAAGCACTAGGGCGAGAACCATTACAAAACCAAAGAACTAGACCAAGCTAGTCTATACAGAGCTCTCGTCCTTGCTCGCCTTCCCTTGTTAAGGAAAACAAAACTAAAGGGATGAGCTAAAAGCTCAGTGAGGTTCCGAACACATAAGCAGCAATCCATCCAAAACATTAAATATAGAATTTCAATAATTCAAGTAACATTTACAATGGAAAACGATAATAACACATACATTAAAAGGATACAGGCTCACATGGAGCCATTTGTTCGTTCGTTCGTTCGTTCGTTCTCCTGACATTCCCCTTATTCCTCCATTCACTTGAAAATGATTTTTGTAAGTAAAACCCTCGTTCCTTCGTTTATTTCATTCACCCCCTTCCAAGACATTGGCCGGGCTCCACCAGACTTCAAGGTAATACTCGAGTATACCAAACGTTCACACCCAGGGTGAGACGGCCCCACCTCCCCCTAAGGCGAACCAGAGGGTTCGGCGGGCCCCCTGCCCAGCTCTCGCCGGGACTCAGTCGTTCACTACAATCCTCAATTGAATTTCAAGATATATATATAAAATATACATCACATGGTCCACAAATATACATCCAAGTCTCCAATAATTACATGTCACAAATGCAGCGGAAACAATTCCCAACTATACATAAAATGATTCCAAATCCAAATTGTACAAAATATAGGCCATCCATTCACGTCAATAAGTACAACAAGTCCTTCCTTCGCCTTGAGCCCTGTGGAGGGAATTAAAATATTTTTGGGGTGAGCTAGAAGCTCAGCGAGTAACCAGCAAAATCATTAATCAAATATATTTCATAATGTTGCATTTCGATGATTTCGATGATGTTATGATTCAGAGATCAAATGTCCGTTTAGTGCTCTCGTGAGCCGGTGAAATCATAGCACTTGAACACCCAACGCTCAAATATTTCATTTAACATTAACACACGAACTCACGAAAGTGGGAGCAACATCGGTGCTCCAGATAACCATGAACATGAACCATAAACAGCGTGGACACGTTGGTGTCCAGCACAAGACTTTTCCAGAACTCATTGAAGCCAAATCATGTCATGAATTCACATGCAAGCACGCATGATATGCAATCGAATAAATAATGCAAGAAGCATTTCACAAGTACTTTGGAAATAGTTTAGGGTCACTCACCTCCATGGCTCAGAAATCATCCATCATATAACATTGCCTTGCTCAAATCCAAACCTTAGATCTCAAACTCAATGCAAACAAGTCCCTTCAAAGTTCGGACAGCACTTCCCCTGAATTTACTAACTTTTCCAGCCATCATGGCTTCATTATTTTCTCAACCAGTCCCAAAGGTACACACACAACAACAAGCTCATCCAATAGCCATTCAGCAAGCTCCAAGTAGTACTAGTACAAGTCAAGCTAGGGAAAAGTCCGGAAATGAAAGTTAAACTCAAAACCAGAAAAATAGTTTTGACGTCCTTTTGCGGTAATGGCACCAAAGGTACTACGAGTATCGGATGGAGGTCCAAGACCCACCGTTTCGAAGCTAAGAACCAGGGCTACAACAATGTAGAAGGTCACTCAGTCCAAATCCTAGCACAACTAGGTCAAATATGCAGAATACCAAACCAGAATCGTAATTGCAGGTTCCCAAATCACACAAAACTGTAATACGTCTATCTCAGCCAACACAGGTCCAAATGCCAAAATTACAAAGGAATAAGTTAGCTAAGACATCCAGCTACATTTCCTCAGAAGACACCAACTTCAAAATCCAAACCAATTCCAGTCAAAACAGGCAATTACTATCGCAGTTCAGACATTCTGTGCACCAAAAACAGCAACAGTAAAAACGGCATAACTCACTCTACACTTGTCCAATTTCCCTGAAATTTTTCAGACACTTCAAAATCATCAATACCTACAACTTTCATGTTTTGAGCAAAGTCCAATTCGGCCTCTATCTATGACCTAAAATTTCGGACAGAATGTTCAACCAAAAACCCTAATTTTCCAGAAATTCTTCCAAATTCAAAATTGATTGCAATTTCCTATCATATGCACCTACTAGAGCTAAAGCCCCTTATTACCAACCATCAAAAACAACCACACCATCAAGATCATATGAAACCAGAAAATTCATCATAAAATGGAAAACTTCACCAAATCAAGCCAAACCAAGAAATAAATCATATATTCCAACACTCAAGCCACTTCTAAGCATACTATAACCATCATTAGGTGTAGTAGGGGGGTTCAAGCATCACTTACCAAGTAACAAGAGAGAGAGAGCTATTGGTCACCTTAACCTTCCAAATAACTTCACCAAACAACTCACAAACACTACTTGAAGGTGTTTTATGGAGTACTTTCAAATTTAACCGGTTGAAGTTGAAGATTGAGCAAGATTATGAGGTAGAAAGTTGAAGGATTTTGTTCTTTTCTTGAACAAGAAATTCGGCCAAGAAGGAGGAATAAATGGTGAGTTTTTGTGGTAATTTTAAGATATTTAATCAATGGGTCAAATAAGTCCAAAAGGTGAATAGTTGTCATAAGTCATATCCAATATAATGGTGACACTTGTCACCTCATTAAATGCATTTCTATCCTTTTGTCTCTCCAAAACTAATATCTTAACACTTTGTAAAATAATATCACTAAATACAAAATTCCAAGAAGTTGTCAAAAATATAATGCATTTACCGCACTTGCGGGTCCCACGTCCAAAATACGTTTTTAATTTCTCAAAAACTAACCGATACTAGAAAAATCATTTGAAAACTATATTTGCTCATAAACTTGATCTGGGGAAATTTTCTAATCAAGAAAATATAGAAAAGGCGGGTTTTGTTTTAAACAAAATAAACCCTAGAAAATTAGAAAATTTCCGGGTTCTCAAACTCTTTTTTTTTTCGGGGCGTCACACAGGGTCACCATATCGCCCGACCGAGTCCGCTTCTGGCTCGAGTCGATCGGTAACTAAGGGCAGGGCCCAGTTCAGCCAAACGGCTTACATTCATGCGCAACTAGCATTTAATCATTAATCATTGAAAATTTCACATTTATTTAGGTCGAGTGCGATAAAGTACACACTCGCCTAGAAAACTCATTTTAACAATCATTGAAAGCACTTAACACATTATCAATCAATAATAACAAGCCAATAAGTCAAGGAAATATAACAAACAAGGAACTGTAACGGCCCCACCTCCCCCTAAGGCGAACCAGAGGGTTCGGCGGGCCGCCTGCCCAGCTCTCGCCAGGACTCAGTCGTTCACTACAATCCTCAAATAAATTACAAGAATAAACCTCAAATATTACAATATAAATCTCTAATATACATCAAATTCTCCAAAAATTACATGTCACAATTGCAGCGGAAACAATTCCCAACTATACATAAAATGATTCCAAATCAAAACTGTACAAAACATAGGCCATCCAGTCACGTGAACAAGCACTATAAGTCCTTCCTTCGCCTTGAGCCCTGTGGAGGGGAATAAAATATTTTTGGGGTGAGCTAGAAGCTCAGCGAGTAACCAGTAAAATCATTAAACAAATATATTTCACAATGTTGCATTTCGATGATTTCGATGATGTCATGATTCAGAGATCAAATGTCCGTTTAGTGCTCTCGTGAGCCAGGGAAATCATAGCACTTGAACACCCAACGCTCAAATATTTCATTTAACATTAACTCACGAACTCACGAAAGTGGGAGCAACATCGGTGCTCCAGATAACCATGAACATGAACCATAAACAAGGTGGAGACGTTGGTGTCCAGCACAAGACTTTCCCAGAACTCATTGAAGCCAAATCATGTCATGAATTCACATGCAAGCACGCATGATATGCAATCGAATAATTAATGCAAGAAACATTTCACAAGTACTTTGGAAATAGTTTAAGGTCACTCACCTCCACGGCTCACAATCCTCGTCCAATATAGCCAATTCCATCATTCAAGTCCAAGCCTTTCACATGAAACTTAAGGTAACCAACGCTATTAAAAATCGGACAGCATTTCCCCATAAATTCATCCTTTCCATCCTACAATCAAACCCAATCACATAGCAATTAACCACAATTGCTCAAAACCAGAAAACAGTTTTGACGTCCTTTTGCGGTAATGGCACCAAAGGCGCTACGATTGTCGGATGAAGGTGCAAAACCCACCGTTTCGAAGCTAAGAACCAGGGCTAAAACAATGTAGAAGGTTACTCAGTCCAAATCCTAGCACAACTAGGTCAAATATGCAGAATACCAAACCAGAATCGTAATTGCAGGTTCCCAAATCACACAATGCTGTAATTCGTCCAACTCAGTCTACACAGGTCCAAATGCATTGATTCCAAAGGCATATGATAGCTAAGGCATCAAGCTACATTTCATCAGAAGACACCAACACCCAAATCCAAAAAAATTCCAGTCAAAACAACCCATTTCAGACGCAGTTCTAACATCCTGATGAACCCAGAACAGCAACAGTAAATTCGGCTTTTCTCATTCCACACTACTCCGATTGACCTGAAATTTTGTAGGCACCTTTAAAATGTAATTCCCTACAACTTTCATGTTCTGAGCTAAGGACAATTAGGCCTCCATCTAGGACCTAAAATTTCGGACAGAATGTTCATCACAAAACCCTTACTTTTCAATTTTTGGTCCAAAACAGAAATTGGTTGCATTTATCATCAATTCACACCTACTAGAGTCAAAGCCCCTTATTACCAACCATCAAAAACAACCACACCATCAAGATCATATGAAACCAGCAAATTCCTCATAAAATTGAAAACTTCACCAAATCAAGTCAAATAAAGAAATAAATCACCAAATACTTCACTATCACTTCCAATAGGCACAATTTAAGCATCATTAAGTGTAAGGGAGTAGGCAAACATCACTTACCTAAGAGACAAGAGATGTAGAGATGTTGGCCACCTTAAACCTTCACATAAACTTCACTAAGACACTTAGTAGCACTAGAAGAAAGGATGTTATGGAGTAGAAATGGATGTAAGCAAATGTTTTTGGGTGATTTGCACCAAGTAGTAGCTAGAACTTGAAGAGTTTCTTCTTCCTTCCTTGCACAAGATGGCCGGCCAACAAGAGGTAAGAAATGGTAATTTTTTTGTGATTTTTGAAGATATTTAACCAATTTTGGTCCAAGGTCAAAATAGTGAATAGTAAATCTTAAAGTAAAACCAATGAGATAGTGACACTTGTCACCACCATTAATGCAACTCTATCCTTTTGTCTCTCCAATAAAAATATCTTAACACTTTGTAAAATAATATCACTTAATACAAAATTACAACAAGTTGTCAAAAATATAATGCATTTACCGCACTTGCGGGTCCCACGTCCAAAATACGTTTTTAATTTCTCAAAAACTAACCGATACTAGAAAAATCATTTTAAAACTATTTTTGCTCATAAACTTTATCTGGGGAATTTTTCTAATCAAGAAAATGTAGAAAAGGCGGGTTTTGTTTTAAACAAAATAAACCCTAGAAAATTAGAAAATTTCCGGGTTCTCAAACTCATTTTTTTTTCGGGGCGTCACAATCTCCCCTCCTTAAAAGAATGTCGTCCTCGACATTCCCACTTGAACCAATCAAGTCAAGACATCCCGCAAAAATCTCTCAAGAGTCAAATCAAACCCACAGTCCGGCATCCTAAACTTCAAGCCTAGAATACACTACAGAGATCTGAAGCCTAAGCTCTGATACCAACTGTGACGACCCCACCTCCCCCTAAGGCGAACCAGAGGGTTCGGCGGGCCGCCTGCCCAGCTCTCGCCAGGACTCAGTCGTTCACTACAATCCTCAAATAAATTACAAGAATAAACCTCAAATATTACAATATAAATCTCTAATATACATCAAATTCTCCAAAAATTACATGTCACAATTGCAGCGGAAACAATTCCCAACTATACATAAAATGATTCCAAATCAAAACTGTACAAAACATAGGCCATCCAGTCACGTGAACAAGCACTATAAGTCCTTCCTTCGCCTTGAGCCCTGTGGAGGGGAATAAAATATTTTTGGGGTGAGCTAGAAGCTCAGCGAGTAACCAGTAAAATCATTAAACAAATATATTTCACAATGTTGCATTTCGATGATTTCGATGATGTCATGATTCAGAGATCAAATGTCCGTTTAGTGCTCTCGTGAGCCAGGGAAATCATAGCACTTGAACACCCAACGCTCAAATATTTCATTTAACATTAACTCACGAACTCACGAAAGTGGGAGCAACATCGGTGCTCCAGATAACCATGAACATGAACCATAAACAAGGTGGAGACGTTGGTGTCCAGCACAAGACTTTCCCAGAACTCATTGAAGCCAAATCATGTCATGAATTCACATGCAAGCACGCATGATATGCAATCGAATAATTAATGCAAGAAACATTTCACAAGTACTTTGGAAATAGTTTAAGGTCACTCACCTCCACGGCTCACAATCCTCGTCCAATATAGCCAATTCCATCATTCAAGTCCAAGCCTTTCACATGAAACTTAAGGTAACCAACGCTATTAAAAATCGGACAGCATTTCCCCATAAATTCATCCTTTCCATCCTACAATCAAACCCAATCACATAGCAATTAACCACAATTGCTCAAAACCAGAAAACAGTTTTGACGTCCTTTTGCGGTAATGGCACCAAAGGCGCTACGATTGTCGGATGAAGGTGCAAAACCCACCGTTTCGAAGCTAAGAACCAGGGCTAAAACAATGTAGAAGGTTACTCAGTCCAAATCCTAGCACAACTAGGTCAAATATGCAGAATACCAAACCAGAATCGTAATTGCAGGTTCCCAAATCACACAATGCTGTAATTCGTCCAACTCAGTCTACACAGGTCCAAATGCATTGATTCCAAAGGCATATGATAGCTAAGGCATCAAGCTACATTTCATCAGAAGACACCAACACCCAAATCCAAAAAAATTCCAGTCAAAACAACCCATTTCAGACGCAGTTCTAACATCCTGATGAACCCAGAACAGCAACAGTAAATTCGGCTTTTCTCATTCCACACTACTCCGATTGACCTGAAATTTTGTAGGCACCTTTAAAATGTAATTCCCTACAACTTTCATGTTCTGAGCTAAGGACAATTAGGCCTCCATCTAGGACCTAAAATTTCGGACAGAATGTTCATCACAAAACCCTTACTTTTCAATTTTTGGTCCAAAACAGAAATTGGTTGCATTTATCATCAATTCACACCTACTAGAGTCAAAGCCCCTTATTACCAACCATCAAAAACAACCACACCATCAAGATCATATGAAACCAGCAAATTCCTCATAAAATTGAAAACTTCACCAAATCAAGTCAAATAAAGAAATAAATCACCAAATACTTCACTATCACTTCCAATAGGCACAATTTAAGCATCATTAAGTGTAAGGGAGTAGGCAAACATCACTTACCTAAGAGACAAGAGATGTAGAGATGTTGGCCACCTTAAACCTTCACATAAACTTCACTAAGACACTTAGTAGCACTAGAAGAAAGGATGTTATGGAGTAGAAATGGATGTAAGCAAATGTTTTTGGGTGATTTGCACCAAGTAGTAGCTAGAACTTGAAGAGTTTCTTCTTCCTTCCTTGCACAAGATGGCCGGCCAACAAGAGGTAAGAAATGGTAATTTTTTTGTGATTTTTGAAGATATTTAACCAATTTTGGTCCAAGGTCAAAATAGTGAATAGTAAATCTTAAAGTAAAACCAATGAGATAGTGACACTTGTCACCACCATTAATGCAACTCTATCCTTTTGTCTCTCCAATAAAAATATCTTAACACTTTGTAAAATAATATCACTTAATACAAAATTACAACAAGTTGTCAAAAATATAATGCATTTACCGCACTTGCGGGTCCCACGTCCAAAATACGTTTTTAATTTCTCAAAAACTAACCGATACTAGAAAAATCATTTTAAAACTATTTTTGCTCATAAACTTTATCTGGGGAATTTTTCTAATCAAGAAAATGTAGAAAAGGCGGGTTTTGTTTTAAACAAAATAAACCCTAGAAAATTAGAAAATTTCCGGGTTCTCAAACTCATTTTTTTTTCGGGGCGTCACAATCTCCCCTCCTTAAAAGAATGTCGTCCTCGACATTCCCACTTGAACCAATCAAGTCAAGACATCCCGCAAAAATCTCTCAAGAGTCAAATCAAACCCACAGTCCGGCATCCTAAACTTCAAGCCTAGAATACACTACAGAGATCTGAAGCCTAAGCTCTGATACCAACTGTGACGACCCCACCTCCCCCTAAGGCGAACCAGAGGGTTCGGCGGGCCGCCTGCCCAGCTCTCGCCAGGACTCAGTCGTTCACTACAATCCTCAAATAAATTACAAGAATAAACCTCAAATATTACAATATAAATCTCTAATATACATCAAATTCTCCAAAAATTACATGTCACAATTGCAGCGGAAACAATTCCCAACTATACATAAAATGATTCCAAATCAAAACTGTACAAAACATAGGCCATCCAGTCACGTGAACAAGCACTATAAGTCCTTCCTTCGCCTTGAGCCCTGTGGAGGGGAATAAAATATTTTTGGGGTGAGCTAGAAGCTCAGCGAGTAACCAGTAAAATCATTAAACAAATATATTTCACAATGTTGCATTTCGATGATTTCGATGATGTCATGATTCAGAGATCAAATGTCCGTTTAGTGCTCTCGTGAGCCAGGGAAATCATAGCACTTGAACACCCAACGCTCAAATATTTCATTTAACATTAACTCACGAACTCACGAAAGTGGGAGCAACATCGGTGCTCCAGATAACCATGAACATGAACCATAAACAAGGTGGAGACGTTGGTGTCCAGCACAAGACTTTCCCAGAACTCATTGAAGCCAAATCATGTCATGAATTCACATGCAAGCACGCATGATATGCAATCGAATAATTAATGCAAGAAACATTTCACAAGTACTTTGGAAATAGTTTAAGGTCACTCACCTCCACGGCTCACAATCCTCGTCCAATATAGCCAATTCCATCATTCAAGTCCAAGCCTTTCACATGAAACTTAAGGTAACCAACGCTATTAAAAATCGGACAGCATTTCCCCATAAATTCATCCTTTCCATCCTACAATCAAACCCAATCACATAGCAATTAACCACAATTGCTCAAAACCAGAAAACAGTTTTGACGTCCTTTTGCGGTAATGGCACCAAAGGCGCTACGATTGTCGGATGAAGGTGCAAAACCCACCGTTTCGAAGCTAAGAACCAGGGCTAAAACAATGTAGAAGGTTACTCAGTCCAAATCCTAGCACAACTAGGTCAAATATGCAGAATACCAAACCAGAATCGTAATTGCAGGTTCCCAAATCACACAATGCTGTAATTCGTCCAACTCAGTCTACACAGGTCCAAATGCATTGATTCCAAAGGCATATGATAGCTAAGGCATCAAGCTACATTTCATCAGAAGACACCAACACCCAAATCCAAAAAAATTCCAGTCAAAACAACCCATTTCAGACGCAGTTCTAACATCCTGATGAACCCAGAACAGCAACAGTAAATTCGGCTTTTCTCATTCCACACTACTCCGATTGACCTGAAATTTTGTAGGCACCTTTAAAATGTAATTCCCTACAACTTTCATGTTCTGAGCTAAGGACAATTCGGCCTCCATCTAGGACCTAAAATTTCGGACAGAATGTTCATCACAAAACCCTTACTTTTCAATTTTTGGTCCAAAACAGAAATTGGTTGCATTTATCATCAATTCACACCTACTAGAGTCAAAGCCCCTTATTACCAACCATCAAAAACAACCACACCATCAAGATCATATGAAACCAGCAAATTCCTCATAAAATTGAAAACTTCACCAAATCAAGTCAAATAAAGAAATAAATCACCAAATACTTCACTATCACTTCCAATAGGCACAATTTAAGCATCATTAAGTGTAAGGGAGTAGGCAAACATCACTTACCTAAGAGACAAGAGATGTAGAGATGTTGGCCACCTTAAACCTTCACATAAACTTCACTAAGACACTTAGTAGCACTAGAAGAAAGGATGTTATGGAGTAGAAATGGATGTAAGCAAATGTTTTTGGGTGATTTGCACCAAGTAGTAGCTAGAACTTGAAGAGTTTCTTCTTCCTTCCTTGCACAAGATGGCCGGCCAACAAGAGGTAAGAAATGGTAATTTTTTTGTGATTTTTGAAGATATTTAACCAATTTTGGTCCAAGGTCAAAATAGTGAATAGTAAATCTTAAAGTAAAACCAATGAGATAGTGACACTTGTCACCACCATTAATGCAACTCTATCCTTTTGTCTCTCCAATAAAAATATCTTAACACTTTGTAAAATAATATCACTTAATACAAAATTACAACAAGTTGTCAAAAATATAATGCATTTACCGCACTTGCGGGTCCCACGTCCAAAATACGTTTTTAATTTCTCAAAAACTAACCGATACTAGAAAAATCATTTTAAAACTATTTTTGCTCATAAACTTTATCTGGGGAATTTTTCTAATCAAGAAAATGTAGAAAAGGCGGGTTTTGTTTTAAACAAAATAAACCCTAGAAAATTAGAAAATTTCCGGGTTCTCAAACTCATTTTTTTTTCGGGGCGTCACAATCTCCCCTCCTTAAAAGAATGTCGTCCTCGACATTCCCACTTGAACCAATCAAGTCAAGACATCCCGCAAAAATCTCTCAAGAGTCAAATCAAACCCACAGTCCGGCATCCTAAACTTCAAGCCTAGAATACACTACAGAGATCTGAAGCCTAAGCTCTGATACCAACTGTGACGACCCCACCTCCCCCTAAGGCGAACCAGAGGGTTCGGCGGGCCGCCTGCCCAGCTCTCGCCAGGACTCAGTCGTTCACTACAATCCTCAAATAAATTACAAGAATAAACCTCAAATATTACAATATAAATCTCTAATATACATCAAATTCTCCAAAAATTACATGTCACAATTGCAGCGGAAACAATTCCCAACTATACATAAAATGATTCCAAATCAAAACTGTACAAAACATAGGCCATCCAGTCACGTGAACAAGCACTATAAGTCCTTCCTTCGCCTTGAGCCCTGTGGAGGGGAATAAAATATTTTTGGGGTGAGCTAGAAGCTCAGCGAGTAACCAGTAAAATCATTAAACAAATATATTTCACAATGTTGCATTTCGATGATTTCGATGATGTCATGATTCAGAGATCAAATGTCCGTTTAGTGCTCTCGTGAGCCAGGGAAATCATAGCACTTGAACACCCAACGCTCAAATATTTCATTTAACATTAACTCACGAACTCACGAAAGTGGGAGCAACATCGGTGCTCCAGATAACCATGAACATGAACCATAAACAAGGTGGAGACGTTGGTGTCCAGCACAAGACTTTCCCAGAACTCATTGAAGCCAAATCATGTCATGAATTCACATGCAAGCACGCATGATATGCAATCGAATAATTAATGCAAGAAACATTTCACAAGTACTTTGGAAATAGTTTAAGGTCACTCACCTCCACGGCTCACAATCCTCGTCCAATATAGCCAATTCCATCATTCAAGTCCAAGCCTTTCACATGAAACTTAAGGTAACCAACGCTATTAAAAATCGGACAGCATTTCCCCATAAATTCATCCTTTCCATCCTACAATCAAACCCAATCACATAGCAATTAACCACAATTGCTCAAAACCAGAAAACAGTTTTGACGTCCTTTTGCGGTAATGGCACCAAAGGCGCTACGATTGTCGGATGAAGGTGCAAAACCCACCGTTTCGAAGCTAAGAACCAGGGCTAAAACAATGTAGAAGGTTACTCAGTCCAAATCCTAGCACAACTAGGTCAAATATGCAGAATACCAAACCAGAATCGTAATTGCAGGTTCCCAAATCACACAATGCTGTAATTCGTCCAACTCAGTCTACACAGGTCCAAATGCATTGATTCCAAAGGCATATGATAGCTAAGGCATCAAGCTACATTTCATCAGAAGACACCAACACCCAAATCCAAAAAAATTCCAGTCAAAACAACCCATTTCAGACGCAGTTCTAACATCCTGATGAACCCAGAACAGCAACAGTAAATTCGGCTTTTCTCATTCCACACTACTCCGATTGACCTGAAATTTTGTAGGCACCTTTAAAATGTAATTCCCTACAACTTTCATGTTCTGAGCTAAGGACAATTCGGCCTCCATCTAGGACCTAAAATTTCGGACAGAATGTTCATCACAAAACCCTTACTTTTCAATTTTTGGTCCAAAACAGAAATTGGTTGCATTTATCATCAATTCACACCTACTAGAGTCAAAGCCCCTTATTACCAACCATCAAAAACAACCACACCATCAAGATCATATGAAACCAGCAAATTCCTCATAAAATTGAAAACTTCACCAAATCAAGTCAAATAAAGAAATAAATCACCAAATACTTCACTATCACTTCCAATAGGCACAATTTAAGCATCATTAAGTGTAAGGGAGTAGGCAAACATCACTTACCTAAGAGACAAGAGATGTAGAGATGTTGGCCACCTTAAACCTTCACATAAACTTCACTAAGACACTTAGTAGCACTAGAAGAAAGGATGTTATGGAGTAGAAATGGATGTAAGCAAATGTTTTTGGGTGATTTGCACCAAGTAGTAGCTAGAACTTGAAGAGTTTCTTCTTCCTTCCTTGCACAAGATGGCCGGCCAACAAGAGGTAAGAAATGGTAATTTTTTTGTGATTTTTGAAGATATTTAACCAATTTTGGTCCAAGGTCAAAATAGTGAATAGTAAATCTTAAAGTAAAACCAATGAGATAGTGACACTTGTCACCACCATTAATGCAACTCTATCCTTTTGTCTCTCCAATAAAAATATCTTAACACTTTGTAAAATAATATCACTTAATACAAAATTACAACAAGTTGTCAAAAATATAATGCATTTACCGCACTTGCGGGTCCCACGTCCAAAATACGTTTTTAATTTCTCAAAAACTAACCGATACTAGAAAAATCATTTTAAAACTATTTTTGCTCATAAACTTTATCTGGGGAATTTTTCTAATCAAGAAAATGTAGAAAAGGCGGGTTTTGTTTTAAACAAAATAAACCCTAGAAAATTAGAAAATTTCCGGGTTCTCAAACTCATTTTTTTTTCGGGGCGTCACAGGAACACTCACCTATTTACCTAAAACAACGTGCAAATATCCTTACGGATATTACCTCAGTCACCGAGAAAACCTAAGAGTAAATGAGAAAGAATATTACAGTCTATCTAGCACAAACAAGTAAGTGAAATCAAAGAAAAATCGGCAAATGATAAGTAAAACGTATAAAGACGCCTTTATAGTGAAAAGGGGATATTTGGATCGGAGGACGAAAATAACTAGGGTTTCATAAACCAAACACAAAACTAACTCAAGCGGGTTATAAAATGTCCGGCGGAAAACACTTGGACCAAAGACAACTCGAACTCCAACGAGATAGGCTAAAAATATTATTTTCGGAATCGTTTAGATAGTTCAAAATCACCTCATACCCAAGCAGCTAGTATAGACAAAACGTCATGATAAAATCATGTGAAAAGGAGGACAATACTACCTTACGTTCACACTTAAAACCTCACTTAAAAGTGGTTCACTTGTGGCCGAGAAAACCCTAAATCATACCTCTATATTTTGGGAAGGAGTAAGTAGCATTTGAAGTGTTAAACTAAAGAGGTATCATGATTTAAAATGGAAAGCCGGTCATGGTATTGGCCAAACAAAAGTATACAAGTTCAAATAGAAACTTAGCCCTCGAGCGAAAATTTGGGCAGCACGCCCTTTGTATTTACCTATTTTTCCAGCCATTTATGGCTTCATTATTTTCCTCATTCAATCCCAAAGTCACACACAATATCATCTCATTTCAATAGCCATTCCATAGGCTCAAAGTCATATAAGTACAAAAATTCAAGTGAACAAAAAGTGCGGAAATGAGCTTTAGTAAAAGACAGATTTGATAGGGTTTTACGGAAAGGACACATCCGAGGCTACGCTTATCGGATTGGTGTGAAAATTATACCATTTCGAAGCTAAGACGAAGTCCTACAACTTTTATGAAGATCACTTGGTCTAATTTCCAGTGTAACCTAATCAAATTCCCAGTTCACAGAACCAGGTTCCAACTAATCGGCTAAGTAACTGTACTACATTTAAATGGTCATATCTCAGGCTACCAAAGTCCGTTTATGGTGTTCTTGGAGGTGTTGGAAAGCTAAGACAGAGTATACTTTCATGTTTTAGAAAATGGCTAAATCAGCACGGATCATAGTGACTAGACACGGTCAACTAGATGAACTGTCTAAAACGGATCACTGGAAACATCCTAGGGCAGTGAGAGTATTTTGGTCTTTTCACAGGCTACATTGCTCCGATCGGGCTGAAATTTTGTAGGTACCTATAAAATATCATTCTATACAACTTTTATGTTTTATTCTAAGCCTAATTTTGCCTCTAACATGATGCAATAAAACCAGACAGAATAGGGCTATAATTTTCCAGAAATCTGGAATTTTGGGATTCAATGGAAACTTTCTTCATTTCTTGCCTCAATCCACCACCACAACCTCCTATATAAGCTTAGATACAACATATATCATCCATATAGCAAGTATAGGCAGAAATCATCAAACCCTAACTTACATATATCACCTTTAAAATCATCACAACAACTTGTATCACTACTAATCTAACCAAAACATGAATTATATAACAACTTAAACCAAAATAAAAGAACCAAAGCCATGGGTAGACCTTATACCTCAACAAATGAAGCTTGCAAGAATAATACTTCACCTCCTCTTGGAATTTTTGTTTCCCCTAACTTCCCAAGTTCACAACTCACACTTTAATCGGTTTAGAATTTTGTTCCTCACTTGGATGGCTCAACTCAAGATGAAGGAAGTTTGTTTCTTGCTCTCTCTTTCTCCTCTCTTTGTCTCGGCCAAGCAGCAGAAAATGAAGGGAAATTGAATCCAACAAGATGATAAGAAGGTTGGACTTAGCTTGGTCAAGGAGCTATAGGGGTGTGACACTTGTCACCACCAAAGCCAACAAAAATTTCTTTTTCTTTCCTTGCATTTTTAGCCCTAAATTTCGGTCAAAGCCAGCTGGAAATAAGGAGATATTTTGCTCAAATATTATTGAGCTTGTATGGTAAGAAAGTGGTGGTCAATCGGTGTGTTCAATCGGTAGTGACGGTTCACGTCGGTTCACACGTTTTTCCTTAAATCACACGTACTAGGGTTTTTGTGACGCCCCGAAAAAAAATGAGTTTGAGAACCCGGAAATTTTCTAATTTTCTAGGGTTTATTTTTTTTAAACGCCCGCCTTTTATACATTTTCTTTATTAGAAAAATTCCCCAGATAAAGTTTATGAGCAAAAATAGTTTTAAAATGATTTTCTAGTATCAATTAGTTTTTGAGAAATTAAGGATATATATATCGGACGTGGGACCCACTAGTGCGAAAGTTCGGAAAAATTCGGCCAATAAGATTAAGTTCCGGATACTGAGTGAAATTTATCGGGTGTTAAGAGAGAAGAAGATGAGGTGATTTGATTGATGTGAGAGAGACTTAAAGGATAGAAATGCATTTAATAGAGTGCCAAGTGGCACTTTCTCATTGGTTGGACTTTTTGACTTTTTACCCTTAAGTTAAATATCTCAAAAATTGACTAAAAATCACCATTTTTCACTCCTTGGTGGCCGACTCTCATAAGCTCAAGAAGGAAGAAGATTTCTCCAATTTTCAAGCTTCCATTTAGCTCAATCTTCCAAACCAATTGCATCAACTAGTTTCTACTCCATAAAAGTCTTCCATTAGGTGCTAGTAAGTTGTTTGGTGAAGTTTTTTAAGGAAGCTAAGGTGTTCTACAACTCCCTCTCTCTTGTTTACTAGGTAAGTGATGATTACACTTCCTCTTACACCTAATGATGTTTAATTTGTGCCTAATGGTGGCTATAGTGTTGAGAATTGTGGTTTATTTCTTGGTTTGGAATGAATTGGTGAAGTTTTTATTTTTTTGAGGAATTTTCTGGTTTAATGTGATCATGGTGTTGTGGTTATTTATGATGGTTGGTAATGAGGGGTTATGACTCTAGTGGATGTAAATGTTTGGTAATTGCAACCAATTTTGGGTTTGGAAGGAATTTGGGGAAGTTAGGGTTTCATAACCCCAATTCTGTCCGGTTTTGGATCATATGGTTATAGGCCGAATTGGCCTTTGCTTAAAACATGAAAGTTGTAGGTATTGATGTTTTAAGGGTGCCTGTAACATTTCAGGGTAATTGGAGTAGTGTAGAATGAGATATGTCGATTTTACTGTTGCTGTTCTGGGTTGATCAGAATGTGCGAACTGCGCTTGTAATCGTCTATTTTGACTGGAATTGTTTTGGATTTGGGTGTTGAGGTCTTCTGATGAAATGTAGCTTGATGTCCTAGTTATCATATGCCTTTGGAATCAATGCATTTGGACCTGTATAGACTGAGTTGCACCAATTACAGCATTGTGTGATTTGTAAACCTGCAATCTCGGTTCTGGTTTGGTATTCTGCATGTTTGACCTAGTTGTGCTAGGATTTGGACTGAGTGGCCTTCTACATTGTTGTATCCCTGTCTTTTAGCTTCGAGATGGTGGGTCTTACACCCTCATCCGATAAGCGTAGAGCATTTTGTGCCATTACCGCAAAATGACGTCACAACTATTTTTCTGGTTTTGCGTTTAACTTTCATTTCCGGACTTTTCCCTAGCTTGACTTGTACTAGTACTACTTGGAGCTTGCTGGATGGCTATTGGATGACCTTGTTGTTGTGTGTGTACCTTTGGGTTGAATGAGAAATATAATGAAGCCGTGATGGCTGGAAAAGTTAGCAAATTTAGGGGAAGTGTTGTCCGAACTTTGAAGGGACTTGTTGCATTGGGTTTGTGATCTAAGACTTGGATTTGAGCAAGGCAATGCTATATGATGGATGGTTTCAGAGCCGTGGAGGTGAGTGACCCTAAACTATTTCCAAAGTACTTGTGAAATGTTTCTTGCATTATTTACTTTTGAACTGTTTTCAAAGTTACTTTTGGAACTGTTTTCTTACATATCATGCGTGCTTGCATATCAGTGTCTTGTTATTATTGATTTTGCTTTCAATGATTGTTAAAATGAGTTTTCTAGGCGAGTGTGTACTGTATCGCACTCGACCTAAATAAATATGAAATTTTCAATGATTAATGATTGAATGCTACTTGCGCATGAATGTAAGCCTTTTGGGCTGAACTGGCCATTGCCCCTTGTTACCGGTCGTCTCGAGCCAGAAGCGGACTCGGTCGGGCGACTAGGAACTTGGGTGAACGTTTCGGTATACTCGAGTATTACCTTGTAGGTTGGTGGAGCCTGGCCAAAAGCCAGGGACGGGGTGAATGAATGCACGAATGAAACCAAAATGCAATGAAATGACAGGAGAACGAACGTATCCTTTTCATGAATGTTACTATCGCTTTCCATTGTAAATGTTTATTGAATTATTGATACTCCATATTGAAATGACATTATTGAAATGAACGATTGTGAAACTGATTTGATAACTGATTTTACTGGTTACTCGCTGAGCTTCTAGCTCACCCCAAAATGTTTTATTCCCCTCCACAGGGCTCAAGGCGAAGGAAGGGCTTGTAGTGTTTATTCATGGATTATCTCATGTATGGATTGAACTTGGATTTCCTTTTGTGTAATCATTCATATTGGGATTGTATTGAACGTTTAGAATTGATTGGATGTGTAATAGTCTAGTTTTGGACTTCCTCCTGTATAATAATTGTGATCAAGGATCAGAGTGGCGCAGTGGAAGCGTGGACGCTTCGCTTTTGATATGTAAAGTTTGGGAACCGTTGATGTATATTTGATATATATATCTTGAAATTCAATTGAGGACTTTAGTGAACGACTGAGTCCCGGCGAGAGCTGGGCAGGCGGCCCGCCGAACCCTCTGGTTCGCCTTAGGGGGAGGTGGGGTCGTGACAATTGGTATCAGAGCTTAGGCTTCAGATCTCTGTAGTGTCTCCTAGGCTTGAAGTTTAGGATGCCGGACTGTGGGTTTGATTTGACTCTTAGTGTTTACTTGGAAAGCTTGAGTGATTCTTGCGGGATGTCTGGGATGTCTCGACTTGATTGGTACAAGATGGAATGTCGAGGACGACATTCTTTTAAGGAGGGGAGATTGTGACGCCCCGAAAAAAAATGAGTTTGAGAACCCGGAAATTTTCTAATTTTCTAGGGTTTATTTTTTTTAAACGCCCGCCTTTTCTACATTTTCTTTATTAGAAAAATTCCCCAGATAAAGTTTATGAGCAAAAATAGTTTTAAAATGATTTTCTAGTATCAGTTAGTTTTTGAGAAATTAAGGATATATATATCGGACGTGGGACCCACTAGTGCGAAAGTTCGGAAAAATTCGGCCAATAAGATTAAGTTCCGGATACTGAGTGAAATTTATCGGGTGTTAAGAGAGAAGAAGATGAGGTGATTTGATTGATGTGAGAGAGACTTAAAGGATAGAAATGCATTTAATAGAGTGCCAAGTGGCACTTTCTCATTGGTTGGACTTTTTGACTTTTTACCCTTAAGTTAAATATCTCAAAAATTGACTAAAAATCACCATTTTTCACTCCTTGGTGGCCGACTCTCATAAGCTCAAGAAGGAAGAAGATTTCTCCAATTTTCAAGCTTCCATTTAGCTCAATCTTCCAAACCAATTGCATCAACTAGTTTCTACTCCATAAAAGTCTTCCATTAGGTGCTAGTAAGTTGTTTGGTGAAGTTTTTTAAGGAAGCTAAGGTGTTCTACAACTCCCTCTCTCTTGTTTACTAGGTAAGTGATGATTACACTTCCTCTTACACCTAATGATGTTTAATTTGTGCCTAATGGTGGCTATAGTGTTGAGAATTGTGGTTTATTTCTTGGTTTGGAATGAATTGGTGAAGTTTTTATTTTTTTGAGGAATTTTCTGGTTTAATGTGATCATGGTGTTGTGGTTATTTATGATGGTTGGTAATGAGGGGTTATGACTCTAGTGGATGTAAATGATTGGTAATTGCAACCAATTTTGGGTTTGGAAGGAATTTGGGGAAGTTAGGGTTTCATAACCCCAATTCTGTCCGGTTTTGGATCATATGGTTATAGGCCCAATTGGCCTTTGCTTAAAACATGAAAGTTGTAGGTATTGATGTTTTAAGGGTGCCTGTAAAATTTCAGGGTAATTGGAGTAGTGTAAAATGAGATATGTCGATTTTACTGTTGCTGTTCTGGGTTGATCAGAATGTGCGAACTGCGCTTGTAATCGTCTGTTTTGACTGGAATTGTTTTGGATTTGGGTGTTGAGGTCTTCTGATGAAATGTAGCTTGATGTCCTAGCTATCATATGCCTTTGGAATCAATGCATTTGGACCTGTATAGACTGAGTTGGACTAATTACAGCATTGTGTGATTTGTAAACCTGCA
Organism: Coffea arabica; assembly: GCF_036785885.1. Classification (NCBI taxonomy): domain Eukaryota; kingdom Viridiplantae; phylum Streptophyta; class Magnoliopsida; order Gentianales; family Rubiaceae; genus Coffea; species Coffea arabica. The sequence continues at coordinate 35,599,704 of NC_092321.1, forward strand.
ATCTCGGTTCTGGTTTGGTATTCTGCATGTTTGACCTAGTTGTGCTAGGATTTGGACTGAGTGGTCTTCTACATTGTTGTATCCCTGTCTTTTAGCTTCGAGATGGTGGGTCTTACACCCTCATCCGATAAGCGTAGAGCATTTTGTGCCATTACCGCAAAATGACGTCAAAACTGTTTTTCTGGTTTTGCGTTTAACTTTCATTTCCGGACTTTTCCCTAGCTTGACTTGTACTAGTACTACTTGGAGCTTGCTGGATGACTATTGGATGACCTTGTTGTTGTGTGTGTACCTTTGGGTTGAATGAGAAATATAATGAAGCCGTGATGACTGGAAAAGTTAGCAAATTTAGGGGAAGTGTTGTCCGAACTTTGAAGGGACTTGTTGCATTGGGTTTGTGATCTAAGACTTGGATTTGAGCAAGGCAATGCTATATGATGGATGGTTTCAGAGCCGTGGAGGTGAGTGACCCTAAACTATTTCCAAAGTACTTGTGAAATGTTTCTTGCATTATTTACTTTTGAACTGTTTTCAAAGTTACTTTTGGAACTGTTTTCTTACATATCATGCGTGCTTGCATATCAGTGTCTTGTTATTATTGATTTTGCTTTCAATGATTGTTAAAACGAGTTTTCTAGGCGAGTGTGTACTGTATCGCACTCGACCTAAATAAATATGAAATTTTCAATGATTAATGATTGAATGCTACTTGCGCATGAATGTAAGCCTTTTGGGCTGAACTGGCCATTGCCCCTTGTTACCGGTCGTCTCGAGCCAGAAGCGGACTCGGTCGGGCGACTAGGAACTTGGGTGAACGTTTCGGTATACTCGAGTATTACCTTGTAGGTTGGTGGAGCCTGGCCAAAAGCCAGGGACGGGGTGAATGAATGCACGAATGAAACCAAAATGCAATGAAATGACAGGAGAACGAACGTATCCTTTTCATGAATGTTACTATCGCTTTCCATTGTAAATGTTTCTTGAATTATTGATACTCCATATTGAAATGACATTATTGAAATGAACGATTGTGAAACTGATTTGATAACTGATTTTACTGGTTACTCGCTGAGCTTCTAGCTCACCCCAAAATGTTTTATTCCCCTCCACAGGGCTCAAGGCGAAGGAAGGGCTTGTAGTGTTTATTCATGGATTATCTCATGTATGGATTGAACTTGGATTTCCTTTTGTGTAATCATTCATATTGGGATTGTATTGAACGTTTAGAATTGATTGGATGTGTAATAGTCTAGTTTTGGACTTCCTCCTGTATAATAATTGTGATCAAGGATCAGAGTGGCGCAGTGGAAGCGTGGACGCTTCGCTTTTGATATGTAAAGTTTGGGAACCTTTGATGTATATTTGATATATATATCTTGAAATTCAATTGAGGACTTTAGTGAACGACTGAGTCCCGGCGAGAGCTGGGCAGGCGGCCCGCCGACCCCTCTGGTTCGCCTTAGGGGGAGGTGGGGTCGTGACAATTGGTATCAGAGCTTAGGCTTCAGATCTCTGTAGTGTATCCTAGGCTTGAAGTTTAGGATGCCGGACTGTGGGTTTGATTTGACTCTTAGTGTTTACTTGGAAAGCTTGAGTGATTCTTGCGGGATGTCTGGGATGTCTCGACTTGATTGGTACAAGATGGAATGTCGAGGACGACATTCTTTTAAGGAGGGGAGATTGTGCCGCCCCGAAAAAAAATGAGTTTGAGAACCCGGAAATTTTCTAATTTTCTAGGGTTTATTTTTTTTAAACGCCCGCCTTTTCTACATTTTCTTTATTAGAAAAATTCCCCAGATAAAGTTTATGAGCAAAAATAGTTTTAAAATGATTTTCTAGTATCAGTTAGTTTTTGAGAAATTAAGGATATATATATCGGACGTGGGACCCACTAGTGCGAAAGTTCGGAAAAATTCGGCCAATAAGATTAAGTTCCGGATACTGAGTGAAATTAATCGGGTGTTAAGAGAGAAGAAGATGAGGTGATTTGATTGATGTGAGAGAGACTTAAAGGATAGAAATGCATTTAATAGAGTGCCAAGTGGCACTTTCTCATTGGTTGGACTTTTTGACTTTTTACCCTTAAGTTAAATATCTCAAAAATTGACTAAAAATCACCATTTTTCACTCCTTGGTGGTCGACTCTCATAAGCTCAAGAAGGAAGAAGATTTCTCCAATTTTCAAGCTTCCATTTAGCTCAATCTTCCAAACCAATTGCATCAACTAGTTTCTACTCCATAAAAGTCTTCCATTAGGTGCTAGTAAGTTGTTTGGTGAAGTTTTTTAAGGAAGCTAAGGTGTTCTACAACTCCCTCTCTCTTGTTTACTAGGTAAGTGATGATTACACTTCCTCTTACACCTAATGATGTTTAATTTGTGCCTAATGGTGGCTATAGTGTTGAGAATTGTGGTTTATTTCTTGGTTTGGAATGAATTGGTGAAGTTTTTATTTTTTTGAGGAATTTTCTGGTTTAATGTGATCATGGTGTTGTGGTTATTTATGATGGTTGGTAATGAGGGGTTATGACTCTAGTGGATGTAAATGTTTGGTAATTGCAACCAATTTTGGGTTTGGAAGGAATTTGGGGAAGTTAGGGTTTCATAACCCCAATTCTGTCCGGTTTTGGATCATATGGTTATAGGCCGAATTGGCCTTTGCTTAAAACATGAAAGTTGTAGGTATTGATGTTTTAAGGGTGCCTGTAAAATTTCAGGGTAATTGGAGTAGTGTAAAATGAGATATGTCGATTTTACTGTTGCTGTTCTGGGTTGATCAGAATGTGCGAACTGCGCTTGTAATCGTCTGTTTTGACTGGAATTGTTTTGGATTTGGGTGTTGAGGTCTTCTGATGAAATGTAGCTTGATGTCCTAGCTATCATAGGCCTTTGGAATCAATGAATTTGGACCTGTATAGACCGAGTTGGACTAATTACAGCATTGTGTGATTTGTAAACCTGCAATCTCGGTTCTGGTTTGGTATTCTGCATGTTTGACCTAGTTGTGCTAGGATTTGGACTGAGTGGCCTTCTACATTGTTTTAGCCCTGTCTTTTAGCTTCGAGATGGCGGGTCTTACACCCTCATCTGATAAGCGTGGAGCATTTTGTGCCATTACCGCAAAATGACGTCAAAACTGTTTTTCTGGTTTTGCGTTTAACTTTCATTTCCGGACTTTTCCCTAGCTTGACTTGTACTAGTACTACTTGGAGCTTGCTGGATGGCTATTGGATGACCTTGTTGTTGTGTGTGTACCTTTGGGTTGAATGAGAAATATAATGAAGCCGTGATGACTGGAAAAGTTAGCAAATTTAGGGGAAGTGTTGTCCGAACTTTGAAGGGACTTGTTGCATTGGGTTTGTGATCTAAGACTTGGATTTGAGCAAGGCAATGCTATATGATGGATGGTTTCAGAGCCGTAGAGGTGAGTGACCCTAAACTATTTCCAAAGTACTTGTGAAATGTTTCTTTCATTATTTACTTTTGAACTGTTTTCAAAGTTACTTTTGGAACTATTTTCTTACATATCATGCGTGCTTGCATATCAGTGTCTTGTTATTATTGATTTTGCTTTCAATGATTGTTAAAACGAGTTTTCTAGGCGAGTGTGTACTGTATCGCACTCGACCTAAATAAATATGAAATTTTCAATGATTAATGATTGAATGCTACTTGCGCATGAATGTAAGCCTTTTGGGCTGAACTGGCCATTGCCCCTTGTTACCGGTCGTCTCGAGCCAGAAGCGGACTCGATCGGGCGACTAGGAACTTGGGTGAACGTTTCGGTATACTCGAGTATTACCTTGTAGGTTGGTGGAGCCTGGCCAAAAGCCAGGGACGGGGTGAATGAATGCACGAATGAAACCAAAATGCAATGAAATGACAGGAGAACGAACGTATCCTTTTCATGAATGTTACTATCGCTTTTCATTGTAAATGTTTCTTGAATTATTGATACTCCATATTGAAATTACATTATTGAAATGAACGATTGTGAAACTGATTTGATAACTGATTTTACTGGTTACTCGCTGAGCTTCTAGCTCACCCCAAAATGTTTTATTCCCCTCCACAGGGCTCAAGGCGAATGAAGGGCTTGTAGTGTTTATTCATGGATTATCTCATGTATGGATTGAACTTGGATTTCCTTTTGTGTAATCATTCATATTGGGATTGTATTGAACGTTTAGAATTGATTGGATGTGTAATAGTCTAGTTTTGGACTTCCTCTTGTATAATAATTGTGATCAAGGATCAGAGTGGCGCAGTGGAAGCGTGGACGCTTCGCTTTTGATATGTAAAGTTTGGGAACCTTTGATGTATATTTGATATATATATCTTGAAATTCAATTGAGGACTTTAGTGAACGACTGAGTCCCGGCGAGAGCTGGGCAGGCGGCCCGCCGAACCCTCTGGTTCGCCTTAGGGGGAGGTGGGGTCGTGACAGTTTTTACTTCCTATTCACTAACTTTTTATCATTTCTTCTAATCACATATTATTTCTCACCCAAAATTCACTCTTAAGCACCAAATTTGATCCTCGCTCCGTACCGGATAATTACACGACGGATACACGAAAAACCCTATTTCACTTCGAATTGAAATCGGAAAGGAAAACCCTAATTTCCTATGATCATTGGCACTTTTTTCTCGGGTGATTAAGTAGCAATATGGTATAGAATAATAATTTCCAAATAATTTTCAAATAAAAGGAAATTTTCAAGAAATATGTAAGGAATTTGCAAGTCCTCCCACTTTCTCCCCCTTAAGAGAATTTCGTCCTCGAAATTTTACCTTCAGTTGCCTCAGACGAGTCCGGAACTTGTCGGTTGTCTAAAGCATAAACCTTTGCCGGTACACTAGTTCGTTTCCCTCTTTCATTCACTTGTGATTTAGCTCCATCCAGTTGCGGAGTATTGCTTTCACGTGACTGTCTCCTCGGACAGTTGCTAACTTGATGATCGCCACTTCCGCAGATTAAACATTTCCGTCCTTTTCTCCAACAATTGCTTTCGGTATGATTTGCCTTTCCACAGTATCCATAGACCACGTGAGAAGTCATCTTTTGGCTTTCTTGAAAACTTTTCCCAGGTCCGATTTGGCTTTCTTTAGTAGGCCTTTCATCTACCGCCCCTAATGTCCATGGTGGGCGGAGTAACGGGTTCACTTTCTGCACTTTAGGAGGTGTTATTGTTTCACTTAATTCCTCCACTACACTGCCCGATGTACCCCTTTTCTGGGTCTGGGAGGCTTTTATCTGTGCCTTTGCAGTCTCGATTCTTTGAGCTTTCTCAAGGGCCTCCGTAAACGTGTTCACTTGTACCGCCGCTAATGCTTCTTGGATTTTCAAATTTAATCCCTGTATAAACCATCTTACTCTTCGCCGTTCTGTGGCCACCAATTCCGAAGCAAACTTGGATAGTCTTGTATATTTCGTTTCATATTCGGCCACACTTAGCGTTCCCTGGCGTAACCCAATAAACTCCTCCTCTCTCCTCTCTTGGACTAAAGGAGGGAGGTACTTCTCATTAAATTCCCTTATGAAATTTGTCCATGTCCATGCAGTCTGTTCTCTTTCCCATTTTGCTTTAATAACGTTCCATCACGCTCGGGCCGGTCCTTCAAATTGGAACACTGCAAAGTTCACTTGCCTTTGCTTAGTGTAGTTTAGAGCTGTGAAGATGTTAATCATGGTTTCTACCCATTGTTCAGCTACGTCCTGATCGGGCCCTCCAAGGAATTTTGGAGGAGCAAACTTCTGGAACCTTTCAAGAGCCTTGTCTTCTCCGATTTCAGGGTTCTGCGGTTGATTCACGGCCATTTGGCCTTGTTGATCCACCAGTCGTGCCAAAATATTCGTCATCTGTTGCATCGCCGTCGCCATTTGGTCTCCGGCTTCGACCCTTGGTCCTTGCTCTTGTTCAACTCTGATTTCCCTTTCTTCTCTTGGCTCCTGGGCTCGCTTAGTCCCACGGCCACGACCTCGTCCTTGACTACGTCTTCCCTCCATATATATTTTCCCCTCTCTTTTTTTTTTTAAAAAAATATACTTTAATGAATAAATGCAATAAGGTGACTAAAATAACTAAAATTTAGGGCGCCAAATACCCAAATAAACATATACACACATAACACACCACATAAACATATCAAGAAAATAAATAATTAAATATACAAATACGTCTCAAGTCAGGCAGATATTCATATACACAAATACACAACTGACGGCATGTAGCGACAATATACGGGCGAATCAAAAGAAAAGGGATATATCGTCCCACACCCAGTTAGAGTAACCCCGTCCTGTCTCTCACGTCACTTTCTATCCGACTCGATGTCCATTAACCTCTTATACTTATTCTAGCCAGACAAAACCTGTTCATATTCCCAAAATGCAAATCTCAAGTACTTAGTACCGTCTGAACTCTGGAGTACTCAGGCACCAGAATTCGAAATAAGATAATTCACCTCTCGAGCTGGCCAGTCCCAAGAGTAAACTATCTACAATCGAAATTCCTACCTGACATACCTATCTATGTTCCTCAGATATCATAAGAACATTTAAGGCCTATAACAATTCACAATTCATAGCTTATGCTCGAACGAGCACTTAATCCTTCATACCTATTCACCACTCAGTCCAGGCTCACTCCACGCAGAGACCACGCGAAGCTGGCTCTGATACCACCTGTGACAGCCCCACCTCCCCCTAAGGCGAACCAAAGGGTTTGGCGGACCGTCTGCCCAGCTCTCACCGGGACTCAGTCGTTCACTCAAGCAAATCAGAAATAAAACCACAAGAAAGAGCAAAACAAGGATCCAAAACTTAAAACAAAATTATATACATTGTTATCTCAGAAGGAAGTACAACCGTCGAATATACAAAGGTTCTCAATTCACCATACAACCAGCCCGTGCCAAGCACTAGGGCGAGAACCATTACAAAACCAAAGAACTAGACCAAGCTAGTCTATACAGAGCTCTCATCCTTGCTCGCCTTCCCCTGTTAAGGAAAACAAAACTAAAGGGATGAGCTAAAAGCTCAGTGAGGTTCCGAACACATAAGCAGCAATCCATCCAAAACATTAAATATAGAATTTCAATAATTCAAGTAACATTTACAATGGAAAACGATAATAACACATACATTAAAAGGATACAGGCTCACAAGGAGCCATTTGTTCATTCGTTCGTTCGTTCGTTCTCCTGACATTCCCCTTATTCCTCCATTCACTTGAAAATGCATTTTTGTAAGTAAAACCCTCGTTCGTTCGTTCATTTCATTCGCCCCCTTCCCAGACATTGGCCGGGCTCCACCAGACTTCAAGGTAATACTCGAGTATACCAAACGTTCACACCCAGGGTCACCATATCGCCCAACCGAGTCCGCTTCTGGTTTGAGTCGATCGGTAACGAAGGGCAGGGCCCAGTTCAGCCAAACGGCTTACATTCATGCACAACTAGCATTTAATCATTGATCATTGAAAATTTCACATTTATTTAGGTCGAGTGCGATAAAGTACACACTCGCCTAGAAAACTCGTTTTAACAATCATTGAAAGCACTTAACACATTATCAATCAATAATAACAAGCCAATAATCAAGGAAATATAACAAACAAGGAACACTCACCTATTTACGTAAAACAACGTGCAAATATCCTTACGGATATTACCTCAGTCACCGAGAAAACCTAAGAGTAAATGAGAAAGAATATTACATTCTATCTAGCACAAACAAGTAAGTGAAATCAAAGAAAAACCGGCAAATGATAAGTAAAACGTATAAAGACGCCTTTATAGTGAAAAGGGAATATTTGGATCGGAGGACGAAAATAACTAGGGTTTCATAAACCAAACACAAAACTAACTCAAGCGGGTTATAAAATGTCCGGCGAAAAACACTTGGACCAAAGACAACTCGGACTCCAACGAGATAGGCTAAAAATATTATTTTCGAAATCGTTTAGATAGTTCAAAATCACCTCATACCCAAGCAGCTAGTATAGACAAAACGTCATGATAAAATCATGTGAAAAGGAGGACAATACTACCTTACGTTCACACTTAAAACCTCACTTAAAAGTGGTTCACTTGTGGCCGAGTGTGACGCCCCGAAAGAATGAGTGCGAGAACCCGCAAATTTTCTAAGTTCCTTGGGTTTATTTTATTGATCGCCCGCCTTTTCGACATTTTCTTTCTTAGAAAATTCCCTAGATAATTTTATCGCGTAAATATAGTTTTTAGATGATTTTTCTAGTACCAGTTAGTTTTTGAGAAATTAAGAACATATATCGGACGTGGGACCCATTAGGCGGAAAGTTCGGTAAAATTCGGCCAGTTAGGTTAAGTTTTGGATACCGGGTTTATTTTACTAGGTGCTAAGAGATAATTAGAGGTTGTTATATGGATGAGAGTGGAGAGAGACAAAAGGATAACCATGTATTAATTATAGTGACAAGTGTCACTTAGAGATTAAGTCTTGATTCTTGACCACTATTCATCCTTTTACCATTTGACTAAATAAACCAAAAAAAAAAAAAGGATTAAAATCACTTCATTTCCCAAGCTTTGTGGCCGAATCTCTCTCCAAGCAAAAGAAGAAAAACCTCTCCAAATTCCTTGCTCCAATCTTGCCCAATTAAACAAACTAACCGATTAAACTTGAAAACTCTCCATAAAAACCTCTCTCTTAGTGATTGTGAGGTGATTAGTGAAGTGGTTTGGGAGATTAAAGTGCAAAGTTGCTCCTTTTCTTGTGTTTATAAGGTGAGTGACTATGGAAACCCTCATTTCTATCTAATGATGTATAATTAAGGACTTGTGGTGGTTATAAGTGTGATTTGGTGGATTATTTCTTGATTTTAGTTAAGATTGGTGAATTTTTCTATTTATGTGGGATTTTCTGTTTTCATATGATTACTATTATGTGGCCATGTATGATGGTTGGAAATGGTTTAGAATGAAGCCTTAGTGTTAAGATAGCGGCTATTTGCGGAAAATTTCCGCAATGAACGGAAAATTTCGGAATTAGGGTTTCGATTACCCCCTTTCTGCCTGGTACTGTTCCTCCTAGTTAGAAGCCGAATTAGCCTTGGGTTAAAACATGAAATTTTTAGGGACCGATATTTTAGAGATGCCTACAAAATTTCAGCTCAATCGGAGCAACGTATCCAGTAAAACGACCGAAATACCCCTGCTGCCCTGTTTCTATCCGAACTTCATAATTGCTTCTGTAATTGGTTAATTTGGTTGGGAATACTTCTGATTTGGTTGTTGGCATCTTATTAATAAATTTATCCTGGTGTCTTAGCTTTCGGATGGCTTTGGAATCACTTGATTTGGACTTAGGTAGCCTGAATTACGGTTCGTTAACCAGAATGCGGTTTGGTTACCTGTTTTTACGGTTCTGGTTTGGTACATTGACCTTTTGACCTAGTTTCACTACAAACTAGACTGAGTGGGCTTCTTCCACATTGTAACCCTTTCTGTTAGCTACAAAGCGGTATAAAGTTCATCCAAATCCGAGTTCCGTAACTCCAGTTATGGCCAAAACAAGATCGGTTGTCAGAACTGCCTTCGAAATTGGACAGTTCTGACATAAATCGAAATTGGACATTTTCCTCCATGCTCTGTATTGATTCAGATTTTGGTCCAAATATTAAAGTTATAGCCTTATATCCTATCTTTCCAACGCCTTTGGAATTTCTTGATTTGGATTTGTGAGCTGTGAGTTATGGTCCAGCAAACAAACCCTGTTTGTCACCCTAGGACATAAATTTCTGGTACGGTTTTCCATAATTTCGACCTGCTTCCATTCTGATCTAGATTAAGGTATCTTCAGGAGAATTGTAGCCCTTATTCATAGCTTCGAAACAGTGTCTCGTTCACCTTGATCCGATATTCCTAGCCTAACTTTTGATCAAAACGGTTTGAGATGGCAGATTTGGCCATTTCCGTTTGCCGTTCCGCGCGCGCGCGTGCGCCCATTTTGTTGTTTCCGCACTTGCATGTGCCGATTTTGCCGCTTTGCTTGTTTTGGGCATGTTAGTGGCCGTTTGTGATAATATGTGATACAATCTTCTATTTCAGACAGTGGTGAGCTAGACGGAGCCGGTGGGGCCCACTACTAGCGAACACGTGCGAAGTGATTTTGCTCTTGTACTACTTTTGTATTTTGAGTAAGTATTTAGGCCGTATATGTGTATAAACTGCTTATGTGTTTTGATGTGAAAAGGGGGACTTAGACGAGGGTGTACTTTATCACACTCGACCTAAACCCTAGTTTGTACCTATGTTTCTCCATGAGATGTCTATATATGAATTATTTTGGTGCTGAACCCCTTGAGCTTGGAGCTCGGGGTGACTTTCGTGAGTTCGTGAAATATGTTGAAATTGTGGGCCCGATCTCAAGACCTAGATGGACTATTCGAGCCGGCCGGGGCTTGGTCGGAACCAGTCTAACCTAGTCTGAGGTCACCAAGTTCGTAGGTTCCAGTTGTGAACCAAGTTTGTGACCCGAGCTTGTGACTCAAGCTCAAGTTTGTGATTTCGTTCGCCCGAGCAAGTTTGTGAGGTGACTGGCCAGTGAGGGTGATAAGGTGTTCGGTAGGTGTACAAATGGAGTTCTACGGACCTTATTTATGGTCGACGGAGTGTCGACAGGTGATCACGCATGGCAAATGACTTGGCTTTGGAGCCAACCTGTATCCTTCCTTTGTATTGTTACTTTTGTGCTGGACTTGACATTTTGTGGAATAGCTGTTTCTTTAAATGTGAAATTTTACGCTTTTACCCCTGTTTACTTACTAAGCTTCTAGCTTACCCGTTTCCTTTGTTTTCCTTAGCAGGGGACGACGCGGGGAACTTCTTGGCACCTTCACTAGTATAGTTCGGTTTGATTGTAATAGTCGGACAATTAGGATGTTTGTATAAGGACCTTCCTTAGGGTCTACCTTCTGCTGGTTGTTATTATAATGTATTAGAGTGGTTTGACTCGATACTTTTGAAGATGTAAATAGATCTCTTTTGGCATTAGATATAGTCCTGAATAGCACGCTTGTGGGTTTATCTAGTTTTATTGTTTTAAAATTTTGAGTCCTGGCGCGAGCTAGGCAGGCGTCCCGCCGATACCCTAGGGTTCGCCCTTGGGAGAATCGGGGGCGTCACAGGTGGTATCAGAGCTGTGACGCCCCGAAAGAATGAGTGTGAGAACCCACAAATTTTTATATATTTTCGCGACATTATTTTGTTTACTCATTTATAATTTTGTGCCTTTCTTCAATATATTAATTTCCTTTACATTTTTATAAGGGAATATAGTTTTCAAATCATTTCCTTGATACAAGTTAGTCCACGTTAATTTTGAAGTATATTTTGGACGTGGGACCCGCTAGTGCGGTAAATGCATTATATTTTTGACAACTTGTTGGAATTTTGTATTAAGTGATATTATTTTACAAGGTGTTAAGAGATTTGTATTGGAGAGACAAAAAGATAAGTTTTAAACCTAAAGGTGACAAGTGTCACCATTCAATTCACTCTTGGACTTTGACCATTATTTCTTACCTTTACTAATACTCAAAAAATTGACCCAAAAATCACTTAACATTTCCAAGCTTTGGCCGACTCTCTCTCTCAAGAAAACAAGGGAAGAAAACTCTCAATCTTTTGCTTCTAATCTTGCCTAAATCTTGTGTTTCAATCGATTAAACTTGAAAGTTCTCCATAAAAATCCTTCTCTTAGTAGTTGTGAGGTGATTAGTGAAGTGGGTTGGAAGATTAAGGTGCCAAGTGGTTTCTTTCCTTTGGTTACTAAGGTGAGTAGTGAAGGACCCCTCTCCTCCCTCTAATGAAGTTTAATTCATGATTGGTGGTGGTATAAGATGCAATTTTATGGATTATATCTTGATTTTTGGTTGAATTGGTGAAGTTTTATAATTATTGGTGATTTTTCTGTTTTCATGTGAATATGATTATGTGGTCATGTATGATGATTGGAAATGATATTTAAGGAAGCTAGAAGGTGGAAAAAGTGGTTAATTGCAAGCAATTTCTGTTTTGGAAAGAAAATTGGAAAGTTAGGGTTTCATTGTTCTTCATTCTGCATGGCACTGTAGCTCATAGTTAGAGGCTGAATTGGCATTGGGTTAAAACATGAAAGTTGTAGGGAATGATATTTTAGAGATGCCTACAAAATTTCAGGTCAATCGGAGTAACGTAGCTTGTGAAAGATAGAATTACCCTTGCTGCCCTGTTTCTACCCGAATTTGAGAATTGCTTCGGTACTGGGTTATTTTGGTTGGGAATGCTTCGGAATTAGTTGTTGAGCCCTTCTGATGAATTGTATCCCTGTTTCCTAGCTTTCGGATGGCTTTTGAATTACTGGATTTGGACTTAGGTAGCCTGATTTATGATGTTTGCACCAGAATGCGATTTGTGAATCTGTTTTTGCGGTTCTGGTGTAGTATATTGCATTTTTGACCTGGTTACACTCAAAAATGGGCTGCGTGACCTTCTACAACATTGTATCCCTATCGCTTAGCTTTGAAACGGTGTATCTTTCACCTCCATCCGATAATCGTAGTGCCAGTGGTACCAAAACCGCTAAATGATGCCCAAAAACTGTTTTCCGAGTTAGAGCTTAACTTTCATTTCCTGTCATTTTCCTAGCTAAATCTTGTATTTGAATGACTTTGAGCCTATTGAACGGCTGTTGTGATAAATTTATATTTCGTATGACTTTGGGACTGGCTGACGAAATAATGAAGCCATGACGGCTGGAAAAGTAAGGAAATTAAGGGGATATGCTGTCCGATCCTTGAAAGCATTTGATGGCTTTGAGTTTGAGTTGAAGGGCTTGGATTTGGGCAAGGCAATGATATATGATGGATGGTTCCTGAGCCGTGGAGGTGAGTGACCCCAAACTGTTTCCAAAACTACTTATGAACTGTTTCTTGCATTATTTACTCGACTGCATCTCATGCGTGCTTGCATGTGAATTCATGATATGATTTTGGCTTCGATGAGTTCTTGGGGAGTCTTGTGCTGGACACCAACGTCTCCACCTCTGTTTATTTGGAGCAAATGGCTCCGGAGCTCAAAAAGGGGCTCCCTCTTACTGTTTACTGTTACTGGATCTTTTGAGCGTTGGGTGTGTAAGTGCAATGATTTCATTGGCTCACGAGAGCAATAAACGTACATTTGATCTCGGAATCATGACATCATTGACATACGTTACTGTGAAATATATTGGATGACTTCTTTTACTGGTTACTTACTGAGCTTCTAGCTCACCCCAAAAATATTTTATTTCCCTCCACAGGGCTCATGGCGAAGGAAGACTTATTGTACTTATTCCCGTGACTGGATGGCATATATCTTGTACCGTTTGGATTTGGAATTATTTTATGTATAGTTGGGAATTGTTTCCGCTTCGCTTATGACATGTAATTATTGGAGAATTTGATGTAATATTTGAGATTTATATTGTAATTTATTTGAGGACTGTAGTGACTGACTGAGTCCCGGCGAGAGCTGGGCAGGCAGCCCACCGAACCCTTTGGTTCGCCTTAGGGGGAGGTGGGGCTGTCACAGTTGGTATCAGAGCTTAGGCTTCAGATCTCTGTGGTGTATCCTAGGCTTGAAGTTTAAGATGCCGGACTGTGGGTTTGGGTTGAAATATCAGTGATTCTTGCGGGATGTCTTGACTTGATTGGTACAAGATGGAATGTCGAGGACGATATTCTTTTAAGGAGGGGAGATTGTGACGCCCTGAACGAATGAGTGTGAGAACCCGCAAATTTTTATATATTTTCGCGACATTATTTTGTTTACTCGTTTATAATTTTGTGCCTTTATTCAATATATTAATTTCCTATACATTTTTATAATGGAATATAGTTTTCAAATCATTTCCTTGATACAAGTTAGTCCACGTTAATTTTGAAGTATATTTTCGGAATTGGTGCTAACGGAGCAGAAGCGAATTCGCCGCTTTGTCCAAGGCTTGAATGTGGAGATCCAGGAGGCCCTAGCAGCTGCTCAGTTGGACACGTTTAGCCTGGCGCTAGAAAAAGCACAACGGATTGAGACAGCTAGGGGACAGGTAAAATCCTTTCATGATCGGAAACGGAGACAACCCGATTCGAGCCATTTTGTGACTGGACAGAGTTCGCAAAGTGAGTCACCTTCTAAGAGGAGTCGAGGAACAGATGGTCCCCGACCCGCAAGAACCCTAAACCAGGGTAATTTTGGAAGAGGTCAAGTAGGGCAAGAGCCCCAGAGGAGTGCCCAGCGTGGAGGGCCAAGTGTGGGCATTAAGCCAATCTGCAGTTTCTGTGGGGCCAATCACACTGACGAAAACTGTTGGAAGAACAGTTCGATCCGAAGATGCTATAAGTGTGGGAGTGCAGAACATCTGATTGCCCAGTGCCCTAAGATGCAAAAGGAGAAACCTAAGCCACCGACTGAAGGGGCTACAGCTAAGCCGTCAAATGCAGGGGAAAATCGACCCAAAGGACCAGCTAGAGTATACGCAATGGGTCAAGAGGTGATTGACCCTTCGGTGGGCATCGAAGGTACGCCCTTTCTTATCAGTGCACCGCCAGTGTTGAAGAGACCCTGACGACACATGTTCTTGTAACCCTGCAATTTCGGTTTACGAATAAAGGTATCAATTTCGAGGATGAAATTGTTCTAAGTGGGGGAGGTTGTGACGCCCCCAAAGAATGAGTGCGAGAACCCGCAAATTTTCTAAGTTCCTAGGGTTTATTTTATTGATCACCCGCCTTTTCGACATTTTCTTTCTTAGAAAACTCCCCAGATAATTTTATAGCGTAAATATAGTTTTTAGATGATTTTTCTAGTACCAGTTAGTTTTTGAGAAATTAAGAACATATATCGGACGTGGGACCCATTAGGCGGAAAGTTCGGTAAAATTCGGCCAGTTAGGTTAAGTTTTGGATACCGGGTTTATTTTACCAGGTGCTAAGAGATAATTAGAGGTTGTTATATGGATGAGAGTGGAGAGAGACAAAAGGATAACCATGTATTAATTATAGTGACAAGTGTCACTTAGAGATTAAGTCTTGATTCTTGACGCACTATTCATCCTGTTACCATTTGACTAAATAAACCAAAAAAAAAAAAAAAGGATTAAAATCACTTCATTTCCCAAGCTTTGTGGCCGACTCTCTCTCCAAGCAAAAGACGAAAAACCTCTCCAAATTTCTTGCTCCAATCTTGCCCAATTCAACAAACTAACCGATTAAACTTGAAAACTCTCCATAAAAACCTCTCTCTTAGTGATTGTGAGGTGATTAGTGAAGTGGTTTGGGAGATTAAAGTGCAAAGTTGCTCCTTTTCTTGTGTTGATAAGGTGAGTGACTATGGAAACCCTTATTTCTATCTAATGATGTTTAATTAAGGACTTGTGGTGGTTATAAGTGTGATTTGGTGGATTATTTCTTGATTTTAGTTAAGATTGGTGAAATTTTCTATTTATGGGGGATTTTTCTGTTTTCATATGATTACTATTATGTGGCCATGTATGATGGTTGGAAATGGTTTAGAATGAAGCCTTAGTGTTAAGATAGCGGCTATTTGCGGAAAATTTCCGCATTGAACGGAAAATTTCGGAATTAGGGTTTCGATTACCCCCTTTCTAGCTGGTACTGTTACTCCTAGTTAGAGACCGAATTAGCCTTGGGTTAAACATAAAAGTTGTAGGGACTGATATTTTAGAGATTCCTACAAAATTTCAGCTCAATCGGAGCAACGTAGCCAATAAAACGACCGAAATACCCCTGCTTCCCTGTTTCTATCCGAACTTGATAATTGCTTCTGTAATTGGTTAATTTGGTTGGGAATACTTCTGATTTGGTTGTTGGAATCTTATTAAGAAATTTATCCTGGTGTCTTAGCTTTCGGATGGCTTTGGAATCACTTGATTTGGACTTAGGTAGCCTGAATTACGGTTCGTTAACCAGAATGCGGTTTGGTAACCTGTTTTTACGGTTCTGGTTTGGTACATTGACATTTTGACCTAGTTTCACTACAAAATAGACTGAGTGGCCTTCTTCCATATTGTAGCCCTTTCTGTTAGCTACAAAGCGGTATAAAGGTCATTCAAATCCGAGTTCCGTAGCTCCAGTTATGGCCAAAACAAAATCGGTTGTCGGAACTGCCTTCGAAATTGGACAGTTCTGACAGGAATGTTTGGACCCATTTTCCCCCATGCTCTGTATTGATTCAGCTTTTGGTCCAAACATGAAAGTTATAGCCTTATATCCTAGCTTTCCAATGAATTTGGCATTTATTGATTTGGATTTGTGAGCTGTGAGTTATGGTCCAGAAAACAAACCCTGTTCGTCACCCTAAGACGTAAATTTCCGGTACGGTTTTCCATAATTTCGACCTGTTTCCATTCAGATCTAGATTAAGGTATCTTCAGGATAATTGTAGCCCTTCCTCATAGCTTCGAAACGGTGTCTCGTTCACCCTGATCCAACATTCCTAGCCTAACTTTTGATCAAAACGGTTTGAGATGGCAGATTTGGCCATTTCCGTTTGCCGTTCCGCGCGGCGCGTGCGTCCATTTTGCCGTTTCCGCACTTGCATGTGCCGATTTTGCCGTTTTGCTTGTTTTGGGCATGTTAGTGGCCGTTTGTGATAATATGTGATACAATCTTCTATTTCAGATAGTGGTGAGCTAGACGGAGCCGGTGGGGCCCACTACTAGCGAACACGTGCGAAGTGATTTTGCTCTTGTACTACTTTTGTATTTTGCGTAAGTATTCAGGCCGTATATGTGTATAAACTGCTTATGTGTTTTGATGTCAAAAGGGGGACTTAGGCGAGGGTGTACTTTATCACACTCGACCTAAACCCTAGTTTGTACCTATGTTTCTCCATGAGATGTGTATATATGAATTATTTTGGTGCTGAACCCCTTGAGCTTGGAGCTCGGGGTGACTTTCATGAGTTTGTGAAATATGTTGAAGTTGTGGACCAAATCTCAAGACCTGGATGGACTATTCGAGCCGGCCGGGGCTTGGTCGGAGCCAGTCCAACCTAGTCTGAGATCACCAAGTTCATAGGTTCTAGTTGTGAACCAAGTTTGTGACCCGATCTTGTGACTCAAGCTCAAGTTTGTGATTTCGCTCGCCCGGGCAAGTTTGTGAGGTGACTGGCCAGTGAGGGTGATAAGGTGTTCGGTAGGTGTACAAGTGGAGTTCTACAGACCTTATTTATGGTCGACGGAGTGTCGACAGGTGATCACGCATGGCAAATGACTTGGCTTTGGAGCCAACCTGTATCCTTCCTTTGTATTGTTACTTTTGTGCTGGACTTGACATTTTGTGGAATAGCTGTTTCTTTAAATGTGAAATTTTACGCTTTTACCCCTGTTTACTTACTAAACTTCTAGCTTACCCGTTTCCTTTGTTTTCCTTAGCAGGGCACGACGCGTGAAACTTCTTGGCACCTTCACTAGTATAGTTAGGTTTGATTGTAATAGTCGGACAGTTAGGATGTTGTTTTTGTTTTGGTGGTTTGTATAAGGACCCTCCTTAGGGTCTACCTTCTGCTGGTTGTTGTTGTAAGACCCAAAGACAACCTAAGAGGGGGGGTGAATTAGGTTGATTAAAATCTTAATCAAATTTATGCAATTTTTGCTTAATAAAAATTTTACCTTCTTTTCTAGTAATGATCAATCAAGTAGATTAGAAGAAGAGAGCAATATTGATTCGAAAAACAAGTATAGATAAGCAATGAGAATTTTATTAAACAAAAAGGAATAAGATAGAATATCAAACCGATTGTCTACCAAGCTTTCCTCAAACTTGAAGACCAATCACTAGGTTGAGCAACTTCTCTTTGATGAAAGATGATCAACTAGATGTACAATGGAGGGAGCACTTCCTCCTTGCCCTAAGCCTCACTTAGTCAAGCTAAGAAGTTTTACAATCACTCAGATAACCCTCAACAAAGCTACACTAATGAAACTTTCAACCACAAGAGAAATGCTCACAAGAAATTCACACCACTTGGAGAACAAATCTAGCTTTGGAGACTATTTTCTAGCTAAAATATCTCTTGAGATCTTGTAAACAAAGTGTACAATCAGAATCGTTTGTATTTAAAGGGAACAAAAAATGGGCTTCATTAATACTTCCAACGGATAGAAGGCAGATGAAGAGTCAGCTAGCCGTTGGGGCTGTCGGACGTCCGACGGCTTAGTCATCGTCCGATCCTATCATCCGAAAATCAGTCAAGTTGTTGTTCGGACGTCCGATCGGATTTTATCGTCCGAGCTTTTGTGTCCGAACGTTGTCCAGAGAGTTATCAAATCTTCGTGGAATTTTTGGACGTCCGATGAGATTGATGTACGTCCGAAGCATGCGTCCGATCATTCAGGACGTCCGATGCTTCCTTACGAGCGTCCGACAGAGTCTTGGCAGAGAGTCATCAACACTTTGTGGAATTTTTAAGACGTCCGACACGATCACTGTGCGTCCGAAGAGTACGTCCGATCCATCCGGACGTCCGATGCTTCCTCACGATCGTCCGACAGAATTTCCTTCTTGATGTTCTTCATCCTTTCGGACGTCCGACATGAGTGCCCTGTTTTTGCTTCTTCTTTTGGTTGATTTTCATTTCTTGACATATTCGTACCTGATTCTTTGATAGGCAAAAAACACTTATATTTGAAGAGAGTTAGATAAACATTTCAAAGTCCTTTGTGATCATCAAAACCAAGAATAACATTCTCCCCCTTTTTGATGATGACAAAACAAAGGTTTGAAATGAGATTTGATGATTGCAATAAAAACTCCCCCTTTCTCAATAGACAAGAACTCCCCCTTACTTAGTGAATCATAAAAAAATTTGAAAAACTCTCCCTCACTTGGCTGCCCAACCGAATTAAACAATTATTCAAAATATGACAATTAAGCAGCCAACATCATCAATCAATCAATCAATCAATCAATCAATCCAACATCATCAATCATCAATCAATCCAGTCCTCTCCCCCTTTTTGTCATCACAAAAGGGCAATCAATCACATCCATCTCATCCACAAACACATTCATCAATGCAAACCAAAAAATTCATTACATCCACACAATCATCATTCAAAATACTTAAACATCTATCAAACAGTACCAAAAGAAACATAAACATAATCATAACCAAATGTTGAATTCATCTACATATCCATTGTTGAACACCACAAACACATGAAATAGACAAACAAAATACAAATGTCCTAAATGGTGAACTATGTGGATCCAGGTGTTCTTCGAGAGTGCTGATATTGGGAGAGGTCATCCTCTTCAGTTTCTTCATCATCTTCAGCAGCCTCTTCAACTGGTGCCTTGCCTTTATCTGATGTGGAAGGGCCATGAGGAGTCACAGGAGTTGATGAACCAGGATCTGGAATTGATGAGCTTGGATCAGTGGGGTGTGGCTCTTTGTCATGGGAAACTTCCTCAACCACAGGTGGGGGAAAAAGAAGGTTCTTTTTGTCTAGGAAGGCTGTTTGTTGCTCAGAGGACATGGTGAGCATTAGACCATGTTCTAGAAGAAGAACATGCTGTTTGAGTTCACGAAGGAACTCAATCACTTCATTATTGGAGGAGGAAGATGCTTTAGTGGCAGAGTTCCTGGGATGAATGGGAGTGAGTCAAACAGATGAAGGATCATGTGCAGTCTTAGACCTCTGTTCACTAGATGATGCCCCCTTATAGGCCCACAAATTATCTTTAAAAACAAGATTTTTCCTTTCAAAATATCCTTTGGTAAAGGCATAAGAAGATGCTTCTTTGGGACAAACACCTAGAATTGGAACTTTGTAAAACTCAAAAATCTTTTGAAGAAATTTTCCATAAGATAATTTTCTGCGAGAATCAGTGGCATAGCGAAGTAAAAACTTGCACATGACAAAACCAAAATCAATACGAATTTTTTCTCGAAAACAGTAAAAGAGATACAACTCCATTTTGTTTGCATCAGTTCTATGGCCATCAGTAGGTACAAGCAGGTTTGAAATGATTGAAAAGGCAATTAGATTCACAGGAGCAAGATCATTCAGTTTAGCATCAGCAGGGGAGGAAAAACTTCTTTTAAAATAAGTCAACATTTTAGCCCCATCAAAATGATTATCAGCAGTAGGGTGCTCTTCATAGGAAAAGAAATTTGCAATTTTATCCTTGCATCCACGTTCAATGGTAGTATTTAAAATGGAATTCACAGTTTCAGAATCAAAGACTAAGTCTACCCTATTAACCCTGGACATGATCTCAGTTTGGTCAGTGCCTTTCCTAAGATTGGCAAAAAATTGATGCAGCATTTCAGGATAATAGACATTGGGCATAGAAATGAGATGTGACCATTTCTGGAAAGCAAATAGACTCAGAATGGATTCTAAACCTATGTGGCGAAATTCAGAAGAGTTTACAGTTCGTTGAGGGATGACACCTTTCTGGGATATCCAGGAGTGTTTGTCTTTTGCAGCATCATCAAAGAATGTAGGGAGTGTGGCTGATTTTGGAGGCGGTTGAGAAGAGGTTCCCTGTCCAGATTCAGGCTGAGAGGTGGGTTGTGGAGTAGGCCGTGACATTTGACCCTTTACGGCTCCTCTCTTGAAGCGTTTGGATGAACGTTTGACCGTAGGAAGATCCTCATCCTCATCCCTGAGTGGATGCTTGCGTCCGGCAGTAACCTTTCCTCCTCTTAGATTCACCATTGTGCGAAATGTGTGGAATGAAGGATGCAAATGATGCACACAGTAGTAGGGAAGTGAATCGCACAGAAATTTTGGGACAAAAAGGCCTTGAACAAGATTTGACAGAGCGGTTATGAGAAAGTAGGGTTATGAGGGAAATTTGGGAATTTGCGAAATGTTATGCGATTCGGTGAAATGATCAGGAGAAACGAGTCGCAATTGATCAGGAAAAGTTTTGGTTGAGTCAATTTGGGAATGAGAGCTTCAGAATGGTATGAATTTGAGAGTGAGAGACGAGAGAGTTTTCGTCCGAAAGGAAATAGAAGAAGAAGAGTTTGAAGCAAATGAGGAAGAAAGTTACTTTAAAAAGTGTACCGTTGCACTGTCGGACGGCCGAACGAAGTCGTGCGTCTGACATCTTCGTCCGAACAGGTGTTTTCTGGAAAAAATAGCTGAAGAACATTATCGGACGTCCGTTCATCTTCTTTCGGACGTCCGAAGACTTTGAGAAATTTTAAGATGATTTTTCGATTATTCCTAATTTTGATCTTAGATGAATGAACTGATCTAATGGCAAAGCTTTGGTAAAAATATCAGCAAATTGATCTTTAGAACAAACATAATTTACACAAATTTCACCTTTTTGAACAAGATCTCGAATAAAGTGGTGCTTTATATCTATATGCTTTGTCCTAGAATGTTGAATTGGATTTTTGGTCAAATTAATAGCACTAGTATTATCACAGAATATAGGCATGCAGTCATATAACAATCCAAAATCATTCGAGGTATGCTTCATCCATAAAAGTTGAGCACAACATGCACTAGCGGCAATATATTCCGCTTCGGTTGTAGACAGAGATATTGCATTTTGCTTTTTGCTAAACCAAGAAACTAAGCAATTACCAAGAAAGTGACAAGTTCCACTAGTACTTTTTCTATCCACACGACAACCACCAAAATCCGCATCCGAATATCCATATAAAGCAAATTCACAAGATCTAGCATACCAAAGACCATAGTCTAATGTACCTTTCAAATACCTAAAAATTCTTTTAACAGCATTTAAATGTGATTCTTTTGGACAAGATTGAAGTCTAGCACACAAGCAAACAACAAACATAATATCAGGTCTGCTTGCGGTTAAATAGAGTAAGCTTCCGATCATACCTCTATAGTGCTTTTCATCCACATGATTACCTTCTTCATCCTTGTCAAGTTTTGTAGAAGTGCACATAGGAGTTCCAACTTGCTTTGAGTCCTCCATGCCAAACTTTTTCAACAATTCCTTGGTATATTTTGCTTGATTTATAAAAATTCCCTCAAGGGCTTGATGTATTTGAAGTCCAAGGAAGAAATTTAATTCTCCCATCATACTCATTTCAAATTCACTTTGCATAGTGGTGGAAAAATCCTTGCATAGATACTCATTAGTAGCACCAAAAATAATATCATCAACATATATTTGCACAATAAGGTCATTTAACACTTGCTTAGTAAAAAGTGTGGTGTCCACAATACTTCTTTTGAAACCATTTTCAATCAAGAAACCACTTAACCTTTCATACCAAGCTCTTGGAGCCTGTTTTAAACCATATAATGCTTTAGATAGTTTAAACACATGACTTGGAAATTTTGTATTTTCAAAACCGGGGGGTTGATCCACATATACTTCTTGATCAATAAAACCATTTAAAAAGGCACTTTTAACATCCATTTGAAACAATTTGAAACCTTTGAAACAAGCAAAAGCAAGAAGCATTCTAATAGATTCTAATCTCGCTACGGGAGCAAATGTTTCATCAAAATCAATTCCTTCTTCTTGTGCATATCCTTTAGCAACTAATCTGGCTTTATTTCTTACAACAACACCTTTATCATCTAATTTATTTCTGAATATCCACTTTGTGCCAATGATAGGTTGATTTTGAGGTCTATCAACAAGTGTCCATGTGACAGCCCCACCTCACCCTAAGGCGAACCAAAGGGTTCGGTGGACCGCCTGCCCAGCTCTCGCCAGGACTAACGGTTCAGATTAGAGCGATCGAATACGTTCCGGACCGTACACCGCGCATAGACAAGTCAAAATCCCAGAATAAAACAAAAAAGAAATCGGAGTCGGCCATGAATAGGAACCAACATGGCAAAACCCAACCAAACGCCAAGCAAATATTTACATCTCAAAAGTTAGCATATACAACCCAAAGGGCATACCAAAGTGATTCAAAAGTGGATACATGTACGGTTTGCCAAATCCAAAAGAGAAACGGACCCAAAAGTATATTTAGGGTTTAAATCAATGAGCTATACAAAAGATATGTCTAACTAGCTCAATTCGGCAACCATTTGTCAAATCCAGTCCAAAAGTATTTATTTTCCTGTAAGGAAAACAAAAAAAGAACAGAAAGGGGTGAGCTTGCGCTCAATGAGGTACCAAACATATAGCAGAAAATCATGGCATTTCACATTTAACAAATCAGATACACATGCCAGATGTAAAGTAAAGTAACTAACGATTCAAATCAGAAGGATACAGGTGGCTCTCAGGAGCCAAATTTCCAGTGCAATACTTGATCCAAACCGGTTGACTCTCCGTCAACGTATATAGAACCAACGCGTCCGTAGACCTCATTTCGCACCGAATTCCGTCCAACAAACACCCCTTTACCGGGCCCGCTCACTGTATTCGAACATAAATGGTAATACTCGAGTATACCCGGAATAAAGGTTCTCAATACCCAAAATCCCCGAACAGACTACCGTGGTTCGTTATCTAATCGTCCAGGCCCTTGCCGGCCCGACTCGAATAACTTAGCCACAGGATTGAGCTCATAGGTCATAGAAATCCGAACAGATGCAGACACAGATAACAGATTCAAATTTTGCATAGTAAATTGGCATATGAACAGACAAGAGAACGAGTGTGATAAAGTACACCCTCGTCTCGAACAAATAAACAGATTACAGAGCAGAAATCAAGTTAAACAGCAATGGAGGGGAGTGATACACTCACCGATTCAACTTCAAAAGTTTTTACTTCGGATTGGCCTTAATCGTCAAGAAACCCTAAAATAATCAAAATAAACCAATTGAAGGTTTCACATCCATAATCGAGTAAACAAAATGCACATGAGGCTCGACTACTAGTCGTATGCCTCGCCAAATAATTACAAATGCAAGGGTACAAAACATGATTTTTGGAACTAAAAAGATAACATGGAGACCTAGGTTCAACAACCCAAAAGCCCTTTCATTTCTACCAAAAGGCAAATCCAACTTAAAAGAACCAAACGGCCTCGAAAATCGGGCAGCACTTCCCCTAAATTTTTTACTTTTCCAGCCATTAAGGCTTCATTATTTCCTCAAATCAGTCCCAACATCTCACACAAAAGTCATCTCATTTCCCAAAAGCCGTTCACGAGGCTCAAAGTAGTACAAGTATAAAAGTTAGCTAGGAAATGACCGGAATGAAAGCAAGCCCTAAAACATGCAAACAAGTACAAGGAGACTCGATAACGAGTCATAAACCAATGCCAAGTATGACCCCAATAGAGTTCCATAAACATATACAAACATTAAAGAAAACGAGAAATTTCGGACATGCAATTAACTTTGGCCCTGAAAAACACAGGTTTTGACTTTACTTTGCGGTAATAGCACCAAATGCACTACGATTATCGGATGAGGGTGAAAGACCCACCATTTCGAAGCTAAAAGACAGGGCTACAACATCACAGAAGGTCACTCAACCCAGTTTTGAGTGGAAATAGGTCAAAAATGCAAGATACTTCATCAACAATGTAAAACAGATTCACCAAAACGCATTCTAGCGGAAACATCATAACTCAGGCTCTACAAGTCCAAATCCAGAAATTCAAAAACCAGTTGAAATCTAAGAAACAGGGAAAAATTTCATCAGAAGGCCTCAACAACCAATTCGGAAGTAATTCCAGCCAAAACAACCAATTACAGTCGCAAATCCCAATTTCGGGTAAACCATAACAGCAATAGTAATTTCGAGTTTTCTCACTATACACTACTCCCGTTGACCTGAAATTTTGTAGGCTCCTCTAAAATACCATTCCCTACAACTTTCATGTTTTGAGGTAAGGCCAATTCGGCCTCTATCTAGGACCAAAAATTTCGGACAGAATGAAGAACCAAGAACCTTAATTTTCCAGATTTCTTCCAAAACAGAAATTAATTGCAATCTTCCACTTTTTCCACCTCCTAGAGTCATTAAACATCAGTTCCCATCATCAAGGATAGCCACAACATCTGAGACGACCCCACCTCCCCCTAAGGCGAACCAGAGGGTTCGGCGGGCCGCCTGCCCGACTCTCGCCGGGACTCAGTCGTTCACTAAAGTCCTCAAACGAATTACAAGAATAAACCTCAAATATACATCACATCGTCCACAATATACATCCAAGTCTCCAATAATTACATGTCACAATTGCAGCGGAAACAATTCCCAACTATACATAAAATGATTCCACATCCAAATTGTACAACATAAAGGCCATCCATTCACGTGAATAAGCACAACAAGTCCTGCCTTCGCCTTGAGCCCTGTGGAGGGGAATAAAATATTTTTGGGGTGACCTAGAAGTTCAGCGAGTAACCAGGATAATCATTAAACATATATATTTCACAATGTTGCATTTCGATCATTTCAATGATGTCATGATTCAGAGATCAAATGTTCGTTTAGTGCTCTCGTGAGCCAGGGAAATCATAGCACTTGAACACCCAACGCTCAAATAGATCATTTATCATTAACATTAACATTAAGAGGGAGCCCCTTCTTGAGCTCCAGATAAACATGAACATGAACCATAAACAGAGTGGAGACGTTGGTGTCCAGCACAAGACTTTCCCAGAACTCATTGAAGCCAAATCATGTCATGAACTCACATGCAAGCACGCATGATATGCAATCGAGTACATAATGCAAGAAACATTTCACAAGTACTTTAGAAATAGTTTAGGGTCACTCACCTCCACGGCTCTGAAACCATCCATCATATAGCATTGCCTTGCTCAAATCCAAGTCTTAGATCACAAACCCAATGCAACAAGTCCCTTCAAAGTTCGGACAGCACTTCCCCTAAATTTGCTAACTTTTCCAGCCATCATGGCTTCATTATTTCCTCATTCCATCCCAAAGGTACACACACAACAACAAGTTCATCCAATAGCCATTCAGCAAGCTCCAAGTAGTACTAGTACAAGTCAAGCTAGGGAAAAGTCCGGAAATGAAAGTTAAGCTCAAAACCAGAAAAACAGTTTTGACGTCATTTTACGGTAATGGTACCAAAGGCGGTACGATTGTCGGATGAAGGTACAAGACCCACCGTTTCGAAGCTAAAAGACAGGGCTACAACATTTTAGATGGTCACTCAACCCAGTTTCGAGTGTAACCAGGTCAAAAATGCAAGATACCATACCAGAATCACAAAAACAGATTCACAGAACGCATTCTAGCGGAAACATCATAAAGCAGGCTATCCAAGTCCAAATCCAGAAATTCCAAAACCAGCTAAAAGAAAAGAAACAGGGTTACATTTCATCAGAAGACCTCAACAACCAATTCGGAAGCATTCTCAACCAAAACAACCAATTACAGGCGCAATTCTTACATTCGGGTAAAACCAGAACAGCAACAGTAATTTTGACTTTTCTCATTTCACACTACTCCGATTGACCTGAAATTTTGTAGGCACCTTTAAAATGTCATTACCTACAACTTTCATGTTTTAAGACAAGGCCAATTCGGCCTCTAACTAGGAGCTAAAAATTCGGACAGAATGAAGAACATTGAAACCTAGTTTTCCACTTTTCCTTCCAAAACAGAAATTGATTGTAATTAATCACTTTTTCCACCTCCTAGAGTCATTAAACATCATTTTAAATCATCATACATGACCCCATATTCATATCCATATGAAAACAGAAAATCCCCAAAAATTATAAAACTTCACCAATTCAACCAAAATCAAGATATAATCCATAAAAGTGCATCTTATACCACCACCAATCATGAATTGAACATCAATTAAGGGAGGAGAGTGGTTCTTCACAACTCACCTTAGCCATACAAGAGATAGAGCAACAAATCACCTTAGCTTTCCAAACAACTCCACAAAACACCTCAAGACCACTTAGCAAAGAGATTTTATGGAATGATTTGGAGTTTTATTGGTTGGATTTGAAGATTGAGCAAGAAATAGAAGGAAGAAATTGAGAGCTTTTCTTTCTTTCTTGAGCAAGAACATTCGGCCAAGAAGCTTGCAAAATGAAGCTTATTTTGATCAATTTTTTTGTATTTATTTGGTAAAGGTAAAGGTAAAGTCAAATGGTCAAAGTCCAAGATTAAATCACAAGGTGACACTTGTCACCTTTTTGGTTTAAAACTTATCTTTTTGTCTCTCCAATACAAATATCTTAACACTTTGTAAAATAATATCTCTTAATACAAAATTCCAACAAGTTGTCAAGAATATAATGCATTTACCGCACTAGCGGGTCCCACGTCCAAAATACGCTCTTAATTTCTCAAAAACTAACCGATACCAGAAAAATCATTTTAAAACTATCTTTGCTCATAAACTTTATCTGGGAAATTTTTCTAATAAAGAAAATGTAGAAAAGGCGGGCGATTAAATAAAATAAACCCTAGAAAATTAGAAAATTTTTGGGTTCTCACACTCATTCTTTTCGGGGCGTCACAAACTCCCCTCCTTAAAAGAATGTCGTCCTCGACATTCCCTCTTGTACCAATCAAGTCAAGACATCCCGCAAAAATCACTAATATTTCAGACCAAACCCACAGTCCGGCATCCTAAACTTCAAGCCTAGGATACGCTACAGAGATCTGAAGCCTAAGCTCTGATACCAACTGAGACAGCCCCACCTCCCCCTAAGGCGAACCAGAGGGTTCGGCGGGCCGCCTGCCCGACTCTCGCCGGGACTCAGTCGTTCACTAAAGTCCTCAAACGAATTACAAGAATAAACCTCAAATATACATCACATGGTCCACAAATATACATCCAAGTCTCCAATAATTACATGTCACAATTGCAGCGGAAACAATTCCCAACTATACATAAAATGATTCCACATCCAAATTGTACAACATAAAGGCCATCCAGACACGTGAATAAGCACAACAAGTCCTTCCTTCGCTTTGAGCCCTGTGGAGGGGAATAAAATATTTTTGGGGTGAGCTAGAAGCTCAGCGAGTAACCAGGAAAATCATTAAACAAATATATTTCACAATGTTGCATTTCGATCATTTCGATGATGTCATGATTCAGAGATCAAATGTACGTTTAGTGCTCTCGTGAGCCGGTGAAATCACAGCACTTGAACACCCAACGCTCAAATAGATCATTTAACATTAACAGTAACATTAGGAGGGAGCCCCTTTTTGAGCTCCGGAGCCATTTGCTCCGTCATGTCACGAACTCACGAAAATGGTGGAGACGTTGGTGTCCAGCACAAGAATTTCCCAGAACTCATTGAAGCCAAATCATGTCATGAATTCACACGCAAGCACGCATGAGATGCAATCGAGTACATAATGCAAGAAACATTTCACAAGTACTTTGGAAATAGTTTAGGGTCACTCACCTCCACGGCTCTGAAACCATCCATCATATAGCATTGCCTTGGTCAAATCCAAGTCTTAGATCACAAACCCAATGCAACAAGTCCCTTCAAAGTTCGGACAGCACTTCCACTTCAAAGTTCAGAAATCATAGCACTTGAACACCCAACGCTCAAATAGATCATTTATCATTAACATTAACATTAAGAGGGAACCCCTTCTTGAGCTCCAGATAAACATGAACATGAACCATAAACAGAGTGGAGACGTTGGTGTCCAGCACAAGACTTTCCCAGAACTCATTGAAGCCAAATCATGTCATGAACTCACATGCAAGCACGCATGATATGCAATCGAGTACATAATGCAAGAAACATTTCACAAGTACTTTGGAAATAGTTTAGGGTCACTCACCTCCACGGCTCTGAAACCATCCATCATATAGCATTGCCTTGCTCAAATCCAAGTCTTAGATCACAAACCCAATGCAACAAGTCCCTTCAAAGTTCGGACAGCACTTCCCCTAAATTTGCTAACTTTTCCAGCCATCATGGCTTCATTATTTCCTCATTCCATCCCAAAGGTACACACACAACAACAAGTTCATCCAATAGCCATTCAGCAAGTTCCAAGTAGTACTAGTACAAGTCAAGCTAGGGAATAGTCCGGAAATGAAAGTTAAGCTCAAAACCAGAAAAATAGTTTTGACGTCATTTTGCGGTAATGGTACCAAAGGCGCTACGATTGTCGGATGAAGGTGCAAGACCCACTGTTTCGAAGCTAAAAGATAGGGCTACAACATTTTAGAAGGTCACTCAACCCAGTTTCGAGTGTAACCAGGTCAAAAATGCAAGATACCATACCAGAATCACAAAAATAGATTCACAGAACGCATTCTAGCGGAAACATCATAAAGCAGGCTATCCAAGTCCAAATCCAGAAATTCCAAAACCAGCTGAAAGAAACGAAACAGGGTTACATTTCATCAGAAGACCTTAACAACCAATTCGGAAGTATTCTCAACCAAAACAACCAATTACAGGCGCAATTCTTACATTCGGGTAAAACCAGAACAGCAATAGTAATTTCGACTTTTCTCATTTCAAACTACTCCGATTGACCTGAAATTTTGTAGGCACCTTTAAAATGTCATTCCCTACAACTTTCATGTTTTAAGACAAGGCCAATTCGGCCTCTAACTAGGAGCTAAAAATTCGGACAGAATGAAGAACATTGAAACCTAGTTTACCACTTTTCCTTCCAAAACAGAAATTGATTGTAATTAATCACTTTTTCCACCTCCTAGAGTCATTAAACATCATTTTCAATCATCATACATGACCCCATAATCATATCCATATGAAAACAGAAAAATCCCCAAAAATTATAAAACTTCACCAATTCAACCAAAATCAAGATATAATCCATAAAAATGCATCTTATACCACCACCAATCATGAATTGAACATCAATTAAGGGAGGAGAGTGGTTCTTCACAACTCACCTTAGCCATACAAGAGATAGAGCAACAAATCACCTTAGCTTTCCAAACAACTCCACAAAACACCTCAAGACCACTTAGCAAAGAGATTTTATGGAATGATTTGGAGTTTTATTGGTTGGATTTGAAGATTGAGCAAGAAATAGAAGGAAGAAATTGAGAGCTTTTCTTTCTTTCTTGAGCAAGAACATTCGGCCAAGAAGCTTGCAAAATGAAGCTTATTTTGATCAATTTTTTTGTATTTATTTGGTAAAGGTAAAGGTAAAGTCAAATGGTCAAAGTCCAAGATTAAATCACAAGGTGACACTTGTCACCTTTTTGGTTTAAAACTTATCTTTTTGTCTCTCCAATACAAATATCTTAACACTTTCTAAAATAATATCTCTTAATACAAAATTCCAACAAGTTGTCAAGAATATAATGCATTTACCGCACTAGCGGGTCCCACGTCCAAAATACGCTCTTAATTTCTCAAAAACTAACCGATACCAGAAAAATCATTTTAAAACTATCTTTGCTCATAAACTTTATCTGGGGAATTTTTCTAATAAAGAAAATGTAGAAAAGGCGAGCGATTAAATAAAATAAACCCAAGAAAATTAGAAAATTTTCGGGTTCTCACACTCATTCTTTTCGGGGCGTCACAAACTACCCTCCTTAAAAGAATGCCGTCCTCGACATTCCCTCTTGTACCAATCAAGTCAAGACATCCCGCAAAAATCACTAATATTTCAGACCAAACCCACAGTCCGGCATCCTAAACTTCAAGCCTAGGATACGCTACAGAGATCTGAAGCCTAAGCTCTGATACCAACTGAGACAGCCCCACCTCCCCCTAAGGCGAACCAGAGGGTTCGGCGGGCCGCCTGCCCGACTCTCGCCGGGACTCAGTCGTTCACTAAAGTCCTCAAACGAATTACAAGAATAAACCTCAAATATACATCACATGGTCCACAAATATACATCCAAGTCTCCAATAATTACATGTCACAATTGCAGCGGAAACAATTCCCAACTATACATAAAATGATTCCACATCCAAATTGTACAACATAAAGGCCATCCAGACACGTGAATAAGCACAACAAGTCCTTCCTTCGCTTTGAGCCCTGTGGAGGGGAATAAAATATTTTTGGGGTGAGCTAGAAGCTCAGCGAGTAACCAGGAAAATCATTAAACAAATATATTTCACAATGTTGCATTTCGATCATTTCGATGATGTCATGATTCAGAGATCAAATGTACGTTTAGTGCTCTCGTGAGCCGGTGAAATCACAGCACTTGAACACCCAACGCTCAAATAGATCATTTAACATTAACAGTAACATTAGGAGGGAGCCCCTTTTTGAGCTCCGGAGCCATTTGCTCCGTCATGTCACGAACTCACGAAAATGGTGGAGACGTTGGTGTCCAGCACAAGAATTTCCCAGAACTCATTGAAGCCAAATCATGTCATGAATTCACATGCAAGCACGCATGAGATGCAATCGAGTACATAATGCAAGAAACATTTCACAAGTACTTTGGAAATAGTTTAGGGTCACTCACCTCCACGGCTCTGAAACCATCCATCATATAGCATTGCCTTGGTCAAATCCAAGTCTTAGATCACAAACCCAATGCAACAAGTCCCTTCAAAGTTCGGACAGCACTTCCACTTCAAAGTTCAGAAATCATAGCACTTGAACACCCAACGCTCAAATAGATCATTTATCATCAACATTAACATTAAGAGGGAACCCCTTCTTGAGCTCCAGATAAACATGAACATGAACCATAAACAGAGTGGAGACGTTGGTGTCCAGCACAAGACTTTCCCAGAACTCATTGAAGCCAAATCATGTCATGAACTCACATGCAAGCACGCATGATATGCAATCGAGTACATAATGCAAGAAACATTTCACAAGTACTTTGGAAATAGTTTAGGGTCACTCACCTCCACGGCTCTGAAACCATCCATCATATAGCATTGCCTTGCTCAAATCCAAGTCTTAGATCACAAACCCAATGCAACAAGTCCCTTCAAAGTTCGGACAGCACTTCCCCTAAATTTGCTAACTTTTCCAGCCATCATGGCTTCATTATTTCCTCATTCCATCCCAAAGGTACACACACAACAACAAGTTCATCCAATAGCCATTCAGCAAGCTCCAAGTAGTACTAGTACAAGTCAAGCTAGGGAATAGTCCGGAAATGAAAGTTAAGCTCAAAACCAGAAAAATAGTTTTGACGTCATTTTGCGGTAATGGTACCAAAGGCGCTACGATTGTCGGATGAAGGTGCAAGACCCACTGTTTCGAAGCTAAAAGACAGGGCTACAACATTTTAGAAGGTCACTCAACCCAGTTTCGAGTGTAACCAGGTCAAAAATGCAAGATACCATACCAGAATCACAAAAACAGATTCACAGAACGCATTCTAGCGGAAACATCATAAAGCAGGCTATCCAAGTCCAAATCCAGAAATTCCAAAACCAGCTGAAAGCAAAGAAACAGGGTTACATTTCATGAGAAGACCTTAACAACCAATTCGGAAGCATTCTCAACCAAAACAACCAATTACAGGCGCAATTCTTACATTCGGGTAAAACCAGAACAGCAATAGTAATTTCGACTTTTCTCATTTCACACTACTCCGATTGACCTGAAATTTTGTAGGCACCTTTAAAATGTCATTCCCTACAACTTTTATGTTTTAAGACAAGGCCAATTCGGCCTCTAACTAGGAGCTAAAAATTCGGACAGAATGAAGAACATTGAAACCTAGTTTTCCACTTTTCCTTCCAAAACAGAAATTGATTGTAATTAATCACTTTTTCCACCTCCTAGAGTCATTAAACATCATTTTCAATCATCATACATGACCCCATAATCATATCCATATGAAAACAGAAAAATCTCCAAAAATTATAAAACTTCACCAATTCAACCAAAATCAAGATATAATCCATAAAAATGCATCTTATACCACCACCAATCATGAATTGAACATCAATTAAGGGAGGAGAGTGGTTCTTCACAACTCACCTTAGCCATACAAGAGATAGAGCAACAAATCACCTTAGCTTTCCAAACAACTCCACAAAACACCTCAAGACCACTTAGCAAAGAGATTTTATGGAATGATTTGGAGTTTTATTGGTTGGATTTGAAGATTGAGCAAGAAATAGAAGGAAGAAATTGAGAGCTTTTCTTTCTTTCTTGAGCAAGAACATTCGGCCAAGAAGCTTGCAAAATGAAGCTTAATTTGATCAATTTTTTTGTATTTATTTGGTAAAGGTAAAGGTAAAGTCAAATGGTCAAAGTCCAAGATTAAATCACAAGGTGACACTTGTCACCTTTTTGGTTTAAAACTTATCTTTTTGTCTCTCCAATACAAATATTTTAACACTTTCTAAAATAATATCTCTTAATACAAAATTCCAACAAGTTGTCAAGAATATAATGCATTTACCGCACTAGCGGGTCCCACGTCCAAAATACGCTCTTAATTTCTCAAAAACTAACCGATACCAGAAAAATCATTTTAAAACTATCTTTGCTCATAAACTTTATCTGGGGAATTTTTCTAATAAAGAAAATGTAGAAAAGGCGAGCGATTAAATAAAATAAACCCAAGAAAATTAGAAAATTTTCGCGTTCTCACACTCATTTTTTTCGGGGCGTCACAAACTCCCCTCCTTAAAAGAATGTCATCCTCGACATTCCCTCTTGTACCAATCAAGTCAAGACGTCCCGCAAAAATCACTAATATTTCAGACCAAACCCACAGTCTGGCATCCTAAACTTCAAGCCTAGGATACGCTACAGAGATCTGAAGCCTAAGCTCTGATACCAACTGAGACAGCCCCACCTCCCCCTAAGGCGAACCAGAGGGTTCGGCGGGCCGCCTGCCCGACTCTCGCCGGGACTCAGTCGTTCACTAAAGTCCTCAAACGAATTACAAGAATAAACCTCAAATATACATCACATGGTCCACAAATATACATCCAAGTCTCCAATAATTACATGTCACAATTGCAGCGGAAACAATTCCCAACTATACATAAAATGATTCCACTTCCAAATTGTACAACATAAAGGCCATCCAGACACGTGAATAAGCACAACAAGTCCTTCCTTCGCTTTGAGCCCTGTGGAGGGGAATAAAATATTTTTGGGGTGAGCTAGAAACTCAGCGAGTAACCAGGAAAATCATTAAACAAATATATTTCACAATGTTGCATTTCGATCATTTCGATGATGTCATGATTCAGAGATCAAATGTACGTTTAGTGCTCTCGTGAGCCGGTGAAATCACAGCACTTGAACACCCAACGCTCAAATAGATCATTTAACATTAACAGTAACATTAGGAGGGAACCCCTTTTTGAGCTCCGGAGCCATTTGCTCCGTCATGTCACGAACTCACGAAAATGGTGGAGACGTTGGTGTCCAGCACAAGACTTTCCCAGAACTCATTGAAGCCAAATCATGTCATGAATTCACATGCAAGCACGCATGAGATGCAATCGAGTACATAATGCAAGAAACATTTCACAAGTACTTTGGAAATAGTTTAGGGTCACTCACCTCCACGGCTCTGAAACCATCCATCATATAGCATTGCCTTGCTCAAATCCAAGTCTTAGATCACAAACCCAATGCAACAAGCCCCTTCAAAGTTCGGACAGCACTTCCACTTCAAAGTTCAGAAATCATAGCACTTGAACACCCAACGCTCAAATAGATCATTTATCATCAACATTAACATTAAGAGGGAACCCCTTCTTGAGCTCCAGATAAACATGAACATGAACCATAAACAGAGTGGAGACGTTGGTGTCCAGCACAAGACTTTCCCAGAACTCATTGAAGCCAAATCATGTCATGAACTCACATGCAAGCACGCATGATATGCAATCGAGTACATAATGCAAGAAACATTTCACAAGTACTTTGGAAATAGTTTAGGGTCACTCACCTCCACGGCTCTGAAACCATCCATCATATAGCATTGCCTTGCTCAAATCCAAGTCTTAGATCACAAACCCAATGCAACAAGTCCCTTCAAAGTTCGGACAGCACTTCCCCTAAATTTGCCAACTTTTCCAGCCATCATGGCTTCATTATTTCCTCATTCCATCCCAAAGGTACACACACAACAACAAGTTCATCCAATAGCCATTCAGCAAGCTCCAAGTAGTACTAGTACAAGTCAAGCTAGGGAATAGTCCGGAAATGAAAGTTAAGCTCAAAACCAGAAAAATAGTTTTGACGTCATTTTGCGGTAATGGTACCAAAGGCGCTACGATTGTCGGATGAAGGTGCAAGACCCACTGTTCGAAGCTAAAAGACAGGGCTACAACATTTTAGAAGGTCACTCAACCCAGTTTCGAGTGTAACCAGGTCAAAAATGCAAGATACCATACCAGAATCACAAAAACAGATTCACAGAACGCATTCTAGCGGAAACATCATAAAGCAGGCTATCCAAGTCCAAATCCAGAAATTCCAAAACCAGCTGAAAGCAAAGAAACAGGGTTACATTTCATCAGAAGACCTTAACAACCAATTCGGAAGCATTCTCAACCAAAACAACCAATTACAGGCGCAATTCTTACATTCGGGTAAAACCAGAACAGCAATAGTAATTTCGACTTTTCTCATTTCACATTACTCCGATTGACCTGAAATTTTGTAGGTACCTTTAAAATGTCATTCCCTACAACTTTCATGTTTTAAGACAAGGCCAATTCGGCCTCTAACTAGGAGCTAAAAATTCGGACAGAATGAAGAACATTGAAACCTAGTTTTCCACTTTTCCTTCCAAAACAGAAATTGATTGTAATTAATCACTTTTTCCACCTCCTAGAGTCATTAAACATCATTTTCAATCATCATACATGACCCCATAATCATATCCATATGAAAACAGAAAAATCCCCAAAAATTATAAAACTTCACCAATTCAACCAAAATCAAGATATAATCCATAAAAATGCATCTTATACCACCACCAATCATGAATTGAACATCAATTAAGGGAGGAGAGTGGTTCTTCATAACTCACCTTAGCCATACAAGAGATAGAGCAACAAATCACCTTAGCTTTCCAAACAACTCCACAAAACACCTCAAGACCACTTAGCAAAGAGATTTTATGGAATGATTTGGAGTTTTATTGGTTGGATTTGAAGATTGAGCAAGAAATAGAAGGAAGAAATTGAGAGCTTTTCTTTCTTTCTTGAGCAAGAACATTCGGCCAAGAAGCTTGCAAAATGAAGCTTATTTTGATCAATTTTTTTGTATTTATTTGGTAAAGGTAAAGGTAAAGTCAAATGGTCAAAGTCCAAGATTAAATCACAAGGTGACACTTGTCACCTTTTTGGTTTAAAACTTATCTTTTTGTCTCTCCAATACAAATATCTTAACACTTTGTAAAATAATATCTCTTAATACAAAATTCCAACAAGTTGTCAAGAATATAATGCATTTACCGCACTAGCGGGTCCCACGTCCAAAATACGCTCTTAATTTCTCAAAAACTAACCGATACCAGAAAAATCATTTTAAAACTATCTTTGCTCATAAACTTTATCTGGGGAATTTTTCTAATAAAGAAAATGTAGAAAATGCGAGCGATTAAATAAAATAAACCCAAGAAAATTAGAAAATTTTCGGGTTCTCACACTCATTCTTTTCGGGGCGTCACAAACTCCCCTCCTTAAAAGAATGTCGTCCTCGACATTCCCTCTTGTACCAATCAAGTCAAGACATCCCGCAAAAATCACTAATATTTCAGACCAAACCCACAGTCCGGCATCCTAAACTTCAAGCCTAGGATACGCTACAGAGATCTGAAGCCTAAGCTCTGATACCAACTGAGACAGCCCCACCTCCCCCTAAGGCGAACCAGAGGGTTCGGCGGGCCGCCTGCCCGACTCTCGCCGGGACTCAGTCGTTCACTAAAGTCCTCAAACGAATTACAAGAATAAACCTCAAATATACATCACATGGTCCACAAATATACATCCAAGTCTCCAATAATTACATGTCACAATTGCAGCGGAAACAATTCCCAACTATACATAAAATGATTCCACATCCAAATTGTACAACATAAAGGCCATCCAGACACGTGAATAAGCACAACAAGTCCTTCCTTCGCTTTGAGCCCTGTGGAGGGGAATAAAATATTTTTGGGGTGAGCTAGAAGCTCAGCGAGTAACCAGGAAAATCATTAAACAAATATATTTCACAATGTTGCATTTCGATCATTTCGATGATGTCATGATTCAGAGATCAAATGTACGTTTAGTGCTCTCGTGAGCCGGTGAAATCACAGCACTTGAACACCCAACGCTCAAATAGATCATTTAACATTAACAGTAACATTAGGAGGGAGCCCCTTTTTGAGCTCCGGAGCCATTTGCTCCGTCATGTCACGAACTCACGAAAATGGTGGAGACGTTGGTGTCCAGCACAAGAATTTCCCAGAACTCATTGAAGCCAAATCATGTCATGAATTCACACGCAAGCACGCATGAGATGCAATCGAGTACATAATGCAAGAAACATTTCACAAGTACTTTGGAAATAGTTTAGGGTCACTCACCTCCACGGCTCTGAAACCATCCATCATATAGCATTGCCTTGGTCAAATCCAAGTCTTAGATCACAAACCCAATGCAACAAGTCCCTTCAAAGTTCGGACAGCACTTCCACTTCAAAGTTCAGAAATCATAGCACTTGAACACCCAACGCTCAAATAGATCATTTATCATTAACATTAACATTAAGAGGGAACCCCTTCTTGAGCTCCAGATAAACATGAACATGAACCATAAACAGAGTGGAGACGTTGGTGTCCAGCACAAGACTTTCCCAGAACTCATTGAAGCCAAATCATGTCATGAACTCACATGCAAGCACGCATGATATGCAATCGAGTACATAATGCAAGAAACATTTCACAAGTACTTTGGAAATAGTTTAGGGTCACTCACCTCCACGGCTCTGAAACCATCCATCATATAGCATTGCCTTGCTCAAATCCAAGTCTTAGATCACAAACCCAATGCAACAAGTCCCTTCAAAGTTCGGACAGCACTTCCCCTAAATTTGCTAACTTTTCCAGCCATCATGGCTTCATTATTTCCTCATTCCATCCCAAAGGTACACACACAACAACAAGTTCATCCAATAGCCATTCAGCAAGTTCCAAGTAGTACTAGTACAAGTCAAGCTAGGGAATAGTCCGGAAATGAAAGTTAAGCTCAAAACCAGAAAAATAGTTTTGACGTCATTTTGCGGTAATGGTACCAAAGGCGCTACGATTGTCGGATGAAGGTGCAAGACCCACTGTTTCGAAGCTAAAAGATAGGGCTACAACATTTTAGAAGGTCACTCAACCCAGTTTCGAGTGTAACCAGGTCAAAAATGCAAGATACCATACCAGAATCACAAAAATAGATTCACAGAACGCATTCTTGCGGAAACATCATAAAGCAGGCTATCCAAGTCCAAATCCAGAAATTCCAAAACCAGCTGAAAGAAACGAAACAGGGTTACATTTCATCAGAAGACCTTAACAACCAATTCGGAAGTATTCTCAACCAAAACAACCAATTACAGGCGCAATTCTTACATTCGGGTAAAACCAGAACAGCAATAGTAATTTCGACTTTTCTCATTTCAAACTACTCCGATTGACCTGAAATTTTGTAGGCACCTTTAAAATGTCATTCCCTACAACTTTCATGTTTTAAGACAAGGCCAATTCGGCCTCTAACTAGGAGCTAAAAATTCGGACAGAATGAAGAACATTGAAACCTAGTTTACCACTTTTCCTTCCAAAACAGAAATTGATTGTAATTAATCACTTTTTCCACCTCCTAGAGTCATTAAACATCATTTTCAATCATCATACATGACCCCATAATCATATCCATATGAAAACAGAAAAATCCCCAAAAATTATAAAATTTCACCAATTCAACCAAAATCAAGATATAATCCATAAAAATGCATCTTATACCACCACCAATCATGAATTGAACATCAATTAAGGGAGGAGAGTGGTTCTTCACAACTCACCTTAGCCATACAAGAGATAGAGCAACAAATCACCTTAGCTTTCCAAACAACTCCACAAAACACCTCAAGACCACTTAGCAAAGAGATTTTATGGAATGATTTGGAGTTTTATTGGTTGGATTTGAAGATTGAGCAAGAAATAGAAGGAAGAAATTGAGAGCTTTTCTTTCTTTCTTGAGCAAGAACATTCGGCCAAGAAGCTTGCAAAATGAAGCTTAATTTGATCAATTTTTTTTGTATTTATTTGGTAAAGGTAAAGGTAAAGTCAAATGGTCAAAGTCCAAGATTAAATCACAAGGTGACACTTGTCACCTTTTTGGTTTAAAACTTATCTTTTTGTCTCTCCAATACAAATATTTTAACACTTTCTAAAATAATATCTCTTAATACAAAATTCCAACAAGTTGTCAAGAATATAATGCATTTACCGCACTAGCGGGTCCCACGTCCAAAATACGCTCTTAATTTCTCAAAAACTAACCGATACCAGAAAAATCATTTTAAAACTATCTTTGCTCATAAACTTTATCTGGGGAATTTTTCTAATAAAGAAAATGTAGAAAAGGCGAGCGATTAAATAAAATAAACCCAAGAAAATTAGAAAATTTTCGCGTTCTCACACTCATTTTTTTCGGGGCGTCACAAAACTCCCCTCCTTAAAAGAATGTCATCCTCGACATTCCCTCTTGTACCAATCAAGTCAAGACGTCCCGCAAAAATCACTAATATTTCAGACCAAACCCACAGTCTGGCATCCTAAACTTCAAGCCTAGGATACGCTACAGAGATCTGAAGCCTAAGCTCTGATACCAACTGAGACAGCCCCACCTCCCCCTAAGGCGAACCAGAGGGTTCGGCGGGCCGCCTGCCCGACTCTCGCCGGGACTCAGTCGTTCACTAAAGTCCTCAAACGAATTACAAGAATAAACCTCAAATATACATCACATGGTCCACAAATATACATCCAAGTCTCCGATAATTACATGTCACAATTGCAGCGGAAACAATTCCCAACTATACATAAAATGATTCCACTTCCAAATTGTACAACATAAAGGCCATCCAGACACGTGAATAAGCACAACAAGTCCTTCCTTCGCTTTGAGCCCTGTGGAGGGGAATAAAATATTTTTGGGGTGAGCTAGAAACTCAGCGAGTAACCAGGAAAATCATTAAACAAATATATTTCACAATGTTGCATTTCGATCATTTCGATGATGTCATGATTCAGAGATCAAATGTACGTTTAGTGCTCTCGTGAGCCGGTGAAATCACAGCACTTGAACACCCAACGCTCAAATAGATCATTTAACATTAACAGTAACATTAGGAGGGAACCCCTTTTTGAGCTCCGGAGCCATTTGCTCCGTCATGTCACAAACTCACGAAAATGGTGGAGACGTTGGTGTCCAGCACAAGACTTTCCCAGAACTCATTGAAGCCAAATCATGTCATGAATTCACATGCAAGCACGCATGAGATGCAATCGAGTACATAATGCAAGAAACATTTCACAAGTACTTTGGAAATAGTTTAGGGTCACTCACCTCCACGGCTCTGAAACCATCCATCATATAGCATTGCCTTGCTCAAATCCAAGTCTTAGATCACAAACCCAATGCAACAAGCCCCTTCAAAGTTCGGACAGCACTTCCACTTCAAAGTTCAGAAATCATAGCACTTGAACACCCAACGCTCAAATAGATCATTTATCATCAACATTAACATTAAGAGGGAACCCCTTCTTGAGCTCCAGATAAACATGAACATGAACCATAAACAGAGTGGAGACGTTGGTGTCCAGCACAAGACTTTCCCAGAACTCATTGAAGCCAAATCATGTCATGAACTCACATGCAAGCACGCATGATATGCAATCGAGTACATAATGCAAGAAACATTTCACAAGTACTTTGGAAATAGTTTAGGGTCACTCACCTCCACGGCTCTGAAACCATCCATCATATAGCATTGCCTTGCTCAAATCCAAGTCTTAGATCACAAACCCAATGCAACAAGTCCCTTCAAAGTTCGGACAGCACTTCCCCTAAATTTGCCAACTTTTCCAGCCATCATGGCTTCATTATTTCCTCATTCCATCCCAAAGGTACACACACAACAACAAGTTCATCCAATAGCCATTCAGCAAGCTCCAAGTAGTACTAGTACAAGTCAAGCTAGGGAATAGTCCGGAAATGAAAGTTAAGCTCAAAACCAGAAAAATAGTTTTGACGTCATTTTGCGGTAATGGTACCAAAGGCGCTACGATTGTCGGATGAAGGTGCAAGACCCACTGTTCGAAGCTAAAAGACAGGGCTACAACATTTTAGAAGGTCACTCAACCCAGTTTCGAGTGTAACCAGGTCAAAAATGCAAGATACCATACCAGAATCACAAAAACAGATTCACAGAACGCATTCTAGCGGAAACATCATAAAGCAGGCTATCCAAGTCCAAATCCAGAAATTCCAAAACCAGCTGAAAGCAAAGAAACAGGGTTACATTTCATCAGAAGACCTTAACAACCAATTCGGAAGCATTCTCAACCAAAACAACCAATTACAGGCGCAATTCTTACATTCGGGTAAAACCAGAACAGCAATAGTAATTTCGACTTTTCTCATTTCACATTACTCCGATTGACCTGAAATTTTGTAGGTACCTTTAAAATGTCATTCCCTACAACTTTCATGTTTTAAGACAAGGCCAATTCGGCCTCTAACTAGGAGCTAAAAATTCGGACAGAATGAAGAACATTGAAACCTAGTTTTCCACTTTTCCTTCCAAAACAGAAATTGATTGTAATTAATCACTTTTTCCACCTCCTAGAGTCATTAAACATCATTTTCAATCATCATACATGACCCCATAATCATATCCATATGAAAACAGAAAAATCCCCAAAAATTATAAAACTTCACCAATTCAACCAAAATCAAGATATAATCCATAAAAATGCATCTTATACCACCACCAATCATGAATTGAACATCAATTAAGGGAGGAGAGTGGTTCTTCATAACTCACCTTAGCCATACAAGAGATAGAGCAACAAATCACCTTAGCTTTCCAAACAACTCCACAAAACACCTCAAGACCACTTAGCAAAGAGATTTTATGGAATGATTTGGAGTTTTATTGGTTGGATTTGAAGATTGAGCAAGAAATAGAAGGAAGAAATTGAGAGCTTTTCTTTCTTTCTTGAGCAAGAACATTCGGCCAAGAAGCTTGCAAAATGAAGCTTATTTTGATCAATTTTTTTGTATTTATTTGGTAAAGGTAAAGGTAAAGTCAAATGGTCAAAGTCCAAGATTAAATCACAAGGTGACACTTGTCACCTTTTTGGTTTAAAACTTATCTTTTTGTCTCTCCAATACAAATATCTTAACACTTTGTAAAATAATATCTCTTAATACAAAATTCCAACAAGTTGTCAAGAATATAATGCATTTACCGCACTAGCGGGTCCCACGTCCAAAATACGCTCTTAATTTCTCAAAAACTAACCGATACCAGAAAAATCATTTTAAAACTATCTTTGCTCATAAACTTTATCTGGGGAATTTTTCTAATAAAGAAAATGTAGAAAATGCGAGCGATTAAATAAAATAAACCCAAGAAAATTAGAAAATTTTCGGGTTCTCACACTCATTCTTTTCGGGGCGTCACAAACTCCCCTCCTTAAAAGAATGTCGTCCTCGACATTCCCTCTTGTACCAATCAAGTCAAGACATCCCGCAAAAATCACTAATATTTCAGACCAAACCCACAGTCCGGCATCCTAAACTTCAAGCCTAGGATACGCTACAGAGATCTGAAGCCTAAGCTCTGATACCAACTGAGACAGCCCCACCTCCCCCTAAGGCGAACCAGAGGGTTCGGCGGGCCGCCTGCCCGACTCTCGCCGGGACTCAGTCGTTCACTAAAGTCCTCAAACGAATTACAAGAATAAACCTCAAATATATATCACATGGTCCACAAATATACATCCAAGTCTCCAATAATTACATGTCACAATTGCAGCGGAAACAATTCCCAACTATACATAAAATGATTCCACATCCAAATTGTACAACATAAAGGCCATCCAGACACGTGAATAAGCACAACAAGTCCTTCCTTCGCTTTGAGCCCTGTGGAGGGGAATAAAATATTTTTGGGGTGAGCTAGAAGCTCAGCGAGTAACCAGGAAAATCATTAAACAAATATATTTCACAATGTTGCATTTCGATCATTTCGATGATGTCATGATTCAGAGATCAAATGTACGTTTAGTGCTCTCGTGAGCCGGTGAAATCACAGCACTTGAACACCCAACGCTCAAATAGATCATTTAACATTAACAGTAACATTAGGAGGGAGCCCCTTTTTGAGCTCCGGAGCCATTTGCTCCGTCATGTCACGAACTCACGAAAATGGTGGAGACGTTGGTGTCCAGCACAAGACTTTCCCAGAACTCATTGAAGCCAAATCATGTCATGAATTCACATGCAAGCACGCATGAGATGCAATCGAGTACATAATGCAAGAAACATTTCACAAGTACTTTGGAAATAGTTTAGGGTCACTCACCTCCACGGCTCTGAAACCATCCATCATATAGCATTGCCTTGCTCAAATCCAAGTCTTAGATCACAAACCTAATGCAACAAGTCCCTTCAAAGTTCGGACAGCACTTCCACTTCAAAGTTCAGAAATCATAGCACTTGAACACCCAACGCTCAAATAGATCATTTATCATGAACATTAACATTAAGAGGGAACCCCTTCTTGAGCTCCAGATAAACATGAACATGAACCATAAACAGAGTGGAGACGTTGGTGTCCAGCACAAGACTTCCCCAGAACTCATTGAAGCCAAATCATGTCGTGAACTCACATGCAAGCACGCATGATATGCAATCGAGTACATAATGCAAGAAACATTTCACAAGTA
The DNA here is from genome assembly GCF_036785885.1 of Coffea arabica. Lineage (NCBI taxonomy): Eukaryota > Viridiplantae > Streptophyta > Magnoliopsida > Gentianales > Rubiaceae > Coffea > Coffea arabica. The sequence goes on from NC_092321.1 coordinate 35,643,558, forward strand.
CTTTGGAAATAGTTTAGGGTCACTCACCTCCACGGCTCTGAAACCATCCATCATATAGCATTGCCTTGCTCAAATCCAAGTCTTAGATCACAAACCCAATGCAACAAGTCCCTTCAAAGTTCGGACAGCACTTCCCCTAAATTTGCTAACTTTTCCAGCCATCATGGCTTCATTATTTCCTCATTCCTTCCCAAAGGTACACACACAACAACAAGTTCATCCAATAGCCATTCAGCAAGCTCCAAGTAGTACTAGTACAAGTCAAGCTAGGGAATAGTCCGGAAATGAAAGTTAAGCTCAAAACCAGAAAAATAGTTTTGACGTCATTTTGCGGTAATGGTACCAAAGGCGCTACGATTGTCGGATTAAGGTACAAGACCCACTGTTTCGAAGCTAAAAGACAGGGCTACAACATTTTAGAAGGTCACTCAACCCAGTTTCGAGTGTAACCAGGTCAAAAATGCAAGATACCATACCAGAATCACAAAAACAGATTCACAGAACGCATTCTAGCGGAAACATCATAAAGCAGGCTATCCAAGTCCAAATTCAGAAATTCCAAAACCAGCTGAAAGCAAAGAAATAGGGTTACATTTCATCAGAAGACCTTAACAACCAATTCGGAAGCATTCTCAACCAAAACAACCAATTACAGGCGCAATTCTTACATTCGGGTAAAACCAGAACAGCAATAGTAATTTTGACTTTTCTCATTTCACACTACTCCGATTGACCTGAAATTTTGTAGGCACCTTTAAAATGTCATTCCCTACAACTTTGATGTTTTAAGACACGGCCAATTCGGCCTCTAACTAGGAGCTAAAAATTCGGACAGAATGAAGAACATTGAAACCTAGTTTTCCACTTTTCCTTCCAAAACAGAAATTGATTGTAATTAATCACTTTTTCCACCTCCTAGAGTCATTAAACATCATTTTCAATCATCATACAAGACCCCATAATCATATCCATGTGAAAACAGAAAAATCCCCAAAAATTATAAAATTTCACCAATTCAACCAAAATCAAGATATAATCCATAAAAATGCATCTTATACCACCACCAATCATGAATTGAACATCAATTAAGGGAGAAGAGTGGTTCTTCACAACTCACCTTAGCCATACAAGAGATAGAGCAACAAATCACCTTAGCTTTCCAAACAACTCCACAAAACACCTCAAGACCACTTAGCAAAGAGATTTTATGGAATGATTTGGAGTTTTATTGGTTGGATTTGAAGATTGAGCAAGAAATAGAAGGAAGAAATTGAGAGCTTTTCTTTCTTTCTTGAGCAAGAACATTCAGCCAAGAAGCTTGCAAAATGAAGCTTATTTTGATCAATTTTTTTGTATTTATTTGGTAAAGGTAAAGGTAAAGTCAAATGGTCAAAGTCCAAGATTAAATCACAAGGTGACACTTGTCACCTTTTTGGTTTAAAACTTATCTTTTTGTCTCTCCAATACAAATATCTTAACACTTTGTAAAATAATATCTCTTAATACAAAATTCCAACAAGTTGTCAAAAATATAATGCATTTACCGCACTAGCGGGTCCCACGTCCAAAATACGCTCTTAATTTCTCAAAAACTAACCGATACCAGAAAAATCATTTTAAAACTATCTTTGCTCATAAACTTTATCAGGGGAATTTTTCTAATAAAGAAAATGTAGAAAAGGCGGGCTATTAAATAAAATAAACCCTAGAAAATTAGAAAATTTTCGGGTTCTTACACACATTCTTTTCGGGGCGTCACAACATCACATTCATATTAAACCAGAAAATTCATCAATAATTTGAAAACTTCATCAATTCATCCAAAACCAAGAAGTAAACCACAAAATTCATCACTTTAACTACCATTAGGCACTAATTAAGCTTCATTAAGTGAAGGAGAAAGTTCAATCACCACTCACCTAGTAAACAAGAGAGGAAGAGTTGTTTGTCACCTTAGCTTCCCAAAACACTTCACCAAACCACTTACTAACACCTAAAGAAGAGATTTTATGGAGTAGAAACAAGTCTAAGTGATTGCTTTGGATGATTTGCACTAGATGGATGCCAAACTTTGAAGAGTTTTTCTTTCTTCCTTGCTCAAGGTGGCCGGCCACAATGGAGGTAAGAAATGGTGATTTTTGTGGAAATTTTTGAGATATTTAATCAATTGGTCAAATAAGTCAAAAAGGTGAATAGTTGTCATAAGTTACAACCACTCTTAAGGTGACACTTGTCACTTCCTTTAAAACATCTCTATCCTTTAAGTCCCTCTCACATCAATCACATCTCAACCTCTACTTATCTCTTAACACCCGATAAATTTCAACCAGTATCCGAAACTTAACCTAATTGGCCGAATTTTTTCGAACTTCTCACACTAGTGGGTCCCACGTCCGGTATACGCTCTTAATTTCTCAAAATCTATTCAATACTAGAAAAATCATCTAAAAACTATATTTACTCATAAAAATTATCTAGAAAATTTTCCGGATACAGAAAGTGCAGAAAACAAGTCATGAAAAATGCGAAAACCTAGAAAATGCAATTTACGGGTTCTCACACTCTCTCCCCCTTAAAGAAATTTTGCCCTCGAAATTTTCTCTTCAAAATTTAAAGTAACCATTGGCCTGTACCTTCTCCGTCTTCAGAGTCAGAAGAAACGAGGTTCTTCATTCCAGTCCCTTCTCCACTTGACGGTCCAGGGTCGGTCTTGATTGGTTGTTGGGTTCATTTCTTTTCACGCGCTTTAATCGTGCAATGAGCAATTCGATGCTCGGCGCTCCCACAGCGCAGACATCTCCTTCCCTTTTTCCAACAATCCACTTCAATATGATTGGATTTTCTACAATAACCACAAATTGTCACACCACCCGCTCCACGGCCCTTCTTAGCAATTGATCTACCAGCTTTACCCTTTTTCTTTGCATGAAACATCTTCAGTTGTGGCCTTGCAATTCCCATCCTTTGAGCTTCCTCTGGAGTCCCCCTAGAAGTATTACCTTGTGCCATTGCTACGGTCTCCTTGGAAATCTCTTCGTATTTCCTCTTTAACTCCATGTTTTGGTGTAAGAGCTCAAGTTTCTCTGAATATTCTTGCTTCCATCGCCCTTCCCAGTACTCGGTCAGCCTCCTTTGAACCTCTATTTCATCTCGGAGAACCGAAATTTCCTGATACGGATCAACCCAATGTGTCATCTTACGGAAGTGCTGGAACTCGGATGCTAGCCTGTCGGGCAAAACAATGGGTCATAATACATTCCTAAGTACAAGTGGCACTCTCGGTCCTTGTCCAGCTATTGTTTCCCTTTTCTTCTCTTGATTCTTGGCCTCGCTTAGTTCCACGGCCATGACCACGTCCACGACTACCTCTTCCTCATATATATATTTTTTTTTTCCTCCCCTTTTTTTTCCCTTTCCCCAAGGTAATTCAACGCATAAATACAGTAAAGTGACAAAAGTAATCATATTCTAGCACACCAATTACACCAATGACATATACACATATAACACACCATGTATCAAGAAAACGGTTAATCAAATACACCAATACATGCCAAATTAGACAGATAATCCTATGCACAATACTCAAACCACTGTTATGTCATAGCGGTATCAAAGCAAATCAAGAGTAAAGGCGATATAGTCCCAGACCCAATTAAAATAACCCCGTCCGATCCCTCACGTCACTTACTATGCAAACTAGATATCCAATAACCTCTTGTACTCATTCCAGTCGAACAAAGCCTATTCATGTTCCCAAAATGCAACTCTCACCTACGAACACCGCCTCAACTCTGGAGTACTCAGGCACAAGAATCCGAAATAAGACAATTCACCTCTCGAGCTGGCCAGTCCCAAGAGTAAATTATCAAAAATTGAAATTCCTACCAGACGTACCTATCTATGGTCCTCACATACCACAAGAAAATTTAATGCCTATAACATTCACAATTTAGAGCTTAGGCTCAAACGAGCACTTAATCCTTCATACATATCCACCACTTAGTCCAGGCTCACTCCGCGCAGAGACCACGCGAAGCAGGCTCTGATACCAACTGTGACAGCCCCACCTCACCCTAAGGCGAACCAAAGGGTTCGGTGGACCGCCTGCCCAGCTCTCGCCAGGACTAACGGTTCAGATTAGAGCGATCGAATACGTTCCGGACCGTACACCGCGCATAGACAAGTCAAAATCCCAGAATAAAACAAAAAAGAAATCGGAGTCGGCCATGAATAGGAACCAACATGGCAAAACCCAACCAAACGTCAAGCAAATATTTACATCTCAAAAGTTAGCATATACAACCCAAAGGGCATACCAAAGTGATTCAAAAGTGGATACATGTACGGTTTGCCAAATCCAAAAGAGAAACGGACCCAAAAGTATATTTAGGGTTTAAATCAATGAGCTATACAAAAGATATGTCTAACTAGCTCAATTCGGCAACCATTTGTCAAATCCAGTCCAAAAGTATTTATTTTCCTGTAAGGAAAACAAAAAAAGAACAGAAAGGGGTGAGCTTGCGCTCAATGAGGTACCAAACTTATAGCAGAAAATCATGGCATTTCACATTTAACAAATCAGATACACATGCCAGATGTAAAGTAAAGTAACTAACGATTCAAATCAGAAGGACACAGGTGGCTCTCAGGAGCCAAATTTCCAGCGCAATACTTGATCCAAACCGGTTGACTCTCCGTCAACGTATGTAGAACCAACGCGTCCGTAGACCTCACTTCGCACCGAATTCCGTCCAACAAACACCCCTTTACCGGGCCCGCTCACCGTATTCGAACATAAATGGTAATACTCGAGTATACCCGGAATCAAGGGTCTCAATACCCAAAATCCCCGAACAGACTACCGTGGTTCGTTATCTAATCGTCCAGACCCTTGCCGGCCCGACTCGAATAACTTAGCCACATGATTGAGCTCATAGGTCATAGAAATCGGAACAGATGCAGACACAGATAACAGATTCAAATTTTACATAGTAAATTGGCATATGAACAGACAAGAGAACGAGTGTGATAAAGTACACCCTCGTCTCGAACAAATAAACAGATTGCAGAGCAGAAATCAAGTTAAACAGCAATGGAGGGGAGTGATACACTCACCAATTCAACTTCAAAAGTTTTTACTTCAGATTGGCCTTAATCGTCAAGAAACCCTAAAATAATCAAAATAAACCAATTGAAGGTTTCACATCCATAATCGAGTAAACAAAATGCACATGAGGCTCGACTACTAGTCGTATGCCTCACCAAATAATTACAAATGCAAGGGTACAGAACATGATTTTTGGGAATAAAAAGATAACATGAAGACCTAGGTTCAACAACCCAAAAGCCCTTTCCTTTCTACCAAAAGGCAAATCCAACTTAAAAGAACCAAACGGCCTAGAAAATCGGGCAGCACTTCCCTTAAATATTTTACTTTTCCAGCCATTAAGGCTTCATTATTTCCTCAAATCAGTCCCAACATCTCACACAAAAGTCATCTCATTTCCCAAAAGCCGTTCACGAGGCTCAAAGTAGTACAAGTACAAAAGTTAGCTAGGAAATGACTGGAATGAAAGCAAGCCCTAAAACATGCAAACAAGTACAAGGAGACTCGATAACGAGTCATAAACCAATGCCAAGTATGACCCCAATAGGGTTCCATAAACATATACAAACATTAAAGAAAACCAGAAATTTCGGACATGCAATTAACTTTGGCCCTGAAAAACACAGGTTTTGACTTTACTTTGCGGTAATAGCACCAAATGCACTACGATTATCGGATGAGGGTGAAAGACCCACCATTTCGAAACTAAAAGACAGGGCTACAACATCACAGAAGGTCACTCAACCCTGTTTTGAGTGTAAAAGGGTCAAAAATGCAAGATACTTCATCAACAACGTAAAACAGATTCACCAAAACGCATTCTAGCGGAAACATCATAACTCAGGCTCTACAAGTCCAAATCCAGAAATTCAAAAACCAGTTGAAATCTAAGAAACAGGGCCAAATTTCATCAGAAGGCCTCAACAACCAATTCGGAAGCAATTCCAGCCAAAACAACCAATTACAGTCGCAAATCCCAATTTCGGGTAAACCAGAACAGCAATAGTAATTTCGACTTTTCTCACTCTACACTACTCTCATTGAAATGAAATTTTGTAGACACCTCTAAAATGTCATTCCCTACAACTTTCATGTTTTGAGGTAAGGCCAATTCGGCCTCTATCTAGGACCAAAAATTTCGGACAGAATGAAGAACCAAGAACCCTAATTTTCCAGATTTCTTCCAAAACAGAAATTAATTGCAATCTTCCACTTTTTCCACCTCCTAGAGTCATTAAACATCAGTTCCCATCATCAAGGATAGCCACAACATCACATTCATATTAAACCAGAAAATTCATCAATAAATTGAAAACTTCATCAATTCATCCAAAACCAAGAAGTAAACCACAAAATTCATCACTTTAACTACCACTAGGCACTAATTAAGCTTCATTAAGTGAAGGAAAAAGTTCAATCACCACTCACCTAGTAAACAAGAGAGGAAGAGTTGTTTGTCACCTTAGCTTCCCAAAACACTTCACCAAACCACTTACTAACACCTAAAGAAGAGATTTTATGGAATAGAAACAAGTCTAAGTGATTGCTTTGGATGATTTGCACTAGATGGATGCCAAACTTTGAAGAGTTTTTCTTTCTTCCTTGCTCAAGGTGTCCGGCCACAATGAAGGTAAGAAATGGTGATTTTTGTGGAAATTTTTGAGATATTTAATCAATTGGTCAAATAAGTCAAAAAGGTGAATAGTTGTCATAAGTTACAACCACTCTTAAGGTGACACTTGTCACTTCCTTTAAAACATCTCTATCCTTTAAGTCCCTCTCACATCAATCACATCTCAACCTCTACTTATCTCTTAACACCCGATAAATTTCAACCAGTATCCGAAACTTAACCTAATTAGCCGAATTTTTCCGAACTTCTCACACTAGTGGGTCCCACGTCCGGTATACGCTCTTAATTTCTCAAAATCTATTCAATACTAGAAAAATCATCTAAAAACTATATTTACTCATAAAAATTATCTAGAAAATTTTCCGGATACAGAAAGTGCAGAAAACAAGTCATGAAAAATGCGAAAACCTAAAAAATGCAATTTACGGGTTCTCACACTCTCTCCCCCTTAAAGAAATTTCGCCCTCGAAATTTTCTCTTCCAAATTTAAAGTAACCATTGGCCTGTACCTTCTCCGTCTTTAGAGTCAGAAGAAACGAGGTTCTTCATTCCAGTCCCTTCTCCACTTGACGGTCCAGGGTCGGTCTTGATTGGTTGTTGGGTTCCTTTCTTTTCACGCGCTTTAATCGTGCAATGAGCAATTCGATGCTCGGCGCTCCCACAGCGCAGACATCTCCTTCCCTTTTTCCAACAATCCACTTCAATATGATTGGATTTTCTACAATAACCACAAATTGTCACACCACCCGCTCCACGGCCCTTCTTAGCAATTGATCTACCAGCTTTACCCTTTTTCTTTGCATGAAAGATCTTCAGTTGTGGCCTTGCAATTCCCGTCCTTTGAGCTTCCTCTGGAGTCCCCCTAGAAGTATTACCTTGTGCCATTGCTACGGTCTCCTTGGAAATCTCTTCGTATTTCCTCTTTAACTCCATGTTTTGGTGTAAGAGCTCAAGTTTCTCTGAATATTCTTGCTTCCATCGCCCTTCCCAGTACTCGGTCAGCCTCCTTTGAACCTCTATTTCATCTCGGAGAACCGAAATTTCCTGATACGGATCAACCCAATGTGTCATCTTACGGAAGTGCTGGAACTCGGATGCTAGCCTGTCGGGCAAAACAATGGGTCATAATACATTCCTAAGTACAAGTGGCACTCTCGGTCCTTGTCCAGCTATTGTTTCCCTTTTCTTCTCTTGATTCTTGGCCTCGCTTAGTTCCACGGCCATGACCACGTCCACGACTACCTCTTCCTCATATATATATATATATATATTTTTTCCTCCCCTTTTTTTTCCCTTTCCCCAAGGTAATTCAACGCATAAATACAGTAAAGTGACAAAAGTAATCATATTCTAGCACACCAATTACACCAATGACATATACACATATAACACACCATGTATCAAGAAAACGGTTAATCAAATACACCAATACATGCCAAATTAGACAGATAATCCTATGCACAATACTCAAACCACTGTTATGTCATAGCGGTATCAAAGCAAATCAAGAGTAAAGGCGATATAGTCCCAGACCCAATTAAAATAACCCCGTCCGATCCCTCACGTCACTTACTATGCAAACTAGATATCCAATAACCTCTTGTACTCATTCCAGTCAAACAAAGCCTATTCATGTTCCCAAAATGCAACTCTCACCTACGAACACCGCCTCAACTCTGGAGTACTCAGGCACAAGAATCCGAAATAAGACAATTCACCTCTCGAGCTGGCCAGTCCCAAGAGTAAATTATCAAAAATTGAAATTCCTACCAGACGTACCTATCTATGGTCCTCACATACCACAAGAAAATTTAATGCCTATAACATTCACAATTCAGAGCTTAGGCTCAAACGAGCACTTAATCCTTCATACATATCCACCACTTAGTCCAGGCTCACTCCGCGCAGAGACCACGCGAAGCAGGCTCTGATACCAACTGTGACAGCCCCACCTCACCCTAAGGCGAACCAAAGGGTTCGGTGGACCGCCTGCCCAGCTCTCGCCAGGACTAACGGTTCAGATTAGAGCGATCGAATACGTTCCGGACCGTACACCGCGCATAGACAAGTCAAAATCCCAGAATAAAACAAAAAAGAAATCGGAGTCGGCCATGAATAGGAACCAACATGGCAAAACCCAACCAAACGTCAAGCAAATATTTACATCTCAAAAGTTAGCATATACAACCCAAAGGGCATACCAAAGTGATTCAAAAGTGGATACATGTACGGTTTGCCAAATCCAAAAGAGAAACGGACCCAAAAGTATATTTAGGGTTTAAATCAATGAGCTATACAAAAGATATGTCTAACTAGCTCAATTCGGCAACCATTTGTCAAATCCAGTCCAAAAGTATTTATTTTCCTGTAAGGAAAACAAAAAAAGAACAGAAAGGGGTGAGCTTGCGCTCAATGAGGTACCAAACTTATAGCAGAAAATCATGGCATTTCACATTTAACAAATCAGATACACATGCCAGATGTAAAGTAAAGTAACTAACGATTCAAATCAGAAGGACACAGGTGGCTCTCAGGAGCCAAATTTCCAGCGCAATACTTGATCCAAACCGGTTGACTCTCCGTCAACGTATGTAGAACCAACGCGTCCGTAGACCTCACTTCGCACCGAATTCCGTCCAACAAACACCCCTTTACCGGGCCCGCTCACCGTATTCGAACATAAATGGTAATACTCGAGTATACCCGGAATCAAGGGTCTCAATACCCAAAATCCCCGAACAGACTACCGTGGTTCGTTATCTAATCGTCCAGGCCCTTGCCGGCCCGACTCGAATAACTTAGCCACATGATTGAGCTCATAGGTCATAGAAATCCGAACAGATGCAGACACAGATAACAGATTCAAATTTTGCATAGTAAATTGGCATATGAACAGACAAGAGAACGAGTGTGATAAAGTACACCCTCGTCTCGAACAAATAAACAGATTGCAGAGCAGAAATCAAGTTAAACAGCAATGGAGGGGAGTGATACACTCACCGATTCAACTTCAAAAGTTTTTACTTCAGATTGGCCTTAATCTCAAAAGTTTTTAATATCCTTTTTTCTTTTCTTATTTTTCTATTTTTTTTCTATCGAAACCCTTGCCACTTTCTGATTTAAAAAGTAAAAAACAAAAAAATACTGTTCATCCGAAAATTTTTTTTCCCCCATACCTTGTGTTTGTTTCTTGTAGTTGGCTTGATAATTTCTTGAAGTTCTTGGATTGCATAGTGGGTTCTTGAAAAAAAAATCTTGAGATTTTGAAAACCCTAAAAGTCATTCTCTTGAATCTTGAAGTGCAGTTACCTTGTTTTGTTGAATTGGCAAGTTAGAAAAAAAAAAGGAAAAAAAAAAGAAAAAAAAAAGGCAGCCTTGCGTTGGATTTTAAAATTGAGAGGGATTTGGAATCTTATTTCCACATTCTTGATTTGTAATTCCTGTTAGTCTTGGTTCATATTATCAGCTGCCAAAATCCAAACATACATTTAGGAAACCTTCTCAAAATAGCAATTTGCTTTCCAAAAGTGAATCCAAGAATCAACCAAACTGAACTTCCAAATTCTAGCCAAGTACAATTGGGTGAAGATATTCTTTGACAAATGGAGCATGTGCAATGGTTTGTGTTCAAAATCAAGTTGAGTTGGCGACATGCTTCTTGGATTACATATATTAAGACATTCTCCGAGTTACTCCTTTGTAAACAAGCACTCGATTTGAGGACAAATCGTCTTTCAAGAGGAGGGGAATGATGAGAACATGAAGATTTGCATGGATTCCTTTCATTTTACAAGTCCTCACATTCCAATGATGGTTGATGGTGCAATCGGGCTCGAGAATCATTGAAGATCCAAATTTTCCAAATTTTAATTGGCTTCCAAATCTTGATTGGTATCTTGATTGATTTCCAAATCTTGATTGATTTCCAAATTGAGAGTTAAGTAAGTTGCTTGAATTAGGGAATAAAGGCTAAGGTCATGTTGACCATAGTTAAGCCAATTTGAATTAGTTAGTTCCTATTCTAGTTGAATTAGAGTTTTAGGAAAGCAGTTAATTGCTTCCAAATTTGTTTAGGAAATTGTGTCAAGTTTAGAAGTCAAGTCATATAAGGAAACTTGTATTGTTTCCAATTTAGATTAGGGTTTTGAGTCTTGTAAGGCTATAAATAGCCAACTTTATTTAACTATTCGGGGAGACAATGATGAGATGAATAAAAATTGAGAGTTTTCTCTTTCTTGTTCCTTTGGGAGCGTTCCTTGATACAAAGTGAGTTGTATCTCCTTTGTTCAAGTTTTGGCTTATCAATTCAAGTTCACGTTGAATTGTGGCGCCATTCTACCAACACCTTTGGTTCCTAATCCGTTAGTTTGTGGGTTGAGATAATATCAAGATTGTTCGTAATCTCGGGGATTAGAGAGGTCGTAAGGTTTTTCCATCTTTGTATCCATAACCTGATCAAGATAGATCCTTCCGCTGCCTGATCGATTCGGTTCTTCAAGACAGATTCTTGTTGGGTCGAGTTCGTATCAGCCAAGAAACCCTGAAATAATCAAAATAAACCAATTGAAGGTTTCACATCCATAATCGAGTAAACAAAATGCACATGAGGCTCGACTACTAGTCGTATGCCTCACCAAATAATTACAAATGCAAGGGTACAAAACATGATTTTTAGGAATAAAAAGATAACATGAAGACCTAGGTTCAACAACCCAAAAGCCCTTTCATTTCTACCAAAAGGCAAATCCAACTTAAAAGAACCAAACGGCCTAGAAAATCGGGCAGCACTTCCCCTAAATATTTTACTTTTCCAGCCATTAAGGCTTCATTATTTCCTCAAATCAGTCCCAACATCTCACACAAAAGTCATCTCATTTCCCAAAAGCCGTTCACGAGGCTCAAAGTAGTACAAGTACAAAAGTTAGCTAGGAAATGACCGGAATGAAAGCAAGCCCTAAAACATGCAAACAAGTACAAGGAGACTCGATAACGAGTCATAAACCAATGCCAAGTATGACCCCAATAGGGTTCCATAAACATAAACAAACATTAAAGAAAACCAGAAATTTCGGACATGCAATTAACTTTGGCCCTGAAAAACACAGGTTTTGACTTTACTTTGCGGTAATAGCACCAAATGCACTACGATTATCGGATGAGGGTGAAAGACCCACCATTTTGAAGCTAAAAGACAGGGCTACAACATCACAGAAGGTCACTCAACCCAGTTTTGAGTGCAAACAGGTCAAAAATGCAAGATACTTCATCAACAACGTAAAACAGATTCACCAAAACGCATTCTAGCGGAAACATCATAACTCAGGCTCTACAAGTCCAAATCCATAAATTCAAAAACCAGTTGAAAGATAAGAAAAAGGGCCAAATTTCATCAGAAGGCCTCAACAACCAATTCGGAAGCAATTCCAGCCAAAACAACCAATTACAGTCGCAAATCCCAATTTCGGGTAAACCAGAACAGCAATAGTAATTTCGACTTTTCTCACTCTACACTACTCCGATTGACCTGAAATTTTGTAGGAACCTCTAAAATGTCATTCCCTACAACTTTCATGTTTTGAGTTAAGGCCAATTCGGCCTCTATCTAGGACCCAAAATTTCGGACAGAATGAAGAACCAAGAACCCTAATTTTCCAGATTTCTTCCAAAACAGAAATTAATTGCAATCTTCCACTTTTTCCACCTCCTAGAGTCATTAAACATCAGTTACCATCATCAAGGATAGCCACAACATCACATTCATATTAAACCAGAAAATTCATCAATAAATTGAAAACTTCATCAATTCATCCAAAACCAAGAAGTAAACCACAAAATTCATCACTTTAACTACCACTAGGCACTAATTAAGCTTCATTAAGTGAAGGAGAAAGTTAAATCACCACTCACCTAGTAAACAAGAGAGGAAGAGTTGTTTGTCACCTTAGCTTCCCAAAACACTTCACCAAACCACTTACTAACACCTAAAGAAGAGATTTTATGGAGTAGAAACAAGTCTAAGTGATTGCTTTGGATGATTTACCTTAGAAATTAAAACCCCAACATTTTAACTTTCAAAGAAGATGATTTACCTTTGATTCAAGCTTTGTAGATGATCACCCACAACAATCAAGTGCTCAAGTTGTTTCTCCAAGATCCAAACTCAAGATTGAAGAGCAGAAATGATGCACCAAAGCAAGCTTTCCTTTTCTTTTTTCTTTCTCTTCCTCTCGGCTCTCACTCTCTCTCTTTCTCTTTGTTTTGTTTTGTTTTTTTCTAGTGATTAGCCTACAAGTCTTAAGGTCATAAATAGTCAAGACCATAGGAGATATTTAGTAAGCTTAACCAATCACATAAAAGTTCCTCAATTGCACTTTTAACCCTTGCACTCCAACTTTCTCTTTCTTATACATTTTCCCTCAAACATTTGATAATCTTTCAATTAACTCCATAGGTCATAACTTAATCTAATCTAAAACATGTAATCACGCTTAATTACTTCACTAATCACTTTCCCATCTTAATCACTTATACTTCAACATACTTTCTCCATAAATAAAACAATTAAAAACAACTTATATAATATTGGCAAAATTAGGGTTTTTAAACCCAACTTAAGCTTTCTAAAAATTTATAACACTAAACGTTTACTAATCTAAGGTTTGTAAACTAAAACGAAATCCTATTTTTACTTATACCAAAACACCCACTAGAATACTAAACAGGAACTATAACTTGAACTTACAAATAACACATAAACTAGGGTTTAATCATAAGCAAAGTTAGGGTTTTCAATCTTAGCCGAGATTAGGGTTTCTCCTTAGCCCTAAAACCTTAATGTGACCGTACAAAATAATGAATAACCCTAATATCAATTTACGAACGGACTGGGGCCTCACATGGAAAAAGGCTGGACAATAGTGGAGGAGCTGAGGGACAAACGCCGCCACCCACCACATATCTCCTCTCTTCCTCACGCTACCTGCCCAAGCCACCTCCAGTCTGTACCTGCCGCTGCTGCTGTCCGCCGTCGCCACATTGCGTGTAAACCCCATCGCAGCCACCGACAACCACCACCCTTCTTCTCCTGCGTAACCAGCAAGTGGCCAACGGCTTGCCCAAGAGCCGGAGCCGCCACCACCATTGGCACCAACCGTCATCGTTTGCAGATTTTCACTAAACAAGAGCTCTGTAAGTAATTTTTCTCTTTTTCCTTCAAGTGCAAACACTAGTAATCCCAACCCCAAGCATGTTTCTGTGGATCGGTTATTGCCATTTTTCTGTGATTGTCCACGATGGTTGAACACATATGCTTTATGTGCTGATTGAGGTTGTTGAGGCCAAAGCATCAGACTTTGTCGAAAGTTTCTGCCAAGACGATTGCGTTCCTGTTTTTTACTTGTTTGGATATTGATTTTCTGTATTTTGTTGTTCTGAATCTGAGCTTGATGATTGGTGAAGTCCGTGAGTTAAGTTGTCAGATAATCAGTTTTTTTTTCCTTTCTTTCTGTTGTTTTGTACATTGTTCGTGAGTTGGAGCTTAAAAGAAAACATCTTTTGTTGCAGAAAATTATTACAGATAGCCTTTCCTTCCTTTTCGGTTGCCGGTGTTTGTCTGTTTGGAGTGTTTGATCTGGTTGCCCTTTGAATGTGATGACGTGTGCGTGTTGGGAACATAGGAGCAAAGGCCAATCTGTGAGGCCCCAGTCCGATCGTAAGTCGATATTAGGGTTATTTGATATTTGGTTTGGAAAAATAGGGTTTTATGGCTAGGAAGGAAACCCTAATTCGGTTAAGTTGGAAAATCCTAGTTTACGTATTATGATTATACGGTTCAAGCTATAATTTATATTCGGTAATCTAGTGTGTGCCTGAACATAGGTTAGTAAGTTTGAATGATTAGCAAACCTCTAGTGTTGCAATATTAGAAAGTTTCAGTGGAGATTATTTATCGCCGCTTTTCCACATTTTCTTATTAGAAAAGTTCCCCAGATAATTTTTATGAGTAAATATAGTTTTAGATGATTTTTCTAGTATCGGTTAGATTTTGAGAAAATAAGAACGGATTTCGGACGTGGGACCCTGTGAGGCCCCAGTCCGTTCTACGTTGATATATTCATTAGCTGGGCGGTAACGTTTGGTTTTAGGAGTATTTCGAAAACCCTATGTAGGGATTAAGATTTAAAGCCCTACTATCCAATTATTCCATAATAAGTGCAAGTGAGCCTAGAAAGTAGGGTTTCACTCTTCGGTTTCAGCATTGGAGCAAAATTAGGGTTTTTGTGATTTTCACCGGATGAAATTTTGGTACGGAAAAAGGATTAAATTTGGTGATTAAAAGTGACTTTTAAGTGAGAAATAATATGTAATTAGGAGCAATAAGATAAGATTAGTGAATAGGAAGTAAAAACCCTAGTACGTGTGTTTTAAGAAAAAACGGCGCGAACCGGCGGGTCCCGCGCATTACCGATTGAACGCACCAATTGACCACCACTTACTTGCCATGCAAGTTTACCACTAATAGAGCAAAATATCTTCCCCCCCTCTTAGCTTCTTATTGGCCGAAAATTAGTGGTTCAAAATGCAACAAGAGAGAGAAATTTGTGTGGTTGTGATTCAACCAAGTGTTAACCAAACTTGTGGCTAGAATTAATTCTTATTTTTTCCAACCTTCTTATAAGACAAATGAAGCTTAATCTTCCTCATTCTTTTCTCTCTCTTGGCCGAAATTCTCTCCAAAGGAAGAAGGAAAAATCTCTCTCAATTCCTTGTCCTAATCTTGCTCAATCTCATAAACTAACCGGTTAATCTTGAATTCCTTCCATAAAACCTCTTCATTTGGTATTAGTAAGTTGATTGGTGAAGTGTTTGTGGAAGCTAAGGTGACAAGCAACTCCCTCTCTCTTGTTTTACTAGGTGAGTAATGAATGAACTCTCTCCTTCACCTAATGAAGCTTAATTCATGCTTAGTGGTGTTAAGAGATGAAAAATTATGGTTTATATCTTGATTTGTGGATGATTTAGTGAAGTTTTATATTTATTGGGATTTTTCCTGTTTTAATATAAGCATGATTGTGTGGCTATATATGATGGTTGGAAATGGTATGTAATGATGCTAGATGGTGGAAAAAGTGGAAGATTGCAAGTGATTTCTGTTTTGAATGAAATCTGGAAAATTGGGGTTTCTTGGTTCTTCATTCTGTCCGAATATTTTGGTCCTATATAGAGGCCGAATTGGCCTTGGCTTAAAACATGAAAGTTGTAGGAAATGACATTTTATAGGTTCCTGTAAAATTTCAGGTCAATCGGAGTAGCGTAGAGTGAGAAAAGTCGAAAATACCCTTGCTGTTCTGGTTTTGTCCGAATGTAAGAACTGCACTTGTAATTGGTGATTTTGGATAGGATTACTTCAGAATTGGTTGTTCTAGTCTTCTGATGAAATGTAGCCCTGTTTCTAAGCTTTCGTATGCCTTTGAAATTTCTGAATTTGGACTTAAGTAGGCTGAGTTATGCTGTTTGCACCAGGTTGCGGTTTGTTCACCTGTTTTACGATTCTGGTTTAGTATCTTACAGTTTTGACCTAGTTACACTCGAAACTGGGTTAAGTGGCCTTCTTCAACGTTGTAGCCTTTTAAGTGTTGAATCTACCTGTAAAATTACAGGTCAAACGGATTAATGTATTCCGAGTTATAGACAAAACCCTCAGACCTGTTTTAGACGTCCATTTGTGTACGTTTTGCATTTCAGTTTCTGCCGTGCATTTTTCCGTTCTGATTCCATACGATCTGGGTGTCAACTCCTTCATAAGAAATTTAGATCTTTGTCTCAGCTTCGAAACGGTATAAAGTACGTCGAAAACCGAGTTCCGTAGCTCCTGTTATGATCAAAACAATAACGCTCGTCAGAACTGCCTTGTATTTGGACAGTTCTGACGGGTACGTTGACACTCGATTTTCGTTCTGTTCTGAGTGGATTCAGGTCTTGGCCAAAACATCAAAGTTTTACCCTTATGTCTCAGCTTTCTAACGCCTTTGGAATTTCTTGATTTCGATTTCTGAGCCGTGAGTTACGGCCTTGAAAATAGGGCATGTTTGGTAACTTGCCATGAAACAGCTGGCACTATTTCGTGCCTTTTTGACCTATACCTATTGAGATCTGGGTTGAGATGTCTTCATGAGAATTGTAGCCCTTCCTCTTAGCTTCGAAACGGTATCTCGCTCACCTTGATCCGACACTCCTAGCCTAACTTTCGACCAAAACGGTTTAAGATGGCCGATTTGGCCGTCCCGTTTGCCGTTCCGCGCGCGCGCGCGTGTGCCCCTTTTTGCCGTTTTCGCACTTGCGCGTGCCAATTTTGCCGTTTTGCTTGTTTTACGTGTGTGAGTAGCTGTTTGTGATATATTGTGACACAATCTACGATTTCAGACGGTGGTGAACTAGGCGGAGCCGGTGGGGCCCACTACTAGCCAACCAACGAAGTGATTTCCGCTTTTGTACTACTTTTGTATTTGGAGTAAGTATTCAGGCCGCTTTTGTATGTTAGTTGCTTATGTGTTTCGATATGTATGAAGAGGGTACTTAGACGAGGGTGTACTTTATCGCACTCGCTCTAAACCCTAATTTGCACACATATTTGTACATGGCTTATGTATATAAGCAATTTTGGAACTAAAACCCTTGAGCTGGTGGCTCAGGGTGACTTTTGAATAATTTTGTGAATTTTGTGAGTTTGAGGTTGAACTCAATACCTAGATGGACTATTCGAGCCGGTTAGGGCTTGGTCGAAGTCAGTCCAACTTGGTTTGAGGTCACCAAGTTTGTGAACCCGGTTCGCTGAGTATGTGAACCAATTTTGTGACCCGAGCTTGTGACTCAAGCTCAAGTTTGTGATTTCGTTCGCCTGGGCAAGTTTGTGAGGTGACTGGCCAGTGAGGGTGATAAGGTGTTCGGTGGGTGTATAAGTGGAGTTCTACGGACCTTATGTATGGTCGACGGAGTGTCGACAGGAGGTCACGCATGGCAACGACTTGGCTTTGGAGCCACCTGTATCCTTATTATGTGATGTTACTTTTCTGCTTTTGCTTTACTCTTATTGAGTAACTGTGGTTACGTGACATTTACGCTTTTGCCCCTGTTTACTTACTAAGCATATAGCTTACCCCGTTCCTTTTGTTTTCCTTAGCAGGGGCCGACGCGGGGACTTATGGGCACTTACACTAGTATTGGTTTGTCATAGTTGGACAATTAGGATGTTTGTTTTTATTGTGGTGGTTTGTATAAGGACCCTCCTTAGGGTCTACCTTTTAGTTTTGGTTGTAATTATAAGGGTGTAATAGTTTGAGCAGGTACTTTTGGAGAATGTAATTATAACCTTTTTGGGATTTGTATATAGTATGTAAGGTACTCTTTTGGATTTTCTGGTTTTTATCGCTTTAAGGTTTGAGTCCTAGCGCGAGCTAGGCAGGCGGCCCGCCGATACCCTTGGGTTCGCCCTTGGGAGAAGTGGGGTCGTCACAGACCCACTAGTGCGAAAAGTTCGGGAAAATTCGGCCAATAAGCTTAAATTTCGGATACTGTGAAAAATTTATCGGGTGTTAGGAGATAAGTAGAGGGGGTGATTTGATTGATGAGAGAGAGAAAAGAAAAGATAAGATTGCATTTAAGAGGTGACAAGTGTCACCTTCTTAGTGGTTCCAAGTTAAGATTTACTATTCCAATTTTTGACTTTTTTTTACCACAAGGTAAATATCTTAAAAATTGCTCAAAAATTCACCATTTCTTCTCCTTGGTGGCCGGCCCTCTTGTGCTAAGAAAGGAAGAAAACTTCTTCAATTTACAAGTCCCAACTAGCTCAAATCACCCAAAAATACTTGCTTCCATCTATTTCTACTCCATAAAATCTCTCTAGTTGGTGTTAGTGGTTGGTTTGGTGAAGTTTTTGGAAGAGCTAAGGTGTTCCACAACTTCCTCTCTCTTGTTTTCTTGGTAAGTGGTGCTTGACTACCCTCCTATACCTTATGAAGCTTAGGTTATGCTTATTAGTGATTAAAGTGCTGAAATTTCTGGTTTTTATCTTGGTTTGAAGTGATTTGGTGAAGTTTTTATTTTATTGATGATTTTTCTGGTTTAATTGGATTATGATGGTGTGGTTGTTTATGATGATTGGCAATGGCCTATAATGACACTAGTAGGTGTGAATAGTTGATAATTGCAATCAATTTTGGATTTGGAAGAATTTCTGGAAAATTAGGGTTCTTGGTTGAACATTCTGTCCGAAATTTTAGGTCATAGATAGAGGCCGAATTGGACTTTACTCAAAACATGAACGTTGTAGGTATTGATGAGGTTGAAGTGCCTGCAAAATTTCAGGGCATTTGGAGTAGTATAGAGTGAGTTATGCCATTTTTACTGTTGCTGTTTTTGGTGAACAGAATGTCCGAACTGCGATAGTAATTGTCTGTTTTGACTGGAATTGGTTTGGATTTTGTTGTTGGTGTCTTCTGATTAAATGTATCTTGATGTCTTATCTTTCATATGCCTTTGGAATCAATGCTTTTGGACCTGTATAGACTGACTTGGACTGATTACAGTTTTGTGTGATTTGGGAACCTGCAATTACGGTTCTGGGTTGGTTTTCTGCTTTTTGACTTAGTTGTGCTAGGATTTGGATTGAGAGGCCTTCTACATTGTTGTATCCCCTTAAGTCCTGGATATCCATGTAAATTTTCAGGATTAACGGAGTGGTATAACCTGAGTTCTAAATGAAATACTCAGACCTGTTTTGACCGTCAAATTCTGTTCTGTTCTTATATTCGGACAGTTTACGACTGGAACTTTGGCTTCACGTTTGACTAGGTTACAAGCTGTTTGGGCTTACGACCAAAACACCAAACTTATAGCTCTATATCAGAGCTTTCTAACGCCCTTGGAATTTCATGAATCGGATTTATAGAACCTGAGATATAGCCGAGCAAATAAGGCCTGCCCGTGAAAATGACCATTTTCTGGTCAGATTTGTTTTGGTCCTGACGACCAACTTCTGTTCCGAATTTGGATTGCCGACCTTCATGAAAGTTGTTCCATTTGGAATGAACTATCTAACTGCCAATTTTCAACTCTTTTTCCCATGTGTAGCATAGAAAACAGTTTGCACTCAAAACTGACCATTTGTGCATTGGCCAGATTTCGTATGTGATGGTGTTTGGTTCATTTGGGGCTGAAGCCTCCAGTTTCAGTTCTGGATGTCTTCATAACAATTGTTGTTCATCCTTTAAGCTTCGATATGGTGTCTCATACGCCTTAATCCGATATTCGTAGCTCAACTTATGATTACAATAGAAACGAGTGTCAAATCTGCCGTTTCCGCTAACGGCCATTTCCGTTTCCGTCCGTCATATGTATGTGCGCGCGTGCCGTTTTTGCCGTTTTGTTTGTTTGAGGCACGATAGTAGCCGTTTACGATATGATGTGACACAATCTTCTATTTCAGACGGTGGTGAGCTGGGCAGAACTGGTGGGGCCCACTACTAGCTGTTCATTTCGATCCGACTTCGTACTTTTGTTATTTCAGTTTTTGAGTAAGTATTCAGGCCAGTTTGGTGTGTTTTCTTTGCTATGTGTTTGAGATATGTGAAAAGGGTACTTAGGCGAGGGTGTACTTTATCGCACTCGACCTAAACCCTAATTTGAATGTGTAATTGTACTTGGCATATGTATATGAACCTTTTGGAGCCAAAACCCTTGAGCTTGTGGCTCGGGGTGACTTTCGAGTAAAGTTTGTGGAGTTTGCAAAGTTTGTGAGTTCGTGGGCCCGATCTATGACCTGTTTGGACTATTCGAGCCGGTTAGGGCTTGGTCGAAGTCAGTCCAACTTAGTCTGAGGTCACCAAGTTTGTAGGTTCATGTTATGAACCAATTTTGTGAATCCGGTTCACCGAGAAGGTGACCAAGTTTGTGACCCGAGCTTGTGACTCAAGCTCAAGTTTGTGATTTCGTTCGCCCGGGCAAGTTTGTGAGGTGACTGGCCAGTGAGGGTGATAAGGTGTCGGTGGGTGTATAAGTGAAGTTCTACGGACTATTATCTGCGGTCGACGGAGTGTCGGCAGGAGATCATACATGGCACATGAATTGGCTTTGGAGCCACCCGTATCCTTATTATATGATGTTGTTCTTTTCTGCTTTTGCTTTACTTTTATTGTGTAATTGTTGCTACGTGAATTTGTGCTTTCGCCCCTGTTTACTTACTAAGCATTTAGCTTACCCCTTTCCTTTTGTTTTCCTTAGCAGGGGCCGACGCGGGGACTTTTGGCTCGTATACTAGTATAGGTAGATTGGCTTGTAATAGTTGAATAGTTAGGATGTTTGTTTTTGTTTTGGTGGTTTGTATAAGGACCCTTCTTAGGGTCTACCTTTTGCTGGTTATTGTTATAGTATATTAGCGCGGTTTGGCTTGATGCTTTTGAAGATGTAAATAGACTTTTGGTGGTTGTATATATTATGAATCGTGTTCTTGTGGCTTAGAAGAGTTTTATTAGCTTTAAGTTTTGAGTCCTGGCGCGAGCTAGGCAGGCGGCCCGCCGATACCCTTGGGTTCGCCCTTGGGAGAAGTGGGGTCGTCACAGGTGTTATCAGAGCCATATGCCGACGGTTGGGACTCTACGTCCTTTTACTGGAAAAGCCCCGAGCCTCTCGTTCGTGAAGAGTCACGAAGCGAAACTCTCCGTAGGGGATGCCCGCCTACAGGTGGCAAGCTGATAGGTACCCCGTGATGTGACCCTGAGAACTGTCACAGGTGGTATCAGAGCGCCTAGGTTAGAGGATTTGGGCAAGTGGGACATACGCGATAGACACTAGGCATATTTGACCATTTTAAGTTGAATGATATCTTTTAAGCTGAAATGCTGGTTGACTGACGACTTAATGTTTTGTAGGTATGTATCTGGACGGTTCGAGTGGTGCGGGACCCAGTGGCGTGGGACCGAGATTTCCGAGCACGAGAGGCATAGAGGATCGAGTGCTGCGTAAGCGGGCGATCCGTTATAGGCAGAGGCTGGGAGAGCCTAACACTTTGTACTCCCCTTTCGGCCAGGTGTCGTGCCGACCCTGTGCGTGCTGGTATACTTTTGGCTATCCTGACGAGGTCGTCTTGTCATTGGATGACGAGCGTTATCACCTAGACAGGACAGTCGACTCTTTGAGAGCGCAGCTGGAGGAGGCCAGAGAGGTTGGCCAGGGGCGGGCGTCACGCATTAGGCACTTGGAGCGGAGTCTCCGAGAGGAGAGGGAGAGGACGGATGCTTTGCACCGTCAGCTCCAGGACACACACCAGCACCTCTTCGCTATGAAGAGGCAGCTGAGGGACAGGGCTCGGAGTATGTCTGTTGACTGCGAGCTCTTACTAGATTTAGCCGCAGAGGCTCCGCCACGAGCCACCGGTCTGGAGATGATGGATGAGGTGGATACTTTAGGTTCCGTAGGGAACCGGGTCCCTAGGGGCGGCGTTTAGGGTCGCTTTCGTATTTTGATTAGCTGGCAGATTACTTTTGTTAGAACTGGCCTGGCTAGTTTCTTTTGTTATCTGGTTGGTTGACTAGATTTTTGGAGCCGGAGTGCTCGTGTGTATATTGGGTTTTGACCCGACTGGAGGTCGGGTAATTTGTATATCTTTTGGTGTGACTTTGTATTGTACCTATCCTTTGCGTGCCTTTCGTGTATCTGTTTTGTGTTTTGTGTTTTCGTGTATCCTTTACGGCAGGTTTCGAAGGTACGCTTTGACCACGGATTAATTTCGAGGACGAAATTGTCCTAAGTGGGGGAGATTGTGAGGCCCCAGTCCGATCGTAAGTCGATATTAGGGTTATTTGATATTTGGTTTGGAAAAATATGGTTTTATGGCTAGGAAGGAAACCCTAATTCGGTTAAGTTGGAAAATCCTAGTTTACGTATTATGATTATACGGTTCAAGCTATAATTTATATTCGGTAATCTAGTGTGTGCCTGGACATAGGTTAGTAAGTTTGAATGATTAGCAAACCTCTAGTGTTGCAATATTAGAAAGTTTCAGTGGAGATTATTTATCGCCGCTTTTCCACATTTTCTTATTAGAAAAGTTCCCCAGATAATTTTTATGAGTAAATATAGTTTTAGATGATTTTTCTAGTATCGGTTAGATTTTGAGAAAATAAGAACGGATTTCGGACGTGGGACCCACTAGTGCGAAAAGTTCGGGAAAATTCGGCCAATAAGCTTAAATTTCGGATACTGTGAAAAATTTATCGGGTGTTAGGAGATAAGTAGAGGAGGTGATTTGATTGATGAGAGAGAGAAAAGAAAAGATAAGATTGCATTTAAGAGGTGACAAGTGTCACCTTCTTAGTGGTTCCAAGTTAAGATTTACTATTCCAATTTTTGACTTTTTTTGACCACAAGGTAAATATCTTAAAAATTGCTCAAAAATTCACCATTTCTTCTCCTTGGTGGCCGGCCCTCTTGTGCTAAGAAAGGAAGAAAACTTCTTCAATTTACAAGTCCCAACTAGCTCAAATCACCCAAAAATACTTGCTTCCATCTATTTCTACTCCATAAAATCTCTCTAGTTGGTGTTAGTGGTTGGTTTGGTGAAGTTTTTGGAAGAGCTAAGGTGTTCCACAACTTCCTCTCTCTTGTTTTCTTGGTAAGTGGTGCTTGACTACCCTCCTATACCTTATGAAGCTTAGGTTATGCTTATTAGTGATTAAAGTGCTGAAATTTCTGGTTTTTATCTTGGTTTGAAGTGATTTGGTGAAGTTTTTATTTTATTGATGATTTTTCTGGTTTAATTGGATTATGATGGTGTGGTTGTTTATGATGATTGGAAATGGCCTATAATGACACTAGTAGGTGTGAATAGTTGATAATTGCAATCAATTTTGGATTTGGAAGAATTTCTGGAAAATTAGGGTTCTTGGTTGAACATTCTGTCCGAAATTTTAGGTCATAGATAGAGGCCGAATTGGACTTTTCTCAAAACATGAACGTTGTAGGTATTGATGAGGTTGAAGTGCCTGCAAAATTTCAGGGCATTTGGAGTAGTATAGAGTGAGTTATGCCGTTTTTACTGTTGCTGTTTTTGGTGAACAGAATGTCCGAACTGCGATAGTAATTGTCTGTTTTGACTGGAATTGGTTTGGATTTTGTTGTTGGTGTCTTCTGATGAAATGTAACTTGATATCTTATCTTTCATATTCATTTGGAATCAATGCTTTTGGACCTGTATAGACTGACTTGGACTGATTACAGTTTTGTGTGATTTGGGAACCTGCAATTACGGTTCTGGGTTGGTTTTCTGCTTTTTGACTTAGTTGTGCTAGGATTTGGATTGAGAGGCCTTCTACATTGTTGTAGCCCCTTAAGTCCTGGATATCCCTGTAAATTTTCAGGATTAACGGAGTGGTATAACCTGAGTTCTAAATGAAATACTCAGACCTGTTCTGACCGTCAAATTCTGTTCTGTTCTTATATCCGGACAGTTTACGACTGGAACTTTGACTTCACGTTTGACTAGGTTACAAACTGTTTGGGCTTGCGACCAAAACACCAAACTTATACCTCTATATCAGAGCTTTCTAACGCCCTTGGAATTTCATGAATCGGATTTATAGAACCTGAGATATAGCCGAACAAATAAGGCCTGCCCGTGAAAATGACCATTTTCTGGTCAGATTTGTTTTGGTCCTGACGACCAACTTCTGTTCCGAATTTGGATTGCCGACCTTCATGAAAGTTGTTCCATTTGGAATGAACTATCTAACTGCCAATTTTCAACTCTTTTGCCCATGTGTAGAATAGAAAACAGTTTGCACTCAAAACTGACCATTTGTGCATTGGCCAGATTTCGTATGTGATGGTGTTTGGTTCATTTGGGGCTGAAGCCTCCAGTTTCAGTTCTGGATGTCTTCATAACAATTGTTGTTCATCCTTTAAGCTTTGATATGGTGTCTCATATGCCTTAATCCGATATTCGTAGCTCAACTTATGATTACAATAGAAACGAGTGTCAAATCTGCCGTTTCCGCTAACGGCCGTTTCCGTTTCCGTCCGTCATATGTATGTGCGCGCGTGCCGTTTTTGCCGTTTTGTTTGTTTGAGGCACGATAGTAGCCGTTTACGATATGATGTGACACAATCTTCTATTTCAGACGGTGGTGAGCTGGGCGGAACTGGTGGGGCCCACTACTAGCTGTTCATTTCGATCCGACTTCGTACTTTTGCTATTTCAGTTTTTGAGTAAGTATTCAGGCCAGTTTGGTGTGTTTTCTTTGCTATGTGTTTGAGATATGTTCAAAGGGTACTTAGGCGAGGGTGTACTTTATCACACTCGACCTAAACCCTAATTTGAATGTGTAATTGTACTTGGCATATGTATATGAACCTTTTGGAGCCAAAACCCTTGAGCTTGTGGCTCGGGGTGACTTTCGAGTAAAGTTTGTGGAGTTTGCAAAGTTTGTGAGTTCGTGGGCCCGATCTAGGACCTGTTTGGACTATTCGAGCCGGTTAGGGCTTGGTCGAAGTCAGTCCAACTTAGTCCGAGGTCACCAAGTTTGTAGGTTCATGTTATGAACCAATTTTGTGAATCCGGTTCACCGAGAAGGTGACCAAGTTTGTGACCCGAGCTTGTGACTCAAGCTCAAGTTTGTGATTTCGTTCGCTCGGGCAAGTTTGTGAGGTGACTGGCCAGTGAGGGTGATAAGGTGTCGGTGGGTGTATAAGTGAAGTTCTACGGACTATTATTTGCGGTCGACGGAGTGTCGGCAGGAGATCATACATGGCACATGAATTGGCTTTGGAGCCACCCGTATCCTTATTATATGATGTTGTTCTTTTCTGCTTTTGCTTTACTTTTATTGTGTAATTGTTGCTACGTGAATTTATGCTTTCGCCCCTGTTTACTTACTAAGCATTTAGCTTACCCCTTTCCTTTTGTTTTCCTTAGCAGGGGCCGATGCGGGGACTTTTGGCTCGTATACTAGTATAGGTAGATTGGCTTGTAATAGTTGAACAGTTAGGATGTTTGTTTTTGTTTTGGTGGTTTGTATAAGGACCCTTCTTAGGGTCTACCTTTTGCTGGTTATTGTTATAGTATATTAGCGCGGTTTGGCTTGATGCTTTTGAAGATGTAAATAGACTTTTGGTGGTTGTATATATTATGAATCGTGTTCTTGTGGCTTAGAAGAGTTTTATTAGCTTTAAGTTTTGAGTCCTGGCGCGAGCTAGGCAGGCGGCCCGCCGATACCCTTGGGTTCGCCCTTGGGAGAAGTGGGGTCGTCACACAATCAGTTTTCTTTGTCTCCCTTTCTTGGAAAGTTTGAATAGTCGAAGTTTACCAAGTTTTCAGGCCATTTGATTGCATTTTGTGTTCAAAGGTTCATTAGATCTCCCCTCTCCCCTTTGTTTTAAGTCCTCGCATTCAATACTTGAGTGAGTTGGGATTTTGTTTCGGCTAAATGAAGATAAGCTTGCAAATGGTTGGCGGGTTAACGAAATGTTTTAGCGAACCAGAAAAGTTTCAAAGCATAGGAAAAATTGCAGAAATCCTTTTTCTTCGTAGCTTGCATGAACCTGCATTAGCTTTCATGTCTTTGATTCCCGTAACAGCCCACAAGTTGGATTTTTCTTATCTTGTTTGTATGCCGGATGTTGTGTCGACAATGATTGTAGAGAATTTGATGAGGTTTGGTTTTGTTTGTAAATTTTTGCCATTTCTTTGGTTTGCTCACGAGCTGCAATTTTTGCAGCAGAAAATGATAGAAGCTTCAGTTTGCGTCAGTTTGCTGGAGGCTTTCATTTGCATGCATGAATAATTTCTGAAAAATTACACTTTGGCCCCCCAAGTCTCCCCTCGTTCTACCATGACCCAACTAATTGAATATTTTCATCAATTTGATCCTTCGCAGCTTTGATTTTTGCAACTTCATTGCTTGTTTGCTTTAATTAATTTCCATATTTTGTTTAATTGCACTTAATTCGTGATTATAAGAGCTTTATGACCAAGTGAGCTCGTGTTTTTTATATTTTCTTTAACATTCTTAATTAAATTGGTACCCTGACCATTTTATTATTTTGGAGGGTAAATTAGTAATTTCACTTCGTTAGGGCATCAACTCAAGGGAGGTATGACTTCTTTTATCTTTTTTGTCTCTCCCCTATGTGATCCAACGTGCTAAGTGAGAATTGCATGTCCACTTTGCTTGCTTTCCTTGCTTTTCCTTGATTCATTCCATTTACTTTTGCTTTTATTAAGTCATTCTTTTATTTATGGGGTATGTGTACACCTCTTGGCTTGTAATAGATAGGGCTCGGAGAGCATTTTTATTCATTTTTCCTCTTCCCCATTTGTTTTAGTTAGCAAATGTAATAGGTTCATTAGCTTGATTGCTTGCTTTTGTGGCTACGTGTTAAGTTGCTTTCTTAGGCTCTTGCATTTAGTCGAGCATGTTAAGTGTTATGTGCTACGTGTTTATAGGTGATTGGCATGTCTACTTGCTTTCTATAGTCATAGATGAATGTGATGGATGAATGCGTCACCGTGGCTAGTCCAACGCTGGCCATGGTCTTTCCCCTCGAGCTCTCGCAAGTCCAATGCTTGTGAGAGAATTTTAGAAAAGGGCTAGTCCAATGCTAGACCCCAATAGGCCGTCCCCTCTCGTTAGTACATACTTGCATGTTTCACTGCATTTCATACATTTTTCTTAGTTTTCTAGCATTTGGCATGATCCTCCAATCCTTTCCCCTTCATTTTAGGTTTTTGCATCCTCATGCTAGTTATAGGGTACATTTGCTTGAGAGTCCCCTTTAGGTAAGGGAAACGAGCGAGTGTGGCTACAAAATAGCCTTAGCACCCTAGTTCTTCCTTCTAATCAAAGGGAAAATTAAAATCATGAAGTTAGAAGTCATTCCCGTACCCGACTTGATGCATTCCTCTAGGGTTCATGCATTTCATTTATCCACTATCACATGCACTTTTACTTCATATTCTATCCCTTTTTCCACATTTTCACTTCACACAACTTTTATTTTGCACGTTTTCACTCTGCCACTTACACTTTATATACTATCACGTGCACACACGGACTTCATACTATCACTCTACTCACCTTACTTTGCACATCCATTTGCACACTTCCACTTACACACTATTGTTTTTTATTACTTTTTCACTTCACGCAAACTCATATTTTCACATTGCATACATTCATTCCACTCATTTTTCGTCATTAGCATTATTCGTGACCTCTCCAAAGATTCATTATTGGGCATCACTATTAATGTGATTGGCACCACTCAAGCTTTGAAGAGAAATTTTGCCCCTCGATGTTCCCCTAGGTCTAGGTTTTGCATTCATATAGTGCATCCAAATGTGATAAATTCTTTGGTTAAAAATAAGAAAATCCTTGACTAAATCATGCAACTAGCCTTGACTAGGTCGAAGGGGTGCCTTGGATTTTTATCCTTGCCTTCCCCTTCGTCAAATGTGACTCCCGAACCTTTCCTTTGATTTTCGTGGACTAGGAGTCGTTTAAAAGGGGTTTTTCTACTTTTTTCCTTTGAAAACTCATTTTAGGTGACTTGGTACACCTTAACTCAATACCAAGTGGCGACTCCGATTTTTGTTCAAAAAACCCTTTTTAAACTATTATTTTGGGTCAAATCGTCGCATTTTCAAGTCCCATTTAGACCCATATTTTTCTTCATTTTCTTTGTAAATCAAAAATTCACTTTTCAAACTATTTATTTTTCTTGTAAAAAATGGGGCGCGACAATCACCTCACAACCACTCACTTAAGAGTTTTTATGGAGCAAATACAAGATTAAACGGTTGGAATTGAAGATTGAACAAGATTGGAGCTAGAAATTTGGAGAGGATTTCCTTTCTTTTTCCTTGGAGGAGTTCGGCCATAAGAAGCTTGGAAATGAAGAGATTTTTGGTCAATTTTTGATTTATTTGGTAAAATGGTAAAAGAGTGAATAGTGGTCAAAAAGTAAGACTTAATCTCCAAGTGACACTTGTCACTTTCATTTAATACATGGTTATCCTTTTGTCCCTCTCACACCAATTCATCTAGTAACCTCTAGTTATCTCTTAACACCTGCTAAATTAATCCCGGTATACGAAACTTAACCTAACTGGCCGAATTTTACCGAACTTTCCGCACTAGCGGGTCCCACGCCCGGCATACACATCTAAAGTCTCATGAACTAACTTATACTAGAAAAATGATTTTGAAACCATATTTACTCACAAAAATTATCTAGAAAATTTTTCTAACAAAGAAAATATAGAAAAGGAATGCAATTAAATAAAATAAAGGCTTGAAAATAAGAAAATTTCCGGGTTCTCACAACCACGACCGTAGACTCCATTTTACACCAAATTCTATCCACCATACACACCCCTTACCGGGCCCGAAGACCTTATAGTAACAGTGGGGTAATACTCGAGTATACCACAAGGTCGAGAAGATAACACTCCACTCGACAAACAGTAAACCCATGGTTTGTTATCAAATCGACCAAGCCCTTACCGACTCGACTCGATTAACGACCAATGAGGTTTGAGCTCAGATATCACAGTAAAGTCGTTGGATACAAGCCTCCAAACGACATCAAACCATGCACAGGTACAGATTCACAGTTATACAGTAAACAGTCATACGGATAAGAGAACGAGAGTGATAAAGTACACTCTTATCTCATTCGGTATAAACAGAGTTCACAATCATTTAATCCAAAGATTCAGGTACAAATAACCAGGTAGCTGCATTTTCTCTCACTTATGAATTGATTTTGAGAATGATTTATTCTGATGAAATGTAACCTTATGATTCTAGTTTCCAACGCCACCAATCATTCACAATTCCTAGTTGTATTGACTGAGATATGGTCCAATTTCCAAACTGCGACAAAACTGGAAAATTTTCTCAGTTTCTAGGTTTTATTTTATTTAATTGCATGCTTTTCTGCATTTTCTTTATTAGGAAAATTTTCCAGATAATTTTTATGAGTAAATATAGTTTTTAGATGATTTTTCTAGTATCGGTTAGTTTTTGAGAAATTAAGAGCGTATACCGGATGTGGGACCCGCTAGTGCGAAAAGTTCAGAAAAATTCGGCCAGTTAGGTTAAGTTTTGGATACCGGGATTAATTTATCGGGTGTTAAGAGATAACTAGAGGTTACTAAATGAATTGGTGTGAGAGGACAAAAGGATAGCCATGTATTAATTATAGTGACAAGTGTCACTTAGAGACTTTATCTTACTTTTTGACTACTATTCACCCTTTTACCATTTTACTAAATAAACCAAAAATTGGTCAAAAATCCTCTTCATTTCAAGCTATTGTGGCCGGCTCGGCTCTCTTCAAGCAACAAGGAAGGAAAAGCTCTCAATTTTCTAGTCTCCAATCTTGCCCAATCTTTCACTTCAACCGTTTAATCTTTAAACTACTCCATAAAACCTCTTAGTTTGGTGATATTAAGGTTAGTTGTGAAGTTGTTTGGAAGGCTAAGGTGGTTAGTTGCTTCCTTTCTTGCATTTTAAGGTGAGCATCTAAGGAACTCCTCTTTTGTTCTTGATGATGTATAATTAATGGCTTGTGGTAGCCTAAGAGGTGTTTTTGTGAGTTATTTCATGATTTTAGTGAGATTGATGACATTTTTCTATTTATTCATGATTTTTCTGTTTTAATATGATTACCATTGTGTGGCCATGTATGATGGGTGGAAATAATCTAGAATGGAGCTAGAATGTATAAATTGTGGTTGTTGCGGAAAATTTTCGCATTTGATGGAAAATTTCAGAAGTTAGGGTTTCATGTAACCACATTCTGTCCGGTACTGTTACTCATAGTTAAAGGCCGAATTAGCCTTGGGGTAAAACATGAAAGTTGTAGGGAATGATATTTTATAGTTTCCTACGAACTTTCAGGCCAATCGGAGTAACGTAGCCTGTGAAAAGACTGAAATACTCCTGCTGCCCTGTTTCTGTCCGAACTTGGTAATCAGCTTTGGTAATTGGTTAATTTGATTGGGAATACTACTGATTTGGTTGTTGAGATCTTCTTAATAAATATAACCTGGTATCTTAGCTTTCGGATGGCTTTGGAATCACTTGAATTGGACTTTGGTAGCCTGACTTATGGTTGGTTAACCAGAACGCGTTTTGTTAACCTGTTTATACGGTTCTGGTTTGGTACATTGCGATTTTCACTTAGTTTCAATACAATCTGGACTGAGTGGCCTTCTTCAACATTGTAGCTATTTCTGTTAGCTTCGAAACGGTGTATAGTATACATCCATCTGATACTCGTAGTGCCAGTTGTGCCCAATACGCTTAATGGCGTCAAAACTATTTTTAGGTCCTAGAGATTAACTTGCATTTCCGGATTTTTCCTAACTTACTTTAGTGCTTATGCGTCCTAATGGAGCTTTATTTTTGGTAGTATGTGGAATTGGTTTATGACTTGTAATCGAGTCTTATTGTGCTTGTTTGAATATTTTAGGGCGTGACGGTGATTCGAGACGCTCTTTGGGCGGATGTTTATGAAATTTCACTTGCGTGCTTGGTGAGTGTACTACTCACTTGTTTGTTACTATGTGGCTTTGCTACACTTGAAATCGTTGATTTGATGGCTTAATTGCATTGTTCACCTTGATTGAGGTGGGGTGTACTTGATCACTCTCACCCTTTTATCTTAAATGACTGTTTACTGTATGATTGAGTGATACATGCAAATACTGGCTTTGGTGTCGTTTGGACGGGTATCCAACGGCCATTACTGTTACTACTGAACCCAACTCCATTGATAGTCAATTGAATCGAGCCAGCGAGGCCTTGGTCGTGAAAATCGACGAGCCATGGGGACTGTTGTATGGAATCTTGTAGTATGAGACTCTCGATTCCGGTATACTCGAGTATTACCAAATTTATACTGTTTGGAGTTCGGATCCGGTAGGGGGATGTTGGGTGGAAGGAATGGAAGTAAAGTGGAGCCTACGGTTGGTTACTTGTAACCATTGACGGAGGGTCAATGAAGTCCGATCAAGTATACAAGCGAGGAAAGGGGCTCTTGAGAGCCGTCCGTATCCTTTTACCAATTTTATTAATGTGTGATCTTGGTTTACTTCTTTATTGAATGAATTGGGGTGAAACGTCTTATGCTTATATGAACTTGGTTGCTTGAGTGATAGTATCTCACTGGGCGTAAGCTCACTCTATTCCTTTTGTTTTCCTTACAGGAATTTGAATACTTTTGGAAAGTCCATGAATGTTGGTTGCCGAGTTGAGCTTGTTGTAACTATCTTTTGAATAGCTCCTTTTGGGCAAAACTCTATGCGTATTTTGATCCAACCAAAAATGTTGAGTTGTAATTTGCAAACCGTACTTGTATAAACTTGTTGGACAACTTGGGTATGCTCTTTTGGTATGTAAATGCTAAATTTCAAGATGTATATGTTTGATTGATGCTTGGTTGGATTTTGACGTGTCGGCTACTATTCATGGCCGACTCCGTTTTCATTTTTTTTATTGTATAATTTTCACTTGTCTAAGCGCGCTTGTGTGTTCCGGAACGTTTAAACCGTATTGAATTGTCCCGTTAGTCCTGGTGAGAGCTGGGCAGGTAGTCCGGTAACCCCTTTGGTTCGCCTTAGGGGAAGGTGGGGCTGTCACAGGTGCTATCAGAGCCTAGGTTTGAATTGGCCTGGGCGTGTTAGAAAGGCTCGACTTGAGGATTATTTTGCTTATGTTCCTTAAGGTTATTTACATTTATTTACTCTTTTGGTGTAGGATGGACGGACGTGGTGAGCCTAGTGATAGCCCTCCTGGTGAGCGATCCCGTGGAGTGGTCCCAGTGATCCCATACCAGATACGGCCAAGTGGGGCCGTCGTGCGTTGGAGCCCGGCTAACCGCCTCCGACGGTGTGAGTGTCGCCACACCTACGCCTACCCTAACACCTTAGTGTTGGCCGTGGCCGAGGAACGGAAGGAGCTGGCCAAAGATAATGATAGGCTCGAGGCCGAGGTGAATCAGTTGAGGGTGGCCAACGAGAAACAAGCCAAGCGAATTAAGGATCTAGAGTATGATGTGCTCGAGTGTGAGGATAGAGTGGACGACCTCTGCACTCAACTTAGGGAGGCACGTGAGCGTGAGACTAAGCGAGCTCGGAAGGTTAGGGTTCGAGCCGCGTCGATCCTGAACCTCTGCGCCGACGTGCTCGAGGGGGTGAGCGACGAGGCGTCGTGCACAGGGGCGGGGGCAGGGGGTGAATCCACCCCGTCGGGTGGGTCCACTAGCCCGACGACGGACTAGGTTGTGATTCCTAGGATCTTTTGGGATAGTTTTGTTTCTGTATAGGACGGATAGGAAAAAGAGCCTTAGCTAGCCGTTTTGTACGTTGGATTACCTACGTGTATATTATTTTTGATAAGGCCATTCCCTGGTGGATTGTCTATGTGTATACTTGACTTGACTGTACTTGATTTGACTGTACTTGGCTTGACTGGTTGTTGATATGTGCGTTGTTTGACTTTGTTTGGAATGTATATATATGTTATTGTAAAAACTTTTGGGATTTTACTTACATGCATTGTTATTGTATTGTTCTAGTACGTTTGCTTAGATCAAGTAGAGTTCATGGAAGGTACGCGTAGTGGACGGGGGCGTGGGCGCGGGAGTAGGCAACCTACCTCGGACCAGGGTGCTGGGGAAACCTCCTCTGGACCTAATCCTGAACCGAGGGTTGACCCCAACGTGCAGATAGCTGCCGCTATGCAGCAAATGACCAACCTGCTGGCACAAGTGGTGTAGCAACAGGGTCAGAACCCTAACCCTAACCCTGAAAACCCTGGCAACCACGTCGAGAGCGACGACAGGGCACTTGAAAGATTCCAGAAGTTTGCCCCACCGAAATTCGTTGGGGGGCCCGACCCGGATGTCGCCGAAAGGTGGCTTGAGAAAATGGTAGACATTTTCGCTGCCCTGCACTACACCGAAGAACGGCAGGTGACTTTCGCCATCTTTCAACTAGAAGGGGCGGCCCGTTCCTGGTGGAATGTCATTCGGCAAAAAATGGGAACGGGAACAAACGCCCAGAACTTGGGTGAATTTTATAAGAGAATTCAACGCGAAATTCTTTCCTCCTCTAGTTCAGGAGAGGAAGGAAGATGAGTTTATTCGACTCCGCCAAGGGGCTCAGTCTGTGGCGGAGTACGAGAGTCAATTCACCCGCCTATCCAAATTTGCTCCTGAGCTGATCATGACCGAGCAACGGCGGATCAGGCGTTTTATCCAGGGCTTGAATGTCGAAATCCAGAAGGACCTCGCAATAGCTCAAATTAATGCTTTTAGCGAGGTCGTGGAAAAGGCCCAACAGGTAGAAAGTGCTAGGTTGCAATTAAGGAACTTCCAGGCGAAGAAGCGCGGCTTTCCTGGAAACAGTTCGGGGCAAGGGGATAAAGGTACACCCTCCAAGTTCGGATGAGAAGCTGGAGGTGGACGACAGACGGGTTCCGGCAGAGGGGCTCAGTCTAGGGGTGGCCCAACTAGGAGAGGCCAAGGCGGAAACTTCCAGAAGGGTTCAGGTTCGGCGTCCCGTGGGCCTGTGGGTACTGCGGAAAGTCGAATCACTCCGAGGATAATTGCTGGAAGAAGGAGGGCAAATGTCTGCGCTGCGGAAGCGCAGACCACCAGTTGGCCACTTGCCCGGTCCTAAAACAAGATGGAAAAGGGAGCCAACAACCGCCGAGGACCAATGCTGGACCAGCTAAAGGAGATGGGTCCAAACCTAAGGTGCCAGCTCGAGTATATTCGTTAGAACCCCAACAGGTCCCAGATTCCTCCGAGGTTGTAGAAGGTACGATCCCTGTATTCCACCGCTTTGCCAAAGTTTTAGTAGATCCAGGTGCCACTCATTCCTTTGTTAATCCTGATTTCATGTGTGGCATCGATATAAAACCTGCTAGTTTACCATATGACCTAAAAGTTAGTACCCCTACGGGGAATCATCGGTTGGTTACTAGTCTGGTTTATAGGGATTGTGAAGTGTGTGTAGGAGAGAAGAGGTTATTAGGAGATTTGATAAGCCTGTCCATCAAGGGGTATGATGTGATTCTGGGCATGGACTAGTTAGCTAAGTATAATGCCCAACTAGATTGTAAGAAGAAAGTGGTGGAGTTCCGTATTCCTGGGGAGGCGACCCTGAGGTTGGATATAAGGGGTAGGTTAGCCTCATCTGCTTTGATTTCGGGCATTCGGGCTAGAAAACTGCTAAGTAAAGGGGCACAAGGGTTTTTAGCCTTTCTAATCAAGACCCCCACAGATAAAGTGAAGGTAGAGGATGTACATATAGTAAGGGAATTTCCGGATGTATTCCCTGATGAGTTAGTAGCTCTACCTCCGGAAAGAGAGATAGAATTCAAGATAGACCTGCTACCTGGAACCTCACCTATCTCCAAAACCCCATACCGAATGGCCCCTGCAGAGCTCAAGGAGCTAAAGTTGCAATTACAAGACCTTTTGGAGCGGGGATTCATTCAAGAGAGTGGGTCTCCTTGGGGAGCCCCTGTGTTGTTTGTAAAGAAAAAGGACGGAAGTTTGAGGATGTGTATTGATTACCAGGGCCTGAACAATGTCACGGTTAAGAATAAGTACCCACTGCCCCACATTGATGAGTTATTTGACCAACTGCAGGGAGCAATGGTCTTCTCAAAACTGGACCTCCGACAGGGGTATTACCAGTTGTTGATTAAGAGAGAGGATATTCCGAAAACCGCTTTTAACTCGAGATATGGGCATTTCGAGTTCGCAGTTATGCCCTTTGGACTAACCAATGCTCCTGCCGCCTTCATGGACTTAATGCATAGGGTTTTTAAGCCCTATTTGGACCAATTTGTCGTTGTTTTTATTGATGACATCTTGGTCTACTCCAAAACTCGTGAGGAGCATGAGCAGCATCTGAGAGTTGTGTTGCAGACCCTAAGAGAGCATCAATTGTACGCCAAGTTCAGTAAGTGCGAGTTTTGGCTGGAGAAAGTTAGTTTCCTAGGGCACGTAATTTCCCAAGAAGGCATCTCGGTTGACCCAGCGAAAGTAGAGGCTGTGACCAATTGGAAACGGCCAGAAAACCCCACCGAGGTTCTTAGCTTTCTAGGTTTAGTGGGGTATTACCGGCGTTTCATTAAAGAATTTTCTAAGTTGGCCGGTCCTTTAACCGACCTGACGAAGAAATATGGTCGGTTCGTGTGAAATGCCAAATGTGACGCGAGCTTTCAGGAGTTAAAGAAAAGATTGACTACGGCGCCAGTTTTAGTCCTGCCTAATGGAGTTGATGGGTTTGCCGTTTTTACTGATGCTTCACGAGAAGGCCTGGGATGCGTTTTATTGCAAAATCGTAATGTGATCTCTTTTGTCTCTAGGAAGTTGAAACTTCACGAGCAGAATTACCCGACCCACGATCTAGAGCTAGCCGCCGTGGTTTTCACGCTGAAAAAGTGGAGACGCTACCTATATGGGGTGACCTTTGAGGTTTACTCAGACCATAAGAGTTTTAGGTACCTCTTCTCACAGAAGGAATTGAACATGAGGCAACGACGGTGGATGGAATTTCTGGAGGATTACGACTGTACCATCAACTACCATCCAGGAAAGGTGAACGTAGTGGCCGATGCTTTGAGTCGCAAGGCTCAAGTAGCAGGGTTAATGATTAAAGAGTGGGATTTGCTAGAATCGGTTTGCGAGTGAAAACCCTGCCTAGAGAGCCATAAAGTGATTTTTGGTAACATTAGGGTGACATCCACCATATTAGAGTGGATTAAAGGAGCTCAAAAGGAGGATGCTATGGTGCGGAAATGGGGAGAGAAGGTGAAAAAAGGGGAAATGACTGATTTCAACTTCAGTCCTGAAGGTATTTTAAGATACCGGAATCGAGTGGTGGTGCCTAAAGATGAAATGTTGAAGACGGAGATCTTAGAGGAGGCTCATCGGTCCAAGTACACGATCCATCCGGGTAGTAGTAAGATGTATCAAGATCTGAAAGGAACCTATTGGTGGGATAATATGAAGAAGGAAATCGCTTTATACGTGCAAAAATGTCTCGTTTGCCAACAGGTTAAGGCAGAGCATCAAAAACTATCGGGCTTGTTACAGCCCCTTGAGATACCCGAATAGAAGTGGGAAAACATCACAATGAACTTCATTTCAGGTTTGCCGCGAATGCAACGAGGACACGATGCCGTTTGGGTGATCGTCGATCGATTAACCAAGTCGGCCCATTTCTTGCCGGTAAACATGAAATATTCCATGGACAAGTTGGCCCAACTGTACATGGACGAGATAGTGAAACTACATGGTGTTCCTGTGAGCATCGTCTCCGATAGAGATCCCCGTTTCGTATCTAGATTCTGGCAGAAGTTCCAAGAGACTCTGGGGACTAAACTCAACTTGAGCACTACTTATCACCCTCAGACGGATGGACAATCGGAGCGAACAATCCAAACTCTCGAGGACATGTTGCGAATCTGCATTCTGGATTTTGGAGGTAACTGGGGTCAACACATGACCTTAGTAGAGTTTGCGCACAACAACAGCTACCATTCGTCGATTCAAATGGCTCCATACGAGGCACTAAATGGACGAAAATGCCGGTCACCGATCTACTGGGACGAAGTTGGCGAGAGAAAGGCACTGGATCCAGCAACTCTTCCATGGCTGGAAGAAGCTCGAGAAAAGGTCAAATTGATACGTCAACGACTCCAAACAGCTCAAAATCGACAAAAGATCTATGCGGACAATCGAAGAAAAGATTTGGAGTTCGAAATTGGGCACCATGTGTTTCTTAAAGTCACACCATTACGGAGCATTACGGCGGGTAGAGGAAAGAAATTGCAACCAAGGTTCTTCGGACCTTACAAGATTCTCCAGAGAGTCGGTACGGTAGCATATCGACTAGAGCTGCCGTCCAGTCTCTCTCGAATTCACGACGTCTTCCACGTCTCGATGCTCAAGAAGTACTATCCCGACCCTTCCCATATTTTACAACCGGAGGAGCTTGACATAGATGAATCGCTCACTTATGACGAGAAACCTGTACAAGTACTTGACCGGAAAGTTAAAGAACTGAGAAACAAGCAAATTCCGTTAATGAAGATATTGTGGAAAAACCATGGGGTAGAGGAAGCTACCTGGGAGAT
Organism: Coffea arabica; assembly: GCF_036785885.1. NCBI lineage: Eukaryota > Viridiplantae > Streptophyta > Magnoliopsida > Gentianales > Rubiaceae > Coffea > Coffea arabica. The sequence continues at coordinate 35,681,518 of NC_092321.1, forward strand.
GGAAGAAGAGATGCAAACGAAATATCCAGAACTTTTCGTGAGTTAAGGTGAGAAATTTCGAGGGCGAAATTCTTTTAAGGGGGAGAGAGTGTGAGACCCCGTAAATTTTCTCAGTTTCTAGGTTTTATTTTATTTAATTGCATGCTTTTCTACATTTTCTTTATTAGGAAAATTTTTCAGATAATTTTTATGAGTAAATATAGTTTTTAGATGATTTTTCTAGTATCGGGTAGTTTTTGAGAAATTAAGAGCGTATACCAGATGTGGGACCCACTAGTGCGAAAAGTTCGGAAAAATTCGGCCAGTTAGGTTAAGTTTTGGATACTGGGTTTAATTTACCGGGTGTTAAGAGATAACTAGAGGTTACTAAATGAATTGGTGTGAGAGGACAAAAGGATAGTCAGGTATTAATTATAGTGACAAGTGTCACTTGGAGACCTGTTCTTACTTTTTGACTACTATTCACCCTTTTACCATTTACTAAATAAACCAAAAATTGGTCAAAAATCCTCTTCATTTCAAGCTATTGTGACCGGCTCGGCTCTCTTCAAGCAACAAGGAAGGAAAAGCTCTCAATTTTCTAGTCTCCAATCTTGCCCAATCTTTCACTTCAACCGTTTAATCTTTAAACTACTCCATAAAACCTCTTAGTTTGGTGATATTAAGATTAGTTGTGAAATTGTTAGGAAGGCTAAGGTGGTTAGTTGCTTCCTTTCTTGCATTTTAAGGTGAGCATCTAAGGAACTCCTCTTTTGTTCTTGATGATGTATAATTAATGGCTTGTGGTAGCCTAAGAGGTGTTTTTGTGAGTTATTTCATGATTTTAGTGAGATTGATGACATTTTTCTATTTATTCATGATTTTTCTGTTTTAATATGATTACCATTGTGTGGCCATGTATGATGGTTGGAAATAATCTAGAATGGAGCTAGAATGTATAAATTGTGGTTGTTGCGGAAAATTTTCGCATTTGATGGAAAATTTCAGAAGTTAGGGTTTCATGTAACCACATTCTTCCCGGTACTTTTACTCATAGTTAGAGGCCGAATTAGTCTTGGGGTAAAACATGAAAGTTGTAGGGAATGATATTTTATAGTTTCCTACAAAATTTCAGACCAATCGGAGTAACGTAGCCTGTGGAAAGACTGAAATACCCCTGCTGCCCTGTTTCTGTCCGAACTTGGTAATCAGCTTTGGTAATTGGTTAATTTGATTGGGAATACTACTGATTTGGTTGTTGAGGTCTTCTTAAGAAATATATCCTGGTATTTTATCTTTCGGATGGCTTTGGAATCACTTGAATTGGACTTTGGTAGCCTGACTTATGGTTGGTTAACCAGAACGCGCTTTGTTAACCTGTTTATACGGTTCTGGTTTGGTACATTGCGATTTTGACTTAGTTTCACTGCAAAATGGACTGAGTGGCCTTCTTCAACATTGTAGCCCTTTCTGTTAGCTTCGAAATGGTGTATAGTATACATCCATCCGATACTCGTATTGCTAGTTGTGCCCAATACGCTTAATGGCGTCAAAACTGTTTTTAGGTCTTAGAGCTTAACTTGCATTTCAAGATTTTCCCTAACTTACTTTAGTGCTTATACGTCCTAATGGAGCTTTATTTTTGGTAGTATGTGGAATTGGTTTATGACTTGTAATCGGGTCTTATTGTGCTTGTTTGAATATTTTAGGGCGTGACGGTGATTTGAGACGCTCTTTGGGCGGATGTTTATGAAATTTCACTTGCGTGCTTGGTGAGTGTTCTACTCACTTGTTTGTTACTATGTGGCTTTGCTACACTTGAATCATTGATTTGATGGCTTAATTGCATTGTTGACCTTGATTGAGGTGGGGTGTACTTGATCACTCTCACCCTTTTATCTTAAATGACTGTTTACTGTATGATTGAGTGATACATGCAAATACTGGCTTTGGTGTCGTTTGGACGGGTATCCAACGGCCATTACTGTTACTATTGAACCCAACTCCATTGATAGTCGATTGAATCGAGCCGGCGAGGCTTTGGTCGTGAAAATCGACGAGCCATGGGGACTGTTGTATGGAATCTTGTAGTATGAGACTCTCGATTCCGGTATACTCGAGTATTACCAAATTTATACTGTTTGGAGTTCGGATCCGGTCGGGGGATGTTGGGTGGAAGGAATGGAAGTAAAGTGGAGCCTACGGTTGGTTACTTGTAACCATTGACGGAGGGTCAATGAAGTCCGATCAAGTATACAAGCGAGGAAAGGGTCTCTTGAGAGCCGTCCGTATCCTTTTACCAATTTTATTAATGTGTGATCTTGGTTTACTTCTTTATTGAATGAATTGGGGTGAAACGTCTTATGCTTATATGAACTTGGTTGCTTCAGTGATAGTATCTCACTGGGCGTAAGCTCACTCTATTCCTTTTGTTTTCCTTACAGGAATTTGAATACTTTTGGAAAGTCAATGAATGTTGGTTGCCGAGTTGAGCTTGTTGTAACTATCTTTTGAATAGCTCCTTTTGGGCAAAACTCTATGCGTATTTTGATCCAACCAAAAATGTTGAGTTGTAATTTGCAAACCGTACTTGTATAAACTTGTTGGACAACTTGGGTATGCTCTTTTGGTATGTAAATGCTAAATTTCAAGATGTATATGTTTGATTGATGCTTGGTTGGATTTTGACGTGTCGATTACTATTCATGGCCGACTCCGTTTTCATTTTTTTTATTTTGTAATTTTGACTTGTCTAAGCGCGCTTGTGTGTTTCGGAACGTTTAAACCGTATTGAATTGTCCGTTAGTCCTGGCGAGAGTTGGGCAGGCAGTCTGCTAACCCCTTTGGTTCGCCTTAGGGGAAGGTGGGGCTGTCACAGAAAATACTAGTGAAGGCTAGTCTTTTGTATAGTTTGGTATTATTGTAACTGACTTTTAGGGAATTGTAAGATTTGGAACTCGATGTAGTTGACTTGAGATTTGTATCCTTGGATGTACTTGTGCAATGAAATATTATAGTCGTGTTATTATTTTGGCATATTTAGATGTAATTATTGGAATTGGTCTGTTTTCCATTTGAAGATGGTAGTGAGTCCCGGAGAAAGTTGGGCAGGCGTTCTCCCGATACCCTAAGGTTCGCCCTAAGGAGAAGTGGTGACGTCACAGTCTGAATCCTGAGTGCTCTGTCGAAATTCTAGCAGGAGCCACCATGTCAGTTGCATCAATGTTTGAATCCTGGGTGCTTTGTCTAGAACCTGGCGGAAGCCACCGTATCAGTACCGTATCCTTTCTCGCTGGTGTTAAATTGCTTATTTGAATATTTGAGCTGTTAATGACTCTGCTTGTCACTGTTCACTTTTTTATCCTTTCTAAGATTTTGTGATATATGAAAGATATTCTGCCAATTTGACTGCATGTTTTTTTGGAACCTCGTTGAGCTTCTATCTTATCTCTTTATTTGTTTTCCTTAACGGGGTACGGAATGAGAGAGACAAGAATAGTACTAGTTGTATTAGGAATTTTAAACTGGTATTTGGCCGGTACTGTATTATAGTACTAGTTGTTCAAGTTCTTACCCTTTTGGCCTGTACTTTGGCTTGTATATTCGACTGATTTGTAGCATGTACACATTATTTTGAAGAATTATAGTGTTACTGGTTTGGTATCTAAAGAATAGTGAGCTCAAAAGTTATTGTCCTTATTTTAAAGAATTGTCATCATATTATATTTGGTGAGGTGATAGAATTATTTGTATTTTGATCCATTTCATTGTTCACCTAAGTATGAATGTTTTGTGAAGTTGGATGGTTGTAATATTTCTTGGGAATTTTGCGCTTACTTTGTAGTTAATATTATCTCTGAAGTTAATGTGAGTGAGTGAGTCTTGGCGAGAGATGGGCAGGCGGTCCGCTAACCCTTGGGGTATGCCCTAGGGGAAGGTGGGGCTGTCACAAGAGGGACGTTTGCTTTAGAATGGATTTGAGTTCAACCTTGGACTGCTCAAGGGAGAAAACGAAGATAGAAGACGCCACAATCAAGTGTGCTGCTTGATTGATAAGTCAAGGCACATCAAACGATTGATGCTAAGATGCTCAAACTAGCTTTCACAAGCTATAGAATTCGCTCCTTAAGAAGGGAAAAATCTGGAAAATTTTATTAAACTCTCAAAACTGAATAATCAAAGCATACTTAGGGCTATTTATAGCCTTACATAAACCTACTACTACTCGGAAAACTTTAAGAAGCGCGGCCCTTTAGGTTTGCTGCAAATTGGGCCAAGTTAACAAGGTAACACTAAAAGTAATTAATTAACCTACTAGAAATCGGCATTGCCACTCAAGGCTTAACCAAATTCCACCATTTATTCTAAGCTCACATGAGCTCATTATTTGGCTCTAAAACTGATGAACTAACACTAGTGCTCGCTTGACGCTTGACCATTGTCACCTTCAATGGATAACATCATCTTAGTCATTTTGCGAGAATCTTCCAAGTCGATACCTTCAATGCTTGTAAAGGATCCTTCTTGTTCTTACACAGCATGCACTAAGGTCAAGAGTGACTATTTGAATCTTCTAGCTCTTGTACAAGTCATTGGACCTTGAGAAACCTTCACGGGGTCTACATGCTCACCATGGTCATCTTGCAAGTTCACATCATTCCCCTCCTCTTGAGAAAGATTTGCCCTCAAATCATGTTCATCATCTGCAAGAAACGGACTTAGGTCAGCAACATTGAAGGTAGCACTTACATTATACTCACCAGGAAGATCCAAGCAATATGTGTGACAGCTCCACCTCTCCCTAGGGCGAACCCTAGGGTATCAGCGGACTGCCTGCCCAACTCTCGCCGGGACTCAGTCGTTCAAAGTACTAATAATACAAATGAAACAGACGAGATATCTTCCAAGCAAGGGAATGTAACCCTGATTGAAATATAATCACTAATCTAACATTCGGGCTTAGTATTTAGGTAACTAATTGTCTACTACCACTCCATACTCAAAATAACATAGCATAAGTCGAACTTACGGATACAAGCTTACCAGTCTGCTTAAACAAAAGTTACAACCTCAAAACACAAGTACAAGCAAAATAAAGCTAAGAAAGCTCTTGATCAAGTCCCTTCCCGATCTGTTAAGGAAAACAAAGGGAATGGGGTGAGCTAAAGCCCAGTGAGGTTCCAAATAAAGCAAATAAACACATAACCACATAAGGTCACAAAGTAACCAAATAAACACCATACAGTAAAATAACAGTTTAATCATAGTTCAATTCAAGGATACGGGTGGCTTTCAAAAGCCAAAGATCCACTTGAGCTTGATCATAATTGCCTCCTGTTGACACTCCGTCAACACTTGTATGCACAGTAAATAGGGTCCGTAGAACACCACTTTCACCAATCTCCGTCCACCAATCAACCCCCTATCGGGCCCGCACGCCACAAACATTAATTTGGTAATACTCGAGTATACCAGGAATCCAAGATTCCAAAGAAACAATATCAAGTCAAGGATTTTACCACTGGTGGTGCTGGGCAACACAACAAGCAAGCACAACGGCTATACTTCACCAGGGACCTCCAAACATCAGTCCCCAAGGTTTATCGGCCTTCTCGACCAAGCCCTTGCTGGCTCGATACAACCGACTCACCTAAGAGGTTGGGTACCCAAACAGTAGCAGTAGTTGATGGGATATCATCCAAACAACTCAAACACAGTTATATCTAGAGAAATCACATCTCATAATAACAGTATACAGAGCTTCATTGAAAAACAAGGGAGGTCGAGTGCGATAAAGTACACGCTCGCCTCCATTTTATCAAAACAGTATTTGGCTCCAACAGTCATAAATCAAGTATTTCAGATATTCAGATATTTCACATAACAGGTAACAGGTAGTGGAACACTCACCTGACAACCAAAGTAGTAGTCAAACGTCAAGTGGCCTGGTTATGACCACCTTCGTTTCCCAATCCTAGGGCAACGAGTGAAATTGTTAACATTCAAGGTTCATTTCTCACTCAATCGCAGGCTCATTAAGAGACCAAGTGAGTGGTTAAAGCCACATAATTCATCATGCAAATTTGGCCCAAAATTCAGTAAAAGTTCATGAGAAAACAAGTTCAATAAGTGCATGAAAGTTGGGCAAAAGAAAAGTTTCATTCTAGGTTAAATCGTTCTTCGCGCGTAAAACAGTCGTGCCCGCGCAGTCTCGGTAAAACAGCTATATCTCACTGTAGGAAGGTCGGAATTAGGTGCCGTCAGCGGTGTTGGAAACTAGACTCGAAGGGCTTTTCAACAGTACCAATTACACACTCCAGTTCATCTCCTAGTAGTACCAGTAGCTCAGACAAGTTGGATGTTTTTCCAACCCTGGATCAGCCCTAACCGCAAGCAAAACTACATTGGTTCTTGGTGCTATCTTCATTTGTTTTAGTCCAAATTCACCCAAATCTGTCCTCAAATGTTCATATACAGGGGGTCTCATCACCTAGGATCATTGAAGTTCAAAATATAACACATCAACATGAAATAAATAACCACTACCTTCCTTAGTCAAATTTCATTCCAATTCACACATGAGCTTAACCATTCTCTAGCCAAGTTTCTTAGGCATGATTAAGGTGTAAATAAACCACAAAAATCAAGATGAAACCCCGTCTTCTCATGCCGGTCAGCCAAGAGGATGAAATCAGTCCACAATTTTCTCTATTCATCCAACCTTCATCGTCAAATGAGTTTAACTTAAACCACATATCAAGTGTTAAATCTAACTCAAAAGAGGTTTAAAACATGTAAATATGTGAGAACCCGTAACTTTTCCATTTTCTAGGTTTTATTATCTTTCTAGGTTTTCTTATCTTCAATGATTTGTTTTCTGCACTTTCTGTATCCGAAAAATTTTCTAGATAATTTTATGAGTAAATATAGTTTTTAGATGATTTTTCTAGTATCAAATAGATTTTGAGAAATGAAGAGCGTATACCGGACGTGGGACCCACTAGTGCGAAAAGTTCGGAAAAATTCGGCCAACTAGGTTAAGTTTTGGATACTGGAATTAAATTACTGGGTGTTATGAGATATTTAGAGGTTGCCAAGTGGATAGGTGTGAGAGAGACAAAAAGTTAGGCAAACAATTAATGAAAGTGACATGTGTCACTTGGAGATTTATTCCTACTTTTGACTTACTATTCATCTTTTTACCATTTTACTAAATAAAACCAAAAATTGACCAAAAACTCTCCAAATTTCAAAGCTTCTTGGCCGAACCTCTTCCTACAAGAAAAGAAAGAAAAGCTTCCAAGTTTCTTGCTCCAATCTTGTCCAATCTCACAAACTAACCATTTAATCTTGCAATTTCTCCATAAAACCTCTTCAATTAGTGTTTGTGAGTTGTTGTGTGAAGTTATTTGGAAAGTTAAGGTGACCAATTGCTCTCTCTCTCTCTTGTTTTTAAGGTGAGTTGTGAAGAACCACCCTCCTCCCTTAATTGATGCTTAAATCATGCTTAGTGGTAGTATGAGATGCAATATTATGGATTATTTCTTGATTTGTGGTTGAAGTGATGAAGTTTTATTATTTTTGGGGATTTTTCTGTTTTAATATAAGCATGATTGTGTGGCTATCTATGATGATTGGAAATGGTATATAATGACTCTGGAAGGTGGAAAAAGTGATTAATTGCAACTAATTTCTGGTTTGGAAGAAATTTCAGAAAATTAGGGTTCTAGTGGGAGCATTCTGCCCGAATTTTTAGCTCCTAATTAGAGGCCGAATTGGCCTTGGCTTAAAACATGAAAGTTGTATGGAATGACATTTTAGAGGCCGAATTTCAGGTCAAAATTTCAGGCCGAATTGCTATTCTGGTTTTACCCGAATGTAAGAATTGCGCCTGTAATTGGTTGTTTTGGCTGGAATTACTTCCGAATTGGTTGTTGAGGCCTTCTGATGAAATTTATCCCTGTTTCTTATATTTCAGATGGTTTTGGAATTTTTGGATTTGGACTTGGAGAGCCTGAGTTATGATGTTTCCGCTAGAATGCGTTCTGTGAATCTGTTTTTGTGATTCTGGTATGGTATCTTGCATTTTTGACCTGGTTACACTCGAAACTGGGTTGAGTTACCTTCTGTAATGTTGTATCCCTATCTCTTAGCTTCGAAACGGTGGGTCTTTCACCTTCATCCGATAATCGTAGTGCCTTTGGCACCATTACCGCAAAATGAGGACAAAAACTATTTTTTTCAGGGCTAAAGCTAAATCATTTCCGGATTTTTCTGGTTTCCTCTATTGTTTGTGTATGCTTAGGGAACCCTGTTTTGGTAGTATGTAGAATTGGTTTATGACTTATAATCGAGTCTTATTGTGTTTATTTGAATAGTTTAGGGCTTGACTTTCATATCCGGTCATTTCCAAACTAAATTTTGTACTTGAATGCCATTAAGCCTAGTGAATGGCTTTTGGGAATGAGATTATTTTTGTACTAGATGTTGGGACTGATTTGAGGAAATAATGAAGCCATGATGGCGGGAAATTAGGTAAACACAAGGGATATGCTGCCGAAATTTTACTTGAAGGCTAGTTGGATTTACTTGTGATTTGAGCGAAGGACTTTTGGGTTGTTTGAGCCTAGGTCTTCATTTTACCTTTTCGTTTCCAAAAATTCATGTTTTGCACCCTTGCTTTAATCATTATTTGGCGAGGCATACGACTGGTAGTCGAGCCTCACATGTGCATTCTGTATACTCGATTTTGAAAGTGGAATCTTCAATTGTTTTCTTTGGATTATCTTAGGGTTTCTTGGTGATTAAAGCTCTCTTTTGGGGAGGTATCTGTACTGACCCCGGTGAGTGTTCCACTACCTGCTACCCATTATGTGAAATATCTGAATATCTGAATACTTGATTTATCACTGTTGGAGCCCAATACTGTTTTGATAAAAGGGAGGCGAGGGTGTACTTTATCACACTCGTTCTCTGGTCTGTTCATATGCCAATTTTGAACGCGTATCTGAATATGCTATCTGTATCTGTATCTGTTAACTGTATCTGGATCTGTATCTGTTCTGACGTCGTTTGGAAGCTTGTGTCCAACGACCTTTCTGTGACCTCTGAGCTCAACACCTGTGGCCAGTTACTCGAGTCGGGCCGGCAAGGGCCTGGTCGATTAGATAACGAACCATGGTAGTCTATTTTGGGATCTTTGGGTATTGAGACCCTTGATTCCGGGTATACTCGAGTATTACCATTTCTGATCTGATTGGATTTCGGGCCCGGTGAGGTATGTGAGGTGGAAGGAATCGAAGAAAGTGGAGTCTACGGTATTGGTTACTCCTTTAGCGTTGACGGAGTGTCAACTATTATTTCGATCAAGCTTCGATGATGCTAATGGGAATTTGGCTCCTGAGAGCCACCTGTATCCTTCTGATTTGAATCATTGGTTCATTTACTTTACATCTGGCATGTGTACCTGATTTGTTAAATGTGAAATGCCATGATTTTACTGCTATATGTCTGGTACCTCATTGAGTGCAAGCTCACCCCTTTCTGTTCCTTTTTGTTTTCCTTACAGGAAAATAAATACTTTTGGACTGGATTTGACAATTGGCTGCCAAATTGAGCTAGTTGAACATATCTTTTGTATAGCTCATGTATTGAAACCCTAAATGTACTTTTGGGACCGTTTCCCTTTTGACTTGGCAAACCAGACATGTATCCACTTTTGAATACTTTTGTATGCCACTTTGGCTTGTAAATGCTAAGTTTCAAGATATGAATGTTTGTTTGATATTTGGTTGGGTTCTGACGGGTCGGTTACTATTCATGGCCGACTCCGAATTTCATTTTTTTTATTTTGGGTTATTTTGCCATTTTGACTTGTTTACCCGCGTTGGTAAGTTTCGGAATGTATTAGCTCGTTCTATACCGAACCGTTAGTCCTGGCGAGAGTTGGGCAGACAGTCCGCTAACCCCTTTGGTTCGCCTTAGGGGGAGGTGGGGCTGTCACAAAATACATCATAAACAACCATGAACAAAGGTTAGGCATTTCATCAAACACTTGGTAGGCATACTAACAAGCTTAACTACTACTTGTTTAATTCAAGGAATTAACCCCAAATCTCAACCAAAACAACTTGTATTTCACCATGAAAAGTAGATGATATAACATCATAACCCCCAAATTTAAAGGTCATTTACCTCTCTTACAAGTTGCTTAGGTCACCAAACAATCCACCAAGATAGAAGCTTCAAGCTTGGATCAACCACTAGGAATGAAGGAAAGTTTCTCAACCCACTCAAGATCTTACTCTTTTGATTTTTGCTCTTGATTTACTAAGTTTAGAAAGCAAGGAAAATGGAGTTTCTCTCTTCCTCTCTAAGCTTCATGAATTTCGGCCAAGCTATGGAAAAGAAATCTTCAAGATGGTTTAAATTATCTACTAACTCTTGGTCAAACAAGATCCATGGCTAGGGTTTTGCCACTTGTCCCCATACTTGTCCAATCCTCCCTTAATCTTTGACTAATGATATACTAACCTTTCCAAATGCACCAATTGTGATAGCCCCACCTCCCGCTAAGGCGTACCAAAGGGTTCGACGGACCGCCTGTCCAGCTCTCGCCGGGACTCAGTCGTTCACGTCAATCCTCAATCGAAACCAGAATAAACCCACAAGACTAAACATAACAACGATCCAAAACATAAAGCAAAACTTATATACATTGCTATCTAAAAAGGGAGTACAAACATCGAATATACAAAGGTTCTCGATTCACCATACATCCAGCCCGTGCCGAGCACTAGGACGAGAACCATCCCAAAAGAAACTAGACTAGGCTAGTCGATACACAGCTCTCGTTCTTGCTCGCTTTCCCCTGTTAAGGAAAACAAAACTAAAGAAATGAGCCAAAAGCTCAGTGAGGTTCCAAACACATAGGCAACAAGAAGTTCAATGCATTCATTACATATAACCAATAATTCAAGATACAAATACAAAATAAAGCGATAAACACATTCATTAAAAGGATACGGGCTCACAGGGAGCCATATATTCGTTCGTTCGTTCGTTTTCCTGTCATTCCCCTTATTCCTCCGGTCATTTAAATAAAATGTATTTTTGGTAAATAAAACCCTTGTTCGTTCTTTCGTTTCGTTCACCCCCTCCTAGAAATTGGCCAGGCTCCACCAGACTACAAGATAATACTCAGGTATACCAAATTCACCCAGGGTCACCATATCGCCCGACCGAGTCCGCTTCTAACTCTAGTCGATCGGTAACGAAGGGCAGGGCCCAGTTCAGCCAAAAGGCTTACATCATGCGCAACTAATGTAGCAATCATTAAATCATTGAAAATTTCACGTTTCATTTAGGTCGAGCGTAGTAAAGTACACGCTCGCCTAGAAAACTCGTTTTGGAAATCCTTGAAAGCACTTAACACATTATCAAACAAGAACACAAGTCATGAAGTCAAGAAAAATATAGCAAACAAGGAACACTCACCTATTTACGCAAAACAACGTGCAAATATCCTTCCGGATATTACCTCAGTCACCGAGAAAACCTAACAGTAAATGAGAAAGAATATTACAGTCTATCTAGCACAAACATATCTAGCACAAACAATTAGGTGAAATCGAAGAAACCCAACAATTGATGAATAAAACGTATAGAAATGACTTTAAAGTGAAACGAGGGCATTTGGACCGGTGGACGGAAATAGCTAGGATTTTATAAACTAAACGCAAAACCAAACAAAAAAGGGTATAAAATTTCCAATGGAAAACACTTGAACCAAAGACATGTCAGAATCCAACTATATTGACTAAGAAATATTATTTTCGGGATTGTTTATGTGGGTTCAAAATCATCTCATATTCAAGTAGATATTATAGACTAAATGTCTTAATGAAATTCATGTAAAAGGGAGGACAAAATACCCAAGAAAACCCTAAACCACTCCTTTTTATTTGGGTAAGAGTAAGTAAACATTTGGAGTTTCCAATTGAAGAAGGATCATGTTTTAAGATGGAAAAACGGTCACAGTATTTGCCAAACGAAAATATACAAGTTCAAGTAGAAACTTAGCCCTCGAGCGAAAATTTGGGCAGCACGCCCTTTGTATTTACCTATTTCCCAGCCATTTATGGCTTCATTATTTTCCTCAATCAATCCCAACATTACACACAATATAAATAGCCACTCAATAGGCTCAATGTCATATGATTACCAAATCAAGCTAGGACATGTGCGGAAATGACGTTTAGGTTGGAAAACAAAAGGCAGATTTGCTGTTGCTTAGCGGAACTAACACAACTGAAGCGACACTAGTCGGATTGAGGTACAATGTACACCATTTTGAAGCTAAGAGAAAGGTCTACAATGTTGAACAAGGCCACTCAGTCCAGTTTGCAATGTATCTAGGTCAAATTTACTAAAACAACCCCAGATTTTCCAGTTCGCAGTTCAACTAGCAGTACGGATTCATTCAATCATATCTCAGCACATACAACTCCAATTCAAGTGATTCCAAATCCATTTGAAAGCTAAGATACAAGGCTATAAGTCTTAAAAAGACATTGACAACCAAATCAGTAGTATTCCTGGTCAAAACAACCAATTACAAAAGCTGATTAGCATGTTCGGATGGAAATAGGGAAGCAGGGGTATTTCGGTCTTTTCACAGGTTACGTTGCTCCGATTGAGCTGAAATTTCGTAGGAAGCTATAAAATATCATTCTATACAACTTTTATGTTTTGTTCCAAGTGTAATTCGGCCTCTAACATAGGGCACTGAAACCGGACAGAACTGAAACATACAATTCCAGAAATCTGAAATTTTGGGATTTCAAGGGCAATCTCTTCATTTTCTTGATTCACTCACTACCACAACCTCTTATACAAGCCTATATACATCCTATACCACTCCTACAACAAGTATAAGAAGGAAATCAGTCAAACCCTAGCTTACATACATCACCCCAAAATCATCACAACAACTTGTATAGCTACTAATCTAACCAAAACATGAGTTATATAACAACTTAAACAAAAATAAAAGAACCAAAGCCATGGGTCAGACCTTATACCTCAACAAAAGGGCTTGCAAGAGTAATACTTCACCTCCTCTTGAAATTTTTGGTTCCCTTAGCTTCCCAAGTTCACAGCTCACAAGTTAATCGGTTTAGTTTTCCTTGGTTGCACTCAAATGGTTGGATTCAAGATGGATTGAAGGTTTTTCTCTCTTGCTCACTCTCTCTCCCTTGCTCGGCCAAAAAATAGAAAGAATGAAGGAAAATAATCTGAAATGAAGGATAAAAGAACAAGAAAAAAAATTATTCAAAGAGCCATAGGGTGGTGACACTTGTCACCACCAAAGCCATGCATATTTCTCTCTCTTTCCCTTGCATTTTTGGCCACAAATTTCGGCCATATGGATAAGTATGAGGGGCGGGGGGATATTTTATAAAAATATCAGGGGTATGTGGTGGTAAGGAAGTGGTGGTCAAGTGGTGGGTTCAATCGGTAGTGATCGATACCCGTCGGTTTGACGCGATTTCTCTTAAATCGCGTATACTAGGATTTTTAGCTTATAATCACTAACTTATTATTATCACTTCTAGTCATATAGTATTCCCTCATCCAAAAGTCACTTTTACCTATCAAATTTGATCCTCACTCCGTACCGAATAATCATACTACGGGAAAACGTGAAACCCTAATTCGCTCTTAACTTGGAAACGAAAAGTGAAACCCTGCTTCCTAGGTTCATTTGCACCTATTGAGGAATGATTGGGTATTAGGGCCATAATAAATGAATAATTTCCAAATGAAAGGAATTTTTAAGAAAAACGTGATGAATTTTACAATTCCTGTGACAGCCCCACCTCCCCCTAAGGCGAACCCTCTGGTTCGCCTTAGGGGGAGGTGGGGCTGTCACAGGTGGTATCAGAGCCTGTTTCACGTGATCTCTGCGCGGAGTGAGCCTGGACTGAGTGGTGAATAGGTATGAAGGACTAAGTGCTCGTTCGAGCATAAGCTATGAACCCTGAAGTGTTATAGGTCTTAAATCTTTCTCATGGTATCTAAGGACCATAGATAGGTATGTCGGGTAGGAATTTCGATTTGTAGATGGTTTACTCTTGGGACTGGTCAGCTCGAGATGTGAACTATCTTATTTCGGATTCAAAAGCCCGAGTACTCCAGAATTGAGGCGATGCAAGCTACTAGGTACTTGAGACTTGTATTTTGGAAACATGAACAGGCTTTGTCCGGTTAGAATGATTATAAGAGATCTGCGGACATCTAGTGAATAGAAAGTGACGTGAGAGACCGGACGGGATTATTTTAACTGGGACTGGGACGATATACCCCCTTTTTTTTTATTTGTCCTTATACTATTACTCCTTGTCCTTGTTTGTGGTATGTTAACATCTACACGTGTACCATTGGCCGCATTTGATTATTTGTTTAATGTGATATGTCTCCTTGATATATGGTGTGTTATGTGTGTATATGTCTTTTTGTGTATTTGGTGTGCTAGAATTTAGTTATTCTAGTCAACTCACTGCGTTTATTCATTACATTACTTTTGGGGGAAAAGAAAAGAAAAGAGAGAGGAAAGAATATATAAATGGGGGGGAGACGTAGTCGTAGACGTGGAGCTAGTCGTGGCCGTGGGGCTAGGCAATCTCAAGAACCGAGAGAAGAAACAGAAACAGCGGCCGAGCAAGAACATGGACCGAGGGTTGAGGCCGGAGATCAAATGGTGACGGTGATGCAACAAATGACAAATATCCTAGCACGACTGGTAGACCAACAAGGTCAAATACCAGTGAATCAACCTCCGAACCCTGAGATAGGAGAAGATCGGGCTCTTGAGAGGTTTCAGAAGTTTGCTCCTCCGAAATTCCTTTGAGGGTCTGATCCGGATGTAGCCGAACAGTGGTTGGAGGCCCTGATCAATATCTTTGCCGCTTTGAACTATACCGAACAAAGACAAGTGAACTTTGCAGTGTTCCAATTTGAAGGACCAGCTCGAGCATGGTGGAATGTGATTAAAGCAAAGTGGGAAAGAGAACAGACTGCATGGACATGGGCAAACTTCCCAAGGGAATTAAACGAGAAGTACCACCCACCTTTAGTCCAAGAAAGGAGGGAGGATGAGTTCCTTGGGCTACGCCAGGGAACCCAAAGTGTGGCCGAATATGAAACAAAATTTACCAAACTGTCCAAGTTTGCTACTGAATTAGTGACCACGGAACAGAGAAAAGTGAGACGGTTTATCCAGGGTTTGAATTTGGAAATTCAAGAAGCTCTAGCGGCGGTGCAAGTTAACACTTTTACGGAGGCTCTTGAGAAAGCTCAACGAATTGAGAATGCAAAGGCACAAGTAAAAGCCTCCCAAACTCGGAAAAGAGGTGCATCTGGTAATGTATCTGAGGAATTGAGTGAATTGATAGCACCTCCTAAAGTGCAAAAGGTGAACTTTTTGTCCCACCCACCATGGACAATAGGGGCATTAAATGAACGATCTACAAAAGGAAGTCAAGTAGGCCATGGGGAGATTTTTCAAAAAAGCCAACAAGTGGCTTCTTCCTTGACTTGTGGCTACTGTGGAAAGGCCAATCACACTGAGAGTGATTGTTGGAGGAAATGCCGGAAGTGTTTGATTTGCTGAAATGGTGACCACCAGGTTAGCAACTGTCCGAGGAAACGGTCATGTGAAAATAGTACTCAGCAACTGGAGGGCACTAAACCAAAACCAGCGAATGAAAAAGGGAACCGAACAAAAGTACCGGCAAGGGTATATGCCTTAGACAACCAACAAGCTCCTGAGCCATCTAAAGGTAAAAATTTTGAGGACGAAATTTCTTAAGGGGGAGAGAGTGTGAGGACTTGCAAATTTCTTATATATTTCTTGAAAATTTCCTTTTATTTGAAAATTATTTGGAAAGTACTATTCTATACCATCTTACTACTCAATCACCCTAGAAAAAGTGCCAATGTTCATAGGAAATTAGGGTTCTCTTTTCCGATTTCAATTCGAAGTCAAATAGGGTTTTTCGTGTACCCGTAGTGTAATTATCCGGTATGGAGTAAGGATCAAATTTGGTGCTTAAGGGTGACTTTTAGGTGAGAAATAATATGTGATTAGAAGCTATGATATAAAGTTAGTGAATAGGAAGTAAAAACCCTAGTACGTGTAATTTAAGGAAAACGGTTAGAACTGACGTGTACCGTTCGTTATCGAGTGAGTGCACCGATTAAACCCTACTTTATTTCTTTAATCTCCTCATTTTATTTTGACTAATTAACCCTCAAAATATCTTATACATGAGTCACCATGGTGGGCCAAAGGAAGAAGGAAGAAAACTCTAGAAAGGACACATGTCAAGCCCTTATGGGAAGGAGCTTTGACTAATTTGTATCAACCATCATAAAACAAGAATTTAACCAAATCTTCTCCATTTCTTCACCACCTTGGCCGAAAATAGAGAGAGAAAAAGGGGAGAGAAACTTCATCTTCATCAACTAAATTTCTTGCCTAATCTTAAACTCCAACCATATATCTTGTGAATCACTTCACCAAAACTACTCTTTAGGGAAGATTAGAGCTTTGTATGGCAAGATTTTGAAGGAAAGATTGTGGTCTTCTCCTACAAGCATCCTAGGAAGGTATCATGGCTTTTCACCCATTTCTTTTTCCCAATTTTGGTTAAATATGGCTAGAAGCTTTTAATTTTGAGTTACAACGGTTAATTAGTGAGTTTTGTTGGAGTTGGGGGGATGATTAGCTAGGGTTTCATTTTCAGCTTTGATTATGATCATATGTGACAGCCCCACCTCCCCCTAAGGCGAACCAAAGGGTTCGGTGGACCGTCTGCCCAGCTCTCACCGGGACTCAGTCCTTCACTCAAGCAAATCAGAAATAAAACCACAAGAAAGAGCAAAACAAGGATCCAAAACTTAAAACAAAATTATATACATTGTTATCTCAGAAGGAAGTACAACCGCCGAATATACAAAGGTTCTCAATTCACCATACAACTAGCCCGTGCCAAGCACTAGGGCGAGAACCATTACAAAACCAAAGAACTAGACCAAGCTAGTCTATACAGAGCTCTCGTCCTTGCTCGCCTTCCCTTGTTAAGGAAAACAAAACTAAAGGGATGAGCTAAAAGCTCAGTGAGGTTCCGAACACATAAGCAGCAATCCATCCAAAACATTAAATATAGAATTTCAATAATTCAAGTAACATTTACAATGGAAAACGATAATAACACATACATTAAAAGGATACAGGCTCACATGGAGCCATTTGTTCGTTCGTTCGTTCGTTCGTTCTCCTGACATTCCCCTTATTCCTCCATTCACTTGAAAATGATTTTTGTAAGTAAAACCCTCGTTCCTTCGTTTATTTCATTCACCCCCTTCCAAGACATTGGCCGGGCTCCACCAGACTTCAAGGTAATACTCGAGTATACCAAACGTTCACACCCAGGGTGAGACGGCCCCACCTCCCCCTAAGGCGAACCAGAGGGTTCGGCGGGCCCCCTGCCCAGCTCTCGCCGGGACTCAGTCGTTCACTACAATCCTCAATTGAATTTCAAGATATATATATAAAATATACATCACATGGTCCACAAATATACATCCAAGTCTCCAATAATTACATGTCACAAATGCAGCGGAAACAATTCCCAACTATACATAAAATGATTCCAAATCCAAATTGTACAAAATATAGGCCATCCATTCACGTCAATAAGTACAACAAGTCCTTCCTTCGCCTTGAGCCCTGTGGAGGGAATTAAAATATTTTTGGGGTGAGCTAGAAGCTCAGCGAGTAACCAGTAAAATCATTAAACAAATATATTTCACAATGTTGCATTTCGATGATTTCGATGATGTCATGATTCAGAGATCAAATGTCCGTTTAGTGCTCTCGTGAGCCAGGGAAATCATAGCACTTGAACACCCAACGCTCAAATATTTCATTTAACATTAACTCACGAACTCACGAAAGTGGGAGCAACATCGGTGCTCCAGATAACCATGAACATGAACCATAAACTGCGTGGACACGTTGGTGTCCAGCACAAGACTTTTCCAGAACTCATTGAAGCCAAATCATGTCATGAATTCACATGCAAGCACGCATGATATGCAATCGAATAAATAATGCAAGAAGCATTTCACAAGTACTTTGGAAATAGTTTAGGGTCACTCACCTCCATGGCTCAGAAATCATCCATCATATAACATTGCCTTGCTCAAATCCAAACCTTAGATCTCAAACTCAATGCAAACAAGTCCCTTCAAAGTTCGGACAGCACTTCCCCTGAATTTACTAACTTTTCCAGCCATCATGGCTTCATTATTTTCTCAACCAGTCCCAAAGGTACACACACAACAACAAGCTCATCCAATAGCCATTCAGCAAGCTCCAAGTAGTACTAGTACAAGTCAAGCTAGGGAAAAGTCCGGAAATGAAAGTTAAACTCAAAACCAGAAAAATAGTTTTGACGTCCTTTTGCGGTAATGGCACCAAAGGTACTACGAGTATCGGATGGAGGTCCAAGACCCACCGTTTCGAAGCTAAGAACCAGGGCTACAACAATGTAGAAGGTCACTCAGTCCAAATCCTAGCACAACTAGGTCAAATATGCAGAATACCAAACCAGAATCGTAATTGCAGGTTCCCAAATCACACAAAACTGTAATACGTCTATCTCAGCCAACACAGGTCCAAATGCCAAAATTCCAAAGGAATAAGTTAGCTAAGACATCCAGCTACATTTCCTCAGAAGACACCAACTTCAAAATCCAAACCAATTCCAGTCAAAACAGGCAATTACTATCGCAGTTCAGACATTCTGTGCACCAAAAACAGCAACAGTAAAAACGGCATAACTCACTCTACACTTGTCTAATTTCCCTGAAATTTTTCAGACACTTCAAAATCATCAATACCTACAACTTTCATGTTTTGAGCAAAGTCCAATTCGGCCTCTATCTATGACCTAAAATTTCGGACAGAATGTTCAACCAAGAACCCTAATTTTCCAGAAATTCTTCCAAATTCAAAATTGATTGCAATTTCCTATCATATGCACCTACTAGAGCTAAAGCCCCTTATTACCAACCATCAAAAACAACCACACCATCAAGATCATATGAAACCAGAAAATTCATCATAAAATGGAAAACTTCACCAAATCAAGCCAAACCAAGAAATAAATCATATATTCCAACACTCAAGCCACTTCTAAGCATACTATAACCATCATTAGGTGTAGTAGGGGGGTTCAAGCATCACTTACCAAGTAACAAGAGAGAGAGAGCTATTGGTCACCTTAACCTTCCAAATAACTTCACCAAACAACTCACAAACACTATTTGAAGGTGTTTTATGGAGTACTTTCAAATTTAACCGGTTGAAGTTGAAGATTGAGCAAGATTATGAGGTAGAAAGTTGAAGGATTTTGTTCTTTTCTTGAACAAGAAATTCGGCCAAGAAGGAGGAATAAATGGTGAGTTTTTGTGGTAATTTTAAGATATTTAATCAATGGGTCAAATAAGTCCAAAAGGTGAATAGTTGTCATAAGTCATATCCAATATAATGGTGACACTTGTCACCTCATTAAATGCATTTCTATCCTTTTGTCTCTCCAAAACAAATATCTTAACACTTTGTAAAATAATATCACTAAATACAAAATTCCAAGAAGTTGTCAAAAATATAATGCATTTACCGCACTTGCGGGTCCTACGTCCAAAATACGTTTTTAATTTCTCAAAAACTAACCGATACTAGAAAAATCATTTGAAAACTATATTTGCTCATAAACTTGATCTGGGGAAATTTTCTAATCAAGAAAATATAGAAAAGGCGGGTTTTGTTTTAAACAAAATAAACCCTAGAAAATTAGAAAATTTCCGGGTTCTCAAACTCTTTTTTTTTTCGGGGCGTCACACAGGGTCACCATATCGCCCGACCGAGTCCGCTTCTGGCTCGAGTCGATCGGTAACTAAGGGCAGGGCCCAGTTCAGCCAAACGGCTTACATTCATGCGCAACTAGCATTTAATCATTAATCATTGAAAATTTCACATTTATTTAGGTCGAGTGTGATAAAGTACACACTCGCCTAGAAAACTCATTTTAACAATCATTGAAAGCACTTAACACATTATCAATCAATAATAACAAGCCAATAAGTCAAGGAAATATAACAAACAAGGAACTGTAACGGCCCCACCTCCCCCTAAGGCGAACCAGAGGGTTCGGCGGGCCGCCTGCCCAGCTCTCGCCAGGACTCAGTCGTTCACTACAATCCTCAAATAAATTACAAGAATAAACCTCAAATATTACAATATAAATCTCTAATATACATCAAATTCTCCAAAAATTACATGTCACAATTGCAGCGGAAACAATTCCCAACTATACATAAAATGATTCCAAATCAAAACTGTACAAAACATAGGCCATCCAGTCACGTGAACAAGCACTATAAGTCCTTCCTTCGCCTTGAGCCCTGTGGAGGGGAATAAAATATTTTTGGGGTGAGCTAGAAGCTCAGCGAGTAACCAGTAAAATCATTAAACAAATATATTTCACAATGTTGCATTTCGATGATTTCGATGATGTCATGATTCAGAGATCAAATGTCCGTTTAGTGCTCTCGTGAGCCAGGGAAATCATAGCACTTGAACACCCAACGCTCAAATATTTCATTTAACATTAACTCACGAACTCACGAAAGTGGGAGCAACATCGGTGCTCCAGATAACCATGAACATGAACCATAAACAAGGTGGAGACGTTGGTGTCCAGCACAAGACTTTCCCAGAACTCATTGAAGCCAAATCATGTCATGAATTCACATGCAAGCACGCATGATATGCAATCGAATAATTAATGCAAGAAACATTTCACAAGTACTTTGGAAATAGTTTAAGGTCACTCACCTCCACGGCTCACAATCCTCGTCCAATATAGCCAATTCCATCATTCAAGTCCAAGCCTTTCACATGAAACTTAAGGTAACCAACGCTATTAAAAATCGGACAGCATTTCCCCATAAATTCATCCTTTCCATCCTACAATCAAACCCAATCACATAGCAATTAACCACAATTGCTCAAAACCAGAAAACAGTTTTGACGTCCTTTTGCGGTAATGGCACCAAAGGCGCTACGATTGTCGGATGAAGGTGCAAAACCCACCGTTTCGAAGCTAAGAACCAGGGCTAAAACAATGTAGAAGGTTACTCAGTCCAAATCCTAGCACAACTAGGTCAAATATGCAGAATACCAAACCAGAATCGTAATTGCAGGTTCCCAAATCACACAATGCTGTAATTCGTCCAACTCAGTCTACACAGGTCCAAATGCATTGATTCCAAAGGCATATGATAGCTAAGGCATCAAGCTACATTTCATCAGAAGACACCAACACCCAAATCCAAAAAAATTCCAGTCAAAACAACCCATTTCAGACGCAGTTCTAACATCCTGATGAACCCAGAACAGCAACAGTAAATTCGGCTTTTCTCATTCCACACTACTCCGATTGACCTGAAATTTTGTAGGCACCTTTAAAATGTAATTCCCTACAACTTTCATGTTCTGAGCTAAGGACAATTCGGCCTCCATCTAGGACCTAAAATTTCGGACAGAATGTTCATCACAAAACCCTTACTTTTCAATTTTTGGTCCAAAACAGAAATTGGTTGCATTTATCATCAATTCACACCTACTAGAGTCAAAGCCCCTTATTACCAACCATCAAAAACAACCACACCATCAAGATCATATGAAACCAGCAAATTCCTCATAAAATTGAAAACTTCACCAAATCAAGTCAAATAAAGAAATAAATCACCAAATACTTCACTATCACTTCCAATAGGCACAATTTAAGCATCATTAAGTGTAAGGGAGTAGGCAAACATCACTTACCTAAGAGACAAGAGATGTAGAGATGTTGGCCACCTTAAACCTTCACATAAACTTCACTAAGACACTTAGTAGCACTAGAAGAAAGGATGTTATGGAGTAGAAATGGATGTAAGCAAATGTTTTTGGGTGATTTGCACCAAGTAGTAGCTAGAACTTGAAGAGTTTCTTCTTCCTTCCTTGCACAAGATGGCCGGCCAACAAGAGGTAAGAAATGGTAATTTTTTTGTGATTTTTGAAGATATTTAACCAATTTTGGTCCAAGGTCAAAATAGTGAATAGTAAATCTTAAAGTAAAACCAATGAGATAGTGACACTTGTCACCACCATTAATGCAACTCTATCCTTTTGTCTCTCCAATAAAAATATCTTAACACTTTGTAAAATAATATCACTTAATACAAAATTACAACAAGTTGTCAAAAATATAATGCATTTACCGCACTTGCGGGTCCCACGTCCAAAATACGTTTTTAATTTCTCAAAAACTAACCGATACTAGAAAAATCATTTTAAAACTATTTTTGCTCATAAACTTTATCTGGGGAATTTTTCTAATCAAGAAAATGTAGAAAAGGCGGGTTTTGTTTTAAACAAAATAAACCCTAGAAAATTAGAAAATTTCCGGGTTCTCAAACTCATTTTTTTTCGGGGCGTCACAATCTCCCCTCCTTAAAAGAATGTCGTCCTCGACATTCCCACTTGTACCAATCAAGTCAAGACATCCCGCAAAAATCTCTCAAGAGTCAAATCAAACCCACAGTCCGGCATCCTAAACTTCAAGCCTAGAATACACTACAGAGATCTGAAGCCTAAGCTCTGATACCAACTGTGACGACCCCACCTCCCCCTAAGGCGAACCAGAGGGTTCGGCGGGCCGCCTGCCCAGCTCTCGCCAGGACTCAGTCGTTCACTACAATCCTCAAATAAATTACAAGAATAAACCTCAAATATTACAATATAAATCTCTAATATACATCAAATTCTCCAAAAATTACATGTCACAATTGCAGCGGAAACAATTCCCAACTATACATAAAATGATTCCAAATCAAAACTGTACAAAACATAGGCCATCCAGTCACGTGAACAAGCACTATAAGTCCTTCCTTCGCCTTGAGCCCTGTGGAGGGGAATAAAATATTTTTGGGGTGAGCTAGAAGCTCAGCGAGTAACCAGTAAAATCATTAAACAAATATATTTCACAATGTTGCATTTCGATGATTTCGATGATGTCATGATTCAGAGATCAAATGTCCGTTTAGTGCTCTCGTGAGCCAGGGAAATCATAGCACTTGAACACCCAACGCTCAAATATTTCATTTAACATTAACTCACGAACTCACGAAAGTGGGAGCAACATCGGTGCTCCAGATAACCATGAACATGAACCATAAACAAGGTGGAGACGTTGGTGTCCAGCACAAGACTTTCCCAGAACTCATTGAAGCCAAATCATGTCATGAATTCACATGCAAGCACGCATGATATGCAATCGAATAATTAATGCAAGAAACATTTCACAAGTACTTTGGAAATAGTTTAAGGTCACTCACCTCCACGGCTCACAATCCTCGTCCAATATAGCCAATTCCATCATTCAAGTCCAAGCCTTTCACATGAAACTTAAGGTAACCAACGCTATTAAAAATCGGACAGCATTTCCCCATAAATTCATCCTTTCCATCCTACAATCAAACCCAATCACATAGCAATTAACCACAATTGCTCAAAACCAGAAAACAGTTTTGACGTCCTTTTGCGGTAATGGCACCAAAGGCGCTACGATTGTCGGATGAAGGTACAAAACCCACCGTTTCGAAGCTAAGAACCAGGGCTAAAACAATGTAGAAGGTTACTCAGTCCAAATCCTAGCACAACTAGGTCAAATATGCAGAATACCAAACCAGAATCGTAATTGCAGGTTCCCAAATCACACAATGCTGTAATTCGTCCAACTCAGTCTACACAGGTCCAAATGCATTGATTCCAAAGGCATATGATAGCTAAGGCATCAAGCTACATTTCATCAGAAGACACCAACACCCAAATCCAAAAAAATTCCAGTCAAAACAACCCATTTCAGACGCAGTTCTAACATCCTGATGAACCCAGAACAGCAACAGTAAATTCGGCTTTTCTCATTCCACACTACTCCGATTGACCTGAAATTTTGTAGGCACCTTTAAAATGTAATTCCCTACAACTTTCATGTTCTGAGATAAGGACAATTCGGCCTCCATCTAGGACCTAAAATTTCGGACAGAATGTTCATCACAAAACCCTTACTTTTCAATTTTTGGTCCAAAACAGAAATTGGTTGCATTTATCATCAATTCACACCTACTAGAGTCAAAGCCCCTTATTACCAACCATCAAAAACAACCACACCATCAAGATCATATGAAACCAGCAAATTCCTCATAAAATTGAAAACTTCACCAAATCAAGTCAAATAAAGAAATAAATCACCAAATACTTCACTATCACTTCCAATAGGCACAATTTAAGCATCATTAAGTGTAAGGGAGTAGGCAAACATCACTTACCTAAGAGACAAGAGATGTAGAGATGTTGGCCACCTTAAACCTTCACATAAACTTCACTAAGACACTTAGTAGCACTAGAAGAAAGGATGTTATGGAGTAGAAATGGATGTAAGCAAATGTTTTTGGGTGATTTGCACCAAGTAGTAGCTAGAACTTGAAGAGTTTCTTCTTCCTTCCTTGCACAAGATGGCCGGCCAACAAGAGGTAAGAAATGGTAATTTTTTGTGATTTTTGAAGATATTTAACCAATTTTGGTCCAAGGTCAAAATAGTGAATAGTAAATCTTAAAGTAAAACCAATGAGATAGTGACACTTGTCACCACCATTAATGCAACTCTATCCTTTTGTCTCTCCAATAAAAATATCTTAACACTTTGTAAAATAATATCACTTAATACAAAATTACAACAAGTTGTCAAAAATATAATGCATTTACCGCACTTGCGGGTCCCACGTCCAAAATACGTTTTTAATTTCTCAAAAACTAACCGATACTAGAAAAATCATTTTAAAACTATTTTTGCTCATAAACTTTATCTGGGGAATTTTTCTAATCAAGAAAATGTAGAAAAGGCGGGTTTTGTTTTAAACAAAATAAACCCTAGAAAATTAGAAAATTTCCGGGTTCTCAAACTCATTTTTTTTTCGGGGCGTCACAGGAACACTCACCTATTTACCTAAAACAACGTGCAAATATCCTTACGGATATTACCTCAGTCACCGAGAAAACCTAAGAGTAAATGAGAAAGAATATTACAGTCTATCTAGCACAAACAAGTAAGTGAAATCAAAGAAAAATCGGCAAATGATAAGTAAAACGTATAAAGACGCCTTTATAGTGAAAAGGGGATATTTGGATCGGAGGACGAAAATAACTAGGGTTTCATAAACCAAACACAAAACTAACTCAAGCGGGTTATAAAATGTCCGGCGGAAAACACTTGGACCAAAGACAACTCGAACTCCAACGAGATAGGCTAAAAATATTATTTTCGGAATCGTTTAGATAGTTCAAAATCACCTCATACCCAGCAGCTAGTATAGACAAAACGTCATGATAAAATCATGTGAAAAGGAGGACAATACTACCTTACGTTCACACTTAAAACCTCACTTAAAAGTGGTTCACTTGTGGCCGAGAAAACCCTAAATCATACCTCTATATTTTGGGAAGGAGTAAGTAGCATTTGAAGTGTTAAACTAAAGAGGTATCATGATTTAAAATGGAAAGCCGGTCATGGTATTGGCCAAACAAAAGTATACAAGTTCAAATAGAAACTTAGCCCTCGAGCGAAAATTTGGGCAGCACGCCCTTTGTATTTACCTATTTTTCCAGCCATTTATGGCTTCATTATTTTCCTCATTCAATCCCAAAGTCACACACAATATCATCTCATTTCAATAGCCATTCCATAGGCTCAAAGTCATATAAGTACAAAAATTCAAGTGAACAAAAAGTGCGGAAATGAGCTTTAGTAAAAGACAGATTTGATAGGGTTTTACGGAAAGGACACATCCGAGGCTACGCTTATCGGATTGGTGTGAAAATTATACCATTTCGAAGCTAAGACGAAGTCCTACAACTTTTATGAAGATCACTTGGTCTAATTTCCAGTGTAACCTAATCAAATTCCCAGTTCACAGAACCAGGTTCCAACTAATCGGCTAAGTAACTGTACTACATTTAAATGGTCATATCTCAGGCTACCAAAGTCCGTTTAAGGTGTTTTTGGAGGTGTTGGAAAGCTAAGACAGAGTATACTTTCATGTTTTAGAAAATGGCTAAATCAGCACGGATCATAGTGACTAGACACGGTCAACTAGATGAACTGTCTAAAACGGATCACTGGAAACATCTTAGGGCAGTGAGGGTATTTTGGTCTTTTCACAGGCTACATTGCTCCGATCGGGCTGAAATTTTGTAGGTACCTATAAAATATCATTCTATACAACTTTTATGTTTTATTCTAAGCCTAATTTTGCCTCTAACATGATGCAATAAAACCAGACAGAATAGGGCTATAATTTTCCAGAAATCTGGAATTTTGGGATTCAATGGAAACTTTCTTCATTTCTTGCCTCAATCCACCACCACAACCTCCTATATAAGCTTAGATACAACATATATCATCCATATAGCAAGTATAGGCAGAAATCATCAAACCCTAACTTACATATATCACCTTTAAAATCATCACAACAACTTGTATCACTACTAATCTAACCAAAACATGAATTATATAACAACTTAAACCAAAATAAAAGAACCAAAGCCATGGGTAGACCTTATACCTCAACAAATGAAGCTTGCAAGAATAATACTTCACCTCCTCTTGGAATTTTTGTTTCCCCTAACTTCCCAAGTTCACAACTCACACTTTAATCGGTTTAGAATTTTGTTCCTCACTTGGATGGCTCAACTCAAGATGAAGGAAGTTTGTTTCTTGCTCTCTCTTTCTCCTCTCTTTGTCTCGGCCAAGCAGCAGAAAATGAAGGGAAATTGAATCCAACAAGATGATAAGAAGGTTGGACTTAGCTTGGTCAAGGAGCTATAGGGGTGTGACACTTGTCACCACCAAAGCCAACAAAAATTTCTTTTTCTTTCCTTGCATTTTTAGCCCTAAATTTCGGTCAAAGCCAGCTGGAAATAAGGAGATATTTTGCTCAAATATTATTGAGCTTGTATGGTAAGAAAGTGGTGGTCAATCGGTGTGTTCAATCGGTAGTGACGGTTCACGTCGGTTCGCACGTTTTTCCTTAAATCACACGTACTAGGGTTTTTGTGCCGCCCCGAAAAAAAATGAGTTTGAGAACCCGGAAATTTTCTAATTTTCTAGGGTTTATTTTTTTTAAACGCCCGCCTTTTCTACATTTTCTTTATTAGAAAAATTCCCCAGATAAAGTTTATGAGCAAAAATAGTTTTAAAATGATTTTCTAGTATCAGTTAGTTTTTGAGAAATTAAGGATATATATATCGGACGTGGGACCCACTAGTGCGAGAGTTCGGAAAAATTCGGCCAATAAGATTAAGTTCCGGATACTGAGTGAAATTTATCGGGTGTTAAGAGAGAAGAAGATGAGGTGATTTGATTGATGTGAGAGAGACTTAAAGGATAGAAATGCATTTAATAGAGTGCCAAGTGGCACTTTCTCATTGGTTGGACTTTTTGACTTTTTACCCTTAAGTTAAATATCTCAAAAATTGACTAAAAATCACCATTTTTCACTCCTTGGTGGCCGACTCTCATAAGCTCAAGAAGGAAGAATATTTCTCCAATTTTCAAGCTTCAATTTAGCTCAATCTTCCAAACCAATTGCATCAACTAGTTTCTACTCCATAAAAGTCTTCCATTAGGTGCTAGTAAGTTGTTTGGTGAAGTTTTTTAAGGAAGCTAAGGTGTTCTACAACTCCCTCTCTCTTGTTTACTAGGTAAGTGATGATTACACTTCCTCTTACACCTAATGATGTTTAATTTGTGCCTAAAGGTGGCTATAGTGTTGAGAATTGTGGTTTATTTCTTGGTTTGGAATGAATTGGTGAAGTTTTTATTTTTTTGAGGAATTTTCTGGTTTAATGTGATCATGGTGTTGTGGTTATTTATGATGGTTGGTAATGAGGGGTTATGACTCTAGTGGATGTAAATGATTGGTAATTGCAACCAATTTTGGGTTTGGAAGGAATTTGGGGAAGTTAGGGTTTCATAACCCCAATTCTGTCCGGTTTTGGATCATATTGTTATAGGCCGAATTGGCATTTTCTTAAAACATGAAAGTTGTAGGTATTGATGTTTTAAGGGTGCCTGTAAAATTTCAGGATAATTGGAGTTGTGTAAAATGAGATATGTCGAATTTACTGTTGCTGTTCTGGGTTGATCAGAATGTGCGAACTGCGCTTGTAATCGTCTGTTTTGACTGGAATTGTTTTGGATTTGGGTGTTGAGGTCTTCTGATGAAATGTAGCTTGATGTCCTAGCTATCATAGGCCTTTGGAATCAATGAATTTGGACCTGTATAGACCGAGTTGGACTAATTACAGCATTGTGTGATTTGTAAACCTGCAATCTCGGTTCTGGTTTGGTATTCTGCATGTTTGACCTAGTTGTGCTAGGATTTGGACTGAGTGGCCTTCTACATTGTTTTAGCCCTGTCTTTTAGCTTCTAGTTGGCGGGTCTTACACCCTCATCTGATAAGCGTGGAGCATTTTGTGCCATTACCGCAAAATGACGTCAAAACTGTTTTTCTGGTTTTGCGTTTAACTTTCATTTCCGGACTTTTCCCTAGCTTGACTTGTACTAGTACTACTTGGAGCTTGCTGGATGGCTATTGGATGACCTTGTTGTTGTGTGTGTACCTTTGGGTTGAATGAGAAATATAATGAAGCCGTGATGACTGGAAAAGTTAGCAAATTTAGGGGAAGTGTTGTCCGAACTTTGAAGGGACTTGTTGCATTGGGTTTGTGATCTAAGACTTGGATTTGAGCAAGGCAATGCTATATGATGGATGGTTTCAGAGCCGTGGAGGTGAGTGACCCTAAACTATTTCCAAAGTACTTGTGAAATGTTTCTTTCATTATTTACTTTTGAACTGTTTTCAAAGTTACTTTTGGAACTATTTTCTTACATATCATGCGTGCTTGCATATCAGTGTCTTGTTATTATTGATTTTGCTTTCAATGATTGTTAAAACGAGTTTTCTAGGCGAGTGTGTACTGTATCGCACTCGACCTAAATAAATATGAAATTTTCAATGATTAATGATTGAATGCTACTTGCGCATGAATGTAAGCCTTTTGGGCTGAACTGGCCATTGCCCCTTGTTACCGGTCGTCTCGAGCCAGAAGCGGACTCGATCGGGCGACTAGGAACTTGGGTGAACGTTTCGGTATACTCGAGTATTACCTTGTAGGTTGGTGGAGCCTGGCCAAAAGCCAGGGACGGGGTGAATGAATGCACGAATGAAACCAAAATGCAATGAAATGACAGGAGAACGAACGTATCCTTTTCATGAATGTTACTATCGCTTTTCATTGTAAATGTTTCTTGAATTATTGATACTCCATATTAAAATGACATTATTGAAATGAACGATTGTGAAACTGATTTGATAACTGATTTTACTGGTTACTCGCTGAGCTTCTAGCTCACCCCAAAATGTTTTATTCCCCTCCACAGGGCTCAAGGCGAAGGAAGGGCTTGTAGTGTTTATTCATGGATTATCTCATGTATGGATTGAACTTGGATTTCCTTTTGTGTAATCATTCATATTGGGATTGTATTGAACGTTTAGAATTGATTGGATGTGTAATAGTCTAGTTTTGGACTTCCTCCTGTATAATAATTGTGATCAAGGATCAGAGTGGCGCAGTGGAAGCGTGGACGCTTCGCTTTTGATATGTAAAGTTTGGGAACCTTTGATGTATATTTGATATATATATCTTGAAATTCAATTGAGGACTTTAGTGAACGACTGAGTCCCGGCGAGAGTGGGGCAGGCGGCCCGCCGAACCCTCTGGTTCGCCTTAGGGGGAGGTGGGGTCGTGACAGTTTTTACTTCCTATTCACTAACTTTTTATCATTTCTTCTAATCACATATTATTTCTCACCCAAAATTCACTCTTAAGCACCAAATTTGATCCTCGCTCCGTACCGGATAATTACACGACGGATACACGAAAAACCCTATTTCACTTCGAATTGAAATCGGAAAGGAAAACCCTAATTTCCTATGATCATTGGCACTTTTTTCTCGGGTGATTAAGTAGCAATATGGTATAGAATAATAATTTCCAAATAATTTTCAAATAAAAGGAAATTTTCAAGAAATATGTAAGGAATTTGCAAGTCCTCCCACTTTCTCCCCCTTAAGAGAATTTCGTCCTCGAAATTTTACCTTCAGTTGCCTCAGACGAGTCCGGAACTTGTCGGTTGTCTAAAGCATAAACCTTTGCCGGTACACTAGTTCGTTTCCCTCTTTCATTCACTTGTGATTTAGCTCCATCCAGTTGCGGAGTATTGCTTTCACGTGACTGTCTCCTCGGACAGTTGCTAACTTGATGATCGCCACTTCCGCAGATTAAACATTTCCGTCCTTTTCTCCAACAATTGCTTTCGGTATGATTTGCCTTTCCACAGTATCCATAGACCACGTGAGAAGTCATCTTTTGGCTTTCTTGAAAACTTTTCCCAGGTCCGATTTGGCTTTCTTTAGTAGGCCTTTCATCTACCGCCCCTAATGTCCATGGTGGGCGGAGTAACGGGTTCACTTTCTGCACTTTAGGAGGTGTTATTGTTTCACTTAATTCCTCCACTACACTGCCCGATGTACCCCTTTTCTGGGTCTGGGAGGCTTTTATCTGTGCCTTTGCAGTCTCGATTCTTTGAGCTTTCTCAAGGGCCTCCGTAAACGTGTTCACTTGTACCGCCGCTAATGCTTCTTGGATTTTCAAATTTAATCCCTGTATAAACCATCTTACTCTTCGCCGTTCTGTGGCCACCAATTCCGAAGCAAACTTGGATAGTCTTGTATATTTCGTTTCATATTCGGCCACACTTAGCGTTCCCTGGCGTAACCCAATAAACTCCTCCTCTCTCCTCTCTTGGACTAAAGGAGGGAGGTACTTCTCATTAAATTCCCTTATGAAATTTGTCCATGTCCATGCAGTCTGTTCTCTTTCCCATTTTGCTTTAATAACGTTCCATCACGCTCGGGCCGGTCCTTCAAATTGGAACACTGCAAAGTTCACTTGCCTTTGCTTAGTGTAGTTTAGAGCTGTGAAGATGTTAATCATGGTTTCTACCCATTGTTCAGCTACGTCCTGATCGGGCCCTCCAAGGAATTTTGGAGGAGCAAACTTCTGGAACCTTTCAAGAGCCTTGTCTTCTCCGATTTCAGGGTTCTGCGGTTGATTCACGGCCATTTGGCCTTGTTGATCCACCAGTCGTGCCAAAATATTCGTCATCTGTTGCATCGCCGTCGCCATTTGGTCTCCGGCTTCGACCCTTGGTCCTTGCTCTTGTTCAACTCTGATTTCCCTTTCTTCTCTTGGCTCCTGGGCTCGCTTAGTCCCACGGCCACGACCTCGTCCTTGACTACGTCTTCCCTCCATATATATTTTCCCCTCTCTTTTTTTTTTTAAAAAAATATACTTTAATGAATAAATGCAATAAGGTGACTAAAATAACTAAAATTTAGGGCGCCAAATACCCAAATAAACATATACACACATAACACACCACATAAACATATCAAGAAAATAAATAATTAAATATACAAATACGTCTCAAGTCAGGCAGATATTCATATACACAAATACACAACTGACGGCATGTAGCGACAATATACGGGCGAATCAAAAGAAAAGGGATATATCGTCCCACACCCAGTTAGAGTAACCCCGTCCTGTCTCTCACGTCACTTTCTATCCGACTCGATGTCCATTAACCTCTTATACTTATTCTAGCCAGACAAAACCTGTTCATATTCCCAAAATGCAAATCTCAAGTACTTAGTACCGTCTGAACTCTGGAGTACTCAGGCACCAGAATTCGAAATAAGATAATTCACCTCTCGAGCTGGCCAGTCCCAAGAGTAAACTATCTACAATCGAAATTCCTACCTGACATACCTATCTATGTTCCTCAGATATCATAAGAACATTTAAGGCCTATAACAATTCACAATTCATAGCTTATGCTCGAACGAGCACTTAATCCTTCATACCTATTCACCACTCAGTCCAGGCTCACTCCACGCAGAGACCACGCGAAGCTGGCTCTGATACCACCTGTGACAGCCCCACCTCCCCCTAAGGCGAACCAAAGGGTTTGGCGGACCGTCTGCCCAGCTCTCACCGGGACTCAGTCGTTCACTCAAGCAAATCAGAAATAAAACCACAAGAAAGAGCAAAACAAGGATCCAAAACTTAAAACAAAATTATATACATTGTTATCTCAGAAGGAAGTACAACCGTCGAATATACAAAGGTTCTCAATTCACCATACAACCAGCCCGTGCCAAGCACTAGGGCGAGAACCATTACAAAACCAAAGAACTAGACCAAGCTAGTCTATACAGAGCTCTCATCCTTGCTCGCCTTCCCCTGTTAAGGAAAACAAAACTAAAGGGATGAGCTAAAAGCTCAGTGAGGTTCCGAACACATAAGCAGCAATCCATCCAAAACATTAAATATAGAATTTCAATAATTCAAGTAACATTTACAATGGAAAACGATAATAACACATACATTAAAAGGATACAGGCTCACAAGGAGCCATTTGTTCATTCGTTCGTTCGTTCGTTCTCCTGACATTCCCCTTATTCCTCCATTCACTTGAAAATGCATTTTTGTAAGTAAAACCCTCGTTCGTTCGTTCATTTCATTCGCCCCCTTCCCAGACATTGGCCGGGCTCCACCAGACTTCAAGGTAATACTCGAGTATACCAAACGTTCACACCCAGGGTCACCATATCGCCCAACCGAGTCCGCTTCTGGTTTGAGTCGATCGGTAACGAAGGGCAGGGCCCAGTTCAGCCAAACGGCTTACATTCATGCACAACTAGCATTTAATCATTGATCATTGAAAATTTCACATTTATTTAGGTCGAGTGCGATAAAGTACACACTCGCCTAGAAAACTCGTTTTAACAATCATTGAAAGCACTTAACACATTATCAATCAATAATAACTAGC
Source organism: Coffea arabica (assembly GCF_036785885.1). NCBI lineage: Eukaryota > Viridiplantae > Streptophyta > Magnoliopsida > Gentianales > Rubiaceae > Coffea > Coffea arabica. The sequence goes on from NC_092321.1 coordinate 35,714,696, forward strand.
CAATAATCAAGGAAATATAACAAACAAGGAACACTCACCTATTTACGTAAAACAACGTGCAAATATCCTTACGGATATTACCTCAGTCACCGAGAAAACCTAAGAGTAAATGAGAAAGAATATTACATTCTATCTAGCACAAACAAGTAAGTGAAATCAAAGAAAAACCGGCAAATGATAAGTAAAACGTATAAAGACGCCTTTATAGTGAAAAGGGAATATTTGGATCGGAGGACGAAAATAACTAGGGTTTCATAAACCAAACACAAAACTAACTCAAGCGGGTTATAAAATGTCCGGCGAAAAACACTTGGACCAAAGACAACTCGGACTCCAACGAGATAGGCTAAAAATATTATTTTCGAAATCGTTTAGATAGTTCAAAATCACCTCATACCCAAGCAGCTAGTATAGACAAAACGTCATGATAAAATCATGTGAAAAGGAGGACAATACTACCTTACGTTCACACTTAAAACCTCACTTAAAAGTGGTTCACTTGTGGCCGAGTGTGACGCCCCGAAAGAATGAGTGCGAGAACCCGCAAATTTTCTAAGTTCCTAGGGTTTATTTTATTGATCGCCCGCCTTTTCGACATTTTCTTTCTTAGAAAATTCCCTAGATAATTTTATCGCGTAAATATAGTTTTTAGATGATTTTTCTAGTACCAGTTAGTTTTTGAGAAATTAAGAACATATATCGGACGTGGGACCCATTAGGCGGAAAGTTCGGTAAAATTCGGCCAGTTAGGTTAAGTTTTGGATACCGGGTTTATTTTACTAGGTGCTAAGAGATAATTAGAGGTTGTTATATGGATGAGAGTGGAGAGAGACAAAAGGATAACCATGTATTACTTATAGTGACAAGTGTCACTTAGAGATTAAGTCTTGATTCTTGACCACTATTCATCCTTTTACCATTTGACTAAATAAACCAAAAAAAAAAAAAGGATTAAAATCACTTCATTTCCCAAGCTTTGTGGCCGAATCTCTCTCCAAGCAAAAGAAGAAAAACCTCTCCAAATTCCTTGCTCCAATCTTGCCCAATTAAACAAACTAACCGATTAAACTTGAAAACTCTCCATAAAAACCTCTCTCTTAGTGATTGTGAGGTGATTAGTGAAGTGGTTTGGGAGATTAAAGTGCAAAGTTGCTCCTTTTCTTGTGTTTATAAGGTGAGTGACTATGGAAACCCTCATTTCTATCTAATGATGTATAATTAAGGACTTGTGGTGGTTATAAGTGTGATTTGGTGGATTATTTCTTGATTTTAGTTAAGATTGGTGAATTTTTCTATTTATGTGGGATTTTCTGTTTTCATATGATTACTATTATGTGGCCATGTATGATGGTTGGAAATGGTTTAGAATGAAGCCTTAGTGTTAAGATAGCGGCTATTTGCGGAAAATTTCCGCAATGAACGGAAAATTTCGGAATTAGGGTTTCGATTACCCCCTTTCTGCCTGGTACTGTTCCTCCTAGTTAGAAGCCGAATTAGCCTTGGGTTAAAACATGAAATTTTTAGGGACCGATATTTTAGAGATGCCTACAAAATTTCAGCTCAATCGGAGCAACGTATCCAGTAAAACGACCGAAATACCCCTGCTGCCCTGTTTCTATCCGAACTTCATAATTGCTTCTGTAATTGGTTAATTTGGTTGGGAATACTTCTGATTTGGTTGTTGGCATCTTATTAATAAATTTATCCTGGTGTCTTAGCTTTCGGATGGCTTTGGAATCACTTGATTTGGACTTAGGTAGCCTGAATTACGGTTCGTTAACCAGAATGCGGTTTGGTTACCTGTTTTTACGGTTCTGGTTTGGTACATTGACCTTTTGACCTAGTTTCACTACAAACTAGACTGAGTGGGCTTCTTCCACATTGTAACCCTTTCTGTTAGCTACAAAGCGGTATAAAGTTCATCCAAATCCGAGTTCCGTAACTCCAGTTATGGCCAAAACAAGATCGGTTGTCAGAACTGCCTTCGAAATTGGACAGTTCTGACATAAATCGAAATTGGACATTTTCCTCCATGCTCTGTATTGATTCAGATTTTGGTCCAAATATTAAAGTTATAGCCTTATATCCTATCTTTCCAACGCCTTTGGAATTTCTTGATTTGGATTTGTGAGCTGTGAGTTATGGTCCAGCAAACAAACCCTGTTTGTCACCCTAGGACATAAATTTCTGGTACGGTTTTCCATAATTTCGACCTGCTTCCATTCTGATCTAGATTAAGGTATCTTCAGGAGAATTGTAGCCCTTATTCATAGCTTCGAAACAGTGTCTCGTTCACCTTGATCCGATATTCCTAGCCTAACTTTTGATCAAAACGGTTTGAGATGGCAGATTTGGCCATTTCCGTTTGCCGTTCCGCGCGCGCGCGTGCGCCCATTTTGTTGTTTCCGCACTTGCATGTGCCGATTTTGCCGCTTTGCTTGTTTTGGGCATGTTAGTGGCCGTTTGTGATAATATGTGATACAATCTTCTATTTCAGACAGTGGTGAGCTAGACGGAGCCGGTGGGGCCCACTACTAGCGAACACGTGCGAAGTGATTTTGCTCTTGTACTACTTTTGTATTTTGAGTAAGTATTTAGGCCGTATATGTGTATAAACTGCTTATGTGTTTTGATGTGAAAAGGGGGACTTAGGCGAGGGTGTACTTTATCACACTCGACCTAAACCCTAGTTTGTACCTATGTTTCTCCATGAGATGTCTATATATGAATTATTTTGGTGCTGAACCCCTTGAGCTTGGAGCTCGGGGTGACTTTCGTGAGTTCGTGAAATATGTTGAAATTGTGGGCCCGATCTCAAGACCTAGATGGACTATTCGAGCCGGCCGGGGCTTGGTCGGAACCAGTCTAACCTAGTCTGAGGTCACCAAATTCGTAGGTTCCAGTTGTGAACCAAGTTTGTGACCCGAGCTTGTGACTCAAGCTCAAGTTTGTGATTTCGTTCGCCCGAGCAAGTTTGTGAGGTGACTGGCCAGTGAGGGTGATAAGGTGTTCGGTAGGTGTACAAATGGAGTTCTACGGACCTTATTTATGGTCGACGGAGTGTCGACAGGTGATCACGCATGGCAAATGACTTGGCTTTGGAGCCAACCTGTATCCTTCTTTTGTATTGTTACTTTTGTGCTGGACTTGACATTTTGTGGAATAGCTGTTTCTTTAAATGTGAAATTTTACGCTTTTACCCCTGTTTACTTACTAAGCTTCTAGCTTACCCGTTTCCTTTGTTTTCCTTAGCAGGGGACGACGCGGGGAACTTCTTGGCACCTTCACTAGTATAGTTCGGTTTGATTGTAATAGTCGGACAATTAGGATGTTTGTATAAGGACCTTCCTTAGGGTCTACCTTCTGCTGGTTGTTATTATAATGTATTAGAGTGGTTTGACTCGATACTTTTGAAGATGTAAATAGATCTCTTTTGGCATTAGATATAGTCCTGAATAGCACGCTTGTGGGTTTATCTAGTTTTATTGTTTTAAAATTTTGAGTCCTGGCGCGAGCTAGGCAGGCGTCCCGCCGATACCCTAGGGTTCGCCCTTGGGAGAAGCGGGGGCGTCACAGGTGGTATCAGAGCTGTGACGCCCCGAAAGAATGAGTGTGAGAACCCACAAATTTTTATATATTTTCGCGACATTATTTTGTTTACTCATTTATAATTTTGTGCCTTTCTTCAATATATTAATTTCCTTTACATTTTTATAAGGGAATATAGTTTTCAAATCATTTCCTTGATACAAGTTAGTCCACGTTAATTTTGAAGTATATTTTGGACGTGGGACCCGCTAGTGCGGTAAATGCATTATATTTTTGACAACTTGTTGGAATTTTGTATTAAGTGATATTATTTTACAAGGTGTTAAGAGATTTGTATTGGAGAGACAAAAAGATAAGTTTTAAACCTAAAGGTGACAAGTGTCACCATTCAATTCACTCTTGGACTTTGACCATTATTTCTTACCTTTACTAATACTCAAAAAATTGACCCAAAAATCACTTAACATTTCCAAGCTTTGGCCGACTCTCTCTCTCAAGAAAACAAGGGAAGAAAACTCTCAATCTTTTGCTTCTAATCTTGCCTAAATCTTGTGTTTCAATCGATTAAACTTGAAAGTTCTCCATAAAAATCCTTCTCTTAGTAGTTGTGAGGTGATTAGTGAAGTGGGTTGGAAGATTAAGGTGCCAAGTGGTTTCTTTCCTTTGGTTACTAAGGTGAGTAGTGAAGGACCCCTCTCCTCCCTCTAATGAAGTTTAATTCATGATTGGTGGTGGTATAAGATGCAATTTTATGGATTATATCTTGATTTTTGGTTGAATTGGTGAAGTTTTATAATTATTGGTGATTTTTCTGTTTTCATGTGAATATGATTATGTGGTCATGTATGATGATTGGAAATGATATTTAAGGAAGCTAGAAGGTGGAAAAAGTGGTTAATTGCAAGCAATTTCTGTTTTGGAAAGAAAATTGGAAAGTTAGGGTTTCATTGTTCTTCATTCTGCATGGCACTGTAGCTCATAGTTAGAGGCTGAATTGGCATTGGGTTAAAACATGAAAGTTGTAGGGAATGATATTTTAGAGATGCCTACAAAATTTCAGGTCAATCGGAGTAACGTAGCTTGTGAAAGATAGAATTACCCTTGCTGCCCTGTTTCTACCCGAATTTGAGAATTGCTTCGGTACTGGGTTATTTTGGTTGGGAATGCTTCGGAATTAGTTGTTGAGCCCTTCTGATGAATTGTATCCCTGTTTCCTAGCTTTCGGATGGCTTTTGAATTACTGGATTTGGACTTAGGTAGCCTGATTTATGATGTTTGCACCAGAATGCGATTTGTGAATCTGTTTTTGCGGTTCTGGTGTAGTATATTGCATTTTTGACCTGGTTACACTCAAAAATGGGCTGCGTGACCTTCTACAACATTGTATCCCTATCGCTTAGCTTTGAAACGGTGTATCTTTCACCTCCATCCGATAATCGTAGTGCCAGTGGTACCAAAACCGCTAAATGATGCCCAAAAACTGTTTTCCGAGTTAGAGCTTAACTTTCATTTCCTGTCATTTTCCTAGCTAAATCTTGTATTTGAATGACTTTGAGCCTATTGAACGGCTGTTGTGATAAATTTATATTTCGTATGACTTTGGGACTGGCTGACGAAATAATGAAGCCATGACGGCTGGAAAAGTAAGGAAATTAAGGGGATATGCTGTCCGATCCTTGAAAGCATTTGATGGCTTTGAGTTTGAGTTGAAGGGCTTGGATTTGGGCAAGGCAATGATATATGATGGATGGTTCCTGAGCCGTGGAGGTGAGTGACCCCAAACTGTTTCCAAAACTACTTATGAACTGTTTCTTGCATTATTTACTCGACTGCATCTCATGCGTGCTTGCATGTGAATTCATGATATGATTTTGGCTTCGATGAGTTCTTGGGGAGTCTTGTGCTGGACACCAACGTCTCCACCTCTGTTTATTTGGAGCAAATGGCTCCGGAGCTCAAAAAGGGGCTCCCTCTTACTGTTTACTGTTACTGGATCTTTTGAGCGTTGGGTGTGTAAGTGCAATGATTTCATTGGCTCACGAGAGCAATAAACGTACATTTGATCTCGGAATCATGACATCATTGACATACGTTACTGTGAAATATATTGGATGACTTCTTTTACTGGTTACTTACTGAGCTTCTAGCTCACCCCAAAAATATTTTATTTCCCTCCACAGGGCTCATGGCGAAGGAAGACTTATTGTACTTATTCCCGTGACTGGATGGCATATATCTTGTACCGTTTGGATTTGGAATTATTTTATGTATAGTTGGGAATTGTTTCCGCTTCGCTTATGACATGTAATTATTGGAGAATTTGATGTAATATTTGAGATTTATATTGTAATTTATTTGAGGACTGTAGTGACTGACTGAGTCCCGGCGAGAGCTGGGCAGGCAGCCCACCGAACCCTTTGGTTCGCCTTAGGGGGAGGTGGGGCTGTCACAGTTGGTATCAGAGCTTAGGCTTCAGATCTCTGTGGTGTATCCTAGGCTTGAAGTTTAAGATGCCGGACTGTGGGTTTGGGTTGAAATATCAGTGATTCTTGCGGGATGTCTTGACTTGATTGGTACAAGATGGAATGTCGAGGACGATATTCTTTTAAGGAGGGGAGATTGTGACGCCCTGAACGAATGAGTGTGAGAACCCGCAAATTTTTATATATTTTCGCGACATTATTTTGTTTACTCGTTTATAATTTTGTGCCTTTATTCAATATATTAATTTCCTATACATTTTTATAATGGAATATAGTTTTCAAATCATTTCCTTGATACAAGTTAGTCCACGTTAATTTTGAAGTATATTTTCGGAATTGGTGCTAACGGAGCAGAAGCGAATTCGCCGCTTTGTCCAAGGCTTGAATGTGGAGATCCAGGAGGCCCTAGCAGCTGCTCAGTTGGACACGTTTAGCCTGGCGCTAGAAAAAGCACAACGGATTGAGACAGCTAGGGGACAGGTAAAATCCTTTCATGATCGGAAACGGAGACAACCCGATTCGAGCCATTTTGTGACTGGACAGAGTTCGCAAAGTGAGTCACCTTCTAAGAGGAGTCGAGGAACAGATGGTCCCCGACCCGCAAGAACCCTAAACCAGGGTAATTTTGGAAGAGGTCAAGTAGGGCAAGAGCCCCAGAGGAGTGCCCAGCGTGGAGGGCCAAGTGTGGGCATTAAGCCAATCTGCAGTTTCTGTGGGGCCAATCACACTGACGAAAACTGTTGGAAGAACAGTTCGATCCGAAGATGCTATAAGTGTGGGAGTGCAGAACATCTGATTGCCCAGTGCCCTAAGATGCAAAAGGAGAAACCTAAGCCACCGACTGAAGGGGCTACAGCTAAGCCGTCAAATGCAGGGGAAAATCGACCCAAAGGACCAGCTAGAGTATACGCAATGGGTCAAGAGGTGATTGACCCTTCGGTGGGCATCGAAGGTACGCCCTTTCTTATCAGTGCACCGCCAGTGTTGAAGAGACCCTGACGACACATGTTCTTGTAACCCTGCAATTTCGGTTTACGAATAAAGGTATCAATTTCGAGGATGAAATTGTTCTAAGTGGGGGAGGTTGTGACGCCCCCAAAGAATGAGTGCGAGAACCCGCAAATTTTCTAAGTTCCTAGGGTTTATTTTATTGATCACCCGCCTTTTCGACATTTTCTTTCTTAGAAAACTCCCCAGATAATTTTATAGCGTAAATATAGTTTTTAGATGATTTTTCTAGTACCAGTTAGTTTTTGAGAAATTAAGAACATATATCGGACGTGGGACCCATTAGGCGGAAAGTTCGGTAAAATTCGGCCAGTTAGGTTAAGTTTTGGATACCGGGTTTATTTTACCAGGTGCTAAGAGATAATTAGAGGTTGTTATATGGATGAGAGTGGAGAGAGACAAAAGGATAACCATGTATTAATTATAGTGACAAGTGTCACTTAGAGATTAAGTCTTGATTCTTGACGCACTATTCATCCTGTTACCATTTGACTAAATAAACCAAAAAAAAAAAAAAAGGATTAAAATCACTTCATTTCCCAAGCTTTGTGGCCGACTCTCTCTCCAAGCAAAAGACGAAAAACCTCTCCAAATTTCTTGCTCCAATCTTGCCCAATTCAACAAACTAACCGATTAAACTTGAAAACTCTCCATAAAAACCTCTCTCTTAGTGATTGTGAGGTGATTAGTGAAGTGGTTTGGGAGATTAAAGTGCAAAGTTGCTCCTTTTCTTGTGTTGATAAGGTGAGTGACTATGGAAACCCTTATTTCTATCTAATGATGTTTAATTAAGGACTTGTGGTGGTTATAAGTGTGATTTGGTGGATTATTTCTTGATTTTAGTTAAGATTGGTGAAATTTTCTATTTATGGGGGATTTTTCTGTTTTCATATGATTACTATTATGTGGCCATGTATGATGGTTGGAAATGGTTTAGAATGAAGCCTTAGTGTTAAGATAGCGGCTATTTGCGGAAAATTTCCGCATTGAACGGAAAATTTCGGAATTAGGGTTTCGATTACCCCCTTTCTAGCTGGTACTGTTACTCCTAGTTAGAGACCGAATTAGCCTTGGGTTAAAACATAAAAGTTGTAGGGACTGATATTTTAGAGATTCCTACAAAATTTCAGCTCAATCGGAGCAACGTAGCCAATAAAACGACCGAAATACCCCTGCTTCCCTGTTTCTATCCGAACTTGATAATTGCTTCTGTAATTGGTTAATTTGGTTGGGAATACTTCTGATTTGGTTGTTGGAATCTTATTAAGAAATTTATCCTGGTGTCTTAGCTTTCAGATGGCTTTGGAATCACTTGATTTGGACTTAGGTAGCCTGAATTACGGTTCGTTAACCAGAATGCGGTTTGGTAACCTGTTTTTACGGTTCTGGTTTGGTACATTGACATTTTGACCTAGTTTCACTACAAAATAGACTGAGTGGCCTTCTTCCATATTGTAGCCCTTTCTGTTAGCTACAAAGCGGTATAAAGGTCATTCAAATCCGAGTTCCGTAGCTCCAGTTATGGCCAAAACAAAATCGGTTGTCGGAACTGCCTTCGAAATTGGACAGTTCTGACAGGAATGTTTGGACCCATTTTCCCCCATGCTCTGTATTGATTCAGCTTTTGGTCCAAACATGAAAGTTATAGCCTTATATCCTAGCTTTCCAATGAATTTGGCATTTATTGATTTGGATTTGTGAGCTGTGAGTTATGGTCCAGAAAACAAACCCTGTTCGTCACCCTAAGACGTAAATTTCTGGTACGGTTTTCCATAATTTCGACCTGTTTCCATTCAGATCTAGATTAAGGTATCTTCAGGATAATTGTAGCCCTTCCTCATAGCTTCGAAACGGTGTCTCGTTCACCCTGATCCAACATTCCTAGCCTAACTTTTGATCAAAACGGTTTGAGATGGCAGATTTGGCCATTTCCGTTTGCCGTTCCGCGCGGCGCGTGCGTCCATTTTGCCGTTTCCGCACTTGCATGTGCCGATTTTGCCGTTTTGCTTGTTTTGGGCATGTTAGTGGCCGTTTGTGATAATATGTGATACAATCTTCTATTTCAGATAGTGGTGAGCTAGACGGAGCCGGTGGGGCCCACTACTAGCGAACACGTGCGAAGTGATTTTGCTCTTGTACTACTTTTGTATTTTGCGTAAGTATTCAGGCCGTATATGTGTATAAACTGCTTATGTGTTTTGATGTCAAAAGGGGGACTTAGGCGAGGGTGTACTTTATCACACTCGACCTAAACCCTAGTTTGTACCTATGTTTCTCCATGAGATGTGTATATATGAATTATTTTGGTGCTGAACCCCTTGAGCTTGGAGCTCGGGGTGACTTTCATGAGTTTGTGAAATATGTTGAAGTTGTGGACCAAATCTCAAGACCTGGATGGACTATTCGAGCCGGCCGGGGCTTGGTCGGAGCCAGTCCAACCTAGTCTGAGATCACCAAGTTCATAGGTTCTAGTTGTGAACCAAGTTTGTGACCCGATCTTGTGACTCAAGCTCAAGTTTGTGATTTCGCTCGCCCGGGCAAGTTTGTGAGGTGACTGGCCAGTGAGGGTGATAAGGTGTTCGGTAGGTGTACAAGTGGAGTTCTACAGACCTTATTTATGGTCGACGGAGTGTCGACAGGTGATCACGCATGGCAAATGACTTGGCTTTGGAGCCAACCTGTATCCTTCCTTTGTATTGTTACTTTTGTGCTGGACTTGACATTTTGTGGAATAGCTGTTTCTTTAAATGTGAAATTTTACGCTTTTACCCCTGTTTACTTACTAAACTTCTAGCTTACCCGTTTCCTTTGTTTTCCTTAGCAGGGCACGACGCGTGAAACTTCTTGGCACCTTCACTAGTATAGTTAGGTTTGATTGTAATAGTCGGACAGTTAGGATGTTGTTTTTGTTTTGGTGGTTTGTATAAGGACCCTCCTTAGGGTCTACCTTCTGCTGGTTGTTGTTGTAAGACCCAAAGACAACCTAAGAGGGGGGGTGAATTAGGTTGATTAAAATCTTAATCAAATTTATGCAATTTTTGCTTAATAAAAATTTTACCTTCTTTTCTAGTAATGATCAATCAAGTAGATTAGAAGAAGAGAGCAATATTGATTCGAAAAACAAGTATAGATAAGCAATGAGAATTTTATTAAACAAAAAGGAATAAGATAGAATATCAAACCGATTGTCTACCAAGCTTTCCTCAAACTTGAAGACCAATCACTAGGTTGAGCAACTTCTCTTTGATGAAAGATGATCAACTAGATGTACAATGGAGGGAGCACTTCCTCCTTGCCCTAAGCCTCACTTAGTCAAGCTAAGAAGTTTTACAATCACTCAGATAACCCTCAACAAAGCTACACTAATGAAACTTTCAACCACAAGAGAAATGCTCACAAGAAATTCACACCACTTGGAGAACAAATCTAGCTTTGGAGACTATTTTCTAGCTAAAATATCTCTTGAGATCTTGTAAACAAAGTGTACAATCAGAATCGTTTGTATTTAAAGGGAACAAAAAATGGGCTTCATTAATACTTCCAACGGATAGAAGGCAGATGAAGAGTCAGCTAGCCGTTGGGGCTGTCGGACGTCCGACGGCTTAGTCATCGTCCGATCCTATCATCCGAAAATCAGTCAAGTTGTTGTTCGGACGTCCGATCGGATTTTATCGTCCGAGCTTTTGTGTCCGAACGTTGTCCAGAGAGTTATCAAATCTTCGTGGAATTTTTGGACGTCCGATGAGATTGATGTACGTCCGAAGCATGCGTCCGATCATTCAGGACGTCCGATGCTTCCTTACGAGCGTCCGACAGAGTCTTGGCAGAGAGTCATCAACACTTTGTGGAATTTTTAAGACGTCCGACACGATCACTGTGCGTCCGAAGAGTACGTCCGATCCATCCGGACGTCCGATGCTTCCTCACGATCGTCCGACAGAATTTCCTTCTTGATGTTCTTCATCCTTTCGGACGTCCGACATGAGTGCCCTGTTTTTGCTTCTTCTTTTGGTTGATTTTCATTTCTTGACATATTCGTACCTGATTCTTTGATAGGCAAAAAACACTTATATTTGAAGAGAGTTAGATAAACATTTCAAAGTCCTTTGTGATCATCAAAACCAAGAATAACATTCTCCCCCTTTTTGATGATGACAAAACAAAGGTTTGAAATGAGATTTGATGATTGCAATAAAAACTCCCCCTTTCTCAATAGACAAGAACTCCCCCTTACTTAGTGAATCATAAAAAAATTTGAAAAACTCTCCCTCACTTGGCTGCCCAACCGAATTAAACAATTATTCAAAATATGACAATTAAGCAGCCAACATCATCAATCAATCAATCAATCAATCAATCAATCCAACATCATCAATCATCAATCAATCCAGTCCTCTCCCCCTTTTTGTCATCACAAAAGGGCAATCAATCACATCCATCTCATCCACAAACACATTCATCAATGCAAACCAAAAAATTCATTACATCCACACAATCATCATTCAAAATACTTAAACATCTATCAAACAGTACCAAAAGAAACATAAACATAATCATAACCAAATGTTGAATTCATCTACATATCCATTGTTGAACACCACAAACACATGAAATAGACAAACAAAATACAAATGTCCTAAATGGTGAACTATGTGGATCCAGGTGTTCTTCGAGAGTGCTGATATTGGGAGAGGTCATCCTCTTCAGTTTCTTCATCATCTTCAGCAGCCTCTTCAACTGGTGCCTTGCCTTTATCTGATGTGGAAGGGCCATGAGGAGTCACAGGAGTTGATGAACCAGGATCTGGAATTGATGAGCTTGGATCAGTGGGGTGTGGCTCTTTGTCATGGGAAACTTCCTCAACCACAGGTGGGGGAAAAAGAAGGTTCTTTTTGTCTAGGAAGGCTGTTTGTTGCTCAGAGGACATGGTGAGCATTAGACCATGTTCTAGAAGAAGAACATGCTGTTTGAGTTCACGAAGGAACTCAATCACTTCATTATTGGAGGAGGAAGATGCTTTAGTGGCAGAGTTCCTGGGATGAATGGGAGTGAGTCAAACAGATGAAGGATCATGTGCAGTCTTAGACCTCTGTTCACTAGATGATGCCCCCTTATAGGCCCACAAATTATCTTTAAAAACAAGATTTTTCCTTTCAAAATATCCTTTGGTAAAGGCATAAGAAGATGCTTCTTTGGGACAAACACCTAGAATTGGAACTTTGTAAAACTCAAAAATCTTTTGAAGAAATTTTCCATAAGATAATTTTCTGCGAGAATCAGTGGCATAGCGAAGTAAAAACTTGCACATGACAAAACCAAAATCAATACGAATTTTTTCTCGAAAACAGTAAAAGAGATACAACTCCATTTTGTTTGCATCAGTTCTATGGCCATCAGTAGGTACAAGCAGGTTTGAAATGATTGAAAAGGCAATTAGATTCACAGGAGCAAGATCATTCAGTTTAGCATCAGCAGGGGAGGAAAAACTTCTTTTAAAATAAGTCAACATTTTAGCCCCATCAAAATGATTATCAGCAGTAGGGTGCTCTTCATAGGAAAAGAAATTTGCAATTTTATCCTTGCATCCACGTTCAATGGTAGTATTTAAAATGGAATTCACAGTTTCAGAATCAAAGACTAAGTCTACCCTATTAACCCTGGACATGATCTCAGTTTGGTCAGTGCCTTTCCTAAGATTGGCAAAAAATTGATGCAGCATTTCAGGATAATAGACATTGGGCATAGAAATGAGATGTGACCATTTCTGGAAAGCAAATAGACTCAGAATGGATTCTAAACCTATGTGGCGAAATTCAGAAGAGTTTACAGTTCGTTGAGGGATGACACCTTTCTGGGATATCCAGGAGTGTTTGTCTTTTGCAGCATCATCAAAGAATGTAGGGAGTGTGGCTGATTTTGGAGGCGGTTGAGAAGAGGTTCCCTGTCCAGATTCAGGCTGAGAGGTGGGTTGTGGAGTAGGCCGTGACATTTGACCCTTTACGGCTCCTCTCTTGAAGCGTTTGGATGAACGTTTGACCGTAGGAAGATCCTCATCCTCATCCCTGAGTGGATGCTTGCGTCCGGCAGTAACCTTTCCTCCTCTTAGATTCACCATTGTGCGAAATGTGTGGAATGAAGGATGCAAATGATGCACACAGTAGTAGGGAAGTGAATCGCACAGAAATTTTGGGACAAAAAGGCCTTGAACAAGATTTGACAGAGCGGTTATGAGAAAGTAGGGTTATGAGGGAAATTTGGGAATTTGCGAAATGTTATGCGATTCGGTGAAATGATCAGGAGAAACGAGTCGCAATTGATCAGGAAAAGTTTTGGTTGAGTCAATTTGGGAATGAGAGCTTCAGAATGGTATGAATTTGAGAGTGAGAGACGAGAGAGTTTTCGTCCGAAAGGAAATAGAAGAAGAAGAGTTTGAAGCAAATGAGGAAGAAAGTTACTTTAAAAAGTGTACCGTTGCACTGTCGGACGGCCGAACGAAGTCGTGCGTCTGACATCTTCGTCCGAACAGGTGTTTTCTGGAAAAAATAGCTGAAGAACATTATCGGACGTCCGTTCATCTTCTTTCGGACGTCCGAAGACTTTGAGAAATTTTAAGATGATTTTTCGATTATTCCTAATTTTGATCTTAGATGAATGAACTGATCTAATGGCAAAGCTTTGGTAAAAATATCAGCAAATTGATCTTTAGAACAAACATAATTTACACAAATTTCACCTTTTTGAACAAGATCTCGAATAAAGTGGTGCTTTATATCTATATGCTTTGTCCTAGAATGTTGAATTGGATTTTTGGTCAAATTAATAGCACTAGTATTATCACAGAATATAGGCATGCAGTCATATAACAATCCAAAATCATTCGAGGTATGCTTCATCCATAAAAGTTGAGCACAACATGCACTAGCGGCAATATATTCCGCTTCGGTTGTAGACAGAGATATTGCATTTTGCTTTTTGCTAAACCAAGAAACTAAGCAATTACCAAGAAAGTGACAAGTTCCACTAGTACTTTTTCTATCCACACGACAACCACCAAAATCCGCATCCGAATATCCATATAAAGCAAATTCACAAGATCTAGCATACCAAAGACCATAGTCTAATGTACCTTTCAAATACCTAAAAATTCTTTTAACAGCATTTAAATGTGATTCTTTTGGACAAGATTGAAGTCTAGCACACAAGCAAACAACAAACATAATATCAGGTCTGCTTGCGGTTAAATAGAGTAAGCTTCCGATCATACCTCTATAGTGCTTTTCATCCACATGATTACCTTCTTCATCCTTGTCAAGTTTTGTAGAAGTGCACATAGGAGTTCCAACTTGCTTTGAGTCCTCCATGCCAAACTTTTTCAACAATTCCTTGGTATATTTTGCTTGATTTATAAAAATTCCCTCAAGGGCTTGATGTATTTGAAGTCCAAGGAAGAAATTTAATTCTCCCATCATACTCATTTCAAATTCACTTTGCATAGTGGTGGAAAAATCCTTGCATAGATACTCATTAGTAGCACCAAAAATAATATCATCAACATATATTTGCACAATAAGGTCATTTAACACTTGCTTAGTAAAAAGTGTGGTGTCCACAATACTTCTTTTGAAACCATTTTCAATCAAGAAACCACTTAACCTTTCATACCAAGCTCTTGGAGCCTGTTTTAAACCATATAATGCTTTAGATAGTTTAAACACATGACTTGGAAATTTTGTATTTTCAAAACCGGGGGGTTGATCCACATATACTTCTTGATCAATAAAACCATTTAAAAAGGCACTTTTAACATCCATTTGAAACAATTTGAAACCTTTGAAACAAGCAAAAGCAAGAAGCATTCTAATAGATTCTAATCTCGCTACGGGAGCAAATGTTTCATCAAAATCAATTCCTTCTTCTTGTGCATATCCTTTAGCAACTAATCTGGCTTTATTTCTTACAACAACACCTTTATCATCTAATTTATTTCTGAATATCCACTTTGTGCCAATGATAGGTTGATTTTGAGGTCTATCAACAAGTGTCCATGTGACAGCCCCACCTCACCCTAAGGCGAACCAAAGGGTTCGGTGGACCGCCTGCCCAGCTCTCGCCAGGACTAACGGTTCAGATTAGAGCGATCGAATACGTTCCGGACCGTACACCGCGCATAGACAAGTCAAAATCCCAGAATAAAACAAAAAAGAAATCGGAGTCGGCCATGAATAGGAACCAACATGGCAAAACCCAACCAAACGCCAAGCAAATATTTACATCTCAAAAGTTAGCATATACAACCCAAAGGGCATACCAAAGTGATTCAAAAGTGGATACATGTACGGTTTGCCAAATCCAAAAGAGAAACGGACCCAAAAGTATATTTAGGGTTTAAATCAATGAGCTATACAAAAGATATGTCTAACTAGCTCAATTCGGCAACCATTTGTCAAATCCAGTCCAAAAGTATTTATTTTCCTGTAAGGAAAACAAAAAAAGAACAGAAAGGGGTGAGCTTGCGCTCAATGAGGTACCAAACATATAGCAGAAAATCATGGCATTTCACATTTAACAAATCAGATACACATGCCAGATGTAAAGTAAAGTAACTAACGATTCAAATCAGAAGGATACAGGTGGCTCTCAGGAGCCAAATTTCCAGTGCAATACTTGATCCAAACCGGTTGACTCTCCGTCAACGTATATAGAACCAACGCGTCCGTAGACCTCATTTCGCACCGAATTCCGTCCAACAAACACCCCTTTACCGGGCCCGCTCACTGTATTCGAACATAAATGGTAATACTCGAGTATACCCGGAATAAAGGTTCTCAATACCCAAAATCCCCGAACAGACTACCGTGGTTCGTTATCTAATCGTCCAGGCCCTTGCCGGCCCGACTCGAATAACTTAGCCACAGGATTGAGCTCATAGGTCATAGAAATCCGAACAGATGCAGACACAGATAACAGATTCAAATTTTGCATAGTAAATTGGCATATGAACAGACAAGAGAACGAGTGTGATAAAGTACACCCTCGTCTCGAACAAATAAACAGATTACAGAGCAGAAATCAAGTTAAACAGCAATGGAGGGGAGTGATACACTCACCGATTCAACTTCAAAAGTTTTTACTTCGGATTGGCCTTAATCGTCAAGAAACCCTAAAATAATCAAAATAAACCAATTGAAGGTTTCACATCCATAATCGAGTAAACAAAATGCACATGAGGCTCGACTACTAGTCGTATGCCTCGCCAAATAATTACAAATGCAAGGGTACAAAACATGATTTTTGGAACTAAAAAGATAACATGGAGACCTAGGTTCAACAACCCAAAAGCCCTTTCATTTCTACCAAAAGGCAAATCCAACTTAAAAGAACCAAACGGCCTCGAAAATCGGGCAGCACTTCCCCTAAATTTTTTACTTTTCCAGCCATTAAGGCTTCATTATTTCCTCAAATCAGTCCCAACATCTCACACAAAAGTCATCTCATTTCCCAAAAGCCGTTCACGAGGCTCAAAGTAGTACAAGTATAAAAGTTAGCTAGGAAATGACCGGAATGAAAGCAAGCCCTAAAACATGCAAACAAGTACAAGGAGACTCGATAACGAGTCATAAACCAATGCCAAGTATGACCCCAATAGAGTTCCATAAACATATACAAACATTAAAGAAAACGAGAAATTTCGGACATGCAATTAACTTTGGCCCTGAAAAACACAGGTTTTGACTTTACTTTGCGGTAATAGCACCAAATGCACTACGATTATCGGATGAGGGTGAAAGACCCACCATTTCGAAGCTAAAAGACAGGGCTACAACATCACAGAAGGTCACTCAACCCAGTTTTGAGTGGAAATAGGTCAAAAATGCAAGATACTTCATCAACAATGTAAAACAGATTCACCAAAACGCATTCTAGCGGAAACATCATAACTCAGGCTCTACAAGTCCAAATCCAGAAATTCAAAAACCAGTTGAAATCTAAGAAACAGGGAAAAATTTCATCAGAAGGCCTCAACAACCAATTCGGAAGTAATTCCAGCCAAAACAACCAATTACAGTCGCAAATCCCAATTTCGGGTAAACCATAACAGCAATAGTAATTTCGAGTTTTCTCACTATACACTACTCCCGTTGACCTGAAATTTTGTAGGCTCCTCTAAAATACCATTCCCTACAACTTTCATGTTTTGAGGTAAGGCCAATTCGGCCTCTATCTAGGACCAAAAATTTCGGACAGAATGAAGAACCAAGAACCTTAATTTTCCAGATTTCTTCCAAAACAGAAATTAATTGCAATCTTCCACTTTTTCCACCTCCTAGAGTCATTAAACATCAGTTCCCATCATCAAGGATAGCCACAACATCTGAGACGACCCCACCTCCCCCTAAGGCGAACCAGAGGGTTCGGCGGGCCGCCTGCCCGACTCTCGCCGGGACTCAGTCGTTCACTAAAGTCCTCAAACGAATTACAAGAATAAACCTCAAATATACATCACATCGTCCACAATATACATCCAAGTCTCCAATAATTACATGTCACAATTGCAGCGGAAACAATTCCCAACTATACATAAAATGATTCCACATCCAAATTGTACAACATAAAGGCCATCCATTCACGTGAATAAGCACAACAAGTCCTGCCTTCGCCTTGAGCCCTGTGGAGGGGAATAAAATATTTTTGGGGTGACCTAGAAGTTCAGCGAGTAACCAGGATAATCATTAAACATATATATTTCACAATGTTGCATTTCGATCATTTCAATGATGTCATGATTCAGAGATCAAATGTTCGTTTAGTGCTCTCGTGAGCCAGGGAAATCATAGCACTTGAACACCCAACGCTCAAATAGATCATTTATCATTAACATTAACATTAAGAGGGAGCCCCTTCTTGAGCTCCAGATAAACATGAACATGAACCATAAACAGAGTGGAGACGTTGGTGTCCAGCACAAGACTTTCCCAGAACTCATTGAAGCCAAATCATGTCATGAACTCACATGCAAGCACGCATGATATGCAATCGAGTACATAATGCAAGAAACATTTCACAAGTACTTTAGAAATAGTTTAGGGTCACTCACCTCCACGGCTCTGAAACCATCCATCATATAGCATTGCCTTGCTCAAATCCAAGTCTTAGATCACAAACCCAATGCAACAAGTCCCTTCAAAGTTCGGACAGCACTTCCCCTAAATTTGCTAACTTTTCCAGCCATCATGGCTTCATTATTTCCTCATTCCATCCCAAAGGTACACACACAACAACAAGTTCATCCAATAGCCATTCAGCAAGCTCCAAGTAGTACTAGTACAAGTCAAGCTAGGGAAAAGTCCGGAAATGAAAGTTAAGCTCAAAACCAGAAAAACAGTTTTGACGTCATTTTACGGTAATGGTACCAAAGGCGGTACGATTGTCGGATGAAGGTACAAGACCCACCGTTTCGAAGCTAAAAGACAGGGCTACAACATTTTAGATGGTCACTCAACCCAGTTTCGAGTGTAACCAGGTCAAAAATGCAAGATACCATACCAGAATCACAAAAACAGATTCACAGAACGCATTCTAGCGGAAACATCATAAAGCAGGCTATCCAAGTCCAAATCCAGAAATTCCAAAACCAGCTAAAAGAAAAGAAACAGGGTTACATTTCATCAGAAGACCTCAACAACCAATTCGGAAGCATTCTCAACCAAAACAACCAATTACAGGCGCAATTCTTACATTCGGGTAAAACCAGAACAGCAACAGTAATTTTGACTTTTCTCATTTCACACTACTCCGATTGACCTGAAATTTTGTAGGCACCTTTAAAATGTCATTACCTACAACTTTCATGTTTTAAGACAAGGCCAATTCGGCCTCTAACTAGGAGCTAAAAATTCGGACAGAATGAAGAACATTGAAACCTAGTTTTCCACTTTTCCTTCCAAAACAGAAATTGATTGTAATTAATCACTTTTTCCACCTCCTAGAGTCATTAAACATCATTTTAAATCATCATACATGACCCCATATTCATATCCATATGAAAACAGAAAATCCCCAAAAATTATAAAACTTCACCAATTCAACCAAAATCAAGATATAATCCATAAAAGTGCATCTTATACCACCACCAATCATGAATTGAACATCAATTAAGGGAGGAGAGTGGTTCTTCACAACTCACCTTAGCCATACAAGAGATAGAGCAACAAATCACCTTAGCTTTCCAAACAACTCCACAAAACACCTCAAGACCACTTAGCAAAGAGATTTTATGGAATGATTTGGAGTTTTATTGGTTGGATTTGAAGATTGAGCAAGAAATAGAAGGAAGAAATTGAGAGCTTTTCTTTCTTTCTTGAGCAAGAACATTCGGCCAAGAAGCTTGCAAAATGAAGCTTATTTTGATCAATTTTTTTGTATTTATTTGGTAAAGGTAAAGGTAAAGTCAAATGGTCAAAGTCCAAGATTAAATCACAAGGTGACACTTGTCACCTTTTTGGTTTAAAACTTATCTTTTTGTCTCTCCAATACAAATATCTTAACACTTTGTAAAATAATATCTCTTAATACAAAATTCCAACAAGTTGTCAAGAATATAATGCATTTACCGCACTAGCGGGTCCCACGTCCAAAATACGCTCTTAATTTCTCAAAAACTAACCGATACCAGAAAAATCATTTTAAAACTATCTTTGCTCATAAACTTTATCTGGGAAATTTTTCTAATAAAGAAAATGTAGAAAAGGCGGGCGATTAAATAAAATAAACCCTAGAAAATTAGAAAATTTTTGGGTTCTCACACTCATTCTTTTCGGGGCGTCACAAACTCCCCTCCTTAAAAGAATGTCGTCCTCGACATTCCCTCTTGTACCAATCAAGTCAAGACATCCCGCAAAAATCACTAATATTTCAGACCAAACCCACAGTCCGGCATCCTAAACTTCAAGCCTAGGATACGCTACAGAGATCTGAAGCCTAAGCTCTGATACCAACTGAGACAGCCCCACCTCCCCCTAAGGCGAACCAGAGGGTTCGGCGGGCCGCCTGCCCGACTCTCGCCGGGACTCAGTCGTTCACTAAAGTCCTCAAACGAATTACAAGAATAAACCTCAAATATACATCACATGGTCCACAAATATACATCCAAGTCTCCAATAATTACATGTCACAATTGCAGCGGAAACAATTCCCAACTATACATAAAATGATTCCACATCCAAATTGTACAACATAAAGGCCATCCAGACACGTGAATAAGCACAACAAGTCCTTCCTTCGCTTTGAGCCCTGTGGAGGGGAATAAAATATTTTTGGGGTGAGCTAGAAGCTCAGCGAGTAACCAGGAAAATCATTAAACAAATATATTTCACAATGTTGCATTTCGATCATTTCGATGATGTCATGATTCAGAGATCAAATGTACGTTTAGTGCTCTCGTGAGCCGGTGAAATCACAGCACTTGAACACCCAACGCTCAAATAGATCATTTAACATTAACAGTAACATTAGGAGGGAGCCCCTTTTTGAGCTCCGGAGCCATTTGCTCCGTCATGTCACGAACTCACGAAAATGGTGGAGACGTTGGTGTCCAGCACAAGAATTTCCCAGAACTCATTGAAGCCAAATCATGTCATGAATTCACACGCAAGCACGCATGAGATGCAATCGAGTACATAATGCAAGAAACATTTCACAAGTACTTTGGAAATAGTTTAGGGTCACTCACCTCCACGGCTCTGAAACCATCCATCATATAGCATTGCCTTGGTCAAATCCAAGTCTTAGATCACAAACCCAATGCAACAAGTCCCTTCAAAGTTCGGACAGCACTTCCACTTCAAAGTTCAGAAATCATAGCACTTGAACACCCAACGCTCAAATAGATCATTTATCATTAACATTAACATTAAGAGGGAACCCCTTCTTGAGCTCCAGATAAACATGAACATGAACCATAAACAGAGTGGAGACGTTGGTGTCCAGCACAAGACTTTCCCAGAACTCATTGAAGCCAAATCATGTCATGAACTCACATGCAAGCACGCATGATATGCAATCGAGTACATAATGCAAGAAACATTTCACAAGTACTTTGGAAATAGTTTAGGGTCACTCACCTCCACGGCTCTGAAACCATCCATCATATAGCATTGCCTTGCTCAAATCCAAGTCTTAGATCACAAACCCAATGCAACAAGTCCCTTCAAAGTTCGGACAGCACTTCCCCTAAATTTGCTAACTTTTCCAGCCATCATGGCTTCATTATTTCCTCATTCCATCCCAAAGGTACACACACAACAACAAGTTCATCCAATAGCCATTCAGCAAGTTCCAAGTAGTACTAGTACAAGTCAAGCTAGGGAATAGTCCGGAAATGAAAGTTAAGCTCAAAACCAGAAAAATAGTTTTGACGTCATTTTGCGGTAATGGTACCAAAGGCGCTACGATTGTCGGATGAAGGTGCAAGACCCACTGTTTCGAAGCTAAAAGATAGGGCTACAACATTTTAGAAGGTCACTCAACCCAGTTTCGAGTGTAACCAGGTCAAAAATGCAAGATACCATACCAGAATCACAAAAATAGATTCACAGAACGCATTCTAGCGGAAACATCATAAAGCAGGCTATCCAAGTCCAAATCCAGAAATTCCAAAACCAGCTGAAAGAAACGAAACAGGGTTACATTTCATCAGAAGACCTTAACAACCAATTCGGAAGTATTCTCAACCAAAACAACCAATTACAGGCGCAATTCTTACATTCGGGTAAAACCAGAACAACAATAGTAATTTCGACTTTTCTCATTTCAAACTACTCCGATTGACCTGAAATTTTGTAGGCACCTTTAAAATGTCATTCCCTACAACTTTCATGTTTTAAGACAAGGCCAATTCGGCCTCTAACTAGGAGCTAAAAATTCGGACAGAATGAAGAACATTGAAACCTAGTTTTCCACTTTTCCTTCCAAAACAGAAATTGATTGTAATTAATCACTTTTTCCACCTCCTAGAGTCATTAAACATCATTTTCAATCATCATACATGACCCCATAATCATATCCATATGAAAACAGAAAAATCCCCAAAAATTATAAAACTTCACCAATTCAACCAAAATCAAGATATAATCCATAAAAATGCATCTTATACCACCACCAATCATGAATTGAACATCAATTAAGGGAGGAGAGTGGTTCTTCACAACTCACCTTAGCCATACAAGAGATAGAGCAACAAATCACCTTAGCTTTCCAAACAACTCCACAAAACACCTCAAGACCACTTAGCAAAGAGATTTTATGGAATGATTTGGAGTTTTATTGGTTGGATTTGAAGATTGAGCAAGAAATAGAAGGAAGAAATTGAGAGCTTTTCTTTCTTTCTTGAGCAAGAACATTCGGCCAAGAAGCTTGCAAAATGAAGCTTATTTTGATCAATTTTTTTGTATTTATTTGGTAAAGGTAAAGGTAAAGTCAAATGGTCAAAGTCCAAGATTAAATCACAAGGTGACACTTGTCACCTTTTTGGTTTAAAACTTATCTTTTTGTCTCTCCAATACAAATATCTTAACACTTTCTAAAATAATATCTCTTAATACAAAATTCCAACAAGTTGTCAAGAATATAATGCATTTACCGCACTAGCGGGTCCCACGTCCAAAATACGCTCTTAATTTCTCAAAAACTAACCGATACCAGAAAAATCATTTTAAAACTATCTTTGCTCATAAACTTTATCTGGGGAATTTTTCTAATAAAGAAAATGTAGAAAAGGCGAGCGATTAAATAAAATAAACCCAAGAAAATTAGAAAATTTTCGGGTTCTCACACTCATTCTTTTCGGGGCGTCACAAACTCCCCTCCTTAAAAGAATGCCGTCCTCGACATTCCCTCTTGTACCAATCAAGTCAAGACATCCCGCAAAAATCACTAATATTTCAGACCAAACCCACAGTCCGGCATCCTAAACTTCAAGCCTAGGATACGCTACAGAGATCTGAAGCCTAAGCTCTGATACCAACTGAGACAGCCCCACCTCCCCCTAAGGCGAACCAGAGGGTTCGGCGGGCCGCCTGCCCGACTCTCGCCGGGACTCAGTCGTTCACTAAAGTCCTCAAACGAATTACAAGAATAAACCTCAAATATACATCACATGGTCCACAAATATACATCCAAGTCTCCAATAATTACATGTCACAATTGCAGCGGAAACAATTCCCAACTATACATAAAATGATTCCACATCCAAATTGTACAACATAAAGGCCATCCAGACACGTGAATAAGCACAACAAGTCCTTCCTTCGCTTTGAGCCCTGTGGAGGGGAATAAAATATTTTTGGGGTGAGCTAGAAGCTCAGCGAGTAACCAGGAAAATCATTAAACAAATATATTTCACAATGTTGCATTTCGATCATTTCGATGATGTCATGATTCAGAGATCAAATGTACGTTTAGTGCTCTCGTGAGCCGGTGAAATCACAGCACTTGAACACCCAACGCTCAAATAGATCATTTAACATTAACAGTAACATTAGGAGGGAGCCCCTTTTTGAGCTCCGGAGCCATTTGCTCCGTCATGTCACGAACTCACGAAAATGGTGGAGACGTTGGTGTCCAGCACAAGAATTTCCCAGAACTCATTGAAGCCAAATCATGTCATGAATTCACATGCAAGCACGCATGAGATGCAATCGAGTACATAATGCAAGAAACATTTCACAAGTACTTTGGAAATAGTTTAGGGTCACTCACCTCCACGGCTCTGAAACCATCCATCATATAGCATTGCCTTGGTCAAATCCAAGTCTTAGATCACAAACCCAATGCAACAAGTCCCTTCAAAGTTCGGACAGCACTTCCACTTCAAAGTTCAGAAATCATAGCACTTGAACACCCAACGCTCAAATAGATCATTTATCATCAACATTAACATTAAGAGGGAACCCCTTCTTGAGCTCCAGATAAACATGAACATGAACCATAAACAGAGTGGAGACGTTGGTGTCCAGCACAAGACTTTCCCAGAACTCATTGAAGCCAAATCATGTCATGAACTCACATGCAAGCACGCATGATATGCAATCGAGTACATAATGCAAGAAACATTTCACAAGTACTTTGGAAATAGTTTAGGGTCACTCACCTCCACGGCTCTGAAACCATCCATCATATAGCATTGCCTTGCTCAAATCCAAGTCTTAGATCACAAACCCAATGCAACAAGTCCCTTCAAAGTTCGGACAGCACTTCCCCTAAATTTGCTAACTTTTCCAGCCATCATGGCTTCATTATTTCCTCATTCCATCCCAAAGGTACACACACAACAACAAGTTCATCCAATAGCCATTCAGCAAGCTCCAAGTAGTACTAGTACAAGTCAAGCTAGGGAATAGTCCGGAAATGAAAGTTAAGCTCAAAACCAGAAAAATAGTTTTGACGTCATTTTGCGGTAATGGTACCAAAGGCGCTACGATTGTCGGATGAAGGTGCAAGACCCACTGTTTCGAAGCTAAAAGACAGGGCTACAACATTTTAGAAGGTCACTCAACCCAGTTTCGAGTGTAACCAGGTCAAAAATGCAAGATACCATACCAGAATCACAAAAACAGATTCACAGAACGCATTCTAGCGGAAACATCATAAAGCAGGCTATCCAAGTCCAAATCCAGAAATTCCAAAACCAGCTGAAAGCAAAGAAACAGGGTTACATTTCATCAGAAGACCTTAACAACCAATTCGGAAGCATTCTCAACCAAAACAACCAATTACAGGCGCAATTCTTACATTCGGGTAAAACCAGAACAGCAATAGTAATTTCGACTTTTCTCATTTCACACTACTCCGATTGACCTGAAATTTTGTAGGCACCTTTAAAATGTCATTCCCTACAACTTTTATGTTTTAAGACAAGGCCAATTCGGCCTCTAACTAGGAGCTAAAAATTCGGACAGAATGAAGAACATTGAAACCTAGTTTTCCACTTTTCCTTCCAAAACAGAAATTGATTGTAATTAATCACTTTTTCCACCTCCTAGAGTCATTAAACATCATTTTCAATCATCATACATGACCCCATAATCATATCCATATGAAAACAGAAAAATCTCCAAAAATTATAAAACTTCACCAATTCAACCAAAATCAAGATATAATCCATAAAAATGCATCTTATACCACCACCAATCATGAATTGAACATCAATTAAGGGAGGAGAGTGGTTCTTCACAACTCACCTTAGCCATACAAGAGATAGAGCAACAAATCACCTTAGCTTTCCAAACAACTCCACAAAACACCTCAAGACCACTTAGCAAAGAGATTTTATGGAATGATTTGGAGTTTTATTGGTTGGATTTGAAGATTGAGCAAGAAATAGAAGGAAGAAATTGAGAGCTTTTCTTTCTTTCTTGAGCAAGAACATTCGGCCAAGAAGCTTGCAAAATGAAGCTTATTTTGATCAATTTTTTTGTATTTATTTGGTAAAGGTAAAGGTAAAGTCAAATGGTCAAAGTCCAAGATTAAATCACAAGGTGACACTTGTCACCTTTTTGGTTTAAAACTTATCTTTTTGTCTCTCCAATACAAATATCTTAACACTTTCTAAAATAATATCTCTTAATACAAAATTCCAACAAGTTGTCAAGAATATAATGCATTTACCGCACTAGCGGGTCCCACGTCCAAAATACGCTCTTAATTTCTCAAAAACTAACCGATACCAGAAAAATCATTTTAAAACTATCTTTGCTCATAAACTTTATCTGGGGAATTTTTCTAATAAAGAAAATGTAGAAAAGGCGAGCGATTAAATAAAATAAACCCAAGAAAATTAGAAAATTTTCGCGTTCTCACACTCATTTTTTTCGGGGCGTCACAAACTCCCCTCCTTAAAAGAATGTCGTCCTCGACATTCCCTCTTGTACCAATCAAGTCAAGACATCCCGCAAAAATCACTAATATTTCAGACCAAACCCACAGTCTGGCATCCTAAACTTCAAGCCTAGGATACGCTACAGAGATCTG
Source organism: Coffea arabica (assembly GCF_036785885.1). Lineage (NCBI taxonomy): Eukaryota > Viridiplantae > Streptophyta > Magnoliopsida > Gentianales > Rubiaceae > Coffea > Coffea arabica. Next base: position 35,740,762 of record NC_092321.1, read on the forward strand.
AAGCCTAAGCTCTGATACCAACTGAGACAGCCCCACCTCCCCCTAAGGCGAACCAGAGGGTTCGGCGGGCCGCCTGCCCGACTCTCGCCGGGACTCAGTCGTTCACTAAAGTCCTCAAACGAATTACAAGAATAAACCTCAAATATACATCACATGGTCCACAAATATACATCCAAGTCTCCAATAATTACATGTCACAATTGCAGCGGAAACAATTCCCAACTATACATAAAATGATTCCACTTCCAAATTGTACAACATAAAGGCCATCCAGACACGTGAATAAGCACAACAAGTCCTTCCTTCGCTTTGAGCCCTGTGGAGGGGAATAAAATATTTTTGGGGTGAGCTAGAAACTCAGCGAGTAACCAGGAAAATCATTAAACAAATATATTTCACAATGTTGCATTTCGATCATTTCGATGATGTCATGATTCAGAGATCAAATGTACGTTTAGTGCTCTCGTGAGCCGGTGAAATCACAGCACTTGAACACCCAACGCTCAAATAGATCATTTAACATTAACAGTAACATTAGGAGGGAACCCCTTTTTGAGCTCCGGAGCCATTTGCTCCGTCATGTCACGAACTCACGAAAATGGTGGAGACGTTGGTGTCCAGCACAAGACTTTCCCAGAACTCATTGAAGCCAAATCATGTCATGAATTCACATGCAAGCACGCATGAGATGCAATCGAGTACATAATGCAAGAAACATTTCACAAGTACTTTGGAAATAGTTTAGGGTCACTCACCTCCACGGCTCTGAAACCATCCATCATATAGCATTGCCTTGCTCAAATCCAAGTCTTAGATCACAAACCCAATGCAACAAGCCCCTTCAAAGTTCGGACAGCACTTCCACTTCAAAGTTCAGAAATCATAGCACTTGAACACCCAACGCTCAAATAGATCATTTATCATCAACATTAACATTAAGAGGGAACCCCTTCTTGAGCTCCAGATAAACATGAACATGAACCATAAACAGAGTGGAGACGTTGGTGTCCAGCACAAGACTTTCCCAGAACTCATTGAAGCCAAATCATGTCATGAACTCACATGCAAGCACGCATGATATGCAATCGAGTACATAATGCAAGAAACATTTCACAAGTACTTTGGAAATAGTTTAGGGTCACTCACCTCCACGGCTCTGAAACCATCCATCATATAGCATTGCCTTGCTCAAATCCAAGTCTTAGATCACAAACCCAATGCAACAAGTCCCTTCAAAGTTCGGACAGCACTTCCCCTAAATTTGCCAACTTTTCCAGCCATCATGGCTTCATTATTTCCTCATTCCATCCCAAAGGTACACACACAACAACAAGTTCATCCAATAGCCATTCAGCAAGCTCCAAGTAGTACTAGTACAAGTCAAGCTAGGGAATAGTCCGGAAATGAAAGTTAAGCTCAAAACCAGAAAAATAGTTTTGACGTCATTTTGCGGTAATGGTACCAAAGGCGCTACGATTGTCGGATGAAGGTGCAAGACCCACTGTTCGAAGCTAAAAGACAGGGCTACAACATTTTAGAAGGTCACTCAACCCAGTTTCGAGTGTAACCAGGTCAAAAATGCAAGATACCATACCAGAATCACAAAAACAGATTCACAGAACGCATTCTAGCGGAAACATCATAAAGCAGGCTATCCAAGTCCAAATCCAGAAATTCCAAAACCAGCTGAAAGCAAAGAAACAGGGTTACATTTCATCAGAAGACCTTAACAACCAATTCGGAAGCATTCTCAACCAAAACAACCAATTACAGGCGCAATTCTTACATTCGGGTAAAACCAGAACAGCAATAGTAATTTCGACTTTTCTCATTTCACATTACTCCGATTGACCTGAAATTTTGTAGGTACCTTTAAAATGTCATTCCCTACAACTTTCATGTTTTAAGACAAGGCCAATTCGGCCTCTAACTAGGAGCTAAAAATTCGGACAGAATGAAGAACATTGAAACCTAGTTTTCCACTTTTCCTTCCAAAACAGAAATTGATTGTAATTAATCACTTTTTCCACCTCCTAGAGTCATTAAACATCATTTTCAATCATCATACATGACCCCATAATCATATCCATATGAAAACAGAAAAATCCCCAAAAATTATAAAACTTCACCAATTCAACCAAAATCAAGATATAATCCATAAAAATGCATCTTATACCACCACCAATCATGAATTGAACATCAATTAAGGGAGGAGAGTGGTTCTTCATAACTCACCTTAGCCATACAAGAGATAGAGCAACAAATCACCTTAGCTTTCCAAACAACTCCACAAAACACCTCAAGACCACTTAGCAAAGAGATTTTATGGAATGATTTGGAGTTTTATTGGTTGGATTTGAAGATTGAGCAAGAAATAGAAGGAAGAAATTGAGAGCTTTTCTTTCTTTCTTGAGCAAGAACATTCGGCCAAGAAGCTTGCAAAATGAAGCTTATTTTGATCAATTTTTTTGTATTTATTTGGTAAAGGTAAAGGTAAAGTCAAATGGTCAAAGTCCAAGATTAAATCACAAGGTGACACTTGTCACCTTTTTGGTTTAAAACTTATCTTTTTGTCTCTCCAATACAAATATCTTAACACTTTGTAAAATAATATCTCTTAATACAAAATTCCAACAAGTTGTCAAAAATATAATGCATTTACCGCACTAGCGGGTCCCACGTCCAAAATACGCTCTTAATTTCTCAAAAACTAACCGATACCAGAAAAATCATTTTAAAACTATCTTTGCTCATAAACTTTATCAGGGGAATTTTTCTAATAAAGAAAATGTAGAAAAGGCGGGCGATTAAATAAAATAAACCCTAGAAAATTAGAAAATTTTCGGGTTCTTACACACATTCTTTTCGGGGCGTCACAACATCACATTCATATTAAACCAGAAAATTCATCAATAATTTGAAAACTTCATCAATTCATCCAAAACCAAGAAGTAAACCACAAAATTCATCACTTTAACTACCATTAGGCACTAATTAAGCTTCATTAAGTGAAGGAGAAAGTTCAATCACCACTCACCTAGTAAACAAGAGAGGAAGAGTTGTTTGTCACCTTAGCTTCCCAAAACACTTCACCAAACCACTTACTAACACCTAAAGAAGAGATTTTATGGAGTAGAAACAAGTCTAAGTGATTGCTTTGGATGATTTGCACTAGATGGATGCCAAACTTTGAAGAGTTTTTCTTTCTTCCTTGCTCAAGGTGGCCGGCCACAATGGAGGTAAGAAATGGTGATTTTTGTGGAAATTTTTGAGATATTTAATCAATTGGTCAAATAAGTCAAAAAGGTGAATAGTTGTCATAAGTTACAACCACTCTTAAGGTGACACTTGTCACTTCCTTTAAAACATCTCTATCCTTTAAGTCCCTCTCACATCAATCACATCTCAACCTCTACTTATCTCTTAACACCCGATAAATTTCAACCAGTATCCGAAACTTAACCTAATTGGCCGAATTTTTCCGAACTTCTCACACTAGTGGGTCCCACGTCCGGTATACGCTCTTAATTTCTCAAAATCTATTCAATACTAGAAAAATCATCTAAAAACTATATTTACTCATAAAAATTATCTAGAAAATTTTCCGGATACAGAAAGTGCAGAAAACAAGTCATGAAAAATGCGAAAACCTAGAAAATGCAATTTACGGGTTCTCACACTCTCTCCCCCTTAAAGAAATTTCGCCCTCGAAATTTTCTCTTCAAAATTTAAAGTAACCATTGGCCTGTACCTTCTCCGTCTTCAGAGTCAGAAGAAACGAGGTTCTTCGTTCCAGTCCCTTCTCCACTTGACGGTCCAGGGTCGGTCTTGATTGGTTGTTGGGTTCATTTCTTTTCACGCGCTTTAATCGTGCAATGAGCAATTCGATGCTCGGCGCTCCCACAGCGCAGACATCTCCTTCCCTTTTTCCAACAATCCACTTCAATATGATTGGATTTTCTACAATAACCACAAATTGTCACACCACCCGCTCCACGGCCCTTCTTAGCAATTGATCTACCAGCTTTACCCTTTTTCTTTGCATGAAACATCTTCAGTTGTGGCCTTGCAATTCCCATCCTTTGAGCTTCCTCTGGAGTCCCCCTAGAAGTATTACCTTGTGCCATTGCTACGGTCTCCTTGGAAATCTCTTCGTATTTCCTCTTTAACTCCATGTTTTGGTGTAAGAGCTCAAGTTTCTCTGAATATTCTTGCTTCCATCGCCCTTCCCAGTACTCGGTCAGCCTCCTTTGAACCTCTATTTCATCTCGGAGAACCGAAATTTCCTGATACGGATCAACCCAATGTGTCATCTTACGGAAGTGCTGGAACTCGGATGCTAGCCTGTCGGGCAAAACAATGGGTCATAATACATTCCTAAGTACAAGTGGCACTCTCGGTCCTTGTCCAGCTATTGTTTCCCTTTTCTTCTCTTGATTCTTGGCCTCGCTTAGTTCCACGGCCATGACCACGTCCACGACTACCTCTTCCTCATATATATATATTTTTTTTTTCCTCCCCTTTTTTTTCCCTTTCCCCAAGGTAATTCAACGCATAAATACAGTAAAGTGACAAAAGTAATCATATTCTAGCACACCAATTACACCAATGACATATACACATATAACACACCATGTATCAAGAAAACGGTTAATCAAATACACCAATACATGCCAAATTAGACAGATAATCCTATGCACAATACTCAAACCACTGTTATGTCATAGCGGTATCAAAGCAAATCAAGAGTAAAGGCGATATAGTCCCAGACCCAATTAAAATAACCCCGTCCGATCCCTCACGTCACTTACTATGCAAACTAGATATCCAATAACCTCTTGTACTCATTCCAGTCGAACAAAGCCTATTCATGTTCCCAAAATGCAACTCTCACCTATGAACACCGCCTCAACTCTGGAGTACTCAGGCACAAGAATCCGAAATAAGACAATTCACCTCTCGAGCTGGCCAGTCCCAAGAGTAAATTATCAAAAATTGAAATTCCTACCAGACGTACCTATCTATGGTCCTCACATACCACAAGAAAATTTAATGCCTATAACATTCACAATTTAGAGCTTAGGCTCAAACGAGCACTTAATCCTTCATACATATCCACCACTTAGTCCAGGCTCACTCCGCGCAGAGACCACGCGAAGCAGGCTCTGATACCAACTGTGACAGCCCCACCTCACCCTAAGGCGAACCAAAGGGTTCGGTGGACCGCCTGCCCAGCTCTCGCCAGGACTAACGGTTCAGATTAGAGCGATCGAATACGTTCCGGACCGTACACCGCGCATAGACAAGTCAAAATCCCAGAATAAAACAAAAAAGAAATCGGAGTCGGCCATGAATAGGAACCAACATGGCAAAACCCAACCAAACGTCAAGCAAATATTTACATCTCAAAAGTTAGCATATACAACCCAAAGGGCATACCAAAGTGATTCAAAAGTGGATACATGTACGGTTTGCCAAATCCAAAAGAGAAACGGACCCAAAAGTATATTTAGGGTTTAAATCAATGAGCTATACAAAAGATATGTCTAACTAGCTCAATTCGGCAACCATTTGTCAAATCCAGTCCAAAAGTATTTATTTTCCTGTAAGGAAAACAAAAAAAGAACAGAAAGGGGTGAGCTTGCGCTCAATGAGGTACCAAACATATAGCAGAAAATCATGGCATTTCACATTTAACAAATCAGATACACATGCCAGATGTAAAGTAAAGTAACTAACGATTCAAATTAGAAGGATACAGGTGGCTCTCAGGAGCCAAATTTCCAGCGCAATACTTGATCCAAACCGGTTGACTCTCCGTCAACGTATATAGAACCAACGCGTCCGTAGACCTCACTTCGCACCGAATTCCGTCCAACAAACACCCCTTTACCGGGCCCGCTCACCGTATTCGAACATAAATGGTAATACTCGAGTATACCCGGAATCAAGGGTCTCAATACCCAAAATCCCCGAACAGACTACCGTGGTTCGTTATCTAATCGTCCAGACCCTTGCCGGCCCGACTCGAATAACTTAGCCACATGATTGAGCTCATAGGTCATAGAAATCGGAACAGATGCAGACACAGATAACAGATTCAAATTTTACATAGTAAATTGGCATATGAACAGACAAGAGAACGAGTGTGATAAAGTACACCCTCGTCTCGAACAAATAAACAGATTGCAGAGCAGAAATCAAGTTAAACAGCAATGGAGGGGAGTGATACACTCACCGATTCAACTTCAAAAGTTTTTACTTCAGATTGGCCTTAATCGTCAAGAAACCCTAAAATAATCAAAATAAACCAATTGAAGGTTTCACATCCATAATCGAGTAAACAAAATGCACATGAGGCTCGACCACTAGTCGTATGCCTCACCAAATAATTACAAATGCAAGGGTACAGAACATGATTTTTGGGAATAAAAAGATAACATGAAGACCTAGGTTCAACAACCCAAAAGCCCTTTCCTTTCTACCAAAAGGCAAATCCAACTTAAAAGAACCAAACGGCCTAGAAAATCGGGCAGCACTTCCCCTAAATATTTTACTTTTCCAGCCATTAAGGCTTCATTATTTCCTCAAATCAGTCCCAACATCTCACACAAAAGTCATCTCATTTCCCAAAAGCCGTTCACGAGGCTCAAAGTAGTACAAGTACAAAAGTTAGCTAGGAAATGACTGGAATGAAAGCAAGCCCTAAAACATGCAAACAAGTACAAGGAGACTCGATAACGAGTGATAAACCAATGCCAAGTATGACCCCAATAGGGTTCCATAAACATATACAAACATTAAAGAAAACCAGAAATTTCGGACATGCAATTAACTTTGGCCCTGAAAAACACAGGTTTTGACTTTACTTTGCGGTAATAGCACCAAATGCACTACGATTATCGGATGAGGGTGAAAGACCCACCATTTCGAAACTAAAAGACAGGGCTACAACATCACAGAAGGTCACTCAACCCTGTTTTGAGTGTAAAAGGGTCAAAAATGCAAGATACTTCATCAACAACGTAAAACAGATTCACCAAAACGCATTCTAGCGGAAACATCATAACTCAGGCTCTACAAGTCCAAATCCAGAAATTCAAAAACCAGTTGAAATCTAAGAAACAGGGCCAAATTTCATCAGAAGGCCTCAACAACCAATTCGGAAGCAATTCCAGCCAAAACAACCAATTACAGTCGCAAATCCCAATTTCGGGTAAACCAGAACAGCAATAGTAATTTCGACTTTTCTCACTCTACACTACTCTCATTGAAATGAAATTTTGTAGACACCTCTAAAATGTCATTCCGTACAACTTTCATGTTTTGAGGTAAGGCCAATTCGGCCTCTATCTAGGACCAAAAATTTCGGACAGAATGAAGAACCAAGAACCCTAATTTTCCAGATTTCTTCCAAAACAGAAATTAATTGCAATCTTCCACTTTTTCCACCTCCTAGAGTCATTAAACATCAGTTCCCATCATCAAGGATAGCCACAACATCACATTCATATTAAACCAGAAAATTCATCAATAAATTGAAAACTTCATCAATTCATCCAAAACCAAGAAGTAAACCACAAAATTCATCACTTTAACTACCACTAGGCACTAATTAAGCTTCATTAAGTGAAGGAAAAAGTTCAATCACCACTCACCTAGTAAACAAGAGAGGAAGAGTTGTTTGTCACCTTAGCTTCCCAAAACACTTCACCAAACCACTTACTAACACCTAAAGAAGAGATTTTATGGAATAGAAACAAGTCTAAGTGATTGCTTTGGATGATTTGCACTAGATGGATGCCAAACTTTGAAGAGTTTTTCTTTCTTCCTTGCTCAAGGTGTCCGGCCACAATGAAGGTAAGAAATGGTGATTTTTGTGGAAATTTTTGAGATATTTAATCAATTGGTCAAATAAGTCAAAAAGGTGAATAGTTGTCATAAGTTACAACCACTCTTAAGGTGACACTTGTCACTTCCTTTAAAACATCTCTATCCTTTAAGTCCCTCTCACATCAATCACATCTCAACCTCTACTTATCTCTTAACACCCGATAAATTTCAACCAGTATCCGAAACTTAACCTAATTAGCCGAATTTTTCCGAACTTCTCACACTAGTGGGTCCCACGTCCGGTATACGCTCTTAATTTCTCAAAATCTATTCAATACTAGAAAAATCATCTAAAAACTATATTTACTCATAAAAATTATCTAGAAAATTTTCCGGATACAGAAAGTGCAGAAAACAAGTCATGAAAAATGCGAAAACCTAAAAAATGCAATTTACGGGTTCTCACACTCTCTCCCCCTTAAAGAAATTTCGCCCTCGAAATTTTCTCTTCCAAATTTAAAGTAACCATTGGCCTGTACCTTCTCCGTCTTCAGAGTCAGAAGAAACGAGGTTCTTCATTCCAGTCCCTTCTCCACTTGACGGTCCAGGGTCGGTCTTGATTGGTTGTTGGGTTCCTTTCTTTTCACGCGCTTTAATCGTGCAATGAGCAATTCGATGCTCGGCGCTCCCACAGCGCAGACATCTCCTTCCCTTTTTCCAACAATCCACTTCAATATGATTGGATTTTCTACAATAACCACAAATTGTCACACCACCCGCTCCACGGCCCTTCTTAGCAATTGATCTACCAGCTTTACCCTTTTTCTTTGCATGAAAGATCTTCAGTTGTGGCCTTGCAATTCCCGTCCTTTGAGCTTCCTCTGGAGTCCCCCTAGAAGTATTACCTTGTGCCATTGCTACGGTCTCCTTGGAAATCTCTTCGTATTTCCTCTTTAACTCCATGTTTTGGTGTAAGAGCTCAAGTTTCTCTGAATATTCTTGCTTCCATCGCCCTTCCCAGTACTCGGTCAGCCTCCTTTGAACCTCTATTTCATCTCGGAGAACCGAAATTTCCTGATACGGATCAACCCAATGTGTCATCTTACGGAAGTGCTGGAACTCGGATGCTAGCCTGTCGGGCAAAACAATGGGTCATAATACATTCCTAAGTACAAGTGGCACTCTCGGTCCTTGTCCAGCTATTGTTTCCCTTTTCTTCTCTTGATTCTTGGCCTCGCTTAGTTCCACGGCCATGACCACGTCCACGACTACCTCTTCCTCATATATATATATATATATATTTTTTCCTCCCCTTTTTTTTCCCTTTCCCCAAGGTAATTCAACGCATAAATACAGTAAAGTGACAAAAGTAATCATATTCTAGCACACCAATTACACCAATGACATATACACATATAACACACCATGTATCAAGAAAACGGTTAATCAAATACACCAATACATGCCAAATTAGACAGATAATCCTATGCACAATACTCAAACCACTGTTATGTCATAGCGGTATCAAAGCAAATCAAGAGTAAAGGCGATATAGTCCCAGACCCAATTAAAATAACCCCGTCCGATCCCTCACGTCACTTACTATGCAAACTAGATATCCAATAACCTCTTGTACTCATTCCAGTCGAACAAAGCCTATTCATGTTCCCAAAATGCAACTCTCACCTACGAACACCGCCTCAACTCTGGAGTACTCAGGCACAAGAATCCGAAATAAGACAATTCACCTCTCGAGCTGGCCAGTCCCAAGAGTAAATTATCAAAAATTGAAATTCCTACCAGACGTACCTATCTATGGTCCTCACATACCACAAGAAAATTTAATGCCTATAACATTCACAATTCAGAGCTTAGGCTCAAACGAGCACTTAATCCTTCATACATATCCACCACTTAGTCCAGGCTCACTCCGCGCAGAGACCACGCGAAGCAGGCTCTGATACCAACTGTGACAGCCCCACCTCACCCTAAGGCGAACCAAAGGGTTCGGTGGACCGCCTGCCCAGCTCTCGCCAGGACTAACGGTTCAGATTAGAGCGATCGAATACGTTCCGGACCGTACACCGCGCATAGACAAGTCAAAATCCCAGAATAAAACAAAAAAGAAATCGGAGTCGGCCATGAATAGGAACCAACATGGCAAAACCCAACCAAACGTCAAGCAAATATTTACATCTCAAAAGTTAGCATATACAACCCAAAGGGCATACCAAAGTGATTCAAAAGTGGATACATGTACGGTTTGCCAAATCCAAAAGAGAAACGGACCCAAAAGTATATTTAGGGTTTAAATCAATGAGCTATACAAATGATATGTCTAACTAGCTCAATTCGGCAACCATTTGTCAAATCCAGTCCAAAAGTATTTATTTTCCTGTAAGGAAAACAAAAAAAGAACAGAAAGGGGTGAGCTTGCGCTCAATGAGGTACCAAACTTATAGCAGAAAATCATGGCATTTCACATTTAACAAATCAGATACACATGCCAGATGTAAAGTAAAGTAACTAACGATTCAAATCAGAAGGACACAGGTGGCTCTCAGGAGCCAAATTTCCAGCGCAATACTTGATCCAAACCGGTTGACTCTCCGTCAACGTATGTAGAACCAACGCGTCCGTAGACCTCACTTCGCACCGAATTCCGTCCAACAAACACCCCTTTACCGGGCCCGCTCACCGTATTCGAACATAAATGGTAATACTCGAGTATACCCGGAATCAAGGGTCTCAATACCCAAAATCCCCGAACAGACTACCGTGGTTCGTTATCTAATCGTCCAGGCCCTTGCCGGCCCGACTCGAATAACTTAGCCACATGATTGAGCTCATAGGTCATAGAAATCCGAACAGATGCAGACACAGATAACAGATTCAAATTTTGCATAGTAAATTGGCATATGAACAGACAAGAGAACGAGTGTGATAAAGTACACCCTCGTCTCGAACAAATAAACAGATTGCAGAGCAGAAATCAAGTTAAACAGCAATGGAGGGGAGTGATACACTCACCGATTCAACTTCAAAAGTTTTTACTTCAGATTGGCCTTAATCTCAAAAGTTTTTAATATCCTTTTTTCTTTTCTTATTTTTCTATATTTTTTCTATCGAAACCCTTGCCACTTTCTGATTTAAAAAGTAAAAAACAAAAAAATACTGTTCATCCGAAAATTTTTTTTCCCCCATACCTTGTGTTTGTTTCTTGTAGTTGGCTTGATAATTTCTTGAAGTTCTTGGATTGCATAGTGGGTTCTTGAAAAAAAATCTTGAGATTTTGAAAACCCTAAAAGTCATTCTCTTGAATCTTGAAGTGCAGTTACCTTGTTTTGTTGAATTGGCAAGTTAGAAAAAAAAAGGAAAAAAAAAAAGAAAAAAAAAAAGGCAGCCTTGCGTTGGATTTTAAAATTGAGAGGGATTTGGAATCTTATTTCCACATTCTTGATTTGTAATTCCTGTTAGTCTTGGTTCATATTATCAGCTGCCAAAATCCAAACATACATTTAGGAAACCTTCTCAAAATAGCAATTTGCTTTCCAAAAGTGAATCCAAGAATCAACCAAACTGAACTTCCAAATTCTAGCCAAGTACAATTGGGTGAAGATATTCTTTGACAAATGGAGCATGTGCAATGGTTTGTGTTCAAAATCAAGTTGAGTTGGCGACATGCTTCTTGGATTACATATATTAAGACATTCTCCGAGTTACTCCTTTGTAAACAAGCACTCGATTTGAGGACAAATCGTCTTTCAAGAGGAGGGGAATGATGAGAACATGAAGATTTGCATGGATTCCTTTCATTTTACAAGTCCTCACATTCCAATGATGGTTGATGGTGCAATCGGGCTCGAGAATCATTGAAGATCCAAATTTTCCAAATTTTAATTGGCTTCCAAATCTTGATTGGTATCTTGATTGATTTCCAAATCTTGATTGATATCTTGATTGATTTCCAAATTGAGAGTTAAGTAAGTTGCTTGAATTAGGGAATAAAGGCTAAGGTCATGTTGACCATAGTTAAGCCAATTTGAATTAGTTAGTTCCTATTCTAGTTGAATTAGAGTTTTAGGAAAGCAGTTAATTGCTTCCAAATTTGTTTAGGAAATTGTGTCAAGTTTAGAAGTCAAGTCAAATAAGGAAACTTGTATTGTTTCCAATTTAGATTAGGGTTTTGAGTCTTGTAAGGCTATAAATAGCCAACTTTATTTAACTATTCGGGGAGACAATGATGAGATGAATAAAAATTGAGAGTTTTCTCTTTCTTGTTCCTTTGGGAGCGTTCCTTGATACAAAGTGAGTTGTATCTCCTTTGTTCAAGTTTTGGCTTATCAATTCAAGTTCACGTTGAATTGTGGCGCCATTCTACCAACACCTTTGGTTCCTAATCCGTTAGTTTGTGGGTTGAGATAATATCAAGATTGTTCGCAATCTCGGGGATTAGAGAGGTCGTAAGGTTTTTCCATCTTTGTATCCATAACCTGATCAAGATAGATCCTTCCGCTGCCTGATCGATTCGGTTCTTCAAGACAGATTCTTGTTGGGTCGAGTTCGTATCAGCCAAGAAACCCTGAAATAATCAAAATAAACCAATTGAAGGTTTCACATCCATAATCGAGTAAACAAAATGCACATGAGGCTCGACTACTAGTCGTATGCCTCGCCAAATAATTACAAATGCAAGGGTACAAAACATGATTTTTAGGAATAAAAAGATAACATGAAGACCTAGGTTCAACAACCCAAAAGCCCTTTCATTTCTACCAAAAGGCAAATCCAACTTAAAAGAACCAAACGGCCTAGAAAATCGGGCAGCACTTCCCCTAAATATTTTACTTTTCCAGCCATTAAGGCTTCATTATTTCCTCAAATCAGTCCCAACATCTCACACAAAAGTCATCTCATTTCCCAAAAGCCGTTCACGAGGCTCAAAGTAGTACAAGTACAAAAGTTAGCTAGGAAATGACCGGAATGAAAGCAAGCCCTAAAACATGCAAACAAGTACAAGGAGACTCGATAACGAGTCATAAACCAATGCCAAGTATGACCCCAATAGGGTTCCACAAACATAAACAAACATTAAAGAAAACCAGAAATTTCGGACATGCAATTAACTTTGGCCCTGAAAAACACAGGTTTTGACTTTACTTTGCGGTAATAGCACCAAATGCACTACGATTATCGGATGAGGGTGAAAGACCCACCATTTTGAAGCTAAAAGACAGGGCTACAACATCACAGAAGGTCACTCAACCCAGTTTTGAGTGCAAACAGGTCAAAAATGCAAGATACTTCATCAACAACGTAAAACAGATTCACCAAAACGCATTCTAGCGGAAACATCATAACTCAGGCTCTACAAGTCCAAATCCATAAATTCAAAAACCAGTTGAAAGATAAGAAAAAGGGCCAAATTTCATCAGAAGGCCTCAACAACCAATTCGGAAGCAATTCCAGCCAAAACAACCAATTACAGTCGCAAATCCCAATTTCGGGTAACCAGAACAGCAATAGTAATTTCGACTTTTCTCACTCTACACTACTCCGATTGACCTGAAATTTTGTAGGAACCTCTAAAATGTCATTCCCTACAACTTTCATGTTTTGAGTTAAGGCCAATTCGGCCTCTATCTAGGACCCAAAATTTCGGACAGAATGAAGAACCAAGAACCCTAATTTTCCAGATTTCTTCCAAAACAGAAATTAATTGCAATCTTCCACTTTTTCCACCTCCTAGAGTCATTAAACATCAGTTACCATCATCAAGGATAGCCACAACATCACATTCATATTAAACCAGAAAATTCATCAATAAATTGAAAACTTCATCAATTCATCCAAAACCAAGAAGTAAACCACAAAATTCATCACTTTAACTACCACTAGGCACTAATTAAGCTTCATTAAGTGAAGGAGAAAGTTAAATCACCACTCACCTAGTAAACAAGAGAGGAAGAGTTGTTTGTCACCTTAGCTTCCCAAAACACTTCACCAAACCACTTACTAACACCTAAAGAAGAGATTTTATGGAGTAGAAACAAGTCTAAGTGATTGCTTTGGATGATTTGCACTAGATGGATGCCAAACTTTGAAGAGTTTTTCTTTCTTCCTTGCTCAAGGTGGCCGGCCACAATGGAGGTAAGAAATGGTGATTTTTGTGGAAATTTTTGAGATATTTAATCAATTGGTCAAATAAGTCAAAAAGGTGAATAGTTGTCATAAGTTACAACCACTCTTAAGGTGACACTTGTCACTTCCTTTAAAACATCTCTATCCTTTAAGTCCCTCTCACATCAATCACATCTCAACCTCTACTTATCTCTTAACACCCGATAAATTTCAACCAGTATCCGAAACTTAACCTAATTGGCCGAATTTTTCCGAACTTCTCACACTAGTGGGTCCCACGTCCGGTATACGCTCTTAATTTCTCAAAATCTATTCAATACTAGAAAAATCATCTAAAAACTATATTTACTCATAAAAATTATCTAGAAAATTTTCCGGATACAGAAAGTGCAGAAAACAAGTCATGAAAAATGCGAAAACCTAGAAAATGCAATTTACGGGTTCTCACAGTCCAAACCTTATTTCTCTCAAATTGATTAAGTTCCTCTTGCATAGCCAAAATCCAGTTATCATCCTTTAAAGCATCATTGATATTTTTGGGTTCAAAAAGAGAAACTAAAGCAAAATTGTCTATCAATTTTCTAGATGAAGAACGAGTCTTTACCTTTTCGGATGGATCACCAATTATAAGCTCTCTTGGATGATTATGGCTGAATTTCCAAGCATTGGGAAGGTCTTTGACTGAATCATCATTCTCATCTTCATCACCCTTTTCTTGATCATTATGAGCTTCATCCATCATTTCCATTGCTGCTGGTTTAGAAATTCCTTCATCACCAATTTTCAGCTTTTCCATTCCTTCACGAACACCTACATCATCATCTTCACACGACCTTTTGGAATTATCATCATTAGTTTCATCAAATGTTATGTGAATGGCTTCTTCTATCACAAGAGTCCTTCTATTAAAGACTCTATATCCTCTTTTGTTCTCACAATAACCCAAAAATATTCCTTCATCAGATTTTTTCTCAAACTTACCAAGATGTTCCTTTAAATTTAAAATAAAACATTTACAACCAAAGACTTTGAAGTATCCAACCGTAGGTTTTTTATCAAAAATCAGTTCATAAGATGTCTTATTCAAAATGGGTCTCAAAAGGATTCTGTTCATCACATAACATGCAGTGTTTACTGCTTCAGCCCAAAGGTATTTTGGCAAACTACATTCACTTAACATAGTTCTAGCAGCCTCTTGTAGTGTCCTATTTTTCCTTTCTACAACACCATTTTGTTGTGGAGTTCTTGCAATTGAAAACTCATGTGTTATGCCATTATGAACACAGAAATCTGGAAAACCACAATACTTGAATTCCGTTCCACTTCTAATCCTAACAATTTTTAAGCCAAGCAGATTTTGCACTTTAGCAAACAATGAAGTGAAATTCTTGAAGGCATCATCCTTGTGAGCAAGAAATATCACCCAAGTATATCTAGAATAATCATCCACAATCACAAAGCAGTATTTCTTACCTCCCAAGCTAGTGATTTGAGTAGGACCAAATAAGTCAAGATGCAAGAGTTCTAAAGGTTTAGAAGTTGAAACACACTTCTTTGGTTTAAAAGAAACTTTTGTTTGCTTTCCAAATTGACATGCATCACAAATTTTATCCTTTTCAAAACAGATTTTTGGCAAGCCTCTAACTAGCTCCTTTTTTGAAATTTCCTTTAGTAAATCCATGTTAAAATGACAAAGTCTCCTATGCCACAACCAAGGATCTTCATTTGAAGCTTTAAGACATTTAAAGCTAGAAGAATCAATTTTATCAAGAACCACAATATATATGTCGTTAAACCTCTTACCTTTGAACACAACATTATATTTGGAATCAAGCACAATGCATTCATGCTTTTTAAACAACACATTCAAGTCTTTATCACACAATTGACTAACACTAAGCAAGTTATAACCTAAATTATCAACTAAGAGCACATTATGAACAAAAGTTTCACCATCCTTACCAACATCACCTATTCCAATTGTCTTAGCTTTCACATCATCACCGAATGTCACCTTTCCACTTGATTTTGATTTTAGCTTTATGAACAAAGAGGGATCACCGGTCATATGCCTTGAGCAGCCGCTATCAATAAATCATTTGGACTTGTTTGAGCCTTTTTCCTCATTATCTCCAATAGCCATGAAGGCCATTTGAGCTGATTCTTCCTCTTCTTCAACTTCCCCTTCAGAGTTGCATTCATTCCAAGTAATCTGGAAGTTGTTGAATCTTGGCTTTCGATCAGCTTTCCCATCTTTTATTTTCTTCATGGGGCATTCGTTTGCATAGTGTCCAGGCTGTCCATATTCATAGCATTTGTCCACTAGCTTCTTGTTGAATTCTTGTTTTCCTTTGTTCCTTGCATTTGATGAATAATTTTGAAATTGATTGCTAGGTCCTCCCTTTCTAAACTTCCTTTTATTCAAGATTCTCTTGAAGCCTCTTGTGATGAGAGCAAGATCATTATCATCACCATCCGAGTCTTCATCATCCAAGTGAGCTGGATCATCTTCACTTTGAGTAGTCTTTAGAGCAATATTTCTCTTTGCTCTAGCATCCTCTTCCTCCTGCACTTTAGATTTCAGTTTCAACTCATAAGAGGTTAGTGAGTTAATGAGAGATTCAATAGGTACAGAATTTAAATCCTTAGCCTCCTCTATTGCAGTCACTTTATTTTCCCATTCTTTGCCCAATGCATTGAGAATTTTCCTGTTCTTCTCTCCCAAGGTGTACTCTTTGCCCAACACCTCGAGATCTTTGATCAAGTCATTGAACCTGCAATACATTTTGTCAATATCCTCAAGAGGTTCAATTTTAAATGATTCATACTTTGTGACCAAGATAGCCTTTTTCTGTTCTCTCACGTTGTCACCACCCTCATGGATTTCTCTTAGCTTATCCCACATTTCTTTGGCCGATTTACAGCCTTTTACTCTAATTGATTCATTTGAATCTAAGGCACTATAAAGAACATTCATGGCTTTGGCATTCAATGTGAGATTAGTCCTATCTTGAGCATTCATTTTAGCTCTTCTTTTTGGCCGAAGCAACCCTGTATCTGCATCAAGAAAGTTAGCTTCATGCGGTCCTTCACTCACAATAAACCATAGCTCAATATCAATAGATTGCAAAAAGATAATCATCCTTTCTTTCCAGCTAACATAATTGGAGCCACTGAACATGGGAGGCCTAGTAACAGATTGCCCCTCAACAAACATAGCATGACTGGTTGTCATCTTTACTCCAAGCCGTTTGAGCTTAATCTCTAGGAGACCAAGCTCTGATACCAATTGTAAGGCCCAAAGACAACCTAAGAGGGGGGGTGAATTAGGTTGATTAAAATCTTAATCAAATTTATGCAATTTTTGCTTAATAAAAATTTTACCTTCTTTTCTAGTAATGATCAATCAAGTAGATTAGAAGAAGAGAGCAATATTGATTCGAAAAACAAGTATAGATAAGCAATGAGAATTTTATTAAACAAAAAGGAATAAGATAGAATATCAAACCGATTGTCTACCAAGCTTTCCTCAAACTTGAAGACCAATCACTAGGTTGAGCAACTTCTCTTTGATGAAAGATGATCAACTAGATGTACAATGGAGGGAGCACTTCCTCCTTGCCCTAAGCCTCACTTAGTCAAGCTAAGAAGTTTTACAATCACTCAGATAACCCTCAACAAAGCTACACTAATGAAACTTTCAACCACAAGAGAAATGCTCACAAGAAATTCACACCACTTGGAGAACAAATCTAGCTTTGGAGACTATTTTCTAGCTAAAATATCTCTTGAGATCTTGTAAACAAAGTGTGCAAAAGTCCTCCTCTGAATCAGAATCGTTTGTATTTAAAGGGAACCAAAAATGGGCTTCATTAATACTTCCAACGGATAGAAAGCAGATGAAGAGTCAGCTAGCCGTTGGGGCTGTCGGACGTCCGACGGCTTAGTCATCGTCCGATCCTATCGTTCGAAAATCAGTCAAGTTGTTGTTCGGACGTCCGATGGGATTTTATCGTCTGAGCTTCTGTGTCCGAACGTTGTCCAGAGAGTTATCAAATCTTTGTGGAATTTTTAGGATGTCCGATGAGATTGATGTACGTCCGAAGCATGCGTCCGATCCTTCAGGACGTCCGATGCTTCCTTACGAGCGTCCGACAGAGTCTTGGCAGAGAGTCATCAACACTTTGTGGAACTTTTAGGACGTCCGACACGATCACTGTGCGTCCGAAGAGTACGTCCGATCCATCCGGACGTTCGATGCTTCCTCACGATCGTCCGACAGAATTTCCTTCTTGATGTTCTTCATCCTTTCGGACGTCCGACCGATTCCTTCGGACGTCCGACATGAGTGCCCTGTTTTTGCTTCTTCTTTTGGTTGATTTTCATTTCTTGACATATTCGTACCTGATTCTTTGATAGGCAAAAAACACTTATATTTGAAGAGAGTTAGATAAACATTTCAAAGTCCTTTGTGATCATCAAAACCAAGAATAACAGTTGTTATAATGTATTAGAGTGGTTTGACTCGATACTTTTGAAGATGTAAATAGAACTCTTTTGGCGTTAGATATAGTCCTGAATAGTACGCTTGTGGGTTTATCTAGTTTTATTGT
The DNA here is from genome assembly GCF_036785885.1 of Coffea arabica. Taxonomy (NCBI): domain Eukaryota; kingdom Viridiplantae; phylum Streptophyta; class Magnoliopsida; order Gentianales; family Rubiaceae; genus Coffea; species Coffea arabica. Next base: position 35,759,349 of record NC_092321.1, read on the forward strand.
TTTGAAATTTTGAGTCCTGGCGCGAGCTAGGCAGGCGTCCCGCCGATACCCTAGGGTTCGCCCTTGGGAGAAGCGGGGGCATCACACCGAGATAACCCTAAATCATACATCTATATTTTGGGAAGGAGTAAGTAGCATTTGAAGTGTTAAACTAAAGAGGTATCATGTTTTAAAATGGAAAGCCGGTCATGGTATTGGACAAACAAAAGTATACAAGTTCAAATAGAAACTTAGCCCTCGAGCGAAAATTTGGGCAGCACGCCCTTTGTATTTACCTATTTTTCCAGCCATTTATGGCTTCATTATTTTCCTCAACCAATCCCAAAGTCACACACAATATCATCTCATTTCAATAGCCATTCCATAGGCTCAAAGTCATATAAGTACAAAAATTCAAGTGAACAAAAAGTGCGGAAATGAGCTTTAGTAAAAGACAGATTTGATAGGATTTTATGGAAAGGACACATCTGAGGCTACGCTTATCGGATTGGTGTGAAAATTATACCATTTCGAAGCTAAGACGAAGTCCTACAACTTTCATGAAGATCACTTGGTCTAATTTCCAGTGTAACCTAATCAAATTCCCAGTTCACAGAACCAGGTTCCAACTAATCGGCTAAGTAACCGTACCACATTTAATTGGTCATATCTCAGGGTACCAAAGTCCGTTTAAGGTGTTCTTGGAGGCGTTGGAAAGCTAAGACAGAGTAAACTGAATAGACACGGTCAACTAGATGAACTGTCTAAAACGGATCACTGGAAACATCCTAGGGCAGCGAGGGTATTTTGGTTTTTTCACAGGCTACGTTGCTCCGATCAGGCTGAAATTTTGTAGACACCTTTAAAATATCATTCTATACAACTTTTATGTTCTATTCTAAGCCTAATTCGGCCTCTAACATGATGAAATAAAACCGGACAGAATAGGGCTATAATTTTCCAGAAATCTGGAATTTTGGGATTCAATGGAAACTTTCTTCATTTCTTGCCTCAATCCACCACCACAACCTCCTATATAAGCTTAGATACAACATATATCATCCATATAGCAAGTATAGGGAGAAACCATCAAACCCTAACTTAGATATATCACCTTTAAAATCATCACAACAACTTGTATCACTACTAATCTAACCAAAACATGAATTATATAACAACTTAAACCAAAATAAAAGAACCAAAGCCATGGGTAGACCTTATACCTCAACAAATGAAGCTTGCAAGAATAATACTTCACCTCCTCTTGGAATTTTTGTTTCCCCTGGCTTCCCAAGTTCACAACTCACTTTAATCGGTTTAGAATTTTGTTCCTCACTTGGATGGCTCAACTCAAGATGAAGGAAGTTTGTTTCTTGCTCTCTCTTTCTCCTCTCTTTGTCTCAGCCAAGCAGCAGAAAATGAAGGGAAATTGAAGCCAACAAGATGATAAGAAGGTTGGACTTAGCTTGGTCAAGGAGCCATAGGGGTGTGACACTTGTCACCACCAAAGCCAACAAAAATTTCTTTTTCTTTCCTTGCATTTTTAGCCCTAAATTTCGGTCAAAGCCAGCTGGAAATAAGGAGATATTTTGCTCAAATATTAATGAGCTTGTATGATAAGAAAGTGGTGGTCAAGCGGTGTGTTCAATCGGTAGTGCACGGTTCACGTCGGTTCGCACCGTTTTTCCTTAAATCACACGTACTAGGGTTTTTACTTCCTATTCACTAACTTTTTATTATTTCTTCTAATCACATATTATTTCTCACCCAAAATTCACTCTTAAGCACAAAATTTGATCCTCGCTCCGTACCGGATAATTACACGACGGATACACGAAAAATCCTATTTCACTTCGAATTGAAATCGGAAAGGAAAACCCGAATTTCCTATGATCATTGGCACTTTTTTCTAGGGTGATTAAGTAGCAATATGGTATAGAATAATAATTTCCAAATAATTTTCAAATAAAAGGAAATTTTCAAGAAATATGTAAGGAATTTGCAAGTCCTCACATCATATATCCTTTAATTGATGTTATGAAGTTGCTAGTTGGAGGTTTTGATGATTTAAACCTAACAAACATGAAATTCTAGCAACAAAGTTCTAATTCCAGGTTTAAATTCTCACAAAACACCATTCTGCCCGTTTTTGTTTCATCATGATAGAGGCCGAAATAGACTTCGTATAAAACATGGAAGTTGTAGAGAATGATGATTTATTGGTACCTACAAAATTTCAGCTCAATCGGAGCAACGTACCCTGTGAAAAGACTGAAATACCCCTGCTGCCCTGTTTCTGTCCGAAAATGAAAATCAGCCTCTGTAAGTGGTTAGTTTGACCAGGAATATTACCAAATTGGTTGATGATGTCTTATTCAGAATTATAGCCTTATATATTATCTTTCAAATGGATTTGGAATTACCGGAATTGGAGTTGTGTGTGCTGAGATATGAGTGAATAAAGCAGGACTGCTAGTTGATTTCCGTAGTGAATTTTGAACTGGAAAATCTGGAGTTGTTTTGGTAAATTTGACCTAGTTAGGGTGAGAACTGGACTGAGTGGTCTTCATGAAAGTTGTAGGGCTTTGTCTTATATTTTCAATGCCTCCAACAACGCCTTAAACGGACTTTGGTAGCCTGCGATATGGCCATTTAAAGGTAGTACGGTTAATTAGCCGATTAGTTGGAACTTGGTTCTGGGAATTGGGAATTTGACTAGGTTACACTGGAATTTGGACTAAGTGGTCTTCATCAAAATTGTAGCCCTCTGTCTTAGTTTAGAAAAGGTATAAATTACATCCCAATCCGATAAGCGTAGCTTCGGATGTGTCCGTTACGCAAAACCCGTCAAATCTGTCTTTTACTAAAGCTCATTTCCGCACATGTTGTTAACTTGATTTTATACTCCTATGACTTTGAGCCTATTTGTGACGCCCCGAAAGAATGAGAGTGAGAACCCGGAAATTTTCTAATTTTCTAGGGTTTATTTTATTTAATCGCCCGCCTTTTCTACATTTTCTTTATTTGAAAAATTCCCCAGATAAAGTTTATGACCAAAGATATTTTTAAAATGATTTTTCTAGTATCGATTAGTTTTTGAGAAATTAAAAGCGTATTTTGAACGTGGGACCCGCAAGTGCGGTAAATGCATTATATTTTTGACAACTTGTTGGAATTTTGTATTAAGTGATATTATTTTACAAAGTGTTAAGGTATTTGTATTGGAGAGACAAAAAGATAAGTTTTAAACCAAAAAGGTGACAAGTGTCACCTTGTGATTTAATCTTGGACTTTGAGCACTATTCATGTACTTTACTAATATCCCAAAATTGATAAAAAAATTCTCATTTTCTTCACTCTTGTGGCCGAGCTCTTCAAGGGAGAAAAGAAAGAAAAGCTTCAACTTTCAACTTCCATTTCTTGCACAAATCTTGCAATCCAACCGATTAAACTTGAAAGTTTTCCATAAAACCTCTTAGTTTGGTGGTCTTGAGGTGTTTTGTGGAACTGTTTGGAAAGCTAAGGTGACTAGTTGCTCTATCTCTTGTATTGCTAAGGTGAGTTGTGAAGGATCCCTCTCCTCCCTCTAATGATGCTTAATTTATGCTTAGTGGTGGTATAAGGTGCAACTTTATGGATTATATTGTGATTTTGGTTGAATTGGTGAAGTTTTATAATTTTTGGGGATTTTTCTGTTTTCATATGAGTATGATTATGTGGTCATGTATGATGATTAGAAATGATGTTTAAGGACTCTATGAGGTGGAAAAAGTGGACAATTGCAATCAATTTCTGTTTTGGAAGAAATTTCAGAAAATTAGGTTTTGTGAAGGAACATTCTGCCCGAATTTTTAGCTCCTAGTTAGAGGCCGAATTGGCCTTGGCTTAAAACATTAAAGTTGTATTTAATGACATTTTAGAGGTGCCTACAAAATTTCAGGTCAATCGGAGTAGTGTAGAATGAGAAAAGTCGAAATTACTATTGCTGTTCTGGTTTTACCCGAATGTAAGAATTGCGCCTGTAATTGGTTGTTTTGGCTGGTATTGCTTCCGAATTGGTTGTTTAGGCCTTCTGATGAAATTTATCCCTGTTTCTTAGCTTTCATATGGTTTTTGAATTTCTGGATTTGGACCTGGAGATCCTGAGTTATGATGTTTCCGCTAGAATGCGTTCTGTGAATCTGTTTTTGTGATTCTGGTATAGTATCTTGCATTTTTGACCTGGTTACACTCGAAACTGGGTTGAGTGACCTTCTGTAATATTGTATCCCTATCTCTTAGCTTCGAAACTGTGTATCTTTCACCTTCATCCGACCATCGTAGTACCTTTGGTGCCATTACCGCAAAATGACGTCAAAACTGTTTTTCTGGTTTTGAGCTTAACTTTCATTTCCGGACTTTTCCCTAGCTTGACTTGTACTAGTACTACTTGGAGCTTGCTGAATGGCTATTGGATGAACTTGTTGTTGTGTGTGTACCTTTGGGTTTGAATGAGCAAAATAATGAAGCCATGATGGCTGGAAAAGTTAGCAAATTCAGGGGAAGTGCTGTCCGAACTTTGAAGGGACTTGTTTGCATTGAGTTTGTGATCTAAGACTTGGATTTGAGCAAGGCAATGATATATGATGGATGGTTTCTGAGCCATGGAGGTGAGTGACCTCAAACTATTTCTGAAGTTATTTATGAACTGTTTCCTGCATTATTTACTTTTGAGCTGTTTCCAAAGTTACTTTTGTACTGTTTTCTTGCATTATTTACCTTTAAACTGTTTCCAAAGTTACTTTTGAACTGTTTTCTTGCATATCATGCATGCTTGCATGTGAGTGTTCCTTATTTGCTATATTTTCTTGACTTCATGACTTGTATTATTGCTTGATAACGTGTTAAGTGCTTTGAATGATTTTCAAAACGAGCTTTCTAGGCGAGTGTGTACTTTATCGCACTCGACCTAAATAACTGTGCAATTTTCAAGGATTTAATTATTGAAATGCTAGTTACGCATGAATGTAAGCCGTTTGGCTGAATTGGCCACTGCCCTTTGTTACCAATCCACTCGAGCCAGAAGAGGACTCGGTCGGGCGATATGGTGACCCTGGGTGAATTTGGTATACTCGAGTATTACCTTGTAGTCCGGCTACGTCCGGATGGGTGGAGTCCAGCCAATGGTCGGATGGGTGGAGTCCGGTCAACGTCCGGAAAAGGGGATGAACGAACAAAAGGATGAACGAGGGATTCTACTTACAAAAAATGTATTTTCAAACGATTGGAGGAATAAGGGGAAATGTCAGGGGAACGAACGAACAAACGAATAGCTCCATGTGAGCCCGTATCCTTTTAATGAATGTTACTATCGCTTTCCATTGTAAATCTTCCTTGAATTATTGATACTCCATTTTAATGTATTGTAAATGTTGTAATTGTTTCTGGACTTATCATTTGATTTATGACATCATTGAAATGAACTATTGTGAAACCGATTTGATTACTGATTTTAATGGTTACTCGCTGAGCTTCTAGCTCACCCCAAAAATATTTTATTCCCCTCCACAGGGCTCGTGGCGAAGGAAGGACTTGTAGTACTTGTTCACGTGACTGGATGGCCTATGTTTTGTATAATTTGGATTTGGAAATCATTTTATGTATAGTTGGGAATTATTTCCGCTTTGCTTTTGACATGTAATTATTCGAGAATTTGATGTAATATTTGAGGTTTATTCTTGTAATTTATTTGAGGATTGTGGTGAACGACTGAGTCCCGGCGAGAGCTGGGCAGGCGGCCCGCCGAACCCTCTGGTTCGCCTTAGGGGGAGGTGGTGCTGTCACAGTTGGTATCAGAGCTTAGGCTTCAGATCTCTGTAGTGTACCCTAGGCTTGAAGTTTAGGATGCCGGACTGTGGGTTTGATTTGACTCTTGTGAGATTTTTTTGCGAGATGTCTTGACTTGATTGGTACAAGAGGGAATGTCGAGGAGGACATTCTTTTAAGGAGGGGAGTTTGTGACGCCCCGAAAGAATGAGAGTGAGAACCCGGAAATTTTCTAATTTTCTAGGGTTTATTTTATTTAATCGCCCGCCTTTTCTACATTTTCTTTATTTGAAAAATTCCCCAGATAAAGTTTATGAGAAAAGATTGTTTTAAAATGATTTTTCTAGTATCGGTTAGTTTTTGAGAAATTAAAAGCGTATTTTGAACGCGGGACCCGTAAGTGCGGTAAATGCATTATATTTTTGACAACTTGTTGGAATTTTGTATTAAGTGATATTATTTTACAAAGTGTTAAGATATTTGTATTGGAGAGACAAAAAGATAAGTTTTAAACCAAAAAGGTGACAAGTGTCACCTTGTGATTTAATCTTGGACTTTGACCACTATTCATGTACTTTACTAATATCCCAAAATTGATCAAAAATTCTCATTTTCTTCACTCTTGTGGCCGAGCTCTTCAAGGGAGAAAAGAAAGAAAAGCTTCAACTTTCAACTTCCATTTCTTGCACAAATCTTGCAATCCAACCGATTAAACTTGAAAGTTTTCCATAAAACCTCTTAGTTTGGTGTTCTTGAGGTGTTTTGTGGAGTTGTTTGGAAAGCTAACGTGACTAGTTGCTCTATCTCTTGTATTGCTAAGGTGAGTTGTGAAGGATCCCTCTCCTCCCTCTAATGATGCTTAATTTATGCTTAGTGGTGGTATAAGGTGCAACTTTATGGATTATATTGTGATTTTGGTTGAATTGGTGAAGTTTTATAATTTTTGGGGATTTTTCTGTTTTCATATGAGTATGATTATGTGGTCATGTATGATGATTGGAAATGATGTTTAAGGACTCTATGAGGTGGAAAAAGTGAACAATTGCAATCAATTTCTGTTTTGGAAGAAATTTCAGAAAATTAGGTTTTGTGAAGGAACATTCTGCCCGAATTTTTAGCTCCTAGTTAGAGGCCGAATTGGCCTTGGCTTAAAACATTAAAGTTGTATTTAATGACATTTTAGAGGTGCCTACAAAATTTCAGGTCAATCTGAGTAGTGTAGAATGAGAAAAGTCGAAATTACTATTGCTGTTCTGGTTTTACCCGAATGTAAGAATTGCGCCTGTAATTGGTTGTTTTGGCTGGTATTGCTTCCGAATTGGTTGTTGAGGCCTTCTGATGAAATTTATCCCTGTTTCTTAGCTTTCATATGGTTTTTGAATTTCTGGATTTGGACTTGGATAGCCTGAGGTCTGATGTTTCCGCTAGAATGCGTTCTGTGAATCTGTTTTTGTGATTCTGGTATAGTATCTTGCATTTTTGACCTGGTTACACTCGAAACTGGGTTGAGTGACCTTCTGTAATATTTTATCCCTATCTCTTAGCTTCAAAACGGTGTATCTTGCACCTTCATCCGACCATCGTAGTACCTTTGGTACCATTACCGCAAAATGACGTCAAAACTGTTTTTCTGGTTTTGAGCTTAACTTTCATTTCCGGACTTTTCCCTAGCTTGACTTGTACTAGTACTACTTGGAGCTTGCTGAATGGCTATTGGATGAACTTGTTGTTGTGTGTGTACCTTTGGGTTTGAATGAGCAAAATAATGAAGCCATGATGGCTGGAAAAGTTAGCAAATTCAGGGGAAGTGCTGTCCGAACTTTGAAGGGACTTGTTTGCATTGAGTTTGTGATCTAAGACTTGGATTTGAGCAAGGCAATGATATATGATGGATGGTTTCTGAGCCATGGAGGTGAGTGACCTCAAACTATTTCTGAAGTTATTTATGAACCGTTTCCTGCATTATTTACTTTTGAGCTGTTTCCAAAGTTACTTTTGTACTGTTTTCTTGCATTATTTACCTTTAAACTGTTTCCAAAGTTACTTTTGAACTGTTTTCTTGCATATCATGCGTGCTTGCATGTGAGTGTTCCTTATTTGCTATATTTTCTTGACTTCATGACTTGTATTATTGATTGATAACGTGTTATGTGACACCCCAACTTTCAAGAAGCTATTGTTTTACGGTTTCTTTAGTTCATTTTATTTTAAAACATTATTTTGTTTCAGGGAAGATACTAAAGTTATTTCTTTGGGTTTGATTTAAAATCTTATTTTGTTTTAAAAGACTAGAAACCCTAAAATTTTAATCAAAAACCCTAGTTTACTTGTGACTATGTTTAAATCCTTCATATTTGACTCAAAACCCTAATTTTATTTTATGGAATTGTAAAATTCATCACACTTTTCTTAAAATTCCTTTTATTTGGAAATTATTTAATTAATATGATCCTCCTACTCAAGTACTCCACAATAAGTGTAAATAAACCTAGAAAGTAGGGTTTCACTCTTCGTTTTCAAGATTGGAGCAAATTAGGGTTTTCGCGATTTTTCGCCGGATGAAATTTCGGTATGGAGCAAGGATCAAATTCGGTGATTAAAAATGACTTTTAAGTGAGAAATAATATGTGATTAGAAGCAATGATACAAGGTTAGTGAATAGGAAGTAAAAACCCTAGTACGTGTGTTTTTAAGAAAAACGGCGCGAACCGGAGTGTCCCGCGCACTACCGATTGAACGCACCACTTGACCACCACTTTCTTCCCATACAAGTCTATTGATATTTGAGCAAAATATCTCCTAATTTACAGCTAAGCTTGACCGAAATTTGTGGCTCAAATGCAAGGAAGGAAAGAGAAAATTTTTTTGGTTGAGGTTAAGCCAAGTGTTGGCCAAACTTGTGGTTAGAATTAATTCTTATCTTTCTACCTTCTTATAAGACAAACTTAGCTTAATCTCCTTCATTATTTTCTGCATCTTGGCCGAGTAAGGAGAGAGAGAAAGGGAGAGTAAGAGTTGCACCATTTTCTTCTTGATTTACACCAACCAAGTGCTAAAATCGAATTCTAAACCGATTGATCGTAAGTTTGGAAGCTTGGGAAGCTAAGGGAACCAAAAATTTCAAGAAATAGTGGAGGATCACTCTTGCAAGCCTTCTTTTTGAGGTATAAAATCTGATCTATGGCTTTGATCCTTTTATTCTTGTTTAAGATGTTAAATAGTTCATGTTTTGGGTTTGATTACAAGTTATGCAAGTTGATGTGATAATTTTGGATGAGATAGGTAAGTTAGGGTTTGATTAATTTCTGCCTGTACTTGATGTATGATTGATATATGTTGTATCCAAAGTTATATAGGGGGTTTTGGTAGCAAGTGTAGCAAGAAATTTAGAAAACTATCATTGAAACCAAAAGATTCCAGATTTCTGGAAAATTTTTCCCCTTTCTGTCCGTTTTTGTTGCACCATGTTAGAGGCCGAATTGGGCTTGGAATAAAACATGAAAGTTGTAGATAATAGTATTTTATAGGTTCCTACAAAATTTCAACTCAATCGGAGCAACGTAGCTCGTGAAAAGACCAAAATACCCTCGCTGATTTAGGTCACTTTCCAGAGTTCCGCGTGGACAGTTTAGTCCTTTTGGTTGAATTTATTCACTATAATCCGTTTGGATTTAGCCTTTCACCAAAACATGAAAGTTTCAGTTCTCTGTCTTAGCTTTGTAACGCCACCAAGAACACCTTAAATAGACCTTCGTAGACTGAGATATGGTCACTTGAATGTAGTATGGTGGATTAGCCGAATAGTTGAAACCAGGTTACATGGATTGGGAATTTGATCAGGTTACACTGGAAATTGGACTAAGTGATCTTCATGAACATTGTAGCCTTATGTCTCAGATTTCTAATTACTTTGGAATTTCTTGATTTGGATTTGTGAGCTAGGAGTTACGATCCAGCAAACATACCCTGTCCGTCATCTTAAAGTGCAAATTTCTGGCACTGTTTTCCATACTTTCGACCCATCTCTGTTCAGATCCAGATTTAAGTGTCTTCATAAAAGTTATAGAATTTTCTCTTAGCTTCGTAACGGTACCTCATGTACCTTGATCCGACACTCGTAGCCTCGATTGTCCTCAAAACAGTTTTGACGGCAAAACGGCTAGGCCGCCATTCCCGTTTCCTTATGCCGTTTCCGCACATGCATGTGCCAATTTTGTCGTTTTGTTTGTTTTAGGCATATTAGTAGCCGTTTGTGATACTATGTAATGCAATCTTCTATTTCAGACAGTGGTGAGCTAGGTGGAGCCGGTGGGGCCTACTAGCTACTTTTCGTCCTTTTGTTATCCTTGTTCGTTGTGTAAGTATTCAGGCCGCTTTTACGTGTTAGTTGTTTATGTGATTCGATATGTATGAAAAGGGTACCTAGGCGAGGGTGTACTTTATCGCACTCGACCTAAACCCTAATTTACGCACACATTTGTATATGGCATATGTATATGAATCATTTTGGAACTAAACCCCTTGAGCTTGTGGCTCGGGGTGACTTTTGAGTAAATTTTGTGAAGTTTGTGAGTTTGGGGCCCGATCTCATGACCTAGATGGACTATTCGAGCCGGTTAGGGCTTGGTCGAAGTTAGTCCAATCTGGTTTGAGGTCACCAAGTTTGTGAATCCGGTTCACCGATTATGTGGACCAAGTTTGTGACCCGAGCTTGTGAACCAAGCTCAATTTCGTTTGCTCGACCAAGTTTGTGAGGTGCCTGGCCAGAGAGAGTGATAAGGTGTACGGTGGGTGTACAAGTGAAGTTCTACGGACCATTATTTGAGGTCGACGGAGTGTCGGCAGGAGGTCACACATGGCAAACGATCTGGCTTTGGAGCCACCCGTATCCTTACTATGTGATGTTATCTTTCTGCTTTTGCTTTACTCTTACCATATAGTTGGTTGATACGTGAAAATTTACGCTTTTGCCCCTGTTTACTTACTAAGCATATAGCTTACCCCGTTCCATTTGTTTTCCTTAGCAGGGGGACGGCACGGGGATCGCTCGGGAAGGTGGTTAGATTTTGAGTTATAGAATACTTGAATTTGTATTTGTTAAAAGTTGACGAGTAAGATGTACATAGTTGGCGTGGTGGTTGTAGTTATCAGTTTTTCTAGGTTTTACTTTCTGGTACTTGTGATATGTAATTCTTGGAGAATTGAATGTAATATTTGAGATTTATCTCGTACTTTATTTGAGGACTGTAGTGAACGACTGAGTCCCAGCGAGAGCTGGGCAGGCGGCCCGCCGAACCCTCTAGTTCGCCTTAGGAGGAGGTGGGGCTGTCACATGTTAAGTGCTTTGAATGATTTCCAAAACGAGCTTTCTAGGCGAGTGTGTACTTTATCGCACTCGACCTAAATAACTGTGCAATTTTCAAGGATTTAATTATTGAAATGCTAGTTGCGCATGAATGTAAGCCGTTTGGCTGAATTGGCCACTGCCCTTTGTTACCGATCGACTCGAGCCAGAAGCGGACTCGGTCGGGCGATATGGTGACCTTGGGTGAATTTGGTATACTCGAGTATTACCTTGTAGTCCGGCTACGTCCGGATGGGTGGAGTCCGGCCAATGGTCGGATGGGTGGAGTCCGGTCAACGTCCGGAAAAGGGGATGAACGAGGGATTCTACTTACAAAAAATATATTTTCAAACGATTGGAGGAATAAGGGGAAATGTCAGGGGAACGAACGAACAAACGAATAGCTCCATGTGAGCCCGTATCCTTTTAATGAATGTTACTATCGCTTTCCATTGTAAATGTTCCTTGAATTATTGATACTCCATTTTAATGTATTGTAAATGTTGTAATTGTTTCTGGACTTATCATTTGATTTATGACATCATTGAAATGAACTATTGTGAAATCGATTTGATTACTGATTTTAATGGTTACTCGCTGAGCTTCTAGCTCACCCCAAAAATATTTTATTCCCCTCCACAGGGCTCGTGGCGAAGGAAGGACTTGTAGTACTTGTTCACGTGACTGGATGGCCTATGTTTTGTATAATTTGGATTTGGAAATCATTTTATGTATAGTTGGGAATTATTTCCGCTTTGCTTTTGACATGTAATTATTGGAGAATTTGATGTAATATTTGAGGTTTATTCTTGTAATTTATTTGAGGATTGTGGTGAACGACTGAGTCCCGGCGAGAGTTGGGCAGGCGGCCCGCCGAACCCTCTGGTTCGCCTTAGGGGGAGGTGGGGCAGTCACACTATTGAATGGCTATTGTGATGAATTTATATTGTGTATAACTTTGGGATTGGCTGAGGAAAATAATGAAGCCATAAATGGCTGGAAAATTAGGTAAACACAAAGGGCGTGCTGCCCAAATTTATGCTCGAGAACTAGAGAACTATACTTGCAACTTGAGGATGGGTTAAGAGTGAATATCACTTGAACCATCTAGGATGTTTGCACCTTCTTTTACCGAGATATATAAGTAAGGATTTGGCCGAACTTATACCCTTGAGAAATAAAATAATGACTGCTCGGAGTACGTTTTCTTTGTCACCCTTGAGAATTGGGAATTTGACTAGGTTACACTGGAATTTGGACTAAGTGGTCTTCATCAAAATTGTAGCCCTCTGTCTTAGCTTCGAAACGGTATAAATTACATCCCAATCCGATAAGCGTAGCTTCGGATGTGTCCGTTACGCAAAACCCGTCAAATCTGTCTTTTACTAAAGCTCATTTCCGCACATGTTGTTAACTTGATTTTGTACTCATATGACTTTGAGCCTATTGAATGGCTATTGTGATAAATTTATATTGTGTATAACTTTGGGATTGGCTGAGGAAAATAATGAAGCCATAAATGGCTGGAAAATGAGGTAAACACAAAGGGCGTGCTGCCCAAATTTATGCTCGAGAACTAGAGAACTATACTTGCAACTTGAGGAAGGGTTAAAAGTGAATATCGCTTGAACCATCTAGGATGTTTGCACCTTCTTTTACCGAGGTATATAAGTAAGGACTTGGCCGAACTTATACCCTTGAGAAATAAAATAATGACTGCTCGGAGTACGGTTTCTTTGTCACTTCGACTTAAATGGAGATTTCAAAGTTTTACGAGCAAGCATAAGTTTTACAAATATTTTACTCATAACCTTTGGTTTAAATGTACTCTTTTCACTTCCAAAACTATACTTATATTTTGTACTAGTAGTTATTCGGATTTTCTTGGGTTCCCTTAAACTTTAGAGGGGTTTAACTGTAATATTTTCTCATGGCTATTATTAGGGTTTATTGGCTATTGAGAGTGTTATCCGGGAGGAAACCTTGGACATTATTTTGCTTAAATAGGTGAGTGTTCCATGTTTGTTATATTTTCTTGACTTATTGGCTTGTTATTATTGATTGATAATGTGTTAAGTGCTTTCAATGATTGTTAAAACGAGTTTTCTAGGCGAGTGTGTACTTTATCGCACCTGACCTAAATAAATGTGAAATTTTCAATGATTAAATGATTAAATGCTAGTTGCGCATGAATGTAAGTCGTTTGGCTGAACTGGCCCCTGCCCTTCGTTACCGATCGACTCGAGCCAGAAGCGGACTCGATCGGGCGATATGGTGACCCTGGGTGTGAACGTTGGTATACTCGAGTATTACCTTGTAGGTTGGTGGAGCCTGGCCAACGTCCAGGAGGGGGTGAATGAAATGAACGAACGAACGAGGGTTTTACTTACAAAAATGCATTTTCAAACAATTGGAGGAATAAGGGGAAATGTCAGGACAACGACTGAACGAACGAAAGCATGGCTCCCTGTGAGCCCGTATCCTTCTAATGAATGTGTTATTATCGCTTTCCATTGTAAATGTTTCTTGAATTATTGATACTCTATCTTTAATGTATTGGATTGATTGTTTGGTTATGTGTTCAGAACCTCACTGAGCTTTTAGCTCATCCCTTTAGTTTTGTTTTCCTTAACAGGGAAGGCGAGCTAGGACGGGAGTTTTGGATCGACTAGCCTAGACTAGTTTCTTGGTTTTCTTTTGTAATGGTTCTCGCCCTAGTCCTTGGCACGGGTTGGATGTATGAAGAATTGAGAACCTTTGTATATTCGATGTTTGTACTCTAATGTACATAAGTTTTCGTTACTCTTTGGATTGTCGTTATACTTATTCCTATGTTTTATTTCGATTTTAATTGAGGACTGAAGTGAACGATTGAGTCCCGGCGAGAGCTGGGCAGGCGGTCCGCCGAACCCTTTGGTTCGCCTTAGGGGGAGGTGGGGCTGTCACAATTCCAGTGATTAAAATTAGGGTTTCAATTAAAATATGAGTGATTTAAGAAAACTGGTTAGTCACAAGTAAATTAGGATTTTTAATTAAAATTTTAGGGTTTCTAGTCTTTTAAAATAAAACGTGGTTTTAAATCAAACCCAAAGAAATACACTTTAGTATTTTCTTTACAAACAACCTCCTAATTTTCAGGGTATCACACCAATAATGCTTTAACACCTCTAATCCTACATGTAAAGTCTCTACCACTAATATAAGGACACTTGGTAAAATGCAAGCGGTAAATTATTTAAAACCAATCCAAGAAAAATGTTTTACTTCAAGTAAAAGGAAATGAAATGAAATACATAAAAATGTTGTAACACATAAGGAATATAAATGCAAGGGCATATAATATGTGATTTAAATCCTAGGGTAAAACAAGTAATTTGGAGAAATTGTGTTTTAAAGTGAGGGTTCTCACACTCTCTCCCCCTTAAAGTGTGACGGCCCCACCTCCCCCTGGGCGTACCCTAGGGTTTAGCGGACCGCCTGTCTAGCTCTCGCCAGGACTCACTCACTCGCATCAATTAAAATAAGGTGCAATCTCAATAATAAATGAAATAACGGTTCCCAAATTTGGAACATACGAATACATTCATTTCTATCTCAATCATCCATACAGTCCCAAATACATCAAAAGAGTTAAGTTCTCAGTACATCCAACCCTAATCGAGCGACTAGTACGAGTACAATTACAAAATTCAAAACAACTAGAATACGCTAGTCTGTACACGTCTCACGCCTCGCTCGTACCCCTGTAAGGAAAACAAATGGCGTGGTATGAGCTAAAAGCCCAGTGAGGTTCCAAATAGCAAATTGACCATTATTTATAAGTACAAGTTTTCGATATAGCAAAGTAACGAGCATAAAGAGTTCATAAAAATGAGCAATAACACTTCAAGTGGCAATCTCAAAATGAGCGAGTGTAAAAGTTTTCAGAAGAAACAATAATCATTCCAAAGCATAAGGATACGAATGGCTCTCAGGAGCCAACTTCCCATTTCATCATCAGGAGCTTGATCACGTAATAGTTGACACTCCGTCAACTTTCAAGTAAAGGAACCAATCCAGTAGAGCACCACTTACACTACTCTCCGTCCACCATTCACACCCCCTACTGGGCCCAAAATCCTCAATAAACACGGGTGGTAATACTCGAGGATACCGATTAGTCGAGGAGATATCACTCCACTCGACAAACATGAGACCCAGGGTTCGTTACCCAATCGACCAAGCCCTTGCCGGCTCGACTCGAGTAACTTGCCGCAGGGTTTCTGGAATTTCAGGAAGTGCGCACAACATAAACAAGTATATCAATTCAATTTCAACAAGAAACAAGTATATATCAAATAAGGGCAAGTGCGATAAAGTACACTCTTGCCCGATCAAGCCAATCATATATCAGTCAATCATATTGATCAAGTATTGGAAACAGGTGTCCAGTTCAATCAGGTATTTGGAAGCACTCACCAAAATGAAGTGCCCCTAATAATCACGTCTGGGTTATACTCCGGGTTCGGAGTCCAAATCTGCGATAAAACTCAATTTGAGAACTTTGAAACATGACTAAGATTCGAAACTTAGATGTTTCGTTCAATAAAAATCAAGAAATGGAAATTCACTTGGAGAATATTCGTGAAACACTCACTCACTTTTCAAACTATATAACTTTGTAACATTTATACTTGTAAATGCCATTTGAGTCGAAAGTACAAGGAAAACGTATTCCTAGTAGTCATAGTTGTATTTCTTAAGGGTACAAGTTCGGCCAAATCCTTACTTATATACCTCGGTAAAAGGAGACGCAAATATCCTAGATGATTCAAGTAGTAGTCACTCTTAACCTTTACTCAAGTCGCAAGTATATTTCTCTAGTCCTCGAGCGTAAATTTGGGTAGCATGCCCTTTGTATTTTCCTATTTTTCCAGCCATTTATGGCTTCATTATTTTCCTCATTCAAACCCAAAGGTACACACACAACAATCTAATTTCAATAGCTGTTCAATAGGCTCAAGACAATACATGGACAAAAATCAAACTAATAACAAGTGCAGAAATGAAATTTAACAAGAGACAGATTTGACGGGTTTTTGCGGAATGGACACATCCGAGGCTACGCTTATCGGATTGGTGTAAAACCTATACCGTTTCGAAGCTAATACAAAGGCCTACAACTTTCATGAAGACCAATTAGTCCAAATTCTAGTGTAACCTAGTCAAATTCCCAATTTACAGAACAAAATTCCAACTAATCAGCTGATTAACCGTACTACATTCAAATGGCTATATCTCAAGTTACCAAAGTCCGTTTAAGGTGTTCTTAGAGGCGTTGAAAAGCTAAGACAGAGTACTAAAACTTTCATGTTTTGGAAAATGGATAAATCAGCACGGATCATAGTGAATAGACACGGTCAACTAGATGAACTGTCTAAAACGGATCACTGGAAACATCCTAGGGCAGCGAGGGTATTTTGGTCTTTTCACAGGTTACATTGCTCCGATTGAGTTGAAGTTTTGTAGGCATCTATAAAAAATTATTCTATACAACTTTCATGTTTTATACCAAGCCTAATTCGGCCTCTAACATAGTGTACTGAAACCGGACAGAACTGAAGTCAAATTTTCCAGAAATCTGGAATTTTTCTTTTTCAATGTAAACTTTCTTCATTTCTTGCTCCAATCATCACCACAACCTCTTATATAAGCTTAGATACAACATATATTATCCATACAACAATTTTAGGCAGAAAATCATCAAACCCTAACTTACATTCATCACCTCAAATTCATCCCAACAACTTGGATAACTACTAATCTAACCAAAATATGAGTTATATAACAACTTAAGAAAAAATAAAAGGACCAAAGCCATGGTTAGACCTTATACCTCAACAAAAGAAGCTTGCAAGAGTAATACTTCACCTCCTCTTGAAATTTTTCTTTCCCCTAGCTTCCCAAGGTCACAACTCACAAATTAATCGGTTTAAAATTTTGTTTCCTCACTTGGATGGCTCAAACTCAAGATGAAGGAAGGTTGTTTCTTGCTCTCTCTTTCTCCTCTCTTGTCTCGGCCAACCAGCAGAAAAATGAAGGGGAATGGAGCAAAATGGAGGGTAAGAAGGTTGGACTTTTGGCTTGGTCAAGTGGCCATAGGTGAGTGACACTTGTCACCACCAAAGCCAACCACAATTTCTTTTTCTTTCCTTGCATTTTTAGCCCTAAATTTCGGTCAAAGCCAGCTGGAAATAAGGAGATATTTTGCTCAAATAATAATGATCTTGTAAGGTAAGAAAGTGGTGGTCAAGTGGTGCGTTCAATTGGTAGTGCACGGTACACGTCGGTTCGCACCTTTTTTCTTTAAATCACACGTACGAGGGTTTTTACTTCCTATTCACTAACTTTTTATCATTGCTTCTAATCACTTATTATTTCTCACCTAAAAGTCACTCTTAAGTACCAAATTTGATCCTTACTCCATACCAAAGAATCACCCTACGGAAAAACGTGAAAACCCTAACTTGCTCCAACTTGAAAATGAAAAGTGAAAACCTTTACTTTTATGTTCTTGTGGGGTGATTGGGTGGTAGGGCTATTATAAAATTATAATTTCCAATAAAAAGGGCATTTTTAAGAAAACGTGAGGGATTTTACAATTCCATAAATTGAATTTAGGGTTTCGGTTAAAATATGAGAAATTTGAGAAAAGGGTTAGTGACAAGTAAAAACTAGGGTTTTGATTAGACTTTAGGGTTTCTAGTCTGTAAAACAAACAATAAAATAAAGAAACCGTAATATTCTCTTTGAGGCTAAACAACAATAGTATCCTAAAAGTTAGGGTATCACATAAAGAATTTCGTCCTCGAAATTCTCACATTGATCACTGAATAGTTCAGGATATCTTGCGTGAAAGTCCTTTTTAACTCTCTCGAGTCCTGTGATCACATGCTTTAGTAAAAGACTAGCAATACAAAGCCATATTATGTAGAAATTGAGGTTCTAAAACTTTATTTAGAACATGCATCAATTTACAAGTTTTATACTTGTATAACCCATCAAAATATAATACTTGATTGTTCCAATCGAGGAGTAATCCTCATGTACTTAACAATCAATGTTGCAAAAGTCATTTAGAGCAGAAGATTATCACTTATAGTCAAACATTTGGAGAAAATAGAGAAGACGTTCAAAATACAGAGTTGTAAATTGTCTGACCTAAAATGATTTGAAGAACTCATTTTCCTTTCATATAAGCCTCAATTCTACTCATAAACCAACCTTAAAATAGTTTACCCACTCCAATCCTAAAGTTGAGAATGGAAGTAGGAACGACCCTAGAAAAATAGAAATTTTCTAGTTTTACGTTATCCTATCTGAAAATCATATCTTAAAATTTGTAAGTCCAAAATTATTAGCTTTATACCATCGGAAAATAGATTCAAATTGTTACAACTTTCTAGAAGGTACCATTGTAAGATCCTATCCACAAGTCAGTCAAATTCTAACCTAAATTTGTTGTTTCACCCAATAAAAGATAGAACAGGTATGCAATTTCAGTCAATTTTGAAAATAACAGATATTCATGGGAATTGAGAACAATGTTGAAATTTTCACAGTTGATAGTACTCTGAATCTAGCTTTAAACATAATAAACAAAACTCAATTCTGATTTTCGTCATCAAGATACAACAGGTTTTCTAAAACTATCCAAGGTTCCCTGCGGACAAATTTTCAGCGGCACTTTCCTTATGTTTACTAATTTTTTTTTTCAACCAATTCAAGGCTTTATTCTTCCCACAAAACAGCTTCAACTCAAGTATATATATACTAAACCAACAATTCACTAAATCAAGCATATGACCATTACCTACTCAAGTTAGAAAATGAAACCCTGAGCTGAAATTCCTACTCACAAACTGAAATTTTCTTTAGGCAAGTCAAACTAGCATATAAAGCTAGATGCTTCACATAGCAAAGCTACTGAACCATGGTCGACACCTAAGTATCATGTGTGGGCAGAAAATTACCATAAAAACTAAAAATCACCACAACACTACTTCAACCCATGAAATTTTTCCATAAAACTTCCAACATTACAACCTTAATCCACTAGTTTACATATTGGAAGTGGAGGAAAGTTGCTAGGCAACATTAGCTTGTAACCTCAAGATAGATGGAAACTTAAGGCTTTTCCTCCAAAATCACTCCATCCACCTTAAAATCTACCTTAGTTAGCATTCCTATGGAGTAATTTGCAAATTGGTTGGTTGAAACCCAAGATTTAAGTACGAAATTGAGGCTGGAGTTGAAAGTCTCTCTTTAGTTTTTCTTCTCCCTTTGTTAGGCCAAGCAAGAGGAAAATGAAGACAACTTAGTCAAATTTTTGATTTAGTAAAGGTGACGAATGTGACACAAACTTTAATCTCAATAAAAGAAGAGTTAAAACTTGGTTACCATTCTCGCTAGCTCTTAAACCCATACACTGTACATTGAATAATTACTTCCTTTCGAACGACAAACAAAAATTTTCACTTAACTTAAAGACTAAATTATAACAATAGACTCATGGACAAAGATCCAATACTGTCCAATCACCAATATTTAATAGCACTTATTAAAAACAACAAGTAACAGGTCCACTATTCCTAATGGAAATATAGCTTACTACAAAAAATCTCACCACGCATAGTCCAATGATCACAACTATTTCAAGCAGGACCTCACTAATGGCTAACTTGACTAGGAATGTCTTGAGATGCTATTCGACTAGGCAAATGCACTAATTCCAACTTATTATGTACCTCTTCTGGAATCTCTTCGCATTTCTTTTTCAATTCTATGTTCTGGTGCAGCAGTTCAATTTTTCTCCAAGTATTCTTGTTCCCATCGTCCTTCCCAGTACTTAGCAATATCTTTTGGAACTCTACTTCCATTCGAATAATCTCTATTTTCTTATGTAAATCAGTCACATTTGTCATCTCTTCAATCCACTTAACTCCATGATAGCTTGTCAGGCAAATCAAAGGAGCAAAATAAGTAACTAATTATAATTGGAAACTCTAACTATATAACTTTTAAATTTATTCACTTCCAATCCAACCACGAGAAACTAAACGTAACTATTCTCGGATGAGATAGACAAGAAAGTAGGGTACATTTAGAGCAATATCTCGAAACACTATGCCCCTTATTCTTATCCGAAGATTTTAACACAAGGAGTATCCTTACTACTTATGTACATAATGAAATCCTAAAGCGTACTTTGTACGTCGAAAGTTCCACATCCTATCCCAACCTCTTGCTTACAAGTATAGAACCCAAATTCTTTTCTCAAATCCCCATGTATAATTCCAAAACTCATGATCTCGTCACGATAGTAATTGAGTCAAGTCCATACTTAGACATTAGTGGATAGGTGCCAAGGAAGTATAGGAAAGAATATCACAAAAGGGGTAGAAATATCCATATAGTTGCAATCAAACTGCCTCAGATTCGAAATAAACACTTATCAAGTCTTCACAGTCACATGAGAAGGAAATAGGTCTTCAGTGCAAATTTCTCGATGTACACTACAATCTAGCCACCATCTATAGAAACCCTAACAGACTATTTCTAGATTAGTCCATGATAACTTCCGAGTCCATTTCCTCAATCAGTCCAATAACTAGGTCAAATGTTAGAATCTTCCGCGCCTTAACTTTTGCCATTAAAACTTATCTCAAGTGCAATCAAGATATAGACCTTTATTCTAGTGCTCTCCACTTTTGGTAATCAAGTATAAGAATCCACAATAAGGTAATTCACAACTCGAGTCAGCCGGTCCCAAGAGTAAATCACCCATATTAGAGATTCTTACCCGACGTACTTATCTATTTTTCCCAAGTACCCTGATAAAGGGTTTATGCTTATAACAGTTATGATTCATAGCTTACGCCCAAGAACACCACTTCATCTCAAACTCAGTCCGCGCAGAGACTACGCGAAACAGCAAAATATCTTCCATTCATTCAAACCAATTCTCGGCAATTTCGGGATCTAGTCCTCTAAAAATTTAGGAAGAGCGAACTTTTGGAACCATTCCAGGGCTCTATCTTCATGGTCCCTTTACTGGTTACCAGATACTTGACCTTGCTGGTTAACCAAACGGGCTAGTAAATTCGTCATACGATTGATAGCTGTAGCTACCTGGTCCTCTTCTCCCCCTTCGGGTCCCTGGTTCTAATTGGCTACAGACCCTTATTCCTCCTCTTAGTCTTGGACATGCCTAGATCGGCACCCATGGCCCCAACCACGTTGTAGTCTAGTCTCCATTATTACTCACTGGTCTAGGGCCAAGGATTATAACTAATGGGTAAGTAACTGTGGGTACATGTCAGATACTTATTCATTCTCAACAGTAAAATAAAAATGAAATCGGAGTCACGATAAGTAAGTGAAAATGCAAAGCAGTTAAATGCCAATGCCGAAATAAAGTCAAAGTCAAAGTCAATGCCAAGGTCAAAGTAAAAATCAAAGTCACAGTCACCGTCAAAGTCACAGTCACAGTCACAGCCAAAGTCACAGTCACAGTCACAGTCAAAGTCATAGTAGTATAACATTCAAAGGCTCATGGCAGTTATTTACAAGATAACAAGACCAACCAAAAGTATCAAGTACTAGTCTCAAAAGTACAGATATAGTCATACAGTCATATCAAGCGAAACCCTAGTGTAAGTAGTCAAAAGAAAGCTGTACAACCACCAAGTCTCCACATCCCCTATCTTTTCTATATATAGTAGTCAAAATCATCCACAATAGTAACCTAATAGTGAACGCCTAGTCCGCGGCGGAATTGGCTGACCCCTCGCTCTGGGCGGGTTCAGCTCCTGTGTCATCTCCAAGGTGAGAAGCCTCATCACTCACTTCTCCCAGTAGGTCATCACAACTATGCCGAATGACCTCTGCTCCATTCCTCATTTTCATTGCCCCCTTAGCCATGCGCTCCTGAGTTTTACCAACTACGCACAAAGATCATCAATCCTTTCATGGCCTTCAACTATATCATACTCGTGCCCCTTAATTCGATCGGCTCGCATTTTAATAGTTTCCTTCAGTCGATTCACTTCAGTTTCAAGCCTAGCATTGTCCCTTGCGGCAACCTACCGCCCCTTCACCACGGCCAATACCACTTCGTTAAGGCAGATCTAAGTATGACAGTGCTCGCAACGCCTATAGCGGTTAGATGGGCTTTAATAGGCTCTAGCTTCTCCGGGCTTGATTTGGTACTTAATCGTCATTAAGTCCCCACGGGACGGTTCGCCAACCGGTCTATTGCTAGGGCCACTAGATCCATCCATCCTACACAAAGTGTAGAGGAAACTTAAGTACTCTTAAAGGGAAATAGTCCAATATAATCCTCAATTCGAAAATTTCTAATTTACTCAGGCCCATTCAAACCTAGGCTCTAATTTTTATCCCTACCAGCGGTTGTGACGACCCCACCTCCCCCTAAGGCGTACCAAAGGGTTTGGCGGACCGCCTGCCCAACTCTCGCCAAGACTCACTCACTCGTATCACGTGCATACATCCATGGACCATAAATAACATCTTAATTCAAGCTTATAATTTACATTGATGCACAATCAAGATACAAAACCTCAATATACCCAAACTGGTTCAAAGTGTATACAATCCAGATACAAAACATTCTATTCGAGTAATAGCGCGAGTATAAGTCAAAAGTTAAAACAACTAGACTACGCTAGTCTTTACACGTCTCACGCATCACTCGTACCCCTGTAAGGAAAACAAAACTAACGGAGTGAGCCAAAACTCAGTGAAGTTCCAAATATCCAATTGGCCATCAAACAAAATACTAACAGTGTAATAGTGAAATAGTGAGCAAACAAGTCCAATCAAAGAAATAATACTTCAGTTAATCAAGAATATATGGATCATATTCACATGCAAGGATACAGTGGCTCATGTCTCTGCTCCATCCCAACTTGATCGATTGGTAGTTGACACTCCGTCAACTTTCAAGTAATAACTAGTCCAGAAAGAAAACCCCACTTCACGCCAGTCTCCGTCCACCGATCAACCCCCTTATCCGGGCCCGCACGCCACACGAAACACGGGTGGTAATACTCGAGTATACCGATTGGTCGAGGAGATAATACTCCACTCGACATTACTAGTTACCCAAGGTTCGTTATCTAATCGACCAGGCCCTTGCCGGCTCGACTCGATTAACTAGCCACAGGGTTTCTGGAATTCCAGACAAGATATAATTTATATGCATGTAGAGCAAGTCAAGTGAAATCGGTAAACAAGTACAATTCTTGCTAGGGCAAGTGCGATAAAGTACACCCTTGCCCGAGCAATCATTTATATATCATGTAGTCACATTGGTCAAAGATAAATCACAATTACCAAGTTCAATCAGATATTTGAAAGCACTCACCAAAACAAGTATAGTGCTTTTAATGATCTCGTCCAGGTGGTACTCCTGGCTTGGAGTCCATATCTGCGATAAAACGTTGCTTAAGAATTTGGAAAATCAAGTAAGGTTCGAAACTTAGACGTTTCATTCAATAAGAATCAAGAAATTGAAATTCACTTGGAGAATAGTCGTGAAACGGTTGCTCGCTTTTCAAACTGAAAAGTTTTGTAAGATGTATACTTGGAAATAACTTTTTGAGTTGAAAGTGCAAGGAAAACGGATTTATAGTGATTATTACCGTTTTTCCTAAGGGTACAAGTTTGGCTAGGTTCTAACGTATAACCCTCGATAACCAAGGTAGCAAAAGTCCTAGATGGTTCAAGTGTTATTCACTTACCAACTTTACCCAAGTCGCAAGTATATTTCTCTAGTCCTCGAGCGTAAATTTGGGTAGCATGCCCTTTGTGTTTTCCAGCCATTTTGGCTTCATTATTTTTCTCATTCAAGCCCAAGTTTATACACAACACAAATGCATTTCAATAGCCGTTCCATAGGCTCAAGACAATACAAGGACATAAATCAACTAATAACAAATGCGGAAATGAAGTTTACAAAAGACAGATTTGATGGGTTTTTACGGAAAGAACACATCTGAGGCTACGCTTATCGGATTGGTGTTAAACTTATACCATTTCAAAGCTAAGACGAAGTCCTACAACTTTCATGAAGATAACTTGGTCAAATTTCCAGTGTAACCTAATCAAATTCCCAGTTCACTGAACCAGGTTCCAACTAATTGGCTAATTAACCGTACTACATTTAAATGGCCATATCTCAGGCTACCAAAGTCCGTTTAAGGCGTTCTTTGTGGCGTTTAAAAGCTAAGACAGAGTACTAAAACTTTCATGTTTTAGAAAATGGATAAATCAGCACGGATCATATCGAATAAACACAGTCAATTGGATGAACTGTCCAAAACGGATCACTGGAAATATCCTAGGGCAGCGAGGGTATTTTGTCTTTTCACAGGCTACGTTGCTCCGATTGAGCTGAAATTTTGTAGGCACCTATAAAATATCATTCTATACAACTTTTATGTTTTATGCTAAGCCTAATTTGTCCTCTACCATGATGCAGTAAAACCGGACAGAATGGGCTAAAAGTTTCCAGAAATCTGGAATTTTTCGTTTTCAATGCAACCTTTCTTGATTTCTTGCTCCAATCATCACTACAACCACTTATATAAGCTTAGATACAACATATATCATCCATATAGCAAGTATAGGCGGCAAATACCTCAAACCCTAACTCACATGTATCACCTTTAAATCATCGTAACAACTTGTATCACTACTAATCCACCCACAACATGAATTATACAACAACTTAAACCAAAATAAAAGAACCAAAGCCATGGTTTAGCCTTATACCTCAACAAATGAAGCTTGCAAGAGTAATACTTCACCTCCTCTTGGAATTCTTGGTTCCCCTAGCTTCTCAAGCTCACAACTCACACTTTAATCGGTTTAGAATTTTAATTCCTCACTTGGATGGCTCAACTCAAGAAGAAGGAAGTTTGTTTCTTGCTCTCTTTCTCTCCTCTCTTGTCTCGGCCAAGCAGCAGAAAAATGGAGGGAAATGGAGCAAAATGAAGGATAAGAAGGTTGGACTTTTGGCTTGTTTAAGTAGCCATGGTTGAGTGACACTTGTCACCACTAATACCAACCAAAATTTTCTTTTTCTTTCTTGCATTTTTAGCCCTAAAATTCGGTCAAAGCTAGCTGAAAAATGAGAGGATATTTTGCTCAAATATTAATGAGCTTGTATGGTAAGAAAGTGGTGATCAAGTGGTGTGTTCAATCGGTAGTGCACGGTACACGTCGGTTCGCACCGTTTTTCCTTAAATCACACGTACTAGGTTTTTTTCTTCCTATTCACTAACTTTATATCATTGCTTCTAATCACATATTATTTCTCACCTAAAAGTCACTCTTAAGCACCAAATTTGATCCTCGCTCCGTCCCGGATAATTACACTACGGATACACGTGAAAACCCTAACCTGCTCCAACTTGAAAACAAAAAGTGAAACCCTACTTTCTAGGTTCATTTGCACTTATTGTGGAATGATTGGGTAGTAGGGCTATAATAAATGAATAATTTCCAAATAAAAAGGCATTTTTGAGAAAAATATAAGGAATTTGCAAGTCCTCACACTCTCTCCCCCTTGAGAGAATTTCGACCTCGAAATTCATACCTTTCGTCGTGAACAAGTCGGGATATTTCTCTTGCATGTCTTTTTCTTGTTCCCAGGTTGCTTCTTCCACTTCATGATGCTTCCATAGAACCTTTACTAATGGAATCTGCTTGTTTCTCAGGTCATTCACCTTCTGATCCAATATTTGAATAGGTCGTTCTTCATAGGTTAAGGACTCGTTTAGTTCAACATCTTCGGGTGGCAAAATGTGAGTCGGATCCGGATGATATTTCTTAAGCAAGGAAACATGGAAAACGTCATGGATCCGAGACAAACTAGCTGGTAATTCAAGTCGATAAGCCACCTTTCCTATTCGCTGAAGTATATTGAAAGGTCCTATGTACCGTGGTTGCAACTTTTTCCCTTTTCCTGCTCTAATCTTTCCTTTCAACGGGGTGATTCGAAGAAACACCTTATCCCCTATCTCGAACTCCAAATCCTTCCTCCGATGATCGGCATAACTCTTTTGTCGGCTTTGGACTGTTTGAAGCCTCTGACGAATCACATTTACCTTCTCGTAAGCTTCCTCAACCCATGGTATTGTAGTCGGATCTACAATCTTTCTCTCTCCTACTTCATTCCAATGGATTGGAGATCGACACTTTCGTCCATACAAGGCTTCATATGGGGCCATTTGAATAGAGGAATGATAACTATTGTTATATGCAAATTCAACCAAGGTTAAGTATCGGCTCCAACTTCCTCCAAAATCCACAATACAGGCTCTCAGCATATCCTCAAGAGTTTGAATGGTTCTCTCAGATTGTCTATCAGTTTGCGGGTGATATGTTGTACTATAATTCAACTTAGTTCCTAGAGCCTCTTGCAATTTCTGCCAAAATCGGGATACAAACCTTGGGTCTCTATCCGATACAATGCTTACTAGTACCCCGTGTAGTCTTACCACTTCATCCATATAAAGTTTGGCAAGTTTCTCCAAAGAATATTTCATATTTACTGGCAGGAAATGTGCGGTCTTAGTTAATCGATCCACTATTACCCAAATCGCATCATGCCCCTTTTGTGTTCGTGGTAACCCTGATACAAAATCCATCGTTATGTGCTCCCATTTCCATTCAGGGATCTTTAAAGGCTGTAACAGACCTGACGGTTTTTTTGATGCTCAGCTTTCACTTGTTGGCACGTAAGACACCTTTGTACAAACTGAGCAATCTCCGTCTTCATATTCTCCCACCAATACAGACTTTTGAGATCTTGGTACATCTTATTATTCCTTGGGTGCACCGTATACCTAGAGCGGTGAGATTCCTCCAAAATCTCCCTCTTTAACTCCTCATCCCTAGGTACAACGACACGATTTCGAAACTTTAAGATTTCATCAGGACCTAGGTTAAAGTTAGGCAACTCCCCTTTCTTCACATTTTCCATCCACTTTTGCACCATTGGGTCCTTCACTTGGCCCTCTTTGATCCGATCCAACAGTGTCGATTTCACCTCAATATTTCCAAAAATCACCTTCTTCGGTTCCAGACGAGGTTTCCACTCACATACATCTTCTAACAAGCTCCACTCTCTCACCATGGAACTTGCTAGTTGAGCCTTTCGACTTAAAGCATCTGCTACAACATTGGCCTTTCCGGGATGATAGTTAATCGTGCAATCGTAATCTTCTAAGAACTCCACCCACCGACATTGTCTTAGATTTAGCTCATTCTGAGAAAACAGATACTTAAGGCTCTTGTGATCCGTATATACCTCGAAAGTCACACCGTAGAGATAATGTCACCATTTTTTCAAGGCAAACACAATAGCTGCAAGCTCCAAGTCATGGGTTGGATAGTTCTGCTCATGAGGTTTTAACTTCCGAGACGCATAAGCAATCACATTCCTATTTTGCATCAACACGCACCCTAGCCCCTCTTTTGAAGCATCGGTATAAACCGTGTAGCTATCGTTCCCATTGGGCAAAGCTAAAACTGGAGCCATAATCAATTGCTTCTTAAGATCTTGGAAACTACTCTCGCACTTAACATCCCAGATGTACTTTCCTTGTTTCTTTGTCAAGTTAGTTAAGGGTCTCGCAATTCTCGAGAAGTTCTTTATAAATCGGCGGTAGTACCCTGCTAAACCTAGAAAACTTCGCACCTCTGTGGGATTCTCTGGTCGCTTCCATTTGGCTACGGCTTCCACTTTCGCCGGGTCTACAGCAAGCCCATCTTTTGAAATTATATGACCTAAGAATGCCACTTTTTCCAGCCAAAATTCACACTTGCTGAACTTAGCGAATAATTGGTGCTCTTTTAGGGTTTGCAGCACTATTCGCAAGTGTTGCTCATGCTCCTCCCTAGACTTTGAATATACTAGGATATCATCAATAAACACCACTACAAACCTATCCAAGTAAGGTTTAAACACTCGATGCATTAAATCCATGAACGCTGTTGGGGCATTGGTTAAGCCAAAAGGCATTACCGCAAACTCAAAATGCCCATATCGAGTGTTAAACGCCGTTTTTGGCATATCCTCCTTTCTGATTCTCAACTGATAATACCCTTGTCGCAGATCCAATTTAGAAAACACCACCGGCCCATGTAACTGATCGAACAATTCATTGATGTGGGGCAAAGGATATTTATTCTTAACAGTTACTGCATTCAGTCCTCGATAATCAATACATAACCTTAAACTCCCGTCCTTCTTTTTAACAAATAGCACCGGAGCTCCCCATGGTGACTCACTCTCATGTATAAATCCCCGTTCTAGCAAGTCCTGCAATTGCACCTTTAACTCCTTAAGCTCAGCAGGTGCCATTCGTTAGGGGTTTTAGAGATGGGAGTAGTTCTGGGTACTAGATCAATCTTAAATTCAATCTCCCTTTCAGGTGGTAATGACCCCAACTCCTCTGGAAATACGTCCGGATACTCTCGGATTACCGGCATGTCCTCCAACTTAATCTTTTCTCCTGGAGTGTTAATTAGAAAAGCTAGATAACCGTGTGCCCCACGACTAAGCAATTTTCTAGCCCTTATTCCTAAAATGAGCGCAGATGAGGCTAGCATACCCCTCACATCTAACTTCAAAGTTGCCTCACCCGGTATGCAAAACTCTACCACTTTCATCCTACAATCTACTTGAGCATGGTAATGAGCTAGCCAATCCATACCTAGAATGACATCGTACCCCTTAATGGCTAGACTAATGAGGTCAACTACTAATTTTCGTTCGCCAACCCAAATATCACAATTTCTGTACACCTCATTTGCAAGTAAAATTTGATTACCCGTAGGTGTTCTTACTTCTAAGTCATAAGGTAGACTTTCAACTTTCATGTCAATTTCAAACATAAATGTAGGGTTAACAAAAGAATGAGTAGCACCGGGATCTATCAAAATTTTGGCTAACCGGTGAAAAACAGGAATCGTACCTTCCACTACCTCCGTTGGTTCAGGCACGGATTGTTGGTCCAGCGAATACACTCTATCCGGTACCCTCGACCTGGTCCCTCCAACATTGGTCGGCTTTGGGTTTGACCTGGCAGTTGACTGAGTATCACTGATCAACGGGCAGTTGACTATTTGGTGCTCCGTACTTCCACACCTTAGGCACTTCCGAGCCTTTCTCCAACATTCATCCTCTGTATGGTTCGGTTTTCCACAGTATCCATACGTTACTCGAGGAGTGGAGGTTTGGCCTTCCTGTGGAATACCTCTACCTTGTCCCCTACCACTTTGGCCTTCCCTCTGGGCACCTCCTCTCGGAGCACCTCCCCTAGATGCACTCGAAAACCGTCCACCTCCAGCCCCACGACCGGATTTAGCAGGTGGTGTGTTCCGATCACTCCGCACTGACCCTTGGGCTCCACTAGGTACCCCTTTCCGTTTTGCTTGAAAATTCCTCACTTGCACCCTAGCAGTCTCTATCCTTTGGGCCTTTTCCAACACCTCCGTAAACGTATTAATTTGGGCTGCCACCAAGGCCTCCTGTATCTCCACATTGAGCCCTTGCACGAATCTCCGTACTCTTCTTTGCTCCGTAGCTATCAGTTCAGGAGCAAATTTTAATCATTTCGTAAACTGAGTCTCATACTCAGCTACACTAGAAGTTCCCTACCGGAGCTTAATAAAATCGTCCTCTCTCTTCTCCTGGACGATAGGTGGAAGGTATTCTCGTTAAATTCCCGTACAAAGTTTAACCAGGTCCACGTAGTTCCCTCTCTCTCCCATTTGGCCCTGATTACATTCCACCAGGCCCTGGCTGGACCTTCGAACTGGAAAACAACGAATTGTACTTGCCTATCCTCTGTATAGTTTAAAGCGGCAAAGATGTTAATCATGGCCTCTAGCCATTTCTCGGCTCCTTCCGGGTCAGGTCCTCCTAAGAACTTAGGTGGAGAGAACTTCTAGAATCTCTCTAAGGCCCTATCTTGCCTCATATCGGGGTCCCTAGGTTGATTTACAGGGGCTTGACCCTGTTGTTCCACTAAATGGGCCAAAATGCTAGTCATTTGTTGGATTGCGGTTGCCATTTGATCTCCCCCTACAGCCTGGGGTTCAGGTTGTGGCTCAATCGTTACCTCTCTCTCCTCTCTCAGTTCTTGCACCGGCTCCTGTGCTTGTCTACCCCCACGGCCACGACTAGCCGCGTCCTCGGTTAGTTCCACTGGCTTGACTTCTTCTACCCTCCATGTTTTGGATTTAACCAACTATAGACATATAAACAAAGTAAGGTATGGCTCGTATCGCACGTTGCAAAAAGATAAATAGAGGCAATAAAACACATAATAAACAAGTACTTTATATACATAGCAAACAAGTCACATATACATGCCACCCTAGATAAGTCAAAGGCTATACTAGCCAAGGAACATAGAACAAAAGAAACCCTATTTACATCCACTGTGACACGTCAAAGTCAAAAACAAAAGAAAACGTGTCGTCCAACTATGTTTCTAACTATCCCACAAAAATCTCCTCAAACCTCAATCCTAACAAGTCGTCTGGCTAGACGCCGACCCAACCGACTCTGAGGATGCACTCGGCTCCTCCTCCGGGTCCTCCTCAGGATCCTCCTCAGGAGTACCAGGAACGACAGGAGCTGCAGGCGCTTGACCCACCTCGGCAAAGTCCTGTATCACATCATCCACCAGTGCCTCGCACTCAGTCAGGATGTGTCTGGTCCGGTCTCTGATATCCCCAACTACTCGTATAAGGCGTCCAGTCGTCGCCTGAGCCTGCTCACGGAAAGCATCAGTCCGCTGCTGCTCCTCCAGAATCGAGGCCTTCAACTCTCGGATCCTAGCTCCCTGGTCTCGGAGAGTAGCCTGGAGACGCTCTATCTCAGAATAGCACCTACGATTGGTGCTACCCAATCGTCTCCGCTCGTCATCCACCGCAAGCACTACCCGGTCAGGGTAGGAGTAGGCCTTCCTGTAGTCGCAGCGTCGGATCTTGTGCGCTGGGGACCACCGCTTCACTGGGCCACCGGGGCTCTCCTGATATGTGATCACGCGGCGGACGGGCCCCCTCCAGATGTGGCTCATCAATAGGAGCGTCAGTAGGTACGGGCTGAGACGGCCCAGCACTCCCAGATGCATCAGTACCCGCCATCACCTAGGTTTGCAAATAACATTGCAAGGTAAGTACAGGAGACATAGAAAATAAGGCTAAAGGTTAAACTCAAGGATAAAACCCTAGCCTATCGTGTCAAGCTCTCAATCTATCCAGCACTCAATCTATCCGGATCAATTCACAACCTAGGCTCTGATACCACCTGTGAAGACCCCACCTCCCCCTAAGGCATACCAAAGGGTTTGGCGGACCGCCTGCCCAACTCTCGCCAGGACTCACTCACTCGTATCACGTGCATACATCCATGGACCATAAATAACATCTTAATTCAAGCTTATAATTTACATTGATGCACAATCAAGATACAAAACCTCAATATACCCAAACTGGTTCAAAGTGTATACAATCCAGATACAAAACATTCTATTCGAGTAATAGCGCGAGTACAAGTCAAAAGTCAAAATAACTAGACTACGCTAGTCTTTACACGTCTCACGCCTCGCTCGTACCCCTGTAAGGAAAACAAAACTAACGGAGTGAGCCAAAACTCAGTGAAGTTCCAAATATCCAATTGGCCATCAAACAAAATACTAACAGTGTAATAGTGAAATAGCGATCAAACAAGTCCAATCAAAGAAATAATACTTCAGTTAATCAAGAATATATGGATCATATTCACATGCAAGGATACAGTGGCTCATGTCTCTGCTCCATCCCAGCTTGATCGATTGGTAGTTGACACTCCGTCAACTTTCAAGTAATAACTAGTCCAGAAAGAAAATCCCACTTCACGCCAGTCTCCGTCCACCGATCAACCCCCTTATCCGGGCCCGCACGCCACACGAAATACGGGTGGTAATACTCGAGTATACCGATTGGTGGAGGAGATAACACTCCACTCGACATTACTAGTTACCCAGGGTTCGTTATCTAATCGACCAGGCCTTTGCCGGCTCGACTCGATTAACTAGCCACAGGATTTCTGGAATTCCAGACAAGATATAATTTATATGCATGTAGAGCAAGTCAAGTGAAATCGGTAAACAAGTACAATTCTTGCTAGGGCAAGTGCGATAAAGTACACCCTTGTCCGAGCAATCATTTATATATCATGTAGTCACATTGGTCAAAGATAAATCACAATTACCAAGTTCAATCAGATATTTGAAAGCACTCGCCAAACCAAGTATAGTGCTTTTAATTATCTCGTCCAGGTGGTACTCCTGGCTTGGAGTCCAAATCTGCGATAAAACGTTGCTTAAGAATTTGAAAAATCAAGTAAGGTTCGAAACTTAGACGTTTCGTTCAATTAGAATCAAGAAATTGAAATTCACTTGGAGAATAGTCGTGAAACAGTTGCTCGCTTTTCAAACTGAAAAGTTTTGTAAGATGTATACTTGGAAATAACTTTTTGAGTTGAAAGTGCAAGGAAAACGGATTTATAGTGATTATTACCGTTTTTTCTAAGGGTACAAGTTCAGCTAGGTTCTAACGTATAACCCTCGATAACCAAGGTAGCAAAATTCCTAGATCGTTCAAGTGTTATTCACTTACCAATTTTACCCAAGTCGCAAGTATATTTCTCTAGTCCTCGAGCGTAAATTTGGGCAACATGCCCTTTGTGTTTACTTAATTTTCCAGCCATTTTGGTTTCATTATTTTTCTCATTCAAGCCCAAGTTTATACACATCACAAATGCATTTCAATAGCCGTTCCATAGGCTCAAGACAATACAATGACATAAATCAACTAATAACAAATGCGGAAATGAAGTTTACAAAAGATAGATTTGACGGGTTTTTGCGGAAAGAACACATCTGAGGCTACGCTTATCGGATTGGTGTACAACTTATACCATGTCGAAGCTAAGACGAAGTCCTACAAGTTCATGAAGATCACTTGGTCAAATTTCCAGTGTAACCTAATCAAATTCCCAGTTCACCGAACCAGGTTCCAACTAATTGGCTAATTAACCGTACTACATTTAAATGGCCATATCTCAGGCTACCAAAGTCCGTTTAAGGCGTTCTTTGAGGTGTTCAAAAGCTAAGACAGATTAATAAAACTTTCATGTTTTGAAAAATGGCTAAATCAGCACGGATCATAGTGAATAAACACAGTCAATTGGATGAATTGTCCAAAACGGATCACTGGAAATATCCTAGGGCAGTGAGGGTATTTTGGTCTTTTCACAGGATACGTTGCTCTTATTGAGCTGAAATTTTGTAGTCACCTATAAAATATCATTCTATACAACTTTCATGTTTTATACTAAGCCTAATTTGGCCTCTAACATGATGCAATAATACCGGACAAAATGGGCTAAAATTTTCCCGAAATCTGGAATTTTTTGTTTTCAATGCAACCTTTCTTGATTTCTTGCTCCAATCATCACTACAACCACTTATATAAGCTTAGATACAACATATATCATCCATATAGCAAGTATAGGCAGAAAATACCTCAAACCCTAACTCACATGTATCACCTTTAAATCATCATAACAACTTGTATCACTACTAATCCACCCACAACATGAATTATACAACAACTTAAACCAAAATAAAAGAACCAAAGCCATGGTTTAGCCTTATACCTCGACAAATGAAGCTTGCAAGAGTAATACTTCACCTCCTCTTGGAATTCTTGGTTCCCCTAGCTTCTCAAGCTCACAACTCACGCTTTAATCGGTTTAGAATTTTAATTCCTCACTTGGATGGCTCAACTCAAGAAGAAGGAAGTTTGTTTCTTGCTCTCTTTCTCTCCTCTCTTGTCTCGGCCAAGCAGCAGAAAAATGGAGGGAAATGGAGCAAAATGAAGGATAAGAAGGTTGGACTTTTGGCTTGTTTAAGTAGCCATGGTTGAGTGACACTTGTCAGCACTAATACCAACCAAAATTTTCTTTTTCTTTCTTGCATTTTTAGCCCTAAAATTCGGTCAAAGCTAGCTGAAAAATGAGAGGATATTTTGCTCAAATATTAATGAGCTTGTATGGTAAGAAAGTGGTGATCAAGTGGTGTGTTCAATCGGTAGTGCACGGTACACGTCGGTTCGCACCGTTTTTCCTTAAATCACACGTACTAGGTTTTTTTCTTCCTATTCACTAACTTTATATCATTGCTTCTAATCACATATTATTTCTCACCTAAAAGTCACTCTTAAGCACCAAATTTGATCCTCACTCCGTACCGGATAATTACACTACGGATACACGTGAAAACCCTAACTTGCTCCAACTTGAAAACGAAAAGTGAAACCCTACTTTCTAGGTTCATTTGCACTTATTGTGGAATGATTGGGTAGTAGGGCTATAATAAATGAATAATTTACAAATAAAAAGGCATTTTTGAGAAAAATATAAGGAATTTGCAAGTCCTCACAGCGGTCACTCAACTTTCAAACCAAAACTGTGACGCCCCGAAAAAAAAGAGTTTGAGAACCCGGAAATTTTCTAATTTTCTAGGGTTTATTGTGTTTAAAACAAAACCCGCCTTTTCTACATTTTCTTGATTAGAAAAAAATCCCAGATAAAGTTTATGAGCAAAAATAGTTTTAAAATGATTTTTCTAGTATCGGTTAGTTTTTGAGAAATTAAAAGCGTATTTTGGATGTGGGACCCACTAGTGCGAAAAGTTCGGAAACATTCGGCCAATTAGGTTAAGTTCCGGATACTGTGTAAATTTATCGGGTGTTAAGAGATAAGTAGAGGAGTGTGAGGTGATTGATGTGAGAGGTGACCAAAGGATTGAATTGCATTAATTGAGGTGACAAGTGTCACCATTTCATTGGGTATGGCTTATGACAACTATTCATGGTTTTTGACTTTGGACCAAATTGGTTAAATATCTAAAAAATGAACCAAAAATCTCTTATTCTTGTCTTCCTCTTGGCCGACTTTCTTGAGCTTCAAAAGAGAGAAAAACTCTTCAAGTTTTGGCTTTCATCTTGCTTCAATCAAACCATCCAACCTTCTAAACTTGTTTCTACTCCATAAAATTCTTCCATTTGGTGCTAGTGAGTTGCTTAGTGAAGTGTTTTGGAGGAGCTAAGGTGGTCTACCACTTCCTCTCTCTTGTTTACTTGGTAAGTAGTGATTGACTATCCTCTTACACCTAATGATGTTGAATTTATGCCTAATGGTGGCTATAGTGTTGGAAATTGTGGGTTATTTCTTGGTTTGGAATGAATTGGTGAAGTTTTTATTTTTTTGAGGAATTTTCTGATTTAATGTGATCATGGTCTTGTGGATGTTTATGATGGTTGGTAATAAGGGGCTATGACTCTAGTGAATGTAGATGATAGGAAATTGCAACCAATTTTGGGTTTGGAAGAAATTCTGGAAAATTAGGGTTCTTGAAGCTACATTCTGTCCGAAATTTTAGGTCATAGATGAAGGCCGAATTGGCCTTAGCTCAAAACATTAAAGTTGTAGGTATTGATGAGTTTGAAGTGCCTGCAAAATTTCAGGTCATTTGGAGTAGTGTAGAGTGAGTTATGCCGTTTTTACTGTTGCTGTTCTGGGTGATCAGAATGTGCGAACTGTGATTGTAATCGTCTGTTTTGACTGGAATTGGTTTGGATTTTGTTGTTGGTGTCTTCTGATGAAATGTATCTTGATGTCTTAGCTATCATATGCCTTTGGAATCAATGCATTTGGACCTGTATAGACTGACTTGGACTGATTACAGTTTTGTGTGATTTGGGAACCTGCAATTACGGTTCTGGGTTGGTTTTCTGCATTTTTGACCTAGTTGTGCTAGGATTTGGACTGAGTGACCTTCTACATTGTTGTAGCCCTGGTTCTTAGCTTCGAAACGGTGGGTCTTGGACCTCCATCCGATACTCGTAATACCTTTGGTGCCATTACCGCAAAAGGACGTCAAAACTGTTTTCTGGTTTTGAGCAATTGTGGTTAATTGCTATGTGATTGGGTTTGATTGTAGGATGGAAAGGATGAATTTATGGGGAAATGCTGTCCGATTTTTAATAGCGTTGGTTACCTTAAGTTTCATGTGAAAGGCTTGGACGTGAATGATGGAATTGGCTATATTGGACGAGGATTGTGAGCCGTGGAGGTGAGTGACCTCAAACTACTTCTAAAGTTATTTATGAACCGTTTCGTACATTATTTACTTTTGAACTGTTTCCAAAGTTACTTTTGAAATGTTTTCTTGCATATCATGCGTGCTGGCATGTGAGTGTGCCTTGTTTGCTATATTTCTTGACTTCATGACTTGTATTTTGAGTTGATAACGTGTTAAGCGCTTATAATGATTTCCAAAACGAGTTTTCGAGGCGAGTGTGTACTTTATCGCACTCGACCTCGATAAATGTGAAATGTTCGATTGAAATGTTACTTGCGCATGAATGTAAGCCCTTTTGGGCTGAACTGGCCATTGCCCCTTGTTACCGGTCGTCTTGAGCCAGAAGCGGACTCGGTCAGGCGATTAGGAACTTGGGTGAACGTTTGGTATACTCGAGTATTACCTATGTAGGTTGGTGGAGCCTGGCCAAAAGCCAGGGACGGGGTGAATGAAATGAAATGAATGACCAAATGAGCGAGGAAATGTCAGGAGAATGAATGTATCCTTTCATGAATGTTACTATCGCTTTCCATTGTAAATGTTTCTTGAATTATTGATAATCCATATTTACTGTTTTGCAAATGATGTAGTTGTTTCCGGATTTACCATTTAATTTATGACATCATTGCTATATGACATCATTGAAATGAACTATGGTTAAACCGATTTGATTAATGATTTTCTGGTTACTCGCTGAGCTTTTAGCTCACCCTAAAACATTTTTTTTCCCCTCCACAGGGCTCAAGGCGAACGAAGGACTTGTAGTGCTTATTCAAGTGAATGGATGGCCTATATTTTGTACAATTTGGATTTGGAATCATTTTATGTATAGTTGGAAATTGTTTTAGCTTCGCTTTTGACATGTAATTATTGGAGACTTGGATGTTTATTTGTGGACCATGTGATGT
The DNA here is from genome assembly GCF_036785885.1 of Coffea arabica. Classification (NCBI taxonomy): domain Eukaryota; kingdom Viridiplantae; phylum Streptophyta; class Magnoliopsida; order Gentianales; family Rubiaceae; genus Coffea; species Coffea arabica. The sequence continues at coordinate 35,796,659 of NC_092321.1, forward strand.
ATATTTGAGATTTATATTGTAATATATTTGAGGATTGTAGTGATCGACTGAGTCCCGGCGAGAGCCGGGCAGGCGGCCCGCCGAACCCTCTGGTTCGCCTTAGGGGGAGGTGGGGTCGTCACAGTTGGTATCAGAGCTTAGGCTTCAGATCTCTGTAGTGTATCCTAGGCTTGAAGTTTAGGATGCCGGACTGTGGGTTTGATTTGACTCTTGAGAGATTTTTACGGGATGTCTTGACGTGATTGGTACAAGAGGGAATGTCGAGGACGACATTCTTTTAAGGAGGGGAGATTGTGACGCCCCGAAAAAAAAGAGTTTGAGAACCCGGAAATTTTCTAATTTTCTAGGGTTTATTGTGTTTAAAACAAAACCCGCCTTTTCTACATTTTCTTGATTAGAAAAAAATCCCAGATAAAGTTTATGAGCAAAAATAGTTTTAAAATGATTTTTCTAGTATCGGTTAGTTTTTGAGAAATTAAAAGCGTATTTTGGATGTGGGACCCACTAGTGCGAAAAGTTCGGAAACATTCGGCCAATTAGGTTAAGTTCCGGATACTGTGTAAATTTATCGGGTGTTAAGAGATAAGTAGAGGAGTGTGAGGTGATTGATGTGAGAGGTGACCAAAGGATTGAATTGCATTAATTGAGGTGACAAGTGTCACCATTTCATTGGGTATGGCTTATGACAACTATTCATGGTTTTTGACTTTGGACCAAATTGGTTAAATATCTAAAAAATGAACCAAAAATCTCTTATTCTTGTCTTCCTCTTGGCCGACTTTCTTGAGCTTCAAAAGAGAGAAAAACTCTTCAAGTTTTGGCTTTCATCTTGCTTCAATCAAACCATCCAACCTTCTAAACTTGTTTCTACTCCATAAAATTCTTCCATTTGGTGCTAGTGAGTTGCTTAGTGAAGTGTTTTGGAGGAGCTAAGGTGGTCTACCACTTCCTCTCTCTTGTTTACTTGGTAAGTAGTGATTGACTATCCTCTTACACCTAATGATGTTGAATTTATGCCTAATGGTGGCTATAGTGTTGGAAATTGTGGGTTATTTCTTGGTTTGGAATGAATTGGTGAAGTTTTTATTTTTTTGAGGAATTTTCTGATTTAATGTGATCATGGTCTTGTGGATGTTTATGATGGTTGGTAATAAGGGGCTATGACTCTAGTGAATGTAGATGATAGGAAATTGCAACCAATTTTGGGTTTGGAAGAAATTCTGGAAAATTAGGGTTCTTGAAGCTACATTCTGTCCGAAATTTTAGGTCATAGATGAAGGCCGAATTGGCCTTAGCTCAAAACATTAAAGTTGTAGGTATTGATGAGTTTGAAGTGCCTGCAAAATTTCAGGTCATTTGGAGTAGTGTAGAGTGAGTTATGCCGTTTTTACTGTTGCTGTTCTGGGTGATCAGAATGTGCGAACTGTGATTGTAATCGTCTGTTTTGACTGGAATTGGTTTGGATTTTGTTGTTGGTGTCTTCTGATGAAATGTATCTTGATGTCTTAGCTATCATATGCCTTTGGAATCAATGCATTTGGACCTGTATAGACTGACTTGGACTGATTACAGTTTTGTGTGATTTGGGAACCTGCAATTACGGTTCTGGGTTGGTTTTCTGCATTTTTGACCTAGTTGTGCTAGGATTTGGACTGAGTGACCTTCTACATTGTTGTAGCCCTGGTTCTTAGCTTCGAAACGGTGGGTCTTGAACCTCCATCCGATACTCGTAATACCTTTGGTGCCATTACCGCAAAAGGACGTCAAAACTGTTTTCTGGTTTTGAGCAATTGTGGTTAATTGCTATGTGATTGGGTTTGATTGTAGGATGGAAAGGATGAATTTATGGGGAAATGCTGTCCGATTTTTAATAGCGTTGGTTACCTTAAGTTTCATGTGAAAGGCTTGGACGTGAATGATGGAATTGGCTATATTGGACGAGGATTGTGAGCCGTGGAGGTGAGTGACCTCAAACTACTTCTAAAGTTATTTATGAACCGTTTCGTACATTATTTACTTTTGAACTGTTTCCAAAGTTACTTTTGAAATGTTTTCTTGCATATCATGCGTGCTGGCATGTGAGTGTGCCTTGTTTGCTATATTTCTTGACTTCATGACTTGTATTTTGAGTTGATAACGTGTTAAGCGCTTATAATGATTTCCAAAACGAGTTTTCGAGGCGAGTGTGTACTTTATCGCACTCGACCTCGATAAATGTGAAATGTTCGATTGAAATGTTACTTGCGCATGAATGTAAGCCCTTTTGGGCTGAACTGGCCATTGCCCCTTGTTACCGGTCGTCTTGAGCCAGAAGCGGACTCGGTCAGGCGATTAGGAACTTGGGTGAACGTTTGGTATACTCGAGTATTACCTATGTAGGTTGGTGGAGCCTGGCCAAAAGCCAGGGACGGGGTGAATGAAATGAAATGAATGACCAAATGAGCGAGGAAATGTCAGGAGAATGAATGTATCCTTTCATGAATGTTACTATCGCTTTCCATTGTAAATGTTTCTTGAATTATTGATAATCCATATTTACTGTTTTGCAAATGATGTAGTTGTTTCCGGATTTACCATTTAATTTATGACATCATTGCTATATGACATCATTGAAATGAACTATGGTTAAACCGATTTGATTAATGATTTTCTGGTTACTCGCTGAGCTTTTAGCTCACCCTAAAACATTTTTTTTCCCCTCCACAGGGCTCAAGGCGAACGAAGGACTTGTAGTGCTTATTCAAGTGAATGGATGGCCTATATTTTGTACAATTTGGATTTGGAATCATTTTATGTATAGTTGGAAATTGTTTTAGCTTCGCTTTTGACATGTAATTATTGGAGACTTGGATGTTTATTTGTGGACCATGTGATGTATATTTGAGATTTATATTGTAATATATTTGAGGATTGTAGTGATCGACTGAGTCCCGGCGAGAGCCGGGCAGGCGGCCCGCCGAACCCTCTGGTTCGCCTTAGGGGGAGGTGGGGTCGTCACAGTTGGTATCAGAGCTTAGGCTTCAGATCTCTGTAGTGTATCCTAGGCTTGAAGTTTAGGATGCCGGACTGTGGGTTTGATTTGACTCTTGAGAGATTTTTACGGGATGTCTTGACGTGATTGGTACAAGAGGGAATGTCGAGGACGACATTCTTTTAAGGAGGGGAGATTGTGACGCCCCGAAAAAAAAGAGTTTGAGAACCCGGAAATTTTCTAATTTTCTAGGGTTTATTGTGTTTAAAACAAAACCCGCCTTTTCTACATTTTCTTGATTAGAAAAAAATCCCAGATAAAGTTTATGAGCAAAAATAGTTTTAAAATGATTTTTCTAGTATCGGTTAGTTTTTGAGAAATTAAAAGCGTATTTTGGATGTGGGACCCACTAGTGCGAAAAGTTCGGAAACATTCGGCCAATTAGGTTAAGTTCCGGATACTGTGTAAATTTATCGGGTGTTAAGAGATAAGTAGAGGAGTGTGAGGTGATTGATGTGAGAGGTGACCAAAGGATTGAATTGCATTAATTGAGGTGACAAGTGTCACCATTTCATTGGGTATGGCTTATGACAACTATTCATGGTTTTTGACTTTGGACCAAATTGGTTAAATATCTAAAAAATGAACCAAAAATCTCTTATTCTTGTCTTCCTCTTGGCCGACTTTCTTGAGCTTCAAAAGAGAGAAAAACTCTTCAAGTTTTGGCTTTCATCTTGCTTCAATCAAACCATCCAACCTTCTAAACTTGTTTCTACTCCATAAAATTCTTCCATTTGGTGCTAGTGAGTTGCTTAGTGAAGTGTTTTGGAGGAGCTAAGGTGGTCTACCACTTCCTCTCTCTTGTTTACTTGGTAAGTAGTGATTGACTATCCTCTTACACCTAATGATGTTGAATTTATGCCTAATGGTGGCTATAGTGTTGGAAATTGTGGGTTATTTCTTGGTTTGGAATGAATTGGTGAAGTTTTTATTTTTTTGAGGAATTTTCTGATTTAATGTGATCATGGTCTTGTGGATGTTTATGATGGTTGGTAATAAGGGGCTATGACTCTAGTGAATGTAGATGATAGGAAATTGCAACCAATTTTGGGTTTGGAAGAAATTCTGGAAAATTAGGGTTCTTGAAGCTACATTCTGTCCGAAATTTTAGGTCATAGATGAAGGCCGAATTGGCCTTAGCTCAAAACATTAAAGTTGTAGGTATTGATGAGTTTGAAGTGCCTGCAAAATTTCAGGTCATTTGGAGTAGTGTAGAGTGAGTTATGCCGTTTTTACTGTTGCTGTTCTGGGTGATCAGAATGTGCGAACTGTGATTGTAATCGTCTGTTTTGACTGGAATTGGTTTGGATTTTGTTGTTGGTGTCTTCTGATGAAATGTATCTTGATGTCTTAGCTATCATATGCCTTTGGAATCAATGCATTTGGACCTGTATAGACTGACTTGGACTGATTACAGTTTTGTGTGATTTGGGAACCTGCAATTACGGTTCTGGGTTGGTTTTCTGCATTTTTGACCTAGTTGTGCTAGGATTTGGACTGAGTGACCTTCTACATTGTTGTAGCCCTGGTTCTTAGCTTCGAAACGGTGGGTCTTGAACCTCCATCCGATACTCGTAATACCTTTGGTGCCATTACCGCAAAAGGACGTCAAAACTGTTTTCTGGTTTTGAGCAATTGTGGTTAATTGCTATGTGATTGGGTTTGATTGTAGGATGGAAAGGATGAATTTATGGGGAAATGCTGTCCGATTTTTAATAGCGTTGGTTACCTTAAGTTTCATGTGAAAGGCTTGGACGTGAATGATGGAATTGGCTATATTGGACGAGGATTGTGAGCCGTGGAGGTGAGTGACCTCAAACTACTTCTAAAGTTATTTATGAACCGTTTCGTACATTATTTACTTTTGAACTGTTTCCAAAGTTACTTTTGAAATGTTTTCTTGCATATCATGCGTGCTGGCATGTGAGTGTGCCTTGTTTGCTATATTTCTTGACTTCATGACTTGTATTTTGAGTTGATAACGTGTTAAGCGCTTATAATGATTTCCAAAACGAGTTTTCGAGGCGAGTGTGTACTTTATCGCACTCGACCTCGATAAATGTGAAATGTTCGATTGAAATGTTACTTGCGCATGAATGTAAGCCCTTTTGGGCTGAACTGGCCATTGCCCCTTGTTACCGGTCGTCTTGAGCCAGAAGCGGACTCGGTCAGGCGATTAGGAACTTGGGTGAACGTTTGGTATACTCGAGTATTACCTATGTAGGTTGGTGGAGCCTGGCCAAAAGCCAGGGACGGGGTGAATGAAATGAAATGAATGACCAAATGAGCGAGGAAATGTCAGGAGAATGAATGTATCCTTTCATGAATGTTACTATCGCTTTCCATTGTAAATGTTTCTTGAATTATTGATAATCCATATTTACTGTTTTGCAAATGATGTAGTTGTTTCCGGATTTACCATTTAATTTATGACATCATTGCTATATGACATCATTGAAATGAACTATGGTTAAACCGATTTGATTAATGATTTTCTGGTTACTCGCTGAGCTTTTAGCTCACCCTAAAACATTTTTTTTCCCCTCCACAGGGCTCAAGGCGAACGAAGGACTTGTAGTGCTTATTCAAGTGAATGGATGGCCTATATTTTGTACAATTTGGATTTGGAATCATTTTATGTATAGTTGGAAATTGTTTTAGCTTCGCTTTTGACATGTAATTATTGGAGACTTGGATGTTTATTTGTGGACCATGTGATGTATATTTGAGATTTATATTGTAATATATTTGAGGATTGTAGTGATCGACTGAGTCCCGGCGAGAGCCGGGCAGGCGGCCCGCCGAACCCTCTGGTTCGCCTTAGGGGGAGGTGGGGTCGTCACAGTTGGTATCAGAGCTTAGGCTTCAGATCTCTGTAGTGTATCCTAGGCTTGAAGTTTAGGATGCCGGACTGTGGGTTTGATTTGACTCTTGAGAGATTTTTACGGGATGTCTTGACGTGATTGGTACAAGAGGGAATGTCGAGGACGACATTCTTTTAAGGAGGGGAGATTGTGACGCCCCGAAAAAAAAGAGTTTGAGAACCCGGAAATTTTCTAATTTTCTAGGGTTTATTGTGTTTAAAACAAAACCCGCCTTTTCTACATTTTCTTGATTAGAAAAAAATCCCAGATAAAGTTTATGAGCAAAAATAGTTTTAAAATGATTTTTCTAGTATCGGTTAGTTTTTGAGAAATTAAAAGCGTATTTTGGATGTGGGACCCACTAGTGCGAAAAGTTCGGAAACATTCGGCCAATTAGGTTAAGTTCCGGATACTGTGTAAATTTATCGGGTGTTAAGAGATAAGTAGAGGAGTGTGAGGTGATTGATGTGAGAGGTGACCAAAGGATTGAATTGCATTAATTGAGGTGACAAGTGTCACCATTTCATTGGGTATGGCTTATGACAACTATTCATGGTTTTTGACTTTGGACCAAATTGGTTAAATATCTAAAAAATGAACCAAAAATCTCTTATTCTTGTCTTCCTCTTGGCCGACTTTCTTGAGCTTCAAAAGAGAGAAAAACTCTTCAAGTTTTGGCTTTCATCTTGCTTCAATCAAACCATCCAACCTTCTAAACTTGTTTCTACTCCATAAAATTCTTCCATTTGGTGCTAGTGAGTTGCTTAGTGAAGTGTTTTGGAGGAGCTAAGGTGGTCTACCACTTCCTCTCTCTTGTTTACTTGGTAAGTAGTGATTGACTATCCTCTTACACCTAATGATGTTGAATTTATGCCTAATGGTGGCTATAGTGTTGGAAATTGTGGGTTATTTCTTGGTTTGGAATGAATTGGTGAAGTTTTTATTTTTTTGAGGAATTTTCTGATTTAATGTGATCATGGTCTTGTGGATGTTTATGATGGTTGGTAATAAGGGGCTATGACTCTAGTGAATGTAGATGATAGGAAATTGCAACCAATTTTGGGTTTGGAAGAAATTCTGGAAAATTAGGGTTCTTGAAGCTACATTCTGTCCGAAATTTTAGGTCATAGATGAAGGCCGAATTGGCCTTAGCTCAAAACATTAAAGTTGTAGGTATTGATGAGTTTGAAGTGCCTGCAAAATTTCAGGTCATTTGGAGTAGTGTAGAGTGAGTTATGCCGTTTTTACTGTTGCTGTTCTGGGTGATCAGAATGTGCGAACTGTGATTGTAATCGTCTGTTTTGACTGGAATTGGTTTGGATTTTGTTGTTGGTGTCTTCTGATGAAATGTATCTTGATGTCTTAGCTATCATATGCTTTTGGAATCAATGCATTTGGACCTGTATAGACTGACTTGGACTGATTACAGTTTTGTGTGATTTGGGAACCTGCAATTACGGTTCTGGGTTGGTTTTCTGCATTTTTGACCTAGTTGTGCTAGGATTTGGACTGAGTGACCTTCTACATTGTTGTAGCCCTGGTTCTTAGCTTCGAAACGGTGGGTCTTGAACCTCCATCCGATACTCGTAATACCTTTGGTGCCATTACCGCAAAAGGACGTCAAAACTGTTTTCTGGTTTTGAGCAATTGTGGTTAATTGCTATGTGATTGGGTTTGATTGTAGGATGGAAAGGATGAATTTATGGGGAAATGCTGTCCGATTTTTAATAGCGTTGGTTACCTTAAGTTTCATGTGAAAGGCTTGGACGTGAATGATGGAATTGGCTATATTGGACGAGGATTGTGAGCCGTGGAGGTGAGTGACCTCAAACTACTTCTAAAGTTATTTATGAACCGTTTCGTACATTATTTACTTTTGAACTGTTTCCAAAGTTACTTTTGAAATGTTTTCTTGCATATCATGCGTGCTGGCATGTGAGTGTGCCTTGTTTGCTATATTTCTTGACTTCATGACTTGTATTTTGAGTTGATAACGTGTTAAGCGCTTATAATGATTTCCAAAACGAGTTTTCGAGGCGAGTGTGTACTTTATCGCACTCGACCTCGATAAATGTGAAATGTTCGATTGAAATGTTACTTGCGCATGAATGTAAGCCCTTTTGGGCTGAACTGGCCATTGCCCCTTGTTACCGGTCGTCTTGAGCCAGAAGCGGACTCGGTCAGGCGATTAGGAACTTGGGTGAACGTTTGGTATACTCGAGTATTACCTATGTAGGTTGGTGGAGCCTGGCCAAAAGCCAGGGACGGGGTGAATGAAATGAAATGAATGACCAAATGAGCGAGGAAATGTCAGGAGAATGAATGTATCCTTTCATGAATGTTACTATCGCTTTCCATTGTAAATGTTTCTTGAATTATTGATAATCCATATTTACTGTTTTGCAAATGATGTAGTTGTTTCCGGATTTACCATTTAATTTATGACATCATTGCTATATGACATCATTGAAATGAACTATGGTTAAACCGATTTGATTAATGATTTTCTGGTTACTCGCTGAGCTTTTAGCTCACCCTAAAACATTTTTTTTCCCCTCCACAGGGCTCAAGGCGAACGAAGGACTTGTAGTGCTTATTCAAGTGAATGGATGGCCTATATTTTGTACAATTTGGATTTGGAATCATTTTATGTATAGTTGGAAATTGTTTTAGCTTCGCTTTTGACATGTAATTATTGGAGACTTGGATGTTTATTTGTGGACCATGTGATGTATATTTGAGATTTATATTGTAATATATTTGAGGATTGTAGTGATCGACTGAGTCCCGACGAGAGCCGGGCAGGCGGCCCGCCGAACCCTCTGGTTCGCCTTAGGGGGAGGTGGGGTCGTCACAAAAACCCACAGTCTGGCATCCTAAACGTTTAAGTCTAGGATACACTACAAAGATCTAAAGCCTAAGCTCTGATACCAACTGTGACAGCCACACCTCTCCCTAGGGCGAACCCTAGGGTATCAGCGGACTGCCTGCCCAGCTCTCACCGGGTCTCAGTCGTTCAATGTACTAATAACACAAATGAAACAGACGAGATATCTTCCAAGCAAGGGAATGAAACCCTGATTGAAATATAATCACTAATCCAACATTCAGACTTAGTATTTAGATAACTAATTGTCTACTACCACTCCATACTCAAAATAACATAGCATAAGTCGAACTTACGGATACAAGCTTACCAGTCTGCTTAAACAAAAGTTACAACCTCAAAACACAAATACAATCAAAATAAAGCTAAGAAAGCTCTTGATCAAGTCCCTTCCCGATCTGTTAAGGAAGACAAAAGGAATGGGGTGAGCTAAAGCCCAGTGAGGTTCCAAATAAAGCAAATAAACACATAACCACATAAGGTCACAAAGTAACCAAATAAACACCGTACAGTAAAATAACAGTTTAATCACAGTTCAATTCAAGGATACGGGTGGCTTTCAAAAGCCAAAGATCCACTTGAGCTTGATCATAATTGCCTCCTGTTGACACTCCGTCAACACTTGTATGCATAGTATATAGGGTCCATAGAACACCACTTTCACCAATCTCCGTCCACCAATCAACCCCCTACCGGGCCCGCACGCCACAAACAGTAATTTGGTAATACTCGAGTATACCAGGAATCCAAGATTCCAAAGAAACAGTATCAAGTCAAGGATTTTACCACTGGTGGTGCTGGGCAACACAACAAGCAAGCACAACGGCTATACTTCACCAGGGACCTCCAAACATTAGTCCCCAAGGTTTATCGGCCTTCTTGACCAAGTCCTTGCTGGCTCGATACAACCGACTCACCTAAGAGGTTGGGTACCCAAACAGTAGCAGTAGTTGATGGGATATCACCCAAACAACTCAAACACAGTCATATCTAGAGAAATCACATCTCATAATAACAGTATACAGAGCCTCATTGAAAACAAGGGAGGTCGAGTGCGATAAAGTACACGCTCGCCTCCATTTTATCAAAACAGTAGTTGGCTCCAACAGTCATAAATTGTGAGAACCCGTAATTTTTCCCATTTTCTAGGTTTTATTATCTTTCATGGCTTGTTTTCTGCATTTTCGTGATTAGAAAAAATTCTAGATCTTTTTAAGGAGCAAATATAGTTTTTGGATGATTTTTCTAGTATCGAATAGGTTTTGAGAAATTAAGAGTGTATACCGGACGTGGGACCCACTAGTGCGAAAAGTTCGGAAAAATTCGGCCAACTAGGTTAAGTTTTGGATACTGGAATTAATTTACCGGGTGTTAAGAGATAAGTAGAGGTTGCAATTTGGATTGGTGTGAGAGGAAACAAAGTGATAGACTTGCATTAATGGAGGTGACAAGTGTCACCATTGGATTGGTCCTTAAGTAAGACTACTATTCCTTTTCTTACCATTGACCAAATAAATCAAAAAAATAACCAAAAATTCACCATTTTCTCTTCATCTTGGCCGAGCTCCTTGAGCAACAAAAGAAAGAAAATTCTTCAAGATTTTGCCTTCAATCTTGCTTCAATCAACTTACTCAACCATCCAACCTTGATTTTGCTCCATAAAACCACTTAAGGGAGTGATAGTGAAGTGTTGTGTGGAGTTATTTGGAAAGCTAAGAGGACTTGTTGCTCTCTCTCTCTTGTTTCTAAGGTGAGTTGTGAAGAACCACTCTCCTCCCTTTATTGATGCTTAAATCATGCTTAGTGGTAGTATGAGATGCAATATTATGGATTATTTCTTGATTTGTGGTTGAATTGATGAAGTTTTATAATTTTTGGGGATTTTTCTGTTTTAATATGAACATGATTGTGTGGCTATATATGATGATTGGAAATGATGTTTAAGGACTCTATGAGGTGGAAAAAGTGGTTAATTGCAAACAATTTCTGTTTTGGAAGAAATCTTGGAAAGTTAGGGTTTATGATGATAACATTCTGCCCCGTTTTGTAGCTCCTAGTTAGAGGCCGAATTGGCCTTGTATTAAAACATGAAAGTTGTAGGGAATGATATTTTAGAGGTTCCTACAAAATTTCAGGTCAATCGGAGTAGCGTAGCTTGAGAAAAGTCGAAATTACCCTTGCTGTTCTGGTTTTACCCGAATTGGAGAATTGCTTCTGTAATTGGTTATTTTGGTTAGGAATGTTTCCGAATTGGTTGTTGAGGCCTTCTGATGAAATGTATCCCTGTTTCTTAGATTTCATCTGGTTTTGGAATTTCTGGATTTGGACTTGGATAGCCTGATTTATGATGTTTCCGCTAGAATGCGTTCTGTGAATCTGTTTTTGTGATACTGGTGTAGTATCTTGCATTTGTGACCTGGTTACACTCGAAACTGGGTTGAGTGACCTTCTGTAATATTGTAGACCTATCTCTTAGCTTCGAAACGGTGGGTCTTGGACCTTCATCCGATAATCGTAGTGTCTTTGGTGCCATTACCGCAAAATGAGGTCAAAAACTATTTTTTTCAGGGTTACAACTAGTTTCATTTCCGGATTTTCTGGTTTTCCCTAATGCTTGTATATGCTTATGGAACCCTATTGGGGTCGTATTTGGCATTGGTTTATCACTCGTTATCGAGTCTCATTGTACTTGTTTGCATGTTTTAGGGCGTGAGGGTGGTTCACGACGTTCTTTTGAGGGTAGTGCATGAAACACCATTTGCAAGCTTGGTGAGTGTACTACTCACTTATGTGTTACTATATAGCTTTGATAGTTGAACTTGATGAGTTGAATGTTACTTGATTGAAGTGAGAGCGTACTTTATCACTCTCACTTATTGTTTCTCTTGTTATTGGAATGTTACATGAAATGAAAGTACTTGATTTGGTGTCGATTGGACGAGTATCCAACGACTACAATTGTTATCTTTGAGCTCAACCCCATTGGTAGTTGATTGAATCGAGCCGGCGAGGGCTTGGTCGTGCCAATTAATGATCCTTGGGGAAAGTGTTATATGGAATCTTGTAGTATGAGAGACTCTCGATTCCGGTATACTCGAGTAATACCACAGTGCAAGTGTTTGAAGTTCGGGCCCGGTAGGGGGATGTTAGGTGGATGGAATGGAAGTAAAGTGGAGTCTACGGTTGGTTACTTTAGAACATTGACAAAGAGTCAATGAGATCCGATCAAGAATGCAAACGAGGAAAAGGGCTCTTGAGAGCCACCCGTATCCTTTTATCCTCAATATTGACGTGTGCCTTGGCTTACTTTTGATGAATTGAAATGAAAAGCTTTATGCCTATGTGAACTTTGTTGCTTGGGTAGTATTCTCACTGGGCAATTAGCTCACTCTATTCCTTTTGTTTTCCTTACAAGAAAATAACTACTTTTGGACTGCAATTGATAATTGGTTGCCGAAATGAGCTAGTTGGACATATCTTTTGTATAGCTCATTTATTGAAACCCTAAATGTACTTTTGGGTCTGTTTCTCTTTTGATTTGGCAAACCATACATGTATCCACTTTTGAATACTTTTGTATGCAACTTTGGATTCTAAATACTAAAGTTCAAGATGTGAACATTTGCTTGGTTTTTGGTTGGGTTCTGACGGGTCGGTTACTATTCATGGCCGACTCCGGATTTCATTTTTTTATTTTGGGTTATTTTGCCATTTTGACTTGTTTGCGCGCGTTTGTAAGTTCCGAAACGCAATAGATCGCTCTAACTGCACCGTTAGTCCTGGCGAGAGTTGGGCAGGCAGTCCTCTAACCCCTTTGGTTCGCCTTAGGGGAAGGTGGGGCTGTCACATAAATCAAGTATTTCAGATATTCAGATATTTCACATAACAGGTAACAGGTAGTGGAACACTCACCTGACAAGCAAAGTAGTATTCAAACGTCAAGTGGCCTGGTTACGACCACCTTCGTTTTCCAATCCTAGGGCAACGAGTGAAATTGTTAACATTCAAGGTTCATTTGGCCCAAAATTCAATAAAAGTTCATGAGAAAACAAGTTCAATAAGTGCATGAAAGTTGGGGAAAAGAAAAGTTTCGCTGTGAGACCCCGGTCAGTTCTTAAGTTTGATATTAGGCGATATTCATTATTTGTGCGGTAAAATTTTGGGGTTTTAGGGTTAATTAGAAAACCCTGAGTTGGGGTTAGGATTGAAACCCTAGTTTTTGTATTAATCATAAGTTCGAGTGGTGATTAAAGCTAGTTATGCTAGTTGTCGCGCCCCACTTTTTGACGAGTTGAATGTGTGATGGTGATGTGTGGTGTGTGGTGTGAACGTGTGCAAAATGAAAAGTAAAAAGGCCATGGGACTTTGGAAAGCGACGATTTGGCCAAATGAAATTTTAAAAAGGGTTTTTAAATATGAAAAACGGAGTCGCCACTTGGTATAGATTTGGGGTGTACCAAGTCACCCAAAAAAGTGTTTTTTAAAGACAAAGTAGTAAAACCCTTTTTAAAACGACTCCTAGTCCACGTAAGCCAAAGAAAAAGGTTCGGGGGTCACGTTTGACAAAGGGGAAGGCAAGGATAAAAATCCAAGGCACCCCTTCGACCTAACCAAGGCTAGTTGCGTGACTTAAACCAATTTTTCCTAATTTTTCTACCCATGGTATGTATCGCATATTGGATATGTCTATATGAATGCAAAACCCTAGACCTAGGGGGATTGGGGGAAATTTCTCTTCAAAGGTTGAGTGGTGCCAATCACATTAATTGTGAAGCCCAATAATGATCCTTTTGGAGAGGTCACACCTAAACCTAAATGACGTGAAAAATGAGTGGAATGCATGCCATGTGAAAGTGTGAGTTTGTGTGAAATGAGAAAAATGATAAAAGTAATAAGATATAAGTGAAGGTGTGCGAATGTAGATGAAAGTACTCGTGTGCGAGTGAAGATAAAAATGCTCGTGTGCAAGTGAAGATAAAAAAGTGTTCGTGTGCAAGTGGAGATAAAAGAGTATTCGTGTGCAGGTGAAAGTGATAAAAAGGTGCATGTGTGCAAATGAGACAAAAGTGAAAGTGTGATGATAGAGTGGATTGAGAATGCATGAGCCTAGGGAATGCAAGCAAGATGGGTACGGGGAGACCTAAATCGTGACTCAATTTGCCCTTTGATAGAGGGAATACAAGCGTGCTAAGGCTTAGAAAAAGCCACACTCGTCTATATCCCATATTTAAGGGGACTCTTCAGGCAAATGTACCCTAACTAGCATGAGATGCAAAAATCCTAAAATGAGGGAAAAGGGGCTCGAGGAGCATGCCAAATGATAAAGCTAAGAAAAATGCGTGATATGTGGTGAACAAGCAAATGATGTGCTAACGAGGGGAAATACCTAATGAGCCACAACTAGCATTGGACTAGTGTGGTGACGTACATTCATCCATCACATTCATTCATGCTATAGAAAGCGAGTAGACATGCCAAACACGTATAAACACATAGCACATAACATTTAGCATGCTCGACTAGATGCGAGGCCCTATCAAAGCAATTAAACATGTAGCAACAAAAACAAGCAAACAAGGGGAAGGGGAAAATGAACCAGATGCTCTCCGAGCCCTATCTATTACAAGCCAAGAGGTGTACACATACCCCATAAAAGCATAAAGGGGAAGGGGAAATGGACAAGATGCTCTCCGAGCCCTATCTATTACAAGCCAAGAGGTGTACACATACCCCATGAAAATTTAAATAAAAGTAAAAGCAAGTAAATGCATGCAAGGAGGTAAGGAAAGCGGAGTAGACAGGCATATTCACATAACACATAAGATCACATAGGAGAGACAAAAAGGGATAAAATAAATTGTACCTCCCCCCGTGTGTAATGCTAGTAAGGTGAACAAGACTCAACTTGGGCTATAGTTGCTAAAGAAGGAACTAATTTGGGCTAAAACCATTAAACAGAGGATTAATGCACCAATTTAATAGTAAATCAAACAACACAAATTCTTCGAAAACAAAACTTAAGGAACCACTAGTGGCTATAAAATTTAACCATTAAGTTCTTCAAATAATCAAACAAATCCATACTCATCAAATGGACTTCCAATTTGAACATTAAAGAAAATTTGAAGGACCAAATTGATTAATCTTTCCAATTTCCTAGGCCATAGTACAACAAAAGAACTTGAGGGGGTTAAAAGGCAATTTTTTGAAAAGACTTCCATGCATGCATACGAGACAATTCAGCTTCTGCAACAACAAGAAGATTTCGACAGCTAAGCTAGCTCATCCGCAGCTTCATCCATGAAACTTTGGCTAACCAAACATTAAACTAATTCTAATTAAAGCATACTTAAACATCACCTAATCAAAGTAGCTCTTAAAAGAATTTCTTGCAAACTTATGTAACAAAGAACTCCTGCCAAAAATAAAAAAACTGCTGCACTTCTGTTTGCAAACCAACTCAAAGATTACTGCATTTTTATCTTCGACCAGATTTAGGCAGAGAACTAACGCAGCTTTTGGACACATTCTATCAAACAATACTCAAACTTTGAGTCAAGCAACACAACACACAACTTGGCATTCAAACAAGTAAAAAACAAAACACTTGGAAAAAAATGCAGGCATACGAAGCTTTTCTTATTTCTGCTAGTTTCTTTATTTATAACAGGTTTGGGCTTTCAAACATGCAGTTTCAATCCCTCCTAACACAACTAACATCTCCGCTAACCAAACGTTCAGATTAAACAGCAAGACAGACAAACTTTCTTTTTATTTCTGAACATAAAAACTAGAGAGCAAGAGCATTCAAATCTAGCCAACCGAACTTCTGAAAAGGGAAAAAACGTAAAAGCAGGATAACACAAAGAATCGCTTCAACATTCTGCAAAACTCAATACTTCCCTCCTTACCCAAAGCTGGACCCAAAATAAGTAGAAGCAAAGAGCCTAGATACACACAGAACTGGTATTGCCTATGAACACCAAGTTCTGCAAACCCATCCTTCGACTGAATAAAATTTCAAACAGATCAAAAGGACGACAGCTACAAACAACGGACATAACATACCGCAAGCATCGTGCAGACTTGCTGCAATTTCAACCGACCACATGCGAGTCTATTAGCTAACCCCCACAAGAATCTCGACCCAACAAAAGCACCACATATCACTACAAAGATCAGAGATTCAACAATCCTTCTCCTTCTCACCAGATACCCAAGGCAAAACAGATAACTTTTGTCAAGTTTTCATTTTTCGGTAGTAACTCTACCAAACATGCAATCCAGAAACCAAATAAGAAACTAATGAAAACCCAACAACATCCGAGTCCCAAAACACAAACCACACATCGACAAACAACCCAGCAAATGACCCCAATCTCTTTGTTTGCCAAGCTTGCATCCTCGTAGGAATCGTATAAAACTAGCCAGAGGAAACGCTAGAGTTACCTGAAGATGTTAGCGTGATCGAATGAGGGCGATGTGCTTCTAACAAGTCGCAGGTACCGCTGAACGAGGCTCAGAAATTCTGCTGAAACTTCAAATCTGGGTTCCTCCTCCACGAAGCTTTCTTGGTTCTCTCTATTTTGTTCAGCCGAACGCCTCCATTTGTTCTCCTTCGTCTCTCCGTGGCCCTTTTCTTGGTTGCGGCTGCTAGGCTCACTCTAGCTCTCCAGAATTTCTTTCGGCCGTTCCTTCACTCCTCTCTCTTGCTCTCGGCTTCAGTCCCTACTAAACCTTTTCCTCGTTTTCCTTTTCTCTTTCAAGCTCACACAGAAACTCCACCCTCTCCCTCGTTCTCTCTTGCTTTTTCCGTTTCTTTCTTTTCCCGTAAGCCTTTATCTCTCTCCCCCAAAACCTTCGCTCCGTTTTTCTGTTTTTCCGTCGATGGTCTCCCCCCCCAAAAAACCTCCTTGTGCGGCTGTAGCTTTCTTTTCTCTTTTATACCAGGAACACTCTACCCTAAACCCTCAGCCATTCTCTAAAATTTGCAGCTAAGGAGCTACCCAGCCCCCTATTTGCAAGCTGCGTAAAAAACGCAGCTTGCATGCCGTGACCCTTTTTTTTTTTTTTTTTTTTAAATATTTAACAAAACCAAAATGATAATAATAATGACAATAATAATAACAAAACCCACTTAATTAATCATTGGATAAAATAAACAAACTAGAAACAACAAAAATGCAATTTTTCATTTACCATTTTCATCATTTTTCCCTCTTTCTTTAATTTTCTTTTCTCCTTTTTTTTTGTGATTTTTCATTTTCATTTTTCTTCCAAGAAAGCTTTGAATAAAAACAAAATGACTAAAACATATTTTTGATGTTTTCCTTTTCTTTTTTTCTAAAAAAAACTCTATGCTAATTTTAAACTTAAAAGCTAAAACTAAAAATTAAAACTAAAAGTAAACAACGAATGCGAGCAATCTAAAATGAAAATCATGAAATAGATGCCACATAAAATTATTCAAAATTTGGTGTCTACAGTTTGCCCCTCTTTGTCTGAGTTTTGAAAAAACTTGAGACAAAGAAGTAGACACCAAATTCTTACCAGTGTTATTTGGTTGCAAAAATGATCTGAACGGACAGGAATTCTAAAATGGGACTAACCCAAACATTAAAAAATTGGGGATAGACCCACGGGATAGACCCGGACAGAAATGTAAAATTGGGATAGACCCACGGGATAGACCCGGACAGAAATGTAAAATTGGGATAGACCCACGGGATAGACCCGGACAGAAATGTAAAATTGGGATAGACCCACGGGATAGACCCGGACAGAAATTTAAAATTGGGATAGACCCACGGGATAGACCCACGGGATAGACCCGGACAGAAATGTAAAATTGGGATAGACCCACGGGATAGACCCGGACAGAAATGTAAAATTGGGATAGACCCACGGGATAGACCCGGACTAAAATTTAAAATTGGGATAGACCCACGGGATAGACCCGGATAGAAATGTAAAATTGGGATAGACCCACGGGATAGACCCGGACTGGAATGTAAATTTGGGATAGACCCACGGGATAGACCCGGACAGAAATTTAAAATTGGGATAGACCCACGGGATAGACCCGGACAGAAATTTACCCGGACTAAAATTTAAAATTGGGATAGACCCACGGGATAGACCCGGACAGAAATTTAAAATTGGGATAGACCCACGGGATAGACCCGAACAGAAATTTAAAATTGGGATAGACCCGGACTAAAATTTAAAATTGGGATAGACCCGGACTAAAATTTAAAATTGGGATAGACCCACGGGATAGACCCGGACTAAAATTTAAAATTGTATTTGATCTGTCAAGATATAAGAAATTAAATTTTGATTTTCCAAGAAACAAAAATTTGAACTTGATTTTCGATTTTTGACTTTTGAATTTTTCTGATTTTTCGAGAGAATCTTTTTCCAAAAATAATTTGCCCCAGTGTAGGGCCCTTTTCCCTTCTTTCTTCTCTTTCTTCGGCATCGGCCTTCTACATCGCCAGATGCTTTTCGTCGACTTCAACTGTGAATACCTGCACAGGGCTTACGTGCACTCAAATGA